>NC_140483.1:106725590-109125590 GCF_964271855.1 Acomys minous | reverse complement strand
TAAAATTGTATGGTATATATATGTGTGTTTAATGTGAATAAAAAGAAAAAGAAATAGCCAGGGAGAAAAAAATATGCAATCAAATTAAACATAAGTAATCAATGTTGTCTTTTGTTATTCTGATGTCGAATTTTTTAAAAAAAAGAAACTTAAAGGGGAAAGTATTTGTGTATTTTCCAGTGTATAAGATGACTGGGTGTGTAAGACAACCTCCAACTTTACCAGTTAAAATACAGAGGCTGGAATATACTCGCCATATAAGACTAGGGTGTGCAGCAGGCTCAGGCATGTGTCTATTTGCAGGCAGGGCACAGACAGCCAGGCGCTTTATTAAATGCCAGCAGACAGCCAGTACCAGCCTACACTGGCCCTTTAAGGCCTGCTCCATATTCCACCTGAAGAGAGAGAGCCCTTCTGGGCAGGTTCTGGTGCAGAGCCAATCCACGCTCATGTTCTCCTCCTCGAGGTACAGGAAGATGGGTGCAGCTTGCTTCTCCCTGCTTCATACTCCCTGCACAGAATCGGCTCCTGCACCCCCCACTATATGCACCAGGCATAGGAAGCAAGGGGACGCAAGCTGCAGGTGTATAAGACAACCCCCTGACTTTGGTACAGATTTTTCCTGGGAGAGTGGGGGGGGAGGGTTAAAATTTTGTCTTATATGCTGGGAAATACAGTAAATATACCCAAAACAATCGTTAAAAGCCCAAAAATATGTATAAACAAAATATTATTCTGTACTATTACACAAAACATATCAAATAAAGACTGAGGACAATAGAGCTGGTGTGCGGCTTAATGGTAAAACATACTTAGCACCCCAAGCCCAACGCTCAATTCCTACCAACAAAAGGGGGGAAATGATAATAGCATTTGAAAGTATCAGCGTGGAAGAACAGAACTATGCTTATGCGCTGCTTCTTTATATTTTCATTATGTTCTAGCTAGTAAAGAATACATAGCAATAATGGGTTATTTTTTTTGTCTTTCCAACTAGAAAATTATATTGTTGGATGAGTTTTGAGGGAAATAACTGATACTAATAATCATATGTCTGAATTCTTTCCCATACATACAGAGGGATATGAAGTTGTGTAACAGTCAGCTAAAGTTATCTTCAGTAAGCCAGTTGGCAATATAAAATTTTAAGTTTTTGTTTTTTGTTTTTCAAGACAGGGTTTCTCCATGTAGCCTTGGACTCACTTTGTAGACCAGTCTGGCCTCAAACTCACATTGATCTGCCCGCCTCTGCCTCCCAAGTGCTGGGATTAAAGATGTGCACCACCACGCCAGTGACAATACAAAATTGTAAAAACCCTGGCACTTTAATATTAACCAGAACATCCAGTTATGTAATATAATACAATACTATTACCAAAATGGCTATATTTAAGAGAAGACATGCAGAAGGTTTGGTTTAAAATGTCAAATCTCCCCAAGCACAAAAATACTAATGACACCTGGTAGAAACTACACTGGCAAACCTACCAAACTTCATCAACTATCATCTATGGTGATAACTTTTCATTTAATTATGATCATTCTTATCCTAAATGGCAATAGTTTTTCTAAAATACTTGAGGATATTTATTTATTTAGAAAACATCAAAATGTATGGGGTAGCAGGGTGTGAGGTTGTTTTGATTTTGTTGTTGTTTGGGGTTTTTTGGGTAAGAATATGAACAGAAAAATGTCACATTTCTTAGCATTTCACATACCAGACTATGTCTTTGTTGTTGTTGTTGTTGTTGTTTTTGTTTTTTGAGGCAGGGTTTCTCTGTGTAGCCTTGGCTGTCCTGGACATACTTTGTAGACCAGGCTGGCCTCGAACTCACAGTGATCCACCTGCCTCTGCCTCCCGAGTGCTGGGATTAAAGGCGTGCGCCACCACCGCCCGGCTCCAGACTATGTCTTATTTAAGCAGGTTATGTATCTTTTTATGTTCACCATCTCCCCATAAAGGCTATTCAGACATTATTTTCCTAATCAGTCCCACCATTCCCCATGGCATTTGAATAGTATGGATACTATACTACTCTGTTTATGTAATGTATGTATATATAACATTAAGGGTGAAGTTTTTAACCATCCGCCAAGAACTAATTCTTACGACAAGAGAACAATACTGCCGCATCATTCTGTGGGTAAAGGCAGTGTAAAGCCACCTCAGACTTTATTATCTACCTGTCTCTGAGCTGAGAGGACACAATTACAGCTTCTTTTACTATCACAACTAGCTCACTTACTACCTCACTTAAAAGCAGACTCAGAACAATGTTTTAAAAAGACCCCAAAGATAACACAACTAGTAAGTGGCAAAATAGGGTCTAAATCCTACATATCAATCCAAAATTTATACATACCCCTAAAATTAAGCATCTTCGAGTTCAAATCATGTTAAGACAAATATGATTGGCACCATTCACAATCCTGCTTTATAAATATGTATGGCATCAACTGCTATATAAAAGACAAATTATGGGAACACCTTTAATTCCAGCACTCAGGAAGCAGAGTGTGAGTTCATAGCCAGCCTGGGCTACAAAGTGAGTCCAGGGCAGCCAAGGCTACACAGAGAAACCCTGTCTCGGAAAACTAAAAGACAAATTACTTCCTTTAGCAACCAAATACCTCTAATGAGTTATCTTTGCTGGTAAGAAAAACAAGAAAGTAAAGATCAGGATCTTATACAAGTCTACCACAGTCACATAAAACTTTGCATGGTATCTTTTCCATCCATATAAATAACTACTGCCTCTGCCTCCTGCCTAGTGTACTGCTCCCTCTCAACTGCTTTTCCCATTAGACTTGTCCTCCCTGACTCCCCTGTTCATACATGGTTAAACCTCCCATACTGAAGCAAAGCAATCCAAAGAAAATCCTCAGCTACACAAGGAGTCCTAAGCCCAGTAAACTACAGGACAATGTCTAAAAAAGAAAGGAAGAAAAAGACAAAAGAGCCAGGTCATGGTGGCTTGAGCCTTTAATCCCAGCACTTGAGAGGCAGAGGCAAGCACATCTCTGTGAGTCTGAGGTCAGCCTTCTATACAGAGTGAATTCCAGATACAGACAAGGCTAAGTAGATACCCAGAATGGGGGCGGAAGAGGTGGGGGAGAATATAGGTTCAAGATCCCTTTTTATTATAATCAAGAGCTGGTTCTTCTCTACCAACCTCACATCACACCTTACCTTAACCTTTTGCTTTGTTGTTTTGAGACAGGGCCACACCCTGTAGCTGAGACTAGTTTAGAACTACCAATCATACTTCATCTTCTTCCACCTCCTAAATGCTGGAATTATAGGTATGCACCATCAAACCCAGTTAGCGCTGCCTTAATTTTTTTTATGAATTAACACTGTTTCAGTTTCTTAAAGGCCAATAATTATTGTATATTACTTAAAGGGCAATTTAAAGAATAATTTAAAAATCACTAATAGCTCATGTAGTAAAGGCACTTATTGCCAAGCTTGACAACCTAAATTCAATCCCTGGACCCACATGATGATGGAGAATCTACTCCCCCAAGCTGTCCCCTGACCTCTACATATATGCTGTGGAGTACGTATACAAGTGTGCGTGCGTGCACACACATACACAAATTAACTAAGCACAATAAAAACAAGGTATAAAATTCAATTCAAGTGCCCTTCCTCTACTATTCATGTGAGTGGTTGGGTAACACCTACTTTGGTGTCAATATGTACACAAATACTAGCCCATTATCAAACTGCTAGCTATTTTAGTTTACCTTTTCTCTTTCTGCTTTTAAACTAAAAGGTTTTCAGATTCAGGGAAAGGTCAGTGGCTTATCAGACTTTCTATTCCCAGGACCTGTCACAATGCTGAACAACTGCATTCTTAATACTGGGTGAGTAAACACATAGAATGGGTATCACAAATGAGATTTTTTTTTTCCTGGTTGGAGAGATGGCTCAGCAGTTAAAAGCACTGGCTCCTCTTCTACTGGACCTGGTTTGATTCTCAACATCTACTTGGCAACTTATGATCAACTGTCCCAGGGGATATGGACAGCCTATTTTCAGGACTCTAATAAGTCACACTAGGCAAAAACAAAAAGTGGCTCCATCTCATTAGAATAAACTCATTTTCTCTTTCTTTCTTTCTTTCTTTCTTTCTTTCTTTCTTTCTTTCTTTCTTTCTTTTTGAAGACTAGGCTGGCCTTGAACTCACAGGGATCCACCTGCCTCTTGTTGCCACAGAGCCAGGTGTGGTGGTCCAGCCTTTATCAGGAGGCAGAGGCAGGTGGATCTCTGTGAGTTCAAGGCCAGCCTGGTCTACAAAGCCCAGTCTAGGACAGCCGGGGCTGTTACATAGAGAAACCCTGTCTTGAAAAATTAAAAAACAAACAAACAAACAAAATACTTGTTTTAAGAATCTATTTTTCAGGGCTGGGTGTGATGGTGCACACCTTTAATCCCAGCACTCGGGAGCAGATCTCTGTGAGTTGGAGGCCAGCCTGGTCTACAAAGAGAGTTCCAGGATAGCCAGGGCTATTACACAGAGAAATTTTATCTCGAAAAACAAAAACAAAAAACAAACAAAATCTATTTTTTCTTGTTTTTTGTTTGTTTGTTTTTTGTTTTTCAAGACAGGGTCTCTCAGTTAGCCTGGGCTGTCCTGAACTCACTTTGTAGACCAGCCTCTGCCTCCCGAGTGCTGGGATTAAAGGCATGCGCCACCACTGCCCGGGTTTTTTTTTTAAATATTTACTTCTTTATGTATATGATTGTTTACACTCATTCTGTATGTCTGTGTGACAGAAGAGGACATCAGATCTCATTATAGGGGGTCATGAGCCACATGGTTGCTGGGAATTGAACTCAGCACCTCTGGTTAAGCATTCATTCAATAGTGTTAACTGCTGAGCCATCTCTCCAGCCCTAAGAATATATATTTTTCTAACAATAAAGCAGAGTTAAAATTCATTTTTAAAAGGTCATCATAGGGCCAAGGACAATACATGCAGTAAACTTCCAACCCCTCCCCAGATCTAGCCAATGGACAGGACATTCTCCATAGTTGAGTGGAGAATGAGGTCTGACTTTCACACGAACTCTGGTGCCCCCTATATTTGCATCCCCTGGAAGGGGAGACCTGGTGGCACTCAGAGGAAGGATAGCAGGCTACCAAGAAGAGACTTGATACCCTATGAGCATATACAGGGGGAGGAGGTCCCCCTCAGTCACAGTCATAGGGGAGGGGAGTAAGGGGAAAATGGGAGGGAGGGAGGAATGGAGGATACAAGGGATGGGATAACAATTGAGATGTAATATGAATAAATTAATAAAATATGTATTTTTAACAAGTCATCATAGGAAAAGCAAATAAGTACGAGCTCGCTCAACAGTGGTAGAGTAGCTATGTTCTGTGGGTCCCTGCAAATGCACTCCATGGTCTAGCCTCCTCAGGCGTTGCCACCTGTGACTGTGTATGGAGACCCACGAGGAGGGGATGCCCCTGAGCTGAGCCAGGCTGGTTGGAGCAGCTCAGAAGTGGAAGCCAGTGTTGCCAGGGCCTGGGGGACTTGAGGTCCACTCCAGTGTGCAGTGACCAGGCCCACATTCTGCTCAGGTCTCCACCATACCCGGGCCCTGCAGCATGGCAGCCATCCCTTCCAGCAGCTTGCTCATGGCTACCCCTGACTAACTGTCAGTGACAGCTGGGCTCCTCATCCAGCAACAGCTCCTGTGTTAGTACGGAATACCTGGGGGACATGGTGCTCCACTCCCCAGGTCTCCCCAAGGCCGACTCCGGCCACTGGTGGGCCAACTTTCTTTTTCGGGAAGTCCACTCTTCCATTCATGGCCACAGTGTTGGACTCTGCTGAGCACTTGGCAAAATCCCCTAGGCCCCCAGAAGCCTGATCCCTCGTGACCTGGCTCGTGAAACCATGAAGTAGCAGCCAGTCAAGCATCCTGGCCAGGCTAACATCACGGCCCCCTCCTGGTTCACAGCACTTAACTTTCCTGGCCCCATAACTGCGCCTTGCACCTAGCAGAAAATAAAACTCCCAGAAGCCATCCTCCCAAAAATAAAAATAAATAAATAAATAAAAAGGTCATCATAGGCTGCCAAAATGAAGAGTGGCTCTTGCAAGCCTGAGAACCTGAAATCCATATGTGGAAGGAGAGACTGATTCTCACAAATTGTCCTTTGACGTCCACAGGCACATGAGTGCATATACAAATACAACATTTTGAAAGTCATTATTCTAATTTTCCAACTATAAATATTTCTGAAGGCAATTTGGGGAAAGTTGAGAAGGGAGAGATATAACTAAAATAGCTACTGGACAAGAGGGTAATTTTTTAAAAGGCTTTTTGACCCAATTTGACCTAGTCTGGCCTCAAACTCAAACTACTCTTCCTGCCTCACCTCAAAGAGTGCAGTGACAGCAGAGTCTCCAACTCACTACATAGCTGAGGTGATCTTTCAGTCCAGCGATTATAGGTATGTACTACAACACCAGGTTACAGGAGGAGTAATCCACTACTCTACAGCATAGCATGCTAAATATGTTGACAATTAACTGTTGTTTCCAAAATAGCTAGAGAGGTATTTTAATGTTCCCAATCCAGGAAGTGGCATGTGTCTGAGGTGATAAATACGCCAACATCTCTGATCTAATCATTACACACTGAATAGATGTTCTGAAATGTTACACCTTACATTCCATAAATACATTCCATTCCATAAATACATTCCATAACTATGTCGGTTAAAATTAAAATATTAAGTAAAAATTCAATTTGAAGTTTCTACTTTGCAACTTGAAAACTGAAAACTCTAACATGTATATGAAATATTTATTTACATGTATGTGTGTGTGTGTATATGGAGAATGCACGGGGGCATGTATTGTGCAGGTACATGGGGATCAGAGGCCCTACACTAGCACTCTCCACCTTGTTCCTTTCAGACAGAGCTCTCTCTGACCCTAGAACTAGGCTGGCAGGCAGCGAGTGTAAATGATCCTTGGGCCTCCCCCCACCAAAGCACTAGAATCATAGGCAACAAATGTTCTTACCCAACTCTCAATCTCCCATATGAAATATATTTTAAAGCCCTAAAAGAATTACTTAAAATGCTGACCCTGAACTGGCAGGGTGGCTCAGTGGGTAAATGAAGTTGCTGACAAGCCTGCCAGCCTGAGTCTGATCCCTGGGACCCACATGGTGGAAGGAGAGAACCATCTGGTTGTCCTCCGACTTCCATGTGTGCCCAGTGGCACATGCACAAAATAAACAAAAAATCTTAACTTTGTGAACTCAAAATCTATGACCACAAAATGAATAGTAGGTTTTTGCTTGTTTGTTTTAAAGACAAAGTCTCATGTCACCCAAGCTAGCTCTAACTCACTACACAGCTGAAGATGACCTTTTATTCCAGCTCCTCTCACTGCTCCACCTGCTCACTGATGAGATTACACGCCAGGCACGCACTAGTTTCATGCAGTGCTGGGGCTTCATACATGCTAGACAAGTATTTTATCAACTGAACTTCCTAGACCTTAAGTAAACCATTTGTGTAACCACATTTGAATGACAGTGAACTTGTTTCTACTAAAGAGGATACTAAAGTATTCATTTACAGCTCTCTGTTCCTCATACACACCCTCCCAATTTAAACATTTGCTTTTATCAACACTCAAAGACTCTTTACAGATTTTGGTTTCTTTGTTGTTTATTTTTGTTTTTGTTTTTAAATTACCTATATTTATTTGGAGGGCAAGCTTCAAATCCCACAGAGAACAAACTTTAGGATTCAATTCTCTCTTTTCACCATATGGTTCCTGAGGATCACACTCAAGTCTTAAGGCTTGGAAGCAAGTGCACCTGCTGAGCACTCTTGCCAGTCCAGTCAAAACCATGTCTAAGAAACATACCCTTCATTCTACTTAATATTCAATCTGTCCCTTAAGTAAATCAAGTTTTTAGTGTCACCAGTAAGTGTATTTATAATGCACATTCATGCACACTAACCCAATTGTGTATGTGTGGATATAATGGCCAATTTTTTTTCCAGGAAGTTCATATGCTAACAATTACCACATCTTACTTTATAAATATATATTGGAATTCTTTGGAAGATTATAAAAGTAAGTAAAATATATCAAGTGGCTAAATCACAGAAAGTGATTAACTTAATCTTCAAACCATAATTACATAAATCATTACCTGTAATGTTTTCATAAAGACAACCTATATGCATCAATATTGCATTCAAATTTATGACTATTCTCACCTCAAATGCACTACATATAAATACGTAGAACCATCCAATGGCATATAAGGTATAACAATATGCATACGCATGGTCTAGATTCAGACTTTCATCTAGCATTTGAAGAAAAATATAGAGAATAATAATATAGGGACCCAATGTCATCTAAAAAAATAAGCATTTGAATTCCAAATCTGATTTTGGAAAATCCTGAGGTACTGTGATGGGCTTCTATCTAAACAGAAACATATTTGTTAAGCATGCATGAGTCATTAGATTCAACCATCAGTAGCACCTTCACCAATAAATAAAAAAGAAATTACAAAGTGTTATGAGGGTTTTGGATGCTGGAGACTGATCCAAGTAGGCCCTATATTTTAAAAGTAACGCCAGGTGTGGTGGAGCACGCCTTTAATCCCAGCACTTGGGAGGCAGTTGAGTTCGAGGCCAGCCTGGTATACAAAGCAAGTCCAGGATAGCCAAGGCTAACACAGCAAGACCCTGTCTCAAAAAACCAAAAAGTACATAGTAAAAAGCTATAGTCCTTTCAGGATCAAAGCTGGTAGTAAACTGACATAAATATCACATTTTAAGTAAACTACAGTCAAATTTTGTTTTTAACCCTAATCTATCTTTACCTATGATAAATAATTATGAAATAATACTAAAAAAAGAATTTCTTATATCTACCATAGCTATCATAAAATAAAATACAAATAATTGTCTACAAAGAATCGTAACATATTTTGCAAAGCCATAGCTGGGTCTTTAAACACTGTATAAGTAATGAAGATGGCAGTCTGCAAGACTAAGTTCAATAAACTCCGGTGGTCTGGACAAAATGGTTTAAAAGTACATGTGAAATATCACCAAAAAAATATTATGTTTTATACTACCACCATGATTCAAAGCAACTACTTCCATGGATGCTCCAATGCAAACTGATGAATGTATTATTTTGTTGACATAATACAAAATCTATTCATTTATTTATTTTTGCTTTGGTTTGGTTTGGGTTTTGTTTTTGGAGACAGGGTTTCTCTGTGTAGCCTTGCCTGTCCTGGAATTGCATTGTAGACCAGACTGGCCTTGAACTCACAGAGATCTGCCTGCTTCTGCCTCCCTGAGTGCTGGGATTACAGGCTTGCACCTGTGCCCAGCTTGTTTTGAGTTTTTTTATTTTCTGGTGTTAGGAATGAACTTAGGACCTTACCTTCTTTCGTTTTTAAGTACAATTTCACAAAAGTTCCAAACAGTCCTTCTCTCTGTCTCATGATCCCTATCATATACATTGTTGTGCTCTATCACACCCTCCCTGCCGTGATAAATCCGAAACTATTAGCTAAAAAACAAAACCAAACCACCCAAAAAAAGGAAAATCACATGTTCCCAGCTATTACATGTCAGAACACTTCAAAAATACATATTCTCTCTCTCTCTCTCTCTCTCTCTCTCTCTCTCTCTCTGTGTGTGTGTGTGTGTGTGTGTGTGTGTGTGTAAAATCAAATAAAATATTTTTCTAAAATGTCCTGTTGGATATCTTCATGGAGTTTATCATTTTTATGTCTATAGAAAAGAAGGCTGAGCCAGGCATGGTGGCGCATGCCTTTAATCCTAGCACTTGGGAGGCAGAGGAAGGTGGATGTCTCTGAGTTGGAGGCCAAACTACACAGAGAAATCCTGTCTCAAAAAACCAAAACTAAACTAAAAAACAAAAACAAAAGAAAAGAAAGCTGGTCATGTTTTGATGAAAGCTATAAAATCAGGAAACTCCCTCAGCAGAGAACTTTGCAGGCAAGTTGTGATGATCTGAATGAGAAATGTGGCCCCATAGCCTCCAGCATTTGACTGTTTGGGTGCTAGTTGGTGCTACTATTTGGGTGGGTTTAGGAAATGTGGCATTGCTGGAGAAAAGTATGTCATTAGATGAGGGCTTTCCAGTTTCAAAGCTTCCCCGTGCCTTTCCCAGTGAGCTCTGCTTCCTGCTGCCATTTTTAAGACGTGAGCTCTCAGCTTACTGCTGCAGATGCCGTGTTGCCATACTTCCCTGTCATGATGATGTCGGGCACATCCCTCTGGATCCATAGACCAAATAAACCCTTTCATCTATTACGTGTGCCCTTTCATATAGCAACAGAAAAATAACTAATGCATTAAGTTTACAGAAGGCGAGCATGGTGGTGCACGCCTTTAATCCTACAGCACTCAGGAGGCAGAGGCAGGCAGATCTTCGTGAGTTTGAGGCCAGCCTGGTCTACAAAGAGAGTCCAGGACAGCTAAGGCTCATACACAGAGAAACCCTGTATCAGAAAAACAAACAAACAAAGAAAAAACAGTTTATAGAAGGCAGGGACTATGTCTCGTTCATCTTTGTACCTCTGACATAGTCTAAGGCTCACAGCTTACATTCATTTTGATGAACTAATCTGTGTTCATTCACTCTGCAAACATTTGCTTGGTATCATAAGATGTTTCAGGACTATACTAGGTAAATAAGGTATTCATTAAAACAGGTTATACTCTCTCTGTTCATAGACTTCTAATCTAGTCGGGAAGGGGCAAAGAAGTCATTAAGCCAACAAATAAGATCATTAAACTTAGCAGAGGTGTGGTGGCACACACCTGTAATCCCAGTACTCAGTGAAGCAGAGGCAGGTGGATTACTGTGAGTTTGAGGCCAGCCTGGTCTACAAAGGGAGTCA
Organism: Acomys minous; assembly: GCF_964271855.1. Lineage (NCBI taxonomy): Eukaryota > Metazoa > Chordata > Mammalia > Rodentia > Muridae > Acomys > Acomys minous. The sequence continues at coordinate 109,114,642 of NC_140483.1, read as the reverse complement.
CCAGAATAGCCAAGGCTACACAGAGAAACCCTGTCTCCAAAACAAAACAAAAGAAAGCAAAACAAAATATACCGCCTTCTATTCTGATCCTTCCTGTCTTCACCTTTAATATTTACATTGCTGTCTATAAACCATACGATTTTTTAATGTGTGTATATACACACACACACACACACACATAAAATAAACGTGTATTTTGCTAATTTAAGAGTAGTAGCATTTGAGAGATTTCTGCTTTAAGAACTAACACAAGCCTAGTATGGTGGTACATACCTGTAAATCCTAGCATTCCAAGCATTTGGGAACCTAAGACATGAAGAGCATGAGCTTGTGTTTTGAGCCTGGACTACATACATCTGTCTCCAGTGATGATGAGGACAACAACAACAAACCAAACCTAAAACAAGCAAAGTACTAAGACAGTGGCTGCTCCTGTTTAATAAATATTAGTCTTCTAAGATTTTTCAAAAATTATGTAGAAGGTACGTGTTTGTGTCGGGTGTGGTGGCACACACGCCTTTAATCCCAGCACTCGAGAGGCAGGTAGATCTCTGTGAGGCCAGCCTGGTCTTTAAAAAAAAAAAAAAAAAAAAGGAATGTGTTTGTAAAAATATTAGTTTGGGGATAGTTATATATTTTGACCTGTATAAAAAGTATTTAGTAACTTAATATTTAGATTGGTAGTGCTGAAAAACAGGCATTATTTAGAAAATTGCAAATTTCAGAATGCAGAAATTAGCTGCCTTTATGTTTATCTAGAAAATAGCTTGAAAATCAAGTTTTACAATACTTATTACCTTTTCACTTATATTTCATTTTGAATATATCCTCTAGAGATTAGAGAGACTACCCAGGTGCAGTGGCACATGCCCATAATCCTAGCATTCTAGGAGGCAGAGGTAGGCGGATCTCTGTGAGTTCAATCAAAGCCAGCTAGTCTACGAAGTGCATCCAGGATAGCTGGCTATACAGAGAAATCTGTCCTGGAAGAATGGAAGAGGGGACAGATTGGAAAGACTTTTGCTTACTAGTCTTTGTAGATCCCCTTTATTTTTGTATCCTTATTAATTTTCCTTACAGCACCTTTAATCCCAGCATTCAGGAGGCAGAGGCAGGCTGATCTCTGAGTTGGAGGCCAGCCTGGTCTACAAAGCAAGTCCAGGACAGCCAGGACTACAAGAGAAACCCTGTCTCAAAAAACAAACAAACAAACAAACAAAGCCCTGTACTGCAGCAAAGATGACCTTTCTAGTTACCAGAATTACCATGAGCCCCAGTGCTATATTTCCTTTTTGTAGAACAGTGTATAAACATAGTCAAATTCTGCTTTCCAGGCTTTCTCAATGTTGAGTGCTGACCATCATTCCATTTCTGCAGATACAGTCTTTCTTTAGACATGTTAAATTCAGCTTAAAAAAAAAAAGACCTTCAACTGCTTTCTAATTGTTGGACACTATACTAGGTACTGTATACACAAAGTCAATAGGAGATATTTGCCACGTACTTGTCCAAGTTCATCCTCTTTTAAGACAGACATATTCATCCTGTTTTTAACTTGGGAAACTGCCAGTCTTGAAAATGTTTTCTATATATACCCAATTTTCCTATTCTGTGAGGATGTTATTCAATTTTTTTCAGAGTTCTGGGAATACTTTACCCACACTCACATCAACTACAGAGGTATTTTGTATGGAAGCAGCTGAGGTGCTGGGGAGTTAACAGTTCCCCTGAAACCATAAGTTAGTAAGTAGTAGAGCGAAGAGTCAAAGTGCGCCTTCTGATTCCAAAGACCATACAGCCATTCCTCTATTCTATGTAGTCTCTAAGAGAACACAACACTTCAGAAATATGGAAAATAAACTAAGCCGGTTTCTCTAATTCAGGTTTCATGCCTGCCAAACTAAAATCAACAATATTAAGGTCAAAGTTTGTATAGTTTTTAGATCTCTCTAAAATTAACTAGGCTCCCAACTTAATAAGCCAGTAATAACCAATCTTCCCGATAGTGGGCCAAGGCCCAATTCACTACTATTTAGTAGTCTGAGAAGACAGAATCCAAGTCAGTACCCCACTGCCATCTTTGTTTCTTATGAGCTATCCACTGAGATTATGGCAGTCACTGAACCATGAAATTAAATACAAAACGTAAATGTACACATAAGAAAAATATGTTGAAGGAAAGGGAGAACAGGAAATGAAGACAGGCTAGTAGGTGGGAGTGCAGTGAGACTACAAGCACCAGAAACTGCAATTCATCAAACAGGAAGTCCTGAAATCACATGACAAGCAGGAAAATGAAATTAAAAATAAATGAAAAAGGATTAAGATGGAAAGGCCTAAGAGCTCGCTACGGTAGGAAAAAAAAAGAAAGAGCTTTAAATAGGTGCATTTGTTTTTTTAAAACATTTGAAATAAGATATATTCAAGTAAATAGTCAGGTAATAGCTGAAGAAACACCTTCATTTTATAGTTTCATTCTAACAGTCAATAATAGTAACTTCTACTAATAAAACACTAACAAAAACCATTTTCTCCTAAGTATAGAATCAAGGATTTATGGTAAACAGGTTTTTTTTCCTCCCAACAGAAAAACTCAGTATTTTATACTCACAATTAAGATATACCATCAGAGTTGAATTGCTCTTACCCATTAACGTTGCTAAAAGACACAAGGAGTACATTTCTTTGTCAGCTTGCTCCTGAAGTTCCTTGGACGACAGTCTGCCAGTAACAGCAATCTCTTCTTGCTTCACAGAGTGGGCTGAGTGAGCTGCAGAAGATGGACCACCTTCTGCTTTGCCTTTTAAGATCTCTATTGTAATTCTGTCACCGTGCTGTAAAGGAACTGGCTCCTTTTCCATTCCTGCCTGGGGTGGCATTAACTCTTTAGGAGGAAAGCCATATCGGATACACTGTAAATACGGAGGAATGTTGAACTCTCTGGCTATACTTTCCTGAAGTTCAAAAAAGGTTGTTGAAGACTTAAGGGTAACCATGGATTGCCGTCCATCGTTAGTTGTTATTCGAATCTTCTTCTCCTTAGACGTCGTGGGTGAGTAGGGAGCCTTGGTGGGGGTGGCAGGTGCAGAAGATGGACCATCGCGAACAGTACTTGGAGAAACAGTTCTGGGCTGCCCCTTTTGCTCTTGCTTTAGCTTCTCTGTTTTCCGTTTCTGCATTGCAGAAGCTTGTTCAGTGATGTTCTGTTGAATAGTTCTTTCAGTTTTACTCATGTTTAACTCTTCCTTGTGCAAAGTCTTGGCTTTCTGTCCAGTAAGAATAATTTTAGTTGGCAGCTGAGACTCCAATCCTTGTCCTTGCAGGTCTCCAACTCTTTGAGCATGAGCACCGTCTATATTTACAGGAGTGTAATCGTCAGGATTTTTTTTTGCAGTCTGATGCAATATAGTGTGGACAACTTTCTGAACTAGGATCTCACTCCCAAATTCACCTGGAAAGTGCTTGGTAACAAGTTTCATTGCAACATCATAAACGTTACTGTTCAACGTTGGATCACTTTCATACTGGAACCAATATACTGTTTCTCTGACTACTCTTCCTCCCCACTCTAAAGTGATAGGAAAGGCTTCTGGGAGATTGTCATATTCTTTACCTTCCCAAAAGTGTTTGAATCCACAGCCACATTTGCCACCAGTAGATCTAGAATTAGTTCTGTCTCCGTCCAAATACACAATAGAGCCATCTCCTCTGACTCTTCGCACAGATGTGCCATGGCACCAATTACAAGCTGTTAGATTACTCAATCCATAGTCTGGTATTAGAACATCTTTCACTTGATCGTATGAACAAACCAAATTGTTTAAGGGAAAACTGTAATTTTTGTCAGGCCTCAGTTGTCCATGAGTGCTTTTTGCCAGGTTATACAGTTTCCCTCCTGGAGCCAACCACTCAGGAGGTACATGAAGTTCAGAAAGGGCACCGCAGATCAGACACTTGTGAAGGCGATTATCCATTACTGCTTTTTTAGCAGCTGCTGTAACTTCCTCAGGCTGAACTCCTATCACTCCAGTCCTTCTGTAGAAATACTGATGTACATCAGCAACCAAACTAGGATGGATACCATGTTTGTCCATAAAGACTTCTTCCATAGCAGCAACCAGCCTAAGTAAGTACTTATCTTGCAAACTTCTGTCTCCTCCAATAACACAACCACCATCCTCCTCAAGTTTGATGTACTTCTTAATAAGGTCCTGAGGCACACCCCATGCTTTAGGAAGCAAATTCATGGGTAGTTTGGGCAAGGCAGCCCCTTTTATACCTACCAAGGGAATATAATGGTTTCTACCAGAGCTACTCCACGCAATACAGATCGGCTTGTTCAAATGGCCATCTCTCCCAGTGCACTTCTCTGCAGGTATGAGCCCAGGTAGAAAAGTGGCTGAATAATCACCAGAGCTTCTCATGCCACTGAGGGAATCTAAGAGAATTATGGGGCGATGTAACACATTGGCAAGGCCAAATATGTGAATGTTCCTTAGGCCCAAGGGGACACCTTCAGGTGGCACAAACAGAGGGTCACACTCATTGATAATGTCCTCCCATTCGGCAGCATCAATAAAGTCATGAAACAGGGCCTGATATCGGGCTAGGTGCTGCTGAAAGTGTTGCTTAAGATTCTCCCTCAAGGCATGCCAGAAGAGCTCTCGGCCTACAAGAGCCCTAGATACAGCATGCACTAGGCAGTGTCCATCCCCATCCACATGTACTGGAATGAGGCATTCCTGACTTTTATTGGCCCGCTTGATATCCTCGAGAGTGTCATGTAAATACAGGAGGCTTCCGGAGCGGTCCTTGCCGTAGCCCACCGTGTTGACGTGCTCTGGTTCGATGAGGAAGGCCCGGTCCCCGAGCAACGCGCAATCGAACAGTTCGCCCTGGTTCATGTCCCGGAGAAGCTTGGCCCGGCCCGTTTGTTTGTCCATTCCATAGCGTGCCAATATGGGCGACAATAATTTGCAGTGGTAGTTGGAGAGGCCCATCACCTTTACCAGTTCCGTGTTCTTCTTCGGAGCCCCCGTCACCCCGAGTAGCGCGCTCCGCAGCAGATTGTGCAGCACCAGGTCCGGGTCAGTCACCTCCTCCACTCCCAGCAGCTGTTGCTGCTCGTGCCGTTGTCCGCACTCGGTACACTCGATGCTGACGGAACCGGAGGCCGGGAAGAACAGGCGCGCCTGGCACTTGGGATCCGGGCAGTTCCCGGAAAGGATTCTCCGGTCCCTTCGTTTCGAAAGGCCCCCCGGAGTAGCCGCCGCCGCCGCCAGCGACGACGACGATGAAGTCTGCGGAGCCTCGGGGGGAGGAGGCGGCGGCGGCAGCGGAGGCGGCGGCGGCGGCTGAGACATCGCTCTGGGCTCTCGCTCGGCGACCCAAGCGACCCTCAAAGGCGCATAGCCAGACCTCCGGCGGCCCGACGAGGTCTAGTCCAGGCCCAGACGAATGGCTTTCCTCTCCCTACCAGTTCCTCCTCCTCCTCCTGGGCGAAGGCGGAAGCGCCGGACGTTGTTTCTCTTCTCACTTCTCCACTGCCTTAGCCGTTGCCCCGAACGTAACGGCCACCACCCCACCCCGCACTCACACTCACTCACTCTCGCTCTCTCCCTCAGACACAGACATACACGCCCTCACTGAGACTGCGCAAGCGTAGCTTCCGCTCTGCCCCCTGGGAACCATAGTCTTCCGGCTCCTCTCTCGTGGAAGAGACTTAGGCGCTTCCGTCCAGAAAGAACTTCAAATACCGTGATGCAAAGCGACCCGGGGCACGAGGGGAGGAGGAAGAGGAAGGCAATCGGAAGGCGGGGGCAGAAAGGAAGACGATGACTCGCGGGGCTTGTCGGTAGTTGTATTTTTAGCTGGATCTCGTTTGTAGTCCACCCCCCCCCCCGCCCCCCCCCCTTATGTGGCCCAGGCGAAAGAGTCAGAGAGACCACATTTCCTAGAATCCTGTGCGTGGTGTCCCGGCGCTCTTTCCCCTTGGGCATAAAGGAGTGTGCTTGGCGAAAACAAGAGGAAAAAGGAATGGTAGGAAGCCGGGCGGGGTGGTGCACGCCTGTAATCCCAGCATTTAGGAGGCAGAGACAGGAGGATCTCTGTGAGTTCGAGGCCAGCCTGGTCTACAAAGAGTCCAGGACAGCCAAACTACACAGAGAAACCCTTATCTTGAAAAACCAAAAAAAAAAAAAAAAAAAAAAAGGAGTGGCAGGGTAAATGATCTGAAGTACACAGCCGCTACAAGTGTTGGAGAGTGGAAAAGCTAAAAGGCAAGAAGGGAAAATAAATAAATAAATAATCCCAGGGATTTGTCGGGCTAGGAAATGGAATCAAATTATTTAGTTCAGGTTACAGGTCCTAAGAAAACGAGAGAGGGAATTTTCTATGGGGCTACTATTTTTTTTTTTTTAGTATATTAAATTTTCAAATACTCTTCACGAAATCAGTAGTATAGTCTTAACTCCAAAAGGTTAACATTACTATCTCTTTTTATTACCACCTACCTAGCAAGTGCCATAACTGAGCCCCACCTTATTTGTAGGTAAGCATGTACTCCACTGCTCTAATTTGAGAGGAAATTAACAAGTGAGCATCAGAAATGGTCAGTGGTAAAATCTGGCTGGGCCACGAAGAATTTAATCTAAGTGTGTGTGTGTGTGTGTGTGTGTGTGTGTGTGTGTGTGTGTACAGTGAACAGCGCTTCCCTAAAAAGTTAGATTTTTAAGGTGTTTACCTCCTTGGTTCCAAAATACATTTGGTTTTTGTTGTTGTTGTTGTTGTTGTTTTATATCATTCAGAAAGTGGTACAGCAGTTGTTGGTTTCAAAACTAGCTGTGCCCTGGGAAGGCTGATACATGCAGATGTCCAGCACAAAGCCAACATGGGAGTACTGGGCAGGAGCTTGTCAGAAAAAAAAAAAACCCTCATGGAGAAAGTATATTCAAGAGTAAATGAGGACTCGGTGAACTAGAGTTGAAGAGCACGCTGGGAAAGATGGGTGGTCTTTATTACTGTATAAAGATGAGAGGGTTGAATACACGGTAGTTCCAAACTTAGGCACTCCAGAGTCAAACCACCGCAGGCAGCACTCCAGAAAGAACGTGTCTGGGAGCAGCCTGGAACTTTACATTTTGAGTAGGGCGTCTGGGTGTTGATGCTGATGATGGGAAGATCACAGTTTGAAAATTACTGCTTGCGAACTTGTAAGACACTTTTTTAGAAAACGTCTTGTTATTATGTTTGTCCTTTTTAGTTTTTTGTTTGTTTGTTTGTTTGTTTAGAATTCACTATATAGACCAAGCTGGCCTCAAGGCCTCAAATTCACAGAGATCCACTTGCCTCTGTGAGTGATGGGAGTAAAGGTGTATGGCACCAGCCTGGCTTTTTTTTTTTTTTAAGTATTAAGGGAATTGCTTGTCATAGAATGTTTAAAATACAAGTCTTGCCAGGTGGTGGTGGTACATGCATTTAATCCCAGCACTTAGGAGGCAGAGGCAGGTCGATCTCTGTGAGTTCAAGGCCAGCCTGGTCTACAAAGTGAGTGTAGGACAGCCAGGACTGTTACACAGAGACCCTGTCTCAAAAAACCTATTTAAAAAGAAAGAGTTGGGCATGGTGGTGCACACCTTTAATCCCAGAACTCAGGAGGCAGAGGCAAGTGGATCACTGTGAGTTCGAGGCCAGCCTGGTCTACAAAGAGAGTCCGGGAAAGCCAAGGCTGCAAAGAGAAACCCTGTCTCAAAAAACTAAAAAAAAAGAAAGAAAGAAAGAAAGAAAGAGCCGGTAGTGGTAGCGCACGCCTTTCATCCCAGCACTTGGGAGGCAGAGGCAGGCAGAGCTCTGTGAGTTCAAGGCCAGCCTGGTCTATAAAGCCAAGAGTACACAGCCAAGGCTACACAGAGAAACCCTGTCTTGAAAAACCAAAAGAAAAAAAAAAAGAAAGGTAAAGTTGTCTGTTAGCAGTTAGAGATCACAATTATTAAGGTATCCTATGCATATATAGTATATCCTTTTTTTTTTTTTTTTTTTGAGGAAGGACCTCATGAGACCAGGCAGACCCCAAACTCACTATAATGGAGGATGACCTTAAACTTTTTATCCTCTGCCTCCACCTCCCAAATCCCAGAATCATAGGTTAGGCAATGCTAAGGGTTGAACTAGGATTTCATGCATGATAGGCAAGCACTCTGCCAAAAGAGATATAACCACAACCTGCACAACAAATTATTTCTACTGTTTTAGATTTTAATATAACTATATTTCCTCTTTCCAAACCCTCACATATGGCCCTCCCTGCTCTCCTTTAAATTCATGGTCTCATTTGATGCCTCTTTCAAACTATATGATATATATGTGTGCATGTATATTTATGTTTACTGTTCTTTATGTGAAGTACACCTTCTTTTCTCTGATATTCAAGATGAATTTTCTCTGTTTATTTCTGTTCTCTGTTTCCTTTAAGCTATTTATTATTTTAATTAAAGATAATGGCTTTTTTCATTAATTACAGTTACATACTTATCTGTTTCTAAATACATAAACACAACCTGTTCAGTCTATATAATGTTACTTGCCAGTGTGTTCTCCAGGTTGGCCATTTGGTATTGGATAACTTACTTTCCTAGGAAGACCATCTCTCCTCTCCGTGTCCCTAGTTGCCTGGAGTTCTTTGTGTAGAGTTGAAGTCCCATGGGCTTTCCCCTCTCCACTTTACTATGTTTACTGTTGTTTTTTAAAGAAACAAAAATTGTTTAATAATAATGATAACAATAATAATAGCCATTAACATCTATTTACCACCAACTGTACCTTAGCATCTTCCCATGTATTTAGCTTGCATTAAAATATCATCGAAACAGGCACTATTATGATCATTTCTATTTCGGAGATGAAGAAACTGAGCAACAGGAAGTTAAGTCTTTGCTCAGTGTCTGACTGCTCATTAGTAGCAGGTTTGGGGTTAAAAGCTAAGCCATCTGTTCAAAGAGCCTGGGTATCCAATCACACACGGTTAATATAGAAATAGACCTGAGTCCTGTGGATAAAGATAATCACAGATGAGGGTGCGTTTGATCCCTGAGATCCGTGACTTGATTGGCTAACCTCGCCATGTGTGCTGCACACTTACATGCATAAGTAAATGCAGTAGAAGTTGTTTCACGGCTGTTTTTTGTTTTGGTTTGGTTTTTTTGTTTTGGTACTGCTGAAAATTGAAGCTAGGGCCTCATGAACGCTAGAAATGAACTATACAGCTGTGTTGTGACCCCAGCATTCATGATGCAGGCTCTGCACTCTCTCCAGTCACCCCAAATTGATCTTTGTGAACTAGAGTTATTGTTTTTTTATTTGTGTGTGTGTTGCTATTTGAATTGGTTTGATTTATGGTTTCTGGTGTCTGGTTTGTTTGGTTTGATTTTTGGTTCTGTGTAGCTTTGGCTGTCCTGGACTACCTTTGTAGGCCAAGGTGGCCTTCAACTCAAAGCAGTTGGCCTGCCTCTGCCTCCTAAGTGCCGGGATTAAAAGCGTGCACCTTTTTTGTTATTTTGAGACATGGTCTCATGTAGCCCAGGCTGGGCTTGAACTCATTTTGTAGCTGAGGCTGACCTTACTTCTCATTTCCCTACCTCTACCTCCCAAGTGCCGAGCTTTTACTTCCTCTTTATACAGCCAGGGAAACTACAACAGGGACGTTAGATACTGAAGAGTAGAAAGACTCATTAGATCAATTTCTGGGACCCAGGTCAAATACTAAAAGCTTCCTGAGCAGGGAGCAAAATACTAGTCAGATAGAAAACAGCTGGGCGTGGTAGCGCATAGCTGTAATTCTGGCACCTGAGAGGCTGAGGCCTGTAGATTGTAAATTCAAGGCCAAACTAGGTTTATTGAAGGGCACTGTGCCAAAAATAAAAGTGAAAAGCTGGGCATGGTGGCGCACGTCTATAATCCCAGCACTCGGGAGGCAGAGGCAGGTGGATCACTGTGAGTTCGAGGCCAGCGTAGTCTACGAAGCAGTTCCAGGACAGCCAAGGCTACACAGAGAGACCTTGTCTCGAAAAACCAAAAAACAAAACAAAACAAAAATAAAAGTGAAAAGGGGCCTGTAAAGCCACGTGCTCTCTAGAGTCATCTCATAGTGTTTATGAGACAGGAAGATGTGTGCCAGATCATCAAACCTGACTATTTTTTTAATCTTTTTTTGTTTATTTATTATGTATACAGTACACATCAGATCATATTATAGATGGTTGTGAGCCACGAATGTGGTTGCTGAGAATTGAACTCAGGACCTCTGGAAGAGCAGTTGGTGCTCTTAACCACTGAGCCATCTCTCCAGCCCAAACCTGACTATTTTAAATGCTTTTTTTGATTTCTGCAAATGTTTCCATCTTCTTTTGTATACACTGAAATTATTACTGCACTATCCGTTTGTCTCATTTGGGCTGGGGGAGCACAAAACTTATTAACTGGCTCATTTGCTGTCTTCCGCTGGAAGATTTAGGGAGATGGCATCTGTAAACACCAGGTGTTCTGGCTTTCTAATCCCACAGTCACAGGTTGTACTCCCAGGGGATCTTGAAGCTGAGAGATTCAGAGCTTTCCTGGAGGGTGGCTTTTCACTTACTCATCTATCCAGCTTGACTCACCCCCAAGGGCATCGGAGCCTGTGGAATCCTACCGCGTTCGTCACAGGTGACATAAATATGGTGATGGTTAGTCACTAGGTGTGTAATAGGAAACAAGTTGACTTCTCTGGGCTTCTACTTTGGGTTCCTCTACCCTAATAAAACTGGATAAATGGAACCTTCCCAGAAATGAAAGTGAAATGAGGCAGCAAAAGAAAAAGTGAGCATAAAGCCACCTGCAAACTCACTCCAGGCCCGTTTCCTTGTTGGGTTGTGAATTTGGAGGAAGTGCTTGGGGTTGGGCATTTAGCTCAGTGGTAGAGCAATCGCCTCGCAAGCACAAGACCCTGGGTTCGGTCCTCAGCTCTGGGGAAAAAAACAAAACAAAAAACAAGGTAACTGGAGTAAGTACTTACTGTGTCTTTATGTGATTGTGTGTGTGTCTGTCTGTCTGTCTGTGTAGGCATGTTCCTACCACAGTGCATGAAAGTCAGAGGATATCTTAAGAGCTGGTTCTCTCTTGCCATAACAGGCTCTGGAGGTCAGACTCAGGCTTGTTGGGGCAAGTGTCTACCTGCTGAGCCACCTCAAGGGCCCCTTTTATTTACTTTTTGTTTGTTTGTTTGTTCGTTTTTTGAGACAAGGTTTCTCTGTGTAGCCTTGGCTGTCTTGGACTCGCTTTGTAGACCAGGTTGGCCTCGAACTCACAATGATCCGCCTGCCTCTTCCTCCCAAATGCTGGGATTAAAGGTGTGTGCCACCATACCCAGCTTTATTTACTTTGATAACCTTTCTATATTAGTGCAGAGCTTTGCTTATGGTGAGATGTGTAATAAACCTTGGCTGCACTGGCATACATGTATAGGAACTGAACAACGAGTAAACAAGTTTTCGAAATTTTAAAGTGTTTATTATCTCTATACCCTGTATTATAAAGAGAAAAACAGAATCTCTGCTTTTTACAGATAAGATGTCAGGCCAGAGCTGCTGAACTGTACAGGTCACCCCCAGCTTCTACATCCCTGTGTGCTTAAAGCACAGAGGAATGCAGGCCTGAGGGCACTCTGTCCTATCTACAGGTGTCCTGGGGGGTGAATAACAGCTCAGCTCTTCTGACTCAGGAGAGTCCTTTTAGGAAGGATTGGCTGGATTTAACTTTTCCTTTTGAATTATTAAATATTAAGCCTGGCATGGTGGTGCACGCCTTTAATCCTAGCTCTTGGGAAGCAGAGGCAGGCAGATCTCTGAGTTTCAGGACAGCCAAGGCTACACAGAGAAATCCTGTCTCAAAAACAAAACAAAACAAAGAAGAAGAAAGGAAAAAAAGGAAACCAAAAATAAATTATGAAATATTTAAAACATAAAGAGGATAATGAAACACCTATTTATCCAAAATTGAGATCTTGAATACATTAACTTTTGTTTTTTGTTTCTGTTTTTGTTTTTTACTTAATTTCAAGCTTTTAAAGAAATTGGAAGAAAACGGGGCGTGGTGGTGCACACATTTAATCCCAGCACTCAGGAAGCAGAGGCAGGCAGATCACTGTGAGTTCGAGGCCAGCCTGGTCTACAAAGCATCCAGGACAGCCAAAGCTAGACAGAGAGACCCCGTCTGCGGGGGAGGGGAATGGAAAGAAGGGCCAAGGAAGTGGTTCAGTGGGTGTATGTTCTTTCTGTACAAGCCTGATTACTTGGTTCAGCCCCCAAAATCTTTGTAAAAAGAGAATGGCACGGTGGCCGCATGTTCGGGAGAAATCAAAGAAAGCTCCTGGGCCCGAGTCACAGCGGCAACAAACAAGATAGACGCTGCCTAGGAAACAACGTGGAAGGAGATAGACCTAGGCCTGAAAACTTCTGGCTTCCAAACAATCTAACTTAGGCCTCAAATGTTTTCAGCCCTTGAGACTGGGTGCTTAATAAGCTCACCCTTACTTGCTCTTTCTGAGCTCTGGTCTGGCTGGTTCAACTCAGCTGTTCTGGCTCAAACTCTTCTCCCAGCTGATTTATTTAATTATCTGTCTTCTCTCTCAGCCCAGAATTGCTCTGCTGGGTCTCAAACTAACTCAGCAATCTGCTCTAATCTTCTGCCCCCTTTTGTCTTCACTCGAGTTGTCTCTGGTTTGGTTTTTGTTTTTGTTTTTTGAGACAGGCTTTCTCTGTGTAGCCTTGGCTGTCCTGGACTCGCTTTGTAGACCAGGCTGGCCTCGAACTCACAGAGCTCTGCCTGCCTCTGCCTCCCAAGTGCTGGGATTAAGGACGTGCACCACCATGCCTGGTCTCACTTGAGTTCTCTATGTACAACCCATCTATTACTGTCTGGTAAAACTGCCTCCTCTCTCTGTAAAACTGCCTCTTAAGTAGCTTCCCTTTCCTCTCTCTTCTAGTGAGAATTGGGTGTATTCTACTCTGTTGAGCCTTCTGATTAGTCACCTTTTCTGCCACTCAATTAGAGTCACTTTCAAACATGGGTGCTTCCTTCTACAAACTAACTGTACCTTCATTTGGGATTAAAGACATGTACCATCACGCCTGGACCTACGTTTTTCTTAAGCTGATACTTGCTCTATACCAGGCTGGTCTTGAACTCAGAGTTGCTTGCCTCTGTCTCCTGGATTAAAGGCATATTTATATTCCAGCTGGATCACACAGACCTAGAAGGTCTTTGAGTGTGATCTCTTGTCAGCGAGATCACATAAACCTACAGGGTCTTTGAACCTGAACTCTTGCCAAAACAGCCACGTTCTGAGTCAACATTCCTCTACAGAGATAGACTCCAGAAAGTTGTTCTCTGGCCTTCACAGGCATGCTGTGGCAGATACATGCCTGCACACATACACAAAGAGACACACACACACACACATATGCACACATACACACACACACCCCCATCACAGTTTCCCTGGAGTTAGTGTTCCCCCTGTTTATTTTGTCTCTGTATCACATGAACTATACTTTATTTACGGGCATGATGGACTCTCACTCCCTGGTAGCACAGTCCTCATTTCCTAAAACAAGGGCATTCTCTCTATAACCATAGACCACATTTTATAATCCAGAAAACCAATGTTTATAAAAGACTGATGTACAAACTTCCTATTTTACCAATTGTTCTAACAACGCATCTCATGGCTACAGAAAGTCATGGTCTGTGTCTTTAGTCTTTATCCTGAATAGTCAGCACTCGGTCTTTATCTTTATTGTCTCTGACTATTGACCTTGTGCTGCTGCTGGTGTTTGTTCTGAGACAGAGTTTCACTGTGTAGCTCAGGGTAGCCTTGAACTGGCAATCCTCTTGTCTTGTTTTCCAAGTGCTTAGAATAGGTATGCCACAATTCACAGCACAATGCTGACAGTCCTATAATACCAGACAGTTACTTTTGTAAAAACTCCCTCAATTACGATTGCTTTCTCTTCCTCTCTTTCCCCTCCTTTCTTCCCTCCTTCTACCTTTCTCCTCCTCGTCTTATTTTTCTTTTCCTTTGTCAAGGAACCTACTCTCTCCTGTGCTCTTGTCCTTTAACCTCTCTGTCGTTAGATTTGTCGGTGTTGAATTGTTGGCATAGATTGAGACTTGCTTTTTGACCCACTGTGTGGTACTTTTCCAAATGTTCCATAGAATCTTAGGAGTGGATGTGTATCTTTTAATTCTTTAAATGAGATCTAGTGCCCTCTGCATAAATGCTGTGTAGTTTGGAGTTTTGGAAATATGCTTATGCAATTCTACATAAATTTATAGTTACCTCCAAATTGTTAACTGTCTCACTAGACTTTTGAATGTTTGCCTATTCTGGTTTTAGACCATGGTGTCCAGCTCTCCCTGAGTTGTTCACTGGTGCATTTCTGCATGTCTCCCTCAACTCTGGCTCCCCAGCTGCAAGTGAGAGCCCCAAGCCCCTCATCTGCTTCCTGTCCCCTGACTCAGCCCATTAGTGACAGGCTGTGCTTCCTTCCCTGCACTTCGAAGAACTAAGCTGCAGGTCAGGCACTGACCCAGCAGATGGGGCCTCACAGATCTAGAAATTAATGAATTCAGACACACGGGGGACCACTGTGGTCATCTGAGGTCCCTGTTAGTAACAATTTACTTGGGAGCCTAATTACCACTTACAGCCTTCTTTCAAATGCCTCTTATTTTTCCTCACCCCCATTTCTTCTAAAGTGTGACCCAACCTTCTGGATAGCATTCACCAAATTCCCTCTTCCTAACACTTTTTTTTTTTTTTTTTTTTTTTTTTGGCTTTTTGAGACAATGTTTCTCTGTGTAGCATCAGCTGTCCTGGATTTGCTTTTGTAGACCAGGCTGGCCTCAAACTCACAGTGATCAGCCTGCCTCTGTCTCATCCTCCCACTTTTAAGCTGTACTTCAAATGTATTCCTATGATACAGGGCCAAAGCTTAGAAAACCCATGTTTCTTAGTGAGTCTAAAATGGCGTGCTGTTGGCTGTACTGTAATAAATAGAACACACAGAGAGATTTCAGAAGTGGGAAAAACAGGCATGGAACAAAAGAACAAATTGTAAAAATTGCCAATGAAAGGAGCAAGATAGTAGAAAGGAGAAAATACTGGGTAGGGGAGGATGTTCCAAGAGAACAGCCTGAGCAGCTCAGAAAAGGTCGTGGGCCTAAACAGGACCTGGGCTCCTGAAGATCTGAGAGAAGTCACCAAGGCTAGGCTGACAAAGGGAGGTAGCAGAGGCAGCCAGCCCCCACAGGAACTTCTGGACTCCTTTGAAGGATTTTAAGCAGAGAGTAAGATGAAAGGTTGTGTTTTGTTTTTCAACATAATATTTTTATTGATTATTTGGGAATTTCACATCATAACCCCTATTACACTCAGTTCGCAGTCCTCCCAGGTCTGTCCACACATCCTGTGACGTCCCCCGAAAAGAAGAACAGGAGAAGAAGAGGAGGGGGAAGAGGAGGAGGAAGAGAAGGAGGAAGAGGAGGAGGAGGAGGAAAAGAAGAAGAAGAAGAAGAAGAAGAAGAAGAAGAAGAAGAAGAAGAAGAAGAAGAAGAAGAAACAAATCTTATTTGTGTTGCCCATATACTCACTGGAGCATCGTCAAACTCCCCGTGGCCAGTCCCCCTTAAAGAAAATTGAGTCCTTCTTCTTGTTAAGTCCCAACCTCTCTTAGGTGTACATTTGAAACTGTTAGGCTCATGGTCTTGGTAGTTGGGGGAGGGGAGTCCCAAAAGCAGAGGAATCCCACCCTCTGAAATAGGAGGAAAGCTTAGGCCGTTGATTGACAGTGGTGTTTATCTGGAGTGTGGTCTGTGGCTTTGAGTGGGTCTCCTGAAGCTCAGAAGGATCTTTTCAAGTTTACAAAAATTTGCTTGGGAGACCATTTAAAATATGATTAATGTTAAAACCCTGAACAGTCTTAATACAACAGAAGCATAGTGGGTGGAAGAGTTTTTATATACTTTAAATCACCCCCTTTTTTTTTTTTTGGTTTTCCAAGACAGGGTTTCTCTTTGTAGCCCTGGCTGTCCTGGACTTGCTTTGTAGACCAGGCTGGCCTTGAACTCATAGCGATCTGATCCACCTGCCTCTGCCTCTGCCTCCTGAGTGATGGGATTAAAGGCATGCACCACCATGCCTGGCTTAAATCACTTTCTTATTACCAACCTTAAAACACCTTCTCAAGGGGCTAGAGAAATGGCTCAGAGGTTAAGAGCACTGGCTGCTCCTCCAAAGGTCCTGAGTTCAATTCCCAGCAACCACATGGTGGCTCAAAAAACCATCTGTAAGCCGGGTATGGTGGCACATGCCTTTAATCCCAGCACTCAGGAGGCAGAGGCGGGCAAATTGATGTGAGTTCAAGGCCAGCATGGTCTACGTGAGTCTGGGACAGTCAAAGCCACAAGAGAGACTCTGGAGAAAAAAAGTGCCATCGCTGGTGCCACCATCACTACCTGCCAAGACCATACATAGGAGCTACGTGAGCAGAAAGAAGCTGCAGAAGGTTGAGGAGGCAGAGGGGTAAGAGCCCACTTTTCAAAAACCTGGACAGATACAGTTTGAGGCCGCAGACACCCAGTGGTAACCATCTCTCCCAGCCTTTGTTGGAATTCCAAGATTATTGAAGTGGTGTCCCAAATCAATACTCTGGAATCAGATGGTTGGGGCAGGGTTAGGAGGTCAGACGGCTCCAAACTACAGCCCGCCCCAGAACAAAAACTTGGTTTTTTATTTGGTCAGACTAGCTCTCAACTGGCCAAGGCTTCACAGAGATGGGTACAGGACCCTGAAGAGGCACCCGATGTCTCTTGACTTCAGCTGTCAAGACAAGTCACTCCAGTCACCAAGTGCTAAGATGCATCAGGCAGAGAGGGAGGTGGGAGAAGTTGTGTACCCAGCCTGACGACTCAGGGGCCATGTGGGGACTGATTCTCTCGAATCCCCTGGTTTAAAGATGATCAATGAGCCAGGCGGGGTGGCGCACGCCTTTAAACCCAGCACTCGAGAGGCAGAGGCAGGTGGATCACTATGAGTTCGAGCCCAGCCTTGTCTATAAAGCAAGTCCAGGACAGCCAAGGCAACACAGAGAAAACCTGTCTCGAAAACCCAAAAATAAATACATAAATAAATAAACAAATAAAGATGATCAATCAGAGCAGGGGGAAATGATGAGGTGAAGGGATTGTCCCACACGTTGGGCCTGCCAGGCTGGGTGGGGCTCAACTTCCCCAAGTTCATGGCATCAGATGATTGATTAAAGAGGAATAAACTAATAGTCAAAATGGAGCTATATAAATGCAGGTTTGCTGGGAGCAATGCAGGAGGAGGAAGAGAGAGAAGGGAAAGGCACATGCAGAGAGAAAGAGGGAGGAGAGACAGAGAGAGAGAGAGAAGAGAGCAGGAGGGAGAGGGGAAAGGAAGAGCAGGGAAATAGAGAAGGGGCGAAAGGGCCCCCAGGAACCAAAATGTCTGTATTCTATAGTGAAGGGTCTCTGGGAGAAGGAAGCTCTGCCTCGTAGGTAGAGGGCAGAATATGCCAGCCACGCCCTGCAGAGGTAGGAACCTAACACTCCTCCCGGACCCCTGTCGGAAGTTACCAATTGAGCAGCACTACATGTCAGCATCCCTGTCACAAGTAAGAGTTCTCTTTAATGGTTTCTTGTCTCGGCTATTGTGGGGGGGTATGTCACAGAAGCCTTCTATGTCCCTCTTTCTCAACTGTGAGTCTGGAGTCTTCCATACCACTGCAGAAGTGGCTCCGTGGCCCTTTCCAGTCAGTGGGAGCACAGAGCATGGACATCCATGTACTCTCCAGCTTTAGCAGGTGCCACAGACCTCTGCATGGTGTCCGGTAGCAGGACATGCCAAGGACAACTCCATGGCCTCAGGCAGCATCACAGACCACAGACTTCCACATGGCCTCAGGTCACAGGGGTTTGTGTTTCTTTCTTTTGTTTGAAGCTACAGTGTATCACACAGTATAGCCTTTTGTCCACATA
This sequence comes from Acomys minous, assembly GCF_964271855.1. Taxonomy (NCBI): domain Eukaryota; kingdom Metazoa; phylum Chordata; class Mammalia; order Rodentia; family Muridae; genus Acomys; species Acomys minous. The sequence goes on along the minus strand of NC_140483.1, from coordinate 109,096,549 downwards.
TGTTTACTTTCAAATGTTCATTGCTATGAGTCATGGGTCTGGTTGGAGGCCTACACTATCATTACTGGTTCCTCACTGGGACTCCTGTCAGATATCCCGTTGTTTGCCGTGTGTCAAGGAGATTCTTAATCTTTGAATCTGCAGCTCTGGCCCCTTCATGTGTTCCAGCAGGTCATACATGGGGTAGATGTTGGGGTGAGGTCCACACAGAGGCCTAGATAAGGGACCACTCCCTTGTCCTCAGGGCTGGGCAGACTCACACACTCCCATGTCCTCAGGGCAGGGTCAGCTCTCCAGCTCCTGTGTCCTCAAGGCAGTGGCAGCTCTCAGGCTCCCATGTCCCCAGGGCTGGCTCGTCTGCTCCCCGTGTCCTCAGGCCCGGCTCTCCTGCTCCTGTTCAATTTGCCAGATTGTTGCTGGCCTTCAAGGCCTAGATGGCCTCCTACTCATGTGGGTACTGGATCTTGTGGGCCATCAAGCATGTGGCAAGTGAAGGCCCCTCAAAGTCTTCGTTGAGTCTCTCGCAGAAACCATTGGTGTTGGCCAAGCTCAGCTTCTTGTCCCGGGGAACTTGTGGCTCTGTTGTTTCGCTCCTCCCGAGTCTCTGGTTCCATCGCATGCTCCCCCCACCATGCCCCACCCCATCTTGGTGCTGCCCCTAGCTCTCACTGAGCATGGCCCAGGCTTGTGTGAGGCCTGTGGTGTGGGTGATGCAGTCCTCACTCAGGCTCCAATAGCACCCCCTCCTCCTTGGCCTGCACTGCTCCAGCCACAACCTGAAAAGCAGCTGTGGTGGCCCAGGGCCCCTGGGAGTTCACCAGAGTGTGGTCCCACTGTCCTGGGGCCAGAGGGCATGCACGATCTACATGACAGGATTTCCTTCTTTCTGGGAAACACCAGCACTGTGTTTTGGAGCTTTCAGTATGGTCCTTTGGTGGCTGTACAGTCACTGCTATTCTGGGGATCAGACACAGGACGCTATCTTGGATGATCTCAGCTTGGGTATTTGTAATACCTTGCCTAAGTGTTTCCTCCCAATCAGGCCACTCTCAGGGGTGAACATTTCTGTGTAGCTCCAGAACACAATCATCCTCCTCAGAATGCATTGAGGACCTCATCTTTTGAACCTCATGGACCCGTGCCCGCCACATGGACCCATGCCTGCCACAAGGACCCGCGCCCACTGCGTTGGGCTTGTCTTTTTAAATATAACTGTAGCTAGTAGATGGATAATGACCTTCTTTGAGTAGAAACAGGCATGCAATTTGGGGCAAATTAGGGAAATGAAGAATTTAGGCAACTTTTAACAATGTTTTCTGATTATTAGAAGATTTATAAAGTCACAAGTAGCAAGTGACAACCTTTGCAAGTCAGGGGCAGTTTAAGGACAAGGATTATCCCAGGATCTGGGAAGCCAGGAGAAGAAGCCATCCTAGGATATGTAGCAAGATCCTCTCTTCAAAAGAAAAAGAAAATTTTTTTCATAACCCTTTTTGTTTTGAAATTTTGAAACATATAGGAACTCGCATTACTTTCATTCAGATTATTCTGCATGTTGATGTTTTCATCTGCCTGCCTTTATCCTTCTCCTTTGCTGAGATATGTCAAAACATCTTCAAAATGTCATGTAATTTTGTCCTTTCATATAGTAGCCATTCATCTCTAAAATTCATACAAATGTTCATACATTTGGGCTGGAAAGTTGCCTTAGAGGTTAAGAGCACGGGGTGGTGTTCTAGAGGTCCTGAGTTCAATTCCCAGAGCTAGAAACCAGATGACAGTGACAGGGATTAAAGACTAGGAGGGACTTTGTATTGAAGGCTATTTAAGACAGTATATAGAAGTAGAAGGAACGACTGGGCAGTGGTGGCGCACGCCTTTAATCCCAGCACTCTGGGGTGGCAGAGGTAGCCAAATTGCTGTGAGTTCAAGGCCAGCCTGGTCTACAAAGCGAGTCCAGGGCAACCAAGGCTACATAGAGAGACCCTGTCTCGAAAAAACAAAGAAGTAGAAGGAGCTTTTAGGTCTTTAGCTCTCAAGCTCTTGAGCTCCTTGGCCTTTGGCTTTTTGGGCTTTCTAACTTTGACCTAGCAAAACTTTGGCCTTGGATTTTTTGGCTAACTTTCCACCTGGGCTATCAGCTAAGCTAGTCAGCCTTTTGGGCCTTTTCCATCAGGATGTGCGCTGACTAAAAAGGTCAGCTGGGTGTGTTCTCTGCCTCTCTGAGCTAGCATATTTTCACCCCAGCATCTGACTCCTGAGTCTTTATTGGTAAAAATCAAACAGTCTGGATTTTCCATTAAAACTACATAGTTGTTCAATCAGGATAAAAATGAGGTCATGGATCTTTTAATTCTCTTTAATCCAGTCCCCTCTCCCCATCTATCTCTTAATCCCAAGATTTATGTCATTAATTTAAAGAGACTAACATGTCTTATAAAATGTCTCAACACCTCATAATAAAAGCTTTTAATGAACTATAGGGAGAGAGAGAGAGAGAGAGAGAGAGAGAGAGAGAGAGAGAGAGAGAGAGAGAGAGAGAGAGAGAGAGAGAGAGAGAGAGAGAGAGAGAGAGAGAGAGAGAGAGCACACAAAATATAGTTTGAGGCTTAGCTTGAAATTGCCAGTAAGTCAGATCATCTCTGGAATGTTCTTTGAAGTATCTGGCATACAAGGCAGCCAGCCCAATGAACCATAAAACTCACCACACTTGGCACCTTTAACCGAGCTGTCTAATGAGAATGTGCCTAGAGTTTTAAGTTTGGTTTGTTCCTGTTATTTTGAAACAGGTTCTAATGTAACCTAAATGGGCCTTAACCACCAGGGATGGTCTTTATCTTCTGATCCTTCTGCTTCTGCCTCCCAAATTGCAGGATGATGGATGCTCACCACCACACATCATTTACATGGTCCCTGAGAACAAACCCAGAGTTTTGTTCATGCCCAGCAAGGGCATTACCCATGAGGCTATATCCACACACACCCTAACGTTGTCATCCATTCTCGATGTGCTTACTCACCATGGTCTGTCAACTGTTATTAAACTGCCAGAATCTGAAAATAGCACACAGCTTCACAAGCATTTCTTAACACAATTAAGATGATACTTTGGTTTGATGACCATGCTCTTCTTACCCTCTGAATTAGAAATTAAAAATAGTTGAACTGGAAGTAGATAGCAGCAGGAAAAACCAAGTTATTTTCTACCTTAAGAATGTACATATAAACTGGGTGTGGTGGTGCACACCTTTAATCCCAGCACTTGGGAGGCAGAGGCAGGTGAATCGCTGTGAGTTCGAGGCTAGCCTTGTCTATAAAGGGAGTCTAGGACAGCCAAGGCTACACAGAGAACCCTGTCTCAAAAAAAAAAAAAAAAAAAAAAAAGAATGCCAATACAAGATACAAGAAGAAACCAGGCAAGCAATGCGTGTGTTCCTCTGCACCTCAATAGATGTCCGCACTAAAATGTGATTGCTTTTCTGTGATTAGCCTCTGTGGTCAATGGTATAAGTTCTTTATTCCTGCAATAATAGAATCAGAGCACTGGGTTTTGGCTTTAGTGCTTCAACATGTGGTCATATGATGAACACTGTTACAAAATTAAAGTGAAGGAATTTCAAAATAGCCGCTTAATGTTAATAATTTCATGAGCTGTTGTGATGATTCCAAGCAAGGATTTGCTTGCAAAGCAAGAACCATGTTTGCAGAGAACTGGTTACTTATCTTCCATTGTTTTGAACACATTCTGGCTGTATGGCACAAGAGAACTTATTTAAATTCTGCACATACCTGTGTTTTCATATAAAATGAACATAACCTACTGATATTTATGTATGCCTTTGGAACAATAAGTGAACAGTGGATTTAAGGTGTGGCCTAGATAATTTGTTAGATCAGACCCTAAACCTGGAGGTGCTTTGTAGTCACACCACACTTGATATTTTGTAGATAAGATAGAGTTTGGAATCCAGGAGGAATCCTTCATCAGTCTGAAACTATTGCCTCAGCTCTCCCTGATGAGTCTCTGTACAGTGTTAGGGTGGATTTGGTGCTCACTGTCCGACCTTCTCTTATCCACACTGATAAGTCAATCCAACCACCTGAGCTCTTTGGACTTATCATATCCTGCTTTGTATTACATTTATTTGTATACAAATATATACATCCTACTAAGCTCTCTTTAAACATTTTTTCTGCATATTTATTTATGGCATGTATGTGGAGGTCAGAGGACCACCTACAGGCATCGGTTTGCTGCTTCTGTCATGTGGGACCCAGGGATCAAATTCAGGTCATTAGGTGTCTGTTTGCTTCCTATTGCTGTGATAAAACATTGACCCAAAGTAACTTATGGAAGAAAAGGGTTATTTGTCTTACATATCTCAGGTCATAGTCCACTGAAGGAAGCCAGAGCAAGAATTCAAGCAAGGGTAGGACACCGGAGGCAAACTGAAGCAAAGGTCATGACGGAGTGCTGCTCACTGGCTTGCTTCTCATTGTTTGCCCAGCCTGCTTTCTTGTATAGTCCAGGACCACCTGCCTAGGTGTGGCACCTCCCACCCCCAGTGAGCTAGGCCCTCACTCATCACTGACTAATCAAGAAAATGCCCCCATCAGCTTGCCTATGGGTCAGTTTGATGAAGGAATGCATTTTTTTTTATTTGAACTTTTCTCTTCCCAGATGATCTTAGCTTGTGCAAAGTTGACATAAAAACTAGCCAAGCCATAAGGCTTGGTGGAGGGTCACCTTTACTGGCTGAGCCATCTCCCAGCCACAATAATGTAATCTTGAGAGCAGAGGTCACATCTTATTTATTTAATTTCTTGGGCTTAGATTAGAGCTTTTTTTCTCCCCTGTGAGTTTCTTGAACTCACAGAGATCCGCCTGCCTCTGCCTCCTGAGTGCTGGAATTGACAGGTGTGCACCACCACTGCCTGGATCAGATCAGAGCTTTGTAATGTGATAAGAAATTGATAGATGCTTATATGATTTTTAATTAGATTGGCTGCTCTCTCTTCATTCTACAATTATCATAGGACATGTGCCTAAACTGAGTGTTTATTAATCCACTCATATACTCAAATACTATTTGTGATGCAAAGGTGACAAGACATTGTCCCTGCCCGCACGGGATTTGTGGTAATTGCTGTATTTGACTTATAAATCATCTTCAGTAACAGAAAGAGTGTGTGAGGATCTGGAGACTAGCAGCATCTTGAGAGGAAGGAAGATCGCTATGATTCCTTGACAGCAACTGTGTGAGGGGCTAGACTGGTTGTTCTGCCTCTGCATATAATTAGATTCTCACACGAGTCCTCTTCACAGACGAGGTCATGCAGACATGAAAAGATTAGGCAGTTGGCCTAAAAGCACAATGGCTAGTAAATAAGGTAAAAATCAGTCACATATCTTTAATTAAATGTTACTCAATACCGCATCACCAGTGAAGATTTTGAACAAATATTAGAAAAACATGTCTGACAAATTATGAGAGCCCCCATGATATAACTGCACAAGTCGCAAGATATATAAAGGTCATTTAACGGGACTAGACACGGACCAGTGGTTGAGAGTGCTTCGTATTCATCCACAGGACTGGATATTTGTTCCTACTACCCAGGTTGCGACGTTTATAACCACCTGTAACTGCACCTGCACTCACATATCCCACCCCCACATACACACATAATTTTAAAAGACAAAGAAAGTCTTTCTTTTTAAATGGGGAGTGCAGTTCAAGGCCAGCCTGGTCTACAAAGCGAGTCCAGGACAGCCAAGGCTACACAGAGAAACCTGTCTCAATAAATAAATAAATAAATAAATAGATAGATAGATAATAAATGGGGAGTGGATATAGCTCAGTAGTGAAGCACTTGCCTAGCACATGTGAGACCATGGGTTCAATCCCACACTGAAAACATAGAAACGAAATATGTCTCAAAAGTTTGGGAGGAAGACTTTCTGATTGCTGTTCTCTGTTAGAAGCCTGGTTCTCCATCATTTCTGAGTAAACTGCTGACCTCTCTGAGTCTGAAAATCCCCAAATCTCTCCTAGTGCCTGTGGTTTTCCTTCTTGTCAGTAGTATATATGCAATATAACTCTAGCGGCAATGTTTCCACCATTTTACCCAAAATGTTGCAGCAGTCAAAAGTAACTTCCAAATAAATGAGGGACAAGGGGTGTGTGTGTGTGTGTGTGTGTGTGTGTGTGTGTGTGTGTGTGTGTGTGTGCTTGTGTGCCCGCACGCACGTGCGTGTGTACATGCAAGCCATCTACTTCCGTCAAGACAGGGTCTCCCACCTAGGCATGGTGGAACATGCCTTTAATCCCAGCACTCGGGAGGCAGAGGCAGGTGGATCTCTGTGAGTTTGAGGCCAGCCTGGTCTCCAAAGCTAGTCTAGGACAGCCAAGGCTATGCAGAGAAATCCTGTCTGGAAAAAACAAAAACAAAACAAAACAAAACTGGCAAGGTCTCCCTTTGGCCTGAAACTCTCCAATTAGATTTCACTGACTGGCCAGCAAGCACCAGCATCCTCCTGGCTCTGCCTCCTCAGCTCTGAGACTATATGATGGGCCATCAAGCTCAACATTCTTATGTGGGTTCTGGGGAGGAACTTGAATCCTCAAGTACCTTGCCAGCTAAACCATCAGCCCTTCCCCACTATCATTTGAGTGCCATGTTTTAAATCATCTTGGATTTCTTTTTATTTTTAATTACATGTATGGGGAGTGCAGGTGCCTGAGTTGGGGAGAGGCATTGAATTAATCCACCACCAGATGCAGGTGCTGGGAACTGAACTCGGGTCCTCTGCAAGAGCAGCAGGTGCTTTTAACGGCTGAGCCATCTCTCCAGCCCCCCTTCATTATTCTTTAAATTTATGATAAGGCACACAATACACAGTTTATTGGCTTAAGTCCAGAATTTGTTGTATAAATGTATTGTATGTGTCTGACTGTTTTGCCTACACGCATATATGAACACCATGTGTATGGGTGGCGTCTGTAGAGGTCAGCGGACTGTGTCCAATCCAATGGAACTGCAGTTCCAGATGGTTGTGAGCCACCATGTCACGCTGGGAATTGAATGAACCTCGGTTGTGGTTTTGTTTGCTTGTTTTTTGTTGTTACAGTGACGCGCCTTTATTTCCTTTTGTACATTGGGCCATGAATTCATATGGAACGGGCTCCAGCAGCTCAGGCGCCTTCCCATTAGCCTGGGTGGCGCAGGCTGGCACATCAGCTGAACCCAGGTGCCCTTCTCCTTGGCTTCCTCCTTCTTCTTCTGGTCGTTCTCCTTCACACACTTCAGGAAGATGTCCCCTCTCTTAGAGTGACTGATGTGCTCAATGTGCACATTGATTCTCTTGACGAGAGCCTTGCCCTTAACCTGCTTGTTCACAGTGATGTTCACAGCATGCTGGATGACATTGTAGACTCTTCCGGTTTTGCCGCGTAACACTTAAGGAGCATTTTTAGCTATTGAACAACCCATCCCCCCTGTCTCCAAGCCTGCGCAAACCACCACTCTACTTTCTGTGACTGTGAATTTGGCAACTCTATGACCACATACACATGGACACATAATCTGTTTGGCATAGTGACTAAATGCAACATGGTATTCTAGACTGGACCATGGAAGAAGAAAAGAGCATTAGTGGAAAGAGTGGTGAAATCTGAATTACATCTATGGTTTGGTCAACAGTCCTGTACCAGCTGGGTGTAGTGGCTCACACCTTTAATTTAATCCCAGCACTCAGGAGGCAGAACCAGGCAGATTGCTGTGAGTTCAAGGCCAGCCGGTCTACAAAGCGAGTCCAGGACAGCCAAGACTAACACAGAGAGACCCTGTCTCTCAAAAAAAAAAAAAGTGCTATACCAGGATTAGTTTCTTTCTTTTATATACCATAATTAGACAAAGGTTATGACAGGTAGCATTGTGAACATATCAGAATCTAGGACAGATTTTCTCAATGGATGTCTCACCCCCCACTTGGGATGCCCTGCATATCAGATTTTTTACATTACTATGCATAACATTAGCAAAATTACAGTTATGAAGTAGCAACAAAATGATTTCATGGTTGGAGTCACCACAGCATGAGGAACTGTATTAAAGGTCACAGCATTAGGAATGTTGAGAGCCACTGCTCTAAAGCCATTTAGGAGACAAGCCACTGGGGGTGCCTATGAAGGACCATTCAGCCTCTGGGCGTGTCTGTAAGGTAGCACGTAGATCACATGAGATGAAACGGGAAGCTCATCCTGGATGTGGGCCGCACCTGCCATGGGACAGGTCCCGGGCAAAACCTAAAGAAGAAAGCCTGCTGAGCACAGCACAGCACGCAACGTTCTCCGTTCTCCGTTTCCTGTGGGCAGATAACTTCAGCTCTGGCTCTAGACCTCCAGCTGTGAGTGCGAAGTGAGCTCTTTTCTCCCTCGGGGAGAGTTTGTCATGGTCCTGTATCACAGCAACAAGAAGAGGAACCAGCATAAAGAGCACGTGGAGCCGGGCGAGATGGCGCACACCTTCCTTTGATCCCAGCGCTCAGTGAGGCAGAGGCAGGCGGATCGCTGTGAGTTCGAGACTAGCCTAGTCTACACAGCGAGTCCAGGACACCCAAGGCTATACACAGAAACCTTGTCTCAAAAAAACAAAAAACAAAAATAAATAAATATATGAAGTGCATGTGGAAACTGTACCGTCTTTGCAACTCTTCTCTAAATATAAAACTATGTCTTGGCCAGTGTGACGGTCATCCAGTAAAGGTCCTTGCCACCAAACCTATTTTTGGAACCCATGTAGTAGGAGATTTGCATGTTCTGAATGTCACACATGCTCTGTGCCATGCATTTGCATGTACACACACAATGTAAAAAAAAAGTTTTAAAACTCTTTTAAAGATATATTTTCTTCTGTTTTGGGAATCAAACTCATACTACAACCCTGGTTCTAAAGGAAAGGTGATTTTTTTTTTTTGAGACAGGGTTTCTCTGTGTATCCCTGGCTGTCCTGGACTCACTTTGTAGACCAGGCTGGCCTCGAACTCACGGTGATCTGTCTGCTTCTGCCTCCCGAGTGCTGGGATCAAAGGCATGTGCCACCACGCCTGGCCTAGGTGACTTTTTGTTTGTTTGTTTTGTTTTGTTTTGTTTTGTTGAGACAGGGTTTCTCTGTGTAGCCCTGGCTGTCCTAGAGATGCTTTGTAGTCCAGGCTGGCCTACGAACTCGCAGAGATCTGCCTGCCTCTGCCTCCCAAGTGCTGTGATTAAAGGCCCATGCCACCACTGCCCAGTTCCAAGCCCTATTTATTATGTGTTGTCATTGATGAACACAGTTAACCTCTGGGAATCCGGGGTGGGAGTTGGGGGAAGTGAGGGGCTGGGGTGGAGAAAATCAGTAAAGCAGAGCAGGTTAAAGCACAAGATGTTAAATCTATGCATCTGACCAGTCTTTTATTTCCTCGTGGGTTCCTGTCAGGCTCAGGAAGTACTTTCCTACCCAAAGTTCATTTTAAAAAGTATTTGTTTCTATTCACTGTATAAATAGTTTCGTGATTTTTCTTTTTGTGTTACAGGAGACACTTAGATCTTTAAAACACCAGTAGTTTGAAGAGAGCCAGTTATTTCTGAGATGTTTATCTTCTCCCACTAATTTGAAATGCCACTAGGAAAATGTATGAGATGGCTGGATAGATGGCTCAGTGGTTAAGAGCACTGACCGCTCTTCCAGAAATCCTCCAGAATTTAATTCCCAGCAACCACATGGTGCCTCACAACCATCTATAATGTGATCTGATGCCTTCTGGCATGCAGGTGTACGTGCAGGCAGAGCACTGTATACAGAATAAATAAATAAAATCTTTAAGAAAAAAAAAAAGAAGCCGGGCGGGGATAGCGCGTGCCTTTGATCCCAGCACTCGGGAGGCAGAGGCAAGCAGATCACTGTGAGTTCGAGGCCAGCCTGGTCTAAAAAGTGAGTCCAGAACAGTCAGGGCTACACAGAGAAACCCTGTCTCGGGGGGAAAAAAAAAGAAAGAAAGAAAAGAAGAAAAGATATGAGCTCTTTTATGTGTACCAGTCTTGAAATATTATCTGGACTCTGCCCCAGTTCCTAGTTTACAGTATCTTATAGGCTGAGCCCTATTTCACAACAAGTTTCTTTCTTCCTTTCTTCTTTTCTTTCTTATTTTATTTTATTTTATTTTATTTTACTCTGTTTCAAAAAGCTTTATTTTTACTTGGTCCATGACTTGAGTGGGGCTCCAGGGTGGTTACAAAGCTGCCTAGTGGCTTGAGGGTTCATTCAGGTGGCCGTGGCCCTAAGGCTGCCTGGTGCAGAGCTGAGGCTCGAGCCCCTTGGAAGGCAGAAGGCCTCCTAGCCGTGCTTGAGAGTGAACCGCTCAAAGAGAAGATGCCCGTGGCATGCCGGTCTGCGCTGCTGTGGCCCGGCAGCCTAGCGATGTTGGTCAGGTGGTCGCCCATCTTCTTGATGAGCTTCACCTCCTCATCCTGGAAGTGGTTTTCCAAGAACTCCCAGAGGTGAGGTCTGTGCGAGCAGAACCCAGGGAATAGAGGTCCAAGAGGGCCTGGCTCTGGTTCTTCTCCGGGGCCGAGGCAGCTTCCATGGCCTCCTGGGTTCTGCCCCACTCAATTTGAGATGGCTTCTGCGCATCCTGGAAGAGTGCCCCGACAATCCCACACTTCTCCTCGGCCAATTCGAGGAAAAAGTGTCCTACACCCTCCAGAGCCACGTCATCTCCATCAAAGTAGTAGCCCAGAGACAGGTAGGTGTAGGTGGCCCGCAAGTGCAAGTTGACCAGGCGGTCCACGGCAGCTTCCACTTGGGTGGAGTAATTGTAACCGAATCTGGGAGGTCATGGCTGATCCACAATATAGAGCTAACGGCAAAGAGAAGGTGCTCGCCGGTCCTAGGAGCCAAGTACGGCAAAGAGATGGTCTCAGAGGCTGTGACTAGACAAACTGTAAGGCGGCTGGAAGCTAACAAAGAGGGAGGGAGTGCCCGGGTCTGTGCCATCAAACACTCTTAAAGCACGGGACCTTCAAGGCGCTGCTCTTCCTTTATTTCTTTTCTTTCCTTCCTTTTCTGCCTTTTTAAAAATAGGTTTTTCATGACAGGGGTTCTTTGTGCTGTCCTGGAACTCACTTTGTAGAACAGGCTAGCCTCAGACACACAGAGATCCTGTGCCTGTGCCTCCCAAATGCTGGGATTAAAAGCATGTGCCACCACAACCCAGCTCATAAGAAACTTCTTAATTGTTTGTTGTTTTAAGACAGGGTCTCACAATGCAGCCCTGGCTAGCCTGGAACTCACAGAGACCCACCTCTGCCTCTGAGTGCTCAGAGTAAAGCTGTGGGCCACCATGCTCAGCTCACAAGTTATTTTTAACAACTTTATAGACTTTCCAAACTGGCATCCTCCATATAAACTAAAACAAGCAAACAAACAAAGTCTGTTCTTTTGGTTTTTTGGTCCTTTTTATCTCCTGTGTACTGAGTTTAAAGCCATATGCTGCCATGCCCAGCCTAGTAATTAATTATTTAAATGGCTTTTGACTATTTCTTTTATTAAATTTAAAAATCGTTGAAATGTATTTATTTTGGGGAGAGGTGTCACAAGTGCATCATGGTACATGGGTGGAAGTCAGACAACTTGCACAAGTCAGTGTTTTCCTCCTACCGTTGGCTCTGGGAATTGAACTCGGGTCATTTGGCTTGGCAGCAAATGCCTTTAACTACCCATCTCATCAGGCTCTGCACATTTCTCATCAATAATGAAGCAGGAGGATCTGAAGGCCAACCTTGAATACAGCGAGACCCGACTCTAAAAAAACAAAAAACTGCCAGGTGTTCTGGCGCACACCTTTAATCCCAGCACTCCGGAAGCAGAGGCAGGCAGATCACTGTGAGTTCGAGGCCAGCCTGATCTACAAAGCAACTCCAGGACAGCCAAGGACACACAAAGAAACCCTGTCTTGAAAATCCTAAAAAAAAAAAAAAAAGAAAGAAAGAAAGAAAGAAAGAAAGAAAATGGTGGTGCATGCCCATAACCCCAGCGCTTGGGGAGTATACATAGAAAAATTCTGTCTCAAAAGAAGGAAGGAAAGGAAGGAAAGAAAAGCCAAAGCCCAAAACAAAACACTTCTGCTCCTGTCCTCATTAGAGTTTGACAACGTGATACAAGCAGGAGCTATGTAGGAAGAACCTCCGCTGAGAACACGCCTTGGTCAGGTGCTGCAGGCAAGTCTGTGGGGGCATTTTCCTGATTAATGATTCATGTGGGAGAGGCCAGGCCACTGCTTAAATAAACCTTTTCCTCCCCCGGAAGTTGTTTTTGTTCAAGCTGTTTGTCAGAACAATAGAAACCTAACAAAGTTGCCCTCCACCACCACCACCACTAAATAAACAATCACAACAGAGAATTCTTTCTGAAGAAAGGAAGAAAAATTTTTGAGAGATTTCCCCCATAGCTTCACAAATGTTCTTGGGTTTTCCTGTAACTAGGTCTTCCTTTTCTCTATTTGAATTTATACTGACAGTAATTTCTCATCTAAAACACTATGACCAGCCTGTTCAATAAGTGTTTACATAGAATGCCCTCTTGTCTTTAATAATGTAGTTGTTACAGTGCCATCATGGCAGCTCTGACGTACCAAGTGTGTCAAATGGCGAGGCACTATAGACATAGTCTCACTTAGTTCCGAAGGGAACCACATTCCAATGAGATAGCCAGACATACTGCTACACATCTATAATTTCAGCATTGAAGAAGCTGAGGCAGGGGGCTGGAGAAACGGCTCAGTGGTTAAGAGCCCTGGATGCTCTTCCAGAGGACTCAGGTTCAATTCCCAGCACCTGCATGGCAGCTTTAAAACTGTCCATAACTCGAGTTCTAGGGGACTGGATGCCCTCACACAGACATACGTGCAGGCAAAACACCAATGCACATAAAATGAAAAATAAAAAAGCTGAGGTAGGAGGATAGGGAGTTCAGGGCTAGCCTGGCTACACACCGAGACCCTGATTCAACAAGAAGCAAAACCATCATCTAGTGAAACGTGGCTGTTTATAAGTGGACAGATTTACAGAGTTATTTACAGATACATAGCAACAAAGAAAAGCTGTCATGTTACAAGTCAACCTTTGTCGTTGTTATTTTTCCATAGTCCAGGCTGGCTTCAAATTCTCCCAAACTCAGCTACAGCTTCTAGAGTTCTGGAAACACAGGTATATACCATCCCACGTCCCTAAGCTGACTCTGTTGTGTGTGGGGGCCGGGGGGAGGGCTGGATGTCTTTATACTGTTAAAAAAGAAAGCTTCCGCACACATTTCTTGTTTTTTGTTTTGTTTTTTGTTTTTTGTTTTTTGTTTTTGAGACAGGGTTTCTCTGTGTAGTCTTGGCTGTCCTAGACTCGCTTTGTAGTCCAGGCTGGCCTCGAACTCACAGCGATCCGCCTGCCTCTGCTTCCCGAGTGCTGGGATTAAAGGCGTGCGCCACCACGCCCGGCCTCCGTACACATTTCTTTATCTTATTTTTACTGAGACATAATATTTGTACTTTTTACAAAGTGCATTGTGGTGATTTAATACATATATATAGTATATAATTAAATCAGAGTAATAAGTATTTCTAAGTCTTTAATCACTGCACATCAGTTTATTGGGGGCTTTAAGATAAAAATGTTTTAAAATTTTTATCAAACGTTTACTTATTCATCTTTGATGAAGTACGTTATTTTATTTATATCTTTTGTGAGAATTTTATAAACAAGTACTGTGTTTACAGCACCCTCACTGGAACTTTTTCTATGCTGGCCTGTGGAGGGCTGGAAGCATTGACACTCTGGCCTCTAGGGGGCACTCTTTCTCTTTTAATAGCGTGGCCTAAGGACCCAACTCCCTGGAGGACTGATGAAACTAGAAAAAACCAAAACCTTCAAATGTTCTCACAGTGCTTCAGACAGATGACTAAGGAGTGTGGAGAAGATCATACAGCTGGATAATTTGGCTCAATGAATGCAGTGTAGGGATTTGACACTGAAAAAGAGTTCTTCCCTACTTGGCTTCCCACTACATACACAAACAGAAGTGTGCCCATCCCCAGTTTTAAAGTCCTTAACCAAGCCAATTTTCTGCTTGCCTGCCCACCCACTCTCACTCACTGACTCACTCACTGACTCACTCACTCGTTGGGAAGGCTAGTTCCACACAGCAGTGTCCAAGCTCTAGATTCCGTGTCACTATCTGCTTCCCTCTCAGGCAGTGGACACTAAACATGACAGTTTCCCTCTGTGAGAAGACTGCTATATAGTCTGCCATACAAAGATTGTGGTGAAATATTGGTGGACCGTGTGTGTGTGTGTGTGTGTGTGTGTGTGTGTGTGTGTGAGAGAGAGAGAGAGAGAGAGAGAGAGACAGAGAGAGAGAGAGAGAGAGAGACAGAGAGAGACAGAGACAGAGAGAGACAGAGGCAGAAACAGAGAGGCAGACAGAGAGAGGGAGGCAGGGAGGAGCGATGGAAGGAGGGAGGGAGAAAGGGAGAAAGATTCATGCATAAAACAGCACACTTCCCTGGATAGAGTGAGCAATCTCTAGTGATGAGGTGACAACTTCCTCTAGGACAAAGAACAGGCTGGACTCACTGCTTTCTCATTTGCTGCAAATGCAATATATTCCCTAGGCTCTCTGTCCCCATGCTGCAAATCAACCCCACTGTCTGGTTCATGTATATCTCCGCTGAAGACCTGGGGGGCAACAGGAACAGACCCCAACATACCAGTATTCCCGTTCTGTTGTTTTGCTGTGAATAATAAATTTCCTTTTCTGACCCAGACATCTCCCATTGAAATGGAAGGAATGTAAACCCTCTGGCTTCCTTGCTTTCAGATGTGTGCATCTTGTCTTGAAAGTTTGTTAATTTGGGAGGTCACATAGCTGGGCAGTAAGTTCAGCCTCCCACCAAGTAAGCGCACAGTGACCTTGATTACTTCTCAGGGGCTGGAGAGCTGTTTTTGTTAAAAAAAAACAAAACAAAAAAAAAAAAAACACAAAAAAACCACTTTATTTGGGCTTGACTAAGTGTCTGATACTTGCCATTTGACACCCAGAAGCCACTAACTGCACCTTTGAATCATGCCAGCATCACCATTTTCTGAATGTGCGTACCTGAGGAGCTAGGAAGCTTGCAAGAACACCCACAGACCACTTCCTACTTCTCTGCCAACATGCAGGCACCAAGCCTTCATCATCATCCTCATCTCATAAGTGTCCCCAACACTATCCTGGGGGACTAGGAGCTACCTCTCCATGCCTGGCTGTCTGAAATAAACTTCTTTTTCTCATCAGACCTCATTGTCTCAGGGACTGGCATACCATGTGGCCTGTTTTGATGACAGTGACTACTGCTGTCATCCATGAAATAGTAGCATGCTACACTGTGGGCCTTGTAAGTAGGATATAATCAGACCGCAGACCTGACACTTGGATCCATTGGGATGATGTCACCAGAAATGTATGAGCCGGACATGGACAGGAGAGATCCACACACATATTCATTTTATCTAAGGAACTTTACATGCCAGTTCTTTTGTTTATTTGTTTGTTTTGTTTTGTTTTTTGAGACAGGGTCTCTCTGTGTAGCCTTGGCTGTCCTGGACTCACTTTGTAGACCAGGCTGGCCTTGAACTCACAGCGATCCGCCTGCCTCTGCCTCCCTGAGTGCTGGGATTAAAGGCGTGTGCCACCACACCCGGCTCATTCATTATTCTTATGTTCTTGTGTGTGTGTGTGTGAGAGAGAGAGAGAGAGAGAGAGAGAGAGAGAGAGAGAGAGAGAGAGAGAGAGAGAAGGGGATATGGGGGAAGGAGAGAGAGAGAGGCAGGCAGATAGACTCTCACTGTCTGGAACTTGCCAAGTAAACTGACTGGTTAGAGTCCCAGAGATCTGCTTGTCTCTGTCCAAGCCATGAAAAGATTGGGGGCAGACTATATATTTCCAAGGTTAAGTAGCTGATATGAAAAGGCCATGTACAATATGGATCCAACTGCATAATATTTGGATCTCCAGAGACAGTAAAAAGATTGGGGGCAGCCGGGCATAAGGGTGCACAGCTGTAATCCCAGCATTCAGGAAGGCAGAGGCAGGTGGATCTCTGAGTTCTAGGCCAGCTTAGTCTACAAAGCAATTCCAGGACAGCCAAGGCTACACAGAGAAACCCTGTCTCAAAAAACAAAACAAAGCTGGGCAGTGGTGGTGCATGCTTTTAATCCCAGCACTTGGGAGGCAGAGGCAGGTGGATCTCTATGAGTTCAAGGCCAGCCTGGTCTACAAAGTGAGTCCAGGACAGCCAAGACTACACAGAGAAACCCTGTCTCGAAAAACCAAACCAAATAGATAAATAAATAAATAAATTGGGACTTGGGCAGAAGGAAACATAGGTATAACATTCAAGATGCTTAGGGAAGTAGGACTATTTTGCACAATGCTATAATGGTGGGTACATGGATACATCTGACCTAAGCCATAGACTTCATAGCATCCAGTGATAATGTTACAATGTAGATTTATCAGAGGTAACACATGCCTGTGGTGGGAGTGGGGTGGGGGGCTGCGGGGCGCAACACAGGGCTTGTGCACTTCCATAGCCATCATTAGCTGTGAGCTGGTGCTAGCTGTTCCCTTTAGAGAAGGTGTGAACCTTCCCCCCCCCCTCCCGTAACCCCCAACACCAAACAACAGCCATTCATTGGGACTATTTGTCTAGTTGCCATTAATCATCTCATTTTTCACCTCTCCTGACACTAGGCCTCTGTAGTGCATTCCAGGCGTTTCAGTCATTTAAATTAAGTTTGTAAATGGTTCTGTCTTTCCTGTTGGGAGCCTTTCATTTGGCACTGCTGATGTCATAGGAGGCTCCCGGTGCCCTGGAGAGAGCAGAGCTTCAGGTACACGGACATGGACGTCACTGGCCTGAGTACGGCTCTTTTTACCTCTTTGATCTCCCATGTCTTTATCTGTAAAATGAGGGTAATGGTGGGGTAGTTAGGAGGATTAAAGGATAGTAATGAATGTGGGGCTGAAGGGAGGCAGGAAGCACTAAGGCAGAGTAACAAACTCCTTTGATAAACCCTGTGATCTCAGGGAAAAGGCAGGGTCACTGCTGTTAGGCTTTGGTGTTGTCAGCTCACAATGCACTTGTATGATGCTCTCAAGTGTCTGGATCCATGTAAGAAAAAGATTATGATACTAGACACCACTTCAGCACACTTTATTTTCTATAGTGGCTAGGTCCCGGCAGCAAGAAGCTATCCTGGGTTAAACTGTTTGGTAAACCAATAGCCTTCTACTGCTTGAGTGATAATCTCATGCAATGGTAAGCCAAAATTCTTTGGTTGTTGTTGTCTATTTGTTTTGCTTTCGAGACAGGGTTTCTCTGTGTAGCCTTGGCTGTCCTGGACTCACTCTGTAGACCAGGCTGGCCTCGAACTCACAGCGATCCACCTGCCTCTGCCTCCCGAGTGCTGAGATTAAAGGCGTGCGCCACCACGGCCGGCTAAGTGTTCCATTTCTTAATTTTTAAATTTGGTTTGTTTGTTTCGCTTTTTGAGACAGGTTTTCTCTGTGTAGCCCTAGCTGTCCTGGAACTCTCTCTCTCTGTGTGTAGACCATGCTGGCTTCGAACTGAGAGATTTCTTTGCCTCTGCCTCCCAAGTGCTAGGATTAAAGGTGTGTGGCACTACAGCCCTGCTAGCTTCTAGCTGGTTGTTGTTTGTTTATTTAAATATTTTTTAAATGTATTTACCTTTATTTTATATACATTGGGGTTTTGTCTGCATGTATGTCTATGTGAGAGTGTAAGATCTTGGAGTTACAGACAGTTGTGAGCTGCCAGGTGTGTGCTGGAATTTGAACCTAGGTCCTCAGGGAGAGCAGTCAGTGCTTTTAACCATTGAGCCATTTCTCCAGCTCCAGCTACTGACTTTTGTATATTGCTTTCTTCTTCTTCTTCTTCTTCTTCTTCTTCTTCTTCTTCTTCTTCTTCTTCTTCTTCTTCTTCTTCTTCTTCTTCAGTGTGAGGGGATCAAACACAGTCTCATTCTAGGCAGCAACGTCTCCTTTTTCTCACCCTTTTGTCCTCTTTCCTACTTTTTAGGGTCTTTGTTGACATTAGGTTCCCCTTCTTATTGACAGGCGCTAGACAAACCTAACTCCATATGCAACGTTAGGTCTTTGCCATATGACGTATGCATCTTTGGGAGCAGTGGCTAGAAGGCAGACAGTTTGAGTCACCAGTCACCCTTAATGTTATAGATTTTATATATGTAATTCAGATTAGATAATTTGGCCGGGCGTGGTGAGGGGGGACAGAGGCAGGTGGATTTCTTTTTTATTTAATAATTTATTTATTTTTATTTTATATGCATTGGTGTTTTGCCTGCATGTATGTCTGTGGGTGTCAGATCTTATAGTTACAGACAGTGGTGAGCTGCCATGTGGGTGCCAGGAATTGAACTCAAGACCTCTGGAAGAGAAGTCTGGGCCCTTAGCTGCTAGGCCATCTCTCCAGCCCCCGGCAGGTTGATTTCTATGAGTTCGAGGCCAGCCAGAGCTATACAGAGAAACCCTGTCTTGAAAAACAAAAACAAACAAACAACAAAAAAACTGTGTCTGGAGCCAGGCTGATAAATGAGCTGTGTCCTCAATCATTGGCTATCTTAAAAAATTGGTTCAAACTGTGCTTTTCTTTCTTATTTTTGAACAAAAGATGGTGAAGAAGAAGAAGAAGAAGAAGAAGAAGAAGAAGAAGAAGAAGAAGAAGAAGAAGAAGAAGAAGAAGAAGAAGAAGAAGAAGAAAGACATTTTGTGGGAGGGATAGAGCAAGAAGTACCAGTTATAATTTAAATGGATAGCACACTGAGTTGTGTCACACGTTGTCGTCACACGTACCTTACATCATGTGCTCTTGGTAGTGGATTTTTACTTCTCACTCCACGCCTAAAGTTTCTGGACTGTAGGTCACTGCGTGATTTGAAAAAGATAAACTGGCCAGCCATAGTGGTACATGCCTGTAAATCCCTCCACATTCGAGGCTAAAACAAAAGGCTCATTAATTCTAGGCTAGTCTAATTACACAGAGGGGCCCTGTTTTGAAAATAAATAAACTGGTGTAAACTCTTCTAAAGCCAAGAGCTTTGGCTTCGTTTGTTCGCAATCTAAAAGTAAACCAAGCCACAGGAAGTCATGTAGTCAGTATTTTGCCTTAAATACCCCAAACCACCACTTTTCGTTGCTATTTAGGGAGAAGTATAGGATTCACTGTAACATACTCGGCCCTGAGTTCAATCCCAGACTGGGTGGTGAGTGTGGGGCGACCTTGGATTCTGTTTGGTTGGTTGGTTGGTTGGTTTTGTTTTGTTTTGGTTTGTTTCTGAGATAGAGTTTCTCTATGTAGCCTTGGCTGTCCTGGACTTTTTGTAGACCAGTCTGGCCTCAAACTCACAGAGATCCACCTGCCTCTGCCTCCCAAGGCCAAGGCGACCTTGGATTCTGTTTCAGGCACTCTTGTCAATTTTTTTTCCCTCAGATCACTGCTTTTCAGTGCAAATAAGTAGAAATAAAACATAATTTGCCTCTCACAAACTGACATGACAAGTAAGGAGACAAAAATCTGAAAGAGATAACAGCCGCCAAAGAAAATGCCACAAACCTCCAAATAGTATAATACCAAGCTTAGAGAGGCAGCAGTGGAATTAATACAACAGTTAGAAATGCAAGGTAACAACAGGCGCTCAAAGCAGTGGGAACAATCCGCACACCATGAGGGAGAAGTTAAGGTGTGTTCCCCACTCTTCCAACTGTTTCAAGTTGTGTCTAGGACATAGAATCCCCTTGAGACTAGGGATGCAGCTCAGTGACAGAGCACATGCCCAGCATATACAGAATTCTGGGTTCAATCCACTGCACACAAGGAACAAAAACAAAAAACAACCCACTTGGTGACGCAGTGCACCCCTGTACCCAGCACCTTCTCTTAGCAGCACTTTGCAAAGGAGACATTTGTCCAAGCATTAATACTTCTGTTCACATGACTGTCACGAACACACTTTACAGACAACCAGAAAAAGGTCACAATACTTCATTCAGACTACGCAAAACTACCTAAGTGTTCAGATGATCAGTTTCAAATTCAAGTCCTTGCATTCAAATAGCAGGCCCTTGGTTGTTTAAAGGCCTCTGGGTAGAGCCAGAGGGAAGGTCAGAGAAGCTCGTGAGCCTGTGGAATTTGGTTGCGGGTGTAGTTCCTTATCACTAGGCCTACACCAAGTCTCAGCAAGGACTAGAGACCAAGGGACGTTGCATCCTCACATGACGTGAAGTTAAAGGGATAGGGATGCGGAAGTTAACTAACGCTGTGTGTTTTTACATTGTCTTTGAGTTTATGTGTGCGGGTGCTTTGCCTGCGTGTACGTGTGCATGCCTGGTGCCCGTGCAAGCCAGAAGGCGGTGTCGAATCACCTGGAACTAGAGATGGCTGTGAGCTGCCAGGAAGATGCTGGGAGTCCACGGATGGTATTGTGGAAGAGCAGGCAGTGCTCTGAACAGCTGAGCCATCTCATTAGCTATACACCCCGCCTCCACGGCATTTCACTGACGGTATAAAAGCCCCTTTGCCCAAATCTGTTGAACCACTAAAACGCAAAGCTTACACATGCTGGCTTATCACTAGTGTTTACTCCTGTGTGGAGTGTTGGTTTCTGTCTCTGTGAACACAATGACTTGAAGATCAGGCTCCAGGTTTTGTTGCTGTGAGCTTCTCTTTAAAACCTCCTGTGGCCGAAAGGTACTTCAAGAAGATGTTTTAATTTAAATGGAGGGAGTGCCTTGCTGTTGGCCATATCTGCTAGTCAACTCACTTTTGTTTTCAGTTCTCTCACCCAACTCTGTGAAGGCTTTGGTTGAAGTTCCACTAGTAAATTTCCAACCTCCCTGCTACAGAGCAGTAATTCTCACCAACAAAAGACTTTGCAGATGACTTTTTCAACAGCTGCGGGCGTGACTCACTGAAGTTCATTATTTGGATTGTTTTGTTTTGTTTTTGTTTTTCAAGATAGGGTTTCTCTGTGTAGCCTTGGCTGTCCTGGACTTGCTTTGTAGACCAGGCTGGCCTCAAATTCACAGCGATCTGCCTGCCTCTGCCTCC
Source organism: Acomys minous (assembly GCF_964271855.1). Lineage (NCBI taxonomy): Eukaryota > Metazoa > Chordata > Mammalia > Rodentia > Muridae > Acomys > Acomys minous. The sequence continues at coordinate 109,075,329 of NC_140483.1, read as the reverse complement.
CAAGTGCTGGGATTAAAGGTGTGTGCCACCCCTGCCCAATTTAAGATTTATTTATTTATACAAAGATATATTTATATTATTTATACAGTGCTCTGCCTGAATGTACACCTGCATGCCAGAAGAGGGCATCAGATCACATTATAGATGTTTGTGAGCCACCATGTGGTTGCTGGGAATTGAACTCAGGACCTCTAGAGGAGCAGTTAGTGCCCTTATCCTCTGAGCCATCTCTCCAGCCCCAGAAAAAAAAAATTAAATAAGTGGAAACTGTATTTCAATTTTTTTTGGCTTTTTGTTTGTTTTTGTTTTTCAAGACGGTGTCTTTGTGTAATAGCTCTGGCTACGCTGAAACTCATTCTGTAGATCAGGCTGGCTTTGAACTCAGAGATCTGCCTACCTCTGCCTCCTGTGCACCACCACCTCAAAATTTTAATGTATATAGAGTTTATATTTATTTATTTATTTTCAGTTTTTAGACACAGGGTTTCTCTGTGTAGCCCTGGCTGTCCTCGAACTCACAGTGATCCACTTGCCTCTGTCTCCCAAGTGCTGGGATTAAAGGCATGTGCCACCACCGCCCAGCTTATATAAAGAGTTTAATCTCCCTCTCTCTCTCTCTCTCTCTCTCTCTCTCTCTCTCTCTCTCTCTCTCTCACACACACACACACACACACACACACAAACACACACACACACACACTGAATTATTTTTCAAAGAAAATATACACTGAGCTAGGCAAGGTGGCCCCACATCTATGATCCCAGCACTCTAGAGGTGGAGTCAGGAGGATTAGGGGGGTTGAAGCCAAACTAGACTACATAGCATAACCAAAGGCTGGGGGATGTAGTTTAGGGATAGAATGCTTGGGTAGCATGTGCAAGGCTCTGGGTTTGACTTACAGCACTGTTAACTTAAGTTTTACAATGATATACTGTTGGCAATATTTCTTTTGTTTTTCACTCCCTCCCCCAAGACAGGATTTCTCTGGGTAGCCTTGGCTGTCCTGGACTCACTTTGTAGACCAGGCTGGCCTTGAACTCACAGATCTGCCTGCCTCTGCCTCCCGAGTGCTGGGATTACAAGCCGGTGCGATTGCACCTGGCTAATTTTCCTTCCTTCCTTTTTTTTCAAGACAGAGTTTCTCAATATTATCTTGGCTGCCCTGACTCACTTTGTAGACCAGGCTGGCCTCAAACACCTGCCTGTGCCTCCCAAGTGCTGGGATTAAACCTTTTCAAAATGTTCTCTCCAAAGTACTTCTTTCAGAACATATATACACTTAAAAGTGAATGGTAGAAGAGAATTGCTCCCTAGCTCATGGCTAAAATTTTACCTTGAGAAAGAGGGAGAAAAAGAGAGGCGGGGGAGAGAGAGGCTATGCACATTTATTATCTGTTGTGTAGCATACTGTCTACTGGTTAGAAAAGGTAAAGAAATTTAGATTACTTGGATTTTTTTTTTTTTTGGTCAGAGAAAAAAATGCAAAATTCATTTTGAAACTCAAGTACTCTTTTTAGTAATAAAAGCTAGTACTTATGTAACACTTATTATACAGAGACTTTTCATATACTGCTGTCTCTCTGTATCCATGGAAGATTGGCTCCAGGGCCTCCATGGATACAAGATCTGTAGATGCTTAACTCATTTATAGAAAATGATATTTAAAATAGCACTAAAGTGGCATAGTGGTTCATTCCTGTAACTTCAGCACTCAGGAGGCTGGCACAGGAGGACCCCCAGGACCCCCCTTAAATAAACAAAGGGCTGGAGCTGATGCACAATAGTCTTTTCTGACACACAGATTCTAGGTTCATGCCCAGCATCACAATTTTTTTTTTTAATGTGTAGCATTTGTATATACTCTAAATGTATGTTACCATGTACTTTAAATCATCTCTAGATTACTTGTAATACTTAAAACAACACAGATAGTTTGCTCTAGGTAATAATGAGAATAAAAATGTCTTTATGTTTGGTACAGAAACATTTTTTTCCTTAAATATTTTCAACAGAGTGGTGGAACCTGTAGACACGGAAGACCAGCTGCAGATATGAACTCCAGCTGCAGAGCACCTGTGATCACTCCATACCACTGGTATCTTCACTTTACAGATGGCGCTCTGAAAGTGATCTTTGTAGTTTTCCTAGGAATCCATAGCTGGTGATTGCAAAAATAGAGTCAAAGCCCAAACAGTGTATATGTTTTTCTTTTGTTGTTTGCTTGCCTTTTTATTTTATTTTATAGTTTTTTTTAAAAAAACGATTCCTCTCTCATACAATACATCCAAGCCACAGTTTCCCCTCCTTCCACTCCTCCCACTAACCCCACACTCACCTCTCCTCTCCCCCAGATCCACTCCTCCTCCATTTCCCTTCAGAAAATAGCAGGCCTCCCAGCATAACAAGATACAGGAAAACACAGCTGGACAGGGCAACCCAGTAGGAGGAAAGGGGTCCCAAGAACAGACGAAAGAGTCAAAGACACCCCCACTCCCATTGTTAAGAGCCGCACAAGAACACCAAGCTACACAACCATAACGTATGCAGAGGGCCTATGCTTCTTTGTTTTAAGAGGGGGTCTTGCTATGTTTCCCAGGCTAGTTGAAATCCTCCTGCCTCAGCTTCTCAAGTGTTTGCTTGGAGTACCATGCCCAGGTAGTAGCTTTGTTTCCAATCACGGCTGCCTTGAGTATTTTGGCAGAGATAGTTTTTGTGATTATTTTCAGTCTCCCCATGTATCAATGGAAAGGACTCATTTGTATAAAATTGAGCATACTGATGCAGGCCTGGAATGGTGGCACACGCCTTTAATCCCAGCAGTCAGGGAGGCAGAGGCAGGTGGATCACTGTGAGTTCGAGGCCAGCCTGGTCTACAAAGCGAGTCCAGGACAGCCAAGGCTACACAGAGAAACCTTGTCTTGGGAAAAAAAAAATAACCCCCCCCCAAAAAAAAAGAAAAGAAAGAAAGAGAAAAGAAAGTCAATTGGAACGGTGCCATTCTTTTCATTCCTTTCTCTGCCCTCTGGTCTTCCCTGTTGACCAAACTACTACCTCTGCCATGCTGTCTTCGGCATAGTGGACTGTATTCCTCTGAACTGTGAGCCCAGATAAGACCTTCCCTCTCCTAAGCTGCATCTTGTCCTGAGCCCAGTGACTAAAAAAGTAACTATTACAGTACCTGGTTAAACCCTTCAAGTTGTGGAAGGCCCCCTCCTCAAGTGGCCAGTATGATGTGCCTGATCAAAGCCTGTGGATTATGAGCGGGCTAGTGTCAGCAAGTGTGTTTAAAGAATGAAGCAGCATTTCACTTCTATTTTTAGAAGAAAACTATACATTGCCATATGTCCTTCCTGAACTGCAGTAGATTGTCTTGTGCACCTTCTGCTCTTCACCCATGAAGAATTTTGCTGAAATTCTTTAGCAGACATGAACGTGGAGTAAATTCAGGAAAAACACGGTGTTAGCAAAACAGGCGCAGAGGAATTCAACGGGTTAGTCAAAGCAAGTCTTTAAATATGATCTGAGACCTAAAGGGAGGTTATACATACTAATCTGACAATAATGAAATATGATCGCAAATGTCGTAGCCCTGGACTAGGTTGCATTATTGGTATAAACTGAGCTGTGAGAGAACACCTCACTGGACGTAAAAGGAACAGTCCCATCATTTACAAAGTGCCATGTCCTATACTGGATGCTCCATCGACAGTTGAGATGGAAATGTGGAGAAAGGGGGAAAGTTATATGAGAGCCATAAAATATAAACTGGGCAAACTGTCAAAAGAACCAGTGTCCTGCTTTATCTTGGAAAGCCTAAAGAGTCTGAGAGGCTCCCGACGGATGAGAGGTTACCATCTCACAAGGCCTATCTAAGTCCTGAGGGAGGCATCTGGTTGTGACAGGCAGGCCGCTCAGAAAGGAAGCAACAGCAGCTCACTTCTTCAAGCTGGGGGCCAGTAAGCCTCGGTTTTGGAGTGGGTTCAATCATTAATTAGACACAATTCAACACAAATAACTGAGTCACTAAGTGAACAGTGTTTAAGAAAAGCTATTACTTCCCATAGATAAGCAACGAAAATAGTAGTTATCTTCAAAGTCTTCAAAGTGGGAGCCCACGGGACTAATAATTCTTTGAACACACACACACACAAAAATGCTGACAGGACTTATGTAGGTAAGGTACTGTCAACTATTAGCAGAGCCAAATTTTGTAAGTTTAATTTTCCAACTTGTCCCAAACAAAACAAAAGGCCCCAAAACACAGAGTGAGCATTTGTATTGAACAGGTTTCTACGGGGCTCAAGGTTCTGTAGCTGGCACACCTAAAAGTTTGGTGAGCATAGAGTGAAGATCTTTATGTTGTTTCATCCCTGCAGAAAGTGGATGGGGAAGAAAAGGTGCAGGTACGAAGAGGCTCACGTGTTCATAGCAAATCCACTCTCAGTAACTCTCCCTCAATGACTTCATTCAGTCACCCATCACTCATGAGGGTTCATCCCTGTCAGGCCAACTGAACTCTGTCAGACCATATCAATCAATTGATACTAGGTTCTAGACATTTTATTAAGTTCATTTGGTCTCTATAGCAATGTCATGATGCACCTATCATATCTGTTTGAGGATGAAAAAGCACTTCTACCACCCTCTTCTTACTAAAGAGACAAAGGTGAAATGGTTTGCCCACAGTCCCGAGGGGAAAAGGTAGGCAATAAACCTGGGCCTGATTCCAAAGTTTGTTTTTATAATCTCTACTCTGCAGATAGAACAGATAAGTAAAATATTTGCCTCGTGTGCATGAGCAGAGCCATACTTCCAAAGAAAATATTAACACCTACAGTTTGACCAAAAAAAAAAAAAAAAAAAAAAAAAAGGTTTGCCTATTCTAACATTTGATTTTACATAAAGTCTTTTGCTTTTGGTTTTGATTTTGGTTTTTGTAGACACGGTTTCTCTCTGTAGCCTTGGCTGTCATGGAACTCACTCTGTAGACCAGGCTGGCTTTGAACTCAGAGATCCTCCTGCCTCTGCCTCCTGAGTGCTGGGATTAATGGCATGCACCACTACAGTGGCTGGTGGAGATGGGGTCTTTTGCCAGCAGCTCACCATTAGCATCATTGACTGGCTGTCCTGTGAGCGCTGAGGATCCTCTTGTCTCTGCCTCCCCAGCACTGGGATCAGGCACATGTCATCTCAACTGGCTTTGTACATGGCATCCAAACTGAGGTCCTCGTGTTAGTGCAGCAGGCACTTTACTGATCGAGCCATCTTCCTTGCCCTTAAAATGAACTTTTTTTTTTTACCTGGTGCTGGGGATCAAATCTAGGACGTTGTATGTGTACTAGGTACCACCTCAGATGTATCTCTGTCTCTGTCTCTAAAACAAACAAACACCCAACCAACCAAATTAGACTCCATCTCAGAAAATAAGACCTTCAGCCCAAAGCACTTATGAGCACACATTCTCACACACACACACACACACACACACACACACACACACACACACACACACACACACACACATACACACGACACAAGCAAAAAAAAAAAGCCTAATTTGATTGTTTCTTTGTTTTTTCAAGACAGGGTTTCTCTGTGTAGCCTTGGCTGTCCTGGACTCATTCTGTAGACCAGGCTGGCCTCGAACTCGCAGAGATCCACCTAACTGCCTCCTGAGTGCTGGGGCTACAGGCGTGCATCACCACGCCCGGCCACAAAAGGCTAATTTGAAGCGAACAATCTTAATAAGTTTGTGAATATACTTACTTATCTCTCCTATTTTTTTTTTTGTTGTTGTTTGTTTTGGTTTTTCGAGACAAAGTTTCTCTGTGTAGTCTTGGCTGTCCTAGACTCGCTTTGTAGACCAGATTAGCCTCGAACTCACAGCAATTCACCTGCCTCTCCCTCCTGAGTGCTGGGATTAAGGGCGTGTGCCACCATGCCCAGGTACTCTCCTAGTTTTTTGAGCCCATACCTAAATTCCTGTCAATCAAATGCAGTTCATCCTCTTTTTCCTGTCTTAAATGTTGGTGGGTGGGCTCCTTTCTCTCCTCTCCTCTTTCTCATCTCCCTCTCTCTCTGTGTAAGCAAGTTCTTTAAAGCAGGAAGACATATTCATCCTGGATATATCCTATAATGGTTTCCATATGTTTTTTCTTTTCTAACGTCAAAATGTGGTGATAGTTAGGCATTTATCTTTTAATCAAGAATGATGTCATTTCCCCTGGTGTTTATTGACACAAAACTTCCTTTTGTCCAAGAAACTCTTTCAGTATTATGAATATGGCTTTAATTAACTGATGCACTGGCCACTTGTTGGTTTTGTCACAAGGAAGGGTCTGTGCTTTCCTGTGTGGACTGCTTTGTGAGGAGACCATAGTGGGACATATAAATGACCCCTGGCAATGTGTTCTACACACTGTGTTTTCTTCTCCATTTTCGAATGCGCTGAGATCGCTGTTCAGAAAATTGGGTGAGAATAGTAGGTCTCAAGGTATAAAGTAATTTGGATTCACAGTCGGGCGTGGTGACGCACGCCTTTAATCCCAGCACTTGGGAGGTCTATAGCGTGAGCTCTAGGACAGCCAAGATTACACAGAGAAACCCTGTTTCAACAAAACAACAAAATAATAAGAATTCGGATTCACAATCCATTTTAATGAAGGAAAGGCCATACTGCAGCAGGGACAGTACAAGTAATTTTTCTTACCTTCACTCATGAGGCTAAATCTTTGAGTATCATTTTGAAATATAAGGAATTGTTCTTTGAATTTACGGAAGTCACTCACTGGTCTCAGTTCCTCTACTTATTTGTTCGTAGATTTGTGGTACATTTTCTGAAATCATATGATTCAAAGTATAGATGAATGGCATAAAATCAGAAGCACGGCATGCAGATGGAAATCTTTAAACAGTTGATCCGGTCTACCTTCCCGAGGTATCAGATAAAACGTAAATTACAGTGGCGGCGTGGCTCTCTGATTCAAAACCTTTACTCCACAACACTGAGTCATGCAATTCTTAGTTCCCCATTCACAGAATAGGTTTGAAAAAACAAAACAAGAACGCAGCTTCTGTAGTTAACTGTACAAGCATCTGCAGTCAGTTCACAAATAATCCATAGACCTAAAATAATGCAGAGAAAGGCAAGATCTCTGTACACAGGATCTGCCGATTTGTGAGAGCTCTCGCCCAGCCTCAAACACAAGTCAAAACATCTGCTGACATGGGAAGAGTGTAGAAAACTGCCCAAATAACGCTAAAAGAAGCACAGGGGCTCTCCAGATTGTTCGGAGACTTCTCTGGCTCCTGCAGCTTCCAGCTTGCAGCAAGCCACAGCCCCCAGCCCTTTCGGGGCTCCGGTGTGGGCCAAGGTCACCCTTGTGCATCCCGTCAGCTGAGCTCAGGGGCCCGGGCGTCCCTTCCTGAACTTTGCACCCCGCGTGACGAGCGCGGACAGTCGAGCGGCTCCGCCACCCGCGCGGGTCCCAGCCGACTCCGCCGTCCCCTCGCGCGGCCCTCTCTCCCTCCCTCCTCTCCCTCCCTCCCGCCCGCCCGCCCCGCGCTCCGTGCTCCGCGGGAGGAGCCGCCGTGACGCGTCAGGGAGGAAACGCCGGCGCCTGGCCGCGCCGCCGGGAAGGAGTAGCCGCCAGAGCGCTGGGCTCCGCGCCCCGGCGCCCGGACGCCGCGCAGCCCGGTAGGTGCGGGGCGGGAGCGCGGGGCCGCGCCGCCGCGGGGTCAGGGCCGGAGCCCGCCGCGGTCGTGCGCGCGCGCGTCTTTGTGTCCCCTAGGCGAGCCCAGCGCCGCGGCGTGGAGCCCTAGCGCGTGGGTGGACGCGGTAAACTCGTGCCGCCCCCCCCCCACCAACCCGAGCTGGGCAGTGGGCGGGGAAGACCGGGGCGCCCACCTGAAGTGGGGTGTGGGGTACCTGCGCGGACCCGCGGGGGCGGACGGGGCCGGAGCTGGCGGGACAAGTGGCCCACGGCAGCGCCACTCTTTTTCTAAGTTCTCAGACTCGAACCTTTTGGTCGGTCTGTTTTCTGTCTACTCTCATGGTTTAAAGCACCGACGAGTGCCACCTAAAAAGCGTCCTGAGATTTTCGGTTCTTGTCGTTCTTAGGGATGGTTCTTTGAACCGATGGAAAAAGAGAAGGGATTCGTCTCTTGAAACAAAAGTCTTTGACTTAGTTTTGCACCGAATGCCGAACATCTGGTTGAACTGTAGTTCTGCAGGTAGAGACTATGCAGGGTGCACTTGAGTTTCAGGAATAAATACAGAACACTCAAGTTTCAGAATCTTTTGTCAGGGTCAAAAAGACAAATCAAAAACCCCAAACTGCCTGTTAAATATTTTGATTCTTTCCCTCCTCACCAGATTGAGTGTTTACCCAACAGGCCTGGAAAGTGCCAGTTTTATTGACCAAACACAGCTCTTACTATGAACTGGGTTGTTCCTAAGTGCTTTATAAATATTACCTCAAATTCTTAACGCAAAGCATTAAATTTTAGAGGTTGTAGCCATGAAGAGGCCACACATACTCTAGTTCCCCGAATGTCAAAGATAGAACTGGAAACATAAAAGGAAGTTTCAAACACATTTTAGGAATGGGTGTGCCTTCTGCCCCGTAGGCTACCACTCCCTTAAAACAAGTTATTACCCCTCACTCCCTGGGGGATGCTGGGCTTGGAGAAATGGGACCTGTTGCTAGCAGGTCTCAGGCTGGATCCTTGTAGCTCAGAAAGGTGGCTGCTTTCATTCGCTGTCCTTCCGCCAAGCCTGACAACTCAGACATCACAAGTTCCTCTTCTTTAAACTGCTACTGTGCTGAGTGAGCCTAGTTTTGTTTTTTAAAAGGAGCTTTGTTTCAAGATCTGTTTGACAGTTCATGTGATGTGGCTCAGATGGGAGCATCAGATTAAACTGGAAATGAGCGATGAAACGGAATTTTTTTTTTTGTTTGTACACGTTCACATAAACAGTGTTTGGTAATTAATTGTCTGCGGTTCATCATTGGTAACGCTGAGTTGGTAGATGTAACCCGTAAACGGTCCATTTTTGTAACTTGCTGCCTATATATAGAAAGGACCCCCCCCACACAATAAAATGATCATTTAAAATGAGTATTTGGGCCTGGTGTTGAGATGGTAAAGACCCAGAATGGTAATTAAATAATATAGACACAGTTTTTTTGTCACTGTGGTAATTATAAATGTAATATCAAAATCTTTTCTTTTTCTTTGGTTTTTTTTTGAGACAGGGCTTCTCTATGTAGCCTTGGCTGTCCTAGACTCCCCTTGTAGCCCAGGCTGCCCTCAAACTCACAGCCATCCCCCTGCCTTCGCCTCCCGAATGCTGGGGCTAAAGGTGTGCCTCACCACCCTAAAAATCTTTTTTTTTTTCTTTTTTAAGTCACACTCCCTGTCTCTGTCTTTTCCTTCTCATACATCTTCGTTTCCTGGGAGGTAACTAAGTGAGTTGATAAGCCTGACTTCTAGGGAGCCTCCCCTTCCTCCGATATAACTTATGGAGGTACCGCAGATGTTGGCGGGGCTCCTGTATTAAATCAGCCTAACACCTATCAATTGCATCTGTCTTCAGAGACAAACGTGAGGTGAGGAGCCATCTTAAAAACACTCCCTTTTGTATGAGGGAAGACACCAAAGCAGGAGACTCTTGGTTTGCTTAAGCACTATTTGCGCAGAGCTAATGGGAGGCTGAGCTCAAATGGGGTAGGTGTGCGTAGCCGGACAGAGCCTGGCACGTGCGGGCCTGTAATAAATATTTGTGGAAGGAGTGGCTTCAGAGAGGTTGCTCTTTCCAAACACGATTCCCAAAATACCGCTGTAATTGACTTGTGCTGAAGAGAGGCCTAATCCAGCGCCTCCCTTGCTTCAAACAGTATCGGATGCAATATCTTTACTATAAAAAGGACAAAGATGCCCTTTGCACTTATCATCTCTAGTTTTTAGAAAAGAAGTTAGCTTAGTGGTTTTTTTTTTCTTTTTCTTTTTTCCCCTCTGTCAACCTCCCCTCCCCCTCCCCCCACCCCCTTTTTTTCTTTTTTCTTCTGGTTTTGAGGTTTAGGCTGGACAAATGGTGTTAGTGCTTGTGCTGACAGCTTTCTTACATACATCTGTCTCTAAGCTACTTGGATTTATGAGGGAGTTCAAATACAATCATTTTTCTTCTGAAGGGTCTGACATGCCACTTTTTTTTTTTTTTTTTAGCTAATTACTTGAGAATAGAGTGTGTTCTTAAAAAAAAAAGCAAATCTTTTTTAGGTTCTAAAAAAGCAAAAAAAAAATCTAAAAAATTTTTAAAAACCCAAAACTTCATTTATTCATATAATTTAAGCATGGCCCTCTGCATCCTAAAGTATGTGGTCCCCAGATGGATTACCTTCAGTTAGAGGGGAAAGAGTGGCCATTACCTGGCAGAAGACTTGAGAGGGGCCATTGGATGAAAGGCACCATGGACTTCCCCACCCTGGACAGTAGGGAGAGAGAAAATCGTAGTGAAGCTGATCTGAGTAGGTTGCCTGTCAGGTCTCTGTGTGTGGGAGGAATAAAATGCTTTTCAAACTTGCCTTGTAGAAACCACCATCACCCTATTCAATCTTCATGTGTTCGTTCTTTTAAAACTTCATGCAAATTACGGACTAAACTGCTGATTCATGAAAGTCAAATTATGTAACGTGTTATTCCTGACAGAAACAGCTCCCACACTCTTTGAAGTGAAGACGTTTCTCTCGTTTTCTTTACCTGCTCCATTCCTGTTGATGGAAGCTTTGATCTTGATTCACCCTTCCCCAACATCTCATGGAGAAAAGCCGTAAGCTGAAGAGGTGCCAAGAGGCCCCCTCTTGCAGTTGACATCAACATACTTTTAACTTAACACCAGCTTTGAGTTAATTGCTGTTGTCAAGAAGATGTGCAGTCATATGGTGAAGGCCAAGCCAAAGCATCAAGCTGTGTGAGGCCAAGGCCAAGGGCTTCAGAGAGAATTAGGCCAGTGTAGAGCAAGCCTTGCCTTCCTGCAGTCTCTCAAATTCTCCCTGTTTCCCAAGAGCCTTGTTAATGTGTCCACGTTTACCTCTGTGTATTCACAATTCTATTTAAAATCAAACCGTATATAGCTCAGTTGGTAGAGTGCTTGCCTGGTATTCTGGAGGCCAGGGTATGATCTCCGTTATCATCAGTCAAACAAAAAGTAATAATAAGTCTAGCAGGGCATGGTGGACCACCCCTACCAAGCCAGTACCCAGGGGACTGAGGCATTTGAATCCTCAGTTTGAAGGCATCCTGGACTACATAGCTAGGCCCTTCTCGGAACCAAACAAAACAAACTTAGCGCCGCTCCCCTCGTGCAAGATTATGGGTGAGTTTTAAGAGGCCTTTGTATGAATGCAGTTGTGGCAGGCAGAGGGACTGATCTTTTGTCGGGTGGGACATAGGTGTATGGTTGAAAGAAGAGATTCCTGTGTAGTGGTGCAGCTTGGTTTCCACCATGGAGACAAACCGTGGGAAGACCTAAATAAAGGGGACTGACACCTGGGAAGGGTACCAGCACGGTAAGTTTCCATGGGAAGAGTCCCCGTAAGCTCTCATGTACGGAAGTGTTCTTACAGGCAGCCCTTTCTTTGGGCCTGGAAGTGAGGGCTTTGCAGATCATTTTAAAAGTAGAGAACTGATTTAGTGGCTTGAAACATAAGAGCAAGGGTGACTCTGGGTTGAATGGTGGCCTGGATTTTGTTCCTTTTTCTTTTTCTTTTTTCTTTCTTTCCTTTTTTTTCTTTTCTTTCTTTTTTTCTTTTTCTTTTTTTGAGAATGTCATACTGAGATGTTGTTCTTTGCACTTGCTTTTTCTCTGTGAGTTGCTAGTGTTATTTTTAGGAAATAACAGTACTTTATGTAGCGTGTAGTAATAAGTGTGATTCAGGATAACTGCTTCATCTATACACATGTGTTGAGTATGTGTTTGTGTGTGCGAGCACATGTATATGTGTGTATACACGTGTCTGTGCTGGTGTGTGTACTTGTGCATGAAGCTGGATGTCAGTTTCAGGCATTATTCCTCAGGAGATATCAACCTTGTTTTCAAGATAGGGTCTTTCTGACTGTGAACTTGCTGGTTTGGCTCGGTCAGCCAGTCAGTGAGCCTTGTGGAACCCGCCTGTCCCTAGGGCTGAAATTGCAAATGCATGCCACCATTCCTTGCTTTTTATGTGGATTCTGTCATCAAACTCAGGTACTTTTCCTCTCTTGGCAAGCTTTCCCAACTGAGCTATCTCCACGGCCCCCTCCCCCCTGCCAGTTTTCTCATATGTTTGCCAAGCAAGTTAATATCAAGCCTTGTGTTCTCCAGGTAAAATGTATTTCATAATACTCATCTAATTTTAAAAAATGGGGTTCTGAGGATGGGGAGATTGGTAGGTAAGAGTACCTGCTGTACTGTCCTGATTTTGAATCCCAAACACCCATGTCAAAATGTGGGCATGGATGCACATCCCTGTCCCTCCAGCATTGAACCGTGGAGGCAGCCAGATCCTGAGACTGAATGACCAGCTAGCTTAGCCAGCCAGCTTCCAGGTCAGTGAGAGACTGTCTCAAGGCAATGAGGCAGAGGTGAGAGAGTAAGACAGAGCCTGGGCCCTGGCCTCTATGTGAATGTGCACAAACACACACTCACATACGTGCAACACACACACACACACACACACACACACACACACACACACACACACAGACTCACCTTTGGGAATGGATTAGCTGATCTTCAGACTCTAACCCCCTCCAGTTTAAGTGCATAAATAGTGCACTCATGTATGAGATCTGAGATGTATGACCACCTTGGGGACCTTGTGAGATGTCCCCCATCCACATAGACATGTCCTCTGGTGTGGTCACTAGTTAGGTCTTGATCATGCAACCATACTTGTATCATCTTCTTATCCCTCTCCCGTGATGTTTCCTGAGCCTCTGGTGTTGAAGTTACATCATAGATGATGCACTGGTTAGGACTGGGCTCATGGTCACTTATTCTCTGCGTTTTGGCCAGATGAAGATCTGTGTAGTAGTCTCCATTTGCTGAGGGGAAAAAGAAGCTCCCTTGGTGAAGGTCAGGCCAGCATTTATCTGTGGGCATAAGCACTTAGAAAATAGACTCTATGGTGACTTAGGAAAATAGCCATGCTAGGTTATTGAAAAGCCACAGGGAAAGACACTATTTTATAAGCTTACTTAAAAATACATATAATATATGTGTGTTTGTGTATACACACACAGAGATGTGCGCAGCCACAGGTGGTTGTCTAGGTGTACAGTACTAGACATGAATTCTCATCTATTGGGTGAGCCATAAATCCAATTAGACCGCTGTTGCTTGTCTTCAACATACAGGTCCTACTCCTGCATCACTGGGGATGTCTTGCTGGGTAGGCCATTGTCATGGTTTGCAGGATTCACAGATGGTACGATTGCCTTTCTCCCTTAACAGCTTGCATGGCTCCATCTAATCGTGTAGGAGGTAGTCCTCAGGGAGGAGGCTTCCTTCAAGTCCTGTGTCTAAAGATTGCGGTGTCTTCAGCAATGGAGACTTACCTTTAAGTTCTGGGAGGCAACCGAGGATAATGGCAACACCCTGCTTTGTTTTTTTTGGGGTCTCTTGGACATGGTGACCCAGTTTGAGGGTAGGTTTCTTTTGGTTTTTTGTTTGTTTGTTTGTTTGTTTGTTTAATTATGTGTATATGTATGGTGTGTGACCATGAGTCCTGGTGCCTTGGGAGGCTAGAAGCATCAGATCTCCCTGGGGCTGGAGTTACAAACACTTGTGAGCCATCCATCCAGTGGGAGTGCTGCAACTGAAGTCAGGTCCTTTGCAAGAGCAATACACCTGGTCTCGGGCACTAAGCCATCTCTCCAGGGCTGACACTGGAGGGTTTTTTGGTTTGTTTGGTTTGTTTGTTTTTTTTCAAGACAGGGTTTCTCTGTGTAGCCTTAGCTATCTTAGACTCACTCTGTAGACCAGGCTGGCCTTGAACTCACAGAGATCTGCCTGCCTCTGCCTCCTGGAGTGTTGGGATTACAGGCGTGACACTGGAATTTTTGTTAGATAGTATATAACTTTTTGGGGGAAGGGGAATTGTTACCAGATGTTAGTAACTCCATTTAATCAATCTCTCTCTCCCTCTCTCTCTCTCTCTGTCTCTCTCCCTCTGTCTGTCTGTCTGTCTCTCTCTCTCTCTCTCTCTCTCTCTCTCTCTCTCTCTGTGTGTGTGTGTGTCTATTATATGTATTTTAAAGTAAACTTATAAAATAGTATCTTTCCCTGTGGCTTTTCAGGCATCCTTAGTGTTATTTCTCTTTTCTCTCCCTCTGTGTTACCCCCTTCCCTGGCCCCAGCTAGGCCCCTTGCCTTCTTCCCCTTCAGAGCACCTGTGTCCTACTAAACCGCTCTCTAGACTTTCTTCTCCCCACCCTGCCTCCATCTCCAGGCTCGCTTTCTTCTTGGCTGGCTTCTGCTGCTAGTCTAGGTTCTATTCTCACATCTAAAGACTCGAGCTAGCATCCACAGATAGGAGAGAAATGCGGCATTTGTCTTTCTGGCACTGACTTGCTTCTCTCTGTATAATTTTTCTCTGGTTCCATCTATTTACCTGAATATCTCATCTCTCCTCTCTCTCTGTCTCTGTCTCTGTCTCTGTCTCTGTCTCTGTCTCTGTCTCTGTCTCTGTCTCTGTCTCTGTCTCTCTCTCTCTCTCTCTCTCTCTCTCTCTCTCTCTCTCTCTCCTGAAGTATACCTAAGCTGCTTCCATTTCCTAGCTGTTGCGAATAGAACAGCAGTGAACACGGCTGAGCAAGTGTCTCTGTAGGAGAATATAAAGTCCCTGAGCGGTAATTGCTGTTCTGAAAAACCACTATAAAGCCAGGACTAGGCTCGAATTCAGGCTGATCCTCTACCTCAACCTCCCAAGTGCTGGGATTACAAGCTTGAACCACCATTCCAGGCACTCAGGGCCATTTTAGAAGCGTTTCAACAGGCTTGCCTTGCTTTGACGAGAGAGAGTCATGCTTATGTAGCCAGTGGACGTCAAGAACTCCATACACCTTTATTTGCCTGTGTTTCCTGGCCAGCTGCCATGCCCCAAACCTGGCTGACATTCTTGGAAATTTATACTACTGCTAATAAAGAGAACGAATGAGAGTGTGCAGACAGATTGAGAAATCCACCCAAAGCGACATAAAACACATGTCCTCTTATTGGCCATGGGTGTGTGTTGTCAGCACGTGGAAAACACGTGATAATTAAGAAAAGCGACTGATGGAGGAATTACAGATAATTTACTGTTATCGCTAAGAGATGGTGGGTTTGGACCAATGAAAAACTGGCTGCTCTGAAGTTGTTAGAAAGGAAAGCGGTTGAACTTGAGCTGTTTGAAACGTTCCCCTAAATCTAAGCACAGTACTGGGTCTGACAGCACCGCCGTCAGTGGTGGGACTATGTTACCCTGGCATCCTTAGGATCCTGTTTTAATAAGTTGCCGTGGGGGTGGGTGACACCTAGTAAAAGTTCATGCACACGTCTCCGTCTTTGCATACTGACACCCCCAGTTTTTCCAGGCAGCATCTGTGTTGACATCTCTTCACTTCCTTTTCGTTTTCGTTTCACCAGTTTGTGTACAGAAGCGTCCCACACCTACCCCTCCAGCTCCACGCGTCTTCCTCTTTGCTGAGCCCCATCTCTCTGCCTCTCTGTTTCTCTTTCCTTTCTCTTCTCTCTAGACTTTGCATCAGTCTCTCCATTCTTCTTATTTTCCCAGTGGGTCTTCACTTTGATCTTGAGCAAGAAAAGATACTAATTACAGTGGCCTGTTTGAGAGAAGGCCTTTAATAAGGAAAAGGAAAGCTTTTACTTTGCAAGGAAAAGTAGATATTATGAAGAACGAGTGGTTTCAAGCTCCAAAACCCTCTGGAATACCCAGTAATTCCTTCCAAAATACCCACAGAAGTTTCCACCTACCTCCTCATCACTAAATAAGCAGTTTTCCCTTAAGCACTGATATGAACTAAAAAATTTAAGCTATTTATACATTTTTCTTTTATTCATGTTACTGCAACAACATTGCTTTGACAGAGAAAACCAAACCAAAACAAAACCAAAGAAAGCCGGGCATGGTGGTGCACGCCTTTAATCCCAGCACTCAGGGAGGCAGAGGCAGGCAGATCAATGGGAGTTCGAGGCCAGCCTGGTCTACAAAGCGAATCCAAAGCAGTCAAGGCTACACAGAGAAACCCTGTCTCGAAAAATACAAAACAAAACAAAACATTGGTTTGTGTGAGGTTTTTTTTTTTAAATGCCAGGCATATAAATGGGTCAAATAGAGTGTTTGGTCTAAAAGATAATTCTATGATAAAACACAGTTTCTGTTAGACAGTACATCCAAAGTTCAAGTATCTGGCTTAAAAACAACTTTTTGTTGGTGGTGGCTTTCCAATAAACTGAAGATTAAGGTTATCCCAGACCAAAGGGTATTGAGCTTTGAGACATGGTATATCAGGTTTCTGAGCTCTTACCTCCAGATTTCCATCAGTAGGCAGGTACACAGGGGTGAGATCTTGAATTCACCTGGATGCTCTAGGGTCAGAGATGCACAGTGCTGCTTGAGCATCGTCAGGGCCAGGTCTCTGCTGGACACTTGCACGAGAGTGTAGGTGGCGACTCGGGCTGCCTAGTAAGGTAGCTCCTCCCAAGGCAAAGCCACTTCAACTGCACAAAAGTCAAAAACTTACTCTTTATAAACAATAATAAATCTTAAAAAGATGTTTCTATTTAGCCTTCCAACGTCAGGCTACTAAAATTGAAACATAAACCACTATTTATTTGTTTATTTGGACTGGGATATTATTAAAAACATTGAGCACTAAGACTACAATATGGTGGTTCATTTATCATTATTGCCTAATAATGTTTACTATTAGGCCTACAATTATTATCATGGCAGTATTTTCCAACCTGCTAGCAATCAATCAAGACACAGACACCTGCTATATTTTCAAATAGCCGTAGTTAACCTGGGGCAGGGCAGATATTAATCCCCTAAACTTCCCATAGTGGGGCAGGTATCCCCTACATGCCCCAATCCCATGCCATCTGCTTCTGATAATTTCTATCAAGCTACCTCCCATCCATAATCCCAAATACTTGCTAATTATCATCATCTGGGTCAAGTCTCCATCCACACCAGCCATGCGCTTCTCCTCCACCTATCCCATGGCTCTGCCTTCTTCCTCCCCTCTCCTCTGGTCTCTTCTCCCAAGATTCTCCCCGTGTCTCCAAGCCCTGGAACCTTAGCCATGCCTATCCCATTTGCCCTGCCTAGGTGCGATGATCTTTTATTGGTCAAATAGTTTAGGCTCTTAGGCAAGGTACAGGTGGGGCACAGAAACAGCAAGCAGTACTTAGCATCAAAATACATCAGACCAACCTCCAATACTACAGTAGACCAGCCTGGCCTCTAACTCACAGACATCCCCCTGCCTCTGTCTCCTTGAGTGCTGAGAGTACAGGCGTGTAGGTATGCACCACCACTACCCAGTTTAATGGGTCTTTTCTTTTTAAAACAAAAACATTTATTTGTTTGTTCTCTCTCTCTCTCTCTCTCTCTCTCTCTCTCTCTCTCTCTCTCTCTCGTGTGTGTGTGTGTGTGTGTGTGTGTATGTGTGTGTGTGTGTGTGTGTGTGTGTGTGTGTGTATTTCAGAGGACAATTAGCAGGAGGAGCCAGCTCTTTCTTTTTACCTTGTGGGACCTGGACCCATCTCACAAACCTTGCTGGGGTAGACAGGCTGCCTTCCATCCTTTGTTTCCTTTTCTTTCTTTCTTTCCTCTGTTCTGTGTTCTATACATGTATGTAGCCTTGCACAGTGGGTAGTTTATTGGGACTTGAATATTGCTCTTTTCTGATTGGTCTATTTTATCTGTTTCCCATCCACTTCACCAGTATTTGGTTTGATTGCTTAAGAGGGAATTTTTTAATTAATGAAAGATAAGATACTCCAATGTTTTATCAGAGGGCTTTTAAACTTTTTTTTTTCCCAGACAGGGTTTTTCTGTGTAGCCTTGGCTGTCCTGGACACGCTTTGTAGACCAGGCTGGCCTCGAACTTAAAAGTGATCCACCTACCTCTACCTCCCAAGTGTTAGGATTACAGACATGTGCCACCACACCCAGCTTTATCAGAGGGCTTTTAGTATTTCTTTGTGTGCTGCCTTTATCTCTTTGGATTTTGTCTTAGAATTCAATTATTTCTGGCTTCTACTATTATTACCATGGTTTCTTTGTATTCCTCCTTTTTCTTTTTATATGTGTAGTTTTAAAATAAATATATTAGTCTTAATTGTGTCTAAAGGTGTGTGAGCACACACACATGCGCATGTGCACGGACATGTGATTATATAGAAGAGAAGGTATTGTATCTCCTGGAACTGAAATTATAGGTGGTTATGACCCACCTGACGTCAGCACTGGGAACCAAACTCCAGTCCTCTGCGTGAATAAAGTGCTCTTAACCACTGAACCATCTCTTCAGTTTCTTGGGGATGGGTTTTTTTTTTTTTTTTTTGGTGGGGGATGGTTTTTGGAGTCAGAATCTTACTATGTGTGTCCATCTGTCTGTCTGTCTGTCCATCGGTCCATCTGCCAGTCCATCCTTCCATCTTATTTTATATAGATCTTACTGAAGTCGCTATTTTTTTTTAAACACATGGATTTGTTTCAAAGGTATAGTAGTATTTTGTGAGTACCATGCCATGTGTGTCAGTTCCTTCAGGGGTGCTCTGACGGATACACAGCACAGAAACAACGTGAAAGAAGAAAAGGTTCTTGTGATTCCTAGTGTCAGATATTCTGGACCACCGTAGCAGAGGTGTGCTAGGAACGTGTGTTGGACCTCTTCAGATCCTGGCAGGCCAGATACAGCCTTCAAAGGCCATCCCACTGTGAGTGACTTCACCAGCCAGGCTCTGTGACTCACAGGCTACACAGACTTCAGCAGAGCCCATCAGGTTGGGGACCAGGCCTCACCGTGGCTTCGTTTCTCTTTCATGCTGTCAAGTCCTACAAATGCAGTGCGTTGTGAGGTCTCCCATTCTGATACTGCTAATCAGACCAAATGCTGAGTTTACCGTTAAAGCATCAAGAGAAATATTTACCTGGACTCTGCACTATTTATTCTGCTGATTGTGTACTTACCTGTTTCCTAATGTGGCTGTTAAATACACCTGCATAATTAGTGAAAAAATACCTTATCTATCCCCATGATAGCTGATGTTATTGTTGTGTGTACAGTTTACCTACTTATTATGTAAGTTTGGTGCCTTAGGAAAATGAAGGTGCTTATTTTTGTAATCCTTCTTCCTTTTTGAATGGCATATGCTACACCAGCCTTTTTCTTTCTTTCTTGTTTTCTTTTTTGTTTTTCAAGACAGGGTTTCTCTGTGTTAGCCTTGGCTGTCCTGGACTCACTTTGTAGACCAGGCTGGCCTCGAACTCACAGAGATCCACCTGCCTCTGCCTCCCGGAGTGCTGGGATTACAAGTGTGTGCTGCAGCACCCGGATGATTTTTTTTTTTTGTAGATTTATTGCTTATGGTGTCTGTATTTCACCTTTCAGAGAGCAAAAAGGGAGGGAATTAGTGTTTGCTGGGGGCAGAGCAAGATGGCTTTATTTAAAAGCCACAATAGAGCTGGCCAGATGGCTCAGTGCTTTAAGAGCATTGGCTGATCTTTCAGAGGACTGGGGTTTGATTCCCATCACCTACCTGTCAGCTTGCCCCACCCATAATGACAATTCCAGGGGATCCAACTTCCTTTGGCCTCCACTAGGCACCAGGCATGCAAATGATGCACTGACATACGTACTAGGACACACTGCCCCTGCACAGTTAAAAAACTTAAAGTCACAGTAACTATGGGTTGGATACTTTTTTTAAAAATTAATTAATTTATTTATTTGGTATACAGTGTTCTGCCTGCATGTATACATGCACACCCACACATCGGAAGAGGGCACCAGATCTCATTGTAGATGGCTGTGAGCCACCATGTGGTTGCTGGGAATTGAACTCAGGACCTTTGGAAGAGCAGCCAGTGCTCTTAACCTCTGAGCCATGTCTCCAGCCCTGGCTTAGATACTTTTATTTATAGATGGACACATTGAACGTAGAAAGGCCTCAAAGGTTGCTGCTGGTATCAGCATGCGACCACAGCCCCTCTCTGCAGGTCCCCTTGTGCCTACTGACAAGGGGCTAGAAACTGGCTCTCTCAGCTGGCACAGGCAGAATTAACCTACAAATACCCCCAGACAACCATCTGCTGATGAGGCAGTTGAGTGGGTTTGAAAATGGGCTCTGTATTTTTTGCTTTATTATTCTGAGAAAGTTTTAATGTTTCAGTTTAGAAGCTGGTGCCAGGTTTCAAGAACTCTGACTGAAGATACGTTAAATAGATTATAATTTCTATCTCGTAGAAAAGGACTCAAAAGTCTATATTTAAAAGCTGGTTGACTGAAACCTTGAACCAACAGAATTTGAATGTTATTTGCCAAGCTTCCAGACCGTATTAGTATCCAATGTCCATTAAACTTGAAAACAACAATGGACACTGTTGTGTTATGAAAGCACTCAGGTACCAGCATCACTTACACTAGTCCTCACTTGGCCTCTGCACGGGCGGGGCGGGGCGGATAGTTTGGCAGATACTGAGATGAGTCTCTAAGAAGGAAAATCGGGTAAACATTTTAGGCCTAAATTCTCTTGTGCTTTGATTATTTTCTGCCTAATAAGATTACATTCCTGGGTAAAGAGGGTGCTGTGGTCTTAACTGTGTCTTCCATAGAAAAGTCAATCTTTGGGGGGGGGGCGGGGTTGGCGCATGTCTTTACGCCCAGCACTCGGGAGGCAGATCTCTGTGAGTTCAAGGCCAGCCTGTCTTGAAAAACAACAAATAAAACAACAATAACAAAAAGGGTATGGTGTTGGGAGGTGGGATGGTTTGTTTGTTTGTTTGTTTGTTTGTTTGTTGAGACAGGGTTTCTCTGTGTAGCCTTGGCTGTCCTGGACTCACTTTGTAGATCAGGCTGGCCTCGAACTCACAGAGATCCGGCCACCTCTTCTTCCTAAGTCTGGGATTGTAGGCATGTGCCACCATTGCCTTGTGAGAGGTGAGATCTTTTAAAGAGAAGTTTAGATTGAAAGGACTCTGTCCTTTTGTGTTTTATGCTGTTTTAAAATGGTTCGTGGGAGTGGTGCTTTCCTGTCCTCCTCACCTTTGGCACTCTCTGCTGTATAGTACCATAGCACGGAGCCCTTGCCAGACCAGAAACAGGCACCTTGGTCTTGGACTTTAGCCTCCAACTGTGTTCAGTTTTTATTCTTTAAGACAGGCTCAGGGCTGGAGAGATGGCTCAGTGGTTAAGAGCGCTGCCTGCTCTTCCAGAGAACCTGAGTTCAATTCCCAGCAACCACTTAGTGGTTCATAACCATCTATAATGTGATCTGATGCCCTCTTCCGCAGCTGAAACACTCATGTACAGTAAATAAATTTTTAAAAAGACAGGCTCAGTTTCAGATATTCTGTTACGCTGGCACACATCAACTGGTAGAGATGAGGAGAAAGATGCAGAGAAGACATGAACACTTGCAAAAGCTTGAAAAGAAGTTCCAGTAAGCAGAGAGGATGGCTGCGCTATGCCCATGCTGGAAAAATGGTTTCCTTTAGATATAGTTCACAATGCCACTTGAGTTTACCCTCTCAAACCACAAATCAGAGAGCCACCTGTGGTGGTGCTTGTCTGTAATCACAACACTTGGGAAGCTGAGGCAGGAGAATCGAATCAGTAGTTGAAGGCTAGTCTCCGTCACATAAGCAAGTTAGACCTTGTGCTACCAGAGATCTTTTCTCAAACAACCAAAAATAAAACCGGAAAAAAGCCCAAGCCAATTGTCCTGTTCAGCAAGCCAAGTAGTCATCACCTCTGCCCAGGTCCAGGACTTCACCCCCTGGGGGAACCGTGGACCCACTGTTCTTAGCCCCCTTGTTCCACTTTACAGATTGGCCTGTTCTGGGCATTTCACAAAGAGTTAAACCACACAATCTGCAGTGTTCTGTTACTGACCTTCTTCGCCTAGCACAACGTGTTCAAGGTCATCCGTGCTGTGTTGGAAGAATGTGGTACTTAATTTTTATTGCTAAAAAATATTCTGTTGTGTAGATGCACTAACCATGCTTGGCTTATTCTGTCATCCACTGAGGAACATTTGGGTGGTTGCCATTTTTTGACTCTTAGGAATAATGATGCTGTGAATATTTATGAATAAGTCCTGTCTGGCCATATGTTTTCACTTGCGGCAGACGTACACCTAAGACCAGAATTGCTGGGCCATATGTAGTTCTCATTTAACTTTCTTGAGGAATTCACAAACTGTTTTCTAGAATATCTGCTTGACTATAATTTTCTTGTTAGTGTATAATGAAGCAATTCTTTATTTAAATTTCATTTATTATCAGTGTGTGTGTGTGTGTGTGTGTGTGTGTGTGTGTGTGATGGTGTGCACACTGTGCATGTGAAGGTTAAAGGACAACTTTCTGGGCTCACTTCTCTTTACCTTGACGTGCGTTCCAGGGATAGAACTCAGAGTGTCAGGCTTGTGTAGCAAACAGTTACCTGCCACAGGCTTCTGAATTTCATCACATACTGTCAACCACTTGTTACACAAACTCCTGTTTTAGTGGATGTGAAGTGGTATTGTGGTTTTGATTTTCAGGACCCTAATAACTGGATGCTCTTTTATTTATATATATAAAATATGTCAAATATGGAATTTAACATATTTATTTATTAAGTATTATAAATATATTTATAAAATATAAATACATATTACATATAAATTATTAACATTTTCATATTCTGCTTTGGCCAGCTACAAGTTTTCTTTCTTTCTTTCTTTCTTTTGGTTTTTTGAGACAGGGTTTCTTTGTGTAACAGCTCTGGCTGTACACCAAGCTGCACTTGAACTAACAGAGATAGATCCACCTGCCTCTGCCTCCCAAGTGCTGACATCAAAGTCATGTGCCACCAGCGCTCTGTCTACAAGTTTTTTTTTTCTTTTTTCTTTCTTTAAGATGTATTTATTTATTACATATACAGTATTTTGCCTGCATGTACTCCTGCCCCCCAGAAGAGGGCACCAGCTCTCATTGTAGATAGTTGTGAGCCACCACATGGTTGCTGGGAATTGAACTCAGGACGTTTGGAAGAACAGACAGTGCTCTTAACCTCTGAGCCATCTCTCCAGCCCCGCAAGTTTTATTTGGAGAAATAACCTATCCAGAATCTTTGGTGATTTGAAAAATTGCATTATTTGTCTTTTCACTGTTCGTTTGGGCCTCACCTAATTGTTTCTTTTAAAAAGCATCAGTGGAGACATTTATAGCTGGACTTTTCTTTGTGTAAACTTTCTTGGTTCCCAGTTTGGTCTCTTTCCTTGCTATGTCTTCTCTCTTCTTCCTGGCTTAGTGTTGCTAGTTAGTTCTGTTGACTTGTGTGTTTCTTTCGCGTTTTCTGACTAGTTGCTGTGCAGTTGTTCATGGTAACCTCTTAAAGTTCTGCTTGCTTCTAGTAGTGATGTCCCTTTTCCAAGCCTGCTTTAGTGATGGCTTTTTTTTTCTTTCTGATTAGTGTAGCCACCACCAACAAAAACTTAAAAAAAAAAACCAATAATAATTTATTTGTTACATATACAGTGTTCTGCCTATATACATGCACACCAGAAGAGGAGAGGGCGCCAGATCTCATTATAGATGGTTGGAAGCCACCATGTGGTTGCTGGGAATTGAACTCAGGACCTTTCGAAGAATAGCCAGTACTCTAAACCTCTGAGCCATCTCTCCAGCCCAACTTTTTTTTTTTTTCCGAGACAGGGTTTCTCTGTGTAGCCTTGGCTGTCCTAGACTCGTTTTGTAGACCAGGCTGGCCTCAAACTCATAGCAATCCACCTGCCCCTGCCTCCTGAGTGCTGGGATTAAAAACGTGTGTCACCATGCCCGGCTAACAACTTTAAAAAATTTGTTTAAATTTATTTATTCAGATGACAACTGTTATCCCATCAATTGTTATCCCATCACTTGTATCCTCCCATTCTTACGTCCCTCCCGCTTTCACCCTATTCCCCTCCCTTAGGTCTCTGACCGAGGGGGACCTCCTACCCCACTATATGATCATAGGCTATCAAGTCTCTTCTTGGTAGCCTGCTAGTTCTCAGCTTTTAGCGGAATGTTTTTACCTTGCTTTTACTGACTTGTGTTCTTACATCTCACTAGTTCCATCCATTTACTTTTGGTTTTAGTGTGCTTACTACATTGTGACATTGTTTGATGTACAACCGTGAGAATTCTATGAACTAGGTATCTTTGAATCTCTGGTGGTAGAAAAGCTGTGTGGGACCTGGCTCTTAGAGACTGCACAAGTAGTCAACACTGAGTATAGGAATTTCCTTTCCTTGGCCAAACTGCCTCAACATTTCAGTGTCACTGATCATGCACTTATAAAATATATTTTTAGCTGGGCGTGGTGGTGCATGCCTTTAATCCTAGCACTCGGGAGGCAGAGGTTGGCCGATCTCTGTGAATTTGAGGCCAGCCTGGTCTGCAAAAGAGAGTCCAGGACAGCCAGGACTGTTACACAGAGAAACCCTGTCTCGAAAGACCTATATAATTTGACTTTTTCTTGTATGACACAAAACATAGTTTTTATTAAAAAAAAAATAAGCCAGTGTTTTGAAATGATAAAACATCCACATTTTTGTTTTTTAAAGCTGTGCATGCATTTCACATGATCTTTCAGTTACTGTGTGTTATCATGTAACGACAATCATTTAGAAGGCCATTTGGCCTGATGAAGGATGTGGAATCACCATATAGAGAAGACATTCTATAGCTGGAAACATCATATTGTTACATTGGATGGGACAATAACTCGGGAGAAAGTATGGATAACAAACGGCATCTACAGGAAGGACTGCAGTTGTGGGGAGCAGAGTGTGGAGCGTGGAGGAGGAGGAGGTGGTGGCTGTAGAAAGCTTGGTGGGTCTTGGCAAAGAGGCTGTTACTCAGAAATGCATTCCCAAGCAGTCCAAATCTGTTTCCATCTCTGGAAGGAAAATGTCCGAAGGAGAAGCTGGCTGTTGACACACATCCTCGTCAGTAGTGTGGTTGCTACAGTAACGGAATTGCATCTCTCCACTTAAGATCGTGTGGCGATACTCTTGGCAACATTGGCTGTCCAGAAGGAGAGAGTGTGATTAAAACTTTTACGAACTGACCTATGAAAGAAATGATGCTGTGAAAATGCTTGGCATAGTGAAAAAGAACACGATGGGTCCTAAATCTTGGTGGCTACAAACCTGCCTGCTCTTGTGTACTGTGTAACAGCCTCACCTGGAGCGGGAAGCCGGCCTGGGTCCTAGTTTAAAGCTGCCACTGACTTGAGTAGCCTTTAGCAAGTGAGAATTGCTTTTCTTTGACTGGAAATAACTCAAGGTTTTTCCACCCTTCAAATTCTGTGGTTCTTCTATAAAATTCATTAAAAAAAACTTGAAAGATTATTCTTTTAATAAAGATGGAAGTTTTTAGTTGTTGTTTTCAGCGTTTGCAGTTCCAACTAGGCTAGGCTACATGAATAAGGATCTTGATAGCATTATTTAAAGCCAAGCACTGGTTTATTTGAAAACAAAGGGTTTCTTTGCAGTGTCATTTAGCTTGGCATGGCCATGAATCCAAGAATTATTCTACACCAACGAGAGAACAGTAATGCGGTTGTACTTAAATCCAGAGTGCCACAGAGCCATTCACCAGAAATGAATTGAGGGTAGCGGTCACTTCTAAATCTGCAAAAGTTCTGAAATGTACTCGTAGGACTTGTTGCAGAAATCGTAGTAAATCGGAGTTTAAAAGTGTAGTTTGGATCTCCGAAGCTGACGGAGAAACTGCTTTTGTTGTATTTGTTTGGGTAGGGCGGTTCGTGTGATGTTAAAGTGCCATGACGACCTAGGTTTTAGAATTTTTACCATTTTGAAAGATGCATTGTGACAGAGAATGGGTGTTCGATGGCCTTTACTTTTCAATGGGTGGAGTCTTACATAGGTGGCATGATTTATTTAAAAACTGTTGAAGTTGCCAGAACAACCATTTCTTTTCTATTGAAAAAATTCACTTTTATGTCAGGTGTGGTGGCACACGCGTGTAATCCCAGCACTAGAGAGGCTGAGGCAGGAGAATTGCCAGTTTGAAGGGCACACTGAGTTTCTTGGCGAGTCTGAGCTGCATAGAAAGGTCCTGTCTGAAAGAAAGAACAAGAGCACACTTAGCACGTTGGAGATTCCCCGGGCATCCCAGAGGCAAGCCACCCGGGTGCGTCTGCTCATAGTTCTCTACGTGTGCTGCTCAGAGAGTTCAGGCTTTTCTATTTTATAGTTGTTTTTGCAGTAGTTTTGCAATTGATTATAAAGTCTCTCTTTTTTTTTTTTAAATCATTTTTTGAGACAGGGTCTCTCTGTGTAGCCTTAGCTGTCCTAGACCACTTTGTAGACCAGGCTGGCCTCAGACTCACAGAGATCCACCTGCCTTTGCCTCCCGAGTGCTGGGATTAAAGGTGTGAGCCACCACGCCCGACCCGATTATAGAGTCTTAGTCAGACTAGTCAAGAGTCTACTGCTGCATTATCATCGTAGCCCCCCTCTGTTTTCAGTGCTCCTTCCCCCCTCAGACAGGGTTTCCCTGTGTAGCTTTGGCTCTCTTGGACTCATTTTATAGATCAGGCTGGTCTTGAACTCACAGATATCATTTTTATTTTTTAAATTTTGAAGCAAGGTCTCCTATAGCCCAAGCTGGCCTCAAACTAAATATGACTCCTGAAGATAAACTCCTGATTCTCCTGCCTCCACTTGGGAAGAACTGAGATTGAGATTATCCAGCACCAACTGGGGGTGGTGGCACACACCTGTAATCCCAGCACTCTGGGAGGCAGAGGCAGGCCAATCTCTGTGAGTTCAAAGCCAGCCTGGTCTACAGAGAGAGTCCAGGAGAGCCAAGGCTACACACAGAGAAACCCCGTCTCAAAAAAAAAAAGGGGGGGGGGAGGGAGGGGGAGGGAAGATTATCCAGCATCACGTGCCGCTTCATGTTCAGTGTTAAAAAGGACAGGAAAAATGAAAAACAGGTTGCAAAACATGAACTTAAGTAGTGAGTGGTGGTTATGAGTCATTAGCACTTATTTCACAAGCATGCACAGACTTAAGAAGGACCTACCAACATGCGGCTCTCTTAAAAGGCCAGCTTTCTGACCCTTAAAGAAAAAGATGGCTCAGCCAGGCGTGGTGGCACACGCCTGTAATCCTAGCACTTGAGAGGCAGAGGCAGACAGATTGCTGTGAGTTCAAGGCCAGACTGGTTCTTCAGAGCAAGTTCGAGGACAGCCAAGGTAACATAGAGAAACCCTGTCTCAAAAAACAAAAAAACAAACAAAAAGAAAAAGAAAAGAAAAGAAAAAAGATGGCTCCCAGCACTCAGGAGGCAGATCTCTGTGAGTTCGAGGTCCGCCTGGTCTAGAAAGCAAGTCCAGGACAGCCAAGGCTACACAGAGAAACCCTGTCTTGAAAACCAAAACAAAAAACAAAAAACAACAACAAAAAAAAAAAAAAAAGAAAAGAAAGAACGAGAAAATAAGAAAAAGATGGCATATACTGTTGTACAAAGAAACCGGTTCCCAGATTTGTTTTTTTTTTTTTTTTTTGTTGTTGTTGTTGTTGTTGTTGTTATGGTTAACTTTCTGTTTCATGTCTATTGTGTATCTGTGTCTGCATGTGAAGAGGGTGTTGGATCTTGGTAGCTGGAGTGACAGGTGATTGTGTGACCTCTGATCAACCAGCTGTGTACCAAACTGAGGTTCTCTGAAAGAGCAGTGAGTGCCCTTAACCACGGTGCCATCAGTCCAGTCCCAAGACATCATATGGCTACAAAAAGCTGAAGACCTCAAGTCTTATATATAAAATGACATGGCATCTACATACATCCTTTTATACACTTTATTTACTTATTTATTACTGACCATGTCTCGGGTATTGCAGACTAGCCTAAACTCACCGTCTTGCCAAGGATCAAATTGACTTTATGCTTCTTTTCTCTTTACTTTCCAAGGGCTGGGATTACATGCTTGTACTACCACACCTGGCTTTCGGAAATGCCAGGGACTGAACCAGCACCCTTGTTTTTGCTAGACAAGTGCTCTGAGAAAGACCCATAGCCCCTCCCACATACTTTAAATCAGCTCTGCATCGTTTATTTATATTATCTAATGCATCCACACATGAAACAGTTAATGCTGCATTACTTAGGGACTGATGACAAGTATGTAAAGTCGGTACACACTCAGTACAATCATTTATTCATCCGTGATAGGTTGAATTGTAGTCTGCAAATGAGATATTAAAATGACCAAAGATACAGGCTCCAACAGGGCGCGTCTATGTGTGTCGCTTCGTTTGAATGGATTCAGCATAGTGCTTGGAAGTGTTTTCAGACCTTCCTCAGGTGCCCCCCCCCAGGAAGGGGTTATGCACATGTGTGCTGGAGGCAAAGCCTCAACTTGTATGATAAGCATACACACTTCCTCTGAGCTTCTTAACCCTCTGATTTCAACTTTGATGCTTCTGTCTATAATCAAAGAATGCATCTTTGAGGGTTATCGAGGGCTCAGTGAGTGAAGGCACTTGGCCACCAAGCCTGATAACCTGAGTTTGATCCCCGGAAGGGATAGTAGAAAGAAGGAAGCAATTATTGAAAGTTGTCCTCTGACCTCCACTTACACTAGGTACTCATGAGTGTCCACACACATACACACACACACATGTACACACATGTCACACACACATGTACACACATGTGTGCATGTACCCCAAATAAATACAATGTAATGCAGTTTTTTTTTTAAAAAAAAAAAAGAGTGAGTCTTAGGACAGTGCCACTTAAAAGAACCTTTATCTAAACATTGGTGTAGTCATATGTAAACCCAAAACATGTTCTTTTACGATGTAAATGCTGTAAGATGGTGACACAGTAGCATAAATGTCACTGGCAGGAGGTGCCATGTATGAGTGTGGCAGCTTGGATCATGATTTATAATCTACTTTTAGCATTCTTGAGAGATTGTCCTTAGCGGTAATTAGGAGCGGGGGTCTGCACTTGCCAAGATTTTAGTTGCACGATGGCCCCACCCATCTCCCATTAAGTTTACTCACCTATAGAACAGAAACGGTGATGTGACATGCTACACAGGGGTGTTAAGTTTAAGGTTAAGAGTATTTGGAAAGCACTTGGCACAGTGCTATGACATGGTAAGTGTTCAGTAAATCCCAATGTCCTTGGTTTGTGTGTGTGTGTTTTTTAGTGTGTATGTGGGTTTAGCTGTGTTGTGGGTGCCATTTTACATGCTTGTGAAAGCCAGAAGACACCTTGGGTGTTGCTCCTCAGAACCACCCACCTTTGTATGTGGGGGAGAGGTATTTTCAGATGTGATTGTATGTATGAATGCATATGTATGTGCAGGAACAAGCAGAAGACAGAGATCAACCTTGGCCACTGTTCCCACAGGAATAGTGGAATATTCCCATACCCATCTTTATTTGAGGCAAGGTCTCTCACTAGGTCTTGATGATTGGGTGAGGCTGTGTGTCAGCCAGCCCCAGAGATCCTGCCATCCACTCCCAATGCTGGACTTACAAGCACGTGTCACTTTGACTAGACGTGAGCAAATATGTAGCTGCCACCTTTTTATTATTTAATCTTATTTTATTTATTTAGGAAGTATCTTGGAACTCAGCAAGTAGGCTGGGATAGGCTCTACCCATTTTTCCGCAGTGCTGAGGTTACAAGTGTGCACCACAATGCTGGCCTCTGAATTATTTTAAACTAGGTTCTGGAAATTAAACTCAGGACCCCCTGCTTTCTAGGTAAACAACTTACTGAAAATTATCTTCCTATCCTTCTCTCTGTCTCTCTCTCTTTCTCTCTCTCTGTCTTTGTCTCTCACTGTGTCTCTGTCTCTCTCTGTCTCTGTCTGTCTCTCTGTCTCTGTGTCTCTCTCTGTCTCAGTCTCTGTGTCTGTCTTTGTTTCTCTGTCTCTGTCTCTCTCTGTGTGTCTGTCTGTCTGTGTCTCTCTCTATGTCTGTCTCTGTGTGTCTGTGTGTGTGTGTGTGTGTGTTTCCATGCTGGGTATTGAATGCAGGGCCCTGTCAGTGTTCATCAAACCCTGTCGCTCTGAGCCTTACCTCCAGACTCCCATGTTCTTTGATTGTCACAGCACAACACATGGAGTACAGTAAACTCAAACATGCTTGGTAGACTCCCCCCCCCCCCCCACCTTAGAATACAAGCTAAAGGGGGGGGGGGGGGGGGAATAGTTTTCCACAGTACTCCGAGTTCCAGTGGAGACTAATCTTCTTAAAGCCCTATAGTAATTGCATGCCTACCTTTGTTTGTTCAAGTTGAAAGTCTTCAGCATACCTCACCTACTTAAGCTAATCTGAGCAGCCCTTCTGCAAAGTCCATCTGTGCTATTAGGCCAGTTTACTTCATAGGTAGAATGAGCAGGGAGTGGAGGTTGCTTACAACAGGCTCTGACTTCCCACAGAGAGGCTGGAGGATCAAAAATGTGGGCTTTAACATTGCATTTTGGTGCAATAAGTGTAAGCATTGTATCTATGAGGTACTTATTGAGTGCTAACTGCGGACAGCACTACATCAGTGAATGGGGCTCTGATCATAACGGAAATCAGCCTACCTCTGTCTCACAGGACTTTTCATGGAATTGTGCCCACGCGTGTGTGCCGACCCTTGCCTATGCATATTTGTTCAAATGTGTGGGGCACACCTGTGTGAAGAAGCCCTGTTGACATTGGTGTCTTCCTTGGTCAAGCTCCGCCCTATTTAGACATGGCCTCTTGCTGCATCTGGAGCTCAGCAGCTGAACCCTGAGCTCACTATTTGACCTAGCAACAGCAAATGCCTTAGGCACGGAGCTATTTCCCTAGCCTGGTTTTCCCCTTATTTTGAGGGCAGATAAACAGTTATAATTCGGGATTAAAAGTGCCGGGAAGTGCCCATAGCAAGGAGCCCATAGCAAGACTACTTACCCCAAACTGTGGGACCAAGGCAGCTTCTCAGGGTTTTTTTGTTTTATTTTGTTTTGGTTTGGTTTGGTTTTGATATTTAGTTTGCTACCAGTTGTCAGGAAGGAAGGACCCGCATGTGCAAAAGTCTAATGAGAGGGGGGCGCTGGGATCTTCAAGAAAGCCAAAGACCAGGCTAACACAGAGAGACCCTGTCTTGAAAAACAAAAACAAAAACAAAAGCCAAAGGACTGCCCTTCTCTCTCTCCCTCTCTTATATTTAAAACTGTGTTTTCAGTCGAGGGTTATAGGCAGTTGTGAGCTGCACCATGTGGGTGTTGGGAACCAGACTCAGGTCCTCTTCAAGAGCGCTACAAGCAACTGGCTGTTGAGCCGTCTATCTGTGCTAGGTGCCAGGTACAGGAAGCATCTCAGGGTATTTCTCCTGTGAGGGATGCATTTGTTTTCACATCACCCACATGGGTTCATTCTTTACTTTCATGCAAAGTTTATGTGACAAAAATTCAGAAGAAGGAAATGAGCTTGGGTTGGTTCACCAATTGTTCTGTTTTATTTCTAGCTATGTGATAATGTTTTACATTTAAAATCTAAATGTATGCAATTTTCATGCACATAAAATTCAGGAATAAGCGATCATGGGATGATCGCCGAAGTTTGCTGGCAGCCTCCGCCTTGCGCTTCCTGGGCCTCATTGCTGATGAAGCAGAGTCCTTCGTCTCTTTCCCTCACTTCATCTCTAACCCTGACTGCAGCTTGAACTTGGGCCTCCTTGCCCTACCTTTAGCATACATACCTTTTGTCTTTCTGTCTTGAGCCTTTACCCATCTACCTTTCACCTGCAATGTCTGTCTTTCCTCTCACCACCTATCAAATACAAGTGTTTGAAAGTGCTGTTCAGATCCTTTCTATGACGTCTAGACCTTTCTAACCATACATTTTGCTCCTCCAGCTCCCTACTCTGTATCCTTCTGATGAAATAGGATAGTCTTTTGCAGTGTTTTTAAAAATACAGATCACAGCCTGGTGCGTTGGTGCATGCCTGTAATCCCAGCACTCAGGAGGCAGATGTAGGCAGATCTCTGTGAGTTCGAGACCAGCCTGGTCTACAAAGTGAGTCCAGGATAGCCAAGGCTACACATAGAACCTTGTCTCAAAACAAAACAGAAAGGTGTAATCTCGTCATAGGACTGTCTCACTGTGTACAATGTGATTACTTGTGTTACTATGGGTCTTAACCAAGACAATTGAGACACACTTGTAGTGCAGTGAGGACCAGGACTACGTGTTTAGGGACAAAGACTCGTCACTGAGCCTGTCCATGTCATATCACATCTAGGGAGCTACTCATTCATTCCAAGTGTTGCTTTTCTTTGAATTTATCTAAGTCTTTCTAAATGGTTCTAGGTGGATCTCTGTTAGACCGAGGCCAGCCTGGTCTACAAAGCGGGTCTTAGGCCGGGCGTGGTGGCCCACGCCTTTAATCCCAGCACTCGGGAGGCAGAGGCAGGCGGATCGCTGTGAGTTCGAGGCCAGCCTGGTCTACAAAGTGTGTCCAGGACAGCCAAGGCTACACAGAGAAACCCTGTCTCGAAAAACAAAAACAAAAACAAAACAAAAAACAAACAAACAAACAAAGCGAGTCTTAGACATCAAGGGCTCTGTCACACAGAGAAACCATGTCTTTAAAAAATCCAAAAAGGGTTGTGTGTGTCTGAACACAGTTCTAGACCTGTCATGCCATCCCCCACATGGTCAAGGCTAGCCAGTTGAAGTTCTCTTTCTCCTTAGGAAAGTCTTCTCTGGGAATATCCATCTTCCAGGACCTGTATGGGGTGCTGCCCTTGCGTTGTCGTCCTGGAAACCCTCAGCTTCTTACCTGTGCTCCTTTGGCTCATTCAGTTATTCTGGGTTGGACACAGATTCTAACAGCTTCCTCAGAAAGTATGCATGGAGTGAGTGTTTTCTATGTTCATACTGGCGAGGAAGTGCTGGGCAAATGCTCTACTTCTGAGGTCTACCCCTGGCTTGTTAGCTGTAGGTTAGCTGAAAATGCCCATTTCCTCTCTTCACACCAAGTGTGATAAGTCTGTCTGGTTACAGAACTCTGGTTGAGAATTATTTCCTTCAGACTTTGAAAACCACGGCTCCACTGTTCTTCAGTTCCCAGTAATGCATTAAGAAGTCATACCATCCTTATTTCTCAACGTTTGCGTGGGACTGAATTCTTCGGGTGTGGGGACTTTTAAGCTCCGTTTTATACTTTCTATTCTGAACTTTTACACTGAGATTTTTCTATTTTATGATGAAGAGCATTTTTTTGCCTTTATGCTGGAATGTATGTTGTTCTTTTCTTGGATTTTTTTTTTGACAATTTTATACTTGCTATTTGGTTATTTTACTAGACAAGTACCTTTCTTTCCATTATTCATGTTAGAGGTTTTGCATTAGTCCTGCAATTTCCTTTACTGTGTTTTCCCCTGTTGTCCCATCTCTTGGTATTTTTGTTCTGTTTCCTACAAGACTTCCACACCTTCACCTTCCACATTTTCTGCTTTTTCTTCAACTCCATCATTAGTTTCTAAGAGTTGCTGTTCTCGATACTTTTATTATTTCATTTGTAAGCCTCTTCTTCTTGTTTCTTGAATGTGTCTTTTATTTCTTCCAAACTTTTTTTGTTCTTTATTTGTTTGGCATTTTAATATCATTTGGTAGAAATGTTTCCTACTTTATAATTTTGGCCATAATTAACAATGGTGTATCCTTTTTTTCATAATTTCAACAATTATTATTATTTTTATTTTTTTCCGCTTATTAATTTAATCTCTTTACAGCCTGATCCCAGCCACCTTCTTTCTCTCCTCCCAGTCCTGCTCTCACACCCTTTCTCCCCATCACCTCCTCTCCTTTTTCTCAGAATAGGGGAGGTCCCCAAGGGATATCAACCCACCCAGGTACCTCAAGTCACAGCAGAACTAAGTGCATCTTCTCCCACTGGGGCCTAACAACACAGCCCAGGTAGGGAGAAGGGATCCAGTGGCAGGTAACAGTCAGAGACAGCCCTACTCCCATTGTCAGGGGACCCACAGGTTGACCACAATGCACCTGCCACATAGGTGTAGGGAGTCTGGGTGTCCCTCTATCCTGCCTCCTTGTGTATGTGTGTATGTGTGTGCACCGTGGGCATTCCTGGTGCCCACAGAGGTCACTGGAGGGTTCGAGTCCACTGAGACTGCGGTTGCGGATGGTTTAAGTCACCATGTGGATACTGGAAGTGGAACCCAAGTCCTCTGTAAGCCCAACAAGTGGTTTTATTGCCAAATGACCTGCAGCTCCACGTTGTTTTCTATTTTTATTCTGGTTTGCTTATTTCATTTGTTGTTAGTGATTTGGTTCTTTGTGTTGGTTTTCCTCAAGTGCCTGGGTGCTCTGCTTAAGAATGAGAGTCTAAAAGAGTGATTTGAAAACTGAGTAAAGGCTGGGTGTGGTGGGTGGCACACACCTTTAATCCCAGCACTTGGGAGGCAGAGGCAGGCGGATCGCTGTGAGTTGGAGGCCAGCCTGGTCTACAGAGTGAGTCCAGGACAGCCAGGGTGACACTGAAAAACAAAACAAAACAAACTTTCAGTGGAAAAAAAATGGGAATGTGGAAACTAACTAGCCAACCAGCACTGATGTGTTTATGAAGATGAAGTCTTTGTGGGATACTCATCCATAGGCCAAACGGCATAGAGAGAACCTCACATAGATGTAACTTCCAGATGAGCAAAGTTTGTTTGTGTCCCAGTGGCTTACAGGTGTGAGCCACATGCCTTACTTTACATGTACTAGCTTTGACTCAGCAGAATAAACATCAGAAAAAAGGCACTGCGTTTGATATTTTGCATATAATGAAGAGTGAAGGCAGGTGCTGAGGACTGTGGGAGTCATACCTCCCTTGGGTTCTCTGAGGAAAGCCTCATGTATCCTGACAGATGGGGAAAGTGAAACATCAGATAATTGGCTCAAACTCATGTCCTTAGCAAGTAAATCCCATTTTAGGAACAGAGGCCAGACCTGACCAACACCGAGGCTTGTGTCCTGTCTGTGTGCTGTGCTGCAAAGCACACTGTTGTGTCCTATCTGTGTGCTGTGTGCTCTGCTGGAAGCAGACTGCTGGCTTGCTTTGTTTCTCTGTTGAGACAGGGTCTTCCTACACAACCCAGACTGGCCCAGAACTTCCCATGCCTCCTCAGTCTCTCCAATATTGAGATTTCAGGCCTATGTCACCATGCCTGTCCTGTGTTCACTTTTAATAAAGAATCTAAACAGATTAAAAATAAGTTTCTAAGTGGCTAAAGGTTCAACACATGAAGGGATGTTCTGGTTTTATGTTGAAATAGACATGAGAAGGTCATGAGGCCAGCCACACACCGTACCATTCTTAAATAACAAACATGGTGTCACTTCAGCTCTTGTTTCTCCCAAGTCTGTCCCTGGGCTTTCTAAAACAGGTACTCTGCTATGCACTAAAAAAGTTGAAGCTGCTTATACAAACAGTGTCTTTGTTTTTGGTTGGTTGGTTTTTGTTGTTGTTGTGGTTGTGCTGTTTTTTGTTTTTTTTTTTACCAGGCTGGCCTCGCTCGAACTCACAGAGATCTGCCTGCCTCTGCCTCCCCAGTGCTGGGATTAAAGGCGTGCGCCACCACTGCCACCGGGCTTCAAAGATTGTCTTTTATTTCTAAGTAATTCCTTTGTACAAAATCTTATAGACATTACTGAGATTGAAAACTACGGTCGCGTGCTCAAAAAGAAAAAAAATTAAATGGGGTTAGGAAAGCAGTCTATTTTTAAAACAGGCACCACACCTTAGTGTCACGAGAACTCAAAGTACACACAGTGCTACACCCAGCATGCTTGGAACAGAATCGTCCCCCTGTCTCACAGCTCTCAGCATTTGAGTTAGCCAGGGAGAGAGCAACAGGCACCGGCTCGTCAAAATCTCACACCTGGGAGACTAAAGCAGGAGGATTGCTGTGAGTTCAAAGCCAGCCAGAACTAAAAAGTGGGACTTTGTCTCAAAGAATAATTTTTTTAAAAAAAGAACCAACCAAACAAAATCTACCAGTAAAAAGAGTTACATGATCTTGTAAGTCTTAGAAAATTTAATTTGGAAATAGTTTTCATAAATTTGAAAAATACCACCACTGAACTAATGTTTACTTATGCTGAGAGATTTCTAGAGAATTGGTTCTTGTTTGTTCTGAATTAGCAACCTACAGAAAAACAATCCTGAGTTACTGGAAGGAAATTCTGAATTTCTGGATAATTTGTTTGCTAAGTTGCGGGGACTTTGGGTGTCATTGAGGGGAATTTATTATGAGCGTGTCGTGGTTTGATGGATTCTTCCTGCTTATGGTAATGCATTGTCAATATGCCTGTCCATACCGGGCTCTGTGTATTCCCTGCCGTTACGGTAGCACCATGACAGGAAGCAGGGACCTGCTGCTCACTCTCGGGCAGGAGAGGGACCCATAGGAGCAGCCCAGTGGCACTCTGGCTTGTATTTACTCCCATCAGCACCAATCCTGAGATCAATAAGCTCTGACATGCAGAAGGAGCATGCTCATCAATTTTAATTTTGAAAATTGCCCATGGACTATTGTCATCAATTTGTCTGGATCGCTTTTACAAAGACAGTAGACTCATCAATTTGAAACATGTCATGTCAGTGTTGGCCATCAGGGACTTCTGAGTCTCCACTAAATTATTTCTTGAGAAACTCACTAGGCATTCTAATTTTCTTTACAGAAGAAGATGGTGAAGAAGATATGAGTGGCATAAGATATGGGTTCATTTGCTATTCTTCAGAAAGTAATTCTATTGTGTGCCTTTGCAGAACACTACCTTTGGTCGCCATATGGCAAGATAAACAAAAACGGCCTTGTTTCATCATAGAAGAATTAAGAGTTTCTTGCATCTGGAATACTGATATTCTAAACTAGTGGTAAATTTTATGTAAGTCTATTGTTACATGGCTCTTATTTATTTATTTATATTATTATTATTATTATTATTATTATTATTATTATTATTATTATTTTGGTTTTTCGAGATAGGGTTTTTCTGTGTAGCCTTGGCTGTCCTAGCCTTGCTTTGTAGACCAGGCTGGCCTCGAACACAGCAATTTGCCTGCTACTGCCTGCCGAGTGCTAGGATTAAAGGCGTGCACAACCACACCCGACCTTTTTTTTTTTTTTTTAGTTTTTAATTGTGTGTGTGTGAGTGAGTGTGAATGTGTGCATGTGTGTGTGTGTGTGTGTGCTGAAGGAGGGAGAAGAGGGTGTTGGAATCTTTGGAACCAGAATTACAGGCTATTATTACCAAGCATCCTGACTTGGTTGCTGGGAGCTGAACTCCAGTCTTCTGGAAGAGGAGGAAGTGCTCGTAATCCCAGAGCCCTCTCTCCTGTGGCTTCTTCTATTGATACCTATTTTATGCAATTAAAGTCCCCACTTACACTTTTTAAGGGGAAAGTTTTAATATATAGCAGACTTAGATTTGTATTGTTTAAAATGTGTTTTTGGCTTTTGTTTTGTTTCTAGACAGGGTCTTACCATTGTAGCTCTGACTAGCCTGGAACTCACTTTGTAGGCCAGGCTAGCCCTGAACTCAGAGGTTTACTTGTCTCTGCTTCTTGAATGCTGGGGTTAAAGGGGCATACCACAATACCCAGTGGTTTTAAAGATGTTTTCAAGGTCACGTTTTAAAAACTCTTATAAACAAAACGACAAAGGACATTCACAGCAAATATATATGGTAAAACGCTCATCTACCCACAGTTTGAGATAATATGACCAGTATGTTCGAATCCCATGTACTTTACATGTTGACTTGGTTTAGGGTTCCAGCATAAGCAACTGGCCTAGCAGTTTTACTATTGTGTTTATCAAGGCATAAGAATCAGAAGTCAGGAGCGCTTACTGGTAAAACAAACAAACAAACAAACAAACAAACAAACAAACAAAACCCAGCAGTAATACAGCTGTATATAAAGAAAAGAGCCAGGCAGTGGTGGCACATGCCTTTAATCCCAGCACTCTGGGAGGCAGAGACAGGTGGGTTGCTGTGAATTCGAGGCCAGCCTGGTCTACAAAGCGAGTCCAGGACAGCCAAGGCTACACAGAGAAACCCTGTCTCGAAAAACCAAAAAAAAAAAAAGAAAAAAAAAGAAAAGAATGCCAAGATTGGTAGTATACACGTTTCATATACATGTGCGTGTACACACACACACACATACACACACACACACACACACACACACACACACACACACACACTGTCAGCCTTGCAATTGCTACTTGTTTCTGGTGCTTTCTTTTGTATATGTGTGAAGATATTTTGCAAGTAAACCTTAGGTCCATTTCTATTATAATACCATCCTTTCTGAAAAAAAAAAAACTAGTTTATTACACTAGTTTGTATAATGGTTGTGCATCTGAATTTCTGCGCTTTGTTCCTGTATCAATTATTTTTCTCCCCTATCTGGGCCACACATCACTTTGTTTAAGTGTTAGTGATACAATAAGACACCTTAAAGACCTTAGAGTTCAGTGTGCAAGAGGACTATGTGAACAAGCAATTCGCAGGCACTTGCCTTTGTTATACATTGGTCACAGTTACTTAGTCTTAGGAAATGAGAGGAGACACTCTGTTCCTGGTGTATTAAAAATAACACCATTCTTTTAATTTTAAAAATTACTAAATAAATTAAGTACTTTACATGTTGACTTTCAAGAACATAATATTTTCTGTACCTATATTTTCTGAATATAAGAGAAAAAGAAAATTTCTTGTTTGGATTTCATAGGGGAAAAAAGAACTGCTTTTCTCATTACTTTAAATACTTTTTTTTTCCAAGACAGGGTTTCTCTGTGTAGCCTTTGCTGTCCTGGACTCACTTTGTAGACCAGGATGGCCTCAAACTCACAAAGATCCCCCTGTTTCTGCCTCCTGAGTGCTGGGATTAAAGGCATGAGTCACCACTGTCCAGTGCCTTGAATACTTTTTTGTTCATTGGTTTGTTTTTTTGAGACAGGGTTTTACTATGTAGCCCTACCTGACTTGAAACTCTCTATGTAGACTAGGCTAGCTTTAAACTCACAGGAATGCCCCTGTCTCTACTTCCTGAGTGCTGAAATTAAAGGCACGCACCACTATACCTGGCTCTTAAATAATTTTTTTAAATGTATAATGAGTTAACTGTTCTGGAAACTTCTTACTCAGAAAGTATTTAGCAGTCTTTGATCATATCATGTGATTACTTTACGAAACCATAAGTATGTCATTACATTTAGAATTACGCCAAATAATGCATGAGATGGTTACTTGAATTTATCTATATTAATGTACTTAAGAAAAAGGATATTTGTTTGTTTGATTGATATAGGTTCTTGTAGGGACAATTTTGGAATTTTGATTTCTCTAAAAACATAGAAATATTATAAGAAAGTGGTTTTGTTTTAATCCTAGGTGTGGGGCTGTGGGGCTGCTTCAGACTGTCCGCAGCAGCTGACTGTGATTTGCTTCGTGCTCTAGCAGAGGTGTGGTTTTGCCAGCTGCAGGTAGTTTCTGCGATTGTATGAGGTTTGGAATTCTGGGAACTCTTTGGAGGGTAAATAAATGCTAGA
Source organism: Acomys minous (assembly GCF_964271855.1). Classification (NCBI taxonomy): domain Eukaryota; kingdom Metazoa; phylum Chordata; class Mammalia; order Rodentia; family Muridae; genus Acomys; species Acomys minous. The sequence continues at coordinate 109,035,425 of NC_140483.1, read as the reverse complement.
GCCCCAATAGTGGGGCGTGGTTGTTGGCCGTTCAGGGAGGTTGGTTGCAGTTTGGTAGTAGCTGTGGTCAGAGAAGAACCAAAGGAAAGAAATTAGTTTCCTCTCTCCTCTCTCTCCTTGTCTCTTCCTATCTAGTATTAGGGGGTGAAACCTGGGGGTGGGAGGAGATAAGGGGTGTGAAAAAAAGACCCCCAAAAGTAGCCAAGGCTGCTATAGGATCTTGCTGTGTAATCCAGGTTATTGGCTTCTGCCTCTGCCTCACAAGTCGGGAACCACAAGTGTGTGCCATCAGCGCTTGCCTACAGGTGGCTATTTTCAACACTGGTTTGCTTCACTCTAAAATAAAAGAATATGTATACCATGAATAATCTTTGATTGCTAAGTATCATTTACTGTGAGGTTCTATGAAGGAGTACCAAGTGTCCAGTAGAGCTGGCCATAAGGAGAGCACTCCGCCATGTACCAGCAGGGTGAAAGTCGATGATGCTGGGTCAAAGAATGCATGATGGAGATGGAAGAGAAGTCGGCTGGGTTGGACTCTGTCTTCATTGAATATATCTTGCAGAGTACACAGTATGGTGCCCAGCCACCTAAGACTGCAGGGCATTTTCTGGAACTCGGGCCCTTGGGTGCTAGAAATTACTCAGTCCAGAGCAAGCCAGGATAATTAGTCGCATTATGCTGGAGACGCTGCAGTAGGCTCTGAGGACGTAAAGGAAATAGACACGCAAAGGTTGTTAATGACATTGTAGGTGCCCTGTTTGTTTTCTGTTGCCATGAAAAATGCTCTTAACTAAAAAGCAACTTGGGATGGGAAGGGTTTATTTTGTCCTATACTTCTGGGTCACATGGAGGGAGGTCAGAATAAGAACTCAAAGCAGGAATCTGGAGGCAAGGACGGGCCATGGAAGGTTGCTGTTTATTGCCTTGCTCTCTAGCTCATGTTCAGCTAGTTTTCTTTCAGTGGCCAGCCCCGACCCCCACCCAGGGATAATGTCACCTACAGTAGTCTGTGTCCTCCTACATCCATGACCAGTCTCTCACAGCCGTGGCCACAAGTCAGTCTGATTTAGGCACTTCTTTCATCTAGGTTCCCTCTTCCCAGGTGATTCTGTATTGCGCCAAGTTGCCCATTTAAATAAATAAATAAATAAATAACCAGCACAGCAGGGTGGAAGTAACTTAGGGGCCACTGGGAACCTCTGTACGGAAGGTGGTCAGGGTGAAGGGTGAGACCAGAAATCAAACTGTGGGGTGGGGAGAGCGGTTCAGGCGGAAACGCTGGGCTTAAAGTGTCTTTTAAGAGATGCCCTGTGGTCTTCTCCAGAAAGCAAAGAGGAAGTAGCTTAGGGGGCCTGCTGAGAGCAGGTGCCTATGCCACAGCCGCGTGGGGGCTCGAGCGTGGTGGCCTCTGTGAACTTGGGATGTTGCTGGAGGGGGGTGGAGATAGTGGTAGAAGGGGGTGTGAAGACTGTGAAAAGCGTTTCGAGGTGATCAAATGAGATCTCGTTAGGTGAAAAAGATCTGAAAATTATGAGAAATTGAATGTTTGGCTGGCATGTACAGGTTGCTTCCTTTGGCTTAGATGCCAATTGTATTATTGAATTGTAGTTACTAATCACAACCACCACAAACATAGGTACCATCATTCTAATTTATATCCACAATCCTGAAGCACAAATTGGTTAAAATTCACCTAAGAGTACATAGTCCCTAAGAGCTGGACTCCAGAATTCCATGGCTCCTAGAATTCTGCAGGCTCCTTTCTTCTGCATTTATTTATTTATTTATTTGTTTGTTTTGGTTTTTCGAGGCAGGGTTTCTCTGTGTAACAGCCCTGGCTGTCCTGGACTCACTCTGTGGACCAAGCTGGCCTCAAACTCACAGAGATCCCCCTGCCTCTGCCTCCCGAGTGCTGAGATTAAAGGCTGGCACCACCATCACCTGCCTCTTTCCTCCGTATTTAATACATTTATTTCCATGTGACGTTATGTTGTACTCACTGTCACCTCTTATAGCATTATTATGCTCAAGTGGAAGGACGTTGACCATGAAGAACCATTATCCAAGCTCACATGGGCAGTCAGGAATATGATTAGGCAAGTGCAAAGTGAGAACCATTAGGGAGACACACTGCATAAAGCTCCAGACTTTTCTACACAGTGCATGCTTTCTCCACTTGCTGAGAAAGGGGGGAAGGAATTGAGGGAGCAAGGGAGGTATGGAGGGATAAAAGGGAAAAAGAAAGTATAGTCTCTCTTCCTCCCTCCCTCCCCCCCCCTCTCTCTCTCATTTTTCGAGACAGGGTTTCTCTGTGTAGCCCAGGCTGTCCTGGACTCACTTTGTAGACCAGACTGTCCTTGAACTCACAGAGATCTGCCTGCCTCTGCCTCCCAAGTGCTGGGATTAAAGGCGCGTGCAACCACACCTGGCCAGTTTTCCTCTCTTTCTCACAAGCCAACCTTCTAGCCACGCATTTGTATATGGAACACAAATCCACTTTCCCTCCCCTCTAAACATGGCTATTGTTCCTGAAGTCCTAACAAGTCCCAAGGTTATTTAGTTATTTTTATAGTACTGGGATCTCACACATACTTGGTGTGTGCGTCCGCAGCCCATTTTTCACTTGGAGGAACGGAATGCTTCGCAGATTTTCCTATCATCTTTTCACAGGGGCCGTGTGAATCCTGTCCCTATTGCCCCATTTTAGTATGTGTGCTGCTGGAGCAAGCGCTTCTTTCACTTTCTGAGCACTTTACTCTCAGATCTGTTTTCTTACAGTTCTGAAGGCAGAGGGGGTCTGAACTCAGGTACAAGCTAGCTGAATTCTCTCCAATAACTAGGGCATGGTACGTGCCACTTTCCCCAGTGTCTAGCGTTTGTCTACCTCTGTCTTTACAGGCCTTTTCCTCCGTGTTTCTCCGTCTTCTCCTTTTCTGTCCCTTGCAAGGACACTTGTCACTATTTAGAGCTCACTTAGATAACCTGTGACAGTCTCATTTTTAGATCCTTTTGAAGGACACCATTCAGCCTATTAAGTCACTTGTATTTTGAGTGGATTTTGATGCCTGTGTGGTCTTATAATTTCATGTTATTAGTCATTTGGAAAGTATTAGTTCATTAATCTTTTTTTTTCAGATCTTTTTAATGTTAATATATTTCACTGAAAAATATTTTTAAAACCACTGAGTTAATATCACTGAATGTATCAATAAACTTCACTTGGTGGGGTGTGAGGAGCAGAGAGGTTCATGGTGGCAGAAACAGATTTTCAAAACACTTAAGTTTTGCTTGAAAGCTCGAGTATTATATGTCATCGCCAACAAACACATTAAGTTATTTTTCTTGATGTGACAGCCTCCATTTGTTCATTTTCAAGAAAATATTTGCCAAATACTCAAGTTGGCAAAGTTGACTCATCTGCCAGTCTTCCTTTCAAGTAAATATGGGGTTTATGCTTACTTAGAGCAGTTAGTTCAGCGTGCCCACAGCCACATGTAGGGTTTTCCTGTAGTCGTTAGTCTTTAGTGTTTAGCAGAAGGGTTTTATGCACAGGCCCTATTTTGTCAAACAGAAAATTAAAATCAAGGTTAAAAATTAATAATTAATACCACTCAGCAACATTCTTTTTAAAGATAGTGGTGCTAAGGATTGAAATCAGGGCCTCATATACACCAGGCAAGGGCTCAACCAGTGAGGTTTAGGCCCATAATCTACTTTTAAAAAAAGATTATTTAAATTTTTATGGTGTGTGTGTGTGTGTGTGTGTGTGTGTGTGTGTGTGTGTGTGCGCGCGCGCGCGCGTGCTTACCTGCATATGAGTTCAGGTGGCCCAGGAGGCCAGGAGATGGAGCTGGGTCCCCTAGAGCTGGAGTCGAAGTTTGTGGCAAGCTACCTCATCCAAGTGCTGGGTACTGAACTTGGCTGATCCTCCCCAGGAGCAGACATATGTGCTCTGAGCTGCTGAGCCTTCTCTCTGGCCCTAGCTTCCTTCCCTTTTACTGCAAGTATGTATCCAGGAGGAGTGCAGTGACTGCTAACACAGTGTACCACTGTGTACTGCCTTGACTCTGGCCAGGGAACCAGGAGTTCTTACCAGTATAATTGTAACACATTGAAAAAGGTAAATAACATTAGAATTACTGAAAAATAGTTTGACTTTACAGACTCCCTGAAGAGGTCTTAGGGCCTTCCAGAATTATGTGATTATATTTTGAACATTGGTAATATTATACTGTTCAGTTTAGAACTAAGTCATATGCTTATTTTTTTAACAATTTTATTTTTATTTTTTGTTTTTTTGTTTTTTGTTTTTTTTTTCTGAGACGGGGTTTCTCTGTGTAGCCTTAGCTGTCCTGGACTCACTTTGTAGACCAGGCTGGCCTTGAACTCACAGAGGTCCACCTGCCTCTGCCTCCCTGAGCGCTAGGATTATAGTGTGTGCCACCACGCCTGGCCAGTTATGTGTATTTTTATGTCAGTAATAGGGCTGTTTTCTTAGAAATAAAGTTCATGACTCAAATCTGGTGGCTAATGATTGCAATCCTAGCATGGGATGCTGAGGCAGGAGGATTGTTGAGAGAATGAGTCAGTCCTGTTGCAACTACAAGGTAGACCCTGGGTATTGTTTTGCGGTGCTTAAGGGAAAAATAAATAAGATATATGCATATTTCTAAAAATTAAAAAAAGATTGATACAGGTTGACTTATAAAGTGCATAGCACTAGTCCCCATCTGACCATTCCTCTGAGTGAAGTGTTTTAGTAAAACGGGCTTTTCATTGTAGAAAACCTCAAACTTAGAAGTAGCCTGAAGTATGTAATTAACTTCCATGAACTTATTGCAGTTTCAACGTGATCTAAATATAGCTGCTTCTGATTTCAGCTAATTACCCTTCCTACTCCCTGCTCCCTGGGTTAGTTTGAAACTAATCCAGACATTAGTTGTTGCTCGCCCATGTTTATGCAACATTTCTATATTCTAGACTCTTAAAGAAATAGTACCACATTTAGAAAATCATTTATTCTTTATGTCACCAGATAGATATCCAGTCATGTTCAAATTTCTCCAACTGCCTCACATTTTTTCAGTTTTTTTTAAAAAAAGATTTATTTATTCATTATGGATACAGTGTTTTGCCTGATGTACACCTGCATGACAGAAGAGGGCACCAGATCTCATTATAGATGGTTGTGAGCCACCATGTGGTTGCTGGGAATTGAACTTAGGATCCTTGGAAGAGCAGACAGTGTTCTTAACTTCTGAGCCATCTCTCCAGGCACCACCCCCCGCCTTTTTTAGGCTGATCAATATCCACATAAGACCAGACAACCCAAGCAATAGCTCATTTTGAGTCTTTTGCTTATCCACTGTCTTTAATTTCTTCTTACAATTTGCATAATGAAGAAAGAAGGTCATTTGTCCTGGAGAACTTTCCACAGACTGTTTCTACTTATATCCTGATGTCATTTAGCTTTTGTTTGTGACCTTTCTTCCTATAAAGTGGAAGATAAATGTAGGGATGTAATGAGATTTGTATTCAAATATTTTTGAAAGAGTCTTTATAACTGATGTTTTAGGAAGCAATTATGTTCAGTCAGCTGGCTTTTTAGGATGCAAGTAGCCATTGGTAATCACTGTGTATTACTCAATAGTTCATAATTTAAGTCATTAGAAAAGGTTTTTGTGGGGACTGGAAAGATGGCTCAGTGGTTAAGAGCACTGCCTGGTCTTCCAAAAGACCTGCATTCAATTCCCAGAATCCACATGGCAGCTCACAACTGTCTGTAATGTAACTCCAAGATCTGACACCCTCACACCAACGCACATAAATTAAAATTAAATAAAATACTTTAAAAAGTAGAAAAAAGGCCGGGTGTGGTGGCACACGCCTTTAATCCCAGCACTTGGGAGGCAGAGACAGGCAGATCGCTGTGAGTTCGAGGCCAGCCTGGTCTACAAAGAGAGTCCAGGTCAGCCAAGGCTACACAGAGAAACCCTGTCTGGAAAAAAACCAAAAAACCAAAAAACCAAAAAACAAACAAAAAAAAAGTAGAAAAAAGAAAAAGTTTTTGGTTCTGTGTTTTGTTTGTCCATTTTTTATTTTTGTCCTTTTTGGATACCTGTGATTGGGCTTAAGGGCCTCCCTTTGCTGAGCGATGCTTTACCACTGAACTCTACCCAGCCTGCCTCTCTCCTTTATTCATTAGCTGCAAATCTTTTATGAAGACAAACTTTCTCCTGCTGACCCTTCCTTCTTGTAGCTTCTTTGGGATGCACCTTCTTATTGGGAAGTCAGAATGGAAGCTTCATTCTATTCTTTATTACCAATTTCCAAAATAACTGTTTAGTTCCTTAGTACCAACCAAAATTAATTTCTTAGTTATTTTCTAAATTTCTTAGCATCTTTGTAAACTTCTGCATTTATTCATTTGTTTGTCAGAGGCAGGGACGTCTATGGCTTTGGAATGCCTTAATTACCAACCTTCCAGTGTGTGTGTGTGTGTGTGTGTGTGTGTGTGTGTGTGTGTGTGTTTGTGTGTGTCTGTGTATGTGTCTCCGTCCAGCTAAAAGGCCTGGTTGTAAGACATCAAGGTAGTTATAGATTTTATAGGATAAATAGTTCTCAAGTATGATAACGCTACAACCACCAATGTGATTACTTAAATAGAACTTATTAAATGCACACCTTATTTTATTTTTTGACAGTCTTGCTATCTTGTCCTGGTTGCAACTCACTATGTAGACCAGCCTGGCCTTTTACATCATGACAATCCTCCTGCCTCTGCCTCCTGAGTTTCAAAAATTACAGGCATACACTGCCATGTGCAACCTATTTTTACACCATTTAAAATAACCCCCTTTTCAAGTATGTTGACACATAACCCATGAGTGGAGTTCTGGGAGGAGAATTCTGAGCACTTGTGAGAAAACTCCAAGAAAACCAAGTAAGAGTCTCATGACCTCAGGTTCTTCGAAAAACACAGAATTGTTCTTGGATCCTGCTTGCCTGCCCCTCCCAGGTACAGCTGATAGGAGTGAGTTTATTTCAGATTATTCATTACAACTGACTAGAGCAGTGGTTCTCGGTCTTTCTAATGCTCTGACTCTTTAATTCAGTTCCTCATGTTAGGTTGGCCCCAATCATAGAATGATTTTTGTTGCTACTTCATAACTGACATTTTTCTATTGTTATGAATCATAATGTAAATATCTGTGTTTTCCAGTGGTTTGTAGGAACCCCTGTGAAAGAGTCATTAAACCCCAAAGGGGCCACAACCCAAAGGCTGAAAACTGCTGGGTTAAAGGTATTTGTTTATATACCTCTATGGAAAACTTTTTTTTTTTTTTTTTGCACATGCTGTTTGTCTGCTACATTTGACTTGTCCTTGTGATTGCACAATTTACCCAGGTGACTCCTCTTAACCATAAATTGTCTGATGCTCTGAATAAAGCTGGGTGTTGCATGAGACTTTATTCCTTTTCATTTATCCCCTCCATTCTCCCAGGTCCTACTGCCTCCGGAGTAGTAAACAAAGTCATCTGTAAGGTTTTGTTGTTGTTGTTGTTGGTTTTTTGTTTTTGTTTTTGTTTTTGTTTTTGAGTAGGGTTTCTCTGTGTAGCCTTGGCTGTCCTGGACTAGCTTTGTCACTTTGTAGACGAGGCTGGCCTCGAACTCACAGCGATCCACTTGTCTCTGCCCCCCAAGTGCTGGGATTAAAGGTGTGGGCCACACGCCTGGAAGATTTTTTAATATAATAATTTTTAATCCTTTCTTCTTTCAGCTCCCAGTAGCTTTTTCTTATATCAAACTAGTAAACTAGTTTTGAACCTATCCATTTTATTTTATTTTTTTAAGATTTATTTTTTTTTTTCCTTGTCTGTGAAGCTGCAGGGATAAAGAAGGAGCAGAAAGTAAGGGAATGGTCAACCAGTGACTGGCCCAACTTGAGACCCATGCCACGAGCGAGAGCGCACTGCTGACACTACTCAGGATACTCTGCTGTACTTGCACACAGGAGGTTAGCAGAACTGTCATCAGAAAGGCTTCACCCAGCAGATGGTGGACACAGATGCAGAGACCCCCAGCCAAACATTAGGTGGAGCTTGGGGAATCTTGTGGAAGAGGAAGAGGAAGGATTGAAAGATCCAAAGAGGCCAGGAGTGGTGGCACACGCCTTTAATCCCAGCACTCCGGAGGCAGAGGCAGGCAAATCATTGTGAGTTCAAGGCCAATCTGGTCTACACCAAGCAAGTCCAGGACCCTGTCTCCAAAAAAAAAAAAAAAAAAAAAAGCAAGAAAAAGACAAAGAAAATAAACAAATAAATAAAATCTGGATATATATATAGCACTTTAAAAGGATGAGTAATCCCTTACCATGAATTAAGAAGTACTGGCCATATAAGATAAATCATTTTACACAAACTGCAACCCAGGGGTCCATCCTAGATTCTAGTGTCATCTAAAATTACTCAGATTAACAGAAAAGAACTGATTGCTGAGAGTTGGGGGGTCAGATTCAGTTGGATGTCAAATTTAACAATTTGTGTTTCCTCCTAATAGGAACATCTAATTGTTTATCAAATTCTATTTTCTCTGGACCACTGCTAAATGGAGATAGGATATAATTACAGTACTTCAGTAATTCTATTTCTAGAGTTCAGTGTTTTCATCACTGTAACAGTAAAATTTATGTAAATCGGCATATCGTTAAACAAAGCAGTGTTCCTGTATTGTACTGTAGAGAAATTGTATTGGAAGTCAAATCAGGAGAATTGTATTTTCTTTTTCTTTTTTCTTTCTTCTTTTCTTTTTTTTGGGGGGCGGGGGTGCATTTTCGAGACAGGGTTTCTCTGTGTAGCCTTGACTGTCCTAGACTTGCTTCGAATTCACAGTGATCTACCTGCCTCTGCCTCCCGAGTGCTGGGATTAAAGGCGTGTGCCACCACTGCCCAGTGAGAATTGTATTTTCAGAACTCTTTCTTTATAAAATTTTCTGTGTCTTTTTATTGAGCTACTATTACAGCCAGCTTAAAAACTTGGGATCTGGAACCAGTGCCTGGGCTTGGATCCCAACCACACGGAGACGTTTGGGCAAGTTACTCACTATTTTGGAGTTTCTTTGCCTGTAGAATGAGTGGGCCTAGTCATTGCACTTGGCTCATGGGGTGACTGTGTGGATCAGGATCAAATCAGCATCTATGGCGTGAATGGAAGGCCTGCACATACCTACTGTGTGAATGCTTGCCACTATTTTTACTATGACGGTTATAGTTAAACCTACCAGCAATTACTCTTAAGAACACAAATAATTACATTATTGTTTAGAAATAGTATCTGTTTTGTTAGGAAATTATGGATGTGTCTTAACATGCTGGAGTCCCAGGAAAACATATTCAGATGAACGCTAAGATCTCTAATGGAAAAGTCACTTTATATTAATCTTATTATCTGCAGCAAATATCTCATTGCATGCTGTTGGTAAGAGTACGTCAAGGACTGTGGGCATGGTAGGATGAATCACAGGTGGTTGTTGGTGACTAGAGTGGAACTTTGGGGCCCGCCAGCAGCATCAATAATGATACGGGGGCTTTTTAACATTTTAAAGCTGAGGCCTTTTAGCCGGGGCTGCTGCCTAGCCAGCCGTCTAGCCTAATGCTTACCCTGACTGCTGCTAGCCAGGAGCTCTGCCTCTCTGCTCCACCCTCTCCAGCCTTTGCTTGCTTCTCCCAGAGTCTCATTCTCTCTGTGGGTGTCTCACTCTCTGTCTCTCTGAAATTCCACCCTCTACTTCCTGCCCAGCTATTATTCATCAGCTCTTTAGTACAACCCATAGGCAAGTGAGGAAGGACAAATATTTACAAAATGTAAGACCTGTTTGGGGCCGTACAAATAACAATACCAGGTGGGCGGTGATGGGTGATAGCGCGCGCCTTTAATCCCAGCACTCGGGAGGCAGAGGCAGGTAGATCCCTGTGAGTTTGAGGCTAGCCTGGTCTACAAAGTGAGTTCCAGGACAGGCAGGGATACACAGAGAAACCCTGTCTCAAAACAAACAAACAAACAAACAACACTCCCCCTCAAAAAAAAAAAAGCAAGCAAGCAAAGAAATAGCAATACCAAGATCTCACTAGACACCTTCACACAGTGTACCCCATTGGGGTGACAATTGTCTAAGAAAGGACAAATAATCACAGATCACTAAAATGGATGTAGTTGAAATGTTGTTGGGAATAAAGAGATTTCCTGAAGGCTTTGTACTTGAATTATAGCTTGAAGGCTAAGCAAGACTTTTATCTGCAGAGAAATGAGCAACTATTTGGTATAAAAAGGGGTATTTGGTTTTGCTTGGAGCCTGCTGTTCATGCAAGCAGAGTAGGAGTTACCTCATGGTAAGAATACAGAAAGCATGAGGCTGACACTAGATATTATTTTTTCAGCCCTTAGTGGGATGGTGTTAAGGTCTTTTTCTCTTTTTCTGAGATGAAGTCTTGTAGCGTTGCCATGCAATAACTCCTGGGTTAAGTGACCCCCTTACCTTTCAGCCTCCCATATAGCTGGGACCCTAGGGACACAACCGTGTGTTGGCATGTAGGCGGCCTGGCCCCTAGGTTGCTTACCAACCTCAGACATCACCTGCCTGCCACTAGGTGTGCACCACGGGCCCAGAACAGAAGGATAAACCAACCATCCATTGTTTCTTGCACTCTCTTACTCTTGCACTTTTTCTAAGGCCCCCCCCAACTCACACACCACCACCCCACAATCCCTCCACCCCCGTCTTTGCCTCTGTCTCTGTCCCTTTCTACCTTCATGGCCCACTCAAGTCCCAACACCTCTCCATTTCCCTTCTCCAAATACTTATCTCCATATTCATGGCTGTTGCGTGCTGTCTCACTTGTAATGTTTAGCACCCTGTTGGTGGACAACTAGGTAGATTCCAGTTCTTGCTACAGTAAATAGAGTAGTAAACACAGGGGTGCAGATAACTCTGTGGCAGAGTGTGGAATTCTCCGGGCATATGCAGGGGTGAAAGAGCTGGGTTATGCGGTAGTTCTGTTTTTAAGCTTTCGAGCATCCTTCAAACTTATTTCCACAATGGCTACATAATTTCAGATTCCCACCAGCATTTCTCCTCTAAATCCCAGACAGCCGTTCTTCTGCATTCATGTGCTAAATCTAGATTCCACAGATAAAACATGAATTCTCTACCCCTGTTACCCTCCTTCGCTCTTCCCTATGCCCTCTCTTTACCTCGCTGGTTCCCCTCTGCTTTTGTGTTGTATGTGTACTGTAAAGTCAAGGCCTGCACAGATGGCTCAGCAGGTAACCTCCACACACATGGCACATACACATACACACACACGAAAAAAAAAATGTAAGAGAAATTTTGCACGTGGAAGAATTCTCTCTTATTTTTGTGGCTTTTAAGGGGTTGGGATTACGTACTTTGCTTCATTGCATTCAATTCACTTGGATCACAGCACATTACTTCAGAATCATTTTTCTCCTTCCAGCCTCTGTGCCATTGAGCATATATTTTACTTAGGAATCTGCTATAAAGTCCATGATAGATTATTAGTTTTCTTGTTTGTTTGTTTGTTTGTTTTTGGGTTTTCGAGACAGGGTTTCTCTGTATATCCTTGGCTGTCTTGGATTCACTCTGTAGACCAGGCTGGCCTTGAAGTCACAGCGATCCACCTGCCTCTGCCTCCCGAGTGCTGGGATTAAAGGCATGCACCAGCACACCCGGCGAGATTTCAATTTTTTTTTTTTTTTTTTTTTTGAGGCAAGGTTTCTCTGTCCTGGACTAACTTTGTAGACCAGGCTCACCTCAGACTTACAGCGATCTGCCTGCCTCTGCCTCCCGAGTGCTGGGATTAAAGGTGTGAGCCACCACTCTTTAGTTCTCCGTCCTTAAATTTGAACTCCTTTTCCTTTGTGTATTTCATTTTAGAAAGTGTCTCCCATCTCTGTGCCTGCTAATCCAAGTAGCTGCTATTTTGTACTGTATGGAAAATTTTATCTCTTTTACCTTTATGAACGGGTTTGATATCTTATTCTGTCAATTCTAACGTGTATGCCAGGGTGGCTCCGCTTCAGGAATTGGCTTTTTTCTCGGCATCATAAGTTGGGCTTTTGTCTCTTTTGCATGTCTTATAATACTCAGTGGTGCGGGTTGATGATAGATACTGTCAGTTTGTTTTATTGGGTGCTGGCTGTTTATATCTTCATGTAATTGTGCTCGATTTAATGGGATATGGAGTCCAGCAATGGAAAGCACCTTGTTCTTCCAGACCATCCTACTGTGATTTTTTTTTTTTTTTAAACAAGAACCAAGCAGCATTTCGGTTAGGGCTAATCCCTCCCTAGAACTAAGATGAGGTCGTTATGAGGGCTCTGCCCACCTGAGCTGGGAAGTTTCAGGGTGAACTCTCTGTGAGGGCCCAGTGTGATGTCTGTAGTGCTCTGCTGCAGGTGCTTCCTTCGTTCCTGCCCTCTCAGGCTCCTCACACACACAGTACTGTGAAGTTCTCCAGGGGCCCTCCATGCAGTTAGCTGGCTCTCAGGCTTTATCGTGTGGACTCTATCACAGTCTCCCCGATTTATTCCTCATCTCTTGGAGAGTGCTTGAATTTCCCTCCATTTACCTATATTGTACTATGGCCTGTGAGGTTCTCAGTGCACAGTAAGCTGGAGTAAACCCTGCTTGTTTTTCTTCTCTGAAGGATTTTGTGCCTTCATGGCTTGATAATAGTGTCTTGTATTTTATATATATATGTGTGTGTGTGTGTGTGTGTGTGTGTGTGTGTGTGTGTATGTATGTATTTATAACTTTTTTCATTCTGGTCATTTTCTTTTTCCTGTTGGTTCATGTGGGAGTGGCAACCTGGTCTTTGTTACTCTATATTAGCTAGACTCAGAAGCCCCTAAAGCTCTACTCTTAATGGCCACCTTGCATTTTGACAAGAGGAAGAGAATTTATACCTGATAGCCTCTGGTACACTCACACTATAAACCGATAGTGACTGTTGTTTGGTTTGCCTGGTTAATATTTCTTAAATCTCCAGAACGTTGTAACAGTTTGTTGTTAGTAGTGATTCATCGATTATTTGGGCCAGGCTTCTGAGCCCATGCCAGCGACAGTTTCAAAGCACAGGAGGCCCTTGATAGGTCACGGAAGTTTTCACTCTTGCTTGCTAGTGGTTCCTCTTCTGTTGTCCCTGGGTGAGACTGCAGTTAAAGAAATGTACACCAATCATGGTAGCGTGTAGTGCTTCCTAGAACTGGTACTGTAAACTGAGGGTTCATCTCTGGAATGTGAAAAACCTCCCTGGTCCAACTTTGGGACTTGTTGTGTGATTTGTATCTTAGCCTTGAGAATTTATTTGAAATTGGAAAGGGAAGCCATCACTATTTTACTTGTATGGGGCAATAAAAAAGATCAGAAGTTACATGAAGGGAAAGCAAGAGCTTAAAGAATGTTGAAAATAATCATAGACCGACCTATGCTTTTTAAGCATTTGTGATGGGTAATGGAGAGAAAGAGTAGATATTTTTTTTTTCTGGTTGTCATGGCGCATGCCTTTAATCCCAACACTTGGAAGGCAGAGGCAGGTGGATCTCTGATATTTCTAGACCAGCCTATTCTATGTAGTGAGTTCCAGGGTGGCCAGGGCTATATAGAGAGACCATGTCTCAAGAAAAGAAAAGAGGAAAGAAAAGAAAACAAGCTATTTCTTTTTTGTGCTCTGGCTATTGAACCCAAGGCCTTGCTCTCCACCATTGACCTACATGCTTAACTCATGCTTTTTTTGTTGTTGTTGTTGTTGTCTCCATGAATCTCAAGGATTCAGTCTTCAAAACAAGTCTGATATAATAACTACTTATTTTCCCGTTTTTATATGTATCAGGCACATGATACTGTGTGATATGTAGTGTTTGTTGGCATATAAGCAGCTGCATGAGCCTGCCTCCAGGTTACTTAGCAACCTCTGACATCATCACCTGCCCACCACTAGGTGTGCCAGAGGCCCAGGATATAAAAAGGACAAGCCCCGCCCCCCTTACCTCTCTCACCCTCTCACCTCTCTTGCACTTTCCCTAAGGGTCCCACCCCCACCCCTGCCCCTCTCCCTCCCTCCCTCTCCTCTCATGGCTTCACTCAGAGCCTAACTCCTCTCCCCTTCCCTTCTCCAAATAAATCTCTCCATATTCATAGCTGATGCATGCCATCACATTTTAGGTGATGACAGTGTTTCAATATCATAATACTTCAGTAATGAAAATTGGAGAATCTTGTTGCTGGTTACTTGAAAATCAAACTGTAGTTGGATATGAGATTTTTAACTAGGCTTCTTGAGATGTTGAAAGTCAGATTTTCTGCCTTCATTTTCTGGTTTCTGGGTAAATTTGCTAAGTAGCTTACATTTTAGTTTTGGAGATAAATGTTTGAATAATAGAGAACAGTATAGCTGCTGTGGCCTACAATGTGTGTCCAGGACAGCCAAGGCTACACAGAGAACCCCTGTTTCAAAATACGTTATAGTGTCAGGACAAAGAAGATCCTCTGAGCTGAGAGGCAGTGGTAGGACTGTTAGCTATAATGCTGTAGGTACTGTAAAGAAACCAGTCAGACTGACGTCATACAAGAGCGAAGCTGGAGGTTTGCCAAAAACGAGATTAGAGTCAGAATTAATATCTGTAGTCCTTTTAGTTTGTACTTTCTACAAAGAGGCAATGAAACTGCGAAAAAGCTATTGAAGAGACTCTGAAACAGGGGAAGTTGAGGATCTAGGGACCTTGGTGAAGAAGAGAGGACAAAGGTTTGGTCTTGGGCAAGAGTATCATCCTTGGGCTGGAGAAATACTCAGTGGTTAAGAGCACTGGTTGCTCTTCCAGAGGTCTGGAGTTCAACTCCCATCAACCACATGGTGACTCATAACCATGTATAGTGAGATCTGGTGCCCTCTTCTGGCATACAGGTGTACATGCATGCAGAACACTGTATAGTAAATAAATAAATCTTTAAAAAGAGTATCATCCCTTATTACCACACACAGGAAATTTGGGAAACCGTCTGAATGAAGTGATACCATGCCATAGATCTCAGAGGCTTTGTTTTGTTCTGGTTTTGTTGTTCTTTTGGTTTTTTGTTTTGATTTTTCGAGACAGGGTTTCTCTGTGTAGCTTTGGCTGTTCTGCACTCACTTTGTAGACCAGGCTGGCCTTGAACTCACATTGCTGGGATTAGAGGCGTGCACCACCATACCCATCATCTTGTTCTGTTTTTAAATCTCGCCTATTTTATGAACACCACTGGGCTATTCCTTCTATTTCTTCTTCTTTGGGCTGAGCAGGAGGAAGTTGGGAAGGTCATTTAGAGATTTTGTAACTTCCCTGCAGGATGGGCACTGTGGCTGGCCTCTGGGCATTCATTTCTGAAGTTCTTGTAGTGGAGGTTACTGAGTGTCTGTGTTTCTACAATATGGTAAAGTGAGCCCTGTGTTTCCCAGCTATCAGTCAATGAGTGGATTCATGTCACCTTCAAACTTAGATGCATTCATAGTTTAAAATATCAGCTACTCTTGCTTTCTTTTATCCACAAATCGAATCACAAACCGTGAAGTAATACATTATGGGCACCCACGCTGTCAGGAAAAGGAAAAAAAAAATTGCTAGATGGATTTAGTTCAGCGTGTTCAGTGTCAGAGCTCGAGTCTCGCTTGCATGAGGCCCTAGGTTCAGACCTCAGTCCTGAAAAATAAATGGACTTACAGATCTTAATTGCTTTTACTTTGCTGTTCTAGAATTGAGAACATAAAAGTGAAGGGATGTTCGTTCCAGTGAGACCAGCAGAAGAGACTGGTTTTATAGAGAGAAGAAGGCGGAAGAAAGAGAGGCAGAGAAGGGATTATATTTGTCAAGTTGCTTTCCTATTATGGTAGGGACAGGGAAGCCGGACATAGAAAAGTTATCGCTTGGTTAACAGTAGATTACTGAGGGTTGTTTATTTTTTTCTTTTTTGTTGTTTTTTTTTAATAATAACTAAAGGTTTAAATAATAGAAGAATTATTGGCCTATTCAGGACATTTCTGTATTTTCCATTCTCCTGTCTGAAAAGGTGAGGTAATTTTAGTCCCATCGGACTTCAGTGAGTACAATCTGATTTTTAAGTTCAGACTGCTGGTGCCTAGTACCAAGAAAGGTCTCTGACAGTTTTTATTTAACTCTGCCAAACTTGGCCTGGGTGTGACAGACCTGCTTTCTTAAAACGCGCCTGAGAGAGAGGGCGAATGGTTATAATTTAAGCTGAGGGTGAGAATTCTTACCTGTGGTCAGCACCCATGATTCCTTCCTTCCCTCCCTTCCTAGCTCCTGCTTTTATGTTGTCATCCTCGCTCCCCTCTCTCCAGGGTGTCAAGTAGCTTAGGGTGACCTTGAATCTAATCCCTTTGCCTTCACCTCCCAGTCAAGTCCACTTTATCTATCCATCTGTCTATAGGCTGTTTGGCCTCGAACTCACGGTGAGCCAAACCTGCCTCTCAAGTGTTGATTGCAGACTGAGCGCTACACCATGCCCTTCTTAACAGTTTTTAAAACGAGGCAGGGGGCCTGAGATGGAGGCTAGTAGCTGTGTTATTTTCTCTGCCCCACTGAATAGGATCCTCAGTAACTCTTTGCATGTGGAACAATGACTCAGAAGTGAACCTTGTCAAAGATCTCACCTCAGCTAGACACGGGGAGAGAGTCCTTTCCTCCCTTCCCTCCGCGGGTGTACCTGCCTTCCCCACTGCCCTACATCTCCAGGTCAACCCCCACTCACTGGGAGGGGAGGGGAGGGAGGGAGAGTCTGGCTTTATTTACTCAGGGCCTCTAGGGATGCGGTCTGCGGAAACTTTGGTCAGGCGCCAGGTGACTGGCGGGGGCAGGACACAGATGGGGGTGGGGCGCCCGCCGGCAGGCGCCCTGGGGGCAGGTGGAGTGGCCCTCTCGGCTTGGATGGCGCTGCAAGTGTGGCGCTGCCAGCTTGCCACGCGCCAAGAGAGCTCTAGGTCCCCCAAGGTAAGCGGGCAGGCCGCAGAGCGAGCGCGGTGGGAACCGAGGGCTGGGGACCACAGGTGTGCCCTGGCTGCCCAGCGGGACTTGCGCGCGCGCGAGTGGGGCGGGGCACGGCTCGTGGGCGGGTCCTTGCGGGACTGCTCGCTGGCCACTCGCGGGCCCTGCAGGAGGTGCGGCGCTGGCCACCGCACTTGCTCCGCAGGAGGAGGCTTGAGTCCCCCAGAAATTTCAGGTAGCGTACGGTCTTTATTTTCTTTAAAATACACGGGTGGTGCTCGGTTATGGACGTTGACTAAGTGTTGCTGGCCAGAACCGAAAGGTGCGACTAGTCAGGGACTGTTAGGAGGACGAGAGGGTTCCAGAAGGGGGCATGGCTTGGAGATTAGCGCGCAGGCTTCTGAGTTGAAATATCTGAGCTCTGGTGTACTTATTAACCAAAAAACATAAGCGGTTTGCTCAGCTTCTGTGCGCCACGGTTTTCACGTATGTAAAGTGGTGGTGATGGTACTGTAATCTTACAGGATTGTTGCAAAGATTGGGTTAATACCTAGTGCCTGGCAACGAATGTTGGTTGCTTTCGCTCTGCATTCTGATGAGCATGAATCTCTAAGGTTGTCTGTTGTCTGAAATGCTCGGGGAGATAGATTCCTGTGAGACAGTTGGTGAACTGCGTCCTAAAGGTTCTTTTCTCTAGTACTAAGCGGTACTCTGGGTGATCATCACGTTGTTTCAAATCAGTCCCTCCCTACGTTGCAAACACCTCCCTTTTTCTTCTGTTGGTGCTTGGGATGGAAACACCCACCATCTCCGGCACATATGCTGCCCATGAACTAAAACTACACTCTGTAACTCATCAACCTTAGCTTTGGAGGCTATTCTAAAAGACAGAGGAAGGAAGATACTTTTTAGGGCGAGTGTAACCCATTTGTTTAAAAGCAATTCTGATTATTTATTATTATTATTATTTATTTATTATGTATACAGTGTCCTGCCTGCATGCCAGGAGAGGGCACCAGATGTCATTTTAGATGGTTGTGAGCTACCATGTGGTTGCTGGGAATTGAACTTAGGACCTTTGGAAGAGAAGCCAGTGCTCTTAACCTCAAAGCCATCTTGCCAGCCCCTAAAAGGAGTTCTTAAGACTTGGTGCAAAGCTCGTGCTGTTTGAGGCGAGTGCTTATTTTGTACTGTACCATTGCAGAAGTGCATAAAGCAGAGCACCCCAAAGTAGGTAGGTAAACAGACAGCTTCTTGGGCCGTAGCTTGCCACACGGAAACAGGAGTGTGAGAGCCTGGAAGCCGGAGGTGGTTACAGGTCTGAGCAGTTTGGAGCCATAGACAGGAGAGTTGCTGAAAGTTCAAGGCCTGGCTGTGTTTCACAGTTACTTCAAGGCTAGACCTTGTCTGGAAAAAAAAAAAAAAGGCAAAAGGGAAAAAAAAATCTGAAAAGTTAGTCTTGCTGGTCTTTACAGATGATGATGTATTTAAAGAGCCAGAAGCGATAGATGGCAGAGCTTAGAACTCGGCTCTGCTGGTCAGCAAATTTTAAAACCAAAGGAAGGTGGGAGTTAACTGTTGTTGTTTTGGCCGGTTTTACGGTGCTGTGAGCTTCTTCCCTCAGCAGCATCCTGGTTGGTAGTTTAATTGTATGATTCATAGTCACTCCTCACCACCTTTGATTTAAATCACAAGTCTGGAAGTTGCTGCATCAATTATTGCTTTGAGAACAAGATGATTGTCTTAAGCTTTGTACAAACATGTTCCAACAGGGTTTTGCTTTTGTTTTTCCAAAATGCAGCTCGGTTCTCTGTGTAGAAGGTGGAACCAACGTAAATAAGTTGACCTCATCACCAGTTCGTTATCGGTGGTGAAGTTTTCTTGATCCGACAGGATATGGTCAGGAAGTGAGACCCAGAAGGCCAGCCCCGAAATGGGAAGAGAGGTTATGTGGCAATGCAGCTGGCAACTTCAAAAGCCTTCCAGAGTAAAATTATTTTTGAGATACTGGTGTGTAAGTTGCTGACTTCCCGGCTCTGTGCATTGCTTACTCCCTCACCTCTGGGTATTTGTTCAGATGTTTCCTTCTTATTTAAAATTGCACACAGCCCCACACTTCTATAATATATACTTATCTGTTTGTATAATTACTCATCTGCTGTCTGCCACTGGAGCGTAGCCTCCATGTGCCTAAGTGTGTTGTATTCCTGCTGAGTCCCAAGTGCCTGCAAACAGCGCTTGGCCTGAGTAGATATTGGATGTGTCGCTTTGAACAGAAATTTCCAGCACAACTGCTAGCTACTTAAGCTAGCGCAGCAGCGCTTTGCCTTGCCTGCCTCTCCACTCTGCTTTCAGTGTTCTTACAGTCCAGGGATAAAACCTCAAGATAATGTTTAATTCCCCCATACCCTGTGCTCCACAGGCAAATAGCTAAGGTTATTTTACCAGATTTTTCCCCCCCCAAACAAGCCACTCCCACTGTCTTTAAGCCCTCTGCGTTCTGTTCCATCTAATAGACCTACAGCCTGCAGTTCCCTTTTTGAAGTCTCTCAGACTTCACTCAGCAGAGTGAGAAGCCATGCAGGCATTCATTTTCCTCCTACATGGTGAGCTCAGCCTGTATCTCCTACAAAAAAACAAAAAACAAACAAACAAAAAAAAAAACAGCGATCCTAACTTAGGCTTTTTAAATATAAGGTAAGGTTTCCGTGGCAGTGCTTTGTAAAATCTCAAGATGAGTATTGATTGATTTATCATAGTTCTGTTCTCATTAATGACTTGGCTACTTTCCTTAGTGTGAGCAGGCATTCAGGCAAACTGACCTGAAGACCTCTGCTGCCCTTTTGGCTTAAAGTGTTTATACTCCCTGAGGGGACACACACACACACACACACACACACACACACACTCACTCTCTCTCTCTCTCTCTCTCTCTCTCTCTCCCCCACCCCCCACCTCCCTCTCATGCCACAGCACCCCAGACACCACTGGATGAGTTAGTTATTCAGGTGAGAGTTCTGATGCCAGCTTTCTCAGAAACGGGCCACAATCTTCCTTGACTCCAGATTTCCTTGAGCGCCCCTCTTTTCTCCCAGACAGGACGTGAAGGATGCATACAGAGTTTCGATGGTTTTTACTTCTGTACATTTTTTTTTCCCAGTTATTTTTAAAAGATACATGAGGCCCCACGTATCTGCTTTGTAAGCTATGTGAACTCAAGTTCTGAGAGACCTAATCCTTAAAGGGGGCTCTTCACAGCTTATTTTGAGAGTGGGGACTTAGATGGCAGGGAAGTTTAGTGGGAAGTAAAAAGAGATGAAAACATTGAGTCTGTGTTTTTAAGGGAGTGGGTGTAGGGAGAGCAGTGTAGTGATGCATAATAAGACAGGCGGATTTTTTTTCCCCATATATCAGACAGACTGTGCGCAGAGCACCATCTTCAGCTTTGGATTTTCTTGTGGAGCATGGTTCCTAAGCTGTGTTTTGTTTTGCTATCTCCAGGCACTCGCAGTGCTGTTCCTCTGCCTTGTTTTCTGAGCTGGAGGGGACTGAACATTCTCTTCTTCTGTTTGGCTCTGACTTCGCACAGCATAATTTCTCTCCGTGTCTGTCTCCTCCCCACCCTCAGATACGGGCTCTCTGTAGTCTAGGCTGGCCTTGAGGTTACAGCCCTCCTGTTTCAGCCTCTCTGAGTGCTGAGATTACGGGCACACCGTGCCTGGCTTCATTGTTTTTAATCTTAAAAACATGTTCCTACCTCTTAGTTTGCTTTCTTGTACGTGTGAAGAAGATACATCCTAGAGATTTTATTTCATCTGAGGGATGTGGTCACCAGGACATGCTTGAGTTTGTTGGTAAAGCGGATGGTTTTTGATATCAGCATTTGGGTTAATTAAGTTTTAAAAAATTATACGTTAAAATTGTGTCCGTGTAATATTCCAATTGAGTCATTATTTTTATTTTACTTGTGACACTGTTAGATATAAACTTGATTCAAGAATTTATTCAAAGGCAGTTAGGAGGCTCTGGTCACTACATCTTTTTTTTTTTTTAATTCATTCATTCATATTACATCTCAATAGTTATCCCATCCCTTGTATCCTCCCATTCTTCCCTCCTTCCCATTTTCCCCTTATTCCCCTCCCCTATGACTGTTCCTGAGGGGGACTTCCTCCCCCTGTATATGCTCATAGGGTATCAAGTCTCTTCTTGGTAGCCTGTTACCCTTCCTCTGAGTGCCACCAGGCTTCCCCATCCAGGGTACGTGGTCAAATATGGGACACCAGAGTTCGTGTAAAAGTCAGATCCCACTCTCCACTCTACTGTGAGAACATCCTGTCCATTGGCTAGAGGTTCGAAGTTTACTGTATGTATTGTCCTTGGCTGGTACCATAGTTTGCGCAGGACCCCTCGGCCCAGATCCGCCTGTCATAATGTTCTTCTTGTAGGTTTCTAGGACCCTCTGGATCCTTCTATTTCCCCAGTCTCCCATGCTTCTCTCACCTAGAGTCCCAATAGGATGTCCTCCCCTCTGACCCACTTTCCTGGTGAGGGAAGACTTTCATGGGACATGCCCCTTGGGCTAGTGTCCAGATATAATGGTGAGTATATACCATTTTGGTCACTACATCTTACCAGCCCACTTCAGCATCTAAAATTTAGCCACCAGCTACAGTGGAAGGTGGGGTGGAGGCTGGATTAGAATGGAAGCCGGTTGAAGGTAGTTGTTGAGTTTGTGAGGTTTGTGTAGGAGGGAGAAGGAGCGATCCTCCTCTGTCTGAAATCTTCCAGTCTGCAGTCACAAGCCAGCTTTACTTTCGGCCTCACTCTCTGCCCATGGCCGTTGCCCTTCAGGTGTGAAGTTCCGTGTGGTGTGTTCACATCAGCCTGCAAGATGTGCTCAGAATGAGCATCTGAACGGAAGCGGTTGGGCGAACAGCGCAGCCCCATTGTGATTGGGACCCCAAGATACAATGACCTTGGGAGGTGAGAGGGACAGGGCCCTGCCTTGCCCTCTCTGTTACATCTGTCCTGTGGGTTCTGAGTCAAGTGGTGAGTGTGTTCCATGGAGAACTTTAGACTACCTTGTCTCCTTACCTAGCAATTTTGATTCTAGAAGGGAGTACAAGGGGCTCTCAGTGGCCGCTGTGCCTTCTCACTCTCCTTCCCTCCCTACCTGTCCTTAATAAAATAGCCAGTTTCAGGGAGTAGGCAGCCTCTCATGGCTTCTTCCCCTGAGGCTCTTGGACCCTTCTCAAATTGATAAATGCATACTTTTCATTGCCTTAGTTCCAACTATATATCACTTTTCATTAGCACAAATCAGGAACAGTAAAGGTGCCTCTAAGGAAAGAAAACAAATTTAGGGAACATTGGGGAAGGCTCTGTGATAAGACAACAGGGAAAACTCAAAGAGGGGGTGGGAGCAGGCACTGGAGGAAGGATGTGTTAGCAAGGAAAACAGGAAAGGTTGTAACTGATTCATCCGTGCTGGAGCTCCCGGAAAGGGAAAGGGAGAAGGTTACTATGTGTCTTTCATCAGGATCCTGTTAGGTTTTAAAATCTGTTCTGTGCAGACCTAATTTGCCAATGGGACAAAGACTTGCTTTGTTTCTGTGGAAATACTTCAGATAGGAAGTAGCCAATTGGTTTGCAGTTAGAAACCCTTGGAAAGATGCTTTCAGTTCAATTTTATTTTATTGGTTTTTCGAGACAGGGTCTCTCTTGTGTAGCCTTGTGTAGCGGTCCTGGACTCCGACTCGCATTGTAGACAAGCCAGGCTGGCCTCCAGTTCACAGGGATCCGCCTGTCCCCGCCTCTCGAGTGCTGGGATTAAAGGCGTGCACCACCACCGCCAGCTTAGTTCAATTTTAAAAGCCGCTCATCTTGTTTCCTACTTAGAAATGATCCCCTCCTCTGCCCCTGATTTTCTAGGTAAATTGGGGGAATGCCTTTATTATTCAGGCCTCTCCTTCTCCCTGTGTCCAATTTTAAATTCCTACTCAAATTAGAGGTAGGTAGGTATCCCGTCTGTCCATAGCTGTAACCCGCCCCCATTACTACCCTCTCTCAGCATAGTGCTTCGCTTAATCAGTTGATAAAACCATCATAACCACCCAAAGGGATTAATTTACATTAGGGCTTCTCACTTGATGTAATGTGTGGATATGGACAGGCTATAATGCTGCATTCTTGTATGCTTTCATACTTTAAAAAAAAAAAGATTTATTTATCATGTATACAGTCCTCTGACTTCACGTACACCTACACGCCAGAAGAGGGCGTCAGGTCTCATTATAGACGGTTTTGAGCCACCATGTGGTTGCTGGGAATTGAACTCAGGACCTCTGGAAGAGCAGACAGTGCTCTTAACCTCTGAGCCATCTCTCCAGCCCTACTTTTCTACTTTTAAAATCCTGTACTCCACCTATGTCTCTGCACCCTGCTGCCCTTGCAGCCACTGATCTTTTTATTGTCCTGTAGCTCTGCTTTGGCTCTTACTTTCAGTCAGATGAGATCGCACAGGATGGAGCCGTTTCAGACTTGTATTTCCTAGTGATGGGTGTTTAAGGCCGCCCCCACCCCATCTTATGTCTTCCTTTGGCTTAACAGCTTATTTCTTTTTAGCATTAAAAATATTCCGTTGTTTGTATGTTTCACCGTTTATTAATCCAGTCACCCACTGAAGGTTATCTTGATTGCCTCTAATTTCAGGCAGTTACGAATAAATCTATTCTGACATCCACTTACAGGTTTTGTGTGTGTGTGTAAAATTTTAGCTTTTAGCTTTTGTTTGTTTTGAATGAGCCAGTTTATTAATTTAGCATCTTTTGTTCTCATCTTCATGTTGGCAGCAGCCACCTGCCTGGTGATTCTGTCCTGCTTCCTCTGTCCCTGAGGTGTTAGCCTGTGGCCTCCATCTTGGTCCTTCGCTACCGTGTTCAGATCCTGGATGGCCACGCTCTCGGAGCTTCTACTGGTGTCCTTTTTCCTGGTCGGGGGGACAACTCTAGCCTGCCCTGAAGGTATAGGTGCTGTACTGTGAAAACAGCGCCTGTATAGAGCCAGTCTTCATGATCAGGAGAAAACTCTTTATGCTTGGCCAGCTTGGCTTTGCAGCCCATTTGGGGACTTTATGCTTCCAGGACTTTCTGGGAAAGGCTGCCAGAGTCCTGACAAATGACTGCTGGATTGTGTCTTTTACAGTAATTCAGGCATTGTGTGGCCTCCATGCTGCCAGCTAGGGAAATAGGCTTATCATCATCATCATCATCATCATCAGATTTATTTGTATAGTGGTGTCTATGCACAAGTGTGTGCAACCCCCAGGGAGGCCCAAAGAGGATTTCAGATATCCTGGCACTGACGTTGCATGCAGATGAGCCGCCCGGCCTAGGTGCTGGAAATTGGGCTCAGGTCTTCAACAAGAGCAGCAGATGCTCCAAACCCCCGTGTTTTAGTTTTGTAAGACTCCGTTAGAATGTCTTCTGAAGTGAGTGGGAGTTCCCATTGCTCCTTCCTCAGAGCGTCTGGTGGTCTAAGTTTTCTGGGTATTGGCCATTCTAAAGGGCATATATCCCTTACCTCTGCTCCCTTCTGCTTCTCTCTCTTCTTCCTCCCCTCCCCTGTAGTGGGGATTGAATGCAGGTCCTTGAATGAGCTACGGAGCGTCATATCCCAGCTGTATCCCTAGAATCTCATTTAATTTTGCATCTTTGCAATGATACATTATGAAGAATATCCTTTCATATGTTTATTTTCCAACTGCATATTTTTTATTTTCTTTTAAATTATCTCTGTCTGTCTCTCTGTTCAGTTGTTTCTTTGCTTTGTATCATCTTGGGTCTTTAGCTGCTTTGGGCATCCTTGTTGACAAATAGCAGTTTCCAGTTCTGTCACGCTGCAGACATTCGTAGCTTTTCCAGCCTTAATCCTTTGCCTTAAGATGACTCTCTCCACTTTATTATTTAAGAATGGATACTGACAATTCATGAGTGTGTCTGCCTTCAGATACGGTATGGTTTGCTAGGTAGTATTGCACCAGTCTTTAGGATCCCTGAAGAAATACAGGCTTTAAAGGCAGACCTCTACCCGTGACGGAATCCCCTACTTCCTCCTCTAACTCCTCCTCCCTGGCTAGCAGGAAGTCCAGCCCTATTCTCTTCCCTGCTCAGCTGTAAGCTGCTTTATTGGCGTACCAGGGTACAAGTGGGGAGTAGTGTTCACACAATAATGAGACAAAAATAAGAATTTAAACTACGCAATAACCTTATGCCTACAGTGTATTTTGATCATATCCATATCATTTTCCCCTCCTTTAACTTTCCCCAGACTCCTCTGAACACATCCCCCTCAGTACTTCATGGGTTTGTTTTGTTTTTAATAACGCACTGAGTACAATTAGTGCCATCTAATAACACTTGTGAATGTGTGGCTGTCCACTGGCGTATGAGCAATCCATCAGGGACATACTGCCAAAGAAAAAACAACCATCTTCCAGCAGCCGTTAGCAGCCAATAGCTCCTCAGCTGGGGTGGGTGGGGCCTCATGAGCTCCACCCCCATCCATACTGAAGCGTTCACTGGCTCCATTTTGTTCAGGTCTTTGGTGTGTAACTAGAGTGGCTGTGAGCTCCTGAGTCCATGGCAACGCCATGTCCAGAAGACAGCATTTCATAGCACTCTTTGCCACCTTCCAGCTCCAACATTCGTTCATTCTTTCTGCTCCTTCCTTTGTGATGCTTGTTGAGCCTTCAGGTGGGGATTGATCTGATGTCCTATTTAGGGCTGGTCGTTCAACTGTCAGTTATTATCAGCATTTTGACCAACTGTGAGACTCTACTTTAACTTCTGACCTCTGAACGCAGAACGTTCTCTGACCCAGGGCTGAGAGCAGCACACCTCTGTGTACATAAACATAGTTTAGAAAGTATTTGATAACGTGCCTACTTAGCAAAGCAACAGTAGTTCCTCCCCTAGACCATCACCTAAGCCATGGCCCTTTGACCAGTTTTACAGTTCTGGGCATGAATTTCTGAGAGACATGATCTTGGTGGCATCCTGGCTCTTGTCTGTTTTATAACTGGCCCTTGGTTGCCCTGTAATAAGGCCAGCACTCAGCCTGTTTTGTACCAAACTCTTGGCTAGGTGTTTATGTGGCTTGTTTTCAGAGGGGAGAGACAGGGGCGCGATGGTGCTTACTCATCTCTGACCCTTCCAGGAGGCAGAATCAGAAGCAGGCATTTTCTGCCATGTTTGTTTTCTGGAACTTGGTTGCCTTCCAGATACCTGGGATGCTTCTAAACTCTGAAATCTTCACAGATGAAGTAAAAGATGATGGTGAGTGTGAAGGGACACAAGAATTTGACAGATGTGGTGGGTGTTCTGTACTCTTGAGTCAGCGCACTGTGACCCGTAGCTGTGTGATTACAGCCTAGCTTGCTTCTTCGTCTGTAAAATGGGCATGATGACGTTTGCCTCAGGTTGCTGTGTGTACTTAGGACAGCCCCTCTGTTAGTGCTCAGTAAACACCAGTTTCTTTGTGTGTGTGGGCCCTGCAGGTGGAGTCTAGAGGCTGGAGCTGGGAGTCTTCTTCAGTTGTTTTCCGCTTTGTTTATGGAGGCAAGGTCTCTCACTTGAACCAGAGCTCATTGAACCTGCCTGTCCAACTAGCCTGCTTGCTCTGGGACTGGATCCAGGATTCGATCTGGGTTTTTGGAAACACTGGCATTACAGGCAAATCGCTACTCCTTCCTTTATTGGAATAGTACTGGGCACCCACACTCAGTCTCACAACAAGTGTGTTGTCTGCAGATTGTTTCCTAGTCCCCAATGCTAGTTTCACGACCTCAGCCCTGACATTGGAGCAGACCATTTTTTTGGTTTTGGTTTTGTTTTTTTTTGTTTTTTGTTTTTTTGCTATAGGGTAATCCTGTGTGTCATTCCCGGCCCCTCCCAAGTATAGACCACTAAAAATACCGTCAGCGGTTGCCAAATTGCTCCCAGGTGAGAGCTGTTAGAGACTACTTACTAGCTGTTGTGTTGTCCTGCCGCATTAGCTGTCCCTCTTCAGACCTGGCTGGCCTGTGACAGGTCTTCTTTTTTTCATCTACTTCTTTCCATCTTGTTGGCCACACCTGTGTTGACAATGAGTGGATAGTAAGCTTAGTTTTTCCACTGTGAATTGGCATCTTAATGACTTAGTCTCAATGGAGTCATGCCTCATATGCCACAGTAGGCTAGCTGCCCCCAAGAACAACTGCACAGATGGTCTTCAGCCTTCTGGCGGAGTGAATGTGCATCCCTTTCCTGGTGTTGTCATTGTCGTTACTATTATTATTTTTAAAGCTAATACCATCGAACTCCAAAACGTAACCATTTTTACTCCCACATGACCAGAATGACTTTCCCTGTTCTTTCCCAAAAGTTTCCCCATTTGCTTTAAAAAAAAATTTTTTTTTTTTTTTTGGTCAGTCCACTTTTCATTCCACTCTGTTTGTGTCATCAGAGGATGCTTCTTCAGAATTTTAATTGCTGGGCTTTTATGGAATAAGAATTAAATTCATGGTGAAATTAATGTTACTTGTTCCTACTTCTCCTTTTGACTACTTAAAGGTAGGTTCATGGAAGACAGGCGCAGTGGCATATTCCTGTGGGCCCAGCTACTTAAGAGGCTGAGGTAGGTGCCATTACTTGTGACCAGGCATTCAAGGCCAGCCTGGGCAGCAAAACCCTGTTTCAAACGCACACTTTACAGGTCTCCTCCATTGGTCCTGTAGGAAGGACTCTGTAGAGTGCATGTGCATATTGTAGAGACACTAAGGTAGATGGATAAAAAAGAAACCAACACCAGACCATCTTGGTTTAAATCCTGTTACCAGTGGAATCTGCCACTTACCCTTAACACCAAGTTGAGCCATCCAGACCTGCCCAGAGTCAGTTATGCCTTTACTATTCCAAGTGGAAGGCTGCTTGTACATACACAGTGGTTTGATTTGGTGACTCAACTAGTGCCCTGTTAATTTCCTGTTCCTGTTGTCAGCCTCTTGAATGTCGACAGAGAGCTGTCTGATCTCTTCCCAGGCCAAGTACCAAGCCGGGAACCACATGGGACAGTAGCTGTTGGCAAATTCCAAGGGTCAATAGCTTCCACTCTTTTATCTTAGTGCTTGTCTGAGAGACCTCAAACCATCCTTACCTCTTGCATCATTTCCAGCTCTGGAGTGTCACAAGACAGAGGCTCAGGGGAGAGCGCAGCTTTCATCATTACAGTACCGTTTTATAGAGTAGGTGTCAGTAAAAACTGGCAGTCCTTCTGGGTTTCTCAGTAAGTGGGTCAGAGCAGCCCATGTAGACACGAAGTGTCGGTGGTTTTGCTCGTGTCTCACTTGAGACAGGACATCCTGTCTCAGAGCAGTGAAGCCCTAGGGAACATCTGTCTAGTAGATTCCCCCAGCTTCTGTGGCGTTTCCTCCCATCCTCTGTGTCCGGGGCTTACTGTTTGCTCTTCCTTGTTCACTGGGGCCAATTAAGCTAATGTCATCGATGTGATGGATCAGTGTGGTGGCCTGTAGAGTCAGCGTGATTACAGTCTCTCTAGAGCAGTGGTTCTCCACCTTCCTAGTGCCGCGACCCTTCGATACAGTTCTTCGTATTGTGGTGATGCCCAACCATAAAATTATTTTCATTGCTACATCATACCTGGGATTTTGCTACTGTTAGGAATCTCAGTGTAAATATCTGATATGTGACTCCTGTGAAAGGGTTGTTCAACCCACCCAGAGAGTCGAAACTCACAGGTTGAGAACCACTGCTCCAGAGTCTGGACCATATTATGACCACAGTGCAGATACAGCTGTCTGGTATGACAGTGAATGGTAGGTACTGCTCTTTCTGTCTTGTGATAGCAAACTGCATCTTGCTGTCTCTGCTGATGCTGTTAGCAAAACACCATTTATCGGGCCACGAGCCGTATGCTTGCTCTCAGGGGCCAGCCCAACAGTCACCGTCCCAGCGTGCCTCATCTGGGCTTGCATCTGGAGTTGGTAGCAGCACCTGCTTAGAGTCTGGCAGTCCATAGTCAATGTCCCAAGGTTCGCTGGGCTCTGGCCCAGCCAAGCAGGCAGCTGTAAGTGGAGATGTGATAGGATTCAACACTCCGGAGTCGTCAGCTTTTTGATAGTGATGCTGGTTTCTGAACTCACAAGGGAGAGCGGGCGGAGTAAGGAGGGAGTGCTTGGTCCTAAGGGTTGTAAGCCAGGAACCAAATGGGCTGTAGCTGCTGACAAACTGAAGAAGGCTCAGCAACTCTTACTCCTCTCTTTGATGCTTCTCAGAGCTTTGGACAAGGCTCTTTCTCCTGTAATAGCCTTTCTGGCAGGATGGGGATCCATTGTGGGGATGGGTGTGTGTGTGTATCTATATATACATATATTGTGTACATATATATATATATATATATATATATATATATATATATATATATATATATATATCTAGTAAAATTCTAGAACAAGGGAAACAGACACAAGATGAATCTGTGGTTCCATGGACCCACCAAGATTCAACGTTATCTTTTACACCATCTTTAGGAGCGCCACTCTGACTAGAACACAGTGTCAGTTCAGAGATGGTGTCCAATAACCTTTGGAAGGGTTTCCTGTTTCCCTTTCTAGAGTGGATATCCACTCTGAGGTGGCTGCAGGTCTCTCTTGGGAAAGGCCCTGAAGGAAAGTCAGCAGTATGTGCGCATGACCTTTTCACGGGTCACAGTGATTCTACATTGTGTTCAGTATCTTCTCAGTTTGTCTTAAACTGCTTTGTAAGCTCAGTTGGGTTTTGTGATGATAAAGAACAGTGCGAACATGAGTCAGGGGAAATTGGTCTCTCCTTGGAAAACAGCTTGAAAGGGTCACATGGAGGATGGGATGGGGAGGCATTGGAAGTTCGCCTGTCCCTAGAGGAGGAGTTCGGGTAGCTTTGTTGAGCTGGGAAGTTCATGTGAGTGGAAATGGAGGCCATCGTTCTGAGCCTTGCTCACCTTGCCCAGAGGCTTGCGTGTATCATCCAGAGTCTGCTGCCCAACACATGCCCTTACATTAGCATCTGTGACTACATGGGTGCATGTTTAATTGCCCTTCACCACTCACCATTAAATTCTGGCCTTCATTCTTAGTCCTATCTGCTGGCAGCTATAAGAAATTAAAGACTCTACGAAGCAGCTGCATTCAACTAGTCATTTGCTTTGTGCACACCTTCAGGGACAGCTGGAAATAACCTCAGCCCTTGTTAGGATCTCTGAAGTCAGCATTTTTCATTAGCCACTTGATTTTTTTGTTTCTTTGTTTGGTTTTGTTTGGTTGGCTGGTTGATTTTGTTTTTCAAGATAGGGTTTCTCTGTGTAGCCGTGGATGGCCTGGACTCACTTTGTAGACCAGGATGGCCTTGAACTCACAGAGATCCGCCTGCCTCTGTCTCCCGAGTGCTGGGATTACAGGTGTGTGGCACCATGCCTGGCTTCAGCCACTTGAATTTTTAACATTGCCATCTATCTGCACCTATCCTGTGACACCTTGCATGCCACTGTGCGATCCTCTCCCTCCACAGAAGGGCTATTACCACCATATGTCCTGTTGTTTTTATGCCTTCTTTTTTTTTCCTTTTACTAAAAGTAGATTCTTTTATCATATAATCTATTGCAGTTTCCCCTCGCTCTACTCCTTCCAGTTTCTCTCTACCTCCTCCCCCATCTGGATCTACTCCCTTTCTGTCTATCAGAAGAAAAAAAAAGAGGTTTCTAAGAGATAACAGGCAAACCTAACTAAATAAAATATAATAAGATAAAAACAGAAACCATCATAGTGAAGTTGGACAGGGCAGATCAACAGAAGGAACAGCGCCCAAGAGAGGGCACAGGAGTCAGAGACCAATGAGTTCTCACCTTCAGGATACTAAACAGAACTATAATTATGCACAGAGGACCTGGTGCAGACCCATGTAGGCCCCCTGTGCCTCCTGCTTCCATCTCTGTGAGTTCATCTGAGTTAGAAGGCCTCATTCTCCTGGTGTCCTCCGTTCCCTCTGGGTCCCTTACTCCTCTGGCAACTTTTCTGTGGGGCTCCCTGGGCGCTGAAAGGAGAGATTTGATGCAGACATCCCATTTAGAGCTTTGTCCAAGGTCTCTCTCTCTTTCTCACTCTGTATCTGACTTACGTCCTGCATTAGTTCCTACCCGCTGCCGGAGGAAGCCTCTCTGATGATGGCTGAACAAGGCGCTGGGCTGTGCACACACACACACACACACACACACACACACACACACACACACTTCATCCCAGACGTGTAGAGATGGTTCAACAAATGAAAATGAGTAAATGTAATCTACTATGTAAACAAACTGAAAGGAAAAAAATAAACAAACAAACCACAAAATCAAACCCCTCTTCATGATAAAAGAACTGGAGAGATTAGGGATACAGGAGGCATGCCTCAATATAATAAAGGCAACTGGCAGCAAGCTGATAGCCAGCATCAAATTAAACAGCGAGAAACTCAACAGTTCCACTAAAATCAGGAACAAGACAAGGCTGTCCGGTCTCCAAGCCGGACTACTCAGTATAGTAATGGATGTCTTAAATAAAGCAGTATGACATCTGAAGGGGATTTAAAAAAAACAAAAATGAAAAGGAAGAAATCAAAATATCCTTATTTGCTATGATATGATAATATACATAAGTGACCCTAAAAAATTCCACCAGGGAACTTTAGCTGGCAAAATAGCTGAATACAAAATCAAGTCACACACACACAAAAAATCAGTAGCCTCCTATATGCAAATGACAAACAGACTGAGAAAGAAATCTGAGCAACTCCTTTTACCATAGTCTCAAATAATATAAACTATCTTGAGATAACTCTAACCATACAAGTGAAAAGACTTGTATAATAAAAACTTCAAATCTTTGAAGAAGGAAGTTGAAAAGACATCAGAAGATAAAAAGATCTCCCATGCTCATGGATGGTAGAATTAACATAGTAAAAATAGCCATCTTACCAAAAGCAATCTACAGATTCAATGCAATCTATTTCAAAATACCAACACAATTTTTCCCAGATCTTCAAAGAACAATTCTCAGCTTCATATGGAAACACACACACACACACACACACACTCACACTCAGAACAGTTAAAAGAATCTGAACAACAAAAGACCTGCTGGAGGTCTCACCATTCCAGATTTTCAAGTTAATAAAGACAGCATGGTACTGGCATAAAAGCAGACATGTTGATCAACAGAATAGAACTAAAGACCCAAACATAAATCCAAATACCTGATTTTTTTTTTTTTTAATGAAGAAGCCAGAAATACACACTGGTAAAAAAGACAGCATCTTTACCAAATGGCGCTGGTCAAACCAGATGTCTGCATGTAGAAGAATGCAACTAGATCCATGTTTACAGCACGCACAATACTCAACTTCAGGCCACGCGGTGATGGCACACACCTTTAATCTCAACACTTGGGAGGCAGAGGCAGGTGGATTTCTGTGAGTTCAAAGACAGCCTGATCTACAGAGTGAGTTCCAGGACAGCCAGGGCTACATAGAGAAACCCTGTCTCAAAAGAACCAAAAACCTAAACCAAAACTAAAACCAAAACTAGCTCAGCTCCAAATGGATCAAAAAGACCACAACATGAAACCAGACACCCTGAACTGGATAGAAGAGAAAGTGGGGAACAGCTTTGAACTCATTAGCACAGGAAACAACTTTCTGGGTTGTCTTTAGCGCAGACTAAGATCAACAAGAAACAAGTGGTACCTCATGAAACTCAAAAGCTTCCGTAAGGCAAAGGACACCACCATTTTGGACGGAGCAGCAACCTACAGCCAGGAGAAGTGTTGTAGAAAATACAAAAATTCTAATAATGTTTATTACTAAATTGGCCTATAATTATTATGGCAGTATTATCTAACCTATCATAATCAATAAAGGCACAGACACCGGTTGTATTTTAGAACAGCCTCGTTTTATCTGGGACTGAGCAGATATTAACCTTCTAAACTATCCTCATCACTTCCCAGCCCCCATCCCAGGACACCTGCTTTAACCATCCCTATCTGTGCTAATGTTCTCCATCTAGACTGCTTCCCTCCATCCACACCGATGCAGCCATGTGCTTCTCTCCACGCTCACTAACCCGCCTCCTCCTCCTGCACCTGTGTTCTCTACCTCCCTCACGGTCCCCAACCCCAAGCCTGTGGACCTTGAACAACTCCCCTGTCTCCTCCGCCAAATCCCAAGCTAATCAACTTTAAGTAGGTAGAGCAAGGTTTACACAACAAGGACAGGTGTATGTGAGAATGTGCTCCTCTGTACATCTGAAAGAGGAATAATATCCAAAATGTATAAAGAACTCAAGAATATATATGAATATATATATATATATATATATATATAATAATCCAGTTCTAAAATGGGGTACAGATCTAAATAAGAACTCTCAACAAAGGAAATTCAAATTAAAGAGAAATGCTTTTTAAAAATGTTCAATATCCTTGGCCACAGGGAAATGTTTATCAAAACTACTCTGAGATTCCATCTTACACTTGTCAGAATGGCTAAGATCAATAACACAAGTGACAGCTCATGCTGGGGAGGATGAAGGGCAAGGGAGCACACATCCAATGCTGGTGGGAGTGCAAACTGGTGCACTCACTACAGAAATCAATATGGCAATTCGTTAGAAAGAAAGAAATCCATCTACTTCAAGCCCCAGCTACACCACTCTTGGGCATATACCCAAAAGACGCTTCATCTTACCAAAAGGACACTTACTCAGCCTTGTTCGCTGCTGCTCTTTCATAATAGCCAGAAATTGGGGAAAAGCCTAGATGTGTCTCAACCAAAGAATGAATAAAGAAAATGTGGTACATTTACACAATGGAGTATTACTCAGCTGTTAAAAATAATGACTCCGTGAAACTTGCAGTCGAATACATGGAACTAGAAAAAAATTCATCCTGATGAGGGGGTGGGGGTGGGGCAGATGGGAACAGGAAGAGCAGGTTGGGAGGGGGAGGGGAGATGGTGTTGATGGGGGGGGAAGTACAGGGAGGGACAGCTAGTATTGAGGGGCATTTGAGGGATAATATAAAAGCCTTGTGCAATGGAAACGTCCTAAAATATATGAAGGTGATCCTAATAGTCCGCAAATAATGAGGAAAATGGAGTTCCAACTGGAACTCTCTTGTCACTAAGCGAAGCTTCCAGTACTGGTACTGGGTTACATCCAATAGGTCCCATGGAAATCCCCAGATAACCCAGGCTGTTGCCAGGACAATAGGTTGCTCTCCTCAAACCCACAGCAAGGCCCCGCCCATGCTGAAGACAACACCCAAACAACTCACACAACTTGGAGAGGCCCAGCTGGTGCCTATACAGAACCTGAACACCTACGTCTTTGTTATGGAAAAACACTCTTCGGTCTACCAAAAGAAAAACGTAAATAAACACCAACTCAGTCACAAAAACCTTTGATCTGTAATCTGTCCTGCTGGCAAAATATGCTACGGCAATGGTGGCACAAAGCTAGTGTGTGTAGGAGTAACCAACCTATGGCTGCTCTGATTTAAGGCTTATTCTGTGAGATAGAACCCACACACTGCTTGGGTGACCAAGAACCAGTGAGTAGATAGCCCAGAGATCTATGGTAAAAACCAGACACTACTGGTCAAACAAACAAAAAAACAAAAACAAAAGCAAAGGATCTATAAGGTGACTCCTAATGAGTCGTGCACATGTGTGCATGCGCGCGCGCACCCCATACGAGGGTATCAGATACTGTGGAGCTGCAGATAAAGGAAGTAGGAAGTTAGTTGTCAGCCTCCTGACATTGGTTCTAGAACTGTGGTCCTCAAGCTCCCTTGATTGGCTACTAAGCTATTCCTGCAGCTTCATGATGCTTTTTTCCCCATTTTGTTTGTTTGTTTTGAGACAGGGTTTCTCTGTGTAGCCTTGGTACTCCTGGGTCTCCCTCTGTAGACCAAGCTGGCTTGGAACTCGTATCAGTCCACCTGCCTTTGGTTTTTGGGTTGTTTGTTTGTTTGTTTTAAGACAGAGTCTCTTTGTGTTAGCCATGGCTGTCCTGGACTCACTTTGTAGTCCAGGCTGGGCTCGAACTCACAGAGAGAGATCTGCCTGCCTCTGCCTCCCGAGTGCTGGGATTAACTGTGTGCACTGCCACACCCAGCTAATGCTATTTTTTAAATTGGTTTTCTAACCATGTTTTTCCCTGTTGGTTAAGGTTCCATGATGGAGTATGAACATTACCTCGGGAGGTTCCCTGTTTCGGATTAGCTAATGGTAACTGCTGAGAACTTGGAAACTTCAGACTGAACTTCTGCGTCCTTCAAGACAGTCAATGCAGTGAGTGAGGTTGTACCATGGACTGCAAGGAGAGCTGCCCAAGTGTAAGCATTCCCAGCTCTGACGAACACAGAGAGAAAAAGAAGAGGTTCACGGTAAGTGAGGCAGAGAGCTTCCGGAGTAAGTATGGTGAATGTCCCCACCTCACCCGTGTGGTGGTCTTTCCTCACCAGGAACCACCGTCTCTCCTCTCCACACCTCTAGGTGTTACCTCTTTTGAATGAGCTACCTTCACAAAGCCTTCTAAAGATTAGGTGGTGGCAGTGCATACCTCTAATCCGAGCAGAGGAAGGTGGGTCTCTGTGAGTTCAAGGCCAGCCAGGTCTACACAGTGAAACCCCATCATCATCATCATCGTGGAAGAAAACAGCTTTCTTTGGCTACTGTAACAGTAATTGTTCTTTTTAGAGCAGATTTTTTGCCTATTTACCTGTCCCTTTGGAGGATTTCCTGAAACTCACCAGCCCTCCTGCAGATGTGTATGCATAGACATTGAGTCTCTGCACCGTTAGCTTTGTATGAACCTTCAAATGTTGTAGATTTCTGAAGTCCCCAGCCCATGTTAACAGCTACTGTCCTGAAATTCCCATAGTGCCTTAGGACATTTATTCTTTTCCACCTTGTTTTTAAGATGTTTCTCTGTCTTACCTGTTTTTTCACCTTAAAGGTAAAGGCTTTTCTGGTTTTGTTTTAGTGCCACAGTATTTGCTGGAGGACTTTATAAACGAGGACTATGGCTAGTAGTGTTATTGGTGACCATTACTGGAAATCAAACACTTCAAAACCTGTTTACTTGCATGTGTATCCCTTCATGTGGTGCATGCACACTCCTGTGCCCATAGAGGACAAAAGTAGTTGAGTGTCCTCAGATGTCTTTTGTCACTCTATGCCTATTCTTTTGAGGAAGGGCCTTTCCTTGAACCTGGACTCGTGTTTTCTATGTTACTAAAAGCCAAAAAGTCAACAGCAAACCCCTATCTATCTGTGCCTGCCCTCAGCTTGAATTACAGATGTATGCAGAACACACAGCCTCTTGCATAGTTCTAGGATTTAAACCCTGTGTTCATGATTGCACAGGCAGTCTTTTTAAAGTTTTTTCCCATTTTATTTGTATGTTTTTATATTGCTATTTCACGTGCATGTCTGTACCAACTGGGTTTAGTTCTCTCAGAAGCCAGAAAAGGATCCCCTGGAACTAGTTACAGATAGTTATGAGTTGTCATGTCAGTGCTAGGAACTAAATCTGGGTCCTTTAGAAGAGCCCCTAGTGTTGAGCTGTCTCTCCAGCCCTACAGCAGGTCATCTTAACCTCTGAGCTGTGCCTCAGCTCAGAACAGGCATGTCCCTATTACTAAAGTGAAACAGACGATTGTGGTTTGTTCTAGTATTCCAGTTAGTGTATGTAGGATTTCCTGCCCTTCTCTTGAAAGTGTTCTCTGGTCTGTTCTTCCCTGGAGGTTCCCGACTACTGTGTAGCCTGAAGGAATTTGTTTGACTTCAGCTCTGTTGATCACTTAATTTCATCCAGGTAAATATTCCCAGGCTGTCTTACTCCATCATCTTGCTTGAGCACACAGTCTTACTGGGGCTGACATTTTGGTTTATGGAGGAAGGATGTCCACTTTCAGAGTGTGTCTCTCTGGCTTCCCTTTTTTTTTTTTTCTTTTTCTTTTTCTTTTTTTCGACAGAGTATCTCTATGTAGCCTTGCCTGTCCCAGACTCACTCTGTAGACCAGGCTAGCCTCGAACTCACAGTGATCTCCCTACCTCTGTCTTTTAAGTGCTGGGATTAAAGGTGTGCGCCACCATGCCCAGCCTTCTGGCTTCCTTCTTGTCATCCCTGTATATCTTTGATGTTCCAGCTGTTGGCTGCTCATTCTAGCAAATACCGGTCTCTTGCTGATGTGGCACACCTTGGGCTTCTAACCTATGTTTTAGCTGGCCTCGGCCATTGCTGAGGTGTGCCTGGGTTCTCATAGGGCACGCTGCTAACACAGTGCCTTTGTTCTCAGTATTGTCTATCGGCCCCTTTCTGTACCACCACTGATCTGTAATGGGTAGGTCACTGGATCCTTGTCAGTTGAACCCAGTGACACGTGACTTTCAGCTCAAGTCCATGTTCACAGGGGAGATAAGAGGAGATGAAGCTTAGCACCCCAACCACTATATTCTGTCTTACTAACTTGTAGAGGTAATGCCAAATGGTAGCTCTCGGTCTCAGGGTACTAGATATAGAACCAAGAAACAGTTCCTTGCCTCTGTTTGCCCTTCCTAAGCGTGGGGGTGGGGGACACGCCTACACGCACGCACGCACGCACGCACGCAGGCACGCGCGCACCCCTCCCTGCATTGGTACAGAGGTGGTACAATGTGTATCTGGTTAGTTATTTATCTCTCCCTATCCTCTAGTTTGCAGATGCACGAACGTGTGTGTGTGTGTGTGTGTTTCAATGATTTATTTATTTAGTCATTTATTTATTAAGTACAGTGTTTTGCCTGCATGTATGCCTCCAGGCCAGAAGAGGGCACCAGATCTCATTACAGATGGTTGTGAGCCACCATGTGATTGCTGGGAATTAAGCTCATGACCAAGAGCAGACAGTGCTCTTAACCTCTGAGCTATCTCTCCAGCCCGAGAATGTGTGTTTTAACAAGATCTTAAACAGTACATGTTTGTTAGTACATCTGTATAAGCATATTTTTAATCACCTTGAAGGTTAGCAAGGACCATTATATCTTGGATAAAATAGTAAAGTGTATGCGTCTTTTCTTTTCTCCCTGTTCTTTGGGCTGGTCTGTCCTACAGAAACTTTACCCCCCACCACCACCACCAAATTTGGCATGTGTTCCTACAGTGTGGACAGGGCATTAATTTAGGCGTCCTTTGCTCTTTTCAAGGAGAGAAAGAGTCGGGAAGGCCTTTACCCAGGTCCATGCTTTGCCCTGTTTCTTCAGAGACCCTGTGCATCTTGCTCATATACTTCCTTCAGATGCCCATATTTTGTTTATTTACTTACTTGTTGTTGTTTTCTAGAGACAGGGTTTCTCTGTGTACCCTTGACTGTCCTGGGCTTGCTTTGTAGACCTGGTTGGCCTTGAACTCACAGTAGTTGGCCTACCTCTGCCTCCCTGAGTGCTGGGATTAAAGGTGTGCACTACCATACTCAGTGCTTGTTTACTTATTTGAGGCTGTGGTGTGTGTGTGTGTGTGTGTGTGTGTGTGTGTGTGTGTGTGTGTGTGTACTTAAATAAAACTAGCACCTTCACACCTCACCCTACCTCTTCTACTCTCTGTCCCAGTTACCTTATTTAATTTTTAAATAGCCTTTATCACCACCTAATGTATTTTGTCTTTTTTTAAAATATATTTTATTAATTTATTCATATTACATCTAAATTGCTACCCCACCCCTTGTATCCTCCCATTCCTCCCTCCCTTCCACCTTCCCCTTATTCCCCTCCCCTATTACTGTGACTGAGGGGGACCTCATCCCCATGTATATGCTCATAGGGTATCAAGTCTCTTCTTGGTAACCTGCTATCCTTCCTCTGAGTGCCACCAGGTCTCCCCATGTAGGGGACATGGTCAAATATGGGGCACCAGAGTTCGTGTGAAAGTCAGACCCCACTCTCCACTCAACTGTGGAGAATGTCCTGTCCTTTGGCTAGATCTGGGTAGGGGTTCGAAGTTTACTGCACATATTGTCCTTGGCTGGTGCTATAGTTTGAGCAGGACCCCTGGGCCCAGATCCACCCGTCATAATGTTCTTCTTATAGGTTTCTAGGACCCTCTGGATCCTTGTATTTCCCCATTCTCCCATGCTTCTCTCACCTAGAACACCTATAGTGTTCTGCCAGCATGAAGCGCCTACATGCCAGAAGAAGGCACATGATCTCATAGATGGTTGTGAGCCACCGTGTGGTGCTGGGAATTGGACTCAGGGCCTCTGGAAGAGCAGACAGTGCT
The DNA here is from genome assembly GCF_964271855.1 of Acomys minous. NCBI lineage: Eukaryota > Metazoa > Chordata > Mammalia > Rodentia > Muridae > Acomys > Acomys minous. The sequence goes on along the minus strand of NC_140483.1, from coordinate 108,995,975 downwards.
CTTAACCTCTGAGCCATCTCTCCAGTCCTCCCAAACTCTTTCTCTCTCTCATAACTCATTATAGTGTGTGGAGTTGTATTCTGAGACTGTCTTTGGGCTGAATTGTAGAAGTTAATTCCGTGCCTGCAGATGATACAATGACAGTTCTGATATGTAGGTGAGAGGAAGAGATACCAGTTTTTAGTTGAAGTTTTATGTTTTTTTATTTAAGTAAATCAACTTTTTGAATGACATTTTTTCATATCTAGTAGTGGTTATAATTCTGCTTATTTCATGGGATTGTTGATTATAATTAAATCAGGTTGTATATGAAGATATTAGACACATTTGTGAGGGGAGGGGAGTAAGGGGAAAATGGGAGGGAAGGAGGAATGGGAGGATACAAGGGATGGGATAACCATTGAGATATAATATGAGTAAATAAAATTTAGAAAAAAGAAAAAAGAAAAATACTGTGTAAAAGATGATCTGAGAAGAAAAGAGGTAGTAGATGAGTGTTTACTGTGGGCCAGGCATTACTTTCAAAAATACTTTATAATTTCAAGGCCATAGTTAACTGATGAGTAAGAAAATGTAATAGGTTAACTCTATAATGAGGCAAGAATGGCAAGGTGTTAGGATTCTGTAGCTCTGATAGCGAGCACAGATGTATACCCATGGTTATTCTCTGAAAATAACAAAACATTTCAGTGATTTCATGTTGTGTTTTACCAGAGCCACAAAGTCAAATATGCCCTTGAGTTACTTGTGATGACCTAAGAAGGCTAAAAAAAACCCCGCTCAAACCTATCAGCTTATACTTGCCATTACTTTGTGTTTTTCTTAAAAGCTTGTTACAGAATTGTTTACATAAAATTTTAAATGCAAATGTTAAGTTACCCAAAAATAGAGAATAGTTAACATTGCTAGAGCAAAAAAAAGTTCAAAAAGATGAACTGTGTTCCATTTGTATGCTTTTTTTTTTTTAAATCTTGGAGATCATGTAAAGAATTATAAGCTCTATGAATCTTAAGACAGCTTTTACATATGGCTTGCGTTGACAGTTTGTTAAATTGTGTCATTTTTCATTTCCACAGGTTTATAAAGTCTTGGTGTCTGTGGGCAGAAGCGAGTGGTTTGTCTTCAGGAGATATGCAGAGTTTGACAAACTTTACAATTCTGTAAGTGACCAAATCTTTTGTTTGTTTGTTTGTTTTGTTTTTTTTTTTTTGTTTTTTTGTTTTTTTGAGAGTTTCTCTGTGTAACAACTCTGGCTGTCCTATAACTCGCTCTGTAGTCCAGGCTGGTTTCGAACTCATGGAGATCCACCTGCCTCTGCCTCCCAAGTGCTGGGATTAAAGGCGTGCGCCGCCACCACCCGGCCGTCCACATCATTTCTGTCTAAAGCAAAACCTTACAGCAAGGACACTTGCTCTGTGTCATTCTTAGAAGTTATCAGTTCCAGGTTATGAATACTAACAACTGAGACAAAGGTTGCCTGCCAACAGTCCGCTGGAGTTTAAGATCTAAGTGACTCAGAGGAAGGATAGCAAGTTACCAAGAAGAGACTCGATATTCTAAGAGCATATATGGGGGAGGAGGTCTCCCTCAATCACAGACATAGGGGAGGGGAGGGGGGAGTGGAAGGGAGGGAGGAATAGGAGGATACAAGGGAAGGGCTAACAATTGAGATGTAATATGAATAAATTAATTTAAAAAAATCAAAAAAAAGATCTAAGTGACCGTTAGCTGTCTAAGTGACTGAAGCCATTTTTATTCATAATCCAGTTATTACAGAGTTCACAATCTAGTACCTGCGGTTGCACGGAGTTTTTAACATATGCAGTGAGATACACCAAGGTCATTGAAAGGCATCAGCAGAGCCTGCCAGCTGCTGATGGTGGAAGATGCTGTCTTACAAGTCTTCTGGTGTTCCAGCTCTGAGGCCCCAACCCTTGTTTCCTTTACGGAAAACCAACAAGTAAACAGAAATCAGTTGTGCACACGCCCCCCCCCCATGCATTTAATGAGTAGATTACTAGGTATCTCTAGAAAAAGTCTGTTTATATTTATTTTTTATTTTTTATCTTATTTTATTTTTTATTTTTTCGAGACAGGGTTTCTCTGTGTAGCCTTGGCTGTCCTGGACTCACTTTGTAGACCAGGCTGGCCTCGAACTCACAGCAATCCGCCTGCCTCTACCTCCTGAGTGCTAGGATTAAAGGCGTGCGCCACCACGCCCGGCCTCTGTTTATATTTAGAAAGGTAATTTTTTTCATGTCTTAACTCTGTCTCCTGATTTTAAATATGTAAATCTTGGGGCTGGGAGGATAGCCCTTGCTGCCCTTGCAAGAGGGTCCTCCTAGGGTGGCTCACGGCCGCCTGGAGCTCCTGTGCTGGGGTGTTCAGTGTCCTCTCTGGCCTTCAGGGGCACCTGCTCACGGGGTTCACACATAGTCTCACACACACACGCACACACATCCACACACGAACGTGCACACGCACACACATCCACATGAATGTGTGAGTTGTAAGAGTTTTCAAAAATACATTTAGGAAGTTAAGGCTATCTCAGCCAAGAGACAAGCTGTCTCCCAAGTGGATTGGAATGAATCATAGTATCTCACAGGTTTTTTTAAGTCATTAAAGTTAGACTTCTGACTCATCTTATTTAGCACTTGACTGTGTCTGTCCTAAATAGTACTTAGATGGTACACTAATTGAAATTGAATTTACAAAAAAGTAGATTAAATTTAAGCTAATGCCTGTAATATTACTGTTCAGGGATATTTTAACTGTTTTCTTCTGTTCTTTATGTCTCATTAAAGCTTGTATAACTGGCCTGGGCATGATGGTGCCCATTCCTTTAATCCCCACACTTGGGAGGCAGAGGCAATCGTATGGCTGTTGAGTTCAAGGCCAGCTGGATCTACAAAGTCCAGGACAGTCAAGGCTACACAGAGAAACCCTGTTTTGAAAAACAAAACAAAACACACACAAAAACAAAACAAAAAATATTGTATAACTGAATTTCTTATACATTGTTTTATATACTGCTTAACAAAGGATCTCAGGGTAGTGGCTGTAAGTGAAATTACCATCCTAAAGGAAAACAGCAACCAGGAACAGTGGGAGCTGGGTGAGAGTTGACTTGTTGCCTCTCCTTTCTTCCCTGTACGTCCATGTTTCTCTCAACTTCTTTCCCATCTCTTTATTTGATCATTTTGTCTTTCTTATCAATGTCTTTTATATAAATGTTTCAAAATAATGTCTCTTGTCACCACAAAAAAACAGCATCAATCATACTATTTAAAACTACAGAAATCAAGCTGAATGTGGCCTCGATTTCCCTACGTTTGAACATGCAAATTTCTTTCCTCTTTTTAGAATAAAATATAAGACAAAAAGTAAAATTTCCAATTTGTGAATATTTTCATTGTCAGCTCAAATGTGTTTTATGGAATGTGGTTTATATTTTTAACTTTTAGTAATGCAAATTGTCTAATAGACAGTAGTAATCATATTAGTACAAACAAGAAAATAATGAAATATTGCCAAGTATGAGGAACACACCTGTAATCCCAGCACTCAGGAGGCAGAGGCAGGCGGATCGCTGTGAGTTCGATACCAGCCTGGTCTACAAAGTGAGTCCAGGACAGCCAAGGCTACACAGAGAGACCCTGTCTTGAAAAACAAAAACAAAAGGAAGGAAGGAAAAGAAAGAATAAAATACCATCACTGACAGTTACTGCTACAAGGCCATTTGTTTCATGTTATGAACCAGCCCGTTGTAATTTTGGCACAATTCCTGACATGCCATTTCATCTGTAAATATTTTAATATAATTTCCTTTTTTATGTGTGTGGGGTTTTTTTTAAATAATAATTTTATCTAAAGATAAAGATTGTTGAAAACACAGTAACACCATCACATCTAAATATAAGGACAGTGATGCCTTGATATTGAATGTCCGTGTGACCAGCTGAGAACCGTGTCTTTACAGTGTGTGTGTTTGTTGTGAGGTATAGGTTTTGTTTATCCCTCACAGTCTGGGGTCTGCTGCCTGTCTGCCTGCAGCGTGCAGTGATCAGTACACTCTTTGATTCTTTGTTTTCTGTTCATTGCCAGTTAGTTCTGTAGTTTGTGTGTACATTTCTACTGCAAGCTTACAATTTGACTGTCCCTTGTTTAATTTCTTTTTATAATATGTGCTCAGGGTAGATAGCAAATGGTTCTTCAACAAAAGTCAGTTTTTCCCTCAAACAAATCTGATAAGCAAGTGTATTCGATATTAATAAAGAGGAAGCTGGAGTTGGGATCATTGAAAGCAAAAAATAATTTCCTCTGCTCTGAAAATCGTTATTAATCTGTTGCTATAGACCATAAAGAGGTAGAAGTTGAATAGTACCTGCCAAACCCAGATAGCATTTTTTAAAAATTTTATTTATTTATTTATTTTGTATACAGTGTTCTGCCTGCATACCAGAACAGGACACCAGATCTCATTATAGATGGTGGTGAGCCACCAGGTGTTGCCGGGAATTGAACTCAGGACCTCTGGAAGAGCAGATGGTGCTCTTAACCACTGAGCCATCTCTCCAGCCCCCAGATATAATTTTTCAATCTAAATGCTTACTGAATGAGCATTTATGTGTTCTTTAACAAACACAACAAAATATGAAAGATGCTCAATTAACCTATATCCATTTTACAGACAAAAACAAGCAAAAAAAACCCCGAGGAATAGAAAGTTAACTAACTATCCGAGGTCACATACACACTAAACATTTTACTGGGACAATATAGGATGATTAGTCAGTTTGTGGCATTTTGTTCATATGTAGTAGATCGTATATTGTATCATCATAGTACAATAACTTTTCTTTAAGATGACAGTGTGTTGTGCAGACACAAATAATTTTAGAAGTAAGCTCATGGAATGCTGTTTTTAAAATTCAGCTGAAGAAACAGTTTCCTGCTATGGCTCTGAAGATTCCTGCCAAGAGAATATTTGGTGATAATTTTGACCCAGGTAAGCCAAAGCTTCATTATCTAACTTTTGAGTTTTGGTGGAAGTTTGAGGAAGTAGGTCACATATCCACTGAAGGATATCATTGTTAAGAATTTGGTTTTTTCCAATAGAATCTTGCTGTGTAGCCTAAGCAGGCCTCAGACTCCTGCCTCAGCCTCAGGCATGCACTACAGCTATATATTCCATGGGGTGGGGTCTATGATACAGAGTCTGCCTCACTACTGAGAAGATACATAGCAATATACTAAGGATAGATAGAAAATGGTTGTTCAATAAAAGCAACTTTTAGTGTCAAGATACTTAACTCCTAAGTATCTTGGCTATTCTTCTAGAGGACCGGAGTTCAATTCTCGGCACCCACATGGCAGCTCACACCTGTCTGTAAGCCGACTTCAGGGCTTCTGTCACTCTCACACAGATATACATACAGGCAAGCTACCAAATGAACAAATAACAAGTAAGCTATACATTTAAAAAAAGAATCAAGAACATTAATTACTCTGGGCGTTAACTCTACCTCATTTCTAACAGTGAGGCTGTAGTTTTCTTCTTTAGCTTCTACAAAGCCCTTGCCCCAGTTCTGGCTACGTGAACAGATCATAAGTATCTGAGCATGTATTCATCCTCCTTCAGTACCAAATGCCAACCTAGAGATAGCTTCTTAACCACGTTTTTCTGCCTTGTGCTCATATAGTCTCCCATAAATGTTCCATAGTAGTTCTTGAGGCTGACAGAAATGTGACTGCTGGTGTACATCTCTCTTACAGATTTCATTAAACAAAGAAGAGCTGGCCTGAATGAGTTCATTCAGAACTTAGTCAGATACCCAGAGCTTTACAACCAGTAAGTACTCTCCTTTTTCTCTAAAGGGACAGTAAAACCAAACACAAGAGTAGTGATGACACCCGAAGAAGAGTTTGGTGAAATGTTACTGTTTGTGACCTCTTCCTAGAACACGGTCTCCTAGAGTTCTTTATCACTTTCCCTACTACTCAGACGTTTCCTGCCTTTGCACTTGTGTAATGTCTTAGCCAGGGGTCTGTTGTTGTGAGAGAACACCATGGCCACAAGCCACTTGAAGAGGAAAGGGTTTATTTCATCCTGTAGCTCTCAGGTCACGCTCGTCCCTGAGGGACGACAGGACAGGAACTGAGACAGAAGCCGTGGAGGAATACCGCTCACTGGCTTGCTCTTCATCGTGGCTTCCTAACCTGCTTTCTTCTATGCCAGCAGCGCCTGCCCAGGGTGGCACCACCCTAGCGAGCTGGGCCCACTTAATACTAATCAAGAAAATATAAGGGCCAGGCGTGGTGGCGCACACCTTTAATCCCAGCACTCAGGAGGCAGAGGCAGGCGGATTGCAGTGAGTTCGAGGCCAGCCTGGTCTACAAAGTGAGTCCAGGACAGTCAAGGCTACACAGAGAAACCCTGTCTCGAAAAACCAAAAAAAAAAAAAAAGAAAGAAAGAAAAGAAAAGAAAATATACTACAGACTTATCTACAGGCAGATATTATGGGATTCTCAATTTTTTAAAATTGAGAATCGCTCTTCACAGATGACTCTGGCTTATTTCAAGTTGACAAAAGTACCAACCAAGACATAGAAGTTTTATGGATTACTGTTTAAATAAACTTACATTATATAGCTATAATATCTTGCTAATTGTTTGATATTATATTTATCACTTGGAAAAGGACCTCAGTATCTGCAACATCCATTACAGTTGAGCCATGTGAGTGCTATCGGTATGTTCCAGAAGCATAAGCAGTTTCAGTCTGATACCCCTCAACCTCAGGCGCTCTCACCTCTTCTCCTCCCTCTTCTGAGATGCTCTCTGAGCCTTCAGGAGCCCAGGTGATAATCTGATGATTCACTTGTGGCCAAGCACTCCCCTGCTACTTGTTCTCTGCACTTTGATCATTTGTGACAACAGTTTTTTTTTTCTTATGTACATATGCACTTTATAAGTAAGTGTCTTCTGTTCAGTATAGAAGAGATTTCCAGAACCCTATGAACAAGTAATCAAGATTTTTTTAAGCTTAACTTTTAGCTGACATTTTATTTTTAATAAAGGGAGACACTTTGTATTTTCTAGCTCTTGTCTTTTGTTAGCAGAACTTAATTTTAATATCAAGTTATCTTAAAATGCTATAGATAAAAGGAGTGAGAAGCCACAAAGCAAGTGTAACATGATCACTTACTGTGTGCTTATTACTGCTTTTAGGGAAACGCACTTTGAAGTAGCCTTATTATTTTACATTAATTAATTTATTTATTTTGGTTTTTTGAGACAGGGTCTCTCTGTATTAGCCTTGGCTGTCCTAGACTCGCTTTGTAGACCAGGCTGGCCTCGAACTCACAGCAATCCACCTACCTCTGCCTCCCAAGTGCTAGGATTAAAGGCCAGCATGAGGTGGCCTTATTAACCTTGATGGAGCATGCATGTTATCCCCACATCTGGGAGGCAGGCGGATGAGATGTTCAAGACCAGCTTGGGCTATATCAGACCCTGTCATAACTTCTTGACCCCCAAATAGATTTATTTTTGACAGGAAAAAGTATTTTTTAAAGAAATAACCTAATGAGAAATTTTTGTTCTCTGACCTTTGCATGGAAGGGCGAAGAAGGTGGTTGAACATATTGGCAGTAAACCAATGGATCCCAAAGCTAAGCAGTGATTAGAGCAATACTGAGCCGTACTTAGGAGTTTTAGGAGCTACTCAATTTTTCTGGCTGTTACAAGTATTACCGGCCTTCCCATCTCTCATGTGCACATGTGCAAACATTCTTGAAGTGTCTGTGGGACAGTCAGTTGACCCCGGGGCATAGTACCATGTGGCTTTCCACCACGGTTGTAGTTTGTGACTCCGTGACAGGCACATGCAATGCCACTGCTTATCTTGCCGCCACTTAGTAGTTTCAGTCTCAGTTTCAGCCATTCTGGTGAGCAAGCAGTGACACCCTGTTGTGAGTTTAATTAACGATAGTGTTGGTCAAGTTATCCCACAGTAGCCATGAAATTATGTCACTCAGTAGCTTTTAATGCTAACCACAGCTGGGAGAATCTTCAGACATTCATAAGAACTAGAAGGGTAAAAACTGCTAAGGCATTAACACGGTTTACAATTCAGGCTAAGTAGTTTTTGTTGCTCTGGGGACAGGGTTTCTCTGTGTAGCCCTGGCTGTCCTAGGCACACAATCTGTAGACTGGCCTCCAGCTCATAGACCCTCCTGTGTCTGCTTCCTAAATGCTGGGATTAAAGGCTTGACCATGATGCCTGGCCCCAAACTAAGTGATTCTGATTTCAAAAATCTGGGGATTGATCAGAGGGTGCTGGCTAAAGGCACTTGCTCTGCAAACCAGACCCCCGGAGTTCCACCTCCAGAACCCACAGCGGCTCACACTCCCTCTACCTCCGCGTGCACAGAGAGCACATCTTAAAACATTAACTCTTGTCTTTCAAGTCACAGTGCAGCCATGGTGCTGAGCACAAGTCGGAAGCTGTTGATTAGCTCTCGGTGCACCTGTTGTGTGACAAGAAGCATATGTCTGTCAGACATGATGGGGAGAGCTTTTAACAGGCAGGTGCTCACGAGGAAATTTGAAGTAGGCAACCTAAGATAAAAATGTAAATTTAGCATAACCTAAATTGTGCAGAGAATAAGGCCAACATAAAATACTGAAAGATTGAGGATTCCCCCCTCCCCCAGTATTTATTTATTTATTTTTAGATACTTAAAAGTATGCAATTCGGTGGTTTTCAGTATATTCACATTGCTGAACCACCGTCATTCATGTGTGCTGCTGTCACTTTAAAGTCGGGTCTAACATTGCCATGTCCCTGCAAGGACAGTTCTTGACAGTGGTACTCTGCTTTAACTCTAAAGGTCTGTCTGAACTGAGCATTTGAGTGAGGTCACACAACATGTGTCTTTTTTTTCTTTGTTCATTCAGTATAATGTTTTGTGGTTCACCCCTGTTGTAGTAGGTATAAATACTTTATTTCTTCTTATCGCTGAGTCCTGTTCAAATACATGGCTTAGCACATTATGTATATCTGTTTATTAGTTAATGGATATTTGTGGCCTTTCTCCTTTTGTGCTGTTACAAATAATGCTGCAATGAATGCTGCTATGGGGGAATACATATTCTTATGTTTTGTGCATGTAAATCTAAGACTGGATCATTAAGTAACGATGTTTAACATTTGTAAATTGCCTCCTTTTTTAAAAAGTAACTTTTAAATGTTGTCTAATTTTTTTACAAGTATTATTTGTATTGAGTTATTAAGACAATTCAACGACTGCTTTAATTTTAGTCCCCTCACCCCATCAGCTTTTGTCTTGGTACTCGTTTCATCTTTACTGTGGCGATCTACTCTATTGTGTATCCCTGTATCTTTGGAAAGTCTCGCCTTGCATCTGTGGGTATTTCGTGAATACACAGAGGAAGGGCCAGCTATGTATGCTGACCACGTTGCCAGGGTACCACAGGCCGTGTTCTGCACTAAGATGTTCCAGGGCTGTGGGTTCTTGTCATCGCTGGTGGCCAACAGTGCTCTCTATAGGCAGTACCAACGGCTGGCTTATTCCTCCTGGTGGCGGGCAGCCCCCTGCCTCCTATTTATTGTGAGAGAAGGCTAAAAGAACTTCCCAGTTTTTAAATGGACATATGGTGTCATGATCCCCACCCAGTGGTTTATATTTAGAAAGGCAATGTCTGGGTCTAGGAAAAATGTATTGACAGTTTCTCCAAAGTATTGCCAAACTCTTTCCAGGAAAGTTGCCTCGTTCTCTGTTCGCAGCAGCAGCACGTGAGCGTGGCCCTTCCTACTCTGGCTTCATTCTTTCCTTCTGACCTTTGCTACTTCATGACTGAAGTGCCCCTCAGCTTCAGTTCCCTTTCGCATTTCCTCTTCTGTGATCTGTCTCTTTATTTACTGACCCTCTGTTGGGTCCCCTCTTTTTAAAAGCTTTATCCCTGGTGTAAGAATGATTAATACAGTTTGGTCTTTTCTTGCTACAAATGCTAGTGTGGTGTTCTCTGTTTCCGTTTTCCTTTAAAAGAAAGACGAGCTGCCCATGCTGTCAGAGTAATAAGTTCGTCTCTGCTTTCAGCCCAGATGTCAGAACATTCCTTCAAATGGACAGCCCCAGACATCAGTCAGATCCGTCTGAAGATGAGGATGAAAGAAGCACTCCGAAGGTAGCAGGAGGCGCTGTGCTTACCCGGGTGGCAACCTCAGAGATGCAGTCTTGTGTGAGAGCAGCATTGACTCAGAACCAAGTCGTCTTGTCTGTGTAGGCTTCCTGCACTGCAGAACGCCTGAAGCAGTCACACCGTTTACTGACTACTCCCCAACCCGCCCGCCCGCCTTCCTTCCTTCCTGCCTTCCTTCCTTCCTTCCATTCATTCTTTCTTTTCATGGATATGTGTGTGGTGTTGTACGGTTCATATGTGTGGGGGCCTGACGTTGATACTGGGAGTCTTCTAGAGTGTGCTTGCATTTCACTCAATGAAGCCGGATCTCGTAGTCAACCCATGCCTCACCAGCATAGCTAGTCTTGCCAGGCAGCTCGCTCTGGGGGTTCCTGTCTCCACCCTTGAGGCTGGAGTCACAGGCAGGCCACCACGCCCACCTGGCGGTTATCAGCTTCTGTGCATCCAAGCTCTGGTCCTCCTGCTTGTGCAGCAGGTGCTTTAACCACCGAGCCGTCTCGCAGCCCTGAGCACTGTCTCTTACAAAATGTGGAGAAATTGTAATTTATACTGAAGAGCATAATGCAAATTATTCTTAATGTTAAAACTAAGTAAAATAAGCTTATTTTGGAAGTTATTTTTTAATATTCATCTCTGGGTGCTGTGAAGAAAATGTAAAAATGTCAATCACAGTATTGTATGTTATAACTAGAAGTAAAAACAGTACGTACTCTTGGCAAGTAGTTGATCAGCATATGTCAAATATGAAAATTACCCACCTAGGAATATATAGAGATGAGATAATCTTTTACCCCCCCCAAAAAAAATCAATGTTTTTTTTTTTCAGCATGATCAGGCCTGTCCTATCTTAAAGTAAGCTTTGACATACTATTATGTGAAATCAATATGTAAAATTTTAATCATCTTCATATTGAAGTATAGTTTCTCTAAAAGATATACAAAGGTGAAATGAAATGCTATATAAATATTGGTATAATCTGTTGGCAAGGATATGAATATTTAAAAATCACCTGTCTCCTAGTATTTTCTTTGTTACCCAACTGTAGGCTTATACTCTTAATTGAAGACAAGCTATTCAGACGGTGCTCTAAGGAGTAAAATCCATGCAAATACAGCTTTAGACACTTGGGCTGCTAACTTGCTACATACGGAAAATATGTTGGTTTAGGTTGTTGAAGAATATGTTTATTAAGAACTTCTTCATTGATTTACTTGTATGTGTGGGGGCACGTGTGCATGTGTGGGGGCACGTGTGCATGTGTGGGGGCACGTGTGCATGTGTGGGGGCATGGTATGGAGGTCAGAGAACAGCTTGTGGGCGTTGGTTCTCTCTCTCCACCCAGTGAGTCCCCTGGGGATCAGCCTCAGCTCACTAGGCTTGGCGGCAGGCACCTCTGCCCACTGCGCTTCTCTGCCCCACCTGTGCAAGTATAAGAACCATTAAATAATTAACCATTAATTAATTAAACCATTAAATAATTAAGCCATTAAATAAAGATCATGGCTGTACGAGTTCTTGTAGGGCTCCTAGAACTAAACCACTTTATTTTGATTTTAGGAAAGGTGGCTTTAAGAAAACTTGGGGTGGGGTACATGCCATGGGGTACAACTTGGGTAGTTAGTACATTCTTTCTTTCTGCCACATGGGTACTGGGTGGGGATCAAAGGCAAATTATTAGGCCTTACTCATGGAGCCACTTCATGAGCCCTAAAAACCATTATTTTATTTATTCAAACACTTAATTCTATTCTAATATATATATTACATATATTCTGTTATATATAGAATAGAATTAAATATATAATTATATAAATATGTATAATAGAATATATGTGTGTATAGGTGTGTGTGTGTTGCCTGAATGTGTGTCTATGCACCACGTGTACCTGCAGAGTCCAAAAGAGGGTATCAGACCCCCTGGAACTGAAGTTAGAAGTGGTTGTGAGCCACCCAGTCAGTGGTGGGAATAAGCCCAGGTCCTCTGGAAGAACAGTTGGTGGCCCTAACCATTGAGCCATCTCTGTAGTGCCTCCTTCCCCTTATTTTAAAGAGAAAAATTAAGTCAAGGGAAGCCAAGAAACTCAGAATCTCAGTTAGTTGTCCATAAATTTTACCTTACCATCAATACAGTGATCGCTCATCGTCTCTCAGCATAGTAGATACAGTGAAATACTGGGTAGTTTACCTTTGACTAATCTTCACCATTTCAGGGACATGCTCCCTGGTTAGGGAAGTCATTAACAAGTAGTAAATACTAGCTGTGTAGTGATGTAAATCAGGAGATAAATTATCCATGCGGGTTACGCCACACTTACTTGTCTCTTTGCATCTATGTAAGAAAAGTCCTTTCAAAGGAAGCTTGCTGGTAAAAAGAATATAGGCCAAAAGAATCGGCGTATAGATTTATAACGTGGAGTTGCATTGTTAGATACAAAAAACACTGCTATTTAATCCTAAGACTTTAGTCTCATGTTAAATTACCCCACAGCAGATCCCATTCCAAGAACTAGCATATTTACAGGTTAAATAGTCTTGACTTACACTATTGTGATTTCTGTATTTCTCTCTTCTGGACATTGAAATTTTTATTGTATACATTTTTTCATGTCAAGGTATTAAACAGAAAATAAGTTAGAGTTGTGACTTTAAAGTTGGCTGTAATATTTTTAAGTAACAAGCCTACTGTAGAATTTTTGAACCTTGAGAGTGTTTGCAGTTTATCATTTTTATAACGTACTGTGCCTCCTAGAGACTATAAATCTGAAACAGATTTCAGTAAAAATAAGATAAGCTTACTTGGAATGCAATTATATTCTTGTAAAGGTGTGTATACCACACACACATACAAGTCATTTAATTTCCTGGATGTATAAAGAGTTTCAAAGTGGGTTTATGGGCATCAGATTTCACTTGGCTTTTGTTAAAGTGCTTACTGTGGGATGGGTTTGAAGCTCAGAAGCAGAATACATGCCCGCAGGCTCTGGTGTGGTCACTTGTACCTGCAGGGAAAACAAATGCCTCCTGTCACACAGTCACTAGATTCAACTTAGGAATTTTAAGTTGAGTTTCAAGCTATTATTGAACTAGAATCTTTTGAAGTTAAATTGCATTGTAGTGTAAGGATTCATTGCTGAGTTGACCCTGACTTCAGTGTACTGTGTCTAAATTTTTGGAGCCACTGTACTGCTGGGGATCAGAGAAAATCCTGTTGTATTTGCCTTAGAGGTAATTGTACCAGGGCCTGAGAGAGAGAGAGAAAGAGGTCAATGTGCCAGTGGATGAGCCTGAGTTTGGACCCCCGATACCCAGAGAAAGGCTGAGTACGGCAGCAAAGCTCCTGCACTCGGGGTGGAGGCAGACAGATCCCCAGGCTCACTGAACAGCCAGCCTGACTGATAAGCCAGGTTGTGAGCTCAGCAAGATTGTCTATTAAAGATAAGGTAGAAAGCGACCGAGGATGCTACGGTCAGTCTCCTGTCTCCACACTGCACTCAAGGATATCTGTTTGTAGTCATCACTGCCATCATCCTGGCTTAAAAAAGAATTGTTAATATTTGAAAAGCAATCAGCCATGGTGACCAGTTTTTTAATGTAGAACTGATTGCTCATATTAAAGTGCTTTTTCGGTGCTTATCTCTCCTAAACAGCTTTGCCTGTTGACTTCTAAGTGTCATTTTTGGCTCATCTTTCCCCTTGCAACTGCTCTTAAAAGTTATCATAATAAAAGTGACTGCTCATATTGATTATATTTCAAGAATTAGGACTTGAGATTTCTCAACATAAATGTTGTCTTTGTACAGTTAATGTAGTTTTGTATCAAAGCATCCATCAATTGCTGATCTTTGGACACTAATGAGAAAACTGTTTCTTCCCCTTGCTGAACAGCCACATTCTACCTCACAGAACATCAACCTGGGACCAACTGGAAATCCTCAGTAGGTTTAATTTATCTCTTTTTCTTTTTCTTTTCTTTTCTTTTTTCTTTTTTTTTTTTTTTGGAGAATGTGCACTTATGTGAAGTCGGTCAATAGTTATCAATAGTTAGAATTTATATAATATACTGCTGTCGTGTGCTTCATTGCTCTAGCAGAGCCCAAGGAAAAGGCTGGACTTTGTTTTAACACTGTTCACGTGTGTGTGTGTGTGTGTGTGTGTGTGTGTGTGTGTGTGTGTGTGTGTGTAAGTCAGAAAACAATTTGTGGGAGTTGATTTTTTTCTAGCATGTGGGTTCTGGGGATAGAATCCAGGCTGTTGGCCTTGGCAACAAATACCTGTAACCATTGAGCCAATTTGCTGACTCAAAAATGGCTGTTTCTAAAAATCTGCAAGCTATTCATTGTATTCTGTTTGCTTTGTTTTTGGGTAAGGAAGATCAGCTGACTCTTCCTTAAGGGACAGAGCATCCTACACTGTGTTCATGGTAGGGTGGAGAGAAGGAAAAGCCTCCCTCAGACCTGAATGATGCTTTTCTCAGTGTCGTACTCTGGTTGTTAGCTAGCTTGTTCCAGAGGCATCATGGTGGATATCAACATGTTAAGGGGTGTTAAACTTTGTTTTCTACTTCCCCCCACATTGCTTGCGATTTTGAGAATAGTCTGATACATGTTGGTTAAAAGCAAGGGTGTCCATCGTAGGCTTTGTTTCCCTGTTACATCCAACAGTTCCTTATAAACAAGCCTAGAACATTCAGAATAGAGGACCTAGGACTCCTGCCTAACAATTTGAGGAGGGACAGTATAGACAGATGGGAGAAATGACTCGGGGATTTAGCATCATGAGACCAGGGAAGATGTCTAGTGGAGACTAAGGAGGGGGAGCCAAGAGTGTGGTGCCCTGAAGTCGAGAGAAGAAAAATGTGTTGAAGGGAAAGTATTTTAACTCTGTTAATGTGGCCAGTGGGGCAGATAAGATAAAGCTTGAAAATTGACCATCGCATTTGACAAATCATTGGTGAACTTCATGAGCTGAGCAAGAAGCTCTGCAGAGGAAAGAGTTTGGGGTGGGGGTGGGGGCTGTCACCGGTGTCAGCAGGTAGAGGCTCAGCCCCTCACTATGGGGTCATTAGGCCCAGGGCCGCAGGAGGCTCGGCTTGTAGCTGGTAGAGGAAGTTGAGTTCTGAGCATGTGTTTCTGTCATTCCTAGCTCTGAGCAGAGTGGCACCAAGAAATGGAAATGTGGTTTCAGTTAGGGATCACCGCAGCACTTATGTGGGGGCTCATCCTGTTTGCTCCTGGAGAGATTTGCATGTATTTCCATGGTCACATTTGCTTCCTTCTGTTTAAAACATTATGTCGCTGAAGGGCAAAATAGCCCAAAGAACAGCTTATTGTAGAAGAAATACACCTATGTGTAGTTAAGTATTTTAATATCTCCTGCTTATTTTTAATTGACCGTTTTAGTTAACATATGAAGTAATGGCTTTTTATGACATTTTCATATATGTGTCATTATGCTTTGTTTATCCTTGTTCCCAGAGCATACACACTGTGCCCCCTCTATCTCCTGTGGTCCCTTTCCTCTCTGCCAAATAGTTGCCCTGCTGTTTTCATGTTGTCTGTATGTGTGTGTGTATGCTGTATGCATGTATTGTTAAACCTTGACAACATATGAAGGAAACGTTTTATTTCCTCTATTTTTTTTTTAGTCTTTTCCCTAGTTCTTTCCATATCCTGCTTCCTCCCTTCAGAGTCTTCCTGCTTTTGCGTCCTCTGTGTGTGAGAGAGGATATATGTATTTAAATCTAGATTATGCGTATGAGAGAAAACGTGTGCTATTTGCCTTTCTGAGTCTGGCTTGTTTGCTTAATGCATTTTTGTTCATCGTTACCTATTTTAATATTTAACCTAGACCTCGTGTTAGGTTACATGTGTATGAACAGACTTTAAACCTTTTATGTTTTATTTGGTTACTTTGTGTGTGTGTGTGTGTGTGTGTGTGTGTGTGTGTGTGTGTGTGTGTGTGCGCGCGCACCATGGCATGTGTGTGTGGAGGTCAAAGGACAGCCCGTAGGAGTCAGTTTTTTGCTTGTACCATGTGGGTCCCCAGGGACCAAGCACCTTCACGTGCTGGGTTCATCGAATCAGCCTTTTGTTTGTTTTGTGGGCTGGTTGGTTTTGTTAATTAGTGGACATTTCAAACCTCAATGTGCTTGCCCCCACCTCCCCTTCCCCATTAGATCTTAGGAATTCAGGCTGTGTGGGAGGAAACACTCCTCGCTGCTTAAAGTTCAGCACCCTCCTTGCTACCATGTGCATCTGCCTACATACAGAACTGTCTGCTAGGAGGTTTGGTCCTGGCTTTCCTGCCTTGCCATCCGAGAGAACGGTCGGGAGAACGCCTTCATTTGAGTGTGCACTACGGGACTTAGATGTGAAACACTGGAGACTTCTCTCTGCCAGAAGCTTTCTTGGCATTTTATTGGGTGCTGGGACCTACTACCTTGTTTTTCAGAATTACCCAAACGTACGTAGTTAAGTGTGTTCACCAGTGCAGTGCTTGGGTATGTGATGAATAAAACTGGCTCAGAAAGAAACTTCTTTGAGAGATATATCTGTATCTATATATTATAAAGCCTATAAATAAAGGCTTGTCTCTCTTTTTTCCTCTTAGGCTATTACTGAGGTATTAAACAGAGCTTAAACAGGGCTTATCTTGAGGGCTTATATGTAATGTACCAGTAATAAAAACCCTGGAAATCTTGCCTGTGGATTTTGTCCCCCACATTAATTTGTTAATGAGATACAAGGAAATATTTAAAAGCTCTTACCTTAATTTCTAGAAGACTCACTTTTTTTTTGCCATTGTTAATTTCTTTCAGTGCTAAGCCAACTGACTTCGATTTCTTAAAAGTTATTGGAAAGGGCAGCTTTGGCAAGGTAAGAGTGTTTAATGCCCCCTTCTGTGATTAAGCACGTAGAGAGAATCTGCTTTGCACGTGTGTGAAGACCTGGCTTAATCTAAGAGCATTAGAGTCATCCCAGAACTTGACAGTGGCTGGAAGTTGCAAAACTCAATGTATCTGAATCACCACATAGATTTTTTTCTTTTCTTTTCTTTTCTTTTTTTTCAGTTTTAAAAATTGTAGTAAAATCATAATTATGTATGTATTTAATTATATTTTCTTGTACTTGGTATCTTTTGGTATCTTTTAAGTTTTCTCAGTTGCTTTGAGAGCAGAAACTGACCCTACTTAACTAATCCTATTTGTGTTTGCTTATCAGATAAGTAGTGATCACTTGGTATATGCTGGGCATTGTGCTAATAATACAAGCAGCAGAGTTAGAAATGGATCCTGCTCTCAGTAATTACAGTTCATCAGGTTATAGATGGTCTGCCATTAAAAACAGATGTCAAGAAGTTAGTGTCAGTCAACCCTGGATAAATCATCTCTCTTCTCCCCCACCCCCTACTCCCACCCTTACTCACTTTCCACTGAAAACAGCAGCAAACCGTTAGCTGGATACGCTGGTGCATGCTTAGAATCCCATCTACTGGGGAGGCTGAGGGGGCAAGATTGAGTTCGAAGCCAGCCTAGACAACAAACATAGCATGGTGTGCTGTCACAAAACAAAAATAGAGGGGTTTGTTGGTTTTGTTTGTTGGTTTTTTAAACTCTGCTTACACCTAGCCTCCACAGGCATTGGTTCTTGTATGTAATATGAAATGAAGCACAGCTGTTCACCTTTCCCGTGTGGGTATGTGGCTGATAGTACAGTTTGTTGGAACTACACCCCGCCCCGACACACACTGACCTCCGTCACATATTTGGCATTCATACATGAACAAACCTGGGTTTAGACATTATGATTGTTAATCATTGATGCTGAATATTTTTAAGACCTGTGACACATTGAGCAGGAACACATAGGCACTAGGAAAGGTATATGCAGGCATGCTCAAATCATCATTATAAACAAATAATTTTATCAAGAAAGCATATATATTATAGAATCTTGTGTGTAACAGAATAGAGCGTGAAATCTATTCCACATGTTACGATATAAACATATAATTTAGAGTGAAAGAAATGAAAACGGGACTTTATCTGTATAGTTGTAATTATATAATTTTTAAAAGTCGAACTTACTAGTTATTTCCAGTGAAAACAGTGGGTGTGATACCCCTGAGGAGGGATCAGGTGAATTCAGGACTGATGGGACAAGAGGTGCTTTGGGAGATCTGGCATGTTCTGTTTGCCCATGTACTGCTGTATAGGTATGAATACTTTATAAAACCGGTTTAATATGTGCAAGCTAAGGCAGGCATGGTGGCACCTTACAGCAATGTGGTACATTTGTCACAACAAACCAGCATTGATGTCATTATTAACAGGCATAATTTACTCAGATTTTGCAGCTTTGACCTTCTCTTCCTACCCAGCTGCCACTTTGCACTTTGGTTTCATGTCTACCTGGTTCATCTTGCCTGTCAGTTCTTCAGACTTCCTCGTTTTTGCCAACCTTGACAGTTTTGAAGTCTGTTGTAGTAAGCCCTTCTGTTGGGCAGCTCTGGTGTTTTTCCTCATGTTTAGACTGAAGTTGTGCGTTTGCACCAGACAGTGGAGGTTTTAGAAGTAAACACACCCATAACTCATTGGTGTGTTAGGTTATCTCACAGTGCCTCAGGACATGTCGTTTACTGGTTATGCAGCCTAATGTATGCTCATCTCAAATAGCTTACATTATAGTCACATTACTACAAATGTGTTTGAATAAATGCATACATGAGCAGTTCTCATCACATCACGAAGTAGACTCAGGCAAACTTAAGTATTACAGCCTACTGCATGTCTGGGCCATGCCATATATGCCATTGTCTATGCCATATATGTCAGTTGTTGACTAAAACATTGTGAATGTATAGCATGACCTAGAATATGTTTCCCTTTTCTGGCATCACATCCTCTGTTTTCTAATATTTACAGTCAAGCCAGACCATTATAAAAGTACAGTGGTCTGTGTTGCCTCTTCCTCCGAATTCTTGTGGATTCAGAGCCTGTAAGAGAAGCCCACATAAAATAATAGTGCATTTTGTTCACTGAAAAAAAAATTGTTTCCCTCCCTTTTATGTAGTGATGAAGTTTATAGCTTCAATGTTTTCTTTTTATTCACTTATTTATTTGTGGGTATCAGTGTGTATGGAAGTCAGAAAGCAGGGTGTGGGAGTCAATTCTCTCCTGCCACGTGGATCCCGGGAATCGAACCTGTCATCAGGCGGGGGAGCAGTCACCTTTACCAAACGCTGAGCCATCTCGACAGCTCCACTGCAGTGTTTCCTAAACAAACTCTGCAGGGCTTAAGGCCGACACATACAGAAAGTCCTTGTGTAGTGTTTACTTTGGTGACCAATTTAGTAAAAATCTCATTCCCAATATATTAAGTAAAATAAATGATCTCTACAAAGTGAGTCGAGGAGAGCCAGGGCTGTTAACACAGAAAAAAACACAAACAAACAAACAAACCCTGCCTTCAAAATCCAAAAAGGAAAAATCTGAGGAAAAGGAGAATTATAGAAAGAAAATTCAGTAATATTCACTCTTTAAAACAAAATCCCTTATGGATTTGCATTTTAGAAACTTTAGCAATCTTAAAAAACTTTAAGTTTACCAACTCTCCAATCATTTGCAAATCTTCCTAACAGGTTCTTCTTGCAAAACGGAAACTGGATGGAAAATATTATGCTGTCAAAGTGTTACAGAAAAAAGTAGTTCTCAACAGAAAAGAGGTAAACTAAAATAGCTCTTGTTTCTCTGGAGCCTATTTTCTTTATTAGCAGTTGTTTTCTGGTATATAATACAAATTGATATTTTGTATTTTTTTTTTCCAGCAAAAGCATATTATGGCTGAACGCAATGTGCTCTTGAAGAATGTGAAACACCCATTTTTGGTTGGATTGCACTATTCTTTCCAAACAACCGAAAAGCTTTATTTTGTTCTGGATTTTGTTAATGGAGGGGAGGTGAGTTTTATAATTAGCTGCCTAACACAGATTGTCCCTAGAAAAAAACGAGTAACTTGAAATCCAGGAAAAAACGAGTAATGTGAAATCCAAAAAGTTCTTCTGTAAAACATTGAGCTGACAGTGCTGTTTGCAGAGTGAAAACAGCCTTCTGCAGACCGTGCAGAACATAGAGGACGATTTTGTCAAAGCTATATTGCAAGAGTGAAAACTGCAATGTTAGCGTGGAACGTGGTGTGTGATGCAGATAGCGATTGTTTTAACCATTGCCTGTGAGTGTTAGCCCAACACGTTGTTTTCTAAGATGAGCAAACTGTAACTAACTGAGGTGAAGCCTGTGTGGGTGGCGCTTCATGTTCAATCCCTTTCCAGAGGGTACATGTGTGTCAGCATGCTAAAGAGTCTGACAGATCTTGGAGAAAGGATTTTTTTTTTTTAAAGAAAAATCATTTTAATCACAGATCCCCCTTTTTTGTTCGTGACAGTTATCCATGGTCCCCAAAACTCTTAATTCAGAAGACTACTGATACCCTTTCTGGAAATTCTACTAATACAGTAACCGATACAGTGATAATATGTGTCAAGTATTACTTACGTGTCCAGGGTTCTGGCTCGCTGTGTATTACTTACGTCACATCCAGCTGCTGGAGTGATGCAGTCAGAGCTACGTGGTGAGCTCAGGCAGCCTGGTAACAGGGCTCCGGCGCGCAGCCATTCCCGTTGTTCTACTTCCCAACTCCCTACTTACGTAATCTGTTTGACCTTTGACCCACAAGTTTATTTAACTAGTAGATTTTATAATATCTTTACAAAGCATTCACCTATCCCTCCATCTCAGCAAAGAAGAAAAACTCAATGTTACTGTTCTTCAGTTACGTATAGAATGAAGGGGACCAAAAATAGAAAATGAAGTCACACATGGTGGCAAACGCCTTTGATCCCAGCGTTGGGAAGGCTTCTTTCTTTCTTTCTTTCTTTCTTTCTTTCTTTCTTTCTTCTTTTTTTTTTTTTCTTTTCTTTTTTTGGCTTTTTTGAGACAGGGTTTCTCTGTATAGCCTTGGCTTGGCTGTTCTGGACTCACTTTTGTAGACCAAGCTGGCCTTGAACTCACAGTGATTCACCTGCCTCTGCCTCCCAAGTACTGGGACTAAAGGCATGCACCACCACACCGGATGGGGAGGCATTTTTCTTTTCAATGCTTTCTCATGTTTTTGTTTGTTGTTTGTTTTGAGACAGGGCCTTGCTATATATGTAGTTCCCTTCTGACTTGGCACTCTCTGTGTATCCTTAAGATGTCCTGAAACTTATGGCAGTCTCTCTGCCTCAGCCTCCTGAGGGCTGGGGTCAAAGGCGTGTACCACCATACCTTCCTTTTGTTTTGTCTTGTTTTTGTTTTTGAGACAGGGTTTCTCTGTGTAGCCTTGGCTGTCCTAGACTCACTTTGTAGACCAGGCTGGCCTCGAACTCACAGCGATCCTTCTGCCTCTGCCTCCCGGGTGCTGGGATTAAAGGCGTGCACCACCACCGCCCAACCATACCTTCCTTGTTTGTCTGTAGAAAGCCTAGGCTGTAGGCCTCAGCCTTCCCTCCTCAGCCGCCCAGTGCTGGATGATAGATGTGCGCCACTGTGCCCAGCTCCTGTGTTCTCGCTGTGATTTGTTCCCTGATAGTCATACTTCAACCCTCCACACGGGACATGGAGTTCTGTACTACCTAATCTCTTCATTAGAGCCAAGTGGAGTGTCGAGAATAAGCTATGGGCTGCTGGGCAATTCAGCCTTTCTGAGTCCTACCTTAACACTGTTGGGGAGGGGCTGGGCATGGTGGTGCACGTCTTTAATCCCAGCACTCGGGAGGCAGAGGCAGGTGGATCCCTGTGAGTTCAAGGCCAGCCTGGTCTACAAAGTGAGTCCAGGACAGCCAAGGCTACACAGAGAAACCCTGTCTCCAAAGCCAAAACCAAACCAAACCAAACCAAAAACAGACAAACAAACAAAAACCACTGTTGGGGAGATTGATTAATAGAAGTGCTTTTTTTTTTTTAATAAGCCTTACAAGAAGGGTCAGGTAATCACATAGTAATTACAGATAATTACATGGCAGCGTTTTCTAAAGTGGCTATCTGGAACGGTGTGGATACTATCGCAGCGAGGACCCAGTGGAGTATGTGGGAGGCGAGAGAAGTCAGTGAGGGCAGCAAAGATGCATGTTTGAAGATGGACTAGTACGAGAGTTGGATGAGCGATAGGAAACACGGTTGCCGATGAGGGATGTGGACAGGACAGCCCTGTGCTTTTGGGAACTTTCAGCATTCTTGTGTAATGCCACATGTGACTGATACTAACAGCTTTCCCATCAATTCGCAGTTATTTTTTCACTTACAACGAGAAAGGTCGTTTCCTGAGCACAGAGCGAGGTTTTATGCTGCTGAGATTGCCAGTGCCTTGGGTTACCTGCACTCCATCAAAATAGTGTACAGGTGAATCACTCATTTACGTTGCGTGCAAAGTACCTTTTAAGTATTTAATTCCAGGCAACATTCAGATTTTTCTCTTCTTTTAATTTGATACAGAGACTTGAAACCAGAAAATATTCTTTTGGATTCGATGGTAAGTGTTTTTTAAATCTTAAAAAAAAAAAAAAACCTTACAGTTTTCACTTTGTTGTTGTTATGCATGTTAGGAAACTATCTTAAAGGTTCCATGTTGTAAGATTGCATTTCTGTTACATTTTTGAAATGACATTTTGCTTTGAGGAATCCTGATAGTGTTTCTAAGGGGACAGGTTGAAAAAACAGAGAGCCCACAAAGATAAAGGCCTAGCGTGGAGGAGTCCCTTTATGGTGAAGCTGTTCCCTCTCTTGACTGTGGTGAGAGCTACAATACATAGAGATTGCATAGACTACACATGCACATACAGGGTTGTACATTCTCAAAACAGTGACACGAAACAAGGTCAATATTGTAATTAGCAATTTTGTACTCTGTCTGTTTCTTGCTTGACATTTGAGCAAAGTTTTGGCTTTGAAGTAAAGCCGGATGAGGTTGTAGTCTACGTTTTTGCAATTTTACTTGTTTTTATAGTTATTTTAAAATAAAAAGGGTTTCAAAATTGTCAGTTCAGGTCCAGGGATATAAGTCAGTGGGTAGATTGTTTAGCATGCAGGAAGCCTTGGCTTTACCCTAGCACTTGGGAGGTGGAGGCAGGAGCATCTAGATATTCTCTACTGCATAGTAAGCTTAAAGCCAGCCTCGCCTCTATGAAACTCTGTCTCAAACACACACACACACACACACACACACACACACACACACACACACTAGACTGGCAAGACTACACAGTGGCTTGAAGACACTCAGCACAGAATCTGACAACCTGAGTGCAAACTCCAGGGCCAAGGGTGGAAGGAACGGCCAACCCTTGAAAGTTGTCTTCATGCCTGCACACATGCACATGCACACACAAATACACACAAGTACACACTTCTTTCTCTCTCTTGCACATACACATAAATAAATAAATAAAAGTTTAATGGGGGGAAGGGCTGGAGAGATGGCTCAGAGGTTGAGAGCACTGCCTGCTCTTCCAAAAGTCCATGAGTTCAATTTCCAGAAACCACCTTGATGGCTCACAGCCATCTATAATGAGATCTGGTGCTCTCTTCTGGCATGCAAGTGTTACATGTAGGCGGAACGTTGTATACAATAAATAAATCTTTTTAAAAAGAAGTTTAAGGGGCTAGAGGGATGGCTCGGTGGTTAAGAGCACTTGCTAGTCTCAGGCTTGGTTCCCAGCATCTGCATCAGGTGAGTCACAACCACCTGTATCTGTAGTTACAGAGGGTCTGAGGCTTCTGGTATTGTCAGGCACCTGCCTGCATGCGGTATACATGGACTCATGGAGGCACATATATGTACATGCAAAATAAAAAGTTACAGTTAGGAGCTTGTTAATTCGTGTCTGTGCATTGCTTTATCTTGCTGCCTTGTATTTGGCAGGGGCATGTTGTCCTAACAGACTTTGGACTTTGCAAAGAAGGAATCGCTATTTCTGATACCACCACAACCTTCTGTGGGACACCAGAGGTAAGAAATACCTTTGATCACTGATATAATTTATAATGGATAAATACAAGTCACACTGCATATGCAGAAGAGCTGAAATAGAACTTGTTAGAGCTTCCAGCTCTCTGTAAAGTTAAGAGTGTATGGGAGGATTTTTCCCTGTGGTTGGGAAATGCCACAGGATCCTTTTGAATGATCTGACAAAGATAACATGTTTATATGTTCTTGATATTAAAAGTTTGCTTTGGAAACCAACCATTGGGCAAAATGTCCTCATTCCAGCCACAAACAGCATCTGCCTAAAAATGGGCAACTTAGATGTAGGCAGAGTCGACAGCCGCACTCTGCCAAGTCAGGGTAAGCAAGTCCTCAGTAGTTCCTGCCCTGCAAACAAGTCTGGCAGAGATAATAGGCCAGAAAGCTGAAGATGAGGCTCCAACATTATAAAGTATATTGGGTGACTGGTCAGGTAGTAAACTGTCTTAAGTCAAGTTGTACATTTTGGAAGCTGCTAACCCACACTGCTGGTTCACTCAGGAATTTAAATTTTACTCCTCCTCAAGTCTCTGAGGGGCATTGAAGACAAGATAGTTTAGTTTTACAACCAAGCTTAGTTGATTAGGGGACAAGATTGTCTTAGATTAAGTTAAAGAAGTTAAGCTATTAGAGTTGAGATAGGATAGATACTGAATTTCATTCGGAAATTTAGACCCAAGAAGGCAGGAAAGACACTTCAAAAGGGATGAATGCAGATGGCCAAGTCACTATGAATGTAACATGTATAGAACTCATTATTCTCATGATTGTCACATGGTTCTCCCTGCTGTATGTAGTTTGTTTTATACATGTGTAATAAAATAAAAGTATTTTTTTTAAAGTTTGCCTTGAACATCTTTAAACATTTAATTATATTTCTAATCTAAAAATTCAAGTAAGTAAAAGTGTCCTAAAATTTATTGTGGAGATAGTTGCCCTACACCATAAATGTGCTTACAGCATTGAATTGTACACTTTAAAGAGTATTGAACAGTATTCACATACCTTACTAAAGCTGTGTTTAGTAGCTGTGACACATGCCTTTGATCCCAGCCCTTGGGAGGCAGAGGCAGGCAGAAGCCCAAGTCCCAGCCAGGGCTACACAAAGAAATTCTGTCTCCAATCTCCCCCTCCCCACACACACTCCCCCTCCAAAGAAAAGGCTGTTTCAGGGCTGGAGACGCAGCTCAGCAGTTAAGAGTACTTGCTGCTCTTGCCAAGCCTGGGGTTTAGTTCCCAGCACACAGTGTGGCTTACAACCATGCATAACTTCAGTTCCAGGAGATCAATCTCTGCTAGCCTGTGAGGGCTCTGCATGCATGTGGTACACGTACATGTATGAAGCAAACCACACACACACACACACAAAAGGTTTTTCTGTGTATATGTATGGAAATGTGAAACCTCATTAATATGTATAATTAATGTGTGTGAACTTGTGATTAGTGTGTTTTGTTTGTGGTGGTTTGGTTTGGTTTTTTGAGTCAGGGTTTCTCTGTGTAGCCTTGGCTGTCCTGGACTCACTTTGTAAACCAGGCTAGCCTCAAACTCACAGCGATCCACCTGCTTCTGCTTCCCGAGTACTGGGATTAAAGGTGTGCATGCACCACCACACCTGGCTGTAATTCTTAGTAATTCTTCATTATAATTCTCACTCTAAAGGAGAAAATGGATAATTACTAAATTAGGAATTCATCTGTAACCTGGAACATGGTAGGAAGAAGCTCCCCTGAGCTCAAGAATTTGCAGGCAGGCCTGGAAACAGTGAGACTAAGGATGGGTGAACAGATGAGCTCTTCATTCAAGTGGGAACATTTTAAATAATAACTAGGCTGACCTCCCCATCCTGATCCTCCTAACTTCTTCCCAAGTTCCAGAATAAAAGGCATGCACTGCCATTCCTCGCTAAATTCTAAAGTAATCACTTTGATGGAGGACTTTCTCCTCATTGTGGATCCTGTGCTACCTGGGTTTTGTTGTTGTTGTTGTTTTGTTGTTGTTGTTGTTGTTGTTGTTTCCCCTTTATGGGCTTTATCTCTACGTAAGTTGGTGTGTACTTATATTTTAAAGTGTTCCAGTTGATATCTCTCTCCACTGTGACAGAGTGAGAATGTAGAGCTCATTGGAAATCTAGATAGTGTCTTACATCTGAGTAATCATACCTGAAATCTGTTTGCTTTATCAATTCCTGAGTCACTGAGTTGATGTCATGTTCTCGTTTTTTTTCTATAGTACCTTGCACCTGAAGTGATCAGAAAGCAGCCCTATGACAACACTGTGGACTGGTGGTGCCTGGGTGCTGTTCTGTATGAAATGCTGTACGGGCTGGTATGTATGCGTCTCTGCTCTTCAATATTCCACTGCGCCATTGGTAACGTAGAAACCAGTCATCTCAAAGATGCTGGGGTGGCATCAGCACAGCAGTACTGGCCCTGTTAAAAAATGGCGCCAGGTGCGGTGGCCCACGTACACCTTTAATCCCAGCATTTGAGGAGGCAGAGGCAGGTGGATTGTTGTGAGTTCGAGGCCAGCCTGGTCCACAAAGCAAGTCCAGGACATCCAGGGCTAAGCAGGGAAACCCTGTCTTGAAAAAAACAAAAAACAAAAACAAAACAAAAAAGAAACAAAACAAAACAAAAAGAAAAGAAAAATGTTACTACTTTTAAACACCAGTATACTATTTCTATATTACTTCAGTCATTTCCTTTCTTCTCACAGTTTGAGAAACAGGCATCAAGTCATAACATTGAACTTACTTGTTTTGTTGTATTTTGTTTATACCAGATATCACCTGTATTAATTTCAAAAAGATGGAAATAAAGAGTTTTCAATTACTAGCATATTACTATCATGTTTTAAAGGATAACGCATTAGGGGTTTTGCCTTCCATTCTGTTTTTCCAGGATTGAATGAATGTGCGCATTTCCAGGGTCTATGCCACTGGATGCACCTGTACAACCTGTTTCCCTTCCCTGGCTTAAAGGATTCACTGTGCAGTTTAGTTCCAGTTTTCAGCAAGCATGCCTACGGCCAGCCAGAGCTGCTGGTTAAAGAGGCTACCATTCTAACCCAGGGCAACCTAGTCAGGCTTTTTAGTTTACATACCCTTATAACACTGAATTTGTTTTTCTTTTGTGTATGTGCGCGCATATGCATGCCAATGTGGCTAAATGGGCAAGTTAGCAAGCCCTGAAAAGCGTTGTGTTTCTGCATCCCAGCGCTGGGGTTACAGACGTGCCTGGCGTTTTACGTGGATACTGAAGACCTGAGCTCAGATTCTTAGGCTTGCACAGCAAGTACTTTAGTGGCTGAGTCATCACCTCAGCACCTAAATTTTTCTTTCCTTTGGCCCATTTGAAATATTTGGAATTTCTTTCTAGATACTTGTCATCCCCTAAGTATATAGCGGCCCCATGCAGTAACTTCTGAGGCGGCAGCCAGTGTTGGTGCTAAATATACTATCAGCTCAGGGGAGAGACCTGCAAACTGTGGAGCTCAATGAAGTTAAGCATATTATAGATTCCAAAGAATAATAAGACAGCAGCGTCCTTCCCTCAACTGTGGATGGCTTGTTAAAAGCTACTTTTTAGGTTATGGTGGTGACAGTGGGTGCCAGGTAACCCCTTAATCCCTCAACCTTATTTAGGCATTGTCATCTAGATATTTCATAATCCTTAGAATTTCTTTGAAGAGGTTTGAAAGTATGAAATAAGGTTATATTTTAGAAGGTAAAAGGTTGTTTTGCTTTTGTTTTTTGTCTGTTTCTTACAAAAAGAAAAAGAAAACTGACAGGGCTATAAAAGGTCCCTAACCTTTAAATATTATTTTTTATTTTAAAACTTTTAGCTAGATAACTAGCTGTAAGTCATTCTCCCAAAACTGTCTCCTGTACTTAGGAAGAAGCAGCATCTTCAGGTCTGTATCTACTGCTTTGATCACTTTATCTTCCAATCTTAAGTCATCTGATGTTTGGTCCGTCTGGAATGCCTGTTACCAGCGACTTGTGTCATCATACTTACGTGACTTAGACGCTGGTCTCTGAGTGCAAAGAAACACGAAGAGACAGCACGGCCAAGGCAGCTCTTGCAAAAGAGAGCACTTCATTCGGGCTTGTTGACAGTTACAAGGTTTTGTCATCAGGAAGAGTGTGGCACTGGAGCAGTAGCTGAGAGATGTATCCTGGTCCACAGGCCAAGGGACAGAAAGAGACACTTGACACACGCTTCCTCCAACAAGGCTGGGCCTCTTAGTCCTTCTAATAGCACCACTCCCTGATGACTAAGCATTCAAATATATGAGCTAATGGGGGCTATTTTTATTCAAACCACCACAGAATGGCATAACCAGCTACTTCTTTTTTTGTAATATGCACTATTGTAAGTATGTGGCTTAAAAGCAGTTTACGGAGAGCTGCTGGAAAAACTGACCCTGCTTCACCCAGTGGACGTGTGCATTGATAGTGCTTTAGGCTTTAGAAGCGCCCCAAGAGGGCTGTGAGTTTCTGCAGCTCTCCATACCCCCTGCTCTCTGAAGAGCAAGGCCAAGTCCAGCATCATTTTTTTTTGAACATGTCTTACTGTGGGGTCCTGGCTGACCTGGAATTCACCATGTAGACCTTGCTGAGCTCTCAGATGTCTACCTACCTCTGTCTTCCAAGTGCTGGGATTAGCAGTGTGGCCACTTCACTCCAATCCAACTTCTTTTAAACCATTTTCAAATAATTTGCTAACCTCTGTTGTTTTGTTTTGCTTTCTTTTATTTTCCCAGCCCCCTTTCTACTGCCGAGATGTGGCTGAAATGTATGATAATATTCTTCATAAGCCTCTAAACTTGAGACCAGGCGTAAGCCTCACAGCCTGGTCCATTCTGGAAGAACTCCTAGAAAAAAACAGGCAAAATCGACTTGGCGCCAAAGAAGACTTTGTAT
Source organism: Acomys minous (assembly GCF_964271855.1). Lineage (NCBI taxonomy): Eukaryota > Metazoa > Chordata > Mammalia > Rodentia > Muridae > Acomys > Acomys minous. The sequence continues at coordinate 108,966,758 of NC_140483.1, read as the reverse complement.
GTATCTGAGTAGCAATTGTTAAACTTAATTAAATTTTGGAGATAAATTCTTATTTGGTATTTTGTGAAATAGCCATTACAGAATTGGGCTGGGAGACATTCTTGTCCCCATTTTCCAGTAGTGTTCATATACTTTAATTTAGTTCTGTTTTCATTTGATCTTAATTACAGTTTATCTGGTTATCCTGTATCTGGCTTTTTATTGTTTGTTTTTGTTTTTGTTTTTTGAGACAGGGTTTCTCTGTGTAGCCCTGCCTTTCCTGGAACTCACTGTGTAGACCAGGCTGGCCTCGAACTCAGAGATCTACCTCCCTCTGACTCCCAAGGGCTGGAATTAAAGGCGTGCGCCACCACTACCTGGCTGGATCTGGCTTTTATATCTTGCTTCTTCTTGCTTATTTTCATTTGTGACAATTTCTTTTTTTTTTTTTTTAACTTGATTTTATATGTATTGATATGAGGATGTCAGATCCCCTGGAACTGGAGTTACAGACAGTTGTGAGCTGCTGTGTGGGTGCTAGGACTTGAACTCAGGTCCTCTGGAAAAGTTGCCTGTGCTCTTAACCTCCAAGTCATCCTTCCATCACCACCCCCACCCTCCCTTCTTATGAGGTGTCATATAGTATATTTTTTGACTACTACCATTTATTTTTTTGTCAGTTTTCTTTTAAAAGAAACTTAAACTACATAGCGTAAAATCTAATACAACTGTCTCACAGAGTACTAGGATCAGAAATGTATGCCATACCCAGAAATTTTATTTTATTTTATTATGTTTTGCCGTTACTGTTTGTTTTGATTTGAGACAAGTCGGTGATGTGCAGCCTAACCTCAGACTAGCTGCAAACCACCTGCCTCTGCTTCCCAGATGCTGGGATTTCAGGAATGTGCTGCCACACCCAACCTTAAAAATTTATGTTTTTATTGCTAAATAATATAAACATTTCCTTAAACCTATAACGCAAACTACCCAACTCAACCCATGAGGGGTGTAGGGTTGTCCTCAAGCCCTCATCTTGGTAGAGTTGTGGCTTTAGTTACTTCCATGTCTTCATGACACACACATTCCTGAATATCTTCAGTCCCAAGTGCTGGGATAAAAGGAATGCGCCACCACCGCCCGGAAGAGTCTTCAGTGTCAACTTCATACTGCCACCTGAGTTTCTTAATCCTGGCTCAGGAGATGGCTCAGTGGATAAGTGCTCACTGAGCGAGCCTGAGGACCTGCGTGTAGATCCCCAGACCCATGTGAAGAATGTGCAGAGTAAATGCTTCTGTAACCCAGAGCTGGAGAGGTGGCAACAAGGGTCTCGGGGACTCAGCAGCCTGTCTAGTTGAGTCAACACCAGAAAACGGTCTCTAAGCCTAAGGTGGAGAACGAAAGACCCCACCAAGAACTTTGGCTGGCTTGCATATCACACACATGCATCACATGTACAACACTCCCTAAAACTAGAAAATTCACATTATATCTCTTTTTTATTTATTTATTTTTGGTTTGGTTTGGTGTTTTTGTTTTTTCAAGACAGGGTTTCTCTGTGTAGCCCTGGCTGTCCTGGACTCTCTTTGTAGACCAGGCTGGCCTCGCACTCATAGAGATCCGCCTGCCTCTGCCTCCCAAGTGCTGGGATAAAAGGCATGCGCCACCACTGCCCAGAAAATCTTTTTTAAAAGATTGAAATCTTATCTAGGCAGTGGTCATGCACGCCTTTAATCCCAGCGTTCGGGAGGCAGAGGCTGGAAGATCTCTTTGAAGCCAGCCTGGTCTACAGTTCCAGAACATAAAAATTATACAGAGATATCCTGACTTGAAAGCAAAAACAAAAAACAAACAAAACCCTGAAATATTGATGATAGCCTGTTCCTTTTCACAAGAAGTGTATTCACTTTCCATTTGCTTATCCTAGTCAGACATCTGAGAGAGAGAGACCTCCCTTCTCTTTCTTACCACCTTCCGTATTTAACCAGCTATGCGTGCGTGCGTGTGTGCGTGCACACGTACACACACTACAGGACTCTTAGTTTCTCAACCATACTAACCTTTTCGGGTTGTCTGGAACATTCCCTTTTTGTTTTTTTGTTGACTGGTTGCTATGTATCCTTTCGACCTTAATATCCTGTGTCGTTTTCTTTTCATTTAAGAAATACAAGTTTGCTTTGTACACTGCAAGTAGCAGCAGATACAGCAGTAACAGAAGCGCTTGCCCCACCCTGCAGAGATGCCCCAAAGGCTGAGTACCAACCCCTCCATAGGTGTGGCAGAGTTTGAGTCCCAGTGCACAGACTGGGTGGCTCATAGACACCTTAACACCAGCTTCAAGGAATCTAATATCTCTTCTGACCTCTATGGGCACCTGCACACACACAAAATAAACTTTAAAATGCCTGTGGTATGCTCTGGGGCAGGCAGGCTCCTTCCCTTGGCTTTCACTTTTGCCGCCTGTATAAGTCGACTGGCTTTTTATGTGTTTTCAGAAATTAGTTGTTTATACGTGTGTAATACTTTATTCTTCTTATAACACTTTAATTTCCACATTTTGTGCTCATCTTTTAAAAATGTATGAATTATTTAGGACAACATTGTTAACCCTGATTTACTGTGGGAAAACTGTGCTTATGAAAAGGACGTTACCTATGTATAATCTGTCTTTCCAGAACCTGTGACCAGGAGTCACATAAATATTCCATTCAGAAAAAAAAAAACGAGTGGCAAAATGGAAGTAGTTAAACCTTGTAACATTCTTCAACAAGTATTTAAATTTTTGTCATTACTAAAAAAAAATTTTTTTTTCATCTTCTAGCTTGAAATCCAGAATCATCCTTTTTTTGAGTCGCTCAGCTGGACTGACCTTGTACAGAAAAAGATCCCACCACCGTTTAACCCTAATGTGGTAAGTATGTGTTTTTTCTAAAATAGTGAAACCTAGAACTAAGTTCATTATGGTTTTGGAAGTGGATCACCAAAGCCTCCGTGAATGAAAGGGAGTCAGTACCTAAGTATTTGTGCAGCCTGTCGCCAAGACTTGTCTAGCCAAGCCGACTTGCCTGTCATTACTTACACACACACACACACACACACACACACACACACACACACACACACACAAAGAAAACAGAAACTTCAAGGTGACCAGTAAGACCACAGTTAGATCAACCGTCTTCCTGCATCGTAATTACGAGTGCTTCTATACAGAGATTGAAAGGATGGTCTTCATAGGTGGAACCTAAGGTAGCTATTATCATTTCTGTACACACTAAACCAGCATCCAAGAGAAATTAATGACTTTTTTCCCAGGGTCTGTCGGGGGGTGGGGGGGTGTGCCTTAAAGTTGTTGTTTTAAATGAATCCCAAAAGTTCTATTTTACCAATAAAGACTTAGGAGCCAGACGCTGGGGTGAAAACCTCCTAGCTCAGAGAGGCAGAAAAAGCACCCAACTGACCCATGTCCTGATGGAAAAAGCCCCAAAATGCTTACTAGCTCAGCTGACAGCCCAGGAAGAAAAGGCCCCCCAAAAACCAAAGCCAATGTCTTGCTTGCTCAAAAGTCAAAGGCCAAGGAGCTGAAGAAACTCATGAGCTAAATAGCTAAAAGCCAAAGAGCCCCTTCTACCTCTACATGTAACTGTATTTTTTTTCTTTGTTTTTGTTTTTGTTTTTTGGGGGGGATATGGTTTCTCTTGTAGTCCTGGCTGACCTGGACTCACTTTGTAGACCAGGCTGGCCTCGAACTCACAGGAGATCCACCTGCCTTTGCCTCCCAAGTGCTGGGACCATAGGTGTGCACCACCATGCCTAGCTGCTACTTTTTTTTTTTTTTTAGTATTTATTTACTTATTATGTATACAGTGTCCTGCCTGCATGTACACTTGCACTCCAGAAGAAGGCAACATATCTCATTGTAGATGGTCATGAGCCACTATGCAGTTGCTGAGAATTGAACTCAGGACCTTTGGAAGAGCAGCCAGTGCTCTTCACCTCTGAGCCATCTCTCCAGCACCCTTGCTCCACCTCTTCACCTAGTGTTAACTTTATTAAATTCTGTGTACTGAAAATTCTTGGATTAAAGGTGTGTGCTGGGGCTGGCTGAACCACACCATAATCAGCTATTTACAATAAATAGAAAGTTCTTGTATTAATGGTGTGTGCTAGGGTTCAACTACCCGCAAACAAAAGACAAGCTTTGACAGTTCACAATCTCAGGGATCACAGTGGGATCAAACTTCCTGCCAACATAAAGTATCTTTGCCTACATTAGTTTTTGAGGCAGTCTCTCCCACTGAACCTGAGCTCACGCATCCAGCCTGGCTGGCTCACCAGGGAGCTCCCAGAAGTACACATGTGCAAACCCTGCTCAGACAGTGACATGGGTCCTGAGATCAGAGCTCAGGGCCTCATGCTTGCTTGCTAAATGTTTTTGTCAATTCAGCTGTATCCCCAGCCCTAAGCAAAATCTTCTAATGGGAAATATAAGGTGCCCTATCTTTTTAGAAAATAATGAAAGTGTTAAAGTTTTCATGCTAGCTAGACTTATTAGGTCTGCTGATGGAAGCAGTTTACCTAAAGGTACATTTTTAAGCAAAAAGCTGATCAGACACGTGTTTGACAGAATTAACAGCAGGTAAAGTTTAGAAATCAATATATAGTAATAAATAGATTGCTAATAATCATCAAGAATTCGGTAATAATATTAGTAGCCACTGATAACTTCTTTTGTATGCATGCACACTTTGTATTTATTTGGCTGTTCTATAACCTGTGTCTCAAACCCACTACTGTTAATGTTCTCATTAGTATATCTGTTTATAGATGGACAGACAGTCACAGCCGGATGAAAACTGATAGCACCAATATTCAATTCTGGGTGTGATTCCAAAGTCACTGTTGTGGAGTGTTTGCATGGGTGTGCGTGGGCATCTGAGAACATTCATTCCTATGAGGGCCAGAGGAACCTTCTGTTGGCACAGCAGAGTTTGATTCCCAGCACGCAGGCTTATAGATACCTTAACCCCATATACACACCTTAACCCCAGCTTCAAGGAATCCGATATCTCTTCTGACCTCTGTGGGTAGCTGCATTTTGGCATCATCCATTTTGTTTCATTTTATGTTTTGAAGCAAAGACTCTCGCTGGTTTAACCTAGGCTGGCTGAGCAGTGAGCTTGGGGTCTGACTTAGTACACGTACCCAGTACTGGGATGGTATACAAGTGTGACCAGGCCAATGTTTTGGAGGTTTTGGGGGGTTTGTTTTGGTTTGGTTTGGTTTTTGGTTTTTTGAGACAGGATTTCTCTGTGTAGCCTTGACTGCCCTGGACTTGCTTTGTAGACCAGGCTGGCCTCGAACTCACATCGATGCACCTGCCTCTGCCTCCCAAGTGCTGGTGGGATTAAAGGCGTGCACCACCGCCACCCGGCCAAGCCAGTGTGTTTAAACCTGAACTCTAACTCAGGTTCTCCTGTCTACAGAACAAACACTTGAGCAAGTGAGCCACCCCCAGCCCCACATGTTTTCATTTCTTGGTGTGTGAAACTGAGGGAGATAAGGAAATTACTTAAAGAAGTAGGTGTGATTCTGTATACTCAGGCTTGATTAAAGGTTAGAGTCTGTGCATAGTAGCTGTGATATTTCACACCCTCCAACATTTATTTCATGTAGTTCAGAAATGACTCTGGTAAAGAGCATTGGCTCCTCTTGCAGAGGTGCTGAGTTCAATTCTCAGCAACTGCATGATGGCTCACAGCCATCTGTAACTAGTTTCAGGGGATCCAGTGGCCTCTTCTGGTGTGCAGAGGTACATCCAGACAGAACACCCATATACATAAAAATACACAATTTGGTGTGGTGGGGTGGCACACGCCTTTGGTCCCAGCACTTGGGAGACAGAGGCAGGCAGATCTCTGAGTTGACGCCAGCCTGGTCTACAAAGTGAGTACAGTATAGCTAGGGATACACTGAGAAACCCTGTCTCAAAAAACCAAAAGTAAAATTTTAGAAATCTGTAAAAACAAAAAAGCAAAGCATGTGTGTGTGTGTGTGTGTGTGTGTGTGTATGCACATGCACAAACACACTGAAGAAATGGTAATCAAACTAAAGAAACTAGCGATGAGCAAGACCAAAAAAAAAAAAAAGTTCAAAACACAATGAGACAGAAAGTCTACAAAGTACTGTTGAATCCGTTTTGTGTTTTTTCATCTATTCCTGAGCATGGCCCCTGCCTTGAAGGGTGGTTAATATGCCCAGAGAGACTCCAATGGAGGAAACTGGAATTTTTTCCTTTGCCAGTGGGTATGAAATGCAGATAGCCTCTTGGTTAGGCTTGGGAACCCATGCGCATTTCCCCCTCGCCGAGCTGGGACCCCCATCTGCCTTGAACCTGTGCAGGCTTTTTGTGTGCTGACATAGTCTCAGTTCCTATGTTGTATCTGGAAGACACTGTTTCCTTGTACTCAGCAGCCATCACCTCTGACTCATTAAAATCTGTCTGCCTTCTCTTTCCCATACATCCCTGAGCCTCCAGCACAGGGCTTTGGGGAAGGCAACTCATTTAGGACTGAGGGCTCCCAGTCTCTCGCTCCGCACAGTATCCAGTTGTGGGCTTCTTTGCTAGTTCCTGCCTACTGCAAGAAGGAGCTTCTCCGATGAGGGATGAGAAAGGCGCCGGTCTACAGATACAGCAGTAGGTCACTAGGAGTCACTTTATTGCTATATTCCTTTAGCAGAATCACAGTATTAGGTATTCCCCTTGGCTCGTGGTCTTTATAGTCTCCGGTTCTTGGACGGCTTCCTTCTCACGGAATGGGCCTTACGTTCCATCCATCAGAGCAGTTGGTTGCTCCTACAGCATTTGTGTCACTACTGTAACAGCGTATTTTCTAAGCAGATCACTGTTGTGGGTTGCAGTGTTTGTAGTTAGAACATACTGATGATTGCCTTTCTTCTCCAGTACTGTGCAGAGTACCCTTCAGTACTACGAACATTAGCAGGTGCTCTAGTTAGGAACCAGCTCTGCTTCTCTGTGCCTTCTATCTAGGGCTGGAGTAGATGGAAATTGCTTAGCTTTGGTTTTTATTTATTTATTTTTTCTGTTTTTTTGAGACAGGGTCTCTCTGTGTAGCCTTGGCTGTCCTGGACTCGCTTTGTAGACCAGGCTGGCCTCGAACTCACAGCGATCCACCTGCCTCTGCCTCCCAAGTGCTGGGATTAAAGGCGTGCGCCACCACTGCCCGGCTTAACTTTGGTTTTATTGTGGAAATTTTTTTTCTTTGTCAATTGATTGAGAGTTTTACTGGGCATAATAGTCTGGGCTGGTATCTGTGGGTCTCTTTAAGAGTTTGTAGAGCATCCATCCAGGCCCTTTCAGAATCTCCATTGAAAAGTATTGGAGATGTCTTTATAGGTTACTCTGTCTTTTTCCATTGCAGCTTTAATACCCTTTTGTTGTTTTGTTTAGAATTTATTATGTGGTTTGTGTACTTGTGTATTTGTTGGTCTGTGTACTTTTTATATCTTGATAGGCACCTACTTTAGTCATTTGCTTGGTTGGTTTGGTTTGGTTGTCAAGACAGAGTTTCTCTGTGTAGCCTTGGCTGTCTTGGAACTTGCTCTGTAGAGCAGGCTGGCCACAAACTCAGAGATCCACCTGCCTGAGTGTACCACCACCAACCTTTTTAGTACCTCTTTCTTCAAATTGGAGAGATGATCTTCTGTGATTTTGTTCTTGTTTTCAATTCTGTCTCTTTGACCTGGGTTTCTTCCTCTATCCATATTTTATAGATTTGGTCTTTTCGTAGCATCCCAGATTTCCTGCATGTTTTCCACCTCTATTTTCTTTAGAATTAACATTTGTTTGACTGAGTTGGCTCTTTTTTGTACCTTGTTTTCAATACTTGAGATTCTCTCTTCCATGTTTTTTGTATTATGTATGGGAATATGGGTGAAGGGTACTTTCAGGAGTAGAAATTACTCAAAGAGCTACATCATCAAAGCCTACCCCAGCACAGCTGACAACTCACACCACACTGCACAGTCTGTAGGCAGCTCAGCAGGTTGGAGACTGACCCTTCCAGTGACTCAGCTGATAGAAACCTGCCTCTTCCAGGCAGCTTGTCTGGTGTCAGAATCTTCTTTGCAATTTGGCTTCTTTACATGGGGGTTAAGGGAAAGGGTAGCTAGTGAATTTGATTAGTTTCAGGGACTTCCTGACGCTGTTTTGAGTTCTTTACCTTTCTGCTTAAGGAATTTTCCTGTAGGGTGGGATATTTCAATTTTGGAGGAAACCGTTATACATTTGGTAGGGCTTACCTCTGAGGTTTTTGTTTGACTTCCTAAATTTTTTATTTATACTTTTTGTTTTGGTTTGGACTTTCTTCTTCCTTCCTTCCTTCCTTCTTTCCTTTCTTGTTTTTTCAAGACAGCCTTGGCTGTCCTGGACTTGCTTTGTAGACCAGGCTAGCCTGGAATTCACAGAGATCTACTGCCTCTGCTTCCTGAGTGCTGGGATTAGAGGTGTGTGTCACCACAGCTGGCTCTGACCTTTTTTCTTTTGTAAACTGTATTTTTACAGGCTTTATTTAGGGTTTAATTCTTAAGCCCTTTAAGGTCCTTAAAGGATTTCCCTTCCTATAGAGCAGAAGTAGCCTGGAGGCTTAGCATGGTGTTTACTATCATATCTCCCGGGTTTGTGTCTCAGTTCCTATCTGTAGGAAAAGATGTTCTTCCTAGCTGAGGGGAAAGATTCACTGTCATCGCCTTGAATGAGACACACTTTTGCCTTACTCTTGCGTTCCTGTCAGCTGCCCTCAGGCCTTTACAGCTAAGGATGTCTCACCCAAGTGCCTCACGACCATCGCTGTAGTGCAAAGATCGACCATTCGCTCTGTGTGTATGTGTGTGTGTGTGTGTGTACACATATGCAACTCTGCTGTGCTGGCCTTCCTTACCATCATTACTCTCCCTACTTAACAGTAAGAAATTATAACTTGTTAAAGCAGACAGATCTCCCCATGATGATAATAGTGGGGCAGCAAGGACAGAGTAATAAAGTAGGGAAAACCCAAACTTCCCAGGGAACACGTGCAAAGACATTTTAATGAACCAAGTTAATGAAAGAAAAGCTAAGGTGAATGATTCTGTGCTTTCTATGTTTCAGGCCGGACCAGATGATATCAGAAACTTTGACACAGTCTTCACTGAAGAAACGGTTCCTTACTCTGTGTGCGTGTCTTCTGACTACTCTATAGTGAATGCCAGTGTTCTGGAGGCAGACGATGCCTTTGTTGGATTTTCTTACGCTCCTCCTTCAGAAGACTTATTTTTGTGAACAGTTTGACACTCAGAAACCATTGGGCAAACTCAAGCCTACAGAGGAGAACAAAACAAAACACCTATTTGTGTGAATATATTCAATGATGTATAACAGTGCCTCATTTTTACATGTAATGTTGAAAACTATGAAGTAATGTATTTTCTGCTGTATGCAAGAAATAGGGCATTTCAAAGAGCTAAGTTTTGAACTGAAATTTGTATTCTTGTTTATTAAGCTTATTTTTAAAATGAAATTTAAAGCTATTATTCTTAGCACTAACCTATTTTTTAAAGGTAACTTTTTGCTATTGACTGTTTTTCCTGTTAAGTTTACACTAACACATCCAAGATAGACTGTTTTAGTGCTCTGTTAGAGTTAAGATGTATTTGTATCTTTATAATTCTATGACTTTATCATAGCAGAACTATGCAAATGGTACATGATGGTTTATGATGAAACCTTCCCATGAGTCACTATTTGAAATTTGTTTCTTGGTATAATTCAGACGCAAAGGCAGGTTAAAGGTTAAGGCTTGTAGTGGACAGTAAAAGATAGTTACTTGAAACCCCTTTAAGAAAAAGCAGAAAGAAATCATTTGCTTTGAAGCACTCAGTTCCCACTCATGCGTTATTTTTTCCTCCAGAGGAAAAGAAAGTATTTAACGGCTAGAAATTTTAGAATTCCCAAGGATCTGAGAAGTAATAAAATGCTACCAAATATTTTTTTAGGTGGTGCCAAAAGTAGATGTCTCTGTCATATATTTATATTACAAATGTTTTCTATTTATGTTCCTTTTGATCCTTTGAAGGTTTAGTATACCGTTAAGTCGGTCTAAGCCTTGGTATCTGTTCTTGCAAATAGTTATTTCAAAACTGCCTTCCTAACTGGTCATGTGTTTTTTAAGATGGCAGAAAAAAGCCGCTTTTCTATAATGTTTACCTAGTTGTGAATTGAAAAATAAAATAGCAAATCTTGGTCAACGTAAATGTTGTCACCTACTGCAGTATAACAAAAGGTAACAATAATTTAGCAGATAGATATTCATTCGGTGTGCCAGGGATCAGGCATATTGAAGGCCTCATGAATGCTATTAAGAGTGTTCCTTATCTCTGAAGTGCACATCTGCCTCTTGGTATCTTTATGTGTCTTAGAAATAGTTCAGAAAATTAGCCATTAAATCACAAAATGTCAATTAGCACCTACATTTGTAAAGATAAAGGCATAAAAGAACTATTTTAAAAGGAGGTGCTTGCCAGCTGTGGTGGCGCACACCATTAATCCCAGCACTTGGGAGGCAGAGGCAGGTGGATTGCTGTGAGTTCAAAGTTAGCCTGGTCTACAAAGTGAGTCTAGGACAGCCAAGGCTACACAGAGAAACCCTGTCGCCAAAAAAAAAAAAAAAAAAGAGGTGCTTAAACTGGGCTGTAGTGGGTAGTGGCACATGCCTTTAATCCCAGCACTCTGGAGGCAGAGCAGGCAGATCTCTTTGAGGCCGGCCTGGTCTACAGAGTTGAGTTCCAGGACATCCAGGGCTATACAGTAAAACCCACTATCAAGAAACCAAAAAAAAAAAAAGAAAAAGAAAGAAAAAAGGTCAGGGGTAGTTGTGCTTAACTTGGATTCCAGTTCCTGGAGGGCGGGTTCTCAGATCCTGTAAGGAATTAGTGTCATGTCTTAGCTGCTCTAAGGACAAGCTTCCTTCATGTGTTACCTTGACAAATCAGAAATATCTCTCGTCAATACCGTTTGGCTTAAATGCGTTGCGCAGAGTGGAGATGGGTAGGGCTTTGGCTTGACCTGTGGTATTTATATGCAGTACACTGGACCTTCTTTACAGGTGAGAGGTTGCGTTGTCTATACTGTACATACTTTGATTTGGGGCACTTCTGTAAGGTCTACTTTAATACAGAGATTTTTGTTGATTATAAATCTAGACAAAAATTGTACATGTATGATTTTTACTCAGATAATCCCTTAATTAAATTGCCAAAAATTTAGGTGCAATATTGTATCTTTAAGAACAAATTTTAGATTTTTGATGCTTCTTGGATCACAAGAAATACAGGTCTATGTGGTACAATAAAATTAGCAAAAGATTAATGATCAACATCTAATTTTCTGTTAATCTGAAATTAAAATTAGTAATGGTTACAGTAGTTACAGTGAGTTACTTTTGTGTGAGAAAATATATAAGACTTTGTCAAAATGTTTCGGTAGAATGAATCACTGGGTTATTTTATACTGACATGTATACAGGTCAGGGAACAGAGTTCTTTCAAGTTTCCGAGTTTATCTTTTCTCCCATACTGTAAGTCTTTTATTAAATATATTTCTTTGGAACAATCTGTGTCATGCGAACTACCAAAGCAACCTCAGAGGTCTGAATGAGGACCAGTTACCGTTGGGAGCTCAGCTCCCATTTGTGTGTGTGTTTGGGTTTTGGAACTGCCTCAGTGTAGACAGACTCACTTCAAACACAGCATCCTGAGTTTTTACTTAACCTGTTTTGCTACAGATCATTCTGCTCAGGGGAGTTAAGGCCTGGCCAGGTGGGAGAGGCTTTCTGTTTCCTGAGGGGCAATCTCCACTTCACTTTCCCAAAGTCCCTCTTCTCGTGTTCTCACCTGGGGCTTAGATTGCACACGCGAGTTCTGTGGGAACACAAGCATTGAGAGCTCAGCAGCGTGAAAGCAAAAGAAACAAGTGAGTGGTAGCGTCCAAAATGCGTATAAGAATATTGGGGTGCAAGGGGCTGGAGAGATGGCTCCAAAGTTAAAAGCACTCACTGTTCTTACAGAGGACCTGGGTCTGGTTCCTAGCAGCCACCTGGTGGTACGCGATAGCCTATAGCTCCAGTGCTAGGGGACTGCGACCACCATCTGGCTCTGTCACCAGGCATGCATATGGTACACGTACGTACATGCAGAGACTTACATGTACACCCAAAATAAAAATAAATCCTTGGGTTTTTCCAAAGTATTTGGGTTCTTTGCCACTTTTTGTATTTATTAAACTATTAGTTAAAAAAAATTGTTCACAACTTCACTGGTAGAATTCCAATCGGAGATTTTAGTATCATGGCAAATGTATAACTTCATTTGAAATCTTTAAACACCTATCTTGGTGGGTGAGATGGCTCAGCAGGTAAGGACCCTTGCCACCAAAGTTTTATTTTCCAAGACCCACATTCATAAGTTGTCCTTTGATCACATTGTGCACCCCCCTACACAAATGTAATTTTTAAAGGCATTTTTCAACTCTCAAATGTTCAGTTTTAGACAAGTAAATGAATTAAGAAAGGAAAAATGCTGCACTGTCTTCAAATGCAATTTTTCAAAATGTAACCAAAGTTGCAACAGTAGAGAGTAATTTAAATTAATATTACACACATGCAAAAAAAAAAAAGCCATTCTACAACAGTTAAGTAGTAAAAGAATGCTGCAGATAAAAGTTAGCTAATTCTTAAATATGTTTGGCTACAGTACAAATGTTAAGGCAGTAAGTTAAATCACTCTTTATCCCTGACGCATTTGGTAATTTTACAAGCTATATTCAAAAGTGACACCTACATTTTTATCATACATTCTCTTTTGCAGGGATGTATCTCACAGGTTCCTTGTTTCTCACACCTATCTACTTTGAGCAACAAATAATAAAGATAGATAGTAGGTGTTTCTGCTTTCGTTTTGGTTAAGTATTTGTGGGAAAGTTTATAATGGGTTGTCAATGTTTAAATGTTTTTATGTTTTAATAGTTAACTCATGGACTTTAAAAGGCTGAAAATACAGTTCTGCACACCACACAAATAGCCAGCTGGAATCTCTGTCGGGCTTTTTCAGTTCACTTTAGATCGTAAATACAGCCTTGCTGTGTTAGGTTTTACTGTGATCCAGTGGTAGCATTCTGTCATTCAAAATTTACAGCTTATAGGCTGGCAAAATGGCTTAACAGCAATGTTTGCCCCCAAGCCTGGTGAGCTGAGTTTAATACCTAGGACCTCCACGATGAAAATGAGATGACACCTACACGGCTGTGACATTGACATTTGCTGTGGCATGTACACACACTAAATGTAGTAATACTTAATTACAGCAAATGGTCTGGGCATACCATACCGCTCAGTAGTAGAGTGGTTGCCTGGTATTCCTGAGACACTGGGTTCAATTCCCTATACATATGTATACATACATTAGTTTACTTTGCTAATGACAGCAATGTTGATCACTACCACTTATCTATTAAGTGGTTTTTTTGTGCTTAGAACCATGTGTTTGATCTTTCAGGGTGTCACATATACCTTGAGATTCTCACTGGTAACCTTTTTATTAGTTTACCTTTGCCCTTGTTGGGTTGTTCTAGGTGCTCCAAGATATCTTGTCTCCCAGCTCAGATGTTCTGTCCTCCTCTTAATCTATTGCTGAGACTTTCCACCTAGATTTTTATTTGAACTAGTATGTGTCTTTGTTGTTGTTTGGATAAGAACAAAGATTAAGTATTCAGTCCAGTTGGGGAAAATCCAGACAAGTAAGATAGCTGGAAAGGAAAAATCAAGTTACTGTTAGATCCATGGAAAGTTACAATTAAGTAAAAAGAATGGGTAAAGATGAGAGAAAAAAAAGAAAAGACAGATGTAAGAAGGGGAATATATGTGGCTGAAGGTTATAGTAAGTAAACTGGGCATTGCTCAACTATGTTCATAGTGTTTTGTTCGTAAAGCCTGAATCTGGAAACCTAGATATCACTCAACCAAAGAATGGATAAAGAAACTGTGGTACATTTACAACAATTGAATGCTACTCAGCTACTAGAAACATTTGAAGACAAATGGAAGGGACTCGAAAAGATGATCCTAAGTGAGGTAACCCAGACCCAGAAAGACACACATGGTATGTACTACTCACTTAGGAGTGGATTTTAGCCATATAGTGCAGGATAAACACACTAAAATGCACAGACCCAAAGAAGGTAAGTAACAAGGAGGACGCAATGGTGGATGCTTGGGGAGATAAAATAGAAAGTAGTGGCTGAAGAGAGAGAACAAGGTAGGAGAGGGACCAACGAGAGAAACAGAGGTGAAGATCAGACCAGGGGAGGGAGGGCAGAATGCCTGCAGAGAAAAGAGAAATTGGGGGGGGGGCATCTCATTGACAAGTTGGAGACCTAAGTCATGATAGGCTTCTAGGAGAATATGAGGGGACCCTAGCGTAGAGTCCTAGTAGCAGGGGCCATGGAGACTGAAGAGGATGCCCTCTAACTAGACAAGACTAGAGGAGGGAGGAGAACACCAACCCACCCACAAAAACTTAGACCCCCAAATTTACCCTGCCTACAACATGTGCAGGGATAAAGATAGAGCAGAGATTGAGGGAATGTCCAACCAATGCCTGGCCCAACCTGAGACTCGCCCTGTAGGAGCAAGCCAACCCCTGACACTATTAATGATACTCTCGCTATGCTCGTAAACAGGAGCCTAGCAGAGTTGTCCTCTGAGAGGCTCCACCCAGCAGTGCATCAAAACAGATACTGAGACCTACAGCCAAACATTGAACAATGCATCGGGAATCTTGTGGAAAAGTGGGGGTAAGGACAAAAGGACCCAGAGATGATTGGAGCTCCAAAAGACAACAGCAGAGCCAACTAACCAGGACCCAGAGGGCCTTGTGGAGACTGAAGTACCAGCCAATGAAGACCTACACCAATGTAGCCAATGGGCAGCTCAGGCTCCCTGTAGGTCCTCTAGTAAGGGGATTGGGTGCTCTTTGACATGGACTCTGTTGCCTGTTTTTTGACGTGTTCCCCTGTCAGTACTTTCTTGCCAGGCCACGGGAAGAGGATGCGCTCAATCCTGATGTGACTTGATAAGCTGGAGTGGGTGGGTAGGGGGCTCCCCTTTTCTAAGGAATAGGGGAGAGGGAAAAGGGAGGGAGGATGAGACTGAGAGGAGAGGAGGCAGGAGGCTACGACTGGGATGTAGAGTGAATAAAAAGAAGTAAACTTGGGGAAGAAACAGTAATCCTAAAACATCCGAGTGATACACAAAAGCAAAACCATTGTGACACTTAAGCAGAAAAGAGGAAATCAAAATGCAGAAGATAAGAAAAATACTTATGAAATGAATTGGACACACATCTGAGATACGAGGTTCTCAGACCCCTCTGGCCCTAGCAAGTTACATATTATGCTGGAGGTGGGGGAGTGGCAAGTGGGAGCCATTGGCCTTGGCAGCCTCGGTGTCCCTGGGGTTCTGGCATATGTGTAAGGAGGGTTGGAAGTCCTTTCCTGGTGGTTCCCTCAGAACTCCCCCATGGCCTCTCTTGGTCCTGTATGTTTCTCCTACCTCCATCTTCTTAGTAATTCTTTTTGTGTTCTGAGAGGCCTGAAGCATTTTGAGAAGCTGCATTCAGATATGAGAAAAACTAACCCAGTGAGGGGAAGCTGTTTCAGTTCCCTGCCACAGCAGGCTTCATTCCTTGAGGTCTCACCAACTAGAGCTACAGCACACAGCCACTCCCCGGTCAAAACTGGTTTAGAATACGGTGGGTTTTCAGTGTGTGATGAGTGGGAGATTGGGAGAATCCCAAACTGTCCTTGACTTGCGTCAAATAATGTGGCAGAGCAGCAAACAGAGGCAGCTTAAGAGTGAACTTGGTGGGGCTGGAGAGATGTCTCAGAGGTTAAGTGCACTGTCTGTTCTTCCTAAGGGTCCTGAGTTCAATTCCCAGAAACCACATGCTGGCTTATAACCACCTACAATGAGTTCTGGTGTCCAGGCACACATTTGGGCAGAACACTGTATAAGTGATAAATAAATAGATCATTTTTTAAAAATGAATTTGCTCTTGCTCAGTTTGAGGGCACAGTCTGTCCTGGCGGTGCAGACGTGGTACAACTGTTGTGACAACAGAAGGGCAAAGCATTGCTTACATTGGATCTTCAAGTCAGGAATCAGATAAATGCTTTCTCCTTTTGTCCAGTGCAGGACGTCAGTCCACAGGGTGGTGCATCCACATTTAGGATGGGTCTTTCTTCCTCAGTTAAACCTCTCTAGCCAGGCATCGTGATGCACGCCTTTAGACCCAGCACATGGGAGGCAGAGACAGGTGGCTCTCTGAGTTCAAGGCCAGCCTGGTCTAGGACAGCCAGGGCTGTTACACGGAGAAGCCCTGTCTCAAAATAAAACCTAAAACAACTAACACTCTGGAAAAGTTCTCACAGATCCACCCAGATTCATGTTTCCATGGTAACTCCAATAGTCAAGATGAATCATTACCCAAGCCCTTCAGCAGAGGCCATAAGAATACAAATAACCTAAAAAATCTTATTTGCTTTTTAAAAAAAACTATGTTGTCATTCATACTAGTGATGTTAATGCAGCAGTGGATTAAAAACCCTGCTGATAACGTGAGCCAGTGGCAGTATACTGCCGTCAGTGTGACTTTAATTGCTTTGCTTTTCACTCACCTTTGAAGAAAAGAAAAACTGTCCCCCAATTTTGGAACCAGTGCATCAGAAGAACTGTCTGTGTTGTCATGTTCACTGTAGCACTATTCACAGCCACCGAGTTAGCAAACCAACCTGAGAGCTGACACCAACATATGTAAAGAAATATGCTAGCACATGTGACATGAGTATGTGGGACATACCTTATATAGAGATGTCCACTTAATTGGAGGCTTTTCACCTGGTGAGGAAGGAGGTCTACTGGGCCAAGAGGTAAACCTGAACCATCAGAAGTTTCAGTGGTTTCATTGTTTGGTAAGACTTTTATTGATCTTTAATTCTCATCCTATATGAATCATCCATTTAAAAATACACTATTCGCCAGATATTGTGGAAGGTACCTACAAGCCTCGCCCTTGGAAGCTGAGGCAAAATTGTGAGTTCAAGGCTTGCCTCTGCTACAAACTGAGTTCAGAGCCAACCTAGGCTACAAAGTAAACGGAAGGGCATCCTGGCTTGTAATCGAGAGACCTTGTCTCAGAATCAGCAACGGAGGCACATGCCTTCAGTAGGAGAACTTGGGAGGCAGAGGCAGGCAGATCTCTGTGAGTTCAAGGCCAGCCTGGTCTACAGGGTGACTTCCAGGACAGCCAAGGCTACAGAGAAAAGCCTGTCTCAAAAAACAAAGAACCAAAAAATAAAGATAGGAAATTTTTTTTAAAAAGTTTTTTTTTTCTTAAATTACTTCAGCAACTCCCTTTCCTCACAAACAGCCTGTGGGGGACGGGGTTCCAGTTCAGTGTCAGTCCCAGCACCAAGAAAATGCACAGTGAACAGCATGCTATCCACTTAATGGAATATTACAAAGAAGACAATTCTAGCACTCTATTGCATGGATGAGCCTTAAGGACATTTTATGAAGTGGGATAAGAAGCACAAGACAATAAGTGCTGTATGAGCTGGGCGTGGTGGCGCACGCCTTTAATCCCAGCACTCGGAAGGCAGAGGCAGGCAGATCGCTGTGAGTTCGAGGCCAGCCTGGTCTGCAAAGCGAGTCCAGGACAGACAAGGTTACGCTGAGAAACCCTGTCTCAAAAAAAATTTTTTTTCAATTAAGAAAAAACAAGTGCTTGCATGGTTCTACTTTTGAGTTCTGGAGTAGCTAATTTCAAGAAGACAAAATGACTATTGCAGGAACTTGGGAAAGCATTAAATGAGTACAGAGTTTGGGGAAGATGAAAGTTCTGAAAACAGTGACATAGTTTCATGACAGTGTGAAGTTAATGCCATTCAGCTTCCACTCGAGAATGGTTAAAATGGTACATTTTATTATATGCACTTTACCACAATTTTAGGGGAGAAAAAGCCCCTACCCATTATCAGTCACTTTCCACTTCCTTACAAAGCCCTAGGTAATTACAAATTTATATTCATGTTTGCCTATACTGGATGTTTCGTGGCATCTCATACACAACACGTGACTTTCATGTCTTTCATCGTGCACCGTGCACTCAAGAACCATCCATAGTGTGCTAGTCCTTAATCCTCTTTTTAGTTCAAGGAATATCCTGTTGCCTTGCGTTGCTATACGACAGCTGTTCGGTGCTAGCAGGAAGCGAAGGTGTTCACTTCAGGACAATTATGAGCAATAGTATGAATTTACATGTGCTAGCTTTTCCATGGACACATATTTCAGTCCTCTTGGAATTAGCCCTTCAAGAGTCTGCCGCAATGATCCCAAAGTTTACAGTACTATTTCGTGTTGCCCCACCAGCAGAATTTGAATTTTCCCCACACAGATATGTCTTGGATTAGATAACAAAAGCAAAGATAGCCCCATCTCTTTGCTTTGCGGGGCGGGGGTGGGGGTGGGGGACGGGGCGGGGGGCGGGGTAACGAACTGCATATACTGCACAGGTGGGACTGTTGCCCTGGTGACCGAGGGGCTGAGGTCCCGGCAGACCCCGCGCGCCAGCCAACCGTTAAGAGAGCGCATGCGCAGGAGGCCCTGTGCTGACCACGCGCGAGGGCCCTGCGGTGCAGGTGGGTCTCGTTCCAGAGGTGGCTGAAGCGGCACTGGGTCTCGTTCCAGAGGTGATTGAGGGCACTGGGGTCGCCTGAGGGGCTTCAGGGCCCGCGAGCCAGGCGTCTTTGCTCTCGTGGCTGAGTTCTGAGGGGTTTGAGCCTTGGTCTCGCATCTCCTCACGCCTCCCTCGGCGCTGACACAAGACTTGGAATTATCCTTTCGCCTGTCCTGTGTCCTTTTCTCCTCATAATCCCCTACTTGCAAATGTGTTCGTTCCCAAGATGTGTGTGTGTGTGTGTGTGTGTGTGTGTGTGTGTGTGTGTGTGTGTGTGTGTGCGTGCGTGCGCGCACGCGAGCTTTGAGACAGGGTTTCTCTGTGTAGCCATGTCCAGCCTGGAACTTACTCTGTAGACCAGGTTGGCCTCGAACTCACAGCGATCCACCTGCCTCCGCCTCCCCAGGGCTGGGGTTACAGGCGTGCGCCACCACCACCCCCCTGACCTAGACTAGCTCTGAACTCAGTCTGCCCAGCCTCCTGAATGTCTGCAACCACGACCTGACCTCGACTGAATATTTTCTTCTCTCTGTTGTACAGGTTGATCATGAAGCCTGGAGTTGAGGTCTTTAAAGTTCTAGAATTTATCTCCTCCATTCCATTTTTATTTTTATTTTTTCTAAAGGCCCTGGACTGGTTCATCCATCTCTTAGAAATACAACACTAGTTGAAAACTGACAATTGGCTATTCGCTGTTTCAAAACATTTTCCACACAGGCAACAGGAAGGAGCTGATTTCCGAAATAAAAATAAAATGGACATAATTTCTATTTTCAAAAACATTGTAACCTTCTCTTTCCCTATGTAATTATCTTGGACTTCAAAAAAAAAAAAAGTCTGGCTTTCCTCAACCGTTTCACTCAGTGTCCTCCAACTTCAGAAACCTGTTTTGTTGTTTGTTTTGTTTTGTTTTGTTCTGTTCTGTTCTGTTTTAAGACACAGCTTCTCTGTGTAGCCCTGGCAGCTCTAGAATTCAATCTGGAGACCAGTCTGGCCTCAAACTCGGGTCCACCTGCCTCTGCTTCCTGAGTGCTGGCTTTAAGGATGCGCATGACCACACCCGGCAAAAACCTGATATGATGTCAACCTTCAAAATTATTGATTTTGATCGGGATGTAATAGCAAAAAGGATAGGCCTAGCACTTTTCTGTGGAAAGTGTCCTGAACTTCAGGTACTGAGTGGGTGAATTCAGTGATGTATGATTCATAATGGGAGTGCCAGCGCTATATTTGGAAAAATCCTCCCCATTAGAGAAATACCTACTAAAAACCAACTTTATTTAATTTGGTGCTGGGGCTGAGCCCAGCCTTGTGAATGCTGGGCAAATGCGCTAGGACAACATTATTGTGTGTAATGCCACAGAGAAATAAACTCACTTTATTCCTTTCACAGCATAGCTTCCTTGTTACCATTGTCATCAACCAAAAGAATTAAGACCCAAATTATGTGTTTTATTTATTTATTTATTTATTTATTTATTTATTTGCTTTTTTTTTTTTTTACCTCTGAAACAGCTTTTTATTAAACAGCAAAGCAGAGCTTGAACACAATTTTAAATATTTGTAACAAGGTCACAAAAGGGTTGCAAAATGTCTGCAAAGTGAGGACTACATGTCATAGTTAACGTCACTCATCAAGGCTTACACTGATACATCTGATACCACCACCACTCAAAACAGTCGAATCTAAGAGCCATTAGCTGCCTTAGTGGATCTTTCCTATTATAACATATTTCATTATTATTTCTGATATCAATTCCTTTATCAAATGGAAGCTACAAACTAAATTTTAAATTTATTAAAAGAATGACTAAAGTTCTGCAAACCAAGTAGCTGGGTTTACAGAAATTCTGAGAAAACAACTGAGATGAAATAGTAAGGATTACAATTATCACACATACAAAACTCTCTTATAGTCATGATTCTGATACTAATATACTCTCAATTAACTCTGCAAAAAAGTTCATCTCCTGGGTACAAACGAACCTTGAGAACAAACTCTCAGCTGGGCTCTCTGACCTGTGGCATACTTCACCCACTCACATTAGACTTAGTCTGCTTTCACTTCTGTCCCAAAAGCGCAGCTCAGAGAGGTAACACGCATCTGGAGGGAAACACTGGGAGTTGGTTACTTCTGTTTATGCAGTTTTCCTCCCAGTTTCTATCTTTCCTAGAGATTTTTTATTTCTTACACACATATGACCAGTACTCTTATCTTTTCAACACCAAGTGGGCTATTATGTGCAAAAGGGAGTTTTTAGCTTCTCAATGTGACAGTGAACATTTCAAAGAAAACCTTTCACTTTTTACAGCTTTCATCTATTTTCAGTTGATTAAAGAGAAACCAGCAATCCTATCTTATTACTAAATATCACAAGTATTTAGATAAATACTTGTATCTTATTTTGGTTAAGTGTCACTTTTTACAGCTTTCATCTATTTTCAGTTGATTAAAGAGAAACCAGCAATCCTATCTTATTACTAAATATCACAAGTATTTAGATAATACAGTATCTTATTTTGGTTAAGTGTCAACAATTACGGTCAGGCTACTCTTGAAGGTGACAGCTACTGAAGTCACTGTCAGGAGGGGACATGGAAGAGGAGGCAGATGGAGGAGGCACAAGATGGTGGACAAGGTACAGAAGCTGTGCATTCAGTACAAGTTTTGGTCACTTCTTCACAACATGGTTAGTTTCTTGTATATTTTACTAGTTAGGCATATGATAAAAGACAGTGCTAAACATATATATATATATATATATACATATATATATATAGGCAAAACATTCATCTTCAAGTTTCATAAATATCTGTAATTCTAATAATTATAAAGTCTCTACATGTGCACATTTCCATAGACTAACGTTAACTCGGGATGGTCCTGTTAAGCAGTTAGTATTACCTAGATCTCACATTCTCTTTATAAATAATTGGGGAAGCAAACAAAGATACTTTAACTTTTAGATCATATCCAAGCCTTAAGGGGGGGGGGAGGAAGCAGCAGCTCCACAGCAGTGAGGGCAGTGAGCCCTTTACTTCCTTTTGCTTTTTGTATCAGTTGTTTGAAAAACACTAGAAGCAGACATGAGGTTCTCTATATACTGTCCAAGAACTTGATTTTCCGATTTTAGCTTCAGATTTTCTTCCTTAACTGCATCTACTCTTGCAGAAAGATTTTCAAGTGTGTGCAGGAGCTCCAACACCTGATTAATAAGTCGAGTCTTTTCTTCCAGTTCCACCTGATTTTCAGCATCAACAGCGTCCATGTCGGCGTTCATCATCTTGGGTAACAGGCCTTCAGCTCTTGGATGCAAACTCTTAGATGAACGGTCTTGCACCGGGAGGGGGCGGGATGGGTAGGACGCCTCAGGCCGCGGCTCCAGCACCAACTCTTTATTTGCGTTTCCAAGATAGGGTTTCTCTGTGTAGCCTTGGCTGTCCTGGACTTGCTTTGTAGACCAGGCTAGCCTTGAACTCACAGAGATCCACCTGCCTCTGCCTCCCAAGTGCTGGGATTAAAGGCGTGCGCCACCACCGCCCGGCTGGAAGACCCAGATTTTGTGAAGTATTCCACTTACCATGTTCTGTGGTGGCTAACATGTTCATGTTACATGATACCATATAATTGTTTGCATAGCTGCTTTACTTGTAAAAGACAGGCACTAACTACATTTGCTCATTTTGTATTCCTGGTGCCTATGGGAAGGTGAGCTAGCCAATAAATAGCAGACATCAAACAAACAGTTGATAACGATTTGATAAGTGTGCCAGTCATTGTTTCTGACTTCTATAAATTGGAATCCTCAAAGGCAGGTCCAGTCTTAATCATATCATTCCTAGAGAATATAACAATGACTGTATATCTTGTTTCTATTAATGTTTTATGCTTAAGTGAGGTTTTTATATCCGCCTCTCTACTTCTACAGTTTAATGTTCTATATTTGTCACTGACAAAGATTTAAAACTGGAAGAGGTATTCTTAATTGTCTAATGCCTTGGTCTCCTTCAACTGAAGATGCTGAGCCAAGTAAGGCCAGCTAATTTCCCCAGCAAATGCTGGGTCAAGAGCCATTTCTCAAGCTTTCCAAGTTAGTGCTGATGGTACCACATTTACTACTTAATGTAATTTTCTTTACATGTGTATGTGTGTTCAAAGGTGAGGGTCAAAGGACAAACTGCTAAAATTGTTTCCTCCTTCTACCATCGTTGGTCCCAGGGGTCAAATTCATCAGACTTGGGTTCTTTACCCAGTGAGTCATTTTACCAGCCCAGACTGAATTTATGAAACAGTTTATATCACTTTCATCTTCAGACTATATTTACATGGGACTATCATCATCCAAAATTATTAGTTTCAATTTGCATTTTTGGAGCACCTGCCCTGGAAAGATATTTGAGCATCCTGTTCAGTTTGTGGTCATTTGCAAGATCCCATCACTAAGTGTTGACTGGAGTGGCACTCGTGGGTGGGAGTAGAGCCAATAGTACAGTGCTTGCATGCGTGAGGTTGGGTTCAGTCACACGGTTTTGTTTCAGTTGCAAGGTTTTAGAGCTGGAAAGTTTACCTACTTATTTTCTCAGCTTTAAGTTTTATTAGTTGGCTTCAAAAGTAAGCTTTATTTTGTTTCTAGGTTTCCTCAGTCTTTACATGGGTCTCAATCACTTGTAAGCTTTACCACTAGCTGTGGTTAAGTTGCTAATAACAGAGATTATCAACAAGGAGGAATGGCAAATCGACAACTGAGAGAGGCAGCTCTTGTCTATCTTGACAGAAGCGGAGGCCTCCAGAAGTTCCTGGATGACTGCAAGCGCTACAATGGTATGTCAGCAGAGGGGCTGCCAAGAGCCCTCAGACATGTCCTGCACATAATGACCCTGACCACCACATTTATATCTTTACAGATTCAAAACAAAGTTATGCTGTCTATCGCTTCAATATTCTAATAAACCCCTATGATGTTGTAGAATTAGATGCTGAACTTGGAAATCACATTTTACACCATCCTTTAGAAGCTGCTCAAGTATTTCAATCAGTAAGTTAAAGAAGAAGCAATTTCCACATTCCATGGACATTTTGGTAACTTGTTTGCTTGTTTGAAATCACAGGTCTGCTTTGTCGCTGTTAAGACTCTCTCACTAATTGGACAGTTACAGACTGAAACGCAAGTAAGTCTTAACTAACTTTAAGTTTTTAAAACTCAGGTACAAACTTTTAAGATAGCTTATAAATTACTGTTTCACAGCAATTAATAAGTTAATAAAGAGTAGAGTACACGTTACAAAGCTCTATGTCATATTTTTCTGTTTCCTATTTTTTTTTACATTTATTTCTCACTTTTACTTGAGGGGTGGTCATGCTTACTCCCCCAGCATCCACAGGCCAGAGGACAGTGGGAGTCCTGCAGGTTCTCTCCCTCCGCCATGCGGGTTCAGGGATGGAACTCCGGTTAGGTCATCAATCTGATGGTCAAAGTTGTATCAGCATCTCTGACAGAAACTATGTAAGGGAGGAAGGATTTGTTGCAGTGCTGTGAACATTCAGAGCAGGTCGGCCTGCCATGGCCACAGTCATCTCGGAAACACACTTACCAGTGTATTCTATTAACCCCTAGATACTACTGTGTCCAAGTTGACAGCCGGCATTAACCACAAATATCTTAATATGTTTCATTTCCCCCCCCCATAATATCACTTTTTAAAAGGAGGATTGGTTTGAAACAGGGTTTCTCTGTGTAGTCCTGGCTGTCCTGGACTTACTTTTAGACCAAGCTGGCCTCAAACTCACAGAAATCTGCCTGCCTCTGCCTCCCTGAGTATTGGGATCAAAGGCGTGCACCACCACGCCTGGATATAGCATCACTTTTAAGAATTAATTTTTTTTTTTGCTAGGCTTGGTGGCTCATCCTGTAATTCCAGGGGATTAATTCTGGGTAGGCAGAGGCAGGCAGGTCTCTGTGAGTTCAAGGCCAACCCTGGTTACAAAGCAAGTCCAGGATAGTCAAGGCTACACAGAGAAACCTCATCTCGAAAAACCTGAAACAAACAAACAAATAAATAAATAAACATTTTTATAATAACCATTTCAAAAATTTCCAAAAAGTAAAGAGATTAACACAACAGGCCTCCATATACCTATCATTTAATCTCAGTGATATAGTATATATGTACCATCTATATTTATCTGAAATATTTTAAAGCAAATCCCAGATGTTCTGTTATTGCACCCCATACATACTTCAGGATCAACTTCTTAAAACTCTTGCAGTTTTCTTATATAATCACAGTGTTACCGTTACCTTTGACAAACCAGTGGTATTGAGCTGGCCTTGGTGGCACATGCTTGTAATCCCAGCACTCAGAGGGGCAGAGGCAGGCAGGTCTCTGTGAGTTCGAGGCCAGCTTAGTTTACAAAGCAAGTCCAGGACAGCCAGGACTACAAGAGAAACCCTGTCTTGAAAAACCAAACCAAACAAACAAACAAACAAAACAGTGCTATTTTCTTGATAGAATCCAATATCTAAGCCATATTTTAATTTTTTCAATTTTATCTCAAGAGATTTTAATTTTATTTATTCATTTATTTATTTGAGCCAGTACTAAGGCCTGGTAGTACCATCATTTAGGAGGTAGAAATGGGAAGATTAAGGGTTTAAGATCATATTCAGCCATATTAGGGGATTTGAAGCCAGCCTGGACCACATTAGAGCCTGTTTCAGAAAACCAAAAAGAAACAAAAAAACTAAACTAAAACAAAAACAAAAACAAAACAAAACAAAAAAAACCCAAAGCCTCCCATTCTCCAAAGAAAGACAAATCAGGGCACACACCTTTAATCCCAGCACTCGGGAGGCAGAGGCAGATGGATCTCTGTGAGTTTGAGGCCAGCCTGGTCTACAAAGCGAGTCTAGGACAGCCAGGGCTACACAGAGAAACCCCGTCTTGAAAACCCTCCTCCCCCCCCCCCCAAAAAAGGGAAAAAAGGCCAATCAGTATCTAACAAGGTTCACACGTGGCAGCAGGTTCTTCTTTATGGCTCTCTGAATCTTCTTCAGTCTAGAGCTACCCACTCCTTCCTTCTGTATACCACTGACTTCAAAACACTGCTTAATTAGCCTGTAAAATACTATGCATCGGATACATCTGGATCTATCTCCTCCTCTTCCTCCTCCTCCTCCTCCTCCTCCTCCTCCTCTTCTTCTCCTTCTTCTTCTTCTTCTTCTTCTTCTTCTTCTTCTTCTTCTTCTTCTTCTTCTTCTTCTTCTTCTTCTTTCCCCCCCCCCTCTCTCTCCAGGGTTTCTCTGTGTAGCCCTGGCTGTCCTACACTTGCTTTGTGGACCAGGCTGGCTTGGAACTCATATCTATCCAGCTGCGTCTTCTTTTTTTCAACAAGAGGATTTATGAACGCTTTACTATGTCTTCAGGTGAAAGCACTTGCCTCCAAGCCTAACTGCCTGAATTTGATCCCTAGTTCCCACGTGGTAGAAGGAGAGAACTGATCCTCACAGTTTGTCTTCTGGCTTTCACATGTGTGCTGTTGCATTGGTGTGTTTGTGTGTATGCAATAAGTATAATTTTTTAAAACCTTAAAGAAGATGCCCCAGCACCGTCTCCTATTTTTCTGTCCTAGACTTGGAATCAGTAATTTCCCTCTGAACAGCTCTGATTCCTCTTAGCAAGAATTAATATTTTAAGATCACAATTTGATCACTAAAGTGTCCAATGCTATTAACTGTACATTGTTTTTAGTTAATATATATATATAACTATATATATATATCCAGAGAATGTGTATTTTTTAAGAAAAAATAATGAGTTCATTGTGATATTTTTAGTTAAAATAATGTAAAATTTGTATTTAAATATTATATGTTTTTCTCTGGCTTAGTATTTGGTTCATGGGGCTGGAGAGATGGCTCAGAGGTTAAGAACACTGGCTGCTCTTCCAGTGGTCCTGAGTTCAGTTCCCAGCAACCACATGGTGGCTCACAGCCGTCTGTAATAGGATCTGATGCCGTCTTCTGGTGTTCATGAAGACAGTGTACTCATATACATAAAATAAACAAATAAATCTTTAAAAAATATTTGGTTCATAGCAACAGTGACCAATTTTATATAGCATTCTTATATAATAAGTCAAGTCAAGTTGGATTGCAAGTTTTATTAATATCTTCTTTTGTTCTTATCAGATCAATGTTGTGCTGAAGTTAACACACTTACCTCCACTGCCAAGTTATAGTCTTGATCTTTGTGAGTTTCCACTTAATTACGCATCTCAGAGGTTTTACATGATGCAAGGAATTGTGATTGCAATGACAACTATAACCAAGTACACACAGGGCGCAAGATTCCTCTGCTCAGATGAAGCATGCCCTTTTTCAAAAGGTCAGTGTTCAAACGGTAAATGAAAACATCAAGCTGTTTCACCACAAACCACATTTACAGTTGGTGACTAACCAAAATGAGGTAAACGGAGACATTTTGGTGTCTTCTAATGTTTATAAGTTTACTATGCATAATCCTGAAACAGTCTTCCCTGCACTCCACAGTTTAATAAGTGCTTATATGTTCTGAGAGAGCAAATGCAAACTGGTTGCTCATGCAGTTCCCTCTGCTTAAGCTTTAACCTAGCCCGGCCTTCTGTGAGACACCCTTCCCCTTAATCCTCAAGGCTGGGCGAGCTGGATGCCTCCTCACTCTTCCCTGAGCTCTCTGCAAATGATGTCACACACTGTGTATTTAAGTCTCCATGTTACTAATGCCTTAGCACAGTGCCTGTAAAGAAACAGCCATGTTGCTACACCAGGGAGACTGAAGCGGGAGGACGGTGTGTTCAAGGCTAGCCTGGGCTACATATTGATACCTTGTTTAAATAAGTAAGTAAGCAAATGAATGAATCAATTCATGAATGAATGAAACATACAGTGCACACTAATTGATAATATTAAATGGTTGAAAATAGTCAAATCTGAGAGTGGCTGAACACTACTGTTTTCTTTCAGGTTTTCAGTATATAAGAGTCCATGTGCCTGGTGCTACAGAATCTGCAACAGTAAGAAATGATTTTTTGTGCAATCTATGCTCATCTTCACTTCAAGAAGACAGAAAATTTAGAGTACTTGGTGGTAAAAATGTATTTATATTTTGTAATAATTTTCAAATGGTGTCTTATATTTTAATAGGAACTGAATATGTGTTCTATTAACAATTTTTTTTGTTCTTTACCTTAAGATAAGCAGATAGTTGAAATAATTACCACAAAAGTGCTTCATGCTTTTCAAGGAGATTCTAAAAACCAGCCATTTAGGTTTCAGTCACTTAGTATTTTCCTAAGAGGTATGTAAAATTCTGTTTCAATTCAAAACAAAAGCTTTTATAAAATATGGAACCACCTTGTTTATGCTCACATATTGTAAACTGTACTAACAGCTTAAGAATGGAAAGTCAGAGCTGGAGAGATGGCTCAGTGGTTAAGAGCACTGTTTACTCTTCCAGGGGTCCTGAGTTTAATTCCTAACAACCACATGGTGGTTCACAACCATCTATACTGGATCTGATGCCCTCTTCTGGCCTGTGGGTATATAAACAGAGACAGTACTTATTTACTAAATAAATAAATAAATCTTTAAAAAAATAAGAATGGAAAGTCATCTTTATCTGAAAATGCCAAGTGGTCATGGCCACTTTATGATAATGATATCACATTAGTGTGTGTGTGTGTGTGTGTGTGTGTGTGTGTGTGTGTGTGTGTGTGTTGTGTTAATATTGGCATACAGAGCCAGGTGTGCTTGTGTTTGTTTAATCCTGGCATTCAAAGACGCTCTGTGCTCTCAAGGCCAACCAGTCCTACACAGTCAGACCCCATCTTAAAAAACAGGCGTGGTGGTTCACGCCTTTAATCCCAGCACTTGGGAGGCAGAGGCAGGTGGATCACTGTGAATTTGAGGACAGCCTAGTCTACAAAGTGAGTCCAGAACAGCCAAGGCTAACACAAAGAAACCCTGCCTTTGGTGAAAAAGAAAAACATTATTATGTGCTAGGCCTGGTGGCATATGTCTGTAATGTCAGCACTCAGGAGGCAGAGGCAGGTGGATCTCTGTGAGTTCAAAGCCAGCCTAGCCTGGTCTATTAGGTGAGTCCAGGACAGCCAAGGCTATACAGGGAAACCTTGTCTCAAAAAAAATAGTGTATGAACACGATGAAAGAAAGATTAGGGGATTTTGCTGCACATAGTAAATATTTGTTAAATATGAGAATGACGTTCACTTATGACTATATGTGGAGAACTGATGGGGAAATACAAGGATACAAGTGTCTGACAGGAAATAGGACATTGCTCACAGGGTCAGGCACCTGGGAAAGAAGCTAAAGTTGTGACAACAATAGAGCTTTACCTTTTCCTTGGACTAAAATGTGAGAAAATAAAAATACTCATTTAGAAAGATGACTATTGTAATTCTACATCCTGTAATTGTTGTGTTTTTCCATTGTTGTTTGGTTGTCTTGAGACTTTCAGTGCTTGTTTTAGGGTGAGAGAGGAGAAGAAAGAGGAGAGGAAGACCATGTGTGTGTGAGTGTGCATGTGTGTGTGTGTGTGTGTGTGTGCGCGCGCATGCTTGCTTTATATGCACTTGTTCCTCTGGGCATGTACAATGGTCAATACAGTGTGTCTTTTTTTGTTTGCTTGTTTTTTCTTTCATTTCCTGCCCCCTCCACCCCCCCTCCAAAGACAGGGTTTCTCTGTGTAGCCTTGGCTGTCCTGGACTCACTTTGTAGACCAGGCTAGCATCGAACTCACAGAGATCTGTCTTCCTCTGCCTACCTGAGTGCTAGGAACACAGGTGTGCACCATCGTGCCTGGTGTCTTACAAAGCTCTCTCAGCCCTGTTTTTGAGACAGGGTCTTTCACAGGATGTGATGCTCCCATCCTTTGTGTTAGGCTGGCTAGCCTGTGAGGGATTGGCCTGTCCTGTCCCTATACCACTTACTCCAGCTTTTTTCCCCCCCTGAGACAGGGTTTCTCTGTTTAACCTTGGCTGTCCTAGACTTGCTATGTAGATCAGGCTGGCCTCAAACTCACAGCAATCCTCCTGCCTCTGCCTCCCAAGTGCTGGGATTAAAGGTGTGTGCCACCATGCCTAGCCCTAGCTCAGCATCTTTTACTATGCCGAAAGGTTGCTGGCTCTCATCTGCTCACATTTCCCCCCAAGTCACCTTCCTGGGAGAACCAATTTAAATGTTCCAGATCATGACATTCAATAAGCAAATACATTCTTTTTAAACACACACACACACACACACACACACACACACACACACACACACAAATACACAACAAAGAAAGAAAGAAAGAAAGAAAGAAAGAAAGAAAGAAAGAAAGAAAGAAAGAAAGAAACAAAACAAAACAGCCCTAAGCTTAGAGGGCTGGTAAGATGGCTTGTCAGGTAAACATGCTTACTGCCAAGCCTGACAACTTGAGTTGATCACTGTAACCCATGTGGTAAAACAAGAGAACCATTTCCTGGAAGTTGTTCTCTGACCTCCCACATGTACCATGGCATAAGCACACCCTCACATGCATATGGCATAAACACACACATGTGATAGAGTTTAAAAGCTCTGCCCAAGTCTCCATGTATGAGAAGAACATGGCCTAGTATAAAAGGGTGGATTGGAAGACTCATGTAGTTCTGCCACTTACTAGTGACTTGGCTCTGCACAAATTGCTTGCTTGCTCAGTTTTTTGTGAATAAGGTACAGGTAAGAATATCTACAGTTACAGTATGCAAGAGAGTACACAGACAGGATCTTAGAAATGCTGTAGAAAGTGATCGGTTTCTTTTAAAACTACTTAGATTCTAAATAAATATTGTTACATACATGCTAATGTT
Organism: Acomys minous; assembly: GCF_964271855.1. NCBI lineage: Eukaryota > Metazoa > Chordata > Mammalia > Rodentia > Muridae > Acomys > Acomys minous. Next base: position 108,936,041 of record NC_140483.1, on the reverse strand, counting down.
GATTAACATTCTTTAGCATGTAATTGAAATATGTTTTATCTTACATAGAATGGTATTTTTCCTCTTGACTACATTATATATCAATATTTAACTATCTTAGTTGCTGTTTCACATGGCTCTTGAAACTAACTCCTATTGCCTATAAATACCAACATATTATCAGCAGTACAATGGCCCCGGTTCCCACTGTTGGTGCCGTTGCGTATGTATACTGTATCAAACAAATGTAAATACTTCACTACTAACTCAACTACTGAATTGTCACTGGTTCCAGATCTTTGAACCATATGATGATATGCAATTTTCATTTAGTGAATGCTATTTTCTTTTGTGTTTAATAACCATAGATGAACTAGTGGATAAAATGAAAATAGGAAATGAATATAAAATTATTGGAATTCCAGTCTGTGTCAAAACTTCACAAAATGTTCTCTGTGTAGAAGCAAATAGTATCACTCCTTATAAGGCAGCAGGTAAGGAAAACCATATATTTTAATATATTTGAGTCTATTTGTTCAGCAGTCAGCATTGCTTACTTTTGTGCTATGCCCTCTTCTAAGCAGTAGAAACACCGAAACAGAACATCAGGCTGTCTACTCCTAACTCTCATGGTAGGTGATCAGTCAGATGGCCACATCCAGGTGTGGTGGCACACACGTGTAATCCCAGCACTTGGGAGCATGAGGCAGGAGGAGCACAAGCTACATGAGTTGCCACTCAACCGCAGTGTGTGTGTTGTGGGGGGGGGAGGTAATGGGGGTGCTATTATAGCAAGGCTCTACGTCCAAGTACAAATCACAAAACTAGCCAATGAAACAGTCCCTGCTACAAGGTGGTTTGGTTGATTGGTTGGTTGGTTTAGTTTGGTTTGGTTTTTCAAACAGGGTTTCTCTGTGTAGTGCTGGCTGTCCTGGATCTCCTTCATAGACCAAGTTGGCCTAGAAATTACGGAGATCCACCTGCCTCTGCCTCCCTGAGTGCTGGGATTACAGGCATGCACCACTGTGCCCAGCTTCCTAAGTGTTATTAAGGAAGGAAAGAAGGTAGTTACAGTCTTAATGGAATTGAGGACCTCTTTCTTGAACTAGATATTACACTGACTTTTTGTAAGTAACCAGTGAGAAAAATGTTTCTGACATTTTTCTGAGCATGGTGGTGCACACTTAACAAGCCTAGTGCTTGGTGGCAGAAACAGAAAATCTTTCAGGGTACCAAGGGTTAAGAGATTTGTTTTCTCAGTGTTGGAGAGATGGCACAGCAGCACTGGCTGCTCTTCCAGAGATCCTAAATTCAATTCCCAGCAATCATGTGGTGGCTCACACCCATCTATAATGAGATCTGGTGCCCTCTTCTGGTATGCAGGTGTACATGCAGGCACAACATCATATACATGACAAATAAAAAAAGAAAGATTTGTTTTCTGGATAAGGCACTTCATAGTAATGGTTGTGGTCTGAGGAAAAGATCAGTAGCAGTACCTTTCTCTTCCTGGATCCTGAAAGAAGAACAGATAAAAGTAAGAAGACTACAATACCCGCCTTCCTTACAACAGCATCCTTGGACAGCTGTAACATAACTTAGCACTATGTAACTACAGAGTGGAGAGCAGCCTTGCTCTTTTCATTTGCTTTGATATCTAAACAGGAAAGGCTGCTTGTATCTGAATAGCATGGCGAGTTTAGAATCTGCATTAATAGAAGCATTAATAAAATAATTTGAATTTACTTTTTTGTTTGTTTGTTCTTTGAGATAGGGTTTCTCTGTGTAGCCCTCACTGTCCTGAAACTTGCTTTGTAGACCAGGCTGGCCTTGAATTCACAGAGATCCACCTGCCTCTGCCTCCTGAATGTTGAGATTAAAAAGTGTGCACCACCACTGCTCAGCCCAACTTAAATGTATTTTATTATTATTGTTTTGTGTTTTGTTTCTCAAGACAGGGTTTCTCTGTGTAATAGCCCTGGCTGTCCTGGAACCTTTTGTAGACCAGGCTGGCCACAAAGTCATAGAGATATGCCTGCCTCTGCCTCCCAAGCACTGGGATTAAAGGTGTGCGCCACCATGTCTGGCTCCAGCTGAAATTTAAATCCAAGTGAATTCTAGATACTGCAGCTTATCATGGAGAGATTTTTGCTTGTTTGTTTTTGTTTTTGAAACAGGGTTTCTATGTGTAGTCCTAGCTGTCCTGGACTCGCCTGTAGACCAGTCTGGCCTTAAACTCAACAGTGATCAGCCTGCCTCTTGCCTCCCAGTATTTAAAGGTGTGCGCTGCCACCACTGCCTGGTGGGAAGAATTCTTAAAAGAAGGGAACTATTGAAGAAAGCAAGCAACATAAACCAACAGTTTCATGTACTGTGAAGAGCTTCACAACTTACTGGTTTGCTAACAGAACACAATTTACATTTGGTGGAAAATCTTTTACTTTTAAAGATGTATTTATGATGTATACAGTATTCTGCCTGCGTGTATGCCTGCCTGCCAGAAGAGGGCACCAGTTCTCATTATAGATGGTTGTGAGCCACCATGTGGTTGCTGGAAACTGAACTCAGGACCTCTGGAAGAGCAGCCTGTGCTTTTAACCTCTGTGCCATCTCTCCAGCCCCAAAAGTCTGCTTTCTTATGTTGAACTCCAAGGTTCAGGAGTTAAGCTAAGCTGGGACTTCCTGCAGGTATGTGCAGCGAGAGCCAGCCCAAAGAGCACAGGGCCACCTGGCTGCTCCTCCTCTGTCACTTCCCTTTCTCAGGAGCTGGAGAGAGTCCAGGTGAAGACAATTTAGAATGTTACAATGTAGCATAATCCAGTGCTTTCGAAGTAGGAGAATATAAATCCTTCAAACCACATCTGGGAGCTTCCTGACAGGAACCAAAGCAGCAGTTCAGAAGCCTCATGCCTGCGTGCCTCACACGAGACTTCAGAGAAGAACAAAATGGTTTGCCTTTTGGCTTACAGCAACTCATGTGAGTGCGTGAGGTGATGGAGACAAGAAATGATGGACAAGCAGGACCACCAATCATACCGTACGATTTGAGTCTGGCGCATTAGAAGAACTATATATTTTTGTTTGTTTGTTTGTTTTGTTTTGTTTTTTGAGACAGTGTTTCTCTGTGTAGCCTTGGCTGTCTTGGCCTCCCTTTGTAGACCAGGCTGACCTTGAACTCACAGAGATCCGCCTGCCTCTGCCTCCCAAGTGCTAAGATTAAGGGCATGCACCAGAAGAACTATATTTTTATATTATTTTGAACAAATGGAATCAAATATCTGTCATTTTTATTTTCTTTCAGTTCCCTCAGGAATTAGTGACAACTTCAGGTGTCTCCTCTCCCTGACTTCCAGCTCGTGTTGGAAATTCACGGCAGTGCTTGCCAACATCTTTGCATCACAGATTGTTCCTCCTGGGACCTATAATTTGCTCAAACTCTGTTTGTTGATGAGTCTAGTGCAGACAAGGGCCTGCAACAGGAAACAAGAAGACTGCTTAGATATTTTAATTATAACCAGTGACTCTCTGCTTGTAGACAGGTAAGATGTGTGGCGTGAAGTTTTCAAATTATATATTGCTCACAAATTTGCATAAGGTCTTCCTCCTGATATTACTATATGATGATTATTTAGTATGCAACTGTTTAAATAAACTGTTATTAATAAAGTTTAAAACTTTTCTTTTGGGGTGGTGGTGGTAGTTGGGTCTTGAGAGACAGAGTTGCTCTGTGTAGCCCTGGTTGTCCTGGATTTGTAGACCAGACTAGCCTTGAACTCACAGAGATCCACCTGCCTTTGCCTCCTGAGTGCTGGATCAAAGGTATGTGTCACCACCACCCAGCTTAAAGTCTGAAACTTTGAAGGCTTGCATTTAGAACTGAAATATTTTCTTTTAATATTTTAAGACTCTAACCCCCAAATTACAACCCATTTCTCCATTCTTTACAAATGCATCCTCCCCAGCCTTCCTTGCTCCATTCTTTATCTCAGCACTCTGCTTTTATCCTTATATTTTCAAATAATCTTCCATGTAGGATTCAATTGCCATTTTTTTTTTACTTTTATTACAGATTCCATTCAGTGGCACAGGTTCCTGAATATGACTAAGCTATACAATTCTTTGCAGTTTTTTTTTTTTTTTGAGTTAAGGTTTCTCTGTTACACAGAGCCCTAGCTGTCCTGTACTCCTCTGTACACCATGGCCTAGAACTCACAGAGATCTGTCAGCCTCTGCCTCCCAAGTGCTAGGATTAAAGGCGTTGCACCACTACGTCCCACTCATAAATGATCTTTAAAAAGGAATTACTGCAGTGATCATGAAGTTAGGAGTAAGCTCCTTAGAGCCAATGTACAATTTTGAAGCAAAAATAAATTTATAGAATAAATATTTTTACATTCAAATTAGCATTAGCTTATTTAAGAAGATAATCTTTGGCTAAAATTAAGTCATCACTGGCAATGTCAATGTGGTGTTAAATGCAACAGATTGTACCAATTTATTCTTGCAATAACAACTTTAAACTGCTTCTCTCAGTCTTACCAATGCTGAGTATTATCAAGCTTTTGAAATAAAAAAGTGTATAAAAAAGTTATTCCTTTAAAGTAAAATTTGTATTTCTTTAATTGTAAGTAGTAATCATGAACAAATTATTTTGTGAATTTATTTATGATGTCTATTACAACTTAAAACCTTTTTGCTGTTTCTGTTTGTCATCAAACTTTGATTTTTCTTTTTTTAATTTATTTTTATTTTATGTACATTGGCGTTTTGACTGCATGTATGTCTGTGTGAGGGTGTCAGATCCCCTGGTACAGGAGTTGCAGACAGTTGTGAGCTGCCATGTGGGTACTGGGGATTGAACCTGGGTCCTCTGGAAAAGCAGCCACTGCTCTGAACCACTGAGCCCTCTCTCCAGCCCAATTAACGTTGTTATTTAAAAACTATGAGTGTTAACATATTTTTCTAGTTTGCTTTACATTGCTGTGATAAATATCATGACCCAAAAGCACCTTGTGGGAGGAAAGAGTCTATTTCAGCCCTCATGTTACAGTTCATCACAGAGGGAAGTCAGGGCAGGAGCTCAAGGCAGAAACCTATGCCCAGGAACTGACAGCAGAACCAAAAAAGACCACTGGTCACTGGCTCTCCGTGGCTTGCTCAGCTATCTCCTTATACAGCCCAGGACCACCTGCCCATGGGTGACACAGACCACAGTGGCTGGGCCCTCCCACATCAAACATCCATCAAGAGATGCCAGACATGCCCACAGATCAATCTGATGGAGGCAGTTCCTCAGCTGTGGATCCTTTGTGCCAAGTGACAGTCACTTGTATAAAGTTGACAACTACCCAGCACACATATATACACTCTTTTTGTTGTTTGTTTTTCGGTTTTTTGAGATAGAGTTTCTCTGTGTAGCCTTGACTGTCCTGGACTCACCATATACACTCTTATAAACCATTCCCATAGTAAAGCAGTATTTTATCATTCGGAACTAACCTCAGTCTTTCTTCCATTTCTTTTTCTTTTTTTTTTTTTTTTTTTTTTTTTTGTCTTTTGAGACAGGGTTTCTCTGTGTAGCCTTGGCTGTCCTGGACTTGCTCTGTAGACCAGGCTGGCCTCGAACTCACAGCGATCCGCCTACCTCTGCCTCCCGAGTGCTGGGATTAAAGGCATGTGCCAGCACGCCCAGCTCCTTTCTTCCATTTCTTATTGCCATCAGATAACTTTCCTGTTGTACCCACCCTACCCCCACGGTGCCCCTTGAGACACCATTCTCTGAGTTCCATGCTGTCCTGGAACTCTCACTTTGTGTCAGACTTGCCTGCCTCTGCCTCCTCTGCTGGGCTTGCAGGTGTGCTTACCACTGCCCAGCTAATCTTCCATTCTTGAATGCCATAATAACAATTGTCCTCTTTTGAGTAAGGTCTGTCTTGCTCAATGTGTTCTAGAGATTGATTTGCTCATGTGAATCAGTAGCTTATTTTTGTTGATGAGTAGTGTCCCTTGAGTACACCACAGTGTTCTTACTCTTCTGTTCTGACTATTTTAGCCTTTTGGCAATAGGGGTCAGCACCAGGACTTGGTATGTACTAGACACACCCTCTGCCACTGAGCTACATGCCCATCCCTGCTGTAAACATCCTTGTATAACTTCTGTGAGATCTTTCATTTTATTGGATAAAGACCTGAAGTAGATTGCTGGAGCATCAGATAGATGCACATTTAATTCTATAACGAACTATCAAGCAGTTTAAAAAACTGGTTAGGCCATTTTACATTCCTGCCAACAATGTAGGGATTCTATTCGTCTCTGTCCTTACCAACATTGGTGTTGTCTGCCTTTTTTATATGAGCTTTTGTTGTAGAAGTGAAATATTAGCTTAGCACTCTTACTTGAATTCTCTAGTTTCTTTTGAGTTAAGCTGTTTTTCATGTGTTTATTTTCCACATGTATATCTTCTTAGGTGTTAACATTTTTCTCACCTTTTTTCCTTGTTTTTGCTTTTTTGTTTTTTGAGACAGGGTTTCTCTGTGCAGCCCTGGCTGTCCTGGAACTAGCTCTGTGGACCAGGCTGGCCTCGAACTCAGAGACCCACCTGCCTCTGCCTCCCAAGTGCTGGGATTAAAGGCATGAGCCACCACTACCCAGCTAAGAAATTATTTTAGAATTATCCCATTGTAAATTATTTTTCTAAGTCTCTGTACACTGTAAGTTGCCCAGAAAAATTATCAATTTTCATATATTTAGTGCTCAATAGACATTGGGCCAAATTAAATTTAAACATGTTAACATGTAATGACCTCTGAAAATCAGTTATCAAATATCATCAATGAATAATTTGTTTTCCCTAGGCTTTTGAATTTTAGCATGAATCTTGTCTCACGTGGTATACGTCATCCTGTCTCTACGGAAGTTTTTCCGACTGTGTCCAGAAATAAATATGGAACTGGAGCAGTGAGTGTTCAAGCTGGCAGTGCTTTGCTAGCTAAGGGCGGCATCTGCTTTATAGGAGACCTGACATCACATAAAAAAGATAAACTGGAACAGCTTCAGTCAGGTAGGCAAAGCTTTCTCCTGTTTAACGGTGTCTTACCAGTGTGAAGAGTCATTTAGCAGCTGAGATAGTACTGCATGGGGCTTAGGAGTTGAAAACTAGGCCAAATGTTAGTTCTCACTTCAATTTTAGAAATAAAATAAGAATTTAATTTGCAAATGCACTGTTTTAGCCTTTACCCTAGGTTCTAATACATGACTTTATTTTGGGCCAGATTGGTTTCCCTTTGTCTTATTGCATTCTCTAAGACTTTTTACACAATGTGGAAAATAGTTGTTCCAATCTTCAGGTTTCTCACCATTAAGTGTAATGCTGGCTGTGGGGTTTTTGTTGTTGTTTTCATTTTAAAGCCCACGATGAAAAGATTTCTTTCTATTCCTACTCCACCAAGATGTTTTATCATGAATCAGCATAAGATCTTGTCAGATATTCTTTCTTATACCAATTAATTTGATTATGTAATTTTTATAGCTTGCATTGGTTTTGCTTTGGGTTTTTGCTGTTTGGTTTTGAGTATGAATGTTTTGCCTGTGTGTGTGTCTATTCACCACTCCCGTGCCTGGTATTCCCACAAGCCAGAAGAGGGAGGGCACTGGCTCCCCTGGAACTGGATTTACAGATAGTTGTGAGCCACCATGTTGGTTCTGGGAAGCAAATCCAGGTGTTCTGAAAGGGCAGGCAGTGCTCTTAACCACTGAGCCATCCCTCTAGCTCCTCACTGATTAATTTTGAATACTGAACCATCAGAGCATACCTGCGATCCATTTAGTCAGAGGGAATAATTGTGTAGATGTTCTGGAAAGGCATAAAAGAGATGCCTACTTACATATTAGACAATGTCAGCGAATGACAGGTACAAGTGCAGCTTGATAAGTAAATGATTTCAGTGGTGGAACATTTGCTAGCTTACAGGCAGCTACACTCACCAAAATCACTTCCCCAACTCCTCTTTTATAGAGCTCTGAATTTAAAAGTGCCTCACATAGGACAGAAGCAGTCAGCCCCAGAAAGGAGGTTTGTCTTTGGGAGCACTTGTTCCTTGTCCTTCTCAGACATTTTGAAGGTTTTAGTAAACGCTGTCAGACCATGGAAAGGATGACTGTTTAACTGGAGTCTGACATTTACTGTTAGTATACAGAACAGCTAAGTAGCGGCCTGCTACAAAATAATATTTCTTTGACAAAGTATAATAGCTATTGTCTTGTTGCTGCAACAAAATATTAACAAGAGCAATGTGTAGAAGGGAAGGTTTGTTTTGGCTCATAGAATCAGGGTACAGTCCATTCTGTCAGTGAAGAAAGATGGCAGCTCAAGGCAGCACATCCATCACTTTGCATCAAGAAAGCAGAGAGGGGACTGGAGAGATGGCTCAGAGGTTAAGAGCACTGACTGCTCTTCTAGAGGTTCTGAGTTCAATTCCCAGCAACCACATGGTGGCTCACAACCATCTATATTGAGATCTGGTGCCCTCTTCTGGCCTGCAGGTGAACATGCAGTCAGAGTACTGTATACATAATAATAAATAAGTCTTCAAAAAAAAAAAGAAAAAAGAAAAGAAAAGAAAGAAAGAAAAGAAAAGAAAGCAGAGAGAAGCCAGGCATGGCTGAGCACACCTTTAATCCCAGCACTTGTGAGGCAGAGGCAGGTGGATCTCTGCGAGTTCTAGGCCAGCTTGGTCCACAAAGAGATTTCCAGGACAGCCAGGCTATACAGAGAAACTCTGTCTTGAAAAAGCACAACAAAATAAAAAAAGCTGTAAGAAAGCTCCTAATTAAAAGCTTCTCTTTATAAGAGTTGCCTTTATAAGAGTTGGTTATGATGTCTCTTCACAGCAATAGAGAGTGACTAAGACAAAGTGCATTCATAGTCTTGTACATCTATTACTACTGTACATTTCCAAAATACAAATACACTCCAAATACAAACTATATATTCATTAAATGCTAACTCTCTGTTCCTCCTTGACATTAGCTTCTAGTAATATTTATTTCATTTTCTGTCTTTATGAACTTTCCTACTAATAGACTTTCATTCCTTTTTTATGATTTATTTATTTATTGTGTATACAATGTTCTGCCTGCATGCCAGAGAGTGCACCAGATCTCATTATAGATGGTTGTGAGCTACCATGTGGTTACTGGGAATTGAACTGAGGACCTTTGGAAAAACAGCCTTAACCTCTGAGCCATCTCTCCAGTCGGAATTTCATTTTATGTTGACCGATATCTTGTTTCTACTTTCTGCTAATTGTGAACAATCTGCTATGGGTATTTGTCTTAGTTGTTTTTCTGTTGCTGTGATAAAACACCATACCAAGACAATTTATTTTTAAAGAATTTAACCTTTAATCTCAGCACTTGGGAGGCAGAGGCAGGTGGATCACTGTGAGTTTGAGGCTAGCCTGGTCTACAGAGTTCAGTACAGCCAAGGCTACACAGAGAAACCCTGTCTCGGAAAAACAACAACAAACAAACAACAACTTTTAATTTGGGGCTGATGGTTTCCGAGGCTAGAGTCCATGGCCATCGTGGGGAGGAGCATGGCAGCAGGAAGGCATTGGAGCAGTAGCTGAGAGCTCATGTCTGATCCACAAGCTCCAGGTAGAGGGGGAACAAAAGAACAAAGCCAAACCAACACTACATATATGCTTGAGTGGGTTGAGACACACCTAAGAGATTAATAAAGCACACCTCTGAGTATGTCTGGAAGTCATTCCAGAGAAGGAAGACCCACCCTGCATGGAGGTGGCCCTTCCCCTGGACCTAAGAACAGTGTTCTCTGTGTTTCTTCACTACCATGAGGTGAGCCGCTCTGTTCTGTCATGTCCTCCCTGCCAGGATGGGCTAGAACCCTCTAGAACCACAGCCAAATGAGCCTTCTCTTGAAGTAGCTTATATCAGGTACTGTTTCATAGTGACAGAAATCTAATGTGTGAATACAAAAGACGGTTAAATGAATTAAAAGATTAAAATCCATTTGGGAGTTAGAATCCTACGAATAAGATTAGATCCATAGATTAAAAATGTGAATAGGATATTTCTACTTATTGTTTGTTTGGGTTTTAAGTAGGAGAGGCTTTGATGACTTTGTTTTTGAGCATGCTGAATCGAAATACCTTTTTCCTCAGTCATAGACCATACTATCTTTGTCCCTGACTTTCCTTCATGAGTGGACTGCATTCTATCATTGTATGGCACATTCTTGAGTTGGGGATGTAGCTCAGTTGGTGTGTGTGTGTGTGTGTGTGTGTGTGTGTGTGTGTGTGTGTGTGTGTGTAGTGTGCACAAAGCTGTCCCAAGCACTGCATACACTATGCAAGGTGGGGTAAACCTATAATCCCAACACTTTGGGAGGTGGAAGGAAGATCAGAAGTTCCTAATTATCCTCAACTCTATGGGGAGTTTGAGGCCAGCCTGGGCTAATGAAAGCTGGACGGTGTGAAGTGTCCTAGTCCTCTGCCTGTCCCTACATGCCTAACCACAGTTCTAGCTTGTGCTCTAGACTGGTGATTCCCAAAAAATAACACATACAGACATTCAGACATCTTTCTTATCTTGTTCTTTTTATGGTAGTTGTTCTAATTTTAGCGGTATCTTTTAAAGCAATCAAATTCACTTGTCACTATCTGTTTTAGAATCTCATGATGATATTGGTTATTAATTTGTAGACATATAGGGTATCTACTAGAAAAACAAAATCTTTTAACTGCAAAAATATTTATTACAATTTACAGATTAGTTAATAGTTATATACAAATATAGTCTGAGCTATAAAATCTCCACTAGTTACATTTGAAATCACTGATCTGAAAAAGCCAACTCAGAAATCTCATCCCCAAATTCCACCTTCCTTAAATTATAAGAAATAAAATCTGATAGTTTTTATTTCAAGTTACAGATAAGGAGTTGCCACATTTCAGCACTCAGAAATGCGGATCCCCGCCTGCAGAGCCTCTTGCATGCTACACAGATTTTTATTTTTATTTTATTTTTTATTTTTGCTACACATATCTTTAAAGCACCATTGCAAGAACCTCCACACCCTGCCTTGCCTTTGGAAGGGTTCTTTCCTTAACATCTGGGACTGGGATGACAATAACAATAATCTTGTTTTTCTCCTTTGGTCAATTTGTGAATAACAAAATCTTAAAAGATTGACAATCAAAGCTATTCAGATGTGCAGCATCTTTAGGTAACACATGATCATGTCTTCTGATGCAGTTCTGGAGAGCAGAAGCATTTCAGTGTTCATCCCTGGAAAGAAGTTCGGGGATGATATCGATCAGCAAATGACTTTTCCAATTCAGTGCAGTTTTTGGTCTTTTGTTGATATGGATTCACCTTCAAGGAAAAATGTGCAGAAAACCAGTACTCTGATTGGTCAGATGGTAAGGGCTCTGTTTTATTGTTAGAATATAGTTTTGGAAGCTACCTGTAATCCTAGCACTTGAGACACGGAAGTCGGAGGATTAGAATTCAAGGTTATCCTCTGCTACGTAAGTTTGAGGCCATCCTGGGATACATGAAGCGCTTTCTTAACAAAAAAAAGAGAGAGAGAGAGAGAGAAGCGCTTTCTTTAAAAAAAGAAAGAAAAATACTTTTAAATGCTTCTCTCAGAACTGCTTTCACATTCCTCTCCCCTTCTCACCTCTTCCTTCTTACATTTCTTCCTCTTCTTTACCATATAACTAACTGTAGCTCATTATGTAGCCCAGACTGGCCTCAAAGTAGCCATCCTGCTGAGTGCTGAGAGCTGGCGTGCAGACATGACTATTGTATCCAGCAACATCTTCATGATGTGTTTGCATTTATATACTTTATCAGACATTACTACTGAATAGTGATCCAGTTGTTAATGTTTGTTTTTGTTTTGTCTACGTTACATCCCACCCCTAAATTTTCATTCATGCCAATCAGATGTCTAGTCAGTAGAAATTTGTTTGAAGAGTTGAGAAGTCGTATGTGTGTGTGAACATGAGAGTGCAAGTGTGTGTGTGTGTGTGTGTGTGTGTGTGTGTGTGTGTGTGTGTGTGTTCAGGTTGAGTCAGATGTCTTCAGTTGCAGTCCATCTTAGTTTTTGAGACAGAGTCTCTCCCTGGAACTCAGCAATTTAGCTAAACTGTCTAGCCTACAGGCTCCTGTCTCCACCTCCCCACAGTGAGATTACAGGCACCTGTTGTGGTATCAAGCCTTTCTTGCTTCCTACAGCAAGCATGTTACTGACTGGTACATCTGCTGAGCCCTGGAGGGCTTTACTAATAATAGATAAGTACTTAATAAGAACTTTCTTTAAAAATTACATTCCATCGCTGGGGGGGGGGGAGGGGCAGAGGGTGGTAGCATACGCCTTTAATCCCAAAACTTGGGAGGCAGAGGCAGTGGGATCTCTGTGAATTTGAGGCCAGCCTGGTATACAGAGAAAGTTCCAGGACAGCCAGGGCTATGTAGAGAGACACTGTCTTGAAAAACAAACACACACACACACACAAAAAACCCAAAATCCAAAACAAAAAACAACCAACAACAAAAAAGTTGCATCCCACAAGTTTCACATTGTTTCTAGAAATTAATCTAAACTATAGTTAATACTAGATGAGTTAAATACTATAATGATCAATTTGTACTTAACTCCTTCTAGTTAGTTAGCTCACTGTTTGCCCTACCTTTGTGTTTGATGTAGGATTGCAGTTTGATTCCAGCTAACCTTGCAGAGGCATTTGGATTGTTGATTAACTGCAATGAGTCATCTCCTTGCCACCCACTTCTTCCTACTGTGCAACATACTTTAAAGAAAGCTATGGATCCTGAGGGGCTGCTTTATTTAGCTTCTAAACAGTTCACAACCGAAGATTTTGAAAAGGTAGAGGTACAGCCGGGCATGTGGTGCACTCCTTTAATCCCAGCACTTGGGAGACAGAGGCAAGCGGATTGCCGTGAGTTCGAGGCCAGCCTGGTCTACAAAGTGAGTCCAGGACAGCCAGGGCTACACAGAGAAACCTTGTCTCAAAAATCTAAAAAGAAAAAAAAAGGGGGGGGTAGAGGTAGATAACATGCTTACCCAGAATGCCTACTTCATTGTTTCTCAATTACTTATTTATTTATCTTTACATTTGTTTGTTTATGTGGTGTGTGTGTGGGTATGTGTGCACAAGTGTACCTAGTGTGCACATAAAGGTAAAAGAATAACTTTGTAGAATGCAGTTCTACCCTTCTACCCTGTGGCTTGTTGTGATCAAACCCAGGTTATCACGCTTGGCAACAGGAGCCTTTACTCTTGAGTCACCTCACCATCCCAATTTCTTAATCTGTGTGTGTGTGTGTGTGTGTGTGTGTGTGTGTGTGTGTGTGTGTGTCTGTGTGTGTCTGTGTGTGTCTGTGTGTGTTGGTGTGGAGCTTCTGGGAAAAGTGTGACTTTATCCCATTGGAAGCACAGAAATCAGCCAGTAGTTCAGTTCTGGTGCATAGTGCACTTCTGCACTGTGAGAGGCTATTCTAGGTAAATTTCATGTTTGTTACAAGCAGATGGCAATGGCTTAAAATGCTCAGTGACTTGGAAATGGCCCACATATTTACTTAAGTTTGATGTAAAAGTTATGGAAACTTTACAAAATCAGCCAGCATACTTTGGAATTATAATGAGTCCATAATAAAATTAAATCTTTTAATTTTTTATATTTTTAACTTAGCTTCTGGCTTTTGCAAAGAATTTGAATGTGGAATTCAGCTTGGAGGCAGAAAGAATGATTCATGGCTATTATCTAGCGAGTCGCAGAGTCAGAACAGATTCTATACATGGATCAAAGCTGTCAGCATCTGCATTAAAATACTTGTAAGTATTCCACTCGGGACTGTAATGCCAAAATTGACTTTTAGATATGGCTTTAATCAACTTGGCTTTTGTAGTTGTTTATCTGTTTGATTTATGGCTGGTTACTTGTTTCAGAAGAATTTAAGATCACTTAATGACTTCCTTTGTTATATTTGTAAGTCATTTGTACCACTAATAATTCTTTTCCCTAAATTATTTTATTGGATCCTCGGTATGAGATATGCCTGAGAAAAGTGCAAAGACTTCAATGCGAATGACTGCTTTTTAATGTGGTTATTTTTATTCCAAGTATATTATACTTGGGCCTAAAGAACTTTCCTATTGAGTAACTTATTTAATATTCATATGTACATGTAATGTGTTTGGATCCAATCCACTTCCATTCCCTCCCCTCCAACTCCTCCATTCATCCTCCCCGATAGAGACCACACTACATTATTCCTTGCAGTCCTATTTTTCTTTTATGTATTTAGCGCAGTGTTAAGAATTGAACACAAGATTTCCATGTGCAAGGAAACACTCTACACTGAGCCATATCCAGCCCTGTTCCTTGTGCTGTACTTTATGCATCCTCCTAACACTGTCTATTACTACCATCTCCCCAGAGGTAATCACACTGTTAACAGTTTTGATGAGTATTTCCAGAAATTACCCGTTCAGACATCAGCATAGGCTGAAGATGCAGTTCAGTTGGTAGAATATGTGCATAGCATGCACAAGTTCCTCGGTTCAATCTCCAATCCTGCGCAGAGTGGGCACGGTGCACACCTACAGTCTCAGCCCTAAGAAAGTGGAGGCAGCAGGCAATGGTGGCACACCTTTAACCCAGCGCTTGGGAGGCAGAGACAGGCGGAGCTCTGAGTCAAAGTGAATTCCAGGACAGCCAGAGCTACACAGAGAAACTCTGTCTCAAAAACAAAAACAAAGTGGAGGCAGTAGTATCAAAAGTTCAAGGTCATCCTCAACTTTGTAGTGAGCTCAAGGCCAGATAAATAGAGATAAGGCAGTAGGTAGATAGATAGATGGACAGATAAGCATCAAATACTATCATATACATATTCATTTTTTTCATATGTGTACATGTATGGGTACATGCATGTGGAAGCCAGGGGCAGCCTAGGTGTCATTCTTCAGATACCATCAACCTTGGTTTTGAAACGGGATCTTTTCCTGGCCTGTAGCTCACCAAGTAGACTAAGCTGGCTGGCCAGGGATTCCCTGTTTGGAATTACCGTGTTTCTTGCACTATAAGACACACTTGACCATAAGGCGCACCCAGTTTTTAGAGCGGTAAAACAAGAAAAACAGTAAAACAAACAAACAAACAAACAAAAACCAGCAATCAGACCATAAGGCATCCATACCCTAATTTCTCCCACACTTTGGGGAGTGGGGTGGGGATGCATCTTATAGTCCAAAAAATATGGTAGTCATGTACCACCAGACACAGCTTTTTACATTGGTTCTGGAAACTGAATGCAGGTATTTGTGTTTATACAGCAAACACTTTACCCACTGAACTGTCTCCCTAGGCATGTATATGTGCACATATTTGTGATTGTGTAAATGTGTGTATGTTGGGGGGGGCAAGAAGGCCAGTAGTTGAAGTCAGGTAGAAACACTGTACCTGGAGCTCTTACTGGACCTGACTAGGTGTGGAGCAGGCTCCAGGCATGCTCCTTTCCCCTTCCTTAGCACTGCCATGCAGGCTCCCACAGCTGCACCGGGTTTTTTATGTAAGTCCTGGGGACTGAACTTAGGTCCTCATGCTGTGGAACAAGCACTGTACCATTGCTGAGTGAGCTATCTCTTCAGCCCATTTAAGTGTTATATTCATAAGTCAGTATGTACAAATATATTTTATATTGATAGTAAATACAGCCCATTTAAGTGTTATATTCATAAGTCAGTATGTACAAATGTATTTTATATTGATAATAAATACATTGTTTTCCCAAATGGAATGATATACACACAGAGCAGAGAAAGCATTATAGAGTACTATTTTAAAAGCCACATCAGTGTCACTGTGCTGTGATCTATTACATTATGATGTGACTCTATCATAGGTTATAGTCCCTCATTTAGAGGCTATTATTCCATTTGATCAAGAGTAAAATAACCCAATAAACAACAAATGGGATCTCTTGTTATAACTGCAATACAAAGTAAAACAGATGAGTGTAGAAAGCACTAAAGTATAGGTCTACAAGAGATAGGTATATTTAATTACTTCCCTTAACTATATGATTATTTAAGTAAAGCTGAAAATCCAAAAGGTAAGCCAAAGTAAAAAGTAATTCCTTAAGAAACAATTTCAAATGCTAATCAAAACTATGTAATAAAGCCATAATTAGAATACTTAGAAAAAACTATATTGTATCAAAAATCGAAAAATCTACTATTTGATGTTGTCTTTTGTCTGTGGTAAAAGATTTTCTGTACTTAAATTTATATAACCTCATGTTACATTATATTGACTCCCAGGCCAAGCAGAGTTAATTTTAATATAATCGTACCTTATCATAGTATATGGACACATACTGAGTGGATATGGGGTTTATGGACAAGCAAGATAAAAGAACATTTACTACCTAGAAGAATCATTATTCAGTTTTCTGCTCTTCTATAGAATATTCATTTCTCCTTTTATGAAGGCTCCACACATATTTTCCGGATTTTGAATGAGAGCTATGGTTACAATAATTGAATATGTTATGAGCCACGTTGAGAGACCTTCACAGATTTGATTTTTTTGTTGTTATTGTTTTTGTTTTGTTTTGTTTTTCAAGACAGGGTTTCCCTGTGTAGCCTTGGTTGTCCTGGACTCACTTTGTACTTTGTAGACCAGACTGGCCTCAAACTCAGAGCTCTGCTTGCCTTTGCTTCCTGGAGTGCTGGAATTACAGGCATGTGCCACTGCGCCCTGCTTGAATTATGATCTTCATCTAGCAAGAAAAAGATTAATAGGGCAAATGTAAAGTCTCCAAATATGCTCCCAAGCTTCCTAGTCCAAGTGTGAATGTAAGAAGAGTGCTGCCCCTTAATATGAGAGAGATGCACGAGAGGTCATTTTGAGATTTAGACTGTATTATCCTATTAAAGAACATTAAGAGCAAGAAAATGATAACTCTACTTCCACTCTGACAGTCAAATCTCTCTCTCTCTCTCACACACACACACACAGTACTATATTGTAAAAGTTAATCATATCTGATCATAAGGAAAACAGCTAGAGTATTGAGGAAAGGACACCTTTAGTCCCATAACTCAGAAGGCAGAAGCAAGAGGATCTCTGTGAATTCAATGCCAACCTGGTAGCAAGTTTCAAGATAGCCAGGGCTACCTAGAAAAAACTTGTTTCAACAAAACAAAAAATTATGTTGCTGTCTGAATGCCCTTCCAGAGGTCTTGAGTTCAATTCCCAGCAACCACATGGTGGCTCACAACCATCTATAATGTAATCTGATGCCCTCTTCTGGCCCGCAGGTGTACATGCACATAGAGCACTGTATACATACATAGTAATAAGCCAACCCTAGCGTGGTGGCGCATGCCTTTAATCCCAGCACTCAGGAGGCAGAGGCAGGCTGATCGCTGTTGAGTTCTGAGGCTAGCCTGGTGTACAGAGTGAGTCCAGGATAGCCGAGGCTAACATGGAGATTCCATGGAGACTTTATAGATAGACGAGGAGCTGATGAAAGAACCGAGGATCTGTATATCCATATATCTTATATTGCTATAAGAGATGTTTAGTTAGGTTTGTTTCCCCTCCTGTATATTTATTGGAGCAGAACTTGGGGTAGGGTATGTGGAAAACAAAAGATGCGGCTCGTTAGCACATGGCTCATGTCTTGCTTGTTCCTGTGTAAATATGTATTTCTTGTAATATCAACATGTCTCTGTTAACTTCTTTCTTTTAGAGTTTCTTTATCTGAAGCTCATGCTCGGCTGAACTTAAGGAGTAAAGTACTCAAAGAAGACGTACTCATTGCAGCCTTACTGTTTGAATTATCTCTCACATTGAAATATGGTAATTCACATTAGTAATGACCCCTAAGTAATCTTAGCTTATTAAATTATTACATGCATTTTAAATACTCCAAATTAATTAATCTTGGGGGCTGGAGAGATGGCCCAGTAGTTAAGAGGACTGGCTGCTCTCAGAGGACCAGGGTTCAATTCCCAGCAATGCAGCTCACAGCTGTCTGTAACTCAGTTCCAGAGGATCTGGCACCCTCACAGCCATCTATGCAGGCAAAACACCAAAGCTCATAAAAGGATAATTAATCTTATTGTTATTGGGTATGGGTATGTCTTATTTCAATTTGAATATTTACTGTTTTTCTCATCATGTAGCCCAGGCTGGCTATTAATTCAAAATTGTACCACCTCAGCACTGGAATTCTAGCTGTGTGACATATCTGTTAATAAACACCCTAATTATGCACATTGCTGTTTGGAGTTTTGGTGAGAGTTAAGCCTCATCACTGGGGACCATGCTCACCCTTGACTTGCTACCCTCTACCGAGCCCTCTGAAAAAGAAGCAAGTGGTCTTCTTTGTTTTTTGGGGACAGGGTTTCTCTGTGTAGCCTTGGCTGTACTGTACTTGCTTTGTAGACCAGGCTGGCCTCAAACTCAGAGATCTGCTTGCCTTTGCCCCCAGCAAATTTGATTTTATGTGCATTTGTCTGAAGAGTGTCAGAGCCACTGGATCTAGAGTTATAGACAGCTGTGCGCTGCTGTGCTGGGAAGTGAATGTGTTCTCTGAAGAACAGCCAGTGCTCTTAACCACTGAAACATCTATCCAGCCCTGTGGCAATCATCCTTAACCAGGTCTGTGGATGCTTCAAACCCCAGGGACATGTAGATCATTATCTACAAATTCCTGTGTGTCCTTTCCAAAGGAGACAGATTGTAAATTGTATTAAAGTAGGTTATGGAGACTAATGATTACTAGAAAAGGTTGTTATCCTGAATTAAACACTGCTTCCAACAAATACTAAACAGTTGTCTCATTTTACCTAAGGCCAAATTTTGTCAGACACATTATTGTATAGACCATGAAGAAATGTGTTACCAGCAAATCCATGGTACTGGTGCTCACTTTTAATCCCAGGGCATTGGAGATGGAGACAGGTGGATCTTTAAGTTTGAGGCCAGCCTGGTCTACAAACTTAGCTGTAGGACAGCCAAGGCTATACAAGGAAAAAGACATGTGCTGCCAATTTTATATGTTAAGGCATGTGAGAGGGGACTGGTCTTGTAGAGGGACCTACAACCTGGTTGGGTAATACACATAACATTTTATATTTAAAATATATTTAAGAGTCAGGTGTGATCCCCACATTTAATCACAGCACTCAGAGGTAGAGGCAAGCCAGCCAGGGCTATAGAGTAAGGGCTGCCTCAAGGACCAAAAATAAAACTTACTCAGCAGTTCAGAACTTTTAAACCTTTTATTACTTTTGTTGAAATGTATTTCCAGTTTTAATTTTTAAGTCTCACACTGCATTTTGTTCATTCAGGGGCCACTGCGTTTTGTGTTGCTCCCAATGCATTATTTCCATTTGAACTATACAATGAAGAATATTTAGAGCAAAGAGATCTCTACCTGACTCAGTGCCAACAGCAGCTCCAACAGTTTATTGCCACGTGTGGACCTGGGACAGCTATCTTTGCTAGTGAGGAATAAGCAATTTAAGGAATGAATTCCTCTTCATGTCTCTGTAAGCCTTGGTTTAATGCATGAGTGATTTGGGAGTAATGCTTCAGATGTGTGTTGTCTCAAGGTTATTAGAATGCCAATAAGACTGCAAAATGTGGCCCCTTAATTACATATATACAGATAACCCAAACATCTAAAAAACAACTTTGTATTTAGTTACCAAGGAGTGCTGGGTGGTGGTGGCACACGCCTTTAATCCCAGCACTTGAGAGCCAGAAGCAGGCAAATCTGAGTTCAAGGCCAACCTGGTCTACAAAGCAAGTCCAGGACAGTCAAGGCTACAGAGAAACCCTGTCTCAAAAAAAACCAAACTAAACCCCAAAACTTCCCGGTTATCCCATTATCAACGATACACATAGAAGCTTCATTTACCAAATTAATGAGTTCAAATGACTGCAACTTAAATGACCAAGTGTCTAAAGTGAGGCCTTTTTATGTATTACCGTGTATATAATGGGTCTTCTGTGGCAATCTTACATGCATCTCCTGCTATGCACAAAAGTGACTCCAAAGACAACTATTTTACTCCCGGGGCCACATCGCCTTCCTGCCTCCAATTAGCTGGTATTACAGTCACACAGTACCTGACTTTTGCTATTTTTATGTACTAGCTTGGAACAGCAAGTTAACAATAGTACATATAAATTAAGGCTGACTTTTGTCTTTTCATATGTGGAAAGTCTAGGACTCTGAAGTGAAGCAAAACAATTCTTACGAACAAAACAAACCACCACACATTACCTCTAGAAAATCTAACATTAGGAATTTTTTTCCTGAGGCTCAAACCCACAGCTTTGTGCCAATTAAGCAACCACTTCCCCCACCCTTACCAAGGTGTCTCAATGCCCCAAGTCACCAGACTGTTGCTGTGTTTTTATGCTGCTTACTAAACCTAGGGACTCAAGTGATTAAAAGTTTAGCCAAGTCTTTGATCAAAGAGGAAATCTAATTTTAGTGTTGTCAAGTGATCCTGGAAAGATCATCTAGTTACTTTATCTACAGTGTACTGCTAGCTTCTTCTACTAGCCATCAGGACTGCATGTGTTGACATAAAGTAAATGAAATCTACAGCTCGTGAAAGGTGAGAACTTTATTTCACTATGAGAATGACATTTTAAACAAATAGTGCCCGCAGCAATTAAAATTAACTTGTATATTTCTTCATAACTTAGTTGTTTATTAATACCAAATAAAATAGTTAATTTTCAGTCAGTTGCTTCTGCTCACGGTTCTTGACAATTCTTCATTTTATGTGTGCTGCACCTTCCCAAAAGAAAAAGAGACAGTCAGAAACTCACCGAATCATTTTTCTTCCATCTCACAAACTAAGCCCAGGTATCCATCCTAATGCTCTTCAAAAGAATGCCAAGTAAACAGACATTCAAAGGCAGTTTCAAAGGAATTAGCTCCAGTCCTTGAGTCTTATCAAATACTGCTCAATCACAAGATGTGACTGCCGGAGCAAACTTACCCCAAACAATGAAGTTTTAAAATATCACAGCTTCTGAAGTTGAACATTCACCTGCAGCCACCTACATGCTGGATAGAAAAGCACTCATTTAAACCTCATCACATTTTAGTAGTTTGCATAATCTATACACTGCTGGCATCTCAGTCTTAAGATTATTTCTTCAAGGAAACCCTCAGCTGGGTAAACGGCAAAAACTTAAGTCATCATGTGCCAGCTATTAAACCCATGTCAAGAAAGATCCTGTGTTAAAACACAAAGGAAAGAGGAACACACAATTTGTACCTTATTGCTGGCAACCATAGTCCTGGTGGGTTGTTTCAATCACTTTCCATGACAAGTTTTTGGAAAACATTTGTTCAAGTACCTTCAAAAGAGATAGGTTTTAAAGTCCAGCACAGTGGTGCACACCTGTGAAGCCAGCACTCAAAAAAAATCAAAATCAAAACCAGAGACAGGCTTTTGTTGCACCTAAAAATTAGATATGGCCATGAGCTCTCATTTGCACTTCCATGTTTTAGCACCATGTGAAAGTCTGCTGGTGAGTTTTACCTCAGCTTGACACAAGCCAGTCACTGGAGAGAGCCTCAATTGTCTCTGTAAGATTGGAAAAACCTCTAGTGCATTTCCTTAGTTACTGATTGGCGGCTGATGAGCCCTTGTGGGTGGTGCATCCCCTGGGCTCAAAGTCCTGGATTCTATAAGAAGCAAGAACTTAAAGCTAGTAAGCACCACCCCTCCATGGGTTCTGCATCTGCTCCTAACTCCAGACTTCTAAAGTCCTGTCCCATCATTTATCAATCACAGACAGAAACAATTTTATTCACACCCTTCAATGCGGCAATGCTAAGACACAATTCCCTGGGTTCATTGGTCTCAGGGCTTACAATGTAAAGTTAGATAGACGCATAACTACAATTGTGCAGACCATCACAGGCACATTCCAACAGTAAAGGGCCAGGGCCACACATCACGTCCTACAGAACTCAAGAGAATAAATCATTGAACCTGTTACTGGAGAAGACTTATGAAGACCTACAAAATTCGACCGAGAAACTTTGATCACTTTCATGTCTTGAAATACCTGAGTTACCAAATGCACGGTGGCTTTTCTTGGGGACACAACCCCCACCCCCTACACCCGCCACGACGCAGGCCCGGTGAAAGCTGTAGTCAGTAGAGGCCGCTTCTCCCCACGCTTCCAAGTGTCCTGAGGCGCAGGCCTTTTAACTAAGGGCTCCCTTTAGATCTACAGATTATTTAGAAGCCAGAGCGAGCAGGAACGCGGCCCTCCGCGCACAGCAGGCCACGGGGCACACCGTACCGGGCAAGGGCCCGGTGCCGCTGGCAAGGAGCCACGCTCCGCACCCACAGGGTAGACAGACCGCGGGACTCGCACCTGTTAGAGCCGGAGGGCAGGCCGGGTTCCGCCGCCCCGGGCCTCCGCCGCCCGCCATGCAGTACGCTCCAGGGCTCTGCGCCGAAAGGAAGTGGCTAAGCTTGCTGCAACCCTAAGGCCCTTCTTAGGCCCCGCCTCTTCCGGTCCCTTATTTACCCAGTCTGTGTCGCGTCCTCCCCCGCAGCCCCCCTTCCCCGGTCTGCGGGGCGGAGGGAGCAGGCTGTGGGAGTTAGGGGAATACTTCGACTAGAGCTTTTTAATTGACTTTGCAAGTGACGAATAATGCCTTAAAACAGGACAGGCTCCCAGTCCTGGTACGTATGTTTGTTCCCTCTTCTAAATCCTCACCTACTTCAGTGTTTGAAAACAGGTTGCAAGCTGGGTGCTGTGGTGCACACCTGTAATACCAGAACTCTGTGAGTTCGATGCCAGCCTGGTCTACAAAATGAGTCCAAGGCTACACAGAGAAACCTTGTCTCAGGAAAGAAAAAAGAAAAAAGAAAAGAAAAAAAAGAAAAAAAACAAAAACAAAAAAACACGGGCTGGAGAGATGGATCAGTGGTTAAGAGCGCCGCCTGAACTTCCAAAAGTCCTGAGTCCGATTCCCAGCAACTACATGGTGGTTTACAACCATGTGTAATGTGATCTGATGCCCTCTTCAGGCCTACAGGTGTACAGTGTATACTGTACAGGACAGTGTATAGATAATAATACATAAATAAATCTTTATAAACAACAACAAAATGGTTGTATTAGCACTTCCATTTATTTATTTTTTAAGATTTATTTTATTTTATGTGCATGAGTATTTGGCCTGCATGTGTGTATGTGCATTGCCTGTGAGGCAGTCTGGTAGTGGCAGAATTCAGAAGAGGGCTTCAGATCCCCTGGAGCTGGAGTTACAGCCAGTTGTGAGCCAATCTACTATGTGGGTGCTGGGATCCTCTAGAAGAGCAGCCAGTGTTCTTAACTGCTAAGCCATCTCCAACCCACAACCCACAGCAGTTCCATTAGAGTTAGTGTTCTGGATAGCATGCACACATGTGCGCCCTTAAACTTGAACAGAGAGAGAGAGAGAGAGAGAGAGAGAGAGAGAGAGAGAGATGAGAGAGAGAGAGAAATTGGTTGTTAGAGAAAAAGTTGGGGGACTGGAGAGATGGCTCAGTGGTTAAGAGCACTGTCTGCTCTTCCAGAGGTCCTGAGTTCAATTCCTAGAAACCACATGGTGGCTCACAACCATCTAGAATGTGATATGATGCCGTTTTCTGGCCTGCGGGTGTACATGCAGGCAGAACACTGTATATATAATAAATAAATCTTTAAAAAAAAAAAGCTGTTTTGGTTTTTAGAGAGAGAGAGACAGGGATTCCCTGTGTAGCCTTGGCTGTCCAGGAATCACTTTGTAGACCAGGCTAGCCTCAAATTCACAGAGCTCCTCCTGCCTCTGCCTCCCCAAGTGCTGGGATTACAGGCCTGTGCCATGAGGCCCAGCTAAAATTTGTCTTAAGGAGGCATAGAGTAGGAGGGTTACTGTTGCTGAACCTGATGGTTGTGATGAAACACAGAGACCAAAAGCAAGTCGGGGAGGGAAAGGGCTTATTTGACTTTCATCACTGTCCATCACTGAAGGAAGTCAAGACAGGAACTCAGGCAAGGCAGAAAACAACGCCCAGGCCATGGAGGAGGGGTGCTGCTTACTGGCTTATCTCATGCCTTCTTGGCTTGCTTGCTTAGAGAACCATGGCCCAGGGGTCTCTCCACCTACAATAAGCTGTGCCCTCCCCCATCAGTCATCACTAATTAAGAAAATACCCTACAGACTTGCATAGAGCCTGACCTACAGAAGCAGCTTTTCAGCTTAGGGTCCCTCCTCTCAGATGACCCTAGTTTAATGTCACCTTGACATCAAACTAGCCACCACCTTTACCTTGTTAATGAATATGTTATGCTTTGCTAGCTTTGAATTTTTTTTTTTTATTGAGGGTGCATTACGTGTGTGCTCACATGGAGGCCAGAGAACAGCTATACGGACTTGGTTCTTTCATTCCATCTTTATTATGTATTCTTGGGTGAGAACTCAGGACAGCCCAGCAAACATCTTTATCTGCTAAGCCATCTTATAGGCTGGACTTTCATATTTTATCCATCTTGTTTATCTCAATCAGTATTCTTCAGTCCTAGCTACAGAACATTAGGCTTGGTGGGGCGGCGGGTTGGAGGGGGAGGGGGGGAAGGGGGGAGAAGGGGGGGTTGTTTATGATCTTGTCTGAAAGAAAAACATGCAAAAGGAAAATCAAATTATTAAATTGGTAAAGCCAGGCCAAAACTAGAGTCATCTGGCAAGAGGGAGCTTGGCCTAGGAATTGCCTCTATCAGATTAGCTGTAGGCATGTCTGTGGAGCATTTTCTTGATTAGTGACTGATATGGGAGAACTCAGCCTGCTGGCGACGGGGCCACCTATGAGCAGGTGGTCCTGGATTGTATAAGAAAGCGAGCTGGGCGCGCTAAGGAGAGCAAGGCAGGAAGTGGCATTCAGTTACCATTTCTGCTTCGGCTCCTTCCTTGAATTCCTGTGTTGACTTCCTTCATGGATGAGCTATGAGGTAGAGTTACAAGCCAAAACCAACCCTTTTCGCTCTAATTTGGTTTTGGCCTTTGTTTTAAACACAGTAACAGAGAAGTGAACTTGGCCACTATGCACTGGAGCTGTGGACACGGGGATTCCCTGGAGCTCAGTGGCTAGCCAGTCATAGGAAGCCTCAGCTGTAAAAACAGGATTCCTGAGAGATTACAGCTGACTTTGCCAGTCATAGGAAGCCTCAGTTGTAAAAACAGGATTTCTGCGAGATTACAGCTGACTTTGCTAAACAGCTATTGGTCAGCCACACCTAGAGAAGTTTCGCTGAGAGAGCCTGTCTCCCAAGATAATCTGTCCTGCTGGAGCAACTGTTCCAGGAAGGAAAGACCATCGCAGTCTTCACTTACTCTCCGCTGTACTGTCTGACCATCACTATTTCAAACAGGCAGCTTCATCTATGGAGGTCAGACTCTGGTCTCTAGCCTTCTCTCTCTTTACTCTGTGCTCTGAAACCCAACAGTTAGTCTAGCCTAATCTGAGTTCCGGGTTCAATAATAATCTGTCTCAAAAAAAAAAATGTGGCGAGTGGTTGAGGACTATATCTGAGGTCTGTTTCCTGCCTCCACACACAAGAAATAAGGTTGGGAGTGGTTGAGGGAAATACCTGATATTGACCACTGGCCTCTGCGTAGGTGCATGCAGGAACATGTACACACACACACACACACACACACACACACACACACACACACAAGACTGCATTAGATCATAGACCCCAGCCCACCACTCACTGAGGAACAGTGTGACCTTGAATTACAATTTTTTAAAAGATTTATTACTTATACAGTATTCTACCCATACATGTGCCTGCCCACCACAAGAAGGCACCAGATCTCATTACAGACGGTTGTGAGCCACCATGTGGTTGCTGGGAATTGAACTCAGGACCTTTGGAAAAACAGCCGGTGCTCTTAACCTCTTAGCCATCTCTTGAATTACAATTTTACTCTCTTATCTAGTGCCTTCTGCCTCTGTGAGTCCTAGGATAGACCACATAGTGTGGAGGCCCCAGTCCTCCAGACATTTGTAAGAGAGAAATTACCTTTGTCATTCTTGAACTGAAAGCTGTCTTTTCAGGACCCCATTTCTTTCCTCTATAGTATTGCTGATATGACCCTCTTAAGAAATTTCTTTTGAAGGGTAATTGTCTCAGCACCCTTCTACTAGACCTAAAAAAATCCTCTAAAAATCTAACACTGAAAAAAAAATGGTACAGACCCAAGCAGAGGAGTTTAGAATCTTTGTCTTGGGCCCCAAATGCAAGCTATTTCTTCTCATTTTCTTGGAAATCCTCCAACAACTTAATGTGCAACATGTTTTGTTTTTTTTTTAGATTTATTATCTATACAATGTTCTGCCTACATGTACACCTGCACACCAGAAGAGGGCACCAGATCTCATCATTGATGGTTGTGAGCCACCATGTGGTTGCTGGGACTTGAACTCAGCAAGAGCAGACAGTGCTCTTAATGTCTGAGCCATCTCTCCAGCCCACAACATGTATCTTGCCGCGGGCAGCTGAGGTGGGGTGTAGAAGGAGGGGGACTTTGAAGCTGAGCTGGTTGAAGCTAAGGCACAGATTAGGCAAGTTCTAGGGCCACTTAGTTCTGGGCCTTGTGAGAAAGTACTAGAGACTGCCGTGGAAGTTTTGGTTTATATGTAAACATGTTTTTGTTTTAATCCCAGGTGTGGGATTTGGGGGGGGGGGGGCTGCTCCAGTTTGTCCACAGCTGATAATTGCCTAATGAGAGGGTGAGTGATGTTTGTCAGCTGTGAACTGCCTGGTATGGGGTCTGAGTCTTTGCCGGTTGGAATAAATGCCAGACCCGGGCTCGGGGTCGGGCGGCAGGATGTTCCAAGAGAGAAGAAGGCTGTTAGTGGTCCCTATTGTGGCTCCTGGTTGCTGTTGATGCCGTGTGATGGGAAGAAGTTGGAGATATCCGGAAATGAAGATTGGACTTCAATCTACTAGGACCCTAAACAGCAGGAAGCAGCTAAGGAAAACTATGCCCCCTCTTTTCACCTACCTTTCTCTCCTATCTGGTGTTGGGCTGTTGGAAGGGATTGGGGAGGGGTAGGAAGAAAGAGACTTAAGGAACCCAAAATGAAGATAGATTTTAAAGAGACAAACATGAACACACGTTCTCCTCTACCCTAGGTCCTGCGGGACGGCTCCTGATTCGCTCATAGCTTTCTGTCCCTCCTCCGTGCATGCGCCTCCAGGCCTCTGATTAGGCTCTATGCCAAAGCTGGTTTTTGTTTTTGTTTGTTTTGTTTTCTGTGACAGTGTCTCTCTGTGTAGCTCTGGCTGTGCTGGAACTTGTTCTGTAGACCAGACTAGCCTCAAAAACTCAGAAATCCTGCCAGGTACAGGCACATGCCTATAATCCCAGCACTTGGGGGAGGCAGAGGCAGGTTCAAAGCCAGCCTGGTCTACAAAGCGAGTCCAGAACAGCCAAGGCTACACAGCGAAACTCTGTTTTGAAAAACCAAAAAACCAGCCGGGTGTGGTGGTGCACACCTTTAGTCCCAGCACTTGGGAGGCAGAGGCAGGCGGATCGCTGTGAGTTCGAGGCCAGCCTGGTCTACAAAGTGAGTCTAGGACAGCTAAGGCTACACAGAGAAACCCTGTCTTGAAAAACCAACCAAACAACAAAACAACAAAACAAAAAAACAAAACGAAACAAACCAACAACAAAAACCTAACTCAGAAATCTACCTGTCTCTGCCTCCCCTGTGCTGGGTGGTGGTGACAGTTATCTATCTATTATCTATCTATCTATCTATTATTTATCTATCTATTTATGTGCATTGGTGTTTTGCCTGCATGCTTATCTGTGAGAGGGTGTCAGAAGCCCTGGAACTGGAGTTACACACAGCCGTGACCTGCCATGTGGTTGCTGGGAACTGAACCGAGTCTTCTGGAGGAGTAGTCAGTTCTCTCTAAACATAGAGCCATCTCTCCAGCCCCTCCCGTGCAGTGTGTGTGTGTGTGTGTGTGTGTGTGTGTGTGTGTGTGTGAGAGAGAGAGAGAGAGAGAGAGAGAGAGAGAGAGAGAGAGAGAGAGAGAGAGAGAGAGACAGGGTTTCCCTGTGTACCCTTGGCTGTCCTGGAACTCACTCTGCAGACCAGCAGGCTGGCTTCCAACTCACAGAGATCCACCTGCCTCTGCCTCCTCTGTACTGGAAGGTGCACTACCACCTCCCAGCTTCCGTACCCCTTCTTAAGCCATAAGTACAAATGAATCCTTCTTCCCTTCTGTGAAATGACGAGAAAAGTAACTAATAAAATTACTGATGTCAACAACTTAGAGTTGTATATCTCACATATGTTTATGACTAACTTTTTACAAGGCTACCCAGAACATTCAATGGTGGAAAGGTCAGACTTTCAACTAATGGTGCTGGGAAAACTGGACGGCCATATAAATCACCACCACCATCATCATCATCATCACCACCACCACCATCATCATCATCATCATCGCCAGGTACAATGGTGCACACCTTTAATCCCACCACTCAGGAGGCAGAGGCAGGCAGATCTCTGTGAGTTTGAGACCAGCATAGTCTACAAAGTGAGTCCAGGACATCCAAGGCTATTATACAGAGAAACCCTGTCTTGAAAAACAAAAACCCAAAAACTAACTAACTAACTAACTAATTAACTAACGATAATAAAAAATGCAGTTTTGGGGGCTAAAGAGATGGCTCAGCAGTTTAGAACACTGTTCTTCCAGAGGTCCTGAGTTCAATTCTCAGCAACCACATGGTGGTTCACAACTGTCTATAAAAAATGATCTGGTTCTGGGCATGGTGGCGCATGCCTTTAATCCTAGCACTCGGGAGGCAGAGGCAGGTGGATCACTGTGAGTTTGAGGCTAGCCTGGCCTAGAAAGCAAGTCCAGGACAGCCAGGGCTACACAGAGAAACCCTGTTTCAAAAACAAAAACAAAAATAAAAAATAAAACAAAAGTGATCTGACGCCCTCTTCTGGTATGCAGGTGTACATGCAGATGGAGCACTTACATACATAAAAATAAGTAACTATATATTTTTAATGTAGTTGGGTCCCTACCTTACATCATGGATAAAAACTGACTCAAAACACCTCAAAAATCTTGTGAAGGTGTGTTGCTTTTATACTCTCAATACGGTATGCGACTGGAAACTCCTAAACAGAAGCTGTGCCTGTAGAAACCGATGGATTAGAGTTTCAGTGCTGTGGAGAGACTGAAATCTTTAGGTCCAGAGGACAGTTATCTTATCTTGAGCTAGCCCTAGCCCTCTGGAACAGCCGTTCCTTGCACAGACAGCTCTCTGTCTGAACTAACATCTTGTTTTTAAAAATTGTTTTAAATTGGAATATATTATCTTAGCAGACCACTGGCTTACACCAACCCAAAAGCTAAGAACAGCATCAGAGAGTACCTGAGGCCTGTGGAGAACTCTCCACATCTTGCCGCACCTTCTGCTAATCCCACCAGGACAGAATAAGTCCACCATCACAATTTTTGAGCCAAATTTGAAGCAAGCTTTATTAAATACTGGCCGGGAAGATGGATGGCAGCCAGGTCCAAACTTGAGGTTCCCAGACAAAATTACCTTCATTAGGAGTTTATAAAGGCCAAATCCAAAAGGCCTGCCTTCACTTGGGGAAGGATCTTATATCCTGACCAGCGTCCTGCCTAGGTGTGATCAAGTGTGTGTGCAGCTGGGGCGACCAAGCTTGCTTGTTTACAGCATCAAGAACATGCAGCTTGTCACCTTACATGAACAGCCCCCAGCCTTCCAGGAAGCTAGCTGGCTGTGGGCAAGCGCGGCTTACAGGTCAGGAGTGTTAATAGCTCTCTTAAGCACAGGAATTTAAACTTAAAACATAAAGATAGCCATCATACATCATGAAAAGGACCCAGCATTCTCCAGCAGGGAGCAGATCTGCGGGGGCTGCTGGCCCCTAAACTGATGAATCGAGTCAACGCTGCAGTCTGCAAATATACCTGGACCGGGGAGCGGGAGACGTGTAATGATTTAAATTATATAGAAACAAAAAACAAAAAACAAAAAAAACCCTATCCATTGCTAATAGGACCAGAATTTTAAAAGCTTAGTGGGGAGCATACTGATTTAAGTCATATAGACCTAAAAAAACAATTATCCACTGATTAATAGGACCAGAATTTTAAAAGCTTAGCATTTAGCTGGGTGCAGTGGTGCACTCACGCGTTTAATTCCAGCACTCTGGAGGCAGAGGCAGGAGGATCTTGTGAGTTCGAGGGCAGCCTGGTCTACACATTGAGTTACAGGACGAATTCAGTGACACTGTCTCAAAAGTGGGCTATTATTTCTGGAGACGCATGTGGACAGTATTTTTCTCCAGGTGCCAAGGCCTGTCACCGGCACTTCCACATGGAGCTCCCATTAGTAAATTGATCCCTTTGGCTGGCCGGTGGGCCTCGCTTAGAGCAGTGAGGGGCTTGAAGACCCCCTAGGTGTTCTACGAGAACACTGCCCTGCCGGGCACTAGAGCTAATAACCACACCCTTGTGCTCTGGAGCTCAGCGGTAAGCATGTCAAAGTAGAGTGGATGCAAGAGGAATATAAATAACCCTAGTCAGAAACGCACGGCTTTCCTATATAAAATCCTTTCACCCTCCAGCAAAGTTATTTTTAAACATAATATTGACATTGAGATAATCATAGCATTTATATATTTCGTCCAATTTAAAAGTCCAAATCTGCGGAAAAATACATTAAATTGTCAGAAAATAGGGCATTGATCTGGATGAAATGTGATGCTTAAACACTTAAAGCCCATGAACTTTACTGAGATAATTTTGCTGAAAATTACCTAAATTACTTATGATTCCCGTCTGGATCTAAAACAGCCATGCGCTTAATTGTCAGCGTGAAACACTAGGGTTTTCCCTCTCCGGTTAGCTTAACTTTCATGTTAATAAGCTTTGGAAACGACTACTTAAATCCCACCATGAGAAGTGCTCAGCATAAGGGGGTGTTTTTAAATTGTTCTGACTGGCCAGTGGGACTTGAGGGGGAAGTCCCTAGGGGACTTGAGAGACCAATATATATATATATATACACACACACACACATATACATGCACTAATAGATACAAGAGAAGGAAGTAGCTCCTCTTTCCCTGTCTGTTCTCAACTGTGGAAGAATGCCTGGAGTTGTTGCCCAAGTCCTTCTGCAAGAAGGGAAATCTACCTCGGAGAGCAAAGCAGCCTAGAGACCCCATTAAGTCTCCCGATGAACTAGGTTTTACTGACCACGAAGCCACCAGCGTCCGCTTCCTGTTATATGAAATAATACAGCTTTTCTCACTGCTTTAAAAAAAAATATTCAAGAATGATTACATAGTCAAAAATGTAAGTAACTGAAAATTTTAAACTAAGGTTAAATTAAGGTTATTTATCCCTCCATCATAGTCTAATATAAATCATGTCCTGCAATTAACATCCCATTAAGCC
Organism: Acomys minous; assembly: GCF_964271855.1. Lineage (NCBI taxonomy): Eukaryota > Metazoa > Chordata > Mammalia > Rodentia > Muridae > Acomys > Acomys minous. The sequence continues at coordinate 108,904,448 of NC_140483.1, read as the reverse complement.
TCCAGTGAGTTACAATAAGGAATTAATGACTCTTTTCTCAAAATTTGCCAGCTTCCTTTTTAAAGGACAATAAGCATGCTGTTCTGAGAAGTCTCTAAGGGAAAAATAGGATGATTGACAAGGAGTATGCTAACTGAAAGGAACAGTTAACTGGAGGGCATAAGACTGCAATTACAGCTACATGGAAAGTGAATTTAAATACCCTCGGTGTGTATATTTACACACTGGTTCCCATATATTATGCATATGTGTCAGAGACCCCTGTGCCTGCCTCCCAAAGGGTGTCGTACTTTGTGAGCCCCCTCTCCCAAGAACCCGGAAAACTTAGTTTCCTGGTGAGGAATATGCAGACAGACACACCCTGCCTGTGTGCTTGCTAACCACCCAGGGCACAAGAGCAAATAGCAAGCACCCTTTTCAAGAAAAGCAAACAACGGGGCTGGTGAGGTTGCTCAGGGTATAAAGGAAAAGGAGCTCGCCCTGCAAGCCCGGCGTCTTGAGTTCGATCTCCTGAGTCCGAGTAAAGGTGAAAGAGAGAACTGTCACCTCCTTCAAATCGTCCTCTAATTTCCACACACCCACCAAGGTGTGAACACGTGTGTGCATGCACACTAATACTACCAATACTTTTTTGTTTGTTTGTTTAGGACAGGGTTTCTCTGTGTAGCCGTAGCTGTCCTAGACTTGCTTTATAAACCAGGCTGGTCTCCAACTCACAACGATCCACCTGCCTCTGCCTCCCGAGTGCTGGGATTAAAGGCGTGTGCCACTGTGCCCAGCTCCAGCACTTTTTAAGTATGTAAAAAGAAGAAAAGCACATGTCTTCTCTTTCACAAGTCATCCATTGGATTTTGTGAGTCTTGCTGTTTTCAGTTTAAACAGCATTTCACAAGTAGGTTTCTTTTGCTCTCTCTTTGCTGTACCTTAACGATTTCTCTGTCAATTCCTATGCAGCTTTCAAAATTGCACCTGTCCCCTAAATTCTTCTGGGTCTTTTCTTACATCGGGCCTGTTAGAACACAATCTAAGTTGATTCCCTTTCCCTTTACAGAAGGATATTAGGACAAAGGAGACCAGCTGTAAAAATCCTAGGACCTAGCAGAAGCTGAGGAGCAGGAGGGCTGAGGCACACTCAGATGGATGGTACCCTGTCTCCTCTCCCCACGTCTAAGTCACCTGGCACAGAAGAATCTTCCTAAAATGTCATTGGTATAAAATTTGGTGCTAAAACAACATCAGCAAAAACTGGCTGTGGATGTGGAGCTTTGTGCCCCAGCCTTTCAAATAACAAACAAACTAGCAGTGTGTGTTTGTACACAGAGTAACTCAGTCAAAGTTCAAAACTGTCAATGGAGGCAGACAGGCTCTGGGTTCAAAGGGTCTGAGGGCTGTGCCTCACCTTAGCTGATGAAGTAAACTGAAGGGAATGAAACAAGCTGGTCACATCTCCAGGGGTGGGGGCATTTTTTAAAAATAAATTACTTGGATATAGTTTATACTGAAGCCTGAGGAGTCTGTGGAGGCTACGTTATAAAGAATGAAGGAATGAAGGCAGGGCAGTGGTGGCACTGGTCTTTAATTGCAGCACTCGGGAGGCAGAGACAGGCGGATCTCTGTGAGTTCGAGGCCAGCCTGGTCTACAAAGCAAGTCCAGGGTAGCCAGTGCTACACAGAGAAACCTTGTCTCAAAAAAAAAAAAAAAAAAAAAAAAGCAAGAAAGAAAAGAAAAGGGATCCAAAGTCCAGCAACTCCTGTTCCTGCTTATCAGGGTCCCTCGTAAAGACTGAGCTGCACAACAGTTCCGTGTGTGCAGAGGGCCCGTGCTCTCTGTTTGGCAGTTCGGTCTCTATGAGCCCCTATAGGCCCAGGTTAGTTGATTCTGTGGAGGTTTTTTGTGGTATTCTTGAGCCCTCTGGCACCTGAAATTTAGCTGTGGGTCTCTGCATCTGTTTCCATCAGTTGCTGGGTGAAGCCTCTCACATGACAGCTGTGCTGGGATCCTTTCCCCATCATTTTCTTCTTGTTTAGGTTTTCTTTTGGTTTATGTAGAGGAAACAACTCTTTCACTTGTCTCTTTTTCTGGTTTCCTTCTAGCTTTTTTGGGTTTTGATCTTCTTTGTGCTTTTTGGTTTTTTTGGTTTTGTTTTTGTTTTAGGGATGAGTCTGGCTGTGTTGCTCATGCTGACCTTAAACCTCTGGGCTCGAAGGACCCTCTTGCTTAAACGCTGCCTAATATAGGTCTCTGCCATAGGACCCAGCTTAGAGCTTTCAGGTAGTGAACTAACTAATCTTTATGGAGTCAAAAATCACATTTCTCTTCTTCACATGATGTCTTGTGGTTCTGTTTGTGTGTGTATGCACCCACAGAGCACTAGGGAACCAGGAATGTTAAACGCTCAGGGGCCTCTCCCTCCTCAAAGAAGGAATTGCTTATTTTCTGCACAGAAGGCTGGGATGGATATTGTCAACAGCCTGGTGGCCCTTTTGCTATCTGTGGAAGCAGCCCTTACTCAGAACATTTATTCCAGACTCTTTCCTATGCTAGACTCTTATCTTTAGCTCCCAGTTAATAGAACCCATCTTTAGTGGGGGATGTCACATGTAGTTTATAACCTGCTGACCTCTAGAACATACTAGATCCTAAGACTGTTAGGTATAGGACCCTGTAGCTAAGACTCTGCCTACTGTGCTGGACTCAGCCTATTGATGATTCTACCTATGTATTTAAGAAGTGTGTTGAAGCCAGGTGCGCATGCCTGTAATCCCAGCACTCAGGGAGGCAGAGGCAGGTGGATCAATGTGAGGTCAGCCTGGTCTACAAAGAGAATCCAAAGCAGCCAAGGCTATTCAGAGAAACCCTGTCTTGAAAAACAAACAACAAAACTTCATGAGGGGGCTGGAGAGATGGCTCAGTTAAGAGCACTGCATGTTCTTCCTGAGTTCAATTCCTAGCAATCACATGGTGGTTCACAACCATCTGTAATGTGCCTTCTTCTGGCATTCAGGCATACATGAAGGCAGAACAATATATATAATAAATCTTTTTTTAAAAAACTTCATGAACTGTTGCTATGGGTTTTTTTGTTTCTTTGTTGTTTGTTTTGTTTTTTGAGACAGGGTTTCTCTGTGTAGCTTTGGCTGTCCTGGACTCAATTTGTAGACCAGGCTGTCCTGGAACTCACAGAGATCTGCCTGCTTCTGCCTCCCAGAGTGCTGGGATTACAGGTGTGAACCACCACACCTAGAAAACTGTTGCTGTCTTAAAACATGTTATTTGAGGTAACCCAAATCTGTGTTCCTGAGCCATGGTCACTCATATTCACCTCCAGAATAAGTTGTCACTTATTCCTTTTGAGTTGTGAACTGTGTTTTTTGCAATGACATCTTGTATTGATTTTGTATTATTCTGCAATCCCCAGCTCTAAAGAGGAAAACTGTTCCTAAACAAATCACTTACAGGGCCTGGAGAGATTGCTCAGAGGTTAAGAGCACTGGCAGTTCTTCGGAAGGTCCTGAGTTCAATTCCCAGCAACCACATGGTGGCTCATAACCATCTATAATGAGATCTGTTACCCTCCTCTGGCCTGCAGGCACATATGCAGGCAGAATACTGTGTAAATAATAAATAACTCTTTTTTTTTTTTAAGTAACTTACAATGTCTATCTCTGTTAAATACACAGTGCAACAAAAACTGAAACTGCCAGGGTCGCCCTCCTTTCAGCTGGCTTTTTCTCTGGAGTAGCTATCTAATTATATAATATGTAATATATATTATAATATGTATCTCCCTCCTTCCAGGGCTTGTTGGCCACAGGTCCTCAGGAACAAAGGAGCAGAAGGCAACAAACTGGGGGTTTTGGTGGCCTGTGAGCGCAAAGGAAAATGACCTTCTAGGATCAGCTGCTGGGAGGCAGATCAACTTTATTCAGGGTGAGTGAGGTTTATATAGAATTTTGGGGAGGGCATGGGTGGGTGAATGTCATTGGGTGAAAGGCTAAGGTACTGAGATACCTCATTAGTGTGAGGAAGTGTCCCAAGAAGCCCAGGTACTTTCTGAACAGGTTCTAATGGGAGAAGGGGAGTTAGTTGAGCCTATAATTTCCCTAAGTGACATTCTTCAGGGAGAGGGTGTGAGGATTCAAGCTCTCCAGATCACACTGAAAGGAGGGAGCCCTGCTGACCAAGGAAGTCCTCCATTTTGCTGAGCTCAGGGCTTTTTGGTCATGAAGGACTTCAACCTTAGTAGCGGGGTCCAACGTGTGTGTGTGTGTGTGTGTGTGTGTGTGTTCTTTGAGAATTTCATGAAACCTGTTTTGATCATATTTGCCCTTCCTCCTTCAGCTTTTTTCAGATCCACCTTCCCTTCCTTGCGCACTGAATTTTGTGCCTCCACTCCCACCGTCCAAACAAAGCCAATTTTTACTACCCAAATATTCTATTTTTTTTTTAAAAAAAGATGTATTTATTTATTACTATATATACAGTGATCTGCCTGCATGTACACCTGCATACCAGATGACATTATAAATGGCTGTGAGTGACCATGTGATTGCTGGGTATTGAACTCAGGACCTCTGGAAGAGCAGGCAGTGCTCTTAACCTCTGAGCCATCTCTCCAGCCCTACCCAAATATTCTTGACTGTATGGCCTCGCTGTGGAGCTGGCTGGCTTAGCAGGGCTTCACTCTCAAACACTGACTTTTCCTCTCCCAGCCACCAATTGCCAGTGGTTGCTCAGCGATGATGAGACTTTGTCTCAGTTGTCTTTGTACTTTCTCTTCCATCCCTAGAGGGGAGAGGCCAGCATCCAAGGACACCGAAGGGAGGACAGGCTCTTGTGTTGTCTGTCTTCTAGGTCTGTACTGGACTGGCTTGGCCTGTGACCATCTAGTCCCTAAGTCATACTGGCATCAACTGCCTATGTCCTTTTTACAACCCCTTCTTCTCAGGGCCTCAACTCTGCCACCTCCTAAGCCTTGGAATTCTGACCTGCAGCAGCTTGCCTCTGCTAGACAAGACCCACAGGTGTGCTCTTCAGAACCTGCAACCTGGGTGCCGCGCTTGACCTTCTACTGAACCTTCTAGGATCTGGTCAGGCCAGCTGTGGTCCTCACCTCTTCCCTGTTCTACACAAGGCAATGCTAGCATAGACTGGCTTCCCACTGTGGCCTTCTCCTCCTCCAGTGCCTCAGCCTCACTAGTTTCCCTTCCCTGTCACTCTCTAGGTAAACTCCACATAGAGACCTTCAGTCTTGGCCGCTCTCCCTCTCCTTCTCTCCATCCCTCCTCCCCCTTTCTTTTCCTTTCTTCCTTTCTTCTCTCCTTCCCTCCCTCTTAGCTTTCATGTGCATTGCATATGTGCACATGAGTATTACACACACACACGCACACACGCACACACACGCACGCGTGTGTTTTTGAGTGCAGGCATGTATCGAGGTATCAGGAGAAACCTTGAGGGCCAGGCCTCCTCTTCCACCTTGTTTGAGAAAGGGTCTCTGTTATGGTTGGTTTAATGTCAGCTTGCCACAAACCAGAGTCACTTGAGTAGAGTGCCTCAACCAAAGAACTGTCTTGACTGTGGTCAGCGATGAGATGCCACACTACTAGTGGCAGTTTCTGGTAGTTTTCCAGATAAGCATGGGTATGGTGTAAGGCAGATTCCTCAGCCTTTGTTCTCTTGACCTTCCCTCGTGCTCCAGACACGATTCCCCCTGCTATGGTGAGGCTTCTCTCTCTAGGACCAGCATTCTTAGTCTTTTATCATGGACTAAGAACAAGCAGCACTTTAGGAACCTTCCAGGCCCGGCTTGCTCAGGCTGTCCCCACCTTGTGGATTGAGCAACTACCTGGATCTCAGACTCTGAGGGGTGAGAAAGATGTTGCTGCTAGCCTAAGTAAGCTGACTTCATACATTCTTTTTTAGGTTTACATTTAATTTCATTTTATGTGTATGAATGTTTGGCCTGTGTGTACATCTGTGTGCCACGCATGTGCCGTGTGCTGGCAGAGGCCAGAAAAGGGCAGCAGGTGCCCTGGAACTGGAGTTAGAGATGGTTGTGAGCCACCATGTGGTTCTGGGAATCCGATTCTGGTCCTCTGGAAGAGCAGCCAGTGCTCTCACCTGCTGTGCCATCTCTCCAGCCTCATTAGTTCTTAACAATATATATTCATCCCATTAGCTCTGTTCCTTTAGAGAACTGTAACACTGGCTTTCTAATTGCTCATCACTGCATGCCCACCAGTTTCCAGCGATCCTCCTGAAATACCCTGGGCATGACTACTCCCAGGCATGGTGCAGGAGAAAAGTTTATTATAGAGAAGTGGGAGACATAGCCAGAGGCCAGCAGATACATCTGGAAGAATCCACAGTGACCCTGAACCTTGTCGGAGGAGAGGGGGAGGGGAAGGGAGAAAGGGGAGCCAAGTACAGGAGTCAGGAGGCCAAAGGTGCAAAAGAAGAAATAGGGAAGCGCCTCTGGGGGAAGAACAGCCCTGCACCCTGGGCTGGAAAGTTTAGGGTAGAAGGAGGGGTGTGCCAGCCATACCCTGCAACTGATAAGGACTGAGGGATGCTGGGAGAACCTGGAGGCTTTGATATGTTAAATAGGCACCTTGGCTACTGGTCTAGGGTTAGAAACAACACTGTCATGCTGTGAGAGCTCTGGGATTGCTGACAGTGCTACTGCACCTGGTTTTTATGTGAGTCTGAGGATTCGATTTCCAAACCTCACCTTTGAGCTGCAGGTCCATTATCCACTGAGCCGTCCCTCATGTCCATCCTGGCTCTTACACACAGAAGGCAACTTTGGGAATTTAGATGTCCCTTCCCTCCTGGAAGTTCAGACTTTTTTTTTTATCTTACTTATTCTGGTGTTTGCATGCTCTTCCTGTCTTTTTGAGAGACGCTCCCTCTGTGCAGCCCTGCATAGTGGTACTTGTTTTGTAGACCAGGTTGGCTTCACCTATTTCTGCCCCCTAAATGCTGGGATCGAAGGCATGGGCCACCATGCCCGGCTTATGGTTGCATTTTCAAGATATGCCATGATTTAACTCTTGAGGGAATCTGCCCTTTGAGGCCTTCAGTTCAGAGGATGCTCAGTTAAAGGCCGATTAGAAATAAGCAGCCCCTAGCTGGGCAGGGTAGCACATGCCTTTAATCCCAGCACTGGGAAGGCAGAGGCAGGCAGATCACTGTGAGTTCGAGGCCAGCCTGGTCTACAAAGCAAGTCCAGGACAGACAAGGCTATACAGAGAAACCCTGTCTCAAAAAATCAAAACAAACAAACCCCCTCCAAAACAGAAATAAGCAGCCCCCTCCATAGCAAACTGCCATCCACCTAAAGTCCCACTCATGTATAGGTGTTCTCATCTGTGACATGGGATCGAGTCCCTTTCTACAACCTTGTCTTTCCTCTCTTTCCCTTCCTCAGCTTTCACTAGATCCTGAGTTCCAGGCACTGGAAGGTGCTGAGGACCCTAACCTAAGCTAGGTGTGCATCGTCATGGCTACAGGTCTGGGAAGTTAGGCGAAGAGGAAAGACCATTGTTTACTGAGGCAAGTGTGTGTTCCACTACATCCTCACTCACTCTAGACCCTGGATGGAGAGAAAAACAGGACCAAGTGTCACTGCATGAGGCTTATATCTGGGTCTCCTCAGGTCAGGCATGACTCGGCACCATCAACTTTAGAATCTGGTTTTGGCCTACCTCTTCAACGAAGCTTCTGGTGTGTTTTTGCCTCCGCCAAAGTGCAGTCAATCACACCTGGTGCCTGACTGGCCTCCCCTCTCTAACAGGAGGCTCTACAAAGAGTTGTCCATCTTTTACCGTCCCTTGACACGCCTGTCCCTGATGTTATCTGGTGTCACATGACTCCAGCACGTGGGTTTACAGCAGTGAAGTTACAGATGCACAGAATGTAAACAATCTTCAGTAGTTTTCCTGGCACTCACTGTGTAGACCAGGCTGGCCTTGCGCTCTCAGAGATCCACTTGCCTCTGCCTTCCAAGTGCTGGGATTAAAGGTGCATGCCACTGCTGCCTGGCTCTTTACCAGTTTTAAAATCTTGACATTATGGGCTGGAGAGATGGCTCAGAGGCTCTTCCAAAGGACCTGCGTTCAATTCCCAGCAACCACATGGTGGCTCACAACCATCTAGAATGAGATCTGGTGCCCCCTTCTGGTGTGTAGGTGTACATGCAGGCAGAACATATTATACATAATAAGCAAATCTTTTAAAATTATTATTATTATTATTATTATTATTATTATTATTATTATTATTATTATTTGTTCCACATTATATATCTATCTACTCACCTATACAGAAAATTAAGATGGCTTACAGTAGAATATACTTTAAAAATTAAATCAAGTGATTTCAGCATTTATTTGGGAATTCAAGTGTTTGAAATCACCTTTCATGGAGTTCCCACTGTTTGACATGCCTCCCACTCTCCCCGCACCCCAGTTCCAATGACCATAGTCATGGAGGTATGGGTCATCCCCAGAACATACTTGGTCCCCAGAGGACAGATGTGCATGTGAGGTTTCTCAGTCACATCCATATGCTCAGGAAATGACTATTGACATAATGTTTAAGCATAATAGTCAAGATTATTCTCCAGTTCATAATTTAAAAGCTTCTGAGAGTTGAATGTGATGGCATAATTTATTATGAAGCATTTGAGTGATTGATGTATATTTCAGTGAACTGGTTTCTCCGATGAGTTGAAACTAAGACTTGTGTAAACATTGGAAGGAAAATCCTTCTGGGTTTATGTAGTTAGGCAAGAATGTTCCCAACAGAGCTGCCTTCCCATCCGTGTGGCACTCTCAGCCTGCAGGAGTCGCGTCTACAGGATCTGAGACTTTTACAAGGTTTTCCAGTACAACAGTCACAGGTAGGACCACCAGCTACCACTATACGAGTATACAGTCATTTCTCTGAGATGCACAATTTTATAATATTTCTCTTGGGTTCTTTTAAAAACGTGAAACCTTAGTTGTTTGGTATTTTTAAAGTTACAGGAACAAAGAAAAAATAAAAACTCCAACGTGTACATCTTGGAGGAATGACAGCAACACTATACTACTATTATCTGGAAGACGTGTTGGAAACCCTCCAACAATAATTTTTTAAAAACATGAATTATTACCAGAGTAGAGCAGAATCTACTTTTTCAAGTAAAGTATATGGTCAATATAATGTGAGATAACACATAGAAAAGAGCATTTTGAAGAAGCCATCTCCCCAAAATCAAATATATAGCTTTGGGTCAGAAGCAATCTGATTTATAGCTTTTGCCAGAGAAGCAGAATAACAAGACTGTTTTATGCACAGTCAACAAACAATTTTTCTCTTGTAATAACAAATACGATTGATCCCCAATCGGTTAGTGATTCATTTGACCACTGCAGAACCATCTTACCTGGGGAGATTTCATTAAAAATCTTCCTGAGACACAGAGGCCTAAGGGGGAATAAATGATTCTGTAACATATGTATGAACTGCCTGTTTGTTCCCTTAAAAAAATGAACTTCTAGTGCTCTAATACTGTCTCTTTAAATGAAAGCTAATGGTTCCTTTCATGAACATAAAGTAAGGTCCTTTGAGAAAAAGAAATTATTGAATAATTTAAACTAAGAGACAATTTCAACCAAAATAATGAGTTATGCATTTCAAAAGGGCCAATCAGAAATTATTTTTCTTTTGCAGTTTCTCTTTCTGTCTGTCTGTCTCTCTTTTTCTTGAGACAAGGTCTCACTATGTAGTTCTGGCTACCTGGAATTCACCATGTAGGCCAGATGAGCCTCAAACTTACAGAGATCTATCTGCCTGCCTCTGCCTCCTCAGTGCTGGGATTAAAGGCATATACCCCTACAGTCTTTTACCTTTTCTTCTAAGTTAAAAAAAAAAAAAAAGTCCACGAACCAATAGGAAAGTCCCTGCTCACATTAACACTACAGATTGCTAAGTTTAGTTTTTTTTGTTTTTTTTTTGTTTTTTTAATTTTAGCATTGTTTAAAAAAAAAAAAAAGCAAAAAAAAAAGCAAAGCCACCCTTTATTACTAAGCACCAGGGACCAGAGAGTAGCCCCTTTCTTCTCTCCTTACGCTCACCTTCACAGCTGGACTTTTCTACTTCCTTCCTTCCTGTCATTTGTTAAATATGTGTGCATAGATCTTGTTCTGTTTTGAGTGTGAAACAATTACCTCCTATGTTTGAATACTAAGTCTTCAGCAGCGGACGCTGTTTTGGGAGGTTGTGGAATCTTTGCGATGTAGGGCTTAGCTGGCCATTAGGAGTGGGCCTTGAGGGTTATAACCTGGTGGCTGCAAGATTTTGTGTTTACAGGCCTATTTAAGGTAACTTGAAAGGAAGTTTTCCAGTTTCATGTCTGGCCCTACCTGGTAGGCATGATGAACATTCCTAAACCTCTTCAGTCTTTAAGTAACGTGGCTACCCCCAGCCCCACCAAGGGACACAGTACAAAAACGGCTAGGATTCTCTGTGTGCCCAGGGACAGGGGCATCCTTACTGCAGGCACACAGGCCACAGTGGGCAAGGGTGTCACAACAGGAGATAGAACAGTAACGCTGGGCAAACTGCATGCTGCAGAAAGTTAAAATTGTGAGGAAGACTGTGCTAAGGCTTGTGGGGATGCGGCCCTGCTGATCAAGAGAACACTGACTGGTGGGAGATGGGAGTACCACGAGCTGGGCGGTAAGGGAAATGGCCGAATGATCCAGTTAACTCTCAGCCACTTTTGTTATGAAGACAATAAACCACGAGATATTATTCACTTCAAATGCAAATACATTTTAATTCCACGCCTTCTGAGAAAAACTATGCTACCACCTCCTGTATTTAATAAAGTAACAGTAAATGGCTGAGTTCAAATCACATTTTACTTTTTTCCTTAATGTCAGCTAAGTGGGTGAATGTATTCACAAAAATTTATATACACATGTAATTGTGTTATACAGTAATGTGTAAGAGGCACAGTGACAGGTAAAAAGAGTTTATTGGTCACATCTAAAGGAATCACATTAAATTAAAAAAAACATACAAATTATTGGATATAAATCAACATGGCCACACAATGAATCATCTGCACAGCAGGCTTGGCTGTCATGTGATCCTTAACTTTGCTGCTGAGCTGAAAATAAGTGGGGCTTTGGACTGTTACGTAAATTCAGCCAAGTCCACTAATATGTCTTTTTCCTTGCCAATCTTAAATCAAGTTCAGCCACTGTAAAACTGGGTTTTGAAGACATGAATGAACTTCACAGCTGGAAGGGGGTGTCATAAAGCTCCAAGAGGTGAGGGAGACTTGTCAGCAAAGGTATGAGGTTAATGTCTTACCTCCGTTATATTCCATCTCTCGGGTTCTGTATGTCCTCCCTCTCAAAAAATAACCCTCTGAATTCATGGCTCTGGTCATATGAGGCTTCTCTGAGATTTCCTAACTTTCCAAAAGCTCTTAACATATTCAACAAGTGAATTAAATGTCAGGAAAAAAAAATCTACCTTATTTGGTTTTAGAACGAAGAAGTAAAAACCAGTATCATCAAAGGCAGAGCTCTGCTACCTTTTTCAGGGGTGTCTTTTCTCTCATTCCATCGACCTGTTTTGTGTGCTGTGTTGTGCACATCATCAGGTGGAGGTCAGTGGACAACACTGGGGAGCCCGCTGTGTAGGTGGTCGGGGTGAACTCATGTCAGGCTTGGTGGCAAGCACCTTTTCCTGTGAAGCCAGCCCACGCTGATTTTTCCAATAGTCTCTTGTTGAACACAGAAATTCTTGGTATAATCAGATAAGATGGGTCTCTGGACCTGTGGTGGTGTGTGGTGCAGTGAGAAAGGTCTGCACACACTCAAGCCTGAAGTTTATCGGTGTCCTTAGACTCTCTCAAGGGTCAGATCACTGGCAGAACTCCCCAGTCAGTGCTGAAAATGCCCTTCCTTGGAGCTAGTGGCTTCCACAGTTTGTAATAAAATGAAGACTCTAATTTTGAAAGGTGATCATACCGTGTTTCATAGAGAAAAACATTTCTATTATTCTATAAAATTCTCTATCTGGAAATTATAACTACAGATGGAAGTTACTGCACCAAAGTTCACACACACACACACACACACACACACACACACACACACACACAGAGCGGGGTGGGGGGGGTTGGAGGGAGAGAGGGAGGAAGGGAGGGAGTGATCAGTGAATAACGATCTTACATCTTCTAACTGAAGTGGCCAAGTCACAGCGCATGCTGGGTTTCACAAAAATGGAATACTAGTATAAACACATTTTATTTCTTTTTTTGAGACAGGGTTTCATTGTGTAGGCCTGGCTGGCCCAAACTCTCTATGTTAGAAAACTCATCTGCCTGTCTCTGTGTCCTGGGAGTGCTGGGATTCTAGACACACACCACTACGTCAGCCTCACATTTTATTTCTTAAAACTAGAACGGCCGTATTCACATCATCTTTTAAGTTTGTATTAGCACACCACAGAAAATGTGGAAATGTGTGCATTCTTTGGGTATATACAACTATATGCTGTTATGCGTCTTTTACTTTTCCTAATAGTTTCTCTTTACACAATGACTAAATAAACTATATATATTTTATATAGGACTGTGAGTATTCCACTCCACATTTATTTAGTCATATTTTGATATTCAACTACAAGTTTCAATGTAAACGTTCAGATAGTGTTAGGGCCAATACAATAAATACAATTACTTCACAGTCTTTAAAAATAATAGCCACCGCTTCTGCCGGACCCCACCAGGAGATAGCCTATGGCTGTGAGGCCGCTGGAGTGTTGCTGTGGTTTGCCTTTTCTTCGGAGGCAGAATGCTTGAGAAACTGACCAGTAGCACCGATGTACAATCTTGATCGCATGGGCCACTTCTGCAAAGAGAGGATTTACGTAAGAATCTCAAAGTTAGTATCTGTAACATACAGTGTAGGTATATTTAAATCTTCCCCTCCCCAAGACAGGGTTGCTCTAATGTAGCCTTGGCTGTCCTGAAACTTGTTCTGTAGACCAGGCTGGCCTCAAACTCACAGAGATCCACCTGCCTCTGCCTCTTGAGTGCTGGGATTAAAGGTGTGCTCCACCACCGCCTGGCTAAATGTTTATATCTTAAAACACATCAATGTTAATGAGATGTTATTTAGCTGGTAAGGATTATAATTACAAGTTCTAGGGGACAAGATGAAGACTGTTTTACAATGCTAGTGACACAAGTGAAGGCTTTGATGATAACTGTAAAAATAATATATGTGTGTTTGATAAGAACCAAAACAAGTTAAGGACAAAATGTATGTTTAACATGGTATTTTATTTCATTTCATTTTATTTATTTATTTTGTTTTCAAGACAGAGTTTCTCTGTGTAGCCTTGGCTGCACTGGACTCAATTTGTAGACCAGGCTGGCCTCTAACTCAAAGAGATCACCTGCCTCTGCCTCCTGAGTGCTGGGATTACAGGCGTGCACCACCGCGTTCATCTTTACCATGATATTGAATTCCAAGCTAAGCCTAAAATAAAATAAAATTTAAAACATCAGTTCTTAAGAAGTGGTGCTCAGCTGTATACAAAGTAGATTGTGGGTAAAAGTGGTATTATATGGAAAAGATCCGGCAGCCCCTGAACAGCAACGGCAGGCACCTTCACAAAGCTGCCCACATTTCTCAGTCTGGGCTTTCTGTCATGAGTGGGGCAACTACAGATAATGACAACATACTTTGTTTTCTAATATTTATGAAGAAATGATTTTGAACATTTATAGTACAAATGGCGAATGTCTTCAGGGAACACTCTGATTTGAGCATCATCTAACACACACACACATACATACACACACACACACAGCAGTGTATCTCATGCACAGGCAAATTTTCATATGCCAAATGAAAACTGAAGAAATAATAAAGATAAAAATGTTTGTTAGTAAGTGGGTATGTGATATTATCTGGAAAGTCACTTTTCTGTGGCAGCCAACATAAGTCTTACCTTAAAGTCTCCAGGTGTGATCAGTGAATACAGCCCCAAACCCTTCCTCTACTACAGTATATTTATTCTATTTTAAATCATGTGCGTTATAAATTCTTAGGTTTGCATACAAAGTAATACACTTCATTATGGCACCTTCATGTACTTGTATGTGTCATTATACTTTGTTCTCTAGTCTAAGGCATATTTAAAATCATGTAGTTTTGTTTAAACTTATTAAAAGAAATAGCAGTTAGCCAGAACTGAGCCCAAATTGAAGATCTTTAAAAGTGCTCTCTTATTCTAATTAACAAGATCTCACAGTTTTTTAAATTCTTGCTTATCATTGTTATGGATGATAATTTTTATGGGCTTTGGCAATTAAGAGACTCATCTGTGCCTTTCTCCTGAAGAGCCCTTTGGGGGTCTAGAACTCACTAATCTGCTAATTTCCAAGTGGATAAAAATGTGTTTAGCCCATGCTGCAGAAGTTCAGTTCTTAAACCTCCTTTCCACTTTAGTGCACAGAACCCAGGGCCTTGCAAACTGCAACCGTGAGCACGATCCCTGGCCATACCTCCCTCTGCCATCTGTGATACTATAAAGTCTCCAATCATTCTAACATGCTCATAATATTGGTAAAAAAGGACAGATAATTCAAAGTGACAGAACTGGAATAGTTGTTAAAACATCATTAGTAGGCACGCATGGTGGCACACGCCTATAATCCCAGTACTTTGGAGGCAGAGGCAGGAGGACCGCTGTGAGTTCCAGGACAGCCTGGTCTACAAAGTGAGTTCAGGACAGCAAAGGCTACACAGAGAAACCCTGTCTCAAAAAAACATAAAACAAAAAACAAAAAACAAAAAAAAAAAGAAGTGAACAAAATCCATCGTTAGTAATTTGTGTAGCCCTTAGTAACTGTGTTGTATTACAGGAATAGTAACTTTAGAACACTTACCAAGGGCTATCTTGGTAGTTTATAATGAGGCTTTACTTACTCCAAAGAAAAAAAAGATCAGAACATTTTTATTACCTTTGTATTAAAGATATTTAAACATTTTGACAGTGTCCATAAAATGTAGGCAGGCAATTTCAACAAAGTATGTAAAGCTCCACAGCTTGTGCTTAGACCGTTTTTCTTAATAAATATAAGATTCTTCCTTACAGTACTATACAGTTTGTATTTTTAGCTCTATATTGTATTTATTTAGAGCAGGAATCAAGTCTTACAATTGTATTCTCTGTCTCCTAAAGCTGAGATTTCTACATAGTATTAAATCAAATGTTTAATTTTAAAACAGTCACTTGTTAGCTATCATCAATTTCATCTTTTATGAGATAATCATTGGCATTCTATAATTATCTCTGGGCTTAGAAATTTAGATATTATGGACACTGCCTTTTAAAATCAGACAGCAAATTAGATTAATTTTTTTCTTAAAACAATGAAAAATGATTTAGAAAAGACTATAAAAACATTTGGCATGTGAGTCAAGTTTGGCTCTAGCTTGCCATGTCTCTTTGTAACACAATGTCTCTAATATTCCCATTCAGGAAAGCCTCGTGACACTGAGGTGAAAGAGTTGACTTTGGTCTAAATTTTATCAGGTACGAGGGAGGAATTTAATGTCTGCTTTTGGTACTGAAATCGTAATGTTCAAATGAACTTTCTTG
Source organism: Acomys minous (assembly GCF_964271855.1). Classification (NCBI taxonomy): domain Eukaryota; kingdom Metazoa; phylum Chordata; class Mammalia; order Rodentia; family Muridae; genus Acomys; species Acomys minous. Next base: position 108,888,763 of record NC_140483.1, on the reverse strand, counting down.
GAATATATGGAAAATATCAAGTCAAAGAAAGCTATTAGTGAAATATTTGGATAGCATTAATGTAATGCTCACGATAAAAATTATTAATTATGAGTGTTTTCAGCTATTATGTTATAAAATTCAGAGATAGAATGGGCTCTATCATTACTACAAATACTATTTCATGTTTTCACATTTAACATTTGAATTGCTTTAAGTTTATCCCCATGCTATAGTATTTTCAAAGTATGTTTTGTTAAAATGCACTTTATAATTTTAAGTACAAATACTAGAGAATGTGTTTTATTACATTTCAACAAAATGTACTTTCTCATTTTTGTTATGAAATCTTCAACATTTAAATACTTAAGATTGAATTCTAATCATGTATATTTGTGTTCAAATATTTCAGAACAGTGGGACAAAAATGTGAGCATTTTTAAATTTAGCAAATACAGAGTTTCTTCATTTTGAAGAGGAAAGTTAGATCAATGGAAAGTTTCAAAAGAAATCTAAAAGAAGAGGATGCAGACCCTTGCACCACAGGTGAAAACTCAAGTCCACAGCACACTGCTGAACGCATTACATATATGTAAAGAAATCATGCAAAGTGGTTTCTCTTGGCTAATCTGAATACAGACGAATTCACTCAACATACATGCCAATCTAATATGACAGTTATAGGAAACATTCTGGGAGTTGTCTAACATTCTCAGTTGCAGTGTAGTGCACAATATTTAACCGTGATTGAAACTTTACTCTATAGTCTCATTTGTTCTTACTGATTTTGGCATTTTCCCCCCCAATTACTTTAGGGGCAAAGAATTAGTTCCACAATTCCGTTTAATTCACGAAGCCTTTGGAACTGCCCAAGAAAAAGTCAAGTTAAGACCCTTGACTCTTGAAGGCATAAATGAAATTTAGTTGGTACCAGTCATCATAAGGTACAACAGCCTCTCCGTTTTTCATTGTCAAAGAGTGAAACTTTAAGGAGCTTCAAGCCCAGCTAGGATTAACCGCCCCAGACTCCCGATTGCAAACTGTTAACCCGAAGCCTCTTGTAGTGGGGACTTTGTCATCATCGCCCGCGGGCCCAGGTGACTTTCTAGTGGAGTTTCCTCCTGTTCCGGAGGAGTGCCAGCTTCGTGGCATATGCTCAGACCGAGACAGGATGGTTCCAGGGGTCCCAGCCGGGCAGCGTTGCCTACCTTAACTGGGTGCAGGTAGCCATCACCTCGCAAGGCACCCAGACTGGGGTCTCCTGGCGCCTCGGTGTCGTCCTGCAGGCTACGGGTGAGGTGGGCGATGTAGGTGGTGGCCAGCAGCAGCACGTCCAGCTTGGACAGCTTGGTGTCGGGAGGCACCGACGGCAGCGTGCGCTGCAGCTCCAGGAAGGCGTGCCGCAGGGTCTGCACGCGGCTGCGCTCCCGCGCTGCGTTCGCCGCGGCAGGACGGCCACCCCCGGAGCGCGCCGCGACCCCGCCGGAGACTGTCGGCCCGGGCCCGGTCCGTCCCGGGCTCAGATCCCGGGCAGCGGCGGCTGTGGCCGGCGGGGCAGGCTCGGCGCTGCGTGAACTGCTGGCAGGACGGCCGCGCTCCATGGCGGCTCCGGTTCCGCGGCTTGCACTGCAAAGAAGCGGGGTGGCCCTGAGACCCGGCACCGCAGGGCTCGCCCTCGAGTCCCCAGATGCTGGGCTGCTCCCGAAGGCGCACGGGGCTCAGCCTCCCGTCCCCGCGGAGACGTCCCTCCCGCCACGGAAACCGGCGCTGCGGGACCCCGGCCTCACCTGGGACTTACCTCACCTCACGTCTCCCCCGCAGAGCCCGTGCGGGGCTCGGCTGAGCGGGGCTGGGTAACCAGGGGCGTCGAGCAGGTCACTCCATCCCCGCTGCCAACCTTTTATGCGGGCGCCCGAAGCCAGCGAGTGGGAGGCCCGCAAAGCCACGTCGGGCCGAGACAGGCGCCCACCCGAGCCCCGAGGCTACCGGTAACTGCGTGGCGGAGCCGCCCCCACGGCGGACAGACTCATCTATCAAACCGCTCGGGGGCGGGGCGGACGCCTGGCCCCGCCCCCTCTCACCGGGATGCTTAGAGTGGGGAAGTTGAGTTCGCCTTAGCGCCCCAGAGCTGAGGCGGAGCCCCTCGGTTCAGACTGGTGCGCCTTTTAACCCGAGGAGCGGAGCCGTCGAGTGTGCGTCCCCGCCCGCCTTTTATTCCACAAGGTAAAGATTCTTGCGGAAGAAGCCCTTCCCCAGCACACGATGGCCTAGAGACCCGCCATCGCCCCCTTCCCTCCGGCCTTTGCACCCGCGCGCCCACAGGCTCAGGCTGGCCCGGGCGTCTGGGGGACCCAGCGCTGCAGCCCGCGCCCGCCTTTGCGGGGAAGCGGTCCTCGCTGCAGCCCAGCCAGACACTCTCCTCTCTGAGGGCTCTTGAGTATCGGATACAGACTGTCACAGTGGACGACACTTGCTCGGTTATAGATCCTAACTTTCCACGGCGGGTTACCAAGCAGTAGATTGCAAAGCGGCCAAGAATGTGGAAACTTAGTGAATCGGGTGACTTCTGGAATGTAATGGGCTTTGCGTTTTAGAAAGCACACCCAGATTGCCCTGATTCGAATAAGAAACCACATCTTATTTCCTTGTAAATTTTATTTAACAGCTAATGAAGTAAACAGATCCCGGAATTCACACACGTAAAAGCCCAGTCTCAGATTCTATAAGGAAACAAATCAAACAAGAACTTACACACCGAGATAACCGAAGTCTACAAACCCTCAGAACACGCTGTTGCCTAGTTCTATGAGGAAATCAAATCACGTGAGGCTGAATTTACTCCTTTTCTTCATACAAATGTTCTTTTACTTTGAGTTTCGGAGAAGATGAGGTTCGTGGATATCATTTTTTGTTAGCAAGCTTTCAGATTCCTCCAAGGACAGATTCCTGTTATTTACAAACAAAACAAACAAAAACAACACACCGGCATTTAATTAAGGTGATATGTAAAAAAGATGACAAAGAACCTGGGACACATTAACCCTGGAAAAGGCTCAAGGCTAGTCAGGCTTTCCTGCTTTGGGAGATGTGCGGACATAAGGAGGTTAGGTGGGCTGTGGCAGTGCAGAGGTGCCAGGAGCGCCCTAAGTTTTTGCCTGTGCGTGCCCTGGACAGCAGTGGCTGGCACACGCATGGGAACACAAGAAAAGACTGATGTTCACGGAGCAGACCACAGAGACTCTCCTTTTTTCCCTATCTTTGCTATTTTAGGCAGACTGATTCAAAGTCCAAATTCCTGAAAGAGACTAGTATTTTCAGTCATTTTAAATATAGGTAATCCTAAAACTCCATTATTATATAACTAATGAGTAAACTAAAGTGTCATACGGCACTTTTCATGTGCTGATTACTTTATGGCTATTTTCTCATTTCCCCTTTACAAAAACTGAGGATTTTACATGTTACAGTCAGGAGGATAGGGTTCCCAGGGATTGGGCAATTTTGAATACCTAGTAAACGGCTAAGGTGGGGGTCAAACCGAGTATAATGTCTCTAACGTTTATTCGCCATAGTATTGAGTATTTTGCACAGTTTTGTTTGTTTGTTTATTTATTTATTAAAATTAATACTCTGGACTGATTGACAGCTTATTAGCAGACTAAATATATGTTCATAGTGTATTTTTCTTTGAAATTCTTACTTGCCTAGTTTTCAAAAAGTATGACTTTAGAATGCAGTAGATATTATTGAGTGTGGTGTAAATCTCAGAATTATTCTTAAGTCAAGTTGTAATGTTAATATTGTCTTTAAAATAAAAGCTAAAAAGCAAATATCACATAGCAGAAAATAAAATGTTTGAACAGTTTATACTATATATATATATTATATATATTGAACAATAAATTGGTTTCAACTATTTCACTTACTGTTTAAATTAAGGAAAAACTTTTAGCCTGATGTGGTAGCACACACCTTTAATTTCATCACTCAAGTGGCAGAGGCAGCCAGATTTCTGTGAGTTCAAGGCCAGCCTGGTCTACATATCAAGGTCCAGGACAGCCAGGGTTACATAGAGAGACCCTGTCTCAAAAATAAATGAATTAACTTTTATAGTTAAATTTATTCTTTTGAGTGCATAGTTCATCAAGTTTGGGAAAATGTATCCCAAAAAATGTATCCCAAAAAAGTTTGGGAAAATGTATCCATGAGATCCATCCCATCTCCACTCACCAGTGCTGTAGCACTGGGGTTCCAGCCTGGGCTGCTGCATTGGGCTTTATGCGGGTGCTGGAGATCTGAACATGGGTCCTCTTGCTGGTGTGACACACACTTTACTGACTGAGCCATCTCTGCACTTGCTCTAATGTGTTCTTGATGGGGTCAATATTTACTTAAATCAAATGATTTTACAGCTGAGAGCCCTTGCTTGCCAGCTGCTCTGATTTCTCATGTCTATGTATAACCTGCCCACACACTGCTTGGACCTGAGTGGCTGCAGGTGCCTTTAGCTGCACAGGAACGTACTTGTCCATCTTAAGTCACTTCCTCACCTGCTTGCTTTCTGTACTTTCCTGGAGTGGGGAAGATTCTTAGTGGAGTTGTTGAGAGCTTGGCTATTGGAGTTAAAATATTCTTTTTTTTTTTTTTTTTATTTTGGAGACAGGTTTCTCTCTGTAGACCAGGCTGGCCTTAAACTCACAGAGATCTGCCAGCCTCGGCCTCCTGAGTACTAGGATTAAAGGCATGCACCACTATGCCCAGCCAGAATATTCTTTTATTAAAGAGTTCTAGCATTTAAAAATTGTTTGATGCCGGCCGTGGTGGTACATGCCTTTAATCCCAGCACTCAGGAGGCAGAGGCAGGTGGATCACTATGAGTTCGAGGCCAGCCTGATCTACAAAGTGAGTCTGGAACAACCAAGGCTACACAGAGAAACCCTGTCTCGAAACAAACAAACAAACAAAAATTGTTTGAGTAATAAAGACTTGTGTTAAATTGGGCTTATGTAATTCTTGTTTATAGAGTAAGGGATTGACAGCATTGAAGCCAGAACTCCCAAACACTAGCTTAGCCTGTTAGAATGGAAATGTTACGTTGCTGTCCGCTGTTGCTCTTGGGGTGCATACTACTCTCAAGAGCATTCTTTGAGAACTGCAAGTCAAAATGTTAGCATTCTATCTGCATTACTGATATGTAAGATGTTTATTTTGCACAGGAAATTAAATATACTGGAAGAAAGATTACAAAGCAAAACTAAAGGCATTTTGACTTTGCAAGCAAGTTTATGAAAAAGCATTCTAAGAGTTTTATGACTAAATACATTAACACAGTTCTGAAAATTCTTTTTGAAGCACACAGATCTGTTATTTCAACTGTTTGAACATAACCCTACCAGCTGTGAAAGCCAGTTATTTTAACTATTGGAATCTACTTTTTAAAAAAAGATTTATTAGCCAGGCATGATGGCTCACATCTTTAATCCCATCACTCAAGGGAGGCAGAGGCAGACAGATCTTTGTGAGGCCAGCCTGGTCTACAAAAGTGAATCCAGGACAGCCAAGGCTCACAGAGAAAAGAGAAACCCTGTCTCAAAAACAAAAACAAAAAATCAACAAAAAGATTTATGTATGGATGGATATAGGTGCTGTATCTGCATGTACATTTGTACACTAGAGGAGAGTAGCAGATCCTGTGGGGCTACAGTTAGAGACAGTTGTGAGCTGCCATATGGGTGCTAGGACTTGAACTCAGGACCTCTGGAAGAACAGCTAGTATTCTTACCTGTTGAGCCATCTCTCCAGCCCAAGAGTCCGGTTTTTTTTTGTTTGTTTGTTTGTTTTTGTTTGTTTGTTTTTTCGAGACAGGGTCTCTCTGTGTTAGCCTTGGCTGTCTTGGACTCGCTTTGTAGACCAGGCTGGCCTCGAACTCACAGCGATCCGCCTGCCTCTGCCTCCTGAGTGCTGGGATTAAAGGTGTGCGCCACCACGCCCGGCTCCAAGAATCCGTTTTTAATTCAAACAAATTCTTCCCACAGTTTAGCAAATACCCCAAATAAGTATTTCATAAATAGCTAACCAACACAGTGGAAACTCCTATGAATTGAGAGTCCCTGGGATTCATATTCCTTGAAGATATCGGAAACCGAGTAAGGTGTTTAAATTAGCAAAGTATGTGGGTCTATGGTTATTAGTGTTGCCTGCACTTGAGAGACAGTTAAGTAACCATTTGCCTTCTTCGTGGTATAGTGCTTAATAGTATTCTCGGTGGGTCTTATGAGCAATATACAGGGATGCAATGTCGATTTTTTAAACCAAAGTCCAAGTAGCCCCTAGCATATTTGAAGAGAGGAAACATCTGTCAGAAGTGCTTACTGTGACAAATACAGAGGGAAGCGACAGCGTGTACCGCTTTTGCTCACTTAATACCATGCATTATTTTTAATTGAACAGCGAAGGCATTTGTTCAAGATCAGTCTTTAAGAAAAAAATAGTTTAGACCTACTCTTTAATTAACGTGTACTTTGATAGTATCGAGTTCAGTCTGAGGGTCACAAACAACGCCAACAGGTCTGACTTTTTCCTCCCTGCAGGGAGAGCAGGCTTGTGTAAATATACACGCGTAGACGGCATGCATTTGTAAGAGACAGGGAAAACATTCCTGTCTTCAGACAGATGTTGCTTCGCGGTGCTCCACTCTGCAGACAGGCCCCACTCCCGGGGTGTGGAGGCCTCGAGGAGTGTGCAGCACACTGTTGTTTTTGGAGCGTGTCCTGTTGTCTGCCTCTCGGCAGGCTCCTCACCTTGAATGTTAAATAGAGCTTGTCAAAATGTATTGTGGGTGCTACCTCATCCTCACCTTTCAAAGGATTAAGGGAAAGAGCTGCTTTGATAGATTCTCTTAGGAACTGAAAATCTGATCTTTGTGTTTGTGTTCAGCTAGGTTTGCTTTGTGTGTGTGAGAGAGAAAGTACGTGCACACGCATTGGATGTTGAACACACGATGCTAGGCAAATATGCTCTACCATTGATCCAACACTCCAGGCCAAATTATTGTTTTCTGCGGGGATGTTTAAAAAATTTTTTTTTGCTTTCTTTCTTTGGAAAAAAAATTACTTTTACTTTATGTGTATTGCTGGTTTGCCTGCATGTATGTCTGCGCGAGGGTGCCAGATCCCTTGGAACTAGAGTCACAGACAGTTCTGAGCTGCCATGTGAGTTCTTGCTGTTGATCCTGGGTCCTTTGGAAGGAGACAGTGTTTTTAACTGCTGAGCCACCTCTCCAACTCCTCCCAGCCAAATTATTAATACTTTTTAAAAAAAATCTTCCAGCTGTAATCTCGCTATCCTTAAGGGTTTGGGTTTTGTTTTGTTTGGACATTAACTTGCTAAAGGTTGCATGGCCGCACTCATAGATCAAAGTGCTGAGCCATACATTAGCCTTCTGCCTTGTACGTGTGGTACAGCTCAATTCAAAATGGACATTGCATGCATGAACTGTGACACAGAAACAAAAATGGACACTAGTTCATGTGAGCAAATAAGATTCCCTCCCCAAGTTATTAAACTGCTAGCATCAGGCACACCCTAAAAAAAGTTTTCAAGCACTTGAAGTTCTATAATATATTTGGTCTTTTTAAAATTTTTTTGTTAAAGAATGACATAACTAATATTACCACCTAATCAAACTTAAATCTTCTAAGTCACCCAAACCATATTTGGCATGATTTCAGAGAAAAAGCTATCTGAGGAAATAATAAACATGTAAAAGAAAAATTTGCATAACATTTCTTCCCACAAGATAAACTGACAATTCAGAATTGAACATACTCAATTTCACACAATGATAGGAGCTTCTCACAAAAGCCCTCTGTTCTGCTTGCCTTGTTTAGGGAAGTTTGTCTTTGCGGCAGAGTTGCAGTTTTTACTTTAAAAAATGCCTTTAACTCTGAGGCTCTGGTTGGGATATTGAGAGCAGAGCACCCACTCACTGTTTCATTAGTACACTCCTAATGGTCTGGACTTTGCACACGGATAGAGAGCATGTGCTGTGTGCCACAGCTTACTGTGGATCCAGTTAGGACGTGGTGATGTATAAAGCTCACCAACTTTGCTTCCTGAAGGCTGCTGGGGGGGGGAGGGGGGAGATTAAACAAAAGGGAAACTGGACATACATGGGGAAACAGTTGAAATAGAACGTATAGAATGTGTTAACACTGCTCTGAGCATCACCAACATCATACAGCAATTGTGGCAGATCTGTAAAATACTTGAAATTAGGATTGTTTGAATTTTTTTTTTTTTTAAGATGGGATCTTTTTTAGCTCAGGCTGGACTTGAACTTGCTGTTTAGCTGATGATATCTGTGAACACCTAATCATGCCCCTTCAACCTCCAGAGTTCTGGGATTGTAGCTGGCCTTATCACAGCTCTCTTCTTGGTTGATTTTTGTTGTTTATTTGTTTCCTTTTTGAAACAGGGTTTTTCTGTGTAGCCCTGACTGCCCTGGACTCACTTTGTAGACAAGGCTGGCCTGGTCCACCTGCCTCTGCCACCCAAGTGCTGGGATCAAAGGTATGCGACACCACAGGGCTTGTTTGAATTTTTATCTTGTTTTGTTTAATGTATGAGAAACATGTAGTTTAGAATAAATGAGGTTATTTCCTGGAATCATTGTCACCTTTTTTGTTGTTGTTGTTGTTTGGTTTTTCGAGACAGGGTTTCTCTGTGTGTAGCCCTGGCTGTCCTGGACTCACTTTGTAGACCAGGTTGGCCTCTAACTCACAGGGATCCACCTGCCTCTGCTTCCCAAGTACTGGGATTAAAGGTGTGTACCACCACACCCGGCCATCTTTTTTTTTTTTTTTTAATCAAAACCAACTGTATTTCTCACTAGGAACTTTACAGCAGATTTGTATAGAACTAAACTGAGTATAGACCCAGGGCTTAGAATTGAGACTCAAACTTTTTTATTATTGTTATTATCATAAACACCTTTGGGAATAAATGCTGTTTCTAAAACCTCCAGAGAGGCCAGGTTCCGAACTTTTGGCTTTGAGCAGAGGATACAGTAGTCTACCTACTCCTTAGGCTCCTCCTTTCTCCTGTCATCTGTCACAGTTCCTTCTACCCCCTGTCACTCAAGCCTGGGACTTCACCTTCCTTAGAGATAGTTCTTTCGCCCTGAAAACTCAGACATCTTTATCTACATCTTTAGGAACTTTCTTGCCCCACACTGAGTGCATCTAGTCAAATTCCCAACTTCCAGAATCATCCCCATCTCTGCACTTTTATGACTGTGCTGACCAACACTGACATGTGCATGTGTGTGTGTGTAGAAAGGACTTAGAACAATCAGAAGGCTCCGCTCTTCATCTGTGTTGACAGTAAGGGTATCCCACTCCCCTAAAAAAGACAAACCATATAGACATTTGAAAGAACGTACCCTATGTCTTCTGCAACTTTAGTTTTATCTTCTTGGGAACATTCTGACGATGCATTTCTGTGTACAAGGTATCTCTGTACATCAGAGAAAAAGACTACTTTTGGATTACCCACCTGTGGGTAACAAACAGGAACTATGTGATGGACTGTTTCAAAGTTACCTGCAGCATACAAAGAATTAAAAAGCATCCTGCTTTGAAACTAATTACTAGATTATCAGGTGATATATATTAGTATCATAAATTATATGTTATGGAGTGGAATTGAAGAAAGACAAAAAACCCACAGTAAAATCAATAATAAATTAATATCCAAAATAAAACACCACAGACTTTTTTATATATAAAAACTATACAGGAAAGTTCATAGTTAATTCTTAGAGAGAAAAGAGACATGCTAGCAATAATATAAACATAATTGGCTTAAGTTATGCTTTTCTAAAATTAGTTTCAAAGTAGACTTTAGAGTGTGGGTTTGTCATGTGTAGTTGTTGGGTGTGCTCATCCCTTTACCTGGTCAGTTATCATTCCATATCATGTGGATGTCCCTGTCCTGGGGGGGCTGCCATGTTTACCTCTCAACCCCAGTGTCTTTGATCGCCCAGTATCCAACATGCTTAACTATTTTTTCCTGAGTGTTAAGATTAAACTCAGGGTCTCATCCTGAGCTGTCCAAAAATAGTTACTAAATTAATATATTAATCTTCCAAGTGCTGTGAAATCATTTTGGATCTTACTGAAGTACTTGATTATATTTCCAGCTTTGATTTACATGGTTACATGTAGGATAACTTTTTTAATTCTAAGATTCTTTAAGTCAGGGGCTATAATCTATGTACTTTAACTTTAATTTCCAATATAGAGCTATAAATTCAGAAGGCTTTCAAATATATAAAATATATTTTAAAAACATGTTTAAAAATGAGGATGTGTAAAGATTGCTTCTTTTTGTGATGGCTGACTTTTGACTGCCAGTTTGAGTGGATTAAGAAATGCTGTGGCAGGCAAGGGTGATGGAGAGATGTCTTGGTGGGTAAGGACACTTGCTTCTTGACCATGACGACGAGCACTGAATGCCAGGATGTACGCTGATAACTCACAACTGTCTGCAACTCTAGCTCCAAGGGCTCTGACTCTCTTCTGCCTTCCATGGGCCCCTGCACACATGTGTTCAGACACACAAACGTTAAAAACAAATGGCCCGGGGACTAGAGAAGCACACATCTGTGATGGTGCTTACAGGGACAATTAGATGCCTAGGCCCCTGGCCTACTGATGAGTGGAGTTGTGGTCTGACAGCATTTGGGGGAGATGGTAAGTAGGAAGAGAGGCTTGACTGGAGGAAGGAGGTCACTGCGGACATGCCCTCGGTGGCTCTAAAGTGCCCTGGCTCCTTCCTTTGTGTCCTTTTCTTGGTCTCCTGTCTACTAAGAAGTGAAGAGCTGCCCACATCAAATGCTCTACTGCCACGATGCTTTGCTTTAAGCACATAGGTGGAGCAGCCATGGGCTCAACCCTTTGACACTATGAGCGAAAATAAGTTAGCAACCCACACAGTCTTCATCATTGATAACACCTGATGCTTTCGTTCTGTTTGAGACAAGGTTGCATTGCCCTAAGGCTGGTTTTGAACCCCTGATTCTCTTGTCTTACCTCTGCATGCACTGCCATGCCTGGCTTTTGGTCTTGTTTATTTTTATTTTATGTTGTGTGTGCTTTGTTGCATGTGTATATGTGTGCCACATGCATGCCTGGAAAAGTAGCATGCTCTTAGCTGGTGAACCTTCTCTATCCATGCCATATGATTGGAAGTCGCATTGTCATGACTGCTGAGTCAGCATCTCATCATGTCCCGCCTACTTTATTGTGCTGGGCTGTTGTTAATGACTCTTCAGAAATGTCCACTCAAGGCCTTAACCTATTTTGGAATCAGGTTCTTAATATTCCTTTGCTATTGAGTTGTAGGAGTTTCTGATTAGTTTGGGATTAACTTCTGTCTGGTACACAGTTTGAAGGATTTTCTTCCATTTCAGAGGTGTTGTTTTGCTGTTTCCTCTCTTGTACAGAAACTTCTTGGTTTGATCTAGTCTTGCTTAATTATTTCTGTGGTTCCATCTGTGTTTCCACCAAAGTCCTCACCAAGATGAGATCTGTGGAGCTTACCCACTATGTTTTTTTTCCAGAAGTTTGAGGGTTCATGTCTTTTACATTTTTAGTCCCACAAGTTGATTTTGGAGTATAGGGGTACAGTTTCCTTTTTTTTAAATGTGGTTATGTAATGTTCCCAAACCTACTGAAGCAACTGCTTTTTTTTTTTATTGTGTGTTTTTGGCACATTTGTCAAAAATCAGTTTATATATGTTTGTGGCCTTGTTTGTCTTCTACTTGTTTCATACTGTTTTGACTACTGAACTTCATTGTAGATTTTGACATAAGAAACTATGATGCCACTAAGTTTCTTCTTTCTCAAGACTGATTTGATTATTTGTGATCTATGAATTTAGAATATGCTTATTTTTATAAAAGCTGACATTGTGATTTTTGACAGGGATTGCATCGAATCTGTAGATCACTTTGGGTAGTTGAATATTATAAGTCCTTCCTTCTTTTCTTCTTTCTGGTTTGTTTGTTTGCTTGTTTTTCAAGACAGAGTTTCTCTGTGTAGCCCTGGCTGTCCTGGAACTCTGTAGACCACACTGGCCTTGACTTACAGAGATCTGCCTGACTCTGCCTCTCAGGTGCTGGGATTAAAAGTATACACATGGTGCTCTACCAATGAGCTAGCATGCCCAGCCTTTCCTTTAATTATTTAAATTTTTTAAAATTTATTTTATTTCGGTTTATTTATGTATTTTATGTATATGGTACAGTGTCTGCATTTACATCTGTATACCAGAAGAGGGCATCAGACAGTTGTGAGCTGTCATGTGGGTGCTGGGAATTGAATTAATGACCCTTGGAAGAGCAGTGAGTGCTTTTAACCACTGAGCCATCTCTCCAACCCAGCCTAGCCCTTCCTTACTCTGGGGTAGGATATGTTACCTACACTGGCCTCAAACTAGCCTTTTCAACATCTGGGAGTACAAGTGGACACTCTAGCCATGCAGGGCTACAAGACTAAAATTCAGCCAGGAGGAAAAACAGAAGATATGCTTCCTGAGTGTTTTACACGTTTCAGACCGTGAGAAATGTGCATTTGCCAGCACAGTGTCAATCATTGATATACTGGCAGCTAGCGAAGTCCCAGTTCTCCTAAACGATTTTCAACAGTCTGTGTTCAATGGTGTGATATAGCAAGACCACCAGACCTCCATGTCTTCCTACCTCACTCTCCTCACCTCAACCTTTTCCTAGGATGACAGACTTCTGTGCTCTCCTTGTAACTGCCCTGCCCAGTGTCCTTTCCCTTGGTCTCACAGCCCTGCTGGCATGCGTCCATCCCCTGCATCCAAAGGTGCCAACTGGGGTTAATTGTGGAACAAAGTGCTGGATGCAAAGACTACTGTGGGCAGAAGAGGCTTATTCCTCTACAGACTCTGGGCGCAAGTCTAGGAGGCTTCCTTATATGGCAAAGGTAACTGTTACATTGCTCTTATTTATATTTAGCTGCATTGGTTAGGCAAAGGTTAGCATGCCCTTTCGAACACTACGGTAAGCATATTATAATCCAAGCATTTAGGCTATAGCATGTGTGCATAATAAGTGGACTGGCCGTAGAGTGCAGGTCAGATGTGGTTGACTTATATCTAATATTTGTTTATCGTTTTGATTTTTTTTTTGATGGGCCCTCACTTCATTGCCTAGACTCTTTTGGGATTCACTGTTTCAGCCAATGTTTTTTGTTGTTTTTGTTTTTTCAAGTCAGGGTTTCTCTGTATAACAGTCCTGAGTGCTGCCACAGCCCGGCAGGCTCAGCCAATGTAGTGCAGAGTTTCTTCATACTCTTATCATTTTCATTGCAGATAAAATTTCCTAATAACTATATTTGCCCTTATCAACAACTAGGTAACTGAATACAGTTTTCTTTCTTTCTTTCTTTCTTTCTTTTTTTTTTTTTGAAACAGGGTATCTCTGTGTAGCCTTGGCTGTCCTGGACTCACTCTGTAGACCAGGCTGGCCTTGAACTCACAGAGATCCACCTGCCTCTGCCTCCCGAGTGCTGGGATTAAAGGTGTGCGCCACCACACCCGGCTCTGAATACACTCTTAAAGCCTAAGACCATTATCACAAATGCCCAGACACCACTGCCCACTTATTTTTTTGTAGCTTTTGTCGGGCTGTCCCTCAGCTAGACACTGTGGCTCACAGGCACTTACTTAGGTAGGAGTTGCTTGGCTCCTCATTCTTGCTGCTCCTTCTCTTGCTGACTTTCTTGGCATCTTTGGATGCTTTCCAATTCATTAGAAATTGCCTTTCCATATTTTTTATTTCTTTTCCATCAAGATATTCTGGAGAAGATATATAAGTTTAAAATACAGTGAGCATATACATAAACATGTGTATATGTCTATATATATGAAAATAAAAATAGATACCTCTGGCTGAGAACACATGTTACCTCATATGCTAAAATAAAGTCCTTTTAAAAACACCTTAGTTGCTGGGCACCGTGGCACACACCTGTAATTCCAGGACTCGGGGAGGCAGAGGTAGGTGGATCTCTGTGAGTTCCACGCCAGCCTGGTCTACAAAGTGAGTCCAAGACAGCCAAAGCTACACAGAGAAACCCTGTCTCCCAAACAAAACACCTTAGTCATGTAGCTAATCGTATCACTTAGGAAATTGGGGCAGGAGAATTACCATGAGTTTGAGAATAGCCTCAATGGCTACATAATGAATTCTAGGCTAGCCTGGGCTATGGAGTGAGATCTTGTCTCAAACAGCAACAAAACAACAAAAAACCGCAGGGTCAGTATTGGGTTATAGCTTTTTGATTTGCTGCTAAAGAAGCACCCTGGGAACTACCAAAGACCATAGGCTGTTGCTTGCTCTTCAGCTGGTAAGGTCCTATTGCTAAAGACAACTTACTTCAGTCATCAAACATGAAGAAGCTGAGCTGGTGCCTAAGCAGAGGCTTCATCCCTCCCGACCAACATGCATGGTACTGGAAGGTCCTCTGCATGGTACCAGAGGAGAAATGTAATTATCATTGTAGCTACAAACCCCGTGTCCTACAACGGTGGCCTGTCTTCACGAGACACTTGTGTAACAAGGGTAGAACCACTGTGAGCAAAGCTAACTACTCTCTGATAGAACCCAAGCTGGACACCAACAAGGGTGGTTAAGAACTTGAAAATGGCAAGGAGCCAAGGGGATATAGGAATAAAATGACCCCTAAGACATTCTGGGATATATCAGTGCCTTGCTCAGCCATCGTTAGAGAAGCCTCTTGCAGTAGATGGGAACTAACACAAAGACCCACAACTGCACAATGTACAAAGAGTGAGAGACTTTGGAACTCTCCCCATGGCTCAGAGATACATGCTGAAGAGGAGACAGGAGGATTGGAAGAGCCAGAGGTTGATGGATGGTCCACGGAAGTCCAGGACTGCCAAGGCTACATAGAGAAACCCTGTCTCGAAAAACCAAACCAAAAAAAAAAAAAAAAAAAAAAAAAAAGGGACAGAGATAGTTTTCTAACCTGCACTCCTGGCATACTCAGATAATCAAGTTTATTCCTTCTCAAGTCTCTGAAGGAGTTGAAGACCAGGTAGCTTAGTTTTACAATGAAGCTTAGTTGTTTAGGGGTTAAGATGTTTTTAGGTCTAGATAGGTGTTCTAAGTTGATAATGACAATATTTGATGGAGATTGATTTACATTCAGAAATTTAGATGCACAAAGATAGGAAAGATGTCTTCTTCAAGGCTGTCAAATACAAATAGCTAAAACACTAAGAATGTAACATTTATATAATTCCTGATTGTGTCATGGCTCTTCTTGCTATAGATAATCTATTGTATATGTGTGTAATAGTATAAATGTATATGTAAAAGACAAAATAAAATTATATTTTAAAAAAAAGGAAAAAGGATTTATTTATTTAGTTGATGAATACTCATCTCCATGTGCACCTGCATGCCAGAAGAGGGCATTAGGTGGTGAGCCACCATGTGGTTGCTGGGAATTGAACTAAGGACCTCTGGAAGAACAGACAATGCTCTTAACTGCTGAGCCACCTCTCCAGCACTCCCTGCCTCTCTTTTAAGAGAGAGAAATAGCATGACATTGGGTGTGAGGAGAAGCGAGGAGGGTTTGGAAGGTGTTGGGGGAGGGGAAAATTTGATCAGAATATAGTGTATAATATTTTTTCAGTAAAAAAAGAATTGAGAAAAATTCTTATTTGTACACTTATGTATTTTTAATTTTGTGTTGTGATGTGTATGTATTGGGGTGTGTGTGTGTGTGTGTGTGTGTGTGTCTGTCTGTGTCTGTGTCTGTGTCTGTGTCTGTGTGTAGTTCACAGATTGATGTCAAGGGTCTAGCTTTACCAATATTCACCTTAATCTTTGAGATAGAGTCTCTCATTTAATCCCAGGAGGCAGAGGCAGGAGGATCTCTGTGAGTTCAGGCCAGCCTAGTCTACAAAGAGAGTCCACGACAGCTAACCCTGTCTCGGAAAAGAAAGAAAGAAATTGGGGTTCACCAGTTTGGCAGGACTAGTTACTTACTGAGTTCCAGATACCCTGTGGGCTTTCTCCCCAGTACCAGAATCACAGGCATGTGCCAGCATGCCTGGCTTTTGACGTGGATTCTGGGAAGCCAAGCTCATGGCCTCATTTATGGCAAGTACTATACTGACTGCATTACCTCCCTGGCCTTTACACTCACACTTGTTGAGTTTTTATTTATTTTTAGTTTCTGACTTTAAAAATATGCACTTATTACAAGCAACTGCAACATGATGAAAGGACAGAAAAAGGATCTATTACTATCCATACCCTGTAAACAGTCTGAACTTGACCTCCTTCTAAGGTCATATGCAAATTAGGTTGGTTTTCCAAGGCGAAATGTTGTTGTAATGCAAAAAAAAAAAATCATGTTTTTAAAAGATTCATTTATTTATTATATATACAATGTTTTGTTTACATGGACACCTGCACACCAGAAGGGGGCACCAGATCTCATTACAGATGGTTGTGAGCCACCATGTGGTTGCTGGGAATTGAACTCAGGATCTTGGGAAGAGCAGCCAGTGCTCTTAACCTCTGAGCCATCTCTCCAGTCCATAAAATCATGTTTTTATAGCCAGACATGCTGATACACACCTGTAACCCCAGCACTTGGGAGACAGAGGCAAGTGGATCTCTGAATTTGAGGCCAGCCTGGTCTACAAAGTGAGTCCAGAAAAGCCAGGAATACAAGAGAAACCCTGTCTCAAAAAACAAAAAAAGAAAGAAAAAAACCCATGTTTTTATAAACTTAATTATTGGTCTTAGAAAAAATAAAATAAAAGTCAGGCATAATGGCACACGCCCTTAATACCAGCACGCAGGAGGCAGAGGCAGGCAGATCTCTGAATTTGAGGCCAGCCTGGTCTACATAGAGAGTTCTAGGTCCCCTAAGGCTATACAAAGAAACCGTATACACACAAACACACACACTTACACATACATATATAATATATATAGTAAGCATTTAGTAATGCATCGTTAAACACAATTGCTTTAAAAATTTTTACACATGTATGGCTGCATGCCAGAAGAGGGCGCCAAATCTCATTCTAGATGGTTGTGAGCCTCCATGTGGTTGCTGGGAATTAAACTCAGGACCTCTGGAACAGCAGTCAGTGCTCTTAACCTCTGAGCCATCTCTCTAGCCCTAAACACAATTTCTAATGAGTGATAATTTAGTGTATATGGATAGTCTATAAAAAAACTGAACAATTTCCTTATTTTATTTTACTTATTCTTTGACATAAAGTGGCTTATGTGGCCTTACTTTAATAAAGAGACTTAATTTTTCTAACAATGTATCTGTATAATTTTTTAAATTTTTATTTATTTTTATATGCATTGGAGTTTTGCTTGCATGTCTGTCTCTGTGTGTGATGATGTCTGGAACTGGAGTTACAGAGAATTGTGAGCCGCCATGTGGGTGCTTGAAATTGAACCTGGTTCTTTGGAAAAACAGCCAGTGCTCTTAACCACTGAGCAATCTTTTCAGCCCATGTGTAATCCCTCCAGCCCCAAGACAGGGTTTCTCTGTGTAGCCTGGGGGGGTCCTGGAACTCACTCTGTAGACCAGGTTGGCCTTGAACTCACAGAGATCCTGCCTCTGCCTCCTTAGTGTTGGGATTAAAAGCATGCGCCACCATCGCCTGGCAACTTGAATATAATTTTTAAACTGTCTCTCATTATCTGTGTAAGGTTTTCCACTGAGCCCCAAAATGTAGTAATCAGTTTACTTTTCTGCACCTTTCCTAAATGAATGACAGTTCTTTTCAAAATCTAGTTTAAGAAGTTAGCAAGATGTTTTGCCATCATATTTTTTTTTTACTTATAACTACATCAAAAAATCATTCTTTGTGCTCAGTTTTCTCACATGCTTGTCTTTACTGATGTTTTTGTATGTTTGCTTTTGTTAATAACGATATAACTTGCTAGTATATTTGGGTGAGTATATATATACACATACATACATATGTGTACATACACACTGGCTTGAATAATTTGATTACATGTCAATTTTAGCACATAGTCTTGCATAAAGCTCTTATGTACAGAAGGGATTTTGGGAAGAAAGGCAGGTAACTGACATAGGTAATACGATTTATTTTATTTTAATGATTTGCTCTCATCATGGAATTTGCTTCCACCTATGTTATGCAAACCAAATATGTAGGGTTTGTTGTGTTTGTCTGGGTTGACTGTGTTGACTGGGTAAACTGCAAAACATAAACTGATCCTCATAGTCTTCTAAGTTTATTATTACTGTTTTTGTTACCTGGTTTTAAATTTGGTAAAAAGATAAATATCAAAATTTAGCAAAAGAAGGTAAAAAGACAAAAATCAAATGATTTGTTACATGTGTATACATTCATCAAGTAGAAAGACATACACTAAAGTTTTAACAGTAGATTTATGTTGAGATTAGGAGTGATTTTTTTTCTTCTACTAGGGATAGAACTCAGGACTTACGTATACTGCGCAAGTATTGTACCAATGAACTATGCTAGCCCTATGATTTTTGGTTTTTGGTTTTGTTTTGTTTTTCTGAGACAGGGTTTCTCCACGTAGCTTCAGATGTCCTGAATTCGCTTTGTAGACCAGGCTGGCCTCGAACTCACAGAGATCTGCCTGCCTCTGCCTCCCGAATGCTGGGATTACAGGTGTGTGCCACCACACCTGGCTATATTTACACTTCTGAAAGCTTGCTGATAAATTAACTTTAAAGCTAAACAAGTGGTTTTCTCTGAGAAAGTTGGATTAGTGTAAAGCACGTACCCAGCGACTTGGACATCAGTATCAGTTTGTCCCTGTATTTTGGTTTAAGACAAACAGGATTTCCATTCAGATCCATTTTCCACAGCTTCATCAGATTTTTCAGTAAAGGCTCCAAGTCCTGTAAGCAGGAAAGAAAAAGGCAGGCGCGGGGATTTTGTCATTATCAGTGCTCCTAGTGCCATCTGCTTTTAAAGCTAGGAACTGCTTTGTCTACACTAGTAGTCGGGTAGCCACAGAGGAGGCGGAACGGGAAGTTCTAAGTTGGGGATCACAGCCCTGCTCTTCATCATGTTGCCCCTAAATTGACCCAATCTATAGGCAAGGAAACACCTTTTCTGCGGAGGATACCCTATTCTTAGCGGAATCTGTTAAAGTGTACACAGTAAGGCATCAGCGGTTGGAAGGCGCAGGGGCCAGCACAGCTGAGCCGCCTGGAAAGGACACGCCCCCACCTGGTGAGCTGCCTGCGGGCTGCTTCCTGTGTCCCAGGCTCCCAGCTTTCAGGAATGCCACCCATGCTGGGGAGGAGTTTGGTGATGCAACTGTCTTTGCGGCATTTCTGCTTCTGTAAAGTGACCCCTCACCCATCTTCCTATAAGTAACCCCAATAAAACTCATTGGTTCATCGAATTAAACCACAACACTGGCTGCCAGCATTGCAGGCAATATGCATTGTTGCCTACTTTATAATGAAGAATGTGGGGAAATCATGGCAAACTTCAAAACAGAGTAAAAAGAATTTACTTGCCTGCTCATCACCCACAGACCACACTGAACACGGTTATGTTCTTCTCATCTGTTTTGGCATTGTTATATGCACTTCTGGTCTTTTTTTGGGCCTAGAGACTTCTTTTGAAATCATGATCTTACTGTGGTTACAATTTTCTTTTACTTTTTTGTTATTGTTGTTATTATTTTATATATCATCATCATCATCATCATCATCATCATCATCATCATCATCATCATAATCATCATCATGTAGCCCTGACTGGTCTGGCACATACTGTGTAGACCTGGCTGACTTTGAACTCAAAGAGATCCACTTGACTCTACCTACAGAGTGCTGGGATTAAGAGTATGCACCAACGCCAGGCCTGGTGACACAGGCCTTTAATCCCAGAACTCTGGAAGCAGAGGCAGGTTGATCTCTGTGAGTTCAAGGCCAGGCTGGTCTTACAAAGCAAGATCCAGGACAGCTAGGCCTGTTATACAGAGAAAACTTGTCTCAAACATCCCCACCCCCACCCCCAAGAAAAAGACCCAAAAAAGTGTGCACCACCACATTCAGCTGTTTTACATTTTGTGATAACCGTCTGCATGCATTTATAGCCACAAGGAAGACAGATAAATGGCACTTCAGAAGCGCTTTCTAGTTTCTCTTCCTTACGCTCATTTCTTTTCTCAGCCAGGGTCGAAGCCCCACCCCAATTCTTTGTCTTCCTGCCAACCCTTTTCTTGCTTTCTCCACTTCCTCTTTAAAAGTAAATGTTACTTTAACTACTATGTAGTGGAAGGATATATATTTTGAGTGTTTCTTATATATGCACACAAAAGAGTTGTTTTTTTTTTTAAATAAAATAAGAAAATTTTTTAAAAAAGTAATAGCTTGGCGCTGCAGTGTGCACCATTAATCCCAGCACTTGGGAGGCAGAGGCAGGTGGATCTCTGTGAGTTCGAGGCCAGCCTGGTCTACAAAGTGAGTCCAGGACAGCCAAGGCTACACAGAGAAACTCTGTCTCAAAAAACCAGAGAGAAAGAGAGAGAGAGATAGAGAGAGAGAGAGAGAGAGAGAGAGAGAGAGAGAAAGAAAGAAGAGAAGAGAAGAGAAAAAATAAAATAAAAAGTAATATATTTTGGTTGTCTCTACATCTTGATTTTTTTTTAACAGTGCAACAAACATGAGAATGCAGATGTCTCTTCACAATAGTGTCTTTCTGTAGGCACATATCTAGCTCTAGAGTAGAGTCTGTGCTTGACTCAGACGATCAAAATAAACCACTTGTGAAAACAGGAATTGTCTTCTCAGAAGTAGTCCTCTGTTTCCCTGGGCTTTGTTTACTGTGCACATGTCCCTACTTTATTATTATTATTTTGTTTTTTGAGACAGGGTATCTCTGTGTGGTTCTGGCTGTTCTGGAACTCTCAGTTTGTAGACCAGCCTGGACTCGAACTCACCTGAACAGAGATCCACCTGCCTCTGCCTCCCGAACCCTGGGGCTAATGGCGTGCACCACCAACACCCGGCTTCCTGTCTTTATTTATAAGTGATTGCAATTAGAATAAATTGTTATGCATATAAAGTTCAGAGAACAAAGCAAATAAGTTCATAAATATGTTTGGGCTTATTTTTGCCTCTTAGCCCACCCTGCTGTTTTCTCCAGCTCCAGCTATTGATTTTGGCTAACAGCTTGATTTAAAGATGGAACTTCGGACCCCTTGACCAACAACTCGTGATCTTCGTGTAAGAAAGCCGTCTTCAAAATTATAACCGCAGCCCTGGGTCTTGGACCTTAGATTTTGCTCTTTCTGAAACATTTCTTCCATGTTTCACATAGCCATGATTACTGCACGCAAGAATTATGTATTTTACTCTAAAAGCCACGGGGAAGGGACTGTGGGTCGGATGTTTTGTGCCGTCGAATATGATGCCCATAAACAACAAGAGAACTTTTAACTGATACAGATAAAACAGTGGCTGGAGTTTCGTTAATTATTCCTCACTTGATAAATGACCTTGGACATACTTCCTCCAGTGTGTGTTTACTTAAGGCTAAACTAATCCTGTTCTGAAATACCATTACCCTTTGGACACGCTCGGGTTGTTCATTGCCTTCCTGTCCGTAAGAAAATGCTTTCACTCCCCTGCCCTTCAATAAATTACTCAAGGAACCAGACACTTTTCTGGACAGTCTCTGTTTGATAAATGATCATGTCATGCTATCGCTTAGAGGAGAGCTGCAAAATTCTGCGAGCCAATTCCCTTTCCCCTGCAGGCCGGTACCCTGCTCCTGCGTGGGCGTCTGCGGCAGGCAGTGTTCTCTGCTCTAATGATGCCTTGATGAACCTGTATTTGACCAGCCACGCTCCAATCTTTATCGGCAATGTCTGGCCCAACTGTCCTTACCACGTCTAAAGACACCCATTTGTCATCCCGCTGACTGCCTGTCATCATCTGCCTGAGGAAAATCTATACTTTTGGGCTTGTTCCTGACTAAAGTGTGGAGTGAATAAATTTATCTTTGGACTGTGCTGCTTGCCAGGATCAATATTGAGCAGAGGTTGAATAAATTAGAAACTAAGAAAACATGACAGGCTATCGTGGTTTGTTCATTTGTGTATTATAAATCAAATATTTAGTTTATACAAGAGGCAAGCATGTCAAGTTTTCTACTTTTCCCATTCATTCTGAAGATTCTATGCCTCATGATAAATGGTCACCAGAAAACCAATGAATTAAATCACTAATGAATCTGACTGTACGATGAACTTAGGTCGTTTTATTGATTTGGCAAACTTTGCAGACATAAAAACTGTAGGCAAAGATTAAGGGTTTTTTGTTGTTCTTTCAAGTTTTTCTTTTTTCTTTTTTTTTTCTGCACATGCATTTGACTTTCATAGCATTAGCAACTTGATGTTGGTCTAGTGAAGCTCATGACTCAAGATGCAACTTTGGTAAATGTAAGTTGAACTGTTAAATCTTTAAAACGTTTGGTGACTTTATATACTGATACATGCCTGCTTAGAGAGGTTACAGGAAAGAAATGCAAACCCAAAAAGTCATGAAGCGTCATTTAAAATAGAGCCCCATGAGTTAAAGAATGTATCACCACCACTACCACCACCTGGCTTAAAACTTCTCTTGTCCTTTCCTCCTCTGTAGCCAACTTGGGACCTACTTTATTGCGGGAGAGGTAGGTCATCTTTGGCTAATGTTTTCTTAGTGTTCTACCTATGACCTCACACCTCCTTTCCCCTTTTCATTCTTCTCAACAAAAGAAGACTGCTATTTCTTATCCCACTAGTCAGCTTTTTGGATCCTGGCCACCTCCTCTGCGGTCTTCTATCTTACATCTTCATTTCCAGTCTTCCTTCTTGAGCCGTTATCTTTTCTCTTATCTACCATCATCAGATCTGTTGACTAGTGTGTATCAAAGTTTTACATGCATTAAGAATCACAAAGGAGCCAGACGCAGTAGTGCACGCCTGTAACCCCAGCACTGGGGAGGCAGAGACAGGCAGATCTCTGTGCATTCGAGGCCAGCCTGGTTTACAAAGCCAGTTCAAGGCAGCCAAGGCTACACAGAAAAACCCTGTCTTGAAAAACCAAAAGAGAAAAGAAAAGTGGTTTTTTCAACACTGGGCACTGAAAAGGCCCTGCTAGCATTATCACTGAACCAAATGTCCCCAGTCATGGAATTTGTAAGCCTTAGTTCTTTGCAGCATTATCATCTGTGGACCATTCCCTTATTGCTTAGTGATCTCCGTTCCAGAGGGCTACACGGATCCTCCAGGAATCTCTGGCTCCATAAGTCACCAGCCTCTGACCTCAAATGTATGAATGGACTATTTTCTAATAATTGTTTCTGAAAGATGGGAGCACATCTCATGAACGATGGTGGTGAACATGGCAACCTGTTACCAGGGTTCATCCATGAAAAGAACTCACTGAACTGAGAAAGAGCCTGAAAGAACGTGTGTGGTGACAGTGCCGTAAAACCTCAACATAGTGACCAGAATCTTCCAGAGCCTGAAAGCGCCTACAGAGGCAAGGAAGGTACTAGACCATCAGGAACTCCCTTCTTCTTCTTCTTTTTTTTTTTAATCCTTGACATCTCCTCCTTCAAAAACAGTTTTCCTTCCCTGCCTCACAGAAGAGGGTACATTCACAGTTAGAGACAAGTTTTCTTCCTGTAGCCCACCAGCATGTCTACTGTACTAAACTTGGCACAGAAAATATTTCCTCCCGTATTTGCATCCATGATGGTATTTTCATTGACAAGCAGTACGAGGAAGAGCCCTCTATTCATCTGACCTCTGCACTGGAGGTAGCCTCAACATTCCAACTGTTTATTCGGTGTTTTCAAAGATACTCTAACTCTGCATGACCAAAATTCATGGTCTCCTTGTCTCCCGAACCTGTCTCTAGAGTTTTCCACATCTCGTTTACCTGTGCTCCATAGTCCCTCTGTCCAACTCAGAACCGAGTCTTGCCTGCTTTACTCTCCACACATTTCTCTGGTTTGCTCACCCCATTTCCCGCCCACCGTGAAGGTTTCTACCACTTCTCACTTCTTAGGCAGTCTGGACTCCTGCAATCTGTTCTCCACACCCTAGTCAAGCAGGATCTTCTCAAAATGCTAACATCTAATGACTTCACAGCTTCAGTGGCTCCCGGTGCTCTCAGAATAAACACACAACTCTGTGATCCAATGCAGCGGGTCTGCCCACAGGCTCTCTTTGGACTGTCTGTGTGTTCGCCCTAGGGAGCCATTTCCTTGCCTGTAAGTCTTCTCAAGGAAGGCTGGCACCTTCAGCAACTAATGCAAATCTTCCATTACAAGCTTCCAGGGGGGACCCATTTTACTTTACTGTGCCCCTGGTGATCACACGCTCAGGGTTTCCTTCCTTTGACCACTAAAAGGGCCTCAGGGCCAGGGATTGCCTGGTTCACGCTGACTGCTGTCTCTAGCACTGCCACAAAGTAGATATTTCCACGGAATGCACAGGAGATACAGGAATACCAGAGGGGCAGGGGATCTGATGTTAGAAGCAGGTTAGGAATTAAGAGTGAGACATACAATGGACTTCGTTTTGAAGAGGTTCTTTACTCGAGGAGTGACACACATGGGAAGAGAAGAAAGGTTCCTTTTTCTTGTCCTTCTGCCTCTCAAGTACCCTTGTTATTTATTCTTGCCTAGAAGTCCCTGGCCTGGATTAGCTTGGGAGAGGTGAGAGTAGGCCGAGAGTAACATGGCTAGGACCTTCTGACAACAAGAGATCTATAGAATGAAAGGAAGGGATGAGGTTCTGGTTGGCCATGCCCTAAATCCCTAAGGCTGTGCCTTGGCTCTGCTGTGCTCACTTCCCTAGTCACCCAGTTCTTCTTGTTTTCTTTTTTCTTTTTCGGTTTTTTTGAGACAGGGTTTCTCTGTGTCGCCTTGGCTGTCCTGGACTCACTTTGTAGACCAAGCTGGCCTCGAATTCACAGAGATCCACCTGCCTCTGCTTCTCCAGTGCTGGGATTACAGGCATGCTCCAGGACACCCAGATCTTTCTTGTTTTCTTTTTTCTCACAGAGCTCAAAGGTAGCCCGCAGCCTTTGCAGTACATGTCTGGGTTTTTCTTACATGTGGTCTTTTATAAATCCTCTCAGATAGCTAATCTTTTTCACTGTTCAAGTTACAATCTTGACTGGAAGACTTAGTAACAGTCCTTCTAAGAGATCATTATTTTGCTATTTTTTTAAAAAAGTGATTTCCCATGCCAAAATATACGGTAAATATTATCATTTTTTACTGCATGATACTACATAAAAATCCATGGACAAGACTAACAGGATTTCTCATTGTACTGGGTAATGTAATATAATTATGATTATTTAATAAGATGAGCGACCATAGAGTCCACTTGTAATTACATATCTGAATATAAATTCTGAATGTTTCTTTGTAGAGATAGTGTAAGTTATCAGCAGAAGCAATCATTTTAACATTACACTTTCCTGTGTAATAACGACAGTCAGTTGTTTTCATGTGTCCTCTGTGGACTCATTTGTGGAACCTGCTGGTGTCCATACAGAAGCAGCTGCTCACTAAGTGCTGAACACCGTAGGTAATTATTGTGGTGCTGCTTGCTTTCTCTAACGATGGCTGTCTTTTCCCCATGGCACAAAGCTGTCGTCGCTGACAGCCTTTTGGATGGAAGTCACTGACCTTATGCATGGTGTGGGAGATTTTCCCCCCCAAGGTATAGTTTACTACCAGTAGGGTAGAGCAAAAAGAATAGAAAACTTGATGCCATAACCTAGAGATCTGGGATTCAGAAGTTAAGTTGATAATTTAATTTAGAAAGGAAGGAATTAATATTCAGACGCTGGGCTCCATCCTTTCACCAAGCCTTCAGAGGAATATTTAAATCACAGAAGCACATTCAGATGTGTCCTAGGCAGGGTCTATATTCAGATTCCAATAAAATGAGTGTGGACAAATTTTTTTGCACATTTTTCTGACAGGTTCATATTTTGTAGGCAGCTTGCATTTCTCTTGCAGATTTTCATATTCCTTCTTTGTTCTGTACTTTTGACATTTTAACTATACTACGATGCGGAGGAATCATTTTTCTTGTCCTATCTTTCTGGATATGCATTTCTTTCACTAGATTTGGGGAACTTTCTGCTCTAATGTAGTTGAATACGTTTCCCTATGCCTTTAATCTTTTAGCTAGGATAGAGTGCTTAACATTTTCTTCTTGCACCCTGAACATTCTATAGGTTCTATCTAAAAATACACCCCAGGACGCCACTGCTCTTTATCGCCAAGCAACCATCATCTCCTTTTTTCAAACTTATTATCTTACTTCTTGTCTGCAATAGCATCCCAATTCATATCTTTGCTTTTATTATTGAAGCTCATTCTTCATACAACAGTGAAATCCTTCTGAAAAATACAGTCCTTCCAATGCCTGCCTCTGTTCTTAGAATTAAGTCATGATTATGTCCTGTTAGTACTGAGTGACCTGGCCCTGATGCCTTTCTTTCTAATCTTGTATTGCAGTGTTGCTCCTGCGTCACTGAACTTTGTGGGTACCTGCTATGCATCAGAAATAAAGGGCTGCCCTGGGAGCCTGCCATAGTGAGCTGACCTCTTTTTGGTTCTTTGTATATTGCAAATTGTCCCAGAGAAACACACCTGTTATTCCTTATGCCTGGCATGTTTGCCCTCTGGCTTTCGTTTCTCTTTGAGACAATCTTGCTATGTAGACCAGGCAGCCTTGAACTTGCATCTTTCAGGCTGCCTTTGTCTTCCAAGTGTTGGGATTAGGACTGAATCCTTCCTGCCTACTTTGATAGAATGCTAGACAGATGTAGACGTACGTGTCCAACATATCAGTGTAGTGACATGGGGTGGTATAACATAGTAAGGCATTACTTTAGTGCAAATTAGAATAAGTTGCTGTTTCAGTTCTCCACATAGCATCAGGGGACAACCAGGAGTAGTGACAGTTCCTAAAAACTCATTTGTTGGGAGAATAGAGTTAGAGAAGAAGAAACTTTGTTTCTAGAGGAAAAGGTTTGATGGACAAATAATGTAGATAGAAAAAGCAGATAGCATATTAGATTGGTGAAATATGAAGGCCTTGGGTATAGAGGAGAAAACGTGTGACACTAATAGTCATACTTCAGAAGTAGAAGCCGGGAGGTGGTGGAGCACATCTTTAATCCCAGCACTCAGGGAGGCAGAGGCAGGCGGATCTCTGTGAGTTTAGGGGCTAGCCTGGTCTACAGAGTGAGTTCCAGGACATCCAGGCTATACAGAGAAACCCTGTCTCAGAAAACAAACAAACAGACAGACATATACCTACCCACCTACCCATATACACACACATACACACACAAAAAACAAACAAACAGCTGGGTGTGCTGGTGCATGCCTTTAATCCCAGCATTCGGGAGGCAGAGACAGGGGGATCGCTGTGAGTTCAAGGCCAGGCTGGTCTACAAATTAGTTCAGGACAGCCACGGCTACACAGAGAAACCCTGTGTAAAACCAAAACAAAAAACAAACAATAACAACAACAACAACAACAAACCAAATAAACCAAACAAAAAGTAGAGATTCAGAAGATAGTTTTAAAATAAATACAGAATACATTTTCCATTTTTAAATTGGTTTTTCAAGACAGAATTTCTCTGTGTGCAGCCTTGGCTGTCCTGGACTCACTCTGTAGACTAGGCTGGCCTCAAACACAGATATTTGCCTGCCTCTGCCTCCCGAGTGCTGGGATTAAAGGCTTGTGCTGCCACCACCTGGACAGAACAGTTTCTTTTCTTTTCTTTTTTTTTTTTCTAAGATTTATTTATTATTATGTATACATTGCTCTACCCACATGCCAGGAGAGGGCATTAGATCACATTATAGATGGTTTTGAGCCACCATGTGGTTGCTGGGAATTGAACTCAGGACCTCCAGAAGAACAGTTAGTGCTCTTAACCTCTGAGCCATCTCTCCAGGCCCAAATAGTTTTTTCTTAAGTGACACATTCTGTACCTATCTCAAAGCCCCAATTCCGTGTAAGTTCTTTAGATCGTCTTCTGTCATGTTACCTTCACATGCATCAGCTGGTTGTCCACTGCGATCAGGTAATTAAGATTCTCCAGCATTTCTAAGTCTCTTATGTCATCAATGTTATTGTTGCTGATATTCAAAATAGAGAGGGATTTCTGAAAGAGAAATAACCAAGTTAGCGTTAGTCAGTCACGTGTGTGCTGCCTGTTAGAAGGTCTCAGGCCTTAGCAGCTTCAAAGCATCAGTTCAGGCTGCTCTTTCGGCAAGAAACAAAAGCCATGGAGATGCTGTTCCAACGTTTTTTGATCATATGGAACTTTGAGAGCTCTAGTGTGTGATATAACTGACTTTTGCCTCTAGTTCCCTCCATAGCACTAGGAGGTTCCTCCTCCAGAGTACAACATGAGTTTATAAAGTAAGGACACTATAGTTTTAAAAAAGAAAGTAAAAATAACCACTCAATGTAGACAGATATGCTTATAAGCACATGACTGTTCTGTGCTAAATATCACACCGGGAATAAGTCATGACCTGACATGAAACAATGTCTCTCTCCATGGGCTGGAGAGATGGCTCAGAGGTTAAGAGGACTGGCTGTTCTTCCAAAGGTTCCGAGTTCAATTCCAAGCAATTACTTGGTGGCTCATAACCATCTATGATGAGATCTGGTACCCTCTTCTGGCTTACTGCCCCACATTCAGGCAGAATGGTGTATAAATAATTACATTTTTTATCTTTCCTTCTTTAGTTTTCTCTTGAAAATTCATTTGTTCAGAAGGCACTTACAATAGTAATTATTGCTGTGTTATCGATTAAGATGAGAACATAATATTCTATATGGCAATACTAAATGAGCAATCTTAACACTTGAGGCTTGGCAATTTCTGTCAAATCTAGCTGCCAAGACAGCCATGCACAGCCAACCTTCAGAAAAACCTTCCTGACATTTGAAGTCAATTAATGCCTATTATTTGTACAAAGCAATGCGTCTCATTATGACATTTCTGTTCATGATAAAATGAACTGGTTGTACTCACCCACCTGCTGCCCTTTTCTGACCCTGCCACTAAGACTTGAGATAACTGGGGAAAAATGATGCTTTAGTATTTAGATTTCAGAATCTGTGCAAACGCTAAGCTAACAAAATGTTTTCCGTGGTGGTCTGTGATAAAACTGAAAACAAGGTTATGCCTCTCTCAGGGCACTGACATGTGTTAAGCACTGCTAAAATTGGCCAGTGGTTTTTTGTTTTGTTTTGGTTTCTGAGACAGGGTTTCTCTGTGTAGCTTTTGCTGTCCTGGACTCACTTTGTAGGTCAGGCTGGCCTCGAACTCACAGCAACCCACCTGCCTCTGGCCAGTGTTAACAGGGTCTTACAGTCTTACTATAAGCATACCTTCTGATGGTCATTTTCCTGTAAATAAGCAGAAGTCATTGGGGATGGTGCAGTTTGACTAACTTCCTTGAACTTTGTTGCCTGATTTCCTTTAGCAAAAGGAGTGCTTACCAACTACCTAGCCAGATTACCCATAAGTCAGCGTCAACTACTTTTTTTTGTTTTGTTTTGCTTTTTTCAAGACAGGGTTCCCTGTGTAGCCTTGGTGGTCTTGGACTTGCTTTGTAGACCAGGGTGGCTTTGAACTTGGAGAGATCCAGCTGCCTCTGGTTCCCTCAGTTCTGGGATTACAGGCTTGGCTCAGCATCAACTACTTTTAACACGCATGGACACCTTGAGAAACTACACAATGATTACTGCAATCACAAATGTCTGTGAACTGTAGATGACCCTACAGCCCTTTCCACATAGGCAATGGAGGAAGTGCCACTGGCCATAAACAGGCAAAGCAGTGACTGGTACAAACCCAGGTCTCCATTGACATGCAAAGTGTGCAAACACAGACCTTGATTTGCATGCAAGGCGAGCTGAGATTGGTCTAAACATCCCTTCTGTGGTTATGTAAACCTGCTCACCCACTTCTTGTGCCAGCTGGGAGGTGTCTTCCTGTGCTCCTCACAGTTTCCCTTTTCTGGCCTATTTATAGCATCATGGGCTGAAATGCTAGTGCAAGAAGGAAGCTGCAGAAATTACAACGCTGCAGCAGCAGCAGCAGCAGCAGCAGCAGCAGCACCTGCAACAGCTGAGTCATCAGCAGGTGGAGCTGCAAGAGTGGCAATGCAACTAGCTGCCTGCTGACAACAACAGGCAGAGGCAGCTGGGTAATTTGAGAGTGTGACCAGTGCAGGGACAAAGCGTAGAGGGAGTATGTGGCAGACCCAGAGGCCTCTGTAAAGAGCCTCAGAGGAGAGGTGGCAGGACCTGGGCACTGGGATAGTTCTCAAGAACTGACAAGCCTTTAGGAACTCGGATCTCAGGCATCCAGACCAAAGAGCTGCAGCTGAGGGCTGAGGACCCTGATACCCAGACCTTCCCCGAAGCTGCCACGAAGGTTGGTTCAAGGGCTACAGAAGAGCCACGACTGATAGGCCTCTGTGAGAGCTGTAATACTTAGAGAGCCTAAGGGTCCCCAGACCCAAAGCTCACCGCTGTCCAACATGGAGCTTCCAAAGAGCCTCTAACCTCCATCACTCAGGAGACTGAGGCAGAAGGATCACAAGTACAAGGCCTACCTGTGTTAGGGTCAGTCAAGGCCAACCTCAAGCAAATCAGGGAGACCTTGTCTCCAAATAAAAAGTAAGAAGAGGCCGTGGGTACTAGAGCAGCAAGAGAGCCCTTGGTTAGCACACAGAGCTTAGGTCCAAATCCCTAGTGTAACGTGTGCCTAGTTGTCCCCTCAGTTGGGTGGGGCTAGTTGTAGCAGTTGAGGTTGAGGTGTGGCTGTTGACAACACAGCAGAGTCCATGGGGAGTAGGTGGCATAGTAACCCGGTCTCAGTTGTCTAAGGACCATGTTCCTTCCATTTCTGGGTTCTCTAAATCAAAACTAATGAAAGCTGTGCAATTGTGTCCCATTTATAAACCTGCTACCCCAGGAATGAAAATAGTGTGACAAAGACTTATACAGGTTTTAGGACTAGCAGTGACTTCAGTGCTGAATCCTGCATCTCAGCTTAAGACTGGCTGTCAAGGAACACAGCGGGGTCCTCAGACCTGGATTGTGAACACACCACAACTCCAAGGTTTTGGAGGTTGATGCCAGCCTGAGGTTGTTATCTCAACAAAACAAAACAAAACAAAACAAACAAAACTCAAAACAAAGAAAGCCTGCCCAGTGACTGTCCGTTCCCTTTTTCCTTAAGGTTTTCCCCAAATTTAAAACATGAGCCATGATGATCAGCAACGCCCACGATATGGGCCTCTGCTCACACAGCTTGCTCACGTTGTTCTTTCATTGCTGCTAGTTCTAGGATGTAGGCAGCAATGCCCTGTTTGCTGTGGGACTGAGAGATGGCGAGAGAATCAGTAGCAGCCCGCAGCTCTCAGTGGGCAGAGGAGCAGGTTATGTACCAAGTACCCCCTCGGCCCCTCCAGCTCCGTCATGACTTATTCATCACTGCACTCCTGTCCAGACATTTGAGTATGGCCTTACTGACAGAGAACGAAGAGTCCTTGGGTCAAACAGAAGCTTTTCTCCCAGGGGAAGCCTCTGACTTTCAACATGAAGCTCCCTCAGTTCTTCTAATCCTTCCAAACCTTCTATGACCGCAATGTAATTGCCTCCCAGATATCTGCAAAACAGACACGGTTTCACATAGATTTTCTGAGGACGCTATGGAATTTATTTATTTACTCATTTTATACCCGGACCTTGCCTACAAGATGCGCAGGAGTAAAAAATAGAGCAGGGATTGAAGGAATATCCAACCAATACCTGGCCCAACCCCAGAACGCTATGGGCTTTAAAGACACTAAATATATAACAAGGAGGGCAGGGGAGATGGCCACTGGATAAACCACTTGCTTTGCAAGCATGAGGACCTTAGTTCGAATCTCCAGAACCCACATAAAGCTGTTCTTGTTAGTGAGAGTTGGTAATCCCAGAGCTTTCAAGAGATGGGAGGTGGAGACAGAAGAATGCCCGGAAGCTTGTGGTTCACGAAGGAGACCCTGTCTCAAACAAGGTGGAAGGGGAGGCTGGCGTTGTTCCCTCCCCTTCACATGCTCATTCCTGCATCCACACACAAGAATGTGTGCATATACACATGTTCAACTTATTTCGCTGTGTGTGTGCGTGTGTGTTCAGGTGCCCTCAGAGGCCAAAACAGGCCATCAGATCCTTTGGAGCTGGAGTTACAGGCAATTCTAAGCCACCCAACGTGGGTGCTGAGAGCTGAACTCAGGTCCTCTGCAGGGACCATACATGTAATTAACCACTGAGCTATCTCTCTAACCTCCCTATTAATCATCAGCATTTTTTTTTTCTTTTGATGTTTCAGGACAGGGTTTCTCTGTGTAGCCTTGACTATACTGGCGATCATCAGCAACTTTTAAACAATCAAATCTGTATCCGTTTATGACCTTTGGAAATCAAGGCCTTTTTGTGATTCTGAAGGGCACAGAACTTACCTGAGTTCCATGGAAACATTTTGACCAATAGAACTTATATGAGAATGCTTTATTCCTAAAAGCTCATTAGACACTTTATTCTCCCTTCCAAAAGGTAAGTATATCAAGCTGTTTTGATTTTTGAAACAGGACTTTATCTTGTACCCAGCCTGGCCTTGAACTTCTAGTAATGCTCTTACCTAGCCTTCTGAGAGCTGAGATTACAAGCAGGAACCACTATGCCCAGCTTATCAGTTTAAATAAGACATACGCTACTGTAGATGAACATATTACATCTAAGAGGATAAAATTAAAATTGAGACCTGTTCCATGAGACTAGTGAGAATCCGACTTAAACATACATTCAGTTTAGCTTTGCAACCTAACGCAAACATTGGAAATGCTCGCTAGTACACAGTATGCACAAGAATTAGAAGAAAAAAAAAAGCAGTTAACAGGATTAAAAAATAAAAGCACTTACAGTTTTTCCAGTTTCTTTAGTGACCTGAGGTTCTCAATGCAGGAAATGCAATTGTTCTGCAGGTACAAGTGGGTGAGATTTGTGGTGTAATTCAGGTTAGTGACATGACTAATTCGGTTGTCATATAAATACAAAACACTCAGGTTTTTGCAATGAGAGAGGTCATCCTGAAAAAGACAAAACAGGTCCTATTTATTTTCCCCTGAAAGCTTAGAAGTTGGGTCTTATGAAAGTTTTTTTTTAACTTGAGCATTCTACAAATCTCCCTAAGGCTCTTATAAAATAACATCTCTTGCCCTTAGCACAGTAAAAATAAGACTATAATGATCACAAAATAATTTTGAACTTTAGAGTTCTGTAACTGTAACAGTAAACTTGCCTTTCTTTCTTTCTTTCATTTTTGAGACAGGGTCTCTCTGTGTAGCCTTGGCTGTCCTGGACTCACTTTGTAGACCAGGCTGGCCTCGAACTCACAGTGATCTGCCTGCCTCTGCCCCAGAGTGCTGGGATTACAGGTATGCGCCACTGCACCCAGCTCAAAACTGCATTTCTTTATCTTAAACAGTTTTCCTGGGAAGCAATTAGACTCTCCTGAAAGTTTAAAGTTGTCCAAACATAACGAAGCAGGGCATAATCTTTCTGTAGAAATAGAACTTTGTGGTTTATAATATTGAAAACTAGAAATGATCCAGTAGTCAGGAACACTGGGCAGCTGGGCATGCTGACGCACACCTTTAACCTCAGCATGAAAGAGGCTGAAGTCAGTGGATCTCTGTAGAGTCAACATTATCCTGGTCTATGTGGTGAGCTCCACGACAGGCAGGGTAAGAGAGTGAGACCCTGTCTCAAGGAAGAAAAACAAAAACAAAGACAAAAACCGAAACTATGATCTGAATACTATTCAGCAAACTTTCATTTCTGTTGAGATTTCGTACTAGTGAAAGCATTGGTTCATTATGACCCACTACTGTAATTATATAAGTAGCCAGGTGGGTGTGCTGGCAAAACACCTTTAATCCCAGCATTTAGGAGGAGGCAGGCAATCTCTGTAAGTTCAAGGCCCGCCTGGTCTACATATGGAGTTTCTGGACAGCCAAGACTACATAGAGACCCTGTCGCAAACAAAAAACAAAACTGAACAAAAAACCATACCAAACAAACAAGCAAAAAATATACGAATACATGCTGGGTTTCAGCAGCTAAATAAAATGGTTGTCTGTGAGGAGATTTAAATCCTAAAAGTGAATGGTGTATTGTAAAAGACTACTGTTTTCTCAGCCATGAAGCAGCCCAGAGCAGTTAGACTGGAGGATGACAGAAGTCCTGCCAGACCACTGGGCCACCGTTAAGAGCACATTTGGGAATTTTAAGTCTCCACGTCATTCTCATTTCAGTGTACACTATTTTAACCGATTTGCTTTCTTCTTAACAAAGGTCCTTTACAGCACAGGAATACTGATTGATCCGCGGTTAAAAACAGATTAAAGCATTTTAGATTTATTTATTTTATATGCACGAGAGTTTTGCCTGCAAGTATCTATGTGCCTAGTGCCCTCAGAGGCCAGAGGAAGGCTTTAAATACCTTGGAACTGCATTGAGCCACATGTGTGTGCAGGGAATTGAACCCTGGTCCTCTGCAAGAGCAACTAAACTGCTGAGCCTCCTCCCCCATTCTCTGTCTCCAAAAAAAAAAAAAAAAAAAAGCTTTCCGTCTTCCCAGAGACTGGGTGTGCATGGTGTGAGGACATAGAGTGCTTCAGGCAACAAGAGAAACATGAGGCTGAGGTTGTGTAACTGGATTCCTGGGGAAAAGGGAATGGTACAGAGGCTGCTTGCGGTGGTAGCTGCCTGCAATCCTCGTACTTGGAGGCTGAGACAGAAATATTATGAGTTTTAGTTGAGGACAGCAGCTTTTAATCCCACCCCTTGGGAGGCAGAGGCCAGCCTGGTTTGCAGAGTGAGTTCCAGGACAGGCAGGACCACTCCGAAAAGCCTTGTCCAATACAAGTGACCCAGAATAACATGTGTTTACATAATTAAAGTATAGGCAACAACTTCACCTTTGAGCTTTTCTTGGAGAAAAGGGGTGACTGGGCATTGAACCCATATGGGGCCTTGGATATGCTGAGTGCCTGTTGCCACCGGGTTTCTTCTCCCCACCACTGTGGAAGTTCTGAAGTCTTATTCCCCCACCCCCACCCCGAAACAGGTCTCACTGTATAGCTCAGGCTGGTTTTGAACTTGAAATCCTCCTGTTTCAGCCTCCCAGTGCTGGGGTTATAGGCGAGTGCCTAACTTATCTCTTAACCTTTTGGTGTTACAAAAGCATTCCAAGGAATGGTATAAGAGCAAGAACTTTCCAAATCCTGTTGGCCGTGAAAACACAGGAATATTCAGGGGACAGCTCCACGTATCTAGTAGATGTTTGTAAAACACAGTGCTGTATTTTACAGAAACTTAATATGCTAAGTACCAAGAGAAGGAAATTAAAATAGGAACATAATGTAAAGCTTCTGGTAAAAATATAGCTAACAAGCGTAATCAAATTAGAAGTATTATACTGGGTATGCCCTCAAACCAATAAAGTTTATATTGCTAACTGTTCCAAAACAAAATAATTGAAAGTTCTTACAATCGCATCTATATTTCTGTCTGAAAAATTTATGTGTGTTATTTTCTTCAGGCACTGTGCAATGGTTTCTTCTTTTCTGGGTTTAAGATTGCTGTTTTTGGCAATTAAATCCAGGGTCAGTCGAACCATGGTTTCTGTATAACTCAAATTCTCAGTGAAAACTCCATTGAGACACCATGTCCAGAAGCAGGCGTAGGTATTGTTTCCAACTTTCTAAAAAGTAAAAGGAACAAAGAGTATTGTGATATAGAAGACGTTAAAGAAAGGCTGAGTTACTTAACTTTTCACATGTACAACTGCTTGGTAAGCCAGGCTGTAGGCATTTATGCCTTCTGGGATTTTCTACATTTACAGTCAACTCTTTCCATTAAAACATTTAAAACTAGGGCAAGGCATGGTGGCACACACTTTTAATCCCAGCACTAGGGAAGCAGAGGCAGGTGGATTTCTGTGAGTTTGAGGCCAGCCTGGTCTAAAAAGTTGAGTCCAGGCCAGCCAACATGGCTACACAGAGAAACCATGTCTCAAAAAACAAAACAAAACAAAACAAACAACAACAAAACCAATTTAAAACCAAGGCTAGGTATGGTGGCCCACAATCCTAGTACTTCGGAGGCAGATGCAGGTAGATGGATCTCTTCCTTTTAAGGCCAGTCAAGGCTACATAGATAGACCCTGTCTCCAACCAACCAACCAACCAACCAACCAACAAAACATTTAAAACACAAAAATTAATTAAATGCACATTACTTATTTGCTTTTAATTGTATGTAGTTTGAACTGGGATCTAGCTGTGTAGCTCTGGCTTGCTTGGGACTTGCTGCCATTTTTCTGCCTTCTCTTGCTGAGTTCTGGGATTATAGGCCTCTGCCAACACAAAGTGGAGGCACTCTTGGCTCCGTCCTCTCCTTGATTTTTATTTTTTAGAGGGTCTCACCTGTATTGCCCAGGCTGGTCTCTAATTTGGGATCTTTCTGCCCAGCCCTCAGCACTGGGCTTAAAGGCTTAAGCCACCATGCCTTACTTTCCCTCATTTTCCTCCCCCAGAGCAACAGTGAATTGTGGTTGTGGGCACCTCCTTTTCCTCCCCTTCTTCATTTTCTTTTTCCTAGTGCTGCATTAGAATTCAGGGTCATTACATGCTAGGCCATCACTTCACCATCAAGCTGCATCCTGTGTCCTACGGTGAACATCTTTTTAAATGATGATTTTTTCCCCCTTTGAATTAAAAAAGGACACCAAGGAAAACTGTCCAATGCTCTTATTCATAGGTGGAGAAATTCGGAGTCCCAGAGAATTAATCCAGGCTCTCTGAAGTATCAGCTGAGAATGGAGGCAGGTGTCTCACTGTTCATAGTAACTGCCGCTGTCTCTCCAAAGCAGAACTCACACGGTGTGAAAACTGAGTTACACACAGGATGATACAAAACACTTGCGATGGATTAGGCCTACATATTGTATGCCATGCCAGAAAGTGGCAACATAATGCAGTGTTTTCCAAACGCAGACCTCACAGTTCAAATATTAGCCTCAAAACGCACTGAAAAAGCAGTCTTGAAGTATTTTGTATAATAGAGTTAAGGTGGTAAGGCGCATTGATGGGGACCTGCATTTGATCCCTTGCCCCACAAAAATAAATAAATACAAAGTCAGACCTGTGTGGTGCACACGTGCGCATTTGCGTTTGCGTGTGTGTGTGTGTGTGTGTGTGTGTGTGTGTGTGTGTGTGAGAGACAGAGACAGAGAGAGAGAGAGAGAGAGAGAGAGAGAGAGAGAGAGAGAGAGAGAAGGCTCCACCGCCCCTGAGGATTTATAGGCAATTCATGGTGTCCAGAGGAAGGAGGGACTTTTCTTTTCCAGTGGCATAACCACTGCAGTGGTGCCCGCGCTCTTGTAAATAATTTCTCACTTATGCCCCTGTAATTAACTGGACAAAACAGTAGAAGAGGGACTAGCTGAGCAGAGAAAGGGGCAAAATGGAGTGGGAGGAGACAGACATGAGAGGGTAACGAGGGAGGTGGATATGATCAAACTACATTACGTACGTTTGTGAAAATATAACGAAACACACTGTGTAGACTATATGATGCTATAAAATAAAAATAAAAAAGAAACTTTAAAATACGTGACTTCACTGGTGATACATAAACTAAGGACAGTGCTATGAGTTCACAGGGGCAGTGTGGAAATGCATGCTGGATGTCCACCTGTGGCCTGCAGCCTGCGTGTGCCCAGGGGAGCTATGAATGTGGAGCTGCCCAAAAGGGCAAACTTACTTAAAACAGTGTCGTTTCTTCTTTTTTATTTTATATTCTTTTGTAATCTGACTGTGTCGTTCTCAAGAGTGAACTTTGTAGGTGACACACCGTGTTCCACTATCAGAAGGTTAGCTGTGCCTGGATGTTCTGGGCAGTGTCTGACGTGGCCTAAGGTATTTGTTACTGTCATCATTATGATCCCATTGCTGGTTAGTCACACGTGCATCTAACTTCACCCTCCGGCCCTGAAGGCACCCGGACTAGTGAATAGGGCACATGTTATCAAATAGCATATTACTTTATATAAGTTACTATATGTGTTTTTCCTGTCATCCTAAAAATACAGATATTTAACTGACAAATATTCCTTGATTCCCAAATCGTGCTTCATATTTTTGAACTAAAAGGATAATCAAAAGTCCAATGTTAGAATGCATTATCAATTATTTCACTGTATCTGGAATTTTACCAAGCAACCATTTCAATTTACATAATATTCTGGGGATGTGAGTTCAGTGCTTAGAAGGAAAAGTGAATTTGATACACGGTAAGTAAGTGTCCTTACAGTAAGCATATTACCCATTATCAGACAATATAAATTACTCATAATAAACAAATCTGAAGGTACAGAATGCTTGTTAGTTTTTTCAGAATGTAAAATGCAGAACCTTTGGGACAAAAGGGCATCCTTTATTTTTACTACATAGATTTTTGAACTTTGCTTATATTTTTATTACTTTATAACAAAATTCGAAATTGTTTGTTTTTCATAATGCCACTAAAAGTAGATCTAAGCTTAACACAATGGCTAATAAGCCTAGTGTCTGTGAAGTAGATGCAGGAGAAACCAGGAGCTCAAGGCCAGCCACAGCTCCATTGAATTTTAGGCCAGTCTGGAATACACGAAACTTTGCTTAAAAAAACAAGTGTGTGTGTGTGTGTGTGTGTGTGTGTGTGTGTGTGTTTCAAGAGAGAGTATCTCTGTGTAGCCTTGGCTGTTCTGGACTTACTTTGTAGACCAGGCTGGCCTCGAACTCACAGAGATCTGCCTGCCTCTGCCTCCAAAGTGCTGGGATTACAGGTGTGCGCCACTATGCCCAGATCACTTTGGTTATTCTTGATCATTAATTCTTCTCTATAAATCTTTAAAACTACTTTCTTATGTTGCATCAAAAATCGATTTCAGGATTTTGTTAGAACTTACACTATATTTTTAATGATCTGTGAGTCTTCGTAAGGCTCAAGATATGTACTTATATACTGGATTGGAAAAAGTCTCTCAGGGTGTGAAATGTGAAAGGGTTTGGACTAGAGGAGTTGACAAAAGTGAAGATAAGGGTTAGTATAAAAACGGGGTTGTTTTGTTTTTATTATTTCTTTTTTTCCCCTCAAGAGACATGGTTCTCTGTGTAGCTTTGGCTATTCTGAACTCCCTTTGTAGACGAGGCTGGCCTCGAACTCACTGTGATCTGCCTGCCTCTGCTTCTGGAGCACCACCATGCCTGGCTGTTTTGATTTTATAGTTAACTTGATGGTAAGAATAATTCTTTTTCCTTCTTGAATAGGAAAAGGCAGGCTGGCAAGTCACTCACTGATCTCACACCTCCTGTGACTTCAAGTGTCTTTAAAATAGTGTGCCAGAGCAGCATATTTCAGAGTGGCATGTTCTTAATTCTTTCACCACAAATGAATTTTGTGTCTCTCGAAATTAATCAGATTTGAAAAGAAAGGAGGCAGCAGAGCTGGCAGCACACTCATAACACCAGACTTTAGAGGCAGAAGGAGAAGGTTCAAGGGTAGCTTTGGCTCCAAGTGAGTGTTAGGGGTAGCCTGGTCTACATGAGACTGTTTGGAAAAGAAACAAACGTAAAAATAATTTTAAATCAAGAGAGGGCCAATGAATATAATCAATAAACTATAGGAAGAATTTCCAGGGGCTTGAGTACAGAGAGGGAGGGACTCTCACCAGCCCACAACATAACATAGTAAATAATAAAATGCTTGGCATCAGTTCATGAAAATTGTTTTGTCAAAACCCCAACCATTCATTTTATTAAGGCAGTACACTCAAACTTTACTGGTATTGTAGTTTCATTGTTTTAGGAATAATAAGCCCCAGGGGCTTAAAACTGAACTTAGTAGTTGAATTTGTATATATCTTAGAACATTATAATAAAAACAATAAGGTCAATATTTGTGGAGGTGTCCTTGGTTTTCTCTGAAAGAAACCATTTCCCATAATATCGCCCACTAGCTACCTATTATTTCGGCTCAATTGCTAGAAAGCATCTTCCTAGAAGAGGGAATTGCTTAGGGCTGCTTCAGGGTGCTCTGGGAATCCATCTTGATGGACCCTGGGCTGGCTCACCCCCAGGCTCTTGCCTGCTGGGTAGGACAGACAGTTTCGGGGTTTGTTTTCTACCTACTTTCCCTCTTAGGGAGCCGTTGAGCCCAGTGGCTTCCAGATTCATTAAGTGGAGCTTCAGCCCTCAGAACTTATAAAAGCCTGGGTCCTGATCCCTCATCCCCTCCGCCCAGCCTCGGGCCTCTTGAGAGCTTTCAGCCTTGCCTGCTGGTCCAAACTAATCTTCCAGATTGTGTCTGGGATTCTAGATGTTTAGGGACAGGGCCCAGGGACCTGCATTTTAACCTGAGTTAGAAGTCCGCGCGCAGGGAATGTTTCTGGCTAGGGTTTCAGGGGCGTCTCACCGCTCCCGGGTCCAGTTCAGTATGTAACTGGTTTGGTCAGTGTCCTTGAGCCAGGCTCCTCTAAAGCCGCGGGCGGTTGCCAGGCGACCAAATGCTCCGAAACGCCCGGCAGGGGGAAGTCTCGCGACTCGCGACTTCCACAAAGAGGGCAGGGCTAGCCCGGTGGTTAACACAAGTCTGCTTGTTTGTGACACCGGACAGCAGGAGAGTTGACGTTGTGCACCGGGGGTCTTGAGAAAAGGCCAGCTAGCTTGGAAAGAACAAGATTTGCAGGCTAGCATTTCCCTTCCCATCGTCTTTGTTTATTTTAGTGTTCAGTAACTACACCTGCCCTAGTAATAGAACCAAAAACGCAATAGCCTGAAGGTACAGCCAGCATTCCACCATTTTTAAGGATTAAAAACCCCAAATTTAGAGTGATAGTCAAGGCCATTTGTCATGACTCTCCTTACAGCTAGCCGCCTGCCATCTTCAGGTTAGGAACCTTGGTTATGCTCCGTTTCACTCTCCAGATTTTGGGGAAAGCAATAGCACGGGATTTTCTTCCCTCTTTTGTTTGTTTCTGTTTTTGAGACAGGGTTTCTCCGTGTAGCCCTCCCAGTCTGCTCTGGAACTAGCTCTGTTGAACCAAGCTGGTCTCGAATGCAGAGATCTACCTACCTCTGCCTCCCAAATGCTGGGATTAAAGACGTATGCCACCACGGGTGGCCTCCGTTGTGGCATTCTTATTCCCCCTTTATCTCACATCAGTGCAAACTCTCAGAAAGCCAGCGAGGCTCTGTGGCACCGACCTGTGATCCCAGCACTGGGGAGGTAGAAGCAGGTGGATCACTCAGTGACTTTGAGGCCAGCCTGGTCTACAAAGCGAGTTCAGGACAGCCCAGGATACACAGAGAGACCCTGGCTCATAAAGACTAAAAACAAAAAGCAAGCAAACAAACAATAACTTTCAGAAAGCCTTAATATTGTATCTTGTTATTTTCTATTTTCCTCAACAACTAATATAAAGTTCTTATATTTTTGGTTGTGAGCCTAGCCTTTAAGGGCCGAGCTATCTCTCCAGCCCTAGTATGAAATTCTTTAGCATAATAAGGATCTATTTGTGTTACTCATCTCTCCTCAAACAACCAAACAAGTTGAGAACAAACATTTTTTTTTTAACCTCACCATTGCCAGTGGGTAGCAAGTGCTATATATACTAGTATCTATTTGATAAATGTTTGTAAAAATGAATAACCTCAATGAAAGACAAGAATAAGGAAGATACTAACACAAGGAACCATTATTCACAGTGGCAAGGAGTCACTAGAGATGTAGTGGGGTAAGGAGACTGAAATTAAAGAACAGTGCACACTGGGAAATGGCCAGTGCCAGTTGTGGTAAGGTTGTCATTGCCACTTCTTTAGCAGGAAGCTTAGAGTCCACAGGACAGTTTAGTCATCATTTTTTTTTTCAGACAAGAAATCTCCTGGTTCTGGGAAGAGGAAAGAAGACTGTTGGTGTTATACCCAGTGCAGCAGGCACATAGAACTTACTCTTGCTGTACTGACTTCAAAGCCGGCTCCTCTCCCACCATAGGAGTAGCTTAGGAAGAAGTGGATGGGGCAGAGGGAGCTTCATTCACCACAGTGTTGTTTTATTCAAGTTCGTTTGCTTAGACAATCTTGGCCCAGTTTAGCTGAAGACAAATTGAGTGAAAATACATGAACCCTGGGACATATCTTTAAACAATGTTTTTGCATTTACTTATTATGTGCATATATGTACAGACACACTGGAGGTCAGAGGACAGCTTAAGGAAGTTGGTTCGTGCTTTCCACCACGTAGATTTGAGGGATCAAACTCAAGTGAACAGGCTTGGTAGCAAATACCTGTAGCCACTGAGTCATTTAATAGAGGTCGTTTAGGAGAAAGAGAGGGGACAAGTCAGGGGAGATGTTAATTACCCTAACATCCCAAGTGTTAGGATAAAGATATAATACTAGAGAAAGAATGACAAAGAATGTGGGGGGAGCCGGACAGTGGTGGTGCACGTCTTTAATCCCAGCACTCGGGAGGCAGAGGCAGGCGGATCGCTGTGAGTTCCAGGCCAGCCTGGTCTACAAAGCAAGTCCAGGACAGCCAAGGCTACATAGAGAAACCCTGTCTCGA
Organism: Acomys minous; assembly: GCF_964271855.1. NCBI lineage: Eukaryota > Metazoa > Chordata > Mammalia > Rodentia > Muridae > Acomys > Acomys minous. Next base: position 108,845,879 of record NC_140483.1, on the reverse strand, counting down.
AAAACCAAGCTCCCCCCAAAGGAAAAGAATGTTGGGGGAACTGGGAATGTTTGGTTTGTACTCTGTGCGGTGAGAGATGTTTTAGTAAAATATCCCTTATAAAAACTCATTATTGGGCTTGAGAGATGGCTCAGAGGTTAAGAGCACTGACTGTTCTTTCAGAGGTCCTGAGTTCAATTCCCAGCCACCACATGGTGGCTCACAACCATCTATAATGGGCTCTGATGCCCTCTTCTGGCCTGCAGGTATATATGTGGGCAGAGCAATGTATACATAATAATAAATAAATAAATCTTAAAAAAAAAAACAAAAACAAAACTCATTATTAAGCCAGGTGTAGCAGCACACGCCTTTAATGCCAGGTGGAACTTTGTGGTTTCCAGGCGCCAGCCTGATCAACAGCCAGGGCTACCCAGAGAAACTGCATGATGTAGAATCATTAAAACAAAACAAAACAAAACAACTAGTTATTGAAACCAGTTATGGTGAGGGAAGGAGGAAAGAAATGGTAAAAGAGGGAAGGTGTAGACTCAGCCGTGTGGTTCTCCTCTTCCCTGGGAGGGCTGTTGGCCACCAGCCCACTAAGGCAGGAGAAGCATGAGATGAGTCGCAGGACCTGGAAGGCCGTAGCACCACGGAGATCGAACGAATGCTCTGGAACTACTTTAGGAGATAGTTCAGCTTTAATAAGGGAGAACAAAGGCTATATAGCCCTTGGGGAGCGGGTGGGGGGCTTGCAGGATTGGCATTCATAATTGGTTGAAAGCAGGCACTTTAAGGATGCTTACTTTGCATTTGGCAGCACACTCCTACCATATGAACAGGAACACAGCACCTAATTATCCTGTAGGCGCAGGGAGGGGAGAGCTGGCAGGGAGCTGTGTCAAGGGCCATATATCAAACGTGGTTTGGGCATCTGTGTCTAAAGACACTCTGCAGATGGAGTCAGGCAGAGAGCCCGATGCCCTGCTGGCGAGAGGGAGTCCTGCACCTAACGCGGAGCTCAGAGTGGCTCTCTGGACCAGGAAGACTGCAACCTCAAACAGCAGGGTTCTTCCAACACACCCGAAGTAAAAAAGAGAGAAAAAAAAAATAATGATTTAGTGTCCAAAGCGTGATGATTGAGCCACGCTGGAGAAAGAATTCATGAACAAAGGTTGCCTCCCAGGAGAAAAAAAGCTGTAGAAGGACAGAAGTGAAAGAATAGTTAAAACAGTGCATTAAAGCACCAGAGCACGAATCAGATGCCTGTCTGTTTCACAGATCAGTCTGTTGGGGGCTACAGCTTTAACAAGGTATTCAGGCCGACTTCTTTGCATAGTGTTTAGTCTGCTGCCAGAGGCCTTGCTTCTTTGTTCCTCAACAAATAAGTCATTGAGACTCTTTTTGCTCTGCAAGTCTTGATTTTAGAAAAATTTCATATATCACGAAAAGGAATGTGCTCTCATTTGTGGTAAAGCTTTTATTTATTTATTTACTTATTTATTTTATATTTGAGATAGTTTCTCACTATGCAGCTCAGACTGGCCTCAACCTTGCAGGCTCACCCGATCCTTCATCCTTTGACTTCTGAATATTTGGCTGTTCAGGCCACCATACCTGCTATATACGCCTTTGAATATGACCTATGATATGTACATGTAGACATGGACATGTTTCATAGTGGTAATTTCTTGGTGGCAAGATGAGGACTAGATAGATGACTAAACATAATAAGAGGTCGTATCCTCTATTTTTAGTAACCAGATTTATAAAAACATGATAAAATTACATTTTGAAACTTTCTTTTGGACCCTCTTCATGAGGTTGAAAGTCGCTTGGTGGTTGTGTTTAAGATGGCTGAGTTACTAATTAATATGAGTGTGTGTGGGTATTTACGTATGTTCGTGTTCATGTGGGTATGGATGTGTGTGCATCTCTCTCTCTCTTTCTCTCTCTCTCTCTCTCTCTCTCTCTCTGTGTATGTGTGTGTGTGTGCGCGCGCGCTCACGTGCGTGCATGCTTGAAGAAGCCAGAGCAGGAAGTGCTTAGCCACCTCTGCAGCCCTGTACATCTTATTTTTTGAGACAGGCTCTCTGACTGAATCTGGAGCTCCTCCACTGAGCTTGGCTGGTCAATACACAGGGATCTGCTTGTCTGTGGGGTTAGGGATGTGCCTGGCAACACCCTGCTTTTTATATGGGTGTTGAGGATCTGACCCCAGGCCTTCATGGTTGCCCACGGGCACTTAGCCAGGTCATCTCTCCAAACCCACCAATTAAATTTTAAAAAATGTAATTAGTCTAAGAGAATATCTCCTCTCGTTAAGATGTGAAATATGACTCCTGCCTAGTGGCACACTGTGAGACAATCATCTGTGTAGTTTCCGGTGAGGTGAAAATTTGGCAGGCTGCAGGAAATTCTCGTCTTCAGTATCACATGTGAAAGCCAAGCACAAAATACTCTTAAGGTTTACACTTGACAGATGTCGGGGAAATTTGTATTTGCAAAAAGTCTTGAGAATCATTTTTGGAGCATGATGCAAAAAATCACACTTTGTAAAGCCTTGAGTTTCCCGGTAACTCTGGGCAGGAACAGGCTTTATCTTCCACACGAGGTTCTGTCTTTGTCAATCAACACTTCCTAAGTGCGTACAACAAATAACTGTGGGAAGCAACACGTAAATACTGATGATGACGTTACCTTCATTGAGAAACCAAGAAATTAAAAGGCCCGGAAAGGTCTGCCATTGTCACATAACGCCACGTAGAAAAACGCACATTTGGTAGGCTTACTACTTCCTTTAATTTTCATTTTGTAAGACTGATAAATCATAGGGATCTAGTAGGCTGGTGTCTAACAGTGGCCTCAGTATCCGGAGTATCCATGGTTCCCATGGCCCTCCTGATCTCCTCACTGGTGTGTGGGCTGGAACTAGTGAGTTGTCCAACCAACAGCATAAAGAAAAGCTATTGCATGCCATTCCCAGGGCTGTGTTACAAAAGACTGTGGCTTCTGTAGCTGATTCCTCACAGCATTTGTTCTCTTTGGTAAAGCAAGCTATAATTTGGAAAGACCCACTCACAAGGAAGGACCTGAGGAAAGACACCAGCCGATAGCTCGTGAAAATGTGAGCTGTTTGGGCCAATGAGAAAAGGCATTAACCCAGTTGAACTTCACCCCTGGCAAACACATGAATATAGTCTTGTAAAAGATCCTGAAGCCAAGGACCAGGATTTCTAGTTCATGAGATCTTTACAATGAAAAATGTGGGACTAGAGAGATGGCTCAGTGGTTGAGAGCACCGCCTGCTTTTCCAGAGACCCTGAGTTCGATTCTCAGCAACCACATGGTGGCTCATAACCATCTATAATGTGGTCTGATGCCCTCCTCTGGCACACAAGTATACATGCAGATAAAGCACTCATACATTAAATAAATAAATTAACAAATACGTCTTTAAAAAATTAAAAAATAAAAATGTGTTGATTTAATCCACTAGGTTTTGGGGGTGATTTGGACATGAAAATGCTTTTAGGGAGAGAAAGTATAACCGAGAGTTGGGTTTTGAGTCTCACCATACAGGGCACTGTGAGTGCATGTTTAGAGAAGAGAAATGCAACTAACTACAGGAGGTGGTAGCTTACTTGAAACAAAAGATTTCCCAGTGACAGAAGCTGGAGGCTACAGAGTTTCTTCTGGCTATGGAGGATATGGTTTGTATTTTTTATTTCTGTAACCCCCACGATGATCATGTATTTGAGAGCTTCTGCAGAAGCCAAGTATCTTCTTTTGGCATTATGCCCAGTAACAACTGATTTATAAAGAACTTGACTTTGCAACTGATTTACAACTTATGTCATTATTATTTTTTAAAACATTTATTTTATGTATACGAGTGCTCTATTTTCTATTTTCTATTTTTTTTTTTTTAGATTTATTTACTTACTATGTATACTATGTTCTGCCTGAGTGTACATCTGGTCACCAGAAGAGGGCACCAGATCTCATTATAGATGGTTATGAGCTATCATGTGGTTGTTGGGAATTGAACTCGGGTCCTCTAGAAGGGCAAGACAGTGCTCTTAACCTCTGAGCCATCTCTCCAGCCTGAGTGCTCTATTTTCATACACATCAGAAGAGGGAATCAGATTCCATTATAGATGGTTATGAGTCGCTATGTGGTTGCTTGGAATTGAGCTCGGGACTTCTGGAAGAGTAGCCGGTGCTCTTAACCATTGGACCTTTATGTTATTATTATATAGAATCTATAAACAATGAATACATAGGTCAACATATAAAATATATATTTTTTACTGCACAGTATTTTTACTCTGCTTCAGACCTATGCATCCAATTGTCTTCTAAACTGTCAACCCTCCTAGGCATGCATATTGTAGAGGCACTGACAATCCAGTTTCTCAAAGCTGCAACTCTTCCTCCCTAACACAAATGTGTTATGCTTCTTCAAGTGTCTCTCTTGCCCAGAGTCCACACTACGTCACCCAGCAGCAGCTGACAGCTTCCCACCATGCTCACAGTTTAGCACCTCCGTCAGATGCAGTTACCAAATCACATCCACTTTACCTCAGAATGACTTGGTCATGCTCTACATTTTGTTTTTCCTGAGACAGGGTCTTTCTGTGTACTCCGTGTAGCCTTGGGTGTCCTGTAACTCACTCTGTAGACCAGGCTGGCCTCAAACTCACAGAGATCCACTTGCCTCTGCCTCCTGAGTGGCTCCAGCCCTCAGGAGTGGTTCCCAGAAACTCAGGAGTGGCTCCAGTACTGAGGAGTGGCTCCAGCCCTGAGGAGTGGCTCTAGCACTGAGGAGTGGCTCTAGCACTGAGGAGTGGCTCCAGCCCTGAGGAGTGGCTCTAGCACTGAGGAGTGGCTCTAGCACTCAGGAGTGGCTCCAGCACTGAGGAGTGGCTCTAGCACTGAGGAGTGGCTCTAGCACTGAGGAGTGGCTCCAGCCCTGAGGAGTGGTTCTAGCACTGAGGAGTGGCTCTAGCACTCAGGAGTGGCTCCAGCACTGAGGAGTGGCTCTAGCACTGAGGAGTGGCTCTAGCACTGAGGAGTGGCTCCAGCACTGAGGAGTGGCTCTAGCACTGAGGAGTGGCTCTAGCACTGAGGAGTGGCTCTAGCACTGAGGAGTGGCTCTAGCACTCAGGAGTGGCTCCAGCACTCAGGAGCGAGTTATCACTGTCTGGCCGTGTTCTGCTTTTTTAAAGTTCTACTAATTTGAGTTGATAAAGATTTTCTGAAGGTCTGTTATGTTTAATATACTACATTGTTTTCTAGGCTGGTTCCCTCTCACCCTGGGTCAAGCAGTAACAAACATTTATTTAATAGTACGAGATGTGGCTATAATAAAGGGTCTCATTTCAAAATCAGTGTCATCAATAAAAGATACATTTGTGAATTTTATAGTAAAGAAAAGGGATTCATAATTTAAAAAAAAAGGTTAAGTTTATAAAATAAGAGTAACTTTAGGTCAAGTTTCAGAACAGACTTTTGCTTGTGTTTTAAGAACTGAAAAGAGCCAGGCATAGTGGCTCATGCCTGTAATTTCAGCACTTGGGAGGAAGAGGCAGTTGGATCTTTGTGAGTTTGAGGCCAGCCTGGTCTACAAAGTGAGTTCCAGGACAGCCAGGGCTACATAGAGAAACCCTGTCTTGAAAAAACAAAAACAAAAACAAAAACAAAAAGAAACCAAAACACAAAACCAAAATCCTGAAAACAGCCTTTTGTGCCAGAGATGAGAACTTTGCCTTCAGTAGAGATGCAAAGTGTTCCTTGGGTTTCTCAGGCCAATACAAGTGTCCTCACTTGGAGCTAACCCTGAAACTCAGCAACATAATGTGCTTTCTCCACACTTGGTCCCTAAAGCAGTGGTTGAAGTGAAGCTATGTTCCTGTGCACTGCTGTTGTATTGCTGTGTTTCTGTTTTTTCGTTTTGTTTTTTTGGTCTGTTTTCTTCAAAAGAGTTACATTCTACCAAGCTTGATTTTGAAAATCACTGGTGTTTATTTTTATTAGTGTGAATCCCTTTGCATATTTTATAGTAATCTTTTACTCAAAAATGTTTTTACTCCTATAAAGTTTTGGGAGACAACATCATTTTATAGTGATTTTATGGTGTGACAAAAGTCACAGTTCCACAAAAGAGATAAATGTACTCAATTTCATCCTAAGAACACTTTATATCTTTGTTTCTTTTTTTAAAAATTGAAAATGTCTAGTGTTTTGTTTTTCCAGTGAACAAATATTTATCTGCTATGTGAGTACCATTCAGAGGACAGAAGAGTGAGTTAGGTCGGGTCCTCCCCTCCATGGTGACTGCATTCTATTAAGAGAGTCAGAAGGCCAGCAAACAAACCTGTGAGCAGGACAGTTTCAGGTTGAGTCAAGCCCTGTGCACGTGTGGGAAGCATGGGGTGTGTTCCTGGAGTAGTCGTTGGGAGGACGGAGCCCAGTGGGGCAAAGGGAGCACGGGGAGGTCAGGTGCAGAGCAAGAGTGCAGCACAATGACAGTGTGTGAAAAAAGTCTCATTTTGAAACATGTCACGGAATGCAAACAAAAAAATTAATAATGACAAACATGATAAGGAGCCAGGCATCTGAGCAAAAACTCTAAGGGACAGGGAGTCAGTATTTCGAGTCTCACGCACTCTTTTAATCCCAGCACTCGGGAGGCAAAGGCAGGCAAATTGCTGCGTGTTCGAGGCCAGCCTGGTCTACAAAGGGAGTCTAGGACAGCCAAGGCTACACAGAGAAATCCTGTCTCAAAAAACAGAAGACAAAAACAAACAAACAAAAATTTTGAGTCTCAGGAGCAGCCAATATGAGGGGAGGGGGAAGGAAAGACAGTGAAGACACAACTGTGAGACCAGACTTAGGGCAAACAGGAAGCAGATCTTGAGGGCCCTTAGGCCACAAACAGCAATCTGAATTTTATTTATTTGATATTGGGATAAACCTAGGGCCTTGTACACATTAGGCAAGTGTTCTGCCACTGAGTGATTTTCTGAACTCTTCACATGTTTAAAGAAAATCTTGAGTCAGGCTTGATAATTTGAGGCTAGCCTTCCAAGTGTCTAGGCTCAGGTAGAAATACAGTTTTGGTGTATAGCTATTTTTAACCTTATAAAGGAAAAGATAAGCTTCCCCTCTGTCAGAGGAAAAACAAATATTGTATTTAAAATCTGGAAAGTGGGGGGAGGAAAAGAAGGAGGGGAGGGGAGAGAGATAGCGCCACTTTATTATAAGTTGAAACTCAGAGTCCTGATAGGCGGGAATGTTTTTTTTTACAGTGTGGTATTTATGTAATGAATAATTACTGATGATGTCCTCAGCACTCTGATGATGCCCTGAGAATTAAAAAAAAATTTCATATTGTTTTAAAATTATCGGTATTGGGCTGAAGAAATGGCGGAGTGGTTAAGAGCACTGGCTGCCCTTCCAGAGGTCATGAGTTCAATTCCCAGCAACCACATGGTGGCTCACAACCATCTATGATGTGATCTGATGCCCTCTTCTGGCCTGCAGGTATACATGCCGTCAGAGCACTGTATACATAAAAATAAATAAATAAATCTTTAAAAAAAATTATTGGTATTATCCGTAGGCCTGGCTAGCAATCAATTAAGACAGACACTTGTTATATTTTAAAATAGCCTTAGTTAACCTGGGGCAGGACAGACATTAATCCTCTAAACTACTTTCCATAGTGGGGCAGGTATGTGATACTTGCCCCAATCCCATGCCATCTGTTTCTACCAATTTCCATCAAGCTACCTCTCATCGATAATCCCAAATATTTGTTAATGTTCTTCATCTGGGCTGAATTCCCCATCCACGCCTAGCATGCGTTTCTCCTCCATCTAACCCATGGCAGCCTTCTCCTCCTCCAATGTTTTTCCTTCTTCCTCGTGGTGGTCTCTCTCTTCTTCCCAGGATTCCTCTCTCTCCTCTTTCTGGAACCTTAGCCACACCTCTAGCTCCTCTGCCCTGCCCAGGTGGGATGGCTTATTATTAATTAGCATCAAAATACATCATACCATTCCCCAACAATTTCATTTTAACTTTTATTCTAAATTCTTATATTCAACACAGCTTTTCTCTTTAGTGAAATAGGCTAGGTACTTATTATTTTTAGATTTTGAGACAACTCAAAGTGTTGACGAAGTGCCATGTGAACAGTTCTTAGTTAGTTTTAACTTCTGTGTTGTCTATTTTTTTCTTTTAATTACTTTTATTGATTAAGTGGGAATCTCACATCATGCTTCCTGATTGCACTCACTTCCCAGTTTTCCCATCTCCGCCCGCCCTCCACCCCTCCCCTCCAAAAAAAACCTAAGTCCATTTTGTGTGATTCATATGTTCACTGGAACATGGTCAGATTCCTAGTGGCCAGCCCCCCAAGGGGCTGAGTCTTTCTCTAACTGCATGTTCATCACCTGTGCCGCAGTGCTGTGGGCAGGGAGGGATGGGGCCAGCTGTCCTGAGCCCAGGGACATTAGCTTGGCTTCAGGCCACAGCCCTAACCTCCGGCATCTTCAGGGGCCTTGGTGGTAACACCAGCTGTCAACATCAGCATGGCCCTTGGCCATATCAGGACAGATTACGGGCCTCAACATGGTCTGAGGTGGTTACACTGGCCACTCACATTAGCATGGCTCCTGAGGCAGCAAAACCCAAGGGCATCACCATAGGGCAGTGGCATTTAGTGCATGTCCATGGGGATGTCAGGCTTCATCTTGGCCTGGGGCAGCAGCATGGACCACAGACACCAATACGTCCTTTGATGATATCACCAACCTATCACTATCATGTCTCCAGTTCCACCTCTCCCTAGAGCACACGTAGCTCTGTTTTTCTATTCTTCCCACCTCTCCATCATATATATTTGTTCATTGTAGAAGTGCTTGGGTGTCTTCTGGCTGCCTGGGGCTGCTGTCTCAAAAAATTAAAAAAAAATATATATAGGGCCTCATGTGCCCCAGGCTGACCACAAATTCTCCATGTAATTAAGGATGACCTTAAACTTCTGATCCTCCTGTTGGGGTTACAGGTATATTTGGCTATATCCAGATTATAAGGTACAGGGATGCAACCCATGGCTTTATGTGCACCTTACCAACTGGGCCACATCTCTGCCATTTTTATTGTTGTATGCCCCCTCACTTTGGGGGTATGTGTGCCTCATTTACTATGTATGTTGTATGTCCCCCTCACTTTGTGTGTGTGTGTGTGTGTGTGTGTGTGTGTATGTGTGTCATTCACTATGTAGGCAAGCTGGTTTTGAACTCTTAATCCTTGTGCTTTCATTTCTCTAGTGTTGGGATTGTAGGCATGTGCTACTATACTTGGCTTACATTGAAAGCTAATATTTAGCTTGAAAATATTTCTCTTAAAAAATGGTTCTTAGCCAGGCATGGTGGTGCAAGCCTGTAATCCCAGCACTCAGGGAGGCAGAAGCAGGTGGACCTCTGAGTTCGAGGCCAGCCTGGTCTACAAATCAATTCCAGGACAGCTGAGGCTACACAGAGAAACTACCTGTCTTTGAAAACAAAAGCAAAAGAAACCAAAAAGTGGTTCTTAGTAGGGCTGAAGAGATGACCCAGAAATTAAACACACTTGCTATTGTAGCAGAGAACATGTTTTTTGTTTGTTTGTTTGTTTGTTTTTGTCCAGCAACCACATGGTGACTCAAAACACTTTGTAACTCCAGACTCAAGGGAACCTGTTGCACTTTGTAACTCCAGACTCAAGGGACCTGTTGTCATCCTCTGGCCTCTGTGGGCACCTGACACACACATGATACACATAGGCATACAAACACTCATATACATAAAATCAAAGTACTTTTAAACCAGTCGTGTTCTCTGTAGTTCCAACATCATTTGCGTATCAAGTTAACTTCTCTGAAGCTGCAGAGCATTCCAGATGCCTGTAGTTACATTAGATTACGTGTCCTCATATATAAATCCACAAAGTAACTTTATAGCCAATTTTATGTTTTCATAAGTCCAGAAACATAATTACCTCAGTTGTGCTAAAAAAAAAATCATGCAAGAAGTGATAGATGAATTTCATAAAGGGTAAAGTAAAAAAAAAAAAGATAACATACATATCTGTTTAAAGGACACATTGAACTGAACGTGAGCAGGACTTATGAAGCAAGTCAAAAGAGCAAAAGTGAACCAGAAATTCAACATTTACTTGGAGGTGATTTTATGTCAACTACTTAATAAATAGGTGCACTGTCAATGGCAGGCATATACAGGGTTTCATGACAGATATTTGCACTCCTCTAAGATCCAACATAAAGCTTTCTATAGACAATATACTTCTTTATGCATATGCCTTTTAGATTTTGAAAGTACAACTGTAGTTCATCAAAATATGCCCCAAGGCACAATACCATTTTACTCAGTCATTAGAAAGTATAGCGTAATTGCTTAGTGTAATCCAAAGAAAATACGAATGCTGACATCAGGGACTCTCCGATTTGTTAGACAATAGTTCCGCAGTTTTTGGCACCAAGATAATCCACATGTTGAAAAAGCAATTAATCACTGGTGTTAGTTAACAGGCTATGATTTTAACTGTTTCCTCCCAAATTTGACCTGAATAACAGGGTTCTTGGCTTTATTTATTTATTTATATTTATTTTTGGGTTTTCAAGACAAGGTTTCATTGTTTAGCTTTGGCTGTCCTGGCTGCTCTGTACAGCAAGCTGTCCTGGAACTCATAGAGCTACCTGCCTCTGCCTCCTGAGTGCTGGGATTAAAGGCGTGCGCCTCTACTGCGTGGTTCTCTCTCTCTCTCTCTCTCTCTCTCTCTCTCTCTCTCTCTCTCTCTCTCTCTCTCTCTCTCTCTTAATTAAATAATCTGATTTCTGTCATCAAAATTTAAATATGCCAGTCTGGTAAAAGTTGGCCCAAATTCCATATTTGTTTTCTAAAATAAGACTATGTTTCTGTTTACAAAGATGGATACTGTATTTGCTAATATTTGGACAAAGGTGTAGTAACCTTAGGGAATTCTAACTAGCACCGTGTTTCCATAAGAAGGCACATCTATTTGCTGATGGAACTTAATGAAAATAGGCCAAAAATGAGAGAATGCCAAACTGGATTTCCAATTTCCCAACCATTATTTTGTAATATAGACATACCAATTATTAAGCCGTGAATGACAGTCACTTCATCATAACTTGAATGATTATCTGTTACTTACATCCCAGGGATAAGGAAAAAACCAAGAGCCATCATTCTGTATAGTAAATGTTCCTGTCTTCAAAATAAAAACAAACAGCCATCTTTCTCACCAATACATGTCTTAGGCTGTAATGAAAACTTTCCAGAAACACAGGCAAGACCTTGCAAACTCAACAGCTCCTGTTCAGTGACATTTATTCAGCTACACAATGGATACAGTGCAGACGCTAGCATATAAACGAACCCTTCCCGAATGCCTGACTCGTGTGCCTGTGCCTTGTCACCCGCAGAACTATTCTGGAAATGTTGAGCCCCAAACATGCAGCCCTCCAATTTCTATACAGTGTCTCTGACTGATGTAAAGTTACTTATATACTTTGTTTATTTTTAAGTGGCTGTTCCACTGGGCAGTTTGTTATTCTAGTGTGCCATGCAGGAATTTTCTTGAAGTCCTGAATACTGGGTAGCCACAATCATCTTTTCCAACAGTGTTCATATCTCTCAGTAGCAGTGAGGGACATTTGGTCCTGGGGATTCTTTTTTTTTTTTTTTTTTTTTTGAAATTAGAAACAAGGAGGCACACAAACCTTTTCTCTTAATAGCTCGTTTGTTCCTGTGGGTAGCGCTCATTTCACCAGCTTGTGTGGTGTGCTGTTGTTAATGAAGAAACATCAATAGCCGAGGACAGTGTCACGTGATAATAGTTCCAAGTGCCAAAAACTCTAAGCTATGCATGCACACACACACAAGCCACTTGTGTGCGTGTATGTTTGTCCTTGGTTTGGAAGTTGGACCTTCAGCCTTTAAAACAAGCTGGAATTGAAAAGGCCCTGACCCTGAGATCCCGCCGGGCTCCTCCTGGCTCCAGCCCTCAACTCCCTGTCCACTGGCTTCTCTCCCCTGGCCTGTTCCTGTTCTGCTCTGGCTCATTTTATTACTTGGACATTGGGATTAAGTTTTTGTGAAGATTGACATTTCCTGTGTATTATCACTAAAGAGTTAGAGAAATTATCTCTGAAAACTGTGACGCTGTACAAGAACCAGACCCCACTTAGGAAAAATGGCTCTTTCAGCTCTCGAACAGTTCATGCCTGTAAGACAATACTTGGCAGGAAACAGTGAAAACTTCCATCTCATGGCTTAGTTTATGAACAATGCTTGCAAATTGAGTCTGGATTTCTAAGAGCTTTTATAAGTTGGAACGCTTATGTAAGAAATGTAATCATGAAAATACGTTGAAACCTACAGATAAGAAAAAAATAAAGCCTTACACATGTGGCTATGATGGCACATATTGGTAATTGCAGCACTTCCGTGGCTGACACAGGTGTGAGTTTTAGAATAACATGGGCTACATAGCAAGAGCATATCTCAAAAAACAAAGACAAATACCAACCAACCAACCAAAACTCAACTCACCCTACAAATAAACAGAAAGCGGGGACTGGAGAGATGGCTCAGAGGTTAAGAGTACTACCTGCTCTTTCAAAGGGGCTGAGTTGAATTCCTAGCAACCATATGGTGGCTCACAGCCATCTATAATAAGATCTGGTGCCCTCTTCTGGTGTGCATGGTAGTCATGGTAACTTCAATTCCTTGTTCTCTTGCATCAAATGTTAAAAGAAAGTTTACGTACGTTGTGCACAAGTCAAGATGTGTGTGTGTGTGTGTGTGTGTGTGTGTGTGTGTGTGTGTGTGTCTGCATTTGTGTGCACATGCCTACGAGCATGTCCACACATGCATAGGTAAGAAGGCATCACTCAGGAATGGGCTCTCTCCATCTGCCGTGTGTGGTCCTGGGGCTCAAACTCAAGTCAGAAATTGTAACAGCAAACCCCTTTATTTGATGAGTCATCTAATTGGATCTTGTGTCAAAATCTTAACTATTCATTACATCTGAGAAACCTCAACTAACTTGTCAGTGTTCTTAGCAGGGTGACAATGTGGTACCCACGTGGCTGAAATTGTGTTACTAAATACACATTTTTGCTGTACAAAACTTTTTTTTTAAATTTTATTTTATTAATTTATTCATATTACATCTCAATGATTATCCCCTCCCTTTTATCCTCCCATTCCTTTCTCCCTCCCATTTTCCCCTTACTCCCCTCCCCTATGACTGTGACTGAGGGGGACTTCCTCCCCCTGTATATGCTCATAGGGTATCAAACTTTTAATGACATAAAATAGTGGCGAGAAATGGCATGGTGGGGCACACCTTTAATCCTGGCAGTTGGGAGACAGAGGCAGGTGGCTCTCTGAGTTGGAGGCCAGCCTGGAGTACAATGAGTTCCAGGACTGCCAGCCCTAAACAGAGAAACCCTGTCTCAAAAAGCCAAGTAAATAAATAAATAAAAATAAATAAAACTGGAGGTGAGGCGGAGCCATGAAGTGCCATTTACTTCAAGGCATTATTAAAAAAAACAACAAAGAAAAACAAAACAAAACAAAACAAAAAACCTGGGGACTGGAGAGATGGCTCAGAGGTTAAGAGTACTGCTGCTTTTCAAAGGTCCTGAGTTCAATTCCCAGCAACCACATGATGGCTAATAACATCTATAATGAAATCTGGTGCCCTCTTCTGGCCTGTAGGTGTTACATGCAGGCAAAAAGGTGTGGTGGCACACTCCTTTCACCCCAGCACTAGGGAAGCAGAGGCAGGCAGATCCCTGTGAGTTTGAGGCCAGCCTGGTCTACAGAGTGAGTTCCAGGACAGTGAAGACTACATAGAGAAACCCTGTCTCGAAAAAACAACAACATCAACAACAAAAACAAAACAAAACAAACAAAAGGCCCCCCAAAACTCAAACAAACAAACAAAATCCAAAAACAAAACAGAATTGAGGAGGTGTGTGGATAGTAAGTGTTTTGGAAACTAAGTTATCAAATACTGCCTCACCGCTAAGGGCACCAGAACCCTTGTGTGCTCTCTTTCCTCAGTTTTACATTTTACTTTTTTATGTGTGTGTGTGTGTGTGTGTGTGTGTGTAAGAGCATGAGTGCCACAGTATATGTGTAGTCCTTGGTGGCTTGGATGAGAATGGCTCCTATAGGCTCATAGGGTTCAATTCTTGGTCCCATTTGGGAAGGATTAGGAGATGTGACCTTGGTGGAGGAGTTACGGCACTGGTGGGCAAGAGACTTTGAGATTTCCAAAGACTGGGGCCAATTTTCATGTCTTTCTCCCTCTCGCTCTCCCAAGATATGAGCTCTCTGCAATCAGTAGAACCACAGAGGGCAGGTATAGAGTAAGGCACTGGAGGGACTAGAGAAATCTCACTAGAAAAGGGAAATAGAATAGACAATTATAGATTAGGGGATGGAACCAGTCTTTTGCTGCTTTGTGGGTTCTTTTTTTTTTTTTTTTTTTCCACCTTTTATTCCCTTGGTTTTACCCTCTACCACTAGATAGGGGAGAAAGGGAGGGAGAGGGAAGGAGGGAGGGATTCTTAAATTTAATTTCTTTCATTTTGTTTCTTTCTTGAGTACCACTATTAACTAACTGCAACCGCCCTACCCCAAATGACGACCACCCACCCACCACAACTCTCCAGGCCCTAACATCTATAGACCCTCTGACAAGTTCTCAGAATTCTAGATGTCAGCCCCACAATCACTGAAATTATCTGCAGCTGCCAAAACCATGCTTCTGCTAGAGAGGGAGGCAAGCCATAGTCAGCTGCTGCAGACAGTCCAAAGTAGCCCATAGCCACACACTTGGGATTAAAAGAAAAACAAAGTTTTTGTGCTTTTTAAAGAAACAAAAATTCCAGAATGGTCACTGAGTGTGTGTGTGGGGGAAGGGCTGGAATAGGAGGGCCAAGTAGGGGTAAGGGGGTGTTGAGGGAGGGAATATGGGGAGAGACAGCTAAAATTAAGAGACATTTGAGGGGTAGTATGGAAAGCTAATACAGTAGAGACTTCCTAAAAATATATATGCAATATATATATATATATATATATATATATATATATATATATATATATATATATATATATATATATATATATGCAATCTAATGAAATGTCAAATAACGGAGTCCCAACTGGCTGGCTCTTGTCACTAAACGAATCTTCCAGTACCAGTATTGAGTTATATCTAATTGAATTGGCCAAAGAGGTCAGGAATCCCCTGAACAACCCAGGCAGTTTTTAAGACAATAGGTTGCTCTCTGACAGCAAGGCCCCATTGCATAACACAATGCCTGCAGAAGTTACTGAACATGGAGAAGGAAAGCTGGTGCCTACAGAGCCTTCACCACTATCCTAGTGTCTTTGGTTCAGGAATGTACTCTGCATGCTACCAAGAGAAACATAAAGCCAGCCATAAGCCCTCTGATCTACAGTGGTGTTCTGCCTGCAAGATATACTAGTGCAACGGTGGCACAAAGCTTGTGGGAGTAACCAGTATCTGATTTGACTTCAGGCCTACTCCACAAGATGGAATCTATAGCCAATATTGCTCAGGTTACTAAGAGCCAGAGACTAGATAGTCCAGGGACTTATAGTAAAACCAAGCACTACAGGTCTAAAAAAAAAAATGTAGTGATAAAAATGACTCTTAATGTTATTCTAATATTATGGATCAGTTCCTTGCTCAGCCATAACCAAAGAAGCTTCGTCCTGCAGCAGATGGGAACAAATACAGAGACCCAGGGCCAGACGTTATGTAGAGATGGACCTTGGAACACATAGTTCTACATGGCAAGTTGCCATCAAATCCCTGTCCTCAGAACTGAGGCAAGAGTAGGGGAACCAGAGAGGACGTAGGACCCCAGGACATAGGACCCCAGAACAAGGTCTTCTAAATTAACTGAGCACAGATCATATGAACTCATAGACTGAGGCAGCATGCACACGTCTACACCAGTCCTCTGGATATTTTGACTTCCAGTTTAGTGTTTTTATGGGACTGCGGAGTGTGTGAAAGAGTTCATCTGTGATTCTTGTGCCTTCTCTTGGAATCTTCTCCTTCTGTTTGCTGTGTCTAACTTCAATGTGATTTTAAAAAGTCTTATACTTGATTTTGTCATGTTTGGTTGATAACTCTTAGAAGCTTTTTTTTTTTCTTCCTGATGAGAGAGATGGAAAAGAGGAGGAACTGAGAGTAGTAGAGGGAGAGAGGGAGGGGACATTCTTAATCAGAACATGTGAGAAAAGAATGTATTTTCCATAAAAGGGTACAAAAACCCTGAGTTCCCAGCAGTTCCTGCTGCAATTGACCCTCTCAAACCATTAAGCCCAATTTGACCCTTTAATGAGTTGCTTCGGGCATGGTGTTTTGTCACAGCAATAGGAAAGCACTCCTTTGTGTGGTTCCACTTAGCTCTCTCAGGAAGCCAGACCTCTGGAAGGAGCCATTTTTGCCCACTGAGTTATCTCACTGGCCTCTAATGGTTTCCTTATAATTTTTCCCCATTAATTTACTCACTTTACATCCTGATTTCAGCCCCCGCTTTCCTTCCACCCTCACATCGCCTATCCCCCATAAAGGAAGCCTCCCCCAACAGGGGTACCAATCATCCCTGGTACATCAAGTTGCACTTACCAGACAAGGCAGCCCAGCTATGGGAAAGGGACTCAAAGACAGGCAAGAGTCATAGACAGCCCCTGACCCCAATTGTCATGAGACCCACATGATGACCAAGCTGCACATCTGCTACATATATGTAGGGGGGTCTAGACCTGGCCCATGCATACTCTAATTGGGTTATTTGGTTTGTTGGTGTTTAATTTCTCGAGTTCTTTATATATTTTGGATATCAGCCCTTTGTCGGATATAGGGTTGGTGAAGATCTTTTCTCAGTCTGCAGGCTGCCATTTTGTTGACAATGTCCTTTGCCTTACAGAAACTTTCAGTTTCGTGAGGTCTCATTTATTATTATCTTAGAGCCTGAGCTATTGGTGCTCTGTCAGGAAGGTGTCTCCTGGGCCAATGAGTTCTAGGCTCTTCCCAACTTTCTCTTCTATTAGGTTCAGTGTATACAGTTTAATGTTGAGGTCTTTGATCCACTTGGACTTGGGTTTTGTGCAGGGCTTTCAGGAAAAGAAAACAGGATAGGCTTTGGTGTTGCTCATAGGAATGTGAAAATGACAATGAGGAGCGGTGGCATGTGTCTGTGATCCCAGCATCTGAGAGGCTGAGCCGGGGGCTGCTGTGGGTTTGTAACCTGTGCTACACAGTGAGGCTCAGGCTAGTCAGGGCTCTGTAGTGAGATCCTATTTTATTAATGTTATTTTTTAAGTTAAATTATATTTTTACTAATAGTTTGTCAAGAGAAGGTACAAGAAAAACTGAACAGTTTATGACCATTGTGGGACTAAATGCTGAAATTCTCTGATGACTTTGATAGGCAAGACTAGAAACACACACAGGTCTAGTAAGCCTTTTCCTCCCATAAGCAAGAGCACCAAAAGCAACCCTGCCCACAAAACCACAGAAGGACAAGTTCGTGTGATACTTTATTACAGTGCTAACACTCAGGACACTGCACAGCACCTTAGTCTTCTAATCGGAGTCTTGGTAACTGGGTTAAAAGTGTTACTTGAGCTTTTTTTCCTTCCACATACCAGCTTCCAGGAAAAAGTACTCAGTGGTAGCTAAGCGACGTTAATTTGATTAAACAGTTTATCCTTAATAACCTGAGACATCAATCCATGGATGGCTTCTATGGTAGTTTTACAGCTGGAGAGAAGAAACACATAATACAATGTTACCAACTGAAGGCTGCTTCAAACATCACACCTTTCCCCACATGCTCACCCTCCACGCCCAAAAAGGACTCGGCTCTGTTCATATTCTTCAAATCACACCGATTTTTCCCTTGACTTTTAAACATTCTGCTTTGCATGTTATATTTTTTTTTCATTACTGACTAGAGACTCTATAAAAAATAACTGTATACCTTAATATAATTCATAAGTTAATTTTGCTGCTCTAGCTCTGGGAAAAATTCTGTTTTTGAAGGCAACTAAAACTATACATTCATTATGGAATACATTTTAGCAATATTCAATAGTGACACACTAATCCCAGCATTATATAAAAATGTATTATTTCTGGGGCTGGCAAGATGGCTCAGATGGGTAAAGGCTCTTGCTAATAAGCCTGACGACTTGAGTTAGATCTTCAAAATCCATGTGGTAGAAGGAGAGAACAGATTCTACATACAAGCTGTCCTCTGAACTCCACATATGTGCAGAAGAACACACACACACATGGGCAAATGCACACACACACACATGCACACCTACACACTCACATGTACATATATGTGTAACATTATTTTACATTGATGTGTGCTGTGTGTTTTTAGAATGTTACTCCTTAGCATAATTTAAACAATTTTAAAGGATTCTATGGTTCTTGAAAATAACTATAAACATCCTAGAGAGTTGAAAGTCATATCAGTGGGTGAAGATTTCAGAAATGATTAAACAAACAAACAAACAAACAAGCAAACAAACAAAAAATGACAAAACTCCAATATTGAGAAGAGTTAACTTTTTATTAAAGTAATTCTCAAGAGGAAATTTTCTATTTCTATTACTGCCTTTGACCTCCCTACTTTTTTTTTTTTTTAAAAATAGAGAAATCCTGTGAGGAAAAAGAAAACAACAAAACATATGAACAAGCAAAATCCTAAATGAATTGACAAAAACAAAGCAAAACTCCCCTCCTAAACCAATAAAATAAAACAAACAAAAGCCAAAACAAAGAAACAAATCCATGTGCCCTGGTGCTATGCTCAGGACTGAGAAAATAAAAGTAGGTAACAGTATGAATTTTAGACGTCTGGAAAGGCAGGCCAGATGGACACAGCTGGGCCATCCTACCTAATCTAACCACACAAGATGTTTCTTGAATTGGTTTGTGGTGCTAGGGTGAAGGCAGAGCCTGTGCAGGACAGGTCAGAGTTCAGCCACTGAGCTACATCTCACCACCAGGATGAGGTATTTCTACCATAAGTCGCCAAGATAAAGTTCACCTGACCCCCTCCCTTTCTTCCTATGGGAACCATCTTTTTAAAATTTAGTTTTATTTTACTTTTTTATTTATTCATGCTCAAAGGCAATTGTATTAGAGTTTAAGAGAAAAACATATGACTGGTAGAAATCCTGGTAGAGATCGAGGGAAGGTCATGCTTTTCAAGTTTGGCAGGGAATAGAAACAGAAAGTGTATGAAAAAAGGAAAAACAAAACAAAACAAAAAACACTCCCCAAAATGGAAATGGGCTAGTGGCTGAAGAAAGAATCCCCAAAGCCCTATGTCAAAACAGACACTAATGAGTCAGTTTTTAGCTATCCAAATGCTCTCTCTTCCTTTTGCTTGTATCACATTAAAACTCAAGTTTGTTTTTGTGTAGTAAAGTTATTAGTCTTTGCAACCCTGTATAGTATATGTGTCAGAGAGCCACGTTATCATCTCCTAAGTTATCAGAGACCACATCCCAAGGAAATACTTAAGAAGTAAAATATGCGATAATAAAATACTGTAGAAAGAATACTTATAGCACAAAGACTTAAGAGAAAGAATCTCTCCCATGATACTCTGGAATCTGAAATATGGCAAATAATCTTAATTTAATCCTTCAGAAAATATTGAGTTGAAGAAAAGGGTAAGCATGCCTTTGTAAGCCTTTCCCCCCAAAGAAAACATCTAGTAAGAGACCACTTTCTTTGTACATCATGTGGCTGAGCCTATGCAGGGTGACCTGGCATTTTCTATGCTAGTCCTAGGTCTTTCTGTTTTGTGTAATGACCCCTAGAATTTCAAACTATGAACTGAGAATTTCCATGTGACTTCTTAAAAGGGCTCAGTGGATAATGTCAGGCATCATTGTAAGCCGTACTAAACTGAACCATAAGGAATCAGAATCTACCATCTGCAAGTTGAGAGAGAGAGAGAGAGAGAGAGAGAGAGAGAGAGAGGGAGGGAGGGAGGGAGGGAGGGAGGGAGGGAGGGGGAGGGAAGGAGGGAGGGAGGGAGGGAGGGAGGGAGAGAGAGAGAGAGAGAGAGAGAGAGAGAGAGAGAGAGAGAGTGTGTGTGTGTGTGTGTGTGTGTGTGTGTGTGTGTGTGTGTGTGTGTGTGTGTGTGTGTGTGTCGGGGCAGAACCCCGCACACGGATTCTTACCTGTCTCTAGTAGCTTTGGCAAGTTTGTCTTCTGACTTCCGGTCATGTGTTTCTAAACCCAACATGAAACTCCCGCGTCCCAGTTGGGCTTCCGACTGCTCTAACTTTTCAGACAGGTCAAACACCTGGCCAGTGGTATAGTCAGCATTCTGGGGAGAAAATGGTATGATGTCATTGTACCACATAAGGTAACCTTAAAAAAAAGAAACAGGGTTAAGACTGCCTTCAGTGACATGTACATATGAAGCAGGCATGTACTCCACACAGTTGTGCTCTCAGCCCTTCATAGATGTTTTGACAGAGTCTTGCCCAAGTCCTGAGTAGCTGGAACTACACACACACACACAGACACACACACAGACACACACACACAGACACACACACACACAGACACACACACACACACACACACACACACACACACACACACAGACAGACACACACACACACACACACACACACATTTGTTTTTGAGACAGGGCCTCACTATGTAGTTAGTCTGCCTGGCTCTGCTTCCCAGGGTTGGTTTTTGTCTTCTGAACACCATGAGATGGGAAGCGAAAGCTGCCATCTGCGTTCTCATGAAACCTGTAAAGGCTGTGACTTCACAACAGCACTTGAATGAGAACCTAAGTGTGCCAAGGAAAGCTCTGCTGCTAGGCTGACTGACCCACACAGTGTCTGTCCTTCGTTTGGTACCCTGTTAGTTTTAACTAGAGCAGCGGTTCTCAACCTCCCTAACTTTAACCCTTTAATATAGTTCCACATGTTGTGATGATGTCCAACAAAAACTTCTTTCATTGCTCTTTCATGCTGTAGTATTGCTACTGTTATGAATCATAATGTAAGTATCTGATATGCAGGCTGTCTGATGTGTGACCCTGTGGGGGTTGCAACCTACAGGCTGAGAACCACTGACCTAGAGTGTTATGTGTCAGAGACCTACCTGCTATCTGAGGCAACAAAAACAGTATTTTGTTTTTTCCTCTATTTATCTCTTTAAGGCACAAGCAGACCTTATCCCATTTGGATTGCCTAGCATCCTTGTCTAGTTTGGCCTTGATGTGCCTTACTGTGAAAGGAATTTCAATTATTAAACACTTTTAGTAGCTTGGCTAAAATTCTTATTAGTCACGTATAATGTCACTTGCCTGTGATCCCAACAACCAAGCACCTGAAACCAGGGACTGTTAAGATGGCTCTGTGTGTAAAGGAGCTTGCTGCTAAGCCTAAGCACCTGAGCTTGATCCCTGGGACCCACATAAAACACTGCTGGGCTGTCCTTTGACCTTCTTGTGTTTGAGCTGACCATGAGTTTGTGTCTAGCTTGGGATTCAGAGGAAGACTATCTCCAAAACAAAACAAAACACAAATGGAACAAGCACAGTACTTACAGTGAGCAAGCTGGAGGAACTCAGGGTATTCACCCAGTATTTATTCCACAAAAGCTCAAGCAGTTTACGATCCAAAGAGGATTTGAAATATGAGACTTCTAAGGCATAATATCTACAAAACAAGAGCACACATTTGACAAGTGAGATGAATGTACTGCTACATTGGATACAAGTCTTGGCTACACTTAAGCAAATTTATATATTTCCTCTGTCTTCAGGTAGTATGGCTCTAAATCTGTCTACTAACTTTACTTGTTTTATAAATCCTTTTTTTTCCTTTTGTAGTGCTCCCAAATTTCCAAGGAGCTAGTAGCAGTGGGAACTCCTAAACGACACGTGTATATCTGTGTTACTGAGCTCATCATTCTAGAGAAGAGGCTGAGCTCAGTGAGCTGCCCTCTAGGCTCAGCCTTTGTGAAACCACTAGAAATGACACAGAGCTCCCACTTCGTCCTTCTGTGTTAGGCCCTTGCGGCTTTTTGAAAAGCATACCTCAACTAGTTCCTAAGGTGCCTTTCTACTGCTTTGAAAGGTAGTTCAATAATCACAGAGACTCAAGGGATATTTAGTTACATGTCTGAACATTATTATTATTATTATTATTATTATTATTATTATTATTATTATTATTATTATAATACAGGGTCTTGATATATAATCCTGGCTGGCCTGGACTTGCTCTGTAGACCAGGGTGCCCTCAATCATACAGAGATCCCCCCTACCTCTGCCTCTCAAGTGCTGGGATTAAAGGTGTGTGTGACCACGACTGACCTAATTTTTTAAAGTCATAAATATTTAAATACCTTAGTGGGTTCCATAAGCCAGTGGATATAAGGAAGCACAAGAAAATTTCTCACTGAGAAACTCATCATTTAGATCAAAGTTAAATACAATAAAATACGCTCACTAGTAGTGACTGATGCTACAGTATATATACAAACCAGCCACCTGCCCCTATACTAGAGTTACAAGTCCTCTTAAGAGTAGAACTTGGGCTGGAGAGATAGCTCAGTGGTTAAGAACACCATCTTCTCTTCCAGAGGTCCTGAGTTCAATTCCCAGCAACCACATGGTGGCTCAGAACCACCCATAATGTAATCTGATGCCCTCTTTGGCAGATAAAGCACTTGTATACAATAAATGCAAGAAATAAATCTTAAAATAAAAAAGAATAGCAGAACTCAGCCAGGTGGTGGTGGCACAGGCCTTTAATTCCAGCACTTGGGAGGCAGAGGCAGGCATATCTCTCTATGTTTGAGGCCAGCTCTGTCTATGAGTGAGTTCCAGGACAGCCAGAGCTGTTTCACAGAGAAAGTCTATCTTGAAAAAAAGAGTAGAAGAACTCAACTGGTCATTTTGGAGCTAGAACCGCCTGAGAAGCCCCAAGATAACACTTTTCAAAGTCTCTAATGTGCTGGTGAGGTAGCCTAGGCAAAAGCCTGGAGATCTGAGTTCAAGCCCTGGGACCCAATTAAGACATAAAGGCAGAAAGAGAACAGACATCACCAAAGTTGTCCTGTTGTTCCTCTCTACACCTGTGCCATGGCATGCACACACACACACACATATATATGAGAAAAGCACATTAGTTTGGCTGGGCAATTAGTGAGAGCAGAATGATGTGAGGAAAAGCCAGGAAGCTGTGCTGTGGTGTTGTTTGTGTAAAACACTTATTTTGTTAAAAGCTAGTACATTTAACAAGAAATCCTCTGGTTTCTTGGGACTCCTGGAAGGTGTTTGTGCAGAGCAGATATAGTGAGAAGAGAGTTTTAGAAATCTGGCTGTGGCAGTAAAATTGGGTGTTCAGAGAAACTAGAGGATGGAGACCCAGAAAGAAAGCCCACGGAGCAGGCAGACAGGAAGAAAAAACGGCTCAGACTCTAAGGCCATTTCCCTGGGGCTGAGTGGAATATTGTGTCACATGGGCACAATGTGGCTCTGGACCTGCAGTGAGGAATAAAAAGTTGAAATCAGGAGCTGGAGAGATGGCTCAGAGGCCAAGAGCAATGGCTACTCTTCTAGAGGTACTGAGTTCAATTCCTAGCAACTACATGGTGGCTCACAACCATCTATAGTGAGATCTGGTGCCCTCTTCAGGCATTGATGGCACAAACCTTATCCCAGCACTCAGGAGGCAGAGGCAGGTGGATCTCTGTGAGTTCGAGGCCAGCCTGGTCTACAAAGTGAGTCCAGGATAGCCAAGGCTACACAGAGAAACCCTGTCTTGAAAAAACCAAAGACCAAAACAAAACAAAAACGTATATTTATTTATTGTCTGTGTATGAATACCACCACATGGATGAATGTACCATGTGGAAGTCAGAGAGCAATTGGCAGGAATTAATTCTTAATTTCCCCTCATATGTTCTTGGGGATTAAACTTAGGTTGTCAGATGCTCCAGTGGTACAATCAGGTGAGTGTGTTTGGCACTTACACAAGAGTGAATTTAGGCTGTCAGCTTTGGTATCAAGAGACCTTTATTCACTGAGCCGTCTCGCCATCCTAAAATTGTGTATGTTAAGGGCAGCAAAATGTTACTGTCAACTGTACCTGCGTATATGTCTCAACTGTTAATTTTGTTATGGACTAAGTATCCTGTGCAATGAAAAATGTTTATAGTTATCTGAAACACAATGAGCTAGAAACATTATCCTAAATTTGTTTTTTTAACTACTATTTCAAAGGTACTATATATTATGAAATGCATTTTGTCTGAGTCTTTCTCATGTGTGAAATAAGTCTTTGGCTAAATGATTACTGAGTTTTGGTGCTGGGGTTGAACCCAGGGCCTTGGGAGTGATGGCCAAGCATTCTGCTGTTGTGCTGCAACTGTGGCCTTGACGACTGGCCAATTACTCACTGTTTGCAGTGCACACCAAAATCTTCTATTTTATTAAGTGGTATAGTCTGGTACTCAGAAGGTCCTTCATCTGGAGGCTTGTAGCCCTAACAAAAGCAAACAGAAAAGCATCAATAACAGATGGGCCTGGTGGCTCACACAGGCTAATGCTAATTTCAGTACTTGGGAGGCAGAGACAAAAGGACTGCAGCCACTGTGAAGGCAGCACATATCCAGCTCTAGGCGAGCCTGGGTTATACAGAGTGGGATTCTATCTTAAAAACCAAACCAAACCAAACCAAACCACAAGCCTAAGAAAGAAAAGCACATTGCTCCTACTCAAGTCCAATGCTGTTAGCTGCTCTAGGCCGGGTTTAGTTTATGGCTTTGTTTCTCTTGTTCTTAGGTGCCGTGTACCTATGCTAATAATATTTATTGCTGACTAAAGGCTCTTTTCAGGAAGGAAATGGATTCAGCTTGTTTCTCTATTACTTATCAAATTGCCAGTGGCACACAAATGCTTCTTAATACATAAAACCCTTTGTCTGGCACGATTAATATATAACGTAATCTGCTATCTTTTGATTTGAACTGTAGCAGTTCGAAATTTTGTATCTGAAAATCCTTCTACATTAAAAAAGTACCATACAGGTTTCATATATAGCTCAGGGATAGTGTGCTTGCCTGGGACCCAGGAAGTAAAAACAAAAAACCAAACCCTGTGTATAAATGTGAGGAGCTAAATTTGACCCCAGAACCCGCACAAAGCAGGGCTGGTTGTTGCACATCTGCATTTCCAGCTGTGTACAGTCAGATGGGAGGTGGGGACAGAATCCACAGAAGCCCACTGCACCAGCCTGTTAGCTTGTACACAGTGAAAAGTAAAAGGTCCTGTCTCAAACGAGGTGGAAGGCAACAACTCACACTCAAGGCTGTCTTCTGACTGGCACACTATTCAGTGCCTGTGCTCACCAGCACACACCGCCCCTGTAGTGACACACATCTGTACTCACAATACTTCAGAGGGAAGTAATTTTGAGGCTCCGATACCCAAGACCGTCCCTTACACCCTCCATCCAAATTACCTTTGGATATGTCCTAAAGGCGCCAAGATTCACTTTTCCTGCAGAGATTGTTCTGGTTGGGTCAATCTACAAAAGATATATGCCTAAAATTGGTTGACATAAACCATAGGCTCCACTGAGTCAGCATCAGGAACCCAAAGCAAACAAGTAAATATAGTACTGCATACACATACATGAACTAGCAAAAAATCTGCAAAGGATAATCAAAACAACTAGAAAAGTTCAATGAAACAGGAATACTTCAGTTAACTGACTTAAGTTACTCCATCACCAAAGAATATTTAATTAGTATTATTTAAACTGTGCATGCTACTTGGTAAGAACATGTCTTTAAAACAACAAACAAACAACCTGAGAAGCTACCCTCCCCTACCTACCCTCTTTAATAAATGAAAGGCTATTAGCTTCCTCCTAAAAAAACAAACAAAAAAACCAAAAAAACCCCAAACCCAAAACCAAACCAAACCAAAACAACAACAAAAACAAAAACAAACCCAGATTACATCTAAAGCACTCTGGACATGAAAGAAGACAGGTCCACTTCCGCTTCTTCAGTTCTGTCAATCCTGACTGAATTGCCAAGGAAGAGCTGAGAAGCTGACATGGGTTCTATCAATTACCTTCATCTCACATGGGTGGAGTGTGAGGTACAGGGTGTGTGTGTGTGTGTGTGTGTGTGTGTGTGTGTGTGTGTGTGTGTGTGTGTGTGTGTGTGTGTGTATAAGAACTCCCTAGGGAGAATGACACCAGAGCTTTATCCTTTACTACACTGTTTTAATTTTCCAGTATTCTTTCTTTAGCAAATCTTCTTGAAGAACTCATTAAGAACTGTCTATAACAAAACAAAACAAGCTGGGTGTGGTGGCATATGCCATTAATCTCAGTACTGAGGAGGCAGAAGCAGATGGTTCTCTGGGAGTTCAAGGACAGCCTGGTCTACATGTCCAGTTCTAGGACAGTCAGAGCTACACAACAGAGAGACCCTGTGTCAAAAACAACAACAAAACCAAACCAAAGAAAACTAAAACCAAAACCAAACTTATATGGGTTGGAGGGATAGCTCAGCAGTTAAGAGTACTTGCTGCTCTGGCAGGAAGACCTGGGTTTGGTTCCCAGCACCCACATGGTGGTCTCCAACTCTCTAACTCCAGTTAATAGGGCATCCAACACCCCCCCTGGCACCAGGCACACGTGAGGTGCACATAGATACATGCAAACACTCATGACAGATACAATTTTGGAAGTATTTACTACAGCTGGACGACTGAGGATATAGTGGTAGAGCGAATTCTCTCTCACCTAGCATATGCTAGGCTTCAGGCTGACCCCAGACACCATAGAAACAAAAACGAAATACAACAAACAAAAACGGAGCTGCTAAGACGGTCCTGTGGGTGGAAGTGCTTGCTGCCGAGACCGAGGGCCTGAGTTTGATCCCTAAGACCCACGTGGTGGAGGAAAAGCACTGACCCCAGCAAGTTGTCTTCTCACCTCCATACATGGTCATAGCATGTGCATATCTCTCCCCCAGCTCCCGAGACAAGCACATAACAACAAAGAGACATGAAGTAGAAATGTAAACTAAAAAGAGGAGAAAACAGAGAGGCTGGTGTACACTTATAATCCTAGCACTTAGAACACAGGGACAGGAGGTCAGAAGTTCAACTTGGTTATACAAGGAGGTAAAGACCAGCCCAGGATGCACGAGCCCTTGCTTTGCACTGCCACTTATGACTGCCTCAGTGCATGTCAGATACTCTGGACCTGGAGTTAGAGATGGTTATGAACCTCCATGTCGGTAACAGGAATCAAAACAGGGTCCTTTGCTGAAGCAAAGCCATTTTTCTTTATTTAAAAAAAAAAAAAAAAGTACTTACCACCACTGCTACGAATGGTTCCTGGAACTGCTGGTTGAGCATCTGTGTGCTAACATCAATCCCAGAGAGCCAGCAGCCGTAACCAGGGTGGCTATGGTACCAGCCAATTGCATTTTCAAGGCGGCCAACCTAACACACCAAAGGAAAAGGTTGCCTGAGGTATAGTTTAATCTCAGAAAGTGTCATTTACAGGTTTTATGAAGCACTGTGGTCCAGTAAGAGTGTGAAACATATGATGCTTTGAAGTTAAGGAATTTCTGAATAGACGATACATGCATACAGTGTAAAATTATCAAGGTACAAGAACAAGGCTACCCAGGCTCCTCTTGTTTTCCCTCACTTATCTGTTTCTTAGCCCAGACACTATCGCTTACACTTTACACACCTTCACAGAGATACTCTGTAGATTAACAAACACATCTGCAGCAGTGAGTGGTGGCGCACACCTTTAATTCCAGCACTTGGGATAGCTGCATACCACACACAACATTTTATACTTAAAAAAAAATTGAACAATCAATTCTGGAGCTTGTTCCATATAAGTAAATAAATAGGTAAGAGAAGAAGAAGAAGGAGAAGAAGAGAAAGAAGAAGAAGAAGAAGAAGAAGAAGAAGAAGAAGAAGAAGAAGAAGAAGAAGAAGAAGAAACAGCATAAAAACAATCAAAAAAGCTTGCCTATACTGTCCATTAACAGATGTACTCTATTCAGGAATAGTTAACTCCTACATTCCTTCTTTTTTTTTCTGAGGGATGCTGGAGATTCTGAACTCTGGGCTTATGAATGCTAAGTGTGAGCTCTACCACAAACTTACATCTCCAGCCTATAATTTTTTTATTTTAAACATAACAGTGACTATGACAATTTATTTGGGAAGGACCGCCCCCTCCTGCGACCCTAACACCATATCTCACAAGCCTTTTAATACTTTACGTAAAAACTGTTCAATGTAAAGTGTCAGATTTAATGTGAAAAGGGCAGTTTTAAGTTCAGAAACCCAGAAGGCATCTTGAGACTCTTAAGAGTTATTAAGCTTTAAGAAACAATGTAAAAAAAAAAAAAAAAGAACCAATGCTTTTACCTGTTTGGCGTTTTCTATGTACGCAGCCATATACTCATAGGCGGCAGCCTGAGCATTTACTCGGGTTTCAGTGCCCTCTACGGGCAAAGCAAAGCTGTCCATGATGATCATGGTCTCACCATCCACTTTCCCCAGCATCAGACCCATCACTTCCAAGTTGCCGCCTGATCTGGCATGCATCACCATTTTCAGTAGAGCCAACGCTGAGATTTTGCAGTATTTAAAGTAATGATGACTACAAAACAAAATCACAGCATGATTAAGGTACAAAAGACGTCTTCTTGTGAAAATAAATAAGTACCGAGGGCTTTAGGGTGATGAAAGGGGAGTGTAAGTGTGGGAAGAGAAAGAAAGCAGTAAGTACAAGGTGCTTGGAAATAACACCACAGGTCATCACGTGTCCCTTGGGGGAAAGTGAAGAGTCTGAGGTAAATTTAATTATACTATTGAAGTGAAGTGGGGAAATAATATGACCAGCTCCATAGGTCTATTTTCTCCATTAACATGGAACTACCATTGCTCTGATTATCTTTTCAGTTCTAACTTTCTGACCTAAATGTATTGGTTTGTTACATAAGTTACTTATTGTATGTGGTACATGGTTATCAGTGTGAGATGACAGGGGGCTGTTGGGTGTCTTCCTCTATCTTCTTCTTCTTCTTTTTGAGACAGGGTGTTTCTGTATATCCATGGCTGTCCTGGAACTCCTATCTATACACAGGCTGGTCTCACCACACCCAGCTCACTCTCCTCTATGTTAATGCACTTTAATCCCTTGAGACAGTCTCTCACTAACTGGGAACTTATTGTTTTGGCTAGGCTGGCTGACCAGCTTGCAGAAAGCTCTGCTTTCCTTACATCTAACGCTAAGGTCACACACACACACACACACACACACACACACACACACACACACACACAGATGCAGGGGATTTAAACTCAGGTCTACTTGCTTGATAGCAAGCGCTCTTGCCCTCTGAGCCAGAGGACCTAAGTTTACAAAGCGGCCTCTGAGATTGGCCTGCTCACGTTTACTTTTTGATCCTGACACTGATACGCCCTAATTGAGGCCTCAGGACCACTTAATGTCTATGCCAGATTACATAGCTGTAAATAGGTATTTCACAGTTAGTATGAAAAAATACATCAAGTGTTTAGCTCAGTCCCTGAATCACTAAAACCCAAGGTGCTGTTATGAGCTTTATTAACCTGCCTTTTAAGATACTCTCAAAGAAACAGCATGTCAAAATGTGTGCCTTCCTTCTATTATCATCTCGCAAATTAGAAAGTAGATCTAATATCCCTACTTCTCTTGTGATGAATCCTTGTGTGTGATTAAACTCTTGAACATACACATTGGAAAAACACCGAGGTAGCCAATATGTTAGAACTAACATTATAGCCATGGATGGTGACGAAAGTGGACAGTTTACATCAACCTCAAAGGAGCAGCTTGCTTTAGGTACAGCCAGGTAATCTATGCAGGTCACTCAAGTGTTTCGGGCGCCTGCCCACAGAAAGTAACCAAGTGCGACTCCCAGCTTTTGCTAGATTTCAACCACAAGCTGAAAGATACTGAGGCCGTCTTGGAAATCAAGACATAAATTAAAAATTTGGGTACTCTGTTTACTGGAGGGAAAGAGAAAGACAACCACCACTGTGCTCTCATTACATATGGTTCATGCAGAAGTCTAAAATTACTTCATCTAATCCCATGACATCATCAATAGCTAGGTTTACTCTTATCTTACAGATAAGTTTAGATATTTTAGTTTCCTAATGCTAGTCAATGTCTGTATGGTGAGCTTTGCTTTTTCAGTCTGTTGCTCCTGAGTTCACTGCTGTAGTGTGATCATGAGATGACTTTCTGAAAGTATTTGCTTATTTTCCTACTTACAGGATAGGAATGAAAGTTCAGTACTGGGCTGCCATGATTATTAAATGACATGAAAATCTTCAAGCCAGTGCCAGGCCACAGCAACTACTCAAGAATACTATGAAAATTGAATACTGTCAGTTCAAGCCAGCTTTGCTAACAAAACAAAATACCTGAAAATAGTGAGGCAGATAAGACAGCATCCTTTTGTGACTTTTTTTCTTCACCCTTCTTAACACAATCTGCTCTATAATCTTTTGATTTGTAGTCAGTCCTCAAGACACATACATGGGTTTGGCTAGGGGGCAAATAGCATTTAAGCTCTATTTTTTATTAGAGCTTACATGAGTTGTAGTATTTTAGAGGACTAGCGGTAAGACTTGGTATGTCTCTAAAATAGTTACAGGAAAATAAATCTCTTAAAGAATTTTTGTTTGTTTGTTTTGTTTCTTTGTCAGTGGCCTGCTCATTCGCTTTCTGAAAATGTCCACACTCCTCAGTTTGGGATCCACTGAACCTGCCACAAGGTGCATGACGCTACTAGGTTCAAGGCAGAGCGTGTGTGAATTATGAAAATAATCAGATTGAGAAAGTGACATCCTAAGTCAGCCCCTTACACTCCCTAGAGACAAGTCGGCTAAAGAAACTTTCTGAAAGCGGAAAGGAAGCAGGCCCTAGAAGAGGGGTTAGGCTCTACCGACTCGGATAATGCAGACTAAAAAACCACCGTGGCCAGTATTCTGTCAAGGGCCCTCAGAAAGCGAAGCTCTCCACCCCTTTCAACTCCCATCCCTCGCGGGTCTCGTAAACTCCGGCCACCCCTCCCCTCCCCTGCATCTCGCCAGGGACCTCCTCACTCCTTAGTCCAGGGTTTCGCCGCCAGGATTTCTTGCTGTTGTTTTTTGTCATATTTGTAGATTTCATCGATACTCTGGGCTTCCTGCATGTTGTTGGCCAATTCCCAGGTTTTCTGGGCCATACCGCTCCCGGAAGCTGCCATGGCCGAGGGACCGGAGAAGCTGTCGCCTCTACAACCAAGTTGCAACTTTACTTTGCTGGGGCTCCGCGTGCGGGCTTTGCACCTTCCCCACCGCGGGCGCACACTCACTAGACTCTCAAGGCAGCCATGACACTTAAGACCGGAGGTGACGTTGGTCCAGACCATTCGCCTGGCTGGGGCGCGGTGGCGGCGGCACCGATACAGAAAGCACTTCCTAAGGGTCGGGTGAGCTAAGAATAGTCTTGCGGATGAAAGTAGAACATGCCGGCTCGGCAAGCTGTGCGCGTGAACTGCGAGGGACGCGAAGTGTCGGTGTGAGAATGGTACAGCCTTTCGCGCCGGAAGGACTTGTTGACCTGACAGAAAGGGATGGGCCGTCTCGGCTCGTTCTGCGCAGACTCGGACCCCGCCATATTGCGTGTAGGCGTAGACTCGGCTTGGGTGCTATGGTTTTTTGTGAGTGTAGGTTCTTCAAATGAAGTAAATTGTCTGCAATACTAAATGTCTCTAGAGAAACAGAGGCGTAAGTAGCTCTGGATATTGATTTTTGGAGGGGAAGATCACGTGACAGACTCTTTTACGCTAATTCTTCGCGCAGCGTCAAGCCTCACGGGTTTGTGGTTGGCGTTTCGCTTTTGTGTTTTCGCTACTGTTGCGAGGAGGCAAGCAAAACTCGCCGGTTGCTAAGGTTAACTTTTTCGAGGTGTTTAGAGGGTAACATTTATATAAGTGTTAGGAGCTATGAGTGCATTAGTGCTCTTTTTAAAGTTTGTCTTCAGTGCTGCGAACATCATTTGTTTCAGTGTAGAATTAATCTGGACAGTGTTTCTTTTAGCAGTCAAGGCGAAACTTGTTTCAGTCCTCAGTGTTTTTAGGTTTTATCCCCTTCATTCTCATGCCCAAATGCTCACTAGATTGTAAAAGTTAAGCATGAAATTTATGTTTTTTAATTTAATACGAATACAGATTATATATATTATATTGCTTAGGGGAAAAAAAGATTATAGCTCTTCATAACACGAGTTCTACAGATTTCTCCAGCTTCATCATCTCATTTGAGTGGTAGGAGTGTTTGAACAAGTGTATTAGCAGTTCTATAGAGCCAAAGCTGTCCCGACCCAGCTTTTCACTCTACTTGTACTTTTTCCTTGGCTTAGCAATGTAATTAGTTGTTTAGCATCGCTTGAAAGGCACTTCGTGACATTTCTTCTTCAGAGCACACATTAGTATTTAAAGCCAGGCACAGTGGCGCAAGCCTGTAATCCCAGCACTCGTGAGGCAAAGGCAGGTGGATCTCTGTGAGTTCGAGGCCAGCCTCGCCTACAGAGAGCGTCCAGGATAGCCAAGCCAGCCCGGTCTGTCTACAAAGCGAGTCCAGGATAGCCAAGGCTACACGAGAAACCGTGTCTTGGAAAAACAAAAAAATACAGCTCAGGGATGCCTTCCATTAACTCTTTGACAGTAACCGCTCCCTCCATAGGAAGACTCTGTAACTGCTTTACATGGACGTTTTGTTTTTCCCAGTAAGCTTGGTGATGTAGCCTCCTATTATTATGTTTTATTTATTTATTTATTTATTTATTTATTTATTTTTGATACAGGGTTTTGCTGTGTAGACCGGGCTGGCCTCAAACTCAGATATCTGCCTGTCCCTGTCTCCTAAATGCTGGGGTTAAAGACTGCGCAAGACCACCACCGTGTGGCTGTATCCTCTTTTAATGAGGTGCTTAGCAGACAAGTTAGCTAAAAACGAAAACAGAATTTTAACTCTTAACCACCGCTGTTGTTTTTTGACATTGCCCTTTAACTACCTTATAAAGTTCAACCTGGTGACACTTGCCCTTAATCCTAGGAGTTGGAAGGTGGAGGCAGGAGGATGAATTCAAGGAAAGCCTCCCACACTTAGCCATTTGACGTTAGCTTGGGCTACTGGAGATCCTGTCTCAAAAAGTCGAGGAAACAAAACAAAGCAAGAATCACACAAACTAGATGGCACCTTGCTCCACTTTTGTAATTTTAGTACTTGGAAGGTAGAGGCTGGAGGATCAAGAGTTCGAACCCCCCCCCCCCCCCCGGAGTATTTGAGCCTCTGTGTCAAAATGAAACAAACAAACAACAGACCCCCAAATTAAAATAGAACCCTCATTACAGTCTAACTTAGGACACAGTAGGCACCTTAGAGTACATTAGTATCATTCCTGAGGCACTCAGAACGTACACACGGTAACATGTCATGGTAATGAAAGCCCAGGACACAGAGTTGACCAGACTGCTGGGCAGGGAGTAATTAAGGCCTGTGAGAGCGATGCTGAGAGTCCTCAGACAGCCTCACTACCATCCTTGCTTGGATGGCAACCACATTACACCAATCCCCAATCCCCGGGGCGCTGGAGCTGGTGCACCGTGTGGCCTCCGGGTCTGCAGGGGGCGCCCTCGGCTGCGCGGCTCGGCCAGCTCCCCGCGGGGGCGGGGCCGCGGTTGGCGGAGGGCGGGCGGGGGGCTGGGCTGAGAGGCGGAGTCCAGGGGCGGGCGACCGATAATTTGGTCCGCGCCGGGGGTCGCCTGCACCTCCGACTGTGGAGCCTGCGGGCGGCGTGACTCCCGGGTAAGTCGGTGAACAGCGGGTGTGGGAGGCTGCGGGACGCGTCGGCGCGCCCGGGTCGCTGGGGCGGGGGGATCGAGCCTGCCGGGCGGAGCTGGGGATCTCCGGGGTGTCCCGGGGGGGAGGTGCGGAGGTGCGGGGTGCGGGTCCCGGTTTGGGAGGCGCGGGTCGCGAGGCGGTGGCCCGATTCGGTCCAGGGCGCTGGTCTCGCGGCTGCCAGGCTGGGGGCGGTGCCCTGCACACGCGCCGCAGACTCCCGGGTGGCCTCCCGGCCTGCGGGTTGCCTGACAACGCGTTGACGCTTTCCTAGGCATCTGCTACAGGCTTCTCCCGAGAGACCTTAGAGGCTCTCCCGCGCCTTCTCTGCTGCTGGCGCGCCAAGCTGCGCTAAGCCTCACTGCGTGCTTGCATCTGGGGGGTGGGGGGTGGGAGGTGGGTTCGTTAATGTTTTGCACTTTGCAAGTCAAGTTAATCTCCATAGCCCTATGAAACCTCCCGTGTGTGTGTGTGTGTGTGTGTGTGTGTGTGTGTGTGTGTGTGTGTCACTGTAGTTGCTTGATGGGATAGAACCTTCTCTCTCTGCCTTGATTTTATTATTTTTATTTGGAATTTAAAATCTGGTTTGAGAAAATGTGTGTATTTATGCATGTATGCACGTATATGAATACATGCGCAGGGCATGACATGCATAGAGAGGTCAGAGGACGAAACTTGAATTTAGTTCTCTCTCTTTCCGCAGAGTTCAGGGTACCAAACTCGGTCATCAGGCATGGTTGCAAGTGCCTGTACTTTTTGAGCCATTTTGCCAGCTCGGAATCAAGTTTTCATTAAATGTTAGCCGTGGGACTCATCTTCCGAGCCCTAAAGATAATAGGATTAAGAAGCCCATCTAGGAGTTTTGTTAAGACCTAGTTTTCAAAGTTTGTACAATGTAAGGTCTTGACCCCGCCCCCCCGCGAGACAGGGTTTCTCTGTGTAGACCAGGCTGGCTTCGAACTCACAGTGATCCTCCTGCTTCTGCTTCCCGAGTGCTGGGATTAAAGGCCTGCGCCACCACGCCAGGCTGCAATGTAAGGTTTTAAAAGCAATCAATAGAAATTTATAGCTGAGTGTGACGGCACATGCTTTTAATCCCAGCACTCTACAGACAGAGGCAGACACATCTCTGAGTTCTAGGTCATCCCGGCCTACATAGGGAGACTCTGTCTCTACTGGAAAAAAAAGCTTAAAAGAAAGCCAGTTATGGGCTGGAGAGATGGCTCAGAGGTTAAGAGCAGTGGCTGCTATTTCGAAAAGGTTCTGAGTTCAATTCCCAGCAATCACGTGGTGGCTCACAACCACCTACAATGAGATCTGGTGCCCTCTTCTGGTATGTGGGTGTACATGCAGGCAGAACACTGTATACATAATAAATCTTAAAAAAAAAAAAAGCCAGTTGTGCTAAGAAGCTGTTTTATCTGGAAGAATGGCTTGTCTTTAAGCAAAAAGGAGCCCCAAAAGAAGGTAGGGAGATGTTGTCTTTCCCCCCTTACTTTTCTGTGAACTCTCTGGTGTTGTATTTGCTGACATGTTCCTATAGAGAGGATCTTTTCCATCTACTGCCCAAGGATGGTCTGGGAAGGGAGCAGGTAGGTTTAGATGAGGCAAATGGGAAAGGGTGCTTTCAGGGTACTTTTTCTCAAATACAGTTTTCAGAAAAGTGTGGCTTAATGATTGCAAAGTTAAGCCAATTCCACAGCCTTTTTGTTGTGAGCCTAGCCTTTAATGGCTGAGCCATCTCACCAACTTTCCATACTATCTTTTAAACATCATTCAGAATGTGCTGTGCTGTGCCTCCTGAGTGGTAGGCAGAAATGATTGAGCAAGTGTATTATCACTTCTGCATAGACAAAGCAACTTACCTCATGAATGCGTATGCCTGCCTTTTCTGTTAATGGTGTGCTGATGATAGTTGCTCAAGCTTTAAATGCTTTCATATATGTTCACTCCCAATTTTGTATGCTGTTCTCCAACTTCATGCTCTTACCTCAGCAACATAGTATATATGCTTCTTAGCAAATTCAGAGTGATTTGTCAAAATTTGGATGTACCAAGAGTCAGTTCCTCATGTGAGTGTCTTCTGTTAAGGAGAAAAAGCCTGTGCTACCCTTCCCGGGTGGATTACTGAGAAACTTCATCTTCCCCTCTGATGTCTACGGTTTCCTCAGGTGCCTGTCCTCACTTCCTGCCTACATCTTATCATTTTTCCCTGACAGTCTGTCTTTAGTCCTTTGTCTTGCTGTGGAGTAATTTTCTGCAGGCAGCTACCTCCTATAGTTTTAACTTTTAGGGGAGGGTATGATATTTTTGAGATAGGGTTTCACTATGTAGCCTCAGCTGCCTCTGATGCTTCACTTTTCCAAGTACTGGGGTTATAAGTATGAACCTCCATACTAAATAGAAATCAGCTCTTCCACCAGGTGTTTGAGATTGAATCTAGTGTTTCACACCTGCTAGGCAGTGATCTCCTACTAAGGTACAACCCCAACCCAGTAACAAATAAACACACACATATATAGCCCTCTATATCCCAAGGTCAATGACAATAATAATATTGCCATTTTTGAGACAATGTCTTGCCATATAATGTACTCAAGCTATCCTGGAACTTACAATATATATAGTTGATGAAAGTCCTAGACATTTAAATTGCTGGTAACTTTACTGACTCCTTTAGAGCTGTCTCATATTTCCTCCCCAAATCCTAGACTGACTAGGTTGTCACTGTGGCAGAGGATATGAGCTAAATATTCAGGCAAGGATCACGTTCTATTTTATCTACCCTCCTCACAAGTCCTAGCACCCCTTGCAGTCTAGAATAATACTCTGGTTAACATGGGGAATCATGTTGCATTTCTCATTTTTCCATATTGGGGAGAATATGTGCTCTGCCCTACTTGAGAGAGAAAAGGACAGAGGTAACATTTGCCCTTGTGCTGACTTGGATCATGACAGCCAAGTATTGATTAATGATTTAAATCTTAACATACTTTAAATTTAGAGACTTTCCCACTATTCTACTCTTACTCCCTCCCCTTTTAAATTTTTTTCTTTTTCTTTTTCTTTACTTTTTTTGTGTGTCTGGGGGGTTAGAGTCAGTCCTTCTTTTATTTTGGAAATTGATTCAGAGTCTTATGCAGGTTAAGTACATGTTTTGTTTCTGAGATGTACCTCCAGCCTGGATGCTTTTAAGAAGTGAGTGTTAAGTTATACAAAGACTATGAAAATACAGCGATAGCTAATAAAGTAACTGTTATTCTCTGTTACATATGTGATGCATTATTCTTCATAACTCTGTAGTAAGAAGACTATTTATAAATGAAGACTCCTAGAGATAGATTAAAAAGTGTATTTTACATAAACTAGAATCAGAAAACAGTGGACAGTTAGGTCTTTTGGTAAAACTTTCCTTGAAAACTCTGATCTATATTCTCTGCTTGTAGCTACTAGGGAAAAGTACCTACCCAATAATAATAATACCATAGAAAATGTAATTGTACATTTTATAGAGTGTCCGGACAATGCAGAATCCCATTTAGCTTTCTTTCAGCTTATTTTGGGTGGGGCAATTTAATCCTTACATTGTAAACAGTCTTACTGTATTTGCATCTAGGCCTTGCCCATCGACCAGCCTTTATTATCCACTAAATACTTTGTGCATTTTGTGGTTGAAATATTTTTATGTAAATTGTTGCACACTTTTAGGAATAAAGAGAAAAGCACCTATGACTACAAATGTTCTATGGTTTATGCCTTTGTGTCTTGTTGACAATAAACAATTTTGAATATCAATGTCAGATAACCTGTTTATGTGCATAAGAACAAAACCATGCCTTGTGGAAACAGATCCCCAAGATTGGAGTGACTGTTGCTTCTTTACATGAGACAGTAATTTTACTGCTTTCTAAGCTCACCCTTTCTTGTTCTTACTGAGCTCATAGCTGGCTGGTTCAGTTCAGGTTCAGTTCTGGCTCAAACTCCTCCCAGCTAATTTATACAATCTGGCTTTTCTCTTGGTCCCTGAATTGCTTTGCCTGGCTTCAAATTAACTCTAGCAATCTTTTCTAATCTTCTGGCTCTTTTTCATTTTGGCTTGTTTGCTCTTCACCTGTGTCCAACTTGTTCTCTCATTCAGCCCCTCTCTGTAAAACTCTCCCAGGAAAACTATCCCTTCTCCTTTCATTGCCCTTTAGATAGCTTCCTTTTCTCTCTCTTCTTTTAAGAGTTGGGCATAGCCTATTCTGTCAAATTTTCTCTGATTTGTCACTTATTCTGCTACTCAATTAAACATCACTTTCAAACATAGGTGCTTCCGTCTATGAACTTTTACCTTCATTGTTTAGGATTGAAGGTGTGTACCACCATGCCTGGGCCTAAGCTTTTCTTTACCTGATACTTGCTCAATACCAGGCTGGCCCTCAACTCAGATCTGCTTGCCTCTGTCTCCTGGATTAAAGCCTTGTCTGCATTCCAGCTGCATAACACAGACCTAGAAGGTCCTTGGATGTGATTTCTTGCCAGAGCAGCCATGTTCTGAATTCAAATTCCTCTACATTTACCAATTGCGTTTTTATCTCTTGCTATAGTTAAGATTTATTAAAATGTCCAGCCATAAGTTTTTCCCACTTCCTGATGGCAAAGTTCTGTTATCTTATACCCTCTAAGTCACTGAGCTCAAGCTTCAGTCATATGACTCTTTTCTGATACTCTCTTACTAAGAAGCTCAGGGGTTGCCTTTGGTGTTTCCATTTATGTGAAACTTTGAAGTTAGACAAAATTATAGAGATAGATACAAGATGATTAGTTCTCTGGGCTCAGGGGAGGAATGACAGTAGAGGGGCATGGGAAAGCCTCCTGGTGTTACCCACTCTGTGGGTTCTTATTCTGTCAGGAGACCTGGACAGAGACGTAGTGTTTCAGACACAGCTTGTTCTTATAGTTAAGCATAAGGGAGGCAGCCTGGGGGAAGCGTGACTGACGCCAAGTCCAGACATCAGCAGGGACCTGTGCTTCCTGTTCTTAGCGCACGGAGTTAGGTTAAGGATCTCCTGCATTGTGACTCTTTTGGTCTTTTTTGTTGGTGGTGTTTTTTTGTTTTTTGTTTTTTTTTGTGGGGGTGGGAGGAGCTTCACCATGTAACCTTGGCTGGCCTGGAACTCACTGTGCAATAGGCTGTTTGGTTGAACTTACAGAGATGACACTTCCTCTGCCTCCAAGTGTTGGGATCCAATGCTAGGTGTGCACTCACTCCTAGCCTTCATCAGGGTTGGTTTTTCCAGGAGTGTCTCATTACCATGTTAAGTCTATACCTGGGACATGTGATTTTTAGTATTTGAATAAGACGAATGTTATTCTGTGCCCATTTTATGCATGTATTTGCCCTTACTATCTGAGAAATCGTTGTTTAGGGCAAGCTAAGCCAGTCAGATTTAGGGTATCAAATAAAGATTATACTATTTTTTTTATTAATATATAAATTATGTATAGTATTTCTTTTTTTCTTTTTCAAGACAGAGTTTCTCTGTGTAATCTTGGCTGCCCTGGAACTCACTCTATAGACCAGGCTGGTCTTGAACTCACAGAGGTCCACCTGCCTGTGCCTCCAGAGTGCTGGAATTACAGGCTTGTGCTACCATTGCCCAGCTCAAAATTAATTTCAAATAGTTTTTCAGAGAAAATTGTTTTTAAGATTTAAATTTTTATTTCCTTTTTTTGTTTTTTGATTGTGTGAATATGGATTATGGTTGTGGCTGTTGATCTCATTTGTTGTTATGTCTTTTTAGTTATCATATAATTGTATAGAATGCTTCATTGTGAGATTCCCAAGCATGCATATAAAGTACTTTGACCACTTTAACCTGCGTTAAAGACTTTTCTGGGGAATTGAAGAGGAAGAGACAGATGGTTCATGCTTAAGTATGAAGTTAACAATGTGGTGATTGAGATTAAATACTAAATGTGGACCAAGACTTTGTCTTAATACTTTAGCTAAAACCACTACAATATAGTTGTGCTCACTGAAGACTTTTCTTTTTTTCAGACTCTACAAAATGGCAGATAGCTTGGATGAATTTATTGAAGAGCAAAAAGCGAAACTGGCCAAAGACAAAGCACAATTGGCGAGTGACCCACCTTACATGGAGATGAAGGCAAGACTAGTAATTATTTTTCAACATGCTTTATTAAATTGGATCTGGTGACACATGAGAGGCAGAGGCAGGTGGATTGCTGTGAGTTCAAGACCAGCCTGATCTATATAGCAAGAATTCCAGGCAGAGCTACACAGTTAGACCCTGCCTAAAAACCAACCAACCAAACAGCCAACAACCAACCAATCAACAAACTGATCCAGTCACCCCCTCCAGACCCTACACGTTTCACTGAGACTGTTCTGAGGATTACGCAGTGAGAATCTTCTGCTTCATACTTTTGTTTGATGGGGACACCCGTGTGCTGATTGTGAGAGCCTGACTCTAGACATGAATTGCCAGATTTTGAGTGCATTTTTTGTGGGCTCACAATCTCCTCTCTTGTTGGAGCTCTAATACTTGATAAAGTATTTAACACGATGAGGAGGAGTGAGAGGCCCAGAAGTTAAGCAGAACAGATGGAAAAGCAAGTTCTCAGATTAAATGAATAAAAAGTGTTTTAAAAATACATATTAGTAAATTTATTGCAATGATTTATTTTATACTATTTGCTTTTTAGAACAAGTATTTTAATATATTTGTTTCTGAAAAGCAGTGTCTGGAAAGTTTTCTTAAATTGCTTTTATTTTTATGTAGGAGTGATTGATTTCTTCCATTTAGCAAATATTGAGATTGTAATGGGAGCCATGCTGGGTTCTGGGAACGGTGCGCTGATGGAGACAGATGCCATCTCTCAGGCTCAGTGGGTGTTAACAAGACACAGTCTGTACCATATGTTCTACGATAATGAGATTATCTCTATATAATGGCTTGCACAAATCAATTTCGACTTACCTGGTTCTCACTGTCTCATTTGGTTTAGCATCTGTCCCACACAGAGATAACAAAATTGTGATGATAATTGTGACATTCTTTTTTTTTTTTTTTTAAGATTTATTTATTACGTATAGTGTTCTGCCTGTATGTACACCCACAGGCCAGAAGAGGGCATCAGATTTCATTGTAGATGGTTGTGAGCCACCATGTGGTTACTGGGAATTAAACTCGGGACCTTTGGAAGACAGCCAGTGCCCTTAACCTCTGAGCCATCTCTGCAGCCCACCTCCCCTTTTTCTCCAGACAGGGTTTCTCTGTGAAGCCTTGGCTGTCCTAGACTCACTTTGTAGAGCAGGCTGGTCTGCCTGGCCTGCCTCTGCCTCTGCCTCTGCCTCCTGAGTGCTGGGATTACAGGCGTGCGCCATCACACCCGCCTAATCCTGACATTCTAACCATACATTTTATTTACATAGCTAAACGTAGGAGTCTTTAAATGCGAGTAGAGCATAACCTTAAAAGGCTCTATTTCAGTGCACCTCTTACTATAATTTTCAGGTAGTACAATGAGGCATTGGGAAGTTAAATACTGAGACTAAGATGCCAGAGTTGGTGATAGGCTTTGATTCCTGACACTGGCTAAGTGCTTGTCCTTTTAAATATTGGCCATGGTTGTCTTCCTCCCAAACAGTCTGTGTAAAAGGAGTTATGGCCAGAGCTTTCTGTGTAGTGTTTCCTCTAGTCATAATATCTTTATGAAGTAGGGGCGTTTTGTTTTTTGTTTTATTTTAGAGATCAAGAAAATGAGGCCCAAAGGATAAGTAGTTTGTTCAAGTAGACACAGGGATGGATTCAGATTGATACTCTCATCCAGTGGCAGGGCATGCTCATAATTGCTTGATACCCAGGGTGAGTGTGCATGTTTGAGCGTATTACTGTATACAACTTTATTAAGTAATCTTTATGTACCACCACTTCAAGATTCACTGTTCGCTGAGGCCTTGTAGTCCCTCCCTCACCATCTCTGGGTCTTTTAATCTTGCTCTATCTTTTGTCTTCCTAGTCCTTCCCTGTAAGTGTGTGTGTGTGTGTGTGTTTGTGTATTATATGTTCGTATAGGTG
Source organism: Acomys minous (assembly GCF_964271855.1). Classification (NCBI taxonomy): domain Eukaryota; kingdom Metazoa; phylum Chordata; class Mammalia; order Rodentia; family Muridae; genus Acomys; species Acomys minous. Next base: position 108,803,659 of record NC_140483.1, on the reverse strand, counting down.
TGTCCACAGGTTTGAGTATGTGTGGAAGGAAGCCTCATGTCTACACTAGGTGTCTTCCTTGATTGCTGCTACCTTCTTTTTTGAGATGTGTGTGTGTGTGTGTGTGTGTGTGTGATGTATATGTTCATACGGATGTGTCTACACATACATGTGGCTTGTGTGTGTGTAAGGGAAGCCTGATGTCCCTTACAAGGGAAGATTAGGTGTCTTCCTTGATGCCACCTTCTCTTTGAGCTCCTCTCACTCTCCCTGGAGTTTATAGGATTTGCTGTGCTACCTGGCCAGTGATCGTCACACTCTGTCTGTCTCTGATCCCTCAGAGCTTGGGTTACAGACACATGCTGCTGGGCCTGCTTTTACATGGGTATTAGGAATCCAAACTCAGGTCCTCAAACTTGCCGAGGGTGCTTCATTGACTGAGCCACTTCATCTGCACTCTTTCCGTATCATGCATATGTAAGGATTACATGTAAACAACATTATATAACTAAGAATTATATTTATTTTGTGTCCTCCAGCTGTGTATAAGCTCTATAGCAGAAGCTTCTCAATTTTTTATTTTACTCTTAGTTTCTAGTGTCTGGCACAATGCATTTAATAGAAACTCAATTATAAGGTGTCAGAAGTTACAGTATGTAGCTGATTTGGTTAACTTCCGAAACTTTATATTAAAATCTGTGCCAAATTATTTAGTGTGTTAAATAAGTTTTGAGATGAATTGTGTATTTTATGGAGTTCTCCCCTTTCATTTGTAAATGTTCATGTCTTTTCCAGGGAAAGGCATCGGAAAAACTCTCTGAAAACAGTAAAATATTGATCTCTATGGCTAAGGAGAACATACCACCAAACAGCCAACAACCCAAGGGGTCCTTAGGTATGGTACTACATGTGTGGAACTGACTTTAAGATCTCCTTTGCAGGGCATTGAGAAAGACGTTTGTTTCTTATTTGCTTTTTTTTTTTTTTAATTTATTTATTTTATGTGTATGAGTGATCTCTCTGCATGCCCACCAGAAGAGCGCATTAGAGGGTATAGATGTTTGTGAGCCACTATGTAGTTGCTGGGAATTGAACTCAGGACCTCTGGAAGAGCAGACAGTGCTCTTAACTGCTGAGCCATCTTGAGGTTTGTTTCTTGAGGAAAGAAGAATTCTTTGGAACTTTATTTGGAATCTTACATGTGGTATGTGGACTGCATATGAAATGTAACTCAGAGAACTCTGTACTATTTCATTGACATTGTCTGAGTGTGGTTGATGGAATTAGACACTGTGTGACATTAACAATCCTGTAAGTGGTAGAGGAATGTATGTCTTTGTACAGTGACTAAAATAAATACCAGAAACTGGGTATGTGACACTTTGTGATCCATAGGTAAGCATAGTGGTATGTGTCTGTAATCTCAGCACTCGAGAGCAAGACAGAAATGCCAAGGCAGAGCTCAACCCAGGCAAGACAGCAACTCAGACAATCCTTTTTAGTTAAGACTGAGTGGAACCCTCATGTTTTGTCATTCCAAAACAGGGAGAAGATTTCAAATCTCCTTCAGTTTCCAGACACATGTGGTTTTGTACTGGTCCCACAGATTATCTTTCAGAACATGCTACACCAGGCTACTTTATGATTACACTTAAGTAATTACTTGGTTATTCCAATATTTTTAGGGCTGACCAAAGTACCAGGCATGGTTTGAAGTACTTGGGACAGACCAGGGAAGAAATTGTACAAGTTACCATCTCCAGAGGCAGGCGGATCGCTGTGAGTTCAAGGCCAGCCTGGTCTACAAAGCGAATCTAGGTCAGCCAAGGCTACAGAGAAACTCTGTCTTGAAAAACCAAAAAAACCCCAACCAAACAAGTTACCATCTCTTTTTAAGTATATAATACATACACGAAACCCACCATGGCGATTGACATTGTTCAACATATTTTTACGAGTTGGTCTTAGTGTTTGAAAACAGAAAACACTCCAGCTATGGCTAGGGAGTCTGGGAGGGATCATTAGTGTCTTTGCCTGATGTCACTGAACATGTATGTTTCTCATAACATGCTTACTCTCTGAGGATTCCTGGGACAAAATTGCTGTTGAGCCACTGTATATGCACAGCTCAATAGCAAGTTCTCTGTGGTGCTAACACCATATTTATTAGTAGGTTAGGCTAATTATATAGTGTGTGACATGGTATGAAGGAAAATTTAGAGCTAATGTATGTGTTCCTATATAATAAAATTTGTCAGTTGTGTACCTCACAGAGGCAGTACCCACGTACTTTATTCACCTATAATGTGATGGCTTGCTCTGCTGCAAGCTGTTTCTGAACTGCTGGCATTTATCATGTAGCCAGACCATAACAGGGATCACAGAAATAAGGTATAACAGAGATAGTTAACTTTAGAGATATGTGTGTAGTCATTAGAATATTAATATATTTTGGACTTAAAAAAAACCTATGTGTAACATAACTAAAAATTAATTACAAAATAGTCCTCTCCCGCCCCTTTTTTTTACTTTGGGTTGAGTCAGGGTTTCTGTGTGTAGCCTTGGCTGCCCTGGACTCTCTTTGTAGACCAGGCTGGTCTCAAACTCACAGCGATCTGTCTGCCTCTGCCTCCTCGAGTGCTTGGATTAGGGGTGTGTGCCACCATGCCCAGCTTAATTTTAAAAGTTTTGAGTGTGTTTATGCATGTGTGTACATGAGAAAGCCTGTTTTTGTTTATTAAGAGCAGTAGACGTGCTTTCGTTTAAAAATCAAAGTGCCTGGCAAGGTGGCTCAGCTGGTAAAGATGCTTGTCACCAAGCCGGAGGAGCTGAGCCTGATCCCCAGGACCCATGAGGTGGTGTGCACATAAATATACAAATATGTTCAACAAGAAGGAGTCAAGGATATAAAAAGTATATAAAGTATATAAAGAGTTATTTTGGTAAGGACTTTTTTGTGTGTATGTGCATGCACATAGGCATATGTGCGTAGACATGTGGAGGCCAGAGGCCGTCCTTGGGTGTGGTTCCTCAGGAGAGGCCCACTTTTTGCGACAGGGTCATCAGTCCTTCACTGTTAGCTGACTTTGCCAGTTAGACTATGCTTGCCGTTGGTGCTGCAGAGGTTGGGTCCCACTGTTTCTGTTGCATGCCCAGCGTGTGCCAGCACACCCTGTCCTCTACATAGGTACTGGGGACTGAGCACAGGCCTTGTTCTTACATGGCAGCTCTTTACCTGTTGAGCTCTCCACAGCCCAGGGGCTGGCCTCCTATTGGATCTATAAGGTTAATACTGCTGCCGTACTGCTTGTTAAAATTATGTCTTAGTATGAAGATTTGGAAACCTTATTAAAAACTACATACATGAATATTATCAATAGTGTGTATCTTGTGTGACTCATTGATGGTGATTGAAATATTTTCATAAAAAGTAAGTCAAATATAATGAATCCTTTTGATTCAGTCATTGTTTTCACTGGACTAGTTAGTTCATGATCACAGATATATTCTTTGTTCCTGCTTTGCTTTTAATATGTCAGTGGATCAGAAGGGAGGCTAGCTAAGAGATAGAATAGATAATGGGTTTTTTACTTTCTTATTAGACAAACAGCCCAAAATGATTGCTCTACTATCAGTATCAGGTATAAAGATAACTCATTTTGATTCTTACAAATAATAATAATAATAATAATAACAACAACAACAACAATAATAATAATATATAATATAACACTATATTATATATTATTATTATCTTGAATTATCTTTCTTTTTTTTTTAAATGAGCAAAAAATTTATTTATACACTTCTTGCATTTGAAGTACTCTTCGACGACATCCTTGGCCTGAGATTCTTTGCCATGGTCCTTAACCACTACACAACTGCAACCAAGCACTTTCCGTGGCTTTCCCTCTCGAGATCTTACAGAGGCCTACCCATTCCCCCAGTTTCTTCTTGTCATCAACCTTAATCAGGTTGGTCTGGTGCTCAGCACACGGTACTTCCACCAGCTTGACGTATATGGGTTCATCGCAGTTGATGCCAGCACACAAAGGTGGTCCTGGCGCTTGTCTGAGCCTTTGGCAGCTTTGCGTAGGCCATGTGCTAGGCCATCGTGGATGAGGGCGGTCTTCAGCACCTCTTGAAGAGCAGTGTTGACGTCCATTACATCTCCAGCAGCAATGCCTTCCTCGGCCATGGTGGTGGGTTATGGGTGAGGCCAAATCTTGAACACACCTGAGCCTCCGCCTCTGCACCACTCGTGGCGGCAGGGGAAAAAGCTATTTTGGATTTTCAAGACAGGGTTTCTCTGTGTGACAGTCCTGGCTGTCCTAGTAATAACTTTGTAGACCAGCCTGGCCTGGTCTGAACTCAGATCCCTCTGCCTCTGCAAATTATTAGCTAATAACGCAACTTTAGGGAAATGAGATATTATATTTAGTAAAGTTTCTTAATCTCTAAACTCTTTAGTTTCTTTAACTATAAGATAAGTTAGATAGTACTGGGGACTGGCGAGATGGCTTAGCAGTTAAGAGCACTGGCTGCTCTTGCAGAGGACAAGGGTTCAATTCCCAAGACCCCTACAGTAGCTTATAGCTGCCTGCCTGTAACACCTGTTTCAGGGGCTCTGATGCCCTCTTCTGACATTCTTAGGGACCAGGTACACATGAGTTGAACAGATATATATGCAGGCAAAACATTCATATAATAAAAATAAAATATGTTAGATTATTTTTAATTTAAAATTTGTATGAATTAAAATTAATCCTAAGGGATAATTAAAAATTAATAATAGTAGATTCTTTTAGATACTAAGTCATTAAGTTTAGGTTAAATTACTGAAATTCTAGGGCTCACTTTGTCTTGGTTGGGTTGCCATGTCTTTGTGATGTGGCATGCTTGTTTTAAGTTTGTGTTAAAAGTAGTTGATGCTGAGCCACGCTTGAAATACCAGCATTCAGAGAGACAGAGGCAGGTGGATCTCTAAGTTTGAGGCCAGCCTGTTCTACATAGTGGGTTCCAGGACAGCCAAGACTACACAGAGAAACCCTGTCTCAAAACAAAACAAAACAAAAATTATTCTAAACAATTTTCAACAGAAACTTTCATATTATATTTTTAAATGAATTGCATATGCACATATACCTTAAACAAGGGTTGTCATATATACAGTTTTGTTGTCAAATATAACCTTACATTTCTCTCAATATAAAAAAATACATACCATCTAAAATATTTGAGACTTGTTGCTTTCTTAGTTTAAAAGGAGATACAATAATTTAACCTTTTCCTATTAAGGAAATACAATAACCCATCCTTATTTGTCTTTATATTTCTATATTCCCCCTTTTCTCACCCCCCCCAACACTAGATAGGAGAGAAAGGATAGAGGGGAGAAAGGGAGAAAGAGAAAGATATCCCTGAATTTGACCTTCTTTACTTTGTTCCCTCCCTAACCATGACACATAACAATTTGCAGCCACCCCCTCCCGTGATGACAGCAATCCATAGCCCACTGAATGGCCACTAGCCACTCACCCCTCCTCTGGGGAATGAGGGTGTTGTTATCTTAAATTGCTTCCTGCTGTCTAGGGCAATGGCATTTTTTGGGGACCCTAAGAAAATTGAGATATTGGCCAAGTCCTGGGAGAGCTGGCTGTTTGACTTGCTGTCTAGTCTGTGTGATAGGAAGGTTCAGGGATTAACTCAAGTTGTGGCTGAAGGAGGCTGTGAGGCTGGACCATCTGAGGCCACCCACTTTGAAGCTGTCCTGGATGCACATTTTGAAGAAACAGCAAATTAGGCAGTCTGGAGGCTGGATCACCTGGGCTACTTGTTTTGTCTTCACTGATGTTTGGTCCTTTTGCTCTGAAAACACATTAAAAAAAAATAGGTACATTTCTGTATAAACATATGTATAGGATGTGTGGTATGCACAGATCAGCTAAAGATTTTCTGCTCTATGTTTGAGCAGATGAAAGGTATCTACCAACTTCATAAGTTCGTTTGAACTTGTTAACTAAACTCCATCCATGCCATATGAAAGAATGGCTTGAAATAATAAGTCACGAGGACCAGGTAGCCAACAAAGACATGTCTCCGCCAGTTTCTTGAGCTGTTCCTATGTAGGGGGATCAGCATTCCAATCACCTGCTTTTTAAATTTTAACTTTAATTTTTTTGGGGCGGGGGGCTTCTCCCATGTCAGTAGCCAATATTTTCAGAAAGTCTTCCATGGTCAAATCTAATCTTTATCAACTTTGAAGGAATCAGAAGCTTTTCATTTCCTGTGGAAGTAAAAGCTTATCTATTCCCCAATCCAACACATTTCCTGATTTCCATTATGAGGTTTACATACCCTTAAAGTATATAGGTGGATTTAATTCAGCAGTCCCTTCTAAAATACAGTATTTTTCAGCAGCTGTGCTGCTTTTAAAAATGTAAAGTTATTACGGCGTTATGTAATCTCTCTATGGGAGATCTATATTCCCCTTCTGTTTTATGAGCGTAAAGTGCAGTTAGATCTTTCCATAATCGCCTGACTTGTAGGGTTGTAAGGTATACTTGTAACATGTTTTATGTTATAATATTTGAAATATTGTTGCATTTTATTGGATACATATGCTGGAGCGTTATCAGTTTTAATCTGTAAAGCTATCCCTAAGATAGCCATCATGTCTAATAAATGTGTAATTGTAGAATCAGCCTTTTCAGAACTCAAGTCAGAAGCTCATTGAAATCCTGAATAGTTATCAATGGTATGATGTACATAACTTTAATTTTTCAAACTCTGCAAAATGACATGCTTCCATCTGTCATTAAATTTTTTTTGGGTACCCTTACGGTTACTTCTGGCAGGTAATGGAACTTGATGATACAAAAATACAAAGAACATAACAAAGAGCAAGTAGGACAATTTTTATAATTTCTGTGATTTGTCATCAGGTATAGAACATTTTTCTTTATTATTCTACTACTTAAGTGATGCCTTTTATGAAAAATTGAAGCTTCTAATACATTTCCTATTAATGATTGATCTATCTCCTTATTTCCTAGTGCAGTGATCCTGGAAAACCTTTATGAGACTGAATATGGGTTATACATAATGGATGATCCCTGTTTTTAATTACCTGTGGCAATTTTATAAATAACAAAGTTAATTTTGTATCATTTGGAATAAGTTCAGTAATTTCTGTATGCAAAACAACTCTTTATGCATATTGAAGGCAACTATATGAAGAGGTTCTGGAAAACCTAACAGAGACATGAGATTAGCATATAGCTCTGATTTTTTGAACCAAAGCATATGGGCTGTGAAGTGCTTTACTTACATTTCCTGACTTGTACCCTGCCGGTCCTGAATTATTGGCACCTGTATAAAAGGTAGGAACTTTAGAAATTGGTGTTCCTCTCAGTATATGAGGAAAGATCCAGTGAATTGTTTTTGTAAACTGAAGTAGCTTGCTTTTGGGGTATTTGTTATTAATTTCTCCCTCAAAAAAAAAATCATTGCAAGTTCTTTGCCAGTGTTCACTGATTTCCCATAAAGAGGTAATTTCAGCATTAGCATAAGACACTATAATCTCTGCTGGATTTGTTTCTGTTAATTTACAAAGCTTTATTCGTCCTCCTTTCACAATTTTGAAACCTTTTCTATAGGTTTTAAGTTTTTTACTGTTTATATGCTAAAAATAGCCATTCTAAGATATTATCTTCTCTTTGCATAAGAATTCCTGTAGGAGAATGAGTAGAAGGCAACATTAACTAAAATACAGTCAGGCTTGGGATCCAAGTGATCCAAATATGCATCCTGTAATTTACTTTCTACCAGAGCCAATTGTTTTTCATCTTTAGCTGATAATATTCTTGGATTATTTAAGTCTGAATTACCTTGTAAGGCATGAAATAAATTATTTAACTCTTGAGTAGTTAATCCAACTATGGGCTGTAGCCAGTTAATATAATAAGTTATCTTTACTTTTAAGGAAAAACAAAACCAGAAAAATTTCTGATGACGGGACCATTAATATTGAGCTATTCCTTTTATTAGTTACAACAAAAAACATTCAAACAAAGATCAAGTGAAGAAACAACAAAATTCTAAGTTTTGGGCCAGCTGTGTTACCTCGTGCTGCAGCAGTGGAGCAGGTGTTGCCACTCTGTGCTGGCAGGCACTTAGCACACACAGGCTATCAGGGCTAGAGAGGTGCTGAGTTCCAGCTGCCATCAGTTCCTTTTTTTCTACTGGGAATAGTCTTTTTCCACCCTGTATTTCTATCACTTGTAATTTAGCATCCCATCTCTTGCTTCTCTCCTTATTTAAGTGCTTTGTTTGATCTTTCTTAGGAAATAGAAGACTATAGTCTTACCAAACAAATTATACTTATTTCTGTGCTGACAGTCATAACTATATAGGGTCCAAGTGCCCTCTGCAGTAGTTTTTCCATATTTTAAGACAGAAAATATTTTCTTTTTTAATCTAACTCTCCTTTATTTTGGAGACTTCACTTTATTATTTAAACAGTATTTCTTTCTGTGACTGTCTATATTCAATTTTTTCACTTTCTTCAGTGTCTGTGCACATTCACAGAACATTTCTACTTATTTCTCCTTTTTTCACCTTCATTTGTTATTTAAAGTTAATAGTTCTTTCTATGACTGTCTATACTTAGTTTCTTTGCTTACTGTGTACATTTCCGTCTGCCTGTGTGTATGAATTAACTGCAAAGAGTGGCAATATCTGTAAAACTTTCTGACCTTATTCAGTAACCAAAAGTTTTCCTGCTAGTTAAGTAGACAAGAGAACAACCATGAGCAGTACAGCAGAACAGAGATTTGTTAGGGAGTTCTTCACAGCAGATAAGGAGACAACAAAGGAAAGATGGAAATTGTGTATTCACACTGGGATATCGTGTAGTAATGGAAAGACAAGGTCTGAGAGTAAAACCTGCGATCTCTCTGTGGTTTGGGAGCAGATCGACTGAAGGCTGTGATGTGTCCCAGTTGGAACATAGCTTGTGTGAAGACCTGGGTTTGATCCCAGAGCCATATAAACTGGCTGCCTTGGCACATACCTCCAATTTCAGCACCAAGAGGGTAGAAACAGGAGCGTTAGGAGTCCCAGTTGTCTTTGGCTATACAGCCTCAGCTCCATGAGACTGGTCTCTAAATAAACCAAAAAGTCAAGCATAGCATATTAAATTTGGGTTTTGTTTGTTTGTTTTTGTTTTTGTTTTTCAAGACAGGGTTTCTCTGTGTAGCCCTGGCTGTCCTGGACTCACCTAGTAGACCAGGTTAGCCTTTAACTCACAGCAATCTGCCTGCCTCTGCCTCCCGAGTGCTGGGATTAAAGGCGTGCGCCACCATGCATATTGTATTTGTTAGTTTTGTTTTGTTGTTTTATTTTACACAGGGTTTCTCTGTGTAGCCCTGGCTGACCTGGACTCTTTGTAGACCAGGCTGGCCACAAACTCATAGAAATTCACCTGCCTCCACCTCCCTGAGTGCTGGGATTACAGGCATGCGCCACCAACACTGGCTAGGCTTGTTAGTTTTTACTGTTAACTTTACACAACCTGGAGTTACCTGGGAAGGGGGAACTTCAGTTGAGGAATTGCCTTGATTGGATTTGTCTGTGCCCAATGCCTGTGGAACTGCCTGTTTTGACATAGCTGTGGGAAGTGCGGTTATACCTTCCCAGGCAGGAGGGCTTGGGCTATGTAAGAGCGCTAGCTGAACAAGTCAGTAAGCAGCATCCTCCATGGTTTCTGCTTTAGTTCCTGTTAGAGTTTCTGCACTGACTTCCTTTACTTACAGACTGTTACCTCGAAGTATAAACCAAAACAAACCGTTTCCTCTCCCAAGTTGCTCTTGGTCATGGTGGTGACACATTCTGACCAAAACAACGTAATGATCCATCATTAATTCCTTTATAGTAGGCATTTGGCAAAATCCCTTCTAGTGAAATCCAATTCTGTGTCTCTTGTGTGTGGCACCTATATAGCTGAATTTGGGTGAATAAAACATATGCACCATAGAATTATTAAAAATGTGAAACTTTTCCCTCTTAACTATGTGTGCGCTTCTAAAAAAAAAAATCCACTGAGTCCACTTAGTGCTGCTTCTCTATGCGAGGCTGTAGGACAGCCTAGCCTCTGAGGGGGCCACATCCGAGGAACAAGCCAGCACTACATCCTCTCTCACCTGCCAGCTGCCAGTAACTCCTTAGCCAGGGTGGATCTCTGTGTGGTCCTCCTGCCTGTTTTGGTGTATGGATCTTGGTTTTGTGCTTGCAGTCATAGCTGCTGTGGGGCTGTAGTCTTGTCGGTGGTACTGCTGTGTCCAGCAAGCACTATTTTACTGTAGTTGTCTCTGTCTAGATGAAGTTGAAGCATATTCCATTTTTTTTTTCTCCTCTAACAGGAAAGGTTCTGGTCTTCTGGAGTTGAAGCTCCTTTACAGGCAAACTTAGAAGAGTTGTCTGTTTTCTGTCTCTAATTCCCCTCTCTTCAACTTTAATTATGCTTCCTCTTTTGCTGATTACCCACAGAGTTCAAGGTCACCAATAATCCAAGCACAGCTACATTAAATTGTTGCTTCTGAATTTTCATTATTTATTTATTTGGTTTTTTTGAGACAGAGTTTCTCTGTGTAGCCTTGGCTGTCTTGGACTCACTCTGTAGACCAGGCTGGCCTTGAACTCAGAGATCCACCTGCCTCTACCTCCCAAGTGCTGGGATTAAAGGCGTGTGTCATCACGCCTGGTAAACTTCCATTTTAAAAAATTTCTTCTTTATGCAGCATTTTCTCACTTTTTTCGTGATCTGTTGCCTTCACTGGGTTTGGCAGCCTCACTTCTGTTTTCTCTCTTCTGCTCTTCCTCCCTCCTTGTGCAGAAGACCATTGACACAGTTGACCTTGAGCTGCTTGTCCTTGGAAAGGTTTTCTTCTAAGGTTGGCATGTGCTTTGGATTTACCTGTAAGTGGTTCCCACACTGATGTAAAACTACCCCTCAGTGATGAGATGGGAATGGTGGTGCACCCCTTTAATTCCAGCATTAGAGGCACAGCAGTTGATCTCTGTAAATTTGAAGACAGCCTGGTCTATATAGCCAAGTTCTAAGCCAGGTAAAGCTACATAGTGAGATCTTGCCCCCCCCCCCCAAAAAAAGGGGAGGGGCGGGGGCTCACTGTGCCCAGTTTGTGTAAGGCACACAGATGTTGTTGACCACTCTCTTTGTCTTGGGAAGCTTAGAATCTTGGTCATTCTTTTTTTTCTTTCTTTTTTCTTGTTTTGTTTTTCGAGACAGGGTTTCTCTGTGTAGCCCTGGCTGTCCTGGACTCACTTTGTAGAGCAGGCTGGCCTCGAACTCACAGGGATCCACCTGCCTCTGCCTCCTGAGTGCTGGGATTAAAGGCGTGAGCCACCACCGCCTGGCGAATCGTCGTCATTCTTTATAAAGCCTTGGGCAGTGATTCTCTAATAGCCTCCTGGGAGACAGCACCCCGCCGTCCCAGCGTGTGGTGGGAGAAGGGGCCATGTTCTGTGTCACTCCACTAGGGAGGCATGCTCTGCAGCCTGTGCCTGGGGGCTTCTGGATTTTGCTGCATGTGCCTCTTCCTACTTTTTCATCTTTTTACTATAATAATGTGCAGCTGGGATTGGTGATTTCTCAGCACGGTGAACTCTGCTCAGTCATCAGGCCTGAGGGCAGTCTTAGGAGACCCTCAGCACCCTTTTGTCTTTGTGTGTGTGTGTGGTTTTTTTTTGTTTTGTTTTGTTTTGTTTTGGTTTGTTTTCTATCCACTTATCCCTGAACAGGAATGCATTCTGTATTTGAAGTCCAGGGGTGATTTTAGCTACTAGATGATTCTAGAAATCATCCCTGGTTCTTGGATAAAATGCCACCAGTCAGCACTTCAGGTTCCAAAATAGACTCTGTGTATGTGTGCACACACGCTCCAGAATCACATTGGGAAATCTGCAAAGCAAAAACACTACAATTTACCAAATAAGGTGAAGCGATTATGCTTGTTCATAGACCTGATATGGTGGGTTTTTTTTTCCTGTTTCTGTTGTTCATGGCCTTGAACGTGTGATTATCTCGTTTCAGCTTCCAGGTACTGGGAGCGTTGGTGTGCTTCACTGTGCTTGGCCTCTTTCAATGTGGCTGACTGATGTTAAAAACCAAATTTCAAAATAATTTTATGGAAACTTGGGAAAGAAAGATTATCCAAAAGCCAAAGTACATATTTTGTCATTTAAAAAGAATGCAAGAAAATAAGTGGCAGAAAAATTTTATATTGCTCTAAAATTTAGATTATGGCATAATGGAGGGAGTGTAAAGATTTAGATTAACTAAGGGAGATTACTGATCCCAGCAACTTTTATTGTGGCATACATAGTATTAGGTTTACCTCACTGCTGATGGGCATGCTGACTTGCGTTGAGTGTCCAGTGGGTCTTTGCCGGCTTTGCACAGTGCAGTGTTCACGTCTTTACGTGCCATCTGCTTATGTAAAGGCATGTAATTACTGTTGGTTAGTTACGGGACTCAAGCAACAGGGAAAAAGCCTCCCTTTGTAAACATTGTAAACTCTCAGGGCAGGAAAGGGGCTAGTTCCTCCCAAACCCCCTCTCCAGAAGCTCTAGCCCCCAGGCCCCACCTTGCAGACTTCCCTAACTGTCATTCCCAGCCTGAGGTGGGAGTGCCCAGGCCCAGCCTTACAAGAAACAATCCCGTTAATTCTGAACTCTGAGCTCCCCCAAACTCAGGACTTGAAATCCCACCAATCCTTACCTGGAAATCTCTACCCTGAAAAGCTCCACCCACTAAGAAATTCTATATAAGCTCTGCCTACTGTTCAGTTCCCAGCAGAGTCAACTACCCCTGGATTTGTCTCTCACAGTAAATTCCTTTTATTAGATTTGCTGCCTGGTGTGACTCTGTCATTGGAGGAAGCCAAGAAGCAAAGAAGGAAAGAAATGAAGGAGTGGGGCTTGGGGCTGCCTTGCTCCTCAGCTCAGCTGGGGATACCCTCCCTTGGGAACTAATGCTGAAGAGGAGCCAGGGGCAAGGCAGAGCTGTTACACTGTACCCCTCAAGCCCAGCCAGGGTCTTCTCCCTTGGGGCTGCATTGCCTCTGCTGAGGAGGCTTCCTCTCAGCTGTGTGGGTAACTGGGCTCCCATGTCTCAGGATGCCTTTCCATTGGGATAGTGTACCACCTCAGAGCTGTGTGGTTCCTTGGCTCCTGTGTCTCAAGGTACCCTTACCTTGGGACACTGGTATCCTTACCTTGGGACACTGTCTTTCTTACCTCAGAGCTGTGTGGTTCCTGGCCCCCAGGATACCTTTCTGTCCAAGCAGGAATGCTGACAATTACTTCCTATACTTTATCTTGGTTGTTACATAACTTTCTCATGGAAGTTTATTATGAAAAGAAGTAAACGCGCTATAGGAATTTGTTTCACACAGTGTTTCTTATGAGTACTTTCTCAGGAGGCATATTAATTTAAAAATTACTGTATGCTTTAGGTTTAAATAGTTTTTTATCCCACATTTTTTACAAAAGCCTAATATTTCTTGATTGCTGGTCCTGAAATATGATGTCAACTGTAGTGTCACTGATGCATATTTGAAGTGACATCACTTTAAATGACACTAGGACCTTTCTTGCCATTAGTATCATCAAGGACAACAGCTAAGTAGGTCTCACTTTTTCTTAGCTCAAGTTTAGGTGAGTAGAATCTGTACAGTTAATTTTATTTGTTTAATTTTTACTTTATTGTGATATGTGTAGGATGTGTGTATGAATGTGAGGTGCAGGTACTGTAGAAGGCTGTGGGGCTCAGACAACTTGCTGGAGTAGGCTCCCTCCTGCTGTGGGCTCCAGAGATTGAGCTCAGGGCAGGCTGGTGAGACATGTGCTTTTATCTACAGAGGCATTGCACCATTGCACCAGATTTTTCTTTGTGGTTTTTGAGGCAGGTTTTTCGAGAGACTCACTTTGTAGACCAGACTAGCCTTGAACTCAGAGATCCACCTGCCTCTGCCTCCTGTGTGCTGGGATTACAGGCATGTGCCACCACATCTGGTTGACCCTTTTGTTTTTATGACCCACTTCTAGGTTTTAGTGCTGGATGATAAGATAAGAATTAGATGGTATGTTGACTAAACATTTTTTTTTTTTTGACAAGATCTCACTATGTAGCTTTACCTGGCTTAGAACTTGGCTATATAGACCAGGCTGTCCTCAAATTTACAGAGATCAACTGCTGTGCCTAATGCTGGAATTAAAGGAGTGCACCACCGTTCCCATCTGATTATAGATTGATAATAGAGGAGGCTGTATGAGCACCTACTAAGACAGTGTTACAGATAGTATTTGAATCAGCAGTAGAAGCCAAAATACCTTCCTTTTGCATACTGGGGATTGGCTTTGTGCTGTCTATGAGGAGTTATATCTGTAAGTCTCTTTACTTCTGAAGCAGCATCTTACTAAGTTCCCAGACTGGGCTCAGGCTCACTCTAGTCCAGCCAAACCTAAACTTACAGTCTGTTTCAATTTTGGAGTAGCTGGATTTGTAAAGATGGAATACTCTAAGTAAAGTTGCACTTAATAGGGTCAGTAATTATAGATGAACATGTTTCATATTTTCCTTCAAGTTCTTCCAGAGAGGCCTACAAATAGAATTCAAAATTGTAGTGAGAGACACCAGAAGAATATGACTTTTCAGAAAGCAGCCAGGTGCTTGTTTGCGGCCTGGGAAGGCTGGGCTTTCACCCACTGTTGTCATTTACTCCTTGGCATCATAGAATGCCCATTGTGACCTCATGCCACAGACATGTAACTGGTGTTTCATGTATATAAATTGTATGTTGGGTGTTTGAAGTTGAGTGCAGCATGAGATTTGTTGATCTTGTCCTTTAGTTCCATATGCGTACTTCCGTGTGAATGAGATGGAGCGTATATGTGAAGATGTCATAATGAAGCCATTATTTTGTATGCTAATTAAAAAAGTAAAAATTAACCACAACAAAAAAGTAAGGCCAGTAGTGCCTTAGCAGGTAGAAGAATTGCTTGCGCCTAGGCCTAATGATGCGAGTTATCCCTGGAATGAGCAGTGTAGCAGGAGAGAAATTGACTCCTGAGAGTTGGCCTCTGACTGCCATGCATGTCCTATGGCATATGTATGTGCATTTGTGTGAGCTCACATACCCACACACGTATACACACACAGACAAAAACCCTATTACTATTCCCCTCTCTTGGCTTAAATTCTATATTTAAAAATGTAACACTTGGGCTGGAGAGATGACTAAGAGGTTAAGAGTACTCTCTGCTCCTCGAGAGGTCCTGAGTTCAATTCCCAGCAACCACATGGTGGCTCACAACCATCTGTAATGTGATCTGATGTCGTCTTCTGGCATGCAGGTGTCCATGCAGATAGTGCTCATATGCATAAAAATAAATTATTTAAAAAAAATTTCTTTGGGAGGGAAGAGTCCCCTTTCAGGATGGTACAAAGTCAAGACATAAGGAATGCTTTAGGTGCCTTTTATGTGAGTTGGGGGAACATGTGTTGAGATGCCCTGCCTGTTAAAATCTTTATCACCAAGCAACTAAATAGGCCATATATACACGTACATACACACACACACAACGTACACACATCTAGGTGTTTTGAGACAGGGTTTCTCTGTGTAGCCTTGGCTGTCCTGGAACACTTTGTAGACCAGGCTGGCCTCAAACTCACAGAAATCTGCCTGTAAGTACTAGGATTAAAGGCAAGTGCCATCACGCCCAGCAGGCCACAAATTTTTAAGAGAATTTCACAGTGTTTATAGTGTAAAGTTAAATTTAGTGTTTTATAAAACAGCAGTCCAGCACTTGAGGAGGCAGAGGCAGAGGCAGGCAGATCTCTGTGAGTTTGAGGCCAGCCTGGTCTACAAAGTGAGTCCAGGACAGCCACGGCTACACAGAGAAACCCTGTCTTGAAAAAACCAAGGGGGTAGGGACCAACAAAAGCAAAAACAAACCCCACAGTAGGCATCCATTTATACACACATGTTCTTGGTTTTTCTGAGTTCAGTGATATAAAACAAACAGAAACAGATGACACATGATTTCTTGAGTTCTAAAGAATGAAACAAAAATGAATATTTTCATGACAATTTATAAATTTAACTATTTCTTCTGTTGTACTTGAGTATAAACCTTTTCTTTTAGAAGTTACAATTTTTATTTTCTTGTTCACAATTTACTTACCTTAGGCAGGGTCTTATGTGCCTTGGGCTGGCCTCAAAGGCTTTGTAGCCAAGCATGATCTTAGACTTCTGATCCTCCTGCCTCTCCCTCCCAAGTTCAGGACTACAGGTTTGTAGCACTGCACTGTTTATGCAGTGCTAAGAAGCCAACTTAGGGCTTTGTGTGTGCTAGGTAAATACTTGGCCAATTGAGTCACATCTTCAGCCTTAGAAATGATTATTTTTCCTAAAGATTTAAAGATTACGTTTGCTTATTTAGTGTGTGTGCATATGCCATGGTTCCTGTGCGGGAGCTAGTTTTCTCCTTCTTCGGTGTGAGTCTGGGGAATTGAACTCAGGCTCTCAGGTTTGGTGGCAAGTCTTGCTCATCAGTCTCCTGGCCCAGATGTGATGAATTTTAAATACACGTTGTACAGTGATTAGTGTTGTCAAGATCCCAAAATAAAACTTAAAAATTTGAATTGTCCATAAGTAAACAGCACTCAGAATTGAATTTTTCTTTAAAAATTGACATCCATTTACAGTGTCTATGTAGAACTTGCATGAACAGATAGTAGTAATGGCTGTAAAACATTGTGAATATACCTTGTAATGTCACTGAACTGTATTTTAAAGGATTTAAAAGATATTTAAAGTGGCAAATTTCAAGCTAGCATTGTGGTGCAGTCCTGTAAGGCAACACTTAGTGGAGACAGCAGCGTCAGGAGTTCAGGCCACTCGTTTTCTACATAGAGTTAATGCCAGCCAAGGCTCTGTGGAACCTTGTCTTAAGAAATAAAAATGAGAAAATAAAATGGCAAATTTTATTTGTTGTTGATACAGAGTTTTACAATCTAGCCCTGACTGTCTTGGATCTCACTTTGTAGATCAGGCTAGCCTCAAACTCACAAAGACACACCTGCCTCTACTTCCTGAGTGCTGGGATTAAAGTCATTTACCACCACGCCTTGCATTGTATTTTTGTTTTTTATAAACATTATATTTTGCATATTTTGTCACACATATAAGCTGTTAAATGAAGTCAGAGTTGATGGATGGGATTTTTGGGATTGTCATCTCAGTAACTTTTGACCGTAATAAGCATTTGTAAGAATACTGTTGTTTGCTAAAAAAGAATATTGTTATTATTATTAGCAGTCTAAAAAAGCAAATATAAGAAAATATATTTGTTTTTGTTGAAGTTAAAGTAAAATTAAGGGAAACAAATGTAATTAAATTTCTTGGTTTAATTTTGCTGTCTGCTAGAAAACAAGATATCTGGGTTGGTGATGTAGCTCTGTTGGCAGAGCGCTTGCCTTGCCTAGCATGCACAAATCCCTGTGTTCTGTACCCTTAGCATCATATAAAGTGGGCCATCTCAGGACTTGGGCGATGGAGGCAGGAGAGTCAGAAGTTCAAGGCCAGCCTGTCCTACAAGAGGTTCAGGCCAGTCTTTAAACAACAGCAACAACAATAAAAACCAGTGAAGAGAATTAAAGCCAGGTGCTAAATGATGATTTGTCTAAACAGGGAGGAAAATGATAATACACTTATAAATATCCTTGCATATATAGTAAGCTGAAATTATTTTAATATTTGCACGTAGAAGACTCTCTGAAGGAGACCTAAGGAGCAGTGTTCTGGGCACAGGGCAGGATGCCTGGGCTCACAGTGGAATGATATTTACGCTGCATCTGTGTTCACAATAGGAAGCCTGATTCCAGTCCTTCTGTGCTTTGTTACAGCAGGGAGGGAACCTTTTTGAAGTTGCTTTGAAATCGGATCTACAACCTAAGCTGTTTTCTTTTTCAGGAATTGATTATGGATTAAGTTTACCCCTTGGAGAAGACTATGAACGGAAGAAGCATAAGTTAAAAGAAGAACTGAGGCAAGATTACAGACGCTATCTCACTCAGGCAAGTTGTCCTGTTAATGAGCTGTGTTCTGTCTGCCTGAATTCATCCCTAAAATTTACTTTTGGAAAGTGTTGATCATATGTGCTATCTGGCCAACTATTATGGTCAACATTAATTAACTCCTGGTGGAAAAAAATGTGAAAATTTGTAATGTGGAATAATGTACTCTTCCTGGATTTTTGCAGTTCATCAAGGCCCTGGCTTTAGTCTCCATCACAGGAGGAGTTTTTACTAGGAAAATGGGTTTTAATATGCAATGAGATTGCCTACTGTTAGCAATGGTTGTTATCTGTAAAGCTGTTCTTGTCTGAAGGAGCATATTCACTATTCCCTACAAATTACACGGAAAAGTTTTAGTTACTAAACTTTCTATTTAATAAGTTAGTAAATATCTTGTTAACAGGTGTACTAGCGGCTATGTTCAGTCATGGTTTTTCATCACTGTGACAAAGTATCTGAGGGAAGCAGTGTAAGAGAAAGGATTTTAGAGGTTCAGTCTGTGGTCAGCTGACTCCGTTGCTGTGGGCCTGTGGTAGGATGTGCAGCAGAGCAAAGTCCACATATCATGGCGGGCAGGAAGCCATGGCTAGACAGGAAGGATCTGGGACCAAGTGACCTGTTTGCTCCAGCAAGGCTGGGCTTACCAGAGTGTTCCCGTAGCTGAAGGTTAGCCTACAGCAGGAGCCTCTGGGCCATGTCATATTCAGATGTTAACACTCACTGACAGTCTTGCTTTATTATTTAATATTGTATCTAGTGGAACTTTTTTGCAATTATCAAATTATCTAATTGTTAAATTATTGGTTTATTGTAAGTTTGCAATGTGGTTTCCTTTTTATGTTATGAAAAAATTTGAAGCAGTCATGTGTCTAGTCACCCACAATACTCTTGGTGTCTCCTTTGTGTTCTAAATACTTGTCCCAAATTGTCTCGAATTGACTTGTAATTGGAAAGAACAGATTGTTACTGAGGACATTTTATCAACAGTTTGTTTCTCTTGACTTTAGGGCATTACACAAGCAAAAAGAAAGGTAGGGTTGCCTGCACAATGTTCTCTTTTAGTTCCTTTTTAAAAAGGTGTAATAGCTTATAATCATTTGCTCTTACGTGACTCAAATCAAGTAGAAAACAGCTTCATTTGAGTTCTGAAGCTTTTGAATGACACCTTTCTGTGTCTTTGCTTTTGCCAAGATGACTATCACACATTGTAGTTTTTTATTGGTCTAGTCATTGCTTTGATTTCTGCTTTGCATTTGTTTTTGTTGCTTTCTTTTCTTTCTTTCTTTCTTTCTTTCTTTCTTTCTTTCTTTCTTTCTTTCTTTCTTTCTTTCTTTCTTTTTCAGAGCTGAGGACTGAACCCAGGGCCTTGTGCTTGCTAGGCAAGCACTCTACCACTGAATTAAATCCCTAACCCCTTTGTTGCTTTGTTTATAAATATTCTGAAACTGTTGTGTGCTTGCTTTTAGCTTGTCAATTTTTGTTCCACAATTTTTATTGGTCACAAGATAATAGTCAGGATACTTAAAAATGTTTTGAACTATGTATTGTCATGATTTGAATTACTGGATATTTTTGTACCAAGTCAAGCTGATCACATTTGTTAATTTATGTTAGAAAACAGAGCACCAGTTAATAGTTACAAACTATTTGAAAATAATCCCACAAGGCTGGAGACGTGGCTCAGTGGTTAAGAGCACGGGTGGTTCTTCACAGGTCCTGAGTTCAATTCCCAGCAACCACGTGGTGGCTCACAACCATCTGTAATAGGATCTGATGCCCTCTTCTGTCATCCAGATGTACAGGAAGACAGAACACTGATAGATATAAATAAATACATCTTAAAAATATAATTCTGTGTATTCTTTGATCACTCAACTGATGTTTAAAAAACACCAGTAGTTTAAATTTTTTTTATTAATTTATTTAGATCACAACTCAATTGTTATCCCATCACTTGTATCCTCCCATTCCTCCCTCCCTCCTGCTTTCACCCTATTCCCCTCCTCTAGGTCTATGACTGAGGGGGACCTCCTCCCCCACTATATGGTCATAGGCTATCAAGTCTCATCTTGGTAGCCTGTTTATTTTTTCTTTGAGTGCCCTCAGGCCTCCCCACCAAGGGGAGGTGGTCAAATATGGAGCACCAGAGTTCATGTCAAAGTCAGTCCCTGCTCTTCACATAACTGTGGAGAATGTCCTGTCCATTGGGTAGATCAGAGTAGGGGTTTAATGTTTACTATTGTATTGTCCTTGGTTAGTGCAATAAACAAAACAAAACAAAAAACAAAACCAAAAACCAAAAACAAAAAACCAAAAACCACCAGTAGTTTTAATATAGTATAGATCCTGTCTTTAAGAGGTTTAAGATTTAGCTATGGAATAATATTTCATCAAGATTAAAAAAATGTTAACTACTGAAAGATATCCATTGGTTAGTGGGAGGTGTCATTTTGAAGGCATCACAGAGTAGGTAGAATTTGGGTATTCAAAAGGCAAAATACAGGAGAGAAAGCTTTTCCAATGGAGAACATAGACTGAAGGAAGGCGTCCACCAGAGGCTTTTGGTTCATTTGAATGAGACATTTGCCAGCTTGACAGCTGGATGACAGCCGTTAGAGAGGGTCAAGACATAATGATGTAGGTAGATAGGACTGTGTTGTTGAAAGGCAGTCCATGTGATGGGCTGTGGTGAGTGTCCACGAAGAAGTAACTGTACTTGTTAGAGACTCGGTTACATCTTAACAGAACCTGTACTAATTACACTTAAATATTTGGGTGTCTCCACACTAAGATCTGAATAAAAGTTCCAATTCCTTAGCGTGTCACACCTCTCCTGCTCTAGCTTGGCTTCCTAGGCCTGTACCTCACAGCTTCTCTCTCTGCCCCTTCTTATTCGTAAGTGTAAGATTAGGAAAAGGATGATGGGGGTGCTGGGTATGTCTCATAAGAACATGGTTTCAGCTTGTGAGACTTGAATACAAAAGGTATAAGGTACTGAAAGGTTGAAGAATGAAAAGCGGATCTAAGATTATGCAAAATATGTTCTATTAGACAGAAGGAAAGGCTTTCTCTCTGGGCCAGCCAAAGGTGGACTGTGGCTAACCAGCCTTTCTCAAAAATAGCTGCCATGCCCAATATCAGTTAAAAAAAAAAGCAACCTGGGGGCTAGAGCTGTAGGTTCGGGGTTCAAGCCCTACTACCACAGAATGAAAAACAGTCTGGGTGGTGGCTGACAGAACACTCTGCTTGAGATGCTCACCAAGCTGGCATCACAGCAATCATGTCAAGCTGGATAGTCATGAGCAGGCATGAAAAGAGAGAAAAGGAAAGTGATGAAGGGAGCACACATCTTTACATTGCCCTGGAGGAGCTGGTTTTGTGGTGGATTATTAAGGTACAGTGGTAAAGTAGTGGTACTCTCATTCTATGCCTTTCTCTAGTTTTTTTTTTTTTTTCCCAGACATGGTTTCTCTGTATAGCCTTGGCTGTCCTGGAACTTGCTCTGTAGACCAGGCTAGCCTCGAACTCACAGAGATCCTCCTGCCGTTAAAGGGTTGACACTTTACCCCAGCTCCTACTTAAAGTCCAAATTTGGATGATGTCTGAGGAGGTAGGAGTTGAAAGCAATAAAATTACACAGGATATGGAGAAGAAGGTATGGTTTCTTTGGTGCTTGGGGTAGCTATGATTTCCAAGTCTGCTCTTGGGTCTCTTGTAGCTTCCAGACTTATAAGTTGCATGGAAAGTAATAATAAAGAAGCTAAGCACAGTGGTGCAGGACTGTAACCCAGTACTCAGGAGGTGGAGGTAGAAGGATCAGTAATTCGAAGCTAACCTTAGATCCATAGCAACATTGAGGCTAACTTCAGCTGCATGAAACCCTGCAAAAAATAATACAGACAAAGGAAATAGGGAGGGGAAGAGAGAAAGGAAAGAATGAAAGAACAACATCAGGCATGGTTGTACACACTTGTAATCTTAGCACTAGGAAACCTGAGATTGAGGATTACTGCAGGTTTGAGGTCAGCCTGAACTACAGAAGGAAACTTTGTCTCAAAAACAAAACAATTAGCCAGGTGTGGTGGTGCTCTCCTTTAATCCCAGAACTCCTGAAGCAGAGGCAGGTGGATCGCTGTGAGTTCAAGGCCAGCCTGGTCTACAAAGTGAGTCTAGGACAGCTTTGGCTGCTACTAACTAACACATAGAAACCCTGTCTTGAAAAACCAAACCAAACCAAATCAAACAATGAGCCTGCATTGGTGGCACACAACTTTAACTCAGCACTTGGCATGCAGAGGCCAGCCTGGTGTACAGAGGGAATTCCAGGGCAGCCAGGGCTACCCAGAGAAATCTGTCTAAACAAACAAACAAACAAACAAACAAAACAATGCAAAAAGATCAATTTAACCATTGCTAGGTTGAGCCACTAAGTAACAAATACTACCTTCTCCCCATTAGTTTTTGAAATAAAAGATGCTTAGTGTTCTTTCTGAGTAGACAGAACAGTTTTTAAATTGAGTCAGTAAATTAATTTCATTTGTTCATAGATGTTTCTTGACCTTAATCTTTTCTATCTGGCTGTCTATTTGGTGTTTTCACTTTGAAGTAATACCCATCTGTTATATACTAAGGACATCTTAGAACTTATCCAAAAAAGCAGCTCAGGATTACCAGTTTTTCATTCTTATGCTGCAGATGCTTACACTCTCTGTAGCCTGCTCTTTTTATTTATCTAGTAATTTTTGATTATAGCACTTAGGTCCTATGTCCTATAGTAGTATGTATGAAAGGGCTATAATAGTCACTGAGTAGTCACTGAACAGATAACATTCAAGTTCTTGTGGCCAGATAAGGTGGCACATGTCGGGGTGCCGGTGGAGTAGGGGTGGGGGCACATGTTAGGGGTGCCGGTGGAGTAGGGGTGGGGGCATTCTGCTCTATTGTGGAATTACAGCTGTCATTTGAGGTTTGGGATTTTCTGTTTTTGTTGTTCATTTCTAATTTTTGAAATGATTAGGTTTATAGTGTACTTCAACATGGTGGTGAGCAATGTTGGGATCCAATCAGTCCTTTGTCTTACTGTTTTCTTTTGCTAGAGAAGCATATTGGAGTTCCATATTCAATTTTGAAATTAGTTTTTGTAACTTTAAATTTATTGAAATTTTATTAAGGCTTGATTTAATTATACACACACACACACACACACACACACACACATGTATATTTTCCATATAGTCCGTTTGTTCTCAGACATTCTATATATGAGAACATGTAAGCACATAGTGCACTGTATTGCAGTTGTTTGTTTGCTTTGTTACTGAGTGATTAGAGGGAACATAAGCTTATCATGGTCTCCTTGACATTTCACATTAGTAACTGGAGAGCATTAAATGGTCAATAATTGTTCAATGACTTTATGAATCCAATAAACCTGATAGACCAACAGATACTGACTTGACCAATTCTTATGATATAGTGTTTTAGATGATATTGCCCATTTTATAAGTAAAGAAACTGAAGCAAAGAAGCTAAGTGACAGTGGAGTGCAGTGGCACACGCCTGTAGTCCCAGCACTCAGGGAGGCAGAGGCAGATGGATCTTTGTGAGTTCGAGGCCAGCCTATTCTACAAAGTAAATCCAGAACAGCCAGGGCTACACACAGAGAAACCCTGTCTACACAAACAAAAACAAAACAAAACAAAACAAAACAACCAAAAAAGAAGCAGTGACTTATTTCTAGATTTGCACTCTCTAACTTCATCTCCCTTCCATCCCCCTGCTGTGTACTATGTAGTGGTTTAGATTATAGAATGTAAAGTTTTCAAACAAAATCAAGTAGCTAACATATATTTTTAATGTGCATATATACAGAAAAATTTTCTATCTACTGGTGAAACAGACCCATCTACTCTAGGAGTTTCTCTTCCTATTGATGAACGGTTATCTGCCAAGGTAGGTGTATAGGATATAGTTTCCTGAGGCTTCAAAATATGAGAGAATATATTTCTAAATATATCATTTCTTTCTACTTGAATATAATTGTTTTAAAAGTCTGTAGAATTTCTAGTTGAGTCATTTGAAAAATTTAAAGATTAATGGTGTAATGTACATTATTTTAAGCATATTCTTTTATTTTATTTACTTAATTAAATATTCAGTTTATTTTTTATCATTTATATTTGAGCCACAAAATTTGTGCTGTGTGATACAGTTATCAGTGACATGAGTAGATGTGAAAGGACAGTGTTGCTGAGTTGTCTGTGTTTGCGTCACTCCACTAATAAAAATCCTTACTTTTTTAAGACATGGTAGCAATATTAAGTAATATATGAGACAAAATGGACAGCTATCATAAAGCAGACAAGTGGGGTGCAGTGGCGCACACCTTTAATCCCAGCATTTGGGAGGCAGAGGCAGGCGAATGTCTGTTGAGTTCGAGGCCAGCCTGGTGTACAAAGAGAGTCCAGGACAGTCAAGGCTGTATAGGGAAACGCTGTCTCGGAAAACAAGGAAACAAACAAAAAGCCGACCTAATTTCTAAATATTCCTTTAGATTGTGTTCATTTGGTGATGTTAAACATATTGGAATTTACCGTCCTAATGCAGTATATATTTGCATTTCAACAGAGCGGTTCCATTGTAGTATTTTAATGTCTATATAATTTTTATCATTTTGTGTTTAGGAGCCCACCTTTAACTTAGGGAGTAAAGTGGTTAATGTCAAGTATTGTAGGGATTACAGGAGGCCTATCGCACCGTACAGCGCTGGGGGAAGGAGAACCAAGCTGTTCTGCAACTGAAGTAGTTCCATTCTGTTAGCTACTTTATGTGTCATGAGTCAGAAAGCATGGTTGTGTATATCCGCACATGGCAAGAGACTGGGAGCCGCAGTGTTCATCAGTCCTTCCCGTTCCTTCTTGTCTTAAAATCACTAGAAAAGCTTGACTTAGGCTCCTAGCTCTGATTTGGGCTATGATTCTGATTTGATAGTAAGGGCTTTCTCCCCTGAAGTTGAAGTTAATATTTGCCTTTCAATTTCTTTGTAAAGGAAAGGTTGAAACTTGAACGCAACCGAGATTACAATCACTTTCTCAGGGGTAAGGAAGAATCCATAGAAAAAGTCAGACAGGTAGAAAAGAATATTGAGGTATGTTTTACTTTACTTTTATAAAGTGATTTTTAATATCACATGCATGAGGGGGCTGCTTGGGGGAGCTTCATGCTTGCTTCACCATCTCTGACTTTATTTTTATTTTAAGTGATGTATG
This sequence comes from Acomys minous, assembly GCF_964271855.1. Taxonomy (NCBI): domain Eukaryota; kingdom Metazoa; phylum Chordata; class Mammalia; order Rodentia; family Muridae; genus Acomys; species Acomys minous. The sequence continues at coordinate 108,778,249 of NC_140483.1, read as the reverse complement.
TATGTATGTATGTATGTATGTATGTATGTATGTATATATGTATATATGTATGGTCAGTGTGTGTGTATGTGTGTGTGTGTTGTATTCATGTAATATATATCAAGACTAGAATAATTGAATGATGAAGGAAGATTTTATTTTTCAAAAATCATTTAAAAATACATTTCCTTTCTCCTCTCTTCTCCCATGTTGCTCCCCTGTTTCCTTTCACATTTATGGCCTTATTTTCTTTAATTTTTGCATATATGTATGATGCATAAATATATAAATATAAATCCATTGAGTCCACTTAATGTTCCTTGCATATATATGATGCAGGGTTGTCCCCTTGGTGTTGGATAACCAATTAGGGGGCTCATTCTTGGAGAAGAGTAATTCTCCCTCCCTCAGTTGTCTGTAGTTGTTTGTCTAGGTGTGGGACCCTTTGAGATTTCCTCTGTCTGCATTACTATGTCGGCTGGTGATGTCATTGTTTAGGCCATATTTAGGCAGCTGGATTGTTGAGGTATCATGGGTTTAGTTTCCCTTCTCACATCAGATTTCTTGGTCCTTTGCTCTTATAATCTTGCTGTCTTCTCTTGCAAGATGTTCCCTGAGCTCTAGGTGTAGGAGTTGTGTATTAGATATAGCCACTGGGGCTGAGCTGTCAGCAAAACTATCAGCAGTTCTCTGCGTTTTGACCAGTTGTGGTTTTCTATCATGGTCTCCCCATCTGCTTTGGTGTGAGGTAAAACCCTGATCTGTGAGTAGGATATATATTTAGAATCTCAGTTCATCCTTAAGTGCAGTGAGAGTAGGAGCTCAAGGAGGGCAGGAACCTAAGCAGAGGCAGGAGCTGATGCAGAAGTCACTGAGGAGTGCTGCTTATTGGCTTGCTCAACTTGCTTTCTTACAGAGCCCAGGACCAGGGATGACCCCACCCACAATGGGCTGGGCCCTCCCACATCAATCACTAGTTAAGAAAATGCTCTACAGGCTTGCCTACAGCCTGATGTTATAGGGGCATTTTTTTCTCTCTGATGACTTAAGCTTGTGCCAACTGTCCAGCACAGAAGGACTTACTGGGACTTCCCTCCCTGGGCAGCTCGTGTAGCACGTTTTGGTACTATGAGAAATGGTCATCAGGGAGGAGGCTTTCAGGCTCCATCCAGCTCCAGTCTTCTGAGTCCAAAGTGCATGGTGTCTTCAAGAGGTTCTTACCTCAACCTCAGGCAGGCAACCAAGGGCAACAGGAATAGCCTGTAATGTGGGGAGTCTCTTGGACTTCCCAAACAACAGTCCAAAAGAAAATATTTCATGCCTAGTACTGAGGTTTTTGTTAGATAATGTATGGCTCTTGGGGGACATTGTCAGCCCAAGTGGCGTACTTTGATTCTTTCCCTCCTCAGAGACAGGGTCTCACTATGTAGCCCTGGCTATTCTGGAGCTTTCTCTGTAGACCAGGCTGCCCTCCATCTCACAGAGATCCGCCTGCCTCTGTCTTGATTAAAGATATGTGGCACTATGTCTGGCTGATAGAACTTCATTTAGCACACACATATATGTAATTTTAGGTAAATATAATTTAATATGATTCTCTATGGCTTTTTTTTTTAAAAGATTCACTTATTTTTCCCTTACGTCTTTTGGTGTCTTGCCTACATGTTATGACTGTGTACCACATGGTTTCATTGCCTTTGGAGGCCAGGGTTAACAGTTGTGAGCTTCCATGTGGATCCAGGGAACTGAACCTCGATCCTCTGGAAGATCTGCCAGTGCTCTTAACCACTAAGCCAGTACTCCTTATGGCTTTTCAAACATCCGTAGTGTTATTTTTCCCTCTTTCATCCCTTTTCTTCTGAACTGACTTCCCTCTACTCACTTCAATTAAAGTCTCCCCCAAGTTTTTCTTATTTCCCCTTCATAGCACCTGTATTTTGCGATTCCCTTCTCTAGTGCTCCTCCTGAGGAAGGAATTTGTAACACACACACACACACACACACACACACACACACACACACACAGACACACACACACACACACACACACACACACACACACACACACACTTTCCCCCAAAATTTAAGGGTGGTTAATGCTGTTATAGTCAAAGCTTACTACATTTCTTTGTTGTTGTCATTCCCCTGCCTGCCTTATGCCTTCTAAGTGCTAAGATTAAAGGCATGTGTCACCACCAACGGTAAAGCTTACCACATTTATTGAGGAAAAATTTAATTTGTAGTACTATGTAAATATTAAGATATGTCTACTATGCCACTTACCATTTTACTATTGCTTGTTTGTTGCTATATAATCAATTTTATTGCAAAGTAATTCTTGGAAGTATTTTTTTCTCAACAAATATACTATAATGCCTTTTTTGATTAAATATCAAAGGTGAGATATATATCAGTGTATTTTAAGGATAGTTATTTTATTTTTATGTAATAAAGACTTAGTACAACTCAACTTTAATTCCTTTATATGATAATGTCTCATTAAACTTTTTTCTTTTTAAATTCAACAGTCTAAGAATCAAAGACATAAAAACCCTGTTAGTCCAAGTAAATTAGATCTACCTCCACAAATACAGACTGCATACACACATTCAGAGAGACCTACTTACGAAGAGCTTCTAAACCAGAGACGGCGAGAGGAGGGCAGATATAGACAGCTGGATGATGAAATTGAACTAAGGAATAGAAGACTTCTTAAACAGACAAATGAAGAAGTAGGCATTTCTAGTGCAAAACACCAAAGCTTTGCCAGTAAGGCTGGTGTTCTAGAGAGAAGAGCTCGCAGATTTAATGAGGACCGTGTGCTTGACAGACAATACTATCGAGATGACCGAGATCCTGACATAAGTGAAGAAATGGACGAGCGGTTTAGATTTGAAAGTAATTTCGATAGAAGACCTTTGAGAGTGTATACAGATGACAGGTATGTTCATCTCCATTTTTATTCTTTATTTACTTAATGTTGATGTTAGTTTTATAGTTATATTAGGGGAAAGCAGTTTTACTTGATTTACTGTATTTGATTAATTCATTCATATTATCTGTTTTGTGAAGCACCAGTATTTTATGTGTCTGAAGGATATCGAAAACACTCAAAGTGAGGACGCCTAGGGAAAGCTAGAAAGTGCAAAGTGTATACCCTTAATCTGAAAGTCAGTGGAAACATTTTCATATAGGGAATTCTTTGTCTCAGCCATGACCAAGCAGGGGAATAAAAAAGAACTAAAATCTTGCATATGAATTTGAATTCTAAAGCAACAATTGATTTAGATTCACAGTCTGGATTTCTGTTGCCAGTGGCATCCAAAGAAAACCCAAGGTAAGAACTCAGGTTGTCTTGGCTCATAGTTTCCCAGATGACTGACGGAGAAACCCCGCTTCTCTCTGTAGTAAGTTAAAAGTTAGGTTGACAGCCACCTCAGTTTCAGATGTTAATATATAGGGTAAAAGGGACATTTTAATACAGATGACATGCTGTGTGCACATTTAATGTTGTACATATTAAGTAGTATCTTTATCAATGTGTTCTAAAGACTTACTGGACTTTGATGTTATTGAGATAACCATAACTTTTCACAATCAGATTTTCAAATGTTTCTCCCTTCCTTTGAACTACTGCTTTTGTGATATTGTTTGGAATTTCCTAACTATAGGCCTTTGCTTTCATTTGCCTTAACATGTAACCTGACATATATTTCCCTAGCCATTATAAATAGAAATGTCACAGGGCTGTGCTTGTCGTGGACCTGCTAACATGAAGGACTTCGTGAAGAGTTACATGTAAATGTTGGGTCCTGCTTTGTTTAATAGTCTAAATATTTAATTTTTTAGTATTTTAGAAAATGTTCTCAAGAAGTAATGCTGCATTGTCAGTATTTTAATTACTAATAGTGGTATAAAGCTGTCGTCTGTTTATTCTGTATCTGAATTAACAGGTATTTGAGGTCAAATTTAATATCTAGAGAATTAGAGATGTGGGTTGTGCACTCAGTTTCTTTGAGCTGAATCTAATTGTTTGAATTTCAGAAAATGCTTCAAATCCTATAGTATCTTAATTAAAAGACTTCTCAATTTGGTAACTGCAGGCACTCCTGGAATCTTGATGATGTGTTCTCTGTACCTGAGAGCTTTCTAGAACTTTTACTTCCTCTTTATGATATTTAGCTCCAGAGTATAATGAAAACATAACTTTAAAGTTTGGAATTTTAAGAAACTTATATACCAGTTGATGTTTTTTTTTCACATAGGAACCAACAAATCAATTAGTTCTATTCTAGTCATTAGAGGACTGCATTATTATCTCATGTACCTCATAGATGAAATGACCTTTCTCCATCAAATCCCTTAAATCATGCTTTGAGAATATTTTACTTAAGTTGAGTTTTTACTTATGATCTCAATTCCGAACACTTTGATTAAACTAGAAGTCAGTGTTACATTTTGTTAATGTATTAGCTGTCATATCTCCATATGTTAGGCTGTTTCTCATCTTTCTTGATGATAATTGGGGTTATATCTATGGCTTCTCTTTGGAAAAGAGAATTCACATTAGTCATTTTATAGTTTATATTTAATGGGTATAGTTGTTAGTAAAAGAAATAACCCAATTTGTTATCTTTAAGATTTCCTTGTTCCCTCACTTTTTTTTTTTTTGTTCCCTCATTTCTTAAAGTCAAGTTTTTTTAAAAAAGGTTTATTTATTTATGTGTGCATAAGCACTCTATTGCAGGCATGCCTGCATGGCAGAAGAGAGCATCAGACAGCAGAGGGCATCGAATTTCATTGTAGGTGGTTGTGAGCCACCGTGTGGGTGCTGGGAATTGAACTCAGAATCTTTGGAAGAACAGCCAGTGCTCTTAACCTCTGAGCCCCCTCTCCAGCCCCCTCAATTCTACTTTTATAGTGATGCTTTATTTTTTATTTTTTATAATTTTGGTATTACTTTCTTTAAATTTATCTTATACCTTCACATACCTGATGCATAATGAATGGGGTGTGTGTGTGTGTGTGTGTGTGTGTGTGTGTGTGTGTGTGTGTGTATTAATACTTTTTTTTTTTTGGTTTTACACAGGGTTTCTCTGTGTAGCCTTGGCTGTCCTGGACTCACTTTGTAGACCAGGCTGGCCTCAAACTCACAGTGATCCTCCTGCCGCTGCCTCCTGAGTGCTGGGATTACACTGGGAGTGCCCAGGTGATATATTTTTTTCTTAAAGATGAGGCAGTGAAAACTCTTCAGGAAATGCTATTTTCCTAAAGTCAAACCATGAACATACCAGTGTTCTAAATAATTAACAAAGTGGGCTCTCACTGTGACTAATGATTTGTATTGTGTTTGTGTGCATCTTTTATGTGTACATAATAATAAGTACAATTGATGTTTACGAGTTCTTTGAAATTGAATAGTGTTTTTTATGATTCTTTGAATTATAGATTCTTAAACTGTAGCTCATGCTAGTCTTTTATTTATTAACTGAGCAGTAGAAGTTAATATGCCATCTTATAATGTTTAACTCTAATATTAACTAGTCAAAGACGTTTTCAGTATTGGAAATGTTGTTTGGTGATTTTTCCCTGTATTAATGTGGTTATTAGCATTTCCATTCTATTTAAATCTTGTTATTTGCACATTTATAGTTAATAGACATTCAGTAAAATTGTGAAATAACATTTCCTCTGAAGCTGGAGTCTGTATAAGCCATGTAGATTAAGTGCCTATTTAGTGTAGCATGATTTATTATGTAAGACAGAATGAGAAGCCTAGCTACAAGTCATCCACTGCTGTTGGCTTCTCACTTAGTGCCTGCAATTCTTCTTCAGAAAGGTCATTTTAGCAATTTTCAAAATGATTGATTGAAAATGCATCCCTGCCTAAGCCTATTGTGTACAATGTACATGCACTTTTATGGAGGCCAGAGGGTTTCAGATTCCCTGGAACTGGTGTTTCAGGCCATTGTTAGCCATTTGATATGGTTCTGAAACAGAGCCAGGATCTTCCGCGAGAGCAGTATGTGCTCTGGATCGCCGTGCCATCTCTCCACCCCTATTTTAACAGATTTTTGCCTTCACACTAAAGATAAAGTTGAGGATAGGAAATATTTATTAGCTACACAAATTGGAAAAGAACTGGAAATGATGGGCAATGTTGGCTTGCAGGTAGCATCTCAGAAGGCCCCGGAAGCAGAACTCAGTAGCAAGGTACACCACTCATGTACATGGATGCATGGAAACTTGCATAGCTTAGTAGCAAGCCACATGATTCACCTGCATGGATGCGTGTTAACTTGCACACTATAGCTCAGGCTGCCCTCTTAACTCATGACTGTCTTTTTGCCTCAGCTTAGTCTACACAGAGCAGCCCTGTCTCAAAGAGAGGGAGGGAGGGAGGGAGGGAGAGAGAGAGAGAGAGAGAGAGAGAGAGAGAGAGAGAGAGAGAGAGAGAGAGAGAGAGAGAAATTATGTGTGCTATATCAGTGTGTAGAAGTTACAGGTGGTATTTTATTTATTTCATTTCATTTTATACTTTATTTTATTTCATTTTATTTTATGTTCTATTTTATTGTTTTTGAGACAGAGTTTCCCTGTGTAGTGCTGGCTTGTCCTGGTCTGTAGACTAGGCTGGTTTTGAATTCATAGAGATCTATCTGCCTCTGCCTCTTAGGTGCTGGGATTAAAGGTGGGACACCCCCCCAATCCTGGTATTTTATTTTTATAATTTGTTCTTTGTAAGTCTAAACATTGCAGATTCAATTCTGAAGTAGGTTATCTTACGGAAAAAAGGAACAAGTATTATTATGTAGGAGCTATTCATTCATATTGAAGCTAGTTGAAAATATCTGTGCTTTTAAACAATTTTCTTTTGAAGACTCCCAATTCTTTAAAAAGCATTAACATATATTAATTTTTAGCGTAAACATGGCTTCTGGTGTGAACTTTTTTCCTTTGGGCATTATGATTTTTAAAATAGATTTATTTTTATTTATATGTGTGCACGTGATGTGGATATCCCTTTGGAGACCAGAAGAGGGTGTTGGGTTCCCCTCCTTGTAAGCGCCTGACTTAGGTTCTGGCAGCCCATTGTAAGAGCAGCAGGTGTTCAAGCGGAGAGAGAGGAGGGGAGAGAGCTTTTCTCTTAACATTTCTCCCTTTTCTTTTGGGAGTAGGATGATGAAATTTTGCAGTTATTTCAGTCTCTGAACCACATTTTGAATTGTATATTAGAGGAAGCAAATATTTTCTTTTATGCAGGCAATTTCTTTTTGACAAAATGAGTTTGGGTCTAAGCACTTTATTTCTTCAAAATGTAAGTCAAATTATATGTTATTTCTATTTTAATGAGTTAACTCCTGTCTCTGAATATTAAGCACAATACTGATAGATTAAGGTGTGGTGTGTGAGCCTGTGTATGTAATACCTTAGACAGGTTTAGCCCTTTGTACAGATCACTTTTCCGTAATAAGGACGGTTTTCTCTGATGTCATTACTAACCAGAAAGCTTCTCAGGCACGGGTCTGAGTAGTCTTGGACGTCAGTGCACTGCTGCTGGGAAGCATCCTGGGGCAGCTCAGCCTGAGAGGCTGAGAGACAGCAACAGTAAGCCACCGCTGAGCATCACCATCTCCTGCTGGCCCCAAGAACACCCGTTAAACCACCATAAAAATGCTAATTGTAAACTGGAGAAATAAGATGAAATTTTATTAAAGTAAACTTTTTTTTTGAGAGACAGGGTTTCTCTTGTAGTCCTGGCTGTCCTGGACTCGCTTTGTAGACCAGGCTATACTTGAATTTACAGAGATCTGCCTGCCTCTGCCTCCCGAGTGCTGGGAGGCGTGCGCCACCACTGCCGGGCAGGTAAACTTCTTAAATGACAGGAAAGTTTGTAAATGAAATAAATTCTATAAAGTTTTTTGTTTTGTTTTTAAACAGAATCAGGTGGCTATGATATAGCTTACTGATATTTTCTTTTTGGGATTTTCAATAGGGTTTCTCTGTGTAGACTTGGCTGTCTTGGAACTAGCTCTGTAGACCAGGCTGGCCTCGAACTCACAGAGATCTGCCTGCCTGTGCCTCCTGAGTGCTGGGGTTACAGGTGTACATCCTCTCCATCCAGCATACCCAGTATTTTCAAGGCCCTGGGTTTCAAACCCACTCCTGCAAAAGGTGAAGTGTATGGGTTCAATATGGCTATTGAATTCTCAGTCTCAGATTTATTAGGAATAAAAAGTTGGCTAAGATTGTAAACTATAATTTAGTTTCATGGCTTTCTATCTGAAGCTTTTTTTGTTTTGTTATTTTAAGGTCTTATATTAGTAACTTAGTTTTGGTCTTTCTATTTCGTCTTTCTATATAGCAACTCACAAACTTGAACAGGATGCCTTATGATTTTGTAGTTCTTCTTAGTAAAGTGTGTAAAGCCTCACCCCTGCTCTTAATTATTTCTGTAGTATTTATTTTATTATTGTTATAAGTGATAGGTGACTTTTACAGTCTTGTGAATGAGCTTTGTTTTTTTTATTGGAAGTATACTTGAGAATGTTTTTTTGTATGGACTGTTCCCGGGAAAGTTTTGTAGTTTTACTTATTAGCAACATCCTTGATTTTAAACATAAATAATTTGTTAAATTTTCTAAGTTTAATATGGTTCAAAATAACTTTTTGGGAATATAGTGCTTGCTGTTATGATCTGTATGCATTGTGAAGAAAACATGCACTCTGTTTTTGTGTGGGTACTTGGCTCTAGCTATTACAATCGTAAGCATATTAAGATTATAAATTCAAATATTGTTTTTAGACAAGTTAGCTGAAAATACAGAAAGCTATAGTTCTTTGGTTAATATTAGAAAAAAATCTGTTTTTATTGTCTTTTAATTCTGGGTCACAAAGGTATGCTTTAAAAATGTTAAGTTTATTTTTCTCTGTATAACTATTAAATATATTTTTACTGAAGTAGATACCTCCTAACCATACCAGTGAGTTTACTTTTGTGTGTCATGTTAGGTCCCTAAGACCGTTCCTGAGCCACTGTACCCAGCTGACAGCAGCGATTACTGTAGCTGTAGGACAGAAAGGCAGAGCAGCACAGGGGAAGGGGCACTGGACGGCAGTAGAGGCAAGCAAATGCTTTCTTTTGGAACATCAGTGAAGAGACACAGAAGATACAATTCCTGCAGTGCTGAATTGGAGCTTGGTGCTAAAGATTTTCTTGAGGGATCTTATATGTATGCCCTTTCCTAGCATAAGCTAACATTCAGGCTCCTTATAAGAAAGTAAGTGTTCATAGCCTATATTGTCTGTAAAAAACAGTATAGTGATGCACTCATTAATTAGTTCCTAGACTGAGGGGAACCTCCTAAAATCCTATGTTGTCAGGTGACATCCAAGAGCTACCTATGTAAGCAGTCTTTTCTAAGTGTAGGCATGTTCAAGCAGATGCATTAGATTTTCTGCACCATGTATATTATATTGATGAATGAAGGGTCTTGTTAATTAAAAACTGGAATTTGTGTTTGTATTTACCTTTGCTTTAATTGGTAGAAATAGGGATGTCGCTAGATTGATGTGCTAGTTTAAAAGAGAGCTGAGCATGTACACTTCAGTTTAAATAAAGCTAGCTTTAAAAAAAAGTTAAATTGAAGTAAATTTAAAATTTAAATATGGGTAAAAAATGGAAGCAATTCCTGTTTTCATGTCAGCGTCACAGTGTTATTAATATATGAGCGCATTTTCTAGAGATCTGTAATCACGGTTCTGCTGTGGGAACAGGTGGCAACTGTGACAGGCAGGCTCTTTGGGGAGTGTGGCTCGTTTCCTGTACAGCTGAGCATGGCCAGTATTGCTAATCTGATCATCAACCTTATGTTAAATATCGTATTACTTTCTCAACCATACTTCTTTTCATCATCTTCGGAAGGAAAATATAATCTCTTAACAGCACATAAAGAAATATGACATGTAAAATGCTAATAAATGTTTATGTAAAAGGTTATGCTGGTTTCTCTGGCACGAGAAATTATACTTCAAAAAACAAATCAGTGTTTGCCAAATGGAAAAAAAAAAGTTGAAAACATTTTCCACTGTTTTAAATGACTGCTTTTTAAAAGAAGAAAATAAGCTCTAAACTTTGTTTTTGTTCTTTACGAACTTATAGTAAAATGAAGGCTTCTTAAGTCTGTTTTGCATCAGACTGTTTTAAATGATGTTTTGTGGCTTTTGGTAGCATTCTGTCATGGGGTTTACTGTGCCAGTTTTTATATTAAAAGCCTTTGTTTTATGCATAGTGAAATCATTCCCAGCATGTATACATCTTAATAAAAAAACCAATTTTGTTTTGAGTTCTGCCTGTAAACTTCAGAGACAGAGTAGGATGGCCTGCAAAAGGTGCCCTGTAATTCCCATATTAGCCAATTGCTAAAAATGTTTTAGTGTGTTATCTTAACTTAAAAAAAAAAAACTCTATTTCTGTCTGTCTATCTGTCTGTCTGTCTGTCTATAACTGGGGTGGTGGCTCACAGGTTAAGAGCACTGGCTTCTCTTCCAGAGGACCTGAGTTCAGTTCCCAGCACCTAAGTTGAATGACTTGCTGCTTCCTCAACTTTAATTTAAGTGGATCTGACACCCTCTTCTGGCCTCCTCAGCATTGGCAAAGACATGGCTTGTGTGTGCACACATGAGGGTACACACATACATACACAAACACACACACAAAAGTAAAAATTAAATATTTAAATGTAAAATTGAAATAAAATATTCTAGAAGTTATAGAAATAGCTTACAATAATCTCAGTTAAAACAAAGAGTATTAGGGATGGAGGTTGTCGCATTATAGAGTATTTTCCTAGTATATTCTTGTCCACTCAAACAACAACAAACAAATTTGAAAATAAACTCTTAATACCTTTTGTTAACTAGCAGATCATACTTGAGGCAAATCTAATTTGAATTAACTTGGAATGTCAGCACAATCCTTTGTTCCTCTTCCTGCTAACACGTGAAACACATGAGATTGTAGAACCCTAGAGAGATATAAGAAGATGCATTGTGTGTGGGGCATGCTCTATGAGGTAATGTGTTTTTAAGGCCACATGGAAACAGACAACGGCATGTGCCTCCTCCGGAGAACGAGGATGATGCCATGAAACAGCCGAACACACAGATGCCATCTGCTGGAAATAAAAGGTACGTGATAGCACTTCTGTCCTTGAGTCTTCACACTCTGAAAGAGCACCTGCCTGAAACTGCTTAAGGAACAAGTGGAAAAGCATAGTATATTAACAATTATCCTTTACTAGTGGAAGGAGGTAACTGGGGAAAAGATGAGGAGATCTTAGGGAGTGAATATTTGTGATTTATTTTTCAGAATTCTTTCTGTCCCTTTCCCTGCTCCCTCTCTTGTCTGTCTGCTCTGGGATTGAACATCCGTCATCGAGTGAGGCAAACACTTTACACTGAGTTATCCTACAACTACAACATTCTTCTGAAGAATGATTTTTTTTTATAAAGCTTGGCAGGGCATGCAGAGCAAGCCCCTCTCATTATAAAAGCATATAAATTAGTTTGAAGTAATGAAGGAGAGGTGAACACAGTGGAATGGTGTCATAGTGAGTTTGGAACATCTTGGCATTGTGGCTGGAGAGATGCTCAGGGGTTAAGAGGTTAGACTATTTATTCTTAGAGGAAGACTCAAGTCTGAGTCCCCACACCATATCTGCTGGCTCACAACTCCCTGTAACGCCAGTGCAGAGGTACCTGCTACCTCAACAGGCACATGCACATAGTTAAAAGGAAATCTATAAAAAATATCTTGAAGTCTTGGTACTGCAGTTGGGATGAAAATGGATTGTTAATGTCCCTGCAGTGTGAGTTTTCACTTTATTTTTGATTTAGTTATTTTTATTGGTAGAGTTTTAGTGCTTACACTGAATTTAGTACTCAAGTTTCTTTTGATAAGAAGGTAAATAACCTTTTAGTTTTATTGTGGTGCTTTTCTGTGTCATCTAAGGATGAATAGTTCTTTTAGAAAACAAAACCTGAAGAAAACACATGTGCCAGTGGGATGTCTCAGGAGGTGAAGGTGCTTGCCACAGGCCTAATGACCCGAGTTGATCCTTGGAGTTCATGTCATGCAGGAGAGAACCAATCACAAGGCTGTCGCCCGCCACATGTATGCCAAACATAAACATAAAATTTAAAAATGATAAAAATGTAAAGCAAAACCACATGAGGTCTAAGGATGCTGCTCAGTTGCTCAGAGCTTGCCCCTTATGGACAAAGCCTGGAATTTAATCCCAGCAGTGTAAACCGCATGGGGTGGTGCACACCTGTAATCTTAGCACTAAGAGGCAGGGGCCAGAAGTTCAGGGTACTTCTCCTAGGCTTTAGAAGGAATTCAAGGCCAACCTAGGGTGCATGAGACCCTATCTCCCCATCCCCCTCCCCCCCAAAGGAGGAAAAGGATCAGGAATTGGTGGGACAGGAGCATGAGGGTAAATGGGGAACTACATTAAATGCATGTGTGAGTATATCACAGTGAAGTTTGTGCAGTCATCTGTGTTGATAAGGAGAACAGAATAAATGACTCTAACGTAGGATAATATTGAAGGTAGTGTGGTGTGTTTTGAGCACTGTCCTTTCTTAGAAGAGATACAAAGTATAAATTACCCTTGGCAGTAAGAGCACTTGCTCTTTGTTCCAAGAAAGTACTCTTTGAGGGTCCTACTTTTTTTTCTTTGTTCTTTTCTTTCAAGAAAGTTAAAAAAAAAAAAGCCGGGTGGTAGTGGTGCATGCCTTAATCCCAGCATTTAAGAGGCAGAGGCAGGCAGAGCTCTGTGAGTTCGAGGCCAGCTTGGTCTACAAACCGAGTCCAAGACAGCCAATGCTACACAGAGAAACCCTATCTTGAAAAACAAAAATCAAAAAACAAATAAACAAACAAAAAGAAAGTTTGTTTTTTAAATTCTTTATGATTTCCCCCCAAAGAGATAATTTTCTCTTCTAAATGGGAATATAATTAGGAGGAGTGTGTGTGTGTGTGTGTGTGTGTGTGTGTGTGTGTGTGTGTGTACACCTGTGTATAATTCGGTGATTTCATATAAAGAAAGATTTGTAATCTGTGGACTTAATGAAGGAAGCTGAAGAAAAGTTATGTGTACTGGGGTCCTTTGGAACAAAGAAATAAAATACCATAGTTTTGATTAGCACTTTGAAAGAAAGGATAATTCATATCACACCTCATTTGTTTTTCTTCAAGGGTTCATGCATGTACATGTGTTTGTGGAGGCTACAAGTGAAAGGTGATATCCTAACAATACCTGGATTTTAATGTTTGCTCTCTCATATTGTTTTAGTGCTCAAGATAACGAACCACCCAAATCTGCTAATGGCGGTATCTGTAGTCCCTTTGCAGGGATGCTGTTTGGTATGTCCAGCACTTCTTTGCAGTGTTGAGTTAAATGTCCTTAGTGAGAACTCAGTGTTGTAAGTAATGATGCCTTTACAAATAACAGCAGACATTTATTGAGGCTTACTTTATGATGGGTACCATGCTAAGCATTTAGCATGCATTGTATAGAACTGTTGATACTGTAAAGCTAGATAACTTAGCTAGATAACTTAATTAGCTATATGACCTGTAGATGATAGATGAAATCAGTTTGTATAATAAGTTTTTTATTTCTTTTTTTAAACTACAATTTTGTTGTCCATGAATGTTTCGTTGTATTCTGTTTTATATGTGACCCTTGATTCTTAGTGTGAATTTGTCTTGTATTTTAGTTCACTTTTTTGAACATTTTATCCCACCACCCTTGTTGTCTTAATCACTATTTTGTGTGTCTGTGTGTGTGTCTGAGAAAGGAGAGAGAGGAGAGAGGGAGAGAGAGGAGAGAGGGAGAGAGAGAGAGAGAGGGAGAGAGAGAGAGAGGAGAGAGAGGAGAGAGTGCGCCTTTGAAACCTAAAAAGTCCATCCCTAGGGACAGACTTCCTCCAACTAGGTCACACTTCCTCTCCTAATCCTTCTAATCCTATCAAGGAATTCCTCCCCCTAGTGACTAAGCATTCCAATATATGAGCCAGTGGAAGTCATTTATATTAAAACTACCACACTTGCTCTTCCTATATAGTTTCTGAACAGTCTTTTTCTTTTTCAAAATCATGATGATGATCCAGATTTTCTTTTCTTTCTTTTAATCAAAGGTCAAGGTCATTACTGAATATAATCCTTTTGGTTTGCTACATTATCTTTGTCCTCATTTCAGAAATGGTGTGGGGAGCCTTGTTTTTTTGCTTATAGCTTTGTATAGAAAAAGAAATTGTTCTTTTGTATGTATTTGTTGTTTTAATGGACACTTTGAATGCTTAGCTAAAAATTTGGTTTTAGTCAGGTACATGAGTAAATTGAATATCATATTAATTTCATCTAGCCTAGATGCTGTCAGTAATTTAAATTTTGGTTTTGAGATTTAGTCACATGGTATTTTCAGACTTTTATTTCCTTGAAATGAATATTGTGAAAAGAATAGTATATTCACAGAAACTTAGCTCTTGTTGCCTATAGGGTTTGACCACTTTGATCTTTTAGATCAGAGTAAAGGCACATATTTATTCTGTATTTTGTAACAAATGGGAAAAAGGAGAAATGGTAAGCTTCGAGTTGACTCAAAAAATAATTTCATCAGCAAGAAGATGAGTCTGCCATATGAATATGAATGGACTGAGTTTACTAGTGTGCTCTCAGGGGCTATGAGTGACACAATAGACTACTAGTGTTTGCAAGAAACCAGGGCAGTCATTTAAACCAGTGCTTCATGCTACCTTTGCGTCTTCCTGTGTGTCCCTGAGCGGGTTTGCGTACACAGGGAGCTTACCTCTCGCTACAGGAGGCGCGTTTCACTCCGTCTAAGGGCTGTGCCAGTCCTCAACATACTCTAACTTCAGGCGTGCTGAAATTTATTATCCTAGTGATTTGCTTCATATTGTTCATTTGAAGCCCTTACTTTAATTTAAGAAAGCAAAAACAAAGCTGAATATGGTGTTGCACACCTTTACTCCCTGTACTTGGAGGCAGAGGCAGAGGCAGGCAGATCTCTGTTTGGGGTTAGCCTGGTCTACATAGTAAGCTCCAGGAGCCAGGGCCACATAAACCAGTGACCCTCAGCCTATGGGTCTCAACCCCAACAGGAGTTGCATATCGGATATCATGCATATCAGATATTTAAATTATGATTTATAGCTAGCAAAATTGCAGTTGTGAAGTAGCAATGAAATAATCCTATGGTTGGGGATCACCACAACATGTGGAACTGTATTAAAGGGTCACAGTGCTAGGAATGTTGAAAACAATTGACACAGATCTTTTCTGAGAGAGATGGGGGGGGGGGCAGAGAGGACGAGAGGGGTGAGGGTGAGAGCTATGTGGAGGGAGGTAACGATGACCAGAGCCGTGAACCACTTAAAAGTATATACTTGAATTTCCACAATTGAAGGCTTTCTTTCTGTTGCAGTTGTTACTGCCTGTTTGTATCTCAGTGCTAGGGATTGGCTCCAGCACCCTGTGCCTACCAACTAAGAGTCATACCTCACAGCCACATCCATGACCCTTCATGCTTGCTTGTTTGTGGTGACTTCTGTTTGCAGAGGGTTTGAGAGTAGGATGTTGGGTCCAAAGTAGTTCCCTGTCTCTCACCAGCAGATGACAGCTGTCAGCTTGTATGACTTGTATGAGAGATGTTTGAAAAGCAGGAAATAGTGTATGCTTAAGACCCATGAAAGGGTCTCTTTCAGGACTATGGTATTGCTTCTCTTTCTGATGAACATCTGGCAGAGACCAGCAGATGATGAGAATCCTTTTGTTCAAGTTTTTCGAGACAAGGTCTATAAGAGCTGAGTACCGTAGTGCACGCCTGTAATCCCAGCACTCGGGAGGCAGAGACAGGCAGATCTCTTGTGAGTTTGAGGCCAGCTTGGTCTATGAAGCAAGTCCAAGACAGCTAAGCTACACGGAGAAAACCTGTCTTGAAAAAAAAAAAAGGAAAATCTGTTGAAGGATCAGCTGGTTTCTTTTCTGTGCTGTATGGTGGCTGCCTCTTCCCCATAGTCTGCAAGCTTTATGATGCTTGGGTATGGATTTCTGACTTACTCCTTGATGTTTATTCAGCTCATTGATTTATTGATAACCTTGGCATTCTGATGAGCTTTTACGAAGTCATAGTTTTGTAGATGATGGAACCTTTTTTCAGTGTAGAGACAGAATAATGTTCTTTTTGTGGCTTTTTATCTTCTATGCAGAAGGCCTCCTCGTTTTTTCTTTTTTTCTTTTTTGCAATAGCTTCCATTTTCTTCTTAATTATATTTATAGGAATCTCAGCTATTTTAACACTTTCTTTTACATTTTGTCGTGTGTGTGTGTGTGTGTGTGTGTGTGTATGAATGTATGTATGTATGTATGTATGTATGTATGTATGTATGTATGTATGTATGTATGTATAAATGACTAGAAGAAAATAAGGGCCTGTTTCCACTTTGGATGGACTTGTTAAATTTAAGAAGTTGATAGAAGCTATTAAGGTATCTTCTGTTGCTTTGATGAAACACTTGTGACCAAGGCAACTTCTACAGAAGAGTTTATTTGTGCTTATAGTGCGAGAGGGTTAGACTCTTTTATGGTAGGGACAACATGGAAGCAGGTGACAGGCAGCATGGCCGGAGAGGAAAGCTGAGAGTTTACAAGCATGAAGCAGAGAGAGCAAACTGGAAGTAAGGCAAGGCCTTAAGCTCTCACAGGCCACCCCAGTGACATACCTCCTCTGGTAAGGCCACACACACCTACGCCTCCCAAACAGTGTCACCAAGTCAGACCAAGTCTTCAAACCCCAGGACTGTGAGAAATAGTTCTTATTCAGACCCCCATATAAGGGCCTGGGGTGAGTCTTCTGTTACCCAGAGGACGGTTTTGGAATTATTAATGCATGCTATGTTTGACCCATGATAAGAACTCATAAATTAAGAAAGTAATTGACGTATTGATGTGGTTCCTGCTTTTTTCTTCCATACTAATTACTTATATACCGAAGTTTCTTAAGCTTGAGTTTTAATTGTGTGTAACCTAAGAGTTAAGGACTTTATTTTTCTTATCTAGGAGGTAATGAACGAGAAATTCTCCAGAGAAAGAAAGAGAAATACAGGCAAGAACTCCTGGAGCAGATAGCAGAGCAACAGAAAAACAAGAGACGGTAAATGAAGGCTCACCTTCAGCAGAATGCTCTTGTGTGGAGTGGCCTTGTGTAAAGAACAAGTGCTTGGAGGTTTTTCTAATATAACTTGATTGCAGCTCACCCCACCATGTCTGCTAGGTTATTGCTCATATACTAAGAAATTGAAAAGTATCTTATGTTTGAAAGCAAAACTAGTAAGCATACACTCGTGTAGTATAAAATATAGTAAATCAGTGTTTATATTGTATTCAACTGTGTCTATAATCTTTTTTATTTTTTGATTAATTTTCCTTTGACAATTTCAGAAATGTAACTAATGAATTTTTTTATTTAATTAATTTATTCAGATTATATCTCAGTTGTTTTCTTCTCACTTGTATCCTCCCATTCCTCCCTCCCGCTTTCACCCTATTCCCCTCCCCTATGTCTGTGACTGAGGGGGACCTCCTCCCCCACCGTATGGTCACAGACTATCAAGTCTCATCTTGGTAGCCTGCTTATCCTGTCCTTGAGTGCCACCATGCCTTCCCCCCAAGGGGAAGTGGTCAAATATGGGCACCATAGTTCATATAAATTTTCATCCTTTTGACCCTCTTTTACCCTCTCATGATTTTCTTAGATAATCTGTGAGACATTAGTTAACGGTAGGAATAAAATTTTTAGTTCTGAAGAATTTGACAGGTACCTTCTTATCCTTTTCCTCACCTCTAAAAGGAAGCTAATACCTTAGTATCTGCTATTAGCTATATTTAAAAAAATTATTTTTTATAGTGTTGGCCTTCAGACCCAGAGCCTTGTGCTTTGTAGTTAGGTAAGCCCTCCATTGTCAAGACTTTCTTTTCCTTAAAGGTTTATTTTTATGTTATGTGTATGTGTGTTTTGCCTGCATGTAAGTGTGTACACTGTGCATGTGGCTGGTTCCCTTGGAGGCCAGAAGAGGGTGTCTGAATCCGTAGAACTGAAGTTACAGGTAATTGTGACCTGCTGTGTGGGTGCTGAGAACTCAGCCTGGGTCCTCTGTTCTTTGCTCCAGTGTTACTGAGACACTCTTTAAAAATCTTTACAGAAAGAATCTTAGCTTTTTGGCATGAAAATATACACATTTTAATGTTTTCGTAAACTATTTTGTTTTGGTTTTTCCTTTTATTCTTTGTAAATTATTTTGCCTCTGAAGTACCTTCAGTCTTCATTTTGAATATGTATCCTAAGTCACTTGACCTGTAAATCATAATTTCCTATGCACTATGATTAAGTATGACTTTGGATTTTAAAATTGTATTATCAATTAAGGGAATTATTTATGTTTGGAGACTTCATCCCCCACCCGCTAAGACAGGGTTCTCTGTGTAGCCCTGGCTGTCCTGAACTCACTTTATAGACCAGGCTGGCCTCAAACTCACAGAGATCCGCCTGTCTCTGTCTCCCTGGGGTTAAAGACGTGCACCACCATGCCTGGCTTGGAGACATACCATATAGACTTTAAATACAATTCTATTTCATTGATGACTATAATTTTGGTTGTGTGCTTACTATAATTTTTGAATTTATAAAATCTTAATTTTGTTTAGAGAGAAAGATTTAGGACTCCCAGTTGCAGCTTCTGGAGTACAAGACCCTGAGAAATCGGTAAGAGTTGTCAGCATCTTTGATTCAAATAATCCTCGAGAGTGTTAGTGGCAGGGGAGGCTCATCATGGAGGGATACTGTGGAGACAACACAGTTCAGTTGTAACAGTAGTGAGCCAAATTTCATTTTCATAAATGTCAGTCATAACTACTGTGATATAGAAATGGCAACTGCAAATGTAGTTCTAGTCTTCCGTGTTACCACTGTTAGTCTTTAAGATGATCTTCCCCGTGCACTGTAATCACTCGTTAGAGTTTGTTTTGCCTTCTGTTTACATGGGCATGCCCATACGAAAGACTGAGATTGATGTAAATACTATTTTTAAGTATGTCTTGACAATTTATTTTTCTTTATAAAAGTAATTTTAAAAACCTGTGACTTGTGTCTTTCACTTTGTTACTGTGAAACTAGAAGGATAATCATACTCTTTTACTTCAATTTTGCAATTCTCAACATCTTTAAGTGGAATGAATCACAAACATCATTGCAGTTAAGTAAGGAGGAGGTAATACTTCATTGCTTTCCCCACAATGTGCTTTGTTTTGTTGTTGGATGTGTAGTGTTTACTCACTTCAAGTTTTTGTTTCTTTTGATAATGATGGTTAAGACCTAATTTTATTAAAAAGTTCAGTCTTTAAAAAGGATCTAGCAAGAGCAAGGTGTGGTGGTGCACGCCTTTAATCCCAGCACTTGGGAGACAGAGGCAGGTGGATTGCTGTGAGTTCGAGGCCAGCCTGGTGTACAGAGTGAGTCCAGGACAGCCAAGGCTAACACAGAGAAACCCTGTCTCGAAAAACAAAACAAAACAAGACAAAAGAAAGGATCTAGCAAATCCTTAAAGTTACTGTTGTCTTAATTATTATTCAGCTATAGGTAACTTACTGATTTACTTAAATATATGCTTGTTGGGTTATCTGTTTTAATATTTCATGCGAGGACTGAATGTTCAGAGGTTGAATATTCTTAGGTTGTGCAAGGTCCTGGTTCAGTCTTCAGCAGGCTGCTGGCCCTAGTGTTTTATATTGCTCCAGTATCGCCCCTTTTTTGTGTATCTGACTGTTCTTATACTAAGCATTTTAGCCTTAGAAATCATTCCTGAACCAGACTTGATCACATTCTTACAGCCACTTGAGAGGCTGAAGCAAGTTCAAGGCTTCTGTGCAGGGTAGAGTAAGTTTATAGCTACTCTGGGCAATTTAATAAGATTCACAAAGTAAAGTGAAAAAACAAAACAAGAAAACTAAAAGATCAGTACTGTAGCTCAGTGAGAGAGCTGCTGCCTAGCATGTGTGAAGCCTTAGGTTCAATCCCTGGTCCCCAGTGATGGGGAGAAAAAGCGCCCTGGTAATATAGCCTTGCAGAAAAAAAAAAGGTGGGGGGGAAGGTTTGTCCAAAGGTAAACCTTTTTTGTTTCTCATTAAATACCTTTAAAGTACCTGTTGCAATAAAAAAAATTAGCTTTTAGAAACTCTAGCTTTTTAATGTAATATGTTGGCATGTTAAATTTTATCATATGTCATAATCTTATTTATTTTGGAATTGAATAACCTAAAAGTGTCAAGTTGAGCAATATGTATTAGAAGCAGTAGTTAAAGGTTATTTATTACATTACAAGGTATAAATTTAATAATTATATACAATAAAAATTTATAAAAATTATATATTATTTTTATAGATTATGTTATTTTTATAAATTATAAATATACAAATACGCATATAAATATATAAATTATATATTTTCTAAATTATATTAATATATATATGAATTTATATTCACATATAAATATGACTATTATATGTTAAACTTACATGACAGTTATAATGAATTAAAAATTGTAGCTTAATAAATTTATTAAATTTATAAATTACTAAATTTCATAGTGTGTCATAGATCTTATATATTCTGGAATTAAATCACCTAAAGAGTATCAAGTTGAATAAATATATATTAGAGGCAATAGTTAAGCATTATTTAATAAATATTTAAAGTATTTATTTTAAATGCACAAATGATATTCTTGAGTAAAGATTAGTAAACAACCTGGCACATGCAGTTGCAGCTCTTTTTGTGAATAAGTTTTTAATCGCGGCACAGCTGTTACTTCACTGCTCGCATGTTGCCTGTGCTGCTTTGGCACCATGGTTGAGTCAGGCGCTTGTAAGGAGACATGTGGCCTGCGAAGCCTTCCTACGGTCTCACAAGTGGCAACTGAGTAGGGAAGTGGCCGATGTGTGACAGTGCCACAACGAGAGGTAACGCCAGGCTGTGGGCTGTAGTTGCTGTGTATTTATTTACTATTCCTGAGCCTGTAGGTGATTTATGTGCTGCTCAGAGAGCCTCAGCTACCTGCTTATAAAATAAAAATGAGATCTTTTTTTAGCTCTAAAATTCTACTTTTCTGTGACTGTCTTAAGTGCCTGCTGGGGTAGAGGGTCCTTGGAGGTCCTTGTCACCTTTAAACTTACGATTCTATGTAACAAACAGGTTGTTTTTTTGTTTTTTGTTTTTTGTCTTTTTCTTTATTTTAGCCTGATAGACTAAAGCAGTTTAGTTTGACACCAAGACACTTTGAAGAGCTGATACCACCTGAGAGACCCAGAGTAGCTTTCCAGACACCTCCCCCTCCTTTATCTGCCCCGCCTGCCCCACCCGCCCCGTCAGTTCATCCCGCCCCTTCTCAAAACGAAGACTTGCACAGTGGACTCAGCAGCACCTTTGCTGACATGGTGCATCCCAGGTGCTTGTTTCAAATGTTTTGTATTTGGGAATTAGGGACGGCCTTGTTGTGTTCTACGTTTAGAAGGGTATGCTGCTGCAGAGGGTGACGTCCTTCGGGCATTTCATGTAATCAGTAACGCTTGCCAGATAATTTCTTTTTATTGTTATTGATGTTCTTTTTCTCTGCTATTAGGAAGATGAGACATCATTAATGTTTCTATTATTTAAAGTGGATTCATGTTTTGAGATGTATTAGTAAGTGCATGTCAGCATTTTTAGGTCATATTTTTAATATCCTTTAACATGCAAAAGTTATGCATTGTTCAGTTATTTCCACTTGGCAATCACTGAATTGTTTCTTCAACTTTATTCAAAAAAATCTTGTAACATGGCAATATCTGTATGGCTTAACTTTAGTTTTGTTTCAGTCCTCTCTGGGCTTACTCTAGGGCTGTTGGGATTATAACCATGAAATACATATTGAGCATGTCATTTCTACAGGAAAACACGCTATACTGCTCTATACCCAAAGAAAACTCTGCAGGGAGATTTTCTGGCCTATACTTATTAATATACTAATTGTAGGAATATGTTTAAATTTGTAGATGATTTTCTTAACTTTTTAACACATATTTCTGAGATGTCCTTCCTTTCAGCAGGACTTGGTCTTTTATTTGAAACTAACAAATTGTAAGGAATTTCTTACAGCATTTCTCAGGCACTTTCTGTTTCCTTTAATGACTTCCCTAATTCAAACACTGAGAGACTGGAATTACAGAGCCGGAAGTGGTTTCTGTTTTGGATTGAAGGTTGGCATGGCCACCAGCTTCCCGGCACTTCATTCAGAAGTGTCTCCTTTGTGAATGACGGTAGCAGGACTTGTCACAGTTAGAGGGCGATGGGGACATGAGTCTTCTGTAATTAGAGAGCATTTAAGTGTTGCTGATAATAATAGATTCCTTTCATGACAGGTATGTGGTTTTTTTTTCCCTGAAGTATCTAGGTTGATGATGGTGAGGTCAGACATACAAAGTGACTAAAGTGTGTGATTTCCATTAAGTGTGCAAATTGCTCACTATTGGGGAGAACTTTGGTGTGACTTAGCCCTCCAGATTCTTTAGGGGGACTTGGCTAGTACTTGAGTAAAAATCTAGAATGTTCCCTTTTTCTTTCCATTTATCTAAAGTAATTTGCCCTCACCCTTTATAGTATTGAGGAAGATTATCCTGGTAGAAACATGCACTCGCTCCTACCCAGTAAAGAAACGGGGATGTACAAGTTTTCATACATTTTAAATTTATGAACTATTGAAGATTATATCAGTACTGTATTGATTTTTCAAGTAACCACATTATGGTTGACTTTCTGTGAAAAAGCAGTAAGTTTTACATATAAAACCTATGCTCTTTGTTCTGGGGAGATAGGATTCAGTCAGTGAAAAGGCTGGGTGATGTGGGTGAATTTGTGGTCCCAGTGCTGGGAGGTTGTTGGCCAGCAGTTTACCAGTTCGTGGCCAATGAACAACGCTGTCTCAAAACACAGAGTGGACAAGCTCCCAAGAATTAGCATGCAAGGATGACTTGTAGCTGCTGCACGTGCGCATCGTCTCCCACATGCACGAGTTCCTACACCCATCAGGGACACTTAGCGCCCACATGGCCATGTGCACAGGTGCAGACACGCACAAACATGTCCATTCTATACATTGGCCCCCACAGAACCATTTGTAGTCCTGAAGTTGTGGTGATCTTTGTCCTCTGTCTGTGACTTTCCTATCACATAACATTTCCTTCCCTGGGACTCTTCAAGCTTTCCTCCTGTCTCTTTAGAGCCTGCACGGCCCTGCTCTGTATTCCTTTAACATTCTTCGTCACTTGCTTTATTTTACTGGATGCTGTTCTGTTGTAATTGCTCATCCATTTCTGTATTATTACTGAGGGACAGGGAGCATACCTTTGTTTACTATGGCACATAATGGCTATTAATTATTACTTAATTACTTGTTTTCATCTTGCCGAAATGTTCCTGAAGTAAAATTTGTTACTATTAGTTTTTTGATTCCTAATTATTCTTGAGCAATTATTATAAAGTTGATTTTTAATTTCTGTGATACCTTTTTGGCAAAAAATTAAAATATCTTAATTAAAACTAACAAAATATGAGAATGCTTGTTTATTTTTAATTTTTATTTTTTGCTATAGGATTCTGCCTCTACCTCCACCTCCTCTACTACCACCCAACTATAGAACGCCTTATGATGATGCGTACTATTTCTACGGTGCCAGAAACCCACTGGATCCCAATATTGCTTATTGTGAGTTTTCTATATAGTAAACTTATTTTTCTGATGGTTTAGGAAGGATATTTGCTTTTATGGAAGCAACAATATGCAAATAAAAAGGTACAGCTTCACTTAATCCAATTATTATATATTTATTGGAAAAAATTCATAGCTAACATCAAGTCCAATTTTATTAGTTTGGCATAATACCTGATAAGGGTATTTTATGAAGAATAGAGATTTGTTTTAGAGACAGAATATGCCCGAATAGCACACGTAGGACAGATGTATATGCGCATCTCTCCTTGGGTTTCTTTATTCTCTTTGTAAGTTCATCATGATTCAGTCACAGGGCTACAACTTCTACTGTCGAATTTGTTACCATAAGACTTTATGAGTGGGCGTGGTGGCACACACCTTTGATCCCAGCACTCGGAAGGCAGAGGCAGGTGGATCGCTGTGAGTTTGAGGCCAGCCTGGTCTACAAAGTGAGTCCAGGACAGCCAATACTACACAGAGAAACCCTGTCTTGAAAAACCACCACCACCACCACCACCACCACCACCCCGCCCAAAACCAAAAAGATTTTATGAATTAAATTCCCGCATGCACTTTGGAGGACAAACCATAGTAATACCCATCTTAAACTGCAGTTGTGGATGGACACAAGATCATGAGTTCAAGCTCCGCTTGGGCTATGGAGGAAGTTCCCAGTCCGCTTGTGTCATAAAACAAGACTCAGTTTTAAAATAAAACTAATTGTGGTTCATAGTTACTGCCTTCTTACTTGGAGTTAAGAAGTTTTATGTTTTCCTATACTCTTTTGTTTACTCTTAACCTTGAAAGTTATGCTGGTGCTTTGTAAAAGCATTCTATAGATTTTCCTTTAGGGATAAAATGTTGTTAATAGTAAATAAGGGGCTGGCCACTCCCGAGGCAGAAGCAGGTGATCTTTGTGAGTTTGAGGCCAGCCTGATCTACAAAGTGAGTCTAGGACAGCCAGGGCTACACAGAGAAACCTTGGCTCAAAACAAAACAAAACGAACAAAAATAAACAATACATATTTTGAAATAAATGTTTTCTTATTTTCTTTCCCCATTAAGATGGTTCAGGAATGATTGGAGGACAGCCTGCTCCTCATGTCTCTGCCCCTGTCACTCATCAAGTGGCACAGCCTGTTGTGTAAGTCTTTAGTTAAAATATTTTTTCTCTCCTTTTCTTAAAAATGTGCTATTACATGCATAAGATCTTGTAGCCTAACTGCTTTAAGGAGTACTTGCTGCAGTAGTATTCAGTGTATTCCTAACATTATGTAGCCGCCTCCAGAACACTTGTCGGTAATGCTGCAGCTTCATTTCCTCTTGTGACATGCCCCTGCGGCCACTGTTCTGTTGTTTGTCCGTGCTTCTGGCTCCCAATGCCTCCTAGGGTCGGCCAGCTTTTGCCATGACTGGCTTATTTCACGTAGCGCAGGGTCCTTAGGTTTCATTTGTGTTGTAACTTACGTTAGAATTTCTCCAAGGCTGAATAATAGGCATTGTGTGCCTACACCACTAGTTTTATTTACTCATTCATCCACTGGCGGGCATTGGAGTTGCTTCATAATTTTAGTTGTAAATGTGCGGCTCTTAGCATCATTATATGAGGGTCTTTCCAAGTTCCTACGTGTATAATAGACCCAGAACTCCAATCTTTGGATCACAGGGTAGCTGAGAAATACTGAGGAGGAACTACCATACCACTTTAACAGTGTTGTATTATTTTGTCTTCCTGCTACCAGTGCACAGAGGTTCTAGTTTTCCTGCATATTCCACATCAGTTATTTTCTGCCTAGCTGTCTTTAGTGTGAGCTGGTATTTCTGTGTGTGTTCATGTGTGTGTGGAGGGCAGAGGGCAGTATTGCTCCTACCTTGTTTATTGAGACAAGAGTTCTCACAGGACCTGGGGCCAGTGAGCTCCAGGAGCCTTTGTGTCTCTGCCTCCTCACCCCTGCTGGTGTTATAGCTCTGCTCCAACACACCTAGCTTTTGTGTGGGTGCTGGGGCTCAAACTCGGGTACGCATGCTCATGTGGTGTCTTAGTTACTTTCCTTATTGCTGAAAAACCGTGGGAAAGTTCACCATGGCGGGGAAGAAGACACAGTGGCTGGCCAGGAAAGCACGGTGGGTGGGAGCAGATGCTCGCTGCTCAGTGTAACCACACCCGGGAAGCAGAAAGAGATCAATGCCTGTGCTCAGTTCACATTCTGCTTTTTATACAGTCCAGGATCTTAGCCCACTGCGGCCATCCACAGTGGGTAGCTTCCTGACCTCACTTTACTAAGGAAGCCCACAGCCTGCCTGGAGGCTGGTCTCCTAGGTGACTGTAGATCTCCTTACACTTGGCAAGCGTTTCACTGAAAGAACTCATCCTTTCATTATAGGTTGTCACGCCCGTGTTAGTCCCCCCCCCCCCCCCCCCCCCCCCCCCCGCGCCTCCAGTGCTGGGGATTGAACACAGGTCCTAATAAATGCCATGCAAGCATTCTGTTATTGATTGAATAGCACACTTCCAACCCTCACTGTAGTTTTGATTGTGTTTCCTTTTTGATTTAGTGAGAGGAGAGGAGAGGATATTTTCATATGATGTTGGCTGGTTGTGATTCTACTTTAGGGAAATGTTTATTAATCATTTGTTTGTGATTGATTTGTTGTCATTTTATATTATGTAGTTACTTTGTATTATTATATATATTTAATAATATAGTACTAAAATATTGTGGGTTGCCTTTTCTGTTGATATTGTCTTTTAATATACAAAATCAAACTTTTTGTGAGACCAGTTGCTTTTTAGTTTTTATATATTTACGTGTGTGTGTGTGTTGGGGACAGAGGTGTTGGATTTCCTGAAGCTGGAGCTATATGTGGTTCTGAGTGCTGGGAGTTAAGCCTATGTCATTATCACTTAGTTAAAGATACAGATTGGGTAATTTGAAAGTTCCATGGATTTTAAATGCAGAGATGAGAGGATTTTATGAAGGAGTCATTTGATTAAGGATTTCTTCCTCTTTCTTTAAAACATTTTTAAATCTTCTATTTATTTCTTTTGTAAATGTGTGTGCATGTGCACAGACCTGCCACAACATGCATGTGGGAGCACAGAGGATCATTTGTAGGAGCTGCTGTTCCGTTTGTACTAACTGGCTGCTTTTTCTTAAAAGATGGTTTTATATGCCAGGCAATTTCAAAGAATTGCTCTTGTTTTCTTTTAGAATTTGCTTGTTCTTATAATAAATTGATAATTGTTTATTTGATATTAGGAATACTATTGGACAGAATGAACAAAAAATTCTGAGTGATCAACTGATGAATTCCGGACTTATCTTTGAGGATAAACCAAAACCTTCCAAACAGTCACTTCAGTCTTACCAAGAAGCTCTGCAGGAGCAGGTATTCGTTTATACAGCACCCCTCAGATCTTGGGGGAACAACAGCAGGCACTGTGGCACACTTTGACACGCGGGCGTGCTGGAATTGCTGCAGGAAGCAGTAGGCTTGCCTCGGACAGTTGGGACTGTTGAAGTAGTTGGTGTTTGAGCTGTACATTAGTTTATAGACATTCCCGGTGTGTTTAGGGAGCTTTGTTTGTTTTGTTTTTGTATTTCCTTATGTCTTTTAGGAAGTTGTATGTTTCTTTCCTCCTCCATATGGTTTTTGATGGTCAAACTTGGGTAGTCAGGGTTGGTAGTGGGTTCTGTGACCTTCAGAGCCAACTCGCTGGCCCAAGAGAAACCCTGAGTGAACTATTGATCACTTCACTTCAGCTAGGAGGTGCTGAGGTGCTGCCCCATAAGGGGGGAAAGGGGGGATGCCCGAGACACGGTTCTCTTTCATGCACAGAGCATGGGGGAGGGGATGAGGAAGAGAGAGAGGGCATACACACGGTATGTAGTGGTCAAACGGAAGGAGACTGATGAGGCCACAAGCCAGTAGGGAATGTGCTAGTGGAGTGCCTCCAAGAAGCACACTGGCGCCCCCTGTAGTTTATACTGGTTAAAGAAAACCTACTTAAGAGTTTTTAAGGGTTTTCCAGGGGCAGATTCAGGTTGTAGGGCCATATCTGAATTGAGAACTTTTCTGGGGAATTTTACTTAGATTTATTTATAAAGTGTGGATTTTGTTGTTTTGTTTTCTTGAGGTAGGGTGTACCAGGCTGGTCTTGAGCTCACTATGTGGCTAAGAAAGGGCTCCTTAAATCCTAGTCGTCTTGTGTGCTGGAAACCCGGCTGTGCAGCAGAGTGCCCTGTGCCATGTGGTGCAGAGGATGACTGAGGGCTTCCTAGGCGAGGGCGTCATATTCCTAGCCCCCTCGTAAATTTTTTATGAATAGATTTCTTATTTTTACGTGTTTGTTTGTCGTCGCACATGAGTGCTGTGGCTACAGAGCCATCAGGTCTCCCTGGAGCGGAAGTTAGAGGCAGTTGTGAGCAACCTATGCGGGAATCAAACTTAAGTCTTTGCAAGAGCAGTATTCACTCTTAACTGCCCCAGCTCCTTGGAAAATACCTTTATTCATCTTTTACATAACAAAACATCTAGAAAGAATCACTGCCATCTTTTATGAATGTAAAGGTTCTACAGAAAAAAAAGACTGGATTTTGAAAACCAGAATCTGGTTTTGAGTGAGCACATTCAAATGTTACCAGTAAAGTTTAGATTTTCCAATACAAGAAGTTAAACTTTTTTCCCTTGTAGGGCTGGCCCAGCCAGAACTCTACTGCTGAGCCATAGAAGTCTTACTTTATGTACACAATGAGTTCTGCAGACGGACTGGAGTGAGAGAAATTGCCGTGGCTGGGCTGGAGAGGTGGCTCATGGTTAAGAGCACTTGTTGCTTTTGTAGAGATCGCAGAATGATCTTTTGGCTGTGTTCTTGAGTTGGCTTTACAGATATTTTATCGAAGTGTTTTTCATCTGTCTTAGTCACTGCTTTTTTTCAGTGAAGAGACAATGACCAGTGCAACTGTCACAAAATAAAGCATTTACAGTTTCAGAGGGTCAGCCCATGGTCATCCAGACCAAGGGCATGTTGGACGCATGGCAGCATTTATGATACTGGAGCAGTAGCTAAGAGCTGTGTCCTGATCTGCAGGGGTGCAGGGAGTAAAAGAGGAGAGAGAGAAGAGCAGAGTGAGAGAAGGAGAGGATGAGAGAGTGAGAACTGGGCTTGGCATGGGCATTTGAAGCCTCAGAGCCAACCCCAATGACACACTTCCTCCAACAAGGCCTCTTTTCCTAGTCCTTCTTCAAACAGCTCCACTCCCTGGTGGCCAGGCACTCACATAAGTGAGGTACGGGGGCCATTCTCACACAAACCAGCACAGCATCTCTTCGTCAGGGAGATTGGCTTGTGCTTTTCTTTTTTATGTTGATCTTTGTCTGGTTTTGATACCAGGATAATACTGGCTTTGCAAAACAAATTTGGAAATACTCCTTCCCTTCTTATTTTACAGAGTTATGCTGGGTGGGTATTGCTTTAAGTTCTTTGAAAATTTGGTAGAGTTTTGTGCTGAATCTGTCTCGATAGCTTTAGGCAGTTTTTAGTTAGGAAATTATTCTTTCTTTGACCTCATTGGTTATGGGCCTATTTTAATTATTTGCTTTATCTTTTTTCATCCATTTCTTTAAGATTTTTCATTTTAGTGGCATATTTGTTTTATTTTATTTTATTTTTTATTTTATTTTTTTGAGACAGGGTTTAATTGTCTGGCTGTCTCCAGCTGGCCTGGAACTCACTTTGTGGATCAGTCTGGCCATGCTGACCAGAGAGCCATCTGCGTCTGCTTTCTGAGTCCTAGGATACACATTTGTACATTGTGTCCTTCAGAGTCTCTGAATTGCCTCATTAACCTTTGTAATTTCCCACTTTCATCTCTGAGTTTTAAAATTCAGACCAACTCAGCCTCCCAACTCCCCCCATCTCTCTTTCAGGTTGGCTAAAGGTTTGCCAGTCTTAATTCTGTCAAAAAACCAACTCTTCATTCCATTTCTTCTTTGTGTTTTGTTTCGTTTTGTTTTCTGATAATTTTTGATAGCTTTATTCCGTACTTGGATCAATCTCTTCTTGACTGTTCTTTTGGGTGTTAATTGTTCTTGTTTTCCCAAGGTCTTCAGTGCACCATTAAGTTATTGATAAGATCTTCCCAGTCATTTGATGTAGGTACTTAATGCCATACATGAGCTGCCTTCATTGTGTCCATAGATTTTGGTATATTGTTTCTATATTTTCATTAATTCTAGAAATTAAAAAAATTTCCATCCTAATTTTTTTCTGTGTGTGTAAAGCATGGACCAGAAAGTATTTTTAATTTTTTTTTCACGTTTTTCACAAAACATGTTCTACTTCACGAATTTATGTGTCATCCTTGCACAGGGGCCATGCTAATCTTCTCTCTATCTTTCCAATTTTAGTATATGTGCTGCTGAAGTGAGTCCATCTTAATTTTTTTTGTGATCTAATTTTTATTCAATAGGGAATTTATAGGCACTTAATGCCATACACTTTGCTCCTAGGGCTGCCTTTGTTATATCCATAGATTTTGGTGTGTTGTGTTTTTATTTTCATTAATTTTAGAAATTTAAAAACTTTACCTCTTAATTTCTTTTTTGATCCAATTTTTACCCAGTTGGGAATTATTTAATTTACATGAGTGTGTGTATTTTTTCCAGTTCTGTTGTTGCTATTCAGCTTTATGCTTTTGCAGTCAGATAAAATGCAACATGTTATTTCACTTTATCTAAATTTGTTGAAATTTCCTTTATGTCCCAGTATGTGGCCAGTTTTGGAGAAAGTTCCATGGGCTGCTGAGAAGAACATGTATTCTTTAGTGTTTAGGTGGAATGTTCTGCTATAAATGTCTGTTATGCCCATTTGCTTTGTGGTGTCATCTAACTCCAGAGTTTCTCTGTTTTGCTTTTATCTAGATGCGTTGATTATTGAAAGTGGGATATTGAAGTTACCCACTATCCCCACGTTGTGTTTAGTCTGGGATCTTAGATTTAATAGTGTTTCTTTTATGAGTTTGGATGCCCTTGAGCTTAGTAAGTGCTTAGAATTGTGATCGCCTCTAAGTGTAGTTTTCCTTTAATGAGTATGAAATATCTCTCTCTCCTGACTAGATTTGGTCTGGAACTTATTATTTTGTCAGATATTAGTGTAGCTAAACTTGCTTGTTTCTTTGTCCAATTTATTTGAAACAATGCATTCTTCGATATTTTCATCAAAAAATGGTCTCCACGGTTGGTGGTGAGGTGTGTTTCTTGTCACAAGCAAAAAGATGAATCCAGTTTTCTAATCTAGTTTGTAAATCTGTGTCTTTTTGTAGAGGGAATTTAGATATTTATTATTGGGGGTTATTTTTGATCGGTGTTTATTAATTTCTGTTACTTTGTTATGTTGTTTTCTTAGACCTCTTATGGTCAGCAGTACTGGGATTATTTATTCCCTGTACTCTCTTGGGTGTGTTTAATGTGCTCTTCAGACTGCATGATGCCTTCTAGTAGCCTCTGTAGAGATGACTTTGTGGACATTCATTAAATCTTGAAATGTTTTTCTCCTCTGATTATGAGTGGCAGTTTTGCTGTATGTAGTAGTCTGGGTTAGGATCTGCAGTCTTTCAGAACTTTCTATCCAGGGCCTTCTTGGTTTCAACTCCCCATTGAAATTTCAGATGTTATTCTGATGGGCCTACTGTTTGCTATGTGCAACTTGGCCTTTCTCTCTTGCAGCTTCCACTATCCTTTGCTCTTTCCTGGGGACTCTTTATGCCTCTCATCCCTTGCCTGGAACCTTCGTCCTCAGGTTTGAGAAACTTTCTTGTATAATTTTTGTGGAAAATAATGTGCCTTGGATCTGGGTTTATTCTTTGATACCTATATGATTTGTGTGTTTGGTCTTTTTATAGTGTTTCAGTGTGTTCTGTTCCTATTTTAGTTTTTCAGATGAAACATTTGACCAGATGGTTTTATTTCCTCTACCTGGCATTTAAGATCTGATGGTCTCTCTACCTTGATCCAGTCTGTTGGTGAGGTTTTGCTCTGAGCTTTTTGTTGGGCTTCCTGGGTTTTTCTTTTCTTCAGAGATTCTATCTTTATATTAAGTTCTATTTTCACATTATTTTCATTATTTCCTTCAGGTGTTCATTTGTGCTTTTGCAGTCTTCATCTGGCATTTGTTCATAAACCTCTTTGCGTTCCTTGGAGATATTATTTCCCTTTGAAATCATTGTCTTGTTTATCCATGAAGATGCTTTTCTCAGGGATTATGATGGAGGGCTAGTTTCAAGAGAAGACATGCGGTTGTTAATGTTTGTTTTTGTGATGGGATCTAGGTATCAGGAGTTAGGTGGTTGATGGTGTTTCTTGGTATAGATGTCTGTTTTTAACCTTTATTGGGCATATGTTTGAATCTTTGCTGTTGCCCCTTTTTGTCTCATTATGGGCCAGCTGGATGATGCTTTGTGTAGGCCTTTTGCAGGCCACTGTGTTGATATGCAAATGGATTGTCAGAAGTGTTCTTAGACTGGGGGGGGGGGGGGAAGGTACAACCTCCGGGCCAAGGTTTAAGCTTTGTGCAGGGTTAGGGGATTCTTTATGCTGAGCTCAGATGCATATGGAGGCTTTTCTGGATTCTACATGTGGTGCAGGGGTGGCGGGGCTGGAGTCAAAGTGGCTGTGGGTGGTGCTCTGGGGGGTCTCGGTGCTGTGCGGTGTGGTGGGTTGACTGGTGGGCGTGGAGCTTGGTCTAGGAGTCCCTACTGAGACTGCAGGTCCCAGTTCTCCAGGCTGGCCAGAGTGGTGGGACAGGCTGATAGTGGATGGGAGGACTTGACAGGCAGATAGGTCTGGGAGTCTGGTCTCTACCTGGGGTTCTGGGTCCTGGAGCAGCACAGTGTGGTGTCTAAGGGGCAGGAGGTCAGGTGGATGGGATCTGTGGGGTTGGATTAGGGTTCTCCTTCAAGTTCCAGGTCAGGCTCCTGCATTCCCAGATCAGCATTCTTATTTGTGATTCTTAACTTTATAGTGAAGGCATGCACTTAAAAAAAAAAATCGGTATATTTTTCTTACCAGAAAAAATAAAGTAGTAGTATTGCTAGTCTCTTGTCTTAGCCTGCTGTAAGTCAATATTTAGTTTAAGCATATCTTATTTCTAGATTCGGGAAAGAGAAGCAAGAAGGAAGAAAGAACGTTTAGAAAAAGAGGAATATGAAGCTAAATTGGAAGCTGAAATGAAGATTTACAACCCCTGGGGGAAGGGCGGAGGCGGTGCTCCTCTCAGAGATGCCAAGGGAAATCTGATAAGTATGATGTGTCCATGAACTTGCTTTTAAATGAATTATTTACAATGTTTTAAGAGTGGAGAGTAGAAGGAAGTGGGATTCAGACTGTCTAAGGTTTCATTTTATGATTTAATGCAAAGAGTACATGTTAGAGAGGGTCTTTTCTACAGAGTAATGCACATCCCATTCTCTGACGAGAGTTGCCAAACTGTGAGGAATAACTCAGGATACTTGGTACTCATCCAGACTAGTATTTGGAGTGTATTTTTATTTTTGTTTTATTGAAAACTATAAAACTCACATTGCAAGTTTATTTTAGACTAATACAAATTACAAATAAAAACTGGAGTAAGTGTGGGAAGGGATCTGCTTTTAGTTTGTGTTGGACTATTCTTGTTCAGCCCGTGGCTGCTGTTGTACTTGGGGGTGGGGTGTCTTCATTTCGGAAACTGGCAGGTTGCAGAATTACAGTCTTTCAGCTCTGTGCTTTTATTTATTCTTTTATGCTTGCTTGGTGTGGTAGTGCAAGCCTTTAATCCTAGCGCTTGGGAGGCGGAGATAGGTAGGTCTCTGTGAGTTAGAGATAGCCTGGACTACATAGAGAGATTCAGGACAGCCAGGGCTATATAACGTAGTCCTGAATCAAACAAACAAAATCCAAATCACACAGAAAAAAACCCACAAAACCTTTTTTTCTGATGTAGTAATCATACAAAAGCTATTTTCTATACTTTGTTACCGATATTAAAATAGTTTCGGCAGGCTGTAGCTAAGTAGAATAGGGAGTAAAGACAGTGTGGGCTTCAGTTCCAAGTCTATTAGATGCTAAAAGTGGCCTCAGGATGGTGGCTGTGGAGTGCTTAGGATTTTTGTGGATTATGCCTGCTGTCCATTGTTACGTCCATTGTTACGTGTATTTCAAGGTGTGTTTGAACCCACTTAATAAGTAACTGACGTTTCCTCCCCCAGATTAGTTTTTCCTTTTGTGTCTACACGTCCTTGTAGGTTTAGAGGAGGAGTGCTCTGCTGCCTTTTCATCATAGGTGACTGCAAGTGCTGCCAGGTGGACATTTTTTTTGAAGTGTGTATTTGAATATATTAGAAAAATAGTTTTCATTTACTTACTCATGGTACTGCAATAGTTTCTTCTTACTTCCTGAGGCAGTTAATTAAATTTTCATTAATTAAATTCATTCATTAATAAGAGCCCTGTGCCAAGCCTACCAGAGGCATATGTTGATGAGTCTCCTTCCCAAGTGTGTCACATTTATTGTGGTTGCTGCTGCTTTAAGAGAGGAGGAGCCTTCTTCTACTGTGCAGCTGCTCCATTTCAGAATCCTTTCCTTCTTGGCTGAACAGCGTGGGTCCAGGTGTAGTGAGGATGCGTGGAGGACCCTGCTGTGTCCTGGCTGAGAACGTAGGGATAATCGGTTCTGCCTTCATTCTGCTGTTCCAGCTGCTCCCAAGAGCTCCTAGCATAATTGTTCAGGGGCAACAAAGTTTAGGTTTCCTGTTTGTGCCTGGGAGGAGGCCTGGGACTGATGAGTTTGTGGCTAGTTGTAGCTTAAGGAATTGTCAGAAATGCCCAAGCTGCTCTGAAGGAGGCACCTCAGTGCCCAGACTTTGGGAACAGAGGAATTCCCAGAACTTTTTAGGAGCCCTTAAACAATATAACCATAGGATAGGTTTGTAGTAAAGTGTGGATTCTTGAGTTGTAAGATACTGCTTTAGAATTGCTTGCCTCTGAGGTTTCTATTTATAGTAGCAATGTTTAGTTTGTTTACTTCATGTTGGAATCATCACGTGAAAGAGAAAGTGTAGTATTTTATTAAGGACAGTGGAATTCTTTTTAAATACTGTATTCAAAATAACTAGAGTCCTAAAAAGCATCAGTTTTTGTATGTGGGCTTTATATCTTAGAGATGGGGACACACAAGTTTGGTTTTATTATGCTGAGATGTTTATGGAGATGCATTATGATGACCAAGGTGTGCCCTGTGCACTTGGAGTTCACTCTCATCCTGCTGTGCACACAGGGCTTAACTGCTTCTGTTTGCTTCTCATCGTCTGAGGGACAGAAACCGAAGGATGTGAGTCTTCACTTCTTACTCTTAAATCCTTTTAAGAGGGAATACTTATTAATGAATAAGGCAGACAACTCATTTAAAAATAAACACTTGTTTTAATTGTATGTACCATAAATAACTCAGTGCTCTTTATTTATTAGAACTTTATATTTGAGGTCTAATAAAAGCTAAGATACTGTAAAATGTTTGAGTAAGTGAATGGATAAGCTTATTTACCCGTTGTGTGTGGGGCTAACAAAGGGATGAATTGTTGCATGTAATTTGGAAAATGCAAAAGTTCTGCTAAAAGATCCATTCTGAAAATTACCTTTGTACATTGCCATCAGGTGATACTCTCAAAAGTTATAAAGAGCTTGCCCCACGGCTGTAGGCTGAGAATATTAATAAATAGAGGTAAAGATGGATGTCTTTTGGTGGTGGAGTTTTGCAAAAATTAATTATAGTGATGTTACTTGAAACTACACGTGTTAAAATGTTAACTATACAGTAGGGGTTCTCAGTCTTCCTAATGCTGTGACCCTTTAATGCAGTTCCTCATGCTGTGGTGACCCCCCAACCATAAAGTTATTTTGTTGCTGCTTCATGACTAATTTTGCTACTGTTATGAATTGTAATATAAATATCCAATATACAAGATCTCTAATATAGGGTTGAGACCCATAGGTTGAGAACCGATGCTACACTACACACACACACACACACACACACACACACACACACACACACACACACAAATATGTGGATAGAAGGAAAATTAAAAGTTTGACCATTTGAAAATGTCTGGCAATCTGTCATAGCCCTGGCAAGAGATATAGCTAAACATATATATATATATATGTTTGATCAAATATATTTAATGCATTGTTTTTAATTAGATTTAGCTTTTTATGTATTTCTAGTGAGGTAAAATTGGCATGTAATAAAAGTTCTCTTAAAATTTAGTGAGGTTTGACAGCTATTTTTAAAATCATCTCTACCACACTCAAAAAGAACTTTTTCCAGAACTGTTAAAAGGATAGTCCCCTCTGTCCTTTCATGGGCAGTCCTCTTACAGCCCCCGTAACTTGTGATCTGTTTCCTGGGTCCAGATAATTTTGATAATTTCCTTTCAGTGTAACATTTGTGAGATACTTTTTTTTCTGTTACTGAATGACATTGCATTGTTTTGTGGTACCACCATTGCATGTCTTACAGTTGATAGGCATTAAGTCATTTCCAGTTTAAGGTCATTAAGAATTGAATTGTTGTAAGCCAATGTCTCTTTGAGGGGTCTAAGACCATCAGAAAACACAGAGATTTATATTACAGTTGATAACAGTAACAAAATTACAGTTATGAAGTAGCAATGACAATACATTTGTAGTCGAGAAGCTCACCCCAACACAAGGAACTGTGCTGGAGGGTCGCAGCATTAGTAAGGCTGGGAACCATGGCTGGAAGTGCTCATGCACAGGCCGGAGGGAAGTGTGCTTTTAGTTCTCGTGGGTAGTGCTTAGGAGTAGTCAGTTTGCTTTTTTTAAAAAATAGTTTTGTTAGAAACTGCCCAACGGTTTTCATTCTCTCTAGAAAAGCTCAAAATATACACATTCTCTGAACTCTTTATCAGCACTTGACTTTGTAGATCGAGGTTTAGCCATTCTACGGAGTGTACAGCTACTTCAGTATTTCAGACAACCTTTATTGTGAAATAACTTTAATGCTTACACAAAAGACAGCACAATGAGAGTACCTTTGAGCGTGTTTCCTTCCCAGTTGACATTTATGTAGTCATGGCACAAGTGTATAAACTACAAATAACTTCAGTACTGTACTGTCAATGAAATTATAGAGAGCACCTAGATTTTGCCATTTCTTTTTCCTGTTTCAAATGCTGTAATACATTTAGTTGCCGATCTTGTTTATTGGATTATTTCTTCATTATTGGTGTGCATGCATGCTGGATGTGTAAGTGTGCTGGATGACTCTGGCATGTCACCGGGTGTCACGCCACAGGCCAAACCATCCTGGGAGTCAGTCTTCTCCTTCCATCACAGTGTCGGATAGGGACTCCATCCGAGGGGCAAGGAAGGCTTGTATAGCACTTGCTTTTACCTGATGAACCTCTCTCTATAGGCTGGCCAAGCTTTTAACCTGCAACCTGTGATGATTGTCTATGTATTAAGCTATATAAATCTGTTTGTGCACCCATAAGCTTTTATGCATTTCCTATACTACTCAGTCCATCAATCCAAAGTGTCTCACTTAATGGGTTTTATTATACACGCTTATACCAAAAAGCAATCAGTTTCAGAACATTTTCCACATTGAATTATGTTGGTACTGCAGTGACATACCAGCCAGCTCTGCATGTCTGACTTTTATGCTTACATCATCCATTTTTCTAACTTTGTAGTAAGTTTTGAAATTTAGATGTTGAAGTCTATTTTTCTTTTTTCTTTTGTGTTTTGAGACATGGCCTCTCTGTGTAGTTGTGGATGGTGTCCTCTGTGCCAATATCCAAAGTGCTGGGTTATGTCATGACCCCTCCAACTTTGTGCTTTTTAAAATTGTTTTGACAATTCAGTTAAAAAAAAAAAAACAAAACAAAAAAACCAAACCTTTATCCAAATATAGTACAATTTTCTTTGGAATTGTATTGATCCCACAGGTAACTTTGGTATGGGCAACATCTTAACAATTTTGAATTTTCTGGTGTATCTGTGTGTACTGTCTATCCACTTATTGCTTTTAGTTAATTTTTATTATCAGTGTCTTATAGTTTTGAATATCAAATACTGTATATATTTTGCTAATTGTATTATCAAGTTTTTCATGTTTTGATGGCATTTAGATGCTATTGTAAAAATTACCCTTTTCCTCCCCCATGTGTGTATCTGTGTGTGGAGGCTAGATGCTGACATTGGAAGTTTTCCTTAATTATTCTCCACATTTTCACTGAGGCAAGGTCAACCCAGAGCTCACCAGTATGGCTAGTAAAGCTAGCCAGCTTTTTCCAGGAGTCTTGTTGTTACAACTTGTGAGTGCTGGAATTAGAGCAGGTCCCCATTGCTTGCCCAGTATCTTTGTGTGCTCTGTTGATCTGAACTCTAGTCCCCCCAACTGCTGCGTGCTTGGCCCCCATTCCCAGCCTTTTTCCTTTTTCCTTGGCATGTTTTGTATAAAGAATGGGTTTTGTTCCTAGCTTTTTGCCTTTTGTTGTGACATTTGCAAACGTGTCCATTATGTACTTTGATTATATTTAACTCCCCTCAGCCCCATTACCCACCTGATACACAGTGGCTGTGCATGTTGCCACAGGTGGGTGATTTCTCTTCACCACCTGAGACCTGGATATTGAACTGAGGTGTGGCAGTGAGTGACTTAACTGCTGCCCCATTTCTTTTTCTTTTCTGCTTTATTTTTTAAAAGATTGTGTTTGTATGCGTGTGTGCCTGCATGTGTGTTTGTGTGTGTGTGTGTGTGACATTAGATCCTTTGAGGCTGAAGGAGCAGGTGTCTGTGAGCTGCCAGTGTGGGTACTGGGATCTGAACTCTGGTCCTTTGATAGAGTGGTGCATGTTTTTAACTGCTGAGCCAGCTCCTCTCTTTTTCTTTTATTTGTCTGTGTGTGAGAGAGTATGTGGGCATACACATGTCATGGTGCACACATGGCGGTCAGAGAATAACTCAGTCTTACTGACGTGGATCACATATGTAGCGTTGCGTATTCCAGACTAGTTGGCTTCCAGAAGCTTCTGAGCTTTCTGGCAATTTTCCTGTGTCTTGC
This sequence comes from Acomys minous, assembly GCF_964271855.1. NCBI lineage: Eukaryota > Metazoa > Chordata > Mammalia > Rodentia > Muridae > Acomys > Acomys minous. The sequence continues at coordinate 108,739,252 of NC_140483.1, read as the reverse complement.
TGTAGGAGAGCTAGGATTACGATGTGAATCCTGCCTCTGCATGTTTTTCTATGTGTGTGTTCCAGTGATTGGCTCAGGTTGCTGGGCTTGTGCTGCAGGCACCTTAGTAACCAATAGATAGACCTTGTGAGCCCAGGTTTCTGCTTACTATTGTTTTTCACTCGTCACCTTGGAGGCGTTTATCCATTTTCTGAGCCCAAGATGGCCTAGTGTAACAGGAGGATGTAAACTGTCATTACTCTGAGCTTTGCTTTCCTGTGTATGTCCCACAGTGTTTGGACTGTATCCTAGACGTGGGTCACATTCGAAATACATCCTTGAATGTGATATCCTGGTAAATAATTTTTATATCGCTGTTTAAGTTACCTTGTATTATTAGTGTCCTAGTGTTTTGGGAGAATAGGTAGAGAGGCATCTCTCTCTCTCTATATGCACTTTATAAAAGATTTATGTGCATTGATGTTTTGCCTGCATGTGTGTCTGTGTTAGGGTCCCAGAGCCTCTGGAACTGGAGTTACAGACAGTTGTGAGCTGCCATGTGGATGCTGAGAATTGAGCTTGGGTCCTCCCGTGCTCTCAACTACAGAGCTCCTATTTATGCCCTTTTGTTTTGTTTTTCTGAGATGGGTATCTCTGTGTAACCTTGGCTGGCTTGGACTCCCTTTGTAGAGCAGGCTGGCCTCTGGCCTCACAGAGAAGCACCTGCCTCTGCCTCCAGAGTGCTGGGATTATAGTCGTGCTCCACCATGCCTGGCTTACTTACGCACTTTAAAAACTTGAATTATATAAGCATAGAGGGTTGTTTCTGGGACTGGTGTTTTGACCCAGTTTGCGCATGCTAGACAAACACTCTACTAACTGAACTAGGTATTAAGTATTTAACAGACAACAGCGTCTATTGCTAGGCAATCAACTGACACAAAGGAAGTGTCTTAAAGTAAGAAATTCATACTACTTTGCAGTTCTTTAGATAGTAACTTTTGAGTGGTTTTGCTGGTTGTTTCTGCCTGGCGCTTTCGTGTGAGATTGTAACACGTTTCCCCTGAGGCGTCCGTGTACAGCTCAAGATTTAGATCTCTCCATAGCACCCTTCAGTGCCGTTGTGATGTGTCCAACAATCACAAGATAAAACTCAATGACTTTTGTGAGTCAGCCCTAGAAGTCATGTGCTGTGTCCCTGCAGTATCCTGCTGTAAGGTGAGGTAATAAATAGACCGCAGTAACGAAGAGACTTGAGTTCCACATTTCGAGGAAGGTTTGCTAAAGGATTTGTGGATGCATTTTAACACTCCACATGAACATGCTTTTTTCTTGGTTTTTAGGAGAGAGCTGATGGTTTGGGGTAACTTTCACTCTGACTTGAGTTTCACTCTGTTCTATACTAAAGAAATTCTGATTTCTTAGTGGGTATGTTAGTATGGCTGTGATAGAATGTCAGAGATTTATATATTCTTAATTTCTGTACCAGTTTTGATTTACAGTTTCTTTACAGTTTTTGTGAGGGTGCTTCAGAGCTGCAGCCATCACCCAGGACTCTCATTCGTGTCCCGTTTTCCTTTCAGGTTTCCTATTTAAAAATGTATTAAGAGTAATTATAAAAATGTGTTTATTGAAATAAATGGATTATTTTTCCCTCTCAGCTGATTTGAATAGGATGCACAGACAGAATATAGATGCCTACCATAACCCAGATGCAAGAACACATGAAGATAAAAGGGCTGTTGTATCTATAGACCAAAATTTAGCCACTTCAGCTGAGAACCTAGAAGATGCTGCAAATAAAAACTCAGGTTTTTAATCACATTCTATATTTTAAAAAAATTTCTAATGCTGTTCAGTAACATTTCACTTCTGTTCTTTGATAAAATTCTTATTGTGGTTTTGAGAATTTGGTTTCTATGAATTAGGAAGCATAATGTATTTTCTTTCTTTAAATAATTACTTTGGAAAAAAAAAGTATGGAAAGGTTGCTTCTGACAGCGGGTGTGTCTTCCCAGCTCTGTAACTTGCTGCGCGCAGGTAGCTGCTGCTAACGTCTCTTTCCATACTTGAAGGGCCTTTCTTTGCACATATACACAGTTTGCTTCTCATACCGTGACTGCACTGGTGAGAAAGTATTTGGTCTGTTATCATAAATTATACAAGAAATTAACTTTTTGTTCAAGTGATCAATTGCCTTCCACATTGTACAGGAAATGAAGTGACTAGAAGTTTAGTGTCAGGTCACATCTGGTGATGAGTAAGGCTGATATACCGTTCAGCAGCATTCTTCATCAAAGCTGCTGTGAGCTAGAGTTACTCACTATCTTACCATATATGCATGCATATATGATACACATTTAAAAATCAAAGCAAATATAAAAAATATACATCTGAATACATCTGAAACTATGTATGGGTGCTGATAAAAGACTTTATTTACTATAAAATTCTGCTTTTGCACGTTTGCAGTTTTTATTGCAGTTTTGAGTCTGCTTTTACACCTTCATAGAACTGATTATCAGGAAGAATTTTACAGTAGGAAGTTGTTTTGAAACACACGTGACTAATCAAACAGTCAAGTTTTACAACTCACAGGCCTTACTGGACCCATGCAGGCCAGTGGGGGCTGCGATGATGCTCTCAGGTTCCCTGGCGCTGCTCTCTGAGGATGCTGGGTTGCTGTTGGTGCCGACATCCCCATCCACTGTTATGTGAAGAACGGTTTTCATTGTGATCCACAGTAGATTTTTACTGTTTGCAACTGGCTTCAATTTTTACACCTCTGAAACTGGAACCTTTGATTTTGATAAAATTATTAATTTCTTTTTTAAAAGAATTTTAAATTTAGTTTGTATACAGTGCTTTGCCTGCATGCCAGAAGAGGGCATTGGATGACATTATAGATGGTCATGAGCCACCATGTAGTTGCTGGGGATTGAACTCAGGACCTCAGGAAGAGCAATCAGTGCTCCTAACCTCTGAGCCATCTCTCCAGCCCAGTTATTAATTTCTTAATATGGAATGGTTCATTCAGTGTACAGTAGGAACAACAAATACTTTTTCATATTAATTGCTGCTGGGAGAGAATCTTAGCTCTGCTGTTTATTGCTGCTGTCTGTGGCTGCTGCTTCTGCGAACCCTTGTGCTGTGGTCCATTTCCCCGTTTCTTTATACAGCGTCTGCGGTTCTAAGGAGTTAGGACTTACTCTTTCTTAGGCATTGCTTGCTAGGCACAGACACTGGGAAATAAACAATTCTGTGACTCTGACCGATGGTTTCTGTAGTATGTATGCCAGATTCTCCTCTAGTTGGTACTTGCGATGCATTATTTTCAAGATGTTAAAAGTATCCTAAAATGTTTAGTTTCCTTATTTTATGTGAATTAAAATTTCCTAGTCTTTCTTTCTCTAACCATTAACTGAACTAAACTTTATAATAACTAAGCAATATATGAAGCTATCCTAAGCCACCTGATTTGTGTTGTGCCATATGTGTGTGTGTATGAATGAGCACATGCACATGTGCTGCTTAATATTTTTAGAAGGCTTTGGGAAACTTGAATGCATCTGAAATTTTTGGCAATTTGCTTTCAAGTTTCATTGTCCTTGACAGTGTCTCACACATGGGGTCCTGGTTGGCCTGGAACTCACCATGTCTCCAAGCTCGTCTTAAACTCATAGAGATCTACCAGTCTCTGCCTTCCCAGTGCTAGGATTAAAGGTGTGTGCCACTGTTCCCAGCCATATTAGGCCTGTTTTTGATTTCTTCATAATGACTTTTTTTAGTAACATGATCTCAGTATGAGACTGCAGCTTCCCCAGTGCTGGGATACAAGTGTATCTTACTCTGCCTGGCTTATGCTGGGAAGGTTCTCCCCCCCGCCCCCCCACCCTTTACTTTATGGTTAACTGAACTGCTATGAAATCCAATGAGTTGTTTTTGTTGTTACTATGGAAGTTAGTTACATATCTATTTTCTAATAATGCCAGCTCCCTATAGTTTTGAAAAAGGTCACCACCCAAAGGATTTATTTAATCTAATATTTTTCCTTTAATTGTTACAAAATTCAAATTAAGGTAAAAGACAACAGTCATGTTTCTTTTACTATCAGCTTTCTATAATGCCCAAGATTTAAAGGAACCTTTATATTTTCAGTTTGCTTTTCATAGAACAGTTTTCAGGGGAGAGGTTGTGGCTTTCAAGGCTTGGTTTGACCTTGTTAATTCAGTCATCTGAATGTTAGTGAGTGTTAATACAGAGGCAAAGTGACGAAGTTGTAACTGACCGAATGGTCCACATAGACTGACATGAGAAAGGGAGAGAAACGCTTTAAGTTGATAGTGGTGAGAGTGAGTCAGTAACTGGCCGTAAAGACACATGCCTGTAGTTCTAGCCCTTGGGAGGCAGAGGCAGGAGGATTGCTGTGAATTTGAGGCTAGCTTAGTCTGCATAGTGAGTTCAGATCAGCCATGGATACATAATAAGATTCTGTTTCAAATAAACAAAACCAACCAAACAAAAAAGAATAAGTCTGTCACTTAAGAATACTCTAAAAAATTGTGTGAGACTTGTCATATTTTTTCTTTCTACATTCAAGAGAGATTCTAAGGGAATGATTGTTTCTCAAATAGCTTTTCTGAAGCAATCTTTCCCTTCGAGAATATGCCATGCTATTTAAAAGGAACAGATACTGGAGTAAACTACTGTCACTTTATATTCCTTTAAAAGAGATTCTGTGTGTGCTACCAATAGAACCCAAGGCTTTGTGCATGCTAGTTAAGCATTGACTTCAGCAGTTTAAAAAGTAAAACCTATTAGTTATTTAGACTTAATTTAAATTTATTAATTATTTCATAGCTGACTTTCTAGCCTGTATTTGAGCTATGGATATGAAGAATTTCGGACTTAGCAATTATTTAAAATAATTTTTGGAATTTTTTGTTATGTGTATAGATTAAGGACTATTTTTCTTTTCCTCTTTTTTTTTTTTTTTTTAAACCCTGGGGATTGAATCCAGGGTCTTCCAGTACTAAGCAGATACCCTGCCACTGAGCTGTATCTCCAGTCCCTACGAACATATCTCAAGTAAAGGATATTCATGTACATTTTTTTCCATCATGAACTCTACTTGGCAGCCTGTGCTGAGAAGCTGTGTTTAGGCTGTTAGCTTGCACATCCCCTCGGTGTCTTTAGCTGCTGTTGACAGTACTCCCAGCCCCTCACTTTAACCTGATGTTGGTTTTCCCTTGCTGCCCTTCCTGCCCCCTCACACTCTTACCTTGCCTTTCATCCTGACCTTAACCTCAGGACTTCTGGATGTAATACTTTCTGTATATAATAATTTTTTTCATAATGTGGGTTTATTATCAGATTGTTCCTTTGCTAACAGTGTGTTTTTGCAAACTGTCTTTAAAGGTCCTGTGCAAACACAAAGCTCTCCTTTTGCCCGGGGAAACACATTCGGCGAGCCACCCACGGAGCTTCAGATTAAACAGCAAGAATTATACAAGAATTTTCTTCGTTTTCAGGTGAAAGGCTTATTTGGTTATAGTCCCAATGCTTAATAAACTAAACTTACAGGCATTTTATCCACAGCACTAAATTCTAAAATGTGCTATGCAGTTATCCACAATGTCTAGTTTATATCAGGTACAGCTAATGCCAAAATCACATTGTTTGGTCATATCTGAGTTTTTCCTAAACTTCATTAGAAGATCAATAGTTGTTAAATCAGTGAATGTTGAGATTCGTAAAAGTCATTTTAATGATATAGAGTGAATCAGAGTAGAAATCAAGTTCTGTCACCCCCCACAGATGTGATATCATTGGCTCAGCACAGACTATAAATAAACAGAAGTTATATTTCAGTTGAGTTTGGTACATATGTGTAATTTCAACAGGAGGATTGAACATTCAAGGCCAGTTGGGGTTATATAAAAAGATTTTGTATCAGGAAACAAAGGAGTTGCATGTAATTTTATAATGACATGTTGCAGTTACATGCCTCTCTTTGTATGTAGGTAGGTACCATTTAAAGTAGTGAAAATTTCACAGTATTCCCAAAGAAGACATATAAGCATCTAGTGTTTACTAAGCAGTGAGTTTGGGGAATTCATGGTCTTGGCTTAATACTGAATAGAAGACGGAGTCCAGCTGACTGAGATGTCTGCACACAAGGGACTCGGGTTTCTCTCCCTCCCTTCCCTCTACACACTTACATCTCAAAGTGACTCTGATGAATTTTCCTTTGGTAGGAATGTTTTTACATGTTGTTCTTTCTTATTCAAAATCTGGTATAACTGCTTTTCTTTGCTTACAGAAAACATCTAGACCCTTTAGGCTGACATTTAAGGCTTTCTAGTCTAATCCCAGTCTGCCAGTCAGATCCCCCCTAAGAGCACATTTCAACACGTTCTAACCCTAAGTGTCGTGGCCTCTGCCTGTAGCAGTGGCATTAAGGTTGGAATGTACTCACGGAGGGTTGGCTAGAGCAGAAGCATGGGCATTGTATCAGCAGTGACAGTGAGTGTGTGGAAATGCTTGACAAAGACAATGATAGATACAGACGCCCAGGGCTGCCGGGCTCTCAGGTCAGCAGGCTGACTGGTGCAGAGCTAGCTGTTGAACGTGAAGGAGCGTGTGGTGCTCTGTCACCATGACAACGGCGACTCAGAGTCTAAGTTATTCTCTGAGTTTATTTAGCACGTCTACCATAGAGTAAGGTGTAATTATGAAACGTTACAGTTTTTAAATCACTTTGTTGTTCACAAAATGCTTTTAGATGTGTAGTATCTTATTAAATGTCAGATTCTTTAGAGATAAGGTATTTGTACTTTAGGATGTGCAGCTACAGCACAGACTGAGTGGTTTGTCCACAGCCCCAGAGTTAGTAACTTGCAGAGCCCGTCTGGGTGTACTGCAGTGACGTGTGGGACCGTGAGGAAGTCTTTCCCTCTGAAAGTCACTAATGAGAGAGGAGGCTTTGACTGCTATTTTGATCCCTCTGCATTCCACCTTGTAAATCTCAGTGCATTTGAGTAAATTATTACTTTGTGTGTGTGTGTATGTTGGGGGAGGTGGGGGCTGTTTTCGAGACAGGGTTTCTCTGTGTAGCCTTGGCTGTCCTGGACTTACTCTGTAGACCAGGCTGGCCTCGAACTCACAGAGACCTGCCTACCTCTGCCTCCCCAATGCAGGGATTACAGGCGTGCGCCACCAATGGCTGGCTGAATAGATTACTCTTTGAGTGCTTATTTTTCAATTTTTATTTTAGCGGTCACAATATCCTTGAGTCAAAATTAACCCAGAATTCTAAACAGATATCAGCAAGATCTCACAAGACAAAAACATCCAAAGCTTAGTAATTGAAATATATGTTTTATTTTATTTTATGGCAATAATTTGTTTTATTTTATGTGAATTGGTGTGAGGGTGTCAGATCCATTGCAACTGGAATTATAGACAGTTGTGAGCTGCCATGTGGGAGCTGGGAATTGAACTCGGGTCCTTTGGAAGAGCAGACAGTGCTCTTAACCACTGAGCCATCTCTCCAGCCCTGAAATACGTTTTAAAACATACAAATTCGTTCATAAAGGTAAGAAAAGCTTTAGCCAAGGATTTGCACAAATAAGTAATACAGTTAGATAATGCATTGGAAGCCTTGCTGCTATTAAAAGTGAGGAAATAACATTTGTGGGTGGTTTTTGTTTTTAAGGACAATAAAAAATCATTTCAACAATTGAAAAATTTAATGAAAAATTAGTGCATTTCATAAATGTGTTATATAACACATTTCATTGTGTTATGTAGTTTGAAAATTGACCTAGTTGGTAGTTTAAGAAAATACTTAGCATTTCTGTTGGTATTAGCCTGTTTATTGATGTGTGATCTGTTAATGCGATACATATTGGCCTGCTTGATTTTAGTGTAGGAGCTTTCTTCTGTAATTTTTGTGGGTTTTGTTTTGTTTTGTTCTTTGGAAGAGGAGGAAGGAGATGCAAGTCTGAGTGTAAGGTTAGGTTGTGGCACATCACCAGCATCTGCTCTGGGCTTGCTGTTCTTGTTCTGCCCATCGCTTAATGCTGAGTATTAGGCTACACATCTGACTGTGTCGTGATACGGATAAGGAAAGACTGCAGTTGGCAACTCACAGTTCCAGTAGGAAGATGCAAGTTCTCATTATGCAGAACCTTGACAACATGTGACCTTAGAGCCACAGGAAATTTAGGTTGCATGAAAATATCGTCTATTGAAAGTGTAACGTCCACTGTGACACTCTCACAGCTTGCTTTTACCCATCTTTCTGAGATGATCCCTGAAGCAACATGGCCTCCTAAGCAAGACCTGGACAAGGACAGCACCAGTAAGCATACTGACACAGAAGGACAGAATCCCAGGGGGCCTCAACCCTAGACAAAGAAATGCAGTTAATTAAGGAATGTTAAAAGCAGGAGAAAGCATGTTCCTCAGGGGAGAGTGTACCAGTTGCTTATCCAATGCCAAGTGGTCACATACAAGCAGTTATGTGGGCTGAGTATGGTTTGTGTGTGTGTGTGTGTGTGTGTGTGTGTGTGTGTGTGTGTGTGTGTGTGTGTGTGTGCATATGCTGAATTTGAGAGAGAACAAGGGGGTTGGAGGGAGGAAAGGGAAAATGCTGTAATTGCATATTAATTTCAAAAAATAAAAACATTTGAACAGAAGCTCTATAAAATGTTAATAATCATAATCTGTAAGGATAACCTTAAGCATCAGTACCAGTACCAGCTGGGCGTGGTGACATACACCTACAATCCTAGCAACTCAAAAGGCTAAGGCAGGAAGATCACCTAAGTTTGAGGCCATTCTAGGGTTATTTAAGGATTTCAAGGGCAACCTCAAAGTGAGACCTTGTCTCAGAACACCAGAAAATTAAAACTTTAAAAAAAAAAAAAAAAGAAAAGAAAAAATCCATTCTGTCATCTTTCCTGCCCGATCCATAGAGGGTATGCACCGTTTCTTAGGGCTTCCTTCCGCCCATATGCTGTGCTGTAGAATATTCTCTCACTGTGTTCTCAGAGAAATATTCAAAGAAAATGTAATGGTGACACCCTGTGTCCAGTCTCCATCCTCTGCGCACACCTGGGACTGAGCCCAGGACCTGTGCGCGCTGAGTGTAGACTCCACTCCCGAGTTGTTGCCCAACACAGGGATTTGGGTTCTTCACGGCCAGTGGGGAGAAAAGTGCTGTGAGGAAACGATTCCTTCATTAAAGGCTAACTTACTCAGGCCGCTCTTGTACGGGCATCTCTTCATGTTCAGGCGCACGGCGCACAGTGATTATTGTAGCATAAGACAACCACAGCCAGTTACTCAACACTCCTGTACAGGAGGAATTAATATGTCTTTACCTCATCTCACTTAGTCTTTGGACACTTTTGAGAACTCTTAATAGCTGAGAAAACTGAGGACAAATCCGTTTCTTCAGTTCACACTGTCTCTGGTGAACAGAGATGAAATCTGACTAGCAGCTTGTCGTAGCGTTGCGTGTCCTTCCTAGGAAAATCGAGGCAGTTGCACATAGAAGGTGTGCTTGCTGAGTCTGTGCGGATCCAGAAAGAGTGATATTCTAATGTGTCAGTATTTTAACAGAATAATCACTGAGCCCAATATTTTAGATTGAGGAAAAGAAACAGAGAGAAGAAGCAGAGCGGGAGCGGCTGCGGGTCGCGGAGGAGAAGGAGGAAAAGCGGCTGGCGGAGCAGAGGGCGCGCATTCAGCAGGAGTACGAGGAGGAGCAGGAGAGGCGGCGGGAGAAGGAGGAGGAGGTGCGCCCTTCTGTCCATCCGTCCTTCCGTCCGCTTCCACGGTCCAAGGGAAACACTCGTTATTGTATGAGAGTGCTGCTGACTTGAAATCCATTTTTAAAGTACCCTATTGCTATCTCATTGTATAGTATTTTAACTTAAGAGACAAATTGTTTTTAATTCTAAATTGATGAAAGATGTCTACTATTTCATTAAGTGGATGGTATCTTCAGTTTTTAGAACACTGTATTTTTTTCTTTTTCACCTTTTGAAGTTATTTATTGAAATGCTATTTTTAAAAATTTGATTCTTTTAAAATTTATTTTTAATTTGTTCACTTTACATCTCGATTGTAGCCACCCCCCCCAACACTGTATCTTTTATATATTCAGTTTTACTTTTGGGGGGTTGTTTGTTTGTTTGTTTGTTTTGAGACAGGGTTTCTCTGTGCAGCCTTGGCTGTCCTGGACTCACTTTGTAGACTAGGCTGGCCTCGAACTCACAGCGATCCTCCTGCCTCTGCCTTCTGAGTGCTGGGATTAAAGGTGTGCACCACCCAGTTTTACTTCTTTTAGACAAATAAAGTAACAACATTTTAAAATGTACTGCAATTTTTTGTAAGAAGTTTCTTTTTTACATTTTAAAGCAACGGCTAAAAAACGAAGAACTTATTCGGTTAGCTGAAGAGAGGCGAAAAGAAGCAGAAAGAAAAAAGAAAGAAGAAGAAGAAAAACATAACTTGCAACTTCAGCACTACTATGATAGAGAAAATAAGACCGGAGAGGAAACAAAGGTACGTCTGAGGCGGAGGTGGTGCCGAGCTGAGCTCGAACCCGGCGGCCTCGGAGCAGTTAGGAAAGGGGAAGGGAGGGCTGCTTGTCATCCCGGGCTTTCACTGAGTGCACTGCACTGACCTTCGCTTGTGAGGTGCTGCGCAATTCGAGGTTTATTTTCTATTTTTCTATTTAAGTAATTTATTCAGATTACAACTCAATTGTCCGCTCACTTGTATCCTCCCGTTGCCCCCTCCCTCCCACTTTCACTCTATTCCCCTCCCCTAGGTCTGTGACAGAAGGAGACCTCCTCCCCCACCATATAGTCACAGCCTCTCAAGTCTCATCTTGGTAGCCTGCTTATCCTTTCTCTGAGTGCCACCAGGCCTCCCAACCAAGGGGAAGTGGTCAAGTAGGGGGCACCAGAGTTCAAAGCAGGGAAAATAGAAGGATCCAGAGGGTCCTAGAAACCTACAAGCAGTTGGAATTTTCAACCTCATTAGCAGCATTGTCAGTCTTATTACTGTGGTCCCGTGGTCAGCTGTGCTGCCTGAGATGCAGTCTGTTGGCCAGAACCACATGGATGTGGCCCAGGTTCGCAGCTGCTCACCAGAGTAATTGACAAACATCAGGCTTGAATGATTTTACCTAGTGAGGCATTTTTTGGGAATTACGTGTAACTCACCAAAAACATTGCTTTTGGAGTCACTGTTTTTTGGCATTAGGAGTTGGGTACATGAATCACAATTATTAGATAGGATTTTCTTCTCCAGAAACCTAATTTGATCTCACACAACTGAAAGAATTTGATGGTTTTGTTATGCATATTTTATTAAAAGCAATAGTAATCTAAACTTCTTAAATGTTTCATGATTATTGAATAGTGTATATGTGTATATATATGCATATATATGCATTTATATATATATATGTACAGAAAGAATGTTTTTTCCAGCACGTGAGACAGCCTTCTCCTGTAGTTCCTGCTCTTCAGAACAAACTTGCAAGCAAACTCCAGAGACCTCCTTCAGTCGACACCATCATAAGCTCCTTCATTCATGTACGTACTTTTTTCTTAGAGTTAATCCTCAGGTGTTTGGGGTACGTACGCTATGAGACTTTCTAATGTTGTCATTAGTTTGCCTGTTGCTAGAGTTGTAACTGATAGCACTTGTCGTCCTAAAGCTTAACGCCTAAGTAAGCCATAGTCTGTCACAGCAAATGGCATTCGTTTTTCCCCGCTCCTTAAGAAAGCCCCTTTGGTTTGTTGTTGTTATTTGTTTTTGAGACAGGGTCTCATCCTGTAGCCCTGGATGCCTTACAGTTTGCTATCTAAACCAGGCTGGACTCCAGCCCCAGAGATCTGCTTGCCTCTGCCTCCCAGTGTGTTGGGACTAAAGTTGTTGACCACCACGCCTGGCTGAGAAAGTCTTCATGGAAAAATATGTTCTAAGTAGCTGTAGTTATGCTTGTGGCGTCCCTTATGTTTAGTCTGACCTACAGTCAAAAGGAAGCCAGGAACGTCGGTCTTTAAGTTGGGGCTTGAGCAACCAGCAGGAATTTGCTATGTAAAACATAGAGGGAATAGACTTTGAGCATCTACAACTGTGGAAAAGCTTCTGTGGTTCGGTTTGGCCTGGCCTGATGTTGTCTTTGTGCAAGCGCAGCAGGGAGTAGAGACCTGTGGTGTGGTGTGTGGGGTGTGATGGGCCTTGACCTTGTGCCATGGGCTTGTGGAGTGTAGACAGAACCACTGGAATAAGCATGGAAGTCTGTTGGAAAACATTTTCTTGAATTCTTCTTCTGAGAGTCTGATTCATTTGTTCTGTGGTAGAAACTGCATGGGGATCTTTGTGAGCTTTAAGTGGAATGGTGTGGACCCTTGTGCCTGTGTAATGTTCTCGTGGGCAGGGAAGACTAAACACAGAGGCAAGATACTTCTGTGGATGGTCAGATGTGAGACTGAGGACTTAAAACAAGAGCAATGACACGGAACCCAGAGGGACTGGCAACTCCAGGAAATAATTTAGGTACCCAGGTGTGTGGTGCTGAAGGGGTCAGGGACAGTTTTCAGGTTTCTGGTGATGGTTATACAGACTTTGATTTGAAAATTGAGTGGTGGCCAAGGAAGGCATTTTGGATTAGATTTGTAGTTTGTGAAGCAATTAGCATATTGGCTTGCTAAAGGAATGTGACCGTGCAGGGTAAGTATATAGAGGGGCAGTAAAAAGGGCGGAGGACAGAAATGTGAGATGAACAGTAAACAGCGGAGGTGAGCTACAGACAGAAAGTGTCAGTGATGTTATTCACCAAGGGCATTCAGGATGGAGCTGCCAATGGACTATGTGACTTGGGGCTCACTGAAGGTACCAGAATCTGCACAAGACACCCCAAGACCAAGTTCTCAGCACAAAGGAGATTTACCATATTTTTTGGACTATAAGACACACCTGACCATAAGACGTACCCAGTTTCTAGACCAGTAAAAACAGCAATCGGACCATAAGGCGCACCATAATTCTCCACCCCACTTTTGGGGGGAAAAGTGTGTCTTATGGTCCAAGAAATACGGTATATGCCTCTGAAGGACAAAGAGCAGAGAATAAGAGACAAAGACTGGAGACAGAGGAGAGGGAATCGGGGTGAAGGGCAAGGCCTCCCAGAGCCATGTTTGCTGTGCTTGAGCTGGCTAGCGTCCTTCAGTCCCTGACTTGGTAAAGGCAATCCTGCTGAAGTGATGGGTGTGGAAGCAGACACTAGCTGCGTAGTAGGGAGTGAATGGGGGTAAGGAACTAGACCCCAGAAATGTGCAACTAACAGTAAGTGCTCTTAACTGCTGAGCCATCTCTCCAGCCCCTGCATTTATTTATTTGTGAAGGAAAGATGTGGATGAGCAGTTGATAGTGAGTGAAAAAGCGGGGGCTCTGTGCGCAGGCTGAGAGGAGGCCTGAGAAGAGGGTGGAGAAGTCAGAGTAGCGGCAGGAGGCAGGAGGCACTGCACAGGTGCAGCGCACACACAGGCTTGTCACTCTGTCTTACAGTGTGGAGTTTGCCTTTCCTCTACACTGAGGATCGGAGAGGGCGCTGACTGTGTCTTGTCTGTCGTTGTTCATAGGAAAGCTCCCTGTCCCGGCCGCAGTCTCCTCCAGTGCCTGCAAGGAAGAACCAGCTCCGTGCAGAAGGTAGCTAGCACGCCTGTCATCCAGAGGCTAGTTCCTTAATTACAGAGCTTTAGAAAGCTGCAAAAATGGTGGGAAAGTGCTGTGTGTACTCCCTCTGCCCTCCTTGCATCCTGCACAGGCCACAGTGGAGAAGACTTCTGTAGACAGACCTTCAGTAGATTGTCATGAGCTCACTTGCACTTTTGTTTTTTTGTGTTCTTATCCTGTGTAATTTGTACAGTCAGCCTTCAGAGGGCAAACCACTCCTGTGTTATGCCCTGTATAAGTTGCCCTCTGTAGATCCAGGAATATCTCCCTAACTTGGATTGTGGATCTTAATGATACTCATTATGATTTATAAATATGTATAGATGTAAACATATTTATCTTCCATAAAACTTTTCTGAGCATTTTACCTTTAGGATAAGCCAGATTGTGTTTAGGTAATTAATCTTTTGTTCTTTAACTTAATTTTTTTTTTACTTCTCAATGGCATTTGCAGAGGAGAAAAAAAATGTAATTATGGAGTTATCAGAAATGAGGAAGCAGCTCCGAAGTGAAGAGAGGCGTTTGCAAGGGCGGCTGCTGCACCTGGACAGCGATGACGAGACCCCCATCAGGTGCTCCTGTCTGCAGCTTCTCGGAATGGGACTGGCTGCTAGAGCCTCTGGCTGCCTTCTGTGTCTTCTAACAGTCAGATGTCCAAATGTAGTCCCCTGAGGAAAACAATGACACAGTGTTGGGCAATTCTAAGATTGGGATGACAGCACCCAGCTGTGGTTGACAAATATTTGCAGTAGTTTTTGCTGGATGCTTGTTTCCTAGCCAAGTACAGCTGCTGGTTTTGCTGGAGGGCTCTTGCACTGTAGGATAGTCTTAAAGATCGTTCCTGGGCTACATTCTTTCTTTTAAAAATGAGCTTTGTGTTTGGGGACAATCTGATAGAAAAGTTGGCGACATCATACTTACAGCTAGGCACCTGCCACCCAGTTTTGTGCACATCACTATCTTAATGTTATGAGTGTATGTTTGAGGCTGGCACTTGTTGTGGGACAAAATTCTTCCTGGGAGACACTGCAGACAGTGTCTTCTTACTCCAGAGAGAACCCATGACAGATCAAAGTACTAATACTACCAAAGTCCAGCTCAGTGACCCTGTGAGTTCTGTTGGGGTCACTTATGGGAGTATGGGTGAGGGGCCACTCACAGGCGCAGAAATGACTCCCAGACAGTGAATCACCAAGGCCCATCCCAGCATGGGAACCTACACCACAGTGTTGGGCACGTGGAGCGCACTGCACAGCCTGCGGGCAGCTTGGCAGGTTGGAGAGTGTCCTTTCCAAGTGTTTCAGTTGCTCTAAGCCTCTTCCAGGCAGCTCAGCTCCTTTCTTCTGCATCTGTGTGGTCTCAGGATCGCCTTTGTCTCACGGCTTATGTCAGGGTCTTCTTTGCACCTGGACTTCTTATCTGAGGGGGACTCTGAGCTTTTATTGCTTGCTCTGGCAGGGCAGGGCCTAGTGAATCAGGGGTCAATTTCAGGGATTTCCTGGAGCTATCTTGAATTGTTTACCTTTGCGCTTTAGGAATCTCCCTTCAGGATGGACTGTTTTGATTTTGCAGGATACTGTTACACACCAACACTGAAATGCTGCTGTTATTTAAATCTACCCTTCCTGGGTTTCTTTTTTTATACCCTGCCTCTGTTCTGGTGTCAAACAAGTTTCCACGTTGTGTTTACTTGTCATGGCTTCAGTCAGTGTTGGTCTGGGATTTTCTCAGCCTGTGTTTTATGACTTGAGAGTTTCTCTGTCCTCACCAAGGGTTCCTTGTGCTCCAGTCAGCGTGTGGTGGAGCTTCCCGATGGCTAAACTGGGTGAAGAACCTTGGTAAATAGCCGGGGTGCTGTTCTCCCATGGCACACCATCAGAGGTGCACACAGCGCCCAGGATCGTCGATGTTACTTCCACCACATGGTTCCAGTATTGCCAGAAAGCTCCACCAGAAAGCAGCTATGGCTTAGTCGGAGTCACTAAATCTAGCACAGCCCTTAGTAAGAGCAAAGACAAGCATGGGTTAAGTACTTTGTGAACCCTGAGTTCTAACTTTGGAGTTAGAATTATAACTTTAACAAGGATCTGTTAAACATATTACTGATAGGATTTGTCATTTGTATCATAGAAACACGTAAGGTTTGGCTCTTAATTCTCATCTCATGGAACAAATTTCTTTTCCGTTTCACTGCATTATCAAGCCCCCCCCCAAGCAAATCAACTTATTTACTTATTATAATTATGGAAGCTAGCCAAGGTAATGAGTGAGGGTGCCGTCCCTCAGAAGTCAGAAGAGTGTGGCATGCCTTACAGCGTAGGCTTTTGGTGAATGTTTCAATGAGTTTTTGTAGATTTTCTCTTGTCAATGCAAAAAGTACAGCTTTCATCTTAAAGGGAATAAAGATCATTTATTCTAGAGCTATTTCTGAGCCTGGGAGAACAGATGTAGGTTGCCTCAAATTACTTATTCCCATGTGGAAGCAGTCTCATAAACTTTTTATAGTTTTACAGAACAAAGAAAGTTACACATCAAGGCAAATTTAAAATGCATTGGTGTGTACATCCAGAGGGGCAGGCACAGCAGGATGAGGTGGTTTTTCTATAGGCCCAAGGTGTCATCTGATGGGATTTAATTTTTGGGTTGGCAGCAGCTAGGGGTCTACTAAGTTAATACATTCCAAAGGCTTTTATTTATTGCCACAAGATGTTCCAACACAGAGCGGGGAAAGGGATGGTTCCCCACCACACAGAGGGAGGTACCCAGCCTCCGGACCCACAGCGCTCCAGCTGCTCCTCAGCTTCTCTCAGAGGTCTTCATTCAAACTATCATCCTACACACATGGCAGGGATCTGTGCCAGCCCTGAGAGGCCATGCTGCTGAGAGAAAAGGGAGCCCCACAAGAGGTCCCTAGGCGTTCCTAATTGTTTATGGCTGTAGCCTAGAGCGTAGTTTTTAAAAGAGGAGGGATGCTGGGTTTGCTGGCACACACCTTTAATCCCTGCACTGGGAGGCAGAGGCAGGCAATGTCTTCCTCTGGCAGGCAATGAATTCAAGACCAGCTTGGTCTACATAGTGAATTCCAGGCCAGATAGAAACATATACAGAGATGCAGTCCCACAGAGAGAGGGGGCCTGGGGGCACGGGGAGAGGGAGATAGGAAGATGGGGAAGGTGAGAGTGGGAGGGGGACAGGGAGAAAGGGAGCAGAGAAGGATAAGGGGGCTATACGCTGTCAGGCATGCCACACTCTTCTGACTTCTGAGGGACCCTCACTCATGTGTATATGACACACACACACACACACACACACACACACACACACACACACACACACTCACTCATGTGTATATGACACACACACACACACACACACACACACACACACACACACTCACTCATGTGTATATGACACACACACACACACAATTAAAATGAAGGAAGCATTAATTGGTATTTGGTTTTTATTTTCAGAATTAGAATTTCCATTCTCTATCGATTTTCCTTGGGTATTGACAGAGTAGGGCAGGTAGATTTTGTGTAATAACTGTGCTGAAAGATGCCAAGTTGCTTTTGCAGTGAGTTGAAAGTGAACTCGTTTCATACCCACAAAGCACATTGGTCATTTATAAATGACTTGTTATTTACAGGAAAAGAGAACGGAACCCCATGGATATATTTGACATGGCTAGACATCGGGTCCAAGCTCCTGTCAGAAGACCGTCACCTAAGGGCTTAGATGCTACTACTTTTCAGAATATTCATGACTTTAATGAGCTGAAAGACAGAGGTGAGCATAAACTGCCATATCTGCTCTGCTAGGCTCTGGCTGCCATCTTGGGTTAGCAGGTAGAAACCCTATCAGTGCAAGCAGTTGCTTGTTCTGGGGACTCGGTTGTACATGTTAAAAGTGGATAAAGGTAAAGCTTTTCACTAAGGAACCTCTGGTTTGTGTCTAATTTCAAAGCTGTTGGGATGTCTTTTGACTGAGGTTATAATTTACAATTAAGGTTGTTTAACCCCCTCTCCCCCCTTTTTTTCAATGCTGGTGATAAAGTGCTGAGCTGTCTCCTTAACCAAGTCCAGAGTTCCTGTGCTCTCCCTTTGGTGACACACAGCCTTCTGCATTACAGAGACCTGCTCCTCAGAGGTGTCAGAGTTAGGGGTACACATTATCTCTCAAAGCTTATGGTTTGCATTGCGCCTCATTTTTTATGCACATTCTGTCAGCTTGGATAGAAGTCTGATGACATACAGGCATCATCATGAGCATACAGAGCTGTACGGCCCTAAAAGGCCTTTATCCCCCAAGGTTTCCATGGTTTTTACCTCTTGCAATAGTCATAGTTGGAATCACGAGCTCCAGCCTTCTCACACTGGTGCCTGTCACTTAGTGACACACTCACTCTCTTCAGGACCTCTCCAGGGCTTGATAGCTCATTTCTTTCCCTGGATCCCCACCCCCCCCACCCCCCCCACCACCCCCCCACCCCACCCCACCCCCGTCAGAAAACTGTTACCTTAAACTGGTAGCAGTACTCCTAGAACTGCAGGCAAAAGTCTGCCTTAATTTTATTCATTGTTTAATTATACCACAGCTAACCTGCTCATTTTCTTAAGAATATCTTGGATGCTTGCTTCCATATTTACAGTTATAAACGTGTATGTACAGATTTTCCTGTCTAAAGTCTCAGTTGAAAATAAGATCTAACTTAGTTATGTAATTTTGCACCAGATTCAGAGACACGAGTGGATCTGAAACTAATGTACCCAGACCCCCCACGAGATCATCACACCTTGGAGATCCAGCAGCAGGCCCTGCTAAGAGAGCAGCAGAAGAGGCTGAACAGAATCAAAATGCGGGGAGGTGCGGGAGGTAGGTGAGGCCCCACTGCTTCAGATGGGGACTGGGGCCTCTTCCTTCAGCTTTTAAGTGGTTGGTTTTGTTTGTATGTTTGTTTACAAAGATTTGTTTTTAATGTGTGTGTGTGTGTGTGGTTTTTTTGGGGGGTCATATACACATGAGTGAGTGTGCCATCCCTCAGAAGTCAGAAGAGTGTGGGATCCTTAAAACTGAAGTTATATGTGGTTGTGGCCTCTAGGTGGGTGTCAGGAACCAAACTCCTGTCCTGAAAGATCAAGATCAGCTAGTGCTCTTAATTGATGAATCATCTCTCCAGGCCACCCAACTGCCTCCTCCCCCCTTATTTTTTTGAGACCGTCTCCTCTGGCCTGGAATTCACTGTGTTGCTAGGCTGGCTTTGAACTTGGAGCAGTCATCCTACCCCTGCTTCCTGAGAGCTAGCAGGATGGGCATTTAGCACTCCTGCATTGGTTTTAATCCCAAGCAGGCCATTGCACTGGCAGCTCTTTATCATTTCAGAAAGGACCGTGTTCCACAGAGGGCTCTGATAGCCCCGTAGGGATCATGCATCCATGTTTGGGAGTTCAGCTGTTCATTACTGCTAGAGCGGTTGGCACTTTGATCAGGCCAGCTGACTTTCACACTAGGAACTACCAACTGAGGCCAGGAATGCTCAGCAAATGCATTTGCTCCTAGGGCACATTTCTCTTCTGGGTGAGGAGTATTCTTTATGTTCGTGTGTGTGTGTGTGTGTGTGTGTGTGTGTGTGTGTGTGTGTGTGTGTGTGTGTGTGTGTTCTATAATGTATCAGATTTGGGTGTATGTTTTTGTATAATTACTGGTTACCTAACTCTAATCGGATGCTATGAATGTACATATGAGGGGCACAGACTTGATAGGAATACTAACATGATGCGGTGGGCAACAAGCTAGGCTGCTGCTGCCCCCAAGGGGGTAAATAAGTACAATGTGAGCACTGCAAAGGGGATCTATGTCTACAGGTGCATGTAACCAGGGTGCACAACGCGCGTGGGGGCGGATGTAGGGTGAAGTGGTCCCAGAGAGCATTTGTGGGCCTTACTGAGCCTTAGGCAGCATTGTGACCATGTCTGTATCCCACTTGCTTTGCCAGCCACAGGAAGTGGGAAAAATGATCTTGTTATTTGTAGGAAAGTCAAGACCCTATCTTGGCAGGCTGATACAGCTTGCAGAATGTGAGGAAGGTTTCTGACCTCAAGAGGTAGAACAGAAATAAATGATGCAACACTGTGGGGCTGAGCTTATAGATGAAGGCGTGGATATATATACACTTGTGTGGAGACATCGTCCCTCCTCATGGTATGGAATGCTAAGTGTCAAATGATCTGATCTTTAGATCTTATCAGTTTAGGCACAGCAAGACTAACCTATCCCCCAGATGGGTGGAGATACTTCCCACTGGGAGCAAATGCTGACGAGTTATCTCAATTATTAGATACAGTTTAACAATGTTAAGTCTCAGAGAAAGGAGGCAGGCTGTCATTGTGTCATGTGAGAAGGCTGCCATGCCGCAGATGGTGCTGGGGTACCTGACTTTGGCCCCTGGGCTTGGCTACCTACAGTTTACTCATTCCAGTATCTTACTTAACTCTGCTCATTGGCTTTGTGCAGACACTGCAGGGGCAAGATAGAAGAAGGTTAAAAAAAAACAAAACAAAAAAAACGACATCCCCAAACCCAAAACGACACTCCAAAACCAGTGTTAATTTTTTCTTGGATATCAAAGTTCACAAAGACTATACTACTAAGTCATTTAACCAGGATGGATATAGGATTTAATGAGAAAGTAGCATGGTTTCTAAGACTGTTCTGATGTGTGATAGTGAAGGTAATTTTCAGTAGAAGCTCGTAACAGAAGAGGGGAAGTGTAACTCACCGGTAACTTTCTCCTGCCTGTGCCCTGTTGTGTTTGCAGGTGACTTAGATGCTGTCTCCAGTGGTAACGTACAAGGGCGCAGGATGGTAAGCAACCACTTCACACTTTCAAGTTGGACTTTGGGGCTATGTTAAATAAGTAGTTCAGATTTTTGAATATGTCCATAATATTAATATTTATTTTTGAAACAATTTAAATTGTAAGGGCAGTGTCTAGAGATGTGTGGAAAAAATTGGCTGTAATGACATCCTAGTGGCTTGAGCTGTTTCTTTTAGCTGTGTAATTCTGGGGAGGTAGGCAGAGTATTTTAATTTTTATGCTTCCATTTCTCAGTATTTACAGAATGAAGTCAATTGTATTTACTGCTGAGTATCACAACAAAGATCAGTTCATATTTTTAAGGCCTAGATAGGCTTGGCAGACGTGTTTTGTATACAGATGTGTGCAGGAATTAGTTACCATGAGGTTAGACGAGACACTTAATTTACAATCGGTTCGAGTAGGGCCTGGCCACGCTGACTGCAGTTGTTAGCAGTCACTAACATCAGCAGTAGCAGACATGTGTTTAGTAGATGATGAGTGAGAACGTTATCTTACACTTACCCTGCAGTAACTTAGGATGAAGACTGTAGTCAGCAAATCTTTATGTACAGTGGGTGAGAAACTGCCATGTGCTTAGGGTAGAGGAGCCATCAAGAGTATTAAAACAGCCATTAACATATGCTTATTGTTTTTCTGTTTTTTCAATTCAGCCCTGTAATGACACTAGTGATTTTTTGAAAAATTCATTACTGGAATCTGATAGTGCTTTTATTGGTGAGTGTATTTAATTTACTGGTGTTATATGGATTTTTAAGCTGTATGTGTGGCTATGCCTACTTTAGACCTTTAAGAGAGGATACCACTTTGTAGCCCAAGCTGATCTGGAATGCTCTGTGGCTCAAGGTGACCTCAAACATCGATTCTCTTGCCTCTTTGAGTACTGAGATTATGGCTGTGCACTGCTGGATCTCAGGCTGCTATAGCTGCTTTTGAAAGTAGTTTGGTAGCTACACAAAATGCTGGGTGGTCACCGTAACACCTGGCAATAATTCCAAGTTTCTCTCCATCTCACAGAGATGTACATGAATATTAATCAAGTGGTATCATTCAAGTGCCACTAAGCTGGCAGTATTCACCAAATGGCAAGTGCAGAGGCAAAATGTGATGAAGTAGGACTCAGCGATGAAACGATCCATGAGCCTCAGACTCATGCCAAGCGCGAGACACAGAGACCGTGTTGTACAGGTCCATGTGTGTGGAGCCTTGATGAGAGAGTGCTGGACTGGTTGCCAGTGAGCACATGGCAGCTCTCTGAAGTGATGGAAACTACATAGTAATCACTGTACAACTGCAAATTCACCAAAGAAACCACTGAACTTGTAAATAACATCTTCATAGAACAGAGAAAACGACATCAAGCTCTTGCCTGAGCTGAGTAAAACTGACGCTTTTTTGTGTGTGGCTTCTTTAGGTGCTTATGGTGAGACATACCCTGCCATTGAAGAGGACGCCTTCCCTCCACCATCACGGCTGCCCTCTGCAAGGGAGCGCAGGAGGAATAAGTTAAAAGGACTAGATTTTGTATGTATGATCTTCTCAGTTTAGGAGATTGAGTTTAACCTCAGTTTATGTAGTCCAATTTCAAAAACAAAAGAGGAGACATGCGTCAAGAACCAAGTGGGCATGGCTTGAATCTAGGTTCTGCTGTGCGATGTTTTGGTGACCTCGTAGCTCTTCTAATGGCAATATGTAGCTCTGTAAATGTCCTATAAATGGTAAATGTATTGCCTCAGTCTTTATCTTAGTTGCTATATAGTATACGAGCTTTAGAGAAGCCAGAAAAGCAACTGGCAGCATTTATAAAAGCCTATTTATCCTGGTAATCACATGATGTAGTGGCAAGTGAGTTACCCAAGAACTCAAGTTGTTCTTTTCCATAGCTTTACAGTGTAGTCAGTAAAAGGCTTTGGAGCTTCAACAACCATGTTCTGATGGTGCCCTTCCTCTTTGGGTCAGCTCCTTCAGCATTCTTTCTCACTTAGGAGGATATGTACTGGTACCCAGGAATGTTTAACAACTGTCAGGTTGTAGCACTGTCACCCGGCCAGCTCTACCAGGCCGCAAACTATGTTGCCCTAGGTAACTACTGGTCTGATTTGGTCTGTGAACTTTGTTTTTCTGCATATTTGAATGACTAGCTTCTTGTTCTTTCTCATGAGCCATCCATCTAATAGCTTGTGTCAATACCTGATTCCTCTTTATTATATGTAGACACTAAAGTTTGCCTAGTCATTCAGTAGGTGAGGAATATCTGAGTTATTGTCACATTTTCTGCATTATGACTAATGAAGTTTCATGCGGGCTTTTGTTGTTTTACCCATTTCTTTTGAGTATGCACCAAACAGAATTATGAGTCACTGAATGAATTTAACGTTTTGAAGGATTTTTTGAATGTTTTCTAAAACACGTTCACCATTTTAGTTTTCAATTTTACTTTTATAGTAGTACACAGATTTCCTACTTCTTCATAGTATGTCCAGCAGTGGTTATCACCCATGATCTTGTGTACAGCTGAAGTGTCCATTATCCCACAGGACATCTCATGCGCTTCCTTCCTAGCCAGTTGTGATCTGCTTTGTGCATTTTAAAATTGTGTTTTGTATTTTCAGGTGAAGCTTAAGGCTTCTCTATACATTCTGTCAGATGTTAGATTTGCAAATGTTTTCTATTAAAGATTGTCCTTTTTATCTTCTTGATAGGTTTTAAAGCACAGAAGCTTAGCTTTCAAGGAGGTTCTTTCACCTCCTTGAATTTTAAGGATTTTGGGGGGTTTAATATAAATTAAATGTGATACAGCTTGAGATACAGGGTCTGAATTCCTTTAGCATGTGGAAATTCTGTAGCACCATTCACTGAAAAAGCTATTTTTCTTTCTCTTGTACTGATTCATTTTTAATACTTTTTAAATTTAAAATCTAAAACACCAGGTCTAGTTTTGGGATTTTCCTCTTCCATTGCTTTGTGCATCTGTCCTGCCAGCGAGAGTTTGCTGTTTGTGTTTTCCTTTTGTGCCCTATTTCCCAAACCTCATGCCAGCATTTGTGTCATCACACTGCTCTCTCTTAGCCCTGACAAAGTCACCTGAACCTGCAGACATGGATCCATATGTTCCTGTTTTGCTTTTCAGTGTATACTGACGCAGTGTAAAGTCATGTTGACTGACTGTTGGAGTGTTTCTACATTCTTTCTCTTAACTATAGGATAGTAGTCGACTCTACACACCACCAGATGGCCTCTCCTTAAAATCTGTCTCCAGTGTAAATGTCGATCAGGTTAGAATGAGAAATGAAGACAGAATGAGAAGACTGACTGAGCACAAGAAACCCACCAACACAGGTAACATGGCGAGGTGCTCACTGGCTGATGCACAGCTGGAAGGAATAGAATTTAAGTCTTTTGAGTTTTATAAACTAGTGTGCAAATCCAGCTGCAGCAGATTTTTTCATACTAGAAGAGGTTTTTAAAGAGCGGATCCTAAGCAGTTATAGGAGACACGTGTATGAAACATATTCAAGCTGTTTTCAGCATGGAAAATTCTAACTAGTGTGTTAGGTAATTACTGTTTTCTGCTTGTTTTTTGGTTTTTTCGAGACAGGGTTTCTCTGTGTAGTCTTGGCTGTCCTAGACTCACTTTGTAGTCCAGGCTGGCCTTGAACTCACAGCAATCCGCCTGCCTCTGCCTCCCGAGTGCTGGGATTAAAGGCGTGTGCCACCACGCCCGGCATGGTAATTATTGTTTCTAAGTAACGCATCTTATTGTAAGTCTGTAGTATTAAGAAAAATTTACCTTTACTTGGCTTTCTGTGCCATTAAGAAAAACTTTTCTGTTAATATTGTAAGCCAACAAGCTGGTCTTCTCACGATGAGTGGTCTTCAGTGAAACTTTCCATGAAGCACAGGGTAGCTTCAGACTTCCTTTCCCAGTCTGTGCCATGCTCTTTTTTATTGTTTTATTATTTTTTAAAATCAGGCTGTTAATCCCTGGGATCATGAGCTAGATTGTTTTAGTAAAGTGGCGTGTTTACAGAATACTCTTTGGTTTGTTAAGCTGCATTTCACTTCTTTTGTTGTTGCAGCTTTTTCTTAAATGTTTTTCAGTGCTACTTTTAAACTGAATTCATTTCTCTAGTCCAAGAGTAATGGGTTCTGATGGTAAATACATGATAAAAATTAAGAGAATAGTACTTTTCATTTCTATCATATTTGGAAAACATGGACTAGTTAGAAGAGATGTCTTAAAGTGCATTTTCCTGGCGAGGCAGTGGTGGTGCACTCCTTTAATTCCAGCACTTGTGAGGCAGGGGCAGGTGGATCTCTGGGTTTGAGGCCAGCCTGGTCTAACAGAGCTAGTTGCAGGACAAGCCAGGGCCATACAGAGAAACCCTGTCACAAAAAAGAAAAAACCCAACGCCCCCACTAGCCCCCCCAAATTTCCCTTCATGTGTACCTAGATTTGCCCTTTGTTTCAGAACCAGAAGACTTGATCTAATACCTAAGAAGGACTTATTTGAGAGAAGACAGAAAAAATTAAGATTCTTTCAGATTTTCAATGTCTAAACTATTTTGTTTTAACACTGTCCTTTCAAACAGGAGCTTTTTGGTATGATGTGGACTGATTGCTTATTAAACTGGTTGCACACGCCCCTTCCAGAGCTAATCCAGACCAGGAGATGTAATTTTTTTTTTTTAGAAAAAGAAATTGACATCACAGGGTAGGAAGACAGATTTTTTTCCCCCCTATTTTATACTTAAGTCAAATACAGATGTAGAATTTGAGTAAAATCAAAATGTAACTAATGAATGAACACATCACCTCCTAATGGGCCATCTTTGACTCGCGCACATGGTCAGTAGTTTCCTCAGGATGACTTTCAGTGTGCCTGTATCCTCAAACTCTGCTAAGGTCTTGTGCCATGTCTATTGTTTTTCCTAATGGTAACAGACACAAAATAAGATAGTCTAGTCTATTACCAGTCTCTTTGGTACAGTGAAGAGTTCTTGTAGCTGCCAGTACCATGGAGTCAACTTATTTCTCTCTGACTCCCACTGCAGTCCCTTTCTAGGCATGCTTTCCTACTTCCAAAGGGGTGGGTAGTTTGCTGGGGAGGGTGGTGGGGTGGGGTAGGGGTGTTGTTTGTAATCGTGTGAAGAGATGCAGAGCTTTAATGGGCTGGACTGTAGGTAACCTGTGTATGTCACCTGTCACCCGACTTGTATTTTTTGCTTCCTGTAGATGATGAGAGCTCACTGGTTGATCCTGATGACATGAGATCCTTGGGTGATGACAGATGCAACTCTGTGGCAACTGAGCCCTGGCTCCGCCCTGGCACTTCCGAAACTTTGAAACGGTTCATGGCAGAGCAGCTGAATGAGGAGCGGCAGCAGGTTCCTGGGAAACCAGGGACTTTTACTTGGCAGGGCCTATCAACCGCACATGCTTAAAATAAACCCTCTCTGGACCCAGTAGTGCCTTTAACAGTAGAAGGAATGTTCAATCTGTGTCTTGAATGTTTTGCTGGTAGCCCTAATATATATATATATAAAGTGTATTTTCCCATGGTGATAAGTTATATATATATATTATGTATATAAAAGCCCTAATTATTGATTTCTAATATAATTGTATAAATTTATTTTTGCAGTTTTGCCGTGGAGTGGTAATGAACTCTTGATTCAACTACCATATGTGCATTAAATTTGCTTGTCATTAAGAGGTGATGAATTAGTGTTACTAGCACTGTGAAATGGAAAACATTGTTACTAGCACACTTGCCACTGTCAGCTTTGTGTTGAAGCAGTTCATAGTGAATACACCTGTTGGAGCTGTGCCTATGCCAGTTGCTATGTAATGAGGGACTTAAAACAAGCTGCTCATTTTCAATATTTGTAGCTACAGGTTCCATAGGAGCAAAGGGAGAGGTGACCACCTTACCTCCATGAGCCATGACTAAATGTTACATTTTTCTGCCTCCATTTTATTTTTGTGCTGATAAAAGCACACACACTCAGTTACTAAATTATCTGATTTCACAATTTCTTGATACAAATAAAGTTCTATTTTTATTAACTATCAGTGTCAGTTTCTTCAAGTGGAATTATGGTTTCTAGAATTTAAAAAGCGCCCACCCAGAGAGAGGCTAGAGGTAGTGGTCTTCTGTCCCACTACCTGAGACCCTTGCATAAGTGAGCTTTTCTAATCAGTAAGTGATACTTCAGAGACTCATTCAACTTCTAGAAAATAATTCTTACTTGGATTAGAGCCTTCAGACATACCATGATGACAGCTGAAGACAACCCAGCCACTGCTGCACTGATATTTCCAGGAAAAAATCTGTAGCTGGTAAGGACAGAGAGCTTACCAAAGTAGTATTTTCAGGTATTCTTTCTTGTTTTGGGCTACGTGTTCGAAATGGAGAGCTGAACGACAGCACTGAAAAACCATCAGTTTCGAGAGGGAATGGCTGAGATCAGATGACACCAAAGCAACTGAGTTCTGGTATTTACCCTGGCTTGAACAGAGCTGGGTCTTGTCATAAATACGACACACCAACTTCTCATTATCTAAAGAGAGATGAAGTAAAGACTAACACAGTTTTGTTTTTTAATGCTATGCACCACCGGAACTGACTCATTTACAAAATGCCATATTATTAAAATGCTCTCCTACCTTTAGGGCAGTTTTCAGTCTCAAATAATAAATAGACTTATCACCTAGTAGTAAATACACTTTGAGTATCCTGGGGTTAAGAAAGAGAATTTAAGGATCCAATGCAGAGACTGCAAAGAAGTGTCTTTGTACCAAAAAAAAAAAAAACAACAAAAAAACCCCCCTTTTTATAGTTTGGCCTTTAATTTAAAAAAAAAAAATCAGTGAAAACAGGGCTGTGGGCTTTACAGGTTTTAACTGCACTGATGAAATAATTCAAAAACTTTATTGACCTATAACCTGATTAGATATGCCAGATGAGAATCAATATTGTACAGAAAGTTGTACAGAATTTTTTTACATAGAAAACTTTACATCTGTACCATATACATTTTATCCACCTGAAAAAATTTTCTACATCCACTGTTAATATGGAATGCTTGACAAGCTTTTCATTTTAACCATCAGAGCACAATTCACAGTATGAATACATTTCCAGTAAATCTAACCTCCCCAAACCATGCCAGATTTGTTATTTTAATATATTCAACATGAAATTCTGTACACAGAATAAAATCTACATCAAGCCCCGCCACCCAAAAGAAAAAGTGACAGCAACCTATATTCATTTTGCAGTGATTTCAAGTTTCGGTCTGTGAAAGGTCGTCATCTATTTTAATGGCTCACCTTGAAAAGCCCTAAGTATGTTACAGGTAGTTCTTGTCAGCAGGGGTGTTCTCTACGTTGGTGGCTGCCCCCTCCTGTTGTGATCTTGACAAGCAATGGCCACAATAGATTGAGACCACAACTACTCCAAAGACAAAAGTTCAACCCAAATGTTTTAGTGCATTTGACAAAATAGTATGGGCATTTAGCAAGTAGATAAGAAAATAAAGAAATAAAACAGTGCAGGAGGAACAATATGTTTTAAGATTTTTATATTACAGACCTGCATCTCTGTACATTTTCACAGATGATGATTACCAGTATCTCAGATAGCCTGAGTGTGCAAAAAATCTTCCGAGTAAGAATACCATAGGTGCTAAATATCTTTAACCATGAGCAATAATTTTTTTTCCCTTCCCCCCAATTATAAACATTTTATCCTTCAAAATACAGCTCTCCTGAGTTGTACTTCTTGCCGAAGTTCATTCTTTACATCTATACTTCTTTGGGTAAGTTTCATTTCCGTACCTGCCAAAAAGTGTGTGGGCTCACCCTGCTCAGAGGACGTGGAAGGGCCCGGAAGGCAAGCTGACACTGTTTGAACAGACCTTCTGCTCAGCATGAGCCCAACGGGTGAGAAGCCATCAGTTTACTAACGGGACTGGATGGAGTGCTCCGACCTGGGGTTACACTGTAAGCCTCCTCAGACACTGCAATTCAGAGAAATATTTTCCAGGTAGGAAACCTCTGCTCCAGGGTCCTTTTACAGAGCAGAGGAATGTAAACACCAACAGAAAAAATATTCAGTTCTCATCATTGCTTGTTTATTCCAAGTTCCTGTTCAGGTGGTTGTGATATCTGGAAAACTACCCCAATCCGCAGGAAAAATCTTCTAAGAACAGCACGCAGCTCAGGAATCAGGTCAAATTGCATGATTTCACACAGGAGAGGGTAGTAGAATGACGCATGAGCCTTAAACTGGGGAGGGATAAACGTCTCCATTAGTAAGCACTGCTTGTACTGCAGACGACAGAAGCTAAGGGGACTTTAGAAGCTGGAACGGCTGGTGTATGCCCTGATCACAGGGGCACGGGTCTGCCCGGGTGCTAAGGACATGAATTATACAACTGAAAGCCTACGAAGAATTAAAAAGAACAAACCTTGCTTTTTCCTAATTGTTTTCAAAAACATTTTCCATTCCATATCTGACAAAATTTAAAAAATCAACATGCTTTTCCTGCATATTGAGCAAAAGAAGCAAAATAGAGTTGGGTTTTATAAGTGGTGACATTGAAATTGCATCCTTTGGTTATAAATGTATTTTTTAAGTTTCAAGAGAAGATTCTAACTAGCACTGTGTTGACAGCTAATGGCTGGCAACCTGACCACACCTGAAACCAACTAAAACTCAAGCAACTGAACACACTCATGAAGCATTTCAAAATATTTGATCGTCTGAGCTGGGAAGACCCACCCTAACCCTGGGCCACCCCTTCTGGTGGCATCCCATATGCCTTTCTGTCGGGCTCTCTGAGCCACAGCTGGTAACCTACTCTGGTCATCACACACTCACTCACTCTACCAACTGCAGCCTCGTGTTCTACTTTTATAGCTCCAGTCATATACTTGGACTCTTTGTTGCTTTAATTCCTTCGTCTCTGAACTCTGGTTTGCTCTCTTCTCTCCTAGATGCTCTTCCAGCCTGTACCAGACACAGGGAACAGTACTGCACACTGTGGCCAGAGAACAGACAATGAGGGAAGACAAACCCCGAGCCTCACCTGGCGATGCACTTGGACACCTGACAGACAAGTGACAGCACTGAGTGGCCCTGCCCTGCCTCATAGAGTCTCATATACTAGTCTAAAGTTTCAAGTATCAGGCCACCTAATTGGGTGTTTAAAATTTAGGGCTCATAGCAACGAATTTCCTCATTTTTTTTTAAAGGTAAACAAAAATATACAGTTTGGAAAGGACTGTACCTATGCATTTACATATAATTTTAACTTTTATTTCTATTGGCCTGCTCACTACAGGTTCTAGTCACGTGCAGCTACTACTTACACTAAGCAGCTGGGTGTAGCCTGGAGCACAAGCCCGAGAACTAGCCTGTGGGGCGGAGGCTGGGGGCAGGGCACACACACCACGTGGGCTGGATACCTGTTTTCAATTGGGGGGACGTTAGTAACTCTAGGGGTCATAATGGAGATTTCAATGTTGAGGCGCTTATCTAAGTGTCCAGTGAGAGTCTAATTCTTCCTCTAATTGCCTTGCTGATTAGAAAACAAAGCTAAGTGAGAGTCTGCATGGCCTACTTTAGAGGACTATAGCCTAGGCTCTGAGTGACTCAGGGACAGGGATGGACAGAAGCCTCATACTTACCCTGTTATCACTGATCTTTAGAACTTTAGTTAGGAACAATAAAAGCAAGTTAGTCCAGGCTTCCCGGTGACTTTCCGATGTTAGAGTGAGGAAGTAACTCAGAGCTTCACTGCAGACACTGCAAAAGAGAAGGCTGCCGTTTACACACGGAAACCTAGTGGTCTGCGTTCACGGAGTCCTCTGAAGACCAGGAGGGTAGTAAGTAGTCACTACTGGTAGGCCCTATTTGTTTACATTAACTGGAGCATCAACACATGTTTACTCAGATTAGGAAGAAAACAAGATACTAAAGGAATCTACTGGGACCGTTAGGAAATCCACACTTCCATGTCCTGAGTTGCACTTAGAGCCCCTGTGACAGCAGGCGTGAAGCCTGATGTTGAGACCTGGCTTGAAACTGACATTTCCTTTCACTGATTGTGAGGCTCAGACTCTTCTGCGCCTGGTGAGTTTTGTTTATAACACAGGAGGTCGGAATAGTGATTTCTAGGAAATGCTGAAGCACTGCTCTCAGAGCAGGAATGAGCAGTGCGCCAGCAGGGTTCCTCATAAACAACAGTTTAGTTTGAGTACAAACTGAATTTAGTTATAAAGTAAAACAGAATGAAACAAATTCAACTAATCAAACTCCAGATACTTTAATAATAATAGTAATAGTAATAATAGTAATAAGAATGAGGATGCCTGCAGGTAAGGCAGCCTATCACACTAGCACTGAAAGGACTTGAGAACTAGCACTGAATTTCTGAACATTCTAGGGTTCTTCTCTGTCCTGTGTGTTAGACATGGTCTGCTGAGCTGCTGTCAGGTAAACACAGAACAGCATTCATCTCAGCCAGGCTCAGCTGCTGCAGCAGTCCCAGACATCCAGGAATAAAGTGCACAGCCAGACCATGCGTCTCCCATAGGTGAGATGCCAAGTATGCAGGGGGAGAGGGGCTGAACCCCCCCTAGGCTGACTGTGTATGACTGATGTATGAAATGGGGCTTCCAGGTTCTAAAGGCTCCGCCACCGTTGGCAGCTGCTACTGTCCCTTTCATCCCCTACACAGCCACCACCCAAGTGGCTTACTTTAAAAGCCTCTGCTGGACTTCTTCCCAGGCACTGACTCTGCTCTCGTCCATGTACATCCGGAAGAGAATGCGCAGCCCACAGGCCAGGCTGCTCGTCTCCTGCTTTAGAAGATTGGGCTTGGACTTGCCTTTGAAGCCTGAAGAAAAGGGAAGTTTTTGGAGTTAGACTAGGAAGGCACCTTCTAGAGAGCTCAAACAGCCCACTGGGGGACATATTTGCCCTGTGTTTAGCTGTCAGTACTGGCTGTCTAAAAAGGAGACCCTATAGACCAGTGAGTGGTTCTCAACATGCGGGTCAAGACCCTTTTGGGATTGCATATCAGATATTCATATCACAATTCATTAACTAGAAAAATCATACTTATGAAATAGCAATGAAATATTTTATGGTTGGGGTCAGCACAATATAACCATATTAAAGGGTCACAGCATTAGGAAGACTGAAAACCACTGCTGCAAGACCATAGATATAAAATAGTTTGGGAAAGCAGAATACTCCTAAAGAATTACACTTGAAGCCCTGCAGGAAAAAAACAGCATGAACACTACTTAAGAATTACATTATGGCCAGGCATGGTGGCTTACGCCTTTAATCCCAGCACTTGGGAGGCAGAGGCAGGTGGATCACTGTGAGTTCGAGGCCAGCCTGGTCTACAAAGTGAGTCCAGGACAGCCAAGGCTACACAGAGAAACTCTGTCTTGAAAACCTAAAGGAAAAAAAAAAAGAATTACATTATGGAGCCCATAGCAGGATTCCATAATGGCAGGATGGGAGGGAGTGGCTGTGTACAAGCCAGAAACGTGAAAACAGAGGAATGCAGTGCCCTCCACAGGAATGTTCTAGTCAGATAGTAGCAACAAGGGGGAGGGGAAGTGCAGTTCCCTTCTTCTCTAAGTTGGGCACAGGGAAGAGGATAAATAAAGGCCATGCTAGATGAAAACATGAAGACAGGGCAGCCAGCATTCTACTGGATGTAGAAATTGATGCCACATTGACAATAGCCGCCTTTATCTTTCTGGCTATGTTGTGGGGGCCCTCTTCTCCTATAATAGGTACTGACAGCTACTTTTCTGGGGCGGGGGGTGTTTCACGACAGGATTTTTCTGTGTGTAGCCCTGGCTGTCTTCGAACTCACAGAGAGCCAGCCTGCCTTATTCTCACTAGACCTCAAGTGCTGAGGCTGTGTGTGTATGTGTGTGTACACACACACACACACACACACACACACACACACACACACACACACACACACACACACACACACACACAGTGCTCCCAATGACAGTATTAGGTCTGGATAGCTTACCTGCTTTCCACAGAGCAGTTCTCTGTTCATTGTTGGAATTAAATGCTTTTGCAAATCTATGTGACTCTAATAAGCAATCCAATAGCTTAAAAAGCTGTTGTGATGTTAAAAAGCGGTACATTCCTTGGTCTTGAGTATCAACTCGAACATCGAAGTCCACTGCATCTCTCTTTGGAAAACAAACCATCACAGTACACACTTAACCAGTGTTAGTAAATGTAAAACTCAATGCTCCCCCAACTCTGTCCTCTTTAATATTTACATATATGTCTACACTTGCTTATTTGTATGTGCACCATGTGCTTGCAGGTACCCTGCCCACACAGGCCCGAGGACAGGAATGGATCCCCTGGAACTGCAGATCTGAACTGCCTGATGGCTCCATCAGGGAATCAAATTGGCTCTTCTGAGCAATCTCTCCAGCTCCCACCTCTTATCCAAGACTACTTTTATAAGCAAATCTCTATCTTAAAGTAGAAAACATCTGCCTTCTGTTAAGCATTCTGGTACCAGAACCCCTCACACTGTCTCAGACCCTTCCTGGAACCCCCAACAGCAGGCTTTGGCTCTCCAGGCCTGTAGTCACTGGCCACCTCTATAAGCACAAGCCTGTTCTCTTTTCCAGCAGTTTTGTATTTCTGGATAATGATTTTAACGACTCTGCTGCAGGATCCCTGTCCTTTTTCTAGTAGCAAACTAACTCCTCGATGACTGCATCAAGAGGTGGCAGGGCTGAGGGCAGCAGGCTTGCACCCTCCAGCATTTCTCCATGCTTTTTAGTGGCCAGCTCAAGTGCTCACAATATACACAACCTGTGTCTAAAGAGCATTCTTCGCAGCCTCACATGGTGTGGGACTTGACTTTTCAACAAACTCCTATCCCCACAAATGCACAGAGCTTTCTGGACCGTGCATCCTTTGCCCATAGACAGCTCCCCTGTGTGGACACCAGTCACTCAGAAATACTGCATAGTATCTATTTCCCCTCTACCCTGGTTTTTAATCTCTGGTGGAAAGTTCTTTATCAATAAGGGTGTTGACAGATCACCAGTCTGGGAAACAGAACAAAACAAATTCCTCTTATGACCACTTTGTGATCCTGTAGCTATTACTTTATTTCTTCAGACCTTTTTTTTATAGCAAAACTCCTTGACAGAGTTAACAATATGTACGTACAGTCTCCAATTCCTCCCCTCGTATACCCATTACAATTAGGTTTCTGTCCTCAGTGATAAACTGAGGTCTATGCCAAGCTTATCAAGTCCCATGAACTATCAGAGGGCAGTTCTTAGGCGCAATGTCATGTGATCCATCTAGCCGAGTTCATCACATCCTGACCTTGCTTCTCTTTCAGCCTCATTACTTTCTGTGGCATCCCTACCAACTGCCTTGTCTGCAGTGCACGGGGCCCCAGAGCTCCCTTCCTGACCCTCCCTCTCTGCCAGGGCCATTCTTACTTATGACACCATCCAGGCTCAGGGCCCAGGATGGCAGCCATGTGAAGATGACTTTACAAATGGCATCTGTAGCCTATCATCTGTAGCCTATCATCTGAAGCCCAGATGCCTCAGCTACTTCTAGTCTCACAGCTCCTTACCTGGGCTGCAGCTAAATTTTCTGCATCCTCCTTCTTGCTTGTGGCTGGGAAGAACACAATGTTGTCGATGGTCTGGATAAGTTCCAGCTGCACAACACATTTAATCAACAGGGCAGCAAACAATTTTTGTTCTGGGAATTCTGTGAGGAAACCCCCCAATGCACATGCAAACAAAACATTATTTTGAATCCTTTATAATTTCTATGACATTATAACGCTAAGGAAACATTACAATGTACACAGGCATCTGCATATCTCACACTGAAGAGGCATCCTGCCTTTATTCACAGGTACCCCCTTGCTAAAGTAACTTCATATCTATGAAACATGTAGGAAAGAATTTGCTTAAATAAATAGAAACATGTCACATTATTTGAACAGTGTTTATACTTTCAATTCAGTTATTAGTGAAATAAATAGCCTTTAGTGATACCCAAGTCTAATCTTTGAAAACAATATAAGAACCTGCATAAGAAAACAACAGGGCTGGGCGTGATGGCGCATGCCTTTAACCCCAGCACTCGGGAGGCAGAGGCAGGTGGATCTCTGTGAGTTTGAGGCCAGCCTGGTCTATAAAGCAAGTCCAGGATAGGACAGCCAAGGCTACATAGAAAAATCCTGTTTCAAAAAAAGAAGAAAGAAAGAAAAAAAGAAAACAACAGGAACAAGATCAACACCAAACAGAAAGTGGGATAGCCTGGGTTCTAATCAAACCAAACCATGCGATATTGTGCTTTAGGCATACAGCAGGTTTATCTGGGTACAAATGTGTATTTGTAGCTTAAACTAATGTTTATTTTTAATCGATGCAACAGTGTATATGTTAGAAACACATCATTAAGGATACTGCCACTAAACAGCAGTTTCAGAAGTGTTCCCATGTTCCTTCCACTCCACAGCGGAGACAAACTTCACTCCTCACTATACCAGCCTGCCAGGTGCCGTCACAGGAGGATGCTCCTTTTCAATGATCACACAGGGAGGCAGACGCAGAAGCTGAGTCACAGTCCCTCAGTTTCTTTCTAATATAGGAGGCATTTACGAAAAAAAATGCCTCCTTTTCTGGTACCAATTTTTGCAAGTTAAATTTACTTACTGAGATATTTGAAAGTAAAAATATCCAGATTTTTTTCTAGAAATGTTGTTCCATGTAACATTTGGTTCTTATGGTTGAAGACAAGTTAAAAACAAAACAAATACACCGCTAGTCCCAAGGTTGTCTCTTGTATCATCCCTTACTACTATGCATTCTCACGACTTCATTTCACTAGCTGACACATCCCAGGCCATGAGGCAGACCGAGCCTCTTGGCAGCACCTGGACCCAACGGGGGCTTAGCAGCAGGCAGTATTTAAAGAAACAGTTTAATCAGGATATTAAGAGAACTCTGAGTGGTACTCAGATATCCCTGAAGCAGTTCGGTGGATGAGGGTGCACTGTGCCTGTTAGTAGGAATGTAAAAGCTATCATGAACAGCTCAATGGCTCCTTAGAAGTTACGCAGCCCAGTAATTCTACTTCTAGGTACATTCACAGAAGACCCGAAAACAGGTGTTGAGACAGTGCCTGGACAGGAATAGCTCCACTAGCACTACACATAATCCAAGGGTGATGGACTCCGTGCCTATCAGCCGCTGAGAAGACGAAGGATGACATGTACACAAATACGTAACTCAGTAAGGAGGAGGAGTAAGTCACTGATTCATACTGAGAAGAATCTCAAAGCCATGTCACCCATATAAAAACCACACAAGGGGGCTGGAGAGATGGTCCTGAGTTCAATTCCAGAAACTGCATGGTGGCTCACAACCATCTACAGTGAGATCTGGTGCCCTCTTCTGGCAGGCAGGCACACACGCAGGCAGGATTTTGCACAAATAATAAATAAATCTTAAGGGGAAAAAAAACAAACAAAACAAAACCCAAAACCAAAAAATCCCATAGAAGAGCCCAATCATAGACAAAGAGAGCAGAATGGTGGCTGCCAGGGCTAGAGAAGGGATGGATAAGGAGTGGTTGCTCACTGAATATAGGACTTCCTTTCCATGAAATGTTTTTTAACTAGCCAGAGGGAATGCGCACACAACTTTCTCAATGTACTAAATGCAACTCTGTTCATTTGCAAATAATAATTTCTGTGAATATATTCTCAATTAACATTTTTTTCTAGACAGGGTTTCTCTGTGTAGCCTTGCCTGTCCTAGACTCATTCTGTAGACCAGGCTGGCCTCGAACCCACAGCCATCCGCCTGCCTCTGCCTCCTGAGTGCTGGGATTAAAGGCGTGCGCCACCATGCCCAGCTTCAATTAACATTTTTATTACATTCATTTATTTTGTGTTTATTGTGCACGTGTATATATGTGTGTGCTAGCAGGTGGAGGCCAGATGGGAACTTTCAGGAGTCAGTTCTTTCCTTCTACCATAGAGTTTCCATGAATTAAGCTCAGGGCACCAGGCCTGGTGGCAAGTGCCTTCACCACCTGCTGAGCCATTTTTGCTGGCTATAGTCTCAAGGTTTACAAAGTGCTTAAAGCCACTTTCTTTTTTAAGGGGGTGTTGACTTTCCTATGTGTTATTTGCTTTCAGTAAAGAAAACTGAACCAATGTCAAAAAGTGAGAGTGTCTCATTTTTGGGCAAAAGTGATGGAAACTGTGAAGGTGGTCCACGGAGACATAGGGTGTGGGCAGCAGTGCAGAAAGCTTGATCCTCTGAGCTTGGGGCTCTGCCTACAGAGGGATGCGGGTCCTTTACTTAGTTCCCAGAGGATAGGAAAGACAGACAAGCACCTCTGCAGATAGACAATGGGGCTGCACTGCAGAGGGGGTAGAGAAGGAAGACCCATATGCTCAACACAAACAGGAGCCAAACGTGCTGTGATCACAACTGAGGCTGCAGATGTTAGTGAAGTTCTCAAAAGAGAAATCTGTCAGAGATGTCCTCAGTGGGGTAGACAGAGTGAAAAGTGATCTCAAAACCAAATATAGCATATGCTTATTAATGAGAGTAACAAAAATGTCCCTTAGATACATAAAGCAGAGTTTACATTTATTTAGAGAAATAACTCACTTGCTGTAGATTTCACTTTACTAACTTCTTCATTCACAGTAGAAACAGAAACTAGTGGTGCTTGCTGTCTGTTATCTGAAGATCTTGGTTGAACAGAATCATGTATGTCTACAGATTTTTGCGATATTGTATCCTAATAAGATAAATTCATTGTTAAGCACATTACAAGGAGAAACATGTTTTCTAATATACTATTTTTTAAAAATCATAAAATTTAGACATTACCAATGAAAAAAAGACATGCTGCATTTTAAATAGGACAATGGCTGATGTTCATGCAAAACAACTGCTGTAAAATGAGGCCAGCCTAGACTGTAGAGAGGGAAACTTTTCTCAAAGAAGCCTAAACCTATGCTGGGCAGTGGTGGTGCACATCTTTAATCCTGGGAGGCAGAGGCAGGTGGATTTCTGTGAGTTCAAGGCCAGCCTGGTCTATAGAGTAAGTTCCAGGACAGCCAGGGCTACACAGAGAAACTCTGTCTCAAAAAACCAAGCCAAACCAAATCACCCTTCTGAGCCTCTGTGGGCTCCTGCCTGACACCAGCCCCCATGTGATGCTGCAATGCACGAGAAAGAACTTAGCACTGCCCACACGTGTTCTCTAGCTCTGACACAACTTTAACATGTGCTAAAGTGGAGGGAGGGTTCATGTAGCCGACAGGAGTTCCCTTTGTGGGAGTAGTTAGTAAAATATCTTCTGTTGCTCAAGAAACCAATGACCAGAAAGGTCAGTGTGAGGGTGACTAAACAGAACTTTGGTGTCATGAAGAGAAGCTGGACACAAAGCCAACAGACCTAGGTGCTGTCTGACCTGAGCTGTGATAGCAGGAAAAACTTAACAGTCCTGAGCAGGGCTCTGTTTGCCTCACAGGTCAAGAATGAGAGGTGGGAGGGGTAAAGCTCCTGCATGGGCCACACCGCGAAGGGCAGCTGTCACTCCTCTTTGCTCTACTTGGTGACAGCACTGAGAGAAGGCAAGTCGGCTTCAGGACGAGCACTCTGTACTTCTCTAGCGCCTGGCCTCACCCGGGCTGCGGATGGCATGTGTTCCTAGAAACTGTGCTAAGCAATTAGATTTTAACTAGCTTCAATGTCATCTGAAAACACAGTTTATGATCTGTTATTTCCAGTTCTGAATAAAATAGGCGAGATATTCATATAACATATGACACGCGGTCCTCAAACTTTTGAAAGGATTAAGTATGAAAACATTTTCCTAAGATTTACTTTTAATTATGTGTATGCGCTCACAAGTGCAGATCTCCTAGAGCTGGAGTTACAGATGACTGTGAGGCACCATGTGGACGCTGAGGAATAAACTCAGGCCTCGGCAACTGCAGTTCTTGCTCTTCAACACCCAGCAGCTCTCTAGTAGTACCATGCAAGTATTTTTAAACAATGAAGCACTCTATGTTATAAAGCCGTATTTTATTGCTATGGGTTTTTAGTGATCTAAGTAAATTGTTGTTTAACATATAAGTCCCTTTAAGTAAAAACTGTTTTAGTCTAGCAGAATTATTTATTTGACCATGATGACTTTAAAAACATTTTTAAAGTGCAAACTAACACATAGGAATACTTACAGGAATACGTAAACTGGGCTATAATAGTGAGGGTTGAAAATTATTTTTATTTTAGAAACTTTTGAGTTCTTTCTCAATTTTTCTGATTAACCAATGTAAAAAAGAAGGAGTCTTTGCCCTTTTAAGGACAGTTCTGCATCATAACACATCTAGCTTCGCATGGTAGTAGCATAGCAAATGAGGCCCTGTAGGAGACATTCTCCATGTAGCTGCAGGGATATTGCCTATACATGCTAAATAGTATTTGCACGTAAAAATCTTTTAAGTAGATATAAGTGTAAATGAACAGGAAACAAATGGAAGGGTGCCTACCAATCAGGAGTCTACTGGAGTCGAAGTAGGAAGGTAGTATAAAAAACGGGTACATTTTCAGCCCTGAATTCTTTTTTGTACACATACTTAAATTACATCTATTTTTATTAGTGACAAGTTATTTTTAAAATATATTTATTCAGTGCACTGCAAGAAATGCTACAGCTAGAAATGACAGTGAGAAATTCCTATGAAGTTGGCAAGGTCTAAGTAGTCAGAGAAGAGAAAGACAAACTGAGACTAGAGATGGTAGGAGCAGAAATGGCAGAGCAGAAATGGCAGAGCAGCAACAGCAGCTGCCAGATAATTAGGTGAGCCGGCACGACGGTGCTGAGACACAGTGCGACTCAGTCTCGGGTTTCCCAGCCTGAGGTCTATGGTGAAGTGCAGGATCTGACTTAATCTATACCACATGTCTCAATTTACACAGAGGGTAAGTGACATCCAGAACAGGACTAGACAGGTCTGATCCAAGATTTCCTTGGGCATAAAACAAAGCCCATATTGCATATGCTACCCTGTGCAGTGGAGGAGAACCCACAGAGAAGAGTAGCCTCACTCCTGGCATGCACAGGATGCCCTACAAGTAGTGGGGTATCTAACAGAATCCAGCAGATCAATTATGAAGCAATTATGAGTCTCGGTGGGAGATACCACAGTTCTCAAGAAAAAGAATACGACTTTAGTATGTAACCTATGTTTTAATTGTTAACAATTAGTTGAGAAAGTCAAAGGCTGTGGAAAGCAAACAGGTCAGTAGGCACTATCTTGCTATTATGGTCTTCTGGGTTTAAAACTCAAGGGTTAGGGACTGGAGATAAGGCTTGGATATCAACAATGTTGAACCTGGGTTTGATTCCCAGATTTCACATAGTGGGTCACAACTATAACTCAAGTTCTAAGGGACCTGGCAACTCTGGCCTCTGAGGATTCCTGAACACTTGTGGAGCACAAAAACTCACGTAGGCAAATTCATACAACACATAAACAAACAAACAAGCAAACAATCTTTTAAAAAATTTCAAGGGCTATAAAACCATCGTGAATGGTGTGACCTAGTTGTTTTTCTTTCTTGTTCTTTATGGTAAAATGGAAAAAGTAGAATCAGAATAAAACCTACCTATCAATAAAAAAGTTTCAACAAGAATTTTCTGCTTGTGGTGATCTGAGAGTTATCCTTTGGTACCATCAAGGAAATAAAACATGAGAATTATGTAGTGGTTAAAGGATATAATATGAGCAATTTTCTTTAAAAAAGAATTCTGAAAAATGTGGGGAGAGTATGCAAGGGAGTGAGGAAAAAAAGGAAGGAAGGAGTGACAAAGCAAAAAGAGTGCAACAATCACATGATGAAACCTGGTGCAATGGGTAGTTTATGTGTAAGTTTGTTTAAGATATAGTACCCATGTCCCAAACATTTAAGTCAAAAGACTAGTAATAA
Organism: Acomys minous; assembly: GCF_964271855.1. Lineage (NCBI taxonomy): Eukaryota > Metazoa > Chordata > Mammalia > Rodentia > Muridae > Acomys > Acomys minous. The sequence continues at coordinate 108,698,552 of NC_140483.1, read as the reverse complement.
TTAAATTTAATGCTGGACAAGTGTTCCCTATACAATTGTGTATAGGAAACTAATTATGGACTGAAGGAATTTCCTAATTATTTTCTGCATAGTGATATTATATCAAAGTAAAAAAGTTAAAATAAAAAAGATTTAATAATATCTTTACATTGGTGTGGAAAAATCTTTATGTAATCTGGTAGCTGCATTCACAATCCTTAAAATCATTTTACTTTATCATGGTATTAGAAAGTTTAAAATTATTATATGTAAAATTCATCATCAGGAATTTTAATCTCAGAATTTCACACAGGAAACTTACACCATCTTTTAAAGAGAGTTCGTCTCACATTCTAGTGTGTCATGCTTTAGTGTATGTGTGAAACACAGAAACAGATTCATGCTCAAACCTAATCTTCTATAAGCAATGATAAGTAGGGCCTTTGAGACGTCACCTGACGTGAGGGCAGTGCCCCATATATAGGATGGTGCCCCTCTGCCTTCTGCCATGTAAGGATGCTAAGGTGCCAGTACAGAAGCAGATACAGCCTCCATTAGGTACTAAGTGCTCACACTTCGCAGCCAGCACAACTGGGAGAAGCCTACTCTGGTCATTTCTAAACTACCTAGACTGAGGTGTTCTAGACTGAGGTGTTTTATAATAGCAACAGGGACAGGTTAGGACCCTGACCCATGAGAGTAAGGCCTAAACTGAAATCTCTTCCACAGTCAACTTTGACTATGCTTTATTCACTTACCAACTGTTTTTCACTCACAGCTGATGGAGATGGGGGCGCAGTCTCTCCAGAAGTAGGACGCCAAGTGAGAAGCCTTTAAGACACCAGAGCAAAAACCAGTTATGGGAAGAAAAGCGTGAAAAAATATTAACTCAATTTTTATCACTCTAGAATTTTGTGAAAGCATAAGCTCTGGGATCTGGCAGACAGATGTCAACAGATGGCTCCACTTCAGTATCACGGAGTTGGGAATTTTAATATTTATATGAGTATTCCAATAACATTAACCAGATCTAATTCATGTTATAAAACAAGATATGAAGTTAAAAATGTGGGATAGTTGGTAATTTTCATATGGTTTTATATCAGCACTGGGTGCACTGAATGTTCCTACAAAGAGTCTATCTGCAGACTTAAACACTGCAGACAGTAAATAAAGCTACACATGAATCAGAGCTCACTGCAGGGATGAGTGTCAAGTCTAGTCTGTCCTGTGAAGAGTTCCAGTGCTAATGTGTTCTGGCTTTCTTTACTGATTAAAAACTACTCATAACTCACTCTTTACAGAAAGATGACAACTTAGTGTACAGTGTACTATTTACAGAAGATTCTTTAGAGTAGTAAGTCTGCTGAAACTGAAATACATGTTAAGGAGGCTTTCCTTCTCTGACTCAAAACTATAACCTAGTGTGATTATGTTCAAATAAAATCTTGGAAAAGCAGCAGTCATCACATTATGACCCAGATTTTGGATAATCACACTGTTTTGGTTTACACATTACTTACTTCACATAGTTTTTTTTTTATTTTAAATTTTTTATTTTTATTTTTTATATAACAAGCACATTTATTTGGAAAGTGTGATTGTTATGACACTAACGCTGAGTTATAAAAACACCAAAGAAGCAAAGATAGTTCCTGAGTTTTAGAATATCACTAAAGGTATACAGATGTTATAATCTAGGTAGACAGAAGCAAATATTTTCTTTCTTTCTTTCTTTTTTTTTTTTTTTTTGGAACAACCATTCCAAATTTAATACAATTACAACAGGACTCACGAGTTTTTAGTTAACTCACTTTAACTCCTAGTCAATATACAAATAGAAATGTAGGCCCATGTAAAATCTTACGCATGTGGAATTGTCGTTTTGAAGATATCCAGGGTGCAGTTACACGTTTTATCCCAGATTTCTAGAGTAAACTTTTCACCATTCAGAATAACCACATTTTCAAGGCAGTTTGTACCAGATCTTGCTAACTGCTCATTGTCTAGAAAAGAAAAGAGCAATTCACTTATATATTCCCAGCTTGACACGTTATACTTAGCATTACTCTAACTGGTACAGGCCTACCTTGTTGTACACACCAGTAGAGCTGGGCAAAAATATCATCCAAAAGTACATCACTGAGAACTTCTAAATACTGGGTGAATACATCACATATTGCATAAAGGGCATGGTTGCAAGTTGTTGTCATCCATTCAGCTTTCTGAGGAGAAAGGAAGTCATGAGATGAAGGTCATGATATCCATCAACCATTAGACCCTGTTTTAACTCTCCTCACTCAAATTACATCAAAGATAACTGTAAAAGTCTCCATTTAATATTGCTATATAGGACAGAGAGGGAAATGATGCTTTCTAGCCACAGAGCCTGAACTACATGCTGTAAGTAGTTAGAGTAAAACACACTGAAATAAATAAAAATAATTTTACTTTGAATTCAACATCTAATATTAATAAAATTACTGGTGTTCTTAGCTATGAGTTTAACAAAATACAGAAGAGAAACTGACAGTTTAACAAAAGCAATGAAAATAAAATTAAATCATTAATTCAGTCCTATTTCCAATAGTGTACTTGCTAATGAAATAAAATACTATTATTTCTCATGTATTGAAGAAACATTCAAGAAATTTTTTTATGTTCTATGTGCTTAATTTCAAACACTAAAATGTATGAGGCGAAAACCTGAAGACTGCTACAACTTTAGGCTAAAGGTATTCTCTTACCTCTGTCTGCTGTTCTGGCAATTTCATGTTGTCAAAGATTCTGAAAACAATTCTAAATAAGTCCTGCCACCAATGTTTTTCATAAGTGTGGCCATATGTTTTCATTATTTCAAACATTACTGTTAAGCCCCTAAAATAACAGAACACCATTAGGAAAGCTGCAATACAAAGAAGCAAAACTTCCTAAGAAAGGTTTAAAGGTTTAAAAAACTACGAAAAAGAGAGTTAAGACTGGTTGTTAATATATAGAGTAATTTAAGTTGTAAAATATCAAAGTCCTTTAGGATATATAATTCAGAAAGTAAAAAAGCGCTGGCCATCAGTTTACACTCTAGCCATTACACCCTGAAATGGAATCTGTGGTGCTCTGACTAGGCCCCCACAGGCGCATGTGCACTTGAGTGCCTGCTCATTACAGAGTGGCTCTACTTGATAGGGTTAGGAGGCGGCACCTTGTTGGAGAAGGCTATATCACTGGAGGCTAAAATATAACTTTCTACTTCTTTTTTGTTGTTGTTTGCTTGTTTTCTGAGACAGGGTTCTCTGTCTGGCTTTGGCTGTCCTGGATTCGCTTTGTAGACCAGGGTGGCCTCGAACTCACAGAGATCTGCCTGCCTCTGCCTCTCCTGGGATTAAAGGCATGTGCCCCGCCTATCTCCCAAGCTTGTGCGCGCGTGCGTGCTCTCTCTCTCTCTCTCTCCTCTCTCTCTCTCTCTCTGATTCTTAATATATTTGGTAAAAACAAACAAACAAACAAACCATTTTGTGGTATCCATAAGAAAAGTTAATTAGAACAAAAGTAAATCCTTCAAAACTTAAATTTTCAAATACGGATTGTTACCTGGTTCTTACATCTAATTTGCATCTATTGATGATACATGATAACTCAAAGAGAATCGGGAACCATCCTCTCACCCACACCCTGTCTTCAGGCGCCACATTCATGTCGTCACTTGTGTACTCCTTGAAAGCCTTCAAGAGGAAAGGTGGAATCAGTATGGCAAAGCTAAGCACTCACACGGTCAAGTTAGTATTCTCAGGAAAAACACTAAGTGCTTTGCCAATCAAAAGTGGGAAAAACTACATAACAATTTACAAAAAGCTGAAGAGCTTTTTTGTAAGAGCGTTAGACTACACTCTTTAAAAGCTGGCATTTCAGGGCTAGAGATGGTTCAGTAATTAAGAAGACACCCTGTTCTTGTAGGGAACGGGGCTTGCCTCCCAGGACCCTGTGAGGTGGTCTACGCCTGTTAACTCCAGCTCCTGGGAGTCAGATGCTTCAGGTCTTCACGGAGACGACATGCACACATACCCCTTTCCCACATGTACACATAATAGGATTGGATATTCAAATTCAAACTCGCAGCCAGACTGACAACCCAGCCTCTTTTTCAGTGCCAGTTAACTTTAGTGGTACAAACACAGGCAGATAGGTGGCAAGGAAGGGTCTTTAGAAACAGGCCAGGCTTCAAAGCCTCTTTCTCCTTTAGTTTCTTTGCAACTCTGGGTACATTTTAACTTCTCTGTCCTGTTTCCTTATCTGTATAAAGCTGGAACACTACCTGCTCCATTTAGTGTTACGAAAATTAAACTAATAAACACACATAGAACACCGATACCTACAGTAATGGCTAGTATAGACCCTGGCCATCTTAACTCAGAATTGAGTTCCCAAACAAATAAAGATTTAAGACTGTATTTAGTATTTAGCAAAATTTCATTTACTAAATGATGTATACCTGAGGTCGATCAGACACATATTTTGCACAATGCCGAATAAGTCGAATTGCTTCCATACTTGTGTCTGGGAAGGCTGCATTACATGCGAATTCGGATAAACACTTCACTGCATCCTGGAAAGAATCAATGGTGGCTGGAAAGTGTTTTTCAAATACAAGAGCTACAACAGAGAGAAAGAAATAGAAATAGCAACACATTTTCAATAATTTTAATTGTATCCAAAATATATTAACTTCTAATGTAGCACATACTTCTTACAAGACTTTGACACCTAACAAAAATGGGTCCAAGTCTGTCTTTATGACTAGCCTGTCCTGAGTAGTGAGGCAAGTGAAATGTGTGTATTTTGTTTACACTATGAAAACACCATATAATAAAGTAATGGATACCAGTTATGCAGATTTAACTATTCTCTGGTTACTGTTTTTAATAATGCCTAAGAGGACAGCTGTATACAGTGCATACTCAACAAATGTTAAGACCACCACTATTACTACTGCCACTACTGCTACTGTGAACAAAAATCTCTTGGAAGGAGTTTCTGTGTCCGCAGAGACTGATGGATAGACCTGAATGTCAGTACTCTAGAAAGAGTGTAGGTTCAGAAGCTAATTACTTTACTGTGGACTAGTTTTAGCTTCTGGCACAACCATTCCTTGTCCCACTGTATATCTGAACTAGTATATTGTAATAATAACCTCTTATAAGCTACTAACTTGGCAGAAGCCAAGAGTCAAGAAGTCATCAACAGTATCTTGGGACTAAAAATATGCGGCCCCAGTATGAATGTATCTGCGTCTCTGATGTGCCACCAATGTACTGTAAAGTTCCTTTGGTTTATGACTTTCTTTTTTTTCCTGTAAAACCCTGTGAAACTGCTTACATATTGGAACATGGAATTTGAGGTAACCAAATCTGTGCTCCTTGGTCTTTCAAAATGGCCCCAGAATAAACTGTCTCTTATTTCCTTTGGTTTTTGTGCTGACACCACTATTACAACTACTATGATTTTTCACTCTGGTTTTAGAATCAAAATTTGTAAACTTAAAGCCACATTACAATCACAATCTTACTGCACCTGAATTATCAACTAAACACATTCAGCTTTTCTCTCTGCACTTGAATGCAGTTAAGGAATACTTACTGACAATGTGTCCTGTTGTCTGAAACGCAAGCTCTACTATGCTTTCATCTTGGTCTGAGGCAGCTAGATGGAACACTGAGAAAATGTTCTTCCATCCTGACCGAATATTTGCAGCCTGAGAATTAACCATCTGTGCTATACACCGAACAACCATATCTCGAATTGTCGGGGACCTACAACAGTAATATAGTTGCTTAAGTAGGCATCACATAAAATTCAAACCATTTCTTTTTCTTTTTTCTAATTTTCCCCCTGGCATAGAACAATATATAAGACATTACTGATATTATTCAACTCAAGAAACACATTACCTGTTTCGTTTCATTATATGTTCAAAAGGCCGTAAGAAGTCTTTTTGGAATCTGAAGTTTGCAAGCTCCCCTTTCTCTAAAAACTTCATTGACAGCTGCCTCAGGGAATCCACTGCAAATATGGCTACATCTTCATTAGGATTACAACCAACCTATAAGGGCAACAAGACCAAGATGCTACTGTTACAGGTAGAAGTATAATTTTTCGTTTTTCCTTAGGAAAAAAGTACAAAATAAGCAGCACAGGAAGACAAATCCTCGGCTCTTCACAAAAGCATACGTATGCAAAAACTTGAACAGTAATTTAAAGAAACTGCCAAAAGTTTCAGCAATCATTTCTAAAAAGAATTCAACTCAAAAAATTGCGTTTCCATAAAAAAATGTATATGAATGTGTATATGTGCTGTCTTCTCTGTGTGTATATTTATACATTTGTGTGGGTGTGCAAGGAGGTAGGGCAGAGGAGGGCAGAGGATTCCCCCAAAACTAGAGTTGTAACTCTAGGTGGCTGCAAGTCCTAGATGTGAACACTGAGAACGGGACTCGGGTCCTCTATGAGAGCCATCTCTCCGGTCCTTCTTGTTTCTTTTTGAGGTAGGATCATGCTATGCATGTAGCCCAAGCTAGCCTTGAACTCACAGATGCTCTGCCTCAGCTTACCCAAAGCACTAGTAATAAAAGTTTGTAGCATGGTTCATGAAAGCTTTTCTAAATTTAATTATAAAACTGTAACAATTGCTTAGAAGGAAAAAAAAACTCAATAGACTTTGAGTAGGAAAATTTTTAAAAATTGCAAATGTAAACAAATACTATAATTATTCAAATACCTTATTAAAATGATCCCCAATAACTTCCCAAATCCGAGACCACTGCAGTCGTATTCTTCCCATGTTATAGTATGATATTTCTACTATTTTTTGTAGACTAAACATTCTTGGATGTGTAGTGGAAAGCAATTCATCCATAGACACAGCACAGAGCCAACGAACAAAATCAACTATAAAGTAAACACATTTATATTTCAATCTTAACTTTAATGCTTTTTAGACAAAAAGACAGCTTAAGAGTAAAATAAGTATTCATACTCACCAATAGCATTTCCATCTAGCCTTGTGGATCCTGTGAATATTCTGGGAGAAAAAAATAACATAATTAAAAACTTTACAAAGTCTTACTTCTGTTATGCCAACTCAGTCATGGTCTGGAGTATTGACAGTTCTTAGGTGTTTTTAGAGGGCCAAATGAATATTTATTCCCAATATAGCTTATTAACAAGAGTTGTCAGAATTGTTTCCTCTTCCCATTTACATTGTGTACTCGAGTATACACTGTAACCTCATTTACAGATTTGCAAATATGAGGCAAGCATCTTACGGTGTTCTAAGGTTAAGAATATATTAATCTATAAAAGCAATGATTGGTTTTCTAGGAAGAGAAGGGCTTTTCAAGTTTTGCTGATAACCTATTAGCTTTAAGTAAGTGCTCTTGCGCATGCTTGTGCAATCTCTCTCTCTCTCTCTCTACACACACACACACACACATACACACACACATACACGTCTATATAATTAATTTTTTATAAGTAATGTTCATTTGATTAAAGAATTAAATTTAGAACTTAATGACAAAAAACAAACAAACAAACCCCAAAATGCACTCACTTTAACCAAGATTTGGCTGACCTAGTTTCCTGAGGGTATTCAAGTGTTTAAGAATATGCTACACGGCTCAGCTTTGTGCAGCCTTCTTTCCTGAGTGCTCCTCTGTGCTCATGCCATGAGACTTTAGTACACACATATAGAATTTGTTCTTTTTACCAGGCGCTGGATTTTAAGCAGGAATATGAGGAGACTAAATCCTCACAGGTCATATGATATTCTCAACTTAAAATGCCACAACTAGATGTACATGATAAAGAGGAAGCCTTAAATAAAGGGACAGCTCAAATATTAATCTTAAAAATACTGTAATAAGAGCAGTTACCAATCACAAGGTAATACTATCCTTGTATCATATATATATAATGTATACTTATTCAATTTATCAATAAGTTTATTAATATCATATATATATTTACAATCAGAATCCAAAGTTTGTAAGCAGAGATGCTCATGCAAAGATAGGTACTCTTTCTTCACAGTCACTGCACTCGGAAATGCAGCGCCGAGGTTAGGCGGTCGCAGACTGACCCCAGAGTCTCTTGCATACTTCTGCACACTGCACAGCACTGGCATGAATTAAACTTGCAGCAGCCGTTTTCCATATGTTCTAGTTCCTTCGCTAACACAGTCTGAATGTCTCATATACAACTGATTTTAAGCTTCAGTGTAACAATGAGAAACAAAAGCAGGCTACGAACTGTAGAACCTCAGCTCCTGCTGAGGAATGGCTTAAGATGTTATGTACTGTTCGGTGGGGTAAAGTGAATTAAGTAATTTTAAAAGGTTGGTTAAAAAACAATACGGGAGAAAATCAAGAGAACTACATACCTTCTAGCCTGGTGGTTAGACTGAGCCCAGAATATAAAATACAGAAAAACTACAAAGCCCTCATCTCAACTGAAGTAAAAATTACTACACTATACAAATATGATCGGCTGATTTCTCTCTAACTGGAAGTATTCTCATGTAAAGCAAAGCCATAAGCAAAACAAACCAGAGTAAAACAATTAAGTAATTTAAAAGAACAGGAGAGAAGACATCAAAGAAATAAGGATTTAACTGAAGAGGGGAAAAAAAAAAGCAAGTGGGAGAATGTAGAGCAGTAAAATGGAGACTCTGCAAGCCAAGGGAAAGGGTGCAACAGACTGTGATGGCGGCAGAGTGGAGAGCAAGGGCGAGGACAGAGCTACCACAGCAACCACGGCCTGCGAGACCCACTCAGGCTGATGGTGGACGACGGGGACATGCCACCTGGTAAGGGCAGTCAAATTCCTATTCACTATGGTAGCCTTTCAAGGGCCACTCTTTCTAGCCATGTTCCACTAAAGCTAAGCCATGTCAGGAGCACAGCAACCTATGGATGCACTGATTCAAGTCTTTTGTGACATTTAAAATAGATCCTCCTTAAAAGGACAACAAAGATGACTTTCTAGAAGACAGGGACATCATTAGAATGGAAGACAGCCTGGGAGCAAAAGATCACAGCTACTACCCGGCTCTGGAGCTGTCCAGAGAAGAAGGGCTCTGGACAGATATTAGGCTGCTTCTACTCCCCAAATTTCTCTATGAATGAAAGAATAAAGCAAACACTGTAATCTTCAATACAACACTAGCTAGCTGTGAGAATGCATCTCCCCCTGCCTTCACTTTCATCTGATGTAAAGTAAATAATGAGTTATCCTAAGTCTCTAGACTAGTAAGCAAAGCCTGGTACATTCTTGAAAGCTTCACACATAAGTAGATTTTAAGTTGAATGCCAGTGTTCATTTCAATTTTGGGAACATTTACCTAGAAATGCATAGAACACAAGTATTATGAAGACCTTTCCAAAGATGCATATGAGAATTTCTAGCAACATCCATTCATTCACTGTATCCATAATGGTATTTTATACCATGTACCCAGAAAGATAAATTAAACTTAAGGTTCAGGGGTTGAAAAGAAGGATTAATTCTCTATAAGAGAGATCTGTAGTTTTTTTAAGATCAAGAATAGTATTTCTTTAATATTTTCAGTACTAATTGTAATATATTTTATACAATCAAAGTCTTTCCTGTATTTTACATTTGTGAAACCAAAATTAAAGGTACTTCATCATCTAAATCACAGTACATCAAAAAGTCTTGTATTATTTTGACATTTTCAAAAATTTTAAACAAGGAACAAAATAGGGCTGAACTAGTAGTCAAGTGAAAAGGGAGAAAGCGAACACCTTACCTGTCTACAGCAACCACGACACTCTGAGAGCTGGTTTCTCCAATAGACTCCTGAATACTTGCTATCTGCTTCCAGTCCACATTTCCTCCAACTGCCACATATAAGAGCACACAGCATTGAGGTTAGAAAAAATTCAAGGAAAGAATGCACTTAGGAGTTGTAAACCACATTTCCAAAGTCACTTATTTTCCTAATAAGGAAATGATGCATTGGGTGACACCAATAAGTTACATATCATGAACACACACTCCGTAGATATACTGCATAATAAACAAGACATAGTTATAAGACATATTTGAAAAGATCACACTAACTAAGAGCACTATGAATTTAGATCACCAAATTAGTGAGAGTGGACAAAATTCCCCTTAATCTTCAAGATATGCATCAGTTCTATTGCTTATTTCTTTAAATGATTCTGGTTGGTCCATTAGAATTTCTGTCAATCTCCAACCTCTTATTTACAAGGGTTACTTGAAAATTCTTTGTATAACATTCTCTTATTTATAAGAATCATTTCCTTTTGCTTCCAACTGTTCCATGTTAGACAGTAAAACAATATTCCTAGTTTTTAAAAATGTATTTTAAAATATTCTTTGGACTATGTGCTGGCTAGTTTTATGTCAGCTTGAGATAGCTAGAGTCATTTGAGAAGAGGGAATCAACTGAGAAATGCCCAGACCAGATTGGCCTGTGGTGTGTTTTCTTGACTGAGGATTGATGGGAAAGGCGAGCTCACTGTGGTGGGTGCCACCTCTGGGTTGGCGTCCTGGGTATTATAAGAGAGCAGGCTGAACAATCTATGGGGATGAAGCCTTTAAGCAGATGTCCCCCATGGCTTCTGTATCATGATGTTCAGGCCTCCAGGTTCCTTGAATTTTTGCCCTGACTTCCATGAAAGTGTAATATGAAATAAAACCTTTCCTCCTCAAGCTATTTTTGGTCATGGTATTTTATAATAGCAATGCCTATTAGAATGCCTAACTAAGACAGAAACTGTTATCAAAAGTGGAGTGTTCTTTAACAGATTTGACCGTACTGTTTGGGAGAAGACTGTGGAAGGAACTTGGCTGGAAAAGCCATTGAGTGTTCAAAGCTTGAGCAAGCTGCCTTGGGAACTAAGGATGAAACCAGTACAGATGATAGGGTCCTGGCCTGTCAAGTTTCACAGGGAAGTTTGAGAGTCTTCTTCAAACTATCCTGGGATGTTTGTGTGATACTTTTTGTTTTCTTTTTTTGGGACTGGGTTTCTCTGTGTAGCCTTGGCTGTCCTGGAACTAACTCTGTAGACCAGGCTGGCCTCCCCTGAGTGCTAGGATTACAAGCATGTGACACTGCACCTGGCTTTGTGTGGGACTTTGTATTAAGAATCTGTGTGGTCTGGAGCTGAAGATGGGGACAACTGATACCAGACAGCTGAAAAATTAGTGATGATTAGGAAAAACCCAACACCATTAAGGTATAATCTTCTAGAAAGTGTTTCCTCAGGGTCAGCACACAGAGCTGTTGTGTTCTAGAGTGAGCTAAAGCTGTATCTTTTTGCTGGCAGTTGAACTTGGTATAATGTAAGAGTCTCCCAGGAGGTACCAGTTGTAAAGGCATGAAGGGATCATGAAGAGCAGCTGAGCTTGGCACTAAGCGGTCAGGGAGACCGATGATGATAGTGTAGTCTCAGCTGAAGCAGAAGCCCCAGCACTGAAAGTGTCATGTAGAAAGGCTGAGGCTTTGTGGCAGGGTTAGAGACCTGAAAAAAGCCCAGGAGTGGCATATGCAGATCCCTTGCAGTGGAAACCCTAGCATTTTTGGAGATACCAGTACCATAGAATAGCTGCCAAAGACAGCAGCAGCAGCTGTGCAGCTGCCAGCCTGAGCCTATGACAAGGTGCATGTGCTGTGAACTGCAGAGGCTGCCCAAGCCCTTTGGAACCCAGATGATCTTGAGTGAATCCCAGGCATTGGACCCTGAGTTATTCATACTGTTGGAGTTGAGTTTTGTTTGACTTGGTTGTGACTGTGCCCTGGTTCTTCCTTCTTGGAATAAGGTATGTAGCTTATTTTTTATTTTACATTGAAATCTTTAGATCTGTTTTTCACGTTATCTACACATCTCTATTCCTAACATAGTTTATGCTCTCACAGTCTCAGTCTTGGACTGCTTAAAGTTTCCAGATTTCTTTCCCTCTACAATATCCTCTTCAATTTATTCTCTCACAAGACCAAAACTTTTTAAAACTGTCACCTTCCTTTTATTTACTACATTAAGGTAGAAAATTTTCAGCCTGCCATTTGTGTACTCCTCCTCAACACCTTAGTCAGTGTGTGCCTTACTCATGCTGTGTCAGTCATCATGCCCAATGTGAGTGAGTGCACAATGAAAGATTCCACTCGGTTGTTCTCATTTACCTTACTTAGCGACGTACTACTTATAGTAGTATTGCTTATACAGTCTAAAAGTCTAGACGTTAAGAATCAAGTCATATACATTTTTCATATGTTCCTACCCTAATCAATATTAAACTCGAAGTGAGTACTTAACAAATATTTGTTGATCCTTTTGACCATTCTCCTAGGTCCCAGGGCCTATAGAGCAGTGACATATGACTATGTTCAATGCTGCCTTTTCAGTTGTTCAGTCATCAGCACACATTCACTTTAGCACACATCTGTCTGTAAATAGCTTTCACTGTATCTCCTGTTACCTTGTGCAGTAATTACTATTGCTCTAATGTTTAGAGGTAGACTTTCAGGTTGCAAAGCTCCCTGTGCCAGTGCCGAGGCAGTTCTAAACTCCGCTGCTGGACCACCAAGCCTAATATGCTTGAACTTGACACAGCACGACTTTACACTTCACACTATGTTCTGCTATCACTGAGGTGTTCTGCCAGACTGCACTATAAAGATTACTTTAGTTGAACTACCACCAGGAAGCTATTTTACTCAATCCAACCTGAAATCAAAATACGGTCCTAGTCCCTTATCTTTCCTCATAGATTCACTTTTAGATGTGAAACCATTCTCAATTTCCTAAGGATGGCTAACAACAACAGAAACTACTAAAGGATAAAGACAGGAAATGTTCATAATGTAATGTTATATTACAGTATTGAAAAATAAACAGTGCGGGTACTCTGCCATATTCCTTACTGCTCCTGAAGTCATGCTTCTGGATAGCTGGGTGTGGGGTGTGAGGATGGTCAGATAAAAGTATTCCCTCATCTCTAATGCACATACATTCTTATTCAACCCTAACAATCCTTCTATTAGATGGTGTCTTTAGTTTGCAGTGGTGGGGACTGAATCTAGAACTAAAGTAGCTGGCATGTAAGCATGAAAGAAGTATGTAACTCACACCCACAAGTACAGAACTCAAACTTCTTTGGTGGAACTCTTTGCATTCATGACTGAAAACATATTATCTTTGATTCTTTTGGGGGCAGCATCTACTTTTGCTACTATTTTCATTTGTACTACTGGCCAGTTCATGCTTTTCTGAAAGCTTGGGAAAGAGGTTCTGACAACAGACTGGATGGGCCCACACAGTGGCTTTAAGATGTCTGAATGTGAACGGTATCTCTAGCTGCTCCAACTACCTCTCACCTTTACCAGCCTACACACTGCTTAGTCTTAGAATCAAGTGAGTTGAGTGTATCCTTTACATAGTCACAAGGAAGAAACTAAGTGGCTCTTAATCCTGTAAACCAGACCAAGCGAAGTAAGACTAATTTCTTACTTAGCCATCTTGCTTTTCTCTATAACATTGGGCAAAGAACAATTTTTCTAATTATATTTCATTGTCATAATAAAAATAGCATAACCTAGAGATTAATTTTTTTGATACTTTCTAAAAGGAACTTAAGACCTCTCACCTAGCCCAAGACCAACAAATTCATCAGGAGCCTGATCTTTTGTCCCAGTGAGGGACCCTTCTCTGCCTCTCACTGTCCCAGAAATGTACCGAGGCTTCACTCCAGTTCCTATAAGTTGTGCCAGCTCCAACTGACTGATGCACTTCAAGATCTACAATACAAAAAGAACAAAAGTGAGGTATAAAAAAATGTGTCCTAAAATATATGCAGTTAGGATTTAAAGACAGATTAAATTATAGATCATTACCAAAGTTGTGTATTTAAAATATATTATTGTCCACAATTAAGCATATTAGTGGTGGAACATTTAGCATCAACCAATTTTATAAACTGAATTGCAAAGTTACAAATGTTTCTACCTCATGCCAAGAATTTCCTAAGTAATTTCCATCCGTGTGAGCCACTGTGATGAGTGTTTTTATTGTGTCGATGTTCTTCTGTTTCATTTCAGTAATACCAGAACTCACTGTAAGTAAGGTAAATCTGGCTAGTGCTTGGACATAGGCATCTCTTTCCAGCTACAAGAGAGAGAGGGAGAACTGTATTTACAGGGTTGAAAACACAGCACAATGACTGGCCTCTAGTTCATGTGGAACCAACTGTGTATGTGGTTAGTAAATCTTAGCAGACATGTCATGGATTACACACAAAACTAAAAAATTATAATCTTAAAGTAAGGCAGAAAGAGCGTAAGTATCTTAAACCTAGACACAATCCAATGTGTAGATTCAATATGAGCTTTTCAGTAATCAGCCAATGAATTCATACAGTGAAAATAAATTTATTGAAAAATTTCTCCCAATTATATTGGCAAAAACCTGATATATAATTTTTTCTAGGCTGTATTTTGTAATGTACTAAGTCATACGACATTCACAATGAAACATGAAATGGGTTAAGAAAATAAAAATGTCTATCTAAAAGCTATCCTTAAAGCCCATAAACCCCTAGTATGATAAGTACTTGGTTCTTCTTCTTCTTCCTTCCTCCTCCCCCTTTTTTTTCAAGACAGGGTTTCTCTGTGTAGCCTTGTTGTCCTGGACTCGCTTTGTAGACCAGACTGGCCTTGAACTCTCAAAGATCTGCCTGTCTCTGCCTCCAGGGATGCTGTGATTAAAGGAGTGTGCACCATGCCCAGCAGTACTTGGTTCTTTTAAAGATAACTAGTTCTGAGGTTTAAGTTAAAAGAAATCTAAAATAAATATTTACAATGTTTAGAAACATCATACAGAATTGCTCTATCAGAGCTTCTCAAAATTTATTTATTTAAATTCCAACACAAATTTGAAGCTGGTTTTAAGAAAATCAGAGAAAAATACTATGAGTTGAACTATACTGATGGCATTATGTTTTTAAAAAAATGGATATGAAGGTAAAAGTCTTATTTACCTGAATGCTGAAAATGCATGCAATTCTGATCGCACATCTTATCCCTTCTAGGCAGAGAGAGGCTACTTCAGTATCGTCACAGTCCTGTAGACCCACACTGAATGCAGCTAGAAAAGGTGTCCAAGCCAACTAGAAAAATTAAAAATTTAAAACAACATGCATATCAAGTGATAACTGAGGTTCTTGGCATAGTAAGCAAGAAAGCTTTCTTAACTAGAGAAGAAAATTATGTTTCCTGGGCTTAAATAAATGGATGGTCATAAATTCAGTAATGACCTTAGGTATATTTTAATAAATTATTAACAACAACAACAACAACATCCCTCACAGGAATAATCAACATTCATATAAAGTCTTAAACTTTAAGACTTAAAATTATTTTTTTCCACGCACTGACCTTTGCAATAATCCACATTCTTTAGTTCCAATACAATCCCTTGAATCATTTTCTACTTGTAACAAGTTATCCTACTGTTTTCAAAGCCTGCTCTCCAATCATCATTCAGCCTGTCTTTACTGTTAAGTACTCACATTAAGACTGCAATATTTGCTTCCTAGTTGGACAGTATTTAAAATATTGAATAAACTATTCATTACACACTTTGGAAGAGAGTCCTTATTTGAATTTTATACTCAACAAACCCTGGTCCACATCTGTAATCTGAGTAAGTCAGAGGCAGAGTCAGGACTGTGAGTTCAAGGCCAATCTGAGACACCTGGTGAGACAAAGTCTAAAAAGTAAAGGACTTGGTAAAGTTGCCCAATGGTAGAGCACATGCTTAGCATGGACAACAAACAACAGAAATCCACATAAATGAAATGCCTGATACAAAATTATATTGCTTTTAATAGTTTGTTGAAGAGCTGGAGATGGCTCAGTGATTAAGAGCACTGTCTACTCTTCCAAAGGATCTGGGTTCAATTCCCAGCACCCATCTGGCAATTGACAACTGTCTGTAACTTGAGTTCCAAGGGACCTGACACCCTCACACCAGTGCACATAAAACAAAAACTTAAAAAAAAGTTCATTGAGCACAGAGCAATATGTACATAAAGTTATAAAGTTTAAATGTTATTTTACCAGTGCATTATAGAAATTACAAGATTTTTTTAAAAAAAGGCTCACCAAGTATACTATTTCTAACAGAACTACTTGAGGCTTTTTTCTATGGCTCAGAAAGTTTAAGGTAAAAACTTAAAATCTGTACACAGCACACAAGCTGCAGTACCTAAGTTCTTCCTGGGCCTCCCTCTACATCTACAACACTTGAAGATGTTGCTTCAGAGATGATGTGCAAGCATTAGGAATAGTATTTATCAGTTACAAAGTATCCCATAGAAGCAATAAATTATATATTCTGTGACAGGAAGAGCATACTTCAGGTTGAAAACCTGTGATATAGCTTAAAAAGAAAATACACATGGCTAGGCTAATGGAAAATATTTTTATCTTTATTAAGATTAAGATTAATCTAGGACAACTTCTTTATCAGATTATACCTAAATAATACTGAGCAGAATGAAACTACTGTCTGTCTGCACATAATTGTATAAATCTTTCTGAAATAAGACTTAGCAATGTAAAAAAAGTTCTCACGAATATGTTTCTATTCCTTAGTATCATAAGCCACATTACAGAAAATTAGAAATTATCTAGTCCTTTTCTCAAACCAATACTTATTTATTGAGTAACTACAAACCAGTAACTGTACTAGATAGTAGGCATGTAAACAAACTTTCTTCATAAAATAATGCTTATATTAAAAAAAATATGGTCAAGGACCTCCATAAAGGATTGGTACAAAGAAAGAGCAGATAATGTGCTTGAACTCAATGGCATAAGAGAAAACTCTCTGAATAGGACCCTGATAATACAGGCATGAAGATCAACAGTTAATAACTGGGACCACATGGAACTAAAAAAGGTTTGGTACAGCAAAGGGCACTATTATTCAAGTGAAGAAAGAAGAAAAAAAAAGGGTTATTGTATAGTGTATGTAGAACTAAAAAAAAAAAAAATCAACTGAATATCTAAAAAATAATAAAAAATCCAGCTGAAATATGGGTACAAAACTAAACAGTTCTCAAAAGATGGAACACAAATGGCTAAGAAACAAAGAAATGTTCAATATCACCTGCACAAAACTCAGGAAGAGCCTCTCTGATGGCTGATGCTGAACATTTCAGATTTTAGATTAGGTATTTCAGTTTGTTTCTTAATGGAACTTATGGCTCTAGATCTACTTAGAACCATCAGAACTCCTAGACTAGAAGTGTTGATGAGAGTGTGAGCCTTGGGATCACTTTGAAATTAGAATGAATGCTGAAGATTTAGGAATAAATCACTTATAACTGAAAAAAGAAGGCAAACTATTCTTTTTCTAATTCCTGAAATTACCCTTCTACCAATTACTTACACTGCATACTGTCTTTCACTCTTTAATACAGAAAAAAAATCATTAGTTAAACTCTAAATAACCAGGAGGATATCTTCTACATCGAATAGGCTCTATTATTAGACTTAAAAAATATACTGAGAAAAATTATGTGTACAAAGTTACTGGTAATTCTAACCTTAAACATAGGCCTCACGTGCTCCAAGTGTGTTGCACTTGTAAAAGGTGCCTGAACATGGCTCACAGCTTCCATGAGTGCTTTAGCTGTCTTGGCCATCTGTTCCATTTCTAAGTTATACAGAAGTCGTCTTTGTTTTTCACTGGCTACATCTGAAATAACAAATATTACCATTTAAAATAGGAAGTACTTTAAGATGACACTGTAAAGTAAATGCCAATAATTAACACTAATTAATAATAGTTCTATGAAGCCAGACAGAAATGATCACATATTGAGTCTACATACATGAAACATATGAAATAGGTAAACTCAGGGAAACAGTAAACTAGTGTTTGCCAAGACAAAGACAGAGGGGATGGATAGTTTTTGGAGTAACCAGTTTTTTGTTTGTTTGTTTGTTTGAGACAGGGTTTCTCTGTGTAGCCTTGGCTATACTGGACTCGCTTTGTAGACCAGGCTGGCCTTGAATTCACAGAAATCTGCCTACCTCTGCCTCCCCGAGCCTGGGATTATATAGGTGTGTGCCACCTTGCCCAATTCCAAATGTTTTAATCTTAGCCAGAGGTGATGGTTACATAACATTCTAAATATACTAAACAACAACAGAATTACTCAATTTATGTACTTATTTACTGACTGACTGACGGATGTGCTATGGACTGGACTAAGGGCCCTGCTCATGCTAGGTAAGTGTCAGACCACTGAGACACATCTCCCTTTGAATTTTCACTTTAGAAGTGTGAACGGCACCTTGGGGGTGGTAGAATACTATTTCGGAGTAAATGAAAATCTGTAATATAAAAAAAATCTCACAGAGCACAACACTCAAAATGAAATTATCAAGGAAACCAAACAAACATGGGACAGAGAACAGAAGAGAGGCAAAAACTGTGGAATTTGTCCTGAGTTAGCAAAACAAAAGGCTCCCAAGTAATGTTAGCATTCCCAGCACACCACTACCTTCTTCCCTTATCTGTTTTCTCACTGACTACAACCATCATGTATCAAATGAGGACAGAGAAAAATAAATGATATGGGGATGCTATAATCTAGGCAAAATGAAATCAAAGCAGAAAACAGACATTTGCTTAAGTGTAACAGTGAAGGCTTAATTAATATATTTAATGATGTAAGGAGAGCCGAAGCAGCACCACCAAATAAATTGCTAACAGATACTGCAGCAGACTAGAGTCAATGATATCTAGCTCCGTATCTGTCTTTCCCACTTGATCTCGTGGGTTTTACAAGCAACTGTCATTGAATAAAAGCTTTTTCATTATTTTGCCACACTGGAAATTTTTTCTGCCCACAAGTAACACCATTCTTCTTCTCTATTTTTACACATAAATACATATTAAAAATAGACATGATGAGATAAGGTGGAGATGGCTAAGATTATTTGAATTGGATAGGACTGCTAGAGGAAGACTAAGTTTCTTTGCCTATAGAGAGAATTTATTAAAATTCTTTCTGAATTTTAAGAAAGATAAGGAATGAGGCCAGTTATATTCCACTGACAGAATCTCCCTAATGCCCTGAGCTCTAATTCTGAAATTTCAGAACAGATTTATCCTAAAAATCTTATCATTTGTCCCATTGTTAAAATATTTTTATTTCAGTATTTTGTTCAAAATTGAGATTTTACTTCCAAGTACAAGTGCTTAGAAAGGCAATAATCTTGCCTCATCCACACCCAGCTTCTATTCATGTGTAATGGTAAAAAAAAAAAAAAGACAAAATTGTGTTACTTGTAGATGTCTTTTATTTTTTAATTCTTTGTGAGAGTTTTGCTCGTATGTATCTCTGTGTAGCACGTGCATGCCTGGTACCTAAGGAAGCCGGAAAGAGGGTCAGATCCCACAGACCTGGAGTTACAGATGGTTGTGAGCAGTTACGTAGGTGCTGGGAATCAAACGCAGGTATTTTGGAAGAGGAGCGAATACTTTTAACTTCTGAGCTATTTCTCCAGTGTTCTCTAACTAATTTCTTTTATTTCCAAATCCCTGCTGAAATGAACTGCTAAATGGACAAGCTAATATTTAAACACTCCTAACACTGTTAATTACTTAGGTTTTCTTTTATTAATCACTAGTCAAGTGTTTTCTTCATGACATTAAAAAAAAAATTCT
This sequence comes from Acomys minous, assembly GCF_964271855.1. Taxonomy (NCBI): domain Eukaryota; kingdom Metazoa; phylum Chordata; class Mammalia; order Rodentia; family Muridae; genus Acomys; species Acomys minous. Next base: position 108,678,792 of record NC_140483.1, on the reverse strand, counting down.
ATCACCATTTTAACAGTTCTACATGGTTTCTTTTTATTTTAAATTAATCAAAAAGCAAGCAAACAAAACAAAATCCCCTTAAGCACATACCTCCTTGCTTTTTAAAATTTGAGACAAAAAGGTTCCAGATCAGCTTGAAGAACATAGGGAAGCCAGTCGTAAAACACAAACCAAACCACACAACCATGTCTCCTCATTGAATATTCAGATTTGTTTAATCTGGTACTTACTCTGCTTAGTTGATTTTGTAGGGATTGTTAGTTCTTTTGTTTCTTTCATTGATATTTTTTTGCCAGCTATTTCATTATAAATGGCTGATAGGTACTCTTCAGGGAGATCTTTACTGTCATTGATACCTCGATTCATTTTAATGTACTGTTCCTTTGTCATTTTGTTTTTAACCTAGATAAAAAAAAAACATTATCACGCCTAAAAATCAACATAAAAGTTTCACTCATTTTAAAGAATTAAAATACCTGGTTAAGAGACTTTGTAAGTATTCTGAAATCTAGAAATGAAAAATATTCAATAAAACGTACACAAAAATGAAGTCATGGAAAATAAGGCACTGTAGGAGAGCGACACCGTGGCACGTATTCTGGCGGGCATACACTCTAGGTGGAAAGGATAAATCTGAAGAGGAAGGAGGGAGGATGAAAGATGACCAATGTGAACACAACCTTTACCAGGCTCTTAGAAAAGCCCACAAACTATTGGAAACAACAAAAGATTCAATTCATAGTTCAGAATGAACTACTTGCAAATGAAATGGAATTTCATTATCTAAAAAAAGTGGATGTAAAAATAACAGTAGTTAAGTATTATTTAACACCACCTATCATTTTCTGAGTTATCACAGCAACTGCACTACACTAGGTGACCTGGATGAAGCAGCTTGAGAATCATCTGTTTAAGCATCCTCATCAGGGATGGTCTACTTAATAAAGTAATGGAATACAAGTTGATTTATTTGTAAGATGTTAGCAGTATTGCTAAACATGGAATTAACATAGCAAAGTATATTACACACTATCTCCAGCAAATCAGACAGACAAAACCCAGTTGTCTTATGGTATTTCTGAAGAGAGACATTTAGCTAGACACACCTCTACCACCAAGAGTTAGCAGGATTCTAAAGGTAAGCCACCTTTAATATGCACTACAGAACAGTAATGCAGCAAGTCAGCACAGGCTTATAGATCTAATGTTGGAAAGCCCAGATCACTATATACAATAGCATGATATAATATAGGATATAAACAGGGCAAACAAATACATCAATGTAAGCTTACAGTACTCTGCAAGTCGACTCTAATATGCTAGAAAGTTAAACAGGAATTCTTTTCTTATAAAATATATCATGAACTTTAAAATTGAATTGGTTATTTAAGACAATAATACCAAAGAATGTAATACATTTAAAAAATTTATCTCAGGTCATGGCTTTAAAAACCAAAAAAGCAAGGTGTTGTACCTAAAGTTTTAAAAGACAGATACTTATAAAAAGAAAGAAAGGAAAACAAAACAAAATCAAAGTTATCATAATTTGAAGTAAAGGAAGATTAAAATTACCTGGAAATAGTTACTATGGCGAAATATTTTGGTGTCATGCCAATCAGAGGCAGCATGATGTCTTATGAAAAATATGAAGTAACTGTTAAGTGCCTGCATTTGGGCAAGGGCTCCTTTACTCAAAATCTTGTATGGAACATACTACTCTTGAATTTTATTCCTATATGATTAAATTAAGCTGTCCCTAGTTTGGGGTATTAACTATGTAAAAGCTGGTTATGACTATAAAAATACATAAATATACCTCAGAATAAAAAAAATCATTAACTTAGTCCATATATGTTAGGGGACTTATCCAATAATATTGAGGTGAATTATCATAAAGAAGAATGTGCTAACGATCATCTACATTTGAACTGTGTAAACCATTAAGAATGAGAAATTGGTATTAAGGAATTTAAAAAATTATCTGTATTCTTCAAAAACAATGTCATTTATTACAATCTATATGTTCCTTAATTACAAATCATTTAAGCCAAGACTGTGAGCTTAATTTTCTAATAGGCTATGTGGCTTCACAGGCACTCACTAGCCGTTCTACATACACAGGCTCATCAACACATGGTATCTAGTCTGCTGTGGAACCATCTGAGAGTAAGTAACTGCTGTCACTAGGCCAGAGCCCCAAATACACTTCATGGACTAGAGCTTTGTCCTGAAGACAAGACACTGTTTTCAAAATGATGTACCTTAAATGTATATATTCAGAACCCTTTAGAGAATTATTTTATTATTTTTTTAACTATTGTGTATGCCTATGACTTATATTTGGGTATGTGCATTGAATGCAGAAGAGGAATTGAATCCCTTGGACCTGGAGTTACAGGCAGTTGTGTGCTGTGTGACAGAGGCTCTAGGAGCCAGCTCAGGCCCTCTACAAGAGCAGTATACCCTCTTAACCTCTGAGTCATCGTGGCTCCAAACCCTGTTCAGAAATTTAACTTTTCAGTACCAAAAAAAAAAGATGAGAAAAATTTCAAAATATACATTTTTATACATTTATAGATATGTATAAAAGGACATGGTATAGCTTCATATGACATTGCTTATTTCTAAAACCAAGTAAGCCAAATGTTTTTTTTAATATTTGTTTATTTATTATATATACAGTGCTCTGCCTGCTTGTACACCTGCACACCTGAAGAGGGCATTAGATCACATTATAGATGGTTGTGAGCCACCGTGTAGTTGCTGGGAATTGAACTCAGGATCTCTGGAAGAGCAGTCAGTGCTCTTAACCTCTGAGCCATCTCTCCAGCCCCAAGCCAAATGTTTTTAAAAAGAAAATCTTGTAATTACAAGGGTATCTAACTTCAGGCTAGTATTACATAGCTCAAACTTAAAAAAAAAAAATCAGATGAGAAACCAGGTGTAAATTCTTAAAGAAAGATAGCTAAATATGTATTTTGTGGAATGTCTTATAAAAACATGGGTGGTGGTAGTGGAAAGAAATCATGAAAGATAATCAAAACACTAAAGATGAGCTGTTCTGATTATAATACCAATAACTACCAAACCAAATATAAATTGTTAAAACCTTTTTTTTAAGTCCTATACATTCATCTCTGGATTTTAAGGTAGGTATAACTTCACACATAATGCTTCCACATTATGTTGTATACTTTCCATATCAATCTCACCTTGAATATTTTAAAACACATAGAAAATGATCCTTAGGCTACAAAGTTTAATCTGCAGCAAACTGCAAAGGAATTAACTGTCTCAGTATATCTTAGTCTAACATATAATTTAACATATATTCAAGAATGATAACTATCTAAGAAGCTCTATTTTCTCTTGACAAGGTTTCATTTTGTAGGCCTGCCTGGGTTATGAAGAATAGGCTGGCTTTGAACTCATGAGATTTACCTGCCTCCACCTTCTGAATGCTTGGATTGAAGATAATGTACCATATAATGTGTGTATGTCTACATAAAGGTTGACCACTGGTAACTGTGAGGTATGGTGCAATTCTAATAGTGTTTTACACACACACACACACACACACACACACACACACACACACAATTTATATAAAACCTCTGGTACTAATCTCTCTGCCAAACTATGAATGTATTTTTTAAAAGACAGATTAAATATAGCATTTTCTATGTAAAGAATATTCAGAAGACCTAAAACATCTTTTTAGGTTAAAATTTGTTTCAATCTTTGTACAACAGTCAATTTGTAGACTGATAAATATTTTACAAATACTTATGTCATATTAGAATTAATATCAAATGGAAAGCGTTTTATTTCTCGTAATTAGTTTAGCCACATAAATTTCAGTACTTGATGGACTCAAAAGAATACACGTACACTACTGACTGTGAAAATTGATACAGAAAAAAACCAAACGTACCTGTGGACTGTGAAGGTCTGTGGTTAACATGATAATTGAGTAGGCCAAAACATAAGCAGTATCTGCACTAGCAAAAAGGGTTTGTCTGGAAAAAAAAAAGTGTTATCACATAAGCTTTGTTTCATATAAACAAGCCATTTCAAACACCATTTTTCCTGTTCTCCCTCAGGATCAACACTCTATCATGTATTACAATTATAGATGAATGTGTCAACACTTCCCAATAGTAGATAATATAAACTGTCTGAAGGAAGAGAATTAAATCTGACTATTGTGGGTATAACTGACAACCAAAAAGTATGTGAATGGTACTTACCCTTGGTTGCATTCTAAGTATCTTGCAGCAAATTTTTCCATTAACCGATCAATTTTTTGAGCTTCCCCTGGAAGACGGAATCCTTCCAGAAACAGACGAAGAGCTGAAACAAAGTCTTTTCCTGAAAAGTCATGTTGGTCTACATACGCATACATGACTTCTTTATTGAATTTGTCATTATCTCCCAAGAACTCACCCACCTGAGTCTAATGTAAAAACAAAGAATAGAAATTATCATTCAATGGCATGTTCCATTTGACATAATCGTTTATAAAACAGAAGATCCTAAGAACTACAAGCTTTGACCATATGGTTACACAGGCTCTAGTACAATGCTACCAGTTACTGTTTTAAACACACATATAAACTGCAGACAGAGGGTTAGAATGAAATGAAATGGTATTCTTACCGAGTCTAGTCTTTCTTCTTGATGTAAGAACTGAGCTATATCTTCAGGTGTGGTGCCAAGCATCCCTTGTTCTTGGAGGTACTGTATCCCTCTCTTTGGTTTCTTATTAAATCTAGATGAAATTAATAAAAAGATTAAAAAGAGAAAACTACTCATACTCCCTGAGAAGATTTTGCAGAACAGTAAATTACTCTCTTAATAGCACATAGAAAAGAGAAACCAACATAAGCATACACAGAATCACTGCACAGCACAAGATTTACATTTTTCTTCTTAGAAGAGAGTCTCAAATATGATGTGGGTCACTTCACATTGCCTGCAGCATGCCGGACTTTCTGATTCCTACCAACAGTGGTCAACTAGAGGTTAAGTGACAGTGCTGAAGAGGAGACAACTTAAGAAAAGACTCTGGCACAGTTACCTAAACAGGTAAGACCAGCTCATAAAGCTTTTCTCAGTACAGTTCCAATTTACCCCTTTCTCTCATGTATTCCTACACATCCTACTGAATTTCCTAAACCTAATATGTTTGGAGACTATTTTGAGTGCCCTTTGCAGTCTCTGCTCACATGGGAACTCTCCCTCATGCTTTAAGAGCCAACTCAAATGTTACTTAGCTTAAAAATAATCTACTTTGTACTTTTATATTATTTTGGTGACTCATCCATCATAAGTTACCTTAATGGTTCTTAAATGGTGTTTACCTCTCATTTTACCCATATTCTAATTCATCTTTCAGCTTGCTAGAAAAGCTATCTCCCTAAAAATGTCATTTCTCTGCCATCAGCAACTTCAGTTCTAGGGGATCTGACATAGCCTCCTGGCTTCTGTGAGCACCAAGAATGCATGTAATACACATACATGTACACGAAACACACATACACATCAAATCAATTAAAATTTAAGGTTAATGAAAGGAGGCTCTACCTATACAGTAATGGGAAAGCTATCATCAATACTGAGTAAAGACTGTGACTGCTCTCAGGATGCTCCTGTCAGTAAGTCCTCACCTACGCTGAGTGAGCCCAATGAATTCACTCATCTCCCAGAGTGAGCGCTGATAAAACCAGAACTTTGGCTTGTTGGTGGAACTTTACAAAGAAAGGGTAGACACTGCTTAGCCACCAGCCTCAAGCCCCAAATTCTCGTAAAAGATGGTACGGTTGCTTGTGGTGTTACTATGTCACATGGTATAAAAAAAAGCAAGATGTTGAAGTTGTAAAAATAATAGCATTAAAAACTTGTGCATAAAGGTTAAAATAGCAAATTTTTTTCCACAATGGAAAAAAGGCTTTAAAAGCTTATATAAATTATGAAACTCTTAACAAACTATTGAAGAAATGTAAACAATGAGATATAGGACAAGACATTGGCTTATTTCAGCACTACAATATCTAACCTGAAAAAAAAAAAAGAGCCATCTTCTTATAATATTGAGACCAATTGGGGGGTGGGACTATATTTATCAACTATGACCCACTAACTTTTTCTACAGGAGCATGTCTCACAGAGGTAATAGTCCTTTTTGTACTTTAACAACCCATATTTCCTGGCTAAAGGGGCTTCCAAAAAAACCTGCTGTCAAACTCACAGGTTTTGGAAATTATTCAGGATATCCAAATGGTATCCCTGGAACACTGCTAGACAATTCTATAAAAAAAAAAAAGACCCAATGGTTTTATCCATCTCTTTTTAAATGTCAATTAGATGTTGATGTCTGGTTGTGACTTCACCAAATGAAGTTTGGTTTCACTCAGGTTTGGCTCATACTGTCCACCTCCACTGGACATTACAGCTGGTGCATGGGCAGAAGCATCTGTTGCTGCTAAAGCGCTACCAATAAGACATTTACTTTATTTTTTTTCCTTGAAAAATCTGAGGTTCTTTTGTTATTAATTTATTCATATTACAACTCAATTGTTCTCCTATCACTTGTATCCTCCCCTTCCTCTCTCCCTCCCACCCCACCCTATTCACCTCCCTTAGCTCCATGATGGGGGGGGTATCTCCTCCCCCACTTTATGGTCACAGGCTATCAAGTCTCATCTTGGTAGCCTGCCTATTCTTTCTTTGAGTGCCACCAGGCCTCCTCACAAAGGGGAGGTCATCAAATATGGGGCACCAGAGTTCATGTCAGAGTTAGTCCCTGCTCTCCACATAACTGTGGAGAATGTCCTGTCCGTTGGCTAGATCAGAGTAGGGGTTTGGTGTTTACTACTTGTATAAGACATTTACTTTAACAATTTACTTCTCTTAAAAAGCTTCAAACAATTATACTTTGATCTATCAAAATCAGCTTCAAACAATTACACTTTGATCTATCAAAAACAACTTATATCAATCTAAATATAAAGATGACTGTTTCTCTGACTTTATCATTCACTCTACAGGGATTTTCTGGGATGAAGGTTCTGAGACAGTTCAGCCAACTAAACAATCATGTTTCAACTTACTAAACAGGACTTAACGTTAACCGTGATATGAAAGATTTTCCTCACTGACTTTGTCTGTTAATGTTCCTATATAAGGCTATGATGGAGGACACCCAATGGCCAACTTATGAACTTACGCTGGCCAATGTAAAGCATCTTAAGCCCTTAAATCAATCAATGGACTTTCCAGAATGTGTTCTGTCATTCCTGTTAATGCCTCTGACAGAGCATACCAAGGACTCTCTGGGGTGGTTTTTCTTGCCTGACTCTTCCTCTAATGACTGCTGTGACAACTGTGCTCTCAGTAGGAGTTACAGTAGTACTAACAGTCTCACTTTTTCCATGTGACAGATGCTATCTCACATGCACATGCTCCAAGGATGCATGCTGTCATTATAGGGGCTGTCCTGCATTCTGGATCTTTCAATTAAGTTTTACTGTTGATCTCTTAGATTAGCTCTCCTCTGAGGCACTTACACTGCTGTCCCTCCCTCATCACCCCTTTTGTCAGCTTTAAATAGTTAGAAAAAGTTGTACCCCAAACCCTAACAGTAGTTAGGGTGACTTCTGAGATGGGGAAATGAAGAACTGGAAGTCAGACAGACTTCCTGGTAGGCAGACAGATAAGGAGAGAGGCCATAGCTAGATAATAAAGATGGTGAACTTCCAAGGTGACTGACTGGATTCTTTCTTGGCCCCTAACTTAAGACAAAAACTTGGAAGCTTAAAACGAATACTTTTTGGACATTTTCTCCTGAAAGCAGGGCTCCCTGCTGATAGAATGGCTCAGAACAAGTTTGATGCCAGATCATGACTTGTTTACACAATGAGCCAGTCAGCAATCTTGTCTTTGTCCAGAAATGACTAACTCGGAATTAGGGGAGGAAGACCCTTTCAATACTTAAAATTCTCCAATCCTCAAAGAAAAGTTGGGTGTTGGTTTCCTGAGTCCCTTGCTTTTCAGGGGCCCTTTTCTGTGTGTTTGCTTCCTCACTCCTCATAAAAGCCTTTCCTCAATTAATTAGTTAATTGACTTAATTTAAAAGATAAAGCTATCTTAGCATATGTTGATTTTTTTGATAGCCACTATAAGTTGCCCTTCAGCCTCTAAGTAACCCTCATTAAACCCACTGGCTCACCAAACTACACTTAGAAAGAACAGCTCATTTAGTCTGTGGTTGGTGTCCTATACCAGATGAGATGTTTATTTACATCTCCCTTAGAGAAGTTTACACAGCAAAAGGTATCACATAGATTCTGCCTTACAAGACCTAGGAATACAGGCATGCAACACTACATCCCAGCTCAGCTACCTTTTGACAAAAAAAATTCTAAAATACAAAACAACACAACACAAACAGAAACCCTCTGAAAAACATTAGAGAAAAGACAGCATTTTCAACAAGTGATTCTGAGAAAACTGGACATCCACATGTAGAATGGAAGAAGAAGAGGAGGAAGAGGAGGAAGAGGAGGAAGAGGAGGAAGAGAGGAGAGGGAAGAGGAGAAGGAAGAGGAGAGGAGAAGGAGGAGACGGAGGAGGAGAGGAGGAAGAGAAAGGAGGAGGAGAAAGAAGGAGGAGGAGGAAGAAAAAAGAAGAAGAGGAGGGGAAGAGGAAGAGGAAGAGGAGAAGGAAGAGGAGGAGGAGGAAGAGAAACAACAACAACAACAACAACAAAAACAAATTAGATCCCTATTCTCTTATCCTATACAAAAATCAATTCAAAATGAATCAAGAATTCTATGTGTGTGCCTGAGTATGGAGGCCAGCAGTCAACCTCAAGTGTTGTTTCCTGGGCTCTGTCCACCTTGTTTTTTGAGACAGGGTCTCTCATGGGCTTGAGCTCACCAAGAAAGCAAGGCTGGCTGGCCATTAAATTTGCAGTTTCTTTCAAGCCCTCAAGTGCTGGGTTTAAAAGTAAACCACCAGGCCTAGATGTTGGGAGCCATGCCAAATTCTGCCATGTCAGTTAAAAAAGAAATAGACTCATTATTTTGTTCGCTAAACAAGAAAAAATTTACAAGGAATGTCTCTGTAGGTCTTTTGTAGGTTGTTTTAGAAAATTTAGGAGAAAAATTGATTTCACAAGATCAGAGTCTAGGAGAATAGCCAGGTTAGAATAGGAAATGACTGCTTAATTTTAACAAATAAAAATAAAATTCCTAGCAAGAATGAAATGTGTAACTAAACTTGAGGAAACAAAAACCTAAAAGGAGCAACATAAATACTCGAATTTTCAAACATTACATTTTTTCATGTTATTATGAAATCAGATGTAAATAAAACAGTGCAAAACGACATCCTCTGTTCATCAACAGCACATGATACATGGTCCAAAATTAACACAGAAGAACCCACAGGTCGGGCATCTTATGGATCTGCTCGGGCTAGACTTCAGTGAAGGAGAACTAAATACAGAGCCATTTAATTTTTAGGTCCAAGAGAATAAAGAATAAATGAAAAACAATGAGAAATGTAGGGAAAATGAGGGCAGAGTTGGCACATTAGTGGCTGAGGGATGCTCTGTAACATTTCTGTTTCAAATACACTTACAAATCAATCCCTTGTTCTATTATTTCTTTTTGCTGCTTTAGGACCTCAAATTGTTCTGGATTATCAGTGCCAGACATCTGTGTACTGTAGCTGCCAATTCCTGATGATGATGTGGACTCTAAGGAGTTTAAACTTCCATATCTGTTTATAGTCTCAGGGTGTTTGATTTCACTTATCTCTTGCTCTGAGGGTTTTTCCTGACCTGTAAGAAGAAATGTCAATATAGATTATAGTAGTCTTGTCTTTGTATTTATAACTAAACTGGAAAATTTAAGTGTAAGTTGAAAATAACTTTAATGCTTACAAGGACTTTTCATTATGTTACATAAATAAATACAACACAAGACTATGTTTATTTAAATATCTTCCAACTTATCACCGACTGAAAAGAATGGAGAATTAAACTCAAAATGATATCTTACCAAGGGTCGTTTGAGAGTTGGGATTCACGTATTGATCCTTACTCCATTCAACCATACACTTCAAAATTGAAACTAAACATTCTAACCCCTTTTTTCTCAGACTCAATTCCTATAATAGTTCAGAAATAAAATAAAGACAAAAAGATCTTTTAAGAAAATGCTTGTCTCGTCCTTGGAAAATTTTAAATTAAAAAAAGATTAAGCTCTTACCTGAACATTACTCATACCAAGTTCTTGACTGCCCCGTCCTTGGGCAATTTTTGACAAATCATTTACGAGTCTTTCAAATATATTTGCTGCATTTAAGTCACAGTCATAATTTACATAAATATCCACCACACTCTGAGCATCTGTGATAATACAATAATCTTAGAATATGAGCATTTAGAATATAAGCACATTTCATCGCAGAAAATAATAAAGATTAATTCCAAATACCTGCACAGATCCTTGTCAGTGTCTGAATAACCATCCACTTATGATCAAATGAGCTTGTAGATGTTTCCAAAATGTACAGGAAAATTTCTTTAAAGAACACCTGTGACCAGAAGAAACGTCGACTTAAAGTACTACTTAACATCAGATGCATTGCCCTTCAAATGCCCCAAAGCCACAGAGCACACTGAGTTCTGTCTTTGAACAGCAGCTTTGTTTGTCATCACAGAGTCTTGACAAATGAAATGCGTGAAGATACGGAACTTTCCTGGGTGATAACTTCTTAAACGTGACTGTAAACTAACGTAACTGTTTCTTACTCATCAGTTATCATTTTGGACACTTTAATACAAAGCAGCCCTAAAGGCTCCTAGATTTCAATGTAGCTGTTACTCTAAAAAACATATAGTTTTCATATGCTGTTTATTTTTCTAATTATTCATAAAAATAAAAATCTTGACTCAAAACAGTATCTCTTACTATTCTTTATGCTGAATATTATGAAGCACAATTAATCTGATGAAGAATTTTTCAATTTGAAAAGTAAAAATATTAAAACTCAAATCATTTTGGGAAAGTAACTGTGACCTAAGGCCAATTAATTTCCACCACATCAGCATGTATACTACATTTTGTGGTTCCAGAAACAATCACATTTATAATAAAAGTGACATCTTTCTCTCTTCCAAGAGTTAGCCAGCCCTATAAAGTGCTCTTATTTTGAAGAACTCAAAACAATGATCACTTATCATGTATTTTCTGTGGACATTAAGCACTACAAAGATATGAACCAGAGCTTTCTCAATAAGTACTGTATACACATCACATGGCTTATATGTAAGCATTCAATAAATACCCAGGGCCATGGCCAGTTACAAACATTCTATCTTATCTTCCCAGAATGCAGTAACAAATGCACAGGCGTACAAAGGAGGCAAATACAACTGCTGTTTAATCTTTAAAAAAAAGAGTTCAGTTTCAATTATACAATATCACATCACCTTTGCAAACTTAGGTTTTGATAATCAGAATAAGAAAACAAGTGCTACAAGAAAATCCATGAAACACAGGGATATAGGTCTATTTTCCAATATGACCTAAAGGTCTAAGAAACTGAACAGGATCCAGTAGGCACAGGCACCTCAGCAGAGTTATCGTAAGCTATACATTCTTTCCTTCAGTTTTTATTTTTTAAATGTACACAAGATTAAGATAAACATTTATATATAAATTGTCTGCTCACAACTGCTTAATGGACAAAATCCTTTTTCTGGGTATGCCTAGAAAGATGTTGATACAAATTTACAGAAGTAGGAAAAACTATAGCCACTACCCATAGTTTACAAAATTGGACTAATAGGCAATTACTATTATTCTAATATCCTATGCCTAAAAAGGAGCTCTCCCCACCCCCCCCTTTTTTATACAGGGTTTCTCTGTGTAGCCTTGACTGTCCTGGACCTACTCTGGAGACCAGGTTGGCCTCAAACTCACATAGATCTGCTTGCCTTTGCCTCCCAAGTGCTGAGGTTACAGGTGTGCACCACTGCACCCAGCTAAAATTATCTAATTAAAAAAAGTTGAAGATTTAGTTATTTATACATATGAGGACTCTATTTGCATGTATGTCTGCATGACAGAAGAAGGCACCAGATCTCATTATAGATGGCTGTGAGCCACCATGTGATTGCTGGGAACTGAACTCAGGACCTGTGGAAAAGCAGCCAGTGTCCCCTTAACCATTGAGTCATCTCTCCAGCCCCCCAAATTATCTAATCATCATCTCATCATCAAATGAAGGTTTCTGGTTATTACAGGAGTACAAATTCCAATCTTTTGCTTGACACTTGTATTTACAGTTTTTGAAGACAGTGGAGGAAAATTAGATAAAATTAATCACTAATCCAAATGCCTAGGATTCTTTCACAAATATATGACAGACAAATATAGACACAAACTTTTGACTTAAAACTAAAGGTCCTTACTGTTTCATTCCCATAGTATTTAAATGAATTTTGACAGAAACCATAGAAGAGTAACTTATAAAGATAATGCCACTATTTTAACAATGTCTTTCTTTCAGTTTCTAAGTACTATTGTTTTAAATGTACACACGTTTTCAGCTAGTACAAACTTCCTGAACACAAATGCTGTTCCTTAATTTTGCACCTTATTGTGTAACCAATACCTAGCACTTCAGAGACATATGTTAGCCAAATAAATGAATACACAAAATGAAGCACATAACACATAAACATTTTTTCATTTTATGGGAAGATTTCATTTTTTGCTAATATAACATGAAACAAAAGAAATAGCCAACAGGAACCTTAAAAGTTAATGTCTAAATATAGAACATACCTCAATTTGCATCTTCAGGTGTGTCTTGAAGTTTGACAACAAAGTAAGAAATATGGAAAGGGAAAGCTCAAAAACCTCGGGAACAGATGAGACTCCATTTTTTGAGAGTGCAACACACAGATACTGCTTGATAGCATTAATAAACATCTCATTTGTCCTGAACACAGGCCCTGCATTCTGCAGAATGGACAGAAGTAACTGCAGTGAAAGGATCTTGGACCGTAACTCATGGGACCTGCGAGGTGAAACACAAAGCACAGTACACGCACACGGTCATCACAGTGTAGCCGCAGCCCCGCCGTGCGCTGCACACACCCCAGGTGCTCCTCTGCAGGCACACCACTCCATGCTGTCTTTGCAAGTTTCCTCTATTTCTCACTTCCCTGTCTTCACTCCAAACCTTCCCATATGCCCCTCCTCACTCTCTTTAAGATTCATAGCCTCTATTTTCCTAAAATTAAAAGTTGTTATATACATACATGCAGATCCAAATGCTTATTTTGTTTTTTCGAGACAGGGTTTCTCTGTGTAGCCCTGTGGACTGGCTTTTGTAGACTAGGCTGGCCTACCTCTTCCTCCCTCAGTGCTGGGACTACAGGCGAGTACCACTGTGCCTGGCTCCACATGCTTCTTAAATGGCTAAAAACTACAAGTATTTTAAACATAAGCTTATTATTCCCCTAGAAAAGATAAAAATAACTTGTGAATTTATGCCTTGTATCTTTCTTTCAAAACTATTTTTTTTCCTGAAGCATGGTACTAACATCACAACTATAATCCTTACAGATCACCATGCACGTAGTGAAGGTATCTGCTCAAGGTTCTGTGTTATGCTTCTGTTGATTACCTAACATTTCAATTAATTTTTATACACATACTTTTTTTTCTCCCACTGAAAATTATCCCTTAGGTTGAAAAGACCAAAGATATTCACTTGGAGGCAGTATTTCAAAGGCAGAGAATTAAATGCTATAGGACTTTTTAAAAAACTTATTCCAAATACTGTATTCAGCCACATTCACATAGTATATGAGACTTCATTGCTCTTAGTTTCTAACTTAAAATGCTTATAGTTGTGTCAAGTAATTCACTAATCTCAGTCAAGGAGTTAAGTATTCCTACTAAGGAATACTTAATTTTATATCAATAGTTTATCACAAAAAATGCTACCTCCTTTGAAATAAAGCTAGAGCCAATGGTATCAGAACCTTTTATTGAAGTCATATTGCCAAGCTAGCTATTACTCTAAATGTGCTACAGAAGTATTAGTACCCCAAAATGCTGTTTTAAATTACAAACAATGAGAGGTAAGACTGGAAATACATACTGAAAAGTCCTCATGTTGGGTGTTCTGAAGCCTACTACTTCCAAGTTACCCCACAGCGTCCTTTTTTGCTCAACTCCTATAATAACTAGATCCTGCAGGCTGCCATTTTCTAGTATTTGAGTGCTGTTACACATGTGCTTCAACTTCCTATTCTTATCCTTGAACAAAACGCCCTTTAGGTAGTATGTGCTCAAAAGATCAGCTTGTTCTTGTTTTCAAGTACTTATTACGCACCTGTTATGTACAGAATTAACAAAAGATTTAAGGATTAAATGATCGTCTTATCTGATAAATTAAAACATTTTCTGAGACATGTTTCTCACTATATAGTCCAAGCTAGCCTTGAACATATGGCAATCCTCCTGCCTCAGACTCCAAGAGATGTGATGACAAGACTATATCACCATGCGTGGCTAAATTATACTTCTGATGAGCAATCAAGCTGGAAATTTCATGTCTGCAATTTTTGATAGGTAGTTTCAAATCACAATTGGAGCTGAAACTCTCCATACGTCATTGCTTAGCAGGGCAAGAAAATGAAAAGAAGGAAAAACAAAACTGTGTACCTATAAAAGTTTCAGATTTTATAAAATTCCAATTTTTACATTTGACTTGTGAAAACTAAACATTTGGGAGTAAATCACAGCAAAAATGATCTTCAGTAATAATCCTAACATGTGGAGATCCAACAAAGGACCACTTGGAATGCCATTTCTCTGGCACCATAGACAGCTTTTTTAGGCACTGTCTCTCAGTGGCCTGGAACTTGCCAAGCAAGGACAGGCTGCCTGGCCAGTGAACTCTTGGAATGTGTTTGGTCCTGCAATCCTATCTCTGGGCTTATAACTATATGCTCCCAAGTCTGGCTTAAAACAAACAAACAAACAAACAAACAAACAAACAAACCAGGCCAGGCATGGTGGAGCATGCCTTTAATCACAATACTTGGGCAGCAGATCTCTGTAAATTCAAAGACAGACTGGCCTATAAAGTGAGTCCAGGACAGCCAAGGCTACAGAGAGAAACCCGTCTCGAAAACAAACAAACAAACAAACAAACAACAACAACAAAATCCAGAAAACAAAAACAAAACAGGATCAAACTCAGGTCCTCATGCTGGCAAGGCAAGCACTGTACCAACTGAGCTTTCTTCTAAGACCTTATACCTCAGATTAAAGAGAAATATTTATTTATTTGTATGTGTGTGTGTGTGTGTGTGTGCGCGCGCGCGCGTGCGCGTGCGTAGTTTTGTGTGTATCACATGCATGCAGGTGTCCTAGAAGCCAGAAGAGGGCATCAGATCCCCTGACTGGAGTTATACTTGGCTGCGAGCTGCCTGGTTGTGGATGCTGGAAACCCAACCTGAATCTTCTGTAAACTACTAACTTCAAATCGTTAAAGTAGATCTTCGTTAATTCAGAGTGAAACGCCAAAATTGTCAAATTTTTAATGAGAACTAGATTTTAAAAAACATTCTTATTAGCATAGAATTAATAGCCTTAATCCTACTTCCATAAAGTTGCTATTTTCAAAATACTCAAGAAGCAATAACTTATTTTTCTGACTCTTGAGATTTGAGCCTAAAAACATTAAAAAAAAATTTTGCTTCTAAACCTAAAACATGCTTCTCCCTAAAGCAGAACAATGTAACAAAACAAAATTATATAGGTGTGGTGGCACACACCTTTAATCCCAGCACTCATGGAGGCAGAAGTAGGTGGATCTCTGAGTTTGAGGCCAGCTTGGTCTACAAAGAGAGTCCAGGACAGCCAAGGCTACACAGAGAAACCCTGTCTTGAAAAACCAAACAGCAACAAAACCCAAAAAACCCACATTTTATATATGTGTATGTTTGCATAACCTTACAAAGTTTCCAGAGTTTTTTTCTATGTGGACCAGCGTGATGTGTGTGTGTATATACATATGCATGCAGCATGCATGCATGTATGTATTGCTTATGTATGTACAGATTCATGCATGAGTGTGGCAAACTATGTTTGTGTAGGCATGCTTGTATACACAAGGTCAGAGGAAAGCCTTGGGTGTTGGTCCTTACCTCTCACCTATTTGTGACAGGGTCTCTTTACTGCTTGATGCTGTGTGTACACCAGGCAAACTTCTGAGTATTTGTTTGCGTTGATCTGAACTCAGGTCTTCTCACTTGGGTAGCAAGTGCTTTACTCACTTAGCAATCTCCCAAGCTTTCCAGTTTTTGTAATAACAGTCTCTAGACATGAGTTGCCTTAGAAACTCAACCACTACAAAGATTTTTTTTAAATTGAAGTAGGCATGCTTACTTCTCCCTATTTAGTATCTTTTTCTTCAAGCCACTCCTTCCCCAAACATCCTTCTTTTAGAAATTCTCCTAACACTGTCATGTGTGATGTATCTTACTACAACAATAGAGAACAGGTCATTCTAATCACTCTACGGCTTAACTGCAAGCAGGAATAAACTGCACTAGAATCATGTAAATACATATGAACATTATAACCTATAAAACATGGCACTTTCCTGGGTGCTGAAGTTTTCGCTCAATTGCTGTGATAAAACATTAATCAAAAGCAACTTGGGGAGAAAGGGTTTATTTGGCTGCAGTTCCAAGTTGAAGTCTGTCATCAAGGGAAGCCAGAGCAGCAACTCTAGGCAGGACCCAGGAGCAGGGACAGAAGCAGAGCCATGGAGGGGTGCTGCTCACTGGCTTCTTCCTCATGTCTTGCTCAGCTTGCTTTCTTATAGAGCCCAGGACCCAGTTGGCACTACTCAACAGTAGTCTGTGCCTTCCTACACGTACCACCAATCAAGAAAATGTGCTATAGTCTTGCCCATAGCCCAGTCTAATGGGGACAATTCCTTAACTGAGACTTCTTCTTCCTAGATGGCTCTACCTTGTTTCAATTAAGAAAGAAAGAGAACTACATTTGATGGGAATTAGATAATTAACTTATATCAAAGTACTTAGTACTTTGTACACTTGTACACTTAGTACAAGTGAAGACAGAAATCATTGTAAGGTAATTCATCAGATCTTAATAGTTCCAAAGTTACTCAGAATGTAGAAATATAAATCATTCATTTATTCACTCAGTAACATACACTGACACACCTACTGTGTACTCACTATTCTATATCACTGCCCATCCTTTCTCAAATTGTATAAAATATATATCTAAAAGTTTAGAACGCAACTATTTTTGGTATGTATGTTTTAAAGTAAATATCTCCCTCATGAAAATTTTAAGAATCCACAGGACTGAGCATGATGGCACATGTCTGAATTCCAGCACTTGGATGCAGAGGCAGGTAGATCTCTGCAAACTCAAGGCTAGCCTTATCTACTGAACTGTCTCAAATAAGGAAGCAAGTGAAACCACACACACACACACAAAAAAAAAAAAAAAAAGAGAAAAAGAAAAGAATCCACAGGACACATGAAAATCCAAACACTATATTTACAGTAAGTTTTAAATTTAAAAACCTTGTAAGCAAAATGGTAATGACTTACTTTGGATCAGGTGGTCCATCTGACAGTGGTTTCATTGACAGCTTACACAATGACCTGAACACTAGAAAGGCATCCTTTTGTAAAATGTGGGAAAACTTAGCACCAGGTGAAGGTCCTGAAGAATTTCCAGATTCCTAAACAAGTTAATATACCGTGAACATAAAGACATATCTTAGCATAAGTCATTTGCGTATTATTGACTCTGATGTGGTATTTTCCTGGTACAAGAAGGATCAGAGGTACAATCTGTCATACTGATCTTTAATATGCTATATCGAACACTAAACTAATACCTTCAAAATACATTCTTTAAAATATTCCTTCTTTGACATCAAGCATACGTCTAAAATTTTTCAAGCTCATACTTTTTAATTGACTCTGGTAAAAAGTGGAGTAATCTTTAAAGTCATTTACTGGATAAGGTCAACCTAACTAAGAAAATCTCTAGAATCCTTCGTCTGCAAACCTAAAGACTAGAAGCACATAAAGTAAAGCAGGAGGAAGGCCCGCCACTCCTACCCACACTGACTTCTTTGTAGCTTTGAGCAGAGACTCAGATAAAATGCCCTGCACTCTTATGCTTTTACTTATCCTATGATACTGTAATTTTCCCATAATTTGTGAAAAGAATGTTCCTCTTAAATGTAACTTCAGTGAGGGTGAGGGGTTGTGTACACAGATAAAATACAACTTGCAGTTGGAATGTAGCTATTAATACATTTTAAAAGAACAAACTGCTCTAAGTTATAGCAATAAGAAAGAAAGAAATCCACTCAAAACCCAACCTTTTATTTCCACAAGCTGAAATTGGCCAAAAGCATCAGCTGGGAACATTTGCTCAAGGTACTGGCAGACCATCCATTTCTTCCTCTCTACTTCACCCCATGTATACCTGAGTATCATTGGAGGAGACAGACAGTCTGTCGTCAGGTAACGATGGTGTATATGCAACAGAAATCGGTGTTCCTGGGATTCCATTTGCTTGAATGTTCTCACTGTCACTACCATCCTCTATAGTTCCAATGTTGCCATCTGTACTTGCACTTATAGCAGAACCTTCTCCCATGTCTAAAATGGAAGAAAAGACACTCATGTATGTATGTTTGAACTGGGGTGTACTTATAAAAACATGAAGTATCTAAAATCAGACAGTGGCAGAAAAGCAAAGTGTAATATATATTGTGACTTTTTAAAGGTAGTGTATTCACTACCATGCAAACATACACGTGGCGTGCTTCCCAACATGGTCTATAAGCTGCACTGGCAATAAGCACACTTAGCTGACGGATGGGTATTCTGGATGACATCAGTAGGAGCCTACTTTAAATTTCCACTAACTCACCACATTAGGCTTTAATGAATGCTAACACAGTGAGATGTTGTGCTGAACTTGAGCTATTATCTACCTATTTCTTTTCAAACAAGTACTCAATTCTTTTTGATAAAGGCCAGAGGACTTGCGGCCAAAGAGATCAAATACATGTATAGTATATGAAGAGTATACTGAGATTGGTCCTGGACATTTTTTAGAAAGTGGGAAATTTCTTAATTATTTTAGATATTCTTTAAAAGGTGGCAATTTTCCTAGGTATACAAAATAAAATTGAGGTTATATATGATAATGTCCTTACTTACAGAAAATATATATTTTATCTGGGTATTATACAGGGGTGCAATGTCACAATGTACACAACCAATTTTCTAATGGTTCAACAAAGACCTATATATGCATGCTATATGTAAAGACATAAAGCAAAAGTAGCAAAAGTGTTAAATAGTGAATTGAGTTAAATAATACCTCTCTGTGAAATTTTCTCTACTTTTGAGACTTTTCTAAGTAAAATGTTGCAGAACAATGGGAGAACTTCTACTTCCTAGTGTATAATACCCTGTATTAGGTACTGGCAAGGTTTTTCGGTAACACATGGGACAGTACATATCTCAGGGTTTATAAGTCACACAGTCTCTATTGTAACCATGGAAGGCAATGCAAAAGCAACATGGCTGCATTACAGTGATACTTTATTTATAAAAACAAGTGCGGCTGGGGTTGCACCCCAAAACTAGAACACTGGCCTAGCATGTTCTAGAACCCAATTCTACCCACAGTGCTCTCCAAACAAACAAGAATTGGCACACAGATTATATTGTGCCAACCCATGACCTGTAATGCACTATTTTAAAAGACTATATGGGCATGGAACACTTTTAGTTTCTCTTAATCTACAAGGTTTTAAATGTTTTATACTTTTAATTAATATTCCTAATACCACAGTGTCTTTCTTTAGTCTCTATGTTTTCCCTCTGGATAATGTTAGAACTTCAATTACCAATTTAATAGACTGGCACCTGCTATGATTTAGATATGATAGGACTGTGTGTTCAGGGTTTAGTCCCCGGCTGGTGATGCTACTTTAGAAGGCACTCTACTCTGTAGGAAGTAGGTCACTGGGGGTATGCATGTACAGGCTGTCATGTCCTTGTCATCCCCCCTACCACCTGCACCCTGCTTTCTGCCTCTTATGAGATGAGGTACTCTGTTCCACCACATATTCCCCAGCATGATGTTCTGTCTTGCTACAGGCCAGAAGCAACAGAGCCAAGTAAACATTCCCTGGAATTGTGAGCTGACACAATGCTTTCCTCCTCTTAAAATTATTTCTCCCAGATATTTGTAATTATGACAAAAGGTCTAAGACAGAACATAAGTACTAAGATGTGACAGTTGCTAGTATGGTTTTACTAGCAGTATGAGTCAAAGCTTTAGGGGCAAGTTTTAAAGAAGAACTTGGAAAAGTTTGGGTAGTGTGCTACGAAAGCCCAGAACAGTGCTTCTCAGCCATCCTAATGCTACAACCTTTCAATAGTTTCTCATGATCCCAACCATAAAATTACTTTGTTGATACTCAAAGCTGTAATTTTGTTACGGTTATGAATTTTAAGTATTTTGATAGGTGCAGCCACTGGATTTACTGTGTATCCTGATATGCTGCAACTTTTCTTTGCTTCCTGTCCCTCCTTTGCAACAGTAAAGTTCTATAGCTTGCTGTTTGATGTTAAGGGAGTCAACAGTTATGAATTTGCTTTGGCGAAGTCTTTTAAATGATGCCATAACTGTTACTACTTTGAGAACTCATGGAATTAAACTAAATGCATTTTACAACATGAGATGTCCATGAACCTTTGGGGGTAAGGAGCAGAATGCTTTATCTAAATATGAAACGTCCCTCGCAGCTCATGTGTTGAGCCATGGTCCTTAGCTTGCACGCCTGCTTTTGGAGGTGCATTAGTCGGTGGGGACTGCTTGGAGGTAGCAGTCACTGGGAGATGTGTCCCTCACTCCCTCCTCTTTGCTTCCTACTTGCCAGGAGGGAGGTAAGCTGCTGTGCTCCACCACATGCTTCCTGCCACAAGTATCTGCCTCACTACAGCCCAGGAGCAATAGAACCAAGGGATCTTGAATTCAAACCTCCCAAAATGTGAACCAAAATATACCTTTTCTCTCTTCAGGTTACTTCCTCAAATACCCAACATGATGACATAAAGCTTACTAACACAACGTACCACGCTCTGTTTAGGACAAAGTGCTACTTTCTACTGCATGTCTCATACACATGACTATATAGACAGATAACCTGAAGGTCAAATTCAGTGTGTCAAAAGTACTAGTGCTCCAGGAACATCTATACCATCACTTAATTTGGCCGATAGTACCACTAAACATCTAATGTATTGAGTTTTACAACTGGGAGGCCACCAATAAAGAACAGAGGTAACACTTAGAAAAGCATACTTTTAAGTGTTATCCTTTGGTGTCTTCCAATTGAGGAGTGTTTCCATTCAGAGCTAATCAATGTGGCTCACTGAGTTCAAACATTTGTACAACAGTTTGCACTATGGTGGACCAATTTTCTTTTGGGAGCTTCGAATTTTAGTGCTTATGAGGCAGAAAGTTACTATGTGACAACCATTAAAACCCTAGTCCTGAAGTCTCAAATATATAATAAACATTTTGCTAATATTCAATAATTTGATCCTGGAGGAACTAAGAATATCCTACATGGCTTCACCATCTACTGAAAGTAGAGCCCAGTTTCCTCTAGACTATACCTTGTCTATCTTTTCCATTTATATCATTACTCTGTACCTTCGGCTGTAATAAAACCCATCAATGAAGGCAACTCTACATTGAGTCTTGTGAGTCTTCTCAGTGAATGGACACACTGTGGAGTAGCTTAATCCTGTAATTTATTTACTTTCTCTTCCTTAGCTACTTGAATGGCTATAAAGTCTGTCATTGCTTGCTGCTTTCTCTCATGTTCCATTCTTACTATAATTAGGTCAGACTGCTATGCCAGTCTGTTACAGGCCTTCTTTTTTTCAGACTTGGTTTCTTAAAGATGTTCTCATCAAAATTCTTAGTTCTAAGATTATCAATGCTGATTTCTTTGTGCTAGAATAAAATCCAAAATCCTACCTCTGAAATTTCTAACCCTGTTCACTTGCTTCTATGTTTTTTTTTCTGTTATACGACATTACATGTATTATACTGAATCATCACTCTTAAATCTCATCATCTCTTTATGCTACCCAGATGCTCAATGCTTCCTTAGTTATCAGATCCATTGCTTAACTCATATGGTAAATATCTGAATATCCCTTCTTGTAGTTAGCAGTGACCTCAACCAGTAAGTCAAGTCCTGATATGCTAAGGAAAGGCTACTTTGTTTTTTTGTTTGGTTGGTTTTGTTTTTCCAGACAGGGTTTCTCTATGAAGCCTTTGCCATCCTGGACTGAACTCAGAGATCTGCCTGCCTCGGCTTCCTGAGTGCTAGGATTAAAGGTGTATACCGTCACACCCAGGTAGGAAAAGCTACTGTATTTAAAAGGAAAAAAGAAGTGGCAAAGTACTTTAAGTGAAAAACAAAATTTCTAAAATTAGAAAAAGTCATATGCTGAAGTTATTATAGGAACTGTGGAGAAAGATGTTCTTACTGGTTTGCTGATATACTTAGATACCAACATTCTGACCACAAGGCACGGAAAGGCATTACATCTGTGCACCTGTGCACAGGAAAGGGGGTAGAAACAGGGTTTGATGCTATCTGATGGCTGAAAGCGTCCACTAGAGATTTTAGAAAGCATCCTGCATGTGTGGGGGAGGGGCTACTGCACTTGGCAGACATACACATACATACAAACACTAATTTGAGAACTTACAACTTTACTCCCTTGGTTCCACATTATAAGATTGCTATGGTCAGATGAAATCCAGAAAAACAGAATAAACTAATTTCAAATGAAGTACACTACCTCCAACGATGATGTTCACCATTTCATCTACAATGCTCTGGACAATATCATGTGGCTTTTCCTCACAGTCTCCATCATACAGTATATCATTTTTAGATAATGCTTTGAAAGAGAAAATTTGAGACATTATTTTAACTTTTTAAGAAACATCTAACAAATATGTATATGAAACACCTTTTTAAAACAAAATCAAATGACTGGAAAAATTTTGCAACAATATCTTATTAAATATTCAGAATTTGTAACCAAGCCAATACTTAAGTATTTTCTAAATTCAAGCCCATTTTAACAAGGTTCTATTTGATCAGCTATTAAATTACTATTCAATTTAATAGGATTTCATAAATTATTCCTATAAAGAACCAAAATTCTAACAGTATTCTAAATAAAGCACTTTTCATGTCATGTGTACATTAACATGTACTTGGTACATACATGTTTGTATTAAGTCTCATCCAACATCAAACTAAAATAACTAAACTTTGATACAATTATTAATGCTGCATTTTATGACAGAAAATATGTAAAGAGGACAAGGGACTGAACTACTTGGGACATCATTAGTGTTTTGTTCATTTTTCACAAAAGAATCTACATTTCTAATGTAAAACTGAATTCATGCTAATTTTTCTTCTTAGAAACAGCTAAAGAAAACAATGGAATCTGACAGCTTGTATAGATGACTACAGATAAAAACAGAATCACAGTTGGGGCTTTTGAAATGCTAAAAGTATCCCAAGGTGGTTCAATTAGCACTTTAGGATGCTCCAGGAACCTGGCAAATATCTCCCTATACCAAATGGCAGCCAACTTTTTAATCTACTGGCTACAGTAATGTCTCCATTCTCCTCACGCTGACTATTATAAAGGATTATGACTTAACAATACTGTCTGTCCTCCCTACAATTGCACTGTTTTTAATCTACTACCTGCCATGTTCTACAAAATAGTTAGTGTCACAATGGGAAATCTGCTAAGCAAGTATGTTCAATCTGTACATTTATATCATGAGGCAGAAAAAATAGCCTGAGCTTCCTCTGTGGGATAAAAAACTTAAGTGCCATGTAGGTATTTGTTCTACCATTTCTAAGCTTTCATTTCTGTGCTGTGATTGGCTAAAACACTTCCAAGTCTGAAAACTATAGTTCCAATGTGAGTAAATATACAGAGCTACTATCTAAAAGTATCTATAAAACAGTGAATTTAAAAAATCATGTAAACTGACAGAAATATGATTAATATTTGTTAAAATTTATTTATTATGTATACAGTGTTTTGCTTGCAAGTACACCTGCACGACAGAAGAGGGCATCAGATCACATTATAGGTGGTTTATGAGCCACCATATGGTTGCTGGGAACTGAACTCAGGACCTCTGGAATAGCAGCCAGTGCTCTTAACCACTGAGCCATCTCTCCAGGCCAGTGATTAGTATTTGTAACACACAAGACTGCCTAGAGAGGTTAGCTGTATGTACAACTTCACCCAGCTAAGGCTGTGCTCTAGAACATGCATTCTGAACCAGAGGCCTATTTATGAGATGTTAGAGCAATGCCTTCTGGTCAAAATCATCACAACACCTTCCTGATAACCCTTCCTTCTATGAGACAACTACAGCGTTGTCTTTACACACAATACGTGCTCCTTTGTCATAGCCATGTTATTTCTGTTGGAAAATTTTCCTCTACTTTCTAGCTACTCGTTTTTATCCACTACTACTCAACTAAAGCATCACTGACTTCTCTACGAAGGAACTTTCCTAATTCTCCTCATCCTAACAACCTAGGCATGCCACTTCCAGGAAACCACACACTATACTGGTTCATTCTCACCTGACCCTTTAGGTAGACTGAAAGCAATAACTGTACCTATCGTCTTAACCCCAAATTCTAGCACTCAGAACATAAAACACAGAATGCTCAACATATGTTTGCTGAATGTATAAAAATAAATAAAGGAACAAATAAAACCCCACCTTTGTCAGAGATCAGCCCTTTGAATCAATTCTTTTAAACATGCAGTGAAAAGCAAGAGCAATTTTTTGGAAAAGCAGTTTAGACAAAGCATGTGGATTCACTGGTTGGTAGATTACATAGTGTGAATGGTTATTTTGCCCTAAGTAGCCTTTTGAAATAAAGCAAAAAGAAATTGGAAAGATAGTTTATTTAGTTAGTAAGGTGCTTGTCATGAAAGCATGAGGACCCAAGTTTGATACTCAGAACTCTTTAAAAAGCTGGGTGTCAGCAACAGGGAGGCAGAGGTAGGAAGAACTCTATGCATTCAAGGCCAGCCTGGTCTACATAGCGCAGGGCAGCCAAGGCTATGTACTAAAACCCTACCTCAAAGACAAAACCACCATCTGGGTGTCAAAGGCAAATACTTTTGATCAGCCTTAACCAGAGAAGATCTTCTCTGCAGAACAACCTATACTAGGTGCTGAGAATAAATGGAGGCTAAGTGCTGAACCATGAACAAGGCATGTAAAGATCAAGAACACTGCAGACAAGGGAACACAGACAGTGTAAGAGTAGAACACAGGAAGAACTACAGAATGTTTTTACTTTTTAGGCATGACACAGCCATCCCAATCATGGAGTCAAAGCAACTGTACTTTCCTACATCCAACCAGCACAAGAATGGGCCTGTTAACTGCCAACCAGGGGCTCAAGAGATGTTCTCCATCCCTGCCCCAGGAGGCGGGGGCTGACTGAACTAGTGAGCACTGCTAGATTCTGGAAAATGGGGAGTCACTGCCCTCAGGTGAGTACTCACTGGTAAGCTTAGTACACTCCAATGGAGAACCATACACTCAGGCAAACAGATGGCCATAGTTAAGCACACTGGGTCACAAAACAAAACACAAATATGAATATGAAAAAGGGAGTTCCATGGAGCAGAGGGGTGAAATGTTAGAGTAATCAGAACACATTGTGCACATGTAAACTAGGTGTGGTGCTGTGTACATAGTACCAGTTCTGGGCAGGCAAAGACAGGCAGATGCTTGGGAGTCACGGACCAGCCAGGCTAGCCTCATTAGTGTGGCCCCAAGCCAGTCAGAGTCCTCATTTCAAAAATAAAATGGGTAGCATCCAAGGAACGATGCTTTACGTTGGCTGACTTTTTGCCTCCACATATGTATGTACATGACATATCTATTTATGCCACTACTGAGTTCTAGAAAACAGAGTTTTAAAAAACGTCAATAGCGGAGGTCTTTCCTCAAAATGAAGTAAAAACAGATTTCGGATGAAGTCTAACTAAGTCCAATTTATCCATAACAGAGAGCAACACAATTTCTATCATTTATCAAGTCAGGCTAAGCAACAAGAAAAGGGAACAACTCAAACTCCCTGGCAGGATCAAAGAATAAGGAGAAAATTATTTTATAAGGTTATTACTTCTATAGAAAAATCTATATAAAAATTAATTTTTATGACAATGTAACTTCTCTTACATAAAAATTTTCTTGGAAAATGTAACATAGGACTAGGAGTAGGTTCACTGGGCAAAGCTCTTGCTCTACAAGCAGGAAGATCCAAGTTCAAGTCCCTAGAGCCCACAAAATGCACTTGTCTATAATCTTAATTCTCCAACAATGAGATGGGAAGTGGAGACAGGAAACTCTTTGGAAGTTCCCATGCCAGCATATCTGTCTTAAGCAATGTGGAAAGGCAAAGACTGACATCTAAAATTTGTCTTCCGACCTCCCACATATGCAATGTGCCACATGTGCACTTACTCTTACACACTCATCATGCACATACCCACAGATTAAAAAAAAAAAGTGAAAGAGAGAACATCTCAACTTTGCTGACTATTGCTGATATAAAAACATTTTTAAAAGATTAATTTCTGTATTTTGTATGTATACAGTGCTCTGTCTGCACATATACCTGCAAGCCAGAAGAGGACAACAGATCACATTATAGATGGTTGTGAGCCACCAAGTGGTTCCTGGGAATTGAACATAGGACCTCTGGAATAACAGACAGTGCTCTTAACTGCTGGACCATCTCTCCAGCCCCCATAAAAGTTTTTAAAATGAACTTTTTATATGCTATTTGGTTAGTCAATATTATTTTTATAATCAATTTCATTAATTTTTCCTGAAAATAGGTTCTTGCTATATAGTCCAGGCCAGCCTCAAAAGTCAGGATCTTCCCTCTGCCTCCCAAGTACTGGGATTTCAGATAGGATTCATTCTTTCATGACAGGGTTTCTCTGTGTAACTCTGGCGTCCTGGAACTCACAGAGATCTGCCTACTTCTGCCTTCCAAGTGCTGGGATTAAAGGTGTGTGCACCACCATGCCTGGTGACATGATACTTTCTAAACCAAAAATGTTGTTAAATTTTCAACCATATTCTAAAAGCTTTTACTGAATGGATCCTTTGTCTGCTAGAAAACTGATGTGAAAAAGAAAACTAAAGTGCCTATGTAATTCTGTAATAAGTATTTATGATTCTTTTTAGGAAGGTGTCTTTTATGGGGGCTAGAGCGATGGTCCAGCAGTCTATATATCACACTGTGAAGTGATGATGAAGGCACAGCATCATGAAGAGATACTATGCAGACTGAAGTAAATTAGCTTTACCACTGACAGAAAAGATCACAATTATCACAAACTATCTGGTAACCATTAAATCACGTCTCCTTATTTCAACAAAACCTCATCCCAGCACTTCCCTTAACATGCACGCAGCCCACAGCCCCATCTCAAGATTACTTTCAGCTGCAGTTGCCTGATCAGCTTCTGTCTGTTCATTTTCTGCACTGGAAACATCAGATCCATTTTCAGGCTCGGTATCATCTTGGAGACTTTTGTCCATATCATGTGTTTGGGGATCAAGATCTCCTTCATGTTCCTGGGATCTATGATCAACAGCCTGAGGTGGCACATATCTAAGATGAGGTGACTCGGGCTCATGATGGCTTACTGGAGACTGTAACAGATGATGGTGCTGCCGATGCCTTTCTCTTTCCATTTGTTTGGCTTCCTGTAACTGGAAAGAACAAAATGATTTCCAGTGTTAGTACAATAAGTATCCTGAAATTCACCTAACTAATCACCTAAGTACAAATCCTTTAAATACGGTATCCTTTTTCTCTGGGCTTGGGAATTATAGGCCATCAGAACCAACATAAAATATACTAAAAGAAACAATATTATTTCTTAGATGTCTGGAAATTGATACATAAGAACAGAGAAAAATCTTCACTAATATACTTTTATCTGACTATGCTTGGTGTTTATATTTTATTATTTTTATTTGTATGTAGTGTGTCCACATGAGTGAATGCGCATGTGTGCTGGTGCTCATGAAGGCCAGAAGAGGGTGTTGGATTATGAGATTTGGGTGCTGGGAACCAAACTGGGATCTTCTGGAATAGCAGCAAGTGCTCCTAGCTACTGAGCCCTATCTCCAGACCTTGGATTTGATGTGTGATGCTGTGAAATGTAGTATCTAAACAAAATGAAAACAGTGTTAATGTCACCAAGTAGTAACTGGATTGTTGCTAATAAAATATTTACCTAAAACCAAAAATTCCACCAAAAAGAACAAAGTACAACACACACATACTTATTCACATTTATTCTCTCTTCCTCCCTCTCTCCCTTTTGTCTATATATACCTGGAAATAAAGTCTAGAAAGATATACAAGAAACATCTATATGGGGTAGAGATTAGGAAATAATCACATGGAAAACAAAGCATAAGAACTTTTCAGTACATTCCCTTTCGTAACATTCTGACATTATTATATAAAACACCTTTTAATTTAAACAGTGTATTAAAACCATATTTAGTAAGTAAAATTGCCACATCTGTCAATGTTTAGATTTTATTTTAGAAGGCCTGTCATTTTTGTGAATGTAATATCATCTAGTAAACTGGCTCACTTAACAAGATGCTAAAAATAACAAGCAGGATCCCAGTACTTTATTTTTTAGAATTTTATTGCTCCTCATACATTTCTTCTAGTCTTCGTTAGCTGATATGATTATCACAGGATTAATTTCCACAAAGAAAAATATTTTACAGTATCAAGTAATCTTTCATAATCTCCAGTAACATTTCAAATGAAAAATAATTATATACATTTATAAAAATAAAATTGAATTAAGTGATTCTGTCTAAAAAATTATAAAAACCTTATAATTAACAGTCTAAAATTCTTATTTTATAAAGACTACTAGATACATAATTAGAATGAAAAGAAACTTCTGAGACCAATATATATTGCTAGTACCACAGGGATCTGTGACCATCACCTCTCAACTCAGTGCAGCTGTGCCACCAATTCAATTAATAAATCAGGATCCTCTCAACTTTGATGAGAAAAACTTCCTTTTGCAGTTGGCAATGGTTAATGTAGAGACTCATAACCCATCAGAGAGCTAAGAATAAGTGACTACTGTTGAATGCCCAGCCCTAAATGAAGCAGCTATATCAATCTCTCCTGCCTAGGGACCAGGGAAGTAGAAGTGGAAAGAAAGAAAGAGTCAGAGGGTGGGTTAGAGCGCTATGAAATCCATCTTTTAGACATATGATGTGGCCACTGCTCTCATGAACTCACAGTAGCTACGGTTACCTGCAAAACATGTGTAAGACAAAATCAGGCAGCGTTCCAGTGTGGATGGAGGAGCTCATGAGCGCTGCACCTAGCTGAGGACCTATTGGCAACTAATGGATGCTGGGAAAGAGAGAATACACTTTCTTCAGGAAAATAGCCACTGGTAGGTAGGTTGCCTATGCTCTGGTGGATGTCCCCATACTCATATGACTGTGGGTGACACTAACTGGACTCAGTACATTTTTTAAAACAGGGGGAGGTAAAGGAGATGAACCAGGTAGTGGCAACATGGAATAGGAGGGAAAATTTTTTTGCAGGGGAGAGGGGTAGGAATGGATATGACTAAGATGCATTGTATACGTGTATAAAATTTAAAGAACAAACAATACCAAAATGAAAATAAAAGCCACATTTCATACTGTTCAGAGAAAGAAGTTTTAAGTAAATCAAGGGAGAAGGCTAAAATGAACTCTATGATGTTAAGCTGGAATCAAAATGTCAGTATAAACATATGTCTTTAAATATATACAGATAAAAAGTCACATACAGGTGTGTTTTATAGCTGTATTTGCTTAGAGAGTCAGAAGCCATAACTCAAAGACAACAAACACTAGGTAACTAGGTGAGTTCCAGACTTTGGTATCTAAATAAATGTCCTTGCCCAACTGAGGGAGGCAAGCTCCTTGTTGAAATGGTTTATTTCAAAGCTGAAAAGGGCAAAATTAAATGGCTGTTGTACGCATGAACTCACAGCAGCTGTGGTTAGCTACATAAGACCAAGCCAGGTACAGATTTCAGAATGGAATGGGCAGGGACTTGAGGCATTGCCCCTAGCTGAGGAGCTGCTGGCAACTGATAGTTACTGGGGGAGTGGTCAGTCCCCATGACCCGGGGGACAATCCATGACCACTGACAGCACTAACTAAACTCAATATATTAAATAATTATAAAAGGACATAAAGTTGAGAGGAAGATATAATGGGGAGGAGGGTCTTGAGAGGAATTAAAGAGGGAAAAGGTAGAGTTTTGGTTTGTTTGTTTGTTTGTTTTAATGAGCATAAAACAGCTTAAGATTCCAGAACAGTGTGGAGGTATTCACAACAGATTGGGATCTTGTCAAATGGGCTAAAGAACCCCAAGCTGAAATAACATGGGCAATAAAATGATAATATCAGGTTACTATACATAAAATAGAATAAAGACCCAGGAGTAGTCTGATTTAATTTACTGAATTAATAGATACACTGATTAAAAAAAAGGGGGGGGGGAACTCCAGTTAATAGAGAAGGAAGGAGAGAAGCGGAACACACCACCAAGGAACCAGTTATTCCCAACAAGAGCTACTCTATAAGAGACTAAAATCAACTATGGGGGGAAATAAGATATTTGCATAGTCTTACAATACCTCCCAAGATATCTATTAAATGCAAAAGAAAGGTGAGTAATGGCACACTGGAAGACCCTGACAGGTATATTCTTTTAATGATTCAGTTTTATGTATTTGAGTGTTCTGTCTGGGTATAATATGTCTGTGCAACACAAGAGAGGAGGCCAGAAGAAGGTGTAGGATCCTCTGGAATTAGAGTTGTAAACGGTTGTGAGCAACATACAGGTGTTAGGAATTGAACCTGATCCTCTGTAGCAGCTAAACCATTTTTAGCTTGCAACAGTTTTATTTGTAACTAAGTGATCAAGGTTAATATCACCAGCAAAAAGGTATCAACATTAACTTCTTGATGTAATGCATGTAAAAGGAAACATTTTTAGCAAAAAATGTAAAACCTCACTCTGATCATGAGAAAACATGAAAGAAAGCAAAATCATGATAAACAAGAAAAGGTTGAGGCACTGTAACAGAACGGGGGGGGGCGGGTGTAGCATGTCTAGGTCAGATACTAAAGTAGAAACCAGGTACTGTTGGTGAGATTAGAGTCCAAGTAAGGCTCTATTCTAGAGTTGACTCTGCGCATGACTGCTATGCTTTGGTCACACTGTTAATAAGGGACGCAGAGTCAAACGGGAGAAGGCACAAAGGGCACAGCGTTTGTCATAAAAGCATGAGGACCTAGGTTTGGGTCCTCAGAACTAACACATGAGCAAGGTGCAGGGGCATGTGTCTGCACCGAGTGCTGGGAGGGTAAGGACAAACGGATGCAGAGGCTGACCCAACCACAACACCAGAAGGCGGGCAGCAACTGATGAAGGAAG
The DNA here is from genome assembly GCF_964271855.1 of Acomys minous. Lineage (NCBI taxonomy): Eukaryota > Metazoa > Chordata > Mammalia > Rodentia > Muridae > Acomys > Acomys minous. The sequence goes on along the minus strand of NC_140483.1, from coordinate 108,647,001 downwards.
ACTCAGAATCTCAACACATCCGGCCTCCACACATATGTATGTTGCAGAAGCATACCAGCATACACCACATATATTCACACAAAATTCAAAACAAAACAAAACAAAAAGGTCAAGGGTGGAAGAGAAATACCTCTCAAATATTTCTGCAATCTTTTTGCTAAATAAAAGTTTGAGTTATAAAGACATATGCAATAAAGTGTACATCAAAACAAATAAAAAGCCAAGTTAACACCTGTAGCTCTTATTCTCTTTCCAACCAACCTGAAGTAATTTTAAGGATAAAAAAAAAATCATAGCCCTTACTGTATGGAAGAAATAAAATATACTAATATACTTTATCGATATAAAAATGCACTTTTGTTTTAAGGTTCAGAGAATACCTGAACAGGTCAAATGAGGTAGTTTTATATCTACTTTACAGTTTATTAAATTTAAGTTTGGTAAAATATCAATTCATAAACACTTCCATAAGGTAATCAATTATATACACTTTTGTGAGATTAAAAGTACATGTTGTCTAAAGTTAAACAAGTCAGTAAAACTAAAAATGCAGCACGGACCCCTCACATCTTACTGTAGACAAAAGGCATTTTGAAGAGAAACACAGACTTTAACTGCTCCAAACTCCCTTCTACATTTGAGGCCTGTGGTGTTCTCTCACCCTCTTTCAATATTTTAATACTCACTGCTTGGTTTTCCATGCGTGCAAAGATAACATTTAGCATCTGAGTAAGAGTAGCTTTGGCTGTTGTCTGATTGATGAGATTTTTGCTGGCTAGATAGATATTGTAGCATGTTCTCACAGCTTGCAGTACAGTTCCTTCATGAATTTCTATGTGTTGTGATGTTACTGCTGTAAGTAAAGCCTTTAAGAGGAAAGAAACACAAAGCAATTTTCTGCATCATGAATTCAAGCACAAAAATATGTTTTTTCATTTTAAAATTAAAAATTTCAAAACAATGACCACTTTAGGTAGTATATAGCTTTCTAGCTACTTTGAACATGTGACCAACTATTAACTGACTATATCTGAGGCTTTCACTACTGTGAAAGTAGTTTTCCCACAGGCCTCTAAAAACTCTAGAACACTCTTTAGCTAAGCTTCATTAGAAACAGTACTTGTGTTTATTAAAATGTAGAGTATTTACACTTCGTCACAACTGAGCATGGATATGTTACCATAGTTGCAACATCAGCAACTGGAACATAACTAGTTTTTCTCTAAAGGAATCCAACAATCCAGTTCATTACAGCACAAACTTGGTTGGTTTGTTTGTTGTTTTGGCACAGGTTCAATAGGTGGATGGGCACAAGAGAATACCAAAAGCTGGTCAACAGTCTACTTGGTGATACATGGGCTGAGAAGGAAGACTACATGGGACCTAACAATACAGAAAACAGTGAGGTCACAACTTTATGAATCATCTTAAAACTTAAAATATGGAATAGGTATAAAAATCAAGGTAAGTACAGAAAAACTCCTGAAGACTCAAAGGATTTAATCCTAACTGGGATGTCCAAAAGAAGAAATATAACATGTAGTTTTCTTCTAATGAACTCTTGGCATAAAACAACAAATCTCACCTAGGTTCTAAACATTATCCCAATAGTCTCTGTCAAAGCCAGAATGCACAGAAAATAACCTTTCCTAATATTTTCAAGGCGGAAAGTTTTCTGGTTATAAAAGTATAATAATAAAAAATACAATCATTTTATATAATTAATTACCTTTATTATCTGCAACTGAACTCCTTCATCTGTTTGAGGACCTTGGAAGCAGCCACATATTGTTTCAATAATTCTATCAATTAATTTTTTGCCTGGTGTCGTACTATCTGGAGCATTACCAGTCAAGTGCCCGTAAGCAATAAGTTTCTGAAACAGACATAATAAAGCACCTCGTCAAGCTAACTACTAAGTACACTAGCTTACCCTGAACTGAAATACATTTGAATGAATATGCATTAATTTTTAAACAAAAACATTAAGGTATACTCAAAGCCAAAGACTATACCTTTTTTTCTATAGTTTAATAAAATTAGAAAACTATTTGTAGTACAATGATTACAAAAGCAGACCAATAACAACAAAACTATTAGGCAATACTTCCGGAAAGTCAGGCTTTAAGAACATGTCTCTGATATGTTAGAACTGCTTGCTGCTTTCTATCTAAACAAGGTTTTACTGATAGTGTTTTTGGAGGACTATCTTAACACCTTCAAATGGCATCAAATGTCTTTCCAACTTGTATCATCATTTGTCATGAGATCCAGTTTCCAAACACTAGCTGAAAAAAAAAATCTCAAAATTATCTTTCAGTATTACCATTTTAGCTTAGAAGGAAGGCATTAGATGTTAATAACACTAGCACTCCAGAGAAAGCAAGGTCAGAAATCAGATTAATTTATCTTTAACCTATCTTAAGAATAAATCATCTCTTCTTGGCTGCTAAGCTGTTAGCAGAGTATGCAGCTAATGGACAGCAACAATACCTGAAAACAAACAAACACTTGACCTCTGGAAGGCTGCCTCAGAATATCTAGGATACTGTGTGTGTTTGTACATGAGAATAAAAGGGGGATGCACTCATGACTATTTCTGACATTAATGAATACCCCAGGGTGAGCAAAATTCTAAGAAAGCAAAGAGTGTCAATATCAAAATGCTGCATTCTATAAAATAATAGAGATTTAGTGTAATTATTTCAAATGATGATTTAAGCACAGTGGCACATGCCTGTGGGCCCATCTGCTTGGGAGGCTTGAAGCTAGGAGTTCAAGACCACACACGGAATATATTAAGTGCCCATCTCAAAAACAAAATACGCAGCAGTATAATGCCACTGATGGAAAGAGAACAAATCAACATTACTATTAACAACCTCAATCTTTGTCTTGCTAATGGTTTTTTATTAATACTAACCAGAACCATCTTTTTACAGCTACAGTCTAACATAAATGATTGTTTTGTTTCTTACCTCAAAGAGTATTCAAGACTTTCATGGACATGTCTAAATTACCATGAGTAGTATTAGAAATACACTGAAAATAGACAGTGTTAAATCCATTTTATACACACCTGCAAACAATCTAGAGATGTACTAACTATGCGGGGACATTTGGACTGGCAGGCCAACTCAAAGGGTAAGAAGTACTTGTCTGCTTCAATAAAATTTGTCTTTGATTTCACGGGTGGAAGGGTGCTTGATCCAGCTTTTGCTTCCCCATGAGGAGGACTAAAAATAAAAGGAAGAGTGTAAGGAGAATACCACATTTACTTAATGATGACAAATTCATGGAGGAAACAAAAATCAGTCATAAAATAAACTGTATCAACCATTTTTCTATCTTTCTGCATTACACAAGGAAAGGAGAGGTCAGTGATATGCCACAGAATAAACGGTAGTCACCACAGCTGCCAAACACAAAATGGGATTGCTGTCTTTTTCCAAAGATCCCAAGTTCTATTATAGAAATATTTCATTGAATATTACATAGTATTGTAAAACTTTAAGCAGCCATAGGCTTTCGATGTGCCTTTATGCTGAAGTACACTTTTGAATTATTTCTATTCTGTTCTAAAGAAGTTAACGAGGTCAAAGAACTCCAGTAATTTTTCTAAATATATATTAAATTCTTCAAGAAGTTAAATATGGCTTATGGTATTTCAGAAATGTCTAATTTATATGAAGTTGTTTTGTAACTATTTTTTATTTTATTACATAGATAAAAAATCTGTAATGCTAAAAGTATAGATGATTGTATTACTATTTTGGACAAGACTGGCGAGTATGCAAATCAATTTTATAAAAGAAAAGAAACCATACAAACCTTTGTTTCTCAGTTTCAACTTTTATTTCCTCTGGTGAGAGAAAAAAAGAGAGAGAGAAGCATATATTAGCATAGGAAGACAAAATATTTACTAGGTAATTTGATTACAGTCTTCATTAAGCTCATTTGGGACACTAAAAACAAAGCAGCAAAAGATGCAAATTCAAAAGAAAATCAGGTTTTCAAATTTTATTTCAGCTAAATATACAAACAACAGACCACAAAGAATGTGCATCAGCAACTACAGAACTTGAATTACCAAAGCATTCCTCTTTTCTCCTAATAACTACATTAACCAGGAGTACTGGTAACAAAATATTGATGCCACGATATATAAGGTACAGGTGCTCTCCTGGTCTTTAGCATTCTCCCCCCCCCCATCTCTCCCCCCCTTCCTTCCACCTCCCCCCACCCAATGTGTGTGTTTATGTGTAATGGTCCACTCTGTGTGTGTGTGTGAGAGATGGACCACTTTGCAGCTTATTAAGATTATAACTTTTAAAAAATGCTTGTATGTGTTGACAGTAACTAATTTTTCTAGTTAGTACTATATTGAAAACATCCTATAAAATAAGCATGCCCAATTTTTAAAATTAATCTTTCAATTTAGCATGCAAAGTAATATTATGGCACTTTCATGCTACTTTCTTTTCTTTATCCCTTATCACCCCTGCCCCCTTGCTGGTCCTTTTCTCCCACAGAACAGCATCTCTTCTGTTTTCATGCTACATGTATCCCATCATTTCTCCGTCTACTTTAAGATGCTTTCCTTCCTTCTCAATGTGCTCCTTCTAGTTTCATGACGTGTCCTGAGCCATGCTCCCGTAAATAACTCCAATTAAGCTAATTGCTTCAGTGAGCTGGTCTTGGGTAGAATCATTTCTTTGGTCTGTCACTGGGGTAAATAACTTTCCTCAAAAAAGTTAATGCAACAACTTTAAATTTAATACTACTTACTACCTTCTATTGTTAAGCACTATATTAAGTATAAAGTAACTTGCTCAAATTACTTTGCCATAGCACAGATTCCTACAATATATACAATTTGCTCATTGTCTGTTGTGTGCCAAGCATTTGATATTTGGAATTTCAGTCTAGTTCTCTGAGGAACAAAGCCTTTCCATTTAACCAATGGTAGGAATAAAGAAGGGACAGTGTAAAACTATTAGTTGGAACTACTTGAAGATACAATAAAGGTTCACAATGCTTAAGAGAAATAAGACAGGCACAGAAAGACAAATACCTAGTGATCACTTGCACATGGAATCTAAAAGCGTCACGCACAGGAACAGGTAGAGCAGTGGTACCAGAATGTGGAAGAGGCAGGGTTTGATTTAAAAAACAAAAACAAACAATAACAACAAAAAGGGGCTCAAAATTTCAGCTACATAAGAGGAATATAAAAGAGGAATACATTTTAGCTGGGTGTGGTGGCATATGCCTTTAATCCCAGCACTCAGGGAGGCAAAAGCAGGCGGATCCCTGTGAGTTCCGGGCCAGCCTGGTCTACAGAGCCAGGACAGCCAAGGCTACACAGAGAAACCCTGTCTCGAAAAACAAAAGGAAAAGAGGAATATACTTTAGTGGTGATTTGTGTCCATGACATAGTAAGAGTCCTTTTTTAACCCTTTCTTGCATTCCTAGCACCCAGCTGTGTCAGTCACACAATAAGTTGACACTCAATAATGTTACCATGTAGAGAGGACCACAAGAAATAAAATAGCTGTGTTTTGCATTTTTCACCCTTTTCTGCTTTGGCTCTTACATCTAACATCTGGACAGAGGCTGATGCTGAGTGTCTCTAAGGCCATTTTTAATGTATTCAGGCCGTAACTGCTTAGAAACACAAGTTTGTGATCAATTTAATTGGTAAGAAAAACAAGCTATATCATAGTACTTGGGAGGCAGAAGCAGGTGGATCGCTGTGAGTTCGAGACCAGCCTGGTCTAGAAAACAAGTCTAGGACAGCCAAGGCTACAAAGAGAAACCCTGTTTCAAAAAACCAAAGCAAAACAAAACAAAACAAAAGAAAAACAAGCTATGACAACTAGGTAATTTGGAGGTAGAAAAAATACCCCACCTTGTTGCTTATCAACATCAGTCTCACATCCAGGGGTGCTGCTAATTAGCTCCCTTCAAACAAAATAAAATGTGAGTGACTTTAATCAACAGTTCTCCATATTATTTTGCAGGGAACCATAGAAAGAAAATTTTCACTTTGGATCCCAGAACAGACCTTCTATGTAAAAAAAATTAATTATTCCCTTTACCAAAGGGAATGTATACTAATGTATTCTTTTTTAAGCTACAATGCTAGCTATTACCTACAAAACTGACTTCATAACTAACAGGGCTTTGTAACTACAAACACAAAATGTGGCACTATATACAAAACTATGTATTTTAAAGCTGAGGAAACAAGAATAAGATATCCAAGGAAATACATGCCAAATATATATTATAATTAAATTTCAGAGAAGCAAAGAGGGAAAAAATAGTGAAAGCATATACAGAGAAATAGCACATTGTATACAAATGAATTATTTGAATGGCAGCAAAATTATCATGAAATACCATAAAGGCTAACATTCAGGTCAGTGGCACATTTCCAGATCTATATATACTGTTTGCAGTGGAAAAATAAATCCTAAATTTAAGACCCTGTGGGCTGAAGAGAAGGCTCAGCAGTTACGAGCACTGGCTGCTCTTTCAGAGGTTCTGAGTTTAGTTCCCAGCACCCACACGGCAGCTTACGAAATCTGTTAACTCCAGCTGCAGGAGATCCAATACCACAGACATACATGCGGGCAAAACACCAATGCACATAGAAATAAAAGTAAAAGTAAATCATTTTTAAAAGTTTATAAAAAGATTAAGACTTTGTATGATGGAAGATAACTGAAGAAAGCTTACCACCAGTGGAATTTAAGTGTTCTTCAAACAGACAGGATAAAGAAATTTTGAAACATCAAAAAAAAATTGAAGAGACATAAATACAGAAGGTAGAAAGGAAGGTTAAAAAAAAAGAATGTCTGAAAAAGTCATAAGGAATATTATTAAGTACCTAAGACATATATATGCCTATACCATAAATAAGTCTATAAGTGTGTGTGTATATATGTACTATGTATATTGTATTTGTTCTCTCTCTCTACACACACACACACACACACACACACACACACACACACACACACAGCTGTAGACTAACAAAAATCCCAATATCAGGCATGAGAAGGCCTCTTCTGAGTTCTTGGTCAGGGCCATCCAAGAGACTCCCAAAATATTACAGGCTAATTGCTGTTGCCTTCTGTTGCCCTTCTCCCTCAAGGGCAGAAGGCTAAGTCTCGATTGCTGAAGATGGACACAGGACTCATAGGACATGAGTTGGATCTGAGCTGAAAGCCTCAGACGGAAGCAAGCACTAGTCCTGGCCGGCAGCTGTGGTACCTATGAGTCACAACAGTGGACAGCAGGAACGACAACCCTAAGGGTGCAGTAGTGGCTCACATAACGTGGCGATAGTCAACTGCTCTCACTGGACTTAAAACCTGCCAGACAGTAACAACATCATGCACGGTACTGGACCTCAGCCAGCTCCCCGGGGTATGAAGGCATGGATCTTGGAGGAGGGCTTAGAACCACCATTTTACTAAACTGGCACATTTCCTAACTACATTCTAAATACTTGTCTTTAAATCCACAGGTAAGTGCAGTCTTCACCCCTCATCAAGAACCATTACAGAAGCCCAGTCCCAATGGATACAGCTATGCCTAGGCCTCAGCAGTCATTGTTGGTGGAAGACTGGAAGAGCTAGATGACACAAAGCTTGTTGTGAGTCTATGTTTCCTACAAATGTCAGAAAAACTAAATCTATGAAATCTCACCAACATGGCTGCCAAAACATGACCTGAACAAGGATGATTCAACTAACAGACATGCTAGTATCTCTGCTACCTCAAGAGGCCCCAACCCTACACAAAGAACTACAATCAGGGAATACTGAGAGTGGGAAGAATAGTCCTCCTCAGGAAGAGTACGTTAATTGGTTATTCAATACTAAACGGCCAGCTCTGAAAACATACATACAAGTAACATTATATGGACTCAGCAGGTTGTCTTTACATATTTGGGAAAACACACACACACACACACACACACACACACACACACACACTTTAAAAAAAAGAGGCCTGTGGTGGGTGTTACACCAAAGGGATGAAGGGATGAGCTACAGATGTAGCTTTATGCATATTGTGGCACGACTGCTGTGGGGTAACCAACTGCCTTCCGGAGGCTGGAGAGATATGTTCATGGTTAATAACTTTTGCTGCTCTTGTAGATGATCCTAGTTCAGTTGGTTGCAAGCATCCATAGTGTGGCTTCTAACCATGGGAAACTGCAGTTCCAGGAGATGTGATGCCCTCTTCTGGTCTCTAAGGGCCACAGGCCAACCTCATCTAAACACTCTATGATTAGAAAGTTCTAGAGGCAGTGGAAGTAGCTTGGAAGGAAAAAGTTCATACTTCGCATAACTCTTAACTTGAAGGGCAGGAAGTCTGTAAGAGCCAGGGGCAGTAGATGAGTGCATTCCTACAGTGTCTACTGGATTCCACACATATGAACTCACAGTGACTGCAACAACAGCAGGCCAACACCAGCATGGACAGTGGAGGTGGACATGATGTCCCATGTCTAGCAAAAAAGCTACTGACAGCTGATAGCAGCTTCTGGGAGAAGGAGAATCAGCTTTCTTCAAGTGCATAGTACCTGTTAAGTTGACCATGCTCCAGAGGATAGCCAAACATTTAAGAACATATGGCCAACACAATAGGACTTGGGTAGGGAAAACAAAACAAAACAAAAAAACAATACACAAAGTTGGGTTTGTAGGTAAGCGAAGTGGATGGATCTAGGGTAGATGGAGTAAAAGGTGAAGATGATCAAGACACACTGAACATCAAAGAAATATTTCGGGCTAGGAATATCGCTAAATGGTGGACAGCTGGGTAAGGCCCTGGGTTCAACCTCCAGCATCAAAAACAAAAAATCTAAAGCCAGGCATAATACGGCATGCATGTAATGTTAGTACTTGGCTGATGTAGGGGCTAAGTTTAAGGATAACACAGGCTAGATATCAAGATATCAAGAGTCCTTTATAAGACAATGTTTGCTAAACAACAACAACAACAACAACAACAACAACAACAACAACACACACACACACACACACACACACACACACACATACACTCTTTTTCTGCCAAGCCTGGTGACACATCCATGTGATCTTAGCACTTGGGAGGCTAAGGAAGAAGGATCAATCTGAATTAGACACAGAAAGACTCTCTCAATAAACAAACAAAATCCACAAAACAATAAGGGTGGGGAAACCTATCTCCCTAGTGTTTTCTCTCCCCACCCCCAACCCTATTCAAAACTGTCCAGAGGCCAAACATGGTACTACATACTTGGGAGGTGGGGTTTGGGAGGATCAGAAGATCAAGGTCATCTTTATCTATACAGGAAACTCCAGGCCAGTTTGCCTTGTGAGGCCCTTTCTCAAAAATAAATAAATAAATAAATAAATAAATAAATAAATAAATAAATAAAAATTCCTTTCTGAATTTCCCACAGATAAAACCCTAAATCTGCTCTCTTCTAACTTTCCTCTTTCCCCCAACTACACAAGTCTCTTTGCAATCTGAAATATATTAAGCATACATCTTGCTGTTTCCTCTGTTGTTTCATTTAGGTATCTACCTGGAAGACTCAATCTCTGACACTTTTCCCTCCAGTGTCCTGAGAGTCAACTCCTGTTGTGCCGTTACTCATTTGGGATGTTTCTTCAGCTACCAATCTGATGGTATTTATTAACTTGTAGTTCTACAATCCAAACCCTTCTAAAACGTTAACTGCCATGAAAGCATGCTTATTTCAGTGTGCACTCAGTGCAGGTTCACTAGCAGAAACAGAAGGTTCTCACAAATAACCAAGTGAACATTTATTTCACTTTTGAGACCAGGTCTTACTATATACTGCCAAGTCTCAAACTCCAGGGCTCGACTCATCCCATTCCCTCAAGCTCCCAAAAGGACAGTCAGAAAGAATATATGTTGTGGGGCTGGAGTGATGGATGGCTCATCAGTTAAGAGCATGGACAGCTCTTTCAGAGTCTGGGCATGGTTCTCATCACCTACATGCACCCTCATAACTGGTTCTAACTCTAATTGGAGGCAATGTGATAATCTCGCCTCACTTTCTTGGGTACCAGCAGTGCACATACATACATGCAGGCAAACACTCATACACGTAAAATAAAAATGAACAAATTTTTTTAGAAAGATAAAAATATTTTGCCTGAAATAGCAATACTTTACTTGTATATTTTCTTTGTCAGATATCTCTCCTCAATTACATAAGGAATGTCAGGACAAATACTTCTTCCAACTATTTTCTATTCACCATTTTATCTATAAGATAAAGGTTATCAGGAAAGCCAATCTAGTATCTCCCACCAGATGGAAGGGGAAAAAAAGAAAAAAAGAAACTAATTTGATACCAAAGCAGTTTTTAAACCTTGATCATCCTATGGATCTTTTTTTAAACACAAGGTCTCATGTAGCCCAGGCTGACCTTGAACTCCTGATATTCCTACCTCTACTTCCTCAGTCCTGAGACACATTGCTATTTATTCACTGGTGGAGACTTGACACAGGGAGGCCTGCATGTTAACAAGCACTCTTATCAACTGAGCTTCCACCCTAGTCCCTGTTTGTTTTTGAGACTGGATCTTACGTTGCAGCCACCAGCCTTAAATTCTTGGTCATCTACCTCCCGAGGGCTGGGATCACAGGCAGGCAGCTCCATGCCTGGCTTCCAGCTGCATAATTCTGAACATGACCACTGGTTCCCCAAACACAGAGCAGCTCAGCACTGTCTCAGCAGCAGTTCTGTCTATGTTGTCTTTCCTCTTAAACAGTGTTTCAAAGTAATTCCTAAAGAACATGTCCTTGAAGCATTAACTACAATAAGAAGACCGAAAAAAAAAAGTAAAGTAAATTTAGGAAAAGCTAAACAGAATTCAGCAGTCTTCTTTAGTTTTTCAGATTCTTACTACTGCTCATGTGCATTTAAATTTCCAAAATGTAAATAAGATTTTATGTTGACTGTAACCTGAACTTACCTTGTCAACTGAAAATTTTGGGTAAGAGTGTCTCTAAAGCTTGGGCTTTATATTTTATTCAAGGCCATTCTGAATCAGGGGTCCTCAAGACCAACCTGAAATAAGAACGTAAAGTCCAATATAAATGGGATCTCCCTTTAGTCTTCTTCTCTAGCCAACTCAAAAATTCAGGGAGCTCAGGTTCTGAACACTGTCTTTTAGTTTAGACAGCAAAGACGACTTGCTAGTTGGTTAGAACTGTGTCTTAAATGTGCTAGGGGCAGGAGACAGCTCCCTGGGTAACATGCTTACTGCACAAGCACTCACATAAAGCCAGGTGTGTACAGTGACATGAACTGTTGCCCCCGTGCTGGGAGGTGGGTAGACAGGGAAGCTGAAGGGGCTCACTGCCCTGCCAGTCTTACAGACATGGTCATTTCTAGGTTGAATGGGAGGCCCTGTCTCAAAATATACGGTAGAGGGTGAGGGAGAAAGACAGTCACCACTGGCCTGTAGCATCCACACATGTACACAACACACAGGCAAATATATCCACACATAAACATGCATACCCACATACTGGCACAAATAAAAAATGTAAAATTGTTTAGATATGTGATATGCTTGTAAATGGTGGTAAGTGAAAATACCAGAAACCCAGGGCCAAAGGCAAAAAGTAATCTAGCCTCTACTCATACTTTTTTATAACACTACCACCTGGAAAAAGAGTGAGTTAGTGAGGCAGAAGCAAGGAAGTTCTGTAAGGTTTGCATCATGATATTAAATTCTTATTTCTGACTAGACAAGTTCAAGATGTCTCATACTTGTTATATCCCACCACTGGGTAGGGCCAAAGCAGGACGACTGCTGCAGTTTGGGTTAGTCTGGTCTACACAGCTAGTGTCAGGCCAGTCAAGTCTACTGACTAAAACCTTGCATAAAATAAATAAATAAATAAACAAATAAATGGTATATATTTCTGGGTAAACTACATTTCTAGGTGTTGCAGGCTATTTGATCCCACTATGAACTGTGAAAATCTGTTTCTAGTTGTGGAGTGGCTCAGCCCTAGCAGATACCTTTAATTCAAAAGCTTGCTGTAAACAGGAGTAAATAAGTCAAGTGCCTAGGTCAAGAGGCAAGTAGCCAGCTGACAGGGATTAAACAGAAAGGAGTGACTGAGTTGAAGGGTATTTAAGACAGGGTGGAGAAGGAGCTTTTTGGCTTTTTCCTTCTGGGATGTGAGCTGAGTAGAAAGACTTCTTCCTTCTGGGACATCAGCTGAGTAGGAAGATCAGCTGGGAGCTTTCTCTGCCTCTCTGAGCTAATAGGTTTTCACCCCAATATCTGGCTCCTGAAACTTTATTGGTAAAAATCAAATGATTGGGTGGTTTTTGTTTTGTTTTTTACTCTTTTATAACAACATGTGGGTAGCAAACTCCTAAGAAAGCTAAGTCAACAGGATCACTTCACCGTATGATTAACAATATAAATTCATATTTTGCATGAACAAATCTGGCTTCTCTAAGGGATTTTTCTCTTTCATCACTCTCTTGCATACCCTACAGAGGAGGGTTCCTTGCCTTGACACCGACTCTAAATGTCTTTCTCTCTTACTCTGTACCAGTGTCCGTTTCCATTCTAGCATCTGTAGTTATTCCCACGTCCACCTAAAGGCAGAAGTTAGCTAACTTACTTACAGCCTAACACCAGAGAGAGTCCTGAACCTAGAAGCCTGACTGGAGTATGTCCCAACTGCATCTCCCCCAAGATAAACAATGCCACCTTCAAGCACAATCCTGAAACAATCCTAAATTCTTTGAAACTAAAAATAGCTCAGCTGTTGTCTCATCTGCCAGCAGATGGCCAGACTATTTTTAATGCAGGAGTCTCAAGAGCAGGCATGGATCACACTAAGCTGGGGCAGCTGAGAATCCCTCATGTTCACTGCTCAGGACTGTAGGAGGCAGGTATCAAGAGAGGGCAACCCGGAGCTACTCCTGGGCCTATGAGCTTCCTACCAACTTAACAAAGAAAGGCTCTTTTAAAAACTACTCTTTAAAATAAAATAACATTTTAGAAAATTCAAAATAAGCTTTGAATAATTATATTTATTTGTAAAAAAAATCCTTTATGTAGTATCCTTGAGAATGGAACCCAACGACGCGGGCCTGGAACTCACTCACGGCAATCTATCCTGCCAACCACTGGAGTTACAGGCATCAGGCACTGGACTGGGCTTCTACGGCTTGTTTAAAAAATTTTATACTTAGTCAAAATACAGTATTCTTAAGAATTCATGATAAACTATAATTTTATGAGTATTATTTACAGAAAACTTATTTTAATTGGTCATTTTAATAAAAAGATGGTGAGTATCACAAATGCCAATAATCCGAATTCTACTTAAATGCTAATAAAATTATTTTCAAACAAAACCAAAAAAAAGGTTCAAAGTCTGGTATGTCCTACATTTTCCTGCTTCCTATCCATCTCCTTTCAGCTCCGTGTTAAGTGCTCGGGGATTTTAACAGCCACACACACCTGCAATCCCAGTACTGGGAAGCAGAGGCAGGAGGATTGCCACAAGTTCTACAGCTTCAAGGGTAGCCTGGTCTACATAATGAGTTCCAAGTCAGAGATATATAGTGGCTATCCCAAACTTAATACTGATAGATGAATGGAAGGAAAAAAAAAACCCATCAGAGGTTATCTACCATGAGACTGCATACTGAAACTGTACTTTATAGAGGGCAAAATGTAACTTTCATGAAACATTGAAAATAAGAAGGTACTGTGGTGCTCCTTAGCTGGCAAAATCTGATTTAGAGAACCATGACACAGCTGCCAAGAATTGCTGTGCCTAGAAATGCCAGGGGCTCAGTTAAGGGAGTTACAGACTTCCTAAAGACGGCAATCAAAAGTGGCAAGAATACTTAGATGAATGAGCTAATACAAGAGTGCAATCACTTTCACTGAGTTCAATAATCTAACTTTACCAAGAAAGTCCTAGCACAGTACTGCAATGTAACAAAAGTAGGACTCAAACCCAGGACCCCAAGCTTGCATTAGCATGCTTATGTTAGTATTTAGAAAAGGAAAAAGAAATACATAAACAACACTTTACTTAAAACCTTTAAATGTTTATACTTTAACATATTGAAAATATATTCTGGGCTGTGGATATAGTTCAATTGATAGAGTGCTTGCCTATCAAGTGTGAACCCCTGGGTCCCAACCTTTGCTTTGCACTGTGAAACATGGCTTGGTAGTGTTACACGTCTGTAATCCCAGAATTCAAGAGGCAGAGACAGGTTCAGCCAAGTTCAAGTTGTCCTCAGCTTTAAAGGAAGGTTAGGCCAGCCTGGGCTACTTGGAACCTGTAGGCATGCCCCAATGTTCCACCCCTCCCCCTGCCCCCCCCCCCCACTAACACAGCAATCTTAGTTTTTAAACACTAAAGCTTTAATTTGAATTTCCTATGTTCTTTACCCTGCCAAGTTATTTATAACGCTACAGAGAACAATTTTTTTTAAATCCTAAAACCATTCAAATCACCCTAATTAATAATGATTCCTTTCAGGACTCAAACATAAATTCCTTTCTTTGGACTATACATCAGTCTTCTCATTCACCTGGCAATGTGGTTACAGGAATATCAAAACAGGAACTGAGGATCAATGAAGGCGGCAAACAAACAAACAAACAACCTCAAGTCTACTATACGACTACACTAAACAAACAACAACAAAAAAGTACCGTTTAAACAAATCCACTTGATGTTTTTCATATTACCAATTTCAAGGATCCAGGAAAAAGAGAGGGCAGCTACAACATTTACAGCCAGTTAAATGGTAGTCTTCCACGGATTCAAGACTTAGATGCAAAGTTATATTTAAGCTGCCTTGACCCCTTACTTTAGCATAAAGTTATAGTTTGTTCCCTTTCAAAACTGTTTTCTCAAAATCTACTTATAAACCATCTTCATTTCTTGCAAACCTCAGCTGCTCTCTCTCAGGGCTACATAACACAAAAGCGTAAGCATCATGAATTCATCTGTGTGTTCAATGTCCAGGTTTCACCCTTAACAATTTCCTCACTGATGGATGGGCGAGACCTACCAATGGCTTGCCTCAAACAAATCGTTTTCTGCCTACCACCCGTTATAGGTATTGTTTGGGCTTTCCCTGCCGTGGCTTCATTGCATTAGATCTCTTCTGTCTGGACTATAAATCACAACTGAAGCTTGGGAGCAGCTGCCACTGTCCAGACATGTGGCTGGTGGGTGTCATTGTCTTTTTCGTTCCTCTCGCTGCACGCACACACCCCTTTCAGTGTTACCTAAAGCCAGTTTATCTAAAGGTTCTTTCCGTCTCCACTTCCACAACGCCACCGCCTGCCACCGCCACCGCTTAACCTCTGGTCTTGTTCTTCCAGGTCAACCCTGTAGGTTACATTACAACTCTTTTTTTTTTTTTCCTCCTGTAGCTGGGGCAGCGAGATGGCAAACTCCAAGCACCTCTTGGAACCCCCTTTCTCCAGGCTGTCAATACGGGAACAACTTCAGCCTTTCTTTCCAAAGTACCAAGCCAAACGATAAAGTTATTGTAATTACAATACGGAACCCTCCCCCACGTCCAATCTTGTCATATCGGGCCCCACCTCAATCTCTAAGCTAATAAACAACAGCTTCATCTTCTGCTCCATCACAAAGGATGACATTCTGTCCGCACGGCAAGGGACACCAACACCAACACCCCCCACCCGCCCCAATTCTGTCCAGTGGAACGCTCGGAACCCAGGTGCCTCGCGATCTTTAACCATCTCGAGTTCCAGGGGCCCCGACTGGCCGCCCTTCCTCCTCCACCCAGCGGGCGCCCGGCGTCCAGCCGAGTTGCTGTCAACTCCAGCAAAGGCTACGGGGAGCTCGGCCCGGGCTCGCAGGGCAAGAGAGTGTCGAGCCAACCCACCTTCCGCGGCCGCCTCCCCGCACCCCGCGGCCTCCTTCCCGGCTCACCTAGGGCCACCTCGCACGCTTTGCGCAGCTGGGAGTGATGCGCCTTCTTCACTTCCTTGTCGGCCAAAATCTTCTCCAGGGCCCGGGTCAGGAACATGTTCTTCGTCTTCTTGCCTTCATACATGGACGCGGAGGAGGCGGCTGCGGTCCCGGCGGCTGGAGGGGAGGCGGAGGAGGGGCACCGGGAGGGAGAAAGGCGAGGAGGTGGCGGCGGCGGCGGTGGGGGCGAGGAGGTGTGGAGGGCAGCGGCGCCACCAGGAAGCGGCCGGCGACAAGGAGCGGCCGCGGGGCCAGCAAGGGTGTCGAAAGCCTCGCCACGCTCGAGGGGCCACCGTTCGAGGGCCGGGCCCGTCGGGCCTCGGCGCCTGTCGGCCCGAGGGTCGCTTCCCGGCCGCCCGCCTCACTTGTCCCTCCGGCCCGGCGGCGGCGGCGGCGGCGGAGCTCGGCCCGGGCGGCCGTCTTCCCGGGGGCGGAGGGCCTAAGGCGGCGGCGCCTCACACACCCGGCGAGCGCGAGGCTGCCCTAGCTACCGTGGGGACAGGCACCCGCCGCAGCAGCCGCGGACTGGCCTCCATCACCGCCGACCTGCCCCGGACGCCATGTTGAGAGGAAACGACGCGTCACGCAGCGGCCGAACGGCTGCAGAGAGGAAGCGGCGGCGGCGGCGACGGCGGTGGCGACGGTGGCGGCGCTGCCAGCCCAGTGCTGCCGCGGCGCCGGGAGGCAAGGGGCGGAGGGCGGCGCGGGAGGAGCGGTCGGAGCCGCAACTCTACGGCGGCCCGGCGGGGACTCGCAGCCTCCCGCGTTCGCCTGCAGGGCAGCGTGGGGCGTGGCGGGCGTCCTGCGGCGCGGCGCGGGGGGCCTAGGCTCCCACGGGCTGCTGGGAGGCTAGGATGCGCGCACACCGGGAGCCCCCAGGGCCCGGCAGACAGCACCCCTGGCTACGGTGCACTGGCTTCTCCAACTTTCTGTACAGCCGGTCGCTGAGAACAAGGTCCCTCGCCGTCCTAGGGCCACGGGAACACCCACGTCGCTCCCTCCGACGCACCTGCCTTCCGCCTGCCGCACGGGATTCTGAATTTCCTTCCCAGGTGTAGGAAATCGCTATCCTTGACCGACCCCTCGCTTACTTCAGGGAGGATCTCTTTTGCAGAACGTAAGCTTTAAAAAAAAAAAAAAAGGACGAGGATTCAGGAATATTTTCACTTTTAAAATCAGGGAGCCCAAGATTTCGTGTCCTTTTCTGATTGTCCCTGAAGTTAGGGCGAGTGCTTCTGACTCAGGTACCCCAGCTCTACACGTTTAATCCCGAGATTCGGCTCACGATCTGAAAACCAGTTTCAGAAAGGAAAAGCTCTCAGTGCAGATACTCGTGACCGTGCTGTGCCTGCGTTAATGCCAAAGAAACCACCTTTATTTCCTTGGTGCGTCTGAAGGAAAACGTTAAGAATCCCATGAAATATATGCAGACGGTTTACAAGGGAATCTGGAGGCACATCTATGCCAAGCTATTGCACGGCTCCCGGCCACATGGGGTGCCTTTTAGGATAGGTCTTTTGCTGTTATTTTCCTTAGATTGCTTTAACTGTGGACTTATCCTAATGCAGCTATCGAAACCCAAATATGTAAACGCTGCAAAGTGACTTGGGACATGTGAAAAGCCAAAGGAAATATACGTGAGGCGTATAATTAAAATGGACAGATGACTTAAAATGTGGCTGTCCTGAGAAATCCGTAAATCTGTGACCTTCATCTTAAACACTAGATTCTTGGAAATTAGGGATTCGTTAGACTACATCAAACACACTGTACACTGTTTACTTTAGGGGAACATACTCCATTTCTAATTTGTCTTTGCTTCATAATGCCAGGCTTGAGCCAGGTTCCATTGAAAGTACTATCTGATCAACAAATGAGTTTATTGTCCCGCCTCAGTTCATGGCTGCATTAACTTTCTCGAGCCTACCCTCCAGTCAATACGTTCAGCTCATTAAAACAAATATAACCGAACAAAAACGTTCAGAAACCACCTTCTATTCTCCTTTCCAGTCTGTGGTCACTTAGTAAAGATAGGACAACAGATTAAGAGAGCTGGGGCCTCTGAGTTGCTCTTTAAGCAGATCACACCGTCTTTGTGCGTACTTGTCCTGAATTTTACATGGTCAAGGCAAACCTCTTCGCTTATGTTTAGAAGTGAGTTTTGCCCTAAGCTGCAGAGTGTCAAAAATGAGCAACAGGGAAATCCTCGCCTTTGAACAGCACCCACTGTATTTAACTGTATGCATCACGATCTGCAGACATTTGTCAACTTGACTGTTATTGGTTACCTACTTCTCTCATGGGAGGAAGAGCCTCGTCTGCTGTGCCTCCCATCTACTGTGTTGCTGGCCTAGGGAACCCTTATGGTACACTTGTCAAATAGAAACGTGGATACCGTAACTGAAAGGCAACGGACAAAGCCAGCCACGATGCCGTCCCTTGCAGAGCCTATAGTATGTCGTAGATAGAGGTACGGGTTAATGACTAGTTAATGACTAGCGAGTCTGTAATTGCAGGGTGTGTGTGAAGTACGATTAAAGAGAGTGCCAGCAGGCAAGCTCCTGTAGATCTCAGATTCAGGGATAACTAGCCAGGAAGAAAAAAAAAAAGTAACAGTTAAATTAGAACCTCATGGAAGGAGAAATAGCTCAACTAAGTCGGTGAAGACTTTTCCATATAAACTCTCAGTGTGGAGGTCACTCAGCACATTTTAGGAGCACAGCAAGGTGTGGGTGAAAGGATCAAGAGGGAGTTAAGAGCAAATTATATGATCATTGTTGGCCATGTTACGTGTTTGGGTTATAGCAATGGAAATCTATTGAAGATTTTTAAGTAGGGGATGTCATGGTCAAATTGGTGGTTTAAAAAATAGATACATGTGTACATGCATGAAATTTCCCCAAAAAATTGATAAATAATACCTTTATGGTACAGTGATAGAAAGAGCAGCAAGGTGTGAACTGAGAGTGAGGTGCTGATCACAGCAGTGCCCTGCGCTCATGATATGACCCATGGCCAGCACACAACGTCTTGGGGTCAAGTCTTATACAAGGGTCTTGTGGGGCCGAAGTCTAGTCCTAGGCATAGCTGTAGCATGCCCAGGTTAGGAACTTCTTCATCTAATTTTATAAGAAGGTTTTACAGATGAAGGAAAATGGGCAGACAAGATTATATTTTGGTGGTGGATTGGACAGGACTTAGTAAATTGGCATCAAAGTTAAATGTTCAGAAATGCTAAGTTTCAGCCAGGCACTCAGGATGCAGAGGCAGGCAGATCTTCCGTGTTCTGTGAGTTCGAGACCAGCCTGGTCTACATACAGAGTTCCAGGACCACCAAGGGTACGCAGAGAAACCCTGTCTAGAAAAACAAAACAGCAACAAAAAATTCTAGATTTTGAGTGAGAATCAGGTAGAAATTCCATTTATAGTGATAAGCTAGAGTGGAGTAAGAGTAAATATGAGAGTAAGGTATGCAATTTCAACTGTGACAAAAACCACTTCTGAAACATCTGATTGCTCAGAAGGCAAGGCTTTCTTGAGGGCAATTCCATTTCCTCCCTTATTGCTCCTAGAACCTCACCCATTAATTGTAGCAAAAATAGGATTAGATTATAGAATAAAGCTGATATTCCTGGAAGAGAAAGGGAAAATGCTGTTTTAAGTCTTTTATTGACAGGCATTCAGAGGGTGCCAAGCTCAGGTATTTGTACATGAAGGTATGAGGTTAAATGTACCTGTGAATATGTGCCCAGATGTTACCCGTCCCCCTACCCCCTACCCCCACCGCCGCCTTATTTATTTTTATTTTTCGCAGGGTTTCTCTGTGTAGCCTTGGCTGTCCCGGACTCACTTTGTAGACCAGGCTGTCCTCGAACTTACAGCAGTCCACCTGCTTCTGCCTCTCTGACGGCTGGGATTAAAGGCATGCTCCACTAAGCCTGGCTGGTATCTCTCTCTTTATATGTTTCCTTTGGCTTTTTATTTGTAGTGTTTGGATTATTTAATTATTTAAGTAAGCCCTCCTCAATATTCCTTGAAGTTTTCAAACTTTCAAATTCTGTTTCTGACTTCCTCGCCTTATCACTGAATAACCCCTCATTAATTTTCCTGATGTAAGTAGCCTCACTGTATTCTGTCTGCGTTGGCTTTTCTCTTTGAAAAATTCTCCACTTTGGTCCTAAGGAGTCAAGTAATATCAGATAATAAAAGTAATAAAATACTTTCCTCTGAGATTTAGTGTCTTTCTTGATATGCTTTAGCACTGTTCTTTTAAGTATCTCTAGAATGTGAAAATTAAAAGTTGGAATACATTTTTAATTAAGGATGAATGCATTTGGCTGATATTTGAACAGTACTACTTAATATCATGTTTACTTGGCTGCAAAAGTAATGACTCCAGTGGTATTTCACATGATCTCTGAATTCTATCAGCTTTAAAAACATCCTGTGTCTGACCCCTGATTTAATGTGGAAGACAAAATCTCATTGTTTTCCCTCTGTCCAGCCTAGGTTCATAGGCCAGCGCCCTGCAGATTTGATTAGCAGGTTAACAAGAGAAAGCAAACAAGTTTACTAACATCTCTATTGCAAGTATACATGGGGTGCTCAGGAGTAGGGCTGGCTAGAGCTTGGGCTTGGTTGGCATCTTAAAGTACAGTTTTAGAGACATATATAAGGCAAAGAAAAGAACTTTGAGTTTCTACAGTAGTGAAGTTGGGAAATAAACATGGGGAAACCAGAAGATAAAGGCTACTTGGTAAAGGCTGTCACGTAGACTTCTCTGGTGGGGCCTTTAGGCCAATAAACATCTAGAGTTGTCTTCACTAAGCTACCTCTGGATACAGAGGGAGGTACTTTTGTAAATTTGTGTCCTGGTTTTAGTCAAATGTTGGGGGCATTGGCCAGGAGGCTTCCTTGTATATATTTCTAATAGCTTTTGTTTCAAACTGATATACCAGTATAGAATGCTTTAGGATGCCATATTTAGCCACCCTTTACTTCCAAGTAATTTGTCAATAATAGTGGCCTTAATAGTTAATATTTATGTGAGATTATTATGGGCAAAATACAGTAACCCAAGTGAAAGTTTCATCATTGGCCCTCATTTATAACTGAAGACTCTGAGATTTAGAGAACAGGTGATTTCTAAATACATGCAACCCGCAAGTAGCAGAACCAGGAGTACAGCTTATGAAGCCAGACTCCAGAGCCCGTGCTGTAAAATACTAAGGCACATATTTGTGACAAGCCAGCCATTGTCCCTGTGTCAGTCCTCCTCTGTCCCCAGCTACACATACTCACATGCGGGCACTTGCCTCCTCCCCCAGCCCCGCCCCCAGCCCCGCCCCCTTGTTCCTTCAGATTTCCCCCCTATGTTTTATTCCCACACCATAAATCCCAACATACACGAAGTTTGCCCACCTGGGTTCCTCTTTCTACTTGTGAGCAACCCAGAGTATCTGCTGCCACCTGGATTTTGTGTCCTTTCCTCAGCTTTTCTGCCCTTCAGAGCCCCTTCAAAGTTCTGTCACCTCCTACTTCTACTACTGACACTCTTCCTTTCCTTAAGACTTTTCACAACATCCCCCGCGTCACAGCTTAACCCTTATGTAATAATGTGATAGAAGCAACATAAATATGTCCATACCTTGCCAAAGTGCATGCACACTCTTACCCATTATTTCGTCCTGTTCTCAATCATATATACGTGTACATCCATTTGAAAATGGCCTTTCAGTAGTATGATTTCACCAGACATAACCTCACCACATCTTTTGAAATTTCCATCAACTGCTAGTACATTGAATCAAGCGTTAAGTATTTTAAACTTTTTATTACATTTGTTTGTGTGCGTGGGCATGTGTGTGTGTGTGCTCGTGCACACACTTGTGCACATGTACATGCATATGTGGAGATCGGGATAATTTTCATGAGTGCATTTCATTGTGAGCATTCTGGTGAAACTGAACTCAGGTCATCAGGCTTGATGGCAAGTGCCTTCACCCAAGAGCCATCTCACCAGCTCTCAAATGTTAAATATTAATGATTTGGTGAATATTAATCTTTCTGATGAAATAAGAATTTAAAAAAAAAAAAAGAAACTTCATGGTAGCCAAGTATGGTATACTCAGGAGGTAGATCTCTGTGTGTTTCAGCCTGGCCAAGAGTGAGTCCTGTCTTCAAACTAAAGTAAAATAAGTAAACAAATTAATCCATGGGGATTTTTAATGCCTAAAAGCTTGCCATTTTAATAAATAGAACTTGTATTTTAAAGCCTTCTGGAAAGAAAAATCCAAGGCCAGATGGTTTTACTAGTGAATTCTATCAAATAACTAAGAAGAAACAATTAAGAGGAGTACGTACACTTCTCAGTTCAGTTTATGAAACTAGCATAGTCCTGAAAAAAACAAAAACAAAAAACCCTAGGGAAGAAACAGTGGGAAAAATGACTTAGCAGGTAAAGGTGATTGCTTCACAAACCCTGAGGAGCTGAATTTAATCCTTGGAATTTATGTAAAACTAGAAGGAGGTAGCCAGGCAGGGTGGTGGTGGTGGAGGTGGCTAAGGCAGCTGCCACCCAGCAAGCACTTGGGAGGCAGAGGCAGGGAGATCATTGTGAATTCCAGGGCAGCCTGGTTTACAAATAGAGTCCAAAACAGCCAAGGCTACACAGAGAAACCTTGTCTCTGAAAAAACCAAAACATAAAACAAACAAAAACAACCAACCAACGAAAAAGAAAAAGTAGAAGGAGATCACAGACCTCCACACATGTACCACGGTATGTGCCCCATCTCACAGCACATACAAACAACAACAATAATAGAAACCAGGCAAAAGTACTAGAGCTACAGAGCAATATTCTTCCTGAACATATATGCAAAGACCTTCAACAAAATACTAGCAAATCAAATTTAGGAATATGTGAAATTGATAGCACATCGAGAAAACTTGGGGTTCGTTCTGAGGATTCAGCCTGATTTAATTATAAAAAAGAAGTGTTACAATTGACACATAACAGACGCAGAAAGAAAATCTGCACAATCATGCTGAATTAGAAAAGGAATATGATAAAACACGTATTCACGAGGAGAAGGGCTGTGGTTAGGGTTCAGTTGTAGAGCCCTTGATCTAGATGCATGATCCCCTAGGGTCTGTCCCTACTACTGCAGACTAAACCACACACACACACACACACACACACACACACACACACAGCAGGAGGCAGGGGTAGAACCCTAAGCAAACATCTTTAACCAGACAAAAGAGACCTTTAAAAGGCTAATAACAGCCAATGATAAACTGAATATTAGGACTGGAGCAAGGCAAAGATGCCTGCATTTCTCCCGACCGCTATTCAACACTCGTAGAAGTCCTGGCCAGTATAACAAGGCAAGAAATGGAGAGAAAAAGCACACACGCATACAATGGCAGCAACAGTGTTCTTATTCACAGTTAAATCTATTCAAAATAGATCAAAATGTGAAGTGCAAACCTCTAAACCATTCAGATACAAACACAAGAAAACCTTTGGGAATTGAGGTTAGACCAAAAAGAAGAAGAAAAAAAAAAGAAAGAAAGAAAAGGCCTTAGCTATAACACAAAAGTATAATCCCTAAAGAAAAGAAGAACCACTGACAAACCACACATTCTTAAAAGGCCGTGCCTGTAAAAGACACCATAAAGCACAAAATGAGACTGAATAGCTGCAGCAGCTTGACACAAGCTGGCGGAAACTTCAACTGTTGGAGTGGCCTCCGTCACACTGGCCTGTGCGTATCCGTGGACATCTTCTTAGGAAAGTGCTGATTGGTGTAGGCAGGCCCAGGCCATTACAGGCAGTCTCATCCTCAGGCAGGCGAGCCTGGTGTGTATGAGAAAAGTAGATGAGCAAGCCAGAAAAGGTGAGCCCGTAACAGCATCCGCCTTAGAGCCCTGGCTCCTGCCTCTCTCTGGCTTCCTTCAGCTTTAGACTGTAATCCTCAAGTAGAAGCCAAAGAAACTCTCCCCTCCTCCTCTAGTTGCTTTTAGCCAGTGGGTTTTTGTTTTTGTTTCTGTTTTTAATTAAAACAGCAGAATACAATATAGAACACAAACAAACTCAAGAAATGATTTTGAAGGGTCACTTATTTGACAAATGACTTGTATGTAGAATACGTATTTTAAACTTCTCAAGAATCAGTTTAAAAAAATCACAATTTAAAACTCAGGAAAGATCTTGGACACTTACAAGATATTCAACAGCAACTTAAGGGAATGCAACTTAAACCTTCAGTGAGATGCTGCTGTACACCTACTAAAATGGCCAAACTAGAAAATGCTGACGAATGTGGGGTGTCAGGATTTAGGTCGGTATCTTTCTCACTACAGAACTGCCAAATGCTACAGCAACTCTGGGAAAGTTGTGCTTGTTGCCTGGAAGGCTCAACACTTAACGAAGTGTATGTCTGCCTGAGGACGATTAAAACAGGCTCACAGAAACACTGTCCACATGTGCTCCTAACAACCCTATGCACAGTTAACTAAAATCTGGAAACAACTCAAAATCGCTGTTGCACCTTGTAGTGTACGGGCACACACACTCGGACACACACATAGACACACACCACCACCACCACCAAAATGATCAGTAGACCCAGTGTCGTAGTTTAAGTATGAAATATCCCCAGCAGAGTCAGGTGCTGAGTGTTAGGTCTCTGTCTACTGCTGCTATTTTGAGAGCTGGTAAAAAAAAAAAAAAACATTTATGTGAAGCTTACATAGACTTTTAGGCCACCAAGTGCTCTTTTAAAGGTTACACATGGCCCTCAGACCTTTAGCCTCTCTCCACTTCCTGTCTTCCATGAGAGGGTTAGCCTCTGCCAAGTGCTTCCAGAAGCACAGTGTTCGGCTTCATATCAGGCCCAGCATCAGTGGAACCAATGACCACAGACTGAAATGTCAACAGTGATGAGTCAAATTAGCCCAAGGGGCATGTCCCACGAAAGCCTTCACTTACCAGGAAACTGAGACAGAGGAGAGGACATTCTATTGGGACTCTAGATGAGAGAATCATGGGAGAAAGGCAAAGTAGAAGGACCCAGAGGGTCCTAGAAGCCTACAAGTAGAACATTATGATAGGCAGATTTGGGCCCAGGGGTCCCGCTCAAACTAAGGCACCAGCCAAGGACAATACAGGCGGTAAACCTTAAGCCCCTACCCAGATCTAGCCAATGGACAGAACACTCCCCACAGTAGAGTGGAGAGTGGGATATTACTTTCTCACATACTCTGGTGCCTCACCTTTGACCATGTCCCCTGGAGGGGGAGACCTGGTGGCACTCAGAGGAAGGACAGCAAGTTACCAAGAAGAGACTTGATACCCTATGATCATATAGAGGGGGAGGTAATCCCCCTCAGGAACAGTCATAGGGGAGGGGAATAAGGGGAAATTGGGAGGGAGGGAAGAATGGGAGGATACAAGGGATGGGATAACCATTGAGATGTAACAAGAATAAATTAATAAAGGAGAAAAAAAAACAAAAAAAAATTAGTTTTTTTTTTTCCCCTGTTAAAGCAATTATCTCAGTGTACTAGTCAGTTTCTGGTATTTTGTTTGTTTTTTGTCAGCATGACACAAACCAAGGTCACCTTGGAAGAGGGAACTTCAATTGAGAAAATGTCTCCTTCAGATTAGCCTGTGAGGAAACCCAGCCCACTGTGGGCAGTGCCACCTTTGGGCAGACAATCCTGGAGTTATGACAACAGTAGCTGAGCTGGAGCCATGGAGCATGAGCCTTTAAGCAGCCTCTGGCCTCTGCTTCATACCTCTGCGTTCCTGCCCTGACTTCCCTCAATGGATTGTGATGCGGTGTCTGAGTGGAATAAACAGGCTGCTTTGGGTCAGAATGTTTTATCACAGCAATAGAAAGAGAACCAAGGCATCCAGGTGTCTTGGGCATCGTTTCAGAGATAGCTAATTCATGCATCAACTTGGTTACACCTGAAAGCATTCTGCTGAATAAGAGAAAATTATTCAAAAATGCTTCTATACGGGCTGCTATGACTTGGTTCTAAACTGCTCTTTAAAAGCTGTGCATTGAAGACTTGGTCCCCGGTGCATCAGTGTTCAGAAATGGGGTGTTTAGGGAGTGGGCATTTATGGAGTCATAGTTTGACAAATGGTTGGAACAGGAGGTGAAGCCCAGTGCAGCTTTGTTCCACCAAGTGTTCCTCCCCATGATGTTCCGCCTTGGTAGAGGCCCAGATACAATGGATACAAGTGACCCTGGACTGAAGACTCTGAAACTGTACACCAAAGTGAATATTCTTTTCTTTCAGTTGGTTTTCTCATTAACGGAAAGTTTTTCTGACACATTTGCTGTGTTTAGATATCAGATATGCCCGGTGGTCAACATGTCTGAAAGCCTTGGTCCCTAGCCTGGTACTATCAGAAGGTGAGACACTTTAAGGAATGAGACCTAGAGAGAGATGATTGGATCACTGAGAGTGTGCCCTCAAAGGGAACTGTATATCCTGTCCCTTTCTAGTTGTCTCTGTTTGTGACCATGAGATGAGTGATTTTGTTTTACCACGGGCCCACACTCTGATGTGCCTCCACAGGCCCTAAGTGTGGAGAGCCACAGATAGCAGCGCCCCCTGCTGCTTCCCCAGCACAATGCGCCCCTTATGCGCAATGCGCCCTTGAGTGAGCCCCTTATGCGCATGCCTGAAGGCATAGCGTGAGGTGGCATGATCCGAACAAGGCATAGCGTGAGGTGGAGTAATCCGAACGAACCAACCAAGAGCAATAACGTGGCAGTCTCTGATAGGACCAGGCACACTATAAAGGGTCTGTGGGAGTTTTTCCCGAGGTCACTCCGGTAGTTAAGGTTTCTGAATAAACTGCTGCGAGAAGAGTTCCTGGTGTTGGTGTCTTTCCTGCTGGTCGGGGGCGGCATCGACACCTAAGCAATAAGCAATGGGGCCAATGGGTCATCAATTGAAACCTTCAGAAATATGATTCAAAGTAAACTCATCTGCTTCTTCCCTTTTTTCCTCCTCTTCCTTTTTCTTTCTTTCTTTCTTTTTTTGTTTGTTTTGTTTTTCTCAGGGTCTTATTATGTAGCCCTAGAGCTTGCTATGTAGACCAGGTTGGCCTTAAACTTACAGTCATCATTTTGCCTCTGAAATGCTGGGATTATAGGTATGATGTGCTGGCTGATGTTATGTCAACTTGACACGGGCTAGAGTCATCCTAGAAGAGGGAACCCCAATTGAGAAAATGACTCTTTTAGAATTGGATGTAGACAAGCCTGTTGAGCATTTTCTTTATTAGTGATTGATGGGGAAGACCCAGCCCATTGTGGGCGAGGGTCTAGGTTCTGTAAGAAGGCAGGCTAAGCAAGCCATTGGGAGCAAGCCAGTAAGCAGCACTCCTCTATGACCTCTTCATCAGCTCCTGCCTCCAGTTAAGTGAAAACCTTTTTTCAACATCTAAGAGAAGTTATAATAGGAATAACAATTTGACCTTTACTTTATCATAAACTACTTTTCCCAATTACTTATCAATAGTTATCCAAATTATCCACTCAGTTTTTATGTCTTAGAGCCCAAAAGGTGAACAGAAGTATCAATTTCTCATTGTCCATATTTGTCTGATATTTTTTTCTTCACAAAGGAATGGATAAGTGTGTGAAACCTTTCAAATACTTTAATATCTCAGTACTGAAAATGTTGTCTCAGCCTCAGCAATTTCCAGAGCTGGCTAGAAAAACAAAATACTTGTGTTCTTCTAGGCCTGCTAAGTTGTTTAACAGTTCTCCTAGGAGATTTGTAAGTGCTTAAGTGTCAGAAGTACAGTTCCAGCAGGCAGGATGCTGTAAGATGGAGACAGTGCCTAGCCAGCGGCTCTCAGGAAAGTGTACGGCCTTCAGGATACCAAATCTGCTAAGAGCCAGGGGGAATGAAAAACAAAACAAAACAAAACAGAAACAAAACAAAAACCTTATAACTTGGAGTCAAACAGGAAACCCCCAGGACTGGGGCTATAGCTCAGGTGGTAGAATGCTTGTCTGGTGTACACAAAGTCCTGGTGTACACAAAGTCCTGGGTCCCATGCCCCAACACCACAGAAACTGAATGTGACAGTGACTCTTTAGTCCAAACTCTGAAAACGTAGAGGCAGGAGTTCCAGAAGTTCAAGGTTTTCTTTGATACATACTGAGTCTGGGACCAACTTGGGAGGTCCTTTTTCAAAAAACCAACAACAACAAAACCAAAACCAAACAAAGTAAGCAAAACAGTGGAGGGGGGGGGAGGGGAAGCCTAGTTTCTAGGTGCAAATACAAATGTAGTACACTTTCTACTTTACCTGTAAACAACCCAATAAGAGAATAAACCATAATGTATTGGCTGTGTCCTTGAATCACCTTCCCCTAATATTGCTCATGGGAAGGGGTTTTCTCCAAATGCTATCACATTGACGGCTAGAATTCCTTCACACAAATTTGGGCATGAAGGGGACACAATTCATTTCATAGCAGATCCCATAATTAGTTTGTCCTTACCGTCACCAAAGAAATTCTCCCCTTGGCTGCATTTCCATTTTTGTTTTTAATCTAATTCAAGGCTGCATTTGGCATTTAGTTTAATGTTTCTCCTTGAACAAAAATGCTATAGCAGGGGGTTATATCATATGATATGAGTTGCCCCAGGCATGGAGCAGGGATTAAGAAGCAGAGAGAGAGGCAGGGAGCTTGTACTGTGTCTTCCACACTAACTAGCCAGATGTTGCTGAATATATATTTTTAAACGTTAAGATAGATAGAGGATGACGGACAGACAGACAGATGAATTTCAATTCCAGGTATTTGCTGCAGTGACTGCTCAGTCTCCTGTCCTCCTTGACTTGGAATGGCATGATCGGCCACTTTATAAAACATTAGGTAATTGCAGCTTCTCTCAGATGCTCCGTGTCCACACAGCGCCAGATTGCAGCATCCTCCCTGTCTGCTACCTGCTTCGCCGTTGTGTATTAGGAACAGCGCTCTCCTTCTCCACAGATAGCCCCTCTGAACCCTGTTCTCAACATGGCTAACACAGCGCAAACGGTTTCACCCACCTGCACCTCCCCATCAGCATACGCTGGACGTGTGAGCAGACGTTAGTGTAGTTTGAACAGCTCAACTGCACATTCCTAAGGTGTCCTAAGGTGACAA
Organism: Acomys minous; assembly: GCF_964271855.1. Classification (NCBI taxonomy): domain Eukaryota; kingdom Metazoa; phylum Chordata; class Mammalia; order Rodentia; family Muridae; genus Acomys; species Acomys minous. The sequence goes on along the minus strand of NC_140483.1, from coordinate 108,617,751 downwards.
CTCCTGCCTCCATAAAGTTCTTATCTGAAAAAGCCCAATGGCACCAGGAAAATCCCATTACTTCCTGTCAGCTAAAAATTATAGGCAGAAAGGTCCCCCCCTGCCTGCGCCCGCCCCCCCCCCCCCCCCCGTTCCTCTTCTTGGATCGGTTACTTTAAGGAGTTTTCAGTGCTATGTTCTTCTCTGATCCTCTGAGATGTAAATGTTCTCTCACCCAGAACTATCTTTGCAAGGACCGGAGAACCATCTCCTTGAAATGACAACATTCAAAGAGACAATTCTTGGTCTGCACCTATCCTTGATGGCCCAGCCTCAATGGACAAATGTTCTAACTCACATCGCTATGTCTCCTGCATTCAGTCTAGCAGAAGCTTGTCTCCCCTCACATGGTCCAGCACCCCCTCCCACCCATCATGTCTTGCCTTGTCTTTAGTACATAGCAGCCTTTAAAAGACCACTTGCCTTATCCGCTCAATGAACTTGAGTTCAGTTCATACAGACACTCTTCCCAATTTTATAATAAAAAACCTCCATAGAAGTCTCTTGGTACAGTTAAAATTGCTCTGTAGAAGTCTGTGTGACAGTGGTCCTTAAAGTGGGGACAACAGCATCACTGTCACCTGGGGACTTTCATGTGCTAACCCTTTCTCCCCAACCCTGACAAAGTCTTACTGTGTATCCCAAGCTGGCCCAAGGTCCTCCTGCCTAAGCCCATGAGTGCTGGAGTATATGTGTTTGCCACTGCCTGAACCTCTCGTGGTAATGCTGAGGTAGGAAATGTTGGGAAACACTGCTGAAGGGGTTAAATGCATCCTGCATATATAATTCGGACTTGGTTAGTTGTTAACTATGACCTGAGCCTCATTATGTCAATAAACATGAACTAGAAGAATGTGTCTGCATTCTTGTTCTTGCTTTTCCCTCTTACTGTATTTTCTCTAAAACAAGAACAGAAGGTTTCTTGGTCATGAACAGTTATGGAAACCGCTGTTGCTATCTTAGAAATTACAGCATGGGTTGCTAAAGTTCAGTGACGACCCTGGACATTGGAAGTAAGATCTAGAGCCTACAAAATATACTCTTATTCTCCCCTTCTTAAAAAAAAAATCCCAAACATCCTAAAATTTGCTTTTTGCCTAGCATTTTTGCATTTGGATATATGCTTCTGAGACTAAGCCTGAGAAGGAAAAATATAGTATTAATATGATTGTCTTTCCCTTCTATGTTCACAGTTGACTATAAAGCATGCTTGGTTCCTCAGTAGGTAGCCCAGTCCATTGCGAGCATCTTCTGTCGTGATGCAACATTCTGAAATATCTCATATATTCCAAGAGACTGGAATGTTTGCTGGGCTCCACAGCAGTCACACACAAGACAAACAGACAGACAGATAGACAGACAGACAGACACACATACCATACAACAGATACACATAGGGTCAGACATACACAACCATAAATACCACTTACAAAGACAGAGCAAATACATGGTTCACATGACACACAGATACAAGATCAGCCAGACACTCTTTATGCACACCAACACATACAGCACATGTAAACACCCACAGACATCCCCAGCACACACAACACACACACACACACACACACACACACACACACACACACACACACACACACACACTACACAGACAGATATCATTCACAGACAAAAACAGCAGACACACATATGGACAGACACAGGGACAAACAAATTCACAAGACAGACTTCAGGCAGGTACAGAGTAAGACTCATGCAACCGACAGAGGAAGGGTATAAAGAATTCAAATCCGGATCTGCTCTTTGTTAAATGTCTTCAAGGGTAAGTACTTACCTTTTTCTTAATGGGACACAGATGCATTACTGGTAACTCAGACTTAATAACTAACCGGTGTAAACTGCACACTCTTTCTACTACCAAAAGCAGAGGGGATGTTAGGGACGTGGGTAATCACAGCGAGAGAAGAAGGAAAAGGATCATGGTTTTCTACTTTGTACCTTAGCCACCAACAAACTGTTATGCATTCCCGTGTCTCATTTGCAAAACACATTCCACAGCAAGGCGTCTCTGTTCTTGAAAATACTTGTTTTGGAGGTAGGGGATATATGAGGAAGTTTTATTTGGGGGAAATATATTCTGTTGTTTTTCTGTGTTAAATATTTATGTAGCTTTGCAAAATACATGATATGGTAAAATAAGTGAAAAAAATATTTATTCACACACATGCCTACCCACAGTGTTCTTTCAGAGCACAGAGGCATAGAAAATAATCTTGAACTTCAAAAACACACTGTAGCACAGGGCTGTCCCTTTGTATCTCTAAAACTAGAATTTTTATTTTGTAATTCCTCTCAGATAGGGGCAAATTAACAAACTTTGCGAGATGTCATTCCTGGGGGCTATCAGAAAAATGTATTTTGTCCAGATGTGGTGGCATACAATTGTAATTGTACCAGTTTAGGCTACACAGAGTTCAAGGCCAGGGTGGAATTCCTAGAGACACTGTCTCAACAACAAGACAACGGAACCAGCACAAATCAATAAAACCCTGTGGTGGTTTGAATGAGAACAGCCCCTGGAGGCTCATATGTTTCAGTGCTTGGTCCCTAGTTAGTGGAACTATTGGGTAAGATTAGGAAGTGAGACCCTGTTGGAAGAGGCGTGTCACTGGGCGTGGGCTAGTGCTCTCTGCCACTTTCCTTGTCACACTATCATGGTCTCACTCATTCTCTGAAAACTGTAAACAAGCCCCCCCAATTAACGGCTTTCTTTTATAGGTTGTCTCGGTCATGGTGTCTCTTGACAGCAATAGAAAGTGACTAAGACAGGCCCCCTTGCTCTTCAAATAATCAAAGAGTTTCTGTGAAATGTCCTTAATTTTCACTTACGTCAATGCTGCTTTGAACTCTCTTCAGCAGCCACCTGTAAAGCTTCCACGGTGGCGTGAATCACCATTGCCTCATCTGAGCATTTGTACCAACAGGTCAAACAAGTCTCTCTTCTACCTCCCTCCCCACCCCAAAACATGTTTTCGAAGGAACAAGCAGAGGTGGGTTCAATCGGGAGGGGCAGAGGTGGTCACTCTCTGCTTGGAAGTTAATTATTTCCTTCCACTTCCTCTTCAGCCATAACATCAGCCAACCGCATCTTGAAATCCTAGAGCCATTTCCTGCAGGTTCGTTACTCTGTTCCATTAAGCAACAGGTGCTATTAGTAAAAGCTTAAAAAAAAAAAAAAAAAAAAGCAGAAGCAAGCAACAGTCTTGATTAACATTTCCTTACTTCTGTCAGAGACACACCCACGAACTTTCCACACTTCGTGGCAGGTGGAAAATTCTAACCTTTTAAAAACCTTTGGTTGTTAAAAAAAACAAAACAAAACAAAACAAAACAAAAAACAAAACAAAAAAACTACGGGTAGGAGAAAAGCCAGAGAAGGAATTGCTGCTCAGTCACTTCCTGTGCGCATATGTTTTATCTGACACACCCACCGGCACGAGTGCCATCCTTTATAAAGCACTCATACTGTAGGGAGACTGTCTGTCCTCAAAAGCTGGAAGAGAAGCCAGGGGAGAAGAGTCAGCCACAGAAAATGATAGCGCGGAGGCAGGATAAAGTCAGTGATAAGACAGAGATTTGCGCACGTGTCTAAGGGGGCAAAGAGGCAAGAGTGGGTGTATTGACAGAAACTTTACGCGGGAGCCCAGAGCTGCGGCCACAAGTCCAGATACCCAAGGGAGCTGCAGTTACAAGTTCAGTCACCCTAGTTTACACACACCCGCACAACCATGAGATGAGAAAGCTAAGCCAAGAGAAGAGCAGGTGCAGTGACGGTGCCTGGGAAGTCCTTTGTGCACCGTCTCACTTGGTTTAAAGTCGGAAGGATAGAAGACCTTGAAATAGAGGGGAAGGGTGCGCCATGCTGAGGGAGCAGCGCAGTCGGAGTCGGCAGTCGGAGCTCAGCAGTGAAGCTGCTGTGCGCGTACTACAAAGAGGAAACGGAAATGACGACACAGAAACTGACAGTGGGCAGAAGGACTGAGGACTTTGTGCACCAGACCTTGGGATTTAGAAGTGAAGGGAAAGGTGGTTGTTTTGCCTTCTCCTTCTGAGGTATCATTATCTTCTCTGTCCATGTGCTGTGGATTAACAAAACAAAACTCATGCAAAGTAAGGAAACCAACATATTGCAAACCACAAGGACATCTTGATAGCACCCTGTGCCCTAATTCTCTGCTCCCCTTGACCACTCTCCTACCAGTCAACCTGCACCCCAACCCCAACCCCACCCCCACCCCGTGGATGCCAACAGCATTAACTGTAGCTCCACTGTGTCTGGCATCTCCTGTGACCCCTATATCCCAGCTCTGCTGTCCCATCAGCAGCACTGTCATCTGTCCCCCGCCCCCACCAGAATCCCACCATAGCCACCAAGCACAAGGAAGTGAACAAAGAGGAAATGGATGACGACGTGGCTGCACACTGTCCTTCCCAGGAATGACATCCTTTGTCCTCTGTTGGATTCTGTGGAGAGGATCCATGTGGGCAGATGGATCCAGATGGTGTCTGGTATTCTGCGGGGCCTCAACACGTCTCTGTTAAACTGAGTTTTCATTGCTTATGATATCTTGATTAAAATAAACTCAGATACTTTTTGTTATGCGACTCTTTTATAAGTCACTGGTTTTTCTTTCTTTTAATAAATGAGATTAGAAATATCAAGAAGCAGCTGGGATGTTGTCAAATGTTAGCCTAAATGTTCAATGGTTTTGGCCATAACCCCCTACTTAGTATATTAAATATAAATCAAAAAAAGTGATTTCACTTTTTTCAGTTTAAGTTTAAGTTAGAGGTCAACAAAAGTTCATATATATATATATATATATATATATATATATATAGTGAAATTTTCTAGCAACAATTCATTTAAATATTTTCATTACATTTATTTATTTATTTTGTATGTTAATATGAATATGTGTGAATGTGTGAACACACATATACTTGTGGGGGTCAGAGGACAACATTTGGGAGTCCATTTGCTTCTTTCAGCCTATGGGTTTCAGGGATCAAATTTGGTCCGTTAGGCTTGAAGGCAAAAGTCTTAATATGCTGAGCCACCTCACTAGGGCAAAGGTGAAACCATTTTTTTTTTTGAGACAGGGTTTGTTTATGTAACCTTGGCCATCCTGGATTCGCATTGTAGACCAGGCTGGCTTCAAACTCACAGAGATCTGCCTGCCTCTGCCTCTCCAAATACTGGGATTATAGGCATGTGCCACTGGATTCATCTGTGAAACTCCTTAATAAAGAGAAAACATACCCATGTAGGTAGACACACATATCTGTACACACACACACACACACACACACACACACACACACACACACACACATGCACATATGGTTCAGTGCTATATTTTGTTCAGGATTCCTCTGAGGGTTTTGGAACACGGCTAAAAACGGATCTTTCATAAAAATACTAAAGACATTTTATAAAAGGTAGACAATATCGAACTCTCTACCCTTCACAGTCCTCAGAAAAACAATAACCACAATTGTCCACAGTATCGGTGTCCTTCCTCTGTTATGTAACAAGCCACTACAACTTCAGAGCTTAAAGTAAACATGAGGGCATTGTTTTACAGCTTAGAGGGGCTGAGGATATGGCCCAGTGGCAGGATGCTCACCTTAAGTGTGATCCCTAGACTCTAGAACCCACAAGTACAGCTCTGGAGGTCAGATGGCTGACCCAGGCTTCTTGGGGGAAACCCAGGCGTCAGCAAGGGAGGAGGTGTTTACATCCTTGGGCCCGTGGTTTCTTTTTTTTTTTTTAACCTTTCAAGTCTGTGGCTTGTGCCTCAGATCATCCCCCACAGCCTCCCTGACTCTCTTTAATTTTATTGGCCCTTATCATTATGCTTGATTAATGCAGCATGATCCAGCTGCTGGTTGTCATGTGCTGTCCTAATTCTTCTTCGCCATGTAATCTAGTACAGCACTTCCTAAAGGCTCTACAGGGTCTGTTCAAGGGGCCATTTGATTCTTTCCTACCTACAGTCTCTCCACTCTTCTTTATAAGGTTTGCATATGTGTGAGTGTGAGTGTGTGTGTGTGTGTGTGTGTGTGTGTGTGTGTGTGTGTGTTCATGAGCACTCATTTAAAATGAGATAATGTATATATGGGGAATGGGGTCAGGCTCCACTTTTAGCTCAGCTAATAATTAACAAGCGTACTTTGAATTTAACAAGTGGAGACTGGCTTCACTGAAGGTGACCCTTTCCCCAGTCAGGTAACCGTGGAGCTAGAGCGAGCCGATCACTGTGTGATGACTCACGATTAGAGCAACAAGCCAGAAAGTACAAACTTCCAGTCTTGGAAGAATCCGGGCTATTCCAATGAGAACAGGAGCTGCTGGCTGAAATGAAGCCTGGATTTGTTCACAACTGTAACAAATCAAGTTTCAGCCTGCCAAAGAGTCTCTGGGAAAGAAAGGAATAGATTTTACATATATGAACTCTAATACTAATTTGTGTCTGGCTAGACAGCTCTTTCCTCCCTTCCCCAGCATTCTAAGATTATGCGGATGTAAAGAATGGTGCATTTTTCTCCCTGCTACACTTATGAGTCATCCTCTAAGCTGTTCACAGGAGTGGCCACACAGGGGCCAGGCATGGATGGTGGCCCCTGCCTGTAATCCCAGCATTCGAAGAGGCAGAGGAAGGTGTAGCTCTGTGAGTTCGAGGCCAGCCTGGTCTCCAAAGTGAGACCAGGACAGTCAAGGCTTCACAGAGAGACCCTGTCTCAAAAAACAAGCAAGCAAACAAACAAACAAAAAAAAATGTAGCCACACAGCCTGCTCTCCAGGTGGGGAGAGGAGAACAGCATGTAGTTCATGCGCTCAGCAGGTGTCAAACAGGTCATCAAATAAAACTAAGAAAACGGTTTTGATTTTATTTTGTGTGACTTGATTATAACTGTAAAGGGAGGTGTAGTTCTTACTTATACAGAATCTGTCCACTTTAAATCTCTCTCATAGCCGGACTTGGTAGTGCATGCCTTTAATCCAAGTTCGTGAGGCAGAGGCAGATGGATCTCGAACTCACAGAGACCCGCCTGGTCTACAAAGCAAGCCTAGGACAGCTAAGGCTACACAGAGAAACCCTGTCTCGAAAAACTTAAGACAAAAACCAAACAAACAAAAATCTTTTCTCATATATACACACAGAAAAGTAAGGGAAAGAGGGAGAGAGGGAAGGACGGAGGGAGGGATGGAGGGAGACAGGACCTTACTTTGTAGCCCAGGCTAGCTTTAAAACTCAAGGTCATCCTCCTGTTTCAGCGTCCCGAGTGCAGGGATTATAAGAATGAGCCATTGCTCCCTTCTTCCTATTGTCGCTTAAAAACAAAATCCAAAACAAAACAACAGCAACAAATAGGAAGAGACAATCTGACAAATTTTATGGAGTCTAGCAATAGGCAGAAAGGTCTCTCCTTCCAGGCTTTCTTTCAGACTCCTGTTTCCCTCATCCTTTTTAGATCTCAGGTCCTAGATTCTAAACTGGTGGAAAATGATCAGCAATTAGGCAAGAGCTGGGTGAGGAGTGAGATGTGTCACCCCTCTCCAGGTACGGATGTTTTCAGAGGCAAATGTCTTCTCCCTTTGTCCCATGAGGTCTAGATAAAGTGAAGCCAACACTCTAAAACTAAGGTTATGGCTAATTTCTAGCAATGTCTAGGCAGTTACACTCTCCAAGTCACTTCTGGCTCTAACCCTCAAATCTTCATTCCTGCTTGACAATATATTGGTTTAGACGTCATATTCAGACCCTTTCCTGTTTTCTCTCATGTGTGTGCACGCATACACACACACAGCACTCTGAGCAGGCAGTTTGCACAGGACACAGGGGTCGCCTTGGTTGAAGATCTGAGAGAAAGACATGGAGATGATGACTTTACTCCAGAGCGTTTTCTAACTAGGTCCTTATCTCTAACTCTGCTCCCAAATGAATTCAGAATGGATTCAAGACCTCCATATGAGACCAGAAGCTTTGAAACTGCTGGAGGAAAGCACTTCAAAACAAGGGCAGAGGCGGAGACTTTCTAAAATGGCTGTAAAAGCTCAGGGGGTTAACTGCAAGTACTGATAAAACTGTATGAGAAAACAAAACCTTCTGTACAACAAAGGAAGTAATCATGAGTGAAAAGACAAGCTGCAGAATGGGAGAGAAAGCCTTTGCAACTATGACAGGCTATTAATATCTAGGATATATAAAAACTGGCGGAAAAAAAAGAAAAAAAATTGAGATCATTCCATGTATAAGTGGATGAATAAACCAAGTACGCATTTCTCAAAAGACAAAATATTTGAAAACCATTCTTAGGCACCAGGAAAACACAAACTAAAACTGCTTCCAGATTCCAACTCACTCTGGTCAGAAGGTTTACCACCAGAAAACAAAGACCAACAGACATGGGCTAGGATGTAGAGAAAGAGGAACCATTATACACTGCAGGTAGGAATGTGGCCAGTGTGGCCACAAGAGAAGTCAGTATGAATGTTCCTTAAACAACCAGAAGTTGAACAACTGTTGTATACCACTCTTGAGTACATATCCAAAGGAATCTGAAATCATCACATCACAAAGAGATCTACACCTCCATGTTTATTGCTGCCCTATTGATAATAGCCAAGACATAGAACCAGCTTAGAATGCCATCAACAGAACAATGAGTGAAGGAAATAAGAGGTATGTATGCATGTGCGCTTTATTCAGCAACAAGAAGGAAATCATGCATGCAGGAAAAGGTACAAGACTGAAAACCAACCTGTTACGTGATATAAGCCAGACACAGAAAGACAAGTTTTACACAGTTTTTTTCCTCTTTTCTCATAGGCAGCATCTGGATTAAAAACATGCATGACATGAAAGCGGAAGGGGAACTTTGTGGAGGGAGGGATGGAAGGGAGACCAAGCCGCTAATGCTTTCACAAACAGGCTTGACAACCACTGAGCGCGGACTCCTCCCTCATGACCAGGAGCCTGGAAAAAGCCTGGAAATGAAGCTGCAGGGTTCTGACTACTGGCCAAAAGAATGGGATCTGACTCATATTTCTGGGCGGAGACATAACATTCTCAACTTCCTGAAAGTTCATTAATAGGTAACTATTTAAGTCATATAAACTTACTGTCAAGACCTTTTGATAAAGGACAGTGTCATAAGTCTCTTTCCATAAGATTTAATCCAAATGGGCTTGTCAATCAGTCTCTTGGACAGGAAAAGGCCTCTTAGGAAAAACTGTCAGCTCTAGAAAATCCTAAAATGTAGATCCACAAATGGTACCCTTGGCCACTGTCCACGCTCACACCTTGAGAGCACTGCACTTTTCTCTGTGATACATCCTATGTATCTTACACACTGCGCTTTCTGTGTCTCAGCTGAATTCTTTTGATAGCCAGCAGGAAGACAGAGGAGCTGGGGAGAACCCAAAGCAAGGCCCCATGACAGTTAAGGGAATGGGACAAGCACAGTATACTTTCTATCATATGCAAAATCTAGATTTAACTTGAAAAAAATGGCATGTACACAAAGGGGGATGCCTTTGCATGGGTAGGGGGGTCAGTGATAGGAAGGAGGGGCTTACTAGGAGTGGGAGAAGGGATAGTGGTTTGCTGTTGCGCTTGTTATTAGGGCATCCTCCAACAACAGCGCAATGCCAGTGGGTCAAAAGGGCACTGAGAAGAACCACCCTGGAGATGGTTTCAGGAATCGGCGTCTGTTCTCTTGCATATGAGCGACTACTTATGTAGTGGAAGCCTATCAACGGCAGTTGGTTAGCACCTTACCTCGGAGTGGACAGTGAGCGCCACACTACCAGGATCTCTATTTGGAAGAAACACATTAAAGGAGCCATGTTCAGTGTTCTGACTTGACTACTCAGGAGCGTGTTGTGCCATGCTTCTCGTATAGAAATGCAGTGTGCCAGATTGTCTGATGGCCAGGTCATGCCGGCGTTTTCTCCTATGGGTGGTGTGTATGGGGCTATAAATAAGAGATAAATATAGTGGTATTACATGTGTGAAAATGCTATCATGAAATCTACTTTTTGTTCTAAAGACAAGATTTCACATAGTCCAGACTGGACTCTAACTTGCAATGCAACTGACACATGGCCTCGAACCTCTCACTCCCTGTGTCAGGCAGGCCGCCAGACCATTCCTCCCATTACCCTGGGGCCTTCACATCAACTTCAGGTGGTCCCCTCCTCCTCCAAGTGGCTTATCAAGGGGTTTCCCCCAGGCACCCCTCTGTTCCTGGCAATAATTCTGGAGCCAGCTGTTAAGAAAATACACATCTCAATTCTGCATAGTTTATTTTTAAACTCCGGTGCTTTCAGCCCAGAGAATACTTGTATTTCTTTTATTCAAAAAGTACTTTGTGTGTGCTTATTCAATGCAGATATTATTGCTGGCCCTGGGAGCACAGCAGGCAGTTTTATACAATCTTGACCCTGGAGAAGTTTTCATCTCCTCGTGGAGAAAGAAATGCTTTAGACGTTAATGATAAAGGAGCGGCCACAAAGGAAAATCTTGGAATGGCCGAAAGGCTATGAGGGTGGTGAAAGGCCTGCGGAAGAAGTTGTTTCCTTGATGACATTGAATTTGCACAGGAATACAAAAGGCTGGGCACTCCTGGGTCATTGTTGAGTTTTGTTTTTGTTTTCTTTTTCCTGCAAATGTGGCCTCAGAAGAGTTGCCTGACATTTGGGGGAGTTTTCTGTGTCTGGCTGGCACTGTGCTCAGGTTACATGAATCTTAGTCAGCCTGGTGACGGGGGGGGGGGGGGGGGGGGGGGGGGGGGGGGGGGGGGGGGGGGCGTGAAGGGAGAGAAAGAATCATTTCAGACAGTATGAAATGAGGTAACTGAAATGGTGACAAGGTAAGTGGTCAGGGCAAGCTTTGCCAGAGAGAGAGAGAGAGAGAGAGCTCTTGGGCAGAAGCCTGGATAGTGGCGAGGTTAGCCAAATGGAAAGGAACTCTGTGACAGGAACAGCACTGTGGGCTTATTTGATCACAGAAAAAGGCAGCCAGCATTCAGGGACATAGCGGAGATGAAGAGGGGCGGGGGTGGGAGGTTCTGGGGTTGGGACCTGAGCCCTCTTAGGGAAGGGTCTAGAAGGCTTAGGGCCTTTTTTCCAACAGTAAATGATGTTAGCCCTGGAGGACTAACATAACTTGAACACTCTATGACATCATTGTAGATGTAGCAAGGAGAGTATACTGTTTAGTAGAGTGATTTATAATAAATAATTTAAGCATCTGTCAGTGCAAAATTGGTTAAGTAAATTATAATATAGCCATAAATGAAATACTATGATACTATTAAAACGATGGCATGTAAATATGTTAACATGGGAAAATGCCCACATAGTAATGGGGAGGTGAACGATAAAGTTACAGTATATATAATACGTATGTCTAAAAGTATATAAGCAAAAGTGTCTATATTGTTTTTCTCTGAATAACAAACTAATACTTTTTTTCAAACTAGTATATTTTTCACTTCTTTTTTATTTATTTACATAGTATATTTTTTCTTTTTCTTTTTCTCTTTTTCTGATTTTTGAAACAGGTTTTCTCTGTATAGCCCAGCTGTCCTGGCACTTGCTCTGCAGACCAGACCAGGTGAACCTCAAGCTCACAGAGATCCGCTTACCTCTGCCTCCCAGGTGCTGGGATCAAAGGCATGTGTCACCACTGTCTGGCAAATTTTTCTAGTGGAGTAATTAAAAACAAGTTTTCCTGACATAAGATTGGAATATGACCTAACTCTAAAATATTTTATGACTCTTTTGTGGCATTTTTATGATAAGAGTTGTGAGTATAGCTGGACGTGGTGTCACACCCCTGTAATCACAGCACTCGGGAGGTAGAGGCAGGTAGATCTCTGTGAGTTCTAGGCCAGCCTTGTCTACAAAGTGAGTCGAGGACAGCCAAGGATACAGAGAGAAACCCTGTCTCGAAAAAATAAAAATTGTGTGTGCTTTATCTTGCCTGCTTTTATGAGTCTTTTGCAGCATATTTCTTTTTAAAATATATTTTATTAATTTATTCATATTACATCTCAACTGTTATTCCATCCCTTGTATCCTCCCATTCCTCCCTCCCTACATCCCTCCCATTTTCCTCTTACTCCCCTCCCCTATGACTGTGCCTGAGGGGGACTTCCTCCCCCTGTATATGCTCATAGGGTATCAAGTCTCTTCTTGGTAGCCTGCTATCTTTCCTCTGCATGCCACCAGGCCTCCCCATCCAGGGGACGTGGTCAAATATGGGGCACCAGAGTTTTGCAGAATATTTCAAATATTATTTCATACCATTTATAATGGAAAAAAGTGTGATCACACTAGCGAGTATTCTTTAAAATTAAAGTCCACCATTCCTTTTTCCTGTATGCATCAATATCTTGGATCTTAGCATTTTCTTGGAATGATGTGCTATTCCCTTCCAACTGAGTGTTGACTTTCACAAGTGATTCTGGTGTGTGTGTGTGTGTGTGTGTGTGTGTGTGTGTGTGTGTGTGTGTGTGTGTACACCTGTATATGGAACCCAGATGTTGATGCCAGGTGTCTCCCTCACCCCAGCTTAGTTTTTGAGGCAGTGTTTCTTGATGAACCTGGGGCACACTTATTCATCTAGGCAGGATGAGCTCAGGGATCTGCCTGTCTCTGTCTGCTAATCTACTGTCTGTTGCTATGATAAAATACTCAGAGCAAAATCAGCTTAAGGCAGAAAAGGGTTTATCTTAGCTTACAAGCTAAGCATCATTAAGGGAAGGCAGAGCAGGAGCTCAAACAGGGACTTGAAGCAGAACCGATGGAGGAATGTGATTCCTTCATTCATGTTTAGCAAGTGTTCTTATTGGCCAGCCCACCTGCTTAGGGAATGGTGCCATCCAAAGCACTCTGGGCCCTACGCCATCAACTAACAATCCCTTACCATGTGCCCATAGTCCAGTCTGATCAGGGTAATCTCTTCATTGAGACGATTTTCTCAGATGGCTCTCAGATGAGTCATGTTGGCAGCTAAAGCTAACCTGGCTTCTTGTCACTCTCCAATGCTGGGGTGACAGACAAGTCCTGCCACACCTGCTTTTACGGGGGAGCCAGGCATCCAAACTTAGCTCATCTGCTTGTGTGCCAGTGAAAAGTTCTGGTGAAAATCATCTGAATAATCAGAAACTAACACTCAATGAACTGTAACCGAGTCCAGATATCATTTTATGAGTCATCATCTGTACTTACTCTGGGAATGTAGTGTAGCTCTTCACGTTATTTTGTTGTTGTTGTTCAGTTTTCAGCATGAAGGGAAGCTTTTAAGTCCCTCAAATAGTAGCTGTTCCACAACAGTAGCACAGCTGACCAAATGTCAAAGGACCAATATTATGATTTGCTGGGTCTAAGTTCCCAGCAACTGCATCCCCCCCCCAACCAGATTCCTTTGTTAAATTCAAAGACATCCTTTGAATTTTAAATTTCATGTCATGTTTTACAACAGATTTCTGTCAATGTAACCAGTCTTTCTATTGACTTTCAAAAACTGAAGACTATTTATTTTCGCTTGTTGAAAATTGTGAACTCTCTCACACAGTTTCTGTCACTGTTGAATAAAGAAGCTGAGATTTCCTAGGTCCTTTGGTGATCTGTGTCCAAAATACTTTAAAATAAACTACCAAGGGGTACAGCGATGGCTCAGTACTTAAGAGTACCTGCTGCTCTTGCAGAGGGCCCCACATCCTTGGGATTGATTCCCAGCACCTACCTGCCAGCTTACAACTGTCCACAACTTCAGCTCCAGAGGACCAGCTACTCTCTTCCGGTCTCTGTAGGCACCAGCCATGCACATGGATCATAAACATATATTGAGGCAGAACATAAAAAAGAAAAAAACCCAACTGTGAGAAGAAGCCACTTTACTAATTATGCTAAAAGTATGAATAGAAAGTCTTTTAAAGCATTAAGCAGCTTTAATTCTTTCAGCTACATGAGCCACGACCCTCTGATCAGCTGAGGTCTTGTTAAGAAGTGTTTGGCTCCTGCCTTCATTCTATAATATGTTTCAATACATGTTATTACAGAAACACCGGCTATCAGAGTCTTGGAAAACAGCTTGCTTTCTTGTTCTTGCATTTATCAGTAAAGCAAATACATAGTTCAGCTCATGCAGTCCTAAAGATGAATTCTGATTTTAGTGGAGAATGCATTTGTTATGGCAATGGATTTTTTTCCATCACTACATTTTATCTTAATAGTCACATTCAACAAAAACACACTTTAGGCTTATAGATCCTTGGTTCATCTCAGTCCTCAAAAACAGCAGGTGATATTTATATAATAGTTTGTATGTGAATCAGTCTTGTCACTGTGACCAAATACCTGGCAGAGACAAAAGAGGACAGATTTATTTTCTTCATGGACTCAGAGTTATGAGCCCATCATGGAGGGTGGGGGGAGGATATGGCAGAATATCCAGAAAGAAAGGACCAGGGTATGTCCCAGTGACCTATTTCCTCCCTAGCCCTCACCTTCCACAGTCCTACCATTTCCCAATAATCTCTATTCAGATGTTGACTCCATCAGTAGATTACATCATCCCATAGGTCAGAGTCTACAAAATGTAATTACCTCTGGAAATGCCTCACAGATGTCCCTGAAGCACTTAATTGTTTCCTGGGTCATCCTTTTGTTTTGTTTAGCTTTGCTTTTTTTTTTTTTTTTTTGGAGACAATTGCTGTGAAGAGACACTGTGACCCAGAAGCAAGTTGGGGAGGAAAGGGTTTTTTGGCTTGCACTTCCATATCACTGTTTATCATGGAAGAAAATCAGGACAGGAACTTAAACAGAGCAGGAACCTGGAGGCAGGAGCTGATATAAAGGCATGGAAGGGTGACGCTTACTGACTTGCTTCCAATGGCTTGCTTGCTCAGCCTGCTTTGTTACAAAACCTAGGACCCCCAGCCCAGGGATGGTACCACTCATAATGGGCAGGGCCCTCCCTCATCAATACTAATATGTAAAAATGCCCCACTGCCAGATCTTTTTAGAAAGATTTATTTAGTTATCATATATACAGTGTTCTGCTGCAGGCCAGAAGAGGACACCAGCTCTCATTATAGATGGTTGTGAGCCACCATGTGGTTGCTGGGAATTGAACTCAGGACCTTTGGGAGAGCAGCCAGTGCTCTTAATCCTTGAGCCATCTCTCCAGCCTCCATAGCCAGACCTTATGGAGGCATTTTCTCAGTTGAGGTTCTCTCGCCTTTCAGACAACTCTACCTTGTATAGGTGGTATAGATATGTTAAAGAAGGAAACAGTCCATGCCAGGCATGAGAGAGCACTCCTGTTGTTTGAGGACTCTGAGAGCTGGAGCAGAGAATTAAAGCCTGCTGGGTTGATAGGAAGACCCTGCCTATAAAAAAAAAAAAGAACAGCCATGTGTTATGTTTTGAAAGCCTAGCTTCTCAGCTGCCACAGATCCATAGCTAGTTTTAAAGATCATGTGACATAGACTGTCAACTCTTGTTGGAGTTAAAATAATAGCTGAGTAGGTTTTTTAGTTCAACTGTCTTAATCAGGTTTTATATCAAAAGTGACTACAAGATGAAAAGATTGATTTCATCTTAGCACTCGTGCCCACTCTCCATCACTGAGTGAAGTCAGGGCAAAATTCAAGGCAGGAACCTGGAGGCAGGGACTGAAGTAGAGGCCATAGAGGAACATCGCTTGCTGCCTGTTCCTCAGGGTTTGTTCAAACCTCTTTCTCATATACTCTAAAACCACCTGCCTCGGGTTGGCACTACCCACAATGGCCTACCCACAGAGCAATATGGCTGCTCTGACCACATCCAAAGACCTTCTAGGTCTGTCTGATCCAGCTGGAATACAGACAGGTCCTTAGTACACCCCTTTAATCCCACAATATAGACTCTCTATTTGGCTCTAAGAGCATTTGTGTGTGTTCTCTGGTGGATTTGCTTCACAGTTTTTGACATATGTAGCCCTGGCTGCCATGAAGCTCAGGCTGACCTTGAACTCAGAGATCCTCCTGTCTCTGCCTCTCAACGGCTAAGATTAAATGTGTGTACCACTAAACCCATTAAAAAAACTTTTCATTTGAAACACGAACTCAGAAAATTATCCAGTCAGGCACTGAACCAACTCTGTAACCCAGGGTTACCTTGAACCTGTGATCTCCCCTGCTCAGCCTGTTGTTTAGTTAATATTAAAGGCTTATCTCATCAGGTGCAATTTAACTTTTAAATACCCAATGACAATAAGAAGTGGAGTGACAATTATTCAACAGAGGCATATCTATGGAAATGGAGAGCTGAGAACAATGAATTTTGACAAAATGGATCAAAGAAAACCTTACAAAGGGATAGCATCTGATCTGAGTCCGTCAAAAGGAGTCATTAAAAATTAAGCCACCACCACTGTCCTTCAAAGAGATAAGCTTAGCAGCTGTGCTTTCATTTCAGCAATGCTGGCAATAGTCAAAAATTTTGAAAAATTGCCTCTACCAATTGTTTTACCACATAGAATGGTCAACCTTGCTTCTCTGTAGTCACTTTAAAGAAAATCAGAATGTCAGTCACTACTATTAGTTCCAGCAGACAGCATTCCTCCCTTCAGAGGGAGTATCCCTCCATGTCTTTGTGATTTGTAGAGAGAAACAGAATTTGAAGACCTTCAAGGTAGGTTTTTTTTTTTTTTTTTTGCAGCTGAGCTTAGGTGCTTGTAGAATATTTATATATAATATTTTTTGTTTGTTTGTGTTTTGGGACAGTGTAGGCTGGGCTAGAACTCACTATGCAGATAAAGATGACCCTTGACTACTGATCTTCCTTCGTGTACCAGCTCAGTCCTGGGATTACAAGCATGTGTCACCGTGCCCAGATAAGCATCTTGAGTGATATAAAAGTGGAACTTCTGGGATCTGATTGTGTGTGTACAGTTGTAACAGCCTAGCCTTCTCAGAGAAGTGCTCAGTGAAACTGGGAAACTAGGGATAAGCCCGTAAGAACTTATCTTTGGTGTGAGAACTTGTGATTTTTACCTTGTCATGAGAGATGGAAAAGCATTTTGGCTACTAATCAATACAGAATCAAAAAAGTCAAAGAGATAGATAAAATAATTTGGAAGCATATTTCAATTTCATGCACTATTCAGCTATAGGAGAGTTGACAAAAATGACAATTATGGAAGATGAAAGGGAGAACAGGTAAACCAGCACAGTGACACACTTCCTCAAATAAGGCCACACCTTCTAATAGTGCCATGCCCTATGGGCCATGCATTCAAATACATGAGTCTTGGGGAAGGGGCATTCCTATTCAAACCACCACACTATCTAATTATTAGCACCATTTTCCACTCTTAACTTCATGTGCTTCAAACTCACTGAGTCCACTTAGTGTTTGTGTATGCATGGGTGTGGGAACATTTATTGGAGCATGGATCTTTGAATAAAGCAGACTCTCCCCTAGTGTCAATTGCCAATAACTCTTCAGCTAGGGGTGGGACTTCATGAGCCTTTCCCCCATCCATGCTGAGATTTGGCGTGGCTTCGTCTTGTGCATGCTGTGAATTTATGTGTACAAATCTGCTGCCTTTATGTCTGGCAAATACTGTTTTGGAGTAGATGTCCACTACCTCTGATTCTTACAAATGTTACAGACTTCTTCTTCCATGGTGATCTTTGACCCTTGTGAGGAGGAGGTGTGAGATAGATGTCCCACTCATAGTTGAACACTCCAGAGTCTCTAATTCTCTGCAGGTTGACCAGTTGTCAGTTTCTGTATTACTCCCCATCTTCTCTGATGAGAGTTAAGAGATGTACCAATCTATAGCTGTAAATAGAAGAACCAGGAAGCAGTTTGGTATCATGTCCATTTAGCAGAATAGCATTAGACTCGTCCCTATGACCTATGACCTAGCCAGCTACAGTTCTTTGGCTCAGCCGATGCTACAAGGCGCAAGTTTCATATTGTGAAGTAGGCTTTTAATCAAATCGGAAAGTAATTGGTTATCCGTTAATGTTTGTGCCACTATTGCACCAGTGGGCACATCTTGCCATTACTGTATCTCACAGAACTCACAGCTTGGTAAGATTATTAATTACTTTTCTTCCCTTGTCATACACATAGAACCTTCCAGTGCTATGAAATCTAGCAAACAAGGATGAATCTTCCAAGTCAACACCAGTTTGATTTTTTTTCATGCTTTTTTTTTTTCATGATTCAGCTATGTGGTGTCTTGAGCAATGGGGTCTTATAATCAAGTTCCAGAGGGTAACCAAGAGCAATGAAAACTGGGAGGCAGTTTATGGGACCCCACTGACCAACAACAAAAGAAGAGTTAACTTGTACCTGGCCCTGGGCTTTATATTTGATAGCCTGTGGTGTCTGGAAGAGGCGTTATCTCCCCATTTATAGGGTTACTCTTTTAAACCCCTTTTGTATATGTACGTATTTTAGAAGGCTTATAATAGTAGTTTTCCGTATGGTCTTTGGTGTTAGGGACCCCTCCCATATTCCCTCTTCTACTCTGTCCTCCACCCCCCCCAATGTATTCCTTCTATTCCATTATTCTCCTTTTCCGTTCATGCCACCTGCATTCTATCTCCTCTCCCTTAAAACCTGCCCCCTCTATGGCTCCTTACTAGGTTTCTTAACTTCTATCATGTTTTTGTTACTTTAATATTGCTGTGCTAAGATACCCTGACCAAGGCAAATCATAGGAAAAAAACCAGTTCACACTTTCAGAGGGTGAGTCTATGACCATAATGGTGGAAGGATGGCAGAAGGCAGACATGGAGCTAGAGCTGGAGCAGTAGCTCAGAGCTCACATTCTGACCCACAAGGACAAGATATAGAGAGATAACTGGCAATGGCATGGGCATATGAAACCTCACAGTTTGTCCCCAGTGCCGCAGCTCCTCCTACAAGACCTTCTCAAACAGTTCCACAAACTGGGGACCAAATATTCCAATATATGAGCCTACTCTCATTAAAACCACTACATATTGGTTCTTCAACTTAATATACTTATCTAAGAGTTTAAAACTATAAAAACAAGGAATTCCCGAAATTTGTGGACAAATGGATTGATCTAGAAATTATCATAATGAGTGAGTTCACCCAGAAGCAAAAAGAGACAAACGGTATATACTCACTTATATCAAAACACTAGTCCAAGGGATACATCCCATGAAAAACCTTATTTACCAAGAAAGTGGGTCAGAGGAGAGGACATCCTATTGAGACTTTAGGCGAGAGTAGCATGGAAGAATGGGGAAATAGTAGGATCCACAGGGTCCTGGAAACCTACAAGAACTTTATGACAGGCAGATCTGGGTCCTGGGGTCCTCCTCAAACTAAGGCACCGGCCAAGGAGAATATAGGCAGTAAACTTCGAACCCTACCAACACCTAGCTGATGAACAGAATATTCTTCACCACTGAGTGGAGAGTGAGATCTGACTCTCACACGAACTCTGGTGCCCCTTTTCTGACCATGTCCCCTGGATGGGGAAGCCTGACGGCACTCAGAGTAAGGATAGCAAGTTACCAAGAAGAGACTCGATATTCTAAGAGCATATATAGGGGGAGGAGGTCTCCCTCAATCACAGACATAGGGGAGGGGAGAAGGGGGGAAGTGGGAGGGAGGGAGGAATGGGAGGAAACAGGGGAAGGGCTAACAATCGAGATGTAATATGAATAAATTAATAATAAAAAAGTTTAAAACTAGCCGATTGGTGGTAGTGCATGCCTTTAATACCAGGACTCGGGAGGCACAAGCAAGCAGATCTCTGTGAGTTCGAGGCCAGCATGGTCTACAGTGTGAGTTCCAGGACAACCAGGACTTCACAGAGAAAACCTGCCATGAAAAAAATGCACAAAAAAATGTTTTAAAACTAGATTCCACATATGAGAGAGACCATGGGTCACTTGTCTTTGTGGATCACTCAGAATGATTATTTTAAGCTCCATCCAATTACCTGAAAATTAATAATTTCATTTTTATTATAGCTGGATAATAAATAATTCTAATATTTATTCCATTATTCCAATATACATCAGTTTTGATTATCCTTCCATCAGCTGATGGGGTTCTAGGCTGCTCTCATTTCTTGGCTATTGTGAACAGAGCAGCAATGAACAGGGATGAGCAAGTATCTCTGTGGTAGGCTGTAGAGCCTGTGTGACTATGTTGAAAAGTGGTATAGCTGGGTATGGTAGACCGATTTCGAGATGTTTGAGGAACCTTTTACATAGGATGAAACCCCAAAGAAGGTATTTGCACTTCTTGGATAGCTAAAGATATTGAACACTTTAAAAGTGTTTCTTAGGCATTTGTATTTTCTGTTTTGAGAACTCCCTAGTTCCATGTCCCAGTTTTAATTGGATGCTTGTTATCTTGATGTTTAGCTTTTTCATTGTAGACAACACTCACTAAACGTTGTCAGTTGCGTTGCTGGTAAAGATTCTTTTCTTATTACGAAGGCTGCCTATTCTCCTGAATGGCAGCGTCCTTTGCTCTACAGAAGCTTTTTAGTTTCATGAGGTCCCATTTGTCAGTTGTTGGTCTTAAAGCCTGCGCTCCTGGGGTACTGTTCAGAAAGTCTTTTCGTGTGCCTCTAAGTTGAAACATGCTTCCTATTCGGTTCTCGATCACATTCAGGCCATCAGGGCTTATATTGAGTTTTGTACATGGTGAAAAACAGGATCTAGTTTCATCCTTTTGCATGTAGTTATACATGGAAGATGCTGTCTTTTCTGCAGTGGGTATTTTGGTCCCTTTGTGGAAAAACAGGTGGTTATAGGAATGTGGGCTTATATGTGGGTCTTCAATTCTATCCCATAGATCACTGCGTCTGTTTGATGCCAGTACCATGGTGTTTTTTATTAAGATAGCACTGTAGTATAAC
Source organism: Acomys minous (assembly GCF_964271855.1). NCBI lineage: Eukaryota > Metazoa > Chordata > Mammalia > Rodentia > Muridae > Acomys > Acomys minous. Next base: position 108,596,761 of record NC_140483.1, on the reverse strand, counting down.
TTGTAATCAGGATGGTGATTCCTCTAGCAGTGTTTTTATTGTTCAGGGTTGTTTTGGCTATCCTAGGTCTCTTGTGTTTTCATATAGATTTTAAGATTAATCTTTAAAAATTCCATTAAGAATTTCATTGGAATTTTTATGGATACTACATTGACTCTATAGATTATTTTTGAAAGGATGGTTACCTTTACAGTAATAATCCTTCTGATGCATGGGCATGGGAAGTCTATTTATATTCTTTCTTCCTCCTCAGTTCTTTACTCTGTGTCTTAAAGTTTCTGCTCTAAAAAGTCTTTTTCTTGTTTGGTTAGATTTATTCCAAGATATTACGTTTTACTTTGAAGCTACTGTGAATGGAATTGCTTCTCCAATTTCTTTATTAGTATATTTGTTATTGGTGTGTTTGAAGGCTCCTTATTTGTGTGTGTGTGTGTGTGTGTGTGTGTGTGTGTTGTGTTGTGTTAATTTTGAATCTTGCTACTTTGCTGAATGTGTTTATCAGCTGTGGGGGTTTTGTGGTGAAGTCTTTAGGGTCTTTATGTATAAAATCATATCATGGACAAATAAAGAAACATTGATGTTCTTCTGTACTGTTTTTATTCTGTCTCCTTCACTCATTTTACTGTCCTGGCTAAGGCTTCAAGCACATGGTTGGAGAGAGCGGACATCCTGGTCTTGTTCTTTATTTTTGTGTAAATGCTTCAAGTTTTCTCTGTGATGATGGTGGGTAGGGGCTCCTGTACATTGTCATTATTATGTTGAGATACATCCCCCATGTATCCCTGTTTTTCTATGACTTTTTATCATGAAGAGATGCTGGATTTTTATCAAAGGTCCTTTCTGCATCTAGTAAGATGATTATGTTGTCTGTGTACTTGAGTCTATACAATGCACTAAAAATCTGTGGAGCAAATGTAGGCTCTGCTTCTCAAGTGGTAGACTCTAAAGTGTACGCTACCATGTCTGGATTTCCTTAAGGTTTTTATGTATTTAGATACTAGAGCAGAAGACACTGCTTAAGGTAACCTTGTAAAATTTGGAGGATTATTATATTTTCAAGTTTGAGAGACACTACTCTGACCTATATGGAAGATCAGTGTTTGCAGTGGCTAAATAATATCAAGCTATAGACCATTAAGATCAAACCAGAAAGTTCTATGGAAATTGAATCACACTGGTGCTTTCATGATCAATTTCTAAGTATTTTATGTTTATTTACAATTACAAATTTGCAGACAATTGAGTCGTGGTATCTTCATTTTTTTATTTTTCCAGACAGGGTTTCTCTGTGTGGCCTTGGCTGTCCTGGACTTGCTTGTCTTTGACTCAGAGATCTGCCTGCCTCTGTCTCCTGAGTGCTGGGATTACAGGCATGTACAATCACACTTGGCTCTATCTTTAATTTTTTTCTCATTCTCATCATTTTACAAATACATTTTTAGGATAAAAATAGTAAGTTTTTAGGGAGTGCTCTCAACCTTCCCATAATACTTTCAGGGAACATTACCCTGCAACATAGTTCTGTAAGTGTATACGTAAAATAGGTAAGCATAAACAAAGTAAGCAATATATTTATGTATGCCTATTATGTATTATAATAAGCTATTATGTATTATAGCTTGATAGTCTTTTCATTCTTAGCTTTCGAAGTTCAAATTCTGTCCAGAGAGGTAAACATGAAAGTGTTTAATTATGAAGCCACAGAAACAATTGCCATAACAGACATGCGAGCTAAAGCAAAGAGGAGAAAGCACCCTTGCCTGTAAGAGGGAAATAAGGAATTTGCTCATACTACGATGTAATGTTATATTGCTTTCTAAATCATAATCTTCATATTCCAGAGTAGAATGGAAATATCAGGTCTTAAAATTCTATCTTATGAAATAGGCAGGTCTGCATTTATGTGGAGCATGTGATACAAAAATTTGCTATACAGAATAACAAGTGCAAAATGTACCAAGAAAATGTTGGAACTACTTTATCGCACAGAGCATTCTTTACTTTTATTGCATGCTGCTAAATGTAAACAAAATATAGCGAATAGAGTATACAAGACCACTCCGTCATCTCATTCCCTAATGCAGGTGGGAAAGTGAGTGCTTTTATGCATGATGTATTATCTAGGCATGAAGGAGAGAGAGAGGAAGATTAATACGGCACCATTCCTGACTGAGAATGACTATTACCTTGCAAGGAAGTAAAATGCACTCAAACGACAACAATCTAGACTAGTTTTTTTTTTTGCCACCGTTTTAAGAACTATATAACTAAAATATAAGATTTCAGAGACAAATACCTTGTCTGGGTATGGAAGGGTGACTTTTGGGAAAAGATGGGTTTGAAATGGGTCATCAGGGACAGTAGATGCCTATCTTTAAGGGATGGTAAGTGTCCTCAACAAAAGACTACTCCGGGGTTTGTTTTGTAAAGTGCTTGCCACCCAATCACTAAGATTGAAGCCACATTTTAAAAGCTGGTGGCGACACTGATATTGTAGCACCAGGCTCACTGGCCAGCCATCCCATTTAACAGGTGGATTGCACCCAAGGTACAATGCCTGTGGAAGGACATTCCTGTGGACTTCTGGCTGCCACACATGCACACATACATGTGCATCCTCCCACACATGGGCACACACATGAATGCACACATAACCCCATATATACACAAAAAAGAATCTTTTGGATCATACGAGTCATGGATAGAGGTAGAAAAGGATATCCATTTCCAAACCTTCCCAGATGTATGCCCAGATGTGCTTACTATCTGATTGTGGAAGCCAAGTGAGATGAGAGGTTAGAAAGGCCAAATCACGTTTGAGCAACAGCAAATATTTTAGTTTGGTTTGGAGAAGAACTTCAGGAGGTAATTTTTGAATATCTTATAAGCAACAGGCCATGGGTGGCCTGAAACACAGGGAGGACAAAACTCCTCAAACAAGCCCACAACTATTTATTATGGGCTTATCATTGGCCAGGAGTTGGAAAAATGCAGCGATGAGCAAAGTGGGACCTCTGCTCTTGGGAATCAGACACACTGCCGTCAATGACTCAGAGATAAGCACGGTGCCATGAGGGCAGCATCTGAGGGCATGAGCTGTAATGAAGAGACCGAGAGCTGGAAGAACCAACACCTTCTCCTGGAGGAGTTAGCGAAAACACCAGAGGGAACACTATTGTAACTGGGTCTTGATAAAAGCATACTGACAACAAAAGACCACAATGTTCCCTGTGCATACAAAATCCCAGAGACAGAAAAGCTGTCAAAAAAAAAAATGTGGCCTGCACGCCTCAAGAGGCAGGATGGGAATGGGAGTTGGAAAGAAAGTTGACATAAAGATGTGAAGAACTTAACGCGTTGTCTTAGGCAATTTCGTTCTGAGTTTTATGTGCCCGTGATTTTCTGCCTCTTGTGCTTGTGGCACACTGCTAGTGACAAGTCACGTACTTTGTAATGTATATAATGGTAACTTGAGAAAACACACACACACACACACACACACACACACACACACACACACAGAGAGAGAGAGAGAGAGAGAGAGAGAGAGAGACAGAGACAGAGACAGAGACAGAGACAGAGACAGAGACAGAGACAGAGACACAGAGAGACGGAGAGAACTAGAATTCTTGCTAAGATTTAAAAAAAAAAAGGATTTAAAGTCTGAAAACTCTATATAAGCCAGTCTGCAAGCTGCACAACACAAAGGTTTGCTTTCAGGCTCATGTGTCTACAAAAGCATTCCCAGTTACAACGTTGTTCACTTCCTTGACCTTTAGCACCAGGCTCCAGTTGGAGCGCAGCTATTTCCTCCTAGACATGCACTTGTGAATACTTGGAGACAGCGTTCTCCCAGGTCCCAGTGAGTACAGGGTCATTCTCAGGGCACACCTGGCCATCCTTGCAAGCTTTTACTTTCTTACTTGTTGCAACCTGTATTCTAATTTAGATGCTACAGGTTGTTCAGATCAGCATTCTGTCTCAGAAAGTGTTGTTAAAGTTTGAGTGCCGGCAACAGGGAGTTTTAGCTATCATTGAGAGAATGAATGGTCCCTACCATATTTTTGCAAATATCAGATAGAGGTTGACAAAGCTCTGTGTCTCAACCGGATGGAGACCATTGCTGGAGGCAGCCAAATGTAGGAGGATGGCTGGGGCATGAGGATTCTGTAACCTAAGTGATGCAATAAGCAGATAAGCCACACCGTCTTGTGCAAATGGATGAAAGGGAGGTGAAACAGGATGCTGGGAGGCCACTTAAAGCCACAGCTAGAAGCACAAGCAAGGTTTTGGTAGGAAAGGTGCTTTCAGGTCACTCTGTTGACAAAAACAAAACAGAACAAAAAAAAGGGACTTATGACATGGGGAAGGGGGTGCCATAAAGAAGAATCAAAAATGGATGTGATGTTTTAAGCCTGGCAAAACAGAAGACTATTGAGAAACGTGGCTTGAGATAATTGGACTTTAGATGGTATGCATACATTGGCTAGAATGAATGATGTCTTTTAGGATGCTCCTAGCATTTTAGCAAAAGCTTCAGAACCTGGATATTGTTCATCGCAGCAATTTATCAATGTACTCTTTTACTAAACTTCATGTTTTATATATATTTCCCTTTAAATGCAATTTTATTTTATTTGTTTTTATTTTTATTTTTTTTTTTATCAGTGTAGGCCACAAGATAGTAACGAACTATACTAAGTGGTACAGCTCACTGTGGAGTGTGGTCATACTCCTTCTGCTAAATAGCCTGAGTTGGTTAAGGTTATTTTAAAACCTTTCCCACAAATTTAGCTTTTGGTAGCAATTTTATCTTTTGAAGCTGATTTACTTTCTTTCTTTCTTTCTTTTTTTTTTTTTGTGGTAAAATTTATAAACATATTCTCAATACCCAGAGGCCTTAAGAAGAAAAATTCTGGAGGCTACACATTCAAGGGAACCGGGATGTTGCCATTGTGTTAGTAGCTCTAAAGTAGTTGCTAGGCTAAGGCCTGTGGTAAGTCTACTTCTCCTAAGAACACATGTGAGGGTGTTGCCATGCCCCCCCCCCTCTCAGGCTGTGGAGGAAGCGATGCAGATCCCGGCAGCACCTGCCACAAAGGCTTGGCTTGCAAGCTATAGGGAAATCTCAGGTAGGGCAGGTAAATGGGAGAGTCTAATTTTCGAGCCTTGTTGCTCTCAGTAGAAATGAGGAAGTAGAGAATAACTCTCACTTGTTAGTTCTTTCCCTAGTTTGAAAAATGGAAATGAAACCTCCGGAATTACTCAAGCTTCCACTGAGTGGATGCAAGCTTTCACTTGAGTGACAGGGTCAGAGAATCTAAGGGGCTTCAGATTTCTTGGCGGTGCTGCTGCAGATAATGTTGCCGGTGTTCTGCATATATTGTCTCTGTCCCCACCATGAGTCACTGGAGATAATTGTATTGGTATTCACATACTAGGTCAGTTTGTGGCACAGAACATACCATAACTCATTGGAGTAGTCCGGAGTCTTGGCCACCTCCTTCTGAGACAGTCAAAGGGACCCAGCAGCATGGAAAAAAAAATTGGAAATGTGAGGGGACTTTGCCTAGCAGGGGAGGTCTGAGGGGCGAAGGAAGGTTGAGACATGCCCGGCTTTCTTTCCTTTTTCTTAAGTTGTGGTTTTCAACATTTCCTCCCTTCAATCTATTCCTGACCCATAATTCTCTAAATCAGCATTTCAATTGATGAAGGATGATGAATCAGTATGATTATTCTGTGGCTTCTGATTGGTGATGAAGGTGTTAGTAGACAGTTACAATTTCCAGGTGAGGTGCCTTACGGATATACAGTTACATGAAAAGGGCAGGGGACTCTCATGGCCTGCCATGGGCCTTTCTCTTCTCCTGGTACCTACTTTAAAAAAATATTTTATTAATTTATTCATATTATATCTCAATTGTTATCCCATTCCTTGTATCCTTCCATTCCTCCCATTTCTCCCATTTTCCCCTTACTCCCTTGCCCTGTGACTGTGACTGAGGGGGACCTATTCCCCCTGTATATGCTCATAGGGTATCAAGTCTCTTCTTGGTAGCCTGCTATCCTTCCCGAGAGTGGGGTCTGACTTTCATAGGAACTCTGGTGCCCCATATTTGACCATGTCCCCTGGATGGGGAGGCTTGCTAGTACCTACTTTTGTCAACAGAGGGAGCAGTACTGGGTGCCTGGATGAGGTTAGAGGGGTTGTCCAATCCCTTCCCTGAGCTGCAGGATGTAGGATGTGGATCCCTTCCCTGGTTTGAGGCACAGCGGGCGCAGGGCAGTGTAGATAACACTGTTAGGAGGATGCGTAGAGTATCCCGTCTGCTTCCATCACTTGACTAATGATGTTTCCACAGAGCCACTGTCCCACTTTCAAACGTATTATGATGCAATTAAGGAAAGCAGGTCAAGGATGACCTTCCTGCAGTGTCTCAACTGAACATATTAGAATGTTTTGGCAAAACTTCTGATTGCTTTTTAACCCTCTGCACAGACCAAGCCCTGGCTGGAGCCAGAGTGTGTGTATGTGGGGGGGGGTGTGACAGTACTTGGAGCATAAACCTGTGTTACCACAACCCTGGTGTGGCCTCATAGATTTCTGGCAGAAATGGAGCTTTATCTATAAGATACTTGCAAAACAAAACGTGCATCCTATCAATAAAAATCTGATGTCAAATATTAGGATTTGTGTTTAAGTTTGTGACTTAAATATAATTATTTGACTAGTTTTGCATATGGTCAGCTACCTGGTGACCTCACCTGGGGGCATGCCTGCTCTTCAATAGTGTCCTCACTTCAGCGACGGGGTGGGGGTGGGGGGGTCTGTTTGCTACTTTACCTTTCCTCAGGTTCTCTTTATGTGCTCATAACCAAGTGTGAATCTATTTATTCATTTTTGACCTTATTAATAATGCACTGCCATGCCTCCTGAATGAAAAATTTGATAAGAGTCACTGGGAAAAGACTGGAATAATTAACCAGGTTTCCAAACACCCCCCCCCCCCACCTCAGTTTTTAACCTTCAGACAAAAAAGAAAAGTTTTACTCAAGAAGTCTCAAAATGTAGATTTAGACCTTAATCCCAAGGACAAAAAAACACAATTCCCTAGACTACAAAACAGATGTTTTCTTAAGGAAATGAGCATTTTAAAGTCTGTGAGTTGTTAGTAGCATCATGGAAATTGAATTTAATCGGCGCAGCACGAGGAGAGCTAGAAAGAACTGCCATTCTCAGAGCCTCTTGCCTTTAGAGTACAGTCCCTCCAGGAGCCTCAGACATGGACCGCCGCTCCCTTTTCTCTGCTGCCCTTAAAGTGGGTCCGGTTTTAGTTAGAAGAAAAGAGCCGCAGCTGTAAGAGCAGAGACCGTCTCTAAACTAGACATAGTTTCCTTTACTGACTGGGAAGCATACCTGAACATTTCCTGTGTGCCGTGCTCCGCTAGGACAACATATATATTTGAGCAGACATCGTGGGACTGCATCGTGAAGAAGCCCCACACTCTGGAGAGAAAAGAAAGGAGGAAAGCCTGCGAGAATCCGGGACTTGACGGCTCACTGCGTTGCTGGGTAGTGCTTCGTGTAGGTGTCGAAAGACATGGGTTACTTAGCTCAGAGACAAATGGCTATTGCTGATAGCCCAGTGGGAAGCGCGAGCATGACCACTGGTGCCAGGTCCTGGTGTTTCCTACATCCCATGGGACGACCAAACAGAGAAAAGAGTGTCTGAGGTTTGGGTTCATGACACCTGTGCTGGAGAATATGCTGGAAGGATGCTGTCATCCAAATGGATTATGTCTTGTAGCATAAACTTCACTGAGAAGACATTTAGGTTCAGAAAAAAGAGCCATTGATGAGAACAAGGACTTGCTTCTCTCGGTTAGAATGAACCACGCTTGCAAAGGCCCTGAGACATTAGCTCTTTTGAGTACAGTGGAGAATATGGCCTGGCTCATGAGGCCGAGCAGGCTTGATACCAGAGCCTCGGGAGCTTTGTGTGCCACTGAGATTATGAAGCAGGCCTTCGGCTCCTATTCCTCTAAGAATTTCAGAATATCTTAAGCACAGGACTGGCATGATTAAATTTTATCTTCTCCTATCTGGTGATTTAGAGTCCACGGGATCCCTGATGAGCTCTGAGGATCTCTTTTTTTGTTTGTTTGTTTTTTGTTTTGTTTTTTTGCTTTTCTTTTGTTTTTTGAAACAAGGTCTCTGTGTAGCCCTGGCTGTCCTGAACTCGCTTTGTAGACCAGGCTGGCTTCAAACTCACAATGATCCGCCTGCCTCTGCCTCCCGAGGGCTGGATTAAAGGCGTGCACCACCACTCCCGGCTCTCTGAGGATCTCCTACTAGATGTCAGCTAAACATATTGGCACTCTGCCTTCATTTTTTATCACTTTGCTGCCTCACTCAAGTTTTCCCAGGCTTCCCACTAGACCTCATACTCTGACCTTCATGCCTTGTGGTCCTCTCCTTTCAACTCCACAATGTCCATGCTGGTATTTGCAGACATCCCAGTGGAGCTCTGGCTATTTAAGTTGCTGGATTTCTCAGTATTTTTAAAGTTGTAAACACTTTTTTCTTGGAATTTGTCTGCTTTTTTTTACATGCCAATATTCTGGCAAGAATTTTTTACTTAGTGTGATATAATTTAAAATTTTAAGTCTGAAAAAACATTTAAGTCTGAAAGGTAAGTGGCCACATCCGATTTATTTAAATGAACATGTGTGCACTCTATCTCAAATCATATCTTATTCTAAGAAGGGAAACTACAGAGACTTATACAAAGTATAAATATAACATTTTGAAATATATATGTATGTACACACACACACACACACACCACACACACACACACACACAAAGAAGTTTGCTGTGTGTGATGGCTCACACCTGTAATTCTAGCTCCTAACATTAGGGAGATTAAAAAAAGGAGGGTGGCTGTAATTTCCAGACCAGCCTAGACTACATAGTGTATTGTAAGTTCCAGACCAATCTGGGCTATGGTGTGAAGCCCTGTGTGGTGGTGTGAATAGGAATGTCACCCATAGAGTCATGGCTTGGCCCATAGGGAGAGGCTTTATTAGGAGGTATGGCCTCGTTGGAGGAAGTGTGTCACTTTGAGATCTCCTTATTCTTAAGCAGTGTGGCACACAGTCTTCTTCTGCTGCCTGAGGATCAAGATGGAAAACTCTCAGCTACATCCCCAGCACCACGTCTGCCTGAATGCCACCTTGTTTCCCACCATTATGATCATGAACTAACCCTCTGATCTGAAAGCAAGCCTTAATGAAACGTTTTCCTTTACTCACTTATATCTGCATACTAGCCCACGGGGCATATCCCATGAAAGCCTTCACTTACCAGGAAACTGGGACAGAGGGGAGGGCATCCCATTGAAACTCTGGATGAGAGAAGCATGGGAGAATAGCAAAGTAGAAGGATCCAGAGGGTCCTAGAAACCTACAAGTAGAACATTATGATAGGCAGATTTGGGCCCAGGGGTCCTGCTCAAACTAAGGCACCAGCCAAGGACAATACAGGCGGTAAACTTTAAACCCCTACCCAGATCTAGCCAATGGTCAGAACACTCTCCACAGTAGAGTGGAGAGTGGGATATTACTTTCTCACGTACTCTGGTGCCTCACATTTGACCATGTCCCCTGGAGGGGGAGACCTGGTAGCACTCAGAGGAAGGACAGCAGGTTACCAAGAAGAGACTTGATACCCTATGAGTGTATACAGGGGGAGGTAATCCCCCTCAGGAACAGTCATAGGGGAGGGGAATAAGGGGAAAATGGGAGGGAGGGAAGAATGGGAGGATACAAGGGATGGGATAACCATTGAGATGTAACAAGAATAAATTTTTAAAAAATTAAAAAAAAAAAAGAGTTGCTGAGGTCAAGGTGTTTCGTCACAGCAATAGAAACCCAAACTAAGACATCCTGTCTGAAAAACAAAAGAAACAGCAGCGGTGGCAGAGGCAGCGGTGACAGGGACAGCGACAACAACAGACATTAATTGTCGGACAAGAAAGCAAAAAATACACAATGTCTATGTTCTTTGTAATTTTAAACTCCTCTCAATACTTGCAGTGTGTTTTGGTGTGGAAGTGATGCTTGTTTTTAACATCCACTCTGGGGAAGTGCGCCCCGATACTCCCCGCGTTAGTTTTCCGATTGTGAGTGTAAGGCAGTACTGCTAGGTCTCAGGCAGTCTAGAAATGACACTCTTGGCTCAATTCAGGATGGACTATGGAAGGATTTCTGGTAGTTAGATAAAAGCCAGCACCCCTCAGGAACTTGTGAGACAGGTTCGTGCCCACCAAAAGAAGTCATTTCCCTTGCCTCTGGCAGAAGGGATGTATGGCTCTCCAAAGTCATATACCTGTGGTTACATATAGAAATACAGGCTGGCCTCCAGGCTTCCTCAGTCCCTACTCACTGGAACTTGTACATTTCAAAGCCCCATGCTAGCATGTTGGCCCCTGCCCACCCCAAACCTCAAGGCCCACTGCAGCTCCCAGGCTCCCCCCCCCCCCCCCACCAGCTACTTGTCCTCCTTATGTGATTTCCTCCCCCTAGCTTTCTCACCTCTCTCACAGATAGCCCCGGCCATGTCCAGTCTGTTTCTTTTTTTCTCTGTTCTGGACTCTTTCTAGATGCCTCTGGATGTTCTGTCTCTCTCTTATCTACAGTAAAAAACCTTTCCCCCAATGGAGCAGTCATTTTGGTAGTTTCTTTGCTGTGCTCCCTACCATACAATTACATCACGAATAGTGGCTTAAAAAGACAATTTGTTCTAGAGTTGTGGTCAGAAACTTGCAATCCTACCAGTTTGCTTGAGTCAAGACCTCGGCAGGACTGCCTTCTCCCTGCAGCTGTGAAGGGAGGAGTTGCATCCTGTACAAAGACTGTCCTCAAAGCCAAACTGCTGTTCTCAGGAGTTGTTGGACCGCTTCTTAAAGATCATCACAGCTTGGCCTGTTAATTGTTCATGTTTCCTCTTGGAAGGAGGGCAAGGGACGGATATGGGATCCACACCTGAGTATCCAGCCACTCGAACCAGCCAGTGTGCAAGTCTTCCCTAATTTCACACAGCCTCCACGTTTGGGGGAAGGGCTAGAGGATTAAGGAGGGAAAGGAGTTGGGCAAGGAGCTTCATCTACACAGCCTGGAAGGTGTCATCAGCCATGCTGGGGCGCAGACCTTGTAGTGTGGCTGCCTTAAGGCTGTCCTCAGTCCTACCTGGAACCCCTCCCCCACTGCTCTGTACAGCAGCCTAGGAAGTTTTTTTTGTTTTTGTTTTTGTTTTGTTTTTTGTTTTTTTTGGTTGCCTAGAGTGAACTTTGGTGACGTCTTATCTTGGTTTGATGTTGGGACCACAGGGAGAGGGTATAGATGTTGTTTATATCTCCTCCACCCTTTATCACTCCCAACACCTCAACACCAGACTGGGGAGAAAGAAGGTTAGTGGGGAGAGCAAGGGCGTAGTTCTCTTTAGCTACTTCCGGCTGGTTAGGGTCGTTGGGGTTCCTTAGGTAAGCCCAACCCTCGTTTCAGGACATCTCCAAAGTCTTCTTGTCACACTGCATCAACAGCAAACAGTAGCATCAGTGGGGAGCATCAACAGTCTTCTTTCTTGGTGTCCCCCTCTCTCTTTGGAGGCTGGCATTTATTCCCTTTCCGGAGCCCCCAGAATTAAACAATCTGCAGCTGGCAAAGAGCCCCTCTCAGAGCCCACACGAGGCAAATTGTTTGCTGCTGTGGACAATCTGAATCAGGCCCATATCCCACACCTGGGCTTTAAACAAAACCATGTTTACGTAACTGAGTATTCAAAGACAGCCAAACTTTCCACTACAAGTTTTAGCAACAGCTGAGCTCATCCTGATAACCCACAACGATCTCCGCAGTTCAAGGTCCTGTACCTAGGCAGAACTTGAACGCTTCCTTCTAGTGTAACGCGCGGAACCTTTGGCGATTCTGAGCGTTAGAAGTCAGGCGCATACCATCGGGGTTGTTACTTAGCCAAGCACAGTTTCACTTCTTTTGGTAAGTACCATTGATTTCCCTCTTGATTCACAGCGTTACTTGGTTTGGGGTTACAGCTGAGATACTCCGACTCTGTGGACACTTCATCCTTATCGATCTGTGTAGAATAATTTCTTGGTGCTGGAGGCTATTAAGGGACCCCTCTGTCCTCACAGAATGAGCTATCGTTGGACATGTCAGGCAGTTTTGCTATTTTCAGCTCTCTCCTCTCACTTCAGGGCTCACACTTTCAGAAGGCACTGCTGGCTGCTGGTATCTCCTTCCAAAACATTCAACTTAGGTGCCAAAGACTGCTGTTACTATGTGTAGCTTGTATTCAGGATAGATTGGAAATGCTATGAAATAAACACTGCTCTCCCCACAACATGTTTGACTCCCAAATGGAACTGGCATTTCAGCTTCATTTCTGTGTTATGATTGTTTTTATTAGTATAGTTTACGTCGTATTCATTGTATTAAAGCATACAATTTAATTTCAGTGGGCTCTATGCCCTTAAAATGTTGTACAGATCTGCTTTACTAATTTTAGAACATTTAAAAAAAAATAACAAGGACGTTATTGTGGTTTTATTTAAACACAAATAAAGCACACCCTCATGCCATCTACTCATTTTCTTCGCTGCGTAGCCTGGCGTTGGGACTGGTGACTCTGATGGCCAGCTGTGCTGCTCTATCTACGATGGCTTTTCGGTTCTTGGAGGAAACATTGTGAGCAATCTCAGCACAGTAAGATTTGTTGCACATCAGCAGCACTTCCAGCTCCTTGACACTGTTCTAACCCTCCAAAGAAAACCCCAGCCCTGTCAGTAGTTGCTCTAATCCTCCCTGAATAAACTGACAGCATGTGTGAGAGCCAAAGTTGTGTCTTAAGTTTTAATTACTTTGCCTGAGAGATCCATGAAACAAAAATGCCCTCATCTGTAAACCCCTTGCTCATGGACAGATACTTGCTGAAATGCTGGAGGCTAGTGTTTATGGGGAATAATAAGCCACATGTCATCACTCTCCTATCCAAGCTTGCTTCACCCAACTGTACTGGGTGTGCTTGGTCATATGTAGGCAGGAGGCTCATGGTAGGGAATACATCAGGATATATGCTTGCCTCTGATTGGCCCTGATGGGAGTTATGGTGGTCTTATGGACGTGCCTTTATAAGCTTTAGAAAAATGTGGTTCCTCTCCACTTCCTGGAAATGCAGGAATGGACCTGACCAGAGCTCATCCTCCTGGCCAGGATTTAATTAAAGCTTCCTTCAAATTTGGCTGAAAGATTGTGGTGGTCTCATTTCCGAATGATGGGAGAGAGAGAGAGAGCAGCCAGAGGCATCTGGAAGACTCCAGACCAGAGAGACAAAGCAGTAGAATAAACATGGCGGGTGACTGGACTAGGCCATGAGAAGGCAGGGGGCAGGGAGACATAGAGAGGGAGGGACTGGGACCACAGAGAGAGAGAGAGAGAGAGAGAGAGAGAGAGAGAGAGAGAGAGAGAGGAGTGAGTCAGAGAGAGGGAGACAAGGGACCTGAGTAAAAAAGAAAGCATAGCAGACATAGCAGGGTTATAAGGAGGATGAGTAGCTGGGAAGAGAGAAGCCCATGAGTCGAGAAAGTTTGGGATAAAGGAGGAGGTGAGACGAAGCTAGGATGCTAGCCTGAACTCTGAATTGTGTAACAGGTGCCCGTGATATGGAGGGAGCCTGAAGAGAGTATCCACTTTGGGGTGCTAATAGGCACCACAGTTATCCATCACTAGCCATAGCTAGTGATAAGAGAAATGGCTCCTTTTGATGGAGGACAGCCAGCTTCAGAAGCTTCTGAGTAATGCTGGCTTTTGCTGAGCTGCCAGAATTTAGGAAAATGAAGTTGTCCTTACGCCGGATACTCCCTGCCCCACCCCCCCATCTTCTGCCTCTGCTTTCTCTGTGAATTGAAGTGTTTTAGAAACTTCACGTACATAGGGTTATATACTACGTGGTCCTTCATTTCCGAGCAGGGTTATAGTCCCGTTGCCTGTAGTGGCAGCGGGTTATAAAGTGGCCCCCCCCACTTCCTGTTTCATTTTTCTCTACCGGTGTTTTGAGAATTACTTCTCAAATAAAATGCTTGTACCCACCCAAGGCCTTGTTCTGTGATCAACTTTCAGGAGAACCCAAATGAAAGTGTTAGGATATTAAGTTAATTAATCATCAAATTATATGCAGCATCTTCACTTTGTGCTCTGCAGACAGCTTAGTTGTGAAGATACAGCACAGTCAAGTAGGACACAGGCCCTGCTCTCATTGGGCACCGTTAAGTGGGAGATTAGGAAGCTAAGTCAATTACCAGTTGGATGAACAATGTGCAGCCATATGGGTGAGGGAAGGCCTGTTTAAGGTTGAGACCTGAAGAAGGAAAGCAATGAGTCACCGGAAAAGGATAGGGAAAATGCCCTAGGCATGTGGACTCATAGTGTGAGCCTTCCGCTTATGGGGGATTGAAAGAAATCCATGTGGATTTTCCTTGCAGATAACTGAACAATTGTGTCAGATAGTTAGTTCTACTTTTAAGGAAGGATTTAATGTTCAGATGTGGACGATGTGGTCCACAGTTTACAGTGGTCAGCTCCTTCCAGTAGACAGAGGTTCTTGAATTGTCCTTGCCCAAAGTGACCTCATCTGAGTCCACCTGTATCTAGTTAGTGAAAAAGACAGACGCAGAGGCCCAGAGATACAGCCTGATCAGTGACACTTTGACTGGCAGTGCTCGGAACAGAGATCAGGGCTGTTTCCTGAGTATGTGTTACAGTTCAGTTTCCGGCTCAGTCCAGTCCTGTTTCATCTGCCTTCTTCCCCTCACAGGGGTGAATCTCCAATAGCCATCAGATTCTTCAAAGTCTGAGTCAGAGAGTCTGTGCAGAGAACTCAACCTCCCTCAAGAGCCGAGAAACAGGAAAGCTTACATGGGGAGGGTGATTATTAAGTTTTTTCTTCATAATAGAGACAGTTAAGGGTGCTGGAGTGGGCTATGCTTATGGCAGATAAGCGTGACCCTGGAGTCTCCTAGAAAAGTTTATATGTAAGTCTGTTTTAGACTCTTGAAGTCAGAGGATAATCTCTGTCTCTCTGTCTGTCTGTCTGTCTGTCTGTCTGTCTGTCTGTGTGTGTGTGTGTGTGTGTGTGTGTGTGTGTGAGAGAGAGAGAGAGAGAGAGAGAGAGAGAGAGAGAGAGAGAGAGAGAGAGAGAGAGAGAGCTGCTGTGACTGCTAGTAAAAGACACTCAGATTAGGCCTTGGTGATGTGCTCTCATCAGAAGGGGAGAATCATTAGCGCCTCACCTGAGAACTCAGCCACTCCCTTCCGTGTGTTCCTGCCTGCAGCATGTGCTTCTGTCTGAGCTACTACACATGGTCTCCTGGTCTGATGAGGTGCAGCGGTGTATAGATCATGGGGCTAACTGGAAAGGCGACTCCATCTGTGTAGCTATAGGAAAACTGTCATTCATGGTGGGGTAAGACTTTTCCGTGGTGCAGCTTTGGAGGGTGGGGGGTGTGGTCATTCTTGCTCTGCTGGTAAGCCAGATGAATTCATTGGTTCAGCAAGCTGGAGCTGGTGCAGTTCTCACTTTGGTCTGTTGTTGGTGCCCTCATGAGGGAGGGGAGGAGTGGACATTTGTTTATATTGCCCCAGAAAGCATTAATTCAACACAGGGTCTCAGAGGAACCCCTCAAGGGCATGCTGAGATACTGGGGGTGTCCTCTAGCTGGTACAGTTCCCATAGACTTCTTTTCCTGGGTTTTCTAACTGACAAGCTTCCTGACTTGGGGGGGGGAGGCCATGTCAGCAGAGGTTCCTGGCCCTTCCTCAAGTTTTGGTGCTTCTCCTTAGCCTCTCTTGACCTTGAAGGTGGGAGACAAGGAGCTATCTTTAGACTTCAGCACATATGACTTTAGAGGGGGAAACTGCACATACATATTTATGTTTTAAATTCCATCCTGTAGATAAAAATGTTTTGAATGTATATTAAAAAAATGAGAGTAAGTCAATTTAAGGAAAGTCCTAGAAAAAAAAAACCTCTCTTGATGTTGAAAATCGGAACAGTGGTTGCCTCTGCAGGGGTTACTGGCTTGAAAGAAGTGCAAAGATCTCCTAGAGTGGAGGAAATTCTCTATCGGAGTGGGGGTATGTTTGCTAAAACTCACTGCACTGTGCAACTCAACTCTGTGCACTTTCTCTAATGTACATTTAAAGGGATATTAGCAAGTTCAAAAATAAAAGGGAAATGCCAGCATAAGAGAACTCGGCAAAGAGTTAGATTTCAAAATAGTTTGGTTGTGCTTTTCTCACTTTCAGAGGGATGGACCCGCATCAGTATGCACCTCTGCTAAGGAACATACAATAATTTCAAGCCATATTCAACCACCTATTAGAAACCCAGCATTTTGAGTCAAATAGAGCCTGCTAAACAGAGAAAACTGTACATTCATAAACAAAAGTCAACTGGATGAGATGGATGGGCGTTATTTTAAAACAAGCAATGTTTCCACCAACAGACTGAGTACAATGCTTAGAATAGGATGGCTGTGCCTATTGCCCATGTTAGCTGACCACCAATTGGTGACTTTAGTCGGCAGGAATGGAAGGTCACTCCATGTGACCACAGAGAGGTGAAGGAACGTGAGGATGATAATTTCTAAAACTGGGTCAGATTACATATTCCTGTGGCGTATGCTGTGTTTCGGCCAGATCAACACACCCTTAGGTGTGGTGTAAGAATGCTAGAACAAATTAGGACACAAGATTAGAAGTTAAAATTGAATATCAGATAAGCAACAAACAATGCTTAAGTATGTAAAAAAATAGTTATATATCCTTTAAACACATGGACTATATATAAATACTTGGGAAACACAAAGAAATAATTCATCTGAATTTTGTTCTTTTGATCTGAAATGCAAATTTAATTGAGTAGCCTATCTTTTTATCGGGTAAGCCTGACAACCATGTGGCACATGCTAAAAGGATAGGTTCTCCTTCAGGGAGAACTAGAAGCAAGCAGTCGGAGCCTCTGGTTCTTTTTTTTTTTTCCTTTATTAATTTATTCTTGTTACATCTTAATGGTTATCCCATCCCTTGTATCCCCCCATTCTTCCCTCCCTCCCATTTTCCCCTTATTCCCCTCCCCTAGGACTTTGGTTCTTAAACTTTAGCTGTATAAGAGCTGCTGATGGAGCTTGTTGGAACTCAGCTGTGAGCCAGTTTCTGGGTCAGCTGGGCTGGAGTGAAGCCTTCCAGTCTGAGTTTTTAATTGTCCTTACATGCTTTTTTTTTGTCCTGCTGACTCCAGGGGTCATATCTGAGAACTAATGGCCAGAGGTGACACCACAGGTAAGCGTACCTGTTGCTGGGTATGCCTGTTACGTACCCTGGTCATTTTTTTTTCTTTTTTTGCTGCCCTAAACAGTAACCACATCCTGTACTGCAATATCACATCAATAAATCACTTATTGTGCATAGGCACCTTTAGATTTTATGGCTGCTCTATAGGCAAATTATTTCTTCTGTGTTCAATGGATTGTGTGTTAATGAATATAAAATAAAAATCTCAAAGTAAGAATGGAATGAAAATGCCGATAAACTGTGAAATAGCAGTATCAGAGAACCTTTGTTATATACCAATAAATATTTAGTACTAGAGATGCCGTAGGAATCTTATTTATAATTTATTCACAACCACAATTAAGTATACATAGCCTTCGCACAGATCTAGGGGTTGTGGAGACTCTGAATGCAGTTTCCATTTTGTGACTTTTCTAGGGATTGGATGGTGTTCACAAAGGGACCAAGAGATGTTGTTCTTCATTCACTGACTTAGACAGTGATTAAATATTCTAAAGGAAACTTGAAGCTGACATGCTTTGTTTACACCATTAAGATTTTGTGGTGTGTGTGTGTATGTGTGTACACGCGTGTGAATGTATGGGGAGCCCATAGGACACCTTGGATGTTGGTCCTCATGAGTGCTATTTACTTTAAAACAATTTATTTTTGAGAAAGGTTCTCTTACCAGTCTGGCCTGGAATTCACTAAGTATGACAGGCTACCTGTCTGGCCAGTGAGGTCAGGGGTCTCTGCTTCTTCAGTGCTGGAATTACAAGCCCATGACCATACCGGCTTGTGTCTATATTTCTGTAGAATGGACAGAGGCTGGACGTATTTTATCAACTGGGCCATCTCTACAGCCCAAGATGGTAATTTTTATTTGCATATATACACGAATATGTGTGTGATAGTGATCACACTATGCACTAAATAGTAGGTTCATGGAGAAAAAAAAAACAAAACAAAACCTCAAGTCCTTTTATTTATCATTAAAGATTTTTGAGGCATGTTTTACTTTGTAATCCAGGCTGCTCTGGAACTCACTATGTAGGCCAGGCTAAGCCATTTTCTTTTAAAATTTATTTTATTTTTCAGGTTTTAATATAATTATATTATTTCTCACTTTCCCTTCCTCTCTCCCAACTCTGTCATGTGCCCATCCTTACTGTCTTTCAAATTCTTAGCCCCTTTTCTCATTAATTTTTAATTACGTGCAAATATATACACACGTATTTTTAAACTCAACCTGTTAAATCTGTATTCTGTTACCTGTATGCGTATTTTCAGGGATGGCCATTTCAGGCTTGGTATTGAGTGTGCTTCTCCCTGGAGAAGTCTGTTTCTCCCATTCTCAATATTACTTAGTCACCTATAGTTTTTGAGTAGTGTGTCTCCTCCCCCCCCATGTGCAGGATAGTATTATGTCAACTTCACACAAGCAGGGGTCACCTAGGGGGAGGGGACTTCACTGAGAAAATGCCTCCATAAGATAGGGCTGTAGACAGCCTGTAAGGAATTTTCTTATCTAGTGATTGATGTGGGAGATCCCAGCCCGTTGTGGGTGGGGTTATCCCTGGGCTGGTTGTCAGGAGTGGCAGAAAATATGCCATCTTCTGAATAAGAAGATCATGACAAACTGTACAAGAAGAAGAAATAGAAACTGTGCGAAGAACTACAATACGCTGCCCCTAAATATGCTGCCGTAGACAATGTCAAGCTCTTATTCTGATCGGAAGGGAAAGGAGGAAGCAAAGAGAAACATTCTGTGTTCCCTATAATGGTTAAAAAAAAAAAACCCATGTTCTGGCTATTGTGTATAAAGCAGCTATGAACATGGTTGAGCATATGTCCCTGTTGTGTGTTAGGACATTTTCTGGGTATATTCCAAGGAGTGGGATAGCTGGGTCTTGAGGAAGCCCTATTCCCATTTTTCTGAGAAAACGCCAGATAGCTTTCCAAAGCGGTTGTACTAGTTTGCATTCCCACCAGCAGTGAAGGAGTGTTCCTCTCTCTCCACATCCTCGCCAACATGTGGTGTCATTTGAGTTATTGACTTTAGCCATTCTGATGGGTGTAAGGTGGAATCTCAGTGTCGTTTTGATTTGCATTTCTCTGATGCCTAACGAGGATGAGCATTTCTTTAAGTGTTTCTCAGCCATTTGATATTCCTCTGTTGAGAATTCTCTGTTTAGTTCTAAGCCCCATTTCGCAATTGGGTTGTTTGGTTTTGTGGTGTTTAATTTCTTGAGTTCTTTATATATTTTGGATATTAAACCTTTGTCAGATGAAGGGTTGGTGAAGATCTTTTCCCAGTCTGTAGGCTGTCGCTTTGTTCTCTTGACAGTGTCTCCTGCCTTACAGAAGCTTCTCAGCCTCATGAGGTCTCATTTATTAATTGTTGACATTAAGGCCTGGGCTGTTGGTGTACTGTTCAGGAAGTTGTTTCCTGTGCCTATGTGTCCCAGGCTCTTCCCCACTTTTTCCTCTAACAGAGTTAATGTCTCTGGTTAACACTAGTCCAAGGGATACGTCCCATGAAAAACTTTACTTACCAAGAAAGTGGGTCAGAGGAGAGGACATCCTATTGAGACTTTAGGCGAGAGTAGCATGGAAGAATGAGGAAATAATAGGACCCACAGTGTCCTGGAAACCTACAAGAAGAACTTTATGACAGGCAGATCTGGGTCCTGGGGTCCTCCTCAAACTAAGGCACCAGCCAAGGAGAAATAGGCAGTAAACTTCGAACCCCTACCAAGACCTAGCCGACGAACACGATATTCTCCACCGTTGCGTGGAGAGTGAGATCTGATTCTCACATGAACTCTGGTGCCCCTTTTCTGACCACGTCTCCTGGATGGGGAGGCCTGGTGGCACTCAGAGGAAGGATAGCAAGTTACCAAGAAGAGACTCGATATTCTAAGAGCATATATAGGGGGAGGAGGTCTCCCTCAATCACAGACATAGGGGAGGGGAGAAGGGGGGAAGTGGGAGGGAGGGAAGAATGGGAGGAAACAGGGGAAGGGCTAACAATCAAGATGTAATATGAATAAATTAATTTAAAAAAAAAAGAAAAAAACCCCATCTGTCTTTAGAAGTCTCCCGTCCCGTCCCTACCAGTACAGTGGAGAGTCTACACACATCAGCATCCGTCTAATAACACCCTGCTGAGTCCTAAGGTCTTCGGCATCTCCTGATGGCCTTGTGTTGGGCTTGTTAAATGCTTAGCTATCTAGGAAATAATTTTGTTTTTGTTTGTTTGCTTGCTTTGTTTTGTTTTGTTTTGTTGGAGACAGAGTTTCTCTGTGTAGCCTTGGCTGTCCTGGATTCACTTTGTAGACCAGGCTGGACTCCAACTCAAAGAGATCTGCCGGACTTTGCCTCCCTGAGCGCTGGGATGACAGGCGTGTGCCACCCAGCAGAATGATTGTGTTTTAATGGATTTGTTTTGCTGTAGATTTTTTCATAGATTTTTTTTTGGGGGGGGGGAGTGGGGAAACAGTTTCAAATTAGGAAAGCAGAAAGTACGCTCACTCTTCCTTCCTTCCTTCCTTCCTTTATTTTGTAAGACTTTACTATGTAGTCACTCCAGCTGGCCTAGGGTTTCTATGTAGACCCCGCTAGCTGTGACTTGTGGTCCTCCTACGTGTTGGGAGCTGATGTTACAACTTCCACTGTACCATCCTCCTGCTGCTTCCGGCTCTTGCAGTTTTCTTGAGGCCTGGGTCCTCTGGTCACAATCTTCGGTTTCTTGGGAACCAGCTTGATTATGGCCTCAAGAGATGGGTTAGGAATATGACACTTTTTGTTTAGAATAGGAAGTCTCAAATAAACCTCAGCTTTCTTGCCATCTACACTCAAGCGATGATAATGACACCAGCCCCAAAGTGTGTTCTAGAACACATCATTAATAGGACACGGGGTGGCAGGCAGAGAGAGGGGGTGTCTCATCTGGATTTTCTTGAGGGTTTGATTTGCTCAGAAGTCGGCAGAGGGGAAACTGGTGGTATGAGGCCTAGAGTTGAAGAAACATTTGATTCCATAGGATGTTCTGTGGCGGCTAACTGGGACTAGCCCTAAAACCACACTTTCCTCATTGAACTCTTCCTCAGAGCAGTTCTTATCTATGTTCTGGGTGGAGTATAACATTTTCAGGCAGGCTTGGGAGAAGGCAAAGGCAGCAAAGAATGCATGCCTATAGCTCACTGTTCCAGATGTTTTAAAAAATAGAAGTTTTGGCTAAGTGTTCGAGATATTTGATCACTAGCTGGAGATGGCCAATCTACCACACATACATGTAAGAAATCTAGGGACAGCATTATTAGAAAAGTATGCTGAATTATTTGGTGGTACAATGATATGTTTGTGTTTTGCCTAAAATTCTCCAATGAGGAAAATAGAGGAGAAAGGATGACATGTTTGGTAAGAAATGCTAACAGCTGTAGTAACTGGGCAATGGAGCCTGTTTTATTGTAGTACGTTTGTGTGTTTGCTAATTCCAGTCAGTTCAAAAAGCCTAAGGCCTTGGCTTGCATTCTCAACTTCACCACTAATGGGACAGGAAACACACTCAAATCATTTGACTATTATGTGTTTAAAAAAAAAAAGCCCAAATGGCTACATAGTTCCATAGCAATTAACTAATTAGCTGGTAATTACTGCGCAGGCTTTGCTGTGCAGGTAGCATTCTGATGCACCTAGAATTCACAGGGACGCTGGCAGACTACTAAAAAGTGTGATTTACTTAAAAAGTTTAAACCACTCTTCAAGTGTTATGACCACAAGATCCACTGTTGAAATTCTCAGAGTACAAATGCGTAAAACATGGACTTTTCACAAAGGGAAGCTCCAGGAGACGTTTTCTGTCATGTTTCAGAATAGTTATGTAGGTTAGGTTATCTGCTGAGGTAGCAGCTGCTCGGACGCCCACGCTGAAAATAGGACAGAAAAAGGAGAGTAGCATGTTACACATCTTGGCTCCTCTTGTGTTTCCCAGGAAACCTTTGAGATCTCTAGGTGGCATCTGAACACACCACCATGCTAATGCAATTTCATTTAGACTTTGTACGGTCAGTTCCCCGCCAAGGCAGGTAAGATAGAAGGAGCAGTTAAAGGGCGAAAATCCGCAAGCGTGCGCATTTGTAGCTGTACGTGAATAAGCATAAACGGAATTAACTTCTTGGAATGCAATTCCGCACATGACTGTGTGGCTCGCTGCCAGAACAGAGATATCTTGTTTGTAGACCGTGAAGGCGTCGGCATACTTTAGGTCTGTAAGTGACCTGGGGCCTAAACAGTGACTGTGGTCATGTGTCCAGCCGTTGGTGGAATGAGGAGATTTAAGCTCTCAACTGGCCCTAAAGGAGAAGAGAAAAAAAGATGGCTGTAAGCTAGGGCAAAAGTATGCTTTGCACACAGTGGAAGACATGGAGTGATGTGCTAAAGTGTAGAAGATGCTTAGCTTTCTTGAATTAATAGGAATTCTTTCCTGTGGTTATCAGAAAAAAAAAATTCTTCCATGCTAGAAGGTTGCACTCTGTGTAGAAAGTTAAAGTGTGTGTGTGTGTGTGTGTGTGTGTGTGTGTGTGTGTGTGTGTGTGTGTGTGTAGATCAGAGGACAATATACATGCCATCAGGAAAACTGGCCAGCCAGCACTCCTCAGCACAGAGCACTACACTTGACTTTTATATTGGCACTAGAGATAGAATTCAGGCTCTCCTGTTAGTGAGGCAAGCATTGAGCCATCTTCCTAATCCCTTGATAAGCTTTTATACTGAGGTATGTTTGAGCTACCTATACCTTGTGCAACAGACAGGTAAACGAGAACACTTACTTTCTGGGGTACACTGGAGAGGACAGTTTTGACAGGAAGTGGGGAGACAAATATTGGTGATCATTTGGAAAACTAGATGGGGTCTGGATGCTTCACGCAGCAGAGGGTGATGGAGACTGTCAGGTGGTAGTGACTTGGCTTCCAGGGCAGTGAGGGGCAGCAACGCATACTAGATAGAGAAGTTGCCAGGAGACAAGGGATTGAGCAAAGCTCAGTCTTACCAATTTTGCTTGTAGCTTTCCTTGATAGAAGGCAGTATCAATTACACAGAAGTTGTCCAATAAGTATTTATTAAGAAAAAAAAGTATTTATTAAGTACACAAATTCTTCTGGGATATGCATCTGTCTCTGGCTATTTGACTATTGACATAGAATAAAAATATATTCAATAGTTATTGTAGTCTGGTTTAGGTTAAGATGAAAATCTGCACTACCTCAGAGTGCTAAGGAGGAATATTTCATCTCACTAAAGCCTGTATTTAAATGATTTTTTTCTCTATTTACAGAGATGTTTATTGGAGCAATTGTTTCTAAGTTGTTCCTTTGTCAACAGTTGTCAATAGAAAATAATAAATTACCCAGTTAAGATATCCAGTAGTTTGACTATGAGAAAAGATCAGAGTGACCATCTAATGAATTACTTTTAATCACAGAGACCCCAGTGTGCTTTGATTAGATTAATATCTCCCCCAGTACAAAGACTTGTCTGCTACTGCCCTCACCATTTTTTAACATGTTATTACCATATGGATTCTGTGTGATATTCCCTTCAAGTTTTTCTACTCCACTAAAAAGTCTATCTTTTTATTTTTAGTCTGTTTTTGTAGAAAAAACATGTAATATGAGATCAATTCTATAAAAGTTACTTCATATACAGGCTATGGGCATATGAAGTATATTTTCATATTGGTGTTTTCTTACCCAGCACACATAAAGCCTTAGATCTGATCTCCAGTATGGCGTAAAGGAAATTAAGTTAACAATTCAGTATTGTGTGATGCTGCATAGTCGGTATCTGGGACTTTATTTTGCACAACAGAAACTTTACACGTGTTATGCAGCAACTCACTTCTGAGTTGATTCTTTTGTTGTTGTTTATTTTGCAGATTGGAGTTACAACATTTTTCCCTTTTCTCCTTCCAAGCCTGTTGTGTGCCTTTAAAACACCATGTTTATTTTGGGTTCCTTAAATGTCTTTCTCTTTATTCCACCCCAGTCCCTCCTAACACCCCAATACCAGGTAGGAGAAAAAGAAGGTCAGTGAGGAGAGGGGATGTAATTTTCCTTATCTACTTCCTGCTGCTCAGGGTCCTCAGGCGCCATGGGGCAAGTCCAATCTTTGTATCAAGACATCTCTGACTTCCCTTCCCACTGCAGCAACAGCAACCAGGAGCAGCAGGGGGGGATGCACCAGCCCCCAGTTTTTCTGACTTTTCTCCCACTGACAAAGACCATACCCCTGCATGAGGTAGTTTGCGGCTGACAAACATCACATGTCCTCTCAGGAGGCAATTATCAGCTGTGGACAAACTGGAGCAGCTCCCCGCCTCGCCCCGCGCCATATCGCACACTTGGGATTAAAACAAAAACCTGTTTACATATAAACCAAAGCTTCCACATACCCCTCTCTCCCTTCAAAGCCATTATCTCTTTTTTCATTAACTGCTCCAGCATGCATATGTGTCTGTGCATACGTATATATACACTCCTAACTGTGAACCAATGACTCCACAAAATGTTACTTGTATGTCTGTTTATTTTTAAAAAGGAACGTATAATAAAGCCAAATGCAGTAGAGAAGACAAAACACAGATCTCCTAGAGCACACTTTACCTTCTGAGGGCCGTATCTACAGGAAACAGTAAGTATAACCGCACATCTACCTGAAGTTATATAACTCGTCACATTGAAAATCAAGTAAGTGTATCCTAAATGCTACAGTTCTTGGACAACCAGGCAAGTAAAATAGGCATTCACAAAATGATGGTAACTCATTTCCTTGCAAGGTCAGCTAGCTACAGCAGGCAATATCTGCAGCTCTCCCGTTGCTTATGATCATGTCTTACTAAAAAGACACAGAAATGTAAGAAAGAAAGTGAGTGTGAATCCATTTGGGGTGCAATTTTAGAAACATGAATATACATTGTCCTGAAATTAGGCAAGTATGGCTTCAGAATCCTAATGAAGGCAAGATGCAGTTTAAGTACATTTAAGAGTTATGAACATGTCGTTTGAGTAAAATCCAAGCAGACAACACCAAGCAAATGCTTACCCAGAGTCTGAAATAATAGGATGTCAACCCAGGGATCTGAGGACCAAATCCAACAAAGAGAATCAGGGTCTGCGGAGATGCCTAGAGATCTGCGTTTGGTACCCAGAACCCACAGAAAAGCTGATCACTGCAGTGAGGGCCTGTAATTCAAATGCGGCAGAGATGCTCACTGGCCAAAGTGGGATAAATTAGTAAGATCCTGGCCTGTAAACAAAGCAGTGACTATAAAGAGGCAGAACGTGATTAAGATCCTGATTCACATCTAGCTTTCATACAGATGCACAATCATGTGTGTGCACATGTGCACACATGTGAACACACATACCCAGCCACATACACATATAAACAGTGACAAAGAGAGATGGACACACACACACACACACACACACACACACACACACACACACACACAGAGAGAGAGAGAGAGAGAGAGAGAGAGAGAGAGAGAGAGAGAGAGAATAGATGATCTAGATCACCTATTCTCTCTCTTTTCTCACCTCTCAGTTTCACACCTTCCATATTATTTCTCTATTTTGAAATTGGAAAATTTAACAGCAAGTTCATATATTCCCTAGGATTTTCTGGCCAATGACATAGCATGTATCAAAACTGATTCTTACTGGTGAAGTCTCAGTGATATGTGTGTAGATTACATAGGAGACCAGGGAGCCACATTATCTGGGATCTCTCTTGGCAAAATGGGACACTTTCGGCTCTGCCTTCTTAAACACAGCAACAGCAATCAATAGTTTCTAGTCACAAGGAAATCAGAGCATGTTCACTATGGTTTTTTTCTTCCCTTTTACTTGGGACTGAAACCAGAGCCATGTGCGTGCTAGGCAAGTGTTCTATGACTGACCTACATCCTCCAGCTTGATTGTAGATTTTAATGTTAAAAGGAATGGGATGTCGCTACTTTATCTCAAAATCATGATGTATTTCAAACAATATAGCCTAAGAATTTTAAGTTTTCAAAAAATTTTCTTCGAACGCGAGGAAAACTGTATGTTTTTCAACAATGAATTTTGAAGTATTTTCCCTTTGTATTTCTGTTGAATTTCTTGCTCATGCCTCCACTCTGCATGGCTCCTCGTAAACCTCCCACGCCCCATCTGAAGGTCCTCTGCTCCTGATTCATTTCCCTCGCCTCTTTGTTCTCCATCATTCTACCCAGGAATTGGTGTAGAAAGGCAGAACCCAGGAGGGGGGCAGACTAAGGGGACTGACGTGAGAAAAGTGAGAACTCTCTACAGTACCAGAGGGAAGGGGAATGCCGGTGCATGCGAACCCTGTAGCCAGTCACAAGACAGATGACACGTTTGCTGGAGATATTTTAAGTGCTTCCTAAAATAGTCAACTAGTCTTAACAAAGTGGCGGGTGCCCTAAGATTTGTGGCTGAAATGTTGATGATTATTCAAAGAATCTTCTCTGTGGAAGCACCCTGACTAGAGATAATAAACACAAACGAATAGGGAGGCTAGTGTTTGTGTTTGATGGTCTAACAAAAGGCCGTGAGAGTGATCCCTGGTTCTCAGTACAGAATTAGTTTGGAGGCAGTAGATTCTAATCAGAGTTCGTCTCAGCAGTAGGCGATTCTTAGATGCTCCTTGTGAGAGCAGCCTTGTCTGTTTTAGGGTGTCCTCGGCGTCTCTTATGAGAGCCCTTGGTACATGAAGTGGCACATCGAACAGTAATTCTTTTACGGCATTTCTGATCATGATACAAAGCCAATATACTGGCTGTTTCTATAGCACAAAGCACCAAATGGATGCTTTTAGGCCAGTGTTTCTGGAGACAGATAGATGCATAGCAGCGCATCTAACAACATAGCTTCTGTTTAGCAGACATCAGATCGTCTTCTTTAATGCATCGAAAACAGCTTCAGATGACGGAAGAGCTCTAGCATCCATTTGTGCCTCTGAAGAAGTGTAACTCTAATGGAAATTCAGTAACCGACTTGATGTTATTTGTTGTTGTAATGCAACCGACTACGTGATTGACAAAGGCCTGTTGAGACCACAGTCTGGAAGCTGAGAAGTCTAAGAGAGGGGTGCTGGTGTATGGTGACAGCCTTTTTGTTACATCAAAACATGCTAGAGGCAATCATGTGATGAGCTAGCAAGCCTGCTGACCCAGACTTCTTACAAAGCCATTAAAGCCATCCCAGGGCCCTTCTTTTATCCAACCCCAGTTTCCTCCCTACGGCCAAATAGTCACTGTTTGCATATGAGCTTGGGGATGGAATTTTCACCATATGGCACTTGAGGGGAAATACACGGACCAAGAAGTAATTGATCCTTACACCAATCATTTGGTTGTTGCTAATGTTTTTCTGAGTACGTACCAGCCTGCTCTGATACAAGGCTGTTAATTTTTGAAATCTTCCGGACTGGGGAAGCATTTACTTTTGAGTCAGTTTGAAGCCGAGAGGCCACCATTTCGTTGCTCCATCACTAGGTCATGAAGTTCGCCTCTTAGTTTAATTCATAATTAAATCATAAGGCTAATTATGACAGCCGCATACTGGAATGTCTTCAGCTGTCATTGGATATGCATGCCTCACCTGCGCCAGGCTGGCATAGTAAGGATAGCTGTTCTGTGCAGAGGTTCCCACAGGGCATCCACTAGGGAAAGAGAACACAGGCCTACAGGTCACCATTGTGATACAGGCTCAGGGGCTAGAAGCGAGGAGTTAATTAGAATCTGCCTTCAGTGCACTTCGAGCTTATTTGCATGAGATTTTTTCACCTGCCCTAGCAGTTCTTGGTACAGTGTGTTTTGTGAAACGCATTAGGTATTCAGTGAAGCTGTTTTCAGGCTTATTATGCAATATTCTGATTCTGATTCATGAAAATATCCCATTAAATACAATCACTATATAATTACCCTGCTTAATCTACAACATATTTAATTAACATTTGCATGGAATTCTGATTTAATAAATTAGTTTGTATCCAGTGGAACTTAGGTGTAAATACTTTTTATGATGCACCAGTCCCAGATAATCAACAAGAGCTGAGGTAATATATAACTTTAAGTAAAAGAAACACATTTCTTATGTTAATAGCACATCAAAATTTGAATTATAATTTTGTTATTTAAAAAGTTAAGCTATAAATAAATTAGCCTACCCCTTCTAATAGTCTATTACAATTTTTGTTGTGGGTGTTATAGCTTGACTCGTCTGCATCCATACCTCAGAACGTGACTGTCTGCTGAGGGAGACAGGGCCATTGCGAATGCACTTAGTTAGGTGATATACTGGAGTAGGACGAATGCTCTCCTATGACTAGTGTTTTCTTTCTAGTTCTGTGATTAAAACACTCTGACCAAAACCAGTCCATGGAGAAGAGGATTTATTTCTGCTTACACTTAGAGATCACAGTCCATCACTGAGAGAAGCCAGCTCAGGAACTCCATGTGGGACTCACAGTGGAAGGCTGCACACTAGCGAATGCTCAGCTAGCTTTTTATGCAACCCAGGACACCTGCTTAGAGATGGCACTGCCCACAGGGGGCTGGGCACTCCTACACAAGCTGGCCATTGAGATAATAACACCGCAGACATCTGGGCCAATCTAATGAAGGGCATTCTTCAGATAAAGAGTCTTCCTAGGTCTCTAGTTTATACCAAGTTGACAAACAAATAAACAAAAAACCTAGTGAGTACAACACAACTAATGTTCTTATGAGAACCAGGTCATGTGAAGATAGAGATAGACATACGAACCTGGTCATGTGAAGTAGAGACATGCTATGTCACGGCAGAGATTAGGGCTATGCAGCTCAGAGTCAAGGAGCCCCAAAGACGGCTTAAAAAAACGAGCAGATAGGAAGGGACAAGGGTTCCCTTGGATATGTCAGATGGAACATGGTCCTACTGATGCTCGGTTTTAGATTCTAGCTCCAGAAGCACGAGATGATGCATTCTGTTGCTTTAAGGCCTTCAATTGGTAGTACTTTATTACAGGGTCCCTAAGAAACTTAAACACTTGCTAAAAAAAAAAATCATTTGAAAAATAAAACTTTATGTAATCAGAATTATAAAATTACTTTATAGTAGTGTGGGTATGGGGAGTATTTTACTAAGAATTTCTTAAATGAATGTTCTATTTATAGTGGAAGCAAGAATTGACGTAAATATAAGATCTCTGTTCTTCACACACAGTACCCTGCAGAGTGCTGTGAACATAAATAATTCCTCCATACATTTTGTGGCTTAGTTTAAAAATATTAAATGTGAAAATGGCCTATAAATATTAAAATACCTACTTAAAGAACCTGAGGCATAAAATGTATACAGTATTGCTGAAATGTGAGCGTAATCATGGATAAGAATTTGCATGAATTTCATCAAGATTATTGCATTCTGATTCTATATATGGGTAGTAAAGAAACTGGGTACTCTGAAGTTGGTGGACTGGTGTGTGTGTGTGTGTGTGTGTGTGTGTGTCCTTCTTTTGCCTTTGAAAAAGTATTCTTTTTTTTTTTTTTTTTTTTTTTTTTTTGTTTTTTGAGACAAGGTTTCTCTGTGTAGCCTTGGCTATCCTAGACTCGCTTTGTAGACCAGGCTGGCCTCGAACTCACAGCGATCCGCCTGCCTCTGCCTCCCGAGTGCTGGGATTAAAGGCGTGCGCCACCACGCCCGGCCTTGAAAAAGTATTCTTAATACTTTTGCTGTGTGACAGCAAAGATAAATAAGATAATATAAATATCTAGTTCTTAGTATTAACTTGTCGACTGTTCTTACTAAACTGGGCTTTGTAAAGGCTAGACACTGAATATAATAAATGCATTTTGAGGTATAGCTATATATTTGTTGGGGTGCTTTCCTCCCCAAACACCCAAGAGGTTGGCTGTTGCTTGGTTGTCAAGGGGGTAATGCTATTTGGTGGGTTGACACCAGTGAAAAATCTGGGTACAGGGGGCTAACAGAACTCCTAACCAAAAAAGAAAGTTTCCTGGTATCAGGAATCCACATGGAGCCAGGCGTGGTGGTGCACACCTGCAGTCCCAGCACTCAAGGAAGCAGAGGCAGGAGATCTCTGTGAGTTCAAGGCCAGCATGGTCTACAGAGTGAGTTCCAGGGCAGCCAGGGCTACAAAGAAAAATTCACGTGGGTCACTAGATAAGACTTGCTGATCCAGTTCTTCTTGTCGTGTTCTGAGAAATAGCTTCTTTCCACCCAGAGTCTTCGTCAGCCCCCATCCTCCACCCCCCCACCAGCTGTGCTGGGCACTTTGGTTCATACCTGTTCTACTGTTAGAGATGAAAAGAACAGTGCATCTTCTAAACGCCTGACCACCCTGAGTGTTTGCTGCTGGGGGAACCAAGCCTATCTCATCTGAGACTTGTCTTATAAATATGACCGATGACAAAAAGAAAAATCAGTATGGTGGCACATGTGCTAATTCCAATATTAGGGAAAAAGAATTGAGAGGGTTGTAACTTTAAGGCCAACTTGGGCTACATAGGAAAACCCTGTCTCAAAAACAGAAAGTGAGCAATTATGACTTTGCTTCTGAAATAGTTTTTCCTTTATAAGTAGCATGTGCTTTTATATTTGCATTTCCTAATTAAAAAATAAAATTGGTCTTGTTTTCTATGACTCTTCTTTAAGAAGCCCATATTGACACTCTCAGTTGTTTCTTATATTATTCTCTATGCCTCTCTTTCTCTAATCCTTGTGCTTAAACATACATTAAAATATGTTTATTAACTCTCTCCTCAAATGAAAGTTTATTTAATGTATGAAGAATCGCTGCTTCATTCAATCCTGGGTTACTTTCTATTTTCTTTTATTAGTCCAATAATTTTTTAACCTTTCTACTTATTTCTTTAACTATTTACATTTGTATACCATAGTTATTTTTTTGTGTTTGTGTTTCTGTGCACATGCAGGTATGCACACATATTCATGGCACAGTGAGCATATATCAATCAGAGGACAATTTGTGGGAGTTAGTTCTCTCCCTTCACTATGTGAGTTCTGGGGATTGAATTCAGGTGTCAGACTTGTTGGCAAGCATTCTCACCTACTGAGTCATCTCATGGATCTCTCTGTCTCTGTCTCTGTCTCTGTCTCTGTCTCTGTCTCTGTCTCTGTCTCTGTGTCTCTGTCTCTGTCTCTCTCTCTCTTTCTTATTCACTTTACAGTCTGATGGCAGCATCCCTCCCTCTTCTCCTCCCAGTCCTGCCCTCACACCCCTCCCCCCATTTCCCCATCTCCTTTTACTTAGAGAAGAGAACCCTCCCACCCCATGGGTATCAGCCCACCCTGGCACATCAAGCATCAAGTTGCGGCATGGCTAGGTGGGTACATCCTCTCTCACTAAGGCCAGACAAGGTAGCCCAGCTAATGTTGACCTTACTTTCTTATTTTAACTAATATATTTAGTTGGATTTTTCTTTATTTTTTGGGGGGGGGGTCGCTTAGAGATTATCTGACTTCCTTCTATGGAGGAGGAGGAAAACCAGTCTTAAACCCCCATCTCACTTGCATCTGGCTTCTTCCTATCCTTCTGTATTTATGTCTGATACTATTTGACTTTGTTTTATTTAGAACTAAGTCATGTGGCATTCCAGGATAGCCAGTTTTAAACTAAGACCACCACCCCAGTTTTTTTTTTTCTTTTGCCAGTTTAAATACAGTTTTTGGCTTACTTATTTTCCTATACTTTTATTGTGAGTTCATCCTCAAGTCCAGACAAGTAATAATTGCCTTGAGCATATTTATGTGTATTTCTCATGTAGCTTCAAGCTCATCTGAAGCCTCAGATCTCTTCCTTCTCCTGCAAGTTAATACGTCTACGTGTCAGTGAGAAAGCTGTTACCTGAGACCTTTTCTTTTGCTGGTACCTTGAGACTTTTCTCCGGGCCAGTCTGTCATGTTGGAGTCTCCCTTGTGCTACTTTTATTGTCCTTGTAACTAAATACTGACACAGTCAAAGGAGCACGGAGTTATTGTGGCTCATGATTTCAGAGCTGTCATCCTTAGCCTCGCTTCTGTTGATTCTGAGCCCACGGAAGGGCAGAGCATCATGGCCAAAAAGTGCCTGATGGGGTTTAAGCTTTTTCAATGCACACGGAGGGCAGGGGACTGGGAAGGGCCGAGGGACATAACAGCTTTGAGACCTCCCTGGCTGACATACATCCCACTCCTGGAGTTTCATTGCCTTCCAAAATAGTGCCAGCAGCTGGGGACCATACCCCTAACAGATGAGACTTTTGGGGAGACAGTTCATGCCCAAACATGTTTTTACATATTTTTGAATGGTACATACCTCTTGATTTACTACCACTAGGAATTTCCAGGAAAAGCTAAGTTATTAGGAATTCACTTCTATGACAATGCCTATATCTTTCATCAATAATTTTGCTGAGTATAGTTTTTTTTGGGGGGGGAGGGTGATTTTTCCTCAAAATCCTGAAGACATTTCCCCACTGTCTTCCAGCTTCAGTTCACGCATGCCCTCATTCCTTTGCCTGGGTCCTTCTTGGCCTTCTGGAAGTTTTTAGGCCCTCCCTTTATCCTGAGTCAGGGTTTTGTCAAATCTTTTAAGAAGCTTTCTACCGAATGTTTGGAGGTATTACCAGCCTGGAACAAATCTGAACTACCCGACTGACTAGTTTATCAGGGCCATTTAAGAAGTCTGAATTTGGGCCACAAACCTGAATGAGAACTGTGGTGTCCTTCCACATTTTTAGTAGCAATTCTTTGCCATACTACTCTTGTCCACATTGGAAATGGTCAGTTTTCCTCCTGGTCAATTAGAAATAATATGAGTGTGTGTGTGTGTGTGTGTGTGTGTGTGTGTGTGTGTGTGTGTGAGAGAGAGAGAGAGAGAGAGAGAGAGAGAGAGAGAGAGAGAGAGAGAGAGAGAGAGAGAGAATAAGAGTATTATGTGAGTGGGTAAGAGTGTCTGACTGTATGTGCCTATTTGAATGTGTTTGAGTATGTATGTAGTGTGTATGTGTGTGTGTGTGTGTGTGTGTGTGTGTGTGTGTGTAAAGTAATAAAAGTGTAAAATAACCCAATCTACCTTTACCCAATCTACTTTTATATTAAAGGTACAACCTTCAGGAATCCCAGAATTCAGGCAGAAGTGAACTCATTTAAGACTTCACAGCTTAGCCAGGTGTGGTGGCGCACACCTGTAATCCCAGCACTCTGGGAGGCAGAGGCAGGCGGATCTCTGTGAGTTGAAGGTCAGCCTGGTCTATAAAGTGAGTCCAGGACAGCCAAGGCTACACAGAGAAACCCTGTCTCAAAAAACCAAAACCAAAACCAAAACCAAACCAAAAGATTTGTACTTTGTTCTCTGGCTCCATTTCTTACAATGCTGTGAAATCAGGTCTGCCCGCACACCTTTCTAGATTTCTGTATTCATTCAAGGCCTGGTCTAAGGTTTCTTTAATTTTTTTGTCTATTGGTTTATGATTATTTTAAACAATCAGGAGCTTCCTGTTTTGGCAAATATGTGTAGTCTGAGCAGTAAAGAGGTAGAGGCAGAAGAGACTCTGTCAAGACAAGTTCTGTCTTGTCCAGGAGCCTAAGTTATTTTCAATGGTGAAGACACATGCACTGTTGACTTCCTGGAAATGAAAGTCTATGGCACCTTTCTCAGCACATTTCCTCATTTGAATGTATTGTGCAGACTAAATGAGGTATTAATGTAAAACTCCTGTGCCTGGCACCTGTGACTAATACTGACTTGTTTTTGACAGCCTTGGTGAGTGAACCCAAGGCTTCACACATGCTAGTAAAGTGTCTCACCAGTGAGCTATTACCCTAGACCTATTTTATTTCTTTTCTTTTATAAACATTTTATTTATTTATCCACCTTACATCCTGACTGCAGATCCTCCTCCTCTCCTCCCAGCCCCCCTCTAACACACCCCTCACCCCATTTTCCCTTCTTCCCAGAGAAGGGGGAGGTCACGCATAGGTACCAATCAGCCCTGGCATATTAAGTCCCTACAGGATGAGCACATCCTTTCCCACCGAGGCCAGGCAAGGCAGCCCAGTCAAGTGAAGGGGATCCAAAGGGAGCTAGTTATTAGAGTCAGGGGGGGCCCCAGCTCCAGTTATTGGTGGGGGATCCACATGAAGACCCTGCTGTTTATCTGCTACATATGTAGTGAGTGGCCTAGGACCAGACTATGCATGCTCTTTAGTTGGTGGTTCAGTCTCTGAGAGCCCACCTGGGCACAAGTTAGTCTTTTATTTCTTATTTTCACAGAGCCTATTGATTTGACCAGGCTGTTCTTGAACTTACTTTGTAGCCCAGGTAGTCTGTGATCTTGGAATCCTCTTGCTTCAGCCTCTTGAGTATCTTGAGTTGTGTGCCACTATGCCTGGCTTGTTTCACTTCTATTAACAAATCAACAACAACAACAACAACATTTATAGTATGGTGGAGCATCTTTTGGGTATATGCCCAGGAGTAGTATAGCTGGTATATATGTGCATATGTATGTGTGTGTGTGTGTGTGTGTGTGTGTGTGTGTGTGTGTGTGTGTGCGCGCGCGCTCTCAGAGGGCCTAGGCCCATCCCATATATTGTCTCTTTTTGGTGGATCAACCTCTGTGGGCCACTATGTACCCAGGCTAGTTGATTCTGTATGTTTTCTTGTGGTGTCCTTGGCCTCTCTGGCTCCTTCAATCTTTCGTCTGTCTCTTCCATGAAACTCCTCAAGCTCCACATAATGATTGGCTGTGGGGCTCTGTGTCTGTTTTTCCATCAGTTGCTGGGTGAAGCCTCTCAGATGACAGTAATGCTAGGTGAGACTGTCTGCAACTATAGCAGAATATGGTTAATAGTGTCAGGATTGGCTTCCTCTCATCACATGGGTCTCAAGCTGGGCCAGTCATTGGTTGGCCATTCCCTCAGTTTCTGCTCCATCTTTACCCTGCATATCTTGTTGGCAGGAGAAATTGTGGGTCTGAGGTTTCCTGGCTGGGTTGGTGCCCCAGTCCCTCCATTAGAAGTCTTTTCTGGTTACAGGAGATGGTTGGTTTAGGCTCCATATCCTCCATTGCTAGGAGTCTTAGCTCAGGTCACCCTCATAGATTCCTCAGAGTTTCCATTGTCCTAGGTTTCTAGCTCGTCCCAGAGATGTCCCCCCATTCCAGTTCTCTCTTTCCATACCCTCTTCCTCTTATTCCCTCACTTATCCCTCCTGTTCCTCTAACCCTGCCCGGTTACCTCCATCCATCCAACACCAATGTCTATTCTATTTCTCCTTCTCAGTGAGGTTCAAGAGCCCCCTCCCCTCCCCCACTTTTGTCCCTCCTTGTTACTTAGCTTCTCTGGGTCTGTGGATTTTAGTATGGTTAATCCTGTACTTTATGGCTAATATCCACTTATAAGTGAGTAAATACTGTGTTTATCTTTCTGGGTCTGGGTTACCTCTCTTAGGATGTTCTTTTCTAGTTCTATCCATTTGCCAGAAAATTTTGTGATGTCTTTGCTTTTAATAACTGACTTAAAATTCCATTGTGTAAAGGTACCACATTTTCTTTATCCATTCTTCAGTCGAGGGACATCTGGTTTTTTTTTTTTTTCCAGTTTCTGGTTGTCATGAATAAAACTGCTATGAACATAGTTGAGCAAATATCCTTGTGGCATGATTGAGCATCTTGGCCATTTTGATGGGTGTAAGATGGAATCTCACAGTTATTTTGATTTGCATTTCCCTGATGGCTAAGGATGTAGGACATTTCTTTAAGTGCTTCTTGGCTATTAGAGATTACTCTGTTGATTATTCCCTGTTTAGATCTCTACCCCATTTTAAAAATTGGATTATTGGTTTGTTGGTGTCTAGTTTCTTGACATCTTTATATATTCTGTATGTCAGCCCTCTGTTGGGTATAGGGTTGATGAAGATCTTTTCCCATTCTGTAGGCTGCTGTTTTGTACTATTGACTGTGCCCTTTGCCTTACAGAAGCATTTCAGTTCCATGAGGTCCCATTTATTATTGATTGTTGATCTTAGTTCCTGAGCTGTTGGTGTTCTGTTCAGGAAGTTGTCTTCTGTTCCAATGCATTCAGGTTATTCCATGCTTTCTCTTCTATCAGATGTAGTGTATCTAGTTTTATATTGAGGCCTTTGATCCACTTGGACTTGAGTTTTGTGCAGGATGAATCTATTTGCATTGGTATTTTTTTTTGGCATTGTTATACACACAGACATCCAGTTAGTCCACATTTGTTGGACTATGAAAATGCTGTACACTGTGCAGTTTTGGCTTTGTAAAATATCAAGTATCCATAGGTGTATGGATTTACTTCTGGGTCTTCACTTTTAATCCATTGATCCACCGGCCCGTTTTCAAGCCAATACCATGAAGTTTTTATTACTATGCTCTGTGGTACAGCTTGAAATCTGGGAGGGTGATACCACCAGAAGTTCTTTTATTGTATCCTTATGCAAATGTTTTAGTTATCTTGTTTTTTGTTTGTTTGTTTTTGTTTTTCCATATGAAGTTTAGAATTGTTCTTTCAAGGTCTGTAAAGAATTGTGCTGGTATTTTGATGGGAATTTCATTGAATCTGTAGATTGCTTTTGGTAATATGGTCATATTTATTAAGTTATCCTATCAATCCATGAGCATGGGATATCCTCCCATCTTCTGATATCTTCTTCAATTTCTTTCTTCAAAGACCTGAAGTTCTTGTCATACACGCCTTTCTCTTGCTTAATTAGAGTTACACCAAGGTATTTTGTATTATTTGTGGCTATTGTGAAAGGTGTTGTTTCCCTAATTTTTTCTCAGCCTATTTGTCATTTGTATATAGGAGGGCTAGCGATTTTTTTTTTTTTTAGCTCATTTTGTATCCAGCCACTTGGCTGAAGCTCTTTATTAGTTCCCTGGTAGAATTTTTGGGGTCACTTATGTATACTATCATTTCATCTGTGAATAGTGATACTTTGTCTTCTTCCTTTTCAATTTGTATCTTCTTGATCTCCCTTTGTTGTCTTATTGCTCTAGCTAGAACTTCAAGTACTATGTTGAGTAGATATGGAAAGAGTGGACAGACTTGACTTGTCTCTGATTTTAGTGGAATTGCTCTAAGTTTCTATGCATTCAATTTGATGTTGGCTTTTGGTTTGCTGGATATTGCCTTTATTGTGTTTAGATATGGACCTTGTATCCTTGATCTCTCTCAGACTTTTATAATAAGGGCCTGTTGGGTTTTGTCAATGGCTTTTTAAACATTTATGAGAGGATCATTATGTTTGTTTACATGGTGGGTTACTTTAATGGATTTTCATATGTTGAACCATCCCTGCATCTCTGGTATGTATCCCAATTGATAATGGTGGATGGTGTTTTTGTTCTTTTGTTTTGTTTTGTTGTTTTGGTTTTTCAAGACAAGGTTTCTCTGTGTAGCCTTGACTGTCCTGGAGCTGACTCTGTAGACCAGGCTGGTCTTAAACTCACAAAGATGCCCCTCCCTCTTGCCTTTTGACTGCTGGGATTAAAGGCATGTATCACCATCACCTGATTGGTGGATGATGTTTTAAATGTGTTCTTGAATTCAGTTTCTCAGTATTTTATTGAGTATTTTTGCATCAGTGTTCATAAGGGAGATTGGTCTGAAATTCTCTTTCATGGTTGAATCTTTGTGTGGTTTAGGTTTCAAGGTGACTCTGGCCTCATGAAATGAATTTTGAAAGTCTCCTTCTGTTTCTATTTTGCAGGATAATTTAAAGAGTATTGGTATTAGCTCTAGTTTGAAAGTCTGGTAGACTCTGCACTACAGCCATCTGGCCCAGGGCTATTTTTTTTTTGTTGTTGTTGTTGGGAGATTTTTAGACTACTTCTATTTTCTTAGGGATTATAGGTCTATTTAAATTGCTTATCTGCTTTTGATCTAATTTTTATAAGTGGCATTTATCAAGAACATCATCCATTTCATTTTGACTTTGCAATTTTGTGGAGTACAGGTTTTTGAATTAAGACCTAATGACTCTTTGCATTTCTTCGGTGTCTCTTGTTATGCCTCACCTTTTGTTTCCTCTCTCTCTGCCTTTTAGTTAGTTTGCCTAAGTGTTTCTCTATCTCGTTGATTTTCTCAAAAAACTGAACTCTTGCTTTTGTTGATTGTTTGTATTTTTCTCTTTGTTTCTATTTATTGATTTCAGTCATGAGTTTATTTCATGTCATCTATTCCTCTTGGGTGTGTTTTCTTCTTTTTGTTGTAGAGCTTTCAGTTGTGCAGTTAATTTGCTGGTTTGAGATCACCCTAATTTCTTTATGAAGGCACTTAGTGGTATGAACTTTCCTCTTAGCACTGCTTTCATTGTCCCATAAACTTGGATATGTTGTGCATTCATTTTCATTGAATTCTAGAAGTCTTTAATTCCTTCCTTCTTTTCTTCTCTTTCTTTCTTTCTTTCTTTCTTTCTTTCTTTCTTTCTTTCTTTCTTTCTTTCTCCCTTCGACACACTGGTTATTGAGTAGGGAGTTGTTCAGTTTCCATGGGTTTGTGGGCTCTTGTTTTTGTTGTTGTTGAAGTCCAGCTCTAACCCATGGTGTTTACATGGGGTTATTTCAATTTTCTTGTATTTGTTGAGACTTGATTTGTATCCAAGTATATGGTCAGTCTTGGAGAAGGTTCCATGAGGTGCTGAGAAGAAGATATATTCTTCTGTGTATGGGTAAACTGTTCTGTAGAGATGTTAGGTCCATGTCAGCTGTTAGTTTTATTGTTTCTCTGTTTAGTTTCTGTCTGGGTAACCTGTCCATTGGTGGGAATCGGGTGTTGAAGTCTCCCACTTTTATTGTGAGGGATTCAATGTGGGATTTAAGCTTAAGAAATGTTCCTTTTATGAAAGTGGGTGCCCTTGCATTTGGTGCATAGATATTCAGAATTGAGACATTATCTTGCTGGATTTTTCCTTTGATTTGTATGACTTATCCTTCATCTTTTTAAATTAATTTTGGTTGGAAGTCTATCTTATTAGATATTAGAATGGCTACTCCAGCTTGCTTCTTGGGACTGTTTGCTTGGAAAATCCTTTTCCAGTCCTTTACTCTGAGATAATGTCTAATTTTGACATTGAAGCATTTTTGTTTTTTGTTTTTTATTTTTTTCTTGTATGCAGCAGAATAATGGATCTTGTTTTCTCATCCATTCTGTTAGTCTATATCTTTTTATTGGGGAATTGAATCCATTGATGTTGAAAGATATTAATGACCAATGATTGTTAATTTCTGTTATTTTGATGTTGTTGGTAGTGTGAGTATGTGTATATGTGTGCATGTGTGTGTGTGTGTGTGTGTGTGAGAGAGAGAGAGAGAGAGAGAGAGAGAGAGAGAGAGAGAGAGAGAGGGAGACAGAGACAGAGACAGAGACAGAGACAGAGACAGAGACAGAGACAGACAGAGGGTTTCCAAGCTTCCCTTCTTTTGTTTTTTCCTGGCGTGGAATTATTTATATCCTGTGTTTTCTTTCCTTTTCTTTCTTTCTCTTTCTTTTTTTATTTTTGCCTTTATAGAAATTATTTTTTTATAATATATTCATATTACATCCTAGTTGTTAGCCCTTTGCTCATATCTTCCCATTCCCACCCTCTTTTCTTCTTCTGCCCTATTACCCTCCCTTAGTCCTCTGACCGGAGGAGGCTCCTCCCCCATCATCTGACCACAGCCTATCAGGATAGCCTACATCCCCTTCCTCAGTGTGCCCACAAGGCCACCCCAGCAATGGGAAATGATCAAATCAAATCAGATACCAGAGTTCATGTCAGAGGCAGTCCCTGCCCCCCACCCACACCATGTGGAGAATGATCTGTCCATCAGCTACATCTGAACAGGGGGTCTAGGTTTTCTGCTTGCAATGTTCTTGGTGGGTGCAGCTTTGTGCAGGTGCCTCCTGGGTCCAGATCTGCTGGCCTTGATGGTCTCCTTGTGGAGCTATATCCTGTATTTTCTTGGGTGTAATTTACCTCCTTGGGTTGGCATTGTCCTTATAGTATCTTCTGTAGGAGTGGATTTGTGGATAGATATTGTTTAAATTTGGTTTTGTCTTGGGATATCTTGTTTTCTCCTTCTATGGTGATTGAAAATTTTACTGGGTATAGTAGTCTGGGCTGGCATCTGTGGTCTCTTAGAGATTGCAAGACATCTGCCTAGGTCCTTCTGGCTTTTAGAGTCTCTGTTGAGAAGTTTGGTGTGATTCTGATAGGCCTTCCTTTATGTTTCTTGGCCCTTTTAATATTCTTTCTTTGTCCTCTACATTTAGTGTTTTGATTATTATGTGGCAAGAGGATTATCTTTTTTGGTCTAGTCTATTTGGTGTTCTGTAAGCTTCTTGTATATTTATAGGCATCTCTATTTTTTAGGTCAGGGAAATTTTCTTTTATGATTTTGTTGAAAGTATTTTCTGGACCTTTGAGCTTGGAATCGTCTCCTTATACTCCTATTATTCACAGGGTTGTTCTTTTCATAGTGTCCCATACTTCCTGGATGTTTTGTGTCAGGAACTTTTTAAATTTAACATTTTCATTTATGGATGCATCGATTCTTTAGACGTATCATCTAAACCTGAGTTGGAGAGCAGGGCCTTGGGTGGGGAG
This sequence comes from Acomys minous, assembly GCF_964271855.1. Classification (NCBI taxonomy): domain Eukaryota; kingdom Metazoa; phylum Chordata; class Mammalia; order Rodentia; family Muridae; genus Acomys; species Acomys minous. The sequence goes on along the minus strand of NC_140483.1, from coordinate 108,555,661 downwards.
GCGCTTACCTGGCATCCCTGTATCTAGTAGGCCTCTTGGAAAGCAGGCAGAGTTGTGGTGGTGCAGGGTTAGGGATATAATTTACCACTGTTGGGGGTGCTTTCAGGGGAGTTGGCAAGTAGGGCCTTGCATGAGAGGGGCTTCCCTAGAGTACAGGGGTCTGGAAGTCCTCTCAGACAGCAGGCAAAGTTGCGGGGTTGGAGATAGGGCACAGGGTACAATTTACCACTATCAGAGGTGCTTTCAGGCAAGTTGGCAGGCAGAGCTCTCAGTCTTTTTTAAATAACCTAGAGTTTAATTAGAGTCGTTTGCATGTATCCACATGAGTGTGGGTTTATTTACTAGATCAAAGATACTTGCCAGTGGCTACACACAGAAAGGAAAATGACTCCCTATCTCCTAGTAGTCTTTATGTGCCAGTAAGTGCCAATATGTTCTTCTGTCTGTGACTCAGTGTCATCAGGATCCATCATGTGCAGGGAATCACAGCTGCTATGGGTCCATGACTCGACTGAAGCATTTGCCTGACTTTTTGTAGGTGTATACAGTGCGCTAAACTGAGTTGAGTGTGTGAATAATGTTAGTCTTTGAAAAATTATATATTTATTAAGAAACACAGGTGTTTCTGTTTCAAATAAGAAGCAAGCAATTAAATGACATTGGTGGCCTAGATCTTAATCGAGGATGTTGAGGTTGATTGAAGGGAAATCCTCAATTAATTTGTATACTTCTTGAGACAAAGGAATTTGAAAACACCCCCTTCCTGCCTCCCCTGCTATAATTACAAAGTGATAAGCCTCTAAAGGGATATAATGTGGATTTTCTTCTCATACCAAAGTAGGCTGTGCCCTAATTTTCTATTGTTACAAAGTGTCTAATTGCATGAAAAGATCCTTTAATGTCCATGGACGCTTCCAGTCTAAACAGTTACTTTTGCTAAGCAGCCTTTTGGTCAGAATCTGCCTTCTCTGGGCTGGTAGACCAGACCCATGTTTCTGTCAAGGACACTTCTTCAGCAGGTGCATTGTGATATTCTTCACCGCCAGCATGGTCTCCGTGCAGGTGGGTTTAATGAGCATTTCTGGCAGTAAAAATCCAAAATGCCCAGTGTCTCGAAGTTCAAAAGCAAATGCGTAGGGTATTCCATTTTTATAAGCCCAATCCATTGAGTTACCAGAGCTTAAGTCTAAAAGTTAAAAGAAGAAAAGATTCACTTCACTAAATAGTCTGCATTAGTTTTCACACACACACACACACACATACACACAGGTATATAAAATGCATGTTCACTAATTCTTCCAATAAAATAGCACTTTAATAAGAATGATTTAAGATAGATGGATAGGCAGGTAAGCTTTTGGTGAAGGACTTGGGTAGAACCCATGTAAAGACGGAAGGAGAGAACTGACTCCATATAGTTTTCCTCTGACCTCCACATGCATGCTGTTGTATACAGTAATAATAAACAAAAATTAGGTGCTGGAGATATGGCTCAGTGGTTAAGAGCACTGGCTGCTCTTCCTGAGGTCCTGAGTTCAATTCCCATCAACCACATGGTGGCTCACAAGCATCTATACTGGGATCTGATGCCCTCCTCTGGCATGCAGGTGTACATGCAGATAGAACACTTGAATACATAAAATAGGTAAAAAATCTTTTTAAAAAATTAAAAGAATACATTAACAGTAGTTCTTTGGCATCTGGCTCCTAAGTCTTACAAATCATAGTTGCTATCATCTTCGAGGACCTGGTCTAAGCATTAATGCTGTGCTGGTGTGACGACCTCAAAGTGTCTCAACTCAGTTCCCATAACATCCATCTTCACCCTTGCTTTGTTTTCTTCATTCACCAATGAGCAATCTACACCGAGAACCCTCTGTTGATCTTATAGCTCAGTTCTTCCCTTTCAAGGTCTGTAAAACTGGAAATCTGTCTCTTGAGGGCCCCTTATCTCCTCCTCCACTTCCTTTGTTCTCTCACTCCTCTTTGCAGAGGAGTGGCCTGTGTGCATGCGTTGTCTAATCATGGCGATGCTTGATGCCGTGTCACAGCCTGACATTTGCTGAGCTTTCTCATTCTCAGCTTATCCCACCCCTTATTTGATCTCTGTCTCCAAAATGGTTATGCACCACCTCCTCTGCTGACACCAGAACCCCAAGTTTCCCTTTTTAGTTGCTCTCTCTCTCTCTCTCTCTCTCTCTCTCTCTCCTTTCTCTTTCTCTCTTCCTTTTTCATGTGTCATGTCTTGATACCACTGCCTTCTCTGTATTGTGGATCTCTTCCAGGCCCTAGTGTCACTCATGGATTTTCACTCCTTACTTTAGCATTGGCTAAATTGTTCAAGGATCCCTCTTCTTCATAATATCGCCGCACACCCCTTGTTACCCTCCCTATTTTGTTTGAGAAGTCAAGGGAATTGAGAGAGAGCGTCGCCCTCTCACACTTTTAGTCTGCTTCTTGTCCTGGCCACCTGTGTGGTAAACTTTGTTCTTGAAGGTCACCAGTAACAACGTATCTAATTTCCTTTTCTCTTTATTTTTTTCCCCTCCCCTCGGATACTGCTTTTAGCTTCTCCAGAGCACTTTACATCGCTAACAGTCCGTTCTGGCTATGCTCTCTTCTGGCTCCTGTGGCCTCACAGGCTGCAGCTTTTCAGGCAAGAACTGAAAGCAGGGCACTGACCAAAGGCCCCCTGCCTGTGTGCCAGGCATCCAGCTCCACCTGCTGCATAGGGTTGCTGTGAAAATGAAATGAAATAATAAATCACTTGAAAGCACTTAGGATGTGTTAGCTATTATTATTTTACTCATTTGCACCCCAAAGTGCCTAGGATATTCAATTTAGAATAAAAAGCTCCAAAGGGGGATAACTTATTAAGTGAAGTAATACTTCACAGAAAAATCTTGATGTGCTTTCTTCTCTGAAATTTGTATGAACCAGTTTGTCATACATATACTACTACCACTGTTATTAAATTTCCAGAACATGTTTATTTACTCAAGTGCATTTAAAATGCATGTGTATGATAGGTCACATGTTTGCATGTACCTATGTGCATGTGTGTACCACAGCATACATGTGGAGACCAGAGTGTTTCACCTCATTTGAGGCAGGGTTTATAGTTGTCCATTGCTGCCTATGCCAGGCTAGCTGGTCCATGGACTTCTGGGGGTTCTCCTGTCTCCATCTCCAACCCTGTAGCAGACACATTGGCATTGCAGATGCATACTGCTGAGTCTGCTTTTAATGTGAGTCCTGGGGTTTAAACTCTGGCCCTCGTGCTTGGTATAGAAAATACTTTATCCCCTGAGCACTGAGCGCTGCCCCCCCACCTCTGCCATTTTGTTTTTTGAGATTTGATTTTTGAGGGTTTCTATGTGTGGTCCAGGCCATCCTGGAACTTGCTCTGTAGAACAGGCTGACTTTGAACTCAGAGATTAGCCTGCATCTATGTCCCAAGTGCTGAGGCTAAAAGTGTATGCCACCACCACCAGGACTTTTTTTTTCAACACACACACACACACACACACACACTCACTATGTAGCCCTAACCTGGCCTGAAACTTGCTATATAGACTAGAATGGCCCAGAACTCACTATAAAGACCAAGATAGATTCATCAATCCTCATTCCTCTACCTCCAGAAGTGGTAGGATTACAAGTGTGTACCATCATGCCTGGTAACAATATACCTTTTAATACAATTTCCTAGGATAAGGTTGGGTGTGCTCATTATACGAACAGGACAATGAAGCAACACTGGTACCTCTCGGATTCCTTTGGCTTTGGCCAGGGACAGAAAGTGTGCTATGGCTTCAGTGTCTCTCTGGATAGAGTACAAATACAAGCCAAAGTCAGAGATAGCTTGTGCCAAGTATTACATCATGGTGATCTGACAGGCTCATTTCTATGGTAACAGATTGTTCTCTGTAAATATAATAGTGTGGCTATGTCTCTGTACCAAGATGAAAAGGATGGTAAGACTTAGAAAATGGCTTAAAATTGTCAGTCTAGGTATTGCGTTGGTATCAGTTGGGATGTTAGTTCTTGTAAATACTACTTTTCCTTTCAAGGTAACTATTAAAAAGTGGTTCTAAAGCCAGGCAATATATCTGTGGCTGGGGGCAGGAGGATGGGAAATTTAAGGTAAATTTTGGCTATATGTCAAAACTATAGCAGAAAGGACAGGAGGGGGAGGAGGAGGGACAAAGGAAGGGCGAATCAGAGAGAAAAGTGGGGGGGGGGTAGAGGGATGGAGAAAAAGGGGAGATAGGCAGGAGACAGGGGAAGGAGGAGATTTTAAAAGGGCAGCACGGAGCAATGAACCATGAACTATGGAATAAGCCTATTGACACGTGTGCCCCTCTCACTTTCAGCATATTTGACTTGTAATTGTTTTGTTTTGTTTTTCTGAGACAGGGTTTCTCTGTGTAGCCTTGGCTGTCCTGAACTCACTTTGTAGACCAGGCTGGCCTTGAACTCATAGAGATCCACCTGCTTTTGCCTCCTGAGTACTGGGATTACAACAGGTGTGTGCCACTGTGTCCAGCTTTGCCTTGTAATGTTAATGAACAATTCACTTTTGTTGAGTAAAATGAGGGGCAAGATAGTGAGATTATGTAAAGAAACCACAGAGAAATCTGACCTAATGGAGGAACATAGTCTGATGCCAGGATATATACTATACAGTGTGTGCTCACGTGTACATACAGACATTCACATATGCATGGCTGTCCACTGGATTTTCCCAGTAGTGATAAACTGTAGAATCTGGGAGGTCATGAGAAATGATGTAATCTCATTACTCACGTTGCCTTTGAGGAAACTAAAACCCAGAATTAATCACTACCCTGGCCAGGATAACACATCTGGCAGCCGAGAAATAGAACCCATGCTTTACAGCATCCAAGTTCTTGCCATATACTGGCTCCTTTTTATTTCATATAAAAGGAATACTTTGAAATCAGTCTTCAAGAGAACTTCAGGATGGAGATGCTATATACGAAATGGCATTTCGTAACAGGAATGGTGGAGGGAAAGGGACAAAAGGGAAGCCGTTGGGGAGCTGAAACATTTACTTCATTATCTCCCTGAGGCCATTTCCACACTTACAGCACTTACAAATTGCTTAAGGAGCCCATTTCGGTACTTTCCACTGCCACGGGATCTCAGTTCCACTCGCAGTCAATGCAGCACGCTTAGCATGGTCTCTGCTCAGAATTGGCTTAAATCGGCACAGCGATTTCCGTCAAGCTGTGGAAACTAATCCGCTACCAACTCTCCGTCTGCTTTGGCTAATCTGATAGTCATAAATTCTGCTTTAGGGAGAACACACTTTCCTTCTTAAAGGGAAGTCGTGGCCCAGGATACTGGCTCAAGAGAGATGATTCTAATACGACATGCACAGAAAACTTACACAATGTCTGGGAGGCAGGGCCGTGTCTGTACCGTATCCCATGTACGGACCGGAGCGCCTTCACAGCTTTGTAAGCTGCAAATTCCTGGGAGGGCAAAATGGATCAATTGTGTCACTTATATTGCTGCATTGGAACTTGTAGAGACACGGCATAATTCCCTGAGCCTTACTGGTGGTGAACAGGGAGAGCAGAGACGGTTTATTAGTTGGCAGCTATATTTAATAATAATAATTCATGGTATTACATAGCACATTTTATGACACACTTTTTTTTTTAACAGTGCTGAGGATCAAAGCACATTATAAAACAGATTTTTTTCCCCAATCTGGTTGATCCTCACACAAACCAATGATAAGAAAAGGAAAGTTCAATGAGGTTAAAGAGGGTTACATAGCAAATAATGGGTAAGCTAGGACAAATACTCTTATTTCCTGAAGTTGCTTATGTGTTCTGAACTCTTCCCTTTAGTGCAGGAGCACTTGTTTCTGTACATTATAAAATTGTTGATAGGGCTGTGACAATGACGATCTTATCTCTAACTTATATATATCCTATCCTTAGCAATATGTCTTTGTATATAATCAAAATATTTCTCACAGGCATGTTGAAGAAGCATAAGTCTGTAAGAGTATTCAGACAAACATATTGATCCACAAGTATATCTCTCAGTAGGTATATACAGATATTTCAAGTGCATATGGATCAATTAAGAAACCACCAAAGAAGACTGACTCCCTTTATGCTATGTGTTTAGTCCTACTGGGAACAAGAACGTCAATTTAATGATGCGTCCTGATTTCTGAGGTCACAGAGCCTCTCACAAAGCTAAGTCAAGCTGCTGCTGAGATGCAGAAAGTCCAAGATGGAATTCTTTCTGTCGATGCGAAAAGTCATGGAGAGGCAACAAACACCACCAATGCCACCACACCCCTCAACATGGTCAAAATCCTAAACCGTGGATATTCTAACAGAATAATACTGTTCTTTAAAACCTTCCCAGATGGTATCAAAGGACCAGTTTTAGCAAGGGCTGACAGGTATTGGATGACAAATGAGAGGAAAAGAAGTATGCTGAAACCAGCACACAACTCTCCCGTTTCAATTTGCCCGTGAATAATTTAAGACTCCATTTGAAGCATGCTGGGGTGTGGAGGACTGAGCCTTGCTTTGCTGTCCTTGTTGAGCTCATGAATGCATATGGCATTGTTTGTGGCAAGTGCCATCCTTTGTGGCTACTCCAGGGCAGGGCTCCAGGCACTGGCAGACCATTTCATACTGATCTCATTGATCGTGAGGCTCTTACAGGAGCCAACAGGAAAAAGAAATTGTCATGAGGAGTCTATGGAAAAATTTCAATATTGATGCCAATAGTCTTTGCAAGCGCAGTGCAAGTTCTGTGACAAGCGCAGATGTTTCTGCATTTAGAAGATTACTGCATTTTGCTGGTTAGGAGGCTTGTGTTTTCATTATTTTTGATGACTATGAAAATGTATTAAGAAACAAAGCACCACTTAGCTAATTTGGGCAAGGTATGCACACAGTTTTAACTGGTCTTAAATTAAGTTAGCATACAAACTAGTGGAATCCATTGTGGATTTTCCAAACACGTGTCATGATACTTTGTTATAATTCATCCTGTCCCCTGGCCTTCCCTGTCTCCTTCCTCCCTATAGAGCTCTTTTCTATTTTCGTGCCATGTGTATTGCACTACCCTCTCTTCCCCTTCACCCCTTTCTTATGCCCTCTTTCCTTCCTTTGCATGGTCCTCTTCAAGTTTCAGAAGTATACACACCCTTACCCCACATCCCCCTGATCAAAGTTCTTCATATAAGAGAAAACAGAAGGTATTTGTCTTTCCCAGTTGGCTTATTTTGTACCTTAATGGTTTTTAGCTTTGTCTATTTTTCATACAAATGTCATTTTATTTTTTTTGTAGCTAAGTAAATTTCCATTATGTATATGGATCACATTTTCTTCATTCATCTGTTGGTGGGCATCTAGGTTGGTTTCATTTTCTGGCTATTGTGAACAGAGCAGCAATAAACATGCATGTTGACTTAGTCTTTTGGGTAGGTGGCCAAGAGTGGTGTGCCTGGCTATTACGGTCGTTCTATTTTTAGTTTGGAGGGAACCTCCACATTGGCTTCCACAGTAGCTTCTGCCAGCTCATGGCTCCGCCAACAGAGCACAAGGGTTCATCCTAGCCATATCATTGCCAGCATTTATTGTTGGTTTTCTTGATGATAGCTATCCTGACTGGAGTGAGATGGGCTCTCCAGGCAATTTTAATTTGCATTTTCCTGATGTTTTTTTTTTCCATATATTTATTGGCCACTAGTATTTTTTTTTCTTTTTAGCCCACCTATTTATGGGGATGTTTGCTTTAAAAGTGTTTGGGTTTTGTAGGTCTTTGAGTAGTACCCTAGTCATTAGTTTCAAACTGATACAAAATTGGCAAAGACTTTCCCTCATCTTTTAGGCTCCGTCACTGCTGAAAGTTTCTACCAGTTTGGGGGATTACTTTTTATGCTATTGGAGTTCTTTTCAGATAATCCTTGTCTGCATCTTGAAGTGTTATGCCTATGTTTTCCTCTAGTAGTTTACATTTCAGCCTCTGATGCACTTTTATTTATGAGCAGGGCGAAAGATTTAGGTTTAGTAATTTCATTCTTGTACACATGGTTATTCCAATCTCCTTGCACAGTTTTCTGAGGAGGCTGTGTTCAGGCCAGTGAATGTTTTTCGTAACCTTTAAAATTCAACTATGTCATTTATATGGTGGCTTTGTTAGGGTTTCTATTGCTGTGAACAGACACCATGACCACCGCGACTCTTATAAAGAAAGATATTAATTGGAGCTGGCTTACAGATTCAGAGGTTTATCCATTATGGTCATGGCAGGAAACATGGCAGCATGCAGGCAGACATGGTACTGGAGAAGCTACGAACAGACAGCTCTACATCCTGATCCACAGGTAATAGGAAGAGAGAGGGAGCCACTGGGCCTGGCCTGAGCTTCTGAAGCCTCAAAGCCACCCCTTCTCTGCCAGACACATTTCTTCCAACAAGACCACACCTACTCCACCACCACCACAACGACTCCAACACTACCACACCTTCCAGTAGCGCCACTTTCCATAGGCCTATGGGAGCCATTTTCATACAAATCACCATATGTGGATTTTAATTTTTTTTTTTGGTGTGCCCTCTACTTTACTCTATTGGTCTACATGTCTATTTTTTATGCTAGTACCATGGTATTTTTTGCTACATGGCTCTGAAATATAACTTGAGATGAGGTGTTAGTGGTGCCCCTGGAATTCCTTTTTCTGCTTTTGATATTTTGGGGTTTTTGTCCTTAGATATGAATTTTAGGGTTGCCCTTTCCACTTCTGTGAATGCTGTCATCGGACTTTTAAAAACATTTATTTCTTGCTTCATGCGTATAAGTATTTCTGTCTGTGTGTCTATGTATCACATGCATGCCTGATGCCTGTGGAAGTCAGAATCCGGTACCAGATCCTCCTAGAACTGGAGTTGTAGATTGTTGTGAGCTATCCTACGGGTGATAGGAACTGAACCCAGGCTCTCTGGAAGAGCAGTCGGTGCTCTTAACCGCTGAGCCACCTCTCCAGCCCCATGTTACTGGAATTTTGATTAGGATTGCACTAACTCCATAGATTGCTTTTGCTAATGCAGGCACTTTCATAACTTTAATTCTATCCCCCAGTGAGCATGAGAAGTATTCCATCTCCGTGTGTCTTCTTAAATACAGAAGAAGCAAGGTTAAATAAAGGGGAAATGAAGAGAATATTGTTGTGGAGAGAAAAGAACAAGAAGTTTTAAAAAACCAACAAAAGGCTTTTCAAGGAAGAAGAAGTTCAAATCTGCAAATGGATCCATCTACGAAGGGGGAGGGGTTAAAAGGGGAAAGCTTTTATTTTAAAATAAAAGTGAGCGTGATAAAGTAAAAACATTGCTTAAAGGTATAGTTAAAAAGAAGAAAGGGGGAGGGCAGGACACAGGAAAGAGAAGAGAACAGCATGAAATGATTACCCTATAATGAAAAAAATATAGTGAGATTAGGTGCTTGTATGAGGGGAAATAAAACATAAAAAGAAAAAATTAAACATGACAAAGGAAAAGAAATCCTAAAAGCATATGTTTAAAAAAAGAGGCAAAAGGTGGGATAAATGTGAAGACTACCAGTTATACTTACTGTGGGCCAGAGAACCTTATCTATTTTTATCTTTTTGAGCATTCATGTTAGTGTTGGGTGTGTAGTGGACCAGCGTCTGATGTCCTCCAGAGCTGTGTGCACTTATGTTTGTATGCTGTGTGCTGGGCCGATTTTCTCTCCCTTCTGAGATCCCCTCACCATGTTACCCACTGGGGTGCTTAATGTTCTTGCTTGCAGAGTATCTCTCAAGCGCATCAGAAGGACAAGGTAGAGGAAGTAACCACAGCAATGAGGTATGTGGGGGAGCCAGGGTAAAGTAGGGGAGTCTGTCTTTAGAGTTTCAAGCTCTCCTAAGTATCAGCTGTGTGGGTGAAGGGGTAGAGCTGTCAGTATCAAGGCATACTCCTGAAACTTCAGCATGTGGGACTCTAGCAGCGAGCGGTAAACAGGGAAGGCTGACCCGGATTATTCTTAGTGGATGTGATTTGCTCCTGTCCACTGAGGGTGGGGCTGTCTTTGCCTGTTCCCTGCCTCAAAAGAAACTCTTGCAACCTGCACTTTATTTTTCCCGTTGTCTGAGTGTCTGCTCTACAGCTGCCTCCCAGGGTTGTCTCTCACCCCCTGGCCTGTTCTCAGACCCTCCGCAGGGTAGCTCAGTCTTAGGATGATGCCCAGTCACTGTCTGCTGAGTCATATGGAGTCACAAATGCAAGTCCCCTCTGTTGTGCACTTTTCCACTGAGGCATCACTGTATCATCAAAACCAACAACTGGATTTGAGGCTTTTGGGCGCTGTGGGCTTTGTCTGGTAGAACCCCCAGTCCCTTCACGTGGGCTTCCTGGCTGTCCTTTTGAATGGGACTTCTCTACCACCCTCCATTGTATCCCCCACCCCCACTGAAACTACATTTATCTTAGTGTCTTAGTTTTTATTGTGTTACTATCCTTCTCTCTGCACTTACACATGTTATTGTCATAACTTGTGAGAAATTTAAAGCTCTTCCTCTCTTTAGAATGGAGTCTCCTTTTCTTATTTTGACTTTTGTCTTTTGTTTTGTTTTGTTGAGACAGGGTTTCTCTGTGTAACCTTGGCTGTCCTGGCATCAGGGCTGGCTTGGATTCATAGTGATCCCCCTGGCTCTGCCCCCCTTAGTGCTGGAATTAACAGGCGTGCATCACCATGCCTGCCTGGTGACTCTTGTCTTTGACTGGGACAAATGGAGGCAGCTTCTGACCTGCCATTTTACCTGGAAATCTAGCTCTAACCTCTTTGAATTCATCATTTTTCTGGGGGTTTTTGTGCACATATTATGCTGATAAGTGGATTAGATATGTTCTATCCACAATGAGTGGACATTTCATCTTTTTTCCCTAAGAATTGTTTTCAGGGTGGCACAATTAAGACATAAGGGGTCACTCTATTTCCCAACCACGTCCTCTTTTCAGTTGTCCAGAAGGACATTTGGCAAGAAACACCTTTTTATCGAAATAGTTCCATATTTAAAGTAGTTTAATGCATGGCTTTAAAAAGTTATCAGAAAACTTTACATATTGGTGGAATATTTTAAAAGGATGGGATGATTTATGATTAATATCCAGGGATTGCTTGGTTTCTGAAATATTTTCATTTTAGTTTTAGTAATTTAGTTTATGTTTAACCCATTCCAGATTTCTCTTGCCCTCCTCTGCTCCACATATTTTTATATTATGTGTAAAGAATGTGTTAGTGCACGTGACTCTGTGTGTGTGTATGTGTGTGTGTGTGCGCGCGCGTGTGTGTGAAGCAGAGTAGGTGTTGGAGTCACTTTTTACTACTCTGTTACATTTCTTTGGTGCAGGGTCTCTCCCTGAGGTGGGGGACTCAGTTGTTCTTTGCATAGGATGGTGACCAGCATGGCCAGCAATTAATTCTCTTATTTCTGTCCCCCAAAGTACTGGGGTTATAAGACTACACCTGGCTTGTTATATGTGTATGGGGGTCTGAACTCAGGTCCTCATATTTGTACAATAAGCACCCTTAGCCTCTAAGCCATCATCTCTACAGTCTCCACACCAGATTTCAAGACAATGTCACCCTTGACTTGTGATTTGAATGAATTGTTGTGGGTGAGGGTAGGGTGCAGCTCTGTGCATTTCAGCATGTTTAATAGCATCCTTGGTCTCTCCTCCATAGATGCCAATTGCATCCCTTATCCCTATTGTAGCAGTCTAAGAAAGGGAGTTGGATTATGAATGGGCAATGATCTGGCTGACTGTTCCATGTTAAGGGAAACCTATAATAAGTATCTGTAGATAATAGGATCTGAGAGTCTGGTTTGGTGAGCACATGGTGGTGCTCCAGGGAGGAGGCATGGGAGCGCCATTGGCCTCCTGTGTCTGCTGAGCCCTGCATTGTGCCTTTCCCTTTGGCTAGTCCCAGGTTGTATGTTTTATATGTTGGTAGCAGTAGGTAAAGCATTTCTCTGAGATCTGTGGGTTGTTCCGGTCAATTATGGAAACTGGTTGTGGGGGGAAAGTAATGGGAACCTTGGACTCTTTAACAAGAGTGTGGCAAACCCCTGCTTGAAGTTGATATCTGGAGTGGATGCCATCTCATGGGACTGCATTTGTAACTTGTCTCATGGTTACTCTGGGCTGTTAGTGTCAGAGCTTAACTGGATGGGCCACTTGGCTGGTGACACACTTAGAGTCATGAGTTGAAGAAGAAAAGACCACCACGAATGCCTATAGTTCAGTGAATGTTCACAAATTGAACACAGGCCTGCGACATTTCAGGTCAAGCAACAAGCTCCCTGTGCTTGTCCCTGGCCACCCCATGCCTTTCCCCAAAGGTAATTGCTACTTTGACTTGTAATACTATTTACTAGTTTTCCTTCATTTTGAACTTTATGGGCCTTCTGATGCTATAGGCTCTGAAGTGGCTCCCTTATCGGTGAATTATGCCCTGTAGGGAACAGCTCCTTGTGTTTGTGAGATAAGGAGAAAGAATCTTGTCTTTTCACCTTTATGCAATCTAGCCCCCAAATCCATTTGTCCTTAGCACTAATGTGTCAGCTATGCGCCAAGAGTGGCCATAAGCAAACAGCACTTATAAATTAAAACTTGCTTTTAATTAATGAGTCAGGCTATAATTTATGCATGATTATTGACTCAATAAAGTTAATTACAGTCCTGCATATGTGACCAAAGCTGTAATTGTAATCAAATCCTTTTCTGTATAACCCATGGTAAGGATGTAAACTCGGTTCGAAAGGATTGCATTTGGGAAGCCGAGCAGCAGTTAAGAGCTAGATTTGGGGCCAAGTCTCAGCTATGACTCTGAGAATTCTTAGCCTCACTGCGTAATCTTCCTGAGCCTCAATTTTCTCTTCTGTAAAATGGGACCAAGAAAATCGTAAAGACTAAATGAAGTAATGAATATAAAACGCTTGAACAAACATGTCTGCTACTATCACTAGTGCTCAGAATCACTGCCTTAGGAAGAAAAACATTAGGCCTGACGCACACATACATACAAGACCACATACTTACCACGCAGCTAAAATTGGGGATCGTTGCATATTTGTAAGAATAGGGATACAGCAACAACTGAGCATAGGCGTGAAAGGACAGGTATGCCCTAATGCGCTTCCTGTGTTTTCGAAGGAAGTTAGCTACAGCCTTCACTTCTGGCTCAGATTCTGGGAAAGGACCACAGTATGTATCGTCACAAGGGTGTGCAGAGGCTCCTTCATCTGCAAGTCAGAAAAGAAAGTGGGATGTGGGTTCAGGCAGGGAAGAAGCCAGATACACAAACAGGTGTTGTTAAGCTGGGCCTTTTCTTATTTGTAAAAGATTTGTGATATTATTGAGTAAGTAATCCAATATCTCATTTACAGAAATCAGTAATGAAAATTCTGATCTGACTCAAGCCTGTGCACTGTAGGGCGGCCTGACTGGGAGGCAGGTGCAGGTCCTTTAACGCTCTGAGGAACACTTCAAATGGACATCTCTCTCGGCTGTTAGCTCTCTTGCTGGAGAATTAACTCTGTGCAATCCCCTACAGTAGGCTAGGCTTTGCATTTACGTGCCCCACAACACCTGTGCTTTCTTCTCATCACATTGAACGCACGTGCAATTAGTGTTCAATATTTACTCGCTTAACATTCAGCCAGTGTTTATACTGTTCAGAAACCTGGGATATAGTGGAAACAACATAGAAAAATGCCCGTGTCCTATTAGAACCTACGTTCTGTAAGGATTCTTTGTTGAACTCTTAACCTCTTGCTGGCTACCTAGCAGCTGGGACAGTTGCATGACAAGTGTTCCACAAATGTTTATTGACAAACTCAATGTCAAATTAAAAGAAAGTGGCAGACATTTGAAAAAGTGTTTGATAATATACAAATATCAATAGGGTGAGAACATGAGGATAGGACAGAACACATGCCTACCCAAAATCTATATTATTTTTAGGTCAGAGATGTCCACACTGATTTATAAAAGCCTTGGGTACTTCTCATCTTAAGGATCCACTTGTGCTAAAAAATATTTTGAACTAAAATTTATGTCTGTCTGTATTATGTATTATCCTTTTGAGGCAGGGTCTCATGTGACCCTGGCTGCCATTAATTTCTAACTTTCCTTCCCAATTGTTATCCCCTCGCTTTTATCTTCCCGTTTCCACCCCCTCCCCTTTCTGCCCTATTTTCCTCCCCTAGACCTCCAATGGGGGAGAGGCGTCCTCCTCCCCTACCTTCTGGCCACAGCCTATCAGGCCTCATCAGGAGAGTCTACATCCCCTTCCTCTGTGTGTCCACAGGGCCATCCTGCCAAGGGGCAGTGATCAAATTGTGAGCACCAGAGTGCATGTCACAGGGTCAGAGGCAGCGCCCCGCCACCCCCCACACATGGAGAATGTGCTGTCTGTTGGCTACATCTGAACAGGGGGTCTAGGTTTTCTGCATGCATTGTCCTTGGTTGGTGTATCAGTTTGTGTAGCTCCCCTGCACCCCACCCCCCTCCCCGTGTCCAGGTCCGATGGCTTTGATGATCTTTCTGTGGGGCTCCTGACCAGCTTTGAGTCCCAAGACCTGTCCTGATCTCCTGCCAAGTAGAGTTAATAGAACTGAATCAAAGACTCAGAAATAAATCCATACACCTATGGACACTTGATTTTTGACAAAAAGGCCAAAACCATACAATGGAAAAAAGATAGCATCTTCAACAAATGGTGCTCGTCTAACTGGACGTCTACATGTATAAAAATGCAAATAGACCCTGTACAAAACTCAAGTCCAAGTAGATTAAAGACTTCTTCATAATTTCTTTATCCATTCTTCGGTTGAGAGATAGCTAGGTTGTTTCCAGATTCTGGCTATTATGAATAAAGCTGCTATGAACATAGTTGAGCCAGTGTCCCTGTTGTATGGTGGGGCATATTTTGGGTATATGACCAGGAGTGGTATAATTGGGTCTTCAGATAGTACTATTGCCAGTTTTCTGAGAAAGTGCCAGATTGATTTCCAACATGGTTGTACAGGTTTGCACTCCCACCAGCAATGGAGGAGTATTCTTGTATCTCCACATCTCCACATGTGCTATCACTTGAGTTTTTGATCCTAGCCATTCCGATATGTGTAAGATGGAATTTCCTTGATGACTAAGGGCATTGAACATTTCTTTAAGTGTTTCTCAGCCATTCAATATTCTCTGTTGAGAATTCTCTGTTTAGCTCAGTACCCCATTTTTTAAATTAGGATATTTAGTTTGGTGGTGTTTAATTTTTTTTCCAGACATGGTTTCTCTGTGTAGTCTTGGCTGTCCTAGACTCACTTTGTAGACCAGGCTGGCCTCGAACTCACAGTGATCTGCTTGCCTCTGCCTCCTGAGTGCTGGGATTAAAGGGCTGCGCCACCACACCCGGCTTGGTGGTGTTTAATTTTTTGAGTTCTTTATATATTTTCATATTAGGCCTTTGTTGGATGTAGGATTGGTGAAGATCTTCTCCCAGTCTGTAGGCTGTAATTTTGTTCTGTTGACAGTGTCCTTTGCCTTACAGAAGCTTTTCAGTTTTGTGAGGTACATTTACACAATGAATATTATTCAAGCTATCAAAAACAAGGAAATCTTGAAATTTATAGGCAAATGGATGAAACTAGAGACAACCATCCTGTGAGGTAACTCAGGTATGAACTCACTTATAAGTGGATATTAGCTCAACATAGATGTCCTCTGAGAGACTCCATCCACTGGGGGATCTGGACAGATACTGAGACTCAAAGCTGGACTCTTGGTTGAGAGCTGTGAGTTGTATGGAAGGGATAGGGAATGGAAGGACAGGGGTGGGGTGGTGGGGTAGGGGGTGAGTGGTGTCAGAAGCTCTACAGGGAGACTATCAGGGCCTACACAAACTAATGCATCAATCCAGGACATTGCAAGCAGAGAACCTAGACCCTCTGTTCAGATGTAGCTGATGGACAGCTCATCCTCCACATGGAGAAGTGGAGGGGGAGTGTGGGACTGCCTGTGACATGAACTGTGGTGCCTGCAATTCTATCCCTGCCCCTTGGCAGGGTGGCCTTGTGGGCACACAGAGGAAGGGGATGCAGGCTATCTAGATGAGACCTGATAGGCTGTGGTCAGACGGTAGGGGAGGATATATATATATATATCCCAGACATACCAAATCTGTTAGGAAAAAAAAAGTGGGGAAGAGCCTTGAGCTTATTGGTACAGGAGACAACTTCCTGAACAGAACACCAATAGTTCAGGCTCTAAGATCAACAATTAATAAATGAGACCTCATGAGACTGAAAAGCTTCTGTAAGGCAAAGGACTCTGTCAACAGAACAAAATGACAGCCTAGAGACTGGGAAAAGATCCTCACCAACCCTGTTGGCCATTGTCATTCCTTTACTTCTGGAAAACAATGCCAGCCTCTTCCATCACTTAACTCATGCCTTGAGTGAATACAGTTGAACCTGTTAGCGAGTTGGTTTGAAACATTCACAGAAGGGATAAAAGGCTAGAGAAATAGACAGAAATAAAATAATATGAGAAGTAGACTAAATATCAATGTAATTAATAGGGGACCTAGAATGACAGAAAGAATGAACATTTAAATAATTGGTAATTAAAATTTCTCCACAATGGAGAGAAAATCAAACAGACATTATCCACCAAACAGAAAACATAAGAGGGATATTATCAGCAGTTGGGCATAGTAAAGTCTAAAGAAGGAAAGTAATTGCAGAGAGAAAGATGGGCTGTTTAGAAAGAACAAGAGTCAATTAGCATTTTATTTTTAAATATTTATTTTCATTTTTTCTATGTAAGAGTGTTTTGTTTGTTTGTATGTGTTTGTGTTTGTGTGTGTGTGTGTGTGTATGTGTATGTGTTGAACGTGGTCTTCTGCTGCAGTATCAAGGGCCACGTAGACATCTCTCTAGCCTTGGCATTTGGGTTTTTAACAGTAGCATCAGAGTTCTTGTAAACAATAAAGACTATTTGTTTTTCTTTAGTGTTTGCATCAAATCCAGAGCCTTGTAAATACACCACCCCTGAGCTATGTCCCTGTCCCCGGGCTTTGGACAGGGTTTTCTCATGTGATTCAGCTTGTTTTCAAATTCCTGATCCTGGCTCCTCGTAAGGACTGCATCACCTCATTTGGCTTCAAAGGGTTTTTTTGTTGTTTGTTTGTTTGTTTTAAGGAAATTTGAATCTTGACTTTTTATAAAAAAATCTAGCTGTACACTGACACTTTGAAAAATTCCTGGAGGAAATGTTTTAACAAGGTGATACAATAAGTTACCTTTTAGGATAATTATAGACCTGCAGAGCTATTACTATCTAACTCTAAAACATTTCATATTATTCCAAAGTGTTTCTTCATTAATGTGTGTAGGTAATATACATAGTATATAGATAGTCAAAGATTAAAAACAAATCAAGTATAAAATAAAAATTTTTTTCTAAAACATTCTAGGAAATGCAAACTGGTAGTAAACACAGCGGGGGAGTCAGAGGGAGTAAAAATATGCTGAAATCCTGTGTACCATCATTTTCATTTTTTATTATCATGTATTATACACAGTAATGGATTTTATTCTGACATTTTCATATATGAATATATTTTGATTATACTCACCCTTGATTGCCTTCTCTTGTCTCCATCCCTCTCACTCTGATCCCATTTGTCTTCCCAACTCCAACTTAGTTCCCTTTCTATGTCTTTTTTCTTTCTTTCTTTCGTGTGTATGAACTAATAAGTTTAATTAAAGTTACATGCAGAAGCATGGACAACTTACAAACTTCTGAAGAAAACGCCACTGTCTCCCCCATCAACCATTAACTGCCTATATTGACCATCAGCCTCGGAGATGGTTATGACTTTGTGAGTCTCCTCTTCTTAGCAACCATTAACTGTCAATGCCAGCCAACCATTAACCACCACAGCGCCCTGTAACAGTTAAGAGGTCTGGTGAGCCTTCTCCTTCCATATCCTTGATGGGCCCAAGGAGAGTGGTCTTTTCTTTTTTTTTTAAAGGAGGAATAGATGTTGATTAAATTTAGAAATTGATGTTGAAAAATCTAAGTGCAGGGCTTGGGAATAACAGAGGAAAAACAACACAAGTTGGCGATTAACAGACGTCACTGCGAAATGTCTAGCAGAAAATATTAAAGGAGTAAAGCAAACAGCAGAGAACAGGGCAGGAATAAGATAGCAGAAATAAGTCAGGAGATAGCATTGATTACAAAAACATTTTAATATAGAAAAATAAAACCTAGCAACATCATGTTTAAACAATTAGGTTATAATAGAAACAGCAGGTGTCTACGTTAAGTATTGGCAACGGCAGCCTAGGCTGCAAGGCTACAAGTTGGTTGGCTTAAAGCAATAGAAACGATACTGTGGCAGTCCTTGAGACCAGCAGTGTAAAACCAAGGTATCAGAGGAGCTGCGCTCTCCCGTGATACTCGAGGAAAGCATTTTTCCTTGCCACTTCCACTTCTCCTGGCTCCTGCCATACTTGGTTTGTCAATGTGTTATTTCAGTTTCTACCTCCCCCTTCATGTCGTCCTGGTAGGGGGAGGAGTGAAAGAGAGAACCTAGAAACTCCCAGTTTACAATTCTTTACAAAATATACAAGAAGTTGCAACAAACTCTACTCACTCTACTGTGCTACGTAACAGTGAAACTTTTTCTCTTTCTGACATATTTTGGTAGTCAATATCCAACTGCACTGCCCCACCCTTTCTAGCTTCTGGTGATTAGGACTTAATTCTTCCCTTTGAGATTAATATTTTTAGTTTCACATATGAATCATAGCATGCAGTGTTTTGTTTTATTCATCTGGCTTATTTTATTAATGTATCATCGAGAAGAACACAGTAATTTTGCAAAAATATCCAGGAAAAGCTTTGTAGAGCAGAGGACAGAGGCTTATCTCAACAGGCATTAAAAACAACCATTATAGGCATATTAACAAAAGTGAAACTAGTCAGGCAGAGACTAGCAGACTATGGGCAGAGTACAGAGGAATTTGGTACCCTCATAGAGAGCAGGATTACAAATCACTATGGGAATGGTTGCCTAGTAAAGGATGCTGAGAAAACCAGCTCATTATGCAGAGCAAACACTGTTGGATTCTCACTGCATAAAGAAACAACAGTAACATTTCTACTTTAATAATGTAAGCATGAAAAAATAATGATAACGAAGCAACAATCAACCGTAAGGACCCAGTTAGTGTTAGCTGGGTGCTTTTTCTGGCTCCTTCCTTTGTCCTTCTGCGTGAGCTTACTGAGCACAGAGATGGTTTTGAGGGTGTTCTCGAGCACCTACGTTTTTGATGATTATATGTGCATAGTAAGGGGTGGGAGAAAGTGGCTTCGAACATACATAGGATGGTCTAGTGAGATGGCTCAGGAAATAAAAGCCATATATGGTGCAAGTGTAATTAAGATGGCAAGGGGTGATGTTTAGAAAAAAAAATACTGGGAAGAGTAGAGGAAAATTTTCTGAGAAAATTACAGACGGTAGAAAATAGCTTTACCAGATTCTCTTTAAATTACATTTAAAAGTGTATCTTACTTAGGTTTGAAGGTAGAGAGAAGTAATTATCCTGCAAATGTTCAGAAAAGCTTTCATGGAGGGGACATTGCTTCTTGGAATAGGAAATCTAGGAGGACAGAGTAGAGGTAGAGGGGATTGTTTCAGGTAGTAAAATAAATAAATCAACAATGGTTAAAAAAAAAGGCATCCAGTCCTAACACTCAACACAAAATGTGAGTCAGGCAGCATTGCCGTCTACCACAGCAAATCAGGGCCGGTTCACAGAACATCTTCCACGCCTGCAAAGGAGCCTGGCGCTCACGACTGCTAGGAAAGAACTTCAGAGGCCAAAAATGCACCATTCTTTTAAAATGAGCGTGAGATGTGTGAAAGCCAACTTAAGTGCTATAGCAGTATCCAGGTGTTTTATAAAAATGGAAATAAGACATAAATTATGATATAAACATGAACATATTATTTGTTGATCTCCTAACTAGAATTTTTAATGTATTGCAATCTTTAGTCTCAATATTAAGAACTCCTTTCCCTAAGACTAGCCATTAGAGACTTCATTTATAAATAGGCAGAAAAATGAATAGTTAGTAGAAAGAACATGAAATTATATGAATAAAATGGTTAAAGCCATCAAGGGAGAATAGTCTAAAGAATAATGGTAACTTGCTAGGCTGATAAAAATGCTAATTGCTTAGCAATGCTTTATTTCTATAATATATCAATTATATGAATTTAAAAATATCAGGAAAATGGGGCTGGCGAGAAGGCTCAGTGCCTAAGAGTGCTTGCTGCTCTTACAGAGGGACTGAGTTCAGGACCTAGCACCTAGTTAGGAGGACTCACAACTCCAGCCACAAGGGATCTGATGCTCTCTTCTGGTCTCTGAGGGTAACACACTCTCTCCCTCTCCCTCAACTTCTCCTACACACACCCATCTGTAGACTGTTTATTTCATCACTGCATTTATTGGTTGGGCTGTTGTAATTCTTTAGTTGTCAGAGTTCTTTGCATGGTCCAGATCAGACACATACGTTTATCCCATTCCTGCTGGCTCTTTGTCCAATTAGTGTCTCTCTGTGCAGAAACATCTTCGTTTCACGACGTCCTATTTGCCAGCTGCTGGCATTGTTTCCCGAGTAAGGCCCTATTCAGAAAGTCCTTGTCTACGTCTAAATCTTTAAGTATTTTTCCTACTTTTTTTTTTTTTTTTTTTTTTTTTTTGGTTTTTCGAGTCAGGGTCTCTTTGTAGCCTTGGCTGTTCTGGACTCACTTTGTAGACCAGGCTGGCCTCGAACTCACAGCGATCCGCCCAACTCTGCCTCCCGAGTGCTGGGATTAAAGGCGTGCGCCACCACGCCCGGCTTTTTCCTACTTTTGCCTCTATCAGTTACAGATTTTTTGAGGTGGAAGTTTCTGGTTTCTTTGAAGACTCAGTTGCGTCAAGCGGTGTTTTGCTGAAAGCTGCCTTGTGAGAGGTCACGTGGTGATGTTTTTCTGGGAGAGAGGGCGTGTGATGGTTTGCTGGGAGCAGACACGTGAGAGGACACGTGACGGTGAGAATGAGCATAAAAAGGACCGGGGACAGTGGGATCTACACTGTGCAGCATGTCGCTGGTCTTTGTTGTTTTTTGCTGGTCTTGGCTTCACAGAGAGAAATGTTCCAGAGAACCGTTCTCCTGGCATAGCTGATTCTGGCTACTTCCACAGACTTGTGCTGGTTCGGTGGAGTCTTGTGTTTCGGCTGGATCATGCCACCTCCACGGATTCGTGTGCCTGTTTGGTGTTGGCTATTGGACTGGACTGCTGTATCCTGACAACGCAGTGTGGAATTTGCTCAAGGAACTAAGTCTAAACAGGTCCACAACCCCTCTTCCCTGCTAACTTCTTTCTCCCCCTTCCTCTGGTTCGTGGGTTAGAAGTGAAGTTGGAGTGTTTAAGAACCATAAATAAGTTTTGAAAAATCTAAGCCTATAGGTTTTCAAGTCTTAGGTTAAGGCCTTTTGTCCATACGGAGTTAGTTGTTGTACAGAGATTAGGGTTTAGTTTTATTTTCTAGTTGCCTTTGTTCTGTTGTTGAAAATGCTATCTCTTCTCCAATAAGTATTTTTGACATCTTTGTCCAGTCCATGAACATGGAAGGCTTTTCTATCTTCCAGTGTCTTCTATTACTTTCTTCAGTGTTTTACATTTTCATTGTAGAGGTCTTTCACCTCCTTGCTTATGTTTATTCTGAGGCGGATTGCTTCCCTCATTTCTTTATCAGCATGTTTGTTACTGAGATCTAGCTACTGATTTCTGTATGCTAATTTTGTATCTTGCCACTTCTAAGAGTTTTCTGGTGGAGTCTTTAGAATCTCTTAGGTATAGAACCATATAATCTGCAAATGGGGATGCTGTGATTTCCTTCTTTCCTATTTATGTCATTTTTATTTGCACCGCTTGTCTTCTGCTCCAGCCAAGACTTCCAGCACAGGGCTGGGTGTGGGGAGTGGTGCCCACACAGTAAGTCACTTGCCTTGAAAATGTGAGGACTGGATTTGATGTTCAGAAACAATGTAGAAACGCTGGCTTCTGCAATCTCAGTAAGAGGGAGGCAGAGAGAGGAGGCTCCCTGGGGCTGGCTGGACATGCTTCAAAATATGTGGGTGCCTTTCCTGGATATAGTACCCAAGCTTGTCCCTCTGCTCACCACATATACACACACATGTGCATGTACTCTGCACACAGGGGAACACACACATGTGCATATATAAAGAGATTTTTTAAAAACATTATATAAAAGTGGATAAAGTAGATACCCCTGACTTGTTCTTAATTTTTTTGTGAAAATGCTTTGAGTCCCCCCATTTAGTATGTTTGTGGTGGGTTTGTTGCATGGAGCCTTTACTATGTTGAACTGTTTCATATCTTCCTAGTTCCTCCCAGGTTCTTACGATGGAAGGACATTGGACTCTGTGAAAGACCTTTTCTGTATCTATTAAGGTGATCATGTGATTTCTAGCCTTAAATTTTTGCTTAATTTTGTTAAGGCAGAGTCTTAGTCTCTAACCTAAGACAGCCTGGAGCTCACTGTGCAGCCCTGACTCATCTGAGTCTTGTAATTCTTCTGCCTTCCTTCCCACCCCAACACCTGCGAGTTAAGATATGTGCTACCAGGCCTGATTTATACCTTCATTCTCAATGAATGTCTTACTTTTCAATTGTGTTTTTTAAATGTCTCCTATTAGGGATCAGAATGCCGTTCAATTTTTAAGAGATTGTGACAAAAGTAACTTTTGGTGGGAGGGGTCTATATATCTTAGTGGTTGAATAATTACCTAGTATGTATATAACCCTGTGTTTGATCTCTATCACGCACGTATACACACACACACACACACACACAAAAGCAAAAACCAAAATATTTCTCACTTATATTAAAAACTATCAACTTACCCTGAAATAGCTTGTTAATGACAAAGTGAGGTCATCAATATAGTTTACTAACACACACACACACACACACACACACACACACTTATATACCCATGTTTATATATTTAGATACAATTATATAATACATGATATTTTCATAATCCATAATTATTTGCATATGGGGATTTTTGCTCTTTCTTCAGTTATATTCTATTGTATTCCTTATATAGCAACTTACATTCTTTGAATTCATTCTATTGTAATTATAACATAATTTAGTCTTTTGTTTCCTACTGTTGGGAATTACATTTATTTGTCTTTCTTTTTCTTTCCCTACCATGATGAACAATACTGCAATAAGGCGGGATACCAATGGCTGTCTGATATGAACAACACTGAAATAATTATCAAAATACACGGTTATTACATTTGAGTAAGATACTTCTGTAGAGATAAATTCTCAGAAGTAGGGCACTAGTGTAAAGGGTAAATTCACATGAGCTAGTTGTTAAATTAAAAATTCACAATTTTGAGTTAAATTTTTTTTTGTCAGACCGCTTACTAAGATTGTTATTTATACTTACATAGATGCAGGTACCATTTTTCATTAACCCTTACCAATAATCAATAATCATCCACAAGTGTGTTTGCTGGCCTTACTACAAATGTGCTTCTATTTATGTTTATTTTAAAGTTCTTTTCTAGATTGTTTAATCATGTACTTCAAGCATAGGCTTCTTAGGATGTTTATCTTTTCTATTAAAAAAAGATTTATTTTTAAGTATGTGTGTGTGTGTGTGTGTGTGTGTGTGTGTGTACATTTGCATGTGCACAGGTAGAGGCCAGAAGGTGTTATCTCACCTGCAGCATCAGTTACAGGCCGGTGTTGAGCCTTGTGGTTTCTGGGAACTACACACTGGTCCGCTGTAAGAGCAGCAGGCACTGTTAACTGCTGAGCTACTCTCTCTCCGGCCTCTTCCTACACATGTGTGGAAGCATTCTGTGCAGACTGTCCTCTGCACTGAATGTTACCCCTGACTATAATTTTCCTACTTCATTTTTCTTAGTCACTTTCTTAAATGGATCTTTTTTGTTGTTGTTGTTTAGGTAGTTTTCTGATAGTAAAGATTATAGAAACTTTCTGAATTTTCTTCTAGAAATTTGCTACTTTAATTCTTCCAACTAAGCTGTAGCTTCAGCTTTTTCTGAATGTCTCTCCCAATTCTGTGAGCATCACTATGGTTGTCCCACCCTGGGCACAGCAAAAACCCTTTACATGTGTGAATGCACCCTTGGAGTCTCTGTGCACTGTGTCACATTTTCTCTATTGTTATTCTAATGACTGACCAATTTTAGTGTATATTTAATATAATCAGGATCTTTTTAAATAGTTCTGTTTACTTTTTTGTGCATTTACTTTTTTGTATAAACTTTATGATTAGTTTATTCAATTTCTAATAGCAAAAAAAAAAAAAAACCACACCCTAAAACCCAAAAAACAAGCACTTCATTTAGAGTCTCACGAGGGCTCCTGAGTTGCCTCCGTGGGCAAAACGTTCTTACTGTCAAGCCTGATAACTTGACTTTGAACTCTGGGCCCACGTGGTAGGAGGAGAGAACTGGCTCATGCAAGTTGTCCCTCGACGTCCATAAGTTAACCTGATGGTGAGCGCGCGCGCGCACACACACACACACACACACACACACACACACACACACAGTATAAATGACGGAAGCTTGAACCTTGAGTCTCATTGGAATTGCGTTCAGTTCATACTGATTTCGGGAGGATCTTGTTACACGGAGTCACCCAGTCCATATGTCATTCCCTGTGTTGTTGTGTTTCATGTTCATTCATGTTTTATCACTCTCCTTCATTGTGTCCTTACTGTCTTGTTGTTGTCATTGTTGTGACAAGATAACAATCTTCTTGGAACACTGTGTTCGTTTCGCGTGCTCATCAGCACTTCTTGTAATTTCGTCTCTTCTTTTTCCCTTTTCTTTATCTCTGCCTCTTTCAAATACAACCTAGGGAATTATCACCAAGGCCATACCTTTGAACTTCATTTTGGAGGCTTATAAAAAGTATGACCTATTGAGTGTATTTTCATAAGCAATATATAACATCACTGCTTCATAGTTGAAAAAAATGAGTAAAGCTTTACTGACATTTCCTTAGAAAATCGAATAACTAAATATTCTAAATCACTAAACTAAGGATAAATTACTCCCATTGTTCAAACTACCAAAGGAGATGATAATTAAAGAACTCTCTGTAACCCACTTCTAAATTTTACAGAGGCCAGACACTAATAGTTTTTCAACAGACAAAGGGTGGCAATCAGTGTCTTTTTATCCATTGTAAGGAAAGCAAAGAAAAGCATAATGGTTTTTACTCAGGAACAAATAGCTGGAAGGATACTCTGATATATAACAGGGTCAGTGCTCCTGTTCCCTTTAAGCAAATGGACACAGATGAAGTCATAGGTGTTTATGTATTTTGTTTTGTCCTCATTGGGTGGATAGCCACAGCAAACCACTCCTTTTGACCTGAAGCTGCTTAACCCACCCACAGCATCCTTACTATAGCCAGCCAGCACCAGCCTTCTGTGCATAATGTTGAGGGCTTTGTATACTGTTTCATAGCAGTACAGTACAGACCCAAATGTCAGGGGGAGTGACAAGAATGTTGACTATAACTTTGTCTAGATCTGGCTGCGTTTAGCTGTACAAAACTGTATATGTGATGGCACTGTTGGATGTGTGTGTGTGTGTGTGTGTGTGTGTGTGTGTGTGTGTGTGTGTATTAATTACTTTTTGGTTGCTGTGACATTATGAATAAAGGTAAGTTAAGGTGGTAGGAATGGTGATGCATGCTTGTAATTCTAGCAATACAGAAGGCTCAGGCAGGATGATGCCTGTCAGTCAGCAGCCTGTCTGGTGGGTCTCAGGCTACACTGTAATCCTGATTGTGGTGCTGTGTTAATGTGATCCTCTGTGACTGAGGTATCGTGTGGCTGAGGTCCTGTGTGACTGAGTCCTGAGTGACTGAGGTCCCATGTGGCTGTGACTGAGGTCCCATGTGGCTGTGACTGAGGTCCCATGTGACTATGACTGAGGACCTGCGTGACTATGACTGAGGTCCTGTGTAACTGTGGTCCTATATGACTGTGGTTCTGTGTGACTATGACTGAGGTCCTGTGTGACTGTGGTCCTGTGTGATTGAAGACCCAACTCTTAGAAAAAGGAGGAAATAAAGCTACTTATAGATGAAAGACTTTATTTTAAGGTAGGCTGGGTGTTGCCAGGAGTTAACCCGTCTCATTGTAAATGTATTTTAAAAATAATCAAAACATCTTTAAATGCCATATTCTGTGTGTCACTGAGGTTTTTGAAGACCTTATTTATTTTTCCTTATCTTTCTATAGAATAATATTCGCTACATGTAGGGTACATATTTTTGTGATAAAAATAGACTAGTAATTGATATGACCATGATTTGATCAACTAAGAATTAACTTGCCTCAAAGAAGATAATGAGCCTCAAAGAACCTCCTTATGGAGATGGCTTCAAATGTGGCAAACAAGCCACTGGACAAAATGTCCTCATTTCTACCACAGACAGATTTCTGTCTAAAAATGGGCAAGCTTGGATGCAGGCAGAGTCAACAGCCAAACTCTGCCAAGAGAAGTTAAGCAAGTCCTCAATAGGTCCTGCCTCACAAATATGTCTGCCAGATTATTGGGCCAGAAGGCTGAAGATGGGTGAAGATGGGCGACTGTTCAGGCAGCAAACGGTCTCTGTCATCTTCTCATTTTGGAAGCTGCTAATCTGTACTCCCTGTATACTCAGGTAATTAATTTTATTCCTTCTCAAGTCTGTGATGGGGTTGAACACCAGATAGTTTAGCTTTACAAGCTTAGTTGTTTACAGGTTAAGATGTTTTTAGGTCTAGATAGATGTTTTAAGTTGATAATGATGAGATATGATAGATATTGATTTACATTCAGAATTTTAGACTCACCAAGATAGGAAAGATGTTTTCCTCAAGGTTGCCAAATACAAATAGCCAAAACACTATGAATGTAACATTAATATAATTCCTGATTGTTTCATGGTTCTTCTTACTGTAGGTAGTTTATTATATATATATATATATATATATATATATATGTAAGAATATAAATGTATATGTTAAAATATTTAATAAAAAAGATTTTATTTTAGTTATGGTTCCAGAGGAAAAGTACATCGTGCATGGAGACATAGCAATAAATAGCAGGAATGATTGTAGGAATAGGAGGCTAAAAGCTCACATCTTCAAATTCAAGCAGGAAGGGAAGAAAACAGGAAGTAGGGAGAAGTGAACTCTCAAATCCTGTCCCCAGTGATATACTTCCTTTAGTAAAGTTCCTCCTCTCAAAGGTTCCACAATCTCCCTAAACTGCTCTATCAACTGGGGACTAAGTGTTTAACTAGCCAAGCCTATGGGGCACATTCTCATTCAAATCACCACAGACTATTTTATTACTATTTACGTTGTTAGACCAGATGATTTAATTCTAGTTCCTCTCTATAGATGATTGAAAACATACATGACAGCAGCAATAATGACATCAACAACACACTTCTACAAATATGCCTGTGGGTTCAGGAAAACCTTCTGTCACCTTATATTTCTTGAATAACTTAAAATCTGCAACCCTGAGCATTTTCCATGTTACAGGGACATTGACAAGTGTTAACATTTTCAGAAAGGAAATGTAGCATGTAAACTGTGCACACAGGCGAGGAGTCCCAGATCGTGTATGCGCATGGCCACCAGCTTTCCCCTTGCTCCCAACAAATACAGAATCATAGTCTTCAGCACTGATCATTATTATTGTGAAAACAGATGTTTGCACTGCTTCCTACAGAGCAGGCAAACTGCGCAGCTGTAGAGCTTTCCTCCAAGGGCGTGGTGGAGAGATATGTGCACCTGGAGACAGGCCCAGTTTTCAGTAGGAAGTCTTCAAGGGGATAGTTTGAGAGGGCAGAATGCGCAGGAACACAGTAGTGAGGGCTTGAGGTGTGAGGCGGGGAGAGCAGGTTGTCTTACCTGGCTTTCCGTAGGACTTGACTCTTGTTTGTATATTTCCCTCCCTTGTAGCAACCATTTACTCAAACTTGCCTTCTAACCTCTCTATGCTTCCCTTTTCATTCTTTTTTATGGGTTTCTTTTTTCACTACTAACTCCTTCCAGGATGATTACTGTCTTCAGTGAACATGACACCTCCAACTACCACTGCGGTGTTAATGTTTTTATTTGTTCCCATGCTTCCTATATTTCATGTAGTCAAATGTTTCCTGTGCACACAGCATGTACCACATCATGGAGCATCAACAAACTAAAAAAAAAAAAGGGGGGGGGTTGGTGCCTTCTAGACTTACATGAAGTAGCACAGGTTGCATGTAAGCACATACGTGCATTGCACGTATTTAATTGTTATTTAATATGGACTAAAACTATGAGACCTGTATTGTGTGGTCGATAAGTGTCATGGAAAAGAGAAAAGTATCAGTTCAGGAATTCTGGGAAGGCAATGTTCAAGCTGGTGATGTGGGCATTCACTAGCAGTGGCTTCTGAGTAGATGTGGGGACCATGGGGATTCAGGCTCACAGGCAGAGGGAACATCTAAGAAAAGGCTCCCTCTGGCCATGCACCCTTCCAGAAGAGCAGGCACCAAGCGGGAAACAGATGATGGTAGCCCAGATCATGGGAAGGCTATAGACAAATCCTGTGGCCAAGAAGAATGAGAAGCCACTCTAGCATGTTGAGTCAATGGCATCATCGGACATTTAAAAAGTCTTTTTTTCTTTTTTAAATTTCTTTCTTTCTTTCTTTCTTTCTTTCTTTCTTTCTTTCTTTCTTTCTTTCTTTCTTTGTATTTGTAGCTGGTGTGAGTGGCAGGGTATGTGGGACATCAAGGTAGGTGCTATGAGGCTCCTGCCATAACCCAGGGGAGATACAATGGTGACTTGTTCCAAGGCTGTACCAATGCAAATGGTCAGGAGTGGTTGGAGTCTAGAGCCATTGTAAATGTAAAAGAAATTTCACAGGGGCTTAGGTGCAGAGTATAAGAGAGTGAGAGATATTAAACCTTAGTTTATGGTTTTTAGATCTGAGCAGCTGGAAGGATGGGTTTTGGGAAGGGCAGATATATGTTGGAATCTATTTAAACAGACATCTAACATTGTGTCCAGTGAGGATGTCAAGGGGGTATCTGTAGGTGGAGGGTGCATACGTGTGTTTGTGTGGACACAGATACATTCTAGTGGGGATGTCAAGCAGGTATCTGTAGGTGGATGGTGTATACGTGTGTTTGTGTGGACACAAGTACATGGGTGCATGTGAAGGCCAGAGGTCAACACTGGATGCCTTCCTCCATAGCTCCCTGTCGAAGTTTTGGAGACAGAGCTTCTTACTGGTGCTGCAGCTCACTGATTGGCTAGGCTGGCTGGATAATGACTTCCAGGGGTCCACTATCCACCTTAGGGCTATAGGCATGTACCCGTTGGGCCTGTTTGTTACATGGCTAGTAAGGATCCAAACTAGGTTCCTTGGCCTTGTGGAGCAGATGCTTCGCCCACTGTGCTATCCCTCCACTCCCTCTTAGAGATTACAGGAGAGTTTTAAAGCTAGAAATTGATGTTTGGGTATCATAGGAATATAGTAGGTGACAGTAGGCTACAGGGATGGATGCAGCTATAGGAGAGAAAAAGGTCTGAACAAAACTTTGGGCATTGTAATGTTAAGAGTGTAGGGAGAGAGAGAGAGAGGAAAAAAAAAGTGTAGAGAGAAGATCTGTGCTGAAACAGCCTGCCAGTACCTTTTCCAAACCTTGCAGCGGATTAGCTGGTGTTTCTTTATGTCAGTAGAGATAATTAACCTGACTTTGTCATGAAACCTAAAACCTCGCATTAAAATTGCATACGTTCACGTCACCTTATTTAACTGGGCGTAACGTAGTGTTTGATTAATACTGAGCATATAAGTAAATGAAAAAGCTTTTTATTTCATTATTATGGCACGCAAGCTGAACTGCATAATATTAAGAAAGGCCATGCCTTAGGTTAGTGCTGTCTGCTGGAGAAGCACTTTAGAGCCTTGAGTATTCCATAACATTATATGGTTTATTTTATGGATTGGCATCCCGCCAACATTATTTACTGCAGATTAAGTATTGATTCAGCAGCAAAGTAGGATATTACATTCAAGATTATTTTGTGCTGGTGTTTATCTTGAAGTTTTGCCTTACTCATCTCTTATACCAACTCTGCCTTTACAAAATAAAATCAGAATTCAGATAGCTGGCTCTCTAATGTGGCAATAAATTAACTCAGGTAGAAATAAGACCGCTAAGACAAGCCTAATATTATTTATAGCTCTCCGCAGACACTATTTAGGTTTTGCTAAAATGTAAAGAAACAGCTCACACATTTTATTGAATGCTAAGTCCCCTTGAGATTGTATGTGGCTCTGCTGGGTACACATTATTTGAAGAGCCCTGTCCAGATCTGGCCTCAATTACACAGATTCTGATCTGAAATATTGCCTGCACCATGGAAGATGAAGATAGTGAAAGCTCATGCACCAGGATACAGCATCCAAAAAAAGAAAGAAAGAAAAAGCAAACAATAACAAAGGGCTTAAGACACAACAACACACATTTCTCTAGGAGGAAGAAGCAAGAGCATGGATGTGCTGCTCGTAATGATTTAGGGACGTGAGAACTCAAGAGCTATCAGTTTTCCCTTGGTTTGTGGGGAACTGACCTTTTGTTTCTGATGTAGTCTTAGCTTGCTTTCCATCTATGCATCCAGAACAAAACAGCAGAATAAATTAACAGATCTCCGCAGTGCACAGCAAAGAGATTTAGTTTTGTCAAATGACAGATGAACAACTTAATGTTTGTGCCACACATCACCTCTTTAGCTTTGAGTATTAAGATGTGAAACCTTCCCGGGACCGCATAAATCCAGAAGGAAGTCAAGATGTGTGCACATGAGGAAATAGGAGGACAAGATGATGCAGGTTATAACTGTGCAGTGTGCATTTGCATGTGCGCGCGCGCGCGCACACACACACACACACACACACACACACTCCACATATAGGAATGACAGAGTAGGGGAGCTTTGCTCTCGACCCATTGGATAATAGTCAGGTGAAGGCTAGGCTTTGGAAGATGGAAAATAGGGGTAAGGGAGAATGACTCTGTTGACTCATCACGACACTGCCCTGGCTGCATTGTCCTGGTGGACTTGGGAACCAAATCCCATGTTCTCCCTGTGGTGGCAGGATAAGACATTGATACAGGCAGGGGGATATCTTATGACAATTATTTATGCTATAGGGTCATGTAAAACAACTGGTTTTAATGTAATGGTTATTCTTCATTGTCATTCTGGCTGGATTTTAGAATCTCCACAGAAATATACTTCTGGGTGTCCTGAGGGGTTTACGGAAAGGTTTAACGGAGGAACGATGACGTACCCTGATGTGGTTGTCACCATTCCACGGCCTCGAGCCACAGACTGAATGAAAATAAAGATGGACATAGCATGTATCTGCCTCTGTGTCTTGGTCCTGGCTTTGGAAACAAGGTGACCACCTGCCTTATGCTTCTGTGGCCATGCCTCCGCTATCGTGTACCCTCACGCTACCAGCCAAAATAAACCTTCCTTCCTTTTTGGGTTTTAGTTATATTGTTACAACAATAAGAAAACTCACCCATTCAGTTATCTTGAGAATTTGTAAGTTGTTCTGACTCCTGTGAAAGGGGAGCTGACAAGCTGAGGCAAGCGTATTTCGGAACTGACCACAGGAATGTGCCCTCCTCACCAATTATGTATGAGGAACAGGAAGGGGAAGTTGAGAACTGTTGGGGGTAGTTGTCAGGGTAATTTTTTGTTTTTATAACTTTGGTAGTTCATTAGTAGGCTAGTGGGATAAGTTCCAGTCTAGGTAAAAAGAATCTAAGAATTGCATATTTTTGTCGATATTCTTAAATTCTGTTTTTAATGATTTTAGGGTAGACCCAAATAACTCTGTAAGAGTTGTGCTGCCTAACTGAATTCTATCTTAGAGATAGCTTCCAAGGATGGTTTGCATCCTAAACCTTAGTTTGCAAGCAAAGTTTAGTTTTCCTTAGATCATCTTCTTTTTCTGCCCCAAATCTTCTAGATTTCAGATCTGCTTCTCTCTGTGTATGGCATCTTATCACAGGACACTTAACACATTTTTTTTTTTGCACTCAACAAGCCATAGAGCTATTAGCATAAGTATGGCCTTAATTTCCTTTTGTATCCCTATCCTAGTTAATAACGTCTTAGCTAAAAAAATCTCTTCTAATTCTCTCGACTCCATGCTTTGTACTGTTCTAACACTACATTTAAACTAGTTTAGGTATTTCTCTCAGCCCCACAGAAGCTTCTCCAACCAGCTCCTCACACGGAACATGAGTCCTGGTTCTTTACCATGGTGTCCATATCCTACGTAGTGACCATCCCCAGGGCATGTCCTCTTAAACATAGCCATGAGTAGCTGTAGTTCTGCCCTTGTTCATCTGTTCCTGCTGTTATTCCCGCTCACACCACTTCATCTTTCTTCCTACTCTTCGTTTCTATGTTTTCTCTTGAAGCCTATTAGAATCCTCCCGTGCCTGAGGGCTGATCTCAAAAGCTTCAGAACGACTCAGGTAATTGTACAGATGTAACTCCATCTTGTGACGAGGCTGGAGTTTCTGTCTTTCATAAGCCCTGGGGGAACCAATCAGGAACAGCCAGGGTACCTGGCCTCAGGAAGATAAGGTTGCTTAGCTACCATTTTGAAGAGCCCCTAACTCCTGACCAGAGTCACATAGCCTTAAGAACACCTACCAACTTGGGCTGGTTTGGACCAGTTCAGAGAGCCCCTAGCCCTTGGCCAGAGCCCTAACCAATCCCAGATGTACTTGTACTCTTGCTCCTGATCTGTGCCAATAGAAGGAAAGAGTACCTAACTCACCTTGGAACTTCCCTTGATTATCTATTAAAAAAAAAAAAGCCTGCATGCTCAACTCGGGGTCTTTTGCCATCTTGCTTTGCATAGGCGAGGACCCCAGTGCACTGGATCTCAGAATAAAGCCTCTTTACTTTTGCATATGACTTCAGACTCCTGGTGGTCTTTGGAGTCCTTGTGATCTGAGCATAACACTACTTGCCAGGCAGTGGAACAGAAATGTCTTTTTATCATCAGATACTGGAACAGCTGAACGTCCATATGCAAGAAGCAGAACCGAGACACAAGACCTCACATCTTACATGAAAATTCATGGACAGTGAATTTAGAGTACAGTGCAGAATCCAAAATTATAAACCTTCAAAAACTTGACAACATAAATTCCAGATGATATTGGCTATGGCAATGATTTGCTTTTTAAAGATACAACACTTAAGACATGATTTAATGAAATAAATAAATATGGGTTAAGTAGGACTTTGTTAGAATTTAAAAATTGCTCTGAAAAACAGTGCCAGGAGACTAAGAAGTCAAATCACAATTTAGAACATTTTGTCTGATGGACGATATGAAGGAAACAAGTCAATCAGAGAATAGGCTGATGACCTTGGTACGTTACCAAAAAAGATATCAACCAATATGCAAGTCAGCACACTCAAAGATGCTCTTTGCTTTGTCACCAGGGAAATTAAGATCACGACAGTAGTGAGCAGTAGGGAGCCACACATTTGTTAGAGCCACACACTTATTAGAGTGACCAAAGTCCACGACACCAACACCGAACTCACCGATAGTGGAAATACCAAAGGTGTGGACATTTGGGAAGACAAAATTAGTAGTCTTGTTCAGAATTAAACACAGCAATCACATCGTTTGGAATTTATCTGAAGGAATTGAAAGCCTGTGTCTAACAGAAAAACATGTGCATGGATGTTTGCAGGAGCTATGATCATAATTACCCAAACCTGGAAGCGACCAAGTTTCTTTTGGTAGATTAAAGGATAAACTGCACATCTGGAGAACAGATACCTGAGCATGAGAAGTAGAAATGAGCTGTCAAACTGAACAAAGACACGTGAGGGCCTTAATCCATATTCTTTCTTTTTTTTTTTTGTTTTTCAAGACAGGGTTTCTCTGTGTAACAACTCTGGCTGTCCTTGAACTCGCTCTTGTAGACCAGGCTGGTGTTGAACTCACAGAGATCTGCCTGCCTCTGCCTCCCAAGTGCTGGGATTAAGGCGTGTGCCACCACCACCCGTCTTTAATCTGTGTTCTTAAAAGAGAGGCACTAGGGGGCTGGAGAGGTGGCTCAGTAGTTCAGAGCACTTGCTACTCTTCCGGAGGGCCAGGTTTGGCTCTCAGCACCCACGTGACAGCTTACATCTGTCTGTAACTGCAGTTTTAGGGGATCCAGCCCTCTCTCTTTGCTTCTTCAGATATCAGGCATGCACAGGGTACACATTTATACATGCAGGAAAAGCATTCATTACATGAAATTAAAAGTGAACCTTAAGAAATCTGGACGGGCTATATATCATGTGACTGTGACTACTGTCCTATCTCACTATCCATGAGTTCTGCATCTTTATTGGTTAACTGTGGCTTGAGACTGTTAAAAAGAAGTGCTGATATTGAACACATACAGATTAAAAAATTATCTGCTGGTCAAAACAGCACAATATCTATATAGTATTATAACTAACCTAGAAATCATTTTGGAGTACATAGGGGAAGACAGCAGTTGTGGCACACACCTGTGATCCCAACACTCAAGAGGATCTCCAAGGCTATCCTGGGCTGTACAGTGAAACTCCATGACCAAAAAAAAAAAAAAAAAAAAAAAAGGAATAAAAGACCCATGAAAAGATTGCACAGGTTATCTGGCTCATGCTGTGTGTTGTATAAAAGACTTGAGCACTCATGGATTGTGATATCTTCTAGAATTCTGGAACATTCCTGGTGGGTAGTGAGGGAAGATTCCCAAGGTGGCATTTTGGAGAAGAGCACATGATGGAAGTCACACGTGGGTCATTGGTTTGAGGGGCTGCAGCTGGAGGAATGGGTAAGCAGAACACATAGCAGTTGTAGGGAAAGTAAACCTACTTTGCCTGATACATTTCTCAGCACCCCCAAGAGTGAGCCCTAATGTAAACAATGGATTTTGGGTGACTACTTATTAATATGGGTTTGTCCATTGACACAGGCTTACCAAATGCTCCTTTGTATGTGTGAGGGAGAAAGGGCTTGGAAATCTCTCAACGTTCCTCTTAATTTTTCTGTTGTCTAAAAAACTGCCCTAAAGAGTAAATAAGATCTTGCAAACAAAAGCTTGCAACCTTCAGCTTTCCCACTCTCTCTTCCTGTGTCCTCGTCCTCTGCAAGTGAGAAGCGGCCGCCTTCCTTCACGGCTGGGGAGTACATGTCTCCCAGACTGCACTGCTGTGTTCTGAGAATGAAAATGCAGCATTAGTCCTGTTTTTCTGGCGGCGTGCTTTGCTCACAGCCGGGGCTGCAATAAATGCGTGTTAAGTGAGTCAGCCTGCCTTGCAGCAAGGGCCCTCTTATTTTAGTCCATCCAACTTCTGTTTGCATTTTTTAAGATCAGCTGTTGTCATTTACAGTTGTAACAAAAGGCAAGAGCTTGCACAGGAGCCTGAATCATGTTGTTTTCTAGGTCTGTATAGACAAACCTTAAAGACAAGGGCAAATAAAATAGAGATACCCCAGACTATTAAGGAATTAAATGGGAAGGAAGAAATAATTTTGAATACTATTACTACATCATCATTGATAGAACCTTCTTAAATCTAGGATAGTGAATGAATTGGATGAGTATTTTTCTTAATTAAAATATTTTCCATTTGTTTATTTTGTTTGTGTATGCACACGAGTGAACCTTTGCCTGCACGTGTATGGAGGTCAGAGGACAGTTTGCTTCTATTCTTCTACCATGCGGATTCCTGGAATATGGGAATCAAAAGAGGTCATTAGGTTGGTGGAAATACCTTTACCTGCTGAGTCATCTCACTGCCTCCTCACTGTTTGTCATAGAGCATTCCAGAATCGTTGTCTTAGAATTATGTTGGCTAGAAAGACATCCCCCCAGATTCTCTTTTTAAGTATATGCTGGCCCCATACCACACTGTATACAGGCATCATGTTATACATAGGAAATACATAGACTATATTTGTCTATTAAAACAAATCAGGGCTGGGTGTAATGGTGTGTACACAACAGTCCCAGTACTTGCGAGGCTAAGGCAAAGGCATCCCTAGCCTGAGGCCAGCTCAGCCTACATAGGACTCTATCTGAACAACAACAACAACAAAATCATTTTCAAATGAGATATGATGTCTGTATGATCTGATGAATATGAGATTTCATGAAACACATAATGTTATTATACATGTTTTATATGTGTAAAAGCAATAATATTTAAAAACAGTTCAGTCAGTGCAAAACCTTCGCACTCTTTTTTACATTCAACACCTCTAGAGAAATACTAAGAAAGAAATGGAGGAAGCCCCAGAGTGGGAAGGGGTCATTTGGTAGACAGTTTTCCTGAATCTGTTAGGGTTAGCAAGTGGGGGCAAGGAAGAACGGCGTGTGGAAGACGAAGGTACCATAATTTCCTTTAAGGCAATGAAATGCCTCTGTAGTCCCACCCCCTGTTTTCCTAATGCAAACTAATTCAGCTGATTAAAAAAGCCAAGTTGAGTGAAGGAAAAAGTGTTTTAATTAGTGCTAGCACATTAGTTTTAGTTTTTTCAAAAACTGCAGATTTTATTAATTGAAAACCTTTTGAATGGTCATGGAATGTCTGTGGTTGCATAAAACACACTTCATCCATCTACACAGCCACTGCTGTTTCCTAGAAAATTGAACATTTTTCTGCTTTTCATTCTGTATTATTTCATCGGTATTCTATGGGCTTAGTTTTAGAAAGTTCAGCTTTATTATATCTACAAATGAAAAAATGTCCCCCACAAATAACTGTCCTCCTCTTTCTTCTGTGAAGAAAAACAGTTTATTAAGCACACATCCTTGGAGGTGCAAAGTCTAAGAAGGAGTCTGTTGCAATGATTTGGTCTCTTGTGGGAAACCCTTAGGACTAGGTCACATGATGGATCATGGTATGCTGAGCCAGGGAGGGGTCAGGCTTGCTCTTTCTTAAGAACCCCTCTGAGAGACTAAGTAGGGGGTTCCAGGAAAGCTATGACCTTAGCTCATCCTAAGGACAGTTGCTCCAGTAACTTCACAACTTTTCACTACATCTCACATCTCTAATGGCCCCATCACCTCAATATTGCCACATTGAGGTGAAAGCTTTGGGTGGCAGATGCAAACAGTACCTGCTTATCCCTTGACATGAGAACGGGGATACTAGAACCCCTGAGTGAGAGTTAGGAAGGGCCCACTGTGGCTGCCAATCAAAAGAGCAGTATTCTTTCTATGGTATTCATTTCTTTGGTCTTCCCTTGTTTGAGTGGGTGCATCATGCCTGTGTGTGTGTATATGTGTGTGTATGTATGCATGCCTGTGCTCACATGTGTATTTATATAAGTAATTTAATAATAGCCATCTCCTGATGGAACAGCCTAGGATGCTGCATGTTGTCACAGTCCCACTCCGGTGTTGGAGTCCCAGGAAAGTCCTAGAGAACAGACAGACACTGGAATCCTGAAGGTTCTAACTCCAGCAAAGGGGCATTTCAGGAACAGGACAGATGAGTGAGTGAACAGGACATTGCCAGTGAGAATGAGGGTAAACAATTGAAAAGTAAAACATTCCTTCTGCCATGCCCTTTTATGGGGGCTGCCACCAGAAGGCGTGGCCTGGATTTGTGTTGGGTCCTCCACCTAAAATGATCCCTCACAGGTGTGTCCCAATGCCCGAGTTTGGGTTATCTTGGGTTGACAACCATGAGTGGCCATCACACTAGGAAACTGAGCCTAAGTTAATGAGTGAAATCACGGGCATTTGAGATGTTCCTAATCTCTTGCTATTGTTAAGTGTTGCAATGAATATCTTCGTCCATATGTAATTTCTCACACATGAGTACAACAATAGAATGCATTTCTAAGGGAGTCCCACGTTTAGTCACAAGGTGCAATGCACGATACTGCCTTCTCCTCCACCCTCTTCAAATTGGATTCCCAGCCCCTCTGCTAACGTATATAACTATGCTGTATAACAAATTAAAGAAGTATCCATAGGGTCATGCTAGATTGCCAGGAAAGCATGGTTATGTGTCCTTTGTACACAAATAGGTGGAAAGATAAGCTTGAAGAGACCAAGGCTGGAAACCGTGTCCTTGAGCTGGGAAGCATTGCCAAGCAGCTCTCCAGCAAAGTGCCTGCCTGTTAGATTTTTTTGTTGTTGTTGTTGCTTTTTTCTTTGACTTTGGAAACAAAGCATTTTTCCCCCAGTTTTGCTTATGAAGAAAGAATTAAGTTTGCAAAAAATGTGTTCAAGTTTGCTGAGTTAGAGGAACAGAGGGAGGAGGTGTCCACACTGTCTGCAGCCAAAGAATGCTGCAGAGATGGAGCGATAGTTGAGTAACGTTTTTAAAAGGCAGTTGTTGTTGTTATTATTATTATTATTATTATTATTATTATTATTATTATTATTATTATTATTTTGGTTTTCGAGGTAGTTATTTTAAAAGGACTAATTAACACGGGGAATGGTAACAGAGAAGGGAAAGGTGGGAAAGTAGCTGCTTGTGTGTGCTTGCCTGCGGTAGCCAGGAGAGGGCATCAAGCTCCTGGGAGCTGGGCTTTCAGGTAGTTAGGAGCCACCCTGTGTAGATGCTGAGAACAGAGCTCAGGCTCCCTGCAGGAACAGCATCTGCTCTTAACTCATCTCTCCAGCCACAAGACTAATATGTAAAAGAAAAAAAAATGATCTGAATGTGAGCTCAATTCTTGTCTGAAGGCAGGGATATAAACTGGGAAATGAATGTTTATGAAAAATTCTTTATTGGTTAGCATTTCATGAAAGGTACAGAATCCACTGTGGCTGGTTTAACCAGGAGGGAGTTTTTTAAAAAGTAGTGTAGAGAATGTCACCTGGAGTTACTGAGGAGAAAGAAAGGAAGGAACAAAGGAAGGAAGGAAGAGGAAAAGAAAGGAAGAAGCCTTTGCGGAGGTGCACGCCTTTAATCCCAGCACTTGGGAGGCAGAGGCAGACAGATCTCTGAGTTTGAGGCCTGCCTGGTCTCCAAAGTGAGTCCGAGACAGCTCAGGGCACACAGAGAAACCTTGTCTTGAACACACACACACACACACACACACACACACACACACACACACACACACACACGGGGGTGGGGGGGTGGGGGGTGGGGGGGTGGGGTGGGGTTTAATGCCAAACCATCTTGGATGACCTGAAGAGAGAGCACATAGCTATAGAAGACTATTGCAGCTGGGCGTGGTGGCGCACGCCTTTAATCCTAGCACTCGGGAGGCAGAGGTAGGCGGATCGCTGTGAGTTCGAGGCTAGCCTGGTCTACAAAGTGAGTCCAGGACGGCCAAGGCTACACAGAGAGACCCTGTCTTGAAAAACCAAAAAAAAAACCAAAAACAAAAACAAAAAAAAGAAGACTATTGCCTTGCCTCTTCTGAGACATGGAAACAACGTATTTCAGGGATAAGCTGAGACAGAAGTTGCCTCACATAAACCACACATCCCACAGTGGAGTTGTGCAACAGGGATTGTACACACTGCGGGGACCCGACCTCTGTCTTTCTTCCATACTCCTGCTACAACAGGCACTAAGATGGTAGAGCCTGAATCACCCCTGGGTGTCTAGCTTAAGGGGTCTAGGATGTGAGATCTTTATCTTTTTGGCTTCAGCAATATGGAAGGCGGCATACTTGAATGAGATTTTCTGAGAATACCTGCCTCACTAATGACTTCATGTCAAGAGAAACTTGAGAGAAAAGCACAAGGAAATTACAAACACCAATAATAGCCATTTCTTTGCCAGTATCAGCACGTATTATAAATTTCCCCAGATACCAACAGGCCTATTGTTTGTTTGCTTGTCTTTATTTTTGTTTTCCAAGACAGGGTTTCTCTGGGTAGCCGTGGCTGTCCTGGACACTATTTGTAGACCAGGCTGGCCTTGACCTCCCAGAAATCCATTTGCCTCTGCCTCCTTGAGTGCTGGGATTACAGATGTGCACCATCGCACCCAGCGAGGCCTAGTCTGGGAACAGAACTCAGGTTCCCTGTGGGAACCATTTTTCTCTAAAATCTCCAATATTATCCTTAGAGTTTTGTTACTTGCAGGAGGCAGCAAAGATGAAAGTAGCCTCACACTGTTTTTTCTATGTGATTAGAGGCAGATAATATTGCTTTAGCCATGATTAGAATGACAATAGAAGGCCCTGAAACCGTCAATATGAAGGCAGAATTGAATTCTAAGCGTGGTTATCCAAAAGAAAATGACAGTTGATTTTCTGGTACTACGACAGAATTGTCACGAGGATGTTGATAAAAATCAATGGCTATAAACACATCTAAATGATCAAAATATCAATTTAAATATGCAGCTAAGATCTCAAAAACATGAAACGCTGAAGGGGGGGGTGGGCGTGTGTTTCTTGCTGACCCTTCCACCCACAGGCTGGCTCCGCTGGTGGTGTAAGGGGAGCGGGAGGTCAGATTACAGTCCTCAGGTACAGAAGCCAGACACAAATCCCTGACATACCCTCAGGGCCGCAAAGGGCCACACCCATAATGAAAGTGTAGGTTAGAAAACTGCCTGTTAGCACGGCAAGGTGCTACGCTTTGGCTAGGGAAAACAAAACAAAGCAACACAACTTTGCTTGGAGAATTTATCGCCATGTTGCTATCTTAGAGACCAAAACAGCTGGCATGGGGTGGCCTAAGATACTTCATTAGCAACTGGGGAAGTATATTTTGTCTCTCCTACCACACATTTGTAATCTTCCTCGTGTGCCTTAGAGTTTGAACAAAGGGGTTCTGCTATTCTTTTGATAGCTAAGGTTTTCTTTCAGAGCTGCCCATTATTTAACTCCCTATGCATTGGAGTCAGGGGACCATTCCTGGCAAGTTGATCCCTAAGGGGTCAGACCTGTAGTTACGGATGTGTGGGTCGGGGGTGGGCGTGGGGGTAGGGATGACAAAATGGTGCAGACACTACAATTTCTACTGTCATAACTCGTGGGTCCTCCTGAGCGAGTTTTCTAATGTCTTTCTTAGGGATGATGCTGTCCCTTAATGAAAAGTTCACATCACATATTTTATCACAGGAGGCATCCTCAATCAATGTTAGGCACCCATGGGGAGTAACCCCCACTGAGGGAATCACTTTCCAAGTCACTGTACTCTAGACCTTTAAACTCCGGTACTATAAAGCCCAAGTAAACTTAGGACTTTGGCTAATAGATTATAATTTTAAATTTTCTCTGACTTTTACAGAAAATATTAGGTAGTTAACATACCTTTTCACATTTGATTAGTCACAAAGCAGACACCACCTCACGCTTCTCTGGGCTCACAAACAATTCCTTGAATGCCAGATGTGAACTCACTCACTATTTCAGGAGTTTCTGATGTATTTTCAACATCTAGAAGGTAGCAGGCATGGAATATTTGTCTTGATCTCACCTCAAGTGGGAATAACATTACACAAGCCAGCAGCACCACCAACGGAAGTGATGGGTGTCTCGGGGTCTGTTTTATCATCTCACTTACTCTGTCTTTCTCAACCAAAAGTTACCTGGAGCTTGTCTGTAATTCTGCAGTGGTGAAACTTCCTGGTCTCCCAAGGCAGCACATTCTTGCTGTAGGCTCCATGCCTCTGAGCACTTGATATGGATTAATATTTTCCCTCACCTTATTTTGGGGCCAGATAGGAATTTCCTTGGGTCCCCTTTTAGCAGATCCACAAATTCTTAATGAATGACTAGATTATATCGAGCACCTCCAGTGACTGCTGTTACAAAACATTAAAGAGAAGTTGTATTCTTTCTGGAAAGAGTGGCTAAAATCCTCCTTACATACTTTTGAATCCCCAATTCCCTCCTTAGACAATTCAACAATGTATTCCTCACCCCCTCTCCTTGTGCTAGATTTAGTCTCTGAAATTCTTTATGTTTTCAGAGCAAAGGCACTTGGGTTCTCAGTTCAATTCTTTGAAAACAAATGCCCTCCAGCTGGAAGAACCAGCATCTTAGGAAGTCAGCCAGTGGCCTTCTGTTGTCATGTCACAGGTGTTGACTAGCGGCCACCACCCTGTAATAGCGTCTCTTTTCACCCCAGATGATCTATCAATTTATCTGCATGACAATATTTTCAATAAAAAGATACCTGCATATAAAGAACAACTCATTTCAATATCAATTCACATATCAATAAATTATAAAAACTAACTAACAAACCAAAAAACCAAACCACAGTTCTTTCCACCTTACACTTAAGTTTATAATACTAGGTAAATGCATATTCTGAAGAGAGACTATATTTAAATAAATGCCTAAGTGGTCCTCAATAGAAACTAAAAAATCTTTGAGAGTGTCATTGTTCATTTTTATAATAGCTATAACTCACATACTATAAAACTAACTATTGAACAATGTATAATTCAATGGCTTTTTCTATATTCATAATCACCAACTCTATCAGATTTCAAAATATTTCCATCACCTCAAAAACAAAACACTTTACCCAATGGGAGTCATTCCCCGTTCTCTTCACACCAGCCTTTGGCAATCCCTTATCTGTTCTGTCTCTATGGGTTTGCCTATTCTGTGTATGCCATATAAATGCTCTGGTAATTAGCCTTTGGTGATTTGTTTATTTCACTTAGCACCATGTTTACAATGCTCATCTGTATTGAAACATATGTCAGCACTTCATTTTTTTTATGCCCCCACAAAAGAAGTTCATTGTGGCAAAAGAGACTAGAATATGTCTCCTCTGAAGCTGAAGGGTAGCAGAGTGAAGAGAGTTCCCCCCCTCCTTGTTTGCCTAAGAGCAAAACACACATTCACAAAGATGCACCCCTCCCTTCTCTCCCAGAAATGACAGAAACTCATTGCTGGAGTTGCCTGTAGGTCCTTATCTTGGGCGTC
The DNA here is from genome assembly GCF_964271855.1 of Acomys minous. Lineage (NCBI taxonomy): Eukaryota > Metazoa > Chordata > Mammalia > Rodentia > Muridae > Acomys > Acomys minous. The sequence continues at coordinate 108,512,449 of NC_140483.1, read as the reverse complement.
CAGCCAGAGGAAGTTACATAACAAAGTTACTAACCCAGTCTTACCCAAGGCTGGTTCCCCAGCTCTTTTGCTACCTCCAAGCCCATAGATGCTTTCTTTGGTCTTGCTGCTTCCCTGCTAAAAGTTGAAATTTAAATTTGATGTACAAAAGACAGAAGGGAATATGTCTATCTTTTTAGAGTTTCACGCAGCACACTGATCTCTGGTTTTGTTTGTGTTAGTGTATAATTAATATCTTTCGTTTTTTGGTTTACGATGCTGAGTGCATTAGAGTTTTGCATTATCTTTGCGTGGGTTTATCCTGGGCAATATGAGTTTCATGTGTTGGTAAATTTTATTAGTGTCTTTTGTTATATGAACCTGTCCCAGCTACAGACTTAGGGATGCTGTCAGGGAATAATAATCCCTCCCTCATGGCAGTATTTTACTTACCTATTTATCAGTTGCTAAACAGTAGTTTTTTTTTTTTTTTGCCATTTTTGTTTGTCTATTATCAACACTGCTACTATGGATATTCAGTCACAGGTCATTATGTAGGAAGCCTTTTTTATTTCTTCTGGATATATACATACATATATATGTATATATATATGTATATACACACACACACATACACAACACACATATATATATGAGCAGAATTGCCATGTCATATGGTAGCTTGATATTAAAGTTTTGTAGAACTACTAAACTGTTTCCAATTAGGTGCATTTTATGTAACACCAGGAAGTTTGAATGTTTCAGGTTTTTCCCACCCTCACAACACCAATTACTTATTTTATTATTTGTTTTAATGTATGTGATATGGTACTCTGCTGTCTTTTTGATGAGCAGTATTGAGCACATATTCAGGTGCTCATTTCTATTGAAATACCTTCTTTGAATAATTATCTGTTTAAGTGTGTGTGTTTTTAATTAGGCTGTTGTGCCATGAGAACTCTTTTATAGATATAACTTCCTATATAATAAATATGAGTTCTTACAGACAAAAATCTCTGCATTGTCCATATAAGTCCCTATATTATACATAGGAATCCTATATTGTAGATATGAGACATATATTTTGTATATAAGCTCCTGTATTATAGATATAAGTCCCATATTATAAATAAACGTCTCTAGCCTATAGAAACAAGTCTATATTGTAAATAGAAGTCCTTGTATTATAGACACAAGTCTTTATATTATAGATATTAGTCTTCTGCACTACAGAAACAAATTCCTACATTATAGACATGAGTCCCTATAATACAAATGTAACTCAGTTGTTAGAAATATGACTTGTAACCATATTCTCCTGTTCTGTGGGTTGTTTTAAATAGTGATTCAAGTTTAAGAATGCTTGGTTATTCAGGAGTTAAAGCTTTCAGGAGTTGAATCCTTTCTTCTGGATCTGTTCCAATTAGGGAAGACTGGTCATCATGGCACACTCTAAAGAGAGTGCACAGAGAAAAGAAAGCATGGTGACGATCAGGGAGTAACGTGGTCCATGAATGCAGACAAACAGAATAAATGCATGTATTTACTCCCTGTTTGTAGCACTCCTCTTGCTTGTGTCCCTCTGCTGGCCTTTGAAAGAAGAAGCATTCATATCAGGGCACTATGGTCCCTGGGGAGCTGGGGCCCTTAGAAAGGTGTGGCTGCTTCTACAGTTCTCTCTAAGCTGTTTCTGCCACTCCACTGCTCTGAGGCATTTCCACTACCTTATGGGAGTCTGCAGCATTTTCACAGTAAGAAGCAGTTTTCTGTTCTGTCTTTACACCTGAGACCCACTGACTTAGGGAGGAAGGAACAGCTGTATTTTCAGCTTGATTTTGACACTGTAGCGCTTTCACCGGTCCTGGGTATCTGTGTTATGGATGCTCATTTGGAGTTTGTTCAGGGAACTCATACTCACACTCCTGATCTTACAGCAGTCGTCCCAGCATGGTTCCCTGTCTCATTAATTAAGCACAGAGCTGGAGTGGGACAGACCTGAGGCTGAGAGGGAGCCAGGCTGCACATCAGATCAACTGAATTCACTGCAGAGATCCCAGGACTGGTGGGTAGTCCTAGCCTGGCTGCCCGCTTTTACACATTATTTATGCCAGTCCATTTTGCAAGTGAAGTTTGATATAGTCCTTTCTATGTCCTGAGTGCTGAAGCATAGAAAAGAAATCTGAGTGGTTAAAAAAAAAAAAAAAAGAATATGGGAAGAATCAAAAGACTTGTAGTAGAGACTGCAGCGGAAACACAGAAATCAAGAAGGAATATGCATGAAGAGAGCACGCTGGGTGAAGAAAGAACAAAGGGCAGCGAGGCTCTCTCCTCACTTTGTAACTGAATATAATCAGCACTCTAATGTTACATGCGCAGAGCTGCCCGCCTCCTAGGGTTACGCAGCTCACTTTCCCCTGCTGTGCACACACCGGAGACGATTGGGGCGTACGTGCCATACACATATGGATCCAGGCATTTACTAACTGTTGGGGCATCCAGAGAGTTTTGAGACTGTGAGTGCCTCCACTAGAGAAAATGGAAAGGGGAATAAAAAAAAAAGCAGAGCCTCGAGAAATGTCTCAGAGGTTAGGAGCACTCGCTGAGCAATTGTGAGGATGGGAGTTGATGCTTCAGCACTCGCATAGTGAAAGGCCAGCTCCAAGAAAGGGTAGTGACAAACTGATGACTGGGGCTTGCTAACTTGTCACTTGGTGAAGAAAACGTTGGCCAAGAAAACATTCTGGGAGGGTCAGAGATGAGGCCATCTAACGCCTTTGTCTGGCCTCAGTGTGCCTATGGAGCACATACTCACACATTTGCTTGCATAGACACAGACACACATTTTCTTAAATTAGAAGATTGAGGGAATATCTAACTGGTTGCTAGAGCAAAATGCCCCAAATTGGGAAATTTATACCTGGAAATTTATTATCAATTAAAAAAAATAAGAAAAAAATACTTTAGGAAAGAAAAAAAAAAAAGAAAAGAAAAGAAATGCAAATGTGTTGCTCATAGTTTATTCTAGAGGACAGGGAGCTTCAGTTCCAGGCATTAGGGGGTTCAGTGTCTGGTGAGGGCCTATTTCCCCACAGACACAGTCTTATAGATGTATCTTTCCATCGAAGAAAGGGAAATCAAACCCTTTTGGTCTCCTTTATACGGCGGGCACTAATGCCATTCCTGAGGGTTCCATCCTCGTGAGAGCAGTCAGCCCTGCAAAACCCCCTTCTCTTGGCGCCACTATACTGGGAGTTAAGTTAGGGAGGAGTGCTACAAGTATTTCCAGAGAATTACTGTGGACAATAGCGGCTTAGCCTAGTTTGGAGAAAACAATCTGCATGCCTAAGATGCCATCCACGCTACTGCATAGTATTCGCGCGCACATGGTCTTTTCTCCACATATATAAGCACTTTCGCAATCTGCTTATGTCACACAAGAAAAATGAAGTTGTTCTACTAGTTGGTTGAAGGTCCGGGATCTAACTTACTCTGTCCCAGACACAGGGAGGAAGGCCAGTGGTGTTTAGATGGCTGTGCGTGCTGGAAGGGAATGATCCATGCCACCTGTCTAAGTTCCTTTGGGAGTCACACGGATGCTGTTAGAGCTTCCAGAGTAAAGAGAGCCATCTAAACCACTGCTCAGGACCAAACCATGTCTGTCGTAGTGTAAGGGCGTGTTTGTTTTTCAGCGATGTTGTGTTCTGATTCCCCAGTTCGAATGGATTGAAGGCCGTTGCCTGGAAGGAGCCCGAGTTAGCCTGTGTCATGCTGCTGGGATAGGGTGACCCCTTTAACCTGGTAAAGGGGATGGATGTCTGTGTCTAGACTTTGAAAGGCTAAATGATAGATTCCACGAGTGGGCCGCTCTGTACAGCATCGCCCCCGCCCCTCACCCTGCATTATGATTCTTTCTCCTGCCGTTTCTGCTGCAAGGATTCCAGCCAGTGGGTTGTTTTATTCCCTTCCCGCTTTATTCTTCGAAAGGGTTCCCTTCATAAAATGATATCCTCCCGCCTGCATGAAAAACAATGGTGGGGAATGCCGAGAAATCTCTTTGCAGTGTGAGTGGCTGGATGGTAGACTTCAGCCAAGGACTGTACAGCTCTGGCCACTGCAGATGTGTGTCAGGGTCAGTGTCACTCTCTCAGCATGTATGGGAACTCCAAACCAAATCACACAGCGAAACATGAGCTGCTAGCATAGTTTTATGAATGCAAGTATTTCTCAGCTTTCTGCTTTTATCTGTGCTTAAATTTTTTTTTTTTTTAGTTTTCAAGATTAGATTGTCAAATGTAAAACTTTGATTTTTTAACATATTAAAAAAGCATTTTTATTTTCTTTTGCAATTTATAGCCACAGTGTTCTTACCCATGTCTTTTTTTCCCCATATATTTATTTATTTACATGTGGTGCTTGAAATTCAACCCAGAGCTTCCCCTTCTGAGCCCGTGCCTGCCTGCAGCCCCCATCTACGTCTTTGTGAGAGTTTCACATGCGTACATGCATCGGTCTCCCAGTGGAATCCTGGCGGGCCCATCATTTTTCAGAGGGGTGCCTCTGGGGTTCTCGGTTCTGAAACCCAGGCCCTTCGCACTTACCACACCATTTCACCTTCCAGTTGCGATTGGCGTCAACTCCGCGGCAGTGAAACCTAGAGTTTCTTGACCTTGTCTTTCTCCAGAATCGATCCTAGACACAAATAAAACATCCGGCTGAGAGCAAGGTGCTGAAAAGGTATTCTAGTTTTATTTTAGTTGATGTGATAGAGAGATCCTGACAAGAGGAAACTGGGAGGAGAAATGGTTGGTTTGGTTGCAACTCCAGGCTGCAGTCTATCACTTTTGGGGAAGTCAAGGCAGGAACTCAAGCAGCGAGTCTCATTAAGCAGAGGGTAAAACCATCCTTGCTTGCTTGTTTAACAGTTTTTTCTTCTCTTTCGCGGTCCAGGGCCTGGTCCATGAAGCGGTACCGCCTGCAGTGGGCTCGGTTTCCCTACATGACTTAATGATTAAGGCAGCCCCCACGGACATGCGCACAGGCCAACCTCTGCTAGATCCTAGGTGATTCTAGATTGAGAGTTAAAACTAACCAGCACGGTAACAGTTCAACAATCCGTGGCTGCTCATTCTTGCCGACTCCTCCCCCTCTGAAGCAGGTTAACATTGAAGGTGGTGTGGAAGCCTGCACGCATGTTCAACGCTGTCCTCCTCCTTCCCTTCCTCCCTCCCTCCCTCCCTCTCTCCCTCCTCCCTCGCTCGCTCAACCTCTTCTGTTCAGTATGTGTAACTGGATATCTGACTGGAGCCACAGATGCGGATCTGTATTGTTCTTACTGAAACACAGCATGGAATTAACATTAAACTTAAATAAAACAAACCTAAATTAAAAATGCCAAAAACAAAACAAAACAAAAGAAAACAAACTAACTAGCACAAAGGCTATCAGATGCCTTTTAGTTGCCATGGGGTAAAGGCACCGCATCACTTTGGGGTGAGTTCCTCCAAGCACAGACCAGCTAGGAGAAGTCAGAGATGAGCCTTATCCTGACCCAGCCTCATGCTCTGCTTTCTGACACCATCCTGCATGTCCTATACTTTTGGCCTTTTTTTTTCTTAGACAACTGGATACAACGTTTTTTTTTTCACCTCTACTTCCCTTGGCTTATCTTTATAGACAAATTGAATAGGTTATATTAGGCTACTGAATTTTATTAATTTATTTGGAATGAGAAATCTGTATTTCTATGGAATTTTATGCAAAAGGTAATTATGAAAGGGATTGAGGAGGAAGCCTCTTGGGTGTTTCCATTGTGAATCCTGAGATTGTGAAAGATCAGCCAGCCCTAGTATACACCTTTAAACCAAGAGCTTTCTGTACACAGGAATTAATAAATTAACCCTAGATCAAGAGGCAGAGCAAGAAACCAGCTGACAAGGATTAAAGAGTAGGAGTGACTTTGGGTTGAAGGGTATTTAAAGCAGCATGGATAAGAAGAAAGGGCTTTTGGGCTTTGAGCTAGCAAGCTCTTTGGTGTTTAGTTTTTTTGCCTTTTCCTCCTGAGCTGTCCGCTGAGCTAGTGAGCTTTTGGGGCTTTTTCCTACGAGATCTGAGCTGAGTAGGAAGGTCAGCTGGGTGCTTTCTCTGCCTCTCTCAGCTAGCAGGTTTTCACCCCTGCATCTGGCTCCTGAGTCTTTATTGGTAAAATTGAATGTTTGGGATTTTCATTTTTAAAAACAACACTCACACCTCTTGAATTCATTAGTAGTGGGCTGACCAGCAAACTCCTTTCCTGGCTCATCACTTTCTGATGACCTTTTCAGTCTCCTTCTCAATTGGCTAGGCAGAGCAACTTACATGTGTCCAGGTAAAATGGTATCCATCCACGTTAAACACAGGCATGATATAGAAATACAGATGGTTCAACATTTTCCTCATGGCTGGGTCAGTCTTCGAGGTCAGAAGGGCCTGATAGACAAAGGAGACAGACATTTCCTTATGGGTGGATACCAAAAGTGAGTTTAAGGGAAAACAAGTGCGGAAAAATCCTTTCTGTTCAGAGAAAGACCATACGTGCTGGGCTGAAAAGTAACCAGCTAAGGTGAACTGTAATCTCTGAATGAGAATTTTGATTGCCAATATCGCTGGCAATAATACCAATATTGATATTTTATTATCAATAATAAGAACACTATAGCAACAAACAATGATAATTCTTGATTATCAATTTATCAGCAGAGCTGGTTGAACAGAGTAAATGAATGATTTCTTACAGTGTTTCATCTCTGGCTAAATGAGAATTAGCTTTAGGCTAATGAAAAAGTAACAGTTATAGGGAATTTTTTTTTTGTAGTGCTGAAAATGAAAGCCAGGACCTTGTACATTATACATACTAGGTGAATACTTTTCCTCTATTCTGCATTCTAGACACATTTATATAAACCTAAGTGTACATGTGAATATATGACTAAGTATATATGTGAATGCATATGCATACATATTTTACTTTTAGATTCTATTTGATTTTAGACCAAATAATTAGCTACACGGTGTCGATGGCCTTCAATGGCGACATGTCACATGCTTGTAAGGTGACAGCCTCCGGCCTCGGAACTTACCCTGTTCTCTCCTTGGAAAGTTTAATGGGTGACACATCTTTGTCACCTTATTATAGCTCCTTTGGGGTCTTGTTCTGTATGTGCACACTCATGTCTGTGAAGGTGCACATGGGTGCACGTGTGTGCGGGGGTCAGGGGACAATGGCAGGTATCATTCCTCAGGTGCTGGCTAGTGAGTTTGAGGGATTCGCCTGCCTTTTCCTGAGGGCTGCGATCACTTGTGTGTGCCACCTGTATACACCAAGCAGTTATATACGTTAGGCTCCAAGGACTGCATCCAGGTTCTTGTGTTTACAGGGCAGGTACTTCTCAGGGAACTGTTTTCCCAGCCAGAGATCTTGCTCTTATGCTTGTGTTTTCCTTAAGTTTGATGCCACAATCCGAGAACATTGCGTTCTAATTTTGGACTCAAATAGAACACCACAGTGTATACTAAATCAGGTTGAGAGAGTAGACATTTTAAAACACATTTATATGAAGTAGAATTGCTTGAATAGTTCTTTTTGATGCATGCTTGTCACTGTGTGGAATATCTTGGGAAAACACAGGAAATTTCTAACAATGGTTGTCTCTGGGGAGTTGGACGGGAACACGATGTGTGGGAAGGAGTCTTTTCATTTAATACCCGTTTAGGCTATTTGAAAAAAATTAACATACTAAGAGTGTAACTCAGAGTATCTCTTAAAAATAGTTCTACATTATTAATGTGTGATTGACATTAAAAAGGCGTACATATTTAATGCATACTGTTTGCTTAATTTAGAGGTAAGTATACCCTGTGAAAACATCATCATTATCTGTGCTGTAAACATATCCATGGCCTTATAAAGCTTCCTCTTGTGCTCTTTATTGTGCCTTGTGTAGTAAGAACACCTAAGACAAGGCATAGGCTTTTAGCAAAAGTTAAAGGATGCGATACAGCACTGTTAACTGCAGGCACTATTTGCTGTGGCTGGACTCTAGGACGTTCGAGCTGAAATTTACACACTGTTAACAACAACGACCGTTGCTCTTGTTCTGGTTTGCTGTCTATTGATGTGGCAAACACCCCGACCTAAAGCAGCTTCTGGAGGAAAGGGTTTATTTGGCTTTTACTTCCATGTCGCAGTCTATCACTGAAGATTGCTTAAGAAGAGGAGCCTGAGCAGGAACCTGGAGCAGGGGGCCTCAGAACAATGCTTTTGGGGCTTCCTTTCAACTCCCTGCCTGATCAGCTTGCTTCCTCATACAACCACCAGCCCCGATAAGCCACCACCCACAGTGGGCTGGGCCTGTCTGCACCAATCACTAGTCAAGCAGATGCTCCTCACATTTGCCTCCAGGACAGTCTGATCCAGGCAATTCCTCTCAGGTTGTATTAAGTTGACAAAAACTAGCCAGCTCACCGTTCTCCCTACCTAGTCCTATAGCAGCATGCTCGGGTGCTCTGTATTCGATCGCTAATTATTTTGCTCCCTGAGGTCTGCTTACAGATACTCACATACCCCCAAATGATGTTTGTAAACTTGCCTAAGAAATTATCCCCGTCTGGCTGAATAGAAGGCCTTCACCTGGGCAGGGCAGAAGTGAGGGGCAGAGCTAAGGGGCTTTGGGGGACAGAAGGATCACAGAAAGAGACAGGGAGAAGAGAAAGGAGGAGAGCCTCCATGGGATAGGTAAGGAACCACAAGGACCAGGAGGAGTGAACTTTGAGAATAGCATGGAAAGAAGTGGCCCAGGTGAAGAGCGTAGGCAAGTATTCATGGGGATAGTGGATGAGAAGTAGCCCAGATAGGAATGATTAAAGCCAATGGCATGGTGCTGAGAGATAACAAGGGAGATTGGGGGGTAATAGCTGCCTGGCCGCAGGTAAAATGAGGCTTATTTAAATACCAATAGGGCAGCTGGTGCTGAAGCTAAGAGCTCATGACTCGAATCACACGTACAACAGAAAGGAGTGCTCCGAGAATGCCTTGAGGCTTTTGAAACTTCGAAGCCCTCACCCATGACATAATTCCTCCAGGAACACCACACCTCCTCCATCTACTCAAATGCCTCCACCAAACTGGCCTTAAGAGCTCCTCACCACCTAGGGTGGCCTCTGCTTCCTGAATGCTAGGATTGCTAGCGTGCAGTACTACACCCTGCTTAGTGGTGCTGGGAACTGAACCAAGGCCTTTTGTACGCTACCCAAGCACTTTGTCAGCTGAGCTACACATCCCCAGCCCATAATTCTTATAAATGTTTTTGCTGTTAACCACTTATTATTCACACATGCACTTTCCCTGTCTGCTGTTTAACTTCTCATGTTGTCGATTGTTTCCTTTGCTACATAGACATTTTTCTATTTTGATGTGCAGTTCTAGTTATTTTGTTGCCTGAGCTTTTGGTGTGATACCCAAAACCTCAAAGGTTATAGCAAGCAGCTTCTCCTGTCATTGGAGTTTTATGGCTAAAGTTTTAGATGTAGGTCTTTTGCCCATTTTGAGTTGATTTCCATACAGGATTCAATAGTCTAATTTCAATCATTTACATGTAAAAATTCAGTGTCTCTAGCATCAGTCACTAAAGAGACTATCAGATTTCTTTATTCCCTTGTTGAAAGCTAGTTCTCTATCTTTCTATCTATTTCTGGGGCTTCTGATTCTATCTTATTGGTCTTTGTTTCTGTTTCTATGTCAACATGATATTGTATTGATTACTAATTGATTAGCTTTAAAATATATCTTGAAAGTCTTGTTATATAGCCTGAGGCTTCAAATTTGGTTTCTAAAAATGATTTATCTACTTTAATCCTATATGTGTGTTTTGCCTGCATGTATGTATGTGTGCCATGTGGATGCCTGGTGCCCACTGAGGCCAGAAGAGTGTGTTAGATATGCTGGACCTTGAGCTATCAGTAGTTGTCAGCTTCCATGTGGATGCTAGGAACTGAACTTGGACCCTCATTATCCACTGAGCCATCTGTCCAGCCCCAGTGCTTCAGAATTGTAACCCTCCTTTCTCAGCCTCCTGAGTGTTGGGACTATAGGAGCATGCCACCATGCTCACATTGCAATGCCACTTTATGTTTTTGGTTGTGAATCTAGCCTTTAATGGCTGAGCCATCTCTCCATTTATATCAGGAAATGTGCTGCTTCCAAATCTTTCAGTATTGCCTTATCCAGTCAGTTATTTTTTATTTTTATTTTTTTTTGGTATCATATCATAAGGACTTTTAGTCTTTATTTCTGAGGAGAATGTTATTGAGGTTTTGCTATGCATTATGTTAAATTTCTGTATTGTTTTTCACATGTGGGTGTTTTAGCAATATTCTTTTGATTCATGAACATAGGCTATCTTTCTGTATACTTTTATCTTCTTCAGTTTCTTACATCCATACTTTATAATTCTTAGGGTACAAATCTTTTAATTCTTTGGTTACATTTGTTTCTATTTTTTGATACTGTTGTAAGTGACTTTTTTTCTAGCTAGGTTATTATTTGTAAATAGGAATTTCTAGGTTCTGTGTGACTTTGTATCTTTATCTTTGTATCTTTGATAACTTCATTTATAAGTTGTGATCATTTTTTGTGTCATTGTGTGTGTAATATGTTTTCCACACATGGAATCATGTCATCTAGAAGTGAGGTGACTTTACTTTGTCCTTTCTGATTTATATACTTTTTGTTTACTTTTCATATCGGCTTACTTTTCTAGTACTTTCAAAACAATGCTGAATTAAGGTGGTCAGAATAGGCATCCTATGTTGTGTTAGATCTTAGTGCAAAATCTTTCGGCTATTTCCTGTTAATTATGATATTAGTAGGGGATTTTCCATAAAAGGCCTTTATTATGTTGAAGAACTTTCCTTCTATTCCCAAACAATTTTTTCAAACAAGGATGCTCTTTCTGTTATTGTGACGATCATGACATTACTATCTTCCAGTTTGTCAGTGTGATGTAGTCCACTGATTGATTTGTATGTTTTTAAAACTTGCCTTGCATGCCAGAAACAAATCCCATTTTATCATGGTATATACTCTTTCAATGTGTTGTTGTGTCAGACTTTATGGAAGATTTTGCATTTGTGTTCATGAGAGATGCCAGCTTCTGATGATGTCTTTGGTTCAAGTGTTAAAGTGATGTTGGCCTCATAAAATTTACTTGGTGATATTCTCTGTGGTTGTTTTTTGAAGAATAGTTTTGGACTGACAAGATGGCTCAGTGAGGAAAACTGCTTGCTGTGTATGCCTGACAATCTGAGTTTGGTCTCTGTATCCCACAGTGGAAAGAGAAGACCACTCCCTAAAGCTGTATTCTGACTTCTATGTTTGATCGTGGCATATGTGCACATAAACAAGCACGTGCATGTGTGTGTGTGTCTGTGTGTGTGTGCACACACACACAGGCAATAATTCTTTGATTTGTGAATTCAGTTGTGAAATAAACTGATCTTGAGATTTCTTTGTTGGAAGCTTTCCAGTTACTTTTTCAGTATCTTTATTTGTTATTGATCTGGTCAAGCATCAATTTCTTTATTATCCAGTTTTAGCAAATTATGTTTTCCCCCCTAGGAATTCACCCTAGTTAAATCATAGGTAATTTTCCATTGTTATCCTTTTAATGTCTGATATTTTTATTGTAGTCATCATTTTGATTTGCTATTTTGTCCTTTCGTATCTTTTCTTTTTCTTAGGCTAGAAGTCAATTGATTTTGCTTCTCTTTCCAAAAAGCCAATCTAGTTTTATGCAGGTTTTTTTTTTAATCTTCCTGTTTTTCTGTCCTCCATTTATTTTGATCTCTAGTATTTTGTTCTGTCTGCTAACTTTATGTTTAGCCTGGTGTTTTCTGAATGACTGAAGCATATCTTAGCCGATTTGGTGGTGGTAGGCTCTTTCTTCTTAGAGCTCTGGAGAATGAACCCTTGCACATTGCCAGGCAAGCATTGTGTGGCCAGCTACAACCCCAGCTTTGCTTTCTTCCTGGTGTAAGCATGTATTGTAACATACACTGTTAGGACTGCTTCTGGTGTATTTCAGAGGTTTTCGTATATCATACTTACACTGTCATTTGTCAAGGAATACATATGTATGTTATGATACAGGCTTACATTTGATTGTTTATTTTGAGGCATAGTTTTACTCCATGGCCCAGGCTGGCCTCCAGCTCACCAGGACCCTTCTTTTTCAGGCTTTTATAATACAAAGTCTTTTCACATTTCTCTATTCACATTATTAACCTGTCAATTATTAAGAAAGTCTTTAAAATTCTATTTTCAGCAAGTATACAAAGTATGGGAAGGAATAGTATAGTTATGCTTAGTATATTTGCCAGATGTTTAAGACAAATTGTGACATACAGAACCAATGACCCCTTTGTCACTTCCTGGTCTCAATTTCTTCCTTCCCACCAAGGCAATCCTTATCCTAAGTATGAAATTATCATTTCCATGCAATTTTGCATATTTTTGCTATAAATACAGATTAATAAGGAATATATAATACTGTGTATATGCTCTAAAGTGTAATGGAAATAGGATTGTGGTGTATCAATATGTAGCCTCATTTTTCTCAGTGTATTTTGCCACTTGATAATTTGAGAGTTTATTAATTACAGCTGTTAAGTGGTATTCTAGTATGGGTCAATACCTCATATTCCTTATTTTGTTGAAGGACAGTTAGGTTGCACTGTCCATTTTAAGTTGCAATGAATGTTCTTCCACAGTTCTTCCACATATGTGTATTTATTCTTTTCACTAAAATTTTATTTTGAGTCTGGATCTCATGTTTATGTGTTGTATTAAATATAAAAAGATCTAAACTTTATCATAAAATTAGCCTATAATCATATGGCAGTATTATAATCAATAAAAACACAGATACCTGTATGTTTTAGAATAGCCTTATTTAACCTGGGACTGGGCAGATATTAAGACCCTAAAGCATGCTTGTCATTTACCAGCCCCCATCCCAAGCCACCTGTTTTAATCATCCTTATCTGGGCTACTTCCCACCCATGATCCCCAAATTGCTAATGTTCTCCATCTGGACTACTTTGCTTCATCCTCGGCATCCAGCCACAGTCTTTCCATGCTAACCCATTGCAACCTCTTCTTCCTTCTTCCTCTTCCTGTCCCTATCTCTTCAACCTCATGATCCCTGACCCCAAGCCTGCGACCTGAAACTCTGCCTCTCCTCCGCCAAATCCCAAGCTTCAGCATTTTTTATTAATCAATCAACTTTAAATAGGTAGAGCAAGGGCGCATGTATGTGTACATGAGAATGTGCTCATCTGGGCAGCAGCTAGATCTTGGGAGCCAGTAATTAGCATCAGAATATATAGGACCAGTCATGTGTGCGCATACGCGCGCGTGCACACACACACACACACACACACACACACACGTACACATGCGTGCACCTGTGTATGTGGGTGTTTTTGTGTATGTGTATGTGGCTGCCAGAGGTCAACCTCAGTTGTCACTCCTCAGGTGCTATGGTTTTTGAGCCAGCGTGTCTCTTGAACTGCCAAGTGGGCTAGGCTAGCTGGTCAGCAACTCTGGGGATATGATTGTTTTTGCCTTTCCAGCATTGAGACCTGCATAATATGGCATTTAAAAATGTTTTTATTACTTTAAAGATTCATTGACAATGGGACAGGTTAACTCCTGGCAACACCCAGCCTATCTCAAAGAGGTTGGTGAGCATCAAAGATAAGAACCTCCTTATGGAGATGGATTTAAATGTGGCAAACTAGCCACTGAGCAAAAAGTCCTCATTTCTGCCACAGACAGAATTCTGCCTAAAAAAAAAAAAAAAAAAAAAAAAAAAAGGCAAGCTTGGATGCAGGCAGAGTTGATGGCCAAATTCTGCCAAGACAGGGTAAGCAAGTCCTCAATAGTTCCTGCCTCACAAATATGTCTGTGAGATATATTGGACTAGAAAGATGAAGAAGATGCTCCAACATTATAGAGAGTTTTGGGTGACTACTCAGGCAGCAAACTGTTTCTGTCATGTTTTCATTTGGAAAGCTAGTAACCTGCACTCCCGGCGTACTCAGATAATCAAGTTTACTCCTTCTCAAGTCTCTGAGGGAATTGAAGACCAGGTAGCTTAGCTTTACAATGAAGCTTAGTTGTTTAGGGGTTAACATGTTTTTAGCTCTAGATAGGTGTTCTAAGTTGATAATGACAATATGTGATGGAGATTGATATACATTCAGAAATTTAGATGCACCAAGATAGGAAAGATGTCTTCTTCAGGGCTGTCAAATACAAATAGCTAAAACACTAAGAATGTAACATCTATATAATTCCTGTTGTGTCATGGTTCTTCTTTCTATAGGTAATCTATTCTATATATGTGTAATAATATAAATATATATGTAAAAAATTAAATTAAAAAGAAAAAGAAAAAAATAAAGAGAGTCAAAGAAGAAATAAGGAAAATAGAGTATTATTCAAGTCCTTAAAAAAAAAAAACTCAAAGCATAAATTAAAATAGTGGGTTTTTCTAAAGATAACATTGTCTTACTTGAGAGAGGTTCTTTGGGGAACACTAAAACCAAGAATTCCCTCAACCAAGTTTAAGACTTGAAGTTATCTGTGTATCTACTTGGTTTGAAGTTTGGTTTAGTTACATTGTCCTTGGAGCAACCCTTTATCTGAGTCCTTCTGGATTCTGCTTAGCTAGGGAGTCTGCTGTACCATAGCTCCATGACACCTCAAGTGCTGTCACTGTTGCAACTGCTACCTCTAAATGGCAAAGAAGTTGCACTATGTACAGGGCTAAAATCCCTTAATTCGTCCCAGGATTCTTGACCTAGAAATTTCTAATATTTTGCTATTTAATGTATTAAATGGATACCTTAAAAAAAAGGCATGTGCTTCCCCCACCCAACAAGTATTTTAAAACTATATTTCATTAATCTGGACCTAGTGAAGAAATGAATTAAACAGAAAAGAAATATCTGATGGGATAAATACATTTTTCTTTCTTTGATACATGCTCCATTATTTCTTTACCTCTTCTCTTCCTTTGCTAATTAATTTTTTAAAAATTTAATTTATTGTAACTTTTTCAGAATGTTTTCCCCTTGCTTGTATCTTCCTGTTCCCACCCTCCCTCCCTTTTTTCCCTTTGTTAATTTCTTGAACTGAAACTTGGTCTACCAACTTCAAGGTTTCATTCTATTAACATATTTGCTCAAAATTATATTTCCTGTACTAGTATAGCTGCATTCTATATGTTTTTAAATTATTTATTATTTTTATTTATGTGTTTGCCTGTATGAGTTTATCTGTACCAGGTATGCAGGTGTCCATGGTGACCCGAAGGTATCAGGTTCCTTGGAACTAGTGTTGTGAGCCACCTGATGTGGGCTCTGGGGCCGAACACAGGCTCTCTGCAAGAGCAGCAAGTGCTCTGAACCACCGAGCTATCTTTCCAGTCCCCTCTGTATATTTTTATATGTAGAAACTTTACTATTCAGTTCTAAAATTTTTCTTGCTTTATTTAAACCATAAGTTATAATAAATGTTTTGTCTTTAAAATTTGAGCTTTAAAAAAAGATCTTAAAAGGAACTTCCTAATTATGGTTAGAGAGCTATTATAGTTAGCATTATAGTTAGAGAGCTATGTAACTGTGTTAGAAAACATAGTCTTGTCCTTTTTTTGTGACTTAGAATTTGGTCAGTTTTTGTGGATGCCCCATTTGTCCTTGAAAACAATGCGTAGCCTCTAAGTATTAAATATAAGGTCACTACGTTTGCTACATTGTTTATGTCACCCATTCCATAATTTTACTAAACAACCGTAAGCTGCCTTAATAATTAAAAGTTATAAGAAAATAATTTTATATTTGTGGCTTATGGGTTTTTTTTCATGTCACTTTTTATGTTTTATGGGGGTCATTAATTTTAAAGATCTTCCTTTCTGAGTACTAATCAAGGACGCTATTCCCCAGCGTTCTATTCTTGAATGGGTTTGATCTGGAAGACTTGCCAGCATGTGTTCTTCCACTGCACAACAATCAGGGCCCCATTGTAATGTGCATGCTATATTTGAGATTTGTACAACTCTCTGAGAATTGCAGCTATTCTCCATCTGGACAGACAAAGCAAGAATGATCACGATGTGATGACTGAGGAGTACCGAGCAGGGGGATTGAGAGAGTGTCTAGCTTGATGACTTCATGCAGTCAGGACGCAGATCCTTTCCTTTTCTGTGGCTTAGTTTTCTACAGAACCATGACCATGTGTCTGCTTTGTTATTCTAACTCACGACTATGAGATGTGAAAGTGTGCGCTTTTATTTGAATGTGTAGGCCCCATTTTAGAAATCAACACATACCACCATTTACACAGAGAAGGAGGCACCCGCTAATCCAATTGCATCTAGTGTTGTTGAGTTTAATTTCTTGAGTATTGTTGCTGATTATGGGGCATATATAGAGATCTGAAGGCCAGTCATAAAACCATGCACCACTGCCTCAGTGTGGCCAAGCTCTGGAACTGCACTCATCGGACTCCACTGTGTCTAAAATGCTCCTCTTCAACAGATACTGATATAAAGGAAAATATATCAAAGATAGTTTTGAATTTATATTCTGTAGGAGATAGAAGATACAAATGGTATTTGTCTGGGTCATGACAGAAGTTAGTTAAGAAAGAGAATTGATATATTTGGTGTTTACTGCCTACCAAGACTGCTTTGGCTTCCCCTTAAATATATACATTATTGCAAATCAGAATCTACCCCCAAAAATGTGTAGTTTAAGATACAAGATAAGAATGTACATCACTAAGGTCTCTGTGTGGCAGGACAAAGCCATGCTGAAGATTCTGCCTCCCTTTCACTATATTTGGATCTGGTCAGGCGTTGCTTCAAGCTCCATGACAATCTAGAATAAATGGTCATTTTATAGACTGGGGTCATGCTCTTTAGAAAAAGTAGCTTTTAAGATTTCCTCTAGTACTGTTTTTCCCTTAGTGGAACCACTTGTACAAAAATATAATCTCACATCCAATGAAAGGTACACCGGGAGGGCTGAGAATGTCACAACTGAGCCAGAGAAGGGGCACAGCCACCATCCATCAGGAAAACCATTCTCACCTGGGCTGCAGGGGAGCCAAATGATTTAGAAAGGAAACACACACTTCAGTGCCAAAGTAGGGGCATCTCAGCCAAAGGCGGTGTATAAAACTCAAGGGTGGAAGAACGGACTAGAGCAAGAGAGACTTTGTAAGGAAATAAGCAAGGGAGCGAGGCTTAGTCTGTCGACGCACCAGAGTCTAAGATGCCTGTTGGTCATGAAATGGTTGACTAAATAAGAGAGTGAAAACTTCATAAACAATAAGCTCTGTGAATGAGGGGTGAAGAAATGATGATCATATGCTGATTTTGTAAGTTCTAGTGCTGTACCCCCAGCCCCCCACACCTGTGTATGTTCATTCATGTGTGTGCAGGTGTGTGCAGATGTGTGCGAGGGGTCCACCTTGGGAACCATTCCTCAGGAGCTGTCCACCTTGTGTTTGAGGTCGGGACCTCACTGGGGTCCGTGGCTTACTAGTTAGGCTAGGCTGGCTGGCCAGCAGCCCCCAGGGATCCCCCTGTCAGGGTGAGCCATGCACCTAGCCTTTTTTAAACAGAGGTTCTGGCAACTGAACTTGAGTCCTACTGCTTGCAAGCGAAGCATTTGACCCACTGAGCTATCTTCTAGTGCCTAGTTTTTATTCTTAATTTATATTTAGAACAACCCAGAGTGACTAATGTGACACGATCACTAGGAAGAATGGAATAGCAGATACCTGTTTAGTTATTTTTCTAAGTCATTTCACCTGGAATAATGGGTTATCATTTTGTAGACGTGGGTTTTGTAAGTTTTGTACCAAGATAACATAATATAAATGGTTAACTGTGTTTAGTCATAGTGGGTCAGAACCCAGACTGGTATTATGCTGCAGGCATATTACACAAAGGAAAGTATAGGTAAGTACAGGTGGTTTTTGTTGTTGTTGTTTGTTTTGGTTTTTTTTGGGGGGGGTTCGCTCATAACTTAGATCTACACAAGTTTCAGTTACTGGAGTCCCATTAGATAGGACCAGTCCTCCCCCAAACTATCATGTTTAGTTAGTGTGGCAAGATCTTCTGTTGCTAAAGCGCCCATCAGTAATGGATGGGCATCAATTCTGTGGCCGGCTTTGTTACTTTTCTCAAAGGTTGACAGTGGGTGATTTGTCCCTGTGCATTTCTTACTCAGTTCATACACACACAGAGAGAATGATATAGCCGCTTACTGCCCCTTGTTTAATGGTATAAAGCTATATGTTATCCAAAACCATGGGTGAAGGGAAGAAATAACTGTCCACTAGGATGAAAAGTGATAATGCTTATGGTAGAATTTATTTATTATTTATTTATTTATTTATTTATTTTGCTTATGGTAGAATTTAACTCACGCTGAATGGTGCTCAGCTAAGAATGTTCACACAGCCTATACACACACCTCCAGAGAGGAAGCCAGACACATCTGTCAACCTACATGAAGAAAATGATTGAGCAGAAACCAGAGAGGTGCCCCAGAAGTGGAGCTGACAATATGGCACATTAAAGGAACTGTCAGGGCTGTCTCACAACAGTGAAAGTGCAAAGGACAAATACTGGAACTTGATCCAGCTAAGGAGGCACAAGGATAATTAGCAAAGGGATATCCTTTAGAAGACACATGTCAAATTGCAAGTTCTACAGAGGAAAAGCAAGTGTAGCTCAGATGACCCGCAATTGGGTATATTTTTACAAATAAACAATTCTTAGTATTTCTCATGATTTAAATTATGACATAATAAACAAATAATAGCTTTTTATTTTTATGGTTTCCAAATTATTTATAACTGAGAGTGAAGTTTTAATTTTTTTTTTTTTTTTTTTTTTTTTTTTGTTGCAAAAATCCTAAGAGTCACAGAGTGAAATCCTTTCTGGTTACCGAGGCTGTTTTGTTCCGCTACGTGCTACGTCTTCCCTGGCCACTCCTTTCTCTGGAGCTGTCTTGTAATGGGAGGCTCACTTTAGAAACAATGGGCGGGGGAATTCTCAGTTACTTGATAGTGGAGGAGAATGGATATGATGAATTTAAATTTAAATAGGCTGAAACTAAGGAAATAATCCATGTGGACCCTGCTATGTCTAACATAAACTGTACAACATAGGATAAAGAGATACCTCAGGTACATAGAAAACTAAAAAGACTGGGTAAAAAAAAAGGGGGGGTGGTGGTGCTGTGAGAATGTGGGAAACAAATGCACCGAGGAGCAAGCAGAAAACACATCGAATTATTGTAGTTACTCAGAATGGCAGTGAACAAAGTCAGATCACTGTTAAAGCATGGGTCACTTTCACAGGACAAGCCATTTTCCAGTATGCAGTTGAGAACAAGGACACCTTTGTTTACTGAGTTGGGCCTGTCAGCTATTTGGTCTGGGTTTAGTATTTCGTTACGTACTTACATCTTAGCTTTGGGCACACACGTTTTCCTCTTAAAGATTTTTACTTTTGTAACAGAATTCAAAACTTAGCTTTAAAATTAGCATACAAAGTTTGGGGGTTCAGTACAGTATCTCCCTGCACCACGTTTTTCTCCTTGATTCTCTTCCCAGATTCCCCTCTGGTGCCCCTTACCCTCTCCTGATGGCCTCCTGCCTCCCTCCCTCCCTCCCTTTTCTTCTACCCCCTTTCCTTTCTTCCCTCCCTTCTGCTTTCATGTCACATGCATTTTATTTATTATCTCTGCCACCTTAACATTTCTGTTTGTCCTCTTGTGCCCCTTATAGCTTGATGGCCTATACCTCTCCTCACATACTAATATACACATTTACAAAAATGAAAACCTAGAATCTTCAGAAGAGAGAAAATGGTGGTTTGTCTTCATACACCTGGCTTATTTTGCTTAGTGTAGTGATTTCCAATTTCCAATTTCCAATTATCCAATTTCCTGAAAATGTTGTGATTTCATTTTTCCTTTTTTACATTATTTTTTGAGATTATACATTTTTTTTTTCTGAGACAGGGTTTCTCTCTGTAACCCTGGCTGTCCTGGACTCGTTTTGTAGACCAGTCTGGCCTCAAACTCACAATGATCCTCCTGCCTCTACCTCCTGAGTGCTGAGATTAAAGGCATGCACCACCATTATAATTTAATTACATCATTAACCCCTTTCCCTTCCTCCCTCCAAATTTTTTTTTTAGTGATAAGACACATTCCTTCACTAAGACTTTGATTTCCAGGGCCTGTATCCCATTTTACCTTTAATAAACAGCCAGACACAACGAGGCTGGAAGATTACCAGGACAGCCCTTTAATCCTGGAGCACCCATTTGGATGGTCTTCCCAGTCACAGGGTTCTCCCACAAACACAGCGCCAAGGCTCTTTTATGGACCTTTCCTGTGCACACAGTCCTTCGTGGCCCGAAACATGACTTCTATACTCTTGGAAATACCCGCCTTTCCAGAAAGACCCTTCTTCCCAGTCTCAGATGCTCAAATCATTGCCACAGTATATCTGAACAACATGAAGTTCAGCCACTACCCTGTGCTGAGTGTGGTTGGGTGGGGAAGTGCCACAGAGCAGGGTTTCTATATAATCAAGCTGAGTGTAGGGAAGGGTCATTCTGTGGCCAGCAGAGCAACATAGTGATTCACTCTGAAAAATTGAAGACATCATTTCTTTTCCTTTTTCTATGCTTTGGCCTTTCTAGACCAGGATACACTAGACATATCTATATGAACACATTCATTCATTCACACACACATATTGTATATACATACATACACATACATGCATTTTTAACATTTGGTAGAAGGTTCCATTTCTGATTAGTCCTGATCATTCCAACAACCTTTGCACTGCCCTGGGCTGTCTTAGTTAGGATTTCCATTGTTGTAAAGAGACACCAAGACCTTGGCAACTCTTATAAAGGAATTATTTAATTGGGGCTGAATTATAGTTTCAGAGGTTTAGTCCATTATTGTCCTGGTGGGAAACATGGCAGCATGCAGGCAGACATGGTGCTGGAGAAGGAGCTGAGAGTTCTATATCTTGACCCATGGGCAGTAGGAGACTATGTGCCACACTGGGCATAGCCTGAGCATATAAGACCTCAACGCCCACTCCACAGTGACTCACTTCCTCCAACAAGGCCACACTTCCTCCAAATAGCCCACTCTCTATGGGCCAAGCATTCAAACACAGGAGTCTATAGGGACCAAACCTATTCAAACTACTGTGGGAACCAGGCCCAAGTGGGCTGCCTACCTGTCTTGCTGTTTCGTGTCCTGTTTTTAGCAGCTTCTGTGTCTGTGTTTATGTTGGTTAGCTAGTCATGTTTACTGCTCTGAGAACGCACCCCTCCTGTATGCAATCACCTCTTGAGGGATTTCACCTGTGAGTGGCATTCCTGTTTTGCTGCCTATGAAAAGGCTCTTTGGATACTGAATAAAAGCTGCCACAGCTGCTGCTCTCTTAGCACAAAAGACCCACTGTTTTACTGTGTGTTAAATCCGCAGTGCCTCACCCTTGACTCGGTGGCGGTGGCGCGGGCGCCACAAGTGGAGGTCTCACCAAGATCAGGGAAAGAAGGGAGGAAGCTGACAGATCACCCGGGGAAGCTGGCCAGCACCTCAGGGAGGTAGGAAACAGGCGTATTGGAAATGGGTGCTACATGTTCTTCCGAGGTTCTGGTGGATCAAGTAGTGAGCTTGTTAGAGGACCAAGGCACCGGGATTTAGCATAAGACTGTTAAAGATTTTATAAAAAGCAATAGAATTGAGTAGCCCTTGGTTTATGGTATCAAGAGAGCTAAATATCCAAGATTGGGATCAGGTGAAGTCTGATCTCCAGAGGATTTCACAAAAGGAAGGGTCCAACAGTGTTCCTATCGCTACCTTTTCATTATGGTGTCTTGTTAGAGATGCGCTTAGGAACGAAGATGAGAAAATAAGAGAGCAGCTAGGAAGTATGGAACTTGCCCTGAACGAAGTGCAGGAGGAGCAATTGTAAAGTCTTTGGTCCCGTCTGAGATTGCCTCTGATATATCTTCTTCTAATTCTGAGGAGGAAGAGGCAACTTTAACCTCTGAAATACGGGCCCTCAAGAAGAAGTTGAGGGAGTGTAAGATCAAAGAAAAAGAAACTAGAGGAAAGGAGGAGAGCGGCCCCTGGGGTATAACCCAGATTATCAAAGACAATTATCTTTGGCAAAGCCTTCTGCTCCCCCTTGGGGAGTAGTCTTTCCAGTAGTTGAAGTGCCTCACCCAACTAACCCAGGGCAAATGCAGAGACAGCATGAAGCCTTCCAGTTTAAAGACACAAAACAGCTTAAGGAGGCAGTTATGGCTTATGGTCCACATGCTCCTTTTACGATTGCCATTTTTTAATCCTTCACAGGACAATTTTTAACACCTAGTGATTGGCAACAAATATGTAGAGCAGTCCTCAGTGGGGGTGATTATTTGCTCTGGCACAGTGACTATCAAGAACAGTGTATTCAGACCGCCGCACGTAATGTGGCAGTTGGGGTTCCACAGAGAAACATGGATACGCTAGCAGGCATGGGTTCGTATACCGATCTTAGTGCCCA
This sequence comes from Acomys minous, assembly GCF_964271855.1. Taxonomy (NCBI): domain Eukaryota; kingdom Metazoa; phylum Chordata; class Mammalia; order Rodentia; family Muridae; genus Acomys; species Acomys minous. The sequence goes on along the minus strand of NC_140483.1, from coordinate 108,489,762 downwards.
GACACAATATGACCCAGCTGTGTATGCAGATTGCAATTTGCGTCATGAGGGCTTGGAAGTCCTTGCCTAATAAGGGGGCAGGAGAGCAGCTGTCTAAAGTGGTCCAGGGACCCTCGGGGCCCTTCCAGGAATTTGTTGGTTGCCTTATGCAATTGGCAGGAAGGATTTTTGGAGATGTGGGAGGAGCCATGCCTATTATTAAACAATTTGCCTTTGAAAATGCTAATAAGTATTGTCAGGAAGCCCTTAGGCCTTATAAATATAAAAGTGTGAATGACTATCTGAAAATTTGCCGAAGTATAGATACTACTCACATAATGGGGAAAGTAATAGCTTCTGCTGTTCGGGGATGGTCATCTTCTGGGGGAGTCTGGCTGAAAACATGTTTCAGATGTGGCCAGACAGGACACTTCAAGAGAGAATGTACTCAAAGGGAGACTGGACAAGCTCAAGATAGAGTTGATCATACCAAGCCAGGTTTATGTCCTTGTTGCCAGTGAGGGTATCATTGGGGAAATGTGCGCCACTCTAAGACAAATAGGCAAGGGAGGCCCTTGCAGGGAAATGGGCCCCATCAAGACAGGTGTGTGGAGCCTTGCAGACACCTGCCCTTCAAGTGATTCAACCTGTGCATTTTAGCCCCCAAAGAAACCCATTTTTATCCGCGATCTCACCCGCAAGACAGGCAGGCAGCCCAGTCGGGCCTGGTTTCCACAAACGACCATATCTTATTTTACCACCAAGTAGAATAAACTTCAACTACCAATTCTAAAATATGTGGGGAAAGGTATGACTCATTCAGGCAATTACTGAGTTTGAGAATAAAAGCCAGCTTTGTCAATGTTAAGTGTATTTTAAAACTATAATCATTTTGGAGGTTGGGGGTGTAACTCAGTGGGAGAGCACTTGCCTAGCATATATAAGGCTCTGAGTTCCATCACGGGAACTCAGTGGAAAAACGTTTTTGATTTTGTTTAACATAGGAAAATTGAAAAAAGATAAGAATGAAATTAGAATTCACCCATGATCCTGCCCAGTTTCATGGTTTGATCTACTTTTCTTTTTTATGTGTGGTTACGTGAGACGTAGATTTTATAGAAATGAAGCCATAACACCTGTGCTGTGTGCGGTGATGATGTAGAAGTGTGGAAGAAAGTTCGATCCTCCCATTGGTAAATAGTCCATCAAAACATTTTAATACAGTCAGGGCTGTTGGCCACCTCCAGTGTACCTTCTTCCTTGGCTTTTATGCTTTGATGTGTTTTTTCCTCTTGGAAATCAAACATAATTTCTTAAGCTATTTCTAAATATTTTCATGGATAAAGATGCTGTTAAAAATTTCCCCAGGATGTAGACTTATTTGAGGTAACATTTAAATGCTTCAGATGACCCTGGGCCAGTGTTCCTCAGCCATGGTTGTTCGTGTTCAGTTCTGGATGCCGTTTTGATCTTAAGGGTGAGCAGACTCCCAGTTCCCTCCGTCAATTGGAGATGCTTCTGAAAAGAAGGAAGCAAATGTTGCTCCCACAGTCCCAGTTTCAAAGAAGGAAGACGGCTGTCCCATAATAATAGTAAAGAGATATAAAGATGGATTACTGGTGATAATTATCTGGCTTTCCCATGTATCAATACAACTTCCCCTGAAGGTCAACGGCACCCTGCTGTGATCTTCTCCATCTCTCTGCTCCAGATTATGCACCGTAGGCAAGAGTGTAGAAAAAGCTTTACTACGATGAATGAAATTCTTGGAGTTTATTCCTGGTTGTTTGATATCGACATTAAGCCTGTGAATCAAATATTCATTTGCTTTTTGCACAGTTATCCACTTTTCATGAAAGTCCATTTCATTCTCTTGATTCAGTAGAATCAAGTTGTATAAGAAGAGATCTCAGCTGGCTGCGGTGGCGCACACCTGTAATCCCAGCACTCAGGGAGGCAGAGGCAGGTGGATCTCTGGGAGTTCAAGGCCAGTGTGGTTTACAAAGCAAGTCTAGGACTGCTAAGGCTACACACTGAAACCCTGTCTAAAAAAAAGCCAAAAACCAAACCAACCCAAACAAACAAACAAACAAACAAAAAACCCAAACAAAACAAAAAAAACAACTCCAAATCAAAACCCCCCAAAAACAAAAACAAAAACAAAAGGTCTCAATTGCTTCCTTTGCCCTCCGTAACTACAGGGTGCTAGCAATGCCTGGCCTGCCATTTCTTGTTTACTTATTTAAATAGAAGTCAATTATTTCACCTGCTTACTGCATAGTGCTTTTCTTCAGATCAACTGTACTTTGAACATCTCTTCTGCTGGTTCGTCTTCAGTGACACCATCACTCTATTAGGTGTCCTGTCATCTTTGACACTTTCCCCCCATATCAAGGTAGTCATCAATTCCTAAAGACTCATTTCCCCAGCAGAGCTGTGCACATGCATTGAGAAAAGGTTTAATGTATGAATAACAGAACAGGACTTGTGCCGTCACAGGCCTTGGGATGTTGCCTCTTATATTTTGACCATGAAATGTTCCCCCAAAGGCTCAAGTGGTGACTGCTTGCTCTCTGTTGGTAGTGCTGCTTTTGGAGGCTGTGGAATTGTGGGGAAGTGGGGACATATCTGGAGGAAAGTGGTCATCAAGAGCACGCTTGGGAGGCAATACAGACCTTCGGTGTCATCCATGTCTACTCCTTATGCATCATGCTGAGAGTTCCCACTTTCCATGCTTTCCTTGCAATGATGGACTGAATGCTCTGACACTAAGGGCAAAACAAGTCCTTTCTCTTTCAGAGCATCTACTTCTTCAGCAACTATGATCACTATATTTATCACCCAGATCTCACTATTTTATTGTGTATATTTATCCTCAATAGAAGGTAGATTCCCTAAGTAGAGTGACTTCGACTTATATTTTTGCTGACTCCATAATGGAGAGTGATAGGAATATAGTAAATGACAGTACTATATTATTCATGTATATAAAGTATATCATCAACCATCGTCATCATCATCATCATTATTGCAACATTAGGGGTGAAACCCAAGGCCTTGTACATGCTGGGTTTATGTTCTACTTTTGCACTACATTATATATACATACTATATAATAATGTTTGATTATTTTTACTTTATATCCTGATTGTAGCTTTCTCCCTTGTCTCTTCCCAGTTCTACCCTTCTTCCTCTTCCTTCATCCCACACTTCTCCTAGTCCTCAGGAAGGGGGAGCCCTCCTCCCCTACCATCTCACCACAGCCTATTAAGTCTCATCAGGACTTCCTGCATCCTCTTCCTTTGTGGGCTGGCATGGCCTCTCCACCAGGGGGAAGTAAGCAATGAGTGGGCAACAGGGTTCATGTCAGAGGTAGCCCCTACTCCTCATATTATGGAGACTGTGCTGCTAATTGACTACATCTGAGCAGGGGATCTAGGCCCTCTCCAGGCATGGTCCTTGGTTGGTGCAGCAGTCTCTGTAGGTCCCCTGGGCCCAGATTTGTTGGCTCTGTTGTTCTCCTTGTAGAGATCCTGACCCCTTCAGGTCCTTATATCCCCCAACTATTCCCAAGTCCCCCTGTACTCTGTCCCAAAGTATCTGTCCCAAACACCAAATGGCTTGTTGGTGTTTAACAACTTGAGTTCTTTATATATTTTGGATATTGGTCTTCTATTGGATGTAGGGTTGATGAAGATACTTTCCTAGTCTGTGAGTTGTCATTTTGTTCTGTTGACAGTGTCCCTTGCTTTACAGAAAACTTTCAGTTTCATGAGGTCCCATTTATTGTTGACCTTAGAACCTGAGCTGTAGGTTTTCTGTTCAGAAAGTTGTCTCTTATGCCAAAGACATCAAGGCTCTTCCCCACTTTTTTTTATTCTAACAGATTTAGTGTGTCTGTTTTTATATTGAAGTTTAATCCACTTGGACCTGAGTTTTGTGCAGGGTGATAAATATGGATTTATTTACATTTTTTCTACATGTAGATATCCAATTAGACCAGCACCATTTGTTGAAGATGCTATGCTGTCTTTCATTTTTCTCCATTGTATGGTTTTGGCTTCTTTGTCAAAGTTCAAGTGTCTATAGGCTTGTGGGTTTATTTCTAGGTATTCAATTTGATCCCGTTGTTCCATCAGTCTGTTTCTATACCAGTACCAAGCTCTATAGTACAGCTTAAGATCAAGGATGGAGATACCTCCAGAAGATCTTTTATTGTAGAGGATTGTCTTAGCGATTCAGTTTTTTTTTCATATGAAGCTGAGAATTTTCTTTCAAGATCTGTGAAGAATTGTGTTGGCATTTTGATGGGAATTGCATTGAATCTATAGATTGATTTTGGTAAGGTGGCCATTTTTACTATGTTAATCCTTCTATCTATGAGCATGGGAGAACTTTCCATCTTATGATATCTTTTTTAATTTCTTTCTTCAGAGACTTGAAGTTTTTTCATACAAGTCTTTCACTTGCTTGGTTAGAGTTACACTAAAATATTTTATGTTTTTTTTGTGGCTATTCTAAAAGGTGTTATTTCCCTAATTTCTTTCTCAGTCCATTTGTCTTTTGTATACAGGAGGTCTACTGAATTTTTTGAGTTGATTTTGTATCTAGCCACTTTGCTGAAGGTGTTTTTCAGTTGTAGGAGTTCCTTGGTAGAATTCTTGGAATCATTTATGTATACTATCATATCTGTGAATAGTGATACTTTGACTTTTTCTTTTCCAATTTGTATCCCCTTGATCTCGTTTAGTTGTCTTATTGCTTTAGCTAGGACTTCAGGTTCTATAGTGGAGAGATATGGAGAGAGTTGACTGCTTTGTCTTGTCCATGATTTCAGTGGATTTGATTTAAGTTTCCCTCTGTTTAGTTTGATGTTGGTTATCAGTTTGCTGTATATAGCCTTTACTATGTTTAGGTATGTGTCTTGTATCCCTCATCTCTCTAAGACTTTTAACATGAATGCTTTCTCAGAATCTAAGGAGATGATCATGTATATATTTTTTAATGAATGTGTGTGCCCTTGTATTGAATAGAGATGTCATCTTGGTAGAATATTCCTTTGATGAGTATGAAGTGTTCTTCCTCATCTCTTTTGATTAAATTTAGTTAAAGCCTGTTTTATTAGATATTAGAATGGCTACTTCAACTTGCTTCTTGGGCCCCTTTTCTTAGAAAACCTTTTTTCCAGCCCTTTACTCTGAGGAAAGGCAACATTTATGTCTATTTAAAATCAACAGTGTTATTGGGATAATTATTAGAGTTTATTATCTTTTCTTAAAACACAAAGATTCAGATTTGTGTAACATTGTATAATTGTACAGTATCTTCATCTAATAAGGACCCCAATACCTTTTGGTTAGCACCTCCAACTCTCTCATCTTCCACATAGACTGCCTCTACCTGCCTTTTTGTCTCTACTCACTCAGTTATTTGAGATATTGCACCTGATTGGAATCAGGTGCTTTGTGGTCCTCTTGACCAGCACCTATCACTTTAACATCATATTTTCAAGGTTCACCCATGCATAGAGATATTAGCTCTTTAATCCTTTGTCTACAAGAGAAAATTCATATAACATGAATTAGCCATTTGAACAATATAATTCAGTGAATTTTGTATTTTATAATGCTGTATAGCTATCATTTCTATATTTCTATCTAATTCTTGATCATTTACCCCCCCCCTCCCCGGACAAAGAACGGGATGATGGTTAATTCTGATTCCCTCTGCCTCTGTCTCTGGCAACTACCAATTTGCTACCTGTTTCTATGAATTTATTGATTCTGGACATTTTATTTTTAAAAATTGTTGTTGAATTTTTTCTTTGACATTTTCTGATATGTGTCAAATGCATTCTAATTATTTTCTCCTCCCACCCTTGTCAACTCTCCCTCCTTACTACAAATCCCTTTCTGTCATTCATCACAGATTATTGTTTCCTTTTGTGAACTACAGCCTAGACGTGGCCATTTGTGTTAGCATGGGTTTGGAATTATCCACTGTTGCCTGGTGGGAAATGAATGACTTGCTTCTCTCAGAATCTTTCAGTCATCACTAGTTCAGTAGGGAGAGTTAGGTCTTTATGAATTTTTTTTGTTCATTTATAACTGACCATCGACAGGGCTGGTCTTCAGGAGGCTCAGTGTAGGCAACCACAGCTGCGATGAGTCTGTGATTGCAATGGCTGCCTCATGCCTAGAGGATGGCATTTTGAAGTCCTTCTCCTTATTCTCTGGCTCTTATATTCGTTATGTTCCCTATTGTGCCATGTCTCCCAATCCTTAGACAGGGTAGTATAAATACCCTATTTAGGGCTGAGTGCCCAGCTGTCACTTATCATCAGTACCTTGAGCTGCCATGACAGGATTTTCATAGGAATGGAATAATATAGTTCACAGTCTTTTGAGTTGGCCTTATTTCATTAACATTATGTTTTCACATGGTGGTTGGGAGTATCAGTATTTAATACTTTCATTACTGAAAATATTCTAATATGCGCAGATATACACATATATATCATATTTAAAAAGATTTGCTCATCACCCTGTGAAGACAGTGCTACAAATATTCACATGCAAGTTTCTATATAGTTGTTTTTAATTGTTTCGATAACATATATCAGATCAGAGTTTTGGGTCACCTGGTAACTCTGTTTGGCTTTGTGGGACCTGCCAAACTGCATTTGATTCTATTTTTAGTTTGGTAGTTTCCTTTACCTTTAAGGCCATTGCTTCTAACATTTGTGAGTGCATCTCACATGGATCTCTTTTGCTACTTCCTTTGTTCCTTTGCCTCTGCCAACCCTCAGGTTTGTGTCTCTTACTGCTCTGTAAACAAATCTGTTCACTTTTACAGAAGGATAGCCTCCAAGTTCTGGAAACTTATCCTAGTTCCCTTTTCTTTCTGTATGTATTCTCATTTTTAATTTGATAATTTTGTCATCTGTATCATCCATCTTTCATTGACAAATTCAGAGAAACTTTATTACCCAAATCAGTATTTCCTTATTTAAAAATATATTTATCTATTTTTAGCACATTAGTGTTTTGCCTGCATATATGTCTGTGTGAGAGCATCAGATCCCCTGGAACTGGAGTTACAGACAGTTCTGAGCTGCCATGTGGGTGATGAGAATTGAACCCGGGTCCTTTGGAAGAGCAGCCAGTGCTCTTAACCGCTAAGCCCTCTCTTCAGCCCCCAAATAAGTGTTTCTTAAAGCATTCTTTTTTTATGGTGAAAGCAGAGTCTGCAATACACATGCAGCAGAAAACCCACCTCATTGTTCTGTTTTTCTCCTCAACTCTCTGACCCCTGGTACCATAAACATTCTAGTAATTGACTTCTCTCAATCTGGCATAAGCAAGCATGCAACAAGAGAAAGCTTTTGTAATAAGGTAAACCTTTGTTCATGATTTTATTTACAATATAAAAAATTGTGTATGAGTATGAGATAGAAGGGACAGAGAGCCAGGTGTGGTACCAGTAATCTCAGCACTTGGGAACCTGGCCCAGGAGTATGTTAAGTTATAGGCCAGCCTGGGCAACATCGCAGAAAGAGAGAGAAGAGGGAAGAGATAGAGAGAGAATGGAGAAAGGATTGTGGAAAGAAAGGAGATAGAATGTACCCAGTGCATGAGTGTTAGCCTAGCAAGTGTACAGTCCTGGGTTTGATCCCCAGTCCCAGTACTAAAAGAATGAAAAGTGCCAACTCAAAATATGTAAAATTAATCCAAAGTTGATCAATTTAAAACACAAAAGCCCACACATTTAATGTATTTTTACCTTTTAAAATGCCTACTGACAAACAACCGCCTATTAATGGAGTCATTTAAACAATTTAGAAAGTAGTCAAGAAATTCAGGGCTGTCTTATCAGTCATTATGCCCATTTAATTGCATATATTCAACTGTTTTCTGTGCTTTGTGTTTCCAGAATAAATACCCATAGATCCACCTGCTAGATTGTAGTGGGGACAGAGGTGGAAGTAGATTTCAGGGTATGGAACAGTCAAGTTGGCTGAGGAAGAGACAGAGTCATATCATGCCTTGAGAATTCTGTTTCCATGGCAGAGAACCCTGGAGTCTTTTGATAAGGGTTATACATACAGTAAAGATAAAACCGCCTCTTTAATCTAGGAAAGGTATTGTATCTTGGTCCAAAGACAATGGAAATCTGGGATAGGGAGCCTAGTATTTTTCTGTAATAATGCTTTTACTGTGAGATAAATGTAAATCCAGATGTAATTATAACAAATAATAAAGAGATATTGCATACACTTTACCCAATAGCTCGCAAAGAGCTCGCAATAGCTCAAAAAAGTGCAGGGTAATCTCACAGTCAGGTTGGGTTGGCATTTACACAGTCAAGACACAGAACATTTGCACTAGCACAAAGATCTCTCATGTTCTTTACAGTCATGTGTACACTCCCCTCACATCTAACCCCCTGACCCTTGAGCAACCATTAATACAGTCTGCACTTCCATGATTCTGTGACCCCAAGAACAATCTATACATTAGATCTGACTGTTTGGGCATCTGTTTGGACTTATTCAATCTGACAGTTCTCTCAAGATTCATCTGGATTATTAACTGAGTCAGTAGTTTGTTTCTGTTTACCGTTGAGTAGTTGCTCACCCTATGGTGATACCACAATTCAGTATTTGCCTGTTGACAAATATCTGGATTATTTCCAGTTTGGGGCCATTATAAGTAAATATGCTATAAGCCTTTGTGCACAGGATTTTGAATAGACATAACTTTTAAAGTCTCTGGGATAAGTGCCAAGTTGTTATCACTAGGTCATATGTTGGCTGTGTGTTTAATTTTTAAAGAGATTGCCAGATATTTATTTTTTTTAGCTTTTAAATTTATTCTTATGAATTTTACATCATGTACCACAATCTCACTCATTTCCCTATCCCTTCATAGCTGGCCTTGCAACGCCCCTCCCAAAAGAAAATAAAAAGTAAAAACCAAACCACCACCACCACCACCACCACCAACAACAACAACAACAACAACAACATCAATAACCACAAACCCCATTTCATCATGGAAGCTGCAGTGTGTAACAGTCTAATCTTTTGTCCAGGCATTTTTACTTGCAAATGTTCACTGCAATGAGTCACTGGTCTGGTTAGAGGTCCCTGGCTCCTGCTACACCATCAATACTAGATAGATCCTTACTGGGACTTCTCTTAGATACCCTATTGTTACCCTGTGTCATGGAGATCCTGAACCTTGTAATCTATGAGACTGGCCCTTTCTTAGACTCTAGAAGTTCAGTGATGGGGGTAGATGTTAGGGTGGGCCAATCAAAGCCCTGGATCTGGGTCTGGGTGGTAGATGAGTTGGTCAGCCCACCAGCTCTCCTCAGTATCCACCCCACCAGTGTCAGCTCTCCAGCACTGTCCTGGTTATATCTCACCCAATGCCACAGGCAGCAGCAAGTTGCAGGACATCCCTTTCACTCTCATGCCCTTGGAGCCAGTTTTCCTGCCTGGAGCAGACAGAGAGGGGTTAGGTAGAAGGGAGCTCTCCCTTGCCTATGCCTTCACATGGCAGATGAGGGCCAGGGAAGATTCCGAGCCCAGCTTTCCCTCTCCCAACCAAGGTCAGCTCGATTGTGCTGCTCACCGTTTTGCCTAGGCAAGGGGCAGGGCCTGCTCTCCAGCTCTCCAGAGGGCTGCAGCCTGTGAGGGGTGGGGCCAGCTCTCCTGAACGCCACAGCCAGTGAGGGGCAAGACTAGCTCTGCACAGCCCTTGGGCATCAACATTGTCTCAGCTGGTAGCCTAGACCAGGGATGTTCACATGGCCTCTGATGGTAATATAGGCCACGGAAACTGACAGACCCCAGCTGCTGTATGATGGCCACAGAGTCAGACATGGACCTCAGTGGCATCAGGGCCAGGGCTTTACCCTGGCCTCAGGTGGCAGGGCAAGCTACTCACATCAGTCTGTTACTCTCTACCCTCGAGCCTCTGGTTCCACCTCCCTTCACAATGCTCAAACTGTTCTGCTTCTCTTTCTCTCCCAGATCTCTACTACATATTTGCGCATTATAGTGGCTCCCTCTGTGGGCAGGCCACTTGGTGGGGTCAGGCTCTGGGTGCCTTTTGCCGCCTGGCGCCCCCTGGCAGTGGGCATGTCTTCATGGGCAGGCCTTGCCAACTATTTTTAAAACTGGCCCTGCCATCTTCCTTTCTTGCCTTCAGCATACACGTGGTCCAGGTTCCTGCATCTTCCCTGGCTCTTGGTGAACTTATGGACAGGCTCAAGATGGTGCCTGTGACAAAATGGAGTTACATTACCTAGGGCTCTTCATATCATAGCCATATGTTTAGTATCTATTGTATCTATGTAAGTGTATCTATTATAGTATATATTATCTAGTATTGATTTTATCTACGTAACTGTATCCATTCTGATAGGTGTGTAGAAGGAACTCACTTTGATTTCAACTTCCTTGACCCCTTTTTGTATGGGTTTGTTTTCTATTTGTGTATGTACTTTTGTGATGAAAAAAAAAAAGGGCAAAAGACTTAGCTAATTACATTTCTTGCTTTTTTACTGTCAAGTGTATAGTTTATATATTTCAAGTGAGTCTGTTTTTAGATACATGTTTTGCATATATTTTTCCTAGTCTGTGGCTTGTTTTCTTGCTTTTGCTTAAAAGGGTCCTTCAAAGGTGAACCTTTCAAATTTTGATTAGTTTGATAAAGTGAAATTTGCTCTGTGTGTGTGTGTGTGTGTGTGTGTGTGTGTGTGTGTGTGTATTTAATGAAGCTTTTGGTGTCAAGTCTAGGAACTTTTTGTCTAGTTTTATATCATGAAGGTTTTCTCCTGTTTTTTTTTTTCTAAAAGTCTACAGTTTTACACTTTTGCATTTGAATCTGTGGTTCATTTTAAGTTAATATTTGTGTGAAGTCTGAGACTTAGGTGAGATTTCTCCTTTCTCTCTTGATGCCTGTGGTTTTCAGCACCATTTAATTACTGAATTATTTTTACATCATAATCAAAAATAATTTGGGAATACATGGATTAATTTTTAAAACTTTATTCCTAAAATATTCTTATATACTAATTATATATACCACATATTAATAGTAAAAACAGTGGGTTTCATTGTGACATTTTAATACAAGCAGGTGATGCACTGTGACCTTACCTGAGTCACCTTCATTACTTTCTCTTATCTCCTCTCATCTGTACCTGGTCTTTCTTCCTAATTGTCCTGAGGTGGTTCAAATGATAAATGTTTCCCATTGTCTCTGGCTGAATGCTTGGTTCTCAACTGGTGATCGTCTTTGGGTGGTTGTTGATGGAGGAAGTATGTCACTGAAGGCGGGTTTGGAGAGCTCAAAGACTTGTGTCATTTTGAATTTGCACTGAGCTCCTTGTTTGTAGCTCAGGACCTGGGCTTTCAGCTGCTGCTCCTGTACTTCTCTTTGTGATGCTGATGGACTTTTATTGTTCTGGAACCACAAGCCTCAACTTAAACCCCTTCCTTCTGTAAGTTGCCTCAGTCATGGTCATAGGGTTTTATCACATCACTAATACGGTCTTCCTTTTATTTCCCCCCCTAGATTCTACATATGAGAGAAAACACATGCTCTTTGTCTTTCTGAGGCTTATTCACTTAGCACAGTTATAATCTTTACTATTGTTAACTTGGCTGGAATTACCTAGGAGACCCATCTTCAGGTGCATTTGTGAGGGTATTTCAAGAAAAGCTTAAGGACAGAGAGAAGATCTGGCTTGAATGAAAGTGGCCCCACCCTTTGGTCTAAATAAGACGAGGTAAGGAGATCCAGCACGGCCTGTTCTCTGTGTCCTGGCCTACTCAGACGTAAGTGGCCTCAGAGAAGGCTTCTGCTGCCTCAGACTCTACCGTTCTCTTCTCACTGAGATGAAAGTATCTTCTTAAGCCAGGAACCCAAACAAACTCTTCTTTTTTAAAGTTGGTTTTTGTTAAATGTTGTCATAGCAATGAGAAAAGTAGCTAACAGAAAACTGGTGCAGGGAAATGGGGCTATTGTGGCTACCTGTCCATGAGCTTCATAAGCATTTGGAAGTAGTTTATGGAAGAGTTTGAATTTGTGGTCTACAGAAACACCAAGTGCTAGAAACAGTAGGCCGAGCAGAAATGAGGCCAGTAAAGGCCCGGCAGCTCCTGACATTTCTAACGGGGAAAATGATGATTGGGCTTTAGGCCATTTGTATTACATTCTGGCAAAACATATGACTGCATTTTACCTGTAACTTGAGTGAAGCTGAATTCAAAAGTGATGGATCAAGTTGTTGAGAAAAATCTCAAGATGGCACAAGGCTGAGGCCACTGCATGGTTGTTGCTTACTAAGGTTTACGGAAATCCAAAGAAGACAGATATGAGAAATGTCCAGTTTGCTGAGGAAAGAAGCATGAGTGATTTGAAGTTATAAACAAAGAGGTGGTAGCTGAAGCGTCTGTGATTGTTAAAAAGATCAGCGCAACAAAGAAGACCATTCTACTCTGCACGGGGGACATTGGGAAGGTGCCTTGAGGGCAAGACCCTACTCATCAGATTTTCCAGCTCGTAAAAATTCAAATTAATTGGAAACGAGAGCGACTGCATTGAGAAAGCCACAGGGGTTTCCTGCTGGGAAACAATTCAGTGTAGAAGTGCTTACCCAGGTTCCCACAGCCAAGGTACACGGAAGCCAATATGGCTGGCGTAGAAGGTGGGGCAGACTATATCTTGTGCTGGCAGCAGAAACTGACAATGCCATCCTCACGGTGCTGGGTTCTTAGGTACAGGTTTAGGCAAAGTGTAAGAGTTAAAGGGTCATAGGGCCTAGAAGAGGTTTAGGCCAACTGAGCCACCTAGAAACACTCTCCAACATGTTGAGTGGCCTGAGGCTGTAGACTGTGTCCTATGTTTCCAGTTTTTGTGAACTGTCACTTATGCTCTGGTGGGCTTTGGTGATTGATAAACTCAAAACTGCTGTGTCTGAGTTATTTCTGTTCCTATAAGTAACCCTTTACTGTTTTATTTTATTTTATCTTATTTTTTTTGGTTTTTCAAGACAGGGTTTCTCTGTGTAGTCTTGGCTGTCCTGGACTCGCTTTGTAGACCAAGGTGGCCTCAAACTCACAACAATCCACCTGCCTCTGCCTCTGCCTCTGCCTCCCGAGTGCTAGGATTAAAGGCGTGCACCACAACGGCCAGCATAACCCTTTACCCATATTCCTGTAAGTAACCCCAATGAAACTCTTTGTTCACCAAGTTAGGCTTTGGTAGTGTCTATGACATGATCTGTCTCACCCTATGTCTAGGGTGAGTATACATGTGTGTGTGTGTTGTGTCTTTCCAGGAAAATTTTGTCATATAACTTTATTGGTACCCAAACAGAACCCCAACACAAACAAAGATGCTTTGGAGAGAAATGAGTGTGTAGCTCTGGTTATGAATTGCAGGGCTTGCAACTGAGGCTAAGCACCCTGCGGGGGGAGCATCAATGGAAAACATTTTGATACAGCTGTCTTTTCCTGTATGGTGTGTGTTAATGTACCTTAGTGCTATAGCCAATGGTTGCAGATTCTTGCTATAGGTAGTGAGACATGCAGTTAATACTGAGTCAATAGGATCAGAAGTATCTGTGGGAGAGGTCACGGGCTGGCAGTCTTCATCCTGCACAATACAGAAACTCACATGTATACAGAGGAAGGTTTAGAGGAAAGTTTGCAATCTTTGTGATTACACAAGGATGGACATTGTTGGCAGCAGCAACAGAGGTTCCTGAGCTCTGCTGTGTGTAGTAAGAAATACGTTTGATGCTGAGATGGCAACCCAGAATGAACTGTGTAAAGGAGGAATTGGAACGAGAAAGGGAGATGTGGCTAGCAGCTTCCATGTTGGTCTTTAACTCCTCAAGTAAGTTAGATGAAAGAGAGAATGAGATGAGAGCGTTGGCTTGCTACTTCTAAAGGACTGAGGACCAGAAGGAAAAGACCCATGCTCAAAAGCCCTTCTGGGGACCCAAGAACTTGGAAGCCATGGGAGGTTTCAAAGAGGGAGAAGGAGAATAATGATACAGTGATACGAGAAACCAAGTGGGCCTGACCTTTAATAGGAAGAAAAAAAAAGTAAAGCAGAGGAAGAGGTCTATCTGGGTTACTTAGTAAAAAGTGTGGCAAGATTTGTGTCAAGCTGGAGTTCCTGAGGAAAAAATGATGGAAGGCCAAATTGTGTGCTAAGGGGATTCTGGACAGCTGTAAAGGCTGAGGTGCAGTTCACAGATGACATCCGTGGTAGAACAGTATAGGCAAAGCTGATCAAGCCTGTCCCAGGGGTGGGGTGGGGGTGGGTAATTACCTCTTCAGATTAAGAAGAGTATGTTTTCCTCCAGCTAAGGGTAGAGATGTTTCCCAGCTAGGCACTTCCTCAGTGGTCAGGTATAGGGAATGGGTGAGGCAACAGCTATAGCTACAACCATAGGGCCAAGCCAAGGCCTTTTCAGATCCAGGAAGCCAGTGAGGGCAGCAGGGGAGAGCAGGCTCACCCTTGTCCTGGAGTCAGGCTGAGTTCATCAGGTATGGAGAAGTGTAGAGGGGCTCTGCGGGAGAGTTCCAGGATATGGGAGTATAATGGCTCAGTGAGGATGACTCAGGAGCACAGAGTGCTAATTAGGTCAGCACTCCTACCCATACTTTTATATCTAACCTTGATCTGTGGAGGAAGCAAGAGATAGAAGTGGATGGACCCTTTCTATGCTGCATTAGACCACGCTTACTCTGGCCTCTAGTATCCTCCTAGTTGTGAACTTCTGGGGTCACCCGAATCTTGCTCAGAACAATAGTCTCTCAGAGTATGTAATCTAGGTTATCTTTGTAACCCTATTGTTTGTTACAGGATTGCGTTTCAGGACATTGCGCACTACCCACCCTCTGGAACAGGTTTTGTTATATAGGTGACAGAGTGTTATAAAGATTTAGATAGCCACTAGAGACATACAGGTGCATCCATACAAACAAGGGTGGAAATTATTCCACATAAGGTGCAGGGGCCCAGACACAGCTGTGATACTCTTGTGGGTATTATGGTCTGGTAAGATGCATATGATACCTAATAATGTTATTGACAAAATCTTGTAACAGCCTGTACTGTGAATGTAAAGGAGTTAGAAGCAGTTTGGGGGCTCTTGAAATATTGGTGGATGTTTCATATCCCATCTTGCCCATGGTGCTCAATCTCTGTATAACTTGATAATATATGGGATCACAACAAGAAGAGCCAAGAAGCTTTTGAGTAGGCTAAGGTCCTCTTAGGACAGGGTAAACAGCCATGAGCCTCACAACTCCACTGTGCCTTCCTGTTAGAAGTCACCAGGAGTCCAGAAGGCTATAACTGGAGGCAAAAGCAAGCTGAGCAAATGGTTCCAATAAGGGCTTGGTCTCCGTTACAGAAAGGAGCAGAAGCTTGGTACACAGCACTGTATAAGCAACTGCAAGGAGCATATGAAGTGTTGCAACAGGCGGAGTCCATAACTGGTTCCACCTCAGTGACTGCAATAACATCTTATCTGACAAAGGGCTGGATTGAAGTCCTTCTGGCATTAAACCCCTTTCTGATGCAGCACAGAATCAAGCTCTGTGCAAGTATGCAAAGGTGGTATGCAAACTTACAGTAACAAGGAATAGCCTACAAACCTGTCACCAATGCCGTATAAGCTGTCCTAGGGACAGCATCCTTTAAATCTACAGAGCACCGCCCCCCCCAGCAACTGAACAAATGGCTAAGGCAGATAAAGTATTGGAAGAGATACTACTCAGTCCTGTGGGTTCCTGGTACACAGATGGTAGTAGTGGGCACAGCAGGCATGAATGAGTAGCTGTAGCAATACAAATAATACAGATTCCATGTGGCTTGAAAAGGGAGAAGGAAAACACAGCCAATGGAATGAGTTCAGAGTAGTAATGATAATTTTTAAAAAAGCTCATGAGACTTGGCCCATGGCAATATGTATGACATTTGGTTTGTAGATAGAGGTCTCACTTCATGAGTAGACCAACGGGGAGAAGGAGGACTGGCTGGTGCTGGATTGGCCACTGTGAAGACAACAAACGTGGAAAGAAACATTGTAGAGGGATTTCAGTCAAGCAACAAGGCTACTCTGGCTGGAATACAGACACGTCTTTAGCACATATACCTTTAAACTCTCTGGCTGGAATACAAGACACGTCTTTAGCACATATACCTTTAAACTCTCTGGCTGGAATACAAGACATGCCCTTAGTACACACCTTTAATCTTAAACAGTGAAGGTAAAGTTAGTGTGTAGAAAGCAGCACCCGTGTTTGGAAATGACATCCAATTGAGAGGCAAACAAAATGACAAATCAGAGAAAGATTTGGTAGAATGTGTCAGGTTAGGATACACCCAACTCTGACTTGAAGAAACAAGAAAAAGAGGACTTAAGAAGGAACAGGCAGAGAAAGAGAGAGAGAGAGAGAGAGAGAGAGAGAGAGAGAGAGAGAGAGAGAGAGAGAGGAACAGAGGAGAGGAGGCAGTTTTACGAGGAGAATTTTACAGAGATAGGTTGAAGAGAGAACTAAGACAAGGGAGAGGACAGAAGGAGCCAGAGAATGAGAAGGAGCAAGAAGATTAGAAAAGATTGCTAGAGTTAGTTTGAGGCCAAGCAGAACAACAACAACAAAATCAGAAGCTGAGAGAAGCCAGATTGAATTAGTCAGCTTGGAGAGGAGTTTAAGCCAGAAAAGCTGAGGTGAACCAGCCAGCCAGAGTTCAGAAAGAGCTAAAAAGGGTGAGCTTATTCAGCAGTAAATTTCAGAGGCTAAAAACATTCTAGCCCTAGATTAGATTATATGGAATCTAGAAGCTTCTAGGACTAGGCCTAGGCCTAGGTTAGCAACTGGAGGAGTAAGCCTCTGAGAAGACAATTAAATTAAACAAATAAAAGTTACTTTGACAAAAATATGTAACAGAGCTCAACAGGAATATGAACCCCTGGTTGTTTTACATGTGGTATCTTGTAGCCCAATTAAGTCCTCCTGGAATCAGGAAGCAGATCCCCTTAACAAAGTATGGGCCATTTCCCTTTAGGTACCCTTTGAAGATGCCCACTGGATCCAAATAAAGTTTGGTCATAGAGAAACTAATGTAGGTTGTGAAATGACTAAGGATGATGTCATTTTTCTGAAACAGTGTGATATTTTGCATGCTGTTTAAATATGTGGGTCCTATTCCCGATTAAGACATTGAAAAGTGGATGCCCTGACAGAATATGCACATAAATCAACCTGTCCCACGAGAGACTGGCAGACAGACTTCATAGGGCTGTTGCCTGTCAGTGAGGGATGCACATGTACTCTCACCTGTGTGGATACTGTGATAATCCTCATATAAGCATTTCTATGCAAGGGAGCAACAGGTAAAGCCAGCACTAGGAGTCCCAGCCAACTAAGGGTTATGTGACAATTGGTAGTAACAGGAGCAGCCACTTCACTCACAGTGATGTTCAGAACTAGGCTGAAGACAAATAGTTGCAATGGTGCTTCCAACTACCATACAACCCTACTCGGGCTGAGTTAGTCAGAAGGAAAAACGTGTTCTTAAAACAACAGCTAAGAAGTTTAAATTCAAAGGCTATCCTATGTGGGTGGAAAAGGACACTTGCTGAGGTGATGAGGTTATTGAACGGAAATCCCAGTGCCAAGGGTAGGCTATGAGCTGTTGGCCGTGGAAACCCCTGAGGCCTCACAAACCATAAAGCCTTTTGCTTCTGCAGTTAGTTATATGCTAGAACTAGACAGTAAGACCCCATTGCTGAAGACACAGCACACTTTGACTGTAGAATATGGAGAGATTATGCTGGGAGTGAACTGGAAACTCCCACCCAGGATGCCTGGTTTTTATAGTCCCGAAAGGGGCCACACAGGCTGCTAGTAGAGAATTTTCATCAACATTCCTGCTTGGCCCTAGACCCTGTGTGCAGAAATGCCAACATGCAAGGCAAGGTATGCCTGATTGTGCTGCAGTGGCTCAGCTATATCATGAGTAAGACTACTAACAACTTTCTGATGGGGTTAAGGTCCATCCACAAGAGTGAGTTTGCACCTGGTGCTATAAGCCAGGACACAGGACCCAAAGGGGAAGCAACTTAACTTTACTAGATGGATGCGATGCACCTGTCAAACTGCCCTCTGTACATTCGTGTTTATGCACACAGATCTCCATTGCTGTCAGCATCAACTCATAAGTGCTGACGAAGCTCCTGAGAACAGGTGACTGTCGCTGTGGCTCAATGGCCTAATTCTTAGCCATATGTGGGCATTATAGTCAGTTCTTCCAAGGCTCAGGGATCACAGTGGAAGAGGGGACTGACTGATAGAATGTAAGACTAGAAGAAAGGGTAAAGAAACTGTGTAGCAAAGAAAGACTGCCGAGAGTCATTCTCAGAGAAGCCAAGCTGCAAAGACAACTCTGTCAGTGAGAGATGAGAATATGCCCTCTGTGTGGACACTGCCACAGGTGCAAGCTGCAAAGAGGACCAGATGGGCTGCCTGGAAGAACCAGAAACCTGGAAGAGGTTGGGATCAACTGAGGCACCCAGAAGGGATGCCCTCCAGTTTCTTTTAAGTGGCCTGTAGGTTGTGCAGTGTGTTCTGTTTCTAGCTTTTGTAAGATGTCATTCATGTTGGGATCGGCCTCAGTGATGTAGCTGTCTATGAGTCATTTCTGCTCCTGTAAGTAACCCCCATAGATCTCATTGGTTCACCAAGTTAGATTTTGGTGGTATCTATACTTTGATCTCTTGTTCCCTATCTGGGGTAAGTAGATTGTTTGTGTTTGTGTGTATATGTGTGTATGTGTGTGTATGGGTGTGTGTAGCCTTTTCCTAGGCAAGGTCTTGTCACACAACAGCTTGTGATAGTTAGTCTTCATGGTTAACTTGCCTGGGTTTGCAATTACATACAAGGCACATCTCTGGGTGTGACTGTGAAGGTGTTTCCAGAGATATTTGTAAAAGGAAGAAAGACCTGGCTTGAATATAGGTGGCACTGTTTACTAGGCTAGGATTCTCGTCTGAATAAAAAGGTGAAAATGGCAACCTGCTCTTCTGCTTCCCAGTGTTTCCAGATGTGAAAAGCTCCAGCTACCTGCTTCTGCTGCCATTAACTCTGTCAGTCCTTATGGATATAACTGACTGTACCATCTTAAACCTAGAGCCAAAATAAATTCTTGTTCCCTTAAATTGCTTTTTTTTTTGTTACATCAACAGAAAATGTAACTAATATAGCAATGATGTACACATCCATCCATTTGCCTATGAGGGACAATGCTTCATTCTCTTTTAAGGCTGAATAATAAACACTGTTGGGTAGATTCTTAATTACATTGATTTATCCATGTCAATCTCTTAAACACTATATGTTCTTAGCTGTTATAGGTATATGATGTGACTTGAAGTTGGCAGAATAATTTTTCCATCTTCATTTCTTTCTCTATAACATCTTTGCTTAAGAGATTTTTAGAATAGTCTTACCTATAAAAGGATCTAACTGTAATTTTAATATGAATTGTTTTAAACTTTATTGACATTTTTACTGTTTTGAGTTTTCCAGTCAAGGAGAGAAACAAAACTCACTTACTTAGATTTCTTTTCATTTATTTTACCAGCATTTTGTTGTCTTTAGTATATAGTTGCACATCCTATGTTAGATACCTAACTCTTTTCAGCAATTATTGTTCATATTATATGCAAAAATCTCATTGTTGATGCATCATTTACTACTGTATGGTAATATAATCAATTTTGTTTTTTTTATCTTGTACAAACTTGAAATTATACACTTGCTAGTCCTGTAAAATATTTTCTATGTAGAAAATCATATCATTTGCAGATAGAAATACTTTTATTTTTTCCAATTTACATGCCTATTGTTTTTTTGCTTGACTGCACCTGCCAGAACTTCCAACACTATATTAATTAAGAAAGATGAAAGTAGACATTTTTGACTTGTTCCTGATTTTAGGAAGAAGGGATTTGGTTGTTTACTGTTGAGTATAGTATTTGGTAAAAGTTCTTTATAGCTCTTTATAAAGTTGAGAAAGTTTCTATTTCTTCCTCTGCAAGTTTTTATCATAAAAATATGTTGAATTTTGTCAACTGCTTTTACTGCACCAATTGATAATATCATGTGATTTTTTTTCTTCCTTGGCTGTTACTATGGTAAATTGTATTGATTAACATTTGGATATAGACCCAGACTTGCTTACATGAAATAAATTTCACTTGGTCATGGTGTATAATTCTTTTTATAGGTTGCTAAGTTCTGCTTGATAGTATTTTAAAGATTTTTGTCCATATTTATGAGTAATGTGGGACACTAATTTAGGCATTTTATTTCTCATACATTCCTTGGGAGCAGGCTCACTCAGCTTAGCCTCCTTTCTGTACTCACAAAACCCTAGAGCTTTGTGGGCAGAGCAGGAACTCAAGTGGCTTCCTCTTTGGCTTTATTTATCTACTCAGTGATAGGTTTCCTTCACCCATTTTAGGAAGCTATCGCTCTTACAGAGCTTAATCTGTTCAAAATAAACATTAATTCCCTTTTCAAGAATCTTGCCCTTAACTGGCTTGTTTACAACAACGCCAGCAGGATGTTAAGTGACACTTTAAGGTTTTTACCATGGTAACCTTTTTAGGATGTTTCTTTTGGAGCAGGACCCATTCCCTTGCTGTCAGCAACATCACCCTCCTTGTTGATGTGCACACATGTGACCAGAGGACGATCTCCATGTTTCCTAAAAACATACAGTGGGCGCCTCTCCCCTCTCCTTTTGCACTTGTTATTTCTCAAATTACTGGAAGATGGCTGCTCCAGACAAAAGACACTGTGGCTTAAAAAAAAGATTATTATTGTACTATCTCTATCTGGTTTCAGCGTCAGACTTCATAAAATGAATTGCAGGTATTTCTTGTTTTTTTTTCCTTTCTTCCATTTTATGAAGGGGATGCTGTTGAGCTGCAGCTAATCCTTCTTTAAATATTTGGGAGAATTCTCCAAATAATACTTGTTATATTGAATTGGAAAATCAGGAACACATATCCTTAACAGTGGCAAGGCTCTCCAAAGTATCTATTTTTAAAAATGTATTTGCATATATGTGCATATCTGCATGTACATGTGTTTGGGGGTCGAGGCCAAAGATTGGCATTGAGCGTTTTCCTTGATTTCTCTTCATGCTATTATTATTTTTTTAATTTCTTCATTTTTATTTTAGGCATATGGGTGTGTTGTCTGCACATATGACTGTGTACCACTTGTATGTCAGGTGCCCACAGAGTCCCAGATCACTGTGAGCCACCATGTGGATTCTGGGAATTGAGCCCAGGTCCTTTGGAAGAGCAGGCAGTGCCCTTAACTACTGGTCCATCTCTCTGGACCCTCTATATGTTATTTTACATATTAAAAATTATATTAGCATATAAAGCGTCAGATATTATTATGGTATTTTTGAACAAAATGTATCTTAGTAGATTCTCCTTTTCCCTTATCTCTCTCCCTCACCCCGCTCCCCACTACTCTCAGTCTACCTTTGTAACCTCACCCCAAATCTGGTCTTTTATCTTCTTTTATGTCTGATGTGTCAGTTTGCCTACTCCTATCTTTACACATTAACCTACGTTTACTCTCTCTTGGTCTGTCTAGTCTTCTGGGTTTTAACTACATTTACACACCGCAGGCTCCCCACCCCCCTCCCATGCCTCAGGTCCCCACCCCCACCCCTCCCATGCCTCAGGCCCCCACCCCTCCCATGCCTCAGGCTCCCCCTCCCATGCCTCAGGCCCCCACCCCCACCCCATGCCTCAGGTCCCCACCCCCACCCCTCCCATGCCTCAGGCTCCCCCTCCCATGCCTCAGGCCCCCACACCCCCACCTATACCTCTCTCCAGGCAAGAATTCACAGTTAAGAGACAACATGTAGCTTCTGTCTTAGTGAGTTAGAGTCATCTTGTTTAATATACCTTCCTTTCCAGATCCATCTATTTCCCTGCAAATTTAATTTTTCTTTATAGCTGAATAGAGTTTCATTGCGTATATGGACCACATTTTCATTATCCACTCACTTGTTAATGGGCAACGAAGGGGGTTCCATTTCTTAGCTCTTGTGAATTAAGCAGCAATGAACATGGATGCACGCGTATCTCTGTGGTAGGATATGGAGCCCTTTGCTTAAATACTGCTGGGTCATATGGTGGTTCTATTTTAATTTTTTTATTTCAATAATGTCTGAACTAGCAGACCTGCCAACAGAGAACATGAGCTCCTCTTTGCTTACATGCTTGCTGGCATTTATTGTTGGATTTCTTGATGATGGCTGTTCTGAAAGGGATGAGGTGATGTCTTAAAGTAATTTTAATTTTCACTTCCTGATAACTAGGGATGATCAACGTTTTCAAAAACATTCACTGTCCATTTGTGTTTTTTTTTTCTTTTGCAAACTACTTGTTCATTTTACTAGCTCATTTATTGATTGGACGTTTTGATTTTTAATTGTGGCAGTTCATTTTAACTTCTGGGTATTAGTCCCCTGCCTGAAGTAAAGCTGGTGAGGACATTCTGTCACTCCGTGGACTGTCTATTTGCTCCGATCATTGTTTCTTTTGCTGTGCAAACCATTTTTAATTTCATGTTTATCCCATCTGTTGTTCCTGGTGCTAGCTCCTGTGCTATTGTAGTTCTGTTCCAGAAACTTCTTGCCTAATTTACCTAAATCTATTTCTTGAAGTGTATTCCCTATGTTTTCTTCTAGCACTTTTAGCATTTCAGCTTTTTAAAATTTTAATTTTATTAATTTATTCAGATTACAACTCAGTTGTTATCCCCTCACTTGTATCCTCCCGTTCCTCCCTCCCACCCACTTTCACCCTATTCCCCTCCCCTAGGTCTAAGACCGAGGGGGACCTCCTCCCCCCACTATATATGGTCGTAGGCTATCGTTTCAGGTTTTAAATCCAGGTACTGATCCACTTTGAGTTGATTTTTGTATAGGAGAAAGATAGGGACCCAATTTCAGTCTTCTGTAGGTGAATATCAGGTTTTGCTAGCACCACACTATTGCATGTTTTAGATTTCTTTTCAAAAGTTACGTGGTCATAGCTTTGTTAGACTTCATTCTGTTTCATTGGTCTATTTGTTTTTATGCCAGAACCAGGATGTCTTTGCTCCAATTCTCTGCAGTTTAATTTAAGGTCATTTATTATGATACCTCCAGCCATATTCTTTCTCCTCAGGATTGGTTTGGCTTCTCATGAACCTATATGAATTCTTGATTTTTTTCTATCTCTATGCAGAAGATATTGAAATTGTATTGAATCTGTAGATTATTTTTGGAGCCACTTGTGGCTAGGCCTGCAAGTATTGGGTATGGCCCTCCTGGGGTAAGGCTTGGCAGATGCGACAGGCTGACCATTGCAGAGTGTGTGTGTTCAGGACCAATTTTGCAGTTTGGAGACAATGTAGGCTGGACTCAAGAGACTGGGCCTATACACTGGATATGCAAAACAGTCTGGGAGTTAGAGAGTGTGCAGGCAGGCTAGGTAAGGCAGAGTCACCAGGCTGAGTCAGAGAACATCTATGGGCCAGGCTAGGCATGGAGGTTAGACATGGCTTGGGCAGGCTCGGGTCTAGCAGACCTAGTAGGTTAGGCTGGTACTGGAAATGGGCACAAAGCTAAACCTGGAATTTGGGAATGATGCAGGCCAGTGTCACCAGAATCCTCTTTCTTTCTTTCTTTCTTTCTTTCTTTCTCTCTCTCTCTCTCTCTCTCTCTCTCTCTCTCTCTCTCTCTCTTCATTCTGTCTCTAGGTTTGAGTATTTGTTATAATTTCACTGAATAGCTGTGTATTTCTTTTGACTTTATCTCAGCTCTTCCTCTGTACTACAGATCAGGTCTGGCCTATTTAACATACAATAGACTATTTGGGAATATCGCTCATGTTTATTAATTTCCCCTTTTATATGCCTATATTAATGTCTCTAATTTGTCCTTTATCCATGAAACTTATCCCTCTCGCACATGGATGATGTTTTCTGATATGATTTTTCATTTGGTTAACCCTTTTTTTTTCATTTCCATCTGATTCTATCTTTGATGTTACAGTTTCATTTTCCTTCAATTTTGAACTTCTCTCCTGAAACTTACTAAGTGCTTGATTCACTTTGAGACTATGTTGTTGAGATGTGGTCAGATTTCCTTAGTTCTTGGATCTGTTTGATTTTTTTATATGGCCATTAATTCGCTTAAAAATTAAGATTCTGAATTATTACACATTTTAGCAATCTCTGTGGTTTTGGCTTCCATCCTAGGGATGCTGGGAATGGGTCATGTGTCATATGATTTGTGTTTCTTTGTCATGTTTTACACATTTTTTTGTAATAGCCGTCTCATCCAGTTTTAGCTTCCCCTTCTTCCAACTCTATTTGGTTGTTTCATGTTTCTGTGTCTGCTTAGAGGGCTGTCTGCATGAAGTTCAGCTGTAGAGAGAGAGAAGCTTGGTTCTGATTCCTGGGTGAGTTTGCCAAGGTGTTTTGGTCTTGCCTAGGTGGCAGCAGGGTCATGAGCAGGTCATACAGTGAGAACTAGGGCAAGCAGATGGAGTGAAAATCCAAGTCCTACAGTGAACTGTGGTAGCACTGGATTCAGAACCTTATCCAATAGTGGACTCTGAGGCCACTGGAATCAGAACTCTATGCCATCCTGGACTATGGGCCCACTTGAGTCAGAACCCCATCTCATAGTGGACTCTGGAGCCACTCGAGTCAGAACTCTGGTTCTACACTAACTCACAGCATCACCGAGATCTGAGCTGTAGTTCTGAGGAAAACTAAGAGACTACTAATGTCAAAATGGACCTATTTTATACCAAGTATGTTGGACCAGTGTGTTTTTTTTTGCAATTAATGTGTCCACTTTTCTACATTGTCAAGTTTATGTGTATGATATTATAGTTTTTCACTATCCTTTTGATATCTGTTGTGTCTATAGCATGGCCCATTTCATTCCAAATCTTGGTAATTGGTCTTGACTTCTTTTCTCTGTCTTTCTAGAAGTCTTGATTACTTCTTTGTTGCTATGATTAAATACTCAAGTATTTCAAGTATAAAGAATTTATTTGGGGGTCACAGTCCCAGGGGACAATGGCGGAGGAAGGCAAGGCATCAGGAGCTTGAGGCAGCTGGTCACAGAGCATCCACAGTCAGGAAGCAGAGTGAGATGAATGCTAGTCCTCAGGTCACTTTCTCCTCAGCTGTAGTCTGAGATTCGAGCCTTAGGAAGGGCACCAGTCTTAAGTACCTTAACCAAGATGCTTCTTCCTGTGAAGGAAGATGCCCAGATGCCCACTTGCCAGGTGATTCTAGGTTTTGTCAAGTTGACAATTGAGATGAACCATTATACCAAGAATTTTTCATGTTTCCTTGTTTCATTGCTTTTCTCTAATGATTTCCTTTATTTAATTATACTGCAATTTTTACTACCTTCCTGCTACTTGCTTTGATGTTCATTTATCATCACCGTTTTGCTCACTGTACATAGGTCCTTGAGGTAATAACCTGTTGTTTAGAGATGTTACTTTTCTTTTAATGTGTGTGAGTTCAGTACTTTAAGTTTTCCTTAAAGTCCTGATTTAGCCATGCCCCACAAACTTTGTGATGTTCTCTTTTCATTTGCATCTTGTCCAATGTATTCTTTAAATTTTTCTCTTGAAATTCATCCTTTAATCAATAGATTATTTAGACTGTGCTTAATTTTCAAATTTTTAGAAATCTTCCTATTGTCAATGTTCAGTTTCTAGACTGGTTTTTTTATGGTCACATGGCATACTCTCATGATATCAATCACTAACGTTTGTTGCAGTATGGTTTTTTGGTGTTTTTTTTTTTTTCCCTAGGTATTTTTTAGAATATACCTTATATGCATTTTGAAAACATGTATATTCTGCTGTTTTTGGGTGATCTATAATTATCTACTGCATGTTTTATAGGGTTGGGCTCCTTTATATTCTTGCTCATTTGCTTTAAATTGTTCTATTTTATGGGTTATTCAAAATACTAAACTGCTGATGTTAATAGTAATAATGAGTTAACTTTACAAAATACTTTTTAGTTGTCAAACATTCTAGTTTTTTTTGTTCATATTACGTTATTCAACCCTTCTAGCAGGCCTGTATGTTATATAGCACTGGTATCCACATGCTGGTATGCTTCAGAGACATTAAATGACTTACTACTCAGGTTTATAACTCATGTCCACCTAAAATCCCTTGTAATCTTCTGCTGTACCAGAGCAGAGGGTTGATTGAGCTTTTCTTTTCTTTTTTCTTTCTTTCTGTTTTTTGAGACAAAGTTTCTTTGTGTAGTCCTGGCTGCCCTAGACTCTCTTTGTAGACCAGGCTGGCCTCGAACTCACAGCAATCTGTCTGCCTCTGCCTCCTTAGCGCTGGGATTATATGCATGTGCCACCATGCCTGGCTAAGTTTTTCTGGTAGTTCACATTTTAATAAGGATACAAATGCTACAGTGGTGGCTGAGGGGGTAAAACCCAGTAAGGTGTGGGAGGCCATTTCCAAGGTGAGCCTTGGTGATGCCTCTCTCTTGGTATTTAGACCTTGTGTGTAATCTCTTTCTCTTGGGTATGCCTTAGACCTTGCATCTCCCCCTTCTAGTTGACAGAATTTGGCAAAGTAATGGGAGGTCACTTTTGAGATTTGATTTCAAAGTGACTCACTTCTATTTTGGGTCTTCTTTTTATTCCCCCCTCTCCTGTTTGCTCTGAAAGAAGCCAGGTCCATGTTCCAATCTACCTTGGGGAGAAGCATCCATGCAGCAAGGAACTAATATTGGCGTTGACAGCCACCGAGGGATCCGAGGTCCTTCCTCAATAGCTACGAGTGAAGTTAAAAGTGCACTCTTTCTTTTAACACACACACACCTTCATGGCTGCATCCCTAAGTGAACTCCCAACTGCAGCTCTGTGATGGGTCCTAAGCCAGAGGCATCCAGCTGAGCTCACTAGATTGCTGCCTCACAGAAACTGAGAAATCAATGACTATTGTTTTAAGCTATTGAGTTTTGGGAAAAATGCATGCAAGAAAGGGAGATAGCCATAGCAAGAAGCTGTTCCTTACTTAACCATCTTTTCTTTTTCCTGTCTCTCCCCAAATCTGAAATATTCTGTTAAAGTAAACACTGAGTGTTTGATATATTAAACAGCGAACAACTTCTTATTCACGTTCTCATTTGGTTTTAGTGGGGTTGATTGCTGTTTAAAGGGATGTGGGTTACTCAATAATTTGTAGAGGAAAAATTAGCACTGCTTACTTTGTAGTATTTATAAAATTAAGCACACCTTTGCAAGTTTGGTTTTGGTAGAGAGAAACGTTGCAAGCTTAGTGCATTTTTGACACTTGTGAAACATGGACTGTGTTCTGCAATGCCTACAAGAGCCCTCAAAGTCACATAATTTCCACATAAAACAGGGAAATATGACTAAAGTACATTTGAGTAGCCTTTGTGTCCTTAATAGCTTCCCGTAAGTACAGGACTAGCAAACCTTCATTTCTTTAGGCTCCTTAGCTGTTGTTACCATTAGTGACTGGCTTTCTCTTAAGATTTTTCCCCACAAAAATAAAAACCTCTATAAGTCAAGACTTAAGAAAGCTTCAAACACTGAAAGCCACTGCATTCTTGAAATGCTGGCTCCCTCAGTAAGGGCACACACTGGGATGGGGACTCAAAACAAAGCATTTGGGCATGAGAAATCCTTATGAGTTACCAGCTGTCGACGGCACCTTAAAGAGAAAATGGCTGGACGTGGAGAACGTTCAGTCATAGGTGCTGGAGATCTCTTGGTCTCCAAACTACAGGCTCATAGCAGGAGAGAACCATTTGTTCACGTCTTTGCTGTTACAACATAGAGGGTACAATATAGAGGAGCTCATTTTGAAAGGGACGTGGAGTGATTGAGAAGTTTCTGAGCTGAATGTAACAGGTCAGTTGCTCTAGACCTGTTGCATTTTAGACTTTTACTATTCATTTGCTGTGGTGGCCAGATCCTAATTTGCCTCAAATTCATAAAACGCTCTGAACCCAGCTGTGTTTGTCTGTACCTTTGAGATAGAGTATCAGGCAACACTGCGTGGCTTTGAACATTCTGCCTACCTGAGGATGACCTTGAACTTCTGATCCTCCCGCCTCAGTCTCCCAAGTGCTAGGATTGTAGACATGCAACGCCACACTTAGGTTATGTGGCACTGGGGGTCAGATCCAGGGTCATATGCATGCTAGGTGCTAGCGTTATCAACTGAGTCACGTGCCAGCGCCTTCCCACTCCAGCTTCTTTAGCTGGGGCCGAGGATTCTACCTTTGAAGGGTAGAGGTGAAAGTGAGTTGTCCCGGGGCCTTGGAGGGGCCATAAACATGAAAGCAGCCCATAGAATCAAGGTATCACCATCATTCAAGCAGGTATTGCTGTTTTCAAATCCCCACTTTGTTCCTTGAACAGAAGAAAAAACACAGGGAACTCCTGACTAGCCGGAGCTGACACTCTGAAAAGGGCTTAACTTACTTCTCTAACAAACCACTGACAAAAGGCAGGGCTGATCCATTCTCTGGCGTGAATGCCGCAGTCTATCCAGACAGCTCTTTTGTAGGCTCGTGATTTTCTGCCCAGCTGAAAACAAGAGGGTTCACAGTCACCAACTGAGGCTTTTCTGTTTGGATCTGCTGACCAGTGTGATTTAATAAGGGCTTGGCATAATTCCTCACTATGGCTTTGTTTATTAGGTAACACATTAAAAAGATAAAGAGATTTCCTATCTTCTTTTGGAAGCCCAGACTTGCTTATGTAGAAACAATACATTTATTGCCTCAATCCAATCAAGGGACCAGAAAACACACAAGGAAGAGGTCAATCCTGATCCCTAAAGGGGTGCAGTTGCTCTGTTTTAATCTCATGATGGCTGTTACGTAAAGGCAAGTTTTCCTCCCCTCACCCACCCTTTTTCTTCTCCTTCCCTCTATCCAGTGCCCACCCCAAGGAACCAGAATGTTCTAAGAGGTACTTCTTAAAGCAGTATACTTTATAGGCAAATTACAGCAAGCATCACAAAATAGAAACATAAAACTTTATCTGTGGAATCAAGGGGCCAATTACAAATCCCCCTGACTATGTCAATATTACTTTAAGCCTGATTTCCAACCCAGACATTTGTAGGCAGCACTTGGCAGTATACTCATAAGGGAGCTCACTTTCATTCACTCATTAATTCACTTGACTAAAGCATCAGGAAGTGGCTCTCAGGGTCAGACCTCAGGCTCAGCTCTGGAGACTCAGAGATGAACAGACAAGAGATGTACGAGCTGGTGAGAAGGGCATATGTGAGAAAATCAATCCAGCTCCATGACCTGAATATCCATAAGTTACTGTGGAGACCTGGCATGTTTTCTTGAACTCTCTCAGGGAATAAAAGGATGTTTGAATATTTAACCAAGACTGGAAGTCTGTCTGAAAAACAAGTTACAGGAAGACAGGTAGGGCTGTAAACAATCTGAGGACACTGTATTTGAAGAAGGAACAACAAATGAAGCTGAATAGAGGCAGGGAACTAATGGAGTCCATATGTACTGCGTAGGAGGAATAAAGTCACACCTCATATTCTATGATTTCCTTCCCTTTTCTCCTCCCTTCAGTCTTCTTCCACCATCCCTCCCTCCTCTCCTCATATATAGGTGCTTGCTTTAGAAAGTTCACACTGACAGCAGTGGGGAGGGTGGGCTAGAGGATGAGTTCACACTGACAGCAGTGTGGAGGGTGGGCTAGAGGATGAGTTCACACTGACAGCAGTGTGGAGGGTGGGCTAGAGGATGAGTTCACACTGACAGCAGTGTGGAGGGTGGGGTAGAGGATGAGTCCACACTGACAGCAGTGGGGAGGGTGGGCTAGAGGATGAGTCCACACTGACAGCAGTGTGGAGGGTGGGCTAGAGGATGAGTTCACACTGACAGCAGTGTGGAGGGTGGGCTAGAGGATGAGTTCACACTGACAGCAGTGTGGAGGGTGGGGTAGAGGATGTGTTCACACTGACAGCAGTGGGGAGGGTGGGCTAGAGGATGAGTTCACACTGACAGCAGTGAGGGGTGGGCCAGAGGATGAGTTCACATTGACAAGTGTGGGTAGGGGTGGGCTAGAGGATGAGTTCACACTGACAGCAGTGGGGAGAGTGGGCTAGAGGATGAGTTCACACTGACAGCAGTGGAGAGGGTGGGCTAGACAATGAGTTCACACTGACAGCAGTGTGGAGGGTGGGCTAGAGGATGAGTTCACACTGATGGCAGTGTGGAGGGTGGGCTAGAGGATGAGTTCACACTGACAGCAGTGTGGAGGGTGGGCTAGAGGATGAGTCCACACTGACAGCAGTGGGGAGGGTGGGCTAGAGGATGAGTTCACATTGATAGTGTGGAGGGTGGGGTAGAGGATGAGTTCACACTGACAACTGTGGGGAGGGTGGGCTAGACGATGAGTTCACACTGATAGTGTGGAGGGTGGGCTAGAGGATGAATTCACACTGACAGCAGTGGGGAGAGCGGACTAGAAGATGAGTTCACACTGACAGCAGTGGGGAGGAGTGGGCTAGAGGATGAGTTCACACTGACACCAGTGGGGAGGGTGGGCTAGAGGATGAGTTCACACTTACAGCATTGTGGAGGGTGGGCTAGAGGATGAGTTCACACTGATAGTGTGAAGGGTGGGCTAGAGGATGAGTCCACACTGACAGCAGTGGGGAGGGTGGGATAGAGGATGTGTTCACATTGACATCAGTGTGGAGGGTGGACTAGACGATGAGTTCACACTGACAGTGGAGGGGGTGGGCTAGAGGATGAGTTCACACTGACAGCAGTGGGGAGGAGTGGGCTAGAGGATGAGTTCACACTGACACCAGTGGGGAGGGTGGGCTAGAGGATGAGTTCACACTTACAGCATTGTGGAAGGTGGGCTAGAGGATGAGTTCACACTGATAGTGTGAAGGGTGGGCTAGAGGATGAGTCCACACTGACAGCAGTGGGGAGGGTGGGATAGAGGATGTGTTCACATTGACATCAGTGTGGAGGGTGGACTAGAGGATGAGTTCACACTGACACCAGTGGGGAGGGTGGGCTAGAGGATGAGTTCACACTTACAGCATTGTGGAGGGTGGGCTAGAGGATGAGTTCACACTGATAGTGTGAAGGGTGGGCTAGAGGATGAGTTCACACTGACAGCAGTGGGGAGGGTGGGATAGAGGATGTGTTCACATTGACATCAGTGTGGAGGGTGGACTAGACGATGAGTTCACACTGACAGTGGAGGGGGTGGGCTAGAGGATGAGTTCACACTGACAGCAGTGGGGAGGGTGGTCTAGAGGATGAGTTCACACTGACAGTGTGGAGGGTGGGCTAGAGGATGAGTTCACACTGACAGCAGTGTGGAGGGTGGGCTAGAGGATGAGTTCACACTGACAGCAGTGTGGAGGGGGTGGGCTAGAGGATGAGTTCACACTGACAGCAGTGGGGAGGGTGGTCTAGAGGATGGGCGGGAAGGATGAGAACTGAGGCAGAAGCTCAACATTAAGACCACTATTGAAATAGTCCAGAGAGAACAGATTCCAAGGTAAATTCAGGCAGCAGCAGTGAAGACAGGGAAGAGGGCGGAGAACTCTCAAAGAACTGTCAGTTTTCGGTGGTGAATTGCAAGTAAGGGATTGCAACACAGGAACACATTTAGGGAGACACTTTTCCAAACCAGGAGGAGAGTGATGCTATAACAAGTCTCAGGAGCTCTCATGAAAGCTAGGTGAATGGTCCTGCATGAATTTAAAGACCTACAAACCAGATAGGAAGATCTGGATGATTTTCCTATGAGGCATATGTGGCCATTTGGATGGAGTTGGTAGAGGGAGAGCAAAGCAGAGAGCAGAGTGAGAATGGCCAGAACCTCTGAGAAGACAAGGAAAGAGAAGCCTGTGAGCGAGCCTGAAGGAATGGCCAGGCAGTGGAGGGGTCAAGAACCTAGGGGTCATCATCAATCTCCAAGAGGAGTTTTAGAGGGGAAAACAGAAGCACCAATCAAAAAGCACACATGGACTGGCCCTAGGCCTCCTCTACATATGTAACTGATGGGCAGTTTGATCTTCGTGTGGGTCCCCTAGTAACCTGAGTGTGTGCTGTCTATGACATGGACTCTGTTGCTTGCTTTCTATCACTTCGTCCAATGGGGCTGCCTTGCCTGGCCTCAGTGGATGAGGAGGAGCTCAGTCCTGATACGACTTTATGTTCTCTGGTGAGTTGGTGAGGGGGCTCCCCTTTTCTGAGGACAAGGGGAGGATGGGATAAGGGTCCAAAGGGAGAGAGGGAGGGGCCAGGTGGAGAGGAGGGAGGAGGCTATGATCAGGATGTAAAGTGAATATATAAGTTAAAAATAAATTTTAAAAATTCCAGTGGGGGGTGGGGGTGCAAATCAGTCAAAGTCTGAAAGGGAGGTGAGGAAGGAGACAGCGAATAAGGAAAATGCTATCAGAAGCTTAGTGAGAAGTGGAGAACTAGAGGGTCAGTGATTAACAGAGGAAGGAAACAGGAGCTAATGTCTTCACATTCATAGAGTTTTGATTGGTTCATCTTAAGTCACACCAACTCACTAGGATTTGTCTCATGAACTGAGCATCTCAGGAGCAGTACTTTCTGGAATATCAAAGGCTGCAACAAAAATATGGCTCAAAAACCCAAGGCAAACGTGCAGTAAACTTCGAACCCCTACCCAGATCTAGTCAATGGACAGGACATTTGCCACAGTTGAGTGGAGAGTGGGGTCTGACTTTCACACGAACTCTGGTGCCCCATATTTGACCACGTCTCCTGGATGGGGAGGCCTGGTGGCACTCAGAGGAAGGATAGCAGGCTACCAAGAAGAGACCTGATACCCTATGAGCATATACAGGGGGAGGAGGTCCCCCTCAGTCACAGTCATAGGGGAGGGAAGTAAGAGGAAAATGAGAGGGAGGGAGGAATGGGAGGATGCAAGGGATGGGATAACAATTGAGATGTAATATGAGTAAATTAATAAAATATATTTTAAAAAACTCAAGGCAACTTCTCCTTAAGCTAGGAGGACAACGGTGAGTATGAGATTGTGAAACCTAATTTCCTTTCCTCCCAGGAGTCAAAGCGAAGGGGGTATGTATTTGCGTTAACATGTCATTCTTCTCACCTGTAAAATAAAGAGAGGTCTTCCTTCATACGACCTTCCAATAGAGAAAACCCGAACGAGGCCCGGTTGAGTTTGGCCCAGTTGGTGCATCCAACTTTGAATCTGAAGGCAGATAAGCAAGAATTAGGTCAGAGTCCCTCACAAGACAAGAGCTCTTTGAGCACACAGGGTGATGATGATAACATTGGCTCCCAGAATTCAAAGAGCACACAGGGATTGAAGACAGGCAGGGAAGCCCCACAAGCTGTCCACTTTTACTGTTCTTTAGGATACTTAATTTTGTCTGCTGACAGCCAGTAGTCTAGGGCTTTTCCTATCGTGTCACCAAGATCACAGTGGGAGTGCACGAAAGGAACCTGATGTGCTCTGGCTTCCTTTTGAAAAATCCAAGTTTATTTCCATTTCCCCGCAGTTTTTAAGGAAGAAAACAAAACAAAAATCCAACAAAACAAATGACGTCAAAACACACAACAGCTTTTGATAAATGCTCCAAATGACTTGAGAGCCACTAAAGTCCTTGGAACCAAGCAAGAGCTACAGGGGAAAAGGCAGGATCAGCTGCACTTGAGTTTATTCTGCTGAGCCACTGGAAGGCATAGTCTGCATAATTCCTCTAGAGGAGTGCACACTTGGATCAATCCATTCACACACACTTCTCTGCCACCAGGAGAGAAGGCGTATTTGAGATGGGATGAATAAGGTGCTGAGAAAGATAGGTGGCATTTCTGACTTAAATTCCCTGCAAGCCATAAAGCCGTCACATGGATGTGTCTCACTGTTCCATGATGTGAGGGGGTTTGTGCTGAAAGGATGGATACATATATCTTAGAAAGCGCTCATGCTTTCTCGTCCTCCAACAAGCCAGAAGGTATATATGTATGTGTGCATATGTGCATACCCAGATCTATCTATTTTTGGAATTTGACCTTTTTTCTAGGGAGTCTTACTATGTTTTCACGTGCCAGGTTAGTGAAACCTTTTATTGCATTTAATTCAAAGCTTCTTTTAAAAAATATGTTGAGACGTGGAAATTTGCAAAATGACTCTTAAAGGAGATTTATCTTTAAAGAACAAAAATATTCTTAATGATATAGTAGAATCTCATTAATTTTGTGTCTGGAACTCCTTAGCTTATTATAGAAGAAACATGGACAAAATATGTATGTACTTACATACTCGGCCAACACCTTTTCTATTTGGAAGACTCTTGTCTGCATTGGGGGGATAGTAGTGAACATAGTAAACACTTGGCCCTCATGGAACGTGCAGCTTATTAGCACAGACAGTATCAGTCCACCACAATGATTGTGTGACAAAGTCACATCTGTGTGCCAGGGGGCACCAGCATATACTGGGGTTTGGTGAGCAGAGGGCTTCTATGTAGTCGAGCAGAACAAAAAGAGTGTCTTGCTCATTTTAGCTAAAATGTGAAGAACTGTAAGTTGTTGCAGGCAAAGACTAAATGATGCGTAGGGAGGACGAGATTGCTGTGGGTTTTCCTTGTGGATTGTGTGACAGTATGTGCAGTGGTCCAGCGATGCCACGGATGCAGGCTGGCTGTTGGGACCCAAACAATCCAGCGAGAGCAACAGGTACTCTTTCCTGCTGAGCCATCCCTCTGCCCCATTATTTTGATAATTCTTATTTTAGCAGTAAAAAAGATCAATGGAGACACGTGAACCAGGGGGCCTACGCCGTGCAGTATTCTCTATGTTCTCCCCAGAGCCAAAGTCTCTGTTTTCACAATTCTCTCTAATTTTTGTACCAAAATGCCAAAGATGAACTTGAAAAAAAAACATTAAAAGGTCCTTTGAGGGGCTGGAGAGATGGCTCAGTGGTAAAGGGCACTGACTGCTCTTGCAAGGGACCCAGGTTCAATTCCCAGCACCCACATGCAGCTCACAGCTGTCTGTAATTCCAAGAACCAACACTCTCACGTAGATATACATGGCGGAAAACCACCAATGCATATAAAATAAAGGTTAAAAAGAAGATGGTAAGATTTGCCAGGCATAGTGGTGCATGCTTTTAATCTCAACACTCTGGGAGGCAGAGGCAGGTGGCTCTTTGCGAGTTCGAGGCCAGCCTGGTCTACAAAGTGAGTCCAGGACAGCTGAGGCTATACAGAGAAACCCTGTCTTGGAAAAAAGATACAAGAAAGTCCTTTGATTACATACATCTTCTAAGGGGTGATACACCTCATAGTTGTGTTCAGACAGGGATCTTCTGCTTCTCTGGCTTTGCAAGCGGTTTTCATCTTCCACAGCTTTCTGAAGATCTTCTATGAGGACCCTGGATTTGAAATAGTAGGCATGATCAAAAAAGCAAGCCAAGAGCATGCAAAAAATCAGGCAGTGCCAAAAAAGAATCACACATACACAATGAAGTAGCATGAAAGTGCCCCAGGGTTCTGTGGTGCAAGAGGGAAAAAAATAGACCGCCAAGAGTGACATTTCTAAAAATACCAAATGCTGAGAAAACGTTCTTTTTCGGGAAACAAAAACTGTTAAGTAAATGGTATAATGAATTTGAAGTGTAAAATTATAGCCAGATGTCCCCAAATAATAGCAGTGCTGCAATAATAGCTACTATGGTGTGAGCTATGTCTATGACCATGTGACAACGCTGTGCACACTTACGCTGACTGAGTGCTTATCAGAAGCCAGCCGCTGTGCTGTGTGTTTGATCTTCAGTAACAACCTTTGTGTCAGAGTCTATTAGTTCCGTCTCCTAAGTGAGGAGCCTGAGACCCAGTAGGGTTAAGAATCTGCAAGTGTCATTCCATTGAGAATGCAAAGACAGACTCTGAGCTTCGGATGTGAACCCAGAGTCTGATCTTGTGACTTCAAGTCCAGTGTGGCACAATGAACGTGGAGCCCAGGCTGCTCTGGAACCCGTGTCCGCATCTTTTCTGAAATGTCTATCTGTTCACATGCCATCATCCTGCATCCTGGATCCAAGAAAGAGAGAGGACGGAAGGAGCTTTGGTTCTCCAGAGGAAACTGAAAAAGCTATCTCACTGTCCTCCAGTACCGAGAATTCCTAGGCAGAGGAACTCTGTTCTGAAACTGGATCCGTTTGGATGCCGGAGGCTGAGGCTAAGTCAGGGATGTTAAGCCGATAGCTAGGGTGGAACCAGCTCCAAACAGATAGACTAGAGGTGTGACTCATAGCACGACTGCCCACTGTTTTCTAAAATGGTGTGAAGAGACAGAAACTTTGTTCCTCTGCAATATCTCAGGAAGTTAGAGACCTTTGGTGATTCTGACTGTGGCAGGTGCTTTAAAAGCTTTGTTTTCATATTTTATCTTCCAAAGAGAACCTGATGCTGACCAGGTAAATTTTGATAAAGAACATGGGGTGTCTTTTGTAAGTGACATTTAGGCTAATCTAGATAAGTAATTTAATGAGAAGAATTACCTGGTGTACTAAATACATACGTTTTGGCACCTGAAGAAAACAGTTTACTTTGGAGCCAGACACTGTGAACTGACTGGCTTGCTATTTTCTGACTCTCTACCACCGTCTGAACATCTAACCAGAAACGGGCTAGTGTGTTTGTTTTATTTCTGTATTTTGCAGTAGAATTGTTAGAAGAGGTGAGGTGGTAGAAATGTCCTTAACTTTCTTGGCAGCTGCCTGGGGTAGCTCAAAGTTGTGAGCGAAAGTAATTTGTCAAGCCAAATGTCTTCCTTACCAGGAACTTTTTTTTTTTCCTCCCCAGAGATAAGAAGTTACGGGGATTTCCTGCATGACCTACAGGATGGCAGTATCACCGAGGCAGATCTGAGGAGCCCATGAGGACCACGCCAACTTCTAAGCTCCCTTGTTCTCGCGGAGAACTTGGATAGCCAGGGAGAAGCAGGGTTTGATTAGCAGAGATGTAGTAATAAATAGTCCAGAGACTGCAGGGAAACTTCAGGCATATTTGACTCTTAGTACCTTTCCTGTGGACTTCCTTTTTGTCCTATAGATGAAGGGTAGAGAGCCTGCTTCACCCAGCACTCTCCATGACAATGTCTTTCTGAATGTCCAACTTAAAAGGTCTTTGGGGGCCGTTCCTTGTTACAGTAACTTCAGAAAACTGATCATGTCTGAGACAGATTCTAAGAGGTAAATTTTAAACTAGAGAATACGTATAAACAATAATTAAATAAATCTTTATAAAAAGAGATAATAGTTCTAATTTGGCAGTCCAGCCCCATTTTCTTGTCAAGTAGTTGAGTGGAAATGAGCATATTGTTAAAACTGGTTACCAAAGTGACTTTTCTAAACCATTGTACTTTTTGGTTTTTTTTAGAGATGATTATGATTTTTTCCTTATTACATTTATTCATTTGTGTGTATGGTCGAGTGCATGCCTTGGTCTGTGTGTTTGTGTTTGTGTGTGTGTGTGTGTAAGGTCAATTTTCCACCATGTGGATCCTGGGACTTGAACTTAGGTTGTGAGGCTTGGCAACTTTATTTAAGCCTCCTTTATCCATTGAGCCATCTTGATGGCCCTTGTTATAATTCTTATTTCAACTGGGCACAGTCCTATAATGGTGACAAGAGCTATTAAAACATTTTCAAATGATGTCATTACTTAATACAAAACTACCTTTCCCCAGCTCCCAGGCTAGGAGAGGACTCTCAAAAACGTACATTTCATTGCATTATTTCAGGTATCTCTAAAATGTCTTTTTAAAATAAAAAAAAAATAATGGCAGAATGAGTCATCTCACTGAGAAGGTTGACCACCCAGGGGCCAGAAACAATGAGTCACATTGCTTCTGCTCTACAGATCACTATAGCAATACATTCTGTATAGTTGTACAGAGTAAATGATAATCTTTTGAAAATACCCCAGGCTACAATAATAAAAGTCAATTAAAATGATCTCTACCTACTGTGCCTATGGAATTTAATTGACTCTTATGTGTTATTATCTTGGGACTAACAAAACGAGTAATTTTAAGTGATTGTTCATCATGAGGAAACAACTGACTTAAAATACTTATTCCTCCCCCCCTTCTATTCTCTGTGACACAAAGTGTGATTCTTTTCTATATCAGTGCCACATGAACTTTAGTTAATAGCAGGAAGTAGAGGCTTGTTAAACTAAGTAATGTGTTCTTTCCTACTGAACAATAATTAATGGAGCAAGTGAGTTGCTACTGTGTCCCCATAGATATAATTACCAAGCTCCTTCCCACTAGGCATTCAGAGCCACAAAGCTCCCCCTCCAAGCCGTAGAAGTGATAGAAATGTGAGCGATATGAACAATGGTTTTCTGCACAGCTGAGGTTCTATTCCAGATGCACAGACAAAACACCTTTCTACAGAAAGCACGCCACCGCTTTGATAAAGCTGTGGAGATTGTTCTGTTTGTGTCACTGGGGTTGATTTTGTCACCAGTCACAAACTTTCTTCTCTAGGATTCATAACTTTCCTTAACACATTTAACCTGTATTTTGTCAGAATACCTTTCCTTCTTGTCTCTTCCCGTGGGTTACGTTATACTTGTTTCTAATATAAAGAGTTTTTCACCTTCCTTGATTCTTCTATGGTCTCCCACATTTCCCCCTAGAGACTCTCTCTCTCTCTCTTTTTTTTTTTTTTGGTTTTTTGAGACAGGGTTTCTCTGTGTAGCCTAGGCTGTCCTGGATTCGCTTTGTAGACCAGGCTGGCCTCGAACTCACAGAGATCCACCTGCCTCTGCCTCCCGAGTGCTAGGATTAAGACTCCCTCTTCTTTACCAGACTAGATACCACTGTGAGCTGACTTGAGCCAGCATTTCACTGGGATCCTCCCCTTTCTTCCACACCAACCTTTCTCTGTCTCTGTTTAACAGAGCACCAGCCCTCTATCAACATGGTATTCTCTCATTGGCAGCATCCAGCCAGTTGGTTCTTACTTTTGTTTTTCTCTCGGCAATGTTCTTTAGAATCAGTTTCTTTGCATCTTGTAAATTACTGTTTCTTACTTCAGAAAACCACCAGCTAAGTTTTATTTCAAATTATGGACTTTCCTCTCTACTTTCTTCTCTCTTTTCTTTTGGGGTGGGTGGGAAATGGGGTCTTGTTTTG
This sequence comes from Acomys minous, assembly GCF_964271855.1. Classification (NCBI taxonomy): domain Eukaryota; kingdom Metazoa; phylum Chordata; class Mammalia; order Rodentia; family Muridae; genus Acomys; species Acomys minous. The sequence continues at coordinate 108,450,404 of NC_140483.1, read as the reverse complement.
TGTCCTAGATTGGCTTAGAATTTGTAATCCTCTTGCCTCAGCCTCCAGAGTACTGGTATTATATTTATATATCACAATGGCTGCCCTATTATCTTAAATTGACCCACATTTGTTCCTTCCATGTTAAAAGATAAGGTCTATTTCCTACTGTTCAAACTTCTCTGGCATCAGCAGTGTCTCCCTCCTTAATGGTTCTTTCTCCAGGCTGTACAAGTTGCTCCTTCAGGCACAAATCTCAAATCTTCTGAGTGGTCACTGATGCTGTGTGTCTGAGCGGTCACTTCTTACCCTCTGCTCTTCCCTTACTGTAACTTTTAGGAGGTAGATTCTGCTCTACATCTGTCACCTTTCTGTTTTCTATTCCTCACAATGGAATCTCTGCATGAACATTAGCAGCATAATTCTGTCACCAAACCCAGAGACTGGTTTGGTTCCTTCCTTGTTAGGTATCACGGCAGTTGTGGACCATCCTACTCTATGAACTCATTATTTTCTTCATTGACTCCCATAACTGTCTTCTGCTCTAAGTCTTCATTTAGAATCTTCCTGAATATGTACATCTATTCACATTTGTAGGTGCAGTCTTCTCCAAGCTAGAAAGCCCGCTGTCCTTCTCTGACTTCTTCCTTTTCTTCCTCTAATTGGGTGGAGAGCTTTTATTCCTGGAAGACTGGAAGTCCCCCTTGCTATTTGGACTATTTCTGTTTTCTCCTACTACAGTTCCATCTACAAATATGGGGTACTTTTGCTTATATCCTCCAGGGGGTAGCACCACCCACAGCAAAAAGTAACCTGCCCTCCCTCTGCGTTCTCCTCCCCTGCCACATCTGTTTTCTGTTCTTTCTTTTTTTAAATTTAAATTCTGACAACACTGGCCCACTGCAGCCATCTTTTGCTTGCCTTGTCTTCTACTTCCCCAGTCTTATCCCATCTTTTCTGCTGCAGACCATGCAGCTGCAGGAAATCATTCCTTCTCTACCTTCCCTTAGGCCTTTTTAGCATTGCCAGGTTGACATTGGTGACAGAGCTAACACTAAAATAACATGTTTATGTGGCTGCTCCTGGTCCCCATCAGACAAATACCTTTTTCAAAGATGAAACACACATTTTTACTGCCTCACAATGAAATACCACTTAAACAAAGCCCTTCGGAAGCTCGTAATAAGCAACCTGAATATAGTCACCATTCAGTTTGATTTAGTACAAATAGAATTTGTAGCAAATGAAAGAGAATGCTTACTTGTACTGGATGTGGGTTTCCCGTAAGAACGCTACCAGGGTTCTGGAAGCATTATGGGGAATATGGACATCAGTAACTGTCCCCTCTGACACATAGGAGATACTGCTGGGCTGCCACAGGTCCACCTATAGTGCAGGAACCAACCTATAATTCATATGCAGAGCAGGTGGGAAACCATGTCACGATGTCAAGCACATTATCTTGTTTGAGTACAGGAGCAGGAAACACATGCAGAGTAGACTTAATGCTTACACCCTCAGGGTTAAACTCTCATTCGATTTGTCTTGAATTTGTGCCCAGAATTTCATCAGAGTCATAGAATTTGATCTTAACTCACAACACATTCAAGTCACAGGTAAAAACAACAACAACAAAGCCCAGGTGAAGGTTTAAAATTATTCATTTAAATGTATTGTATAAATGTTTGAATAACTTTAAGAAAGAAAAGGGCACAAACTACTCTCTTTTCTGCCCCATGAGGAAATTGTGGTCCACTACAGTTGGTAGCTCTTCTCCCCACTTTTGCAGTGCTGAAATAGGGGAGTCAGGCTTTCATTGTGGGGACAAGGAGTCTATCTGCTTTCTCTTAAGCAGCTGACCCTTCTGCTAGCTTTCAAGGGCAAATCAGCTAACAAACCTGTCCACCGAGTGGGCAAACAGAAGTGTGTGGTTGGGAGAACTGATGAAGGGTCATTCCTGCCATCTGTCAGCCTGGCCAGTGGTATAGCTAGGTCTGCATCACACTGTCCCCAGTGTGAACCAACTTGGCAACATCCTAATTTAACTCATAGCCATGTCCAATATGATTGCGAGATATTTTTCTTAATCTTTTGTGCTGATGCATGGTTTCATTTTTATCCTTGCTCTGTTACTAACTGAGGCCATTTTCTTCCCTGTGCAAGAGGCCTGCTGGTACCATCACTCACCTTTGTACATTAGAATCCTTTAGCCAGACTTGCCATGCCTTTAGGCCATGGCAAGACCCAAGTTTTTTGGTAATAAGAGTAACTGTTTGCTGTCAATGGATACAAGGGACTGGAACACCATAGGTGCACAAAATAATATGGATCATCATTCTGGAAATAAGTCTGTGGATGCTATTTTTCCTGAGATATATGCTAAAATTCAACCCTCATCCCACAGAGTGTCTTCCCCATTGTAAAGTACCATGGAAATAATACACCCTATAGCAGCCAAATGTTAGAAAACTAACACCACTGAGCATAGTGGGTCCCACCTGCAGCTCCAGCCATTTGAGAGGCTTGAGGCAGGGGGACCATGGATTTGACAGCAGCCTGGGTAGACCCTGTCACAATCATAAAATCAAACAACGATATTGACAAATCCCCAGATTACCAAAGGCATCTGAACTAATGGGAACTAACAAAAATGATTTATAACATCAGGAAGCAAGACCTGGCCACATCAGGTATGTAAGATTTCATAACATATGAAAATCAATGGCAGTTTTTGCTTCTTTAAATTTTTTTAAGCTAGCACACAAGATTTCCTTGTAGTATATGCATACATACATAATGTAGTTATACTTTGTTCTCATTCATTCCCCATCCCTTTTACCATTCCCCATTCTCCTGCTACTTCTTTCTGCTTCCTTTCCTCTCCCCAAATCGCTGGTCCTCCTGCTTTCATGTTTCCCACTAGCCATCCCATAAGATGCCTTCTTCCTATCTCGTGATCCCCCTTTTACTCTGAAAACACACACACACACACACACACACACACACACACACACACACACACACCCCTATATATTTTTCATACAGGAGCAGGCAGTGCTTTTCTTTTTGACTCTGGTTTACCTCTCTTAACATAATGGTCTCCAGTTCCATTCATTTTCCTCTATGTGTCATCATTTCATTTTTATTTATAAGAATTCATTGTCATTTTATTATGAAAAGAGCTTTATTGTGTTTAGGGGGAAACATTATTATTATTATTATTATTATTATTATTAGTATTATTATATTATTATTATTATTATTATTATTATTTTTTTTTTTTTTTACCCATTCACTTGTTGACAGGCATCTGTTCTGGTTCCACCTCTTAGCTGTAGTGAGCGGCAGTCTCTGTGATGTGTTGCTGTGGAGTCCTTTGGGCATACATGCAGAAATGGTGTAGCTAGGTCATTGGGTAGAGCTAGTTGTAGTTTTCCTTTTGGGAACTTCCACAGTGATTTCCACTGGAGCTCCCTAAGTTTACATTCTCAAACGAATAAGAAACCCAGAAGCTTAACACCAGCCACTACAGTAAAAGAAGCAACACAGTGAAAGACTGGGCAAATGATCTGAATAAATGCTTCCCAAAGGAGGAAACACAAATGGCCAGTGAATGGTTCTCATCCAAAGGAAAGGACATCAGTATAACAGAGATGCCTCCATCACCATGTTCACACCAACACTGTCACAGCAACCAAGGAGATATAGGGCTAACACTGATGTACGTCAATAGAGGATGGGTAAAATGTGCCCAACACACACAGTAGGATGCTCGTTAGCAATAAAGAAGAATAAGATGCACGGAACTGAAAGATACTGTGTTAAATAAAACAAGCTATATGGGGGAGTTAAAAATGTCAACCTAAATGCAGAGGAGTGAAGTTTTAGAGATTAGGGGGATGTGGGGAGTGGATAAAGTGAGGCTGGATGAGTGGAGCCTAAACAGTCAACGCAGCAGGAGTACATTCTACTGTTCCATGGCACAGAGGGTGAGTACGGCTTACAGTAACCTATTTGTGAAGATCTGGAAGAGAAGGGCTCCAAATAGAAACTGATGAGAGAGACGTGCTATTTGCTCTGACGTCATCAGTGCGTGCCGTGGTGCATGTGCTGCAGTGCACACCAAACCCCATTAATACGTGCATTTAATAGAGGCATAAAAGTTAAGCCATAGATGTGTGTTATCATTGCAGTCTGAAAAATGAGAAGCGGGATGCAGTTAGGACGAACTTCCACTTGATCTGTCCAGTTAAGGTGGAGAGCACCATGAGGTTGCTTCCTTATTCTGGATGAGCTGAATGCAGAGATGGGTTTAAGGGTTCAGGGTGAGAAGCAAGAAATGAAATTGAGATGATGAACAAAGAAGGGATGTTGCCCAGCGCAGAGGCAAACAGCGAGGTGCGATGTCTCTAGAGTGACGGCTCTGAAGTCTGACGCCATAGGAGCAAATTCAAGCTCCACACTAGGGTATGTGAGACATGGCCGAGTTTCCTAACCATGCTGGCTCTCACATTCTTTGCTGGAAAGATCAAACTGCTTGCCCACTCTCCTTGATAAGTAACATTTACTAACATAAGTGGTTGCTATTTTTGTTGTAATGGAAGTTGGGAAGATTGTAGAAAATGCAGTGATTACAAGGGTGAAGTCTAGTGCTTGGGGCCCAGGGTGTGAAGCCCAAATTGTCAATTTATCCCAGCTCTCTGTGCCTCAGTTTCCCACTTTGTAAAACGAGATTATGAGCAGCATATTTTCATAAACATTTGAGGTATAAATGAATCAGTACATGTAGAATGCCTAAAGCTGTGCTCGACATATCAGGCGGTCATGAGATGATAAATGATTTAAAAGAAAAACATTTTAATTCAGGCAGGCTCCAACTCCATGGTGTCCTGGCCCTTCTGCTATATTGCTTATTAGCCTGGACTCTATGAGAACTATTCCAGCTGTCTGTCCATCCCCTCGTCACCTGACCCGGTATCACTAGGCTCTCATCTTCCCATGGCTTCTGGGTAAGTTGTGTGTGAGTGTGTGTGGGGGCATTGGCCATGTCCCTTCAACTTGGGACAGATCGCCTGCCTCCCAGTTGCCCAAAACAATCCACAGAGGTGTGGCTTGTCCTGACTTACTATATTTATTCTAATTTTTTTGTTGGTTTGAAAAACTGTTTTCTATTCAGAATATTTGCATTTCACAGGAAATTGTGTGTGTGTGTGTGTGTGTGTGTGTGTGTGTGTGTGTGTGTATGAGTGTAAGACACATGTGTGTGGGTGCCTGCAAAGACTATAATTGAGTATGAGATCCCTAGGAGCTGGAGTTATAAGGGGTTGTAAGCTGTCTGACATGGATGTTGGGAACCAAACCCAATTTCTCTGTGAGAACAGAAAGTACCCTTAACCACCAAACCGTCTCTTCAGCCCCTTCAACCTTATGTTTTGTGACAGGTGAGACAAGGTCGTTCACTGAACTTGGAACTCTGTGGTCAGCCTGACTGGCTGGCAAGGGAAGCCAGGGGTCCTCCTGTCTTCAGCAACCCCCAGCCTCCATCTTCCTCGCTGCCAGGACTTCTGGCTTTTTTTACCTAGGTACTGGGACCCACACTCACACCCTCAAGCTTATAGAACAGACACTTCAGACACCCTTTCTTAAGCCCCACAGGGGCGGCTTGTGAGAAAACTTAGTACCATCGCAGTGTTTGGTTAGCACTTGATTTAATTTGCATAATCATATTAATTCAATATAAGGACTCATAAATCTTAATATCCTGGAGTGTGCCTTTTCTTGTTTACTCTGTAAATTGTCTTTTTGGTCTTGGCCCACTTATCCTTCTTGAATCTTCTTTTAGAATCTTCGCCTACTGTCTCCTGGGAAGCTTCTTTGACTGCCAAGTTCAGATCAAGCACCTTTGATATCTGCTTTTGTGGAATTTTGTTTCTTCCACAGTCAACGATTTTTAATTGTATTTCATTTGCATGATTGCTATACTTGCTTCCAGAGCTGCATTAATGAGTTGCAAAAAACTGGAAAGCTTAAAATCAATTTATTCCTTGGGCCAGTATTATAATATTGGCAGGATCGTGTTCCCTTTAAAGACTCTGAGCTGCATCCTCACTGGCTAGGGCATGTATGTGTGTTCATGTGTGTGTTTGTGTGTGTATGGGTATGTATATATGTGTGTGTGTGAGTGTGTGTACACATGCATGTGTGTATGTGTGTATGTATGTGTGTGTGCATGTGTGTGTGCACATGCATGTGTGTATGTATGTGTGTGTGCATGTGTGTGTGCATGTGTGTGTGTGTGTGTGTGTGTGTGTGTGTGTGTGTGTCCATGTTATTTGTCCTTGTTCTGTTTATTATGCGATCTTAACATCCTTGGGCTTGGGGATGGGAAGCTTGGCCAGGGATCGTGATCTGTGAAGCAGAGACATGTGGAAAGCAGTTGGAATTCCACCTATTTTACTCTTCTTCCCTTTTATTTTTTCTCTCTTAGCAGACAAGCAATTTCTACTCTCTTGAAACTGCTTTAGTAATCTCAATATTCCCCTCTCTGTTCCAGAAACTCAGGCAGCAAAATCTTCCTAAGTTCATGGTGCTTTTTGTTTTTGTTTTTTGCTATTAAAGAGAATAAAAACATATAAGGAAGTAATTAGTTCAGAGCACTGGCTGCTCATCGAAAGGTCCTGAGTTTGGTTCCCAGCAACTGTGTGGTGGCTCACAACCATCTATGGTGGAATCTGATGCCCTCTTCTGTCTGATGCATGCAGGTGCTTATATATACATAAGCAATAGAGTGCTTATATATACATAAGTAAGTGGATTTTTAAAAAAGTAATTAGTCACTCACATAATAATTTTAATTAGTTAGAGCCTGAATTGGTTCATTTAAAAAATTGCTATACTGTAACTGTTGAGACTGGTAATTTATAAGTGAAAGCTTATCTTGATATTATAGTTCTGTAGGCCGAGATTCTGAAAACATGCCACGACGGGGACTTTGTTGCTTTAATTTGTGTCAGAAAGCAGGAGGAAGTGTGCACAAATGGGGCCACACAGTCTGTAGAACAGCCTAGTGCTGGGGGACCCAAGCCAACCCTGTGAGAGCTCAGTCACCAACAGGGATTAGTGCAGTCCTACACTAGAGAGGCGCTAAGCCATTCATGCAGGTGCGTGTTCAAGGCCTGGCTACCCTCCCAGTCCCCACTCCCAAACGCTGATGCCTTATGGTATTAAGGTCCCAACACGTGAACTCTGGAGGAACTCAAACCGTGGCGGGGGCCAGTCATGAACAGTTCAGTCCAGATGAGAGCAGTGACTAGGATTGTAAATTTTGGTGGGATTGAATAATTCGAGTGTTAGTCCCTAGGTAGGCATTATTTCTACAGAACTAGGTAAAAACAAAATGGTTTCCAGGGGTTTGGTTTCCTGTTTGACTTTTTCCCTATTCATTCCACTGAATGCCAGCCTCTTCAATTTGGTTGAGTTAGCTGTCAAAACAAGGCATGCGCCTTGAAAGAGAAAAGAAACCTTAGTATTTTTTCAAACTAATCAAATCTTTTGTTTTGTTTTGTGAAACATGGTCTCACTGTGTATCTCTGAATAGCTTGAACTCTCTTTGTAGACCAGGCTGGCCTCGAACTCATAGAGAGCCATCTGCTTCTGCTTCCTAAATTGCTAGGATTAGAGGCATGCGCTACCATGCCTGACTTTAATATTCTCTCTCTCTCTTTTTCTTTTCCAAGACAGGGTTTCTCTGTGTAGCCTTGGCTGTCTTAGACTCACTTTGTAGAACAGGCTGGCCTTGAACTCACAGCGATCTGCCTGCCTCTGCCTCCCAAGTGCTGGGATTAAAGGCGTGCGCCACCATGCCCAGCCTAATATTTTCATTCAGTTATTTTAGAAGAGCACATTCAGTCAATGATGACTAGAATATATGTATAAGTTTTAAAAAGTTAGGTTTGTTGGTTTGTTGCAATCAGGATCATTTACCACGGCAAATGATGGTGCATTAGAACATGTAGGGTCTTGACGCGCCATAGAGTGATCTTGTGTAGGGTTTAAGGAAAGTGGAGCTTTTCTCTGCATTGCATTTTTCTGAGCAAGGGGAGTAATTCTATTATCCTACGCCTAGATTTTTATCTAGTAGATGGAAGGAATAAAGGGGAGTAAGAGCTTGAGTAGGCTGAGAAGTGGCATTTTTATCACTTAGCCAGGGGTGTGTTTGTCATTTTTCTGGTATAGATAATTATTTTTATTTTGCTCCACGTTTAGGCATCCAGATATGTTCTCAGTAGTCTTATTTCTTGGCGCTCACAGTGTAGCCTTTCCTAAAGGTTTACGTTTGCCGGAAGACACCACTTTCCAGCTGAGGTGGCCAGGCTGGCGTGTGATAACTGATGGTTATCAGATCAGCAGCATTAGGTCAGGGAGCTTGGGAAGTGATTTGGGGACGATGGCATTTGGGGGTCTATGGAAGGGAAATGTAGACCTGTGTGTGATGCCACCTAGAAAGAACTAAGAATCAGTAACCTGTGATTCTGAGCCCTGCACCATCTTTCTGTAGCACCACAGAGCTCCACTTCTTCATGGAAATGATCCAGTTCCAGCTTAGTTTCTGCCTTGGAAGTAAATATTTATTTATAAGTAGTAAGGAAAGGCCCCCGACTTTCTCACTAGAGGCTCCAAGAACGTAGCCGCCATTCACAAAGCTTATTAGAAGAAGGGGGAGCTAACAGTCTGCTATTCTTTGCTGGCTTCACAGAACCCTACACTCATAGCTGGGAGAGGTGGCACACACCTTCAATCCAGCACTCACGCACTCCAGGCCAGCCAAGGCTACATGCTGAGACCCTGTCTCAAAAACAAAAACGATAACAAACAATAGCAAAACAGCAACAAAAAGCCAAAACAAAACTCTGTACCTGAGGACACACTGGCATTTTTCAGTCTGGTTCTGTAAAGGAATGACTAGATCTAACCGCAGCTCACCATGTTCAAGTTCATTGAAAAAGAAGAGCCCCTGGGCTGCGTCTCATCAAGTAACTGAGATTCCCCTCTACACTCTTTTGATGATCTGTGATTTTTAATAGTGAGGACGTGTTCTTGACATTTGTTCACCACATTCAAAAATGTTTCATCTATTGTTCTAAACAATAGTAAGATAATATAATTACATTTAAAATCTCGTGTCCAGTCTGGGCTTTAATAACAAAAACCACTTTGAATTTTGTTATGCGTTTCATCTTTGAGATGTTGCGTCATGAATTCCTCTATGTAACCAAAGAAATCAAACAAAACTTATTTCTGCTTTAATAATAATAAAAAAAATCCCTTTTGGAGAACAAAAGGGTTACTTCCAGACTGATTCTATTTAAAGTTTGATATTTCATATCTCTGGGCCTTGATTTTCTTAATTATCATTAATAAGGATGTTGGAATACATCATTTCCAAGTAACCCTTAAACGCTGTAATTACGCCAGATTTGGCGTGCTCTGGGGAGTACAAACGTTTGCATTCCTTGAAACATTTTCTCTCAAATCCACTTTTACCCTTCCCTCCTCCTCTGAAAGTGAGAAAGAAGCATTAACACTCAGCAATCAGTTATTCTCGGCTGACAGGTCACTGTGGATTAGTAACATATGAGCAAGATAATGATTCAGTTAAAAAAAAATGAATTGCAGCTCCTTTACTGAAAAGCATGCTTTCCCCTCCTAAAACTATGAAGGTGAAATGAAAGTCAGCACTCTTCCCCCTCCACCCCCCAGAAACTGAGTGGAGGGCTGGATGGTAAAAGAACTGGATGGTACTCTGTGAACAATCCCAGGGACCTGGAGACCGCTCTGCCGCACACTTGGCGGTGAGGACGGGCTGACTTTCAAAGCTTCCAGCTATGGTAACCACCACACACTCATTCACTGTTTACTGGAAGCCTGGGAATCTCAGTCTCTGAGCTAAGTGTGGAGTTTACAAGATCAGTAAGATAGTGGCCTGCCCTTAAGAGCCAAGCCAACACCACACACCACGCGATTAATCTACGAGGGAAGACGCAACGTGTTCTATCTTATTTGGGGAGGTGGTTGCCCAGGAGAACGGTTGCTGGTGTGTAGTGCTGTGAATGAGTCGAGATTAGCTTGCAAAGGGAACAACGAGTGGGAGTGAGACGCATCCTTCCAGGAAGAACTCGGCTGGGTCAGGGGTAGGACAGATGGGGAGAAAGAAGGGTTTCCTTATAGTGCTGAGGTTTACTGATCCTTGAGAGTCTGAAAACCAGTGATGGCTATATCAACCCTACTGCTTCATTATCTTCCCCATGAGACCCAGAGAGGATGCACAGACTCCCCTTATGGGTGCTCACCACCCACCCAGATGCTCCAGATTCCCATGTTTGCTTTACAAATAGCTGAACCTTTCACACTCAGCAGCCAGTATGGTTAAAATTCTTGCTAGCATGACCCAAGCTTCAGTTATGCCTCATTTCTTCCAGCCTTGGATTAGCGTTAGTCCAGAAGCACCAACTGACCTTAGGAGAGCAGCTCCTTTGATCCACTGTCTGGTCGAGTTCTCCCCACCTGTTTGTCCCTCTTTCTTTCTTTTTTAAAAGATTTATTTATGTATGTATATAAACACTCTATCTGTACATGTGTTTACAGGCCAGCAGAGGGCACCAGATCTCATTGTAGATGGTTGTGAGCCACCATGTGGTTGCTGGGAATTGAACTCAGGACCTTTGGAAGAGTAGCCAGTGCTCTTAACTGCTGAGCCATCTCTCCAGCCCCTGTCCCACTTTCTGATACTCAGCTTTTCTAGCCTTGTCACTTTCCCCTCTAAAATAAATTCCCTCTGATGATCCTTTAGGTACGTAGGACTCAGGATTGGGTGTTCGCTATATCATAGTAGTCTCTTTTTTTCCCGTTTCACAATGGCCCCTTTGATCAGTCTCAGACCTAAGTTTGGATTTGGTTTTCATTTGATGGAATAATGCAAGAGCACGCTCATGGTTTATTTGGCAAGTTGCAAGTACAGAAGAAATTCTCGTAACCAACCGCTTTTTAATTATAATGACAGACCATCTTGTTTTATGCAAAAGATTTGAAATAAAGATATTGTCACCTATGTCTCCCATAGGACCACCTCCAAGATAACAAGACCTCAGAAGAGAAATGTTAACTTTACTATTGATTAAACTAGGTGCAAACTTGTGGCAAAACATTAAAGATGAAAAGAAGAGTAACACTATGTGATTTAGCTGATCAGAGATAGCAAAGCTACCTAGGAGGGCCATGGGATGGCATAAGAATGAAATCCATGTTCATTAGCCTCTCCAAAGCTAATGAACATGGACAGACTCAGGGAATGATGTCATTCTAGACTCTGGAAGACATTAAGACTGTATGAAAAGGCCAGGTAGCCGACTGGAGAAACACCACCACTCCAAAGACGAATGATAGTATTATTTTTGGCCCCCTGATGTGCCACTCATGCTATGTGAAATCCTCCCATTGGCTCTTAGTGACTACCTTGAGCTATGGCCTCCCAACATTTGCTGACACCCTGCAACCAGAGACTGAGAAACTAGAAAGCCGTAGAGGGGAAAAAAAGGTAAATGTGGGGACAAGAGCAGACCACAAAGAGCCTGTAACCAAAAAGTGAAATTGCGGTTCATAAGAGAATATGCAGAAGACAAGAGCAGAATGCTACAAAAGGGGAACAATTAGAGAATGAAAAAAAAGAGTGCTTCTTGAACAGAACACTGCTCATGCAGGCACTAAAATTAACAATTAATAAACAGGACCTCATGAAACTTAAAAGCTTATGTAAGGCAAAGGACACAGTCAATAGGACAAAATGACCAACAGAGTGGGAAAACATTTTTACCAACTCCACATCTGACTGAGGGCTAGCTTCCAAAAATATACAAAGAACTCAAGAAACTAGATATCAACAAACCAAATAATCCAATTAAAAATGGGGTATAGATCTAAACAGAATTTTCAACAGAGGAGTCTCAAATGACTGAGAAACACTTAAAGAAATGTTTAATATCCTTAGCCAGCACTTAAATGGAAGTCAAAAGACTCTGAGATTCCACCTTTTTAAAAATATAATTAATTTATACAGATTACAACTCAATTGTTATCCCATCACTTGTATCCTCCTGTTCCTCCCTCCTTCCCGCTTTCACCTTATTCCGCTCCCCTATGTCCATAACTGAGGGAGCCCTCCTCCCCAACTATATGGTCATAGGATATCAAGTCTCAACTTGGTAGCCTGCTTATTCTTTCTTTGAGTGCCACCATACCTCTCCACCAAAGGGAGGTGGTCAAATATGGGGCAACAGAGTTCATGTCAGAGGCAGTCCCCACTCTCCACATAACTGTGGAGAATGTCCTGTCCATTGGGTAGATCAGAGTAGGCATTTGATGTTTACTACTTGTATTGTCCTTGGTTAGTGCAATAGTTTGAGAAGACCCCCCTGGGCCCCGATCCACCCATCACAATGTTCTTCTTGTAGGTTTCTAGGGCCCTTTGGAACCTTCTATTTCCCCATCTCCTATATTTCTTTTACCTAGAGTGCCAGTAGGATGTCCGCACATCTATCCCAATCTCCTGCTAAGTAAAGACTTTCATGGGACATGCCTTTTGGGCTAGTGCCCAATTATAAGTGAGTATATACCATTTGAATCTTCCTGCTTCTGGGTTAACTCACTCAGTATGATTGTTCCTAGTTCCTTCCATTTGTCCACAAATTTTAGGAATTCCTTGTTTTTAATAGCTGAATAGTTAGTATTCTATAGTGTAAATGTACCACAGCTTCTTTATCCATTCTTCAACTGAGGGATATTTAGGCTGTTTCCAGGTTCTGGCTATTATGAACAAGGCTGCTATGAACATGGTTGAGCATATGTCCTTGTGTGGTGGAGCATTTCTGAGATTCCATCTTACACCCATCAGAATGGCTGAGATCAAGTCCTCAAGTGACAGCTTATGCTGGTGAAGATGTGGAGCAAAGAGAATATTCTTCCACTCCTGGTGGGAGTGCAAATTTGTACAGCCACTTTGAAAATCAATATGATGGTTTCTCAGAAAAGTGGGACTCGATCTATCTCAAGACCTAGCTATACCAACCACTCCTGGGCATGTAACCAAAAGATGCTCTACCTGTCACAAGGACACTTGCTCAACTAGGTTCATAGCAGCATTATTCATAATAGCCAGAAACTGGACAGCATTATTCATAACAGCCAGAAACTGGAAACAACTTAGATGTCCTTCATCTGAAGACTGGATAAAGAAAATGTACATTTACACAATGGAGTATTTAACTCAGCCATTAAAAAGACATGAAATTTACAGGCGAATGAATAGAACTAGAAAAAAAAATCATCCTTAGTGAAGTGACCCAGACCCAGAAATAGAAACATGGTATATACTCACTTATAAGTAGATGTTAGGTGTTAAACAAAGGACAACCATGCTACAGTCCACAGACCCAGAGAGGCTAAGTAACAAGGAAGGCTTAAGGGTGTGTGTGTGTGTGTGTGCGCAAGGATCTCCTAAGGAAGGCGAAACAGAATAGATTTGTGGGTGGGCGGGGGAGGGTGTGGTTGGGAGCAGGAGGGATCTGGTGGGGTGGGGAGAAAATATTGGGAGAAATGATAGATCAGGAAGCCTGTAGGACCTTCTGCATGTGTGCTATGGCTGAGTAGCTAGGTGTTCTTGTAGGACTCCTAACAGTGGGAGAGGGCCTGCCCCTGACTCTCTTGTCTACTTGTGGGACCCTTTTCCTCCTACTGGGTTGCCTTTTCCAGCCTGATGTGATGGTATGTGCCTGGTCTTATTGTAGCTTGTTATGCAGAGTTTGGTTTATATCTCTGGGAGACCTGCTCTTTTCTGAGGGAAGGCACAGGCAGGTGAGGGGGGGGAGCTAGATCTGGAAGAGAGGGGAGGTGCAGGGGGGAGGGGGAGGGAAGGGAGAGAGGAAGCTGCCATCTGGATGTAATGTATGAGAGAAAAATTAAAAAAGAGAAAGGAGATGAGCAGAGTGGAATTTTGTATTTACCAACCACAGTTTGATACATGAACAATATTCAGACTGTATTAAGAATTCTCAATATTCAACAGTAAGAAGACAGAAATCCAATTTAAGCACAGAGAAAGACCTCAAAAGAACAAAGGGTAACTGAAGGTGATAAAATATTGCAACTAGCCACAAGGGACGTGTTAATTAAAGTCAGTGCAATACTGCTATAGATGTATTCAAATGATATTTTTTTTAAAGCAGCGACTATAAATCATAACCACGCAGGAAACAGGATCAAGATTTTGAGTCCTAAATTGGGAGTGAAGATTGACATTCAGTCACAAAACTAGCACCTTCAGAGGGCAATAGCAAAGTTAAAGAGTGGTATAAACATGACGTCATATTCACTAGACGTGATGATATGGACGTGGTCTTCATGCCGGAAGCTTGGTTTACAGTGGGATGGTGTTGAGATGGCGGAACTCTGGAGATAGGGTGTGATAGGAGGTGTCACTGAGTTGCCACCCTTGAAAGGAATTAGTGGTGTAGTTCTTTGGGGACTCTTATGGTTCCCTAAGAGTAAGCTGTCATAAAAAGAGAAAATCTGGCTCTGAATCCTTCCTGTTTCTCATCTCACAATGTAACTGGTCTCGTCTCCCAAACTGTAAGCTAACCAGATCTTTTTACTTATGAAGTTTATTTATTTATGAATTTACTATCTTTAAGTACTTTTTTTTAGTAATAAATGTAAAATCTCTTCAGACAGAGAAAAATTACATACTTAAGCAAGGCTGTTGTGGTTATTTTTATAGGTATGTCCTAATAATGTTTATTATTAGGCCTATAATTATTGTTATGGCAGTATTTTTCTAACACACTAGCAATCAATCAAGACACAGATACCTGTTATATTTTAAAATAGCCTTAGTTAATTAACCTGGGGCAGGGCAGATATTAATCCCCTAAACTACTTCCCATAATGGGATACCTGCCCCAATCCCATGCCATCTGCTTCTAATAATTTCTATTAAGCTACCTCCCATCCATAATCCCAAATACTTGCTAATGTTCCTCATCTGGGCCAAATCCTACATCCATGCTGGCCATGTGCTTCTCCTCCACCCAACCATGATTGCGCTCCCTCTTCTCCCCTCTCCTCTGGTCTCTCTTCTTCCCAAGAGTCTCCCTCTGTCTCCCCAAGCCTGGGAACCTTAGCCATATGTATCCCATTTGCCCCACCCAGGTGTGATGGCCTTTTATTGGTCAAACAGGTTAGCCTCTTAGGCAAGGTGGGCCACAGAGACAGCAAGCAGTAATTAGCATCAAAATACATCAGACCAACCTCCAACACAAGGCCATTGGGATTCTCATTGCTCAAGATTTGGAGAGGAGAAGAGGAGCCATGGTAAAATACAACCGTGGACATGCGAACAGCCTATCTCCTGTGAGCAAAGGCAACTCGACAGGATGACAAAGAAAACATTTCAGTTCTAGTTTCATAGTGTCTGAAATAATTATCAGAAACCCCCCCAAATAAAGAGGAAATGGTAAATTAAGAAATCTTAAAATATCTGGAAATAGTTTCTTGACTCTCCATGCACTCAGTTCAACTATCTTAAGACCATTATCAATAGGAGAGGGCAAAGGGGACTCCAAGGAATTGTAAGTTATATACAGCAGATAAGGAAAGAAAAGAACTTCAAAATAACGTTAAAAAAGAAAGTAAATAATTAATCAAATAAGAGGTCACACTTTATTTAAAAGACTGCATATGCTTATCATGATGCTAAAAAATTTGTCTTTTAAAACTATGCAAATGAACAAAAGTATCTTTATGTGTTGGCTAAGAGACATAAAATAGAGTGGCTGAAAGTTTATGCAAGCGATAAACTATACAAATACTGAAGAAAATGATCTAGACAGCTATATTAACAAAGCATCAGAGAAAATCCTTTTCAGGACAAACTATCAGTTTATCTATCATGATATATATATAATATAGATGTCTAATAAGTATATAGACATTTGTACACACATTGCATCTATCTATAATGATGAAACATTTAATTTACCAGAAGATAAAAAGAATCATTAATTTGAATGTATATAATATTTCATAGTCTTGAAAGCTATAGACAAAAATGAGCATCTCTTATGGATTATACATTGTAAATCTTCAATTATATACTACTAATTTCAAAAGGCCAGCTTTGTTCCCAGGCACTTGCAGAATTTTTATGAAAGTTGACCCAGCATCAAGCTGCAAAACAAGTTAAAAAAAAAAGTCAGAGAACTGATGTGAAACAAATGTTCCCTGATTACAGAGTAATTAAATTTAGAAGATGATGACAAACACTATATTTAGAAATTACAAACCAGACTTTCCATAATTTGGAGGCTAAATAAGATACTGCCGCAAATCTGGAACTGAATTAGAATGTTACATTGCAGGGAGAGACATTTATGACCTTAAATGTTCATGTCACAAAAGATGAAGATCAATGAGTTTTTGTCTAAGCCAGGATGCTACAGAATAGCAACTCCAAAAACTACTAACAGCTACAAAAAAATAAAAACGGAGACACAGGACATGGTGAACACGGGAGCATAGACTGGTGAAATGAAGGCAAGAGAGGTTCAGCAGAGCCAAAAGTTGGTCTGAGACAACATTTATAATAGAAAAATATTAGTTCATTTGAGAACAAAGGAATCTTCAAATGACCAATATTGTGAATAAAAGGGTGAGCTAAACTCAGGCTCTTCAAGTTAAAATATAAACTCTGCCTTAAGCTATCACCATTGAAAACTTCAATGAGGATGATTTTTTTCAAGGAAAACATAATATATCAAAATAACATTTACCAACATGGATGCTATTGTGTTCTTCTACTACTTGGTGATTGCCAAATAGGTTCTATGAAATTCATCTTTTACTCCTCTTTTTGCACTCCCCCTCCAGATTTTATGGGTGGAGAAAGGTAACCACTGACAGGAACAAAACGTGGCTCCTTTGGGAGCCTTTTGAGACCAAATATAGAGGATTTAAGGTAAGGCGCTTTGGATGGGTACTTGGTGAACCAAGTGCAAGACCTATGTCTGCTCTGAGTGGATGACTTATTCTAACCTCAGCAGGGACTAAGCTTCGTTTAGTTACGATTTTCTTTAGATAGTAATAAAAAGGTCCTTTTGTTACTGTTGCTTCTAGTTTGACTGGAACAACAAAAACCCCAATCAATGAAGTCAGCACACCCTGAATAGGAAAGAAAATAAGAGGGACCATTTACCCTTTCACTCTCACCCGTGCCTCCATATCTCAGGATCAGATCATCTGCCTGGCACAAGAATGGCTGCAGCAAGGGCAAGATTTAGAAAGAAGAGACAGACTTAACTGCAGATACGGTTATTTCAGATCCGGAAGATAACTGAGCTCCTTCCTAAGAAAGATTAATTATTTCTAAGCACTCAAGATTTTTAACCAGTAAGGACATTCATTCCGGAGATGTCTTTGATTGGCTCTGACTCCTAGACAGCACTAGGACATTTTGGGTGAATAGCTAATTGATGACTCCTAAATGAATTCAGGCACTATAATCTGAATGTCAGTTGCCCTATGGTCTCCTTGCCTATAATAACTTCCACACAGGTAGGCATGTTGTTTACATTTACCTCTGCTGGTTATAGCACTGGGTGTATTACACAAATATTAGTGAGCAATGATCAACTCCTTAAATATTATTTGCGGTAAAGTGGGGGAATTACAGTTGCACTTTTCTTTTTAATGCCTCTGTGTGTGTGTGTGCAATTCATGTGTGCAGGTTCATGTGGATACCTTATGCTGTACCTCAGGAATGGTTAACCTTGTTTTTTTGTGGTGTTCTGTTTGCTTTTTGAGACAGGGCCTCTCCATCACTTTGGCTCACCTTATTCAGCTAGTTTGGTGGAACAGTGGACCCCAGACACTCCTGTCTCTGCCTTCTCAGCACTGAGATTACAAGCACACCCCACCCCACCTGACTTTCTATGGGCATTCTGGGAATTGAATTTGGGTCTTAAAGCAAACATATTTTTTTTCAGCTGAGCTATTTTCCCAGCCTACTGTGTTTCGGTCTTCATGGGAAGAATTTTAATTAAATTAATTTTTTTGGTCACAGGGTCACATGTAGCTCAAGCTGACCTCAAACATACTGTGCACTGGAGACTGGTTTTGAACGCCTGAGGTTCATCCTTCTAAATCTGGAATCTGGGATTATATATTTGTGCTATCATACCAGACTCTATGGTAAACTATAAAAATATTTGGATTTTCCACTATGGTTAGTATTCTGTTTATGAGTTTTTATGGATTAGAGTGCTCTGTCACTAATTCCATTTTCCTCAAAAATCTCTGTTACTTTTTTGTGGATGATGCAGAATGCAGGATTTTCTTCAATGTGTTTGTTGCAATGCAGCAAGTCAGCTCCCTCTAATCTTAAACTGGAAAATAAAACAAACAACTGAACAGCTGT
The DNA here is from genome assembly GCF_964271855.1 of Acomys minous. Lineage (NCBI taxonomy): Eukaryota > Metazoa > Chordata > Mammalia > Rodentia > Muridae > Acomys > Acomys minous. Next base: position 108,431,905 of record NC_140483.1, on the reverse strand, counting down.
TGGGGGATCATTTGCTTATTTGGTTTAACACTTTTTTAAAGGAAATTTTGAAGGGTGGGACTGGAAAGATGGCTCAGACAATCAATGCACTGGCTGTTCTTCTACAGGACCTAGGATTCATTCTCAGCACCCACATCATGGCTCACATCATTTGTTACTCCAGTTCTGGGGGATTCCACCCCCTCTTCTGGCCTCCAGGGGCAGCAGGCACATAGTGGCACACACACCTCTATGCAGGCAAACACCCAACACATAAAGCAAAGCAATAAATGAAAAAAAAAAAAAAAAGACAGATTCTGACTTTGGTGCCAGTGAAGCTGCTTTTTTCTTTCATAAGAGGCTTTGTTTTATGTACTTCAGATAGGATGCCTATGACCTGAATGGGCTACTCAGTTTTTTCCCTTGGCAGTTGAAGACCCAAGGATTAAACCATGAACTCTATTAAAAAAAAAAAAGACAACAGTGAGGTAGATTTATTTGGAGGATGAGGATCCATCAAGCACTGTATCCATCAAATGCTCAGGGGCTGCTTCCGGCATGGAGCATGTCAGAAACAAGAACTTTACCCCACTAATGTCACCATATCTAACCATTTAGCTAGAATGTTCTATAAATGTTAAATATATTCCCTTTATAAAATACAGCTCTGGAACTTTTGATCTCTACTCATAAAAAGAGGTTTGCGTTTCTCTCCCCCCCCCCTTTTAAAAATCCCCAACCAGTTGCCAATTGAGCAGGTGGTGACTGTATGAATATCTGAAATGGCCTTTAGCGTTTAGAGTAACGACCTTTTAGAGAACTTGGAGAATTATTTTTAGCCAGGTCAGAGATAATTCCAGGAACTATTTCTGTCCCTAAGGTTAAAAACGTGGCCTAATTGTCACACCAGCATCCTTAGAGTAGCACTTTATAGTCTCCCCAGAGCAGTGTTGGTGGAGGATGAGTAAGCTGATGGCTTCTGAGGCAACATGGCACATCCACGCCTTTGCTGCTGTGCACAGGGGTGTCATGTCCGGTAGGGAGAGGGGTGTCCTGGCAGTGGTTTTCCTGTTAGTGTTAATGAATAAGTCATGAGTTCTAATAGGCACTGAAAAGCTCATGGACCAAAAGCAGATGCCTCTCATCCTTGAAGAGTCTACCTTCTCTGAATAATGGCTGTGAAGCAGTCCTCTGGGATAGTTAGATGACCTTTTGCTGAAGATAACATGCTGTTTTATGCTTTGCTAAATGTCTAATTCAGATAACGTGATTGAGTTGCCAAATGGGTTTCGTGTTCTTTGATGTGGATTGCAGATATAACTCACGGCTCCTGGCATGCATGTCTCCTACATGCAGCTTTGTCCCAATAAGCACCCCACCCCCACACCAGTGAAGATCCAAGTACACCTCCTTCTTGTCTCTCCTTGTCCTTGGAACCTTCCAGTTAAACATATAAACAGTGGCCTTCTGACCTTCCTCAGACTAAGCTATGTGGAGACATTTTCTTTTTCTTTTCTTTTCTTTTCTTTTTTTTGACATTTTCAAACCATTGTGACTATCAGAGATGATGATGTGATTTTAAGAACTGCTTGTTTCTTATTTTATCAAGAAGAAAGGCGTAACTCTTATTTTTACAGGTTGTTTTAATAGATATAGTAATTTAATAACTATGGATGTGAATAGTTCTGTCTTAATTTTTTAAACATGTGTGTGTGTGTGTGTGTGTGTGTGTGTGTGTGTTGTGTGTGTGTGTGTGTGTTGCATATGTGGAAATCAGAGGACAATTTATGGGAGTCAATTATTTTCTTCATATGGTTTTGTGGATGGAACTCAGGTCATTAGCCCTAATGACAATCACCCTGACCTGTTGAGCCATTTCACCAGCTCTGAACACTTATTTTGTATTGCAGAGCAGTAAGATATGAGTCTTCTTTCAAACGTGTAGTAGCTATTTTCAAAAACCAGGAGAAATTAAAATCATATTCACATATAAATATATTTGTCCGAATAATATATCTTTAAAGTAGAATAGATTATCCAAAATGTAACTCATTAATTTCTCCATAATACCTTGCTCCTCTCCTAGTTTTTTCTTTGAGTTGAGGAATTACTTATTCAATTCTCCTAGACGGTAAGTCCACCAGTCACACTTGATGCCTTTTCTGACCCCTCTCTTTGAAAGTCGCCCTGTTGTTTTAACCTCCAGCATCCCCTTCCTGCACTATCTCACAACACTCCTGGTTGATGTCTCTTTCCTCATCAGTCTGTTTCCTTCTATTGTTGTTACACCCACCTTTTGACATTTCAGACTCCTTAGGAAGAATCTAGAATGTTCCCTGTTTGGTAGAGGGTGGAGTTCAAATACCTTTGCAGCCTATCCAAGGTCTCTAGTGATACTTTTCCTCCTCAACATCCGTACCTTCCAGACCTACATATGGAATTCACACTCTGGATACAGAACCCGGAAGCCTGGATTACTTTGCTGGAAGACCCTGGTTTTCCTTATTGTCTCTTGCATACTACTAACCATAAGAAGTTCAGGAGGATCCAGATTTTGAGGACCATAGAAGTTTATAAATCACTGGGGACTCACTGTATGAGAAGAAATACACAACCATGCCGTGATTATAAAACCAGAATCAGGGGATAGGTGGGGGGGGGGGCAGGTAATTGAGGGAGCCTGAACCTCAATTGGCTCCAGAATTGTAATTAAATGGCTTATTTTATTTGGGACAGAGGTTTACTTTGTTGTACTGGCCAGCCTCAAATTCACCATCCTCCTGCCTCTGACTTTGGGACTTCAAGAGAGTGCTCTATCTACACTCCTGGCTCAGTTCAATGACTCTAACTGAACTATAGGTCATCATGTCTTCTCAGTCTGGAAGATGTGTGTAATGAAGGTTTGCAGAATTACAGAAGAAAAACATTTTTTTTTGTCCTTTTGCGTCAGCCATTCTAACTGGCTAACTGGGGTGATGTATTTAGTTTTTGAATTGTATTTTTCTGATGCTTAGTGATTTGGAACACATTTTTAAGTAATGGCTTTTTGTTCTGTATGTATTTTTAGAACTGTTTATTCAGATCATTTTCACATTTTAAAACTGGATGTTTTTCCTACTATTGCATTATTTACACATTTTGAAAATTAATTTCTTTTATAAGTGTATATGTGTGTGTATGCACATGTATGCACATGTCTGTGGAGGCCAGGAGTTTTTCTTCATAGCTCTATGCCTTATTTTGGGGGGGGGTGGATTTTAGCACCATAGTATAGTAGTGTGAATATATTCTGTAGTAATTTGTTGTATATTTCAAAATAGGCAGAAGAAACAATTTGGATTGTTTCCAACATGAAACAAATGTTTGAGGTTATGGTTATGCTAATTATTCTAACTTGAGCACTGCACTTGTATGTCTCTATGAAAACATCGCAGCGTGACTTATGAATATATACAACTCTGTGCTAATTGACAATTTCAGAAAGGGGAATAAAAATCTCACTTGTCCCGAAGTTTAGTTCAAATGTGATGTTGCCTCCATAGCCCGCCTTAATTTCTCCAGACAGTAACTTGCTGTTTCTTCCCTTTTAATAGGCTTTGCTGGCACATTTATTATTAAACCCTCACTGTTGTGTACAGTAAATGTTTATCTTGGTTTCTTGAAGACCAGCTGTTTTTTACCAGTTAGTCTTCATCAGAATTAGCTCTAAGAATCTGTATTAAACCTCTTACTGCTGGACTGTACTCCTGGAGTTCTTGCTTTTGTAAATCTGGAGTGGGGCCTGTGACTTTACCTTTTGAGACAAACTCCCAGGGCAAGTAATATCCCATATACATTTATTTGAAAACATGAAAATAAGCATATTATACATTTTAAGTTTATATATTTTAACAAGTATTCTATTAATAATATAGTTACCAATGACCAAAAGATGATTATATTCACTTTAAAAATAGTTATATATAGTCCTACTTTGAGATAACATTTTACAGAAAAATAAGCAGAATTTTAATGATTCTAACCTTTTCCCATATTATAATTTCTGTAGCATGTTTAGAAAAGCATTAAACAATACATTTATTAGGTTTTCTTTGTAGGCTAGAGTATACTACTTTGTATTATGACTTAATACATAATTAAGAATAAAAAGGGAAATACCTGTGAGCTGATATTTGATTAAAATCATGTCCATAATAAGTTTTTGTATAATCAAGATGTTCTACATGACAAAGTATCTAATATTAAATTTCATGGTGCTTGTTATCCAATCAGTGATATTGAGACTAATGTTTTTTTTTAAAGTAATTGAAAATTATGTGGGAGTAAAGTAGGACATAAAGTTGAGAAAATTTTATGACTAACAAAAGAAAATTATGTAAAAAACAAAAGGTTTTTAAAAATTTTAAGCAATGATAGTTGTGCCTACAGAAATATATGCTTTCTGCCCAAGGATTTAGATAATTGTCTGCATCTTAATGGTGTAGGAACAAACAAAACAAGAGAGAAATTTGAGTGTACTTGGAAAGATTATAAAGCCAAGGCATTCTATGGTAAGATCACTTATTTTTGGAACTAAGTTATGAGTGTTTCATTGACATTCAAAAGAACTCTTTGTATTTAATGAGTATTACCGAATGAACTTGGATACAGGTAGACATCTGTGAGACTCATCACGATCAATGTGTGTGTGTGTGTGTGTGTGTGTGTGTGTGTGTGTGTGTGTGTGTGTATGAGAGTATGTGTATATGTGTACTGAGTGTGTGTGTGTGTGTGAATGCGTGTGCATGTGAGTGTGTTTATTTTTTAACCTCCATAGCTTTCCTCCTGCCTTATTTATTTTTCTTAAAATAAGAACACTTATTTAAGGTCCACATTCTTGGCCAAATCTAAAATATCGATTACAGTTGCAGTTATAGGCATTATACTGTATAGTAGCTCTCTAAGCCTTATTTATTTTGCATGCAAAACTTTGTACCTGGACTAATGTCTCTACCTTTTGATTTCTTCTAGTCTCTGCCATTTTACTCTGTTCCTTTGAGCTTGTTTATTTTGGGTTTTTCACCTTAGTGCAATCATGTAGTATTTCTTCTTCATCTGACATAAGGTCTTCAAGGACTATCCGTGTTGTCATAAGTGTCAGTATCTTCCTTCTTTAAAAAGGACTAAGTAGACTTCAAAGATGGTGGAGCCCAATCCATATCTTAGCTGAGTAGCAGAAGATCAGAGACTACAGACCAAGCTAGTGACCTTGCTGCTGACTCTAAAGCACCAACATCTGTGTTTCCCACACATCCCTAGGGATGCACAGTTCCAAGACGTCAGCGGCTGACTCCCAGGTCCAACAGTAATACACCATCTTCGGCTCATGGCATCTGGTACCTTCTAGCTTCTTAAATACAACTCTTGAGTTCCAGAAATGCACAGTTCCAGCATCCAGACATTAGACTCCTCCCTGAGGAAAACTTCTGGATACCAGAAACAGGGTCCCAGTCTCTGGTCTACAGTTCTACTGGTCCCTTTGTGGAGACCGTCTGAACAATAGCAGCATACAGGGTCCCTGTTCCAAGAAGGCAGAGCCCAGCAGAACCTGAGTACCAGCACTGCTGACTCTGAAATGCCAGCATCCATTCATGTTCCCCAGAGAGAGAAGAGGATCCTGACTGCCCGACATGCACACTACCACCTCAGACTTCCCAACTACCTCCTACCCAACTACCCCTAAGGTGACTCCAGCTTATGGTTTACCCATGACTAGCTGTGTTGAAGAGACTTCGGAATAAAACGAAGCACACTAAATATGTTAGAAGAAAAAGTGGGGAAGGACCTTGAGTTCATTGGCATAGGAGACAACTTTCTGAACAGAATACCAACAGCTCAGGCTCTAAGGTAAACAATTAATAAATGGGACCTCATGAAGCTGAAAATTTTTTGTATGGCAAAGGAAACCATCAATAGAATGAAACAGCAGACTGCAGATTGGGAAAAGACCTTCTCCAATCCTACTTCTGACAAAGGGCTAATGCCCAAATATATAAAGAACAAAAAATATTAAACATTAACAAAAATAAACTGATTAAATAATAGGGTACAGAGATAAGCATATAATTCTCAAAAGAGGAATCTCTTGGCTGAGAAACACTTAAAGAAATGCCCAATGTCTTTAGTCATCAGGGAAATGCAAGTAAAAACCCTGAGATTCCATTTTATACCCTTTAGAATGGCTAAGATCAATAACTCAGTGACTGTACATGCTGGTGAGCATATAGAAAATGGGGAACACTCCTCCATTGCTGGTAGGGGTACAAACTTGTACAACCACTTTGGGAATCAATCTGGGGCTTTCTCAGAAAATTGGGAATAGCTGTGCCTTAAGACCTGGGCATATACTCAAAGATGCCCCATCATACAACAAGGCCATTTGCTCAACTATGTTCATAGAAGCTTTATTGGTAATATCCAGAACCTGGAAACAACCTGGCTGTCATTCAGCAGAAGAATGGATAAGGAAACTCTGGTACGTTTATACAACGGAATAAGACTTAGCTATTAAAAATAAGGAAATCATGTAATTTGTGGGCAAATGGATGAAAGTAGAAAAGATCATTCTTAGTGAGGTAATCCAGACTTAGAAAGACAACACACATGGTATGTACTCATTTATAAGCTTGTTCTAGCCATATAGTACAGAGTAACCATACTACAGTACACAGACCCAAAGAAGATAAGTAATATGGAGGACCCAAGGGAGGATGCTTAAATTTCATTCAGAAGGGGAAATAGAATCGACAGAGGTAGTAGTTGAACAAAGTAAGAGAGGGAGCTCAGAGAGAAATGAGGGTGAAGATCAGGCCTGGGGGTGCACAGAAGGCCTGCAGAGAAAAGAGAAACTGTGGGGCAGGGTATCTCAGTGACAAGCTGGAGACCTAAGTCAGGATAGTCTTCTGGTGGGGATATGTGGGAGACTGTAGCTGAGACTCCTATAGCAGGGGCCATGAAGTCTGAAGAGGACATCTTCTAACTAGGCTAGTCTTCTAGTAAAGGGAGGAGAACACCAACACACCCACAAAAATTTAGACCCAAAAATTTACCCTGCCTACAAGATGTGCAGTGATAAAGATAGAGCAGAGATTAAGGGAATGTCCAACCAATGCCTGGCCCAACCCAAGGCCTACCTCCATAGAAGAAAGCCAACCATGAAACTATTAATGGTACTCTGCTGTGCTTGTATACAGGAGCCTGGCAGAGTTGTCCTCTGAGAGGCTCTAGCCAGCAGCAGCAGAAACAGAGGCTGAGACTCAGACCCAAACATTGGGTGATGCTTAGGGAGTCATGTGGAAGTGGTTGGGGGTTGGGGGTAGGTTGGGAGAAAAGGACCTGGAGGTGACAGAAGCTCCATAAGAAGATCAACAGAGACAACCAGACGGGGCCCAGAGGGATCTGGAGACTGTTGCCTGTTCTTTAATCTGTTTTCCCTGGCAGGACTGCCTTGCCAGGCCACAGTCCTTATGTGACTTGATGAGCTGGGTAGGGGGGTAGTGGGGGGAATCCCCCTTTCTGATGAATAGGGAAGGAAGAGTGGGGGAAGAGTGAGGGAGGGTGGGACTGGAGGAGAGGAAGGAGTGGGCTATGACTAGAATGTAAATTGAATAAATAAATAAATTAATGAATGAATAAAAAAAAAGACTAATTATTCCTTTGTGACATGGCATTTGAGTACCACCAATGCATGTGTAGAAACCTAATATTCAGTGCAATAGAGTAGGGATGTGGGGGCTTAGGGGGAAGTGACTTGGTCATGATGGATTCACTCTCATGAATGTATTGATGCCAGGAGTAAAAGACTCGAGGGTACACATTCCATGTCTTGCTCCCTTTAGCTTTTCTTGACTTCTGCCATCACGTGGCAAGAAGTTCTTGACTAGATGCTGGAACCTTGAACTTAATGATCCCAAGACTCCTAAATTTCTTTATAAATTATCTAGCTTTTAGTATTTTCTTACAGTAGCACATGATGACTGATGCACATTGTAGACAATATAAACCACATCTTTTTTTTTTTAAATCTATTTTGTCCACCAGCGGACATTTAGAAGCACCTGTTCCATGACTGTTATAGATGCTGCTGCAACAAGACAGAACTGCAAAGTGTTACTTCAGGGTCCTCACTGGAGTTCTCTAGGTCATAGGTAATTGGCTTGATGGCTCACACATCAATTCTATTTTGAATTTCTATTTTTTTAGGAACCCCTGTACTATTTCCATAGTGGCTATCCCATTTTACCTTTTCAAAGGTGTGCAAGGGTTACAATTTCTCCGTTTCTTATTCACATATACACATATTATTTTTTGGCTAACAGTCATCCTAACATATGTGAAGTAAAGTGTCACTGTGGTTTTAATTTGTATTCTCTTGATGATTAGAGGCGTTGGATATATTAATCCTGATGGACATTTATATATATTGTTTGCATAATGTTTTCATGTTTTAAACTCATCTATAAATCACTTAGTTTGGCATTTTTCTATTGAGTTGCCAGAGTATTTTTTTTCCTCCTTTATTAATTTATTCTTGTTACATCTCAATGGTTATCCCATCCCTTGTATCCTCACATTCTTCCCTCCCTCCCAATTTCCCCTTATTCCCCTCCCCTATGACTGTTCCTAAGGGGGATTACCTCCCCCTCTATATGATCATAGGGTATCAAGTCTCTTCTTGGTAACCTGCTGTCCTTCCTCTGATTGCCACCAGGTCTCCCCGTCCAGGGGACATGGTCAAAGGTGAGGCACCAGAGTATGTGAGATAGCAATATCCCACTCTCCACTCTACTGTGGAGAGTGTTCTGTCCATTGGCTAGATCTGGGTAGGGGCTTAAGGTTTACTGCCTGTATTGTCCTTGGCTGGTGCCTTAGTTTGAGCGGGACCCCTGTGCCCAAATCTGCCTATCATAATGTTCTACTTGTAGGCTTCTAGGATCCTCTGGGTCCTTCTACTTTGCCTTTCTCCCATGGTTCTCTCATCTAGAGTCCCATTAGAATGTCCTCTCCTCTGTCGCAGTTTCCTGGTAAGTGAAGGCTTTCGTGTATTTTTGTATAATAACCTTGTATTCAAATATCTGGGGCTAGCAAATATGTTCTCCCATTCCGTAAGTTGCCTTTTCTTTATGTTCATTGTGTTGTTCACTGTGCTGAAGCTCTTGATGTTCTGTGGTGCTACTTGTCTGTTAAGAATAATACTTCTAAAGATTTAATTTATGTGACAGTGTTTTACCTGCACAGTTTAATGTGATGAACCATGTGTGTATAGTGCCTGTGCCTGCCATGTGCACACTTTCACCTTGCTTTCTTTGGTGTTAATGTGAATAATGATAGTATAATATTATAACCAGGCTAGTTAATGTTTCATATTTTATAGTTCATTGAATACCTCTGTATAGTTGTATGCAATCTTGTCATGTTCAGCTTTGGGTAATCATCATGACCATCAGGAGATGCACATACTCCTGATGACTTACAATGGGTTACACACCATTTATTGAAACCCACTGTAACATGAGAACATAGTAAATCAGAGATGAGAGAACAACAAAAATGAGAAAAAAACAAATGCTGGTAAGGGTGTGGATAAAAGAAAATATTTACATACTGCTAGTGGGAATGTAAATTAACCCAACCACATTAGACATGAGTATGTGGGTTTCTTATAAAAGTAACAGTAGATCTTCCATATGACCAGCTACATCTAAACTACTACTGGGTATTTACCCAAGGATCTCATATCAATATATTTCAGAGGCATTTGCACATCAATGTTCATTGCCGCATTAGTCACAAAAGCTAAGTTATAGAACCAACCTGGGTTTTCATCAACAAAGGAATGATAGAAAAATTAATACCTAGAAAATGGGGATTTTTCTGCCATATAGTGGAGCATTATGTCATTTGCAGGAAAATGGATATAACTGGAGTTACTAATATTAATTTGTTTATTAACACAATAGTTAAAATTGTTCATTTCCTCTTATTTGGCTTCCCTAGATTTTTTATATAGATGCATGAAAGTGTAGATATATTTACATAATGATTTGACATGAAACATGGCATGAATATAGCCCCTGAGGTGGACAAAAGGAACCAATGGCAGGGATATGGGCCTAGAAGAAAGTAAGAAAATATGAAAGAAATATGCTCAGTATATAATATGTGCACGTGTGAAAGCCTGAAACATTAAAACATAGAAAGGTATTTATACTCATAGGGTATCAAGTCTCTTCTTGGTAACTTGCTGTCCTTCCTCTGAGTGCCACCAGGTCTCCCCCTCCAGGGGACGTGGTCAAATGCGAGGCACCAGAGTACGTGAGAAAGTCATATCCCACTCTCCACTCTACTGTGGAGAGTGTTCTGTCCATTGTCTAGATCTGGGTAGGGGTTTAAGGTTTACCACCTGTATTGTCCTTGGCTGGTGCCTTAGTTTGAGCGGGACATAGGGGGAGGAAATCCCCCTCAGGAACAGTCATAGGGTAGGAAATAAGGGGAAAATGGGAGGGAGGGAAGAATGGGAGGATACAAGGGATGGGTTAACCATTGAGATGTAACAAGAATAAATTAATAAAAAAATAAAGGTGAATCATGAAAAAAACTTAGAAAAGTAGTACACATATTGAATATTATTGTCTAGGTTATCTTGAAAGAATTATAAACACATTAATATGTGGTTGTGGGAAATAATCTAACACAAATCCTTTTTTACAATAAGGTATTAATAGCTGCACTTAATCTATTGCATACCTATATTCACAAAACTCTGACCACACAGTACACTGTCCATTGTTTACATTGTGATTATGTGGAGAGCTGAAAGCTGTGGCTCAGTATTTTAAAAGGACATAATGTCACTGCCTGCAAGGATTTTACTGAGAATGTCCTCATAAATGAGAAAAAAGTATTAGTCAGATCATCTAGGGTAGTGACTGTAAACCTGTCCCATCACCACAGGGTCCTGCCAGGTGGGACAACCTTCTTAAATCACCTAGAACCTTGGACAATAATCTGTTAACTATTTAATTTTAGCTCATGATTTTAAAAAGATATGTGTCATTACTTGTATATAACCTTCTGAGATTGGCTTTCATCACTGAGCACGATCTTTCACACATTTGCAAATATGTCAATATCTTGTGGTCATATAGTATTCCATGGTATGGATGGTCACAGCAATGGCTCAGTTATTAAAGTACATTGGACTGTTTCCAGTTTGGTCTTATTACAGAATAAAGTTCATAGGACCATTACTATATAGGATTTTCTTTCTTTCTTTCTTTCTTTCTTTCTTTCTTTCTTTCTTTCTTATTAATTTATTCATATTACATTTCAGTGGTTATCCCATCCCTTGTGTCCTCCCATTCCTCCCTCCCTCCCATTTTCCCCTTACTCCCCTCCCTTATGACTGTGACTGAGGGGGACTTCCTCCCCCTTTTTATGCTCATAGGGTATCAAGTCTCTTCTTTCTGTAATGCTTTGTTTGCCATCTGCATGTACCATTTAGTGACATATAAGTCATATTAAAGTAGACATATTTTAAAATATAGATATCTTTAAATTTATAAAATAATACTTTCTTCTAAAGGAATCCATTCCAAAATATTTGGGACTCCTCTTCCCATTTCATAAAATGTGAAATCTTTTGTATTTACTCTAAATTTAGCCACAGAAAAAATACCAACTACTTAAAAAAATTTACTGTCTCTTATCTAAAAATAATATATACTCTCATATGTGACATGAGAAAGAGATAGGCTCATTCAAACATTCTTTTAGTGTATAAGACATTGGTATTATGTAAATTTGTAGACCACTGGAATTAGATTCAGGCTTGAAATGATTGTTGTAGATAAAATAGTTCAGGGAAGAAATTAAGATGGCATTTCTGATCACCCAATGTAATACAAAGATTATTGCTTTGAAAATCAGATTTGCCTCTCTGTTATCTAAATACTTATCTGTAATAATGACTTTTGAAGTTTATTTTTAAATGTATACTGTAGATACTAACGCTGTCAATTCTATACTGGTAAAGATTCTTCCCTGTTCTGTAGCCCCCTCTCATCTCTTGAGTGATGGCAGGCACCCTTCGCTCTACAGAAGCTTTTTAATGTAACGTAGTTACATTTGTAAACTGTTGCTCTCCATGTCTTTGGTTACTAAGACAGCCTTAGAAGTGAAGAATTACAGAACACAGAGCACGCATACAAGTAAATCAAAATTCATAAATGGAATCAGAACAGCAGTGTTGCTTGCATGAACAAATGTTGGTCATGATGTCATGACTCTTAGTGCAAGTTTTGCCTGTGGACCAAGGGCCTCAGATGTCTTGAGGATAGAAAAATAACTTTACTTTCATGGATTTTAGCAGAATATATTGTTCACCACATATATTAGCGTAATCGGGCTAATACAACTTCATGAAGAACAAATTGATATTTTTGAATAAGTTATAAGAAAATCAACTAAAAGAACAATAAAATCTCTGAAAAGAAGGTCATGTTAATGGATGAAAGTGGTCACTTGTAGAATTACAGTTTTTATTTGAACTAATACAATAAATTACTTTGAGATGTTTACTTTAAAATTTTTAAACTACCAATATATCAAATGTACGATCCTTGCAAATTGATTTCTTCTTAGTTTTTCCAGGAGGAAGCAACTGGGGATTTTCACACCTTACTGGCAGTGGTTGAACCACTATTAACTTTAAAATGGATTATAATTTCAGAGGTATCAAACATGTAGATAAAAATAAGTTAAATATGGTAATGAGAATTTCTTGAGTATTATTCTATGCCAGCCACTATGATAAATTCTAGACATACAGAGATAAACAGAAGCTGAGCTGTACAGCTCAATAAAGTTACATCCTAATAGGAGAAAATTAGCTTACAACAATTTCATGATAAGAATGTGATGGTCTCCAGTTCTCAAGCTCAGTTTTCTTTTTGTTTGAAATACGTGGAGAAACCTACTTGTAACATCGTTATATAAGGGATATTCATTATACTGCAGCTAAAATCTAGAAGTAATTTTGAGTTTAGGGAGAATAATCTGAATCCTTTAAATTATTTCTCAAGTTTTTATAATATCGACTCCTCACAGGAAACTTGCAGTTTGTCTATTTTAGAGAGAAGAGAGTAGAAAAAAATAATCACTTGCTCTTGGGTTTCAATATTCCAAAGAGACCTGATATTGAACTCATAATTCTCTAATAATATTTTACCATCTTGCAGCTGAAACAAAATGTATCATTTTTAGGTACAGAGAAGAATCACTAAAGATAATAAAAATAAATAATGTGAATGGTCTGCTTTTAAAATTATACCCACTATGATGCTTATAATTACTCTATGTTCCCAAATATTGCTTAGTAAACATTATTATTAGTTTTTGATAGAGATATGATCTTCAAACTCAAACCACTGGCTTGATGTAAATTATTTCAGATTCCTGGAGAGGGAGTATTGATGGCATATTATGCTATGCTTTAATTTTTAAAATATTTCCATTGTGGTTCCTTAGGTAGAATCATGAAGATTAGATAAATACATGTTTTTATGTACACATATACAAACATATGGAAAAGAGATTTATTATAATTGGCTGACATAATTATGGAGAACAAGAAGTCCCATTAAAGGCTACCTGTATGCTGGAGAACCAGGGAGGTTGGGAGAGTCGCTCAATGCAAGTTACATGGGCAACTCTCAGTCTGTGGCCAGTGAGCTGAGTCTTGGGGATGACTTCTGTCTACCCTAGAGACCAAAGGCCGTAGAACCAGTGTTTTTTATGTACAAGGGTAAGAGGAGAATATCATATGGCTCCAGAACAGAGAACTACAATTTCCCCTTCCTCGTCCTTTGTATTCTGCCTTGGCTTGAATCTGATTGTCCTGCCTTTCTCATTAAATATACAAACTCCTCTGGCAACAGCTCCCAGACTTACTGGAAGCAACTCAGGTGCTACAGCCTTACACAAAACTATCTCAGCTTTCTATTTGGCAAAAGGGAGCTGGCTTAGTGTCTGCCTGGGCACGGAGAATAATAAATGCTTTACCAAGTATTCCGCTTGCCCTTTAGCCGGTCAAGATGCACCTGAACTGAGCCAGTCAGCCATTTGTTCTTGGATCCCCTTGCCTGACAGAACTCCCTAAACCCATGGGATTATATTTTGTATGCTAGGGAGTTAACTAATGGAAAAGGAGCATGCTAGAGAGTTTCACGGTGAGGCTTGCTATCAGGAACACCAACCATGTGACTTCAGGTCACAGCATATAGCTCCAATAAAGGGAGAAGAGAGTGGCCAGAAATAGACCAAACACCAATGGCTAATGATTTAATGAACCATGTCCATGTAATGAAACCTTTATGAAGACTTCTGAAGGACAGTGTTGAGGGTTCTTAGAATTGGAGAATGTGCTCAGAGGCTGGAAGGATGGCGCACTGCCAAGATATGGAACTTCTGCACACCCCCTCCCCGACAGACCTCAGGATTTTAGTGCATGCATTTCTTATCTGACTGCTCCTGAGATATATTCTTTACAGTAAGCAAGTAACTATAAACAAAACAACTCCCACAGTTTGGAGAATCATTCTAGCAACTTATGGGATGCAAGGAGGGGAAAGACATCTTTTAAGGTGGAGGCTGAACTCTGAACTTCCGGGCTCACTGTCACTCAGAATTGGTGTCAGAATTGAGTCAATTGGATAGGCAGTGGGTATTGTGGAATGGTTGAAGTAGTACAAAAATGGACGTATTTGGTGTCCGAAAATGCACTGTATGTTGTAATGTATTTTCTAATTTCTTTGTTTAATTCAGATATTGTTGCTGGGATTGCTTTGGCTAAGGAGGTGAGAGGAAAAGGAAGTTCCCAGCCAGTCAGAGCCTTACACAGCACAACAAGCCTTAAGACAAGTTCCCGCCTTGCATCTTTTCTTCATATGTGAGGAGCAGCCGCTCTTTAAGCAGAGGCTGTTCCTTCTGTGCATGTTCCTGAGCAAAGGTAATGTACGAGGGCAGTCACCACACCCTGGCAATAAAGAAATTAATCTTGCTGTACAGCTTTTAGGCTTACCCTGTCCTCACAAGCTAACCTAGCTCTCTGCACTTGTTAAGGCTCCTGTGCTATGGAAGTAAGGATTTATTCTGAGAATTAGTTGAGAAGTCTAAGGATGGGTGTTGTCTCTACTATGATGGTGGAAGTGGAGTCATTGAGGGTCAGCAGAGCTGGAGGAGAGATGGGGGCAGAGAACAAGTGGATCTGTTTCTCTCCCCACATAGCCCGCCACCTCACCATGGCAATGCTTGACATGGAACTGACATCTTGGGCTAAGAACAGCATGTACACATGGACGAGGGGAGTCTGAGACTTAGTGGGAGGTGGGATGCGAGGCTAATGAATTTATGTGAGCTGTATATTCTGTTCCCTACTTAGAGGAGGCAGGCTGCCACTTTAACCTTCTTGTAACTGTTTCTCTTGGGCTAGCCTGAACTCAGAACAGGATGAGAATCCTGGGAACTGATTGATTCAAAAGCACCATCGCTCTGATTGCATCCCAGAAAAAGCCAAACCACACCAATCAAGCAACCTTAAAATGAACAAGAGTAAAAACCACAAAAACAGACGCAAGCCCACCCCATACACCATGCTATACTATGAGCCAGAGCTTGCCGACCGAGTCTCTATCTGTACTCAATGGTGAACCAAGAGGAGGTAGCCAGGACTGTCAAGCTCCTCTTGCCTTCTTCAGCCCAAGACACGCTAAGACCAAGGCTGGTATAGCACCATACCTGACCTAGAGCCTTGGGACAAAAGTCAGACACTTTCTTTGTGAACTCAGATACTGAACTCTACTAAGACATCTTTCTTTTCCCATCTTAATCTTTTCTCCATCTTAATCCACCTTAGAATCTTTTCCCATCTCCTATATGGATCTTAATCCACCTTAGAACTCTGTACTTCCTTTTAAGGCCGTATTCTATGCTTAGTCCCCACAGCAGAGTCCTTTGCCTTGAAAGAGAGTCAAGTGAGGAGGTTAAAGTACAACCAGCAGTTACAATATCCTCATCAGACACATCAAACTGATGTCATATTAAAAAATACTTCTCATGTTCTCTGTAAAGGGAATTGACTAATGTCCATTTTTCTTGGATGATTGAAGGCCATACATTCATCTCTGTTGATAATGCATGCGCATCTGCTTCCAATAATTGAGCTGCATCTTTACCAAGAGGTTGCTGTCTTTGTCCACAAACCAATTTATACCCGTTAAGCCAATTTGATATACATGGAAATAATATATGCAGCTTGCATTTCATGCCACCGAGATGAAGTTGTCCTGATGCTGCCTCTGATACATCTGTCTCTGTATCAGTTGGTTCCAGTTTGTGCTATTTTATGTCTTATCAGAACTAGCAGCACTATGAGGCTTCTGAGAGACCAGCAGCATCTGGCCCCTTCATCCTCAGAGGTCTTATTTCAGCTGTGCCAGGTGTCTGCTAGGAGTCCCTGGGGCACAATTATCATCAGGTCACTCCTCAGGGGTGAATTCTGGCTCTACAGGAGCCTTCCCACAAGCTTCTGAATTCTAATAGAGCTAACACATTCTCTTTGTTCATGAGCCCAGCATCAAATATGAAACAGAGGCAGAATCCTGGTTGTACTAAATTTCCAAGATGAAGTAGGCTTCTAATAAAGATTGGGTCTTCAGATAGAATACCACTAGTATCATTTCATATTGCAGCTAAGACTTCCTCTTCATAGAAGCAATACTTATCAAGCACATCACCTCTCTGCTGAAGTGCTGGAGTTCTCATGGCTTTCCACTGCCCTTGCAATAAAACCCCACATTTGTATCCCATACTCTATGAACCTACCATAGGTTGTTATGTTGCTGGTAATAAATATTGCTCTGTCTTCATATCTTAATACTCTTCCTTTTATGCATAATAGTCTCTTTTTTTATGTTCTATGGCTTCAATGATCTGAGGTCAACTACTATCTGAAAATATTAGATGGAAGTTATAGAAATAATTCATAAGTTCTAAGTTGTGTGCTGTTCTGAGTAGGGTAAAGAAATCTTGTGTCTTCTCCTTCTGTCTAATCTAGCATATAAATTACCATTTATCCAGTTGGCCATGCTGTTTACCTATTCATCTCACAGTAATTATATAAGTTACCATATTGACCTATCATATTGTAGCAATCTTTACCTTACTTAATAATGACAACAAAGGAAATTTGGAGAGAGCCACACAAAGCTATACATTGCTCTATAAAACTCGATAATAGAAAACAATTGTATTTGAAGGTACTAAGGTCTATGGTAAGTTATTATTGCTCACTTTTTTGATGCCTAATGTATAAATTAAATTTTATTTTCTGTATGTATAGGAAAACAATAGTTTATATATATATATATACACACACACACATACATACATATGTATATAAAACTGCATGGAATTTCAAGCATTCCGTGTTTGAATGAGTCTTCCACAGATGAGGGAGACTACCCTCCCTGCCACACTCCAGTCATAGTACCTGTGTTTCTTTCCATGCTACAGCTGCAGTCAGCTAGGCAAGTCTGTCTTTGTATTTGTTAAGCTTTTTGTTTGGAAGCTCTCTTGAGATCGCTGCATGGATAATTTCTTATTCTTCAAGATATAGCCTTTCTCCAAAAAAAATGGGCCCTTTTCCATTTTGGAGAAACATTCCAAGAACTGCATTCTTTTTCTATAACCATGATCATTTCTTTCCTGTAATTTGTTAAAATTTGCAACTACCTTGTTAACATTTGCTGATTTTCTTTTTTATAAACTCCATCTATCTTCTCTATCTTGTTTACTCTCCTGTATCTTTAAGCATTCTTTGAATAAAGAATGAATTTAGCTTTCATCAGGTCTAAAATATGCAAATAAATGCAAATTGACTACTTTTTATCCTACAAAGGAATCCAGAAATACCTAAGAATATAACTTCATTGTTCCAAGCTCACTGAAAGCAAGTAGATAACAGTTTTCACTCGATGCTCCACCATTTATACACCACAGTAATTCATCTGTGAAACAGTACTGGGCTACCAAAGGGTTCTGCAGTTTTGATTCAAGACACTATCAAAGCAAGACAGATACCATCATGGGGAAGAAGGGCTGCTGCAAACCATTCACAGATGTGAGTGGCCCACGCAAATACACACTACAAATCTTGCAGCAAATATCCAGTCAACACTATCTCAAAAGAAAAGAGGAACAACTATGTCAAGTAAACCAAAATTTAAGGTAAAGTGAGTGAGTGTAAAATATATGACATTTTCTTCTAATGAAGTAGTATTAAATGATATTGGCTGCAGAAGTTTTCTGCTTGTTTAATGTTGAATCATACTGTGTCTCAAAATGCATTGAGGTCCATATGAATTAGAGGTCTGGGTATTTGGGGGTTGTAGCTTTTGTGTATAGAGTAGATGTAATATAGTTCAACCTTTGGAGAGTTGTATTGTATTAGAGTCTCTGGAATTTCTCTTTGCTCCACACATTTGTTATTCTCCTTAGATTAATAATCATATTATCAACAGTATTGTTTTAAAAGATATTTGATATTTATATCCACTAGGCCTATTAAGATCAACACAAAATATTTAACCCTTTTTTTCTTGCACAGGCACATTCAGAGTGGGAACTGGGTGGATGTGTGCCTCCATACCAGAGTCGTCTGGGAATTCAGGCTTGCAGCAGTGATTCCAACTGCCTACAACTCCCACACTACCTCCCAGCCATCCTGCCACACTGCTCTAGAGGTGGTGGGACCTGGAAGAATAGAGCCACGAAATGAGGTAAGCCAGAGCCTCCTGCAGTAACCAACTTTCTTCAGAGCCCTAGACAATTTATACTTGTGAGGGTAATATGAGAAAAGTTCTCATTAGCTCAAGCTGTATACAGTCACATGGACAAGCTGCATGTGGCAAAAACCCATGTTTTTTCATAAAGGCATATAAAGGATAGTTTAAATATTTAATTGAATAGCAAACAAGCAATAATGAGTAAGCTGAAGTAAACTCACGCCTGTCCACTGCTACTGGGAGGAGCAGGAAAAACACACTCCAAGAACAATTCTGTATTTTGAAGAAACTGAGATCACACACACACAAAGAAAAAACAAAAACAAAAACAAACCCAACAAAACAAAACAAACAAAAACCCAACTGTCTTGTTTGCTTGAAGTATTCTCACAATCACTCAGAACTCCCCTCACATAATTCCATTCCTGGACCGTGTTGTGACACCATCCCATATTATGACCCCAGTCTTCTGAGAAAGAAGACTGATATACATTTGCAAACATCTTATTCAATGCACCTTTTGTCTTGGTTATTTTACAGGAGATGGAAAAACTGGCTTTGCCCAGTCAACGCTCCACATTCACTCAATGTTGCTGGCGTAAAGACACATCAAGGCTTCCTCTGTATTCTACTGTCCCAAGGCTGTGATGTACCTTGCCTTATAATCATAGGCTGCATGCCTGAGTCAGCCATAGAAGGGGGAGAAATGACGGGTTGGTAGCCTCATAAAATAGGACACCATGCAGTAATTTGTATTTCAGATGTTTGGATAACAAACAAACAAAAACAATAAAAAATTGTATTTCGCCGATGGACATTTTGGCAGGGCTCTGGTTCTAAACCACTGTACAGTAAGGTGGAGAGAACACTGAGGTTACAGGAGAGATGCTATTTCTCTGGAGAAGCTTGCCAGCCTGTCTTTGGGACATCTACTGTTGCAAGCCATGTGCCTCAGTGGGGCAAAGCTACACTTGCCCCGACTTTCTACCATTTATTAGTGCTACTGGGAAAAATAGGAAAGGTTCAAAACCAGGACTTCTTTTGCAAGGTCTTTCATCTTTGCAGGGATACAGAATACTCTTGGGGCGGGGGGGCTACTGGGATTCCAGTGGGAAAAGGAATTTTTGTATCATGCAGTGAACCATGTTGATTACAGAGGGGTGGGAGGAAGAGGTGTGTTAAGGAGGCCAGGATTGTTGCTCGTTTTCTCTCTCTTTTTATTTAAATCCCAAAAGAGACTAGGGAAAGGGGGAAAGAGGGTTGAATTTTTAGCCATTCTGTCCGGATGAGGATTTTCTAGAGACCTTTACCTTTCTCCTTCTCCCATCAGACGGTAGAAACAGTGGTATCAAGAATTTGGAAATTTCTCAGGATTCTCATGATAAAATAGGGGAAAAGCTGAAGCAATGCACCAGTCGACAGGCACACGGGGCAGGGGTGGGAGGGGGAAAGGGGTTGCCTCCCAGAAAGATATCACTTAGTTCTGAGACCTTCCCAAGATGAGGTTGGAATTGAGACCACCATATTGGGCTGTACCACACCCTCACAGGGTCTGCTCAGCTAAGCACCTCTCATTTCCTGTTTAAACTTGCACTTCATTTCAGGACCCTGGAAGGAGGACTTGGGAGGGGGGTTGTAATTCCTTTTTAATGTGGTCACATTGAATATGTTGTTTTATGCTTTTTACTGTTGTTTAAACTTACCATTTGAGAATGGTGACCTAGCATGGTTTATTACAGTAGGTAGGACCCAAACTCTGACATGAACAGCTCCATTAATCCTTTGCAGGGATCTGGGTTTTTTTATTTTTTTGACTTTTCAATTGTTCCTTAATTTTTAAGTTGAATAGTTATACTCTAAGCAGGATTTCAACCAAAGCCAGGACCTTGGGCAAAATGGGAAAGCCACCCCCTTAGGGCTACTCCCCTATTTGTTTTATGACTCAGCAATCTTAGGTTACCCCTTTGTAGTTCTATTTTCCATTCCAACATTCCCCAGATATCTCCCCAAAGTCACATTTCCTACTAATGTTTAAAAAGAACAATTATAATTTGGAGGATTAGTAGAGTTTGGCAGACCAAGCCCTGACTATTTAAAGTCTGCACAATAGCTGGACCAGGGAAGCCAGTGCAGTGGTAGAGTACTTGAGCAGCACGCTTGAGAGACCCTATCTGCAGCACCACACACGCAAAAACCACATTATAAACATGTACATGGGGATGATATCATATGGTGGAGCGAAGGAAGAGAAAATGTCTAAATCTCCACTTTTAACTCTGCCTCTCAGTGAACATGGGCAGAACCATCTAGTCCTTTTATTGTAACACGCCCGATTTCTCTACCGTGCTCTCAAACACTACAAACTTCTCACAGAACAACCCCACAGTTTTAATTTAAGTGATTAAAGGCAATCATGGAATATGGCAGAGAAAGAAGCTACGACCCCTCTAGCTTTGCTAAACTTACAAAATGAGGATTGAGATGCAGTATAGTTTCCAAATATCTCTGCAGAGCACGTGGAGAAAGAGCAATGGAGAAGTGTGTCTGGGCAGGTTCTTAAAACTATTTCATTGAGAATATATACATGCCATTTGTTTTAAGCAAGTTTAGCCCTACTTCCCCTGCCCTCCAAATCTCCTCATATCCCTCTTACCATTTTAACTTCCAAACTTCATGTGCTCTTTTTAAAAAGCCACTGAATCCATTTTGTGCTGCCTGTATATCCTATCTGTACAGGGACATCTACTGGAGCATGGGTAGCCTCCCTGAATAAAACTGGCTCTCTCTTCCCAAGCACCTATCAACTGTCTACAACCCTTCAATTAGGGGGTGGGACTTTGTGAGTCCCTCCTCCCTCTTGGCTTGGCTTTGTCTGGCTTGATCTTGTGCAGGTTTTATGCATGAAGTCGTAGTTGTTGTGAGGGGAATTCTGTAATGGCTTTGTCCTACCTGGAAAGTATGTCCTCACTCATGCCCCACTACCTCTGGTTCTTAAATTTTTTTTTCCATCTTTCTCTTCCACAAGGATTTCTGTGTCTCAGAAGGAGGGGATGTGATATGGATGCGACAAAATCCCCCATTTAGGGCTGAGTGGTCCCCGGTATATTTTTCTCTCTGGCAGGACTTCTTAATTATCAATCAGGGACACACTGAAGATTTCACCCATTGGTAGGATCAGTGAGAATACAGTATGATTCTTTGATCTTGCCAAAGGAACCTAATGGCACTCCAGGCATGAGGAAACAGCAGAAGACCCTACTGAGATATTCTATAAAATAACTGGCATGATAGCTTGGAAAGTATCAAGACAATGAAAGTTGAGATGTTAAGCAAAACTGAAGAAATGTTGCAATTTATTCCAGCCATAGGATTCTGTACTAGCTGGTTTTATTATAAAAAGACATGGTGAGAAGAACTGGTGGAATCAAGTGAGGCCTGAGGATTATGTGGCAGTCCTAATAATGATTCTGAGGGTCCAATTGTGGTTATTGGAAAAATGTCCTTGTTTGAAGAAAATGAACCTCTAAGACATCAGTGTGAGGGACCACTTGCTCTCAAGTGGCTCAAGGATAAAGTTCTTTATATAATATTTCCAAGTTCTCTGTATGTTTGCCATTGTTTCCAAATAAGTTACTGGGAGGATACTTGTCCCTGTAGTATTCTCTTAAAGAAGGTAATTCCTGACAGGGCATGCTCCTGCCACCTGGATGAGCACAGACTTCAGGTCCATAGAAAAGTTGTCAGAGAAGAAGTAAAAGCTGGGGAGAATTTAGACTACATACTCACATATGTACATACATACATACACACATATATGTACACACACACACACACACACACACACACACACACACACACACACACGCGCGTGCTTCGGTCTCTGCAAGCCTTCCTGGGCCTTGGTTAGTTGACTCTGTTGGTCTTCTTGAGGAGTTCCTGTTACCTCTGGGTCCTTCTATCCTTTTCTTCACTCTTCCACAAGACTTCCTGTGCTCTTCCCAATGTTTGGCTATGAGTCTCAGCATCTGTTTCAGTCCAGTGCTGGATGGAACCTCTCAGAGGACAGATATGCTAGGTTCATGTTTACAATCATAGCAGAGTGTCAGGGGTCTCAGGTTGGGGGAGGAATGTGTTGAACAATCCCTCAATCTCTGCTCTAATTTTTAAAATTTAATTAATTTATTCAGATTACAACTCAGTTGTTATCCCATCACTTGTATCCTCCCATTCCTCCCTCCCTCCTGCATTCCCCTCCCCTAGGTCTATGACTGAGGGGGGCCTCCTCCCCTACTATATGGTCATAGGCTATCAAGTCTCAACTTGGTAGCCTGCTTATTCTTTCTTTGAGTGCTACCAGGCCTTCCCACCAAGGGGAGGTGGTCAAATATGGGGTACCAGAGTTCATGTTAGAGTCAGTTCCACACTCCATATAACTGTGGAGAATGTCCTGTCCATTGGCTAGGATCAGAGTAGGGGTTCGATGGTTATTACTTGTATTGCCCTTGATTAGTGCAATAATTGGAGAAGACCCCTTGGTCCCCAATCCACCCATCACAATGTTCTTCTTGTAGGTTTCTAGGACCCTCTGGATCCTATTTCCTCATCTCCTATATTTCTCTTACCTATAGTCTCAGTTGTATGTTCTCACATCTATCCCAGTCTCCTGGTAAATGAAGACTTTTGTGGGACATACCTTTGGGCTAGTGCCCAATTATAAGTGAGTATATACCATGTGAGCCTTTCCGCTTCTGGGTTAACTCACTCAGTATGACCATCTCTAGTCTCATCCATTTGTCCACATATTTCTTGATTTCCTTGTTTTTAATAACTGAGTAGTATTCAATAGTATAAATGTACCACAGCTTCTCTATCCATTCTTCTACTGAGGGACATTTAGGCTGTTTTCACGTTCTGGCTATTATGAATAAGGCTGCTATGAACATGGTCGAGCATATGTCCTTGTTGTGTGGTGGAGCATTTTTTGGGTATACTCCAAGGAGTGGAATAGCTGGGTCTTGAGGAAGCCCTATTCCCAGTTTTCTAAGAAAGTGCCAGATAGATTTCCAAAGTGGTTGTACAAGTTTGCATTCCCACCAGCAATGAAGGAGTGTTCCTCTTTCTCCATATCCTCTCCAGCATGTAGTGTCACCTGAATTTTTTAATCTTGGCCATTCTGATGGGTGCAAGATGGAATCTCAGAGTCATTTTGATTTGCATTTCTCTGAGGATAAAGACATTGAGCATTTCTTTAAGTGTTTCTCAGCCATTCGATATGCCTCTGTTTAGTTCTGAGCCCCATTTCTCAATTGGTTTGGTGGTGTTTAATTTCTTGAGTTCTTTATATATTTTGGATATTAGACCTTTGTCAGATGTAGGGTTGGTGAAGATCTTTTTCCAGTCTGTAGGCTGTTGCTTTGTTCTGTTGACAGTGTCTCTTGCCTTACAGAAGCTTCTCAGCCTCATGAGGTCTCATTTATTAATTGTTGACCTTAAGGCCTGGGCTGTACATGTTCTGTTCAGGAAGTTGTCTCCTGTGCCAATGTGTTCCAGGCTCTTCCCCACTTTTTCTTCTAACTGATTTAGTGTCTTTGGTTTTATGTTGAGGTCTTTAATCCACTTGGACTTGAGTTTTGTGCATGGTGACAAATAGGGGTCTATTTGCATTTTTCTGCATGTAGACATCCAGTTAGACCAGCACCATTTGTTGAAGATGCTATCCTGTTTCCATAGAATAGATTTGGCTTCTTTGCCAAAAATCAAATGACCATATGTGTGTGGATTCATTTCTGGGTCCTCTATTTAATTCCATTGATCAGCCAGAACCATGCAGTTTTAATTAATGCTGCTCTATAGTACAGCTTGAGATCAGGTATGAAAATTCCTCTGGAGGTTCTTTTATTGTATAGGATTGTTTTAACTATTCTGTTTTTTTTCCATATGAAGTTGAGAATTGATCTTTCAATGTCTTTAAAAAATTGTGTAGGTATTTTGATAGGAATTGCATTGAATCTGTAAATTGCTTTTGGTAAGATGGCCATTTTTATTGTTAATTCCCCCAATGCATGAACAAGGCAGATTCTTCTATCTTCTGATGTCATCTTCAATCTCTTTCTTCAGAAATTTGAAGTTTTTTTTTCAAACAAGTCCTTAACTTGCTTGGTTAGAGTTACTCCTAGATATTTTATATTGCTTGGCTATTGTGAAGGGTATAGTTTCCCTAATTTCTTCCTCTGCATGATTGTCATTTGTATATAGAAGGCTACTGACCTTTTTGAGTTAATTTTGTATCAAGCCACTTTGCTGAAGGTGTTTATCAGGAGTTCTCTGGAGGAATTTTGGGGGTCACTTACGTATACTATAATATCATCTGAAAATAGGGATAATTTGACTTCCTCCTTTCCCATTTGGATCCCCTTGATTTCCTTTTATTGTCTTATTGCTCTGGCTAGAACTTCAAGAACTATATTGAAGAGATATGGAGAAAGTGCACAGCCTTGTCTGGTCCCTGATTTTAGAGGAATTTCCTTGAGTATCTCTTCATTTAATTTGATGTTGGCTATTGGCTTGCTGTATATAGCCTTTATTGTGTTTATGTATGTGCCTTGTATTCCTGATTCCTCCAAAACTTTAAACATGAATTGGTGTTGAATTTTTTGAAATGCTTTTTCTGCATCTAAGGAGATGATCATATGTTTTTTTCCTTTTAGTTTGTTTATATGGTGGATTGCATTGATAGATTTCTGTACATTAAACCATCCCTGCATGCCTGGAGTGACACCTACCTGGTCATGGTGAATGATATCTTTGATATATTCTTGTATTCATTTTGTGATTATTTTATTGAACTTTTTTGTGTCAATGTTTGTAAGAGAAATTGGTCTGAAATTCTCTTTCTTTGTTGGGTCTTTGTGGGGTTTAGGTCAATGTGACTGTGGCCTCATAGAATGAATTTGGTAATGTTCCATCCATTTCTATCTTTTGGAATAGCTTGAAAAGTATCAGTTTTAGCTCTTCTTTGAAGGTCTGGTAGAATTCTGCACTGAAACCATCTGGCCCTGGGTTGTTTTTGGTTGGGAGACTATCAGTGATTGCTTCTATTTCTATAGGAGATATAGGGCTATTTAATTTGTTTATCTGATCTTGATTAAATTTTGGCAAGTGGAATCAATCAAGAAAATTGTCCATTTCCCTTAGATTTTCAAATTTTGTGGCATATATGCCTTTAAAGTATAATCTTATGATTTTTTTGTATTTTGTCAATGTCTGTTGTTATGTCTCCCTTATCATTTCTGAATTTACTGATTTGGATAGTGTCTCTTGGCCTTTTAGCTAGTTTGACTAATGGTTTGTCTATCATGTTGATTTTCTCAAAGAACCAGCTCCTGGTTTTGTTGATTCTCTGAATTTTGATTGTGTTTGAATTTTCAGGGTTGCTTTCTTTGGGATAGCTAGGATCTGGAGATGCCGAGTTGTTTTGTTTTTTGTTGTTTGCATTCTTATGCTGTCCTTTAGTCATCTTGCTATCTTTAATGTTGGGTGGTTGCTTCTGGTGCCCTCCACTGGTTGTTGAGAGTGGATAGTTGGTGAGTGATTATAGGTCATGTGCCCTTGCTTGTGGGGATCAGGGAGTTCTTCCCTGGAACTGGCAGGTGACTTGGTTTCTGCTCCAGGAGACTTTGCTCTACATCTTACCTCCTGACTAGGTCAGCAGAGGTAGGCTTCTGCCTGATGCTGTTCAAGCTACTGAGGGAATTCAGACCAGCTGTGTTGGGGGCTGCTGTTTAATTTTCTGTCCCAAGGGGGTGGGAGACCCTGCAGGGCTGTGGGGACTGGCCAGGCCAGGTTTTTAACTCCCCAACTGTGCAGGCATGAATTGTAGAGGCAGGTAGATAGGTTCTTGCCCAGACCTGTTCAGACAGCAGGACTGTGGTCGTTCTGTCCCACTGAGTTGTGGTCACAGTGCAGACCCCGTCCGGACCCCTCAGGGTTGTCCATCTTCTTCTAAGTGCATGGGAGCCCCAATGGGCCATGGGGACTGTCCTGGCGGGGCTTTATCTGGTCAATTGTCTAGGCCCAGAGTGCTGTGGTCCGCAGTCAGGTTCCTGCCTATACCAGTCTAGATAGCGGATCAGTCTAGATTGCACACCTTTGGCGGTTCAGTCCCACTGAGTTGTGGCCACAATTCAGACCCCTTTCTAGACCCTTCAGAGCTATCCAGCTTCTCCCACAAGTGTGGGCGTCCCTGCCGGGCAGTGGGAACTGTCTGAGCCAGGTACTATCAGCCCAATTTTGCCGGCTCAGTCCACTGAAGCTGGCTTCCTGGCTCCCATGTGGACCCACCCAGACTGTGCATGCTGTGGATGGGCACCATGGGCTTCCCTGCGGCCTCCAGGGCTCTCTCTGTACTGGTGTAAGGTGGGTGGGGGTGTCTGAGACAGATTCACCTGCTTTCCTGAGACTTCCCCAGGCCAGGAGCTCTGGTGTTCCACCATCCCACACACTGTGCCTGGGCTGTGGAGGCTGGCTGCAGTCTGCAGGTGGGTTTCATTCCAAAGTCTGGAGAGTGGGTTTAGGACCTCCGTGGGCTTTTGATTGACCCGGGGTCAGACCCGCCTGTGGTCTCCCCTGTGTGAGATCCCAATCACCTTATGTTCTCCAGTGCCTTCAGTCTGTGGCTCCCAGTCTGGTTTCTGGTCTCTCTGTGATAGATCAGATACAGTGCATGATAGGCACTGCCATCTTGGAACTCTCCCTCTGCCCCATTTTTTATCTCTGTACATCTTGTAGGCAGGGTAAATTTGGGATTGAAGGTTTTGTGGGTGGTTTGGTATTCCCCTCCCTACAATAGGAGTCATGTCTAGTTAGAACGTGGTCTCTTTAGTCTTCATGACTCCTGCAATTAGGAGTCTCAGCTAGAGTCACCCCCAAATCCTCCCAGGAGCCTGCCCTGTCACAGGTCTCCAGCCTGTCTCAGAGATGTTCCCACCCATGATTTGTCTTATTTCTGCAAGCCCTCTCTCCTTCTATCCTCACCTCACTCCCCCAGGTCTGATCTCCATCCTCATTTCTCTCCATGCTCTCTCTCTTAGCTTGTTTCCTATCGTCAACCACTTCTGCTGTCTATTGTCTCCGCTTCTGAGTGAGATTTAAGCATCCTCCCTTGGACCCTTCCCTGTGACTTTTCTCTTCTTTGGGTCTGTGACTTGTGTATGGCTTTCCTTTACTATATGGCTAGAATCTGCTTATAAGTGAGTACATACCACATGCCTATTTCTGGGTCTCGGTTATCTCACTCAACATGATATTTTCTAGTTCCATCCATTTGCCTGCCCATTACATGATGTCATTGTTTTTAATAGCTGAGTAGTATTCTATTGTGTAAATGTACCACAGATTTTTGTGTCCATTCTTTGGTCAAGGGACATCTGGGTTGATTCTAGTTTCTGGATATTACAAGTAAACCTGCTATGAACATATTTGGACAAATATTTTGTTGTTTGATGGGGAATCTTTGGGATATATGCCCTGGAATGGTATAGCTGGGTACAGCTATTTCAAATTTTCTGAGAAAACTCCAGATTGATTTCCAAATTGGTTGTACAAGTTTGCACTCCTATCTGCAATGGAAGAGTGTTTCCCCTTTTCCACATCCTTGCCATCATGTGCTGTCACTTGAGTTTTTAATCTTAGCCATTGTGATGGTTGTCAGATGGAATTGTAGAATCATTTTGGTTTTAATTTTCCTGATGACTAGGGACATTGACCATTTCTTTAAGTACTTTTCAGCAATTCAAGATTTCTCTCTTGTGAGAGTCAGATCTCACTCTCCACTCAACAGTGGAGAATATCATGTTCGTCGGCTAGGTCTTGGTAGGGGTTCGAAGTTTACTGCCTATATTCTCCTTGGCTGGTGCCTTAGTTTGAGGAGGACCCCAGGACCCAGATCTGCCTGTCATAAAGTTCTTCTTGTAGGTTTCCAGGATATTCTAAGAGCATATATAGGGGGAGGAGGTCTCCCTCAATCACAGACATAGGGGAGGGGAGAAGGGGGGAAGCGGGAGGGAGGGAAGAATGGGAGGAAACAGGGGAAGGGCTAACAATCGAGATGTAATACGAATAAATTAATTAAAAAGATTTCTCTCTTAAGAATTCTCTGTTTAGCTCTATAAACCATCTTTTAAATTGGGTTATTTGGTTTGTTGGTGTTTAATTTTTTTTAGTTCCTTATATATTTTGAATATTAG
This sequence comes from Acomys minous, assembly GCF_964271855.1. Lineage (NCBI taxonomy): Eukaryota > Metazoa > Chordata > Mammalia > Rodentia > Muridae > Acomys > Acomys minous. Next base: position 108,402,801 of record NC_140483.1, on the reverse strand, counting down.
CTCTTTGTTGGATGTAAAAATTGGTGATGATTTTTTCCCAGTCTGTAGGCTGCCATTTTGTTCTTCTGACATTGTCCTTTGCCTTAGAGAAACTTTTCAGTTTCATGAGGCCCCAGTTATTAATTGTTGATCTTAGAGCCTGGGCTGTTGATGTTATATTCAGGAAGTTGTCTCCTGGGCCAATGAGCTCAAGGCTCTTCCCCACTTTTTCTTCTAACTGATTTAGTATGTCTGGTTTTACGTTAAAGTCTTTGATCCACTTGGAATTTAGTTTTGTGCAGGGTGATAAATATGTGTCTGTTTGCATTTTTCTACATATAGACATCCATTTGGTCCAGCACCATTTGTTGAAGATTTCTCCCCTGCTCCTGATTGTATGGTTTTGGCTTCTTTGTCAAAAATCAAGTGTTGATAGGTGTGTGGGTTTATTTTTGGTCTTCAATTCGATTCCATTGTTCAATCAGTCTTTGTCTATGCCAGTAGAATACAGTTTTTAAAATTATTATTATTGCTCTGTAGTACAGCTTGAAATCAGGCATAGAGATACCTCAAAAGTTCTCTTATTGTATAAGATTGTTTTAGATATTCTGGGTTTTTTCCATATGAAGTTGAAAATTGAGCTTTCAAGGTCTGTAAAGAACTTGGTGGGTATCTTGATGGGAATTGCATTGAACCTGTAGATTGCTTTTGACAAAATGGCTATTTTTACTATGTTAATCCTACCAATGAACACGGGAGATCTTTCTGTCTTTAGATATCTTCTTCAATTTCTTTCTTCAGAAACTTGAAATTCTTGTCATACAGATTTTTGACCTGCCTGGTTAGTGTTATACCAAGATACTTTATATTATCTGAGGCTATTGTGAAAAGTGTAGTTTCCCTAGTTTTCTTCTCAACCATTTGATGTTTGTATACAGGAGGGCTACTTTTTTTTTAGTTAATTTTCTATCCAGTCACTTTATTGAAGGTGTTTATCAGCTGAAGGAGTTCTCTGGTAGAATTTTCAGGTCACTTACATGTACTACCATATCATCTGCTAATAACAATGATTTAAATTCTTCCTTTCCACTCTGGCTAGACCTTCAAGTACTATATTGAAGAGATATGGAAAGAGTGGGCAGTCCTTGTCTTGTCCTTGATTTCAGTGGAATTGCTTTAAGTTTTTCTCAATTTATTTGATGTTTAATTTATTTATTTTATAGGCTTTCTTATATTGCCTTTATTGTGTTTAGGTATGCGACTTGTATTCCTTCTCTTTCCAAGACTTCTAATGTGAAGGAGCATTGGATTTTGTCAAAGGCTTTTTAGGCATCTATTAAGATGATCATGTGTTTCTTTCCCTTCAGTTTGTTTATATGGTACATTACATTGATGGGTTTTTATATATTGAACCACCCCTGTATGCCTGGGATGAATCCTACCTGATCATGATGCATGATATTTTTGTGTGTTCTTGGATTTGGTTTGCAAGTATTTTGTTCAGTTTTTTTTTTTGCATCAATGTTCATAAGAGAACTTGGTCTGAAATTTTGTTTGGTTTATGTATCAGGGTGACTGTGACTTTCTTTCTGGGCTTTCTTTTGGATGGGAAACATTTAGTGACTGCTTTTATTTCCTTAGGGTTATAGGACTAGTTAACTTTTGTACATGATCTTGATATAACTTTGGTAAGTGGAATCTATCAAGAAAATTCATTTCATTTAGATTTTCCAATTTTGTGGACTAACTATATGATTTGAAGTAAGGCTCAATGGTTCTTGGTATTTCTTCAGTGTCTTTTGTTATACCCCTCTTTTCATTTTTGATTTTGTTGATTTGGGTATTGTCTCTTGGCTTCTTAGTTAGTTTGTCTATCTTGTTGATTTTTTCAAAGAACCAGCTCTTGGTTCATTGATTCTTTATTTTGTTCTCTTTATTTCTAATTTATTGATTCCAGCCATGAGTTTGATTATTTTCTGCCATCTACTCTTCTTGGGTGTGTTTGCTTCTTTTTTATTTTTCTTTTATCTAAAGCTCTCAGATGAGCTATTAAGTTGCTAGAATTAAAACTCTCCATTTTCTTTATGAAGGCATTTAGTGTTAGGAACTTTCCTTTTGGCACTGCTTCTTATTGTGTCCCATAAGTTTGGGTGTGTTGTGCCTTCATAATGAATTTTAGGAAGTCTTTACTTAATTTCTTCAAGGTCATTAAGTTGGGAGTTGTTCAGTTTCCATGAGTGTGTAGGCTTTTTGTTATTTCTCTTGTTGTTGAAGCCTTGCTTTAATCCATCATGCTCTCATATAATACAATGGATCAATTCAATTTTCTTGTATCAGTTGAGGTTTGCTTTGTACTTGACTATATGTTTAATTTTGGAGAAGGTTCCATGCAGTACTGAGAAGAAAGTATATTCTTTTGTATTTGTGTGGAAAGTTTTGTAGATATCTATTAGGAGCATTTGATTCATGACATTTGTTAGTTTCATTATTTCTCTATTTAGATTCTGTCTAAATATTTAGATTCTGTCTAAATGGTGAGAGTGGGATATTGAATTCTCCCACTATTAATGTGTGGGAATTGATGTGTGATTTAAGTTTTAATAATGTTTCTTCTACAAATGGGGATACTCTTGTATTTGGTGCATTGATGTTTAGAATTGAGATGTCCTCTTGGTGGATTTTTCCTTTGATGAGAATGAAATGTCGTTCCCTACCTCTTTTGATTAATTTTGATTGAAAATCTATTTTATCAGATATTAGGATGGCTACTCCAACTAGCTTTTCGGGTCCATTTGTTTGGAAAATCTTTTCCAGTCTTTACTCTGACATAAAGTCTATATTTGTTGTTGAGGTATGTTTCTACTATGCAGCAGAATGTTGGGTCCAAGGAGTTAGAGACTGCTCTGAGCTTCAGTTCTCAGCAGAGAGAAGCATTGTCAATACTCATCAGTGGACACTAACTTCTTGGAGGAAGGGTTTAGTGCCTGTTCTCCCTATCCAGGTCCTTCATACTTCATACGATGATTTGAATGCACAGATATACTTACAGGGTCATTTTAATTCTTAAAAACATTTTCTGTTAGCATACATTAGTTATGTATGATTTATTATGACACATTCATGTATATAATGCATTTTAATCATGTTCATCCATTGCCTTCTTTTAGCTTACACTCTTGCTGATATCTTTTCTTTTTCTAAATGGTACCCTTGACGTGTGTGTGTGTGTGTGTGTGTGTGTGTGTGTGCGTGCGCGCGCGCGCGCGAGCACGTGTGCACACACGCGCGCATATGAATTTGGTTAAGGTTGCTTATAGGAACATGTGAACCTTACCACTGACTATACCATTGAAGATGAATGTCTTCTCCTCCTCTATCAACCAATCACTATTTTCAAGTGTGGGGCCTCATGAACTCATCCCACTCCATAACAGGATATTAAGAGTCCCAGTCTTATGTGAGTCTTGCTAAGGTAATCAAGCTTCTGTGAATTCAAAAGTGCAGTGGCCATGCCATGTTCAGAAGACAGTGTTCCACAACACTCCACTCATTTCTCTAGCTCTTACATTATTCCTACTCTATTCCTTCCCATGATATTCCCTACAACGTAGAGAGGTTGATTAGACAGTTCATGACTGAGCATTCAACAGCTACTTATTCTCGGGGTTTTGACTAGTTATGAGTTGCTATAGTTACAGGTACCCATTCCAAACAAGCTTTTCTAGCCAAAATGGACAGTAGCACTAATATATGAGCACACACATTTGGAAGGTAATTTGGCAGGTATATCGTGTCCACTTGCATCTTCACTAGGGTCTATGACCTCTCAGCCTTGGGATTTTGACTAGGTTTAAATGCTAGTTCAAATCTGTTTATTTACAACACCAGATGTGAATCCAGATGATCATATGTTGAAATCCTAACCCCAGTGTGATGACACTAGAAAAGGGGCTTTGTAAGGTGATTATGACATGAGGGTAGAACCTTCATGAATTTATTTAGTACCACATGAAGGGGCTATTGAGAATTCTCTTCCTTCTACCTTGTGAGGGCACAGGAAGAAGATTTGCTCTGTGAAGTAGGGAACTAACTCATGAGACACTAAACATTCCTTTATCGCACATGTCCTAGGATCCAGAATTGTAAGAAATAAATATTTCTGTATAAAACACCCACTTGGTGATATTTTTTATTATCAATATCCAAATAGACCATGGCAGATGGGACCATACCTTCTGGTATAGTATTTACCTGTGTTTTCTCTCTCTCTCTCTCTCCTTTCTCAAGACAGGGTATTTATGGCTGTCTTGGAACTCACTCTATAGACCACTCTATAGCCTTAAACTCACAGAGATCTGCTTGCATCTGTCTCCCAGGTGCTCACATTAAAGGTGTGTACCACCACCATCAAGCTTAATGGTATTTTTTTCTTTTTCCACATACATTTTATCTCATTCATCCAATGGCATTTTTTTTCCAGAGCAAATGCTGAGTCTTCCTAGTAATTATCACATTGATGAGTATAAATTAGTTGCTAAATGGATGTTTGTGGAACTGAAGGGAATGAAAAATTATGAGGACAACAAACCTACCAAACATACTAACTCTATTTAAAATAGCAAGCCTAAAAATAGACTATTTGTTATCAACAAAAACATGATATAACTGTCCTTTTGGAAATTAGGCGTGATGCTAAGAGAACCCCAGGTCCAGAGTCTGCTGCCTGGGCTGCACTGAATTGCCCTTCTGCTGCTTTCTAGCCTTGTTAGTTCTGGGATTATTAGTAGCACTTACTGCCTAAGGGATTTGTAACAAATGAGATCATACATGTGAAAATATACAGTGTCTGACAAATAGGAATGGTGAAGAGAAGTTAACTATTATGGTTATATTTTTCCTGAAAGTTTTGGCCAGAATATAGGAATGGATAGGTCAGGCAGGTCACTAAGTGGCTTGAGCTGGACCCACAGTCGGCAAGGAGACGGAGTCTTTGATCTTGTTTCTTCCTTGGCTACCCTCACACAAAAGAAGCCTGTGGGGATAGGAAGACCAGGTGCCAAAAGATTTGAGGTCTGCAGCTTTAAAATCTCCTCTTCCTTCCGATATTACCCCTTTTCCTCCAAATTATCCTAGGTGTTGACAATTTCCGGATATGGAACACACACCTTGAGAGAATCACCTTCTGAAGAGAAGGGTCAGCGGGGCTCACGTTTCAGTTCATGTTTGGTTGGCATCATTGCCTTTGTGTCTGTAGCAAGGCAGAAAGTTTTGCCTAGAGTATAGAAGTAGATATATAACCCTGGCAGGACGCATGTTGTACAGCCAAGCCATTTACTTCACATCAGGGAAGTAAGAGTGAAGGTGAAGAGAAAAAGACCAGGGTTCTGCAGTTCTCTTCAAAGGCATGCCTCTAACAAAGGACCAACTTCCACTTGGTCCCATCTCTTAGTTCCACCACCTTCTAATGGTTCCAAGGTCCAGGATCAAGTATTTAACTTCACATGGGACTTTGAGGGATCTTCCAGAATCAAACAGTAGTGTATTTCTACCTTAAAGCTACATTTCATGTTTAGTCGCTCTCTTTCAAGGCTGATATTGACAGATTTTTATGACACTCTTGGAAGTCCATTAGAATGGTTTGTCCACCCTCCACTAGTGTTCATAACTGAAGCAGACATCTAACGCCAGACCATTATTTCATATTTTGGGGCATAGAGAGCTCATCAGTATTTCACTTCTCCAATGCTGTTTAGAGTGGAGAGAGCATTATATAGCACCTCTGTAGCAATTCAAATATTTCTTTCATAGAACCCAAATTAGGGGGTCCTGGGGTGGTGACTTGCATAGGTGAATCACTGTTTACTGCAGGGAAGGTATTCAGTGTTGGGAGAACCACATTATTGCCCCAGGAGAGTTAACTACCTCTTGGGGGAGACAAACTAACTACAGAAGAAACAAAGTAACTACAGAAGAAACAAAGTTCTGTGACACTGGTCTCTGGTTCTAGAGTTCAAGCTTGACATCTGTTAAAGAGGTGCATGGTAGTCACGCTGGTTTTTCTCCATAGTCTCTACCTGCAACTCTCAATGCTTTGTTTTTTTAATGCTTATTTTATTTTATTTACTTTTTGACACCTTTACTTCCATTTTTTTTTTCTGGATGTGATCTGAGAGAAGTAACAAGATGATGCCATTATGTGATGTTTGTTTCCCTATGATAAGGACTACATCTAAGATGCTCGTTTATTTAATTCATATCTCTGACTTATGCCAAAAGGATAAATTCCCTTATAGAAACTAAACCAATGTGTAATAATATAAATGTATATGTACAAAAATAAAATAATTTTTTAAAAGCCCAGAATTAAACTAGTGATATATAATGCAAACTATATAATAAGGCCACTATGTATTTGTAATAGAAGGCTAAAGGTGGATAGTAGAATGCAAGGTTGATTTTGCAATAGCATATTCTCAACTGTGGTAACTATATGCCTAAAAATACATACTGTACGTAAATATGAATGAAACATACTAGAATATTAACGATAAAAATTAATGAGACAAAAAGTTACGAACTGGATCCTACTATTAATAAAATAGAGTCATTTGCAGATGAGAAAATTTAAACCAAGTGTTCTTTCAATTGAAAGAATTCCCAAGTTCAGGGAAAGAGCTGAATCAAAGGAAAAGAATGTTCTTGCAGCTGTCCTCTGAGAAAAATGGTTACACCCTTACTGTCTGTTAGAAGAAATGTCCATGTTTTCAACACCTATTCTTATCTAAAGTGAATTTTCTAATGTTAAAGCATCAGCCAAGTTCATTTTGCACCTTAAGTATTATGTCAGTGTTATAGAATTAGAAGTTAAAGTTGCCAGTATAACTCTGTGTTTTTTTTTATGTAAAGTAATTCATGACATGACAATCTGCCCATCAGGTTGATGACATCTGCTTAAACAACCATTGCAACATCATCTCTTAGCAAAAGACATAACAGCACTTCTGTGATGAATAATCCTTATGAAAGAATTTCCTAATGAATATTTGACTCAGTGATGAATCCAATGAGAGGTGAATTGAGAACCACAGCATCTTCTGAGTTGTGCTCAGTTATGCCATCTGAATTAAAGGTATAAATCTATATCTTAGACGGCATGACCTGCAATTAAATATACTGCACAGTGGTAAGCAGTAGGACACAATTAGAGAATCTGGGACTCTTTCCTGATGATTTTGCTTTACCGGTGTATTTCTGGTAGGATGTGGCTCCATTGTGGGTTATGTCATAAACTCCTGAAGAATCTACTTCAACATCCAGATGTAGAGTGAGATCATGGGAACTCATCATAAGGGAAGGGTAGGACAGTAATGAAATATAGAAAACCAAAACCAAACGTGGTTCTGTTAGCAGCATGTGATTAAAAACCTCCACACAGACCTGGTAGACTGAATTTGTGTCTGAAAGTAACTTTCACTTTGAAGTCTGCTCTTTCAGTCAGACCTGTGGTGGGCTAAGGACTTCTCTTTCTGTTGACATGATAGATCAAAGAAAGCACCATACACCTGACTGATGTATGCCAGAGTAACACTGGGTAGCAGAGCAGCTATGAGACAGGCACAGAGATGTCACATTCACACAAGCACCACATTTTTTTAAAGGTCTAGTTAGATGTTTTAAGTTGATAATGATGAGATATGATATAGAATTACATTCAGAATTTTAGATGCACTAAGATAGGAAAGATGTTTTCTTCAAAGCTGCCAAATACAAAGAGCCGAAACACTAAGAATGTAACATTTATATAATTCCTGACTGTTTAATGGCTCTTCTTGCTGTAGGTAGTTATTGTAATGTATGTGTAATAATATAAATGAATATTTAAAAAATAAAAAAATTAAAAAGAAAAATCACTGAGAGTGAAAAACAAACAAACAAACAAACAAACAAAAACAAAAACAAAAGACAAGTTACTTAACAAAAGGTATTGAGGACTTCCTAGTCAATGTGGGTGCTTACCACATTGAGTAGTTCTTTCAAAAGAAATAAAATAAACAAACAGTTGCTATAACTAATTATATAGAGTCTATTCTGAAAATGTAGCTTGATTTGTGTTATGGCCCAGAGATGAAATATCTACCATAGGCTCAAGTGTTTGAACAATTAGTCCCCTAGATGGTGCTGTACTCTAGAAGGTTGTGGGATCTTTAGGAGGCAGGATGTCACTGAAAGAACTGAGTTGCTGGAGGATGGCCTTCTGGGTTATTTCCTGACTAGTTGTTCTGTTTCCTGAACCAGAGATAAATGCATGCAGCTTTACACTTTTACTACCATAGCTCCAGGATGCCATCCTCTCTGCCATACCTTCCCTGATGTGTTTCATTGTGCTCTCTCAAACCAAGAGCCAAAAGAAGTCCATTCCTTACCTCATTTCTTTCAGCCATTTTATCATACTGACTACTGCAATTTGTTTTGTTATGTTGTTGCAGATCTCCTGAGCCTGGCTTGCCTTCCATGCTTCATCTTCTTCTTGGTGGTGTTTTCTGAAAGTACCAGGTTCTTTGTGTAGTGTCTTGAGAATGTCTCCTGCCATACACTTGGTTAACAAGGCTTACTATGACAAGCAAGCACTCCTTTGTTGTTGCCTAGGCCAAATTAAATTTTCAGAGAGAATTCTATTCCTATATGATCTTGGCTGCTTCATGCCTTTTATTTCTTTATTAGCTACCCACATAACTTTGGAAGAAGTTTACAAGGCAAAGCTACATTGGTGCTTCCAGAAAAGTAGCACAAGCGTGTGTGTGTGTGTGTGTGTGTGTGTGTGTGTGTGTGTGTGTGAGAGAGAGAGAGAGAGAGAGAGAGAGAGAGAGAGAGAGAGAGAGAGAGAGAGAGAGAGAGAGAGACATACTGCCAGTTCTCCTGAGTTCTACACTTGGGGTTTTTTCCCTACTGTTGCTTCAATGCTGTGACTTGCTTCCTTCATAAAAGCCTCTCCCCAGAGATAATGCTTCTTGGATATAGCATATCTGCCCTGATTCACTGCTCCCCCCTTTTGAGATGTCAAACATTTTCCCCTTTATACACTGGGATAAGGAACCTCCTCACAGTTCCTTGACAACATGGCCCTGCAATCACCACCCTAGGACCTATCAGTGTCCATCTGATAGCTGAGCTTCCACATTTTACCTCCAAAAGGATGAACATCTATTCCCTGTTTGCCAAAACAGTGCAGTAAGTCAGTGGCAGTTTAGAAAAACACCTGCAGCCTCTCAAAGATAAGGGAATGTTAGGGATGGAGGGCAAGTTGCTGTGACACAAGACATTAGTGAGAAGGAGGGGGAGGAGGAGGAGGAGGAGGAAGAGAATAGGAGGGGGAGGAGGGGAGGAGAAGAGGAAGAAGAAAAGAATGGGAAGAGGAGGAAGAGGAAAAGAAAAAGAAGAAGAAGAGGAGGGGGGAGGGAAAGAGGAAGAAAAGAAGGAGGAGGAGAATAGGAGGGAGAGGCGAGGTCCAGACAAGCTAAGTGAAGAGAATTCTTCTAGGCAGTAACTGACTCCAGGAGAGAGCAATGCCACTGAAATAATACAGTGATCTGTGCTCCTCTGCCAGGCAGTACCACACTGGGTGCTTACAACCCTGGAATGTACACCAACTGCAGACCTCTGGCTGTAGCTCACCTCAGATCATCTGGGATTCTAAATAGGCTATAGCCATGGCTTTCTCACCTTGTTGGGGGGGATGGTCTGATGTATTTTGATGCTAATTACAGCTTGCTGTCTCTGTGACCCAACTTTTGCTGAATAAGAAGCCATCCTACCTGGGCAGGGCAAGGAGATAGGGGCGCTAGGAAAGAGAGGAATTCTGGGAAGAAGAAAAGACCGCCATAACGAAAAGAGAGAGAGAGACCTGAAGTGAAGAGAGGAAGGCCGCCATGGGTTAGCTGGAGAAGCACATGGCTGGCGTGGATGGAGAATCCAGCGCAGACGAAGAACGTTAGCAAGTATTTGGGATTATGGCTGGGAGGTAGCTTGATAGAAATTATTGGAAGCAGATGGCATGGAATTGAGGCAGGGATCCCATGCCTGCCCCACTATGGGAAGTAGTTTAGAGGATTGATATCTGCCCTGCCCCAGGTTAACTCAGGCTATTTTAAAATATAACAAATGTCTATGTCTTAATTGATCACTAGCCGGACCTATAGATAATATTGGTAATACAGATAATACCGATAATTTTAAAACAATACCCCTAGTATATTTTAGGGCTCAATGAAATTACACTCCCAAAAGAAGGCCTTAGAGGCAAAGCTTCTGGGTTTCTGTTCTTTCTTCTCACCCCTTATTCTCACTACGGCAAGCCAGGAAGTCTAGAGTTTCTCTTCCCTGATGTTTAGAAGCCAGAGCTTGGTTCTCAAAGCTAGACACAGTGCAAAAGCCACACTCCAACTTTCTCTGTCTTCCTGGAAGAACTGACTCCAAAGCCATTCTTTGGCCTACCTTGCTTGAGTGAAAAATCACAGGACCCTCAATCCAATAGAGCTTTGCTCTGCTTCTCGAAGGACACAATGCTGCACAGAGGTCAAGAACAATCTCAACAACCTCGCTGGGCCTCATTCTCTATCCCTTCTGGGAATCATATTCTTTTTGTCCAGTCGCATTTCTGCATGGCTGCCCAGGCTTCAACAAGCCTAAAGCCTACAAACAGAACATTTGCCCTGAACCTTGAGGTTTTTGACCAGAAGTTTCCTGTGTCACCACAAACTATGAGCAAATACATATTACAGCTTTTCTATTGGCATGTCTATTGTCATCTCATCAACTCTAAGGTCACCACAGGGAACATTTGGCCTTCCCAACAGCATCGTGCCACTTGAGATGATAAAGTCATTCTCTAAGAGCAGGGGGTGGCAGGCTTCCTCTATAAGGGACCAATAGTAAGTGTTTTGTGGGCCATATGGTCTGTCTCTAGTGGAACTATCCAATGCTTTGAAGGCAGTCACAGAAAAATGGCAATGAGTGTCGTTATCTGCGTGCCAATAAAACTTCTTCATGGAAACTGATACTCAGGTGGCCTATGACTTTTATATGTTATAAAATGTCAGGATTGCCTTTTAAAAGAACTATTAGAAGCATAAAAACCACTTTTAGTTTGAGGACCGTACAAAAACAGGTGGCAGGCCAAACATCCCAGATGGTTGTGTGCTGGCCTCTATTTTAAGTTCTGCTGGGTAGCCAGGGATATAGCTCAGTGTCTGAGTGACTGCCTGGCCATCCCCAGCAAAGAAGCACACACAAGAAATTAAATTATGCTAAGAAATACATGATGTCAAGCTGATGTCAGGTTTTGATGAGTACCATTTTTCTGGTCTGTATTTACACATGAAGGATAGTTCTCACGGAAAAAGCACTGATATGGATTAGCATTAAATATGTTGTTGATGATCTAGAATTCATCATGTGACTCTCCTGCCTTGCGATGCTCCAGTGCAATACCGCCTGTCTTCCTTGCTGTGACTCTTGCTCCGTTCTCAGTGCTTTGGGTTGGTTTGACTATTGGCATGGGTGAGAGCATGTTGTCATAGCAGCTGTGGCTACCCATGTGACATCAAGGCAGGAAGAATTTCAGCACAGATAAGGGGTGCTTTCTAGGCCTCACCCCTTAATAAGGAACCACTGGCACTGATAGCTGTGAGTTAAGAGGACACATTCTTTTTTGAGGGTGTGGCCACTGGCAGGCTTCCCATGCTTTAGGGGATAGCCTCATACCCATGCACATATGAGCGACATTAATTGAACTTACTGGGTTATTAAAAACAAAACAGAAAGATGACAGGAATTTGAAAAGGGTGTGTGGGTTGGTGAAATATGGGAAGGTTGTTAGAAGGGAAATAGGGTGTGGATATGATAATATTTCATTATATATATATATATGACATTCTAAACAATAAAAATAATTAAAAATATATGTCATATAGAGAAATAGTACCAGTGCAGCATCACGGTCACAATATGGTTAGATGCCATATCACTGGTAGGCAAATGACAGTAGCTGGTCAGATGCGGTGGCCACACTGGTTCTCACCGCTGTGCTCCTTATGTGTCAATTTTATCGGGATGAACTCAGGAAGGTTTACACAGAAGTTATTAGTTCCAGTTACCTGAGTTTTTAGAGAAACATCAATTTAGCAATGATTAAAATATCATTTACATAATTAAGAACATAAGACTTATGATTACATAATTAAAATACTTTAATATGTGTACACACTTTAAAATGTGTTCATTCGCTTTTGAGCTCTCTATACAAATCTTGTCCTTTCATAGGCAAATCTCTTAAAACAAGAGTTTCTCCTTCCTTTGCTTTTTCATTTGAGATAGTCTTTTTTTTTTAATGATGTGTATTAATGTGTTCCTGCCCGAATTCATGTGTATCATAAGAATGCAAGTTCCCATAGAGGTCAGAAAAAGACAACAGATTCCCAGGAACTGGGGTTACAGGCAGTTGTGAACTGTATGTCTGAAGTGGGTGCTAGGAACTGAACCAGTCTTCTGTGAGAGCAGTAAACACTTTTAATCCCCAGTCATCTCTCCATTCCCCACTAGAGACAGGGTGTCACTTGTTGCCCAGGTTGTCATGAAAGTCCTCATCTTCCTATCTCACCCTCCAAGTGCTAGGATTGTAGGTGTGTACACCATATTCATCTCTGCCCCTTGTTATTTGATTACTGTTTGATTAACTTCTACAGAAGAAACATTCCAAAACGATCAGTCATTAGTTTATCAAATTTCTTTAAACACTCTATAGTCATTTGGAAACATTCAATGTAATTTATTTCAAATGCTTGACCAGACAAATTTACCTCTTGAACAAGAGTTTTTTCTTGTGAATTTACTACATAAATAATGCTTATAACTATAGAAACTCTCAAGGCCTTCTGGCCATTCTGTTAAGGTTTAGGAATATAAAATATCTACTATTTTAAAAGTTAAATCCCCAAATCTATGCTCATTCCTTTAACATTGGAATTCTCAGCTAATCTGCCAGCCTCTCAATGTCAGATATAATGCTAAGTATTATAAATATCATCAATATTTATGACTCAGAGGATCCCAATGATGATGAAAGTTATAGCCAAACATAATCCCCCAGCACAACATATAAATTGAATGACCTTTAATAATTTGTAATTGTAAACATTCTGCAGTGGAAAAACTTTGTTCTTTCAATTCGTGTCCAACCCAGGGCTGGACTTGCCCCTGCCTGTTATGTATGGCCTCAAGCTAAGAATGTTTTCTACATTTTAAAATAGTTATGAAAAGCCTATCTCAGCATTCATAAATAAAGCTTTATAGGAACACAGCTATGCTCGTTTGTTTAAATATTGCTTATGGCTGCTTGTGGCTTCAATGTCAGAACTGAGCAGTTAAGATAGAAACCATATGGCTTGTAAGCCTAAAATGTTTACTCTTTGGCCCCATACAGAAAGTCTCTGATCCCTTTTTATTTACAACATGCAACTCATGCTAAGGTCGGATTTCAAAACCCTAAATAAAGGATCATAGTAACAGAAAGTTTTGCCTGAAGGTTATGGGGACACTAAGGGTAAAGACTCCTTTGAAAGGTTGTTATCCTTCTCCATTAGCCCAGAGAACTGCTCACAACAAAGGCTGAGGGTTGGAAGAAAGAAAAGAGAAGGAACCTCTGGGTGTGGTGGTGGTGGTGGTGGTGGTGGTGGTGGTGGTGGTGGTGGTGGTGTGTGTGTGTGTGTGTGTGTGTGTGTGTGTGTTCATTCACACAAAGACAGACGCCCTGTCCTCTTCCACAAAGCACAATACTTAGAGGACTGACACACAGACTGGCAGCTGCTGGGCTCTGGGACACCCTTCACAACACAGTCATGACCCTCGGAGTACACTCAGGAAGAAGTTACAGAAACTGATGTCTCCCACCATGACATATTGAGATAAAGTCATTTACCTGAGAAGAGGTGAGCTCTGACCCTTTGGTCACTACTAGCTTTGACTTTCAGTAACTTCATGAAGAAAACTGTTGAAAGGCCTCCAGGCCACTATTTAGGACACATTATTTAGGACGTTCAATTACAGACATTTTAAGGACCCAAGGCTAAAGAGCGGCAATTGTTTTAAAGTCATGCATGGAGAGGAAAAACTAGCTTGAGTGTTAAATGCAGACTGAAGGCACAGCAGGGATTATGTATCCACCCTTCCTTCAGTATTTACTTAAATAATACTTAAATATTTTATTTTTGAGATTATAATTATATCATTTTACCTCTTTCCTCCATCCTAGCTCTCCCATAAATCCCCCTTTGCTCACTTTCAAATTCATGGCCTCTTTTTTTATTATTAATTTAAATAGTATGTTTTAAGTAGATCAGATTAAATGAAGAGAAAAAATAATGAACAATTCAAAATGCTTCAAAATGGAAAATTAATCTCTAGTAAAACCCAGAGCAATTGACTGGGTCATGATATTATTTCTTACATTTTAAATTTATGTTTTGGGTCAGTCCAAAATGTGTGGGTTTTTTTATCATGACAGATGGACAAAAGAAGGCAGGATTATATTAAAGATCGATATTGGGACACTGGGACTTGTAGCAAAGACCTTCATATACAGTAGCTAGGTAGCTCTGTAGTGCCTTGCACTTTCTTAGCTCATTTCAGAGTTCCTGCAAATCAGTCCATTCCTTAAAAAGCTTTCATGGAACTGCTTTAACAATTGGTTCTAAAAGCACGGCACCTTCTGTGTAAAGGACCTTTGTATTAAAGAAATCACCCACCTGCTAGTGAACAGCAAACATCACTAAGAGAGGCCTTCAAAGCTTATAGGCTATGGGATGAAGAAGGAAGGAATATAGCTTGACTTCTAATACCAAAGCAAGGACTGAGGGGGTGGGGGGCCCTCCCAATGCAGCTGCCAAGCACAGCAAGACAGGCTCTATTCTGGGGGAATGGAAGAGCTCCTCTCTAAAGCTTGTCTGACTCTAATCTGCCTAACCTTGCTAGTGCTTTCAGGGCTTTGGGAGACCACTTGTTTCATCAGTTTACATATGGGATGTATGCTATGTGGCAAATGGTATATAACAAGGAGAGGGCAATAAAAAGTTGTTATATTTTAATAGCACACGTGCATACACACATACGTACACTTACACACACACACATGTGCACACTCACGTCCAAACACACACACACACACACACACACACACACACACACACACACAGAGAGAGAGAGAGAGAGAGAGAGAGAGAGAGAGAGAGAGAGAGAGAGAGAGAGAGAGAGAGAGAGAGATCTCACAACAGGTATTAGCACTTAAAGGAAAACCAACCAAGAAATAAAACTCCATGTAGTCACACCCACTCAGGTCAAGAAACAAACTCTGTGCAGAAAAGCCTCAATTGCCTTTCTTCTAAGGCAGACTTATTCTCCTGATTACTTATTTGTTTTTGACACATGCTTTCACTATGTATCCCTGGCTCTCCTTGAACTTACTATATAGACCAGGAACTCACAGAGATCCACCTATCTCTGCCTCCTAAGTGCTGAGATTAAAGACGTACACCACGATGCCTGGCTCAGATCTCCTCGTTTTTAAAGCAATCATTTTGTGTATCTTTACATTTAAGTTTGGTCACCTATTTTCTATCTCACCTACCCTTTAATGTTTAGTCTCAGTTCCCTTTGCCATTTTGGACATTGGATTTGTTTTGTTCTGTTTTTCTCTGCATTAATTTGGAAGCCTCCCCTTCAATGTTTCTTGTGGGACTCCTGTCTATGATCTCTTCCAGCTAGGTCTGACCACATCGTTATAGTTTTGGTGGTTTGGCACTCACAAATTACACCAACTTTTGGTGTGAATTTTTTTTTATGATAATGGAGAAATTTATTATATGAGCATGGGAGAGAAGGAAGGGGATGTGAGATAGATAAGGAGGGAGAGGGGGGAGAAGTAAGAGTGTGAACTTTTTTCTTTTAAATCTACAATGGGAATTTAAGTTGCAGACAAGGCACTTAATTAACTAGTGTAAGGATTCGGCTGGACGTGGCTGTAGCCCTCTTGAGTCTTAGCTTCTAGGATTGTCCTATAGCAACTACAGTGACTTCCTCCCCCCGCCCCACCACCAGTTTTCCACAAACAACAGAGAAAGAATAAGAGTGGCACATAGGCTTTGTAACTGAACCTTGTCACGAGATGTGACATTTGATTAAGATTAATGCAGATTCAGGACAGCTGGGTTGAAGACATTTTTCCCTAGATCCTCAAATATGTTCTCCTCTCTGAGGCAAATTATGGGGACCCAGCTGTTCTTGCTATTTTATCGTAACATGGCTTGGTCAGAAAGTCCCCCACTAAATTCCATCTATTTAATCCTAGATCTGTCTGCTTCTCTTTCCATTGTCTCATAAATACGTTGGAGCTGATCCTCATATTCTAGAAGTGGTTGTTGTGGAAAATCATAATGCTTTATATTTTCTGAAATCAATGATGTGTTGTGCTATATATCCATAGTTCAGAAATACAAAGTAATATGTACACAATTGTATAACCTACAAACCATAGCATGACTGTGTTTTTTCTTATCTAATATTATAGTTTCATTTAGTCGATATTTCTGCCTGATTGCTTTTAGTTTGTAACACTTTCTCAATCTGTCTGCCTTCTGTGCTCTTGTTTTAGAAGAGTATAGTTCACTTATTTTGAACAAATAATGTTTAACTAATACTTACTTATGATTGGATTCTGATTAAGCTTTATTTTTCTAGATATATTACAGAAGTGGCACCGTGGCGCTCAGCTGTATAGGGCATTTATTACTCTTGATAAGAACCTAGGTTTGGCTGCCAGCACCCATATCAGTTGTCTCACAGGCACCTCCAACCCCAGTTCAAGGAGATCTGACACCCTTTGCCCTCTGTGGGCACCTGAATGTACACGATGCACATAAATACTCACACACATACATTAAAAAAGAAAAGAAAATAAAAAGAGAAGTGACATTGTGCTTTCTCAGTGCTTATGCTTCAGTAGATACAGAGCATTGATTTATCCAGTTCCTGATGTTGTTAGCCTTGGTCACTTGGCCAAAGCTGCATCTGATTTCCCCAATGGAAGCTATCATTTTTTTTGTAGTTTTATGAAATATATGGTGGGGAATGTATCTGTGACTCTATACCATCCTTCCAAATATTGCTGTTGCAGTTCGAACATAAAATCTTTCCGACAAGCTCAGATACTCTGGGCTTGGTTGCCAGCTGGTGGCGTTCTTGGATTGAGGAACAAGCAGGACTGAAAGTAAATGACTAAATAAGTCAATATTTAATAATGTGTGTTATTGCACCTCATCTCCTCTTGGATTCTATATTTCTATCTTTTGCTGGAGTCATACTTATCTCTGAATATTGTATTTGTCTTCATTTTCCTGATTCTCCCTTTAGCTGTGTCAAACGTGTTGTGAGACCTATCTACTGAGTTTTTGGTTTCATGTATTGCATCATTCAGTTCTATATTTTAAATATTTTGTTTTAAGTGATGTAATCGTTTTATGTAGGTTTTGGTTTCTTGCTGCCATTCTGAAAGTCTGCTTTTTCAATCTCTAGATACACAGTGGTATAATTGTCCTAATGTACCCGAAATCCTCATATAGGTCTGTTTTCATTCCTTTACTCTGACTCATTCACGCCATCTTATTGCCTTTGACCTATATGCATTTGACCTTCTTTGATTATTTGTAGACATGTATTGCATTAAAAAAAAAGCTATTTATGGAAATAATTGAGGTCTACCTCAGTGTCCTTCATCACTTCTTGGCCTTTGGCTTAGATCCAGTGACCCTTGGTGTTATCTGCAGAGAAGATTTCTGTTTGCTTGTGGGGCCCAGGTAGTAATCTGGGCTCATCTTAACCTGACTCCACACTTGGGGTCCTTCCTGGACCACTGAGGTATGTTGAATCATGGCTACTTCACTCTTAGTCATGAAGTCTTTTTAAGCTGGCAGCTGTGCCAAGGCAAGTGTTGTAATACAGTCTAGGCCTCCCTGTTTGGAATTTTACCTTCTCCAGCAATTTATCACCGCTTTGTTGCTTTTACCTTTAGTATGGCATCAAATGAGCTTGTGTTATTTTAATACCAGTATGCATTGTGCTAATGGGATTGTTTTCAGGAAAATGTCTATTTAAAATAACAATCAGGATGTATTATGAATAAATTAAAAAGATAAAATTCAGATTTCATTGTCTTAAATGAGAACATTGGCTTCTATTTAACTACTCAGCTGGAGTGTTCTAGAGCAGCGGTTCTCAACCTTCCTAATGTTGTGACCCTTTAATACAGTTCCTCATGTAGTGACACCCAACCATAAAGGTATTTGATTGCCACTTCATGACTATAATTTTGAGACTGTTTTGAATCATAGTGTAAAATACCTTATATGCAACACCAAAAGGTTGTGACTCTCAGGTTGAGAACCACTGTTCTAGAGGAAAATTTGACTGTATATCAGGATATTAAAGTTTGTAGAATATAAATTCACTTAAATTTGGTTTTTGATAATATGGGGAAAAGTTGCTTAATGTAAGGATGGCAAATTTGTCAACATGAGTTTTCTATAACATAATCTGTTAGGCTTATTTGGGGCCTAATGAATATTAAAATTTATCTCCTTGTTATAGCATCAAAAATAGAACCAAACTTTTTTCTTTTTGACATATTACACTTACAAAAGGAACTGATTTACTTTTTTTTTTCCTTTAAATTTTTTGAGACAGGATTTTTCTGTGCAGCCTTATCTGTCTTGGAACTTGCTCTGTAGGCCAGGTTGGCCTCAAACTGAGAGATCCACCTGCCTCTGCCCCACTCTCCCCATACTGGGATTAAAGGTGTGTGCCACTGTCACCTTTTATTTACTTTTAAAACATAATTTTTGCTTCTAAATAAGTACTTTTTTTGGTCCAGATGATGATCTAATAGATCTTTGAAATCATCAACTCTTTCTAGCTGTTTCTGTAAGTTCAAGGACTCTATGTCATCACAGGAGGGAAAACAAAAGTAGAAGGTTATCACAGTAACTCCTCTTTGTTGTTTCAGTTTCATACTTTCATATGCTGACTTTTAGTCATCATCACCCCATGCCTCTCTCATCCTTTTCTTATCCACTGAGACTGCTCTTCCCAGCATGCACCCCTTTTCCTTTCATGCCTTCTCTCTGTGTGTGTGATCAGCATTCTTGCTCGAGCACAGGTCAGAGGTTATTTCCTGGGGCAAGGGCAACTTATCAAAGGCTCCAGCACTGAAGAAAATAAGACACTTTCCTCTCTCTTCTAAGTGTTCTTTTTAAAGGGGCATTTATGGTTCCATTATTATATTTAAAAATCAAACTTGCATAATTCATAGACATAGTAGAAAACTTATTGAAAATCATTTGTGAAAGTGTCTTTATAACACTCCAAATTAACTTGTGCTATGCTAAAAATAGTTATTTTGTGTTTTTAATTCTGGGTATGTGTGTGTCCATGTGTGGGCATGTACACATGAGTGCAGGTGCTCAAAGAGACTACCACATTCCCTAGAGTTGTTGGAACCTCTACCAGAACACTATGTATTACACACTGTAACTTAATGGATCCTAACAACTTGTGATGGCCATTTAAATACTGCCTAGTTTTTTTAAATGCATTTCTTTGTGTATACATCTTTGAGTACTTCTAAAATGATCTCTGTGATGGTTAATATTAGTTGTTAGCCTAGGAGATTATCAAGGCATCATCTTGGGCATCTGTGAGGGTGTTCCGACAGATGAATACATCAGGAAGGCTCTGTTCTAATTAATGATTTAAGCCATTGATAGATCCAAACTGTCAAAAATTTCCAGGCGTGGGGTCCAAGTGTGGGAGATGGAATCTAGCTAAGGAGCTGGTTACTTGGTATATGCCTTTGAAGGGGTTGTCTTGTCTCTGGGCCCTTTGTTTTACTCCTCTTTGCCTGTTTACAATGAGATAATCAGTTTCATTCCTTTGTTTATGATACATCTACTTTCCCATAGATCTAAAAGCAACAGAGCTGACTATGGACAAAAACCTCTGAAACAACAACCCAAAATAAGTCTTTCCTCCCTTAAAAAAAAGGGGGGGGCACTGTGTATGCTCTTGACTGTTAAACCATCTCAGAGAGATGGTTTACCTTTTCCACTTAAAAACATGTTATGTACATGTCTAGTTATGTGTATATATGTATACATGGAGGGAGGGCTGCTTGTGTATGTGAGTACACTGCCCACTGAGGCTAGAAGAGGATGCCCAAGCTCAGGAAACTGGAGTGGCTGTGGTGAGCAGACTGACAGTGAGTGAACTGCGGAAGAGTGGTGCATGCTGCTCACTGCTGAGCCTTCTCCGACCCTTAACTTGGGATGTTTTAATGTTGAGTTGCTTTCTGCTCCTGGGCATTGACTAAGGGTTTATTGTATATAACAATGCTATTACATATATACATGATTACATATACAAACAATTACATGTGAAAATACTAAGAATTGGCTATGCCACAGTGATTTGCCACAAAGCAAAGATCTGGTGGTACTCAATTAAAAGTAGCTGCATTGTTGCATCAGTCTTGTCTCTGTGAACTTCATAGTTTAACATGTAGTTCATCTATACATGCTGGGCCTACCGTTTAGATGGCTGCATGAATAGCTTGAGTCATTTTGCCTTGGTCTCCTGCTTCTCTTGTCATATGTCCTCAGTTCAGGAGACATCCCACTTGTGCCATGCTCCCCAAGTATAAGCCAGCCAACCTGTAGTCCACCCCCATGATCTGCCTTAGTAGATTCTCACACTCAAGACTTGAGATGTATTCTAATTCTTCCCTCACCTCCTACTGAGTACCAGACATCCAGGGATGGCTTCTAATTCCCACCTGCTTAAAATGATTCAAGGTGCTTACCCAACCCCATCTGTTCCTTCCCACGCAGACTACAGTAAAATTGCTTTCTCACAGTTTCTTCCTCTGCTTCACGAACAAGCCCAGTGACTTGAGGAATGTGGGAACACAGTCTAGTCATTCCAGTTTGGTTTCTCAGCTTAACGTAACTACAAAAGTAAGATAAACATTTTCAAGAAAGGACATCCGAATGCATTTTACATAAATGTGGATGCTGCAATAAAATATGAACCATCGTGTTTATAAAGTGAACAAAGTCTAGTACTCTGTCACATGTCAAAATACCACACTCTGTGGGGGACCGCAAGGGCTACAGGGCATAGTGCGCATCCCTGTACACAGTAAAATTCTGAACATTTCCTATACTTGTTAAAAATGGAGACAACCATTGCAGAACTTCTGAAAAATAACATGTGTGAGTACAAGTCCTCCTATGGGATATAAGATGTTTCCACAGTACTTTTATAAACACTATATAAATAATATGTAGTAACTGGCTATGCTAGCTCATGAAACAATTTTACATGCTGACAGGGCTAATTCCTCTTTTTAGTTCAACTAGCAATAACCACAAATAGCAACCTACACATAGCTTTGAAATACTTATTCTTGTCATAGATAGATTCTTAACAATATTTTTTGAGACAGGGTCCTGGAGATTGCTCTGTAGAGCATGGTAACCTTGAACTTACAGGGATCCACCCATTTATGCCTTTTGATTGCTAGGATTAAGTGCATGCACCATCATGCTTAAATACATGCTTTTAAGTAAAATATATAAATAATATCTTATACGTCTTTATCTACCTTATTTCCCAGTTTTTCGAATAGTGACCAGATGACAATGTAGGGAAGTTAAATGCACTGCTTAGATTCTTTGGTGGTGACAGTATAGCTTGGGATCAAATATTGAAATACTTGTCACAAAGAACTATTTTGTCAAGCTTACAGTGAGTGGTATATGTACTTTAAAATTGTTTTATACAAGGATAAATATTAACATCAGTTTTGGTGATGTATGAAAGTTACTTTAATTTGTGAGCCTGTGAAAACATAAGAAATCATTTGATGTATCAAATATCTTTAAAACGAGAAACGAAACTGTTTGATTCATGTTGTCTCTGAGTTAGACAACATGATTGTACATGGTTTGGCAGAAGTGTAGAGAAACAAGAGTTCTTAGAAATTTCTGGTTAGATTATGCAGACCAAGTCTCTATGGAGGGCAAACTGAAAAAAACATCCAAAAAATTAAAATACATAACATCTTTGAAACGTAAATTCCATTTGAAGAACTTAGTCTACTATTACAGTAAAATGTATCAGTTCAGCCTAAGATGCTAATAAAGACACAGAGTCTGAAGCATACTTTAAAGCTGCTAGCACAATGCTGGGCAGAATCTAAACTAATACAAATCAACTCCTAAACTATGATAAACAAACTACTCTAAACTGATATATAATACATATACCCCAAGCATTTGCACTAAGATGCTTCTCCAGTCATTTCTCCCCTTTGTCTTCTTCCCCAGTCAACCATCTCTCTCCTCAACTGCCAAACTCTCTCTTCCTCCCACCAGCAAACCCCGTCTTCCACTTCCTGTCCTTCTGCCCAGCTGATTGGCTAAACAACACTTTATTGATGGTTGATACATCCACTCAGCATTCCTCCACAATCTATTGAGTATATATGAACTGAGTTTTTACCAGATTATTATAATGATAATTTGGAATAAGACCAGACGAATATTTGATATAAATAATATAATTAGAAGGCTGAATAAAGAAATGTTGGTATGTCCATACACTGTAAAACTTTACAACTATTAAAAAATAGTAAGGAAGATTTTTATGTCTTGCTATGGAATGACTACCAAGATATCCTAAGTAAAGGAAGCATCCAATAAACCTGCATGTATAATTATTATAGTTTATGAAAAATTGAAGAGGAGAAATCTACACTCACATAGGTATAAATAAATATATAAATATAATAAGCATATGCACAATTATGCAGGAGTATATAGATATTATATATATCTATGTTAAAATACATATTTATATTTACTATTTATTTGCTTCTTGGATTTATATAAAATATCATGTAAGAAGCTATGAACTTGAGTTGCCTGTATGTAGAATTAGGTGGCCAGAGGTGGGAAGCAGTATTAAGTATTTTTTTAAATTGTACATCATTTAATTTTTTTTATTTAGAGAATTAACAATGCATCATTAGTTCTTGGTTTTTGTTTTTGTTTTTAACCTATTTTTGTAAGCATCTTTGAACCTTGCACATTTTATAACCAGAAGGAATTACTTTGGGAAGATAAATCCTGTTTGTTGGTAAATAACCAGCACAAGGTTTGCTTTCCTTAAAGAACAAAGTCTGCTATCCACTTAGTTTTCTTGTACTTTATCTCATCAAATTCTGCAAGATGACATGGCCTATGTTGGCTTATTGCCAAATATTAGAAATATGAAAATAAAAACAAACTTGGACCACAAGTGCTCAATGTAGAGGCGGTGCTGGAGTGAGATGCGTTAACTCCTCAATCAGCTTTAGGCAATGATACACCCCAATTCAACTATAAGAGCAACGGTGTACCAGTTAGGGTTATCATTGCTATGATAAAACATGACCAAAGCAACCTAGGGAGGAAAGGATTTATTTGTCTTACATTTCCACATCACAGTTCATCATCAAAGGAAGTCAGGACAGCAATTCAAACAGTAGGAATTTGGAGGCATGAACTGATGCAGAGGCCCTGGAGGAGTGCTGCTTACTGGCTTGCTCCCTCTGGCTTGCTCAGCCTGCTTTCTTATAGAACCCAGGAACCTAGAAATGACACCACCCACAATGGGCAGGAACCTTCTCCATCAATCACCAATTAAGAATATGCCCTATAGGTTTCTATACCTTCACATCTTATGGCATTTTCTTTATTAAGGTTTCCTCTTCTCAGATGATTTTGGCTTTGCCAAGTTGACATAAAACTATCCAGCACAGGTGGTTACTCTTGTTTCCTAGTAGAAATTACAGAACACCCATCAAAAAAAAAAAACCCACCACTTATTTCTCTACCTGCCTGGGAACTGTGAGAATTAAAAGATCTAACATTTTGTAAAGACATTGGAATCCTTTGATAGACAAGTGTCATATAAGTACATATCATCTTGTGTTTTGTATATCTTTCTTAAAAAGATTTCCCCAAAGCCAATGAACTTATCATTATAATCAAGAGGTTAAGTGTGACAAAATTGGTTTGTTGACAGGCAAGCTGCAAGGATACTAGTTTCTATTTTGAAGTTTGATCTGGGATTTGTCGATTATATCCTTAGAATAGTAAGAAGGACCATTTTGTGTATAGGAATTGTTCCATATGGTGTGTGAGCACAATTCTTGAACTATTTTTGATTTCAGGATCACTTTCATCTTTAAATCATATACAGTTCCCAAACAGAGATGGGCACAGAATTTTTCCCAAACTGTTTTAATTTTCACAAATAATTTTTTTCTTTGATGAGAAGATTTAAAAATTTGTTTAACTTTTTATTAAATTACAAACATATTTGTTCTTTCAAGAGTTCTGTCCTTCATTACACTTTAGGATTGTGGTTGTCTAAAAAAGGAGGAAATGATTTACACCTTTAAAGTAGATACTAAAAATCTTGACAACACCTGAAGCATGTTCATGGATTTTTACTTAAAATAAAGTGAAAGCACTGTAGGCTCATGGGAAACGTCTTGGAAATGCCCAGATCTGTAGCCAGGGTTTATGGTGTGCATGTGCTGTGAATGGTCCCTTTCATACCCTTCCTTTGAGAATAACCAAGGTGTTGTTGCTTGAACTACTTCAGGCCAAGTCACCTCTAAAGCTTTTGAGGTGGTAACTCAAGCTGAGCTGGGGATTCTGTGACTGTTTGGTTTTGTTCCACTTTTGTTTCCAAATTCTCTTTCAGGTCTGTCCCTGTGTCTCATCTGTCTTGGCACTATCCAGTACCCTGCCCCTGGTTAACCTGTGGGCATCAATAACATTTTTCATCCTTTTTATCACACAGACACACACACACAGACACACACGCATACACACACACACACACACACACACACACACACACACCACACAAAAGTATCATCCAACTTTAAAACATGCACAGCAGGAGCTATGACAGGTAGAATTTCTATGAGGAAGAGATGTGTGCACAGGAATTTTGCTAGGAAAGGTGAAATGATGCTGAGAAAAATGTCAGTTGTCCATTTAAAAATATATTGTCTGGCAATGAAGGTTGTGTTGGGTGAAGGTAGGGAGAGCTACTACTTGTTAAACTTGGGTTATCCTAATCCAATGACTTGTTGTTCCTTGGTACTCTGGGGTGAATGAGAACATGTGTTTCTTTAAGGTACCTCAAATCTGAGAACAGGCTGTACAGGAGAACAAGAAGTTTCTTCACAGGACAGAAAGGGACAGGGCACACCTAGTTTTGGAAATCGATTGTACATTCTTCCTGATGAGTCCATGCAGAGGCAGGACCTTCTGGCATGTGAGTAAAGAAAGAGGGCCCCACCCTCTTCTCCTTCAGCCTATGTTTGCACAAATGCCCTCTTCCAGGGATGTTTTCCTAGCCCCTCCCCTTGTCATAGTAGTCCCTGGTTGCCAGCCTTTTTCCCTGCTTATTTCCTTTTAATACAGTGACCTGTCCCCTCCACCCCCTGCCCATGGCTTTTTATCAGTCTTCCATAACTAAAGTGCTTTTCTCATCCTCAACTGGAGTGTGTTTTTTGAGGAGGGAGATCACTGCTGGAGGGAGATCACTGCTGGAGGAGGATCACTGCTGGAGGGGGATCACTGCTGGAGGGGGATCACTGCTGGAGGGGGATCACTGCTGGAGGGGGATCACTGCTGGAGGAGGATCACTGCTGGAGGGGGATCACTGCTGGAGGGGGATCACTGCTGGAGGAGGATCACTGCTGGAGGAGGATCACTGCTGGAGGGGGATCACTGCTGGAGGGGGATCACTGCTGGAGGAGGATCACTGCTGGAGGGAGATGATGGCTGGAGGAGGATGACTGCTGGAGGAGGATGACTCCTAGAGGGATATGACTGCTGGAGGGGGATGACTGCTGAAGGGGGATGACTGCTGGAGGGGGATGACTGCTGGAGGGGGATGACTGCTGGAGGGGGATGACTGCTGGAGGGGGATGACTGCTGGAGGGGGATGACTGCTGAAGGGGGATGACTGCTGAAGGGGGATGACTGCTGGAGGGGGATGACTGCTGAAGGGGGATGATTGCTGGAGGGGGATGACTGCTGGAGGGGGATCACTGCTGCTTTCTTTACTTCAGTTGCTCGGAGCATCCAGAACAGCACTTGAAACACAGTGGTCATTTGATAAACATTTATGGAATAGATTACTACACATGTATAAAAAGGCTAGGTGATTGGGAAAGATATGATGTATTTGGAGAACAGAGAATAATCATATTTCATATATTTTTGAATATGCATAAGGGATACATTTGGAATAAATATGTGTGGTTCTCCCCATCTACCCCTTGATGATACAATGGACATCCTTCATTGTGCCTTCATTGGTATAGAATTTTGTATATTGAGCAAAAAAAAGTTTAATTTTGATACATTGGTATAGAATTCAAATTTAAGATTCTTCTTCACACACATTACATATATTTCTACTTTAATATGAGGTATTGTACCCATACAACTCAAGTAGAATACAAGGTTTACCTGCAATACTTTGAAAGTGCTATTGCAGGCTGTTTAGGATAAATAAGTATACAAGCTAACTGTCAGTTGATAAAATCATGGTCATGTCAATTACTAGTCTATTTACATTACAAGAATATACATTCTATACATTTAACCAACAGCTATGATTCTATAGATAGATAAGGTAAAATAATTAGGTAAGGTCTTCAAAAACTTCAGAGACCTACAGAATATGGCATTTAAAGATTTTTTTTTTACTATTTTTAAAGATTCATTGACAATAAGATAAGTTAACTCCTGGCAACACCCGGCCTACCTCAAAGAGGATGATGAGCATCAGAGAACCTCCTTATGGAGATGGCTTCAAATGTGGCAAACAAGCCACTGGGAAAAATGTTCTCATTTTGGCCACTGACAGAATTCTGCCTAAAAGTGGGCAAACTTGGACGCAGGCAGAGTCAATGACCAAACTCTGCCAAGACAGGGTAATCAAGTCCTCAATAGTTTCTGCCTCACAAAAGTCTGTCAGATATACTGGGCCAGAAGGCTGAAGATGATGTTCCAACGTTACAGAGAGTTTTGGGTTGACTGTTTGGTCAGTAAAACATCTCTGCCAGTTTTGCACTGTGAAAGCTGCTAACCTGCACTTCCTGTTTACTCAGGTCATTAATTTTATTCCTTCATAAGTCTCTGATGGAGTTGAAGACCAGTTACTTTAGTTTTACAATTAAGCTTAGTTGTTTAGGGGTTAAGATGTTTTTAGGTCTAGATAGATGCTTTAAGTTGACAGAGATGAGATATGATAGATACTGATTTACATTCAGAGTTTTAGACTCACCAAGATAGGAAAGATGTATTCTTCACAGTTGCCAAATACAAATAGCCAAAATACTAAAAATATAACATTAATATATTTCTTGATTGTTTTCTGGTTTTTCTTGCTGTATTCAGTTTATTTTTATATATGTGTAATAATATGAATGTATATATAAAATATTTTAAAAGTATATTCCAGGACAGCCAAGCCACACAGAGAAACCCTGTCTCAAAAAACAAACACACAAAACCCCAAAAAAGTATATATCTATTATCATTAAGATGTATTATTTTTGTAGTATCTATGGAATGAACATTTTAATCCTTTAAATAAATAAGTGGATTTTTTTTTTAAAAAAAAGGATTTGATGAAGAGAAAGGGGTTAGATATTACTGGTCAGATAATTAACTTTCAAGGATCACATTTTTATATTCCCCATTAGGATTCATTCCACTTACGGTTCTGCTGCAGACGTTGTATTTACACAAGTTATGTTAGGTGATACTTAAGCCCTGTGAATGTCAATATTTGCAATTTATTTTGTCCACCTTAATCAAGTATTCACTTGACTAATAAGGACTCTAATGTTCCTAAAGGAAATTGGGGGTGACCCCAAGAGATCTTGCCATTCCAAATAAGTTCTGTGCTCTCTTTATAGTTTGTAAGTATTTCTTCCTGTGTATCATTAACACTTTTTATCCTTCTCATAACCACAACAACAACAACAAAAATAAAACCAAATTTTAAAACATGCACTGGAGTGTCTTATCTAGAAGTGTGATAGGTGGGGATGGAGATGAGCAAGGGCCTCATGCTGTGTCACAACATGATAGAGAAACAGAAAGACCAACAGAATATAGTAGACCAACAGCTTTGTAGTAGTCTGCTCCTATAGCCAACTAGCTAATTATGAGAACTGCAGAAACCTTACTTAATGACCGAATCATATATTAAAAGACCCACTACCTTTTGGTGTTATTTCCCTGGGGAAACATATTTCAACATAAAGTTAAGAGGGGCTAAACCATATTCAAATCACGCAATTACTTTATATTGAAATTTTCTATCAAAGTAACAGCATCGTATCTTAGTCAAGATTTCTATTTGTTATGGCAAAACACCATGACCAAAAGCAATTTGGGGTGGAAAAAATTCACCTCAACATCAAAGTTCCTGATAGAAATAACTCAAGCCGAAGCCATTTAGGAACCCTACTTTCTGGCTTACTCCTCATGGCTTCGTCAACCTAATTCTTACACAACTCATGACCACCTCCTAAGGACAGTATGCCTTCCTCCCGGGGTAGGGGTGGGGCTTCCATATCAATCACCAATCAAGAAAACCCACACAGACTTGCCTACAGGCCAATCTCATGGAGGCATTTTCCCACTCAAGATTTCTTCTGCCTTTGATCCCAGGACTTGGGAGCCAGAAGCAGGTAGATCTCTATGAATCTGAGGCCAGCCTGGTCTCCACAGAGAGATCCTGAAGAGTCCTTCCTCCCAGATATGTCTAGGCTTGTGTCAAGTTGATATAACAACAGCAGGCTCACATGAACATGGCTTCTAGGTCCTGATTAGTGAGTTTTGGTACCCAAGACAATTTGTTGACCAAAGGATGGCTACCTATTCCAAGTAAAACTCTGATACAGTAACCGAGTTTCATTTCTAGAAGAAACAATACTATTGAATAAGGGAGTATGGCTATAGACCATATCTTATCTTCCCCTAATTTATTCTACTTATTCCTTTTACAAAGACTCAAGACTTGTTCAATGTATCACCAAAAGGTTGTAACTATCATAAAAAACGCTTAGCTCAGTTCCTTATACAAAAGCATCATCCTCCTGTGCACACAGTATTGTGTCTCTAATGGGGAGAACAAATTAAGATTTGTTATGTAGCATCTCAACTCCTCAGGATCCCTGCACTAGCTCAATATCTTTTTGTTGATTAGCTATGCTACATGCTCTCTACTGTCTCCTTTCATCTTTCACAATAATATGATGCTGATTCTCAGATCACAGTCAGCATTCAAAATGCTGACAAACTGCGAGAGAATAGGAGAAACATTGATGGCCAGATAACCTCCAAATAAATGTAATTATCAAGAAAACACCTTAGAAATATTTGTGGGAACTTCTATATTTATACAACTAAAAAAATAAAAATGGCAGAAAACAAGAAACTCCTTTAATGAAGCAAGATCTTTGAGGTTGTAGATGATGAATATGTAAAAGCTACTCTGAATTTCTTAGTGCGCAAAACCACCACATATGTATCCCTAATAGCTATTTTCATGTTCTAAGGTTTGCTAATCAAGTATGTCAAAGAATTAAACAGGTAAGAAAATTTTGATAATACAAAACCACAGATTGACTTCTGGGCAAAACACCTGAGCTCTGATTTTCAAATTCAAATGATCTGATAATCAGCATCATTGTATTCACTGTTACTCAATGCCCAAAGGCAAGAATTTTAAAGTTAAGAATCTGATGGCAGATGGTAGCTCTCACAGGTGGCTTTCTCAGGAAACTTCTTAACCAGCCCTTGCAGAACTCCTACTTCCTCCATAAACTTTTCTTGGTAATTGAAGAAATGAACACTATTCAGTACCTCATACCCTTGCCTGTCACATGATGCCACTGAATCCATTGCTCTACCATTTGGAACTCATTCTTATTTGCACCTTATTCTTATGTTTTTAAATCATGGTGATAATATGTTCAGTCATGTGATGTGTCTGCTTTTGATAAGCCTTCAATTTTGGATTGTTGGTATTATAATTCCAGGCAAGTAGAGGGGAGATTGAATTACATTTATTCATTCATCCAAGAAATACTCATTGAATGTCTGTCTATTATAGCCAGTTGATGGTGTTATAAAGATGAACCAGAGGTTGATCCTACTAAAGAAGAGTGAACCACAGTCCTTTATTTTAGGAGATTTTCAATCTGGTAAGGGAAATGAAGATATGGAGGGCCAGAGAAAGTAGGCAACTCCTGCAACAAGTACATGGAAGAGTCTGGATGCAGATGCAAGGAGTATTTCTGTGGGCGGTTACAATGCTAACTGCTTTCCTCATTTTCCCTATGTAAAGCATCATGTGGTCAAAGGTATAGAGATGTTTATTCTTTTAGCCATTGGCATTTGTTTACAATGCTTGTGTTTTGATGATTAGCCATTAGTGTAGTGGTCCACTTCTCCAACAGTGGTACTGTGGCCCACATCCTACTGATCTCTAATCAACACTGGTATCTAAAGTCAGCCAAGGCATGGAAAATGACTTTACCATTTATCCAGTAAGAAATGCAGGACTTCAATATGTACAGTAAACATTGAACCCCTACCCAGATCTATCCAATGGGCAGGACATTCTCCACAGTTGAGTGGAGAGTGAGGACTGACTTTCACACGGACTCTGCTGCCCCATATTTGACCACATCCCCTTACTGGGGAGGCCTGGTGGCATCAGAGGAAGGATAGCAGGCTACCAAGAAGAGATTTGATACCCTATGAGCATATACAGGGGGAGGAGGTTCCCCTCAGTCACAGACATAGGGGAGAGAATATGGTGAAAGTGAGAGGGAGGGAGAAATGGGAGAATACAAGGGATGGGATAACAATTGAGATGTAATATGAATATGTTAATATAATAATAATAATAATAATAATAATAATAATAATAATAATAATAATAAGAAAAGTACAGGACTTAAGTAAAGTCTTTGTGGCTATGGCTGATGGATATACAAAGTCTGCTCTAACTTCATGGGTCTGAGAAATGGCACCAAAGTAGCCTGTACACTTGATAGAAACCTCAGCTACAGAAAGCTTAATTTTCATTAGCAAGACAGCCTCATCTAGTTGTGTGTCATGGATCATGTGTTCCAGTCCACTAAAGAATGGTATTGCCGAGAAGGTCACAATTTATATTTGTCAGTGAAAATTTAAGACCACATATAAATGATGCCCTATAATGACCAACAAAAATATGTACAGTATTAAAGACAGGCCGAGAAATAGTAAATGTGTCTTCTAAGCCACACCTGGGTTGTGTCTCTGGAGACAAGATAAATAAACTCTTTTTAGAAGCTTGTCCTTCTGCAGATGCTTCCCCATCTACCATATACATTCACAGATATCTAAGATTGGATCAGTCTATTAGGAGTGATTGCAGGGGAAAACACAAAATGACTGGGTGCTAGGATACAGCTACCCACAGAATCCAGCACCAGTTAAAAAATTAAAGGGAAACCTTGTGCTTTAGCCACAGCTTCACAGATCACCAGTACCCACTGTATGGTCAGCTTGAAAAAAGCAGGATGAGAAACCACAAGTAGCGCAGTAAGACTAAGTAGTGACAGATACTGAAAAATATTAGAGAGGCAGCAGGTGTCATCTTGAAGGGCTGATGTGTCTCACCAAAGAGCTATAGTCTTTTACCTTGATTATGTTCTCTCTCTCCCTCCCCCCCCCCCCCCCGTGTGTGTGTGGTGTATCCTAGAGTATTTAACAAATACTAATGGCAGAGCATCATTTGAGCAAAGATTCAAAATCTCTGGCACTGGACCAGATGTTAGGATTTTATAAAAATGTTTCCTAGAGCCAAGCATGATGGTGCATGACTGTACTCTCAGATTCTTGGGAATTTGAGGCAGGAAGATTACCCAGGGCTACACTGTGAGTTAGAAGTCAACTTGAAAAATTTAGTGACACTGGATCTCAAAACAAAAATAAGTGTTAGGGATGTAGCTAGTGTGGGAAAGACTGTAAGCTTTGTCACAGGTGAAAGCAGTCTTGGCGGGCTTTACCCTTGGACACACCATGGATACCTTGAGATGGACTGGGTGGAGCCATCCTGGGCCTGGAATTCAGGAAGCAGACCTGGGGACTCCACCTGGACTATTGTTTTTCTAATTGACCCTCAATGGGAGGGGAGACTGCCCTTCACATGTGAGCGAGGCAGGCAGAGAGAAGAGAGCAGCAGCAGATTCAGACCGGGCTTGAGCACATGTGGATCAGCGAACAGGCCAGACCAACACGCAGGTCAGAGACTCCTAGGGACCCGTCCCATGGAGCGGATACCAGAAGGTTCACTCTTTTTTCTCTTTAACCTTTTTTCCCTCTTGTGTAAGCTAGTTGGGTTGTATAATAAAGTTTAATTGTTAAAAAACAGAGCTTACAAGCTAGGATGTAGTAGAGTACTTGTCTACCATCCACTAGTTCTGGGTCAATCCTTAGTACCTGAAACAAAACAAAATCTTTATATGGATTTCTCTGTGTGCCTAGGGTTGTAAATTACTCCTTTCAACCATGGGGGACACTTAGAAGGTGTTAAGTCAAGGTAATTTGTTCAGGTTTTTATTTCCTCACAGTCTTGGAAATCGGGAACAAGTAGAAGTGTGTGTGTGTGTGTGTGTGTGTGTGTGTGTGTGTGTGTGTGTGTGTGTGTGATAACAACAGGCATGGTGTCTGGGAGCCTGGTATATTTTGTTCTAAGGAGGACCAGGGCCATAAAGGGGGAAGTAGTAGTCATAGTAGTAAGGATAGACTTAAAGCCCTGGCATCTTCCATCTGGGATTTGGAGCTTGAAATGCGTATGGGGTAGGGATCGATGGAGGATGAGTCGGTTACGATGACCACAATTCTTTCCTTGTCTGTATCGACACCTTCTAATTCTTTTGTTGAGCACCATGGCCTGCTTTCTACTCTAAATCTGGGTTGACCTTGTCCTTTGGCAAGTAGATGGACTGTGGCAGAAGTGAAATCTTGCACTTGGGCTTAGGGAATATTACAAGCCTGTTCTTTCTCTTTCAGAGCCCCATGACTCCACAGTAAGTCACCTTGGATAAGCCATGTAGAAAGTGAGACACATGGCCCAGTTGTCCCTTTATTCTAGCCTTCAGCATTCAGAGCACTTAACTGTATGGGAGGCCATGAGAAGGGAGGATTGTGCTGCAACGCCCTGCCAAGAACATCTTCTGTGAGACCCCATTGGAAGGACCTTTTCTGCCAAGCGCCTCGGCAAAGGCAGGTTCTATTGTCCAGCAAGAGCATTTTTAAAAAAGTAATCTCAAAAGAGGTTGTTTGAACGTCCAAAGTACTAAGGCTGACAGGTGGGAAGCAAGCCTGGTGGTGGTACCAGCCTGAGGTCATACCTCCAGTCTAGCTGCATCTTTGTGGTCTCTAGGGTAACCATAATCACCATCACATGATGCCGAGGAAAGCTCCTGTAAGAATGATTCCTGTGCACTCTTCTTTCTTCACGTACTGTATTTTCTGCCACTATGCTGATACTGTTTGGTTTGTTAATTGTTAACAGCCCCGAAGAGGGAGAAACAGGTGAGAGGCATGTCAAGATGGTGTGCTTGGATCAGAATCCATAACCACATGTGATGTCTGGCCTAGATTATCAGGGGCTTCCCTCTCTATCAAAACTGACACCAGGGGAATCAAGAGTGCTTTACAAAGCCGTTGACAGAAAAATGAAAAGTCGGCTATCTTGCTTTCTACTGAAAGGCATCTTCTGCCAGGCCACCAGTTTGTGGCTGTTGATGGCCACTGCATTGCATGCATCCTTATGAGTTGGCTCAGATTCAGTAGCTTGGCTTTATTGGCGTTCCTCTTCTGTAGGGAAGAAGTCTGGCCATGGTGAGGCTAGGGACTCTGTTCAGGGTGCCTCTGCGCCGAAATCAATGTGTCATCTTGTACCGTGGTCTCCTCTAAGATGTGGAGTGCTCAATTCTCACAGTTGCTAAAATGTATCGGTAAATATATTTCCTTGAGGTTGTGGAAATGAGGTCCTGGGCTCCCTCTAGTAGACTAAGGATCACTCTCCATACCTATTAGTGACTGGTAATTTTTTTTTTCTACATGGCCATGGCCAGCAATTTATTTCCTCCAGGCACAAGTGGGCCTTTCTGACTTCTTCTCCCACACTGGGTGGAGATAACTCACTTTTGAAGGGTTCACTTGTTTGTGTCAGGGTTACTCGAGTACTTGCCATACTTTATGACCAACTGATTTGGGAATATAACTATACTTACAAAGCTCTTTTACAGAAATGTCTAGATTACTGTCTGCAGGTGACCTAGGAGGGGTCACACCAAAACCAAGAATCCTGGGGACAGTGATGGAATCCTTTTTCCCCTAGCAATGAATATAGATTTTGTAATCATCTGGCTGTGGTGGCACATGCTCGTGGCCCAGTACTTGAGAATCTAAGGCAAGAGGATTTGCCTTTTAGAGGGAAGACACAACTATATGCAGAAAGACTGTGGTATTTGTCTGTGGGGGCGCTGCAGAGGTGGAGAGAGGGAGGGAAAAAGGAGGGATGAAAGAGAGAGGAGATAGATAAAGGAGAGAGGGAGGGAGGGAGGGAGAGAGAGAGAGAGAGAGAGAGAGAGAGAGAGAGAGAGAGAGAGAGAGAGAGACTGATTCTATAACCAGACAAGCAGTTTCTAATAAAGTTGGGACCCCATAGTTTGAATTCTACCATCCATTTTCTTCCTTACAAGTGTTCCAGTTGATAAAAAAAAAAAAAAGTCTAGTTGGATGTCAGAATTTATAAACTTCCAGCAATTACAGGGGTTCTAAAGCTCCTTCAGCCCAGCTGAATGACTTTCAGTGCACCCATGAGTGATGGAGCATATATCACTTCACCAGAGCACAGAACTATAAAACGCGGGTGAGGATGACCTACACTCCAGATAACAACAGCAGCCCATCCTGGGATGCAGCCTTCCTCATGGTGGAGAGTGCAGCTTTCCAGGGTGGAAACTTAAGACTCCTGGTATGGTTGCCAGTGACATCTGACTGACCTTCCAGCTTGTGCTCCAATGTGAAACCATGTGGCTGAGTCTTGGGATGACAGGATGATTTCCTGTCCTGTCCTCCCTCTGATGAGGAAACAGAGATGATCATTTGTCGCCCTTTAGCAAGGACGTGCGGATCACATAGTAGATGCTTTGTGGCCTTACATGAAGTTATTTCACTTCCTTTTCAGCACAAAGAACTGGCGAGGAACTGCAGGCGGAACATAGTGTTTGGATTCTAATTTTGCTCACCTCCAAACTGTTTCTCGTCCATCATAACGGTTATGGTCTTAATTAACACTTTAATTGGCTGGTGCTTTTTCAATCCAGTTCTCTGGGGGCATGGTTTTCTGTTTAACTTTCTTGTTTCAATTCTTCAGCAAAACTATAAAATTTAATTAGGAAAGCAAGCAGCTTTGTAACAGCAGTCTTATGTCTAATTAGCTATGTGTTGACCGTACGCTTTCAGATTCCACTCAATATAGCATGCACGTCTTGCATTTGATCATGTTTCAGATAAGGCATTGTGAATTTACAGCCTAAGCATGTCAGTGAATCACTTTTCACTTTCCCTAAGAGGCTTGGCTATAGCCAGTGAAATCAGGAAAATTAACTTAGAGCCGTCACATAGGAGGATGAGAGCCAACAGGCAGGATGTAGGCGGATACTGTACCACAGGTCTGTTTTTCATTGCTGGAATAAATCAACATCAGCTTAGCTGCTTAAAACAAAGCCCACTTATTATCTCACAGTCCTGCAGATCAGTGGTCCGGGCCCAGCTTGCTGGATTCTCTTCAGGGTCTCAATGGGCTGAAACCAGAGGATCCAAGAATGGGCTAAGGTGCATTCTCATTTGGGCCTCAGGGTCCTGCAATCTGTAGGACTGAGGTTGCCGTTTCATTGGCCAGTCAATTCTTTCTTCCCTACGGTCTGCTTTCTGTAACTGGCTGGGATTTCTGCTCTTCTCAGTGTGAAAGGATCACTTGGTGAACTAATTCAAATTTAAAATGACAGCAAGGTAGGAGGATGTTTCTAGGCAGAAAGTTTTCTCAACTGAATTCCTCAAGTGGTAGGTCAGGAAACTACCTCCCTCAAGAAAGGAAATGAAGAAGTGTGTGGAAGGTACTGAACAGAGCATCCTGACATGCTGTCTTTAGAAGGGCCTGTTCGCATAGCTTTCCTAGCACCGGCATCTGGGAGCATTGACACAGATAAGAACACCTCAGTGTGCCTATGCTGTATGTGCAAACAGGGTGACTCATGGCTTTCTTCTGGGAATCTGGAGTTTTGGTATGTGTTAGGAAGCGCATGACATCATCAGATCCCCATAAGAACTACGGGGGGACAAGTCTCTAGTGGGCCTCCTTGGCAGCCACCATTGTAAATGTGCTGTCACAGCCCATCGCTGTGGGAATTAGGCAGGCTCGACGCGATGCCACTAAGAAGATCCTTGGGAGCCTGTGCCTGGAGTCCCCTGGGTCGGCACTGTCTCCTCTGCTGATTCTGCTTTCTGTCTTTTCACAGTGCACATCGCTGCTGTGAGCGGGCTTTCACCATGAGTCATATGAGGCCTCATGGAAACCACGGAGCTCTTGACACCATTCCTTTTTGCTGCTCTTCCACCCTTCTTTCAACTGTCTTCTAAGCTCCTCCTATGGCTGAGACATTTTGTCCCAGGCTGACTGCTTTGCTTAAAGCCTAAACGAAAGTAATTCTGGAGAACATTTTTTTCTGAACTGTTGCATACAAGTTTCCTCTAAGACAGAAATACTCCATCCTGCGATAAAGGGCTTGAAGCCAGAAGGCAAACTACTCAAAATAGGAAGTGCCAGAAATTGACCAGATTCATAAGACCCCCCCCCCCTTCAAGAGTAAGCAATCAATACTTCTGAGAGTCACTCTCAGGCAAGCCAAGCTGCAAGGAAGATTCTGAGGAAGCAGAAACCAGCCAAGCTGCCTGTGATAGGTTTAGACCAGCTGGGTCACTTGGAAGGGGCACTCTCCAGTGTGCTGAGTTCCCTGTGGGCTGTGTGGTGTGCTCAAGGTCTCCAGCTTTTTTTTGGGTGGGTGGGGGGAACCATCCCTCGTGCTAGGGTGGGCTTTGGTGATGCAGCTGTTTGTGAGTCATTTCTCTTCCTATATGTGACCCCAGTAAAATTTACTGCTTCACCAAGTTGGACTTTGGTGATATCTGTACTTTGGTCTGCTGTGGACTTCCGATGTCTGGAGTAAGTAGATGTACGTGTTGCATTTCCTCAGGAAAAGTCATCACCCCACAATAGCCACTCATGTGAAGTGTACAGTACACACACGTGGGCCATCTGTGCCATTGGCCTTTTGGATGCACCATATATTTTGCTTCCATTTGTGAAACAATGGTATCGCTGTTGATAAAGGGCAGTGACTACCACATGCATCACTGTGTGACCTAATTTTTGCTACTGTTTTTTCCTTGTTAGAGACTGAAGCAAGGGCACTATGCATACTGGTAAGGCGACCATTGAACCGAGATCCTCTGCCTTCATTTTAGAGCATTTTAGGGCCTATCGTGTAAATAGAATGACAAAATGGAGAAAATCCTTTGTTCCAGTTTTTTAATCGGAATAGCTGTTTCCTTAAAACAGGAGTTTAGGGGACTTTGCTCTCCCTGTATGGTATTTAAATGACATGTGGGTGGAGAAGGGAAGGAAGGCTGACATGAATTTTCCTCCTGCTTTGTAGTGCTGAGCTCCCTAGTGGGATATTTGGGAAGGGCCTGGTTATTAGAGTTGAGAAAACCACTGTGAAGCAGGCAGTCCTGGCCTACTGTAGAAAGTTAATGTGGGCCTTGGAGGGGAAGATTGCTAGGAAATGTCCAGCAGGTCTTTCATATATTGGGTAAAAAAAAAAAAAAACAACCATGATTTTATGAGGACATGAGTACCATGTTTGGGGTCAAAAAAGAGGCAAGAGAAAAGAGATCAATGACCTTGGAGTTCAAAGACCCATTTCCACAAGAAAGATGCCAAAGAGAAACCCACCTAGCAGTGAAGGATCAAAGGCTCTGCAATTCCTAACATCCACTGGGTCGCCCTTCCTCCCACATCTGCTAACACCTTCATCACGGGAGACTGTACTTCCCTCACCTAGAGAGAATACTGCTGTCCCACGTTCAAGATGAACGAGGCCCTTGGGCAATCTGCTTTGTCACGTTTTTAGAATGAAGCTTCAAATACCACATTTTTCGTGGACTGGCCTATTTCAGTGGAATGGAGGACAGCTAGTAGCCATACTTCTCATCTTAAGGTTTTAGTTGAAGCCGATAACTGCAGGCACTAACAAAATGACAGCGACTCTCACCCCAAATCCACAGAACCCATCAGAGAGCAAGTGGGTACTACCCGTTGTCAGCCTTTGCTGAGAAAACCTGTGAAATACGGCCGTGTGATGACTGACTGCCTAGTTCATCTTCCCCAACATGTTATTCCTACTTCAAAGTTTGAATCTAAAGAAGAAGGTAGGCACATTCTTAGGATGATCTCAAAGGGGAAAAGTGGAGTTCTGAAAACTGTCAGTTAAATTTACAACCCCAAAGAAAACATTGGCCATTTACCACATCTAGAATCTTCCAAATGCTCATTGGGACCACAACAGTATTCAAGAAGCATTTTCTTTTCTTTTCTTTTTTTTTTTCTTCTTTTTTTTTTTTTTTTTTTTTTTTTTTTTTTTGCCTAGCAGATGGATAGTCAGAGAACTTGCAAATAAATGGCGTGGGGAATAATTTCTGCCTTGTCTGAATTCCACTCTCCTTTGAATGCTCCTCTATGCTGTCTCTTTACCTGCATCCCCTGGCTCATTGTTCTAATTATTCCATCCCAGTCGGCAAAGCCACTTTAACAAGCACAGCGCAGGCTTGACCACAGGACAAGTGCATGCACTGTTACCTTGAGCCGGCGATATATGCTCTTCAGTGCAGATGCTTCCTCTTCAGTTTTGGGAATGACTCGTATCACCATATCCCTACAAGAGAAGAGGGGGATTACTACTTAAGAGTAGAGACATCTTTTTCCTTTTCCTTTTTTTTTCTTCTTCTTCAGGAAAAAAAAAAGGAGTTTATTTAACATATTGCCAATAGTGTGGCAGGTAACAAGAAATGCCTGTTAGTCTTCTGTCTTTTTTTTTTTTTTTAACCTTTAAAGACATTTCCTGTGCTTTTAACAAAAACAGTACAGCTTTCCCTTGACCCTTAAGTATTTAAGCCAGTTATTGGTATGCTCTGATTGCTTGCAGTCTCTTTCTTGGTCTGAATCATTGTCAGAATTTCATCAGGGTTGGGAGATATAAACTCACATAGTATATCACTGTTTTACCTTTTAGAATGGATAGAAGTTTCCAAGATGAGGTAAGGCATCAATCCCCAGGGAGATGGTTTTTAGGCCTGTGTGTTCACTTCCAATCCTGTAGCTTTGCCATTTCCAGTGATCTCATCACACCTTCCTCAGGTCTATGAATGGAAAGCCCCCTTGGCTTGCTGACAGTAATTTAGCATGTTTTGAGCAGCCTTAGTCTAATGCTGCTTTGTGCTTTGTATTTCTCAAAACCGTATGAAACAACCTCTCAAAATCAATGTCATGGACCTCATATGAAAGAAAGCAGATGGAAAAACCATCAGGTCAGTATAAAACCATTCTAAATGTCACCTTGGGACTTAAGCATGAGCACATAGCTTTCCTCTCTGCCTTCAGACACCTCTGACCTTTGTGTTTCTGGATTCATCAGACCCTGGCCCCTCCCACCTGACCCAATACAAATCTTGGCAGCAGTAGGCAACTCAGCTGGGTGCTATGGCTTTTCTGATGGATGGATCGCCTGACAGCTTGCTGAGAAACAGCTCCATCTGGGGCCCTGTCAGCTCCTCCAGCATGCAGAGGAAGCAATCTGGAGCTGTTTTACAGCTACATAGAGATTTTTTTTCCAAGATGGATAATTCACCCCGGCAACTGGTTCTTCTTGTGAGAGTACAGGATATAGAAAGCCCCAAACCTCTGGGGTTATTTAACTCTGAAAATGGTAGCTCAAAGCCAGCATTGCCATTTTTATAACAAAATAATTACTTTATCCTAGCCTTTCTAAATTCTCAGGCACTGCTTCAGAAATGTGTTTATTGCTACTTGCTCATCAGAGAACAGCGAGCAAAGGAAGCCACACAGAATGTGGCCCTTTCCCTTGTAAACCAGTAAGATATGTGATGGGGTAATCAGTAACCTGAATGTGACAAGAGCTCTGTCTTTAGCTGGGAAACCCACATGGCCCCAAATGCTCCCATTTGTTTCACCAAACAAAGAGCTAATTCTCTCTGAATTTGATGGTATTTTTCTAAAGCAGGAACCATAATTTGGTACCATAAACAGGGAGGCTCTAGGTCTTGAGTTTAGAGAAAAACACAGCTGGGCATAACTACCTAAGAAGGGCTTTCCTTTTCGTGTGTGTGTGTGTGTGTGTGTGTGTGTGTGTGTGTGTGTGTGTGTGTGTTAGTTACAGAAGTTAGAAAGTACATAGCAGGCTAGCTGGCCGTTGGACTTCTGGGGATTCTCCTGTATCTCCCTGTATTGGGATGAGGCTCCGAGAACTGACTGTAGCTTCATGTAGTTACTTTTCCTTCTTGGGTTGTTTTGGGTCATTATGTGAGCACACAGTCCACTGTGGCAGGGAAGTCTTGGTGGCAGGAGCGTGAGGAATCTGGCCCTATGCATCAGTGTGCATACTCTGCTGGCTTTCTGTATATCACAGTCTATAAGCCATGCCTAGGGGATGGCGCCAACCAGGTTTAGGGCAAGCTTTTCTTCCTCAGCTAACAATCTTTCTCAATTAATCTAAACAGGATAATTCTTGGAACATACCCAGAGGCTTGTCTCTCTGGTGATTCTGTTATCTTGATACAATTGTACATAACCAGTACACATGGGCTTTGAAAATCCAAACTCAAATCCCAGGGATTGTGCAGCAAGTAATTTATACCCACTGAAGAATCTCCCTAGTCAGGATAGATTCACAGTATAACCCACGAATTTGTTTTCTTCTGGTAGGTGATGATGTTATTAAAATTGCTTTGGATTAAGATCAGAGAATCAAACAACTGAACATGGGTTAAGTTTAGAGAGATTATTAGGGAAACAAGCAATCATGTGTATGTATTTGTAAACCAGATATTTATTTCTAAGTAACTCAGGGAGTCTATACAGAGTTGTTTGAAGGGCAGCATACTGTGTGTGTGTGTGTGTGTGTGTGTGTGTGTGTGTGTGTGTGTTGTATATGTGCGATGTATGAGTGAGCATGCTTGCATGTGTTGTGCCTGTGTATGTGTGTATATGTGTGTGTGTGTGTGTATGTGCGATGTATGAGTGAGCATGCTTGCATGTGTTATGCTTGTGTATGTGTGTGTATGTGTGTGTGTGTGTGTATGTGCGATGTATGAGTGAGCATGCTTGCATGTGTTATGCCTGTGTATGTGTGTGTATATGTGTGTGTGTGTGTGTGTGTGTGTGAGAGAGAGAGAGAAAGAGAGAGAGAGAGAGAGAGAGAGAGAGAGAGAGAGAGAGAGAGAGAGTGTTTATGTCTGTGTGTCTGTGTGTATGTGTTGTTTCTGGGGTCTGAACCCAGGATCTTGTATACGCTAGGCAAGCATTCTACTACACAGCTACTTTTCAAATCAATTTGAGGACGTAGCAGAGAGTGAGCAAGATAGCCCAGAAACTGCATGCTCTTCACAGGAGACATAGCTCCTAGCGTCATTAGCCATGCTACCCTTCCCCTCCCCCCGCATCTTATTTTCACAGCCCAGACTTCCAGAACTATATGATATCAGTGCTGCCTTTTGAGTCTAATTTCGCTTTCTTCTTAAATACTTGGCCCCTAGAAGTTTCTTCATCCTATAAAATTATTTTTTCTATAAAATCAGTGACAGCATGGTAAAAACATATGCTATAAAGTCAAGTAGCCATACTAGCTGGGAGACCTTGGACCAGAACTTTTTAGCCTCTGTAACTCACTGCTTCCATCGCAAGACTGTAGTGTCTGGTACTTACCCCAGGAATTACATACTATATTAAATAAACATGAAGTACTTAGAATAATTGTTAGCATGTAATAAGGGCTATATGTTTGACATGATGGTGTTTTTTTTTTAATTGTCCGCATCCTTTTCCTTTGAGTGTTTCCAACTGTATTTCACTCAGTCCTCTGTGTTCTTTGATTTTTCTAACTTGTTGAACAGAAGAAAGAATGTCATTCTCTTAAAAGGGTGCTACTTATGGTCGCTATCTCTTCCCAAATGCTGCTCAGTATATTTTAACTCCTTCCCCCAGGCACCCACCTCTCATGGTCTACTTTCATGGCTGCTGGTGGAAGATAAGGTGGGATGGCAGGAGACTTCTTCACTCTCCTGGACAGGGAAGAACACTGTTCTAGTCAGATCCTGTCTTCAGGAGTTTTCACTTGAGAACTAACAACAACAGTTCATTTCTAACCTCAAGAGCACCAGGCACAGAGGCCTCTGTTGGGTTTTCTTGTAATAAACGTCTGTCATCCGATGCACCTCAATTCTTTTGCAGACCTATCAGGTGCACCGGCATCAAGGCACTTATCTGTCACTACAGTTCCTCATGTCTACCTGCAGGTCACGGGCCTCATCTTCTCCCATCTCTTCTTTGTGAAAGTGGAGAAACAGAGCAAGGGTTGATTCTAATCTGGGCTCTGGCTCCTTGTTGTATTCCCTTGGCCAGAATGCTTAAACATTTAGAGCCAACAAGTTCTAGCCATTGAAGCAGGCCAAACACCAGTGTCTTACTGCGTAACAATTTTGTGAAGATTATTTCGTTAAGATTACATGATTTGCCAGGCCTGGAGTGTGCCAGGGGTCAGTATTTCTGCTTATGCATTCCCACTCCCCATGAGGTAAGTCTGAGAAAGGCCCCACCTTTCCCAGAATCCCCAGGCACCACACCTGCATCATTACCACTATAGAAAGATAGCGTCCTTGTCTTTTCACTTCAGGCTTACTATTTGCTTTTTTTCTCAGACAGCTCTTCAGCATACAAGGTAGCAACTCCTCCTGTCATTTCCAACAACAGTGACTGGGGACATTGGGTACTTTATAATGACTTCAGAGAAAATCCTGTAGAGATTTTCTTTTGCTATTGATTTAAGCCACATGTTCGGTTGTTCATCATTTGAGAAAAATACAACCTAACTCAATGTAGTTAAAGGATTTCTCTGCCTGCCTTTCACAAGGTATTGGAATAGATGACTGTAATGGAGTTTGGGGTGCCCTTCCAGACTCAGTCTCCCCCCTCAAGGTTCTGCTCAGACACTCACCTCCTCCCTGTGTCAGGAATGAGTAGTCAGGTTGAGAATTAACTCTTCATTGTGGCAGTGCAGGGGTGGGGGTGGGGGCAGCTAAATGGAGTGTCCCAGTAAATCAACATGGGGATGGAGGCCCCAGCAATGGATGGAGGGTTTCTCTTGGCAACGGGTCAGCTAATGTAGGTGTCCTGTCCCCTTTTTCACATACGCATGCTTGCCCTTCTGCTTTTCTGCCCTGAAGGGAACAGCAACGCATCCTTGCCAGACACTGAGCCTATGTTAGCTCCAGACCTTGAATTCTTAAGCCTTCAGAACTATGAGCTAAATACATGTCTTTTGTTCATAAACGTCCCACCTTCGAGTATTCTGTCCTAGCAACAGAAAGCAGACAAGGCACAGATCTTGGATAGTTCCCAGGGACTCTGGTTCATCTGAGAATGGGCTTGTATTATATATTGACCTAATCAGACAGAAAGTTAGGGTTAGTGAGAGTGGGGGAGATTCATTTTCTTGTTGACCGCAAACAGGAAAATATGTCACCCCAATTGCTACTATCAATCTATAACCGTGAAGGCTGAAGACTGGGGGTGAGGCAACTTTCTGTCACTGCCACTGCACTGTGGGACACTGGATGCAGGGACAGAGCAAACCGGGATCTGCAGTGGTCTCGGTGACTCTACCAACTTTTTCCCTCTCCTAGATGCTGTGTCATGCCATATAAATTTCCCTATTATGTAGGCCAGTTTGAGTCTGATTTTCTCCCCTGCTAACCAAACACATCCTGCACAATGACAACGTTTTTACTTAGCTTTTCTATCTTTAGAGAGATGACAAAAGCTAGTGAGTCAGTGTTTCACAGGTGGGACTATATTAGCATGTCCACTGACTTAAAAATCCTCAACCCTAAGTATTAAAAAAACAAAAAACAAAACAAAAACCCAATCTGTTAGGTAATTCCATTCTCTCACACAGTCTATGCTATGGAGTACTTGGCCCCAAGAACTGCATTTCCTTTGTTGAGAGACTGTTCTTGATGTATATGAAAAATTTCATTAAAAGGCAGTAAATAAGAGACAACGTGGTTGGACAGACTCGGGGAGCTAAATGGATTCTCTCTTTCGCTTATGGTTTATAGTTCTGATATAAAGCACTCAGCACATG
Source organism: Acomys minous (assembly GCF_964271855.1). Classification (NCBI taxonomy): domain Eukaryota; kingdom Metazoa; phylum Chordata; class Mammalia; order Rodentia; family Muridae; genus Acomys; species Acomys minous. The sequence continues at coordinate 108,358,007 of NC_140483.1, read as the reverse complement.
AGAAATCGCCCTGCGGCAGTTTGCTTAGGACGTGAAGATTTAGGCTTTGCTTTTAGATTAAAGTTAGGCAGAAGTGATGACTACTTTTTTTTCCCTTCCCCACAGTTATTTTAACAACACAGAGAAAGAAAAGCACAGTCTTCAAAAGACTCATGGGTGTACTTTATCACAGAAATTCTCTCAAATGGTTACATGTCTACCATGTTACCTTACCTGTAATACATAGTCAACAAGCATTTGTTGACTTAAATAGCAAATTGACTTTGTGTAAGCCACGTCATCTTTTCAATACCTTGAATTTGGTTTTCATTGAACATGTTGAAAGAATTTCTTTTTCTCTTATCGGCACACAACACAGGAAAAAAGCAGTAAGACGAAATTCTGCCATTAAATTAAATTCTTTAAGAGTAAGATACTGTCTTGATCACATTTCCAAGACTTGTTGAACACTGTGTTAAATTAGGATATTCTTCTCTCAGTCTTTTCTTGTAGCATTTAAAAACAAGACTCAACCAGAGAAAACATTGCCATGATAGAGAATAAGCCATTCACCCTAACTGTTCGTGTAGCAATTATTCCATTCAATAGAGGAGAGAGAGTTACAAAGGAAGGACTTCCAAAGCATGTATTTTAGTTGTTTGCTTAAGACATAAGTCATATTTTATATTACTTTTGCATATGATATGTATGTAGTATAAGGCAGTAGGTAGCCGATGTATCATAAACTACACAGATGAGCAATATAAAAGATTTAGCTGGAATGATCAGAGAAGACCATATGAATCGATTTTGATATTTAAACTAAAAAGACTTAGGGCCCAGTAGATGGACAGCTATTGGCATTTGTTAGTTTAGTGCTTTTGCAATGGGAAAGAGCATAAAGTTCACTTAGAAATCCATCAGCCAGTATAATCTTTTCCTAATATAAAGCATTTAGCAATGCTGGTGTGTGTGTGTGTGTGTGTGTGTGTGTGTGTGTGTGTGTGTGTGTGTGTGTGTGTACATATTCACGTGTGTGTCCTTTATGCCTTTTAATATAGAAGCAGGTGACAGAATAAAGGATATCACAAAAATCCCCAAGTTATGACCTCACAGTCGCCTTGTGAGGCCAGTGGTTTGTCTGACTGGCTGATGTTGTGACAGTCCCTGAAGCTTTAGAAGAGAAGGTAAGCACCAACACTCGAGACTCCCACATAAAGCCTAATGTTGATCATTTCAGCAAAGAGATGTCCAGAAAAAAACTCCCTCCAAAAGGAAACACTAGAGAAGCTTGTCTGTGTTAAGTTCGGCAGTGAGGAGCAAGGTGAGTGTCCTATTTAGGGTGTCTGTTGCTACAAGGAAACACCATGGCTAAAGGCAAGCTGGGGAGGAAAGGGCTTATCTGGCTTACACTTCCACACTGTAGTCCATCACCAAAGGAAGTCAGGACAGGAACTCAGGACAATGACCTGGAGGCAGGGGCCGAAGCAGAAGCCATGAAGGAGTGCTGCCTACTGGCTTGCTCCTCATGGCTTGCTCAGCTTGCTTTTATACAAAACCCAGGACCACCAGCCCTGGGGTGACCCCATCCACAATGGCCTGGGCCCTCCCCGCTTGATCACCAATTGAGAAAATGACCTACAGATGGATCTTTTGGGGGACATTTTCTCATTTGAGGTTCCCTCCTTTCAGGTGACTCTAGCTTGTGTCACACTGACATAAGACAAGCTGGCACAAGTCACCACTGAGAATTTAAGACCACAAGCTATCCCTGTAGTAGGGCTAAGAATGAAAGTCAAACTACTTAAGTGGTAAAAACCATCTCTAGCCTAAGCATCTGTGTGAAAGGATTTTTTTTTTAATGGAAGTTCTGTGTGGCCCATTCATACGCCCCCTACAGGAGACACTCATCTTCTCAGCTTCAAAGTGATGCCTCCTAGTGAATCACACCTGAGGGATTGTAAGCAGTGCTTTCAGTTGGAAGAAAATGCTTCATCTAAGATGGAAGACCACATGGCAGCTTCCTCATTCACAGGGAGCCAGCCTGAAGAGTAGCCATGTTGGCTGCAGCCAATAGAGTTATAAGACTAGATCCTTTTCCTGCTGCCCTTCCATCTTGCTCCTGGATGATTTCTCCTTATTTCTGTATCCCTCCATTTTGTGGTGCTAGGATCACATTAAGGCCTTGTCATACTGAAAAAAAAATCTAAGCTCAATCTCCAGCATGTTCTTCCCTTTAAGAATGTTTCCTCTGGACCACTTTTATCTGCATGTATGGAACTTGCTTTTGTTTCTGTTTTTAAACAGGGGCTCTCAGACAAGTTTGCCTTGCATCTCAAAGATGGCTTTGGATGTAGGTTTTAGAGCAATGCTGTAATAGTTAGGACCTTATGATTCTTTTACATTTTTTTAATTTTTATTTTTTAGTTACCTCTTTTTTTCAGTTTTTTAAAAATATAAATAATTTATTCAGATTATATCTCAATTGTTGTTGCCTCAGTTTTTTATTTAAATAATTTATTCAGATTACATCTCAATTGTTGTCGCCTCACTTATATCTTCCCGTTCCCCCTCCCTCTCTTTTTCACCCCATTCCCCTCCCCTAGGCTTGTGACAGAAGGGGACCTCCTCCACTACTATATGATCACAGCCTATCAGGACTCATCTGGGTAGCTTGCTTCCCCTTCCTCTGAGTGCCATCGGCCTCCCTACCAAGGGAAAGTGGTTAAATATGGGCACCAGAGTTCATGTCAGAGTCAGTCCCCACTTTCCACACAACTGTGGGGGAATGTGCTGTCCATTGGCTACCTCTGAACAGGGGGTCTAGGTTAACTCATGCATTGTCCTTGGTTGGTACAGTACTTTGTGTACACTCCCCTGAGTCTAGATCCGCCAGCCTTGATGGTCTTCTTGTAGGGTTCCAGGACCCACTGGGTCCTTCTATTTCCCCATTCTCCCATACCTCTCTCACCTGGAGTCTCAATAGCAAATCCCAGTATCTCTCCCAACCCCCTGCTGACTGAAGACTGGCTTTCATATTTCATATTTCATATTCAGAGATGGACTTTTACCATGGGGGACCAGCAGCAGCATTCCATAGTTTAGATCTTCAATGTCACCCCAAAACCTCAAGTGATAAATCTTAACCTCTACTTCCCCACTATTTGGAAGTGATGACTTTAAGATATGGGACCTAGAAGGTGACCTTCAGCTTTTCAGCATCATGCCTTCATAGGGAAAGCTGCACCACAGAGCTTTTACCTTTTCTCTTCCTAGCCATGAGGTGAGCAGTTTTGTGCTTCCATTTGCTTCCACAGTGGTGTGCTGCCTTGCCTCTGGCTTAAATAATCAGGGCCAAAACTTTAGCTCAAAAGAGCACCTATCTTTACCAATTGAGCATCTCAAATATTTTGAGACAGTAGGAAGAAGATAATTGACACTGTTGGAAAAGCCTATACTGGTGTGTACCAATGAGTGAGGTGTGGAGTCCTGGTAATTTATGCTCAATGATATGCTTTCTCTCATCCATCAACAACATTTCTAGCTCTTGAAGGCAAGTCTTTTAAGAGTTAAACCAGTGAGAAGTGTTAAACAAAATGTTGAGCTTGGTGCACATTTCCTGCAAGGAACACACTTCTGGGAGAGCTTTATATACAGTTTGATTGTGCAGCTTAGATTTCAAGTAAAGGGGGAGATGTGTTGAGTGGGTCATAAGTTATTATAGGTCAGAGCTGGAAGATGAAGACAGCTTTCCTGGTAGACAGGAAGTCGGAGTTGGTGCATTGGTTCACAGTCAAGTTTGCCTTTGCATACTGAGTGCTGTAATAGATAGTATCCTAAGTAAGTACTATATCTCTTGCTCCAAGATTGTGTTAGCATAACTTTTCATTGCTGTGACAGACATCTGAGGAAAACAGTTTAAAGGGGGTGAAATGTGTTTGCCTCAGGCTCCATAAATTTCAGTCTGTGCTTTGCTGGGTCGATGACCTTGGCCTGGAGCATGGGAAGGGAGGCAGAGGATGACATCCTTTAAGAATCCTGCCCAGTAACCTGCTCTCTACCCTCCATGCTTCTACTCTGTATTAATTGAGATACGGTAACTAGGATTGCAACTCAGGCCACGATTTCAGAGGTTTAGGCTCATGGTGTGTGTGTGTGTGTGTGTGTGTGTGTGTGTGTGTGTGTGTTGATCTTACGCAGCCAGCAAGGCTAGGTCTCTGTCAAAGGAAATACTGACAAGCTGAGTAGGGAGATCTGGGGACTTGAGACTTTTGAGCTCAAGCATAATACAAACAAAGTAGTTCTCATTTCTTTTATTAAACCAAGCAAAACTGGAAGCGACGTTTATAGTTATCTTACAAATACAAGTACAGAGAGGGAGTACACCTGGTGCTATGTCTTAGCATCTTTGTTCATGTGGAGGAGCCATGGATATTCCTCCTAGGCTTTCACCTTTACCACAAAGATATATGAACACCTCAGGACAATCCCTTCATGTCCTTGTTCTCAAGCGTACTCACTGATAACAGTTTATGCATTTCTTTCTAGAAGCACACTTTATGGGAAGAATATTTTGCACTCTGCCCCATCCGTAGTTCATAGCAAGTTCACAGCTTTTTTACATAGGCTCCTACATTTTTGCTTGTTCCACTGTGGTAGGCTTCTGATAAGACAGGGAATTGGTGCAGGAGCACACTCAGGAGGAGGCTACCTACTCCATGGCAGCCAGGAACCAGCAAAACACTACAGTTAGGACCCAGGACTAGATATGGTCTTTAAAGACATGCCCAGTGAACTACTTTCTCAATCTAGGCCCTACCTCCAAGTTTCCATTACTTCATTAATCTTGACTCCATCAATGAAATAAAGCATTGATTGTCCAGAACCCCCACCATCTAAACTACTTTTCTCTAGAGAAGTATAGAAACACTCACAGGTGTGTTTTACTAATCTTTTAGGTATCTTTCAATCTTATCATTATTGACAATATTAACCATTACAAATCTAACTCTTGCCAATGTGACATCTAACAGTGATTTAATCCAAATTAAACCAATGATAAGGCCATAATTCAGTATAGCATGACTACAAAAAGACACCATATTTCCCTCTAAAGTCTTAATTCTAACACTATTCCAAAGTCCAATCTCAAAATCTCCTCTTGAAATTCAAGATAAAACCTTAGCTGTAAACCCTTATAAATTAAGAAATAAAAGTCTGGGACCAATGAGAGAGCTCAGTGAGTAAAGACATCCATTGCATAAGTCTAGAAACCTAAGTTTGATTCCTGGAACCCATATAAAGGTGGAAGGAGAGAAGTAACTCTACAGATTTGCCCTCTGACTTCCGTATATGTGCCATAGCATGTAAATCCTCCATATCCTTCACAGGCATAACATAAGCCATGTACTTGCAATATACAGTCTCAGACAGAGGACACATTTCAGCCTAAAGGGAAGAAATATGAGAAAAGATGGAGAATCATATCAAAGCAAGACCAAAATCCAGATGGGAAAACTTTAAATTCTGTAGATCCTTCCCTGGCATCTGGGGCATGTTTTGAGTTTCAAAGTGCTTTGGTGCCCCTCCATACTGTTGATTTCATAGTTCCAGACCACATGTCTTCTTTCTTGGAGAGTCTCATAGCTACCTACAGCTTTCCACTGCAACATTCCATTTCCTGATATCACCAAGCGTTACTCCAATAGCTTCATATATGGTCCTCTTAGGAGCTCCCCATGGGACTTCTGATTCTTGTTAGCAGGCTTTCCAGGTTTTCCTTTGAAATCTGGATAAGGCCTTCATAAACCCTATTTTTTTTTTATATTCTTCAGGTATGTAAAACCAGTGCCACGTGGATGATGTCGGTATCTGTTGCAAGTTTGAGCAATAAAAAGACCCCCTCAGACCATGGTTTTTGTAGCCTCTGAATGCCTGGGTGGCTAAATTGGGAAAACACTTCACTGAATGATCTGATGCAAGCAGGATGCTAGTGGTCCTTTCATCAACAGAAAATCTTATTTAATAAGTTTATACATTTATACCCATGCCCTTGAGATGGCTAGGCTCTTATGATTCCTGAAGTGTCCTGAAAGCCTGCCATCTATTGTTGCAATGCTAAATCCTTGCCTTCTTTTAATGGTATCAATCTCTCCATCAACTGTGACCTCTTTGCTCTCATCTCTGAGCTTGTTCCTTTTCTGGCCAAGATTTTGAAGTCTTCTCACTCTGCTTTTTGCTTACTGTTCTCATTGTAAATCCTGCTAAAAGCATGTAGCAGGTACAGTCACAGTGATGACTCCTACCCGGTACCAATCCTCTGTTAAATTTTTCATCGCTGTGACTAGCAATGGAAGGTTTATTTTGAATCTTTATGGTTTCAGAGGTTTTAGCCCATGGTTGGGTGAAGATATTGCTTTGGCCCTGAAGCAAGGTGCAAAATCAAGGTGCTGGGACCTGTTTATCTTGTGGTGGACAGGAAGCAAGCAGAGAAATGTAGGAGGGACCAATGTCCCAAAATATGCTTTTTTCTGCAGTTGCTCAGTTCTTCTAGCAAGGCCCTACCTTTCTATTAACTCACAATAATGTACTCAAATTATGAGTATCTAGTTCAAACCATTCATTAGGTTAGAGTTCTCATGAACTAATTGCTTCTGGAAGCACCCTAACTAATACATTCAAAAATATACTTTACTAGGACCTCTAAGGCATCTCTCAACACAATCAAGATAAAGTTTACCATTACACAAAGATTTAGATAAAATTATATAGAGGAATTTTAATCTAGCAAAAAGGCTACTCTGGCAAGGGTTCATATACAAAGACCTAGGTCTGGGTGGTCCAGCTAAAATACAGTCATGCTCTCAGTATGCACCCATGCAACACACACACACATTTAATCCCATGCAATAACATCTAATTGAGGGGCAGACAAAGTGATGAATCAGGGAAAGATGAGAGAATAAGAGGTGGGGGGCAGTTGGGAGGGAGTGTGAGTTGGGTTCTGTGTAGTTCAGTTGAATGCAGTTGAGTTCATGCAGTCAGTGCAGTTCAGTTCATGGAGTTTATAGGCAGTTTTTCTAAGAAGAGTAATTTATCTAGAAGCCAAGAGAGGCCAGATTTGATCAGTCCGCGTGTAGAGACGTTTGAGCCAGAACCAGCAAGCTAGAGTTCAGAAAGAGGTAGAAAGGGTGAGCTTATTCACTAATAAATATTGGAGACTGAAAACACTCTAGGCCCAAATTAGCAGATGGAGGTTGGAAGATGAAGCCTTTAAGGTTTGGGTATACAGAACTCTAGGTTGTACAGAAGCTAGAAGATTCCAGGCTTAGGCCTAGGGATGGATAGGACAGAGATAGAAATGTTCTGGGTTCAGCACAAGCCATGCATTTATTAAGATTGAGTACGGCTTTCATCTCATGCCCTCATCTGAGGAAATAAAAGCAACATTTACAAAATTTTATTTTAAATAATATCCATCTGTCAAATAAAATTGTATTGTAAGGGATGAAATAGCATCAACAATATTTCATTTTTCTCAAGTGTACAGATGATAGCAAGTTAAACAAAAATGGGTCAGACACTCATTCTCAGACTTCATTGGGTGAGAAATTGAGAGAGTGCATCTTTAGCTGACCAGGTTACTTTCCAGTATAACTCCTCAGATGAGGCATGCTTTCCTGGAGGTTCTATAGGTCTATCAGGAGAAGAATGGGGAGGCAGGGAAATGTTCCTACTGAAAGTAAGACAGGACCCATTAGAGGATATAAGATACTTGTTTTTTTAGCTGGTGTCCATTACCACATTTCCTGAGCACAGAGGATACATTGTATGTGCCAGGCTGTTTAATTACAGTTATCCAGCTTACATGTTAGGGAGGGATCAGTCTGTACAGACACCAACACAGTTTCAGATGGCCACGAGAGCTATGAGTGTAGGAAGGGTTAAATGGTTAACTTGAATGTGGGGTGCTCTCTTTCAGTCTGGGTAGTCAAGGAAGGGTCTTCTAGATCAACTTTTGAGTTTAAAGTAAAAAAAGTTAAAAAGTTAAAAGTTAAAAGTTAAAAGCCAATTGGCAAGTTTTGAGGAGAGAGTGTTCTAAGTAGAGAGAGGGCAATTGATGATTCTGTATGGGAGCATGCTGAGTCTATCTGAGGACAGCAGGACAGTCCCTGTGTCTAAAGCTGGGAAGAGATGGTGTCGAGGAGTGAGGCAGCATGCATCACATGGTGGAATTCTGAAGCGTCATATAGTTTAATATTATATAGTTTATATCTGGTGCCAGGCATCTCTTAGATGGAAAGAGTGAGATCAGGGTCTGTTTGCAGGAAAGCCAAGATTATTTACTGATGAATTAAGAGAGTGGAAGGAATTTTAGGAGGACAGGGATCCCATAGGCCTTCTGTTTTGACTGACCAAGATGGAGGAGATTGGAACCAGCTTTGGCAGAATGCATTGGGCTTCTTTTTCTTCTTGGAAGGGTTAACTTTGCAGCAATGTCAGATATATATGGTGATTTTGACAATTCACTTGGATATGGGAATTTAGGGCTTCATCAGCATCTATAGCTGGAAGAATCCACTTAGGAGTCATCAACATAGCTAATACCAGGATACTCACTTCATTATACATCTTACATCCTATCATGTACATTAGAAAATAGGTGAAATTCAGTAATTCTATTATACTATTTTAGAAATTGTATGTCAGTGCTGGTGAGGATGTGGAGCAAAGGGAATACTCCTCTATTGCTGGTAGCAGTGTAAACTGGTGCAGCCACTGTGGAAATCGATATAGAGATTCCTCAGAAAATTGGGAATTGATCTACTGCAAGACCCAGCTATACCATTGCTGGGCATTATACCCAAAGGACTCTCCATCCTACCACAAGGACATTTCAACTATGCTCCATAGAAGCTTTATTCATTAACAGCCAGAAACTGAAAACAACTTAGCTGTCACTCAACTGAAGACTGGATAAAGAAAATGTGATACATTTACACAATAGAGTATTGCTCAGCAATTAAAAAAAAATAACAACGTGAAATTGTCAGGCAAATGAATATAACTGGAAAAGAACTATTCTGAGTGAGGTAATCCAGACCCAGAAAGACACGCATGGTACGTACTCACTTATACGTGGATATTAGCTGTTAAGTAAAGGATAATCATTCTACAAACTTGTACAGCCACTGTGGAAAGCCACTACAGACACAGAGAGGCTAATTAACAAAGAGGGCTTAAAGTGGGGTGGGAGGACACATGAATCTCACTGAGGAATGGAAATGAAATAGGTTTTGTTGGTAGACTAGGGACAGGCAGGAATGGGAACTGGAGGACCCAGGCAGGGGTGGGGGAAGGGGACTGGAGAGGGACAGGGAGAGGGAGGGAGGGAGAGGGAGAAAGAGAAGAGAATGGGGAGAGACAACTGGAACTTGGGGGGCAGTATGAAAACCTAGTATAGTAGAAACTTCCTGGAATCTGTGAAGATGACCCTAGAGAAGACTCTGAGTAATGGGAGATACAGAACTGGAACCTCCATCTTCTGTAACTAGGCTAGGTTTCCAGTGGGAGGCCTGGGACACCAAGCCAGCCATAAAAACCTTTGACCTACAATGTATCCTCCCTGAAAGATGTGGTGGGGTAATGGTAGCCCAGAACTTTTGGGAGTGGCTGGTACCCATGCCCAACACACTACCTGCATGGCCAGGAATCTGAGGCTGGATGTACCAGAGACCTAGGATAGAACCAAACACAACTGGGAAAAAAGTCAATGAAATGATTCCTAATGATATTCTGCTAGGCTCATAGATCAGTGCCTAGCCCAACCGTCATTAGACAGGCTTCATCCAGCAGGTAATAGGAGCAGAAGCAGAGACCTACAGCCAACTATGAGGTGGAGTTTGGGGAATCCTGTGGAAGAAAGGCAGGAAGGATTGTAAGAGTAAGAGGGGTCAAAGATACCACAAGAAACCCACAGAATCAATTAAATAGGACTCATAAGGACTTATAGAGACTGAAGTGACAACCGAGGAGTCTGCACAGGTCTGTGTTAGGTCCTTTGTGTGTGTGTGTGTGTGTGTGTGTGTGTGTGTGTGTGTGTGTGTGTGTGTGTATATGTATATATATATTGGTTGTGTAGGTTGGCGTCTTGTGGGATTCCTAACAGTGAGATACAACAGGGGTTGTATCTGATTCTTTTGCCTGTTTGGGGGACCCTTTTTCTTCCATTGGGTTGCCTTGTCCAGCTTTGACACAGGGTTTTGCCCAGTCTTATTGAATGTGTTATGCTGGATTCCAAGATGGCGTCGACCAGTAGGCACCATAGCTGATCTACTCTGAGGAGACCAGGGACGTGAATGGAGCCACAGACATCTAGATTTTGAGAACTGTAGGTGAGTGGGGCCCCAAACTCCGCAGACCACCAGTGGGTCTAACACCGGGACAAGCAACAGCCCAGAGGTGCTAAATGCACTCCCCAAACTCTGAAACGGAATCTACAACCAAGCTGCAGCTGGCACATAAAACCCAAACTTGCCATTTGAGGAGTGGATTTTCCAGAGCTCCCAGCCTGAGGAATCTCAGCGAATAGGGTGAAACTACCATTGAACCTCTCCATCCACACCACGCCAAACTGCGGAGGTCACCTGCCTAGCCCGGGTGGAAACACAGGTGGCAGGTCTCACCAAAAACAGCTAGAGCTGGTGTGTAGTTCACGGACCACGTCCTGGGCCCAATCTGAAGCCAGACACAAAGGGTTGACCCTACAAACAGGGGCAGTTAGAAACCAGCGTGGACTGTTCCCACAGCCCAGTGGGACCGCCCACATTATCGGGAGCCATGGGTCTTGCTTGCAGGGTCTAACTGCTGTCCTGGGAGCATTCAGGCTTTCACTGGTGGAAAGAGAAGATACAGGAGATTCCCGCCAGTGGTCTGAATCGCCATTGTCGCCAGCTGCCTGCCTAGGCTGCCGGCATGGACCCGGCACTCCCCAAACAACAGAACCTAGCTGGATCCATTCTTGTGGGTGCTACAGGACCTCCCATGATATAGGGAGCCGTGGGTAGGGAGCCGTGGGTCATGATTGCAGGGTCTAACTGCTGACCTAAAGTGACCTGGGAGCATTCTGGCTTTCACTGGTGGAAAGAGAAGATACAGGGGATTCCCGCCAGCGGTCTGAATCGCCATTGTTGCCAGCTGCCTGCCCGGGCTGCTGGCACTGACCTGGCACATGCCAAGCAACAGAACCTAGCTGGGTCCATTCTTGTGGGCGCAACAGGACCTCCCACGATATAGGGAGCTGTGGGTCATGCTTTCAGGGTATAACTACTGATCTAAAGCAATCTGGGAGCATCCTGGCTTACAGGGGGATGGAAATTGCTGCCTCCTTGGATAGTCAGTGGCCTGAAACTATACTGTCTCAGGCCCACCAGGCACTGATCCTGTAATCTCCAACAGGCAGATCCTAGCTGGGTCAGATCCTGCAGACTCAGCAAGAACTCCCAAATTCATGGGAGAGGCTGGACGCTCCTACAGAGTATAGAGGCAGAGCTAAAAGACAGCTACAACCCAGAAGATCTGATCCACCTGGAGTCTTGGATACAAAGCAACAGGAAGGACAAGCAACTGGGATCAACCTACACAACCAGAGAGCTTGTGTGCTGTCCTTACTCTAGATCCCAAAACTGCTGATCTGAATTACAGCAGTAAGGTGAAAAGGCCCAAACAGAAACCTACTTTGCATGACTCAGCCTGGAGCCTAAGGTGTTGAGAAAAATCTCCAGGAGTAGAATCTGAATCACCTGCCTGGTCCAGGGAAATACCCCCTGATCCCCACAGGCAAGGGCACCCTACCTATAGTCAGGCATCAACTATCCACTCCCAAACAGGGAAGGTCAATACAAACCACCTTCCAATATCAGAGTCACCAAAATGACAAGAGGACAACGAAAGAACATTAACAAAAACCAAAACAGGATGGCATCTCCAGATCCCAGCAATCCCAATGAAAACAACCTGGAGAACCCAAAAACAATGGATATACAAGAAAACGACCTCAAATCCTTAGTAAGTAAGATGTTAATGGAAGAAACAAATAAAATCTGTAAACAAATGCAGGAGGAGGGAAACAAGAGGGCTGAAGACTTAAAAGAGTCATACAAAGAGGCATTTGAAGAATTTCAGAAAAATACAAATAACCAGATGAAGGAAATCATTAAAACAGTTCAAGACCTGAAGATAAAAATAGAAGCTATCATAAAGGACCACATGGAAGAAAAACGTACTCGAGAAGCATCAGAAAAGAAAGCAAGCATCTCAGAGGTGGCCTTATCTAACAGATTGCAAGAAATGGAAGAACGAATATTGGGACTTGAAGATACAATTGCAGAACTGGAAACAACCATCAAGGGAAATTCTAAATCTGAAAAGTACCTGACACAGAACATTCAAGAAATCAAGGACACCATGAAAAGACGAAACATGAGAATAATAGGGATAGAGGAAAGAGAAGGCAACCGACTCCACAGTCCAGAAAATATCTTTAATAGAGTAATAGAAGAAAATTTCCCCAATTTGGAGAAGGAGATGCATATGAGCATATAAGAGGCATACAGAACACCTAATAGAATAGACCTGAAAAGAAAATCTTTCTGCCACATAATAATAACAACACAAAATATACAGAACAAAGAAAAAATATTAAAAGTGGCAAGAGAAAAAGGCCAAGTAACATATGAAGGCAAACCTATCAGAATTACTCCTGACTTCTCAGCAGAGACCATGAAAGCCAGAAGGGCCTGGACAGAGGTTCTGCAATCCCTAAGCGAACACAGATACCAGGCAAGATTACTACACCCAGTGAAATTATCAATAACCATTGACGGAGAAAACAAGATATTCCATGACAAAAACAAATTCAAACAGTACCTAGTCACAAATCCGGCTTTACAGAAGTTACTACAAGGAAAACTCCACCCCAACTGGTCAAACTACAACCAAAGCTACATAGGAAATGGGTAACTATACCATCACAAAGTCACAACCTCACAAAATCTTGACTGTTACAAATACCAAAAATGAAGGGACTTAGCAATCACTGGTCATTTATATCTCTCAACGTCAATGGTCTCAATTCTCCAATAAAAAGACACAGACTAACTGAGTGGATGCATAAACATGACCCAACATTCTTCTGCATTCAAGAAACACATCTCAACCACAAGGACAGACATTGCCTCAGAGTAAAAGGTTGGGGAAAAATATTCCAAGCAAATGATCACAAGAAACAAGCTGGGGTAGCTATTCGATTATCTAATAAAATAGACTTTCAACCAAAATTAATCAAAAGGGATGAGGACGGATACTTCGTACTTGTCAAAGGTAAAGTCAATCAAGAAAATATCACAATTTTGAACATCCTAATACAAGGGCTCCCACATTTGTAAAAGAGTTATTAACAAAGCTTGCCCTACTCATCGATACCCACACATTAATAGTGGGAGACTTCAACACCCTACTTTCACTCAAGGATAGGTCCTTGAATAAAAAACTAATCCGGGAAATAACTTCATTAACCAATGTCATGAATCATATGGATCTAACAGATATCTACAGAACTTCCCACCCAAACGCAAAGGATTATACCTTTTTCTCAGCACCCCATGGAACGTTCTCTAAAATTGATCACATAGTTGGTCATGACGCAAACCTCAACAGATACAAGAAGATTGAAATAATACCTTGTATCTTATCAGATCACCATAGTCTAAGGCTGGACTTCAACAACAACAGAAATAACAAAAAGCATACTAACAGGGGGAAACTAAACAACTTTCTACTTAATGACACATGGGTCATGGAAGAAATAAGGGAAGAAATAAAAGACTTTCTGAAATTCAATGAACATGATGGAACAACATACCCAAATTTGTGGCACACATTGAAAACAGTGCTACGAGGAAAATTCATAGCACTAAGTGCCTTTAAAAAGAAAATGGAAAAATCCCACATAAACAACTTAACAACACATCTGGAAGCTTTAGTAAAAAAAGAAGCAGAAACACCCAAGAGGAGTAGATGCCTAGAAATAATCAGACTCAGGGCTGAAATCAATAAATTAGAAACAAAGAGAACAATCCAAAGAATCAACAAAACCAAGAGCTGGTTCTTTGAGAAAATTAACAAGATAGACAAACCGTTAGCCAATCTAACTAAAAGACAGAGAAACACTATCCAAATTAACAAAATAAGAAATGAAAAAGGAGACATAACAACAGACACTGAAGAAATACAAAGAATCATAAGAACCTACTTTAAAGGCATTTATGCCACAAAATTTGAAAATGTAAAGGAAATGGACAATTTTCTCGACTGATTCCATTTGCCAAAATTGAGTCAAGACCAGATAAACAAATTAAATAGCCCTATTTCGCCTATAGAAATAGAAGCAACCATTGATAGTCTCCCAACCAAAAAGAGCCCAGGGCCAGATGGTTTTAGCACAGAATTCTACCAGTCCTTCAAAGAGGAGCTAATACCGATACTATTCAAGCTATTCCAAAAGATAGAAATGGATGGAATATTACCAAATTCATTCTATGAGGCCACAGTCACATTGATACCTAAACCCCACAAAGACCCAACAAAAAAAAAGAGAATTTCAGACCAATTTCTCTTATGAACATTGATGCAAAAATACTCAACAAAATACTAATAAAGTGAATACAACAGCATATCAAAGACATCATTCACCATGACCAAGTAGGCTTCATTCCAGGCATGCAGGGATGGTTTAACATATGGAAATCCATCAATGTAATCTACCATATAAACAAACTGAAAGAGAAAAACCACATGATCATCTCTCTAGATGCAGAAAAAGCATTTGACAAAATCCAACATCCATTTATGTTTAAAGTTCTGGAGAGATCGGGAATACAAGGCACTTATCTAAACATAATAAAGGCTATATACAGCAAACCAATAGCCAACATTAAATTAAATGGAGAGATACTCAAGGAAATCCCTCTAAAATCCGGGACCAGACAAGGCTGCCCACTTTCCCCATATCTCTTCAATATAGTTCTTGAAGTTCTAGTCAGAGCAATAAGACATCAAAAGGAAATCAAGGGGATCCAAATGGGAAAGGAAGAAGTCAAATTATCCCTGTTTGCAGATGATATGATAGTGTATATAAGTGACTCCCAAAATTCCACCAGAGAACTCCTACAGCTGATAAACACCTTCAGCAAATTGGCAGGATACAAAATAAACTCAAAAGAGTCAGTAGCTTTCCTATATACAAATAATAAACAGGCAGAGGAAGAAATTAGGAAAATTACTCCCTTCACGATAGCCACAAGCAATATAAAATATCTAGGAATAACCCTAACTAAGCAAGTGAAGGACTTATTTGAAAAAAACTTTAAATCTCTGAAGAAAGAGATTGAAAATGACATCAGAAGATGGTGGGATCTACCTTGTTCGTGGATCGGGAGAATCAACATAGTAAAAATGGCCATCTTACCAAAAGCAATTTATAGATTCAATGCAATCCCGATCAGAATACCTACAAAATATTTTGAAGATATTGAAAGAACAATTCTCACCTTCATATGGAGAAACCAAAAGCCCAGAATAGCAAAAACAATCCCATACAATAAAAGATCCTCTGGAGGAATCTCCATACCTGATCTCAAGCTGTACTATAGAGCAACAGTAATTAAAACAGCATGGTACTGGCACAGCAATAGGCTAGTGGATCAATGGAATCGAACTGAAGACCCAGAGATGAATCCACACACATTTGGTCACTTGACCTTTGACAAAGAAGCCAAATCCATTCAATGGAAAAATGACAGCATCTTCAACAAATGGTGCTGATCTAACTGGATGTCTACATGCAGAAAAATGCAATTAGACCCCTATTTGTCACCATGCACAAAACTCAAGTCCAAGTGGATTAAAGACCTCAACCTAAAACCAGAGACATTAACCCAGTTAGAGGAAAAAATGGGGAAAAGTCTGGAACACATAGGCACAGGAGACAACTTCCTGAACAGAACACCAACAGCCCAGGCCTTAATGTCAACAATTAATAAATGGGACCTCATGAGGCTGAGAAGCTTCTGTAAGGCAGGTGACACTGTCAAGAGAACAAAGCGACAGCCTTCAGACTGGGAAAAGATCTTCACCAACCCTTCATCTGACAAAGGTCTAATATCCAAAATATATAAAGAACTCAAGAAATTAAACACCACCAAACCAAATAACCCAACAGAGAAATGGGGCTCAGAACTAAACAGAGAATTCTCAACAGAGGAATATCAAATGGCGGAGAAACACTTAAAGAAATGCTCGACCTCCTTAGTCATCAGAGAAGTACAAATCAAAACACTGAGATTCTATCTTACACCCATCAGAATGGCTAAGATCAATAACTCAACTGACACCACATGCTGGCAAGGATGTGGAGAGAGAGGAACACTCCTTTATTGCTGGTGAGAATGCAAACTAGTACAACCACTTTGGAAAGCTATCTGGTGCTTTCTCATAAAAATGGGGATAGGGCTTTCTCAAGACCCAGCTATTCCACTCCTTGGAATATACCCAGAGGATGCACTACCACACAACAGGGATATATGCTCAACCATATTCATAGCTGCCTTATTCATAATAGCCAGAACATGGAAACAGCCTACGTGTCCCTCAACTGAAGAATGGATAAAGAAACTGTGGTACATTTACACTATGGAATACTACTCAGCTATTAAAAACAAGGAATTCCTGAAATTTGTGGACAAATGGATTGAACTGGAAATTGTCATAATGAGTGAGTTCACTCAGAAGCAAAAAGAATCAAGTGGTATATATTCACTTATATCGAGACACTAGTCCAAGGGTTATGTCCCCATGAAAAACTTTACCTACCAGGAAAGTGGATCAGAGGGGAGGACATCCTATTAAGACTTTAGGTGTGAGAAGCCTGGGAGAATGAGGAAATAGAAGGATCCAGAGGGTCCTGGAAAACTACAGGCAGGTCTGGGCCCTGGGGTCCTCCTCAAACTATGGCACCAGCCAAGGAAAATATAGGCACTAAACTTCGAACCCCTATCCAGTCTAGCCGATGTACAGGACATTCTCCTCTGTTAAGTGGAGAGGGAGAGCTGACTTTCACACAAACTCTGGTGCCCCATATTGGACCATGTCCCTTGGATGGGGAGGCCTGGTGGCACTCAGAGGGAGGATAGCAGGCTACCAAGAAGAGACTTGATACCCTATGAGCATATACAGGGGGAGGAGGTCCCCCCTCAGTCACAGTCATAGGGGAGGGGAGTGGGGGGGGGAAGCAGGAGGTAGGGAGGAATGGGAGGATACAAGGGATGGGCTAACAATTGAGATGTAATATGAATAAATTAATAATAAAAAAAGAATGTGTTATGCCATGTTTAGTTGATATCCCTGGGAGACCTGCCCTTTTCTGAAGGGAAATGGAGAGGTAGATCTGGGGTCCAGGCAAGGTGGTGGTAGGGAGGGGAGGAGTAGAGGGAGGGGAAACTGTGGTCAGGATGTATTATATAAGAGAAGAATAAATGTTAAAAAAAAAAGAAGAAAAAGAAAAGAAATTGCCTGCCATTTATTCCTTTATTCTGTTAAAAAATAATGTTTATTTAAAAGTATTTTGTTATGTGCATATGTATGTGTATGTACACACACATACAAGGTCTTAGCTTTACCAGAGATTTACATAATTTTATTAAGAAATTTTCATATGACATTTTGCTGTTTTTCGCCATCTTAGATGTGAAATGAAATCAAGCAGCCACAGAAAGCTGTTGGAAAGCTCTGTGGGAAGCCCCTGATCAGGGTTGGAAGGGAACCTTTCATTAACAGCAGAAGAGAGTTGATGGACATGACTCCAACAACAGTAGGATTGTTACGTGTGAAATAAGAAAAATAAACTAGGGCTTGTTTATAGTATTACCCAGTTTGCCCCTCATTTGGGGAATTTCCTTTCTCAATGACTTTCTCCACGGTCTCCTCTGTCTGCCTGCCTGTCTGTCTCTCTGTGTCTCTGTGTCTCTGTCTGTCTGTCTGTCTGTCTCCCTCTCCCTACCCCCCTCTCTCTCACACACACACCACACACACACACCACACACACACACACATCACACACACACACACATACACACACACACCACACACACACCACACACACACCACACACACACACATACATACACCACACACACACACACACACACACACACACACACACACACACAGAATCTTTTCAGCTTTGTAGTTGACGATGTTTGTCTTTAGGTAGATGTACAATCCACCCAGAGACAACATTAGTACTGTAATCATTATTTTTCAGATAGAGATAAAGATAATACAAAAAAATCTTAATAGTTACAGACTTTTATATTTTCTCTGTGTATAAAACTGTAGGATGCCATCAAAGATGTCTAGAGCTTATTTCAAATCACATTAGAAGCATCTAACTCTAATGTAGCTTTCTGCTTTTGAAAAAGATAATTAGGCTTATAACAATGAATCAAACCGAACTGTCTACAGGGAACTCATCCAATTGTAACGTTTGATTTATTTACTTTAATCCTAACAATAACAAGTTATTATAATACTAAATAGCTTTTAGTTCCTAACATTTTCAACCTTTTTGACAATGCTTTCTGTGTATTATTTGATCTATTCCAGATGTTAGTATTTGAATAGTTGTATAATGACACATCTGATTATCCCTTCCATCACCATGCAGCTATGTTTTAAATTTTTGGCAATTCATACATATTTCCAATATATTGCAATCATATTCAGCCTGTGCTATCCTTATCCCATCCACTCTTACTGACTCCTTTCTTCACAACTCTTTCTCTCTGTACTTTTCTTTCTTTCCTTTTTTCACTCATTGAGTTTAATTAGGGTTGCCTGCATTACCATGGCTACGTGCTTTCCCTAGAGCTTGGCCAACATTTCCTTAAGGATTTGGTATCTGGTGTAACTACCTACCTATATACAAGGGCACTGAGCTCATGTTGAACTTTGTCCAGATTTGTTTAATATTTCAGAAGGATTGCATTGTCTGTGGCCTGTTCAAAACTGATAATGCTGATAAGCAATGGGTAGCGGGAGAAGTGCATGCACACCTCAACCTGTGATGCTTCCCAATTCAGAAAATTCTAGGACAGCACCACCTTGAAGGTTAGTTTAGCCTGACCCAAAGCTCTTTGGACAGAGACGGTGTTGGATACTGGAAACACCAAGGAAGGAGTGAGGAAGTAGCAAAATGAGAAAGCTGCAGGCAGGCTGTGGTGAGGCCCAATGCTGCCTGAGGGGAGATGACAAAGGAGAGAGGAAAGTCAGAGCAGCTCTCAGGTCTGGGAGCTGGGCTTGGGGCTCCCTGTTCTTCCTGTGTGCTCCAGAACCAGAGAAGGTCCTGAAATCAGCCTGCCGCTTCTTTCTCCTTCCCCAGTTTCTCCCTTGCATTTATGCAGGGATTCTGCATGTGCGTGAGCTTGGTGGTTCTGTGTATGTGGCTGGCGATATAGACTTGTGAGTCCTATAAATCAAAAGCTGAGCACCAAGTCAGCAGGGTTTGGAAGCTCTTCAGCTCAGTTTCTCTCCAATTTTCTTAACTCTCATTCCTTTGTTTCTTCAACGGAGCTGGTGTCCCTTATTGTCACAAAACAGCTTCATACATCCTGGCACTGTCTACAGATTGTATTATCCAAGGGAAAGAGGGATTTTTATTTGTTTGTTTCCACTTCGTACTCCTTTCTTGGGGCAATCACTATGATGGAGCAATGTTGTGTGCTGATTGGCTTCTGTCTTGACCTCCACCCCCTCCCCCCCCCGGCCCCCCCAGTGCCATTGTAGAATGGGAGATGGTGCTTCTAAGGAGAATACTCTGTAGAGATCAACAGCTTCCCAGGAAAAGGGGCATTGGAGCCAACTGATGATTTACATATATGTAAATCAAGCCACTCTCTAACAGCGCTTGCCTCAATGGCTCCAATTATCTTTCCCAAATTTCAGAGAAGGTTGCTGTGATGCCTGCTGGGGTTGATTTGATTTGGTGGGTTTTAACATAGAAAGGTGACAGCCCAAGAGTGGAAGTGGGATCTAATCTTTTCAAGCTCCTACAGATCCGAGCCTTTTGGAATAGTATTCTGAGGATGCAGGTTTTGACATTTCACAGTAGTTCAGGAGTAAGTTTAATTAACACTAATCAGTAAGAGGGTGTTAATATTAGCAGTCTAAAATTAACCAGCCAGAATCCTAAAAGTCAAAGATTTATTGTCAGCTGTGTTCAAGATGAAAGTGAAAAGCCATTCCTGTTCTGCTTCCCCCAGCGGAATGTCTGTGAAGTCTGGTTGGCCCTGAAGTCTTTCTTTTTCCATTTCATCTTCAGGAGGCACTTCTTACTGCCTTCCTGCTACATAATCTCAGTTTTCCCATATGTAATGCAAGACCTTTGGATGCTTGGGTACCAGATCCTAGTAAGCATCACTAGTTCAAGATATCAGAGGTTCTGTAGATACAATACAGGGGAAATTCCTTTATTTGTAGCCCACAACATGAAATGGAAAGGAAGGCAGACTCCTCATAGTAAAAGTCAGAACCTTCAGCTCCCTTCCTTGCCTCCCATGGCCCCACAATGCACACTTCTTTGTTTTGTAACACACTGTTGGATTTGAGCAGGGATGAACAGCCACCAGCTAAGGGAGTCTTGTTCAGGAAGGGTACCACTTTAGAAAAACTCTGCCAGAACACTGTTCTCCAGCTGAGGCTGCTCAGGATTCTGTAGACAGCACACCAGCACATTTAAACTGGTCTCTGCCCGAGCCATCAAGGACTTCCAGCTCCAGGTGACCAGATCCACCTCATTTCTGGTTTTGCACTTTAGCTCCTGGCATCAGCGTTTCTCTTACTAGCTTTAAAACTGCAGGCAAATGAGTTCATCTTTCTGTTCCTCTTGTCCAGGACAGACAATGCTGTCTGAGCATTGAGACAGCATCATTAGAGCAGCATCAAGCACAAAGGCTTTCTTCTAGTATTACAAAGTTTTGAGATGGCAGAGAATTATTGTTTAATCTCTCAAACACACAAACTGGGCCGGAGCCTTTCAACCATACGGTCCTGGACTATGCCTTCCGTTCCTTTGTTATAACAGGAATCTATATTGTAAAAAGTGATGGGGTTTGATCAAGCTCAAAAATGAAGGACTCAGATGTTCTACTGTGTAAAATTAGATACTGGGCTTGGGCGGGGGCAGGGGGGCTATGTAAGCCTTTTGGCCGTTATCCTGTGGGTAGGATGGGGATAGTCTATGATCACAGAGATTCCCTCCTTATCATTTGCACAAGATCTGTGATTTTACTTGCTTTAACAAATAGGAGGGAAAGATCACCTACTGTGGCATGCATATAGCTGCTAGAGATCAGGAGAAATGACTTTTGATGCACCACACAAGGGGATGTCTATGTCCTTTTTGAGAACAATTTAAAGCCTTTTTGTGGTTGCCCAGGGAAAACTTTTTAAAATCCTCTGCTAATAAATAGCATTTATCAGCTGCTATAACTTCATTACCTGTCAAGGATGGATGGAGAAAGGGAAGCCAACCCCTCCCCCACAATATCTACAGATCACAGAGGCTGGCTCTGATGCTTGTTCCAAAGCTCCAGTCAAAGAAGGGGATGCACTCAGCTGGAAATAGAGAGGTCCCCCCTTGTTGTTCTGAAAGGAGAGCATTAAGAAGGACTGTGTAATTTCTGTAATCCCCAACTTCTCAGTGGACACAGCATGGAGCAGGCAGGGCAGAAGGAATCCTAGAAAATGATGTCTTTGTGGCTGCAATATATGGTTTCATCCCCTTCATACATCCCTGGTTCTGTTTTCATAAAGATTATGTTTTACCCGTTCTCATTTCTGTTAGATTATTTAAGGGCAGCTGTAGAGAGACACTGAAGGCAAAAAGAAAGAGAGGCTTGGTCTGAT
This sequence comes from Acomys minous, assembly GCF_964271855.1. NCBI lineage: Eukaryota > Metazoa > Chordata > Mammalia > Rodentia > Muridae > Acomys > Acomys minous. The sequence goes on along the minus strand of NC_140483.1, from coordinate 108,336,008 downwards.
GTTAGGCGGGACCATGTTTATTCACTGCAAGGGAGCACTTTTGCCACCCACATGTGCATATGGCCAAAATGCCTATAAGGGAGATAGAACACGGCCCCTTATAGGGGGCGGAAACTTCGGCAGTCCTCAAGGGAAGCTGGGAAATATAGTCTTTCAGTAGAAATCTATCATTCCTAACTCTGAGAGGATATAAAAACAATGCAGGGCAGGATGGTTTATATAGCTGTTGTCTTCTGAGCAAGGTCTTACTTGGAAGAGGCAGTTATGGGTTCACTGATGAGGGAGGGTGGGCGTACGTGTGGAGGGAGGTCTTGCCCTCCTGAGTTCCTGAAGAGACTTGAAAAATAATTATTAGAGGACTTTAAGCAGGAGATTTGGTTATAGGATAGAACTGAGAGATTTTCTGGGAAGGTTGAGGGATAGGGAGAAGCAGAGGCTGAGAAATGGTGTGAACCTGAAGAGGAAGTGGGCAGAGAGCTAATTCAGGATGACAGTGACTGGTGCCATCTCTAGGGCTGTTGCGCTAACATGAGCCAGCAGAAAGTAGAAGGGACCTATGAAGCATCAAAGGAAGGGAACAGGAACAAATAGAGGATGAGTGTAAAGACTTGTATCTGGCCCAGGGTGATTGTTTTAGCCAGTTTCACTTAAAAGTACTTAAAAGGCCTCTTTGCAGATGTATTAAGAACAAATGGAGTTATTGTAGGGAAAACTATTGGGAGAGCTTGTGTGGAACATTTGTGTGTGTGTGTGTGTGTGTGTGTGTGTGTGTGTGTGTGTGTGTAGGGGTGAAGTTCAGCATGTAAAACATTTCAAAGACGTGGTTAAAAACATAGGTATGAGGATGATAAGGAGAGAAGAGTGATCAAGGGGAGGAACAAGAGGAAATTTTTATCTGGTCTTTGTGCCGTTAGGCTCCATTTCAAACCACTTAGGATTTGTTGGCATAGAATCCGTAGGAGCCATCAGATTCAGTCCTTTTTAGAGTACTGCAGCAGTCAAGCTGGCCCTGAAGGATGTTAAGCTGCACTGAACCACTGAGACAGAGAGATGAATTGATGTAAAGAAAGCTTCGGTCCATTTGTTTATGTTCTGAGTCCCACAATCAATGTCCAGAGTGGCCCAAGGAGGGATGAGCTGGATGGCCCATGGCCATTTGTCTCCTTTGAGAGGTCACCTGAATTCCTTTCAGAGACTTGAGAGGGTCACTCTCTCAGTAACTGCTTCAAGGCTGACATAAAGGCAATGAAAAAAGCAGCAGTTAAGAGTGCCTCAGAAGACGGCCCATTCAAAGGGCCATGACAAAATTTAACAGTTGGCAAAGATCATGAACATAAGTCAGGAGGTAAAAACTGTACCACTTTAAGGGAAACATTAAGAGACAAAGCTATGCAATGAAAACTTTTATATCAAGATTAACATGAGTTACATACAGTTGTACAAATGGTAGGACTGTGCCGCACAGGCCTGTAGAAGAACAAGGTAACTGTAATTCGCTGTTTGTTACATTGGCCTCCTGCATAAGAAACAAGCTTCTGGAAGCTGTGTAAGAGAAGTCAGCAACCAAGGAAAGATTCTAAATAGAAAATGTCTAAGTGTCTTTGCTTCCGAGTATGATAGACTTTGTTTATTTGCTTTAAATATTAACAATCCCAGCTATTATTTAATGAACAAAACCAGATTATCTCAAGGAAAAAAATCTGGATACAAGCAATCTGATAGGGTGAAATTTGAAAAATTGGGACTATTACTTTAAATGGCCATTTAAGTATCTGAAATCATAACTTTTTGTTATTTTTTTTGTTGACATCAAGTTATTGTATTACATTTCAGGACTATACAGTAAATATATTTTATATTGACAGGCTGTAGAAAGAGATAATTTAACTCTAAGTTATATTTCCCCCAAAAGAAATGATTTAAAAATTTTAATGTAGGCCGGGCATGTTGGTGTATGTCTTTAATTCCAGCACTTGGGAGGCAGAGGTAGGTAGATTGCTATGAGTTTGAGGGCAGCCTGGTCTACAAAGCTAGTCCAGGACAACCAGGGCTACACAGAGAAACATGTCTTGAAAAACAAACAAAAAATAAAACAAAAACAAAAGTAAATTTCAGTTTAAAAAGTATACTTCCAGAGACAGTGTCTGCCTGTTTTAGAGTAAATGACTCATTTTACAAATTAACTCTATTTCTAAAATTAACCCTATTAACAGAATCGTTTAAAAAACCTCAACATTTTCATTGTATACATTTAACCAACAGATAAAAGATGAAAGCAGTCAGTCATGCCAAATCTGAACTAAATACTTACACGTAACATAGACTAAATTGACAAAGGTGGCTTATTCCTGCTGATTAAAAAAAATCTCTAAGTTGCCACATATTGATAGTAGTAAGCATATTTTCAACTGAGAGACACTGCGTGGATGTTTTGAATAACTTTTTAAAACTGTGAGTTTGATGAAAGACTATTTGGCATTCTCCTTTAATGAGGGAACATAGGTAGTTAGAGTATGGACCCAGAAAGATGCTTTTGCTAAGAGGAAGACTTGAAAGCCAAGGTAGAGGGCTTGGCCAACTGAATGCAAGTCCCATACCTGTCAGGTGGTGGGCTTATGGACAAGTTTCCCTGTTCACAACTTCTTCAGATGTCAGTTCAAGACACACTGAGGACAGCATGATTTCTATTTGTCTCTCTGTTGCTTGAGACATTTAAGACGTGGATTCGGATTCTGAGAACCTCTACAGGGCAAGAGATTCCATCTCCCTGTCACGTGAGACATGAAAAGTAATTCATCTTTAGATAAGGAGGAAGATTTGTTTTTCTGGCTTGGTCTACATGCTGGAGCTGGTCAGACGTATGTAGGCAGACCTTCTCAGGCCTGCACAGCCAGAGGTAGTAGCAGCAGACTTACACGGGACTTATTGCTACACACCCTTATTTTGTAATGAGGTTAGTATGTAAGGGACTCTGGTGGGACAGTACTCCATCAAAGGGAACCTGAGGACCTCCTGACATGCAAGTATATTGCAAATTTAACTTATTGTATGAAAGCCTTTAATTTTTTATAGCCAATTTTTATATACCCGATTTTTGTTATTATTTTATATCAAATGAGATTTAAGTTTATTTTAAACTTGTTTTGGCTTATTTCTTTCAGGCTTAACTTTGACAGCACATACAGAATATTATATTATCAGAGATAAAAATTTGTCTCTTATTTCAAGCTTGTTTCTGCAAACAAATTACATTTGTATATATCATGAGTGTCTATTAACTCATATATCTTAATTATCTTTAATAGTTTACGATTAGAAAATAATGCTTATTAGGACTTTACAAGTAAAAATTATAATTCTTGAATTAAAAGTCCTCTAGTATCAAAATAAACTTTAAACCATAAATACCGTCCACAGAAAGACTGGGAATCCCTTTTTCCTGATCTGTTTATAGTGTACTTTTACAAAATGCCAATTTAAAAAAATATGACTCAGTTTCAAAACAAATCATCTTGGAAACCTGCTGTTGCCTCCTTAGTCTAAGAAAAGGGAGATAAAGTGACAAGCAGAGGGTTCAGGAGGTCTAGTTGTTTTCTGGGTACTGTCTTAGTTAATTTACAGCTTGTGGTCACCTTAACCAAGGCAGTGATAAAGTCCTACATGCATTACCCTTTCTTAAACCTTAGTAAGGATAGTGGCTGAGTCACATGGCTGCAAAGATCACCAAGTGGTGGCAACTCACATGGTACCCCGAGATGAGCCCATCAGGTACACAGCCTTTTCCTAAACAAGAGTTGAATCCAAGTTACATACATGGCACATTATAGCAAACTCATCATACTCAATGGACTTAAAGATTCTAAAATACAGAACGCTAGAAGTTCCAACCAAAGCTTTAAACATAGTAAATAAAACCAAAAAGAGGGGAAGGATGAGAATTCAAGAGTTAAGCATCTTGTCATTTATAACTTCTATGGGAAATTGTTTGTTTGCTTAGCTGTTCTCAAGTGCAAAGTGTCTTTTCCTGGGCTGTTCTCATTTTTTTCTCCTTCCCCCCAACATAGAGTCAGGTGACCAGCCTATGACAGAGAAAGGCAGTGCAGAGGTCCCTCCATCTTGTATTCTTATTTAACTAGAACTTAATCTCCTTGATGGAGAATCCCATACAAAATTAACCAACTCTACTCTGGCAACTTAAGGTCAAGATGCCCCGGGTAACTTATCTTGGCTTCTGTTAAACTGCTTGCTTGTGCAAACCCTCCTTCCACCTGTGCAGTTAGTTACCAGGATGTAGTTTTTGCTTTTAAAAGCCTCTTTCTCTAAATGTTCAGGGCTACACTTATGTTCTGAATACCTGAGTGTGGTCCCAGCCAGCTAGGATAAAGACTTAACAATTGGCTATAAACCGTGTCTGAATATTCATCTCTGATAGGCTCCCCATAACATTGCAATAAAAATGAAATTGATTCTCATAGCTCTGGATGCTAAATGCAAGTTCAAGGTGACATCATCTAATGAGAGCCTCTATACTGTATCACAACATGGTGCAAAACTAACCAAATACACCTAAGTCAGAGAGCAGTAACAAAGGAACACACTACAGAAGGAATGAAGTTATTCTAGAGACAGCTCACTTATTCCTGTGATGAAGGCATTGTCCTAATTAGCTTCAACTGGCTGCTTGACACAGCGTAGTCTCCTGAGAAAGGAGTCAGTCACATTTGAAGGATTGTCCTGATCAAAGTGGCTTGTGGACATACAAATGGTAATTGATGAAGAAAGCCAAGGCCACTGTAGGCAGTGGATAAGCCCTGGGCTATATAAGAAAACATAGCTAAATATAAGCCTACAGTTGAGCCAAAATAATATTTCACTACTGCTCCTGCTTCAAGTTACTGCTATTACTTCCCTTAATAACAGTTACCCTATAACCTATAGACAAACCAAATCAATCCTTTTCTCCCCTCATTTGTTTTGGCTCAGAGAATTTCAATATATCAACAGAATGAAACTAGAAAATGCCTTAATCTCCTCCTGTGTGGTGGCCTCCTGTACAAATCAGGTCTTAAAACTTGTATTTCACCATACTGTCATGGTGGTCATTAAATTTCAACATGAATTTTGGAAGATTAAACCAACCACTCGGTCTTGTCCTTCATCCATTACCAGAGGCAGTACTTTCTACTTGTCTTTCTCTCTTTCAATCGTCTCCACGGTCTGCTGCTCTGTCGGGTCTTGGAACTGGTCTCTTCCCTCACCTTGCTTACCTTTTGTCTGTCCTCCTCAAGACAGGCCAAAAGATTTGCTTTAATGCACACACTATCCTGTCATCTTCATTTCAAATTCTTTGGTACCTTTCCATTATGAAAGATGGAATTCTTTTAGATTTTTAGTGTAGCATACAAATCCCCTCCCTACTGGCTCTGACTTCTTCTCCAAGCAAGCTCCCTTGGTCTTTTCCACCTTGCTCTGTATGCTATGGATATATACACTTTTTTTTAAACCTCTGCCCTGGGTCAGGATATTCCCCTTCAAGTGGAAGCAGAGGTATGATAAAAGTCTAGATTCATATTATCTAGTTGTGGGGGGGGGGTGGCGCTGAAACTCACTGATTATAGTATAACTGCTTATTAAATGAGTATGACCGCTGATGAAGAGACAAAGCAAAGCAACATATATGTAATACATAGTAGTATTAAACACCATTGAAGGTGGAAAGAGAGTATATCAGCCTGAGTCAAAATTAACTGGAGTCATTTATGAGATGGTTTTTATCTTTTAAAAAAATGTGGTTATTACATTGACTGCTCTAAGATACCTAAGTCTTTCTGCTCTGCTGCACACTAATAAAACATTGTCATTTTATTCTTCATCTCTCTCAGATAGCTTCCAAGCCCGTGGATTATTATTGAAAATATATTCTATGTGGGAGAATTTCAAATCTACACTTTAATAAACTGGAAACCTAATTATATTTTCAAAACTGCCCTGAGGTCCTACACTACATTTCAACAAGCCTTTCAAGCTGATTCTAGCTCAATGCTGGAAGCAAAACTTTACACTACCTAAACCATTCTATTCATGAATTCCACCAATGCAATTTATTTTCACATTTATCATAAGCAACAAATAAATCATGTGTTGTTATCAAGATACAAAGCATACTTTATAATACATTGCTTGTTCCTTTTATTGCATTTCTTTTATTGCTTAGAGATTTTCCACAATGATAAACCAAAATGATTTCCAAAAAATGAATTAGAAAAGATAGCAACCTCTAAAACATTTCTCTCTGCTGTTGGAAAATTTCATTGCTGCAGCCACTATTTTAATAATCTAGGTAGAAAGTAGTTATGGAGGCTTGGTATTTTCAAATACAGTTGAGAATCAGCAAAAACAAACCCCAAGTGGTCTGATTTGATTACTGAGGACGACAGTCATGGTACCCAACTATGAATCACTGTAGTAGCATGCATTTAGGGTGATAACTTCCCCATGCCTTGGGTTTCTCTAGTGGATATTACATCTACTTGTAAAGTGGGGAGATTTAGGTGACCTGACCCACCATGGTGGTATTTGGCACATGAATGACCACTACGATTTAAGGAATTGTAAGAGGCAAGGCACCTTCCTTTGATCTTATTTATTCACAAAGGAAGATGCCAAATGCCTTTGGTGTTTGAACAACAGTGGCTGCCCTTGGATGTAGTGCCTGACTCCAGACTCTCTCAGACACAGCTGTCATGGTTCAACTAAGAGTTTAGTAATTTCAGCATCAGCTCTCCAACTCATGATCTGAATCACTATGCCCTGGTACCACAGAGTTCCAAAATTCTCATGATCTGTATGGCTTCTACTTGTAATGTTAGCTTAAAGGGATGGTCTTCTAGCTAGCTATGTTATTTGTAATCTCTCTGGTTCATTGCTTTGCTTAGTCACTTTACTTAGCCATTTATTTAGTGTCTAATATACATCACACACTATTCTAAGCAAAGGGGATGTAACCACTATCAAAGCCACAAAATAGCCTTATCTCTTTTAGGGTGGAAATACACACATCAAATGAGTGAAGTATCCAGTGTGCAAGATGCTGAGCAAGATAAGGAGATGACCAACCTAAGAGACAACACTGTGGAAGAACAGATCTGAGTGGTCTGGCTTAAACATGGTGGCCCGAGAAGATCACCAAAGAGACACTTCAGGAAAGACTGCAGAGGTGACAAAGCTCCAGAGAAAAGGAACACTCCAGGCAGAAGAGCTAGTTGGTGTCAAGGCTGAGAGATGGCAACTGAGCAGTGAGGTCAGTGTGTCTGTAGAGGAGGAGAAGCATGGAGGGGGTTTGGAGTGACAGGATTTGGAGACCATTGCAAGGATTCTGAGTGAGCAGGCAAGCTGAGAAATGATATATTGTTTGTTTGTTTGTTTGTTTGTGGTTGGTTTTTCAAGACAGGGTTTCCCTGTTTAGCCTTGGCTGTCCTGGACTTGCTTTCTAGACCAGGCTGGTCTCAAACTCACAGTGATCCACCTGCTTCTGCCTCCCAAGTGCTGGGATTAAAGGCATGTGCCACCAATGCCTGGCACTGAGCAATGTTTTAAGAAGAAGGGTATGTGACCAGAGGGAAGTGAAAACCTTTCTTCAGAGGTATCCTTATAGGCAGAAGCGTGCTTTTCTAGTGTCTGGCCCCACAGCTAATCCTTTTCAATCCAAGCATCCAGTGAGTTCCTTTGGGCCCTGTGCAAACTTTGTGTCCCTAAAATCTATTCCAATGTAGAAATGGTGTAGTTAAAGTACAGAAGATAAAAGCTAGAAGGCAAGTTGTATAGTGCAGGGAAGACGTTCTAGAAGGGAATGAAAGTGGAAATAGATCAAGCATGAGTAGAGAGAAGCAGCAGCAACTTCTTTCTTCCTGGGCCCCTGAAAGCACCGTTCTCTGTGGACCTGGCTGCTTACAACCATGCAGCACTCATCCTTCAGTGGGTGGTTTGTTTCCAGAGTCCATCCATGTCATAGCATGTGTCAGACCAAATCTCTTAACTTTAATATTATTCCATTGTGTGGGCAACTCAAACTCTTTTCCTTCAGCCCAGACTTACTATCTTGGACATTTTCTTTCATCTGTGCACATTACCTCAACATCCTCAGGCAACAGTTTGCAGGAAGACTCAGAGAGGCCGGTGAGAATTGCCTCCCTGCTCTGAAGGGAGAAAGGAGTGCAGGGTGGGTGACTGTCTATAAGGTTATACTTAAGAGTGAAAGACTGTTATTTTCTGTTTTTGTTTCCTCTTCAAACATGGCAAAGTTAGTCTGTGAGGCTGGCAGAAAGCCACAGACCCATTGGGTAGTCCACTGCAGCTCTGTTTCTAGTACCAGTACTAGTTGTTGGGTCATGACTCATAATACAATCATGAAACAATGAGATATTTGGAGTTCATGGCTAAAGCATCTGACAGCTCACTGTTTATTCCATCTTTATGATAAAGCACTCTGTTGTTGGGTTGTATTAAAGTGTGTCTCAAGGGGACACAGTGCTATGCGATACCTATCTCGGAAAGCTTTTTGATGTCAGTAACATAAAGGGGAATTTCTCCTCTCTTGCTAACAAACAGCTTCTTGATAATCTCAATTAGAGCTGAGTCATGCTGAGATGTGAGGAATCAGGAGAGCAGAAGTGATGAGAGCCCAGAGGAGTGTGTGCACAATGAGAGATTCTTCTCTCAGGAGCAGGCAGGCCAGGCTGCTGGCCACTGCGATGGCAGAATCCCGATTTACAACCTTTCCAGATGGGAAGCGGTCACTCCCTACTACCTGCCCTTCTGCGGAGAATATGAAGAGTTCTTTTTTTTTTTTTTTCTTTTTTTTTTAACACCTTGAAATGTAAAAACATAGATCCTTTGCCAAACCTCACACAAACATAATCGAGATGAAGTGACAATTGAAAACCTGTGAAGATAGTCAGATGTGGTGGCACACACCTTTAATCCCAGCACTCGGGTGGCAGAGGCAGGAGGTGAATTTAAAGGCAGCCTGGTCTACAGAGTGAATCCAAGACAACCAGGGTTACACAGAGAAACCCAGTCTCAAATAAATAAATAAATAAATAAATAAATAAATAAATAAATAAATAAATATCAGTGAAGAGCTTTGCTCAGGCACATCACAGAGATGCAGGAGTTTGGACCGTCTCAGAGACAACCTCCCAGCTTCTTTTTAACTATTTACAACAACCACTAAGCCAGACTCCTTGAACTGCTTTGAATTGATTCAGAAGACGCAATTTAAAAAACAATATTAAAAATCTCCATCATAATGTTTTAATGTTTGGGGTTAGTAAGCAATGGGTTCAATTCATTTTTGCTATATAGGTGGAAACAGACAATGAGATGCAAGTAATTGTCTTCATAAAGTAACGTAACAGAAAAGGGCCTAACAGAAAGCAAACTGTAGCTTTCTCAGTTTGGCAGCATGGGGTCAAGTGTAAACCAGAGTTTCCCCTATCAGTTTGTAGGGCCTGGACCAGGAATGTTTTTGGACACGATCATGATAAATATGTAATTCCCAAGCTAAAGCAATAATTGACAAAATGATCTACTTTCACATATTGGTGGGCCTCCTTTCTGAACAGCCTGAAAGTCTATGTTCAAATGTAAAATTACTGGATTCCACATATACTGCTGTGAAGAAATGTGGTGGCCCTAGCCCACTGTCTCCTGCTGCCTTCTCTTGCCTTTTGTGAATACCCAGCCTATATACTCATGCTTCAAATACACCCTCCTAGGCACACACCTGACCCCCTTTAGCCACTTGGACCTAGGGCTACAAGGCTCAAGAAGATCAGAGAGGAGAGAGCTTGAGACTGTTTGGGCATGGGTACCAGGCCCTGGGTTTCTGAAGGCAATCAGTGGGTGGGAGGGATTTCTTTGGGAAACAATGCAGCTCAGGGGGAGGAGAGTAACGCACAACCCCAGGTGTAGGCCACGCTCAGTCAGATCTTGATGGGTGGCTGCCTCTCACATAAGAGAAAATGAGGACTTTGTACTTTATCGCTCCTTTTTATAAGGCATGCTAGTCACATTCCCAAATAGGAAAGGAATCTCACACTCCACTCATTGTACTGTGCCCTGATCAAAAGAGGTGGAGAGTTCTTGCCTATTATCTAGGAAAGAGAACGCAGGGAGAAGTTGGTCTCCATAACTTTGTAAAGTCTGAAAAAAATATTTCTTTGTACTTTTGGAGTTAATCATTGTCCTTCCCGCTCAACAATTCAGCCAAGTTTTTACACTCAAAGGTCAAGTAGACTATCCATGCCAGGTCTGTGGCTTCATTCCACATGCTTTCTCTTCTTCTCAGCAAACAACTGAAACATCCCAATCGGAAAACAAGCCAGGCTAAAAGTCAGCTAGTCTTGGGTCCCACTACTTTTTCCCTTCCGGGTTCTGTAGCACTGATGGCTGTGGGCACCATCCTCAGATCCTGCATGGACCATTCTCCTCATGGAGCTGTAATTTCTCTCTCTCTCTCTTTTTTTTTTTTTGACCTCAATTTCCACTGCTGAAATTGAGTAGTATGACACCAAGAGAATGGGGGAAAGAATCAACATCTTTCTGGCAGCAGCCAGGGCGCATCTCAGCTCTTAGGGATGAAACGAGGGCAAATACAGCTTGTGAACAATGACTTGAAAACAGTCAATTTTTCCTTAGTCCTTTGCACCGAGGTTTCTCGCTATCTAGAGAATAAAGGCCAAGTTAATTATATCCTTTCCTCTCCCTGTTCTTCTCGCTATTTTCCAGCTTCTTATATTCACAGTGGTAGAGATGAGCTGAACTTGTAAAGTTCCTGTAAAGTGTTAAAATTCCCACAGGGAACTGGGGACTACAGCTTAGTTGGTCCAGTGTTATCCCAGCTTGCAGGAAGCCCTGGGACCAGTCTCCAATACCACGTGAAACTGATGATGGTGGTACATGCCTGTCATCCCAGTATTGGGAGGCAGAAGTTAGGAGGATCAAAAGTTCCCTATTATTCTTGACTATATAGTGAGTTCAAGGCCTATCCTGGGCTACATGAGACCTTGTCACAACAAACAACCTCTTCTAACTAACTAATAAGACAGGCGTGTACTTCTTGCAAGAGTTTATTTTCTATTTTTCTAGGTCCATCTCTTGCTGTTATGAGGCTTGTCATTTGCTCTTCAGGTTCTGTTCACCTTTAAAGAATCCAGCTAAGCGTCAGGCATGGTGGCGCACACCTTTGATCCCAGCACTCAGAGAGGCAGAGGCAGGAGGATCACAGTGAGTTCAAGGCCAGCCTGGTCAACAAAGTGACTCCAGGACAGCCAAGGCCACACAGAGAAACCCTGTCTCGAAAACCCAAAAACGAATACCTCCAAACCTCCCAAAAATCTCAGTTAGGACTGATGCAGTCAACAGTCACTCCCTTGCTCAGACGCGTTTCCAGCCCCTCCTATGCCTGGATTGTACATCCTGAATATAATCTACTCTATTTTCTTCTCTGGGGACTATAGCAGAGCATGTGGACAGAAGCACACACTACCTCAGCCTTTGCTTAACGCCAAGAACCACAGACTTGCCGGAAGCTCTTCAGAGCACAGCACTACCCATACCTTTAGGAAGACAGGTCCAAAAAGATCTTGAAGTCCAGGTTGGTGAGAAAGGGATAAACAAATGGCATCAGCACCAGTGGAGGGCCGTAGCAGCCTCTGGCCAAGCAGGGTGGGAGAGACAGCATGGGATCCGTGGCCCTAGAAGTGGACAAAGGCCATTGTTGGGGCTAGGAGGAAGGAGGAAAGTGGAGAGAGAAGAGCAGATCTTGGGGGTATGCCCGGGACCAGCTTTGTTTGGGAATCCTGTGCATCAGCCAACAGAGGAACCTTGAGCCTCCACATAGCATGGATTGAGGACAGGCACTTCTGACCCAGTAGCCCTTGGTGAAGCCTGCAGTCCTGGTGTCTGAGACCCTGGGGTGAGGAGAGGGAAGGACCAGGGCCAGGTGACAGGATGTACACTGTCTAGTTGAGACGTGATCATTCTCGAGTCTTCCAAGAATTTTTATTGTTTGGGGCTTCAGGCAGGAGAAAGAGGTTTCCGGCTCTGGGGAATGCCTGGGAAATAATGTGGAAACTGAAGTACTTTCATGCCTTTATTCCTTCCTTTTAGGCTATGGGCTCCCTGAACATAATTGTATCTTATGCCTCCAGTGCAGAGCAAGCATGGCCTGCAGATACTCAGTCACTATCTCTTCCTTATCTAAAGTAAGAAAGCCATGCACCTGGCAGCTGAAGCGGCCCTGCATTAATGCGTCTTTCCCACACACAGCTGTTTTGCAGTGATTCATGCTCATGGCTAACATCGTTTCACTGCTAAACACTACTGTTTACTTCAGGGAAATAATATTTTGGAAGAGCTAGTTCACCCGACTGCAATTATTTACAATGTGTTTCTTATTTCATTTTGACATCTAAAGAACTGTCAGTCAGTCTTTTAACCTCATGAATGAACTATTTACCAAAGCAAACCATGATCAGCCTGAGATGATGAACTAACATTTCTTGCCCAGTCTCTTTGGGTGAGGTCCTGAAATCAGTTCAGTCTCAGCTGATGAGAAAACCTGTCTCAGTTTTCATTGCTGTGACATTGCGTGGTGTGGGAGATGTTCCCTTGGTCACCAACTTCCCTTGCTGGGCTGTGACTCTCTGGAGAGCTCCATGAGTACTAGGTAGGCGCTGGTCCTAGGGAGCAGAGGAATGGTCCCAGCCTTCTGGAACGCTGGGTGTAAGTAAACTGTCAAGTTCTAAAACATCTAAGCTGGCAAGGTTGCGACCACAGATCACAAGGCAGTCCAGTCTGCATGTCAAGGATACTTCCAGGCTTTGAGTTGGGCCTGGTGCTGGTCAATGTACATACATTTTTCTTCAAATAGCTACAGTCTCAATTTTTCAAAGCAATCTCTTTGAAGAGAAGACAGTATATGCATATACCTGGTCAATAGCTTTTCTCAACAGGGATTAGCCCTGCAATTATACAGTTTAGCTACTCATTTTATTGCTGAGAAGTTGTTATAATAAAGTGGAAAAATAAATGTTGTCAAAGTAATTTCAATAGCATCCAATGAAATAAAATCTACATCCCCTGCATGCAACTATTCATATAAACAGAGCGATGAAAATATATTCACACTCAGTAAAGGCTTCAGAATCACAGTCCCTCATCTGTTCGCTAGTTAGTTAAGTATATAAGCAATTCTCTTCTGATTTGCTCATGTGAAGTAATGGCTTCAATTATAATGAGTTAGACAATGTTTCTGGATTATGATAGTTTGGATTATTTATAAATGCAGAGCTAGCTCTTTCCTCGTGGTGTACTAACTGCTCTTTAGTTACTATTTCAAAGTTAATGACTCTTTCAATGGTTATACACATATTTTACAGACCATAATGCTGTAGTAAGAAGAGACACCTGTTGGGAGGTGTGTTGATCTGCTTTAGAAGCTCATCTGGAGTAATAATACTTTGGATATTTAGCCATTCAAACATTCAAACAAGGATTTCTAAATGTGTGTGTGTGTGTGTGTGTGTGTGTGTGTGTGTGTGTGTGTGCGCGCGCGCGCGCGCGCACACGCGCGCACTCAATCCTCCCGCCTTCTACATGAACCTTCCTGCATGTAAGCAGACTCTGAGAATGTATTCAGTTCTTTCATGATTTCTTTTCCCACAGCTAGCAGAGAACAAGCTCTACCTGTCCTTCATATCTGGGCAATATATATGTACATGCATACATGTTTATACATACATACATACTTACACACACGCATGTGTTATTTATGCAGGATTGCCTCGATCACAGGCAGGCTTCCTAATCTACCCATCTCCATCTGCTAAGTGCTTGGATGAGTGCCTGAAACTAGAGTTTTGGGCATGCGAGGCAAGCTCTCCACCAAGAAAGCACACGGCACCAGTCTTCTATCAAGCATTAAATATATAAATGTGAAAGCCTTGATCATGAAGCACATGATTAACAGAGGAAGCTGACACATGCCAAACTTCAAGTATATTGTGATGTATATAGAGTGCTATGGGAGCAAATGGGCGAAGAACATCCAAATTGTGGGAGGAGTTCTTAAAGAGCCCAGATACGAAGGACAGGGGGGCTTGTCCTTTGCCACCTATGGGAAGGGAACTTATGACAGAACTGAATAAATCCTCAGAGTCTGCTTACATGCAGGAAGGATCACATATTGACAATAGGATGGACTGTCAGACTCTGGTGAACTAACTCAGTCATCAACCAACGCAGTTATTCTTCCCATGAGAGTAAAAGATTTCTTGTCATATAATCTTGGAAAGATACCGAGCTACTGTAGCTACTGTCACGGCTAGTCATGAATGGACTTTACATAACTACATTCTTCAATGAGTGCCCTTAATTACGTGGTCACTTATTAATGTTAATTTGCATGTGGTAACATTAATAAGCAATTCCTTACTGTTCTGGGAGCTCATTTCAGTGGGGAAAAAACAGAGGAGTCGAAGTGAATGAAATTTAAAAGTGGTCTGAGGGTTGGTCCAATCAGACATGTACATGGACGTGCACACACGGAATCTTCCGCAGTCCCAGGAACTGCTGGGAAGCAAAGCGGTCAGAGGGAACTTAGTTTTACTGCATTGAGAGATCATGCTAGTGATTAGTTCAATAATCTAGCTAGCAACTTCCTTCCACCTTGCTCCCTTCCGCAGCGTATCTCATTTCCTGATGCTGTCACAGGAACTTAGAGGGGCAGACATCCAGAAGGGAGTGAATGGCTTGCCACAGATGTTCAGAGCTTCTTAATGATACAGCACTAAGCGCTTATTCATGAAGGATGCATTCTGAGACCCCAGAGTCCCGGAGGAAATCAAACTAATGTGCTCTACGGCTTTCCCTGCACATACCTCCATGAAATTCAACTTATCACTCAGACTCAGTTAAAGGCTAAAAGGCAACTATTAATGATAAATAGGATAGTTATGATATACTGAACTTTTAAACTTATGAATTTATTTCTTCGAGCTTTCCACATACTATTTTTGGGTCATTGCTGATCACAGGTAATTAAAATGTATAAAGTGAGACCATGGGCAGAAGGAAAATGCTATATGAGAATGGTTAAGAGCAAAACCAAAATACAGAATCTTGACCTAAGGATCAAGCAGAGCATCTAGAAGCCTCATAACTATGGAAACCAAGTGACCTCATCACTGCACTGCAGCTATAATAGCTGACAGTGATCATAATCGCTCTTCATTAAAAGGCTTAGCTATCAGCCTTGGGTTCAGTTAGTGATATGCTCATCTTCCTGAATAATTTCCTACCAAAATGGTTAATATACAACTATTCACATGTATGATATTCTTGCCTCCTGAGGAACTAGGTCCACATGGAATGGGGCCTCTGGGGGGCTGGGAGTGAGGGATGGGGCTAAGGAATTTTCCCATGCAAGACACAGACTGCAACTGTATGAGTCGTTAAGTACCACAAGTAAGTCAATTACCTTAAAGTCGAGGGTATTTTCAGGCTAGACAACTGAAGGCCATTTATTACTGGTTTAGACAAATCTCCCCTTCCTCACATTGAGATCTTTCTAGGACTTTGGAGTACAACAGGAATAGATCAAGGGAGAAACATACACAGGAGGTTTAACGGTCACTAGAAATACCGGTGCTCTCTGCTTTATTGTCACCTGTTGACAATAGTGTGTAAGAGAAACCAGTGAACATAAAATACGTCTCTCTACCCACTCTTTTCTTCAGGTGACCCAAGTTGGTCTGTGAGCTGCAAGAGAGTCCAGTAAAGTCCCCCATGGACTCCACAATAAGGGCAGAAGATTCAAGGAAGCCTAATAGGAACTGCCAAAAATGAAAAACAAATGCCAGCTCTAGTGTGTACATTTTAGTTGTATTACAGGTGTGATTCTGAGTGTTCCGCTAATAACTCGCAGACATACAAACAGGAAAACTCACATTTGTTCAGCTGTAACATTTGTCTTTTGGACATTTTACTACCACGGCTCTAGATAAATCCTCTGTTTTATGCGGTAATCCAAAATGATGTATTTCCTGCATGCTAATAAGAATTCTTATCCTGGCTGGTGCTAGGAAGTGCCAGGGAATTTAGCGTTACTCTTTTCCAACCCCCCCCCCCCAGAAATGGTCTCATACAGTTCAAAATGGCCTCAGACTTGCTATGTAGCCCAAACTGGCCTTGAACTTATTATCTTCTTGCTTTAGTCCCAGCCTCTAGCTCACCCCTGGTGCTGGAGCTACGTGACATGAATCCCAGAGCAATTTTTAAAAAATGCCCCATCATGTGGCTGGATAGAGTATGAGACAGTCATTTTAATCTAGCTGATTGTCTACAATGGCATCCAGCTCAGAATAGGGGTTCATAAAAATACTTGTCAAAAAAGCAAGTTGCCTGCACATTCACTTAGTTTGTAGTCATCTATTCCTACCCTAGCTTATCCCTGCCTTAATGTAGGCTTTGGGGTTCTTTGACAACAGTTCTTCCTCATCATCCCTTGCAGGGGACTCCCCAGAGAAATGCTTGCTCAGCAGGCTCATGCTGCTAAGCACATCTGTCTAATGCTAACAGTGAGATTACATTCTGGTCCCTAATGCCAAGCATTGCTCAGTAGAGGCTCATGAGTGAAGCTAATGGAAGGGATAAGAAGCAGGCTCAGAGACTTGAGCTTAAAAAAAAAAAACCATGGAAAAACATAGCTTAGCACACAGGATCTCCATTCTGGCATTGCACACATTTGTGGGGTCGGCTCTGCCAGGTCAACAAAGGGTGTGATGTCTTCCAGTTAAAAGCATACTAACACATAGTTCGGGGCAGAAACAGACAGCTATTGAAGAAGCTTTGACTCCACTATTACTAAGAAAACCATCGGACATGAGAACTTCTTTGTGGTAGACTGTTAATGGTGATTTCTTTGGCAGTATAATTCAACCATCTGCTTGTGTGCGCCTAAAAATATTTAAAGAATTATTTCCGCGAGTGTCTTTAAATCCTTGATAATAGCAATGGGAACAGCATTTCAGTGTATTGCAAATATTGGCATTTACAGATGTATTACTCTTTACAACTCTGTTGACAGGAATCTAAGTGTCACAGAAGTGGAAACATTTACACCATTTTTACTCTTTAAACACATTTTCATTTCACTCCATATACAGAATTTTTCCCAGTGCCCACACACAAGCTTTACAGATCATTTCACATTTCTATCTGATTCAAACTCTGTTCCGTTCCCATCTTGTCCCCCTCATCTTGCTAAATAGCACCATTCCCTATCCAGGTCCTCAGAGTAGCAGCCTAGCAGTCATCCATCCTTCCCTCCTCCTCACTCAACCCATCCATCTGAAGCCAGTACCATCATGCCTCATCAGCATCCTTCAGGGCTTGCTGTGTTCTGGGAAGTGTGTTAGGAATCTGGGGCTTGCTATGAAATCCCAAGAGCAAACACTGGAGCGACTTCCCAGTACTGTTATCAAGTTTATGGCAAGAACCAGGAGAGCACATTAAAAACATGTGAAGAAATAATACTTCAACATTCTTTTAGGTGTATATAAGCAAGTACACTTTAAAAGACACTAAGCCAGTCTGAAGTCATGCTCGGAACACAACTAAGGCGCTTTATTCAAAGGCTCCCAACATAATGTACTTACTGCTTTTAAAATTGATGAAATGACAAATGAGAATCTTTTTTGAACCAATAAACCCTAATTGTCCCATTTGTTTATGTTTCTAGGAGACTTGAGGCGCTGTAGAAGAATGTATTACTTTCTGAGGCTTTAAAATATTTACTTAGTAAATGTTTGCTTAACAAATGATAACCCAGTAAATATTTATCAAGAAAATCAGTGGATATAAAAATTTAAGGGTATGTTTCACATAATATATTCAAATCAGGGCACCATCACCTTAGGCACGGCTTTATTTACAAAGCTAACTATTGAGCTCGTATTTTAAATTTTTTAAGAATTGCTACAATATTTATACACATAAGCAGGCTAGTTCAATACATATGCATTGTGTGCAATGATCAAATTAAGGGAGTCAGCATTTCTACATCCTCAAGCATTTATCATGTCTATGTATTAAAATAATCAATTCTCTTTATGCGAGTTTCAAAAGTGGTTGATGGTAGCAACTTGGGAGCTCTAGCCAACTCCTGCAGGGGATAATGCAGGTAAGCAGATGCACTGCCCAGATAATCCAATGTAGCCCAGGGAGACGGGAAAGGCGGGAGATGTGCTCAATGGAAGCAGGGATTTCATAGGAAGCAATATGACCCTTGGTTCCTTTTCCGACAGATGTTACAGGAGCAACCAAAGGAAATCAACATTTTTCTTATTCTATAACACAAAATCACTTCAAAATCTAGATTAGAATCTTGGAGTTTGCATTACTTTTATTTTAAGATAAAATTGTTTTGCTATTTTTATTCCCCAAAATGATAGCATTTTAATACTTCGATAGAAAGGAATAGACATAAACAGAGTTTATTTAACAAGGATTTCTGAAGCACCCACTGTGTGTCAGAAGTCACCTGAAGTTGGACAAAGACATTAGAATGGAAGTGAAGGGCCAGTGAATGCCTTTCCCCCAAGATGCTTTCAATACAATTCTTATTTATAAAACATACTATCACAGGTTGTTTCATAAGGCAAAGAAATTAAAGGAATGTACATAAGTGAAGGTACCTAACACCTCATCTAGCCATTTATTGGACATTTTTATACATGTTCCATGCAATTTTAAACAGTGTCTTATATAGTTTTTAGAACAATGCTGTGATGTTGGAAGTAAGCCCTCTTCAACAGTTTCAAAGTCTGACATTTACAGATATTAAGTTCAATGACACATATCTAGGATGTGGTAGCTTCACAATTTTAACTGAGAGATCTGATTCTGTGGCCCAGAGGCTTGGGAGGAAAGTGGTCCTGAAGAAGCCAATGGAGCATTTTCCAGAAACAAGAGAAAATGTCTGCCTTGAGTGCACATTTATGCTTAAAAAGCTGTGGTGCCTTTAATGCTAAATCCCTTAGCTGTAATTAAGGCACTCTGAATATTGTCAAAGAACTCAAATTCAATAACTCTTCTTGCACAGCACTGTATTCACAATGGAAAACTGACTATATATAAAGTTTTCTGAATGGGGTAGAGACTGGGATGGGTTCTCTGCAGATTTGCCAAAAATGTAAATTTCCTAAGCCAAGATGTAGCTGTAGAAGGACTGATGCTGGGCACCTTTCCCGCGACCTAGACTGTCTCAGTGCTGGCCAGCTGTTCTGTGCATCATGCTGGGACCCCGTCCCTTCCTTCCCAACCACGCTGCCTCCTGCCTGGCATTTGAAAAGCTATGTTGCTGCTCTAAGCCCGCCTGGCATGGCTTTAGCTCTTTTCCTGCCATCCCGTTGTTGGCCTACCATTTATCTTGTAGTTGAATTCTTCTAATTAAATTCTTTCTCCTCTAGTACCCTGCCCTTTTATACTCCCATTTCCCACTAATTAGAGAGCATTAGAGCCACTAATTCTCTGGAGGGTCTGATTGTCTAGTGCACTCAGCATTTCCATAGGTTTCCTCTCTTGGGCATGTGCCCTTTAAAGAAGGCGGTTCTTCATCCCCATGGAGTGACTTGTTTCTATGCAATGCTATGCGTGAGCTATTTGAAGGGATACAGAAGAGGTTTATATGCTAATCCTTATATTGTCCCACCTAAGGGATGTCTGTGTATAACACTGATACTGCACAATGCCAATGCTCTTTTAGAATGCATCACAAAGCCCAAGGTCTTGCTGGCTTTGAGACCAGCAGGACCTTGTTTTTCTGCTGAGAGCCACATGTGCCTACATTGTAGTGTTTTCAGGTCTATGTGAGACACTTCACCTAGGTGAAATGTAGCACCAGGAGAGTTCTCTGCTTAGTTAAAAGGCTTCAGGAGAGTTGGCAGGAGGAATGTGAAGACATCCATTGTTATTTCACCTGCACGGATATGGCTCCTTTGGCTAGCTCCTAAACACTAACTGGCAACTGCACTTTCCCTTCCCAAGTGGCATCCAGCAGAGCCTGCATGTGTACATTTCAGCCCTCATTCAAATGATGCTTTATAGAAACAGATCTCACTTAGGAAATGATCAGGCCCAGGCAAGTCTGCGTCTTCTTTTAAACCCCTCAGTCTTAATTACTGCATGTGATGGTTTGGACATGTAGGATTACTTCATGCTTTAAGCTGATAATAGGGACTCTGTCACAACTTCAAAAGGCACAGATTGTGTCAAACCACTCTGTTTGGGCAAGAGAGTTACTGCATTGCCATTTAGCTTTCAACTTGAGACACTCAACTGCGTTCTATGACTTTTATGATTAATTCTGTTGAAATAACCAGCGCGGACCATAGTGAGCTTTGTTTCCCCTTCGACAGGTTTTGACCTGCCTGGTGGACATCCCTTTACAGTACTAGAAATAGTAAAATGAAGATGCTTGTGCTGTATGAAGCATTCTAGTATACTGTGAAATCTGTACTCTTACAAAAGTATATTATTTAAAATATATAAAGGCTTTGAATTCAATAATCTTTACTTATAACTATTCTTAAAATATATTTTATTAATTTATTCATATTACAGCTCAATTGTTATACCATCCTTTGTATCCTCCCATTCCTCCCTCTCTCCCATTTTCCCCTTATTCCCCTCCCCTATGACTGTCACTGAGGGGGATCTCCTCCCCCTGTAAATGCTCATAGGGTATCAAGTCTCTTCTTGGTAGCCTGCTATATAACTATTAGCACGGCCATACATAAAACTAGAAAATGTTGACATTCCACTTCTAGCAAAAATGCCTCCTCACCATGTGTGTGTGTGTGTGTGTGTGTGTGTGTGTGTGTGTGTGTGTCCTACGAACATCTGTCTGAATTATGCTGTACAACCTCAGATACTACTCACAGGTAGGTATGTTAATGCCACCTGTCTTTTGGGAGTTGTTGACGGAGCCTGCCTGACATGGTTTAGCTATTTTCCTGTCCATCCCAATGTCTTCCTACCATTCATCCTGTAGTTGAATTCTTCTAATTCAATATTTTGTTACTCTAGTGCCCTGCCCAAGTGACCCACCAGGTTTTGATGAAGGGTCTGGAATCTTCTAAGGTAGTTCTTGCCTTGCCATGGGAAGTCCTTACTCTTTCTCAGCTAGAATACTGGGATGGAACAAGACGTGTTATGCATAAGAATGATTTATTACAACTCAAAAGTGACGACTCCACCCCTTCAGTGCCATTCCTGTTGAAGCTTCATTCCCAGAGAACCATTTTCTCTTGTTGTCAGTGAAAAAGATGCTTCCTAAGGATTCACTTGGAATTTGCCTGTTTTCCTCTATATTAGTGCAGTGTACTAGCTGCCAGGAAACCTTTGCAAATTGCCTGAGGATCAAACATCGATACACCAGTAATGACATTGTATGTAGGAGCAAAATGTAACCTACAAATAAAGGTTTGTAGCATATATCATCTCCTCCCCCCTCCCCTCCCCCTCTGTCCTCCTCTTTCTTCTTTTCTCTCCTCCTCTCTCTCTTTCCCTCTCCCCATCCTTCTTTCTCTGCTGCTTCCACTCTCTCTCTCTCTCTGCCTCTCTTTCTCTCTGTGTGTATAAATATCAATAGATATGGACACATATAAGCTCACACGCTGGCTCTGGGAGTTATCACTGTTGCTCTACTACAAATAATCAAATGCCCAGGGTAGTAAAGATCCAGGCAAGAAAGGAGAGCTCACAGAACAAAGTTAGTCTTTATTCTCTGTGCAATATACACAAATGAATTCCAGCTGGATTGTAGCTCTAAATGGGGAAAGTAAACAGCAAATCTTTCAGAAAAAAAAAATAGATTATCTCCAAGTTCAGGAAAAATACTAATCATAAAATGCTTGAAGCGTGTTGCATTAAAATTATTGAATTATTTTATGAAGATATAATGAAATAGATTATATTCACAATGTGTTATAGATTATAATTATGCTATATATTCAAAATATATAAAAGGCTCCTGTCAATGGATAAACCAAGAAATACACGAATAAAGTATATGAATGTGCTTTTATCAAAGAGGATATTCAAGTAACCAGTAAACATGCAAAATGGTACATTACTCATTAAAGGCATGCAGATTAAAACATTGCAGTACTACCATATCACTGGGGGAATCACTCAAATGTAAGACCATTACTATGAAGAATTAGCTTCTCTTAAAGCACAGGGATGATTACTGGTGGAAGGATAAGTTAGTACAAACATCTGGAACACTCTTTATGGTAGTTATCAACTGAAACCACTTAAAACTCAGCAATCCCTATTTTATACCCCACAGAAATAAATTCCATATTCACAGAAGTATTTATGCCCAGCAGAAATACATCCATATTTCCAGATGTTTCCCAGAAGAAATGCTCACAAATGTTTATAGCTGTTTATGTTCATCACAAGTTTCGATCTGGATACAACTCAGTGCATTTCTGAAGTAGACTGGCTCTACTGTGATGTGAGAATGAATGGAGCAAAGCTCATGGACAAATCTGAGCATATCTTCTGTGTGTAACAGCAGGTGAAAAGAACCCAGACAAACAAATATGGTCCACTGAAATCGAAAAGTGGATACAAGTTAGAAGTGGTAAGAAAATTAGAAGGCCGTTATCCATTGGGGATGGGAAGTGACTGGGAGAAGAGTAATAGACACTTGGTGCTGGTAATAATCTGTGTCTTGGGTTGGTACCCAAGCACATGGTATATTCACCTTCTGAGAGACTTTTTAATTAGTTTTCTTCCTTCTTAAAGATAAGGTCTTATGCATACGCCGGCTTTGAGCTCATTACTAGAAGGGGACCTTCCTCCTAGTCTTAAACTGTTGCTCTTCCTGCCCAAATGCTGAGAATAAAGGGCGTATAACCAAATACAGTTAATTTGTGTATTGTTTTGTATGCAATAGCAAATAAAAAAAAATTCACATTAAAAATGTGGGTATGGCAATGTATATACCTTTAATGCCAGCACTCAGGAGGCTGAGGCAGGAGGATCTCTGAGTTTGAGGCCAACTTGGTTTATATAGTGAGTTCTAGGACAGCCAGAGGTACACAGTGAGAGCATGTATCAAAGAAACAAAAACAAACAGACGGTAAATAATAACATTCCAAACACTCTCAGAACAAAAGGCACTTTATATGAGTTTTATGCTTGGATACTCACTAATTAGGAAGTCATCAGAACTACTCTGATTTTTTAAAGGAATTTTTTCTTTTTTTCTGTCTCTCAGTTTAGGCATGTCTGTATTGAAAGCTTATTTGTTATTTGGGGAAAAAATCCACTGTACAGGCAAAAGGTTTACCTCTGCTTTGAATGGGTTTCAATAATTCCAGAAGTATTTCCATAGTAAACAATAGCATGTTAGCTTTTTACTTTCATGCAAGTGACTCAAATACTATAGTGCATTTTAATGAAGGATCAGTCCAATGCTTGGGATGTCATCATAGAGATGTCTTTCCAATGGCTATAGATACACAGGAGTACCCTTAGCGAGCATGCTTTTAGTGGATAGAAAGCTACACCCAAGTAAAGAAAACTGGCCAAAACACCCTCAACCAAGTTATCGTGGTCTGGTTTGTTCTGGTGGAAGTGGCTATTGGCCTCTGAGAAAGCCATTTCCAAAGTTCAATCTAAGATTAGATTTGGTGCCAGAGTTCTAGGATTTAGTTGCCTCATTTCCCCTCCTAGTGGTACAACTTGTTATTTCTAGGCTACAGTTGATGGCGATCATCACACAGCCTTGGGGATGGAGAGTGCCTGTGGTGATGCCTTGGTTTTGATGGTAGCTGTGGAGGAAGAGTCATATATACAGATTTAGCTTTTAGAGCATTCTTCTTTTCCAGAGTCCAGCTCCAACCTGTTCAAATACTCCAAGCACAGAGATGTGACGTTGGTGCAATGAAGGAGAACCACCAACTTGCTGTTGAGGAGATGGCCCTGAATATGACGAGCCTCTCGATATTTATTTCACTTTAAAGTCAGAAGATACAGTTTTAATCTTATTTCCCCTAAGATGTTTGAAGAAAATCAGATAACAACTCTCTGAAGTGTTTTTTAATGAGTTGCTTCTCATACACTTTATTTCTTCAAGCAGATATTCAGTTTTATGGCCTGATAATTAAGCACTTCTCTATAATTATTGTAGCTAGCACATTGTTTCTTTTTAAAATTTTTCATTTTATTAATTTATTCAGATTACAACTCAATTGTTATCCCATCACTTATATCCTCCCATTCCTTCCTCCCTCCCTCCCGCTTTCACCCTATTCCCCTCCCCTAGGTTTATGTCCCAGGGAGACCTCCTCCTCCACTATATCATCATAGGCTATCAAGTCTCATCTTGGTAGCCTGCTTATTTTTTGTTTTAGTGCTGCCAGGCCTCCCCACCAAGGGGACATGGTCCAATATGGAGCACCAGATTTCATGTCAGAGTCAGTCCCTGCTCTCCACATAACTGTGGAGAATGTCCTGTCCATTGGGTAGATCAGAGTAGGGGTTCAATGTTTACTACTGTATTAGCCTTGGTTAGTACAATAGTTTGAGCAGACCACCGTGGGCCCCAATCCACCCATCATGATGTTCTTCTTGTAGGTTTCACAGGAGATGGGGAAATAGAAGGACCTAGAAACCTACAAGAAGCACATTGTTTCTTAAACACCTGCTACAAGGTTTGTCCTGTCTTTTTATCCTACACAGAGGTGGTTGACTCTTGACCAACTTTTTCTATTTGAGGTTTTGGCATGAATGAGTTCCTTGTTCCTGAACTATATTTTCATGTTCATGTGTACTAATTATCTTCCTAAATCCACTCTTGCAAGCACTACTTTCTGGATCAGTGTACAGTATGTGCTTTTCTAAAAAATAACTATGCACCTGAAGAGACTGCTTAATTTCTATTTTGTCTCTCTTAAAAACTTTCTAAATTTTGAATTATTCCAGGAATCATCATCTCAATCCTATCATATATTTTTGATAAAGCCACCTTAAAATTATTAGAATTTTTTTACTATATTATTACTATATTCATTGCAAACAAAGTGAAAGAAGAAGCTACCAAGAGTGAAACAGTGTTACAGTAGGGGAGAGGGATCACCCCACAGCTAGTCACAGAGAGGACTGCCGAGTCACACTGTACTTCTCCTCTAAAGGTGACTTCTCAGATGGGTTTACCTCAGGGATTCTGTCTTTATACCACTTTGAACAAAAGGATAGCTATTAAAGGCTGTTTCTTTCTTCTTGTTTTTTTTACACATTTTTATTGAAAAATAAAATAATTCATATTACATCTCATTTAAAAAAGGCTATTTCTTATCCAAACCAAAAATAATATTTCAGCAAATATCAAATGCTCAGTATTGTTTGAGACAATGACATGATGGTTTTGGGGGTTTTTTTTTTGTTATTTTTTTATGACTTCACATTATGTAGGTAGACATAAAACACACACACACATACAAACACACATACACATACATGAGATAAATCTTTGCCTAACGATGCTTTTTGTGTGGTCCTATTTTAACAATCACGTATCCTGATATGACATAACTTCCAAGTTCTGGACTTAAATGCTCCTCTATCTGGTGTGTATTTCCACCCTGAAGCTCCTTCTGTCCTTTCAAAAGGGCCATTGTCTAAAGTTGGGTTCTTTGTCTCTGTCTCTAACAGACTTTCTCATTTTATCATTAGATGTGCTGTCAATCTTTCTGGTACCAAGTCCAACCTGGAAGTTACTTTTTACTCTCTGTAGTTAAAATTTGCATTTCTCTCATGACTAATTTATGTGGAACCCTTTCTTCCAATGTGCTAACCTGACAAATTGTCTGTTCGAATATTATTTGAATATTATTCTTGGATAGTCTGTAACTTTCTTCTTAATGAGTGTTGAGAGTTCTTTATATTTTTCAGACACATGTTCTTAATCAAAGATATAGTTTATAAATATGCCTTGTCAGCTTAATTCTAACAGTAGCTTTAGAAGAGAAATTTTTATTAGCAAAGTCTAGAGTATTCTTTCCCTAGTGTCTACCCTAGGTTTTGTATCTTGAGAAATTGTCCTCTTACCCAAGATTACTAATGTTTTTTTTATTAGATGTTCTATAGTTTTGTTTTTCATTTAGGCCTGTGTATATGTTGTCTGCTATAAATGGTACAAGATACATAGCATTCTCTCTCACTTTTTCTATAGTTCTCTCTCCATTTTTCTTTTTGTTTTTAAGCATCTCTAGTAGCCTAGGCTTTCCTAAAAGCCACTATGAAGCCAAGAATGACTGATGCTCCTACCCTCTCTACTTCCTAACAGCTGAAGGTGTACACTACTATGTCAGCTGTTTTGCTCTGTACTGTGCCCTAATTTATCTCCATATACTCATCAATGAATGAATTAACTTTATTGCAAATCTTATAACAGCATTTTAAAGTCCTTCTACTTTGTTATTTTAAAATTTACTTTTGTTGTTCTTTTATTTCTATATGAATCTACAGATTCAGTGCAATCCTAGCCCAAATCCCCACAACATTCTTTACAGAGATTGAAAAAAATCTCAACATTCATACGAGACTGCAAAAGATTCTAGGTAGCCAAGGTAGATCTAAACACAAATAACAATGATGGAGGGTTATCATGCAAGATTTTAAGTTATATTATAGAATTATAGCAAAAGAAAAAAAGGAAGGAAGGAAGGAAGGAAGGAAGGAAGGAAGAAAGAAAGAAAGAAAGAGAAAGAGACAGATAGACCAGCATGGTATTTTCACAAAAACAGACATGTAGATCAATAGAACAAAATAGAAGGTACTGACATGAATACACATAATTACAGCGAGCTGATTTTTGACAAAGACCCCCAAGTGAACTCTAGAAAAAAAGACAGTCTCTTCAACTCTGTTATTGGAAAACTGGATGTTCAATGAAGAAGAATTAAATTAGACATGTATGTATCACCATGTACAGAAATCTACTGCAAATGGATCAAAGACCCCAATGTGAAACCTAAAATGATGAAACTGGTACAATAGAACTTAGGCATTACCCTATAGGAAAGGACTTTCTAAATAGGAGTCCATTTGCCCCGGAATTAAGGTGAACAACAGACAAATGGGATCTCATAAAGCTAAAAAGCTTCTGTTATAGCACAAGAAACAACAAAATAAGAGGAATTCCACAAAATGGGACATAATCTTTACCAGCTATTGACCAGATTACATATACATATATGTATATATGTACATATATTCTGAACATATATATATATAATTCAAATTCTATATGAATTTTTTTGATGTTGTTCAACTATGTTCATAGCAGCTTTATTCATAACAGCCAGAATCTAGAAAAAACCTAGATGTGACTTAACTGAAAAATGGATAAGGAAACTGTGGCACATTTACACAATGGAATAGTGCTCAGGTATTAAAAGAAGGAAATCTTGAAACATGCAGGGAAATGGGTGGAAGCAGAAAGAATCATCCCTAGTCAGGTAATCCAGACATAGAAAGACACACATGGTATATGCTCACATATAAGTGGGTATTAGCCCAACATAGATGTCCTCTGGGAGTCTCTCTCTTCCTCCCTCTCCTTCCCTCCCTCCCTCCCTCCCCCCCCTCTCTCTCTGTATAAATATATATTTTAAAATTTCTTTTTTAACATATGCATTTATATTATTATACATATATACAATAAACTACATACAGCAAGAATCACAAAACAATCAGGAATTATATATATGTTACATTCATAGTGTTTTGGCTATTTGTATTTGACAACCTTGAAGAAACATCTTTCCTATCTTGGTGAGTCTAAAATTCTGAACATAAATCAATGTCTATCATATCTTATATCTATCAACTTAAAATATCTATCTAGACCTAAAAACATTTTAACCCCTAAACAACTAAGGTTAATTGTAAAACTAAACTGTCTGGTCTTCAGCCTCAACAGAGTCTTGAGAAGGAATAAAATTAATTACCTGAGTATACAGGGAGTGCAGGCTAGCAGCTTCCTAAATGAGAAGATGACAGAGATGGTTTGCTATTTGAGCAGTCATCCAGAACTCTCTATAACATTAAAGCATCATCTTTAGCCTTCTGGCCCAATATATCTGACAGACACATTTGTGAAGCAGGAACTATTGAGGACTTGCTTACCCTGTCTTGGCAGAGTTTGGCTGTCAACTCTGCCTGCATCCAAGCTTGCCCATTTTTAGGTAGAATTCTGTTTGTGGTAGAAATGAGGACATTTTTTCCAGTGGCTTGTTTGCCACATTTGAAGCCGTCTCCATAAGGAGGTTCTTTGATGCTTATCATCTTCTTTGAGGTAGGCTGGGTGTTGCCAGGAGTTACCCTGTCTTATTGTCAATGAATCTTTAAAATAATAAAATCATTTTAAAATGTCATATTCTGTAAGTCTCTGAGGTTTTTGAAGACCTTATTTAACTATTTTACCCTATCTATAGAAGCATATCTATCTGTTAAACCTAGGATCTATATGAATTTTTAAATCACTAAGTTCACTTAAACAATCATGCTGATTTCCAATTGGAGAGAAGACCTACATAGCATGAGGGAAATCATGCCTGGTACTGGAGACCTAGCTGACTACTCAGGGCTAATGATTTGTGGATCTTGGAGAATAATCAATAACTACTAGTTTAATAAACCAACAGAACTGAACTACATTCTAAATATTTGTCCTATACTCACAGAGAAGTATAGTCTAGACCCCTCATCAAGGAAACTTCCCTTTGTAACAAACAGACTGTTAAAGAAAACAACAACCAATCTAAATTCAGAGTTATGGAGTCTAGTCCCAATGGGCACATCTATAAAACAACACTCAGGGGACATGGCAGAAGAGGAGGTGTAAAAAAAAGTTAAAAGCCAGAGAATCAGGACATTTGTGATTGTACCTCCCGGTAAGTTCAGAAGTCACATCCATACCTTCTCACCAACAGAACTACCTATACCTGTGCTGAACAAGGACAGCAGCAGAAAGGAAAAGTGCACCAGGAGAGAGACCAGCAAGACTCCCCTGCACAGAGAACTACAGACAACCAAGGGATGCTAAAACCAGGGAAAGATAGCCTTCCCCAAGGAAGAAATATATATGGACCATTTCTTTAACATGAAAGTTCAAAAAGCTTCTATCAAACTTCGAACCCCTACCCAGATCTACCCAATGGACAGGACATTCTTCACAGTTGAGTAGAGAGTGGGATCTGACTTTCACATGAACTCTGGTGCCCCATATTTGACCACGTCCCCTGGATGGGGAGGCCTGGTGGCATTGAGAGGAAGGATAGCAGGCTACCAAGAAGAGACTTGATACCCTATGAGCATATACAGGGGGAAGAGGTCCCCCTCAGTCACAGTCATAGGGGAAAGGAGTAAGTGGAAAATGGGAGGGAGGGAGGAATGGGAGGATACAAGGGATGGGATAACAAATGAGATGTAATATGAATAAATTAATAAACTATATATTTTTAAAAAAGCTTCTATGGTTTGGGATTTCATTGACATAATTACTGGCTCCCCTCCCAGCCGCCTCTTTCTTTGGGGTGAAGAAATGACACAGTAGGCACAGCTCTTGCTCTGCATGCACTGAAACCTGAGTGTGTATCTGAATATCTGTGTAAAAGCCGGGTGTGCTGCATGAGCCTGAAACCTTAGTGCGAGGGTCCAGGGTCTGGGTGTTAAGATAGGTGGCTCCTAGGCCCTCACTGGCCGGCTGATCTAGCTGAAATGAACAGCTAGCTCCAGGTTAGATGGGAGACCAGGTCTCAAAAAGTAATGTGAAGAGCAATAGTGGAACTCAGCTGGCATCTACATCTGTCTCTTATACACACTCATGCATGTGAGGGTCCCCACATGCACACTGCATGCACGCCACCCCCTTCCATACACACAATTAAAAATAGATAAAAAGAATGGCTTTTCAAAGGTAA
Organism: Acomys minous; assembly: GCF_964271855.1. Taxonomy (NCBI): domain Eukaryota; kingdom Metazoa; phylum Chordata; class Mammalia; order Rodentia; family Muridae; genus Acomys; species Acomys minous. The sequence continues at coordinate 108,305,940 of NC_140483.1, read as the reverse complement.
GTCATTTCCCCCTTCAGATGGTTTATGGGTGTTTTGACACCTAAACATTGCCTCCTTCTGAACTGTCTCTATGTGCTGCACATCCTGTGGGAGCTCAGTATGTATTTCACAGTCATTTCTTGCACCTTCCATTTTATTTCACTAAAAATGCAGGTATACGGCCCTTATCCTTGATAGCCCAGTAGCCCACTAATCTTAAGGGGCCTTTTTGTGCTCGTACCCTCCTTGCCCTGTGCCTTCAAAAGCAACTCACGAGAGCATCACATCTTGATTGATTCGAAGGCAGACTGAGGAGGTGTCTGTAAAATCATGTCTGAAAAGCAGTCAAGTCAGAAACCTGGGTTTCTGTGTGAGCCCCACTTGGCTTCAGCTCGAAGAAGCAGGCTGAGCAGCCTGATGATGCAGCTGCTCATGGTGCTTAGAACTGTCATTCTTATGACCTTGACCTAGCTCTGAGCTTCAACATGCTGCAGCATCCCTTGAGGCATCACAGGAGCCTGTAGAAACCATAGGTACTGGTGGTCTCTCTAGGTTGGCCATTTTTTTCAGTTGAGAATACTGTGTTTGATTTGTATTATGTCAGCAAACACCATAAGCAAAAGCAACCTGGGGAGGAAAGGGTTTGTTTGATTTACACTTCCAACTCCACCATTAGCAGAACTCAAGGCAGGAACCAAGCAGGGATGAGAGGACACTGCTTACTGGCTTGATTTCAGGCTCATCAGGTACCTTTTTATTCAGCCCTGGCTCATCCATATGGGAGTGGTATTGCCCACAGTGGGCTGGGGACCCTCATGCATCAACTACCAATGAAATACAATTCCCTATAGAATATGCCCAAAGGTCAATCTGATGTAGGTAATACTACAATTGAGGTTCCCACTTCACAGGCGTGTGTTAAACTGACAACCAAGATTAGCCATCACAAATTCGCTCACAAATATAACCATGGCTCACGCTTTGGTACCATTTAGATCAGGAAGGTTCTCTCAGTGTCATGTAGGGGGCAAGTATGCTCACGTTGAAGCGACCTGGCATCATCCATACGACACTGGTTTGAGAAGTTTGTGAATATCAGAGTAACGGGCCACGGTCACAACCATAGGAATTTCAAGGGAGCGTCTCACAGGTCAGGCAGTCTGTGGCAGGCTCAGCATTACGGTAGGCAGCCCTTACGTGATGGTATGTGGAGCTGTGAGGAGGAAGTAGGAGCTGCAGCATAGAATCCAGGAATTAAGGCATAGGAATGTGGGATACACTGTTGGAAGAATGTTCAAGAACTTCAGAACTAGCTTAGGAGAGTAGCCATGTGGCTTGTAGCTACAAAACTTTAGGGATGGGGCTCTCTAACCTTTGGGGTCCACACGCTATTACTCTGTACCCCAGATGCCAGACATTAAGTTAGGGCTTGTCCTCCGCCCTGTTGTGCTTTCATCTTCTTTTTGTCTCTTGCTTCTAGCATCCCATCTCTCCCCTTTGAAACGAGACTCTATACCTACCAATGCCTGTCCTCCATTGTGTCTAGGAAGCGCATCACTTCTGCTGCTTGTTCTCCCAGGGGCTTGTAACTGGATTTGCCTTGAATCTCAGAAGAGACTTTGAACTTTGGCTTTTGAGCAATGCTAAAAAGAATTGATTCTATGGATCACTGGGGAGGCATGCGATGTGTATCACATTGTGAGGCAGGCAGAAAGCTTTGGCACCCAGGAGTAGAATGCTGTTATTCGGATTCTGAATGTCACGCAAAGGTCCATGTGCTAAAAGCTTGGTTTCTTATATGGAACCACAGAGAGTTAGTAGAGTGTGTAAGGTTTGGAACTGCCTGGGAGAGCTTTGGGTCATTAGAGACATGGGGGGAATTTATGGACAGGCTTTGCTTTTATTACATTATGGATCATGAGGAGGTAATGAGTTTTGCTCATCATGATTTACTTCCTCCAAAGATATAAAGCAACAGCGCCAACTGCTTCAAAACTGTGAGACAAGGTGCAGAAGAGATGGTGTTAAGACAACTTTCTATCTTTTAAAGAACTTGAGCTCCATTCCCAGCATGCATGTGGGATGACTCAAAGCTGCCTGTAACACCAGTTCCAGTTGATCACCCTCTTTTGGCCTCTCTGGGTACTTGCACTCATGTCACACAGACAAGCAGACAGACAGACATACAGAGAGACACAATAAAGTACTGGTGGACTGTCTCACGTATTTGAATACAGTGATTGAAAGCTAGGCTATAATCTTGTTTAACTCCTAGATAAAATCACTCTCCACTTGGAGAAGACATCTGCAACCATAGCAGTTAAGTTACTGTTCCCTCCCTCCCTCCCCCTCCCTACCTACCTTCTTCCTTCCTTCCTTCCTTCCTTCCTCCCTCCCTCCCTCCCTCCCTCCCTCCCTCTTTCCTTCCTTCCTTCCTTCCTTCCCTCCCTCGCTCCCTCGATTATCACCTTACCCTGCCAGGTTTCCATTCAGCACTAACACTAACTAAATCTGACAGTTTGATCATTTGTGCCTTTCCACCGCAGCTGGTTAGTGAGTATTGCTTAAAATAATGCCTAGTGTGTAGTAGACACCTTTGAAATACCCAGTAAATTTAACTTATTTGTCCTTGATTATTTTACTTTTGACTTAGGAGGCAAAATTCTCTCACACTCTGGTTAACATGCAGTCTCTTAGGTACCAGGAGAGTGATCTAGTCACTGGTTCTTTCATCAAGCAGTACCCTAGCCTGCCCCATGGCTCAGCTGAGCCATCTGTATAAGAGAAGCTCTGTGACAGATGATCAAGCCATTAGGGTCATTATTGCTTTGTTATCTTTGTCCCTTGGCTAGGTTGCTGTTCCCCGTCTGTCATTAGTTTGCTCAGTTCTCATATAAAATGTAGCCCCAGTCTAAACATTCAAAGTCCTGCTTTTAACTGTGTATATATATTATGTAGCCCAAACCAATGTGGGAAGCACTCACATGCATTTAGAGGAAGGCTGGTAGTGAGCACAAGTTTTATGAGCTTTGGGGCCTAAGGACTCTCCTCATTGACCACCAAAGCAAAACATCAGAGCCTATGTTTTAGGTTATGGGCTCCTTGAATAAGATAGCAACAAAGCAAATTAGAATATTATTAAATTTGTGTTTACATGCTTAATGGTCATGCTTCAATGCAATGGGATTTTCCAATTCCCAAAAAGAGTGAAAGTACAGTTCGCCAGCTAGGTTTGATCCTAGTGGGACATGCCAGCTGAAAGCTTGTGAACACAAATGAAATGTGTCAGGGGAGAGATTGGGAGCGCCTGCCTGAAGAGGTAAACAAAGCTAAGTTTTAGGAGGTGAAGGCATGAGACAATTGAGTCTTCTTCTGCGCCATCACAGTGGGGGATTCAGAAATGGACTTCTGAAGAAAACTTGCAGTTAAACTAAGTTCTGTTCTGTGATGGGCACCAACTTTGGGCTGGTATCTTAGCTCTCCAGAGGCCAGGAGATGCTCCGGTTTACTCCACTACCTGCCCCACTTAGAACTTGTTCCTCCCTTTTCTGCTCCCGGGAAGCAACAGTTTAGTTCCAAAAATAAAATTGAGCTTTCAGGAAACAAAACAGCAAATTAACTGGAATAAGTCACAAGATTATTCAGTAAGAATCCCTAATAGTCTTTTCTGTGCTAGAAAAGAGCCAAATATGTACACAGGATCTTCTCACGTCAACACTGTAGTCCCTGAGCCGTGGCCAGCTGGGAGCATTGCTTTCCTTTTCAATACCTACCTGCAAATGATAACCCTGAGTTATTGGATATGACTCATGACTATCCTCTGTGTTTTGTGAGGTCATTTCCTGATAAAATAAGAGTGAAACAGTAGACTTGGGTGAGGATAGAGTCTAGATGCTCAAGACAAAGTGCTGTCGGATTTGTCAGAATAGATTCAGGAGAGCCTCCTCCCTCAACCCTTTAGCAGCTTGTGACCCCCTGAAAAGCACTGAACTGTTTGTAGTCTCTGCTAAGAGGACTGCTGTTCATGAGAATTCATCATGGGAACATGGAGTGTACTTAGTTCTCTGTCTAGTCCTTTGCAGGCACAAGAAAGTAATATACTGCAAGTGACAGTTGCTATCCCTCCTCCTCCTCCTCCTTCTCTTCCTTTTCCTCCTCACTATGGGGGCTGCAATCAAGGATTAAAGATCCGGGTGAGACATTTCACATCTGTAACCCTTAGTTTTCTTATCTGTGAAGAGAGGGGAACAACAGCAGCCGACCCAGCCCCAGAGAATGACTATAACCCAAGCAGGGCTTTCAATGAGAGGCTGAGTCAATAAAGGCACCTTGCTTTGGACTTCTAGTGTCCCAAACTGTGCTTTAAAATGTCTCTCTTTATAAAGTTCTCAGTTTTGAGTATTTCATTAAAGAAACAGAAAATAGAAATGTCAGTAGCTACAGTGGCCAAGAGGACAGAGAAGTAGGATGACACGATGATGAACCAAGTTTTGGAGTCAAGATTGGCTTGAGGTAAGCACTAGAATTGTTTACTAACTCTGCTTCAACATGGAACCAGTCCTTGGTGCTTGGAAGGACACATAGGGCGCATAGAAGAAAGCACTCCTTAGTGGTGCTGCCATCAGCTCATAGAACCTGTTCTTCCACACTTAACTGTTGTACGCACACAGAGCCTCACAAGTGGTAGCTACCTTACTGTGCCTCTCTGTGCATGCATCTAGAAAGGATCATACTTTAGCTTATGCACTTAACTTGGAGGTTCATACCAAAAGAGTACATCGGTTTCAGATATATTCCAGTCCCAAGGTTGTCATCTGAGCTGTTTTTCATGGCAAGTATACACCCTTTTCCAAGTTTTCTTTATTTCATTTGGATAAACAAATGAATCTATTGGGGTTTTGTTGTTGTTGTTGTTGTTGTTCCCATGCATGTCTGCATGCATGCATCCTTCTGTTTCTAAAACATATTCCTATGATCCTAGCCCTGTGCTAGGAATTGAGAAGCATATCTTATCAACCCTAATTTCATAAAAGACAAGAGATAAATGCAATCCAGTGATTAAGGAGGCTCCTAAAGCCTAGTACAATTTCCTCAGGCTTTACTCTATTATCTCATCCACTGTTTTAATCATTCTCATGATATTTAAAGACTTTGCTCTTAATGTCTCCACAACCCCCGTAAAGTATTCCATAGTCTATTTACTAAAATCTACTAAATACTCTTGGAATCCCATGACTTTTCACTTACAAGTTATTTTTATGCTTAATTCAGTAGCCGCGCGTGTGCGTGCGCGCGCGCGCACACACACACACACACACACACACACGGGGGGGGCGGGGGGAGAGGGAGAGGGAGAGATCACTTATAACCATACATAATTAGAACTTTGGTGTTTTGTCTGTTTGGTTTTCAGATTGGCCTGAACTTGCTCCATTGCTCAGACTGACTTTGAGCTTAGGATCCTCCAGCGTCAACCTCCTGGGTATTGGGATTATGAACATGCACTGCCACACCCAGCTGTGTGTGGGCTTGTTATGTGTGCAACTCACTTTTGTATCAGACAGAATCTCAGTTTAAGTTGAGCAAATTCCATGATGTGTGATGTCTTAGCTGACTGGCTTAGTCTTAGTCTGGGTTGAATGGTTTCTTGTTCTTATCACTGCTGGTATATCAAAGCTTGGCATATTTAACGTTTTCAATGGAAGAAGAATAATTTATGGTAATAAGGATATTAATTATAAAACTTAGAAGTTTAAAGACTATGAATAATAGTCACATCAAATAAATTTAATATGTCAAAAAATTTGATCCTAGCAATCCAGCTAAGATGTGCTTATTTGAAAATGAGACTGAAATCACTTATCAATTCTGATTTAAGCCACAAAGGGGATGCCACCTGGTATTAGTGTTCAGGAGTCAGAATTCTAAAACAGCTGTCCCTCCCATTAGCCGCTCATATAAACCACCGTCTTAACCTGAGGAGCTGACAGAGAAGAGAGAAAAACAGAAGAGAAGGCATTGGGGGGCTGGGAATGCAGTTCAGTGGTGAGGTTCTTGCCTAACGCAAATAATGATCCTAGGATCCCTCACCTAAAAATAAAAAAATAAAAGAAAAGAAAAGAAAAAGAAAAAAAAGAAAAGAAGAAGAAGATGAAGAAGAAGAGGCATTGGATTTGGATTTTTAAAGAATAGATCAATGAGGTTAACATCAACTCCCGTGCATATTTAACTTTTGGGTAAATAGCAGAGCATAGCATACTATATATTCAATTATGAAACATGTTTCAAAAGACAGTAAAATGCCAGAGAATATAAGCATGTCGTGGCAAATACAGTTGTCCATTAATATCCATGAGAATCAAAACTAGTGCCTTCCCATTAGACATGAACATTACAGAGACTCACATCCCTTCTATAAAATTTCAGAACACTTGCTTATGACCCATGTACAGTCATCTCAGGATTACTTACAGCTGATAAAATGTAAATAATTTATAAATAATTGTTAAAATTTAGGGAAAATGATGAGGAAAAAAGCTGATTGTGTTTAGGTCAGATACAATGTTCTCAAATATTTTTCTATGTAAGTCTGGAAGAATGCATAAATGAAGAACTTGCAACTATGGAAGGCTGACTATATACCTGTCTAACATTGTTACCAGGATGCAAGTTTATCTACACTAGAATGTATGTAGAAATTGCTTTAAAAAATAAACATAAGTAATGAGTAACTACTGTCTAAATAGTGTTTCCTGGCTGATAAAACCCTACACATTAGCTTAAAATTACATTCTGATAACCCTAAGCGTTTATTAGCCTTTCAGCCACTTAATAGTACAAAAGGAAAACTCACAAAAGCACCTCTTCACCTTCTCCTTTGTTGTTGGGTGAAGATGGTCCACTGTAAAACTCTGAGGTCTAAGAAGATGACAGAAAGATGAAATGAGCCTAGATCCTCAGGGACCCATGGAAACACAGAATCTCAAGTCTCACTGAACTGCCAACCACAACAAACCTCTAATGGTGCTTATCTATTGCTGTGACTATGAAGGCTTTTGGAATTAAATTCAAATACAAATATCTCTGTTAAATAGCTTACTAAGTTACTCCATGGAATTTTACTTTTAAAATGCATCTAGAGTTTTGTCTACATAGCATTAAAGGTGTTCATTGGATTTCAGAGAACTGACTTTTAGGGAAAGTAATGAAGGAGTAGGGGCAAATCCCATTTTAGGAGCAAGCTATTATCTGCAAGGGTTAGCTGACTGACAACAAACCAAAAGTTTAGATCAAACTTGGACTTTAGTAGCAGTTCAGATATGCTCTTGGTAAAGAATAATTCCCTTATGAAATATAGTGGAGCTGTTTAATTAGCACATCGTGTTTTGTCTTAGCAGTTGCCTGTTAAAGAGATGAAAACCAAATTTAATGAACAGGAGAGTGGTGGAACCTGAATGTGAGAAAGGCATGTTTCACTTGTTCATGAGTGAACTACGAGCTGGCAGATGTTAAAAATAAAATTCCTTTTCGTGAGTCTAACATGACATACTCCACACAGTATTTTTTTTAACCAAAACTTCTCTGTAAAACCTTTTAATGATAATAAAAATTTCCAAGTAAGATGCTTAGAGAGGTTGGGAAGCTTATCTTTCTTGACATAATTTAAGGAATACAAGCTAAGTCTTCTTTAGTTATATTATTTCTAAAACTGGCAATAGTAGACATTTGCATTAAAACCATATCATATAGAAATGCTGACCTTTAGTTGGTGGTAGCAGAAAGCATATACTCATTAGGAAAAAATTAGTGCTATTTCTTCACCACTAAATTGTGGGTCTGTGTAAAAGCACTGGTCTCTTTGCTTCAAATTAAAACACAGATAATCTTTGCAGATTAATACCTAAAGTAGTTCATATGTAATCATTATATGTAAGGACACATAGGCCTGAGGTACAAAGGACTTTAATGAAAGTGGGAAGAGAAAAATTAGCAAAAACTCCAAAATGATTAAAAACCACACAACATCTATTTATAGTAAATTGTTAGCTTCTGACGGCTAACATAATACAAAAGAATTTGCAGATGTGTAAAAACTGGCCTAAATAGAAGATGACCTGTAAAATGAAAAGCCACAGTCATTCTTCTTAGTGCCCAGTAGGCTCAAAAAGTGTTTATGATGACATTGATGAAGGCTATGCATGGGCTTGATGATAGACATTTGTTTACCAAAACGTGCCTGTGAGTGCTCCATCTACAGTGAAGATTAACTATTGAATTCCTGATATGGTACCATTTCCCAGAGGCAACCCCCCTGGTGGCAAGTGGACTAAACTGGATCATTTTTCTCATTGAAGGGACAGTACCTTGTCCTTATCAGAACACAGAGTTCCCTTCTTTGCAGTTAATGCTTCTGTAAAACTCTCATCTGTAAACTTACATAATGTTTATTTGTTATTACTGCATCCTGAACACAAAAAGCTATTCTTTATCATCAAGTAACTTGCTTCGTAGACAAAGAAGTACAGCAGTGGGCTCATTCTCATTGAATTCACTGGTCTTACTATATAGGCAGAAGGGCCTCTTGCAGATTCAGTTAGAATGTCAATTACATATCAACAGCTTTCAGAGTTTACAAGACACAGTAAGCGAGAAAATACTTTCATGATGGGAATTCTAGTGGAGATGAAAGACATTGAAAAGTTATTTCATAAAATAATAGCTGAAAACTTTCTAAATCTTCAAAGGGCTGGAAATGACCAAATCCAAGGAGCTCAAAGGATTCTAACTAGATTCGGTGAAAATAAAAGAACTTCACCAAAATATATTATAGTCAAGATGTCAAAAGTACTAGACAAAAATTCTAAGAATAGCGATAAGGAAAAACACATTAAGTCATGCACATGAGATGCTCATTTAACTTTGCAGATTTCTCAGCAGGAATGTTACATGCCAGAAGAAGATAAGATGGTACATTCAAAATATTGAAATAACAAAACTTTCAACCAAGGCTATATCCAGCAATAATTTCTTCAGAAATAAGAAAACAAATCCTTTTCTGGGTAAGAAGAAATTAAGAAGTGCTATCCTATCAGACCAAATCTATAAGAAATGCTCTGTTGAAGACAAATGTAACAATCATCATGAAATTATGCCAATATCCAAAGCTTAGAAGACCAGACCCATATAATATGAAAAGAATCAAATCTTAGCACAACAGAAAACTGTTACATCACAAAATCCCCAAATATTAGAAAGGAAAACAAGCAGAAGATGATAGATTTGTGTGTATTAAGGTGATTTAATTCACTAGTCAAAAGGCATGCATAGACTGAAAGGAGAGAATTAAAAAAAACATAAATTACATAAATGGAAACCAAAAATGAGCAAGAGTGCCTATATTCACACCAGACAAAGCACTTTCAATAACAACAAAAACTGTGCAAGAAACAAAGATGTCATTATATATAAGTAAAGGATCAATTCAACAAGAAGGTATATTAATTAGGATCTGCCAAAGGACCACCTATTCTGTCTGGAGTTCTGTGTCTCTTTACACATACACCAGCAGTTAGGTAGGGAGGTCCAACCTATACCGCTGTTGCCATATACATTTGCCTGAGCACTTTTGCTCCCATCCCTAGCAAGGGAGTGCAATATTACCCACAGAGCAGTTCTTTTTTCTACACATGGTACCCAGGCAGGTCACAGGAGTGGATGAAGTTGCTTGTGTGAGCCTAGTGACCTTTCTGGGATAGGGGTGCTCCTTATGTCAGGGGATAAATGGCTGTGGGTGACTGGTGTCAGAATCTAGTGTATGCAGCAGGGATGGGTGGAATTGACAGGATGAGTAGAATTGAGTTAGGGGTGCTGTCACAGTGTCCGTCTCTGTGTGTAACTTCCCACATACAGTGGTCAGATAGGGATGCTCAGATAACGCTACTAACCCCTATCCACACCCACCAGAGTGTCCCTGCTCCTATCTCTAGGCAGGGACATGCCTTGGCAACTCTAATCACTCTAAACTCACTTGAAGATTCACTCCTGCCTTCTTCCACCTCATGTTAGATAGACAATGCCACATACTTATCAACTCCACTACTACCCCTTACCTGAGGAAAAGTCCTAAGAGCCACCCTCCTGTAGACTCCTGAAGATTGGCTGTGAGAATTCTCTAAGTCTACTGAAAGCCTGCTTCCAGGCTTGGAAACCTCTCTTAGCTTGAACTGAGCTGGGACTGCACCTAAAAACCAATTTCAACATCAATAATGCATTGTCCAAAAATTGAGCCATAAACCCTATTCAGCAGTCAACCATAGGCAAGTAAGGATAACAGGAAACTAAGACTCAAATACACACTCAACAGAAAAAAGATAAGATTTCCATACCAACCTAGTTCCAGATGTGCAAATTCCATCACAAATACACAAACATGAATAATGAAAACAAGTTTTCACAAAATTTGTCCTTACATAATAATCATCCTTGAGAAAAATGACTTGGATGACATATAAGACAATTATTTCAAAAATTAAAGAATGATGAACATGATAAAAGATCTCAAAGAGGATATGAATAAATGTCAGGAAGAAGATGGTGAAAACACAAACAGTTGAACAAAATAATTCAAACAACTTAAGATATGAAAACATAATTTAATAAAGATAAAATCTCCATAAAAATCCAAAATGAAGTAAAAGTTAAAATGAGAAATTTAGAAATTCAAACCAAAAATTTAGAAGAAAGCCTCACCAGTAATTTGGAGGATGAGCAAGAGAGAATAACAGGTTTGAAGACAAGTTAAAGGAATTGGATCAGTCAATCAAATAAAAGGTCAGGCCAGTTCACAAATCACAACACATGAACATGCAAGTACTCTGGGACACTATAAAAAGACTATACCCATTAATAATTGGTATAGAAGGAGAAAGGCCCCAAGTCAGAGGCAAATAAAATATTTTCAACAAAATCATAGAAGAAAATATCCCTAATCTAAAGAAAGAAATGCTTATCAGTATCCAAGAGACATCAAATAAGACCAGAAAAGAAACTCCTCATGTCACGTAATAGGCAAAACATTAAAGGTACAGAACAAAGGAATATATTGAAGTCAGAAAGAGAAAAAAAATCAAATCATATAAAAAGGCCAACCCATCAGAATGATAGATTTTTCAGTGGAGACCATGAAAGCCAGAAGGGACTGTACAGTGCTTTACAAATTATGAAAGTCTGCAGATACCAGCCCAGACTATTATGTGTAGTAAAACTATCAGTTATAATTGACCGATAAAGGAAACATTTCCATGATAAAAAAGATTAAAAAATTTATGGCCACTAAGCAAACTCTACAGAAGATGCTAGGAAGAATATCCTAGGTCTGAACATGTCCAAGGTGTAAATTTCACAGCTCAGATGGGAAAGGTACCCTGGCAGTCAGAAGCCATGGAATACAATAAAGTCACACTACACAACAAGTCTCACCCAAAAGATTTATTGAGAGGGAAAACCCCAGGAGGGTGGCTGCTTCCTCTCAGAAAGAAGCAGCAGAGAACTGGCTAGAACACAGGGTTTATATAGAGGTTATTGGGGGTGGAGGTGGTGGACATTTCTAGGATGGTCTGGGATTGGAGGGATTATATGGCTTGATCTTGGGGCAAGTTCAGGTATTTCTGGGATTTTATTTTTTCTTCTATGGTCACTCTCATATTTGCGGCTGGAAACAGATGTTACAATTGTTAGAAAACAGCTATTGGAGCCATTAGCGAAGTCTGGGGGCAGGGCCTGGCTACTTTCCCACCTTGATGCTTTAGAATGGTTGTTACAGCCAATATGGCTGTTAGGAAAGTCCGGAGGTGGGACCTGGCCTCTAGAGCTCCTCAGTTGGGAGGATGGCCATTTTTTATGCCTTGTTTACAAAGTATATAAAGTTTACAAAGGGAACATCTTCCCCTGCTTCTTGAGTTGGCATGACTAGCCAACACAAGGCACAAGGAAGAAATAAATACCTTCAGAATCCTGAGTCAAAAGAAGTCTAATAGAATACCATGAAGCCAATAAAATGACAAGAATTAATACACAACGTACAGTAATAACTCTTAATATTAATGGTCTCAACTGCCAAATAAAGAGACACCCAGAGTAACAGAATGGATCAGAGAAAAGGAGCCATTTTTTTGCTGCTTCCCAGAGGCACAACTCACTACCATGGTAAAATGCATGGTGAGGAAAAAGGTAAAAGTTATCCCAAGATAATGGAATCAAGAAATAACAGGTGCAGCTATTCTAATATCTGACAAAATTAACTTCAAACTAAAACTTAACCAGAAGAGGTGAGAAGGGCTATTTTATATTCATTAAAGGAAAAGTCCAACAACAGACTACTATAATCCTCACTATGCACTAAACAGAAAAGTACCTAATTTCATAAAAGAAACACTATTAGACGTAAAACCACAGCTTGACCCCAACATGGTAATAGTGGGTGAATTTAATACTTCAGTCTCACAATAGAAACAGAGAAATGCGAGAGTTAAATGGCACCATAAATCTAATATTCATAGCAGATGTCTACAAAATATTTTACTCAAACAATTGAGAATACACATTCTTTAGGCATGCCATGGAACTTTTCACAGATAGAGCATATGTTAGGATACAAAATGAGCCTCAAAAAATACAGGAAAATTGAAATCACATCCTTCATTCTACCAAACTCTATGGATTAATGCTCTATATGAACAACAGAAGAAAAAGACAGAAAGTATATAAAGCTAAACATCACACTACAAAAAAAAAAAAAAGCAAGTGAAGGATCAAGAAGGAAAAAAATTAAAGTCTTAGAACTGGATGAAAATGAAAAATGACATGTCAGAATCTGTGGGACAGCACTGTGTGCCCACATAAAATTAAATCTTCAGTTAATAACTTGACAATGCACTTGAGAGTCCCAGAAAACCAAAACCAATCAACACTCATTTTAAAAAAGGCAGGAAGAAATAATCAAAATCAGAGCTGAAATTAATGAAATAGAAATGAAAACAAAAAGTACAAAAAATGATGAAACAGAGTTGGTAGTTTCAAAAGATTCAGAATTTTGACAAACCTCTAGTGAAAAATAACAAAAAGAAACAGAGAAACCAACCAAATTAATAAAATGAGAGACAAAAAAGAAAATATTGCAAGAAAATCTGGAGACATTCAGAGAATTCCAAGAACATACTTTAGAAATTTCTACACCACTAAAACGGAAAAGCTCCAAAAATCAGTCTTTGATTAAGCCCATGCATTGGTGAGCACCTGGTGAATAAGGATTTTCATATATCAAGGGAAGATGAGTACATATTCTGAATATAATGGAGGGAAATGAAACAAAGTGCATATTATTTGACTTAAATGTCACTTTTGGGGGACTAAGATCAGCATGTATGTATAATGATTTAGCCAAAACATGTTGACCGTATTATTGTTTAAAAATTAAAAAAAAAAAACCAACCTAATGACCCCATATAAAAGATTGGAATTTAAAATGAAACTTAAATCAGTGACTGAATGTCAGTTTGTGGTGATATTCTTATATAAACAAGTGAAGAATAGATGGGAAATCTTAGAACAGTGGTTAGTAAAGAAGGCTGCTCATTTTAAGCTGCCAAGTAAGCAACAACAACAAACAAACAAAGTAAAAAGAAAAACGATCAGAGCTCAAATATCCATGCCCAATATCCAGTAGTGTGACATGTAAATAAATAAAGTCTTAGTGGTAGAAATAAAATATCAGATGATTTCTGAGGAAATGATTCAAAGAATAAAAAAAATTTGGTGGTGAATATTAACTTAGTAACCCAAGAGGCTCAATAAATAAACCGCATGATAAACCAAGGGAAACACACATTAATATAGGAAGTCACAATATAGAACAGTCGCATTTCTTTAAGATAATGTAAAATAGCCAGATAAGGTCTTTAAAGATCTCAGAGATCTACAGAATATGGCATCTAAAGATGTTTTTATGATTTTAAGAATCCTTTGACAAAAAGACAGATTAACTTCTGGCAACACCCAGCTTACCTCAAAGAAGATGATGAGCATCAAAGAACCTCCTCCTTAGGGAGATGGCATTAAATGTGGCAAACAAGCTTCTGGAAAAAATGTCCTCATTTCTGCTACAGGCAGAATTCTGCCTAAAAGTGGGCAACCTTGGACGCAGGCAGAGTCAATGGCCAAACTCTGCCAAGACAGGGTAAGCAAGTCTTAATAGTTCCTGCCTCACAAACATGTCTGTCAGATATACTGGGCCAGAAGGCTGAAGATGATGCTCCAGTGTTATAGAGAGTTTTGGGTGACTGATCAGGTAGCGAACTGTCTCTGTCATTTTCTCACTTTGGAAGTTGCTAACTTGTACTTCGTGTTTACTCAGATAATTAATTTTATTTCTTCTCAAGTCTCTGATGGGGTTGAAAATCAGGTAGTTTAGTTTTACAATTAAGCTTAGTTGTTTAGGGCTTAAGATGTTTTTAGGTTGATAGAGATAAGATATGATATATATTGATTTACATTCAGAGTTGTAGACTCACCAAGATAGGAAAGATGCTTTTTTCAAGGTTGCCAAATACAAATAGGCAAAACACTATGAATGTAACATTTATATAATTCCTATTGTTTCATGGTCCTTCTTGCTGTATATTTTATTTGTTTATTGTATATATGTGTAATAATATAAATGCATATGTGAAAAAACATAGAAAGCAAACTAATCCATTGAGAAAAAAAGATAATGAGAAAATCTTGAAACCATGAAATTGAAATAACTTCACATATAGGAAAACAATGATTGAGTAATGGCTAGCTGATTATTAGAAACAATGGAGGCCGTGAGAAATTACAGCATGATATCAAAATATGAAAGGAAAACATCCTGTTAGCCAAGAACTCTTTCCATAGAAATAATCCTTTGAAAGTAAAGGTAAGTAAAGCCATTTTCAGATAAAGAAATAACTGAAAAAATTGATTGCTAATGGATCTTTGTTATAAGAAATGAAACTACATGTTTTCTGCAATCCAGATGAAGGAATAGTTGTTATCAGAAGTGTAGATATGTACCAGGAATAGTGGCACATGCCTTTTAGTTCTAGCACTTGGGAGGCAAAGGCAGGTGAAGCCATCCTGTCCTACAGAACAAGTTCCAGCACAGCCAAGACTATACAGTGAAATCCTGTCCAGAGAAAACCAAAGCCAAAAAATGTGGATATATAAGCATGTAAATCTATATATCTATTTGCATATGTCTGTATACTTATGTGTATAACATATCCATACACGTGTATTTTAGTTCAGGTTTCATTGCTATGAACAGACCCCATGATGGGGTGGGGGGGTTGGCTTACAGTTTCACAGGGTTAGCCTATTATCATCATGACAGGGAACATGGTGACGGTGACAGAGAGGCAGACATGGTGCAGGAGAAGCAGTTGAGAGTTCTACATCTCAATCTGGAGGCAGCAGAATGAGACTGTGTGCCACACTGGGCATAGCTTGAGCACAGGAGACCTCAAAGTCCACCCCCACAGTGACACACTTCCTCCAACAAGGCCATACTCCCCATATTGCCACTCCCTGTGGGCCACACATTCAAACACATGAGTCCATGTGGGCCACTCCTATTCAAAGCACCACACTAGAATCAAGAATACCCTCCGTAGAGACACATTTAAATCCAACAACACAAAGGGACTGGAAGTTAAAAGATACAAATATAATAGGCAGACAGAGCTGTGGGAGGTCGGGCTGGAAAGCTCAGAAAGTTCTGGAGGCAAAAATTAGGCTTTGTAATTTTTCAAAAGGTAATTTTAGCAGGAATCTAACTCACTCCCTTTCATCATCAGTTTTCCCTTGCTTCATTTCTGTGGAGTCCTTGGTGAAACGCCTCTGCTGCTTCTACTTTTTGATAAGCACGGAGTTACCTACGTGTACATGTAAGAGCTTGTGTCATTTGAGTCACGGCTGTCAAGTAAACATAGGCTCAGCATGGCGCAATGGGATCCTCGGTGACAATATCATTAAACATCAACTGCTCATTCTGATTTCTGCAAACGTCGACCCGGTAAACTGTCACTGTACAGAGAATCTTGGAACACATTCTCTCAGTTGTTAAAGTTTGAGATTGAACTCAAAGACCTGAAAGGAATTCATTATTTCCTATCTGAGCAGGTAGTGATGGATGCCTTTCCTCTTGATCATATCTGTAGAGATGGGGATTTTAATACCTTACACACTGTGCATAAAAATAGCCTGCTGCAAAAGGTCCTCAACCCAAAAATCTCTGATTTCCTAGGAGACGGGTGGGGCTCAGTACATTTTGGCAGTTCCTGGAACTGTGGTGCGGGAGACTATGCTGCCCCTTGTTCATACACTACCACATCTATTTCTCAAGGCTCTTGGTTTCTAGAAAT
Source organism: Acomys minous (assembly GCF_964271855.1). Classification (NCBI taxonomy): domain Eukaryota; kingdom Metazoa; phylum Chordata; class Mammalia; order Rodentia; family Muridae; genus Acomys; species Acomys minous. The sequence goes on along the minus strand of NC_140483.1, from coordinate 108,289,519 downwards.
GCCCGGTGATCTTCTAGTTCTGGACTCCCTGGTCTACTTTCTATGACATTGACGTGTGTTATATAACTGGCCCTGTGTTCAGATAAGCTTGGGAACACACCGTGGTTAAGTGTCACCTGTGCCTATTTTATTCTTGACGTCAGTATCAGAAGATATCAACAGGTTTGCCTCTACTCTGTATCTAAAATGAATAATCTAGCATTTTCTTTAAATTTCACTGCCTATATCACGGACAGATCTCTCTCCAAGTGGGTTTGTAAATTCCCAAAGACAGGCAGATGTTTCATGAGTATTTTGTTTCGTGCAGGATACGCCTGATAAATGCTGGCAAGGAAAGGAGAAGGGCGGTCACACGAGCTATGTTAAGTGACTGATATTTTGTCAGAATTAGTTGGCAAAAGCAAAAATGATATTTCAAAATTTTAATTCTACATTCTAGCCTAATACCTTTCTGCTTTTTAAATACAACTTTATGTAAGGCACTAGATGCAATCATATAATAGAAAGTCTAGAAAATTTTTTTCAGGCCGCCTATACAACGTGAGTAGTATGAACAAATACGTAGTAGACACTTTTTTAAAAAAAAGAAGAAGTAAAAGACAGAGGAGAATGGCATGGCATCAAATGCAATATTGTCAAAATAACTTTCCTCAAATGTTATATAATCCTGGTCTGAGCACTTGGGCTTTGGTTGGAAAATATGCTTAAGGAGAAAAACCAGACAAATAAGTCATGTTTACATACAATTTAAAACCTAGTAGTCTTGTATCAAAAAAAAAAAAATGAAAGTGAGATTTACATTCTTGACTACGATGTGTTATTTGACTACTATGAAGATTTTTCACATCCTCTCAAGTTGTATGAAAAAGTTTGCATGCATATCCCTTCTTGGAACACAGATGTTTAATATTCATCAGAACCAGAAGGGATCCTGACTCAAATGGGTATCAATCTTGGGTATAAATGTTATATTTGGCTCATACAATCATGAGGTTTATAAAAAACAAGGTTTTTCTTATGTAGTTCTCCAAACAACATTTTTTGAAAGTCTACTTTCAACTCTCCAGTGAGCCTTTTATTTACAGACCTGAAGCTGTGATGTCTTTGCCAGTCTCTGGAGCCAGACGTCTATATATTTGCTTCAAGTACCTTACTGAGTAATCACAGTTAAAGATGAATAGTTCACACATTCTTTGATAAATACCAGGCAGTTTATAGACTTTGTGAGAACTACTACTATCCAGCAGCTGACTCCAATCTGTATTTGCTCAGCTAATGTAAGCCATTGTTCTTAGTCAATGCAAATGCTTTCCCCAGCAATCCCTGGGCACTATTTCTCTGATCAGTAACATAGGAAGGCTTTGTAGCTGTCAGGTTAGTGAGGGACTCTGGATGTGATGTATATTGTAATGTTTTTTTGTTATGTCTTAAGAGACAAATGAATCATTATGGCCCGAATTCCAAGGCCATAACAAAATGAATGGGGAAGTTGAAAGCACTTTTCCCTTAAGGATGATTTTTATAGCAGGGGTCATCTGTCTCCATTTTTCCTTTCAGCAACTTTGCTTGAGGTTTGCAGAAAGTAAACTTCAACTAGACACACATCGACAGGAGGACATTAAAATTTTTGCTTTAGGGCAGTTGCATTTTGTATATTGTTTTCTGAGGAAAAACATAACCCAGAATTAATGACTCTATTTTGTTATTTCCAATAGCTTCAAGCTGACACTCAAACCATGTGCTGACTCTTAATTCTGGGTTTGTGATGATTGCTTTGCACACTCTCAATGTGATCTCTTTGCCAGAAACATGCAATGGTAGACACAGGCTAGGGGGAGGGGGTAGAAATGCTCCCCAGTGTGCAACAGGAATGCATCCTGACAGAGCCACTATATGCTAAAAGACGTCATTGACTTTAATTGACTCTATCAAACATCAAGGATTAACACATGCTATGTTGAGGGGATGTTGGCTTATTTAACCTCTCATCAGTGGCTGAGTCCTAAGAGTTGAGGGTTGGTTACTACCGCCACCACCCAACATTACAGAAGAGTAGCTTACCCCACACTGCTGGCCTGGAAAATGTTCAAACCTTAAGTGACAGTTGCTACCAAAGGCCTATAGCATCCATGCCATTGTATAGTTGAGAGATTGTATGTTGAACTATTGCCAAGTGGAGGGCTGTGTGCACACACTATATTTCTATCACATATGATTCGCACTGCTACAGTTATATTTTTTATCCAATGTAATCTCAGATGAAGCATGGCATTATGGAAAGCAGGAAGTTAGAAACTAGAGAAATTCATTCACATAACTCTTATTTACATATTTATCACAGGCTGGCTTTGTGCTGATTATGAATATACAACAGGAAGCTCAGATGCAATTCACTTGCCTGGAACTTGATAGCTTCAGTTTCAAGCTCATATAGATCAAGTTGTTATTTATTATTGCTATCATTAATTATTAATAATATTATAACATTATAATATAACTTGTAATTATAATGTGTATTATAACATATTATAATATATAATACTGTTAATGTTAAGTTATTTTTTTATCATAAGAGAAAGAGAACGATGTGAGTGCCAAGTGTAGGCTCTGCAGTCCATGCAAGTCAGAGGGTCACTGTGGATATTGGTCCTAATTTTCTACCTTATTTAAGTCTCTCTGTCCTTTGCTTCTGCCCCGATTAGGGTAGCCGGATGCAGGAGTCAGGGGATTCTCCTGTCTCTGCCTCCCATGTTGCCATAGGAGCAGTAGGATTGCAGATTTGTGCAACCTTGCCTGGCTTTAAGGCTCTGAGAATCTAGACTCAGGTCTTCAGGCCTGTGATCTAAGTGCCTTACTTCCTGAGCCATCTCCCAGAAATAAAGCTATGTAATACTGCTGAACTGCAGTTGATTCACTGTAGAATCTTGTGCATCCATAAAGTACTTGGCTCAATAGCTAACAAACAGGCAGAATGTAGCATTAAAATCTGACCTGGAGTGCTGGCATCACCTGGTGTCTAAGACTTGGAGGATAGAGGCAGGAGAATAGCTGCAAGTTCAAGGCCAGCCTCCTCTATATCAAGTTACAGGCAGGCAGTGTACATAATGATGAAACCTTGCCTCAAAATAAAATGAAATCACAACATCACGATCTGAACTTTTACTACGCAGTTATTTCCTAGCTTTAAGGAGATGAACATGTCATGGCTAGGAAATAGTGTGGCAGGTCAGAGAACATATTTCAGAGTCATAAAGAACAAAAGCGTCCAAGTGCCCCCTCCCGCCATGATGGCTTCACAAGGATGCTCTGGGCTGGTAATTATGCCATTCTGCTAAACTGCATTCGCCTTAACCACCCCATCCACTCCGTGGCTTCACCGACATAGCACAGAGCTAGCAGGAGATCTGAACAGAGGTTTCGATGCCCTCAATAGCAGCAGAATACAAAGACTCCGAGGGTTTTCCCCCACAGATCCAAACTACAACTTATAGATGTGTGTGACTGTCGCATGCACCAAATTCAGAGGTGGTCAGTGGGAGAAGGCTGGTTTATGAGCTCTTCCTGGAAGCACCGTACTCCCTGTTCAGAGTGCAACGTTCTCGCTTCTGCATTGGGTGACTGCAGAGGTTAAATGTGCTCTGTACCCGCTCACAGTTCCCAACCATCTCTGCCACCAAAGTTCTTCCTGATTCTCCTTAAGCCTCAGTCAGGTTGGCACAGTCATCTCTGCATTGCTCAGGAGAGTGCGGGCACACACAGAACAATGCCTAACAGGGTCCTACTGCCACGGCACTGAGTTCAGATAACATCTCAGTGATTTGTTCAAGAATATTGTATGCAACAGATACTTACTACGAAGACACAAGGAGCACCCAAAGCAAAGTCCTGGCGGTCTTCTGTGGCTTTATCAGGGAAAATAAACAAGGGTCTTTCTAACTTACCAGAATGACTGACAAGCACCCCATCTTTTACATACCAAAAAGGGCCAGGGGAATTTATGTCCAAAACCAAAGGGCTTATCTTCAAGATCACTTTTTCTATCTTCAAAACATATATGCCACCTTACATGAATCCTCAGTTGTCATTGGCCATGGTTGCTATTTTAACAAAAATGAAGCCATGCTCTGATGGCAGATACGCGTTTGGAGCCCTGTCCAGAGAGCTCCCAACCTCAGCCCCTTGGCCCTAGGGCTGAGTGCCAGAGGTCTGGCTTGAGTTCCCTGAAATGGTCCCTATCCTTAAGTGACTGAAACACGAACAGACAGAAACTAGACTCTTTCTGCTCGAAATCCCAGATTTGAACTGTGATACAAGGAACTGCAAGGGAAGTTTAGAAGGACAGAGATCAAGGGGAGGCAACATCCTGCCTCAAAGTCTCCAGAGCCTGGCCCGAATCCCCGAAACTAATTACCTGCTTCAGTTTAAAGCCGCTGCTATTGGTTTCTGTTACTTAAGAACAATAAATCTGTATCAAATGCACGATTCAAATGTTAATTTTCTAGAAAACCTAGACTATCTGGTAAACAGTGCAGAAGAGATCAGGCGCATCCAGGGTTTCTTTGAAGCCCGAGAAACTGGCTGATTGTCACAGCACTTGTTTCCAGGACCCCAGGATGTAGGAGTGCAACCTGATCTCGCTAGGGATCGGAGCCATACAAATCCAGTCCGAGCAGTGGCCACCCACCTTCCTGCTGTCTATCTGTATCAGTTCACTGAATGGCCGAGATTTCTGGTTGGCCGTGGGGAGGGGTGTCTCTAACAACAGTGTGATTGTGTGCATATACAGAATACAGCCACTTGAAAGACAGGCATGCACATCTCATAAACCATTCTTTTTTAATTTTAGTTTTATTAATTTATTCAGATTACCACTCAACTGTTAACTCATCGCTTGTATCCTTCGATTCCTCCCCTCCTTCCCACTTTCACCCTATTCCCCTCCCCTAGGTCTAAGACTGAGGGGGACCTCCTCCCTGCCACACCATATGGTCATAGGCTATCAAGTCTCAACTTGGTAGCCTGCTTATTCTTTCTTTGAGTGCCATCAGACCTCCCCACAAAGGGCAGGTGGTCAAAAATGGACCACTAGGGTTCATGTCAGAGTCAGTCCCGGCTCTCCACCTAACTGTGGAGAATGTCCTGTCTATTGGGTAGATCAGAGTAGGGGTTCGATGTTTACTACTTGTATTGTCTTTTGTTAGTGTAATAGTTTGAGCAGATCCCCCTGGGCCCCGATCCACCCATCATGATGTTCTTCTTATAGGTTTCTAGGACCCTCTAGGTCCTTCTATTTCCCCATCTCCTATATTTCTATTACCTAGAGTCCTAGTAGGATGTCCTCACATCTATCCCAATCTCCTGGTAAGTGAAGATGTTTGTGGGACATGCCTTTTGGGCTAGTGCCCAATTATAAGTGAGTATATGCCATGTGAGTCTTTCTGCTTCTGGGTTAACTCACTCAGTATGATCATTTATAGTTCCATCCATTTGTCCAGAAATTTTGGGATTTCCTTGTTTTTAATAGCTGAGTAGTATTGAAAATTCATAAACCATTCTTAGGAAGATAAGTTAGACCTCATGTTGGAGACCTGCGGATTAAGAATGGGGAGCTGTGTGTTTTGATATCAGGAAGAAAGTAGTGGTTGAGATCTGGGAGTCTGGTGCCGTCCTCATCCATATGGCAATGGCCTGGCTACTCTAAGAACAGCTGTGGTCAGATTCATAGTGCTGCCTTAGACTTTAGAATCAAAACCTGCCTGCCACTGAGTAGAACTCAGATCCATATAATTATTAGAATTTGCACCCTTACCCCATCCTGCTACTAACAGCCCTTTTGGCCGGGTGGGTCTGCAGGGACCCATACTAAAATATATACATGTTAGGACTGCCCAGATAAACTAGTGCAGGGACAGCTAAGTTACAGCGTGATAATTTATGGCTGAGAGGCCACTGAGAGCTTGGCATAGCTGGAAACTGCATCTAGATCCATGGGTCAGCAGCCTCACATTCTACAGGGTCTGGTAGCATCAAGAATACATTGGAAAAGATACAAATCCCTTCCAGAAGCATTCAGGCAGAGGCTTAGGATTCTGAAAAGCCTTCTCCTGTTAAGGGTAAATTCCTTTGAGAGGCCTGCTCCTTTCCCAGGGACATTTAGGTCTTCAAAGCCATGCTCTCTGCTCAGTCATCCAAGGGCACATAACGCTCTGTCTTAGTTAAGGAAGAAAGCCTGAACAGAGAAAGGCTGGTTTCCAGAGAGATGTCAGACCACTTGGCCAAGATGTAACACATGGATCATTCCAATTGCATGGCCAAGATGCCCTTGTTTCCAGTTTTCAGCTCCTGGGTGTGGCTTTTTAAATGGGGTGGAAAAACCTTTCTTTGCTCTGCAGCTTAAGCTTGGTGAGACCTGGCAGAGGCACACTCTCTTATCCTGCAAGTACATGGTAAGTGGCCCAGACAGTTTAGAGTTAGCCCGGGGAAGTCCACATATTGTTTCAGAGTTACTGCGCTTAAGTCACCAGTGTCCGTCACAGGAATTTGACTTCATGAGAATTTCTAAAGTTCAACCCTGTATCCTAATGATGTCATTTAGTTTTTTGCCTAATTCCAAGAGAAGTCTGGCTTTACAGTGTAGGGATAATAGAAAGCTACATTAGCTTTCTAGATTAAATTAACTGCTGTGTATGTCTCTGATACACAGATGCTGTTTGCTTTCTCCTGTTCTTCCGGGAGACAGGAACGAACTGCAACATAGTTATGATGGTGACCATTAAAAGCATACTACAAATAAAACTTAATCCTAGTTTTATACAGCTCCAAATTCAAATACCTAGTATCAGAACTAATATAAAAACATTGCTTAAAATCTCAAGGCTAAAAGTCTTACCCAGAAATGAGGCTCATTGAAAGGGTGTCATCAAAATGTTCAAACTATCCTTAAATTTGAATTTTGATAATACTGATGTTTATTTTGTGTAGTAGGTGATGGTATACCAGTTAGCCATGATGTGACCACCATCTGCCTCCATTCCAATGATACACAGCATGGAGGGTACCAGAAGCAGGGGGAGTGATCAAAAAGGGAATTCATTCCTGTGGGTATGGGGAGTGGGGTGGCAGCCTAGAAGCATGAGCTTATGATGCTTGGACAGTCAGATACCCCAAAGACCAGAGGGCTCTTTGGTATTGTAATGCTAAACTCAGCCCCACCCTAGGCTCTGCTGTATTCCCTAGTGCCACTTATCTGACTGGCAAAAGCACAGCTCATAGATTAGGCTGACTGGAAACAGACTTTAGAAGCAAAGGAGCCATCATATCCAATTACAGACACATTTGGCTGAACACTTCATATCCCAACACTGTTGGGATCCCTTTCTACTCTCGATGGCTCTACAGTATCATCTAGGAATCTTAAAATCCATGTGCTTGGTAAAGCCCTGACTAAGTCAAGCAACTAAATAAAAGCTCAGGGAGGGCAGGGGAGCCTCCTCCTCAAGACTAAATCCTCTTTAAGTTACCAAAACTGGAAACTGGCATCTGACCTCTGTTAAAATACTGTGACATTAAATGTGTGAGGCCTCTCTCCCCACACCAGCCAGTTGTCCAGTTCTGTAGACACCAACTGAGGGGCTCACTATTCAACCCCATTGCAATGGTATTCTGCAGAATGGGCAGAATCTTCACAGTGTAAGCCCTCACTCCTTCAAGCCTGCTGCTTCTCCCAGTCTGTAACAATTCCTGGACCTCTCATACTTCTGACTGGTTATAATCAGGGATTCATTGGCATCCTTCTCAGGTTTAATTATTTGCTGAAATAGTCATCCAAGGCTCAGGAAGTAACATTATAAAAAACATTCAACTCTGGACCAGTAAGAGAAAGAACAGGGAGGGTCGTCGGAGGGTCAGTGAGGATTGCAGAGCCTCTGTGTCCTTGCACAACCTCTGAGTTCCTCCAGGTGCTCACTGGCCTGGAAGCTCTCCAGCCACTTAGTGGTTTCTATGGAAACTTCACTACATGGGTGGAGCTAGTAAAGTATTCAGCCATTCCAGATAAACTCAACCCTCAGCTTATGTGCTCCTCTAGAATTCAAGAACCCGGGACAGGGATGGAAAGGTGCCTCAGCTTGCAGCTAAGAGTTCTTACTGCTGTTGAAGAGGAAAGATGTTTGGTTCCTAGCATCTGTGTGGCAGCTCATCACGGACTATAACTCCATTTTCCTTTCTGGCCTCTGCAGGCACCTATGTGCATGCTGTCTTTGTTATTTTTCTATAAGAGATTCCATGACCAAGGCAACAAATAGAAAGAAGAGTTTTAAAGGGGCTTAGTGCTCCAGAGGATGAGTCCATTTCACATCGGAGCAGGGAGCATAGAGCTGACTGGCAGGCAAACAAGCAGGCAAACAGTTGGTGTAGTGGCTGAAAGCTCACATCTGAGCTGCTGGCAAGAGATAGAGGGATGACGATGCCAATGGCCTGACATTTTGAAACTTCAAAGCCAGACACCAATGGCACACCTCCTCCAAGGCCACACCTCTTGATGCTTCCCAAATAGTTCCATCAACTGGGAACTATAGGAGTCTATAGGATCCATGTTCATTCAAAGCATCACATATGGTCCACATAAACTCACACAGGCACATGCACATGCACATAAATAAAAGATTCTTGAAAAACAAAGAAGCCAGGGAAGAAGCCCAAATACATGTTTCTTATATGGTGCCAACTAAAATCAGAAAGCATTGTGATCACAACTAGCCAAAGGCTAAGCTGTATATTTTTTTTTCCAGTTTCACAACAGTAGTGACCTTGGGGAAGTTAAAGCTACTTTTAAAAAATTCACTTTGCATCCCAATCAAAGGCCCTTCCTCCTTTCCTCCTGGTACCACCCACCTACCTTCTTCTCCCTTTCCCCCATTCCCCTGCTCCTCAGAAACGGGGAGCCTCCATCTCTGAACCAACCCATCCCAGCACATCCAGTCACATCAGGACTAAGCATCCTCTTCCACTGAGGCCAGGCAAGGCAGCCCAGATGGAGAAACTGGAAACAACCCAGATGTCCCTCAACTGACGAATGGATAAAGAAACTGTGGTACATTTACACAACGGAACACTCAGCTATTAAAAACAAGAAAATCATGAAATTTGCAGGCAAATGGATAGAACTAGAAAGGATCATCCTGAGTGAGGTAACCCAGACCAGGAAATACACACATGGTATGTACTGACTTATAGGTAGACATTAGCCATAAACTACAGGGTAACCATGCTACCATCCACAGACCCAAAGAAGCTACGTAACAAGGAGGGCCCAAGGGAGGATGCTTGAATCTCATTCAGAAGGGAAAGTAGAATAGACATCAGACATGGGTGAAGAGAGGGCGTTGGGTGGGAGACGGAGTGGGGAGAGGAATAAAGGTGGGGATCAGCTGTGGGGAAAGCAGGGGTAGGAAGCAAGAGGGCTGGGAGAGAGCAGGGGTACTGAGGGGGGCATCTCTGGGACAAGCTGGAGACCTGTGACAGGGTAGGCTCCCAGGAGGATATGGGGGTGAACGATACCTTTGTTCTTAGTTATCAGCCTTGTTAATTTATAAGACAGACCCAGAAATGTCGGTGTTGGGGTCAGGGGTAGAAAAGCAGAATCTCAGCCCCCAGGCCAGCCTAAAGGGAGTAGAATCTACATTCTGACAAGAATTCCCCTCTCCTCCTTGCCTTGCAGGTGATTTCCGTGAAGTCTGAGAAGCTTTACTCCATATGTTTTCTTCAGTTTCTCTTTTTACCTAGGTGATTCCCATCCCCCTATTTTTTGGAGATTCTAATCTGCTTTGTTCTCAGGGAAAACTAGTCCTTCCCTACATTGTGTATAATTGGAAGGATTTTGTTTGCATGTATGTGCATGCATGTGTGGGTGCCTCTGTGTGTGTGTGTGTGTGTGTGTGTGTGTGTGTGTGTGTGTCTGTGTATGTGTCTGTGTATTGCTGTGTATGTGTGTGTGTGGTATGTAGCTGTGTTTACCTGTGCAGAGGCCAGAGGTCAACTTTGAGTTTTATCTGCATTACTGACCTTATTTTTTGAGTTACTATCTCTTACTGAGCCTGGAACTCATGGTTTCCTATAGACTAGTTGGTCAGAGAACCTGCAGCAAGCTAGCAAGTGAGCCCTTCTGGGATCTTCCTGTCTGCCACTCCCAGCACTGACGTCACAGACACATCTGGTTTTAGGTGGGCGCTGGAGATCTGAACTCATGTCTTCATGCTTGTGCAGAAGCACTTTGCCACTGAACCACTTCCTCAGCTCCCGAGGACGATTTTATTGGGAAATTTTAGCAGCTCTTTCATTCCCAATTTTCTAGAGTGTTCCAGCCACATCAGCGTAGCAGCTGTGTTTATATCCGTAGTAAATAGTACAGTAAGTACACTTAGGAGCAAGCCAAGCCAAGTTGACTTAATTAAATGCCTGGTTACATATATACATGTAAAAGCACTTGGCCATCTTACCATCTCTGTTACACAACTGCTGGTTTAGACAGACATAACATGATAAGGACACATACTTTACAGTTTACAAATGGGTACTCTATGGTAATGCTGCCTCTAGGCAGATATGCCATTCCTATCCAGTTCCTAATGTCAGCTTTGGTTACCATGTACGTATGGATTCTTTAGCCCTTTAAGAGCCTTTATAAAGAAACTGATGCCAAAGAAAGAGAGCAGATGCTTAACTCCTAGGAAGGGCTCCTAGGCCCTTGTGATTGGACTCTAGCAACATATTAGGATAAAAAGAGGAAACAATAACTTTAAAGACTTTTAGGGAATAGGTCATTTTTACAGCTTGCTCATAACAATACCTGAAAAAGCCAACTGCTGAGAAGGCGTCAGCTAACAAAATGATATGTAGCCAAGACAAACCTCTGCAGATAGTAAAAAGCACATCTCCTGGGTGCTAGTGGGATACTGCTACTGTCACAGAGAGGGAGGAGAAACAGTGATAAAATGGAAAAGATCTTGTATACCAAGCCAGAAAAGAAAAAATCCTGTTCTTCTGGTCCCTTTCCTTCTGGAAACTTCTCCAGTCTTTGAAGAAGGAAATTAAGAAAAACCAGCCTGCATCAGAGGAAGCAGCAGGGACTTTGAAGCCGTACAAATCAGAGTTGATGTAATTGCCTGATGTGTGTTTTCAGTCCAAATTACACAGATGAGTGAAGGGGAGCAGCTGAGTTGGATGAAAGGGAAAGTGGGGATTAGTGCCACGGAATATAAAGTAGAGAGGTCCGACTGGGCACTGTTGGCTTCTTTAAGACTGGGAGAAGTTGCCTTTACTTTTCATTCTTATTGTTTTATCCTCAAATACAAACATAACAATCTTTTATAAAATAGTAAAATGTTTCAAAAGTATCATATTAAAAATAAAAATTCCCCATCATCCCACTCCCAAAAGGTAGCCATTGTTACCCGTGTGGTACATATTGCTGCTTTAAAAACTTAATTCTGCCAGGTTGGATATATACTAAGTAATATTAGTTCATCAGTGCAGTAGGCTGCATAATGACCCCTTTAAAGACTTGTGTATATTAGGTTAGTGAAGACATGTCAGATGTGATTAAAGATCTAAGATGAGATTATTTTGAGGGAGATGTGCTAAAACTTTATGCATTCTAAACAAATAATACTTTACCACTGGGCTATCCCCAAGTCCTTTTTGCAATAGGCTGGAGCTGACCCCCCAAATCTCCTTGTGATAGGAGGCTAACCTGGGGTATACATGCAATCCAAAGTATGCTTACAACACAGAGACAGATGGAGATGGAACACACAGAGGACAGACAGTACTGTGACCACAGAGTAGAGCTAGGAGTGAGGTGACCCTGCTTACAAGATCTGAAAGGACAGTTGGTTCCCTGAAGAGTTCAGCTGGAAGGGAGGTTTTTGGACAGCTTGATGTTGACCTGGTAGAAATATTCTTGTCAGAAGCAGGTTTTAGGAGATGAATTCCTTGGTGGCTGAATCTGTAACACTAAAAACCAGGAACACGCAATGTTTGTTCTCTTCTTTTGCCTTCCAAGAGCTAGATTCATATTCTCTGGAGTCAGTCCTTCTGGATAATCTCTCCTTCCACCATTTTCTAAAATGTTTAATAACTTCTTCTTTTGGGTGGTGGTTCTAAGACATGGTTTCTCTGTTTGTAGCTTTGGCTGTCCTGGGACTCATTCCGTAGACCAGGTTGGCCTTGAACTCACAGAGATCTGCCTCCTGAGTGCTGTAATTAAAGGGGTATACCACCACTGCCAGGCAACAACTTCTTAAAGATCTTTTAATTCATACCAGGTAAGGCCTCTCCCCTAATTATTTTCCTGTGGGCCCCACTGGATAATCCCAGCAGTGGTGAAATCTGCTTGCCAGTTCCCGGGTTCCATTCCTACCAGCTGCCAGAGTTGGTAGCCATCAGAGAACACTAGGTCCTGAGTCCTAATTCTACTTATAACCCCAGAGGCTGGAGCTATCGGAGGCTACCAAGTATGAACCTTCACCCAAGATACCAGTGGTGTGGTCTTCATGCCCTATGAATGCAGTCACCAGGCCCTAACTCTACCTGCAATCCCAGAGGCTGGCAACCATCAAGGTCCTTCAAGCCTGCCAACACCAGGGAAAAGCAGAAGAGTGAAGTCCAGTGTAAGAACACATTCAACAAAATGCAGGGCAATATGGCACCACCAGAACCCAGATATCCTACTACACCGAGCCCTGGATATCCCAACACACCTGAAGCACAAGAAAACAAACTTAAATCTTATCTTTTGAAGATAATAGAGGCTTTTAAGGAGGAAATGAATAAATCCATCAAAGAAATACAAGAAAATACAAGCAAATAGGAGAAGGAAATGAATAAAACTGTTCAACACTTGAAAATGGAAAGAGAAGTAATAAAGAAAACACTAACTGAGGCAACCCTGGAGAAAGAAAACCTAGGAAAGAGAACAGGAGCTACAGGGACAAGCACAACCAACAGAATATAAGAGATGGAAGAGAAAATCTCAGGCATAGAGGATACTATAGAAGAAAGTTATACATAAATCAAAGACAATGCTAAATCCAAAAAGTTTCTAACACAAAACATCCAGGAAATTTGGAACACTATGAAAAGACCAAACCTAAGAATAATAGAAAGGAAGAAAAAAGATTCCTAGTTCAAAGGGCCCGAAAATATCTTCAACAAAATCATAGAAGAAAATTTCCCCCTAACCTAAAGAAAAAGATGCATATCAATATACAAGAAGACTACATAAGACCAAATAAATTGGACCAAAAATTAAAATCCTCCTACCATACAATAATCAGAACACTAATCATACAGAACAAATCATATTAAAAGCCGCAAGTGATAAGGGCCAAGTAACATATAAAGGCAGACTTATTAGAATAACACCAGACTTCTCAACAAAGACTTTAAAATCAAGAAGGGCCCAGGAAGACACCTTACAGAGCCTAAGCGACCATAGACGACAGCCAAGACTACTATACATAGCAAAACATTCAATAGCCATAGATGGAGAAAACAAGATATTCCATGAAACAACAAAATTTAAATAATATCTTTCCACTAACCCAGCCCTACAGAGGATACTAGAAGGAATACTTTAAAAAATGGAGGAACCTACACCTAAGACAATACAGGAGGTAAATATTTTCACACAAGCAAAACTAAAAGAAGAGAAGCACATACACACAAGATAAAAATTTCAGGAATCAACAATCATTGGTTTTGATATCTCTCAGCATCAATGGGCTTAATTTCACAATAAAAAAGACACAGACTAACAGAATGGATACAGAAATAGGACTCATCATTCTGCTGCATACAAGAAACACACTTCAGCAACAAAGGTGACATTACCTCAGAGTAAAGGGCAGGAAAAAATGTTTTCCAAGGAAATGGACCCAAGAGACAAGCTGCAATAGCCATTCCAGTATGTAATAAAATAGACTTTCAACTAAAATTAATCGAAAGAAATAGGGAAATATACTCCATACTCATCAAAGGAAAAATCCACCAATATGATGTCTCAGTTCTGAACATCTATGCCCCAAATGCAAGGGCACCCATATTCATAAAAGAAACATTACTAAGTCCTTAATCACACATCAAACCTCACACAGTTGTAGTGGGAGACTTTAATGACCCACTCTCACCAAAGGACAGGTCAATGAGACATAAAATAAACAGAAAGATAATGAAACTAACTGATATTATAAATCAAATGGACCTAGCAATATCTACAGAACATTACACTCCTAAGCAAAGAGACACAGTCATTAAAAATCTCCCAGTCCCCCTCCCCCCAAAGGCAAAGGCTAGGTAGTTTCAGCACAAAATTCTACTAGACTTTCAAAGATGAGCTAATATCAACACTCCTCAAACTATTCCACAAAATAAAAACTGAAGGAACATTGCCAAAATCATTCTATAAAGCCACAATCACCCTAATACCTAAACCACACAAAGATTCAACCAAGAAAGATAATTTCAGAGCAATATTCCATGTGAACATTGATGTAAAAAATACTCAATAAAATACTTGCATCTAAGAACTCGAATCTAAGAACACATTAAATACATCATCCACCGTGATCAAGTAGGCTTCATCCTAGAGATGCAGGGATGTTTCAACATATGAAAATTCGTCAATGTAATCCACCATATAAACAACCTGAAATTAAAAAAAAATCACATGATCATCTCATTGATGCGAAAAAGCCTTTCAGAAAATCCATTGCCCCTTTATGATAAAAGTCTTGGAGAGATCAGGGATACAAGGCCTATACCTAAATATAATAAAGGCAATATGCAGCAAGCCGGGAGGCAACATCAAATTAAATTGAAAGGAACTTAAAGCAACTCCAACAAAATCAGGAACAAGACAAGGCTGTCAACTCTATCCATATCTATCCAACATGGTACTTGAAGTTCTAACTACAAAAGCACATCACAAGGATACAAATTGGAAAGGAAGAAGTCAAAGTATCTCTATTTGCATATGATATGATATACATTAGTGACCCCAAAATTCTACCAGAGAATTCTTCCAACTGATAAAGACCTTTAGCAAAGTTGCTGGATACAAAGTTAACTAAAAAAACAAAACAAAACAAAACAAAAAACAAGTAGCCTTCAACTTATACAAGTGATAAAGAAATCAGGGCAACAACACCCTTCACTACAAATAGCATGAAATATCTTGGTGTAACTCTAACCAAGCAAGGAAAAGACCTGTATGGCAAGAACTTCAAGTATCTGAAGAAAGAAATTGAAGATATCAGAAAACAGAAAGATCTCCCATGCTAATGGATCAGTAGGATTAACATAGTAAAAATGGCCATCTTACCAAAAGCAATCCATAGATTCAATGCAGATTCTCATCAAAATTCCAACAAATTATTTACAGACCTTGAAAGAACAATTCTCACCTTCATATGAAAAAACAAAAAACCCAGAATAGCTAAAACAATTCTGTACAATAAAAGCAAAAAGTACTTCTGGAGGTAACTCTGTCCTTGATCTCCAGCTATACTACAGATGAATAGTAGTAAAAACTGCATGGTACTGCCATAGAAACAAACTGGTTGATCAAGGAAATTGAATTGAAGACCCAGAAATAAACCCACACACCTATGGACACTTGATTTTTTTTTACAAAGAAGTCAAAACCATATAACAGAAAAAAGATAGCATCTTCAACAAATGGTACTGGTCTAGCTGGATGTCTACATGTAGAAAAATGTAAATAGATCCATATTTATAATCATGAACAAAACTCAAATACAAGTAGATCAAAGACCTCAACATAAGACCAGACACATTAAATATGTTAGAAGAGAAAATGGGGAAAGCCTTGAACTCATTGGTACAGGAGACAACTTCCTGAACAGAACACCAACAGCTCAGGCTCTAAGATCAACAATTAAAAAGTGGGACCTTATGAAATTGAAAAGTCAACAGACACTGTCAACAGAACAAAATGACAACCTATAGACTGGGAAAAGATCTTCACCAACCCTACGTCTGACAGAGGGTTAAATATCCAAGAAATTAAACACCAACAAACAAAATAATCCAATTAAAAATGGGGTATGGAACTAACCAGAGAATTTTCAATGGAGCATTCTTTAATGGCTGAGAAACACTTAAAGAAATGCTCAACATCTTTAGTCATCAGGGAAATGCAAATCAAAATGACTCTGAGGTTTCATCTTACACCTGTCAGAATGGCTAAGATAAAAAACTCAAGTGACAGCACATGCTAGCAAGAATGTGGAGAAAGGGGAACACGCCTCCATTGCTGGTGGGAATGCAAACTTGTACAATCACTTTGGAAAACAATCTGGTGCTTTCTCAGGAAATTGGAAATAGTACTATCTTAATACCCAGATACCACTCCTGGGCATATACTCAAAAGATGCTCTACCATACAACAAGGACATTTGCTCAACTATATTCATAGCAGCCTTATCCATTAATAGTCAGAAACTGAAAACAACCCAGATGCCCCTCAAGCCAAGAATGGATAAAGAAACTGTGGTACATTTACTTAATGTAATAACCATACTACAGTCCACAGTCCCAAAGAAGCTAAGTAGCAAGGATGGGGTGGGGGCACCTTTGGGACAAACTAGAGACCTGCTCCTTATATGTACCTGAGAGGATATGGCATGACTAGCTGAGAGTCCTAGCAGTGGGGAGATGGAGACTGAAGTGGTCACCTCCTAGCCAGTCAGGACTTCCAGTGGAGGGAGGGGAAACTATCCTACCCACAAAACTTTCAACCCAAAATTTACCCTGCCTACAAGATGTACAGGGATAAAGATGGAACAGAGATTGAGGGAATGGACAACCAATGATTGGTCCATCCTGAGACCCACCTCATTGGAGAGAGCCAACCCTCGACTCCATTAATGATACTCTACTATGCTTGCAGTCAGGAGCCTACCATAACTATTCACCGAGAGGCTCCACTTATCAGCAGATCAAAACAGACACCGAGAGTCACAGACAAACATTGGGCAAGCTCAGGAAGTCTTGCGGAAGAGTGGAAAGAAGGACAGAAGGACCCGGACAAGAACTCCACAAAAAGAGCAACAGAGTCAACTAGGCATAAGGGGGCTTACAGAAAATGAAGCACCAACCAAAGAGCATACATGGACCTAGGCCCCCAGTACATATATAACTTATGGGCAGCTTGGTCTTAATGTGGGTTTACTAGCAAGTGGAGTGGGGGCTGTCTCTGACGTGGACTCCATTGCCTCCTTTCTGGTCACTTTCCCTTGGCTGGGCTGTTTTGTCTGGCCGCAGTGGAGAAGGGTTTGATTGGTTCTAATGTGCCTTGATGTGCCAGGGTGGGTTGGTACAGCAGAGGTGGTGAGGGTGCTTTTCTGACAAGAAGGGGAGGGAGGAGACTCAGAAGAGGGTGGGAGAGTGGGACAGGGAGGGACTAATATTGGCATATAAAGTGGAAAAATAAAACATCAATAAAAAAGATCTTTCAAATTCAACAAAAACATTTTAAATCCAATTATGTTTAGTTGGCATAATTCTATTTATGTACCTATGTAGAAACTTATATTAAAATTCTAAAGCATAATTATGTTTTTCTCTGATGTTTGAAAAGTTAAATTATTATATTGAGAAATGAATTTAAAACACATTCTTCTAGATATTACTTAGAAGCACAGAATTTGCCAAACCCGGGGAATAGTTGCTAAGCCTGTTACACAGCCTCCTGAAACACATTATATAGAGACTGGAAAGTCAGAGTTTGCTATGTATATATTTCCCACATCATTTTAAGGACTGGTTCCTTTATCCATTCCCAACTTTCCTTTTCAGTGATGCTCAGTAACTAAACAGAGGCAGCTGAGGGTTGAAGTCACTCACTTGTCTTTGCTTTTGAAGCTTACATAGAGGTAGAGTGAGGAAAATTGCTCAGTTGTCATCGTCCTTTCTCTTTCTCTTTCATTGTTGTTGGCAGGTTGAAAAGAGAAACACGAAGTCAAAAGATTGTCTCTACGCCTAATCAAAGCAATGCATCTTTTTTGGGCATTTGCTGTTCATGAAGTCCCATGAAAGGCAGAGAAGGTAACTGGAAAAAAAATGAGCTTCACACTTAAAAGCGCTGAAGATGAAGAGCTGGACAAAGGAAGGTTGTTAGAGGGAGAGATGTCTTTATGGGTATTCTTGGTCAACAATAGAGATGGAGCTTTTGAAGGAGGGGAAATTCCAGGAGGACGCCAGAATGTAGGGTTGTGTCCTGAGTGGATGTGGAAATGTCAAGGTATACACTAACTGGACAGATTTTTTTTTGAAACTTTTAACTGACATGCAAAAACTTTACCATTTATGAGTGACTTTGTGATAATTTGATCCATGTATATAATACACAAATGATCAAATCAGGATAATTAGCATTTTCATCTCACAAATAGCTGTTATTTCTTTGTAGTCTAGGAGTTTTAATTCAGGCTCCTTGTAAATATCAAATGTCGTGATCTCTAGGGATTTAAATTTTAGACAGCACTAGGACTGGCTCCTATCAGATTTATTTTGAAGTGAAAAACAGTGACAACAGCAAAAGGGTTTAGGTGAAAAAGGAAAGGGTTGCAGAGGACCTTGGATATCTGATAAATGAGTTTGGATTTGGTTTTTGAGATGTCACAGACCTCCAAAGTATTTGGATAGCAAAACAGTGTAATGGCAAGCACCACATGGGGGGATGATCTGGTACTGATGCACATAGTGGACTAAAGCAGAGAGATACTGGAAGCAGAGAAAGCAAGAGGTTATGGTGATAGAAGCATAAAATAAGGAGAGAGATAGAGCCAAGGGAGGGGACTAGAAAAAGAACTGTGAGTCTTGAGTTGCTAAACTAGGACGGAAGGACAGATGAGGAGGTGTGGATGCTAGGCAACTGGATTCCTTTAAACGGGATGAGGATAGGCAACAGGAGCAGGGAAGAGTATGTGAGGGATAAAGGGTGAACCATTTTAGAGAACTTGGCATACAGGCTCCACCTGAAAATGTCCAGCAGCCAATTGGACATATGGGACTGAGGTTGAGGGAAGGGGCTAGGGCTGAAAATGAAGGCTCAAGCATCATTATATCCCAGCAGCAGCTAGAGCCATCGTAATGATTGGTCTCTCTGAGACAGAGGCCAGGGCTTAAAGCTGCTGAGGCACAAACTAAGTAGCAGTCAGGGTGGGGAGGAAGACAGTTCAGTGACAGAGATGAAAAGGAGCTCAGAGAAGTCAGAGGAGTGCTGTGTGCCTGCAGATAATGCCATGAAATGCCCAGGACATGAATGGGAGAAACTGAACCCATTCATTCCTTCACCTCTTTTCTGACAAATTGATTGTTTTCTGGCTGTCTTGGCTACAGGACAATGGCACCGTGTACATTATGTATTTCATTCAAGAAAGATCAACTTGAGTTGCCCTTTCCTATTACAACTACCCACTGAAAAATCACTAACTAACACCCATTATTAGTATTTGCTAATCAACCTCCTATGTGACGAGCCCTTGAGTCAGAGGCTGAGCAAACATCTTATCCACTTACATGTTTCCTTTAATACCACCAAGGGCAAGCATTATGGATGCTTAAATAAATCAAGTGCAGGCTGGAAAAAAAAAAAGAAGTCATAAATCTAATGTATGGAGTTAATGGTGCCAAGTGGCTTCCTTTTATAAGCACAAGAACCTTTTAAAGCTGAGCACGCTGGCCACGCCCATCAGGCTGCATGGTCCCCTCAGATTTTGTTGTATGACAGCTGGTACTTTACTGCCTTAGAGGGAGAGAGACATACCACACATGCCATGCACTTTCTCTGAAGTTCCCTTTCAATTTGGTTTTACTTTCTCCGTTAGTGGTAACATTCTTTAAGGGGTTCAGATAGGAGAGGTCTGCTGTTAATAGATTTTTTTTTCCTTTTAACTTCTAAATAAGTCACATAGCCATTTGTCAGGAAAAGAGGTGAGGGAATGAAGCAGTTAAGAAATGTTTACCAGCTTTACTTGCAGAGATTTAAAAAAAATACCTTTGAAAGAAAGCATGCCCATCATGTCTGCAGGTTACGACACAATCTACACGAGAACACGGATGGGGAGGGTCATACGTGATCAACCACAAAGGTTCAAAGTCCTGCATTTTATGAAAAGGCTGATACGTTACCGCAACAAAAATATTATATCGTAGATCAATTGCTGTGAAATGTTAAAAAATATAACTCCATTCTTGCCAACACGTTTGAAATTTACATGCCCTGATAGTTATGTTGGAAAACTTAGCATTGAAGGGACTTTTCCACCGCAGAGGCTTCTTACCACCCCTGCCTATGTGGCCTCTGGCAGGCAGCTTGACCTTACCTGACAGACCTCATGAGCCACAGTCTGTACATGCCATATATGGGAATCAGTGCAGTAGCTTCCTTGGCCTAACTTCTAAGCACAAATTCCAGCAGTTTGGTGTGTGCCTTGACTGCATTTGCTCAATATGCAGTAATCCTGGTGCATAAACATGGATATCTGCTCTGTCCCTCTTGGATAAGTTTTGTGAGCTAAACTCGGCTGTGATTCGGGGTAGCTTAGGCTTTCTAGTTCCTAGGAAAGGCATCACATATTTCTCAAAATGATTGTCCTGAAGACAAGACTAACTTATGACCCTGAAAACTGTGGTTTTTAAGTTGAGGAAATAGAAACATTGTGGAGATACTTATCTTATCCTGTGATGCCCTTATTTCAGGGACACTTGGAGCATTTGGTTTTTTAATTCTTTCAAAATAGGTCAGAAGAGATATCAGGAATATAGAACATAACCAAGATACGTAAATTTTTTTAAAACCTCAAATTTCCCCTTGTCTAGTCTAATTCTTGGGAAATACATAATTACATAATAAAATTAAATTTGTCATGTGGTAATCAGATAATCTTAATACTAAAAGGACAAATTAGTGCATTCTTATAAAATATCACTGCTACCATTTCCTCTTTGCTCCTCCCAAAACACACACACACACACACACACACACACACACACACACACACACACACAAGATTCCAAAGAAACATCTGTACAATGCAAAAATTAGCACATCTTGAATAGGGTCACGTGTATTTAATATTTTCTTTTTATTTTAAATTTTATATCATGGCTATTATTCTAGGTAAATATATGCTTATAGCTCATTCCTTGTTAATAGCGTCATAACATTTTATATTATAGACATATCATGATGTTCCTAATTGGTCCTTTATTGATGGATTTTGTTTTTAATATTTTAAAAATCACTATGTTTGATACTATAATAAGTACTTTAACACATATGATAATTCTTTTAGCTGGGCTTGGTGGTACACCCTTTTCACCCCAGCACTTGGGAGGCAGAGGCAGACAGATATCTGTAAGTTCCAGGCCAGCTTGGTCTATATAAAGTGAGTCCAGGACAGCCAGGAATACACAGGGAAAACCTGTCTCAAAAATAAATAAATAAATAAAAATAATTCTTTAGACAGGTAATTTTTATATGATTTCTCTGCAAGGGGTTGTAAAGATCCCAATATACCTTCTAGATAAATTTACAAAGAACTTAGAGCAACTTCATCTTTCTTCCAGCACCAAGTACAGTCATAACTTCTTCCACATCCTTGCCAGCTGACTCTTTGCAATTTTTAGTTTTGCCAGTTTGATATATGGAAAAAGTAGCATTCATTCCACTGGGAGCAAAATGTGCCAGGTAGCAACGAAATACCTATCTTTTTCTAGCTGTTCTCTCCTGAAAAGTCCTCTCAGATAAAAGAAAGTTATATTGTTTCTGACATCACACACATACACACACACACAATCACACACATACACACACCATACACTAGACACACCATACACACACACCATATACACACATCACAACATACATGATACATTCAAAACACATATTATACACATAGTATATACACATACCACTCACACATAAGTGCACACATATATACAAACATACATACACAAAACACTGTAGCATTACCACCACCACACACATACACACACTACACATAACACACACACAACACACATCACACACACAAAACACACCAACACACAATATACATTTACCCACACCATACACGCATAAGAGCACACATACATACACACACACATACACAAAATACCGTAGCATTACCACCATCACCACACACACACACACATACACACCACACCACCACCAAGTCATGTATGCACACACAAACACAAAGTTCTTATGTAGACATAAATATACAAGGAAAAATAACACAAAAATTCAAAATACAATGAAAAATTTAGAACATTTGTATAGTTTTGGGTAGGAGGGATATTTTCTATTTTTAAACAAGGTGCATCAGAATTCCACAAAGGAGGACAATGAAGGTAGGTGGATATATAACCATTAACATCATTTACACTGCCTTGCAGAAGTGCTAAAGGAAAAACGATAAGCCTGTATTATATATAAACACAAATGACTAATGTCCTACTACATGGGTCTCTCAACAATTGCTAAGAAAAGGCAAAGAGAAAAAGAAAACAAGCAAAAATACAAATTCTTTGCTGTCCCTGCCCCTCACTGCCCTGTGTTTGAGTGCAAACTAAGTCCTTGCGGGGTCAGAGCTCTGTGGTCTTGAAGGTGTTGTTTTCTCCCCTAGGCCTGCTTGAATTCATACTCTTCACATCTGGTCTGCCTTGGAGAACCCTTTGGCATTTAAGAGCTGACCTCCTCCTGCCAGGTGTTGCCTTCTGCCAATCTTGCCTATCTAAAAACCATCTCTTAGCTTTCCTTTTAGAATTTCTCTGTACTCTTCCTTTTAACTTGACAGCCAACTCCCAGGAGTTCACTGCCTCTTGCAGCTAATAGCTTCCGTTCAGCATGGTCTGCACACAAAGCAGAGGCTCCGGCAGCAAGGGCTGTGATAGTTTCAAATGTGCAATAGGAAGATCAGGTAAATTAAAAACAACAACAACAACAACAAAACAAGATGCCTTCATAGTCGGCACATCCATCAACTACCTACTTGTATGCTGTCCTCATGAGTGGAGAGCAAGATACCCCAAGTCTTAGTCATATTTGACTGCTGTGAAGAGACACCAAGACCAAGGCAACCCCTATAAAAGAAAGCATTTAACTGCGGGCTTTCTTACAGTTTCAGAGGTTCAGTCTATGATCTTGGTGGTGGCAGGCAAGTGCCGGCACAGTAGCTGAGGGCTACATCCTCACCCTTTGGCAGAGAGAAAGACAGTGTGCTTGGCATAGGCTTTTGAATCCTCAAAGGGACTCAGTTCCTCCACACCTCCTAATCCTTTCAAATAGTGCCACTTCCTAGTGACTAAACACTTAATACGTGAGCCTATGGGGGCCATTTTTATTCAAATCACCACATCTAGGGTACTGTGCGAAGCCTAGGGTGCTACACCTGTACACACAGGAGGATAACCTCTGAAACCAGGTTTCCCATTAATACCAAAATTTAAAATGATCACTAGGCCCATCACGTACTTCTTGTTCCTGTCTTCTAAGAGGGGGCCAGCATTTCATTTGCTGCAACAACTATATCCAGCAAATAGCTTTTCTGTGAGGCTCTGCCTTAGAGACAACATCACGAGAAAAGCCCCTCCTTTCCCTGGCTCATCCTCCAAATTTGATGACCAATTCCCTCACCTTTTAGATGTCAAATGGCCCCTATAGGCTAATGTGTTAGAACACTTGGGTCCCCAGTTGGTACTGTTTGTGCAGATCGTGGAACCTTTAGGATGGCGTTTCTCGACCTATGAGTTGCGACCCCTCTGCCACACCTCTATCTCCCATGATTCTGACATTACAATTCGATACAATAGCAAAATTGTAGTTATGAAGTATCAACAGAAAGCTCTTATAGCTTTATAGTCACCACAGCATGAGGAACTGTATTAAAGGGCCACAGCATTAGGAAGGCTGAGACCACTGAGTCAGGAGGTGGCACCCACTTGGGGGAAGTGTGTCACTAAGGTGGCAGACCTTGAGTTTTAGAGCCCAGATCCACTGGCTGCTCCCTGTCTTCTGATATCCAACCAACACTGCAGCTCCCACCATCGCAGAGCCACACACAGCCATGTCTTCTCCACTTTTGGCCTGAATCCAGGAGACAAACCTAAGTTGCTTCTTGTTGGCTATTTTGTGACAGCGATGAAAAAAGCAGCCAATGTAGTTCTGCACAGCCCCACACCCCAGTCATCAGCACTTTGCCACATTTCTCCTGTATCATGCCAATTACACCTGAGGTTAATGTCTGCCTCCTAGCCCAAAGTATAAACTCAGCGAAAACACAGAGCACTTGACATTTGTATGGCATGTTTAGTAGTGTCTGGTACACAGATGATGAATAAATACAATGAATAAGTAAATTTTTTTGTTTATCCCATCTCTATTTTAAGAGCCTATGATTACTTGTTCCCTGTCTTTGTTTCCTGTCAGAACATGGTCAAAAGAAAGACCCATGTTGAACAATGCCACAGGGAACTGTAAGAGAGGCCTCAGGGAAAATGCAAAGGGCCTTTTACCTCAGGTGCGTTTTGTTGTCTGGATTGTTCTGGCATGTGATTTCCTGCCTTCTGTGACAAACATTTACATTCAATTTCTAAGATATGTTTACTCTTGTTGGCTGTCAGAACATAGTTATGGAACTCAATCTGGTCAGTGTACCCTGAATCTGGATATGGCCTTCTGCCTTTCTTCTGTGTCTTCCCAGATATATAACCTACAGTTAGTGCCAGGCAATTGTGTTTAAATTGCTCTGCCCTGAGAAAATTCTGGGAAAGGGCTGTCTGATAATATTTAGTATGTGCTTACTGGTGTTTTGTTTTGTTTTTAACATGTTTTTCTGAACTCAAAACAATCTTCCTTGGACCATTGTTTTCTTTGATTGAAGCCAGGCATGATGGCACACGCCTTTAATCCCAGCACTCAGGGAGGCAGAGACAGGTGGATCTCTGTAAATTCAAGGCCAGCCTGGTCTACAAATCAAGTCCAGCTAAGGCTACACAGAGAAACCCTGTTTAAAAAAAACAACAACAGCGTACATTGAAACTGAAGTTAAGTCTGTCTATAGCATCATACTGTAGTCTGCACCATCTTTTCAGGTCCTCAGATCCCAGGTCCAGCAGAGAAAATCTACACAAGTCAGCTAAAGTCAACAGTTCCCCTTATGAAAAGGACTCAATGCTAAGGTCTTTGTCTTCCTTGTTTTTAGGACTTTATCTACCGAATATATAGCCATATTGGGACACACAGAGGCTCAATAAGAATGATAAGTTAATATGGGACATGATATGCTACTATTGGTTAATTTAATGGAGCTTGGGGATCATCATCTCTATTTTTTAGTTTATATGTGTCCATGTTCATGAACTGTGATATATATGTGTGGATATATGTCTAAATGTGTGTTATGTCAACCTCAGGTCTTCAGTTGATTTTCATATTGTCTGGTGTTTGCAGAGTCAGCAGGCTTCTTCTTGGATATGAGTCCATGGATCCTCTTTTGTCCACCTCCTCAGTGCTAGAATGACAGGCATATACCACCACACCCAGACTATCACACTACACCAGGTTATCACACTACACCCAGGTTATCACACCACACCAGATTATCACACCACATCCAGACTATTACACCACTCTCGGGCTATATGATGGTATGACCACACCCAAGTTATCACATCACACCCAGGTTATCACACCACACCCAGACTATCACACCACACCCAGACTATCACACCACACCAGGTTATAACACCACACCAGATCATTATACTACACCAGACTGTCGTACCACAGATTGTTATGTGTATTCTGGAACAAAATCAAGTCAGATTCTTTAGAATGCACAACTTTACTAACTGGGCCATCTCCTTCACCCTATTCTTTTTGTTTTCGGAGCCCTATGACAGAAAATTATGACTCCCATCCATGTATTAATTAGTTTGTCAAACATATAAAAGTAAAGTGAGGATGAGACAAAGTAAGTGTACACATACAATCTTTTTTGGTCATTGTACCTTTTTTTTCTAGGTGACAATGGATTGTCTAGAGTTGTACTAAAATGATCACAAAGTTAGAGAAAATATAATACATACTTTCCAACATTTTTTAACTCAAAGAAATAAGGTATGGGGGTTGTAATCAATCTCCAGATGATGTCTTTGTAGTTTTCAGACAGTGATTGCTGCATTAGGGATCTAGTAAGATAGCTACCCACCATTTGTAACACCAAACCAGAGTGGAATCTGAAAGTGCTAAAGAGTCAGACCTGGACCAACAATAGAAATTGTGTTCAGTAAAGCGACAGCCTGCAGACTAGGAAAAGATCTTCACCAACCCTACATCTGACAAAGGTCTAATATCCAAAATATATAAAGAACTCAAGAAATTAAACACCACCAAACCAATTGAGAAATGGGGCTCAGAACTAAACAGAATTCTCAACAAAGGAATATCAAACGGCTGAGAAACACTTAAAGAAATGCTCAACCTCCTTAGTCACCAGGGAAATGCAAATCAAAACAACTCTGAGATTCCATCTTACACCCATCAGAATGGCTAAGATCAAAAATTCAAGCGACACTACATGCTGGCGAGGATGTGGGGAGAGAGGAACACTCCTTCATTGCTGGTGGGAATGCAAACTAGTACAGCCACTTTGGAAATCTATCTGGTGCTGTCTCAGAAAAATGGGAATAGGGCTTCCTCAAGACTCAGCTATTCCACTCCTTGGAATATACCCAGAAGATGCTCCAGCACACAAGAAAATTTGCTCAAGCATGTTCATAGCAGCCTTATTCATAATAGCCAGAACATGGAAATAGCCTAAGTGTCCCTCAGTAGACGAATGGATAAATAAACTGTGGTACATATACACTATGGAATACTACTCAGCTATTAAAAACAAGGAATTCCCAAAATTTGTGGACAAATGGATTGAGCTAGAAATGATCATAATGAGTGAGTTAAGCCAGAAGCAGAAAGACTCAAATGGTATATACTCACTTATATCTGCATACTAGCCCAAGGGGCATGTCCCATGAAAGCCTTCACTTACCAGGAAACTGGGACAGAGGGGAGGACATCCCATTGAGACTCTGGATGAGAGAAGCATGGGAGAATAGCAAAGTAGAAGGATCCAAAGGGTTCTAGAAACCTACAAGTAGAACATTATGATAGGCAGATTTGGGCACAGGGGTCCCGCTCAAACTAAGGCACCAGCCAAGGACAATAGAGGCGGTAAACTTTAAACCCCTACCCAGATCTAGCCAATGGTCAGAACAGTCTCCACAGTAGAGTGGAGAGTGGGATATGACTTTCTCACATACTCCGGTGCCTCACATTTGACCATGTCCCCTGGAGGGGGAGACCTGGTAGCACTCAGAGGAAGGACAGCAGGTTACCAAGAAGAGACTTGATACCCTATGAACATATACAGGGGGAGGTAATCCCCCTCAGGAACAGTCATAGGGGAGGGGAATAAGGGGAAAATGGGAGGGAGGGAAGAATGGGAGGATACAAGGGATGGGATAACCATTGAGATGTAACAAGAATAAATTAATAAAAAAAATTAAAAATAAAGAAAAGAAATTGTGTTCAGACAAACTTCTCTGTGTCCATATCCATAGAAGGAGGAACAAAATGATTCTCAAGTCATTTGTGGAAGTCAAGACATTAAACTTGTACTATGTTCTTTTTTTTTATTATTTTATTAATTTATTCAGACCACAACTCAATTGTTATCCCATCACCTGTACTATGTTCTAATGGTCACTATTACTGCAACTTAAAAGATAAATTGATGGTGTGTGAAATTTCTGGCAAGTATTTTTTTCCCCCTGTATTTCTTCTTAAAGTGTAATGGATGAGCTCAGACTGGGAAACTATTTGTTATAAGGGAAACATGTAAGCATATAATAGATTGGATCTTCTGTGTAGTCATTTCAAGCACTTTCCCTCTCTTCCAAACAAAAATCTAAATGTAGATTGTAGTGCCATTGCATGGAGACCACTGAAGACTCATTTGAAAACTATCTCCTTAAATAAGTGTATCAGCAGGATGTGGCTGCTTCTGGCATCACTCTGAGCTGGAAGGCTTTGAGCCCTGCTCGCTCATTTACACATCTCCCCGGGATCTAAGTGGAGTCTACTGAGGCAGCCGCTTTGGTGATTTAAGACTTTGTTGGCACGCCCAGCAATCTCATTTGCACTAAGGAATAGCAAAGGACAAGCCTGTTTTTCTTTTCGGTCATTAGCTTGGCACAAGCTGTTGTATTATCAAATACAGTGACTCCTGATTCTTATTTGCAGGTTCTAGCACAGTTTTGGCAGAGGATACCCAGAAGGTAACATTTTGCCTTAAGCTTTTGCTTTGTTTTGAGAATTTATACATGCTTGAAATCATTTTTTCTTTGAATATAGAATTTTTTATACTTCATAGAGAACAATTAGCAAATTGGAGACAAAAGTATAGGGATAACTGTGGAGAGCCACGGAGCCCTTTGTGGACCCCCGCCTCCACAGGGCGCCCGGCATGCAGCCGGAGCCGTTTCGATTTAAACAACCCCTTATTTGAAAAAGGCCCGCTGCTCGCGAGCCTATCAGAGCGTGAGACGTGTCTTGGTGTGATTGGCTGTTTGAGTGCTATAAATGAATGTGAGGGGCGTGGCTTGGGGGGATTTTTCACCAAAGCGAAGAAGAAAGGCCTGAATAAAGCTACTTAGGAGAAGAACCGGTGGTCGTGTCTTACTTGCCGGTCAAGCGAGGCGCGACAGATAACAAAATCTGTAATGAAATCACATGGCCATTAAAAAAAAAAACCAAAACACTATTTTGGAGCTTTTACATACAATACCGTATGTAAAAGTAATTTGCTGTAAAACCAGAATGGCCAATGTTGTTCTGTATCTCATGCTCTCTTTCATATCTTGACCACAAAAGGTTGTTTGCAGACATTTACAACAGGCACAATAGATTGCACTGTATATACTGCAACTGGCCTTTGGCTTTATTAATGAACATAAATCATAACATGTTCTGATAGAGTGCATATGTTGGTGGTGATCATCTTTCTATGTGCTCTAAATATTTGTCCACCCTCAGGGAAGCATCTCACAAATAAAACTACAGAGAATTTTAATACAGAGAGTAATTAATATTTGTCAACTTATAAATGCCAATCTTCTGCCTGTCCTAAGCACTTAGGATATATCAAAAAACAAGAGATGGCTCAGCGGTTAAGAGCACTGCCTGCTCTTCCAGAGGTCCTGAGTTCAATTCCCGGAAGCCACATGGTGACTTATAACCATCTGTAATGTGACCTAATGCCCTCTTCTGGAGTGCAGGTGTACATGCAAATAGAGCATCATATATTATAAATAAATAAAATCTTTTTTTAAAAAACTTCAAAAAACAAAAAAGAAAAAGAAAAGCTGCCAGTGTTTCCACAGCCAGAGAAAATGCATTCATTATTCAGGGTTAACAGCTAGACATCAGTCAATATGTCCCTCAATAATAGTTCAAGTTTATGAATATAGAAAGAGGCGTGAGAGATTAGCTCTTTCCAAGGTCAAGTTGGCAGTCAGTGGGAAAGCGAGGCATGAACCCAGGCCGTCTGAGGGTGTTTCTCTATGCCGCCTGGATTCTAACCGCATGTCACGCATGGCAGGACTGGAGGAGGGTCATGGCCACGGGATTTGGAAGAGACTAGCTGCCTAATGTGAGCTCTAGAAATTACAAAAAGCTGTGTGCAGCAAGGGCAAAAGACCCATTGACATCACCGAGTCAGCGGCAGAGCTGGAGTTGAGCACTGGACTTCTCTTTCTTGGCCCAATAACATGCCCAAAGCCTGGTTCTGTGTGGGCATCACCTAGGAATTGTGAGAAATGCAGGGTCTCTGTTCTGCTATTAAGTCCTAAAGTTCAATCAACCTGCACTGTTGACAGAGTCCCCAGACCTCACTTACACACCTAACCTTGAGCAGCTCTAGCAGTATGCTCTGTACAGTTGATAAATTTTGTTACTTTAATGAAAGAAAAAAAGCTGCTAGCATTTCCACAGCCAGAGAATATGTTCTCATTATTCAGAATTAACAGCTATATTATTGAAACAGATTTTAAAAACGTATGTATTCGCAATGTATTATAATTCAACACCAGTGAAGACCAAGACAACAGGTATTTGACAGTCTTTAGACAGATTGCACTTGAGAGCAAATGAGACGAGGCCCCTTCTCTCAAAGAGGACACAGTAGAGTTAGAAGAAGCAAACAAACAATTGCCACACAAAGGGATGAGTGCTCACGTGGAACACTCTGAGAGTTCAGAGGGAAGTTAAGTGATGTTTTGACAGAGTCATGAGAGAAAATGATCATTTGCTGCTATCAACGGTAAGAAAGGTGAGCATACAAGGCCTAGCCAAATTGTTCCATGGGCATTTCCATATCCTCGGCTCAGAGCCAGATAAAAGGCACAGATAGCACTGGTGTTTGATGTGGTATAGGAGTTGGGAATTGCTGCTTAGATAGCATAATGTCAACTACATTGTGCTTAATGGTAATGGCAGGTAGGGAGAGATACAGCACTTCGAGTACATTAGTCTCACATGCTGGAATGGGGCCTTGTGTTGCTTATGTGGACGTGACATTAAGTCACTGGCTATTGGTCACCCACCCAGTCTTCAGTCCCTCTCCTCCTGCAGCCTTTCCTCCTACAAGGCCTTTCTCATGGGAGCCAGTGGATATCTCTGGTTGTCTGGATCCACTGTCACCGGAAGGATGCTGAGCATCAGTAAGGAGCTAGTGTCGGAGAGCAGCATCGTTATAGGCCTCTATACCACATGTGCAGCCTGCTCTTTAATCAGCTCTTTGGTTTCTTATTCTGCGTGTACTTTCAGAACAATCCTAATTCTGTGGTACCTGAAGTTAATTCATGGATCTAATTTAGAGAGCTGAGTGTGGGCCTGCAAGCAAGCTTTGTTCTTCCAGAATCAGGACATCTGAAGAAATAGAAAAAGATGAAGAGTAGACTGCAGACAATACATTTCTGAAGGACTTTTAAAAGACTTTTAGTTAATAAGACTTAGTTTTGGAATGAGAAAAAACATGATCCTCAAAATGAACTTGCCGAGCTGTAGTCTACAGTTTCAGATGAAGCCATACATAATCTTTCGATGACAAAATAATGTGTATTTCTCTACATCAGTAAAAGGCAGTGGCTAAAGCCACGTACAGTCTAAATGCTTCTAATCCCAGTGGTCTGGAGGTTGAGACAGACCAGCTTTGGCTACATATTAAAACTTTATCTCAAGAAAGTCAAATCAGAGAATGGGTATGATTAAAACATATTATAGGTACATGTCTACAATTGCCATAAAACCACTATTATGTATAATTAACATGTGGAAATAAAAACATAAGAGGAAGCCAAATTAGCCCGAAGGAAACAAAGGCAGTGGCTCACTCACATGCTGATCAGTAGGTCCTCAGCCAGGAACAGTGGTTTTGCCTCAGAGATCTCCTCCCAGAGGTGCAGAGTGCTTCTCAAGCAATCCTAGGGTGCTTAGGGGCTTAGAAAAATATCCAAGGCCAAATCTAGGTAAGAGTATAAGGCCTCAAAGACAGGGAGAACCAGTGTCAGGAGGTAGGTGAGCACCACACCTTTGCTCAGAGAGGCATCATTAGCTCTGGGTTCCCACACTCCTCTGAGGCTAAGAGGCAGGCACTTTCAGGTTCTCACTGCTACTCACTCACAAAAGCTCACCTAGCAGTGTCAGCAGTTTGATTCCAAGTTGTTTCTTTCCTTAGCTCATGACGATGTTTTCCTCCATCCCTGTCTCTCCTTTCCATCCACGGATCCAGAGATCTATCCATCCATGCATCCATACATCCATGCATGCATGCATGCATCCATCCATCCAAGCATGCATCCATCCATCTATCCATGCCTGCATCCATGCGTCCATGCATCCATCCCAATTTTTATTGAACATCCCAAATATGCTTTGAAGTCTGTGGGAATACAGATTCACAGAAGCAGACAGAGACAGCATCTCAGGCTCCACTTGCTTCTCACCCAACAGAATGTAGAGCACAAGGACACAGTGATAAAGACCCCAGGTAGTACAATGGCATGCAGGATAGAGAGGGTAGCCAATTGGAGACAGCATAGATTTGGCTGGCCGAGGATGAAATGTGTGAGCTAGATCATGAGTGGTGGGTTGGTTTACATGGTTGAGAGTTGACCAAAGTGTGCTGAAGAGAAAATAGCACAGAGGAAGAAGACTGTGTATGGTTCTGGGCAGGTCACACAAATAAAAAATACATGCAGCAAACCTAGACCCCCGATCCAGATCTAACCAATGGACAACACAGTCTCCACAGTTGTGTGGAGAGTGGGGACTGACTCTGACATGGACTCTGGTGCCCCCTATTTGACCACTTCCCCTTGGTGGGGAGGCCTGGTGGCACTCAGAGGAAGAGTAAGCAGGCTACCAGGATGAGACCTGATAGGCTGTGATCATATGGTGGGGGAGGAGATCCCCTTCTATCACAGACCTAGGGGAGTGGAATAGGGTGAAAGGAGGAAGTAAAGGGAAGATACAAGTGAGGGGGATAACAATTGAGATGTAATCTGAACAAATTACTTAAAAAAAAAAGGCAGCTATCTAGTGAACAGCAGTGGCAACGAAAGATGAGTGACGTACAGCTCCCCTAAAAGGAAGGTCCTGACCTTCTTCTCGTTCTCTCCAGTGCTTCTCAAACCTTTCCTTAACCACAGCCTGAGGTGTTTTATGTGCAGATTGCCTGGCACCACTCCCAGCTTTCCTTGCTGGAGAGCAGGTTTCCAAAGTGGGAACTTCCATTTCGAACAAGTTCCCAGGTGCTGCTGCCGGCTGCAGAGGTGCACTGTTCAAGGTCGTGCCACGGAGACTCCCACCTCGACACTTCCTTATGCCTAGAAACTTCATCTTCAGCCACATGACTCCTGGCTTCTCTCTTTATTCCTCCCATCAACTCTCCTGACATTCTTTATCCCCCTTCTGTACTTTATCTCTCTCTCTCTAGCCCTTATCAGAACTCAACACCATGGTTTATTAATTTTCAATCATCCTTTTAGAATGTAAATCCCCCAAGAGACTTTGTTTTATTCACGAGTACCTGAAGCAGGGCTCCTTTTTAGTATCTAACTTCTGGGCCTCCTTTTAAATCAGTCTGTTACGTGGGGGTTGTCTATCAGGAGTGCTGACAGAAAGGATAAGTGATGCTTTGGAGGGAAGAGAAGAGATAAAGCGCCTCTATAGCTCATAGCAGGAGGGATGGCACAGGAAAGATGCTGCGGCTCTCTATCTTGTCAGTCAAGAGTACACACTGCCCTAATGTACTGACATTCCCCTTCCTTGTTTATATGTGCCTCCCTCCTGGCTGTTTACCCTCCCCTCCTTGTGCCCTCCTTATCTCCTTCCCTCCCCAGCTCCCTCCCCTTCTTTTCCTTTATTAGTAAAAAGTCTGGAGTCTGAAATGGGAAGAAGAAAAGTTAATTCTCATTGTCAAGTTGCCTGCATTTAAAGTTACTTATGGTATGCTTGGGGGTGGGGCGTCTGCCGAGGTTGAACTGAGCGAAGAGAACCACGGTTGAGTGTGCGGACGCTGTCCTGTGGCCTGTGACTGTAGACTGGACAGAAAGAGTTAAAAGAAGAAAAGTGAGCAGCACATCAGAATTCATCTGTCTCTGATTCCTTGACTGGGGACACAGTGTGGCCAGCTTCCTCAGCGTCTGGGTTCACGCCTCCCTCTGCCAGAACATACGTAACCTCGGTCAAACCGAACAAACCTTCTGTTCCTTAAGTTGCATTTGCAAGGCATTTCGTTATAGCAACAAGAAAAGTAACTAATATAAGACAGTGAGATACTTGGAAGGGGGAAATAATTGAAGATATTTAGAGTCGCTATCTCAGCAACTCAGGCCTTTATAGGAAAAAGGAAAAATAGTCTCATCTTAGGTGAAAAGTCACAGTGAGCAAAAATGTTCAGATATGTTTTTAAATCTTATATTATATTGATTTTCTAGTTATTACTTATTGTCAGCTCTCTGTATCTTTTCTTTTCTTTCCTTTCCTTTATTAATTTATTCTTGTTACATCTCAATGGTTATCCTATCCCTTGTATCCTCCCATTCTTCCCTCCCTCCCATTTTCCCCTTATTCCCCTCCACTATGACTGTTCCTGAGGGGGATTACCTCCCCCTGTATATGCTCATAGGGTATCAAGTCTCTTCTTGGTAACCTGCTGTCCTTCCTCTGAGTGCCACCAGGTCTCCCCCTCCAGGGGACATTGCTGGTAGGAATGCAAACTAGTACAGCCACTTTGGAAATCTATCTGGTGCTATCTCAGAAAACTGGGAATAGGGCTTCCTCAAGACCCAGCTATTCCACTCCTTGGAATATACCCAGAAGATGCTCCAGCACACAAGAAAATTTACTCAACCATGTTCATAGCAGCCTTATTCATAATAGCCAGAACATGGAAACAGCCTAAATGTCCATCAGTAGAAGAATGGATAAAGAAACTGTATCTTTTCAAGGTCGGAACATTTAGAAGAACTGGGTTCTCCGACATCCTCTTCTTTACTTCCCAATAAGCTAAGTGCTTAGAAACTTGCAGATAGGAACGTACCCCATCAGCTGTAAACAGCCAGCTGTCCTGACAGATCTCAAAGGCCTCCAGCCTCCAGGGTGTTAGCAATTTTGACACCAGATGTGCTGCTATCACACCATCAGACATCCCATCGGTCATGGTGGATAGGAGAAAGCCACCTTTTACAAATCTATAAAACTTAAAGGGAACCTAGTAACATTTTATCTGATTAATGAATTAGTCTCATAAGATAGAGAAATTCTGAAAGACAAGTTAGGGTAATAAAAATATGACCTATGAGATCACACATTTAAACAGTTGAAGGTTTCATATGCACAAAAATAAGCCAGGTTCTTATCTGGTAATAGATGTGCGGCACCCCAAAACTCTCCCCTGTTGGCAGGTGGTAACCTAAGACTAAAGTAACTTGAAAGTCCAAGGTGGACTTGTTGGGAAAACAACAGGAGGGACAAAGCAGGGAGCTTATGTGGTCTCCTAGTGAATGGGCATTTCCGTTGATTGTATCACTTGCTCATTATGTGTTACCCACTCTCTACAGCCCTCGCTCCTTTCCTTCCTTTATCCTTCCACCTAGACTGTTGAATTGAAACATAAGTGTTCCCTCTCTGTCTCTCTCTGTCTCTGTCTCTGTCTCTGTCTCTGTCTCTGTCTCTCTCTCTCTCTGTCTCTCTCTCTCTGTCTCTGTCTGTCTCTGTCTCTCTCTCTCTCTCTCTCTCTCTCTCTCTCTCTCTCTCTCTGTCTCTCTCTCTCTCTCTGTCTCTCTCTCTCCAAGACAGAAATAGACACACTAAAGATGTTAACCCCATGTGCTCTAAGGAATGGTGGTCACATTGTGCTCAGCAGTCAGGTATGGAAGGTGGCAGGGTGGGGGATGGGAGGTTGGGAGGGAGACTAGCAGAAGATATTTCCAGTTCTTCCTAAGAAGAAATCAAGATGTTCACAGACTCTTCCTCAACGTCTCAGAAAGGTGGAAGAAAATGCAGTCAATTTTGTAACCAGATGCTCCTGCAGAAGAGCCAAGCCTTTCCAATTAGTATTAACATAACCATCTAATAATACAATACCATGCATTCTGCTGATTTACAAAGGACTCTGCCATTCCTCCTGTGGGAGAGAGATGGAAATTAGTGGTTGTCTTCTCCTTTCCCTTCTCGCCTTGCTATTATGTTGTTGGCTTTTCTCTCTCTCTCTCTCTCTCTTTCTTTCTTTCTTTCTTTTTCTTGTTCTTTTTTTTTTCCATTTCAGAGTCCCAGAAACTGCTCTAACACAAACCTTTAAACATGTTTTTTGGTGTGTGTGTGTGTGTGTGTGTGTGTGTGTGCGCGTGCATGCGTACCTTCAGCTCCACATATTTTTACCAGAAGAGCGGAATTCTTCTCAGATGGCTCAATTATAGTTATTTAATAACATGACCAATGGCAGAAGCAGGATAGGATGGTCCAGGGATGTTGAAGTGCCCAAACAAGAGTGGTCCCTGGGTCTGAGGACCACTAGAAGTGAGAGAGAGCTGGACTCTGGCAGGCAGCTTCTAGCAAGAGGTGCTCATAGTAGATCCAGCTACCATCAGACTGTGGCACCAAGCAAAGCCAGAGAGCAGAGGCAAGGACCAAATACTCCCACATTTCTCTCTTCCTGCCTCCATTGGCCTGATAGAGAAAGGAGCCAGACATAGTGAGAGGTATTGCTCCCAGATATAGAGAAAAGAAAGGCAAAGAATGGGTGGTGACAGGGTGGCTACTGACATTCATCTTATTTGACTTCCATTGTGACATCATACAGGTGTGTTTAAACACACATCCTTGTCCTTCTGGGAAAATTCCATAAGCAGAAGGATAGGTTGTAGGTAATGCTACTTGTCACGTGATGTTACACGAAACTATCCAGAGGAAATTCATGGGCTGGAGTCATCTTTACCGTCAGGGGTGATTCTTCTGACGAAGTGATGTTATTCCCTTAGGAAACATCCAGAACCTGTATCCCCGCTCCTTTATCTAGATCTCCTACTCACTCTACCTTCCCAGAGTTAGGACACTACTCCCTACTTTGTAGAGAAAAGAAGGGACAACTGTACCCTGTCCCAAGGAGGTCTCACTCCATCACTTTTCCTCTGCCTCTTACTCACCTACAGTCTCTTCTTCTTCTTCTTTATATCTCTGGGCAAGAGACAAGAACATAGAGTTCCTTCCTTAAATAAAATCAAAATAGCAAAGCTCTCCCCTCACTCCCTGCACCCACCTTCCTTTCAGAGATAAGCCACTTGAAAATATTCTTCACATTCCATGATATTTTTTTCACATACCATTCAGTCTTCAACATACGCTAGTTGTTCAGCCATTTGACCAAAGTATCTTTGATGACATCACACATGGTTTCCTTTATGAAAACCAACAGGTACCACCTGGCAATAACTGTGGTAACTGACCTCTTTTTAATTTTTTAAAAAAATTTATTCTTTGCATCCTGACTGCAATTTCCGTTATCTCCACTTCTCCCAGTCCCTGCCCCTCCCCTAGATTCATGCCTCCCCCATTCACCTTAAAAAATATCAAGCTTCCCAGGGATACCAATCAAACATGGCATAACAACTTACAAAAACCACTAGGCACAAACTCTCATATCAAGGTTAGTCTAGGTGACCCAGTAGGAGAAAAATGGTCTCAGGCACAGGGAAAAGTGTCAGAGATATCCCTGACACCCACTGTTAGGAGTCCCAGCAAGCTATATACCAAGAACATCAAGCTATCCAACCACAGCTTACATACAGAAGACCTATCTCAGACCTGTGTAGGCTTTGTGACTGCTGCTTCAGTCTCTGTGAGCCCCTGAGAGCCTTGCTTAGTTGATTCTGTGGGTCATGTTCTTATGGTGTCCTGTACCCATCTGGCTCCTAGACTCCTTCTTCCCCCTCTTCTGCAGGGTTCTCTGGCTTCCCCAAGTGTTTGGCTGTGGTGACCTCTCTTTCTTGACACACAACATTCATTTCCTTTGACTGTCGTTTTCTGTATTTCTTAGTTTCTGACCTTTCTGTTAGCTTCTTCTCTAACATTTCCGGTAGGGTTTGGCTCTCTTTTCATGTCAGTGCATACTTCCTGGGTGTTCTACCAGATGTTCAAAATGTGTTTGCATATCATTTAGTAGAGGTTATTTCTCTGTCTCTCTGTCTCTGTCTCTCTCACTTAAGATTCAAACCTATATGTCAACTGGTCATAAAATGGGCATCTTAAGCGTATTTTCCCTATAAAGATTTCTCTCCAGTCATACAAACCTGAATGTGAATCATTTCACACCTTTCCTTCTTTTTATCTTCCTAAGAACCTAATTGGAACAGTCCTACCTCCTGAATGTCTCTAACTGGTCTCCACTTCTCCCTCCTTGTTATTGCAGCAGCCTCATGTCGCAGTCACTGCTGTCTTGTTTGCATTGTGGACACCCATCAGCCTGTGCATCACATCCTCCCTTCTCATGGATTCCAGAGAGAACTTTCTTTTTTAAAAAAAAATCTGTCTGAATTCCCTGATGAAAATACATTAATATCCTATCACATTACGTGAGGTTAAAACTGTGTGTGACAGATCACAAACTATGTCACTTCTTCACCTATAGCTGAAGCCCTAGATAGCGTATGTCTTGCTCTCAGAGAAAGAACCAAAATCACTCTGATTATCTAGACTTCATCTTGGAGCTCTCTGAAACTGAATATTCTCTGTGCCTAGAAAGCCTTCCTCACACTTCTACTGGCTTTTCTTTTCTTTTCTTTTCTTTTTTTTTTTAATGAGAGATGAGGCCATGCCCTCTTAGGACCAACCATTTAAAAGGAAAAGGTGGCATGCCTTACACATTTAATAATCCATCCAAATGTCTGTCTGTCCTTCAAGAAACATCTCACAGCTGAGAAGCCAACTTTGACCTTCTCTCCATGCTTCAGCCTGGACTAGCTGACCTGCTCGTGCACTCACCGGGCGCAGAGGATTTTTCCCTGTGGGTCCCGGGATTCTAGGTTGGAACTCTCTGTTTACCTACTTGAGTTATTCATTATGCAGTGTGTGTGTGTGTGTGTGTGTGTGTGTGTGTGTGTGTGTGTGTGTGAGCTGCTCTTTCATCTCTATGGTCCGAGACTAGCAACAGGCAGGTGGCTTACAAATATTTATAGAAATGAAATATCCCCTCTTTAAAGACTCCTCAGCAGTGCCAAGTCATATGGCTTAATCCCCAGCAATGCAAGGAAATAGGAAAGGTTGAGATGACTTCTGGAGTCACCAAATGCTGTACTATCAACTGTGAGGAACGCTGGGGGCTCACTGACCTGGGCTTTAGTCCTTATGTCACCCCCGTCCTGCAAATTATTTTATCTTTGTCAAGTTCCACTTTCTCAGGTGTTAAACAGGAAGACTGTGCTATGACTTGTTTTTTTTTTTTCCCATCTCCTTTAGTTCTGCAATCCTATGGCTTGGAAAGAGCATTCATATAAAAAATACATATTTCCATCACTTTAATGTGTGAAGCTCTACATCTGGAGAACCAAGTTGAAGGGAGAATGGGCTGTGATCACTAGATGTCATGGAGACTGCTGCAAACCTGCTTGTGTCCCCCAGGCAGTGTTTTCAGAGCTGGCCTTCAGCTAATGACATCACAGCTTCCCTTATAGCTATACCATCTGCCCAGTTCTAGTCCATAGGGAGGACAGGTCAACTGTCTGGACTTTGGCTTTTCCTTTCCATTCTCCTGTTGGCTGGACTGTGATAGAATAGCTCCCTTCATGGACCATATTTGGGAGTTGGGAGTTAATCAAGTTGAAGCTGCAAGATCATGGGGCCCTGGATCTCTGGCACTGCCAACTGGGCATAACTGTTTTGAATTCTCATATGAGTGCAAAATGAATTTATTTAGGCTATTAAGAGTAGTGGTTCTTTGCTATAGCAACAAACAAATAAATGCAAGGCAACCCAACAACATACTAAAATAGATACTCAAAGAAAATGTTTTACTCTTTTGAAAACATTGGAAAAAAAAGAGCAAAGATGGTGATTTTGTTGAAGGAAACTACCTAGAACTTTCATAATGCAGTGAAATAAATTTTACAGAATTTGTGACATTAACCAGACCATGTTCCTGGAACTTTCTCTTTTGCAGTCAATTTTACAAGGAAGCAGCAGATGCCTTTGACAGGATGGACTGGCATAGCCTTAGCAAAGCAAATTCTAAGTCAGTAAACTAGTTACCTACTAAGTGATCATAATGAAGACTCTAGAAAACAAGTCACCAGGAGAACTTGTATTTTCTCTGTTGCAATTCCAGGTTCTCTGCTTATAATGCTGTATAAGACAGAAACATTGGTATACTGTGGTCAGTCCAAGCTAAACTATGAAATGATGAGACATCAACTCTTCTGTGGCTTTTTCAGGAGACAGAGGCGAAAAGCTTCCTGCTGTCACCCAGAAGATGTCTTGGTACCACAAAATAAAGGATCCATATCAGACTGGGCTCTGAGGAGAAAGTGGGTCCGGAGTATTAGATACATTCCTCTTTCCACAGAAAGAGCTCTGCCTGTGAGTTCAGTTTAGAGCAGTGGTTCTCAAACTTCCTAATGCTGTGACCCTTTAAAATCCAGTCCCTCAAGTGGAGGTGACTTCCAGTCATAAGAGTATTTCATTGCTACTTCATAACTATAATTTTACTTCTCATATGAATTGAAAATATCTGATGTGCAATTCTTGTGGGTAGCATGACCCACAGGTTGGTTCGGAAGGTGAGAGAGCTGCAGCTTTATGCATCTTTAGCAAGCAAAGCAGGAGGCCTGAACGGCCAGCATACTGCAATGAGAAAGATTTTGCTATTTGAGTTATAAACAATCAGTTCTTAGGGGCTCTGCTTTGAGCCAGCACATAGGGAAACTAAAAACACTCTACCATTAATAGAAGGAGAAAGTGATAGTTTGAATAGGTATGGTCTGCATAGACTCATGCTTGAATGCTTTGCTCCTGGGGAGTGGTATTATTAGGGGGTGTGGCCTTGTTGGAATATATATGACCTTGTTGGTGCAAGCATGTCACTGTAGAGGTTTGCTTTGATGCCTTCTATATGTTCAAGCTATGCCCAGTGTGGCACACAGTCTCTTTCTGCTGCCTGTGGATCAAGATGTAGAACTCTCAGCTCCTTCTCCAGCACTGTACCTTCTTGGACACTGCCATGCTTCTCACCATGATGACAATGGACTAAGCCTAGGAAACTGTAAGCCAGCCCCAGTTAAGTGTTTTCCTTTATAAGTGTTACCTTGGTCGGGGTGTCTCTTCATAGTAATGGAAACCGTAACTAAGAGGAAGTCAAAGGCACTTTCAGAAGGTACTGGAGACTAAGCATGCACTGCCTCGTGGGAGAATGGTTCAAAGCCAATCAGACAGCTGACTCACCATGTGTGCTTTGTAGTGTCCCAGCCAGCTAGCACACTTCTTGCTACTCATGAGCTAAGAGCGCTGCCATTGTGTTAGGCTTTCAGGTCTTCCTGCTTCAGTGGCTGGAAGTGAGCACTGCTACAACTCCGCTTCTCTGAGTGAAGCAGAGGCCTGCCTCATTATATAGATGCCTTGAAAGCCAGGCAGAGAAATCTGGGTTCTACAGAGGCAGAGCTAGTGATCCAAAGTTGGCCTTTGAGCAAAAGAATAACATGCATGTTATTTTAGTCAGGTCATTAGTACGAGAAAGGACTAGAGGCTGATTGGCTGTGGGGGAGATTACTGCAGACTGAGGTCAAGTAGTTCTGCAAGTAGCTGATGGCCATACCCAGGGAGAAAGGGAACAAATAAGTGCTTTTCACCGGAATGAGATAATTATGAGCAAATTTGTTCTTTAGAAAGAAAATGAGAAGATAGTTGAAGGAATGCAGTTAGCTCCATTAAAGAAGCTAATGTTGTAAGAACCAAACTGTCAGATGCATGAGTTCCTGTCCAACGGGACTCTTCTGTGACAGAAAGAGGGCATTGTCAATTAATATGTCAGAATACTAGGTACAAATGAAACTGTCCTGGTGAGCTCCTAGAGAAGTGGAGACTTGAGCCTTTCCAATCTAGAACGACTTTTAACCACCAAGCCAGAAGGAACTCTCAGGTTCCTGACATCTTACATGCAATGTGAGCCCTAGGTTTCTAAATATCAGAGCATTCAAAGAAGCACAAAAGGCTGCAAAAGTACTGTTGAGAGACAGAATCCAGGGAGGGGAGGGGGGAACACATAAACCGTGCCTGCCCCTGGGACTGCTTGGCTCTCTCGATCCAGTGTTTCCTACTTGCTTTCTCTTTGATTGACCGACAACACTCCAATTTCAGGCCTCATAGGACTTTAAGGAACAAACTTTTACAAAGTCTCTCTTTCTTCTTGGAATCCCTTATCCTGTTTCCATGGGTGGTTAAAGAACTGTGAATAGATGTGCACTAGCAGAGGGGTGTGCAGGGGCTTCAGCAACGACACATCAGAACATACCAGCCGCTATGAGTAGTCCCAATTATACCGAGAGCCGTGAAGGAGAAGGCAACATCATCACAGCTGCTCCCTTGAGATAGGAGAAGGGGAGCAGAAGAAACTGCATTGAACATGAAGAGATGTCAATAAAGGGAACTGCACAGAGGACCTCAGCAGACCCAGAACCTGCTTGGTTCAGGTCTCGAGATGCAGTTTTGGTAAGAAGCCAGCCCTCTTTCCACCAATGGGGATACAACAGTCCTGGTACATGAGAATGGGTTGAGCCTGAGGAAAGATGTCTAGCCCTCTGTGTTGGTATACTAAACATGCCATATGGATCCTCATTAGAGCCTGCTTATCCTAGGCAGCACTTACACCCTGGACAGTTTCTGTGTGGCGGCCAGTCTCTTCACTGATCTGCAACCTTTGTAGGGCGCTCACTGTTGGTCAGTGCTCTTGACACACAATGAGCATTCGAACAACATTTATTATAAGGATAAAGGGCCATGTCTAAAGATATTTTCAATACTACTCTTTTCATCTTTAAAGCATCTAAAATTCTCCCTATTCAGCTTTCCATTCTCTATGGGATCCACCTGCACCCCAAACAATGATTGTCCTCCACCCTTGAGAGAAGATAGCCGAGATTAAACTTCCAATGGCTCCTTCATAATTTATACTTTTGCTTTATTGTTGAAATAATCATTTGCCAAAACAAGATGAAATCACTACTTTTTCCTAAATGAGTGTTAGATTGAGAGGTCCAATTTGAGTAGTTAGGCAGAGCTGGGTGAGATCCCCAAATACATACTTGCAGAGACTTTTAGTAATTTATCTCTGAACCAGGGTTACCCAGTCTGTGCCTACATGCATATCTGTCAAGACTATTTCCAGGAACATTTGCTGAGGAGGGAAGACCTACTCTGATTGTGGCATGCAAGCCTCCACAGGCTAGTAGTGTCCCAGACTGGATCAAAAAGAGAA
This sequence comes from Acomys minous, assembly GCF_964271855.1. Classification (NCBI taxonomy): domain Eukaryota; kingdom Metazoa; phylum Chordata; class Mammalia; order Rodentia; family Muridae; genus Acomys; species Acomys minous. The sequence continues at coordinate 108,246,347 of NC_140483.1, read as the reverse complement.
AGTCAGCTGATTACCGGTGTGCATCTCTCTCTGCTTCTCAACTGTGGAGACAGACAGACGCGCGCACGCACGCACGCACGCACACACACACACACACACACACAGAGAGGGGGGGAGAGGGAGGGAGGGAGATTTTCTCTTTCTCTGGTGCAGATCATTAACTGTCTGCTCTAAGCTCACAGCATAGTAAATAACTAGGTCCCTCCATGAAAACAAGATAAGGAAAAAGAAGTGAAGATGCAGTGACATTTGTTTGTGTGGGGGTCTTATTTACGGAGTGTCCTTTGATGGAAATGTCTGATTTAGCATTGTTAACCCCTGTAGCCCTCCACTAGCTGGGCAGTGGTAGAGTAATATTGCTGGAAGGCAATTTGTTGGCCTTGCTTTCTTCTCTTCTGTCTTTTTAAATCTCCCTTGTAGGTGTGTGACCTTCTATAGTTATCCCCAAAGGTCTCAGCCTTTGCCTTCAGATTTTCCCGGAGGACTGTAGTTTCTCTAACTCATTTTAAACCTTATTTCCTGAGACACTTCAAAGAAGCCCCTGTAACACATTGGCCCTGTTCAAGAGCTATTGTTTGTAGAGGGAGGACCTGCTGCTCATTAGCTGTTCTGAAGGGGCAAACTGTTTTTTCCGGAATGTTGTAATTTTTATTCATGCTCAGGGTCTTGCAGATGACAAACACAGAGTATTGCTTTGGGGCAAGACCTGTCAAATATCTTTCCGATAATGCAATGAATAAGGCTGTCCCATAATTATTAACAAGAAAACCAACAGAACTACAAAGGGATAACAAGGAGGCAGCTCATGGTCCTTGTAAACAGGCAGAGGCAGCGACAAAGACAGCCCTAGATGGCATTTGACTGGTTTCCTACCAAAGTCTTGATCCCTAAAGAGCTAAACATGGACAAAGTGGTTCCCTAAGTAAACAAAGCAAGCCCCTCCCAGATCTGAGAAGCGTTCGGCTGTCCTTGGTAATAGGAGGGTACCTTCTGCCTTGTGAAGGTGAGTTAAAGCCCTCAGTGGTGAGAACACACAAGATAGTTCTGGCTTGTGAGAGGCCTTAAGCTCCTATTATGATAGACAGGTAATGAAAAAGTCTTCAGCTTCTCATTTTTCTTCCCACTTTCTGTCTTTACAACTTTCAGACATCTGGCATATACATTCAGGATGATCTTATTATGTTGCAGCCTGGGAGAAACGGCAAGTATTGTCTTCTGTGCACAGCAAGAAAGGAGGCAGGATGCTCTCTCCCAGAAGTGGCTCTGTTTGCTTAAAATTCTTTCTGGAAAAGATGCTTGCTGGCCCTCCTTCTCCCACACCCGGTGGTGCTTAGGCAAGGCTGCACACCTGCTCAGCCAAAGCAAACCTGGTAACTTATTATTAATGAGTGCCACACATGGAACTAATTATGTACAGGGCCACAGCTGAGTGGAGGAGTGAGCCCCGGTATCGCACGGAACACGTCTAAACTGGTGATATATGTTTATCGTCTGGTCTGACGTCAGCCGAAGAGTCAGATTAACTCCTCCACAACCTTAGGCTGCAGGTCGGACATTAAGCATTCTTTGCCCACATCTCTAACAAGTGTTGTGTGCACAAGGACAAATTACAGGATATGAAGCCTGGGCCTTGCTGTGAGGGAGACTAGAAAGAACATTGTGGATGCAAATGCCCTTCTGTGCCTCAAGAAAAAAGAAATCATGAGCGGGAAATTTTAAAGTTATGTTCCCACCTCTATCTCACCAAACAGGCCCCCAGCCCCTGGCCCCAGATCCTGCGTCCTCTCCAATTAAAATCATGTGTGTGAACGTCTCCTTATAAATCCCGTATTTGGAAGATCACTAAGATCGGTACCCTGATCCTTGGGAGAGAAAGGGAAACACCATTCTGTATGCCCAGGCTCTCACAAGCTCCATATACTATTCCTAAAAAGAGCACGTTTTCTTTGGGATGTTAAAATTTCTTCACTGGAGATACCTGAGTGGTACAGTGACCGCTTCTCCTCCATGGTTTTAAGTAACTGAACTAGAGCATCTGTTTAACGTTCCTCTCTAAAACGCAGGCATTCCATAATTTCCAGATTCAAGGCACAGCACTCTGTAAATCTGAGCCAAACACATGCTGTCTGTACCACCGCAAGACTTCGGGATAATAAGAGCGTGCTCGGCACTACACTGTTTTAGTCCCCCACTCTGGGATTTCCTGATTGTCATCTCAGATCCTGCTAACTACAGAGAGAACAGTTTTCTTCTGTTTCTCCTTCTTAGAAATACCAGCATTTTTTTTTTTTTTACAGTCAGCCACTTTTATTCTGCTTTTTAAAAATCCTGCTTATTTTCTGGGTTGAAGTATTTGAACTGTCTAGATCTGAAATATCCAACAATCACTCAGAAGCTAACATTTTTAAACATCATACTCAGTTCTTAAATTAGTCACTGGTGAATTTTAGCCCACTGCTGGAGTTCTAAAGGAGACTGTTTAATTTTCAGATCATACACACGTGGTAGAACAGTATCCTTTACTCTGAGCATCAACCAAGGCAGATATTGCAGATACTGGCCACAGCACCCCAGAGACACGTTCTCATTGAACACTGAGGCCACGGCTGGGACTGGGACACCCTAAATCATATGATAGCCAGACTCTTGCCTACAGCACTTCCTCAGCCATCTGAACCAAAATGCTGAACACTTCTTATACATTTCATAAAGGGGGCTATGAAATCCTTCAGAATCACACAGAAAGCACAAACAACAACAACAACAACAAAACAGTGAGGCACTTGGGAGCTAAACGACCCCCTCATACAAGTCAAAGTCATGCAGGATACAAAGTTGGCTCCACTTACCCAGCATAGCGGTTGTCATAAGGGTGGCAGTGCCCTGGCTGCAGAATCTTCAACAGGAGCCAGCAAAGAGGCAAAAAAGCAGCCGTGTGGTTCCTGGGGTTCCCGAAGAACTTCATACTCTTTCAAGGAGAGGAGTTGAAAGTTGCTTAACAGCAGCTACCAAAGCAAGAAGCTGGAGGTGGCTTACAATACCCCCCTCTGCTCACCAGCACGTTGTCTGGGAAGGGGGTGGGGGAGAAGGCTTGGGAATGAGCAAAACGGGACACTTTAGGCAGCTCCGGGAGAAGGGGGGTTGCTATTAAGACTAGATCTTGTGAGGAGACGCAGCAGCCCAGCCCAGCCTGGAAGCAGGGGCTGATCCTAAATCAGGCTTTCCTGAAGGGGCTGGGCCTCCCTGAGCTGACTCACAGGCAAGCTTTGCAGGGTGCTACAGCCTGTGGGTAACCCTTCTCTGGTTTTGGTTTGTCTGTTTGCCTGTTGGAGATCAGTAAGCCTTTTGTACAACCTTTATTCCTTTGCCACCTTTATAGCAAAGGGACGTTATCTTAATTGCCAACACTATGTAGGAGATGAGTCCAGCAAGCTGACAGGGAGCATTCCAGGCTTAATGGTTTGTTTTGCTGCAACAGATTTCCACACAGGTTTCCCAGATGGAAAACCACAGTGAAGAGCTACAGAGAACACGTGCGCAGGAGGAGGGTTAGGCACCTGGATGTGAGAAGCTGGCCTCATTCTGGCTTGTAGCTATACCCAGGCAAGCAGAGGCTTCAACGGGCTGCTAGGAGCTCTCATTATTCATTCTACACCAGTGGTGGCTCCGTCTACAGCTGTTGTACAGTTTCTAGAAGGACTAGAAGGCCTCCCAGGGCTTTGTGACCTTGGCTGCACATTTGGAATCATTTAGGGAGGCTGATCATTTCAATCAGAATCCAGAAGGATGGGATCTGTCATTGAAAAAGCTCCTCCAGTGGCTGGGGAGATGGCCTGGTGGGTGAAGTGCCTCCTGGGCAGGCGTGTGGGACTTAGGTCCAGATCTCCAGCATCTGGGTAAAGGCCAGTCCCCAGGGTGCAGGTGTGTAATCCCAGTATTGAAGGGTGTGGGTGCAGACAGATGCAACTGGTGTGTGCCTCTGCACATAACAACAAGCTCCCTCAGTGACTCCAGTGTTCTGGCACCAAATTGGTCTACAGCAGGGCTTTTCAAAAAAATTTGCATAAAAATTACCGAATCATTCTGAAGCAGGAAATTCTGGCGTTTATCGAGGTCCCAACCCCCCCCCCCCATCACACTTGGAGTAGCAGCAAGCTAAGTTTAGAATGGGCCCTGTTCTTTGGGGTGGGGGTTGAGGACACTAGTTAAGGCACCTTGCAGCAAGCCACTTCCTGCTGGAAATTTCCCACGGTTGTAGTGAAGGAGCCGGCTCTGAAATTTCTTTGCAGCCACATGCTTCTGTTCACACAAAACCCCCATGTTGTGAGTTTGCTTTGCTCTAAGCTCTGAGGATGTGAGGACACAGCCTGCTACCCTGATGGAGAGCACTGATGCTATTCTAGAAGAAAGCGGGCTAGGTAGGGTCTCTTTACTTCACCCAATCACTCACACTCCTGTCAAGGTTCCAGCAACTTCTACACTCTCCACTGCTGTGGGGGAAGCATGGACCTCCCTCATATCTCCTGATAGGGTCAATTTCAGGTTCATGACAGCCAGGGTAATGTTCATTTAAAATGATTCTCTGACATTTTCAAATTCTCCCCGAATTAGTTGACTTACTTTTCTCCGTATCCCATTCCTAAAACCTGGGGGTTCTTCTGCTCCGGGTCTCACTATGTTGAATTTTGTCTGGTAGCATCATAAACTGCTTTTCTCCCTAAGCACAGAGTTGTATGCCATTTTTTGTATGAAGGAAACGCCATACACCTTAGCTAGAGGGAAACCACATCCCCTGCAGGAGTCGGCAACATTTGATGAGTGAATGATGAACCTGGGAAGAGATTCACTCGACAAACATTTGTTCTGCCAGGCCCAAATCTGGGTGGAGGAGCGATAACTTAGGCAGCAGATTCCTTTGAGGACAGGAAGTTCATTAGATCTTTGCGTCTCCTGGTATTACTCTGTGTGTGTGTGTGTGTGTGTGTGTGTGTATGTGTGTGTGTGTGTGTGTTGTGTGTGTGTCTTATGGACTTCAGCGGTTAGTACTTTGGTCTTTTTACACTGGTAGATGGGGGTGGTGTTCAGAATGATACTTGAAACTTCTTTGATGAGGCCAAGAAAGCCTATATGAAGCCAGTGACCTGTTGAAATAAGAGGTTACTGTGTAAATAAAACACTTCATCTCTCTACATTTCATTATGTCAGGAAAATGTATAAATCTGTCATATTATATCACAGCATTAAACTAGGAATGTTTAGGGTCTGACTGAGGATTAAACTCATCTTCAAACCATTCTGCAGGATTGGGTCCAGAAAGCATGGTTTGCACAGGGCTGGCTCGTCTCTGAATCCAGGGGAACCATTCGCTGGACCACAAAAACATGCAGAGACCCAGGAGACATCCTCTAGCCTTACTAAACACTGCAGATCAAAGAGACCTTCTAAAACAATGGAAGCCATTCCTAGCAGTTCTCCTCTGCTTCGGTAAGGCCCAGGTTATCTGATCAACCTTTTCTTGGGGCAAATAAGCACCCGTAAAATGAGTGATAAATGAAGTCCATTTACCAAGTGGGAGGAGAAGGGAATAGGGCTATAGATGGATTCAAAGATAAAAGCTGCATTTCTGAAGCCACCAAGAAGGAGTGAATTATTAAACTCATTGAGGATTTGGAAGTGGTAAGATGAGAAATGCTATTTATTGGCTATGCTTCTGTCATTTTAGTGGAAGAATAAACTTTCCTAAAGGAAAAATTGCCATGCAAAGAAGGAAAGGAAGCTACATTTGGGAAAGGAAGATGTTATCCTTGCTTTAGGCCCATTATTGATCATTAGATAAATTTTAATATCTCTTCAGACCTGCAACTGGATGATGGTGGAGGTGGGGAGGGCAGGGAGATATTTTCCAACCCTCGCCTTAAGCATGCGCAGAAGAGCACATAGATTTATTTTACTAAACATCGGGAGAAAATGAAGGCATTTGGCTCTGTAGTAGAGCCATCTGCATGACAAGTTGATTTCCTGGTCATTACTCAATGTCTAATTATCACATGCCCAATACTGATCCATCTCTTTCATGGTTTCCTGGCATTGGTCAACCTGTAAAAAAAAAAAAAGTGCATGTGGAGCTAAGTGCTGCTCAAGAGTCTCTACAGTTTGTTTGAGGAATGCTCCAAAGCTTCCTTTAGTAATAATTTTTAAATGATGCATCCTGACCCTATCTTCAACCTCACCAGCTTTCTTTCTGAAACTACCCTGGCAGAAATGAAGATTTAGTTTAGGGTTTTTTTTTCAAGACAGGGTTCCTCTGTGCAGCCATGGCTGTCCTGGACTCGCCTTGTAGACCAGGCTGGCATCCAACTCACAGTGACCCACCTGCCTCTGACTCCCAAGTGCTGCGATTAAAAGCGTGCACCACCACGCCCAGCCCAAAAATGAAAATTTGAAAATATATATTGTTGCCATTTTTGGTACTGGACTCCTGAAACAGTGGTTCCCACAAAATTGGGATTTCCCCAGGAGTCTCTTGTTGGGAGAAGAAAAGGGTAGAAGCCTGGTGGCAGCCAGCAGGGGAGTTAGGCAGACCAACTTGTAAGAGAGACGGGAACCATGGATCAGAGATGGGCAGGGCCCCGCTGTGACCAGGATGGCTTGGTTATCCAGAACTCTTACCTTCTGTTTAAACTTAAACCTCATGCCAGGATCCTGAATACTAACTTGAATGTCACTGGGCCGCCTTATCTTTCCTCTTTCTGATGAAGCTGCACTGAGGAAGTCTTTATTTGCTTTTCATTGTTGCTTGTTTCTTTAATTGACCAGTTGCAGGAGGGTGCCTGAACCGTAGGGCCAATCTTTGACCCTAAGAACCCAGTGCAACAGCTTTGGCCAGTATCTCTGATCTTCTTCTTGCTTGTCATCCTTCTTGCTTTTGTACTTAGCACAATCCATTTGTGTTCTCTGTTTACTCAAGGCTGCCCAAAAGCACGTCCTTGCATCTTGGTGACTTGTTTCCATTCCTTCCATCTGGAGGAAACTTCACTCAAGATCAGCAGAGCCTCTAAGTGTGCAGTACTCTATTCTTTTTTTAACTGAAAATAACATTTCTTCATACCATCTATTCCGATTATGCTTCCCCCATCCTCTAACTTCTCCAAGCTCCTCCCCACATCTCCACATACTCGAGTCCGCAACTTTTCTTGCTCCCTCTTGTTAGAACACAGACAAGTAACAAAAGCTAAAAAGAGAAGAAAATAATAATAAGATAAAGTAAAAACAAACAAACCTGAATAGGATAAAGCAAACAAACAAATATAAAAAAAAGCACAAGATACACATATACACATTGGAAAGATGGTTCAACTGTTAAAGGCTAGGCTTACAACCAACATTTCAGGGTTATATTTTCACCTCTCTGCACAATGCTGACATCTGATGCTGATACTTATAGTTGAAACCCTCTGTCCTTGGCATCTGAGATGTTGTCCTCTCCTGCCTATGAAGTGGATGCTTTCTGGAGCCTGTGTCTGGCCCTCCTCTCTTCCACATCTATGCCACTGCAAACCTCATCTCTGACTTTATGACAGTTGGTACTGGTGGGAGGGTGGTGCTGATAAAAAGCAACGTTGTTCTATTTGTCACTTCAGTAAACCATAAAGCAATAAATCATAGATACTGTGATAGAGAGTTGAGGTAGCAGGTGTATTCTGAGGAAGCAGATGTTTAAACCAAGTATGACGAGAAGAGAGCCAAACCGAGAGGCACAGTGATGCGAAGAAGCTGAGAGATGGTGAGCATAAACTCATTACACTCACAGGAAAGGCATGTGCAAAGAGGTCCTTGTTGGAGCTTTCCACCCTTCCTTACATCTCCCTGGGATGAAGCACAACCCTGTGTTTTATCACTTAGCATCCAAGGCTCTGGCAAACTTAACTTGCTGAGAGCAGATAGTGTGTATGTACAGCTTTCAGGTGCACAGTATCCACAGCCCTGCCAGGACCAGAGCAGACACCCACCAGCAGAGCCTCTCCCTTTTCAAGCCTACGGTTCCGAGGTCCTGCCAAGTGCCAAAGGGGCTCATGTGCAGAGTCCAGACCACCACGTGTTTCAGATGAAGAGACCTGTTTACTCAGATCAAGAACAATTTGAAAAGCAATTCTTATTGGTGAACAGACTTGTTATTATGTTTTAGGTCCTTGTAATTATGTTACAAAGTATTTTATAGAGACTGTGTAGAGAAAAACCAAAGCCCTGTAGTGTAAGATGATAGCAATGAGTTCTCCCAATTGGCTTAAGGCAGCGGCAGACTTCTGGCTACACTCTCCTTGTTTGTGTTTGCTTTTCCCCTCTCTCCTACAGTCCTTTCTGTAACCAAGTCCTATTGCTATGCTAAGGATGGAGACATGAGAGAGGTGGGGCATAATGGAGATGTGCCCTCACCCAGCAAAGAACCGATAACCTCCCAACCAAATCTCCACATGCTTCTTTCCTGGCGTTTGTTTCATAAAAATAATGACACTGCTAAAGAAAAGATGAAGAACAAGCCTTGGCTAAAACCCAACACTCCTTCATGATAAAAGTCCTGGAGAGATTAGGGATGTAAGGGACATGCCTCAACACAATAAAGGGAATTTACAGCAAGGCGAGAGCCAATGTCAACTTAAATGGAGAAAAACTAAGCAATTTCACTAAAATCAGGAACAAGACAAGGTTGTCCACTCTCTTCATACCTACTGAATATAGTATTTGAAATTTAGCTAAAGCAATAAGACAACTGAAGGAGATCAAGGGGATACAAATTGGAAATGGAGAAGTCAAAATATTGCCAGTCTCACATGATAAGATAATATTGAATGACCCTAAAAACGCCACCAGAAAACTCCTATGGCTGATAAACACTTTCAGCAAAGTAGCTGCATACAAAATTAACTCACAAATAGCAGTAGCCTCTTATATACCAATGACAGACTGAGAAAGAAATTAGGGAAACAACACCTTTCACAATAGCCTCAAATAATATAAAAAATCCTGGGGTAACTCTAACCAAGCAAGTGAAAGACTTGTATGATAAACAAAACAAAACAAAACAAAACAGTTAATTGAAGAAAGAAACTGAAGAATATATGAGAAGAGAGAAAGATCTCCCAGGCTCATGAATTGGTAGGATTAACATAGTAAAAATGGTCATCCTGCCAAAAACAGGATTCAGTGCAATCCCCATCACAATTCCAATGCAATTCCTCACAGATCTTGAAAAGACGATTCTCAGATTCATATAAAAAAAAAAAAGCCAACACCACACTCAGGATAGCTAATACAATCCTGAATAATAAAAGGACTGTTAGAAGTGTCACCATTCCTCATTTCAAGTTGTACTATAAACCTACAGCAATAAAAACTGCATGGTATTGGCTCAAAAACAGACACATTGATCAATGAAATAGAATTGAAGAGCTAAACATAAATCCACACTACGATGTGTTAGTCGACGTTCTATTATTGTGAAGAAACACCATAACTACAATAGCTTTTATAAAGGAAAGCATTTAAGTGGGGGATGTTTACTTCTCTGTCATCATGATGGGGAGCTTAGCAGAGAAGCACCTTGGAAACTGAGCTGACAGTTCTACATCTGGATCCACAGGCAGCAGGAAGAGAGAGACACTGGGCCTGACTTGAGTATTTGAAACCCCAAAGCCAACATCCAGTGACACACTTTCTCCATGAATGCCACACCGACTTCAACAAGGCCATACCTCCTAATCCCCATCAAGTAATGACACTCCCTAATGACCAATTATTTAAATATATAAGCCTATGCAGGTGATTCTTATTCAAACCACCACATATGAACACATGATTTTGACAAAGCCAGAAACACACAACCAAAAAAAAAAAAAAAAAAAAAGATAGCATCTTCAATGAATCATGCTGGTCAAGCTGGATGGCTGCATGTAGAAGAATCCAAACAGATCCATACTTATAACCCTTCAAAAAGCAACTCCAAATTGATCAAATTCCTCAACCTAAAACCAGATACACTGAATATGAGAGAAGTGAAAGTGGGGAATAGCCTTGAACTCATTGGCACAGGAAAAGATCTTATGATCAGAAAAACTATTAGTGCCAGCACTCAGATCAACAACTAATAAATGAGACCTCATAAAACTGAGATTTTGCCCATCAAAGGACAAAGTGGCAGCCTACAGAATGGGAAAAAATTTTTTTTACCAGCTACACATCTGATAGAAGGATATATCCAAAAATACACACACACACACACACACAGATTTTTTTAAAAAACTAGATATCAAGAAAACAAATAATACAATTAAAAATGGGGTACAGAGCTAAATAGAGAATTATCAATAGTGGAATCTCAAATGGCTAAGAAACACTTAAAGAAATGTTGAAGATCCTTAGCCATCAGCCAGAAATTACTTTGAGATGAGTAAGCTAAGGTGAATCAAGCAAGTAACAGCTCATGCTGGTGAGGCTGTGGAAGAAGGGGAACACTCATCTATTGCTGGTGGGAGTGCAAACTTGTACAGCCACTATGGAAATCAATATGGTGGCTCCTCAGAAAATTGGGAATTGATCTACTTCATGATCCAGCTCTTGAGCATATACCTAAAGGATGCTTCATCCTACCACAAAGACACTTGTTCACCCGTGTTCATTGCTGCTTTGTTCACATAGCTAGAAATTGGAAACAATGTAGATGCCCCTCGACAGAAGAATAGATAGAGAAAATGTGGTGGTTTTACACAATGGAATATTACCAGGCTGTTACAAAAATAACAACATCCTGAAATTTTCTACCAGATGGATGGAATTAGAGAAAAGAAATCATTCTTGGTGAAGTATCCCAGATCCAAAAAGATAAATAGGAAATGGGTTTGCTTATCTGTAAATGTTAGCTGTTTGGTAAGTCAGTGATAACCAAGCTACAGTCAGTAGAACCACAGAGGTTAGTAATAGAGTAAGGGACTAGAAGGTACAGATAGATCTCATTAGGAAAGGGAAATAGAATAGATGATTATGAACGATTGAGGACCTGGAACAGGAGGAGGGAAAAGGAGGTTGAGGCAGGGAATACAGAAAAATTAATAGGCCTTTAAGGGGAAGTATGGAAGCCCAATACAGTAGAAGCTTCCTAAGTGAAATTGCCAAAAAATGGATGGGGTGACAGAGTCCCAACTGGCCGGCTCTTGTGGCAAAATGAAGTTTCTAGTACAGAGATTCCATTTCATCTAATTGAGTTGGCAACCACGAGCTTGGAGGCAGAAGCTGATGCGGAGGCCATGGAGGGGAGCTGCTTACTGGCGTGCTTCCATGGCTTGTCCATCCTGCCTTCTTATAGAAGCCAGGACCATCAAGCCAAGGATGGCACCACCCACAATGGCTGGGCTCTCCACCATCAAGAACTAATTAAGAAAATGATCTACAGGCTTGCCCACGGCACAATCTTATAGAGGCATTTTCCCAGTTTTCCCAGTTGAGATTTCCTCCTTTTGGCTGCCTATAGTTGGCGTCGAATTGACATAAATCTAGCCAGCACACCTACAACCAGACGTTAAGCAGAGAGTCGGAGACCTTGGAAGACTCATCCCTAAATGGGATGTTTTCATCAAATCTCATCCCCCCAGAGCTCAGGAAACCCTGTGGAAGAGGAGGTGGAAAGAGTGTAAGAGCAAGAGGGATGGACAACACCTGGAGAACAAGGGTTTTTAGATCAACTAAACAAAGCTCACGTGAACTCAAAGAGACTGAAGCAGCAAGCACATGCCCTGCATGGGTCTGCACCAGGTTCTCTGCCTACATTATGGCTTCCAGCTTAGTGTTTTTTATGAGGTTCCTGTGTGCAAATGAGTGGGTCTCTGATTCTTGTGCCTCGTCTTGGGCTCTTTTCCATCTGTTCAGTTGTCTTGTCCAACTTTGATGTGATGGTTTTGTTTTATCTTGTGTTTTATTTTTATTTCTTAGAATCCTGTTCTTTTCTAATGGGAGACAGACAAGGGGGTGGATCCAGATGGGAAAGGAGGAACTGGGAGGCCTAGAGGGAGGGAAGCCTGTAATCAGAATATAATATGTGAAGAAAAAAAATCCTGTTTTTCAATAAAAGGAAAACTGAAACATGGAGAATGAAGGATTGAAAAAAAAAAAGATGGAGGAAATTTGGTGGTGTTTCTTTATCCAGTTCTAAAGAAAGCTGTAGACAAACTCCTCTCCCTTCACTGACTCATGTCTTTCTCTGACAATGGCAGCAAGATATGGACATCGGAGCATCAGGATCCCCCAATTATATTTCTGATTTCTCTTCTGACCTGACACTTGACCCTAAAGAAGAAACGGAAAAGCATAGCAGATAAAGATGCTTTGAAAACTACTATTTGGAGGCTGGAGAGAGTTTGTAGTAGTTAAGAGCATGCACAGCTGTTCCAGAGGACGCAAGTTTTGTTCCCACACCCAGCAGCTCACAGCCTTCTGTAACTCCAGCTCCATGAGATCAAATGCCTCTGGCCTCTGTGGGCACCTGGGCTTAATATGAACATAACCATACACAGGCACTCATGCCCCAGTCCCACCACACATGAACACACACACACACACACACACACACACACACACACACTCACACACACACACACACCATGCATTTAATTTAAAAAAATAAAAATCATTTAAAAAACTATTTGTAGTAATGGACGGAATGCATGTGCCAATGGGTATTTAAATGAAAAGTGAGACAGATAGAGGAGGAGATAGAAATGGCAAACGCTTGCTTAGAATCAGCAGAACCAATATTAATGTAAACAAATAGAGAACTACTCTCCTACCTACGTGCTCAGGAAAACGAAGTTAATGGAGGAGCCAAGGCCAGAAACAATGTGTGATAAGAAAGAGTCAAATGTATACAAAGCTTACCAAAGAAACTTGAGGTGAAACTGCAGATATAGCAAGAATGCTTTCCTTTCATTGAAACTAGATTTTTTTCTTTCATGACATATTCATGACATTTCTTTCATGACATGCTCCCCGTTCTATAATCCTCCAAGATCCTCCTCACATCCCCTTTCATCTGCATTACCCCATTTCTGCCTCTCATTAGAAAATAAATAAGCTTTTATGGATATAATGCAATATTATAAGTCAAAACAAAACCCAACTCATTGGAATTGGACAAAACAAGGAAACAACCCAAGAGAGGGCACAAGAAACAGAAGCCCATATATTCACACACTCAGAAATCTCATAAAAACAGTAAACTGGAAACTAATATATATATAATATATATTATATCATATCATATCATATTATATTATATTATATTATATTATATTATATTATATTATATTATATTATACATATATATGCATAGGACCTGAAGGGCAAAAAGAGAGAATATGTATGTATATATACATATATAATAAAAAACAATAAGATAATTTTTTAAAAATCGCTGATACAACATTGTTAGACAAAGGCCCTCCAGAGATGGCATTGGATTCATTTTCTGTTGGCTATCTACTGCTGGGCATGCAGCCTATACTTAAGATTCATGTTTCTTTCCCCAGTGAGACTCCTTTGGGAAAAACTAAATTTTCATTTGCAAGTGGTCATCAATTACAAATAGCTTCTGGATTAGGAATGGTTATTTTGTCCACTTTTCCTTTCACACTAGGACCCCAACTGGTACAGACCTGTGTATTACCTGTGGCTGCTACCTCAGTCTTTGTATGTGCACCAATCATGTTAGAGAACCTCAAACAAAGATTAAAAAAAATAATGTAGCTAGTGACACGACAGTACAGGCACTCAGAAGGCTGAGCAAGAATGATATCAGCAAATGTCAGGACTTTGGGGGGAAACTCCAGTGAGGCTCTAGGTTCTTATGTTCTGAAACAAAGGTATGTAAAAGGTGTTATAAAGGTGTATACAAAGTAGCAAGTAAAGCGAGAAAACCCATTTAGAATGAATATGCTTCCAAGGAAAATGCAGGGCAGAGGAAATGGCAGCTCAATGGCCCCACTGTGCAGAGTTGGTTTGTTTGCCTTATTTGCATAGCTTGGGCTATTCTGAGCATGGTCAAAGCTGTTATGTGTACTTCTATATTTTTCAATCTTTATGGATGGAGTTGTCTCATTAGAATCTTAAATTCCCACCAGGGATGTGTGCTTGGGTATTAAGATGGAGCAGAGGTTACTTAAGCACTCTGGATTGCGCTGAAGGCAGAAGCCAGTTATAGTAGGCCTGGAGTGGGGCTCTTTCAATCTTCCTCTTCACTGCACTTGTTGGTATGCCAATTTTGTTCATGACCTCTTCTAGACCACACTCAGCTTAATCCCCCTGGCTTAGAAGCATCCCAGTTTTGAGGCCAGTCTGGGCTAGGGTACAAGACACCCTCTATCCCTCAACCTTGCCCCAGTGTCAGGTCTGAGGGGAGCCAGCAATAGTTTCACCAGAAATACTGGATGGACAGTGGAAAGGATGGAAGGAGGAGAATGTTCCCTTGGTCCTGAAAAAGACAGTGAACAGGTACACAGTGTGTGGGGGTCGGGGGAGGTGAAAATAGCAGGAGAAATTTCCTTAGTCTTCGGGAAAGTGGAATGAAAAACAATTGGCTCAAAGTTATCACAGGAGGACATAATGCCATGATGATTAGTGAGAGACATAAAACTAAAGCCATTTAATACAGTGTGTTGGCTTTGAATAAAGCATAAACTGACAAGGAATGGCCAAAGGCATGTGTGTACGTTAAGTGTAAGAGTTGCAGGATCTGGGCCTCCTAGCTCTCCTGAGTGTGAAGAAAGAGACAGAGTAACCATGGGATTACTTTTGAAACCAGAAATTAAAAGGAAGGCGTGGCTTGTGGAAAATTTAGTCTCATGATGTGGACTGGGAAAGGAGATGCTTAGGTGACCTGATGGCTCAAAGCTGAGAAGATGTTGATGGAGCCACACAGTGACCTCAGATAACGTATCGATCTCATTTGCCTACAAGGGCCAAGTATTTCTAACAATAGTAGAGGAGAAACCAACCAAATCCTCCCACTCAAAGACAGCAAAACCCCTGTCCACATATGTGCATAAGCTTGCAGGCTTTCTCACAGGGCTGCCAAACAGGAATCATAGGCTCCTGGCCACACTAGGGCAGCCTGCAACCACTGAGCAACCTCCCCAGCCCTCTATAAGGTCTTAGGAGAGACATTTAAGACCTCGAAATTGACAACAATGATCACTAGACTTCCTCTCAGGAGAATGCCAGAGTATGTGGAATTGCTGAGCTTTAGCGCAACAGAAGTTTTGTCTCTAAATAGATCAATTTTCGATCCTATGAAGACTGACAATGTAAGTGATTTTGTCTTTGTAATGTTCATTTTTCATGTGTATGTGTGTTTTGCCTGTACGTATGCCTGTGCACCATGCATATGCCTGGTGTCAGCAGAGGGCCAGAAGAGGAATCCAGTCCTTTGGAGCTGTTACAGATGGCTGCGAGCCACCAAACAGGTGCTAGGAAACAGGCCGTCTGAAGCAGCAAGTGCTCACAAGCACTGAGCATCTCTCCAGGCCCTTGCTTATTTTTTTTTTTTTTATAGAAATCCAAGTAACTTCTAACTGGTAGAAGAATAACCTCCCTCCTGCCTTCTGAAAAATTCCATTTTCCAACCTATAAAATAATTCCACTGGCTCTTTAATCACATATGTTTGTAGCTCTTTGATTTATCCTTCAAACTAGCAATGTTATCTTTCCCAGATGATTCATTTAATTAGTAGTTACAGCAAGTCTTCGCTACCTGTTCATTTTATGTTTGTATGATAGCCTTTATTTTGAATAATTACATGGCAGGGCTCACTGAGATGAGCCAATGCTAATGGTTAGATAAATACCATCCCTGAAATGTGTGCTTCCACAGGCGCTGCTCCCTCAGGCAAGATTTTCTTGGTTCACAAACTGGATCTCAAGGAGTGTGGAGACTTTACCTACCAGCTGGGACTTCTAATTAAAATTTCCCTCTCCACTAATGTCTCTTGTATATATTTTTTTATCTGTGCCGCTAAACTAAATTTGGTCTCTGTGCTTTGAGAGTTTACATAATGAACTGCAACCTAACCGTATATTGACTCACTGAAAGACTAAGGAGGCTTATAGTTTGTAACAGGCGCTGACAATCACAGTGGCTGAGCTTCTGCCTATGGTAGGGGCCCGAGCGATCAAACCATATTCAAATAAGGTATACACTCACCAAGCTTTAGCCCACCCCAGCCTCTACGCTTTGCCTATGGGACATTTGCTTTGCACAAGGGCCCTTTCAGAATCTCTTCTGGTGCCAAGGGCAGCTTGAATTGCAAATGTCTGTGTGCTCACTTAAATTTGGCTAAATTTAGTTAATCTAAAGCTCTTCTTTGAACGGTGTGTAGCCAATACATTTACCCACTGATGGTAGTGGTGACTGTGACTTTAGTTTCTGATCCCTCATTTGATGCCCTGTCCATGACGACGCTATGGAGAGGCCGTTCTCGCCAGTGACAGAAGGGTGGTGTCTCTGGTGTTTCTTTGTCTATTTGGCCATTTAAAGTTCAAATCACTTCAGGTCATGCCAACAAATATGAGCTCTTTGATATGAGCACTGTTGAATATCTTGTGATTTAGGTTGTATTTATAATTTGATCCTACACAGTATGGGTATGCATGTATTAAAGACTATGTATCTGTTGTGTAGAGAGGCCCTTATGTCTCATTGTGTGAGTATGAAGTACTTTTCTCCACCCCACCCAGAAGGACAAATAAGTGATATTTAATAGACTCCTTTCAAATGGCTCTACTCCTATTGGCTTAAGATAGAAATAAGTGTATATTGACTATCTCCAACGTTTAAAATAACTTGGAAAAAAAATGCTTTCTTCTACATTTTTTTAAGAGTTCGTTTACATAAAAGCAAACTTCAAAATATCTTTTTGTGTACTTTCGTAGTTTTTAAATTTATTTATTCACTTTATATCCTGGTTGTAACTCCATCCTCCCTCTCCTCCCAGGCCTCCTCTCCCTCCCTCTCCCTCCCTCTCCCTCCCTCTCCCTCCCACTCCCTCCCTCTCCCTCCCTCTCCCTCCCCATTCCTTAGAAAGGGGGAACCTCCCCTTCCCATCCACCCTAGCTCATCAAGTCTCATCAGGACTGAGGTGTCCTCTTCCTCTGTAGCCTGGTAAGGCAGTTACATCAGGGGAAGTGATTGAAGAGCAGGTAACAGAGTCCATGTCAGAGACATCTCCTGCTCATGCTCTTACAATTTAAGGGTTTTGTTTATTTTCAGTGTGGCTTATTAACTACTGACAATTTACCATATTGGAAACTGAACCAGAAGATTTGCACTTGCTGGTCTGTGTATAGTATTGTCATGTTTGAAGGTACCAGGAAAATGCAGTTCATGAATTTAGTCCTTGTGAGAGCTTGTAAGTATCAAACGCATGTTTATTCCAAAATATTAAAGAAAACACTGGAGGCAAAACTTGGGATGCAAATTGCGTTTGCTTTGGTTTATAATCTCTGTATGTGAAGAGCCCCGGAGCATGAAAAGCCTACTAAAGGCTGGTGAGCACTGGGCTTGCATCCTTCATTTCCCGCTGGGTGCTCTAGCTGCCAACAGGAAGGGTTAACCACTGAGTCATCTGCCTTCATGAGGATTCTGTATTCTATCAGTGACTTTTTGTGCTTTAAATTGACTTTATTATACCCACAATTATTTAGTAAAACACCACAGAACCAAAAAAACCTCTCATTTTTACAAGAATTACTATTTTATTCCAATTATGTTACCTTCTTTACTCACTTTTGAAATTTTATTGCTTCAATTAGATATGTAAGAAATATTGTTTCTCAGACACTTATGAATGATCTGAGGCAAGAATTTAAATATATACTGAAACACACACACACACACAACATATAAAAATTACATAATACATACATGTATATAAAATATACATGTACATAATTTGTCTTCTCTAAATTAGAGATTCAACTATAAAAACTTACATAATGATTTTTTTCATGATATACTTTGCATTAAAACTAATTTACTTGCTAATAAACTTTATTTGTGAATTTCAAGAGGGTTCTTACAAAATCACAAAGATTTGTTTTTTCATTGAATACTAGAACTGATTAGTTTTTATAAATGCATATTTCAGTTGATATGTTGAATGATCTGTCAAGTTAAGAGCTGTACTTCTTCCCAAGTGAGAATTTTATTAGTAAAATATTGTTAATATAAATAGTGCAGGCATTGCAGCCTGTATGGGAAGTTCTGAGAGCTTTCCAATGCCCCCTAGATTCATGGCATGTTTTCCTTTATCAGAGTCTTAGTGCTGGTTTGCCTGATAATGTTGGATATCAACGATACCTTAGTTCATTCAATGTTGATATAACAGAATGGCTGAGGCTAGGTCCTTTCTAGGTAGTAGAGGTTTAGTTGAGATGTGGCTGTAAGGCCTAAGTGCCCAGCACTGGCGTCTCTATAGGCCTTTATGCTGTCACTCACTGTAGAAGGCAAAAGAGTAATAGGGCACAAAGCCACAAAATGAGGCTGAACTTGATCCTTTCATCACCAACACACTCCCTAGATGACGTATCCAGTCCTGCCATAATGACATTAATCAATTCATGAGGACAGAGTCTCCCTGTCCTGCTCACGTCTTAATGCCATCACCATGGCAATTACCTTTCAACATGAATTTTGGAAAAGGCAGTTGAAGCAAATTAAGCAGTGTTACATTCCAACAGTTTTAAATTCCATTTATTATTTAGAAGCTTTTTGGACATACACTTAATTTAAATCCATTATCTTCTAGATTAGTAGTGTCCAGTTGGTGATATGTCTCAGATACATGAAGGAAGTTTTATAGAAATGCAAGTGTCTAGACTTTGGACTCACCAAGTCTCCTTAACTGTTATCCTTAAAAAAGCATTAGCTATGCTTCGTGTATTGTTGATATGTTATGTACATCTTATGCCTCAGAATTATGATGTTCTAAAGCAAATGTATTTTCTCTGTAAAAAGTAATCTTCATTTCATGTGATAAGTTAAGATGCAACATTCACTCCATTACTTAAAAACAGATTTATTTAGTGTTCATGAACACACTTTCTAAAATTGTTTTGTTAACTTATTTTTATGCTGAAAATTTTGCTTGTCAGTTATCTTATTCTTGTTTTGAACTCTTATCAAATAATTAAATTTAAAAATTATTGCTAATAAATGGGGTTGGGACTGAAAAAAAATTGAAAAGCTGGTGAAAGGATCAAACAAAAATGAAGGGTGAATAACAAAGGCTATATGGAAACCTAGGGTCCTCAAACCTGAGACAAATTCTATACAGTGGACAGTAGAACACATGTAACAAAAAATGGGGAGGGTGGTACTCAAGGTTCAAGTGGGAGTAGGGGGCCTAAGGAGAGGAAAGAGTAGGGGATGAGTTAGCCAAAAGTAAAGATACATGAAAATGGCTTATGGAAATTGACTAATTTGTAAGTCAATTCCAAAAAAACATTTTTCTAAAGAGAGTTTGAATAGAAGTACTCAGTATGGGAGGACCATGCTGCTTCCTGAAGATATGGCTTCATGAAGAAATGGAAACCCCAACACCAGGCACAGGATGACTTTCTATGAGTTATTTGTCAGGAAGGTACCAGAGGTATCCCAAACAACACAGGCTATTTCATTGTTCCTGGTTGCCCACCATAGCTAGATTACATGACCCTATTGCTGAAAACACCACTCACTCTGTATAAAGAGTATAGAGAAATCTTGAAGAGACTAGGGAACATTCTCCCTTCTGGGAATCTTACATAATGCCAAGAGATGCTATGCCGGGTGATAGAAGAGAAACAATATTACTGATCTTACCTGGAGCTGGCCGCTGCTTGCTATAGCACTAGTGGTTGCCAAGACATGCCTGCCATTGAAACAGTTGCACGCCAGTTATGGAGGAAACCAAATGGTTTCTGATTATATTTGAATCCTCCTCCACTGGAGGGGATAGCTGCTTTTATTGGTTATTTTCTATTGCTGTGACAAAACACCAGCACCTAAACAACTTACAAAAGATGGCATTTATCAACTCTAAAGGGATCAAGGGCCCCAAGACAAGATCACATACCCTGAAATGAGAGACTGGAATAGGCTTGAACTCATTGGCACAGGAAAGGACTAAAAAAATATACCAATAGCACATGCATTAAGATTAACAATGAACGGGACCTCATGAGGCTGAAAAGCTTCTATACAGCAAAGGACACCATCTTTTTGGCAAAGCAGCAGCCTACAGAACAGGAAAAGATCTTTACCAATTACACATCTAATAGAGAGTGAGTATTTAAACTATACAAAAACTAAAAAGAAATGAACATAAAAACAAAACCCAATTTTAAAAATGTGGTACAGAACTA
Source organism: Acomys minous (assembly GCF_964271855.1). Classification (NCBI taxonomy): domain Eukaryota; kingdom Metazoa; phylum Chordata; class Mammalia; order Rodentia; family Muridae; genus Acomys; species Acomys minous. Next base: position 108,225,908 of record NC_140483.1, on the reverse strand, counting down.
AGCAGAAAGTTTTCAAAAGATGAAACCCAAATGGCTGAGAAACACTTAGGGAAATGCTCAACTTCTGTCTTAGTTAGGGTTTCTATTGCTGTGAAGAGACACCATGACCATAGCAACTCTTAAAAGGAAAACACTTAATTGAGGCTGGGTTACAGGTTGGGAGGTTTAGTCTATTATCATCATGATAATGATACTCAGACAGGTATGATTCTGGAAAGGTAGCTTAGAGTTCTACATCAGTAGGCAGCTGGAAGGGAAAGTGGCACTCGGCCTGGCTTGAGCTTCTGAAACCTCAAAGCAAACCCCCTTATAACACACTTCCTCCAAAAAGGCCACAGGTACTTGAAAAGGGCCACACCTCTGTAATGTCACTATCTGTGAGTCTTTGGGGGCCACCACAATATCCTTAGCCATCAGTGAAATGCAAATCAAAAGTACATTGACTTATCCAAGTCAGAATACCCAAGATGAATAAAACAAATGACAGCGTATGTTGGGGAGGATGCATCAAAAGAGGAAAACTTATTCATTGCTGTGGGGAATGTAAATTTGTACACTCACTGTGGAAAGCAGTGTAATAGTTCCCAGAAAGGTAAGAATAGATCTATCTCAAGATTTAGTGATACTGCTCTTGGGCATATAGCCAAAGGTCTCTACATCCTACTATAGAGATACTTGCTAGTCAGTCCACATTCGTTACTGCTCTATTCATAATAGTCTGATTTGGAAACAGCGTAGGTGTTGATCAACTGAGGATCAACATTTACATATACAGAAAGAAATACTATTGAACTTTTAAGAATGACATCATGAAATTTGTAGGTAAATGAATGGAACTAGAAACAATCACACTGAGGTAACCCAGACTCAGAAAGACAAATACATGTTTTCTCTTATATGCGAGTGTTAGCTTTTAAACTTTTGATGACTTGTATGCTACACTCTCAATAACCAGAGAGGCCAGGTTAATCTCCTAGGAGACTAGGAGAGAGGAGAGGACTCCCCAAGGTAGAGGAAATAGAGTATGTTGTTCCAAAGAAACAAATGGGAAATTAGAATAGGATTAGGTAGGGAGAAGAATGGGAAAGAAGGCATAAGTGACAGAAAATGGGGAGGGGCAAGTAATATTAAAGGCCATTTGAAAAATCACATGGAAACCAGATCCCACCCTTAACCAAGAAGTTATTTGCAATGGTAGCCATTGGCAAAAGCAAAGGCAGTTTCTTCAGTGGAGTCTCATTGGTTATCACAACCATACCTCAGGGCAGCCCCATGTCCAGCAGTAGTCAATAACTAACATATGCTGAACCCACTGCTATTTTTGTGGACTTCTTTTGGTTTCATTTCAGAGCATTTGCTTTATCTTGGCAATTTTTGGCTTGTTGGTCTTTGCTTATTTATTGTGATTTCCATTTTTGTGTTTATGTGGTGTTTTATTGATGTGTATATGTGTGTATGTTTCTTGTTTTCTGTTTGTTTTTTTTTAAAGAGAGAAAAATTAGAAGCTGGGTAGGTAGGGAGATAGGAAGAAATTGGAAAAGAGAAAACATTATCAAAATATATCACATGAAAAAACAAAAGAAAGAAAGCATTTAATTGGGCTTATGCAACCAGGGGATTAGAGCCATGATGGTGCAAGCTGTAGATATGTTGTCTAAAGCAGAAGCAGAGGGTACACAGGGGATGATATGAAGATTTTGAAGTCTCAAAGCACAGCCCTGTTAATATATCTTCTCCAACATTGCCACACCTCTTAATCTTTCCCAAACAGTTCCACCAATGGGAACCAAATAGTCAAGTATGTGTGCCTATTGGAGCCAATTTCATTCAAATCACTATAATATTGTAGGCTTAGTCAAAAGCCTATGACTGAGAAGATCATATACCTTGGGAAGGGGCCTAACCTACTATTGTTTTGCTAATAAGTCATGTCAAACCATGTGGTAAATATTTATTTTTATACTCATAGATTCATGCTTTTCTCAATGTGGAATAAAGAAGTATCTTTTTGCAGTGGGTAGTAGTTAATACAGAGACTCGTAACTAGTCAAAACGCTGAGTGTAAATAGCTCTGAGAGTTCTGTTGTGGATGAGTCATCAACATCAACCTACCATCATCCAATACTCAGGGGTCTTTGGGGAGCAGGGCAAAGAAGAGCTGGTGGGAAGATGGGAAGGAGAGCTGTGAAATTCTGACTTCAGGACGTTACATGGCAGTTCCTCCCAGCAGCTCCGAGCAGCTATGGCTACCCACATAAAACCCAAATAAGATCAAGACTCAGGTGAATCAAAATTACAACACAGAAGAACACCTTCAGAGACCCCAGTCCTTCCAGAGCACCTATTGGTGCTTGGTGGCTATTGAGAAAGGGTCCTTTCTATTCCTGGTATTTTACATATGTCAACCACTTCCTCCTAATCTTAGAACCTTCCTCTCCTATCCCAGCCATTCCATGTGACTCCCCTGGGTCTGCATTTTCCCATCAGTGTCCATCATAAGTAAACTCTTGTTTCTATCTCCATGTTAGCTGCTTGCTAGAGCAGAACATTTGCTGGCACATTTTATTGAGCTGTTTCTGAGTTGCTTTGTAGGCACAGGATTCCCAAGCTGAAAAATCAATCCAGGGTTTAAGTGCTTCTCTGAATTAAATGAAAGTATCAAATATCCAATCAGAATTTCAACAGCCCTTACACGAAAGCTCTTCTTATAGGGCTCCTGTTATCTGAGTTGGCCCTGCTTTTTGGTTGTTGAATTGTCATTGAAACACACATTGTGACATTAAACTCACAGCTATAGGACTTCTGAACTAGATTTATAAAAAAAAAAAAGTCTAGATAGGGTTACATTAACTACAGAAGAAAGAAAGATCAGTCTGTAACCTGAAGTTTCCCCTTGGTTTGAAGTGTTGTTAGGGACAATTTTCAGAACTGCTTGGGGACTATTCAGTGTAGTACAGCTGGGATGTGTGGTCACTTCACTGGCTTTTCCTAGAGTCTGTTCATTCTGGCCTACTCTATCAACTAAAAGTATGTGCTTTATCTTAGAGGTATTTTGTTGTTGTTACTTTCCAGAAACTTCTGAGCAGAAATAAATAAGCACCCATTTTGGCACCAAATGTGGTGGCAAATGATTTAATCAGATTTGTAGGAGTAGCCCTCAAATGAAGAGTTTGCTATTATCCCACACATACAGTTTTCCAGTTGCACACCTTACAGCTAAATGGTTTGTTTGCACTGTCAACTTGACAGGCTTTGTAACCACCTGGGAGACATGCCTTTGGCTAGGTTTTGAGGGTGTTCCCAGAGACATTTAACTGAGATGGGAAGATCCACCCTGACTGTTGGTTGCTTTATCACATGGACTGAGGTCCTGAACTGAACAAAAATGCTAACTGGTGCATTTTAGGAAATTATAAAACATTTCTCAAGAGAACGAGAACCATAGGTTTGCCTTGAGACTCAGGAAGCCTATTTGGACCAGAAACCCTGATGACATCACTCAAGAGGAATATGGTGAATTCTATAAGAGCCTCACCAATGACTGGGAAGACTACCTGGCAGTCTCTGTAGGTCAGTTGGAATTCAGTGACAGACCATCCCAGCTCTATGCCAGGTCAAAGCCAGTGGGCAACAGAGCCTGTGTGTGGTACCCAGCATGACATAATCCATAAGTCTCCATTTACTAAAGTCAATGGCCTGTTTCCAGCTTCTAGTGCATTTGGAATTCCAGTAGGGTAGACTTTAGTAGACCTCTCCAACCTTGTATGTATGGTTCTGGCATTTCTTTATTGAATAATTATGGCTTGGGGAGTTATCAGAAAATTTTACACAAAGGGAAGATATAACTCTACCCTAATCTTTCAAAGAGTCACTCTAAAGCCATGGTCTCAGAAATGACAGAAATAAGGAAAGCAAATGACAGAGAGCTGTACTTAAGAAAGTCAGTGATGAAAAGAAAAAGCGGAAGGTAAGGGTACACAGGAAGTGGAATTGTTTAGTCAAGATAACCAATCAGATGAGCGGAATAGAGCAGCTATGTTCAAAATGACTAGCAAGTAGCTAAGTGAGTAAATAGTTGACAGTGTTGTCACTGGGAAGCACTTTCAAGAAGTCAGACTTCTTGGTCCCAGTTTTATAGACCCAGATTCTGGAGGTCTGAGGTGAGGATTTTGGATTTGTGGCAAACAGCCATAGTAATGGGACCTAGACATCTATGTTGCAATCTGGTTTGAGCAACACTAAGGTAGGCATTTACTGAGTCTCAAGTCAAACCTGTGGTTCTTGTTCTCTTGAGAAATGTTTTATAATTTCCTTGCCAGTGTGGGAGGTAGAACAAAGAACTTGAAAGATGGTGGGGATGGGAAGATACAAGTGAGGGGATAACAATTGGCATGTAATATGAACAAATTATGATAAATATCTAAATAAAAAGATGTACAGGCCCAAAGTCCTGGAATCTGAGACTGTTACCTTACACAGCAAGATAGGTGGAAGCTAAAGGTCTTGGGATGAAAAAAAAATCAACCTGGAATATCCTGATGGGTATCGTAAGGAATTTAGATTGGTATGGCAGAATGCCATAAGCTGGTTGGCTTAAAGTAATTATATTCTCATAGTTATGCACTGGAAAGTCTGAGAGTAAGGTGCTGACAATATTGATATCTAATGAGAACATTCTTATTTGTATATGGTCACTTTTTTTTATATCTTGACAGGCCAGATAATGAAAAGTATGTTTTTCATATGTTTTCTGAGAAGGACATATATCTTACCCATAAGGACTCCACTCTAAAGACCCAGTTGCTTCCAGAGGCCCATTTCGTAATGCCGTTGTGCTGGGAATTATGGCTTTAACATACGAGTTTGGGGAGGAGAACACAGATATTCAATGAATAGGCATGGGTCTGGTGTCATCACAAAGCTTTACATGAGAGGGAGGAAAGAGGCGCACACTGGGTATAGAGATGTAATATTGAAAGCCAGGGGTTGGAACGTTGCTTGTTAGTGGTACTAATGTGGCAAACCATAGTCTTCTAGCTGAGGTATTGCGGCATCTATAATAGCTACTTCCCAGCCATTGTAAAGATCAGATGAGAAAAGTCCTGTAGATTTGCCTTTTGGACCCACATAACATTTTATGTTTTCATTTTACAAGTTTTATTTAGCCTGTTTTAAACTCAGTTTGTTTCCTTCAGTCTTAGAGGAAGAAGGCAAAATCTGTAATTTTTTTTTTCATTGTCCAATACCCGACACATTTCTCTGACCAATTCTTATCCTTCTTCTTTGTGTTTATTCAGATCATTGAACACGTTTAAGAAAGAACACTTCATGATCCCAAACCACAAGGACTTCCTTCTCAGTAGGTTTTTAAATTCATATTTAACATTTAGTGGCGTGTTTCAGAATTTTATTAAGTATATAAATATACTCTTTAAAATGACATTTAAAATGCTTTGCCATGGTGTCTCCAATCAACCCCTAACTGCTGGTTAGTTGCTCATTTTTCCTCTAGTGAACTCCTTTGTTTGTTTGGGTCTACCCCTTTCTTTCCTAAGGCTCAGCCGGGAGGTCATTTAGGGATTCTGTAGGTATAAACTTAATTCCGTGGTCATTTCTAGGGCTTTACTTTTGAAGAAAGATATTTCTCCCTAAGTCTTAAGATTTTTGTGTTTATATCTGTTTTGCTTTTCCACCAGCACATTTCCTTTGTACTGAAATCTTGATCTGAAAGCTTGATAAGGTGTTTGGGTCCAGGAATCTTCTAATTTTCTCTTTTTTGCTAGGATTCAGTTCCCATTTAATAATGCTCTTTTTGGCATGGTTGGAAGATTATTCATGCCCATAAGGAGGACAAAAGCTTTTAGAAAACACTAGATGAGTCTGTACTCCTCCACTGGGCCATGTTGCCAGCCCTGACCTGATGACAATTTGAAGGCATAAGTTTTTATACAGCAGTGGGAGTTGCCCTGTATTATGATAGGACTACTAGATTTAATTTAAATTATCAAATTTAAATTAAATTAAATTAAATTATCAAATTATCAAACTTTAGTTTTTTCTCTAAATTATGTATTTTTTCATTAGGGTCCATCCATTGATGAGGGTAGGTAATATCTCCCTTGGCCATATATATATTGAATATATAATATATATGTGTGTACACACATACACATACATATAGATATGAACTTAATTCAGTTAACTTTTGAAATCTTCATGTGGTATGAGTGCGTTTGAATTGTTAGTATATATCACTGGTGTTAAATTAGTCCTCATATTTTAAGAAACTTGTTTGTGTAGTAGGTGAAAATATAAAATGTGTACCTGGCAAAATTTCTCAAAAGAAAATTCTCTGGGATGTGTAAATTGCCACTCTCTTCAGTTTCATAAATAGCTGCTGTGCATCTCTGAATCTTGTGTGTGAAATACTAAGCCTACCCGTGAAGCTGACTCTATGGGCATCAACTCTGCTGTTGAAGCAAGTTTGTTAACAGTACTGCTAGGGTGGTCTTCTTCTTTCTCTTCCTCCCTCTTGCAGAAGACACGCTATTGAAGTTTTCATGAAAACAAACCCTTTTGACTCTTAAACATGCCTAGAGGATGTGAACTTTCTGGGAATCTCATGTGGTAGCCAGAAGAATTTCCTGTTAATGAAGTTCAAGTAACAGAGAATTCTCATCACTGACTATAAGACAGTGCTGAAGGTCATGCCAAGATCTTCCCACATCTATGAAGGATAATCACAAGTTTTCTCTTATGCTTTGGGTAAAGGAAGAAAGAGAAAACCTCTTCCTTTTAGGGAAACCAGTTGTCTGGAATGGTAAGGGCTTGGAAAGAGACAGAGGCCTCTCTGGGATGATCAGGATGACAGTTCAGCTTTGAATGTATGCTTACATGGTGTGAATTTCACTTTTATGGGAGGAAGTTATGATGAACCATTTGTCATTTCACATATGGGTGCAGCTTGTGACCCACACCAGACCCTAGCAGGCTGAGTAAGTAGGCAATACAAAAGGGTGACTAGAGGAAAAGTCTAATGTCAACGTTTTGGGGGAGATCATGGGCAGAGTGTTCCACAAGTCTTGATTAAAGCAAGAGAGTGGGCTGTTGGCTTCCTCAAATGCAGGCTATGCAGACTGAATGCTACCAGGAAACGTGGCAGGCTCTTCTTCAGCTATCTCCTGCCCAGCAAGCCCTAAGGATGGGGAGTTTGGCTTCCAAAGTTTACAATAAGGAGTTTGAAAACTGAAGGCTAATTAGTCACAAGGGTTTCCTGGGCTTAAGTATCCTAACAGGACCAATGGTATTTTAAAGACATTGTTATTCTAATAATAAATTGTGCACATGAATATTTGTGTGTGTGTTCATGGTCACGTATGAGCAGGTGCACAAATGCCTCTGTGTGTGTGTGTATGTATGTGTGTGCATGCATATATATATAAAAGAATAGCCCCAGATGCTTTTCCTCAGGCACTATTTGCCCTCCTACTGGCCCAGAACTGGCCAAATAGACTAGGTTTGTTGGCCAGTGAGCTTCAGGGATCAACCTGTTTCAGCTCCGTGGTGTTGTGATTGCAAACACAAGCAACCATGCCTGTCTTTCAAACTGTGACTCCTGAAGCTAGATTTCAGGTTGTGTTGCAATGCAATTACATTATTGACTGAGACATCTCCCTCAGATTGATTATATTTTGATATTTATAATAGAATAATTTATAGGAGACACTGTTGATAATATCTAGATGCTTCTGACCTAGAAGAATGTTGGGGAAAGCATTAATTAACGAGAGTTGAATTTAGGTGTGACAAATGTTCTGCAAATTATCGAGGTGTTTCTACTTCCCAATGCCCTATTTGCTAATACATACCACTTTTGCATGCATCCTTTGATTACCTCATTCACAGAAGCCTCCAAAGGTATGGCTGCTACTTTACATATTTTACACAGAAGGAAATTGAAGCCTTGAGGGTTAGGTGATTTGCCTAGAGTCTCTTGGGGGATGTTATTGAATTGCAAAGCAGATCTCTGGCTCAAGATATTGGAGAGAATAGGAAGTGAGGCTCTAGCTAGTATTCAGTGTATGAGTAGTGTTTAAAAAATATTACAGAAGCTAAAACAAAGACATTCCGCCATGCAGACCATCCTCACTGTATTGTGTTATATAATGTGCATTTTAGTAAATATATACACTCCTGCATGGTGGAATAGTACATTGTGCTGTGCTGTTTGAGCCCACTGGGAATCTAGTTCTGGAATTGGGGTTGTCCTCTTCACCCTCTGCATTTCAGAGCCAAGCATGCTTATGCCGAAGTAGTCTCCAAGGCCCCTTATCTGGGATGAGATGTTCCCTGACAGAGAAGATAGCAAAATAGCTCCCAAGTAAAAACACTCTGCCCTTGAGAGAAACTAGTAAACTATTTTCAGTGGATCTTACTGTTTTTTATTTCATGACGTAGAAGTGTCTGTGGTGAGAAAGAGAGGCCAGATACTCTGCCACAGGAAGTTCGGCTATGGGGAGAAAGGTAAATTGGGAACTGCAAGTAGCTGCATTAATGTCTCAATTTCTGCAGGATGTTTTAAGCATCTAATTTGCTGCTTTGTTATCTATCTATCTATCTATCTATCTATCTATCTATCTATCATTTATCTGTTCATCCAATTCTCATCTATTTCTGTTTATCATTTTACTTTAGGCTTGCAATGTGCTTAATTAGCTTACTCATTCAAAATTGAAAATGTGTTATCATAGATCATTCTTCAGGTTACACAAAAAACACGTTACTTCTTAATAATTCTCTGCTGTACAGTAGTTGACCCTTGAGGGAAATAGTGGGGCATCTTCCAAGGACTTAGAGGTAGAAGAAATGATAGACGTTATTCAGCTGTGTAGTGGCATGACCTATGATGAAGAAATTGTGATGGTGTGACAGAGAGTTGGAAATTTATCAAACTCTAACCAATGGCAACCCAGAAATAATCTCATAGAGGCCAAGCCAAAATCTGAATTTAATTTAGTAAGGGGAAGACTAATTAATTTTATTACACCTGGGTAAAACAAGGGCTATGAGCAAGCCAGAATGTAGAGGATCTTAGGGTAGCAGGGGAGAACTGTTATTATAAAAATGTTATATTTTTATTGAAAATGCTATGTACTACTTGATACATTTGAAAATATCTTCTCCATAGACTTTCAAGGTGGTTAGTGGGCAGCAGCATTAATAACTCCAGGCCCCATTACAAATATCAGGGAGAGGAAAGACCAGATCTGGTACTAGCACCTACCTAAACTGTGTTACAAAGCTGTGGGGCCTGGCAGAGGCTTTCCCATTAGGGAGATGAATGCAAGATGAGCAAATAGATGGCACAAAACACATATATCTGCCCTCTTTCTTTGATTCATTTAAATAAGCAGCCACCTGGGGTTTGTATGGCTTTTCATGTGCCTCACATACTGGGAGACAGAGCTGTGGCCAGTGGGCACATCTGCCACCTGGTGGTGGTGTCTATATAAACTAATAAGTTGCCTTCTGGTTTCTAGGTGTCCATCTTGTTATCACAACTGGGGATACTATGCACTACTTCATACATGTGAAAATATCTCTCCATAGACTTTCAAGGGCTTAGTGGCTAGCAGCATCAAGAATTACAAGCCCCATTACAAATACAGGGGACAGGAAAGGCCAAATCTGGGTATTGTTTCTGTCTTAGCTGTGTAAGAATGGTGCCCTGTGGAGCCTGACAGAGGCGTGCCCATTGTGGGGATGAACTCAAGATGACAAATGGATGGCCATGGAAGTCTACAAGGCTGAGGACAAGACCTTGTGCTGTTGGGGAATTCAGCAAATTCACTGGCACTTTGGTGGCCAGTCAACCAGACAGTTTTCTTAGGAGTGAGAATTGCTGTTAGTGCAAACCCCAATGCTGTTTCTGCTAAGAAATCGGGAGCTATGACTTTGTGTTGCTCTTCATGGAGAAGCACATGTCATTCATGGGTATTGATTTTTATACTTTTACTGAATCACAGATGGGAAAATCTATACAGTCAGAACCCCAAGCCTTGGCCACCTCATGGTTGCATCTAGCTAAATACGAAAGGATAACTAGCAGCTCACATTCTCATTTGTCATGCGTGGGTACAGAGAGCTCTAAGATGATGCAGTTATGTGGCTATAAGTATTGTAACATTATGCTCAGTAGATATTAAAACCACAGTAATTCCTGTTTTCTTTCAAGTTATTTGTAACAACCTCCCCAAATCATGACCAATTGTGTTGTAGCAGAGTCGCTCACCCAGCAGGCACTGGAGTGGTTTGGCAGAGTTGGAACGGAGTGCTTGCTGATGATAGTCCTCTCTGTTCCAGGGAATGTTCTTCACAATGGTAACTTCTGTGTGCTTGGTTGCAAGGGACAGCTCCTGCTCTCTGTTCTCATTCCACTGTGGTGCTGGAGCCTCAGCTTTCATTCCAGCACTTTATGCCATGCTGTAGCTCCTGTACCACTTCCCACGGCCTCCTTCTCCATTCTCCATCCTCTATCACAGCTTGTGCCTACTCCTGGGCACTCCTCCTGCCTACTTCTACTCTAACTGAGATGGAGAGAGAGAGAGAGAGAGAGAGAGAGAGAGAGAGAGAGAGAGAGAGATGAGGGAGGAGAGAGAGGGAGAGAGAGAGAGGGAAGGAGGAGGGGGAGAGAGAGGGAGAGGGAGAGAGAGAGAGAGAGAGAGAGAGAGAGAGAGAGAGAGAGAGAGAGGAGGGAGAGAGAGAGGGAGAGGGAGAGAGAGAGAGAGAGAGAGAGGGAGGGAGGGAGGGAGAGGGAGAGGGAGAGAGAGAGGGAGAGAGAGAGAGAGAGAGAGAGAGAGAGAGAGAGAGAGAGAGAGAGGGAGGGAGGGAGGGAGGGAGAGGGAGAGGGAGAGGGAGAGGGAGAGGGAGAGGGAGAGGGAGAGGGAGAGGGAGAGGGAGGGAGAGATAATTTCATTAGGTTGACACTTTTTAGTGCAGACTGTCTGTGCAGAATTCTTAGGCTGAACGACTGCACAGGCTGTGGATAGAGACCCTATTTGCTCTTCTCACAGTCACAAACTGAGATTTCCATTCCAAGGTCAAGATAATGGGGTCATATAATACAAAATATAAAACTCATGGGCAAGCAAGTACTGCTGGCAGCTTAGATGCTGATGAGATGGGCGAGGGAGGCTATTATAATTTATAGATCACTCACTGCAGTGACTGAGGCCTCACTTACTCCAAGCCATAGCTTGGCTCTCTTCGATTCTATTCTAGAGAGTAATAAGCAGCCAATTCCATGCACATTTAGGCATTATTGTTGCAAAACTGTGGCCTTCATCATAGGCTGCATGCTGATAATTTATGGCACCATATGCTCCAAAGCCAGAACGAAAGCTGTCACTTTCCACCCCACTCAGATACGGCCCATGTTGAATGTCATCCAGAGGACCTGCTGCCCAGTGTGTAGGTAGCTATGGATCCTTCAAAACCTTTGGATCGCTGCAAGGGTTTCATTTGCTTCTGTAATTACCTATTTTGAGCCTGATGGAGGAGGACTCAAAGAGCTGGGAAAAAAAATTGTTCAGCTGTAAAGCCCATATGTGATCATTTTCTTTTATGAGTTTCAGCAAGAATTGTAAGGGTGGCAGTAAAAAAAAAAAAAAAAAAAAAAAAAATATATATATATATATATATATATATATATATATATATATATATGTTAGCCTTTGCATTTTGTAGTTACACTATATGGATTTCTTTTGCAGAAGTGTTTCCTGGTGGGAAGTGCTCTGTCACTTTCCAGGGCTATCCTTCAGGAGCCCAAGTCCTGTAGGAAATGCTTACTGGCCTGGTGAATCTCCAGGCTCCTCCGGGCCATGGCATTCAAGGCTCATCTTTAGCCCCAGGCTCCTCAGGGTAGGCTGTTACAGATAAGAAATAAGTGAGAACTGTTGCACAGGCTCTGGGTGGGGATCTGTGTTTTTTCAGAGCCCGGCTTTAGGGAGCACAATCCCTCCTCCAGACTGCTCCACTCTCCACTGTGGGCCACATGAATGAACAGTTCCGCTAAACACAAGGCTGCTAAGAGGCCCCTTAGTTGCCATCTTTGCCTGAAGCCAAGAGTTTACCTCACACAATAGCTCAAAGATGATTTTCAGAAAAGATTAGCTATATTTGGGGGTGGTCCAACTCTTATAGCCTGGAACAGGATATTGTATGTTATAACTTCTGGGGAAAGGGATAGTGTTCTTTAGATTTTAGTTCTGAAGGTCTCCAAGCGTTACAGAGATGGGTTCAATCTGATCTTTGCTGCCTTAGCCCTCCCTGGTTCCAGAAAGCTCAATTTCCCCTTATTCTCTCAAGCCCACATGTTTAATGCTTTCCAGCTGTTGCTAGCCTTTGACTGTGCCTCAACAGCCTCTGTAAGTCCTCTTCACTCTGACTCCACCACTGTAAACATTCTCTTTACCAAGATTTCCTTAAATATCTGTGCCAATAGAAACCTCTGCTTTATTCCAGGCCTGTGAGTGAAACATCCAGGATGCAGACATCTCTGTAGAAAGATCCTTGGGTTTTCAAGGTAGACACCTGACATTTGCATTTCTGAGATCTAGTTGTGTTGTCACTGTTATGGTCTGCACATTGTGCACATCAGGCCAGCCATTTATTGAAACATGCTGCCCTGTGTGATAATATTAGAAAGTAGGGTGTTTTAGGGTGTGTAGGTTGTGGAGATGCAGTTTTTATGAGTGGAATCAGTGCTGCAATAACACTGGCCCACAAAGCTCCTTTGACCCTTCTGCCATCTGACGCTACCATGTGACAATGTCCTCAATAAACCAGAAAGCGGCTCTTCATCAGATGCCAAATCTGCCTTGCTATTAGACGTCTTGACCTAGAGAGGTATAAGGGAATAAACCTGCATTGGTAAGTACAAAGGCTGTCATATCTTGCCAAGGAAATGATTACAGTATTCTTGACAAAATATGGCTACCTTGGTAGCTTAAAACAACAAGGGAGTTGTTTAAAATGGCTAATTAACTTCTAAATCCTCGACACTTAGCCCTTCTAAGTCCAATTCCACCTCTCAATCTCAGGCCACTCCCCACCCCTCTATGGCCTTGTCCCTTAGTTTGAGGCGGACCCCAGGACCCAGATCTGCCTGTCATAAAGTTCTTCTTGTAGGTTTCCAGGACCCTGTGGGTCCTACTATTTCCCCATTCTTCCATGCTACTCTCGCCTAAAGTCTCAATAGGATGTCCTCTCCTCTGACCCACTTTCTTGGTAAGTAAAGTTTTTCATGGTACGTATCCCTTGGCATGTCCATGCTTACATCTTGTTTAAAACACTGCCTTGGGTGGTTTCTTATGAAGATATGTAAAGGAGATACTGATATGAATGTCTGTAAGACTTAGAGTATTTGAGAAAGACCAGCTGTCATTTTTTTCTGTTATCAGTATTAGTCAGGGTTCTCTAGTGTACCAAAATTTACTTACACACATACACACACACACACACACACACACACACACACACACATACACACACACACATACCACACAAACACATTTATTAGAATGACTTGGTTGAGGTCCAGCTAATACAACAATGGCTACCTATGAATGGAAGGTTCCAGAATCCAGTAGTTGTTCAGTCCACAAGGCTAGATGTCTCATCTGATCTTTAATATATGCTGGAATTCCAAAGAAGTAGGCTTTAATGCCAGTGAAAGAATGGATTTGCTAGTGAGAAGAGAGCAAGAAGACAAAGAGCCAAAGCTTCCTTCTTCCATGTTGTCATATAGGCTCCCAGCAGAGGGGGTATCTCAGATTAGAGGTGGGCTCTCCCAGATCAAGTGATCTGGAATAAAGATGTGTCTTTCCACTCCCAAGATCTGGATTAGAAGTGGATTTTCCCACTTCAAATTAAGTAACATAAAATAAAATAAAATAAAATAAAATAAAATAAAATAAAATAAAATAAAATAAAATTCTTCATAGGTATGCCACTTCATTTCTGGGTTTTAGTTAATTCCAGATGTGGTCAAGTTGACAAACAAGACTAGGCATTGCATTACCTAACCTTTAACTGAAAGTTTGCTGCAAGAAGATCCTGTGTGGTGTGCATCTGTTCTCCTCCGTTCTGTAGTGACCTGGTGCTAACTAACCTCTTCTGCCTCCTAGCCCCTGAGTCCTGATAAGACAACAAGTAGGTGTCAGGGTTAATAAGGCTTCATTACCAAGAGAGACAGCATTTTCCCTGCTTCCTCATGAGCGATATACTAACTCACTGTTACCTGCTGCAGCTTCCTTCACCTCTGCCAGTGCCACTGATAGTGGAATACCATCCACAGCTGTGGGAATGCCATGGTCAGGGAATGTTTTAGGTTTACATTACTGTTGGCCACTTCTCGAATCTCTCTTCTCTACTGTTTCCATCACACTCTGTAGATTCACTTCCAAGCTTACTGACTCCCCTATTTCTGTTCTTTTGTGATTCCCCCTTTTACCCACAGCTGAAATATTGCTTTTTTTCAAGGGTCTAATGTAAGGTCCTTGGTTTATTTCATTGTCTGGGTAGCTGCTGCCCCTTCCACAATTTTTTCATATGCTGTACACTAATGCTTCAGTATTTGTATTTACTATATAGACATTGCCCCTGATTTCAGGATCAAATCACCAAGAGCTAGATAGCATATTTTATAGCATATACCAAAACCAACTTCTTTTCCACTAAACAGCTCCCTCTTTTGCATAGTCCACTGGCGTCAGAAGCTCCACTATCATCTATAAGACACTAAAATCGGGCCATGATTCTATTCCTCTCATTCAAATCCCATGTGTAACCAATCACACATTTCTTCTAATTTCATGACCTAGGTTCTATGTGCATCACCTTCAACCACCTGCCCTTCCTACCCTTGGTTTAGATCTAGCTGTAGAACTTATCTGGCCTTTTCCAAATGTGTCCTAATGCTTCATCCTTCTAAAATCCATTTTCTTGTGGCTCCAAGAACAATCGCCTATGATTAGTTACTTAAACCCTGTTTAACTCCGCCCAAAAGTCCACGGAGGGTTCCCTGTTGCCTATAGGTTACGATGGTATTTGGCGTGGCATTTGTTTCCTTTTGGTCCTGGCCAACTCTTCCTTGTTTGTTCTCTGCGCCTCGCTCTATGCTTCAACACACAGGCAGCTGTTGGTTTCTCTCGCACATCATACATTTATCATGCCTGTCCAGTCACATGGCCCCTTCTGCGTCAGAAAGTTCCCAGTGAGCTTGTCTACTCCTCCTTCGCGAACCAGCTCATGAATCATCTTTAATAGGATAGTTTAACAGAGCTGTGAATAAACTGAAGAGAACTTATGAAGAGTAATGATTGAAAAAGTAATGACTCCCAGCAGCTAGGAGCAGTATGCAAAACTAAGACAAGCTGGGGAGTGGAAAGAATCCCCTTAACAACCACGCGATGCAGTGCTTTTTCTAGGAAGCTATAATGAATTTCCACAAAGTAGGAGACTTAAACAACACAAATGGGCCGCAAATTAAACAATCCTAAGACAAAACTGAAAATGCTCCAAAAATCTGACATTTTTAACACTAACAAGATGCCACAAGTGGAAAAGTCCATGCTGTGAAACTTGCCTCACATGTAAACTGTTAAACATGTGGTCTAGTGCAACTTTTGGACTGTGTGATTAGACGTCCATGAAACATGCACATGCTGTTTTAGATTTGGCTCCTATCTCCAAGAGATCTCGTTATGTTTATACAAATATTCAGAGAGAGAGAGAGAGAGAGAGAGAGAGAGAGAGAGAGAGAGAGAGAGAGAGAGGGAGGGAGGGAGGGAGGGGGGAGGGAGAAATATGTTAAATCTGAAACATTTCTGGTCTCCTGAATTTCATATCAGGGACACGTAGTCCATATCTTGTACTTCTAGAGGTGAGTCACTAGGCAAAAATCAAGGTGTCAATGGGTTCTGTTCTTTTCTAGAATGTATAAGGTAAATATCTGTTCCCTTATTCACTCAGTTGCCAGAATTCTGTTCCTTATGGCAACAGAACTATAGATCACACTTCCTGTGGTGTCCCCCAGGGGCCACTCAAACTGCTTATCTGTGCCCGACCCCCTATGTTTTCTTTTTGATTTTTGTTTTTGTTTTTGTTTTTGTTTTTCAAACCAGTTTATTAGTGAAAAACTGGGAACCTAAAAGTTCAACAGTAGCCTAATGTGGCACATATGAAGAAATATCATTCAGCCATTAAAAAAGATGTAGAAATACATATGACACAGAAAGATAGTTATGGTACTGTCGAGTGAAAAAAGTTACAAAACAGCATGTACAATTGGATCCCATTTGAAAAAAAAGATATATATATATATATGTACAGAGAATCTGGAGGCCACACACCTCAGTCGTAGCATTTTTCCTCAGATGGTAGAACTGTAGGCCACTGTGTTTTTACCTCTAAAGTTTTTTTTTGTCAGCATATTATGACTTGTATTAATAAAAAAGCATTAACAATTCTTAAAAATTCTACTCTGACATAGGATTAAGTAGAGCTTAGCAACCTGGGGTACAGAGATGTACAGACGTTAGTCTGATCCTGCTCCAGTGGTGAGTCAGGTGTTCTGATGCTAAACACCAGTTCACCCTGTGTTTTCTTTTTCTTTTCTTTCTTTCTTTCTTTTTTTTTTTGTTATAATGTTTTTTTTCTTTTTTTCTTCCTTTTTTTAAAATTAATTTATTCCTATTACATCCCATGTATCCTCCCATTCCTCCCTTCCTCCCACTTCCCCCCTACTCCCCTCCCCTCCCCTAAGTCTGTGTCTGAGGGGGACCTCCTCCCCCTGAATATGCTCATACGGTATCAAGTCTCTCCTTGGTGACCTATTATCTTTCCTCTGAGTGCCGCCAGGCATCTCCATCCAAGGGACATGTTCAAATATGGGGCACCAGAGTTTGTGTGAGGTGAGTGGCTTCCCCCTCTTCTCCTATGTCTCCTTCTCCTTCCATTTCACCTGTCTAACCTCCATTGTCATATTCTGATTCCTTCTTATTTCTCTGAGTGCAGGTGGTTCCATGAGATCCACTGCTGTGAGTCCCTTTGCTATGTAAGGGGGTGTTGGTGGGTTCAGTATTCGGTATTACTAGTATTCCATTAACCAGGACAAACGATCAGCTAGTGCCTGGGGTTGTTTGATTTGAGTTCTTTGTTCACACAGTTTATTCCTTATCATTCTCCTTGCATTGTTGTTAGTAAGTTTTGAACACTGGCATCATATTTTGACTTCAATGGGTTTAGAAAGGCACTGAGCTTTCTCTTGTTCACTTAGTGAGTTCATCTTGACACTTCAGGAGTACAAAGCCTCTGACCTTTACTTGCCAAGGACACTTTCACAGATGTGCCTATTATAGCAGGGAGCCTGGCAAGCCCTTTATTCGACAATAAGAAATCATCAGGAGTTCCATTGTTCCAATTTAAACAAAAATTAATGGGTTAAATAAAAGAAACCTATAGCATGATAAATAACCACAGGGGGAAATAAAGCAAGAAGGCATTTCCCCCCTACAACAAATGAAACTACTAAAGAAAAGATGTATTTTGTGTTAGGAGAAATGTTCATTTGTAAGGTTATCATCCAATAAAAATTCATATTTCTTTCCTATAAAAGTTATTACAAAGCAAAAACAATTGGGTTTGTCATTTGTCACATTTATTAGTATTCATGAATTATTCACTAGGGCAATATTCACTGATTTATTTCATTCTTTGCGGAAACTACTATGATTTTCTAAACACAGCAGTTGAACCTTTCACAGATTTGGGAATAATGTACTTTAATTTCCTGCCCTCTAGTGACAAAAGTAATGCATCACGCTTGCATATTGAATAGATTCTGCAAATACAATTCTGCAGAGTTTAGGCACAGGCTATACAGCCTCCACCAATGCTCCAAACTTGAGCATGTCATGCCTTATTTTTGTTGACAAGATATTTTTATCTAGAGTCTGGCACAATGACTGTAAAATTGAGACTTAATTAAAAGTCAGTTTGTTGCTCTCCACTTTCACTCAGCTACGTGTAGCCTATGGCTCCGTGAGTGATCATTTTAACAGCTTCAATCTAAATTAAATTTTAGAATGAAAGAAAACATACTGATTAAAAAATGTTCCCTGAGACTGTGGTATTCGAGTCTCAGTTTAGGTGAGAGCCTGCTGAGTAACCAACCTGGTGGCTTAGCTCAAGGATGTAAGTGGTGAGACTGCTTGGTTGTTATAATGGTATTACATGAGATAGTCAGTGCTGGATTGGATGGGACCCGATGAACCATGATGGTACAATATTTTAAACTTCTGAGTACTGACTGCTCTAACTCTCTGGACATTTCTGTGTCCTCAGGCATTATTAGAAGAATGTGGCTCTTGTCTCATTAATTCACCATCAACAAATCACCAGCTGTCCCCCTCAATGCTGGATGTCATGCTGGTGTCAACTGACTGAGTTAGAAAGAAAGAGGCTCCTTCAGGTGGCCCACTCGGTAGGCCTCAAGCTTTGGTTCTGCATCCTGGGATGGTGACAGAGCCAGTTGCGATGTGATACTGTCTTGGTCTCTGATTCTTACTGCAGAGTTGTTGTTGTTGTTGTTGTTGTCATTGTGTTTTAGTAGTACCCTCTTCATTGGGCTCCTGGGTTAGAATAGATGCTGCAACGTATTTTGCTGGGGTTGCAGGCCCTAGATGTACCTACATGCTCCAAGGCCAGCAGTTTCTGTGTCCACTCACTGATGGCACAATGCCCCCCTTTCCCAGCACAGCCAGCCTGGTTCTTTGAAGGTGTATGAGATATCTGATGGCTTTCTCTGAGACCTTCCCTTCGTAGAAGGTAGAACAGGGAGAGGTGGCATCCTGTCCAAATGTAAAAGAACATGGCTGGAGACTGGTCAGCTCTCCTCCTGGGTGACTACTCACTTTCCACTTACTGAAGTCTGCAGCAGCAGCCCATTGCTTACGGCAGCTGGGGCAGGTGGATGGTATTCCTACTTCAGAGGAGAAAGGCTCTGTGTGAGGTCACCTTTGCAACTCTCAGCTTGTACAGCACTACAGACTAGTTACTAATAATAAGAATTGCTTTGAGTATATTCTAAATGTTCTTACCAGGTGCACGCGCAAGAGGCATGTGAACTGATGTTGATTATCAGCCTTAATCATTTCCCAGTATATTCATATACCCAAATATCAAACCCTACAATAAAGATAAATACATTTTTTTATTTAGAAAGGAAGAAAGAGAAACTTGCAAAAAATCAAAAATTCCTACTGCTTCCTCTGTGGTTCCTAAGCTTACCAGCTTTCTACAATTTAATTCATATTTTATTAAATTATACATTAAAATAAAAAAGCTATAGATAATTGCTTCAATTTTGGCTGTGGGAACAGACAGTTTTGATAGTGTTATACTTAGGCATTAGGGTGACTTCATCATGTTTCAAAGATAGGAGAGGTCTCTTAGCAAGACAGGCCATCTGGTTAAAAGCTTTCCAGGAGCAGAGAGATTATTTTTAGGAAGAACATGAACATTTATTGCTTTTATTCAGAAGGTCTTTTTTCTTTTCTTGTCTGTTGTTTTAGTTTCTTTCAGATAATTTTGATATGTACCCCAAGCTGGTCTCAAATTGATGGTTCTATTTTACTCTCCCTGTGTCTGGGATTTTAGGCTTGTCCCACCTGAACTGGACAAAATAGGAGAAAAAGAAAAGAAAAGAAACCTTAATTAAAATACAAAAGAGAGAACAGAGCCAAGGATGCAAGGGAGAGATGCAATAGGAATTCTACTGGTTTGCTAAGGAAAGAAGGGAAAAGGAAAGAATAATAAGAGAACGAATGGGCATTGGAGTTAAGAGCACTTACTGCTCTGGTTAGAACCACTGTTTAGTTCCTGGCACCCATATCCAGCATCTTACAACTCCGGTTCCAGGGGATCTGCTGCCCTCTTCTGACCTCCGTGGGTTCCTGCATGCATGTGAACGTGTGCCTATATGTGCACGAAAGCACACACACACACACACACACACACACACACACACACACACACACACACACACCAAACATTATGATGGGCAGATCTGGGCACAGGGGTCCTGCTCAAACTATGGCATAAGCCAAGGACAATACGTGCAGTAAACTTCGAACCCCTACCCAGATCTAGCCAATGGACAGGACATTCTTCACAGTTGAGTGGAGAGTGGGGGGCTGACTTTCACATGTACTCTGGTGCCTCACATTTGACCATGCCCCCTTGATGGGGAGGCCTGGTGGCACTCAGATGAAGGATAGCAGGCTACCAAGAAGAGACTTGATACCCTATGAGCATATACAGGGGGAGGTAATCCCCCTCAGGAACAGTCATAGGGGAGGGGAGTAAGGGGAAAGCAGGAGGGAGGGAAGAATGGGAGGATACAGGGATGGAATAACCATTGAGATGTAATATGAATAAATTAATAAAATATATAAAAAAGGGTGAGTGAATGGAGTTGGCATGATAAAGATTAGAATAAGCAAAGGGGACAATAAAATTATAGAATTGTGGCTGGCAAGGGCTATCTAAAGAGCAAAGATGCTGTTAAAACCTTGGTCTCAAAGGTAATGGTACTGAGTGGTGCAACCTTTAGAGGTGGGGCTTGGTGAGAGAGGGTTAGATCCAGGAAGTGACACTCTCGCAAATGGATTGCTGTGCTTATCAACAGACTGAGCTCGTTCTTTCCAGATTTGACAAGTTCTCAAAGGTGGAAGTTGGGTCTACAGGACTGGACTAGTTATCAAGACTGTGGGCAGCAGTGAAGCGGGCAGCTTGCCCTCTGTCCCTTTCACACAATGCTGTCCCTCTAGTCACATGTTTCCCTACATTCTGCAATTCAGCCCACGGACTTCAATACACGGTGAGAAAATTCTGGCTCCCTGCCCTCCAGCTTTGCTGCCTCCATAATTAGATGCCCAAACTACCCATATATCTTTATCAAGTGCCCAGCTATATGTATTTTGCAGCAATGCAAGAGCTAAGTTCAATACTACGGTATACCTGCTGATGTCATCTACTTGTCTAGGGAAGCTTTGGTGAGTAGAGGTTTCACATGAAAGCTTTGGTAGAATAGAATCCTGTTGGTCTTTGAACCCTGTCAAGTTCATGTCTGAGACAAAGTGAAGCACACGACGTAGGCATGCTGGGCTACCCAGACTACAGACATATCCAAAGAAAGTAAGTGCTTAGGAATGTACTAAAATCCAGTGGAATTTGTGCTGGGTTTACTTAAATAGCTGAAGAACAGATGGGCCTGACTAGCGCGGCAGTATTTAGCTTATTTCATTTTGGTGTTGTCAGGGATCGAACCCAGTGCCTTGCGCTTTCAAGGCGAGTGCCTCTGGGGTATGTTCCTAGCCCCGCAACTTGTTTCTTGGTAGCTCACAAGAAAAAGCTTAAACTACTTCATTCATTCACTCAAAGTCCCAAGACCCTACTCATGTCCTTGCTGAAAAAAAATGAGAATTTTTGTTTATGGATGATAGGTATGCTTACATAGACTGGCCCACTGCTCACCGCCAAGAGGGCAGCTACTGCACACATTGTCCTGAAGGCATATTCTCCTACTCTTTGGATAGTTATTTGTTTTGTAACTTGATTCAAGACTTCATACAGTCCATTCATTACACAATAAGGAATTATGCAGAAGAAAAACAAGAAGTCTTTGTAGGAGGGAAATCATAGTTATTAAAATTTTGAAAAGTTAAGATATATTAAATTAAGATTTGAAAAAAAAAAGAGGATCAGGAACAACATTTCTGAACTCAGCTAAAAAAGAGGACACGCAGCCAACGGCACTGAGGAAACAGGGTGAGGAGTTGGATTCTCTTTGCAAATCCTAATTTCGTCTTAAAAACTCATAATTGAGAATGCGTTTGTTTTCAAGGAAGAAAGCTACAGCTAAAGTAAGTTTCTAAAAGTTACCCAGCTAGTAAACAGAACAGCTTTTCTTGGACTCTAGTTCAGCCACATCTCTAAGGACAGAGGATGGGGCGAGAGGATGGGGTCGGTCCTCCTGCTGACCTCCAGCATCAGGAACCCCACGGAATTCACACCATGCTAAGCCTTCTGTGCCACCATCCCTGTTCCTCACCTGCTGCCTCTTGACCTAAGCTGAGCTGCACAGAAGGAGGAAAACATCCTCTCCTCTCGTGTGTGTACCAGATTCCACAATTAGACCAGGACAGTGACACATGGGTTTTCTTCAAACAGAACAGGTCACAGTTAAAGGAAATGAGGGGTATTTAGCCAGATGGGTCTGAAACACTTCAAAGGAAGACAAAACAAAAAGCAATATGATATCCAGATATTTAAAGGCTGATTCAAAACTGACATGGGAGTAAGACAGAACAGCGGTAGGAACTCCAGCACAGAGGCCGGGCTGTTACTGCCATGCATGCGCACGCTCTCCAGACAATCTATCGATTCTCTTATTTTTAAAAAGATTATTTTTATGTGTATGAATTTTTGCCCACATTATGTCTGTGCATCGCAGTGCACCAGGTGCCTGCAGTGGGCAGGAGAGGGTTTTGGGTCCCTGAGACCTGGGGTTGTGAGATGGTATGGGTTCTGGGAATCAAACTTAGGTCCTTTGGAAGAGAAGCCAGTTTTCTTAACCACTGAACCATCTCTCTCCAGATCCATCATTTTTTTTTCCTGAATGACAACCTAATCTTTGAAAAGCCAGAAGGAGTAGTAATTTGAGAGACTGCAGTTATTGATATAATCCTGGCCAATAAGAAAATTGCTGAGGCAGGACAAACTGGCTGCAAATGCAGCTCTGCAGTGCTGCCTCCCCTTATGCTGGGTCTGGATGCTAAGACTGCAGAGTTGGTGGAGCTAACATAAGTATGTGAGAACATATCCAGAGGGTCCATCTTCCAGAGGACCCAAGTTCTGTCCCCAGCACCCACATCAAGCAGCTCACAACCACTTGTAACTCCAGCTCCAGGGGACCCGATGTCCTCTTCTGACCTCTGTAGGTACCTGCACTGTTGTGCACATACCTTCCCTAATATATACATGTATCCAAAAAAGTGTCAGGGTTTGGAAAGTAAGGAATGGTGTACAATGAGTGGTGAGACTGTAAAGATGTGCAATTTTTATGGTGAGTGGTATGGAGGTTCCTCTAAACATCAAAGCTGGAACAACCAGGTGAGCAAGCAACCCCCTACAGAGTATGTATCCAAAAATAATGAAATCTGCACCTGAAAGAAATATCCAAGTCCTTCCTAGAACTTCACACAAGGGCAATATAAAAAGCCTGCCCAAACATCTGACGGCTGATGGATGGTCAAGACAGGATAGAAGTAATATTTGGCCATCTGTGGTAACTCAAAGGAAAATGGAGATCCTTGTATTAGGTGAAATATATCAGGGATCAAAAAGAACAAACAACCACGAAAATAATTTATTCATTTAACGTGGGATATCTTATAAAACATCAAATAAGTAGAAGAGTAAAGCCGTAGTTATTAGGGAAGTAAATAGGAACGATCAGAGCATACAAATTTATAGTTAGGCAGACTGAATCCATCTGTAGATCAAACGGCATCATGAGACTTATATGGTTAAGAGTATTGTGTCACCGTTGGGTGTGGTGGTGTGTGCCTACAATCCCGACACTCGGGAGTCTGGGCCAGGAGAGTGAGTTTGAAGCCAATCTGCGATACAATGTGAATTCAAGGCCCTCTTATACTACAGAACAGGACAAAACCCAAAACAAACAGAAAACAATTCCAAGAGCAGATGGCTGACTAAGAGTCGTCCTAAGACACTGGGTCGGCCTGTCCCCTTGCTCTTGGACTTCCAGCCTCCAGAATGGTCACAGGTTGCCTTCTATCTTCATAAACCATTCAGCAATGATGCTTTGTTATAGCATCCTAATGGGACTAAGGCATCAGGATAGAGAATCAAGCCTTTGTTTTCCCTTTCCTCCCACTCTACCAAGCAGGTTCTTTTCCCCGGACCCAGAACTTAGGCTGTACTACTGGAACTGTGATTTAGACTCCTACCTTACTGTCAGGAAAATATCTGCTGGCTATTTCCACAGGAAGATTCCTCCCATTTAACCAAGTTTCAAGTTCATTTTTGGAAAGCAATCAGGTTTTAAATTGGGGACTGCCTGGAGTTTCTCGCAGGCATTTCTGTGTGCCAATGCATATAATCCCATTTCGCATGCATTTTTTTGAAGAAATCACTTGGCCAAGCCTTGAAATTTGTGTATAATAAAGAAAGTTATAGTCTTTATCGAGCTTTGCAGACACAGTGAAGGCACTGGCAGGGGCTCATGCTTCAGTGTCAACTGTTAAAGGGGCCTAAGCTTGGTGGAAAGTGATGCTGAGAGGTCACTTATAAGTTCAAAGTATTGAGCGGAGTGGCACATCTTTTTTAGTTAAGACTTTTCCTTATGTAGCCAGAGGACTGACTTTAGTTCTACATTTTTGGAAGATCCTCAATTCTTATTCTCCATATTCTTAACTTTACATCAATTCTCTGCTGCACTGGCTCAACCCTGTGTTGGACTCAGTTTTCTGCAGTTCATGGTTGTGGTTGGTGTGTGTGTGTCAGGGTTTGTGTGACCACGGTGGGTGTCCATGTATGTACACAGGAATGTGGAGGCCAGAGCATAAACATGGGTGGCCGTCCTCAGCTGCTGGCCATCTTGTTTCATTTATATTTTCTTTCTGAAAAGGGGTCTCTCATTGACCTTGACCTTACAAAGTAGGCTGAGCTGGCTGGCCAGGGAGCCCAAAAGATGTCCCCTCTGAGTCCCTGTCTGATGTGCACAAGCCACCATACTCAGCTTTTGACATGGGCTCTGGGGATTGGACTGAGGTCCTCATGTTGGTTCAGCAAGCACTTTGCTTACCGAGCCTAGACACGTGCTTCTTATGGTATTGCTATTGATGGATTTTTCTGTTTCCAAATAAGGGTATTATATTTCAAGCTTGCCATATTTAGTTGTTAACATTATCTTTTATTATTTTTTTAGGAGAATATTTGGCCTTTTTCTCAATTTTTTCTGAGACGAAAGCATTGTAGAGACTGGCTTGATTGTATTTAAAATTTTTTAATTTATTATTTTCTTTTTCTTTTTCAACCAGGACTTGTGGTGCTCCTCTAGGTAAGAGAGGCCACTGTAGGGCTAATCCAAGGCACTCAAGCAATTCTTTTTCCTGTCTTCCCGTATGAAAGTCACACGGGTAAAACCTAGTGCAACTACGTTATTGTTGTCATCATCATCATCATCATCACCATTATTATTTGTGTGTGTGTGTGTGCGTGCGTGTGTGTGTGTACATATATTTATAGCTCAAAGAGCATGTGGAGAACAGAGAACAGCTTTTGTTCGGGGAGTCAGTTCTCTCCTACCTTGCTGAGACAGAGTCCCTCTTGTTTCTGGCATGACATGCACCCAGGCTGGCTGGCCTTTGAGCTTCCAGCCGACCTCCTCCCAGCTCACTTCAGGGTTTGCTGGGGTTGCAGATCCACTTCACTGCACATACTGAGATTAAAACAAAATCAGGCTTGTGCTGTGAGTGCTTTTACCCACTGAACCATCTAAAAGCCCATCTCAAACAAACAAACAAACAAACACAACAACAACAACAACAAAAACAGACAGACAGACTGATACCCAGCTTGTTAAATGCAATGTGAAGAGTCAACTAAGGATCAAGGTCAGGTTACAGCTGTGTCTTGCGTGAACTGCTGGCCCAAAGCATGTCCTTCATCAGGGATATATCAAGACTTCCTCCTTAGAATCACCCTGTGGCAAGTTAATTGCAGAAAGGGATGTTCACCTTTTTTGCTGGCACAAAGAGAAAAGGCTTGCTAGTTAGAAGGCCAGTTTGTCACAGCTGCCTGCACCATTCTAGACAGACTCATCCACTGTCCTCAATGTCTTTTCCCAGTCATTGTCTTTATGTCCATTTCAAACATCTTTTTACTAAAGGACTTTGATAAAATTGGGCTATTTTTTTGGTTTAAACGGTACATAGTCTAAATTGTTTCCACTAGCTAAAAGCATAAGCTCCTTAAGTGCAGAAATCATATTTTATGCATTATTGCGGTATGAGGCTTCATTCTCAGTAAGTACTTACAAATGTGAGTTAACTGAGTGCAATGGGGAAAAAATGAATTTTGTATATGTATGTATATGTACAAGTGTGTGTGTGTGTGTGTGTGTGTGTGTGTGTGTGTGTGTGTGTGTGTGATGTTTAATCTCATTTATGAGAAGAAGAACTTTTACAAGGGTTTTGTTTATCAGGGGAAATTCAGATAATCAATGACTTTTCAAGAGAGACAACCCACCCCCATCCCAAGGGTAACCGTCAACTATGGGCAACCTGGATGGGAAGGGGATTTGAACATGTGAAAGAGGAAGGTGCAAAAGGAGGGCCTGTCGACTTTGCAAATACATCTCAGTTTGGTTCTGTTCTGCCTGGTGTCTTTCTTTGCCGAGTTTTATATGATATTATATATATATATATATATATATATATATATATATATATATATATATACACACACACACATACATACTATGGACTGTATGACAGCTGGTGTCTGCACTTGTTTATATGTTCAAGTCAGGTGACTGGAGGTGGAAGCAAAATGGTGGGACAGATGACTGAAGCCTTGGCCGACTATGAGGAAGTGAGCTGGTGTGCTTTCCTGCCCTCCATGTTTCTCCTGGCACAGGTATATGTTTGTCGTGGTGTGGGAAGAGTTGGGGAGGCATTGTCTGAAGGATGCTTTAGAATAGCAGGGAATGCCACAATACCACAGAGAATGGTGACTCCTGAGACTCAACTCTTCAAAGTGAGAAAGCACTAGACCTAGGTCATAGACACAATAAAGTCATATTGTGACTTTATTGTCCTTGGATAAAGCGTGTGCTTCTGGGATATGACTACATTTGACAAGATGGGTAGGGGCAGTCTGCCTGTCAGAGAGCACTGGGAATTGTGGGAGGCTCTTCAGACACAGTGGGCTTGTTCGAGCCTCCAGGATCCTTTCTCTTAGAATTTCTAACCGTCTAATCTGACTCCTGAGGTTTGTGAGTGGGAGCAGTGTTGGGATCAGGTTGTGCTGCTCTGTTACTCCATATTGTGTGAAAGCCTGTTTTTTTTTTTTTTTTTTTTTGCTTTTGTTTTTTTTTTTTCAAACTTGCCCCAAGAGACTGTTTGACTGCTTTACAAGCAGCTGTTGGTTCCATTTTGAGGCTGGGGGATGACTGTGCCACCTACCTTGTCCCCACACATCTCGGACCAGCGAACTCCTGGGAATAGAAAAGGGGCCACCCAATGTGGTATCATCAGGGTGGCCATGGAATGATGCTAGCCAGTGATGAAAGTCGTTGGGCTACCACCTAGTTGGCAGTCCTGTCAGGCCAGGCCTGCTTTAGAAACTAATGGGATTGAACTGGATTTTATTTAGCTGCTGACTCAGAATCACATCCTATAACCGTAAAGTGCTATTTATGTGGAGATTTTTTCTAAAGACAGGTTTTTAGTTCTTGCTATAGGAGAGAGTTTTACAAGGTCGGCGTGTGCCTTGAGGTTGTCTTGCTCTGAGAGGAAGTGGGGGAGGGGGGAGCAGGCTTTGCTTTTAATTGTAATATGAAGTCATTCCCATGCTACAGAAGCAGCATGTGCTTTGCTGAGGGCAGGGTGCCCAACACAATCCACAGCATGGATTTTGTCACCCCTAGCAACATGCTACAGGGATTAGCTGGAGATTGCTTTCTGGATAGAATGCTGTCAGAAGGGAAGCAAAGTCCCTCATGGATACATTTGTCCCCCACCCCACACACCTCTGATTGCGAAGACTGGGTGTCACTCATCTCTGAAGGCAGACTTCAGTAGGTCAGTCAGTCCAGTGTCAGTGCCTTCGGAAAATCATTTCAGCTCTTAATAGTGCACGATCTTCTCACCTCAGAGCACAGAAAGTACCTTAAAGGAGAGCGATGACTCTAAGGCTGAAGCATATACAAATGTGACAGAGGGACTCATTAGCAAATGTCACTCAGCTACAACGGCAGGATAGGGACCCACGGACTCCTTGCCTTTATGCATTTAATTAACAGACTCTCAGAAGTTAAGGCACCACTGGAGTCTCTCGTCATCAAGAGGTTACGTCTAAAGTCAGCTGTCACCGGTTGTATACCCCGGTGAGGGACCGACACTGAATGTGTAGGATGCATTTCTAACCTTGTTCTCAGATAACATAATAAATAGTCTGTGTGGTCCAGAGAACAATCTGTAATGGCCGCCACAGTGCTGTCCATTTTGAATGAGTGAGTTTATACAATGCAAGAGAGAGAGAAAGAATAGTTGGCAAGTAGCAGATAGGATCAGCAGGGGAACACGAAATACCATCAAATCCACCCGGGATGGCAGGAACACTGCCACAGCAACAGAGCAAACAAAACAGGACCCCGGGCTTAACAAGCACCAAGCAGAAATTGCCTGGGGATGCCCCACTGAGGCAGTCGGTTGGGGACAGAGCAGATTACTCCCTTAGACAAGGCTTCCAAGTAAAGGCCAAATCACGTCACATCGAGCACTAACAACCACCAAGCAGAAAACAGCAAGAGAAGCTGCCACAGCCAGCTGGAGCTCCTGAGAGCTGGTTCATCTTCTCCAACCATGGGTTCCAGCTTCCCATTCCCACCCGAGGCATTCTTACCTCGGGAGGTAAGCGGGAATCTTGGTCATGTTTTCAATGCTGTCAAGGACGCAACACTTGCACACCTTACCTTTTCCCTGTTATAGACCCAGGAAGCATATAAGGGTTCAGAGACAGACATCCCCCAGACAAAGGGTTTTCCAAAGCACTTGAAATAAACATGCTCGGGACTGGCTGGAGTCCGCGCTGGTGGTGGTGGTGGTGGTGGTGGTGGTGGTGGTGTGGTGCGAGCTTGCCAAAGCCGGCTTTCAACAGCTTACACGGCACATGAGAAGTTACAAATATAGTGCTCATTCAAATAAACAATAGCTGAACTGTTCCTAGGATTATTGCTGAGGCTAATAGAGCGATGAAAGGTGCAACTATAGGATGGCTGAAGACAATAAATGAGTAAAACATGCTGAGACAGTATGGCACTTCTTAATTTCATTTCAGGTTTTTAGTTGAGTGTTCTTTGAATTCATAGAAATGCATATTCAATCTCTCTCACACATACCACACACATACATATGCACACACTCCACATACACAGTCACATAGTCACATATACACACACAACACACAATCACACACATACTTACCCCGCATATAGAATCACACACGTACCACACACAATCATACATATACACACTCTCCATGCACAGTTACACACACACACACACACATAATATACTCATATCCCACATATGCAACCACACACCCCAAACACAATCACACACACACACACACCCTACATACACAACCTCACATACACACCACACATGACTCCCATCACATACCACTTCCACCCCATCGCACTCGCCTCCTCCCCACACACACCTGTAGTGGGTATATGCTGCTCTATCTAAGTTAGCACATATCACACAGGTAAGATATAACCTCTCATGAATCGGCATGAGAGGAAAATGAGCAGGGAGATCCTTGCTGAAGTCTAGCAAAACAATGTTCCTGTGAAGCCGCCTGCCGAGAGGCAGTTGACAGTGGAGTAGATGGGCAGTTCTCACAGTTAGGGCCATCAGAACCTTCTGAAGCACTTGCAACCACAGACGGTTTTATCCTCCCCACAGTTTCTAACCCAGAGGTTTGTGGTGAGACTTTCCTGATTATGGTTTTTTTTTTTTTTACTTGGAAAGAGTCTGGTTCTTTCTGCCTGCCTGTCTGTAGAATGCCGCTCTCTCTGTGTTATCCTGCTCTTCTTCATAAGGGGAGGTAGGAGGGTAAGCCTGGGACCCTTGGTATAGAGCAGATGGAAAATCTGACAAAGAATGATTTGGGGGAAGGACCTTGGGTGCTTTTAGGGTGACCTGTCTCTAGCTTAGGAAGAACCACTGTGGACTGCTAAGTGCCTTTGCTCTTTAGGGTCTGTGGAGCATCACTCTCTAGTTTCTGAGGGTGCTTGGCATAAGGTTGTGTGCTTTTCTGCATTTGTTTATTTTCTGCTTGATTTTTTTTCAGATATTTTCCATTAAATGGTAATATTGATTCACATTTCATGAACAAGTAGTTTCTCATTTTCTAGGCGAGTGAACGCCTGTTAGATGTCTGCAGCTGGGTCTTGAGGCTTTGTGGATCTCTTGTGGGTGAGCTCCTTGGTGCCTTCATGTCAGCAGACTCTGGAAAGAGATTGATACTTGAAAACAGTGGAGACACTGGGGTGTCATTTGCATAGTAGTGTCCTCTGAAAACAAGCCCAGCTAGCACTATATCTCTCCTATTCACTGCCATCTGTCTTCTATCTATCTATCTATCTATCTATCTATCTATCTATCTATCATCTATCTATCTATCATCTATCTATCTATTTTTGTGGCCAAGCGTACATGCATCTAAATCTACTCAATCCATTCTAACAACAAACCAAAAAGCCAGATTATCACAAAAATATGTATAGGAGAATAGTAGAAAATAGCTCAACGTGACCAAGAATAAGTCCTGGTTTTGTGAGTAAGGAATTCCCACTAAGCATCATCTGATGCTTATGTAAAATAACTGTAGTGAATGGAGGCGACAGACAAACATGTGAGCTGCATTTTACCAATATACCAACTAATTTCATGATTTCTGTTTTGTAGGAACATAAGTTGTTTTTCAAAATTATTCCCTCTCTGAGACAGAACAGTTCCTTCAAAATGCTGTTCACGATAGAGACAAGACAGTATTATTTTTTATTTGCCATGGACTAAAATTTCAATATTATTTTAGACCCCCCCCCACATTTAAAGGATGGATAGTCAATAACATCCAAAAGCATACAGTGTTTATGTTAAACATTTCTGTACAATTTACTCTTCACTACTGGTTCTGTATATAAGGCAGGTCCTGTGATTAGCAATGACACAGTCTCTCCCTTAGCACTCGCGGCACTCAGGTGAGTGGATACTGCTGGTTGACATGATGACCAACCACGGGGAATGCGAGGAAGGGCTGTTCAAGTTCCTGTGGTGTTTGTGTTCCTGCTTTCTCCCAGGACAGTCACACCGAGACCCATGCCAGGGACAAACAGAAAGTATATGAAGTGAGAGCCTGGCTGTGAAGAAAGTTGAGATTTATTTATTTTTCTTAAGAGATAGACAGTTTAAACATTTTAAATCCACAGTTGGGTATGGTTGTGAATGCCTATAATCTCAGCACTCTGGAAGGCAGAGGCAGGAGGATCTCTGTGAGTTAGAGTCCAACCTGGTCTACAAAGTGAGTCCAGGACAGCCAAGGCTACATGGGGAAACCCTGCCTCAAAAATAACCAAAAATTTAAAAAATTTAAAAAAATCTACTTGAGTCAATATATAATTTTTATTAAAATACTAATGCATCACTGGGTTTAAATTTAAACACAAAGCCCCCAAATAAAGTTAAGTAATAACATTATTTCCTAGGCAGTAACTTTTTGGGGCTAAGAAATATGTATAATTTTAATGCTTTTTATATTTATCATCATAGTTATTTAATTTTTTTCTAATTCTTAGTTTTCATTTACTCTTGTTGTGACAATTTCATTATATTTGATTCACTTTTCTTCTGCTAATTCCTCAAACTGTCTCTTTGTAAACATTTTTAAAATTTATTTAGTTGATGTGGTAGAAGCTAATCTTTACTTTTAAAACTAGAATTGCTTTGATTGATTGTGAAATTTACCCTTTTTTATACTTATTGGTGCTTGTTCTTTCGCAAACTTCCTTTTCTTTGTATTTACTAAATATTATCCCCCCATCTGTGTGTGTGTGCATGTGGGTGTGCGTGTATGCACATGTGTGTGTTGTCTGGAATCAAGCCTACAGTGTCACATGTGCTAGAAACATCTCTACCACTGAGCTATATCCCTACCCTTTTATTATCTTTTACAAATATTTCTAGCTCACATATATCAGTGCCTAATTTAGGTGGTAAAGTATGAAAATTTGATATACAATTAATAAATCAGGGCAAGTCAAACTTTCATCTCAGATATTAGTCATGTCTATGTGTTGATAGTCTGAAGGCTTTTCTTATAGTTATTCTGAAATACATCATATAGTTTGCTACAGATGGTAGGTATGCTATAGTCTTTTTCTAGGAAATCAAGTTTCTTCTTTTTTAAGCCTTCTACAAATGAAAACATAAGAATTTGTCTTATTTTCCCTGTCTAATTTTATGTACAGAATAAACTCTAGTCCCTTCAAATAGCAGGATTTCAATCTTTTTTATGGCTGAATAGTATAAACACTATTTTCTAATATTTTTGATATGTTTTTCCCTTGTTGACTCAAATAAACTTTTCTATATTGAAGGGTTTATTAAGCTATATTTTGACACACACACACACACACACACACACACACACACACTATAGATATATATGTTTTAGTGTTTTGTATGTAGTGAATCCTTCTGAAATGGATGCCCTGTGCATCGTTGGTGGAGAGCATGGCAATTAAGCAGCAGAAGTGCTGCTTAATCTTCTTGTTTACCTTTTACATTTGCTTGTGGTATTTTTCACATAGAAGGTTTATGTTGTTGGTCACAAAAGTCTCTCTTTTCCTTTTATGAATTCTACTTCTTGCACACCTGATTCTGGGCAGATCTTTTGCTTACACCATTCAAGTCTTTCTTACACATGAGTTTATATAATTGCCTGGTCTCAGATAAGTTTTAGGGGGCCGTTTTCTCTTATAGCATCCTGTCATACTTCCTTTTTGAGTTCCTGTGTCTGCCCTTTCTGATGATGTATGCTTTTATTTTTTTGTTACAACCATCACCAACCACTACAGTTGCGGTTCTCTTGTAGTGGAACAATGAACAATCACCATTCTGCTAAAGCTTGCTGCCTTGAAGTCACTTTCAGATTGGAAGAAATGAGGGCAATTAGTTTAACAGGCTGCCTTTCTCTTTGTGGAGATTAGAGGAAAGGTCTACACATCTTTTCCTGAAAGGTGATCTTGCCTGAGAGAAACGGTAATGACTGAAATAAAAGGCCTCTTTTGTCTCTCCTGTGGGTCCTCGGAGCATTTTAATCGTAATTAAAGACAAAGTCCAGGGAGCCCTTCCAAAGGAGTCAATTATAACCCCAGCTCCATCTGGGCACACTGAGAGTTATGGCTGCACTTGTGGTGTGTTATAACATGAGACGTTTGCCTTACGGTCTCTGTACTCTGCATACATCACAAAAATGCTTCCCTAAGCTTGACTGTATAGAAGTCTCTTAGTGTTTTAAATGCCAAAGGAAGACCCTTTTTTCCCAGCAGCAGGGCCCCTCCACTTGTGGCTGAAGGAAGCCTTGGTTTTGTTTTATCTGCACTACTGTCTGCATGAATCTTTCTGTGTGTCCCTGTTTTTGTGCATGGTAATGAGTTTTAGATTTTTATCTTTGAGCAGTTGGTTTGCATAATCACTTGCCTGGAAAGAATTATAAAAAATGGAAGTGGTTGCTTTCTAGGTCATATATTTCTGGAGGCTAGTGAACCAATGGAGGCAATAGGCAAAGGGCATGGGGGAGAAGCACAGACATTTTCAGAGTCCACCCCAGGACATGTTGTTGAGCTAACTAGCATTTACAACAGAAAGATCATTACCAGGTGAGACCAGAGATCCTTAGAAACTTGTTTCAAAACTGAAAGAACATCCTGGTGTTGATTTGACATCAACATAAAAACATTAAATTGTTAATGTTTTTGTCTCCTCTCACCAGTCTAACATACACAACTTGGTATCCACAGTAAACAAAATAATAAAGACCAATGTAAATAAGAAAGCAGAATAAAGGACAAGTCACTGAAAACTAAAGAGAATCTCATGTTCCATTTCAGCCAAAAAAAAAACCTTCCCAACTCTACTTTCATTTAGATTCAGCTCTTGAATATTCTGTAATGATAAGTATTAGGCACTTTCCCAAGGTGAACCCAGGTAAAGTTACAGGGAGATAGGCAACACTTGAAACGCTCTGTGACATAGCTGCTGAATATATTAGCATATTTTAAAAAGAAAAGAGTAGAGAAGACACCTTCAGCTAGTGGCCAGGATCTGGAGACTAGAGTAGTTGATACTGCATCTTCTGGGTCCTCGAGGGAGGAGATATACAATGGAACATCTTATTTTTTTTATTAAAATGTTGGGTTCTAAACCCTTTGTAGTCTCCAGGAAAAATTGGCACCTAGGAATGTGTTGGCTGGCATTGTATTTTGGTGATAATTATATTTCGTAGGAGAGAGACATGTTTGCTCAACAAAGCAACAAGCAGCAAAAATTAACTGTAGGTATTCTTTCCTCAAAAGACAAAGATTCAATTATTCACAAATATTTACATTAATGAGAATCCAGCTACATTCTTGGTGTGTGGAATATATTAGTGAACAAGACCAACAGTTTCCTGTTCTTGAAGTTAAATCCCTAAGGGTATAATTCATGGAAAAGTATGCTTCATGGATGGACACGAGTAATTTAAAAAGTCATCAGTAATTAAATGAAAATAACAATGCCACATATGCATATCTCCCTATAAGTTGCTGATCAGGTAGGCTGCAGAGACCCCAAAGCAATATAGGCTATGGCCATTGCTCTTGCCCATTAGAACCAGTACACTATTTCTATATACTTTGTCTGTAGGACTTAGAGAAATTAAGAATTAAGTTGAAACTAAGCTAAAAAACATTCCTCCAAGGTGGCTAGCTTCTGTAGTTCTGGATAGTGCTATGAAGGCTACTGGAAAAGAAAATTAATCATAACCAGCTATGGACTTTGAGTGCTATAATATGGACAGCCAGGAAAGATGAAAACTGATGCAAGAACTGTGTGAGTATTATAGAGGTAACCAATTGCTTTCACTTTGGATTTGAGTCTGGCCCCAGTGGAGCAAGATCAAAGTCTGGCACCATAAAAAAGATCATGACTCAGGGGGTAACCGTACCTAGGGGAAAACCTACCACTGATATTTAGCTAAATGGGCCTGTTGACATACTTCTAAATATTTATATTTATATGCCCAGGTTAGTATTGCTTTTAGATTTGGCCAAAGAAGCTTCTTGTTGAAGTGGCAGTAATAATTTCAGGGTCTCATAATGGGCCAAAGTGATGAGATTAGGGAATGTTGAGTATTTGAACCTAAATGTGACATTGGTATCACCTACTCCAAGGCTGAAGGTACATCATTGAAGATGGTACAGAGAGAATGTAAGAGCCTTATGATGGGTCAGAATGTCATGACATTCTGCATAGAACATGGCTGTGGTATTCATGAGCTCATACTCATAGTTACCTGAACAAGACCTGTGCAAGACTGAGCCTGTCACGATCTCACAGGGGACAGCTCATGAAGCCGCACATCTCCCTGAGGAGCTATTGTCAGTTAATGCTTGCTAGAGCTGGGGGGTTCCTGTCTCTCAGCCCTTGCTCAAATGAATAGTCCCCTACCCACACTTACGAAAACAACCCTAATTAAATCCAATGAATGACTCTCTCTCTCACCTCTCTCTTGTTCTCTCTCTCTCTCTCTCTCTCTCTCTCTCTCTCTCTCTCTCTCTCTCTCTCTCTCACACACACACACACACACACACACACACACACACACCATGAAAGTGGGGCAGGAGGAAGGAGAGATTGGCAAGAGTGGAAGGGGAAAAAAAGAATGATGGTAGGTAAGCATGATCAAAGTACTTTAAATATTGTATGAAATTATAAAAGAATAACTTAAAAATAACAACTTGTCACATTTATCAGTAGCTTTAACATTTTTATTTTATGTGCATGAGTGTTGCAAATATGTCAGTTTGAGGGTGACAGGTCCCTGGAAAGGAATTACAGACAGTTGCGAGCTGCCATGTAGGTGCTAGGGTTTGAAGACAAGTCCTCTGGAGGAGCAGCCAGTGCTCTTAACGACTGAGCCATCTCTCCAGCGCTTATTAGTAGCTCCTTTTTCTGCAACATTAATAATACTAGTTCAGAGTCACATACTATTTTAAATATTTATCTAAATAAACTCATAATACCCTATATTAATCTATTAAATGCCTGATACTTTGTTTTAAATGCATATGAACAAATACAAGGAGAAATAGACCTCATCATAATTG
This sequence comes from Acomys minous, assembly GCF_964271855.1. Taxonomy (NCBI): domain Eukaryota; kingdom Metazoa; phylum Chordata; class Mammalia; order Rodentia; family Muridae; genus Acomys; species Acomys minous. The sequence goes on along the minus strand of NC_140483.1, from coordinate 108,189,592 downwards.
TGAAAAACTTTCTTGAAGTATTTATCTTACTCTTTTAAGTTGTCTACTGAATGCATTTGAAGGTGAAACATTGACAAAAATAGAACTTAGATTACAAATACTAGAACCTTAATTCATGCGTATTTAAACTATGCATACATAGCGAAGGTCTAATGAGTTTTCATTACAGCAAGTTTTTTTTCTTGAATTTAAAAATACAATTATGTGGGGCTACCGACATTTTAGTTAACCTTTTAAAAAATACCATGACATCAACATATGTCAAAATATTACAGTGTGTAACATATATGCCAATCTTTAATAAAAATGCTGATCTAAATATTAAAGAATATAGGTCATATTTTATAAGGGAGTCATGTTGCTTAGCTTCATATTCTTTATTTCTTGCCACTTGAAGCTATTCATTCTAAATATTGTCTTTAAATACATGGCTCTTACAAAACTATTGAAATAATAGTGAAGAATATTATATGTAATGCAGTAAAATATTTCATCGTGAATAATGCTGGTAATTAAAAGTTATGCATGCCTTATTAGTTAATTATAATGGTGCTGTAAAAATGATTTATATTGTTCTACTGTCATTTATGGCCACATTAGCAATGGAGTCTAGAGCCAGTGTTTCAAAGCAGTGTATTTTAAGTTTCCTGGTAACAGAGTATTAATAGTTTTATATTGATAAGGGTTTCTGGTATTAGCCTCCTGCCTGATATAGATTAGATAAATCTTTCTTTTGAAGTCAGTTCCTACTATAAAGGTAATGAAAATCTGATATTTATGGATTGATATAAAAGTCTATCAGTTTTGGGGAAGGGAAAGCAGAAGGGTACACTGCATAGATTAAATGCCTTACCACTTCTAGCCACCCATGTTTATAATTTAGAGCAGGAATGTGCTTCAGAGTAATTCATCCATTGAAAGTCACTCTTATCATTGTAATTTATATTCCTAAAGCCACCTATATCTATAGGCAGGATTGTCACTGCCTCTTGATGTCAGCTGTTGTGAGGAAATTCCCTCTATTGGCACTTTGAGCTCTTCTTGACTTCTAAGACCTTCCCAGAGGCCATATTTTGCATAACATTATGAAAACTGAAGCCATGTTCTTTGAAATCTTAATTAGGGTTTAAATAGCTGTGGGGGTCCAAACTTAAAAGGTGTCTGTTTATAATAATGTGCAAGGAGTTCTGATTGTAAAATTATGTAAAGATAAGGTGGAGCCATTAAGTAAGTCTGAAAAATATGTTGGTTTTTGTAGAGGGGTGATTGTTTCTTAGCAGAATATAGTAGGCCCTATCAAAAATGGCAGTGCACTGCCTACAGTAGATGGCAGTCTGAAAATAGTAAATATAAAATTTCAAAGAAAAAACCATAAGATTCAAATAACATTCACTACAGTGTAGGGTTAGAACTAGTTGTCATCAATCTCATTATGCTTAAGTTATTTACGTTAAACTTATTGATATGATATATAGACAATGAACATAGTATATATAAGTTGTCAGTACTATATAGATTCTGGATCTTTGAAAATAAATCTCAGGTATAAGGGAGCTCTACTGTGATATATTTCATTCTTTACTTTTTGGGAAAGGCTATTATTACTAAAGTATGAAGTTTTTAAAAAATTAGTGACTTAGAGACATATTTACATATATGGTGTGTATGTGTGTGTGTGTGTGTGTGTGTGTGTATGTGTAAATCAAAGGGCACCTTTTAGATATCTCTTCTACCTGCTGGGTCTTTAGAATTGTACTCAGGTCCTCAGTCTTAGCAGCAAGTACCTTAGACCACTGAGCCATCTTACTCACTCAGTATGTATTTTCTTAACTCAGAAATGCATGGCCATCATGGTAGGCTTTAGGTTCATCAGCCAGTAATGCCTTTGGAAATTATTGAGGAGAATCATAAATCAGTAAGTAAGCACTCTCACCATGGAAACACGTAGGCTAACACCAGATATCCACCTTTCCCTCGACTCCTCCAAATCCAATGCCCCAGTCTCATCCTTAGCTCTGCAGCAGACCACCTAAATAGGCCTTCCTTCTTGTGACCCCCAACCATCGTCTCCGGTGGACTGTACAGATCTTCACCATCTAACCTTTCTCCACCCCCACTTGTCGCTTTATACCATCCCCCAACTCCAGCAGGTGCTCCATAAAAATCCACACAAGCCACTCCATGCAGGGAAGATCCGCATGCTTTTCCACAGTCAATTCTTCAGTTTCTACCTCAGCTTCGCTGCAGAACACCTGTCGTATCCTCCCTTCCCCCACCTCACCCCACCCCCAGTGGTTCTTCCTTTCCCCATCCATCGCTTTGCCCCAGCCCCCAGTTTCAGCAAGCACTCCTGGGAACCCACAAGCCACTCCAACCAGGGAAGCGGGTAGGCTAACTACAGAGCTCCACTATCCCTCCATTCCTCCAAGGTTAAGGCCCCAGTCTCATTCTCAGCTTTTGTAGTAGACCTTCTGCCGTGGCCTCTCCTCCTCATCTTCCCATTTCCAGGGGAATAACTAGGTGTCTCCCAATGGAACACTCTGCTTTCCTTTCTCTTGTTAACCCCTCACCCCCTTCCACCCTGTCCCCCATTCCAAAGAATCAGCTTCCAATACCTAGAAAGACACTGATCCTCCAGTGATCACACCTATCAGAATTGCCTACAAGGCAACACATAGCTACCAAATTCTCCTAAAAGCCACCGAGAAAACAGAAATTGAGGAACAAAACATCCACCCAACAAACAAGACCAGACATTAGAACCTAGAATTGCAATCTTTCCAATCCCAGATGTTTAGATGTCCACATAAAACCATAATCAATAACAGCCCAACAACATGTCTCCACTAGAGCCCAGCAATTCTAGTACAGTAGGTCCTGGCTATTCCAACATAGCTGAAACACAAGAAAGGGATCTTACAAGCACCTTTATAAATATGGTAGAGGGCCTTAAAGTAGAAATGAATCAATCCCATAAAAAAAATCTATGAAAACACAAACAACAGTGAAAAGTAATGAATACAACTGTTCAAGACCTGAAAATAGAAATAGAATCAATAAAGGAAACCCAAACTGAGAAAAATATAGAAATAAAAAATTTAGGAAGTCAAACAGGAACCATAAAGACAAGCTTCAAAGAGCTGAATACAAGAGATGGAAGATAGGATCCCAGGTATTGAAGATACAACAGAATGAATATACCAATCAAAGAAAATATTAAATCTAAAAGAAATTCTGGCACAAAACATCCAGGAAGTAATCTGAGACACTATGAAAAGGCCAAACTTAAGAATCATAGGAATAGAGAAATAATATTTTCAACAAAATCACAGAGGAAAATTTTTCTAACCTAAAGAAAGAGATGCATATAGAGCAACAAGAAGCATACACATCACCAAATAGACTGGACTAGAATATAAATCCCTTTCAGTGCATAATTATTAAAATACTAAACATAAAGAACAAAGGGAGAATATTAAAAGCTGCAAGGGAAAGAGACCAACTAACAAATAATAGCAGAACTTTACAATAACACCTGAGTTCTCAATGGAGGCTCTAAAAGCCAGAAGGGCCTGGGCAGATTGCTAGGTGCCAGCCCAGAATACTATGCTTTTAATCACCATAGGTAGAGAAAATAAAACATCCTATGATTAAACTAAATTTAAACAATATCTATATACATACCCTTCTGTACAGAAAGTTCTGGAAGGAATACTCCAACCTAAAAAGGTTGGATAATACATAGAATAAACAATCCCTGACCAACAAAATCAAAGGAGAGGAAACACACACACACACACACACACACACACACACACACACACACATACACACACACACACACACACACACACACACACACACACACACATCCCTTCTACCACCACTACTACCACCACCACCAGCAACAGGATTCAACAGTCATGGGTCATTGATATTTCTAAACATCAGAGGTCTCATCAATTTCCCAATAAAAAGACACAGAGTAATAGAAAAATGTAAAACCAGCATCCATTCTTCTGACATAGCAAAGATAAACACATTAACATTAAGGATAGAAATCAGCCAGGGTAAAAGGATGGAAACATATATGCTAAGCAAATAGACCTAAGAAGCAAATTGGTGCTACTATTTTAATATCTAATAAAATAGAGTTCAAACCAAACTAATCAGAAAAGATAGGTAAAGACACTAAATACTCATCAAAGGAAAATCTACCATGAGGACACTGTAGTTCTTAACATCTGTGCAGCAAACACAAGAGTACCCAAGTTCATAAAAGAACTATCACAGCTTAAATCACATATTGATCTTCACACACTGACAATGGGAGACTTCAATATACAACTCTTGCAACTAGATAGGTTATTCAGACAAAAACTAAACAGAGAAATGCTGGAGCTAACTGATATCATAAGACACATGGGTCAAACAGATATGTACAGAGCATTTGACTCAAACACACAAAAAATATACCTTCTTCTCTGCACCTCACGGAACTTTCTCCAAAACTGAAGAGTACTCATCCACAAAAGAAGTCTCAACAGCTGTAAGAAGATCAAAATAATACCCTACCTTTCTGTCTGACCACCATGGGTTAAAGCTGGATATCAACAAAAATAGAAACAGGAGAAAGCTTACAAACTCATAGAAACTGGACAACTCTCTGATGTATGAAAAAATGGGTCAAGAAAGAAATTAAAGACTTTCTAGAATTGAATGAAAATGAATATTCAATATATCCACACTTATGGGACACAACAAAGGTGGTTCTCAGAGGCAAGAGCTAATCAAATTCAGGTCTTACATCAATAAAACAGGAAAAAGAAAATGCAAATAATTAAAGAAACAAAGTTGATTTTTTTTTTTTAGAAAATCAATAAGACTGACAGACTGTTATCCAAATTAACAAAATTCAAAATGAAAGGGGGAAATAACAGTAGACACTGAGGAAATCAAGGGAATCATAAAACCTGTACTCCACAAAATTGGAAAAATCTAAAAGAAATGCATAATTTTCTCAATAGGTACCACTTACTAAATTTAAATCAAGATCAGATGAGGAAATTGAACAGACCTATAACCCCTAGTGAAGTAGAAGCAGTTATTAAGAGTCCCTCAACCAAAAGTGCCCTGAGCCAGAGATTTTAGCACAGAATTCTACAAGACTTTCAAAGAAGAGTTAGTGCCAATATTCTCAAATTATTCCACATAATAGAAATATAAGGGACATTGCTCAATTCATTTTATGAAGCCACAGTTAACCTGTTCCCAAACTGCATAAAGACCCAACAGAGATGGAAACTTACAAACCAATTTCCCTCAAGAACACAGATGCAAAAAATTTTAATAAAATACTTGAAAATTGAATCCGAGGAAACATCAAAAAATTATCTACCATGATCTAGGGTTTCATCCCAGAGATGCAGGGATAGTTCAACATACATAAATTGATAAATGTAATCCACCATATAAACAAATTGAAAGACAAAATCCATATCAGCATCTAAGTAAATGCATAAAGTGTCTTTGACAAAACCCATTCATAATAAAAATACTGAAGAGATAAATGATACAATCAACATAACTCAGCATAATAAAGGCAGTTTATGGCAATCTCATACCCAACATGAACGGAAATGGAGAGAAATTCAAAGCAATTCTACTAAAATTAGATTTTAGTAGGCAAGATTTTCATTCTCTCCATACCTATTAAATATAGTATCTGAAGTCTTAGCTAGATCAATAAGACAACTAAAGGAGATCAAAGAAATACAAATAGGAAAGGAAAAAGTCAAAGTATCTTTATTTGAAGATTGTATGATAATATACATAAGTGGCTTCAATTCATTCCACCAGGGAACTCCTACAACTATTAAAATCTTTCAGCAAAGTAGCTGAATACAAACTTAACTCACAAAATCAGTAGCCCTACTTTATGCAAATGACAAATGAACTGAGAAAGAAATCAGGGGAACAAAACTTATCACAGTAGCTTCAAATTTAAAAAAGAGCAAAGCTTGGGATAATTCTAACCAAGAAAGTGAAAGCTTTGTATGATACAACTTTAAGTCCATAAGAAACAATAAAGGTATGAGAAGAGGGAAAGATCATGGATCAGTAAGATTAACATAGGAAAAATGACCATCCTAACAAAAGTAATCTAGAATTCAATAAAATCTCTATTAAAATCCTATGCAATTATTCACAGATTTAAAAGGACAATTTTCAGCCTTATATGGAAACACACACTGGGATACTTAATCTACATGCAATGGTACCATACCTCATTTACATGCAGTAGCATGAGTTCTGTCACAAGAAAGAAAATGCAGTACTTAATTATGCTTTAGGTAGGGGAAGAACTTCTAGTTAAAATTAAAGATCAATTGCTGGAGGCTACAATGTCCTTAGCATAGGATTGGGGTACTTCCAGGAATTCCAGGTGCCTGCTGAACAGGTTCTATCAGGTTAGGGCTGGGCCTGTAATCTTCCCTGAGGGCTATGTGATACTCCTTACAAGATCTGGGGTTCTCCAGATCAGGTAAAGAGAGAACCCACTGAGAAAGGGAGCCCATGGTTACAGATGAACTCGGAGACCGTCCAGAAACATCAGTCTTCAACCTTACCAGCAGGGTTCCACAGTCCACACTTCCCACTAGGCACACATCTCAACTCCAAATCAATCAAACCCCTCAACATAATACCAGATACACTGAACCTGATAGAAGAGAAAGGAGAGAACAGCCTTGAACTCATTGTCACAAGGAAAGACTTTCTGAATGGAAGAAATTAGCATAGGCACTAAGATCAACAGTTAATAAATGGGACCTCATGAAATGGAGAAGCTTCTGCATGGCCAACGTCATGTCAAGCTGGTAACTACATAAAGTCTTTACCTCTACATTCTTGTGCCTTTGGTACAGGAAGGTATTCTGCATATCACCAAGAGAAAATGTAAACACCAAGGCACTAACAAACCATTGATCTACAATGGTGTCCTGCCTGCAAGATATGCCAGGGCCATGGTTAGACAAGATTGTGGGAGTAAATAACCAAGATGTGATTCTGCTTATAGCCCTCTCTATAAGCTGGAAACCAGACCCAACACTGCTTGGGTGACCAAGAACCAGAAACAAGAGAGCCCAGGGACCTAGGGTAAAACTAAATACTACTAGGCTTTAAAACAAATTATAGTATTTATAAGATAAAATTCTGTAATCTTTACAAGTTAGGGCTTTTGTTGTTGTAATGAGATCCTCCCCTGCCTCAGGAAGCCAGCTGATAAAGACACTGACATCTTAACCTACTAGAATCAAGATTCTTGTGTAAGATGCACAGTTCCACATAATGAAGAAAGATCCTCTGAATTGCAAAGCGAGGCAGAATAATTTCTACCGTAGCCAACATGCCAACGTGGATTCTTCAGAGGCCATTTTTAACTAGTATAGCAGTACTTGGCAAGATGTAGCTTTGTGTCCAGGAAATATTTATCAATATCAAGAAATGCCTTTTGTTGCTATAGTTGAAACCTAGTTGTTGATGTCTGTGGCTAGAAACCAGGGATGGTACCACACATCTTGTACACTAGGCAGTGCCCAAGGACAAGAGCCATATGTTCATATGTCAGTGGTGCTGTTCTTGAGTGTCTTGACTATTATGTCAGATGTCTATAATGGCAGGAAAACCTGAATATTAACTAATATTAGTACTATACCACAGCTAAAATCCCAAACACTCTTTTATATGCTTCCATACTCTTATATATACCTACATATGCATACACACATAGAATATGCTATAAATATAATAAAGTTTAAAGGATTTCATGTATTCAATAGCAATTTTTAGCATTTTTCTAATGTGAAGGGATTTCTTCCTCAAATATCCAAGACTTTCTTCTGGATAATTGAAGAGACAATTTACCATGTGACCAGATGGAACAAAAGACTTAGTGTTCCTTCAGAAATTCCTACTAGAACATAACACTGTGAGCAAAAGATGAGATTTTTAATATTTTCTCTCCAAGAAAGTGATGGACCTGAATTTCTCCATGTAATTTTCTCCCAAGGATGTTATTAAACTTGACTGATCTTTTCCTCTGGTTGTATAGAAATAAAAATGGATTCTGTAGTAATGTACACTGGGGAAATGAAATGGCAAAGATAAGAAAGCAAATATTCAAAGCTATCTATGGAAATCTCGTGGAGATAAAAGTGAAATTGCATAGCGTATGAGATCAGATTGAGGCCAAGAAAGAATGTAAATCAATAAAATATTTCAAATCTTTTTGTTAGGAAAAGGTGGATTGTATTCAGATGTCCCCAAGGGAGATGCAGTATTTCATTATTAACTATGAATAAAAATTTCTTTCTCAATCATGTATAATATATGGAGAATAGATAGTATATCTACAAGATCAATTAGATAAACATGTAGGTATATGATGTATAGAAATCAGAGTTTTGATTTTAAAATACAGTGAAAGGAAATATATTTAATCATATTTATCTTTGATAGAATACCTAATTAAAAGCATCACACTGGCTCAGTAAGGTGTCTCAACCAGTAAAAGGCTCTTGCTACCAAGCATGACAGCCTGAGTTCTCCCCTTGGGAGCCATATGACTAAAAGAAAGAAGCTAGTTTTTCAAGTTTTCCTCTGACCTCCACACACATGCCATGGTACACATGTGTCCATACACATACACACTCACGCACATACACAGTAAGTAATAAATGAATGCAATAAAAAGAACCATAGGTTTTCAAATAACAAAAACTCTAGTTGAGCTGTGTGCACAGGCTCAGTGGCTCCAAGACTCTGGCTGGACTATCCACGCAGTATAGGCCCAGAGTCCTGGGCTGAATTCAGCATGCAGTGTGAGTCCAGAGTCCCTGGCCAAGCTTGGTGCACAATTCCACCCCGGGGACTTGGGTGGAGCTCGGCGTGCAGTTTGGGACCCGAGTCCCTAATCGTGCTTGGCAGACAGATTGGGCCCAGAGACTCTAGTGGAACTTTTGGCATAGTCCCGGCTCTAAGACTCTGGCTGGACCTTGTGTGCATTTTGGGCCCAGAATCCCTAGCTGAGCTCGGCAGACGGTTCAGGCCCTGAGAATCTAGCTGAGCTCGGCGTGTGGTTCGGGCCCAGTGTCCCTGGCTGGACTTGGCAGGGAACCCAGAAGGCTATGGATACCATGACCTGAGCCAACACTTATTCAGAGACCCAGAATGAATGCAGGACCCACAGCACAGGGGAACTGAGGATCACTGGCTGTGAGAGTCCAACACGACAGGGCTAACCTCTTGCTATCCACACCAGTGAAGTATCAGAGCTTCCAGCCTATGGAAATCATGAGAAAACAAGTGAATCTATCATCAGACTCCCTCCACCCAACTCTGGAAGCTACCCAACAAAAACAAAGACGCTAAGATGTCTAAAGGACACCGTAAAAGCATACGCAAAAAGCCCCCAAACAACTTGGCATCTCCAGTTTCCAGCTATCCCAAAGAAAACAACCCAGAGAACTCAAATACAATAGAAATAAAAGAAAATTACCTCAAATCCTTAGTAATGAGGATATTAATGGAGGAAACGAATAAAATTCGTAATCAAATGCAGGAGGACGCAGCCAAACAGGTGAGAGACATAAAAGAAGCACATAGAGTGGAACTGGAAAAATTTCAGGAAAATGCAAACAACCAGATGAAAGAAATAAATAAAACAGTTCAAGCTCTGAAGACCTATAGAGAGGCAATGGAAGAAACTCAGGCATATACAAACAATCAGATGAGAGAAATCAAAAAATCAGTTCAAGATCTGAAGACAAAAATGGATTCAATGATAAACACACAGACAGAAGAAAAACAAGAACGTGAGACCTCAGAGAAGAAGGTGAGCAACACAGAGGTGAGCTTTTCTAACAGAATCCAAGCGATGGAAGAACGACTCTCAGGTCTAGAAGATACAATCACAGATCTTGAAGCAACCATTAAGGAAAATGCCAAATCTGGAAAACTCCTGACACAAAACATCTAAGAAATTAAGGAACCATGAAAAGAAGAAATCTGAGGATAATAGGCATTGAAGAAAGAGAAGATATCAGACTCTAAGGCCCAGAAACTATTCTCAATAAAATAATAGAAGAAAATTTCCCCAATCTAAAGAAAGAGATGCCTATAAACATACAAGAGGCCTACAGAACACCAAATAGAATTGACCAGAAAAGAAAAACTGCCCATCACATAATAATCAAAACATAAAACATACAGAACTAAGAAAAAATATTAAAAGCTGCAAGGGAAAAGGACCAAATAACATTTAATGGAAAACCTATCAGAATTACACCCAACTTCTCAACAAAGACCATAAAAGCCAGAAGGGCCTGGACAGAGATTCTGCAAACCTTAAGAAACCACGGATGCCAGGTCAGACTACTTTACCTAGCAAAACTATCAATAACCATTGATGGAGAAAACAAAATATTCCATGACAAAACCAAATTCAAACAGTACCTATCCACAAATCCAGCTTTACAGAAGGTACTAGAAGGAAAACTCCATCCCAAAGGGTCAAGCTACAACCAAAACTACTCAGGAAATAGATAACTATACCATGGCAAAAACGCAACTACACAAACGCTCGACTGGAACCAACATCAAAATTAAGACTCTTAACAGTCACTGGTCATTAATATCTCTCAACATCAATGGTCTCAATTCTCCAATAAAAAGACACAGACTAACTCAATGGGTGCATAAACAGGATCCAACATTCTTCTGCATACAAGAAACACATCTCACCCATAACGATAGGCATTATCTCATGGTAAAAGGTTGGAAAAAATATTCCAAGCAAATGGTCACAAGAAGCAAGCAAGCGTAGCCATTTTAATATTGAACAAAATAGACTTTCAACCAAAATTATCAAAAGGGATGCGGAAGGACACTTCATACTCATCAAAAGTAAAGTCAACCAAGATGACATCACAATTCTAAACATCTATGCTCCCAATACAAGGGCACCCACATTTGTAAAAGATCTGCTAAAAAAGCTTAAACCACATATCGATCCCCACACAATGATAGTAGGAGACTTCAACACCCCACTCTCACTGAAGGATAAGTCATTGAAACAGAAACTAATCCAAGAAATAACATTATTAACCAATGCCATGGGTCAAATGGATCTAACAGATATCTATAGAACCTTTCACCCAAACAAGAAAGAATATACCTTCTTCTCTGCACCCCATGGAACCTTCTCCAAAACTGATCACATCGTAGGTCACAAAGCAAGCCTCAACAGATACAAGAGGATTGAAATAATACCTTTTATCCTATCAGATCACCATGCTCTTAGGCTGCAATTCAACAACAGAAATAACAAAAAGCCTACACGTACGTGGAAACTAAAGAACTCTCTGCTAAATGACACCTGGGTCAGGGAAGAAATGAAGAAAGAAATCAAGGAGTTTCTGAAATTCAATGAAAATGAAGGAACAACATACCCAAATTTGTGGGATACATTGAAAGCAGTGCTAAGAGGAAAATTCATAGCACTAAGTGCCTTTAAAAAGAAATTGGAAACATCGCACATAAGCATCTTAACGACACAACTGGAATCCCTAGAAAAAAAAAAGGAAGCAGAAACACCCAAAAGGAGTAGACGTCTGGAAATAATCAAACTCAGGGGTGAAATTAACAAATTAGAAACTAAGAAAACAGTCCAAAGAATCAACAAAACCAAGAGCTGGTTCTTTGAGAAAATCAACAAGATAGACAGACCGTTAGCCAAACTAACTAAAAGGCAGAGAGACAGTATTGAAATCAACAAAATCAGATATGAAAAGGGGGACATAATAACAGACACTGAAGAAATACGTGGTACTGGCACAGCAACGGGCTGATTGACCAGTGGAATCAAATCGAAGACACAGATATGAATCCACAAACATATGGTCACTTGATTTTTGACAAAGAAGCCAAATCTATTCAATGGAAAAAGGATAGCATCTTCAACAAATGGTGCTGGTCTAACTGGAGGTTTATGTGTAAAAAAATGCAACTGGACCCATATTTGTCACCTTGCACAAAACTCAAATCCAAGTGGATCAAAGACCTCAACATAAAACCAGAGACACTAAGTCAGTTAGAAGAAAAAGTGAGGAAGAGCCTGGAACATATTGACACAGGAGACAACTTCCTGAACAGAACACCAGCAGCCCAGGCCTTAAGGTCAACAATTAATAAATGGGACCTCATGAGGCTGAGAAGCTTCTGTAAGGCAGGAGACACTGTCAAGAGAACAAAGCGACAGCCTACAGACTGGGAAAAGATCTTCATCAACTCTACATCTGACAAAGGTCTGATATCCAAAATATATAAAAAACTCAAGAAATTAAACACCACCAAACCAAATAACCCAATTGAGAAATGGGGCTTGGAACTAAACAGAGAATTCTCAACAGAGGAATATCAAATGGCTGAGAAACACTTAAAGAAATGCTCAACCTCCTTAGTCATCAGGGAAATGCAAATCAAAACAACTCTGAGATTCCATCCTACACCCATCAGAATAGCTAAGATCAAAAGTTCAAGCGACACCACATGCTGGCGAGGATGTAGAGAGAGAGGAACACTCCTTCATTGCTGGTGGGAATACAAATTAGTACAGCCACTTTGGAAATCTATCTGGTGCTATCTCAGAAAAATGGGAATAGGGCTATTCCACTCCTTGGAATATACCCAGAAGATGTTCCAGCACACAACAAGAAAATTTGCTCCACCATGTTCATAGCAGCCTTATTCATAATAGCCAGAACATGGAAACAACCTAAGTGTCCCTCAGTAGAAGAATGGATAAAGAAAGTGTGGTACATCTACACTATGGAATACTACTTAGCTATTAAAAACAAGGAATTCCCGAAATTTGTAGACAAATGGATTGAGTTAGAAATGATCATAATGAGTGAGTTAACCCAGAAGCAGAAAGACTCAAATGGTATATACTCACTTATCTCTGCATACTAGCCCAAGGGGCATGTCCCATGAAAGCCTTCACTTACCAGGAAACTAGGACAGAGGGGAGGATATCCTATTGGGACTCTAGATGAGAGAAGCATAGGAGAATAGCAAAGTAGAAGGATCTAGAGGGTCCTAGAAATCTACAAGTAGAACATTATGATAGGCAGATTTGGGCGCAGAGGTCCCACTCAAACTAAGGCACTAGCCAAGGACAATACAGGCGGTAAACTTTAAATCCCTACCCAGATCTAGCCAATGGACAGAACATTCTCCACAGTTGAGTGGAGAGTGGGGTATGACTTTCACATGAACTCTGGTGCCTCGTATTTGACCATGTCCCCTGGAGGGGGAGACCTGGTGGCACTCAGAGGAAGGATAGCAAGTTACCAAGAAGAGACCTGATACCCTATGAGCATATACAGGGGGAGGAAATCCCCCTCAGGAGCAGTCATAGGGGAGGGGAATAAGGGGAAAATGGGAGGGAGGGAAGAATGGGAGGCTACAAGAAATGGGATAACCATTGAGATGTAACAAGAATAAATTAATAAAAAATTAAAAAAATAAAGATAAAATAAAAAATAATAAAAACATCTCTAAATGCCACAAAAAAAGAAAAAAAATCAATATCTATCATATCTCACCTCTATTAACTTAAAACATCTATCTTGATCTAAAAACATCATAACCCCTAACCAACTAAGTTTAGTTGTAAGACTAAACTATCTGGTCTTCAACCCCATTAAGAGACTTGACAAGGAGTAAAACTTAAATACCTGAGTGAACCAGAAGTGCGGGTTAGCAGCTTCCAAAATGAAAAAGAAATGAGAGAGACAATTTGCTGCCTGAACAGTCACCCATTCCTCTCTATAATATTGGATGGAGCATCATCTTTGGACTTCTAGCCCAATATATCTGACAGACATATTTGCAAGGCAGGAACTACTGAGGACTTGCTTACTCTGTCTTGACAGAGATCAGCTGTCAACTCTGCCTGCATCTGAGTTTGCCTATTTTTAGGCAGAATTCTGTCTGTGGCAGAAAGGAGGACATTTCACCCAGTGGCTTGTTTGGTTGGGGTTTTTTGTCTTGTTTTGAGGCAGGTTCTCTCTATTATGTAGCCCTGGCTGTCCTAGAACTTGCTATGTAGACCAAATTGTGGTCAGACTCTCAGAGACCCACCTGCCTCTACATCCCTGGTGTTGGAATGAGAGGTTTTCGCCACCGTCCATGCCTGATTGTTTTGGTTATTGGTGGTAGTGGTTGTTGTTTTATTTGGAGGTGGCGGGTGAGTAGCTGATGTAAGAAAAGGGGAAAACAGGAAGACAAAGGGGGATAACTAATTATATTTTGGAGCAGTGATTTCCTAGGCCCTCCAACCATCACACGCATGGGGGAAGTGTGGTTGTTAGTTGCTGTTGATGTGGTATTGGACAAGTGGCAGATGCCTTCTCCCCTCTCCATACCAGTAGCCTCTACTGGCCACGCTTGCTTTGACTCTGTGGACTGCACTTGCTCTTTTTGGAGACTCCTCAGCTTGTGCTTCCTGGGCTGGTGAATAACCTTGTCAAGCCATGTCTCCCAAGAACCTTGGGACTATGGGAAGCAACCATTGCACTGAAATCTGTTCATGTGGAGGGCGTCACAAGTTGATTGCCTACTGGAGGAATGCAGCTCTGGATGTCAAGAAGCATGCTGGCTTTTCAGAGTTCTCAGACTCTACAGCTATGAGGGGCAGATAGTTAGCTTTAGAGGTTGATCTACCCACTAACCTCAGACTAGAAAGTATGGAGCTCCCTGGAATATTCTCAGATGATGAGATCTGCTCTCAGGCACAAGGCAGAGGTATAATGCCTCACTCACTTTGTGCCACCTTCACTTTTCAGCTTGTCAGTCAGAGGCTGGTAGGACTCTTCCTGATTTCTACCATGGCTTCCCAAGGCCATCTCTTACCATGGGTTGTGGCAGATTAAATTCAGGCTTCATGTCTTTTGGTGGTTCACTGTTCTCAAGGCCCCAGGATAGCTCAGCTTTAAACAATAGGTTCTCTCTCAAGAAGATACCTGGCCCCTGCCCTTTAGGTCATAGAGAATGAAAAATACTTACCGCTGCTAGCCCATCCACCAAAGGAGCCATTGTCTCACCCAAATCAGAAACTAGTTTTGTGGTTTATGAGCCAGCCCTTGAGTAGAACTACTAGTCACTTTGCAGGATGAACACCTTTTTGTTGCTGTTGCTGTTGCTGTTGCTGTTGTTGTTTTTTTCAGACAGGGTTTCTCTGAATAGCCCTGCCTATCCTGGACCTCACTCTGTAGAGTAGGCTGGCCTCGAACTCACAAGATCTACCTGTCTCTGCATCCTGAGTGCTATTATTATAGGCATGTGCTATCACTACACCCAGCCTTGCTCATCTTTTGAATGAGTCTCCTGCTTCTTCTTCTCCAAGCTATAGCTATTTAGATTCTTTTCCATGAATTGCCTGTCTTTTGCTTTGAGCATTTCATAGACACTATCCCTATTTTTGTGGATTTCTGATTCTCTTTTTCTGTCTCCTTCTCTGCCTCCTCACTCACTCACCATGTATTTCTGAAATGGTCTGACTTTTTATTTCTTTCCTTTTTCTTTTTCTTTCTTTCTTTCTTTCTTTCTTTCTTTCTTTCTTTTTTTTTAAGACAGGGTTTCTCTGTGTAGCCTTGGCTGTCCTGGACTCACTTTGTAGACCAGGCTGGCCTTGAACTCACAGTGATCCCTCTGCCTCTGCCTCTCAGAGTGCTGGGATTGCAGGCTTGTGCCACCATCCCTGGATCTGACTGCTTTTCTCATCTCGTCTCCTTTACCAGCTCACCCATATGGAGATTCTATTCTACCATGAATCTCTTCCAGGAACATTTCTACACAGTTACAATGAAAGAGTCAAAAGAAAAATGAGGAAAACAATCTTAGCTGCAATAGCTACTAGATAGATTTAATCAAGGAGGCAAATTTATAATCCCTCAAATAGTCTACAGATTCAGTGCAATTCTTATCAAAATTCCAATGAGACTTTTCATAGTAATGGGAGGAGGTTTGGTATGTTACAGTTCATATGGACTCACAAAATCTTCCAGATGGCCAAAACTATCTTGAGGACAAGGGACAAGTTTAAAGACAACAAACACCCATATTTCAAAATATATAGAACATTAACATTAGAGTAATTTAAAAAAGAATGGTACTGACATAAAACCAGACACTGCTGGAACAGGATTGGAAGACCAAAAGTCCATGCATTGGAATGAGCTGGTTATTGACAAAGGTAACAAGAACACACAATAGGCAAAGAGAAGAAAGGGAAGTCACTTCAGTAAATGGTGCTGAGAAAACTAGAAGAGAAGAGAAGAGGAGGGGGGAGAGGCAGGGTGAGAGAGAGAGAGAGAGAGAGAGAGAGAGAGAGAGAGAGAGAGAGAGAGAGAGAGAGAGAGAGAGAGAGGATCTGAATGTTTTACAAACTCAAGTCATCAAGTTAGATATGGATTAAAGATTTGAAAATAAGATCTAGCAGTATTAGAAGATAGCACAGACAATGGTCTTTTGACACTGCCCCCCAAGCATGGGCAGCAGACATAGAAAATAGAGTCATATCAAAGTAAAATGTTTCTTCATAGTAAAGGTGCAATCAACAGAGTACAGAGACAGAGTTTCCCTACTGAATGGGAAAAATACTTGGAAGAAACTTAATCAGCTCAATAGCAGGAAAGTATATAGTCTAATTGAAATTGTCAACAGACCCTCACAGACACTTCTGAAAGGAAAATATTCAAATGGCCAACAGATAGGCAAGATAATGCCTGCAATCACCAACCAACTTTTAGAGAAACATAAATTGAAACCACAATGAAGTATCACCTTACTCCTGAAAGGATGACCACTACCAAAAATCACAAAGCTCCCCATGCTGGATCTTGCACATAACTTCAACACTCTGGGGGCTGAGGAAAGAGGCTTATCAAGTGTTCTAGGATAGCCTTGGCTACAAAGAGATAGTATGTCTCAAAAAATAGAGATAAAAGAGAAATGTTAACAAGGTTATGCAGAAGAAAAAAAGAGAGACTTCACATACTTTGATGGGACTATCAATTCCTATCGATATTGCTGAAAGTAATATAAACCTTTTTCCCCAAACATAAAAAAAGGAAGAATCCTGTGATTTAGCAACCTCTGTTGTACATGTATATCCAAAGGCAGCCAGTTACGTATTCCTGCACTCCCAGGTGTATTGTAGCACTCTCAGTGATAAGGTTCAGAGTCAGACTCAGTGACCAATAGCTGACTGGCTCCAAGACAATGAGGGACATATACACAATATTTGAAATACTGTGACAAAGTGAGTGAACCTGGAGGACACTGTGTTGAATAAAACAACACAGGCACAAAAAATGAATATCACATGGTTTGCTTTATATGTGAAATCTAAGCTATTTGAACTCATAGAAGCAGAGAATAGAGTAGTGCTAATTAAAGACTGGGTGTGGTAACGTGGAGTTGAAATAGACACAGACTAAACCATTTCATGTACACAGGGCTAGATCTCCTGTAGTTAGCAAAGCTTTCTATCCTTGAAAATTGCTAACAAGGTGTTCTTATCACAAACAGATAATAAGCATGTAAGATAATACTTGTATTAATAAGTTTGATTTTGCAATTACAGAGTATATAGACAAATATCAAAATATTGTATTGTCAATGATAAATATCTCTAACTTTTATTTGCCACTTAAAGTTTATCAAACATAACACACACATAGAAAAGGACAAAATTCACATTGGTAGTCAGATTCCTAGAGTAAGACTCAGTTTCTCAAACTCACCAGTGAACCAGATGGACAGAGAAAACTGATGCTCAGGCCAGAGAGAATCATTTGCATTTTCCCTCAGAGCAGGTATGTTGGTGCTCACTTGCATGTATCTTAAAGAAAAACTTCAGCCTGTGTGTGAAATAGACTTTTTTTTATCCTTTTAAACACTAATAATGTTACTTCCATGAAGCTTTCTCATGCAGTTATGATTTTGTAGCCTTCATGTGCTGCTATTACAACACCCATTGCAGTGGTAGACTTATGCTGGGTTCCTGTTCAACAGAACTTAATTGTGCTCATGGTTGAAAACATCTTGGTTTATAATTAGTAGTCAACTAATATTTTTAAAGATTCATTTGAAAATTTCAAATTATGTGTATGCGTGTGTGTCTGTGTGGAGGTAGGCGCATGTGACTGCAGTTCCCCATGAAAACTGGAAGAGAGCACCAGCTCATCTTCTGCTGGAGTTACTGGAGTTTGTGATCTACTGGAAGCGAGTGCTGGGAACTGAACTCTGGTCCTATGCAGGACCATCTCTCTAGTCTCATCAATAAATATTTTTAGAGCAAAAGAATTAGTAAGTGAACTATGCTGGATGTGTACAAATTATAATAAAGTCAGACATTAGTCAATCACCTCAAGACCTCCTGCTAATCAGTTTAGTTTGTTAGTCTGTAAAGAGTTTTGTCTCCAAATTTGGTTGTAGCTATGTGAGAGGTAATTGAGATTATTATCCCATATTAAGCATTTCTTGTAGTTGTTCCTGTGAGTATTGAGGGATATTTTGATAATCAAAGAGAATAGAAAGTGCATGAAAGAAGCTGACAGAGAATGCCTCAAAGTTCTACATTATCTCAGAGTTTTATTAGACACTTTTTCAGTGTCCAATAATTTAGCAGCAAATTACCATTACAGAACTAGTTTAAAACTGTAATTTAAAAATGCCTTTGCTACCTGGAAAGAGGCCAATTCTACTGAATAGTTTAATATTTTATGCCTAGATTTAGGAGAATTTTATTGAGTTTAAATTCAGTTGTGCTTATTTTAAAGTATAAAATATATTCTTCCAGAAATATCCTTTCGGTCATTTTCTTTTCTATCTAATTGATTACCTGTGACAGTCTTCCCACGAAGCGTTCATCAGACTAAGAATGTTCATGTATTAAATTACTAAGTCCTCATTGAAAGTTGGGTTTATGAAATCTGTCAAAGAAAAATGGAAAAGAACATTGCCTCTGGAGGAACCCCCTCCACCTGGGGTACTCCTTAAAATGCTGCTATTTCTCATTTGCTATGTCCGAAGTCATCTTTCTGACAGCAGGGACCTCATATATCCAGGTGTCAGAAGAAATACGATTTTACTGTAAACTCTACCACTGATCTGTGACTTTTGTTGTCAAAGGAAAATAACCAGCTGTCGCTTGTTTTACACAGGAATGCCAAGAGGAGTCTTTTAAAAAGCCATTTGGAATGAGGAGAAAGGTAGAACAAGCCCAAAGTCGTTCATCTCTCTCAGAAACATGAATTTTGTTAGGAGTATTAGCAGGCTCTGCATCCACTGATGAGATGGACCTAAGTTGACGTACCCCAACACCATGAGAAGCTCCGGAGGGAGAGTGGATCTCAGAGGGAAATGCGTGAGGTCCTTGGCTTGACATTAGCTGCTTTAAGTGCAAGGCTGTTCAGGAGGAAAGCCTTGAGGACTGTCTAGTATTTGCTGTTGTGCTTTTAACGTTTCTATTAAAGATCGCGCTTTATGCCCCTGAGGAAGCTTACATACAGGTCACTTCCAGAGGTGATACGTGATAGAAATCCACTGGAGGGCAGTGTATAGTAAGAGTTACGGCTGGTTGCCTGGACTGTAGATTTGCTTCAGAAAGCAAATTGAGTATCGCTCTGCAGCTGAACTCTTTTTTCTTTTCCTTTCAAGATAAAATACAGTTCCTCTGCTCGTTTTAAAGTTTAAGAAGATTCTCCGCGCCTAGTGCTTGCATAAATCTGCGGGTTTCCATTTGGTGGGAAGAATGTTGAAGGCGAGTCTAGCCTGAAAGTATTTCTTGTACTGGCAAGTCAAAAAGAGTGAATTCTAGGTTCCTCACTCCATTTGAACAAGGATGCACTTCAGCCTGACTAGGCTTTGTGCCCTATGTCCCTAAAGAATAAAGCCAGGTGTCTAGAGAGGGTCGCCGTTAATTAAAGTTATAGCACAGTGCTTCCCATGCCTGGTTCCCAAACCCCGAGTACGTGGCTCCAGATCACATCCACTGCCTGTGTCTCCTTCTGCCCCCGGTGGAATGTATTTGATTTGATTCCTGAGTATAAATGGCATACTGCGGACACAGAGCTTAAAATTCAAATTGTTCATTTCATTGTAGAAATACTTCATTCTGTTAAAAAAAATAATATAGCACTCGTTTCTTCACCCACAGTTCCTTTCTTTCATCCATTAATTCAGCCAGTACTGTTAGACAGTTTGCACTCTAAAGGTTGGAGGCCAAAGAATGAGCATGAAATTTTAGTTCAGAATATGGATCGCTATATAAGCTCTCCTCAATCAGAACTCAGTGAACCTAAGGTGCATTGCACATAATGTCAGTGAACACATGGAGCCCTCTTAACTGAACATTTGTGGCGAGATCGTCACATGGTGTGTATGCATCGCAACAGCATCAGCAGCCCTGTTTAAAAAATGAGTATATCAAGGCACAGAAAAATCAGATCACTTGTCTGTGGGGAGAGAGAGAGAGAGAGAGAGAGAGAGAGAGAGAGAGAGAGAGAGAGAGAGAGAGAGAGAGAGAGAGAGACTTTGAGGTTTGATCCAGGCTTCTTGTCATAAACTACTAAGGAAACTACAAGTCTCCTCAAGAGCTGGAGTTCCAAGGGAAGAAAATTCTAATTTCTAAAATCAAAAAGGTATAGTGACATTTTGACTTTCGAGGGAGATTTGATTTTGTAAAAGAAGTGCACTAGATTATTACAACAATGTTTCATTCAAGCAGGAAGCATTGTTGGCCCACTCCCGCTTTTGTTTAGTTTCTTTATATATCCTATGATCACCATGGGCTATGCCCTCCTATATCAATTAGCAATCAAGACAATCCCTCCCAAACAGGTCCACAGGCCAACCTGTTGACAGGAGGATAGTATTTGCTGGCAGGAGAGAGTTGTTGCATATGTAAACTCACAGTAGCTGTGACTATATGCTCATGAGCTGAACAAGATCAAGGCAGACAGTCTCCCAAGATGGGTCCAGGATTGGCTCTGGAATCCTATCCCTATCTGAGGAGCTACTGGCCATTGATTGGGGCCAAATGAGGGAGAGGCAGTTTTCTTAGGATGCAGTCCTTGAGCGACTCCAGTGCTCCAGTAGATGGCGCTACACCCACACACTTACAGGCAGCACTAAATAGACTAGGTGAGTTTTAAAAGTTGCGAGGGAAGAGTGAGTGGATGGATGGATGGGTGGATGGGTGGATGGATGGGTGGATGGATGGATGGATGGGTGGATGGATGGGTGGATGGATGGGTGGATGGGTGGATGGGTGGGTGGATGGGTGGGTGGATGGGTGGGTGGATGGGTGGATGGATGGGTGGATGGGTGGATGGATGGGTGGATGGATGGGTGGATGGGTGGATGGATGGGTGGATGGGTGGATGGGTGGGTAGATAGATGATTGATTGGTAGATAGATGGATGGAATTGGAGAGGAAGGTGATGGGGATGGACTTGATCAAGCACATTTAATGCATGTATGAAATTCTCAAATAAAAAAAGGCAATTGCTAGACTGAGACTTTCTTGATGACAGTAACTACTAGGGCAATGTTCATTTTTACAGGCCCTAATTCCTATCTGTTCATATTAAAAGCTTACTTTGCACGGTTAGTTTGTAGTTTATATTCAGCAGATTCTGTTCTGTTGCTACTCATTCCTCCAGCCTGTCACTCATGGTGACATGCTATCTTGTATGCTCTGCTATTTTTTATGGGAAGTCATGTGTATCACACTTCCTTGAGAAGTTGCCTGCCTTGTCCACGAACATGTGGAAACCTCTAAGGAATTTTTAATTTTTATTTTATTAAACCTGGGGGTATTATAAACTTGGACACATTGTAATTTATGATTTTTAGGTTGCATTTCCGGGCCTGCAGAAAGATGGAAAATGGAGCCTTAAAGCCACAATAGGTCAAAATCAAGGAAACTCTTAAAATATTTTTGAAAAAGAATTCTGTCTAGAATCAAAGCCAAAGAGGAAAATTTCTTTGAAAACTTTTGTAGAAAGGCTGTTTTGTTGTGTTTTATTACTGAGCACGTTCCCCTTGGTCCTACCTCTAGGTTACATGACCTTTGCCCCGGCTCCCTCCCTCCGCTAAAGCCGCATCTTCATCCTTGACCCCAGCCTCCATCAAAGCCCTCAGTGGTAGCAACTTCCTGGCATCGCGCTCACTTTCCTTAACTCATTTGTCTTTTCTGCTTTTCTTACCTTTTCTGTCAATATTTTTATTGTGCTGTGAAGAGACTCAGAGTCCACGAACAAAATAAAAATTGTAGAAAGAACAGATAGATATCAGCAATGACTTCAAGAGTTATCTTTTGGAATATAGCAAAAGTTCTACCCAAACTGCTTCTTTGCACTTGGTAACATTTCCTTCCGCCATCTGCTAGGCTGAACATTTTGTGTGCACGGTATAATTTAATTATCTTGCTAACTTCGTGATGTATAGTTCTTTTAGACAGTCTTTGGTCACTGTGACAAAATACATATGACAATTTAAAAAAAATAAAAGGAATGACACTAGAGGTAACAGTAGCTCACGCCTTTATCCCAGCACTGGGGAGGCAGAGCAGGTGGATCTCCAAGTTCGAGGCTAGCCTGGTCTACAAATCCAGTTCCAGGACAGACAGGGCTGTTACACAGAGCAACTCTGTTTTGAGAGAAACAAAACAAAATAAAACAAACAGACAAACAAATAAAAACTAAAGGGAAAAGGTGGGGTGGTTTTCTAATAAGAGTAATTGTGGCCTCATAAAAAGAGTTCCTTCTCTTTAATTTTGTGGAATACTTTGAGAAATATTTGCTAAAATTCTTCTCTGGAGATCGGGTAGAAATCTGTACTGAATTCATCTGGCCTTGAGGTTTTTTTTTGGTTGGTTGTTTTTGTTTTGTTTTGTTGGTCTGGGAGACTTTTAGTTATTGCATCTACCTCACTAGGGTTGCAGATTCGTTTAAATGGTTTATCCAATCTGTTTTGTTTTTGTTTTTTGTTTGTTTGTTTCATTTTATTTTTTAATATATTTTATTAATTTATTCATATTACATCTCAATGGTTATCCCATCCCTTGTATCCTCCCATTCCTCCCTCCCTTCCATTTTCCACCTACTCCCCTCCACTATGACTGTGACTGAGGGGGATTTCCTCCCCCTGTATATGCTCATAGGGTATCAAGTCTCTTCTTGGTAGCCTGCTATCCTTTCTCTGAGTGCCACCAGGTCTCCCCATCCAGGGGACTTAGTCAAATATGGGGCACCAGAATTCATGTGAAAGGACTCTAGGTGAGAAAAGCAAGAGAGAATGGGGAAATGGAAGGATCCAGAGGGTCCTAGAAACCTACAAGTAGAACATTATGACAGGTAGATCTGGGCCCAGGGGTCCTGCTCAAACTATGACACCAACCAAGGCCAATATGGGCAGTAAACTTAGAACCCCTACCCAGATCTAGCCAATGGACAGGACGTTTATCTAATCTTGATTTAAAATTTGAGGGTAATTTATATAATACATAGTATTACATGTTATATGTAATATTGTATATATTCTTGGGATTATGATGTCTCCCTTTTAATCTTTAATTTTATTAATTTGGATTGCCTCTCTCTGTCTTTTGGTTAATTTGACTAAGGGTTTATCAATCTTATTACTTTTCTTAAAGAACCTATTCTTCGTATCATTGATTATCAGTATTATTTGTTTCTAATATATTGATTATAACCTTTAGATTGATTATTTCTTGACATGTACTTATTTTAGGTGTGATTTCTTTTTGTTCTATGTCTTTTAGGTGTGCCATTAAATAGCAAATATGAGATCCTCTCCCCTTTATGTAGACACATAGTACTATGAACCTGTCTTTTGAATTTAGGGAAATGGATCAATTGGTAAAGTACTTGCTATGCAAGCGTAAGGACCTGGGTACAGGTTCTTAAGCACCCACATACAATCTGCATGTGACAGCATGCTTCTATCACCCCGGCACTGAAAAGGAGGTGGGAGAGACAGAGAGATCCCTAACTCAGTGAATTACAAGTTCAGTGACAGACTTCAAAAATTAGGGTGGAGGTCAATTAAGAAAGACACTAAACATGACCTGTGATCCCTACAAGTAAATGAACAAATATGTACGTATACTGCCTCCAAATTTAAAAAAAAAAACACTCTTTATGAACCTTTTATACAACTGAGTAAAAACAGAATGAGTAGGTGACAGTAAACTCAATAAAATGGTCTTAACATAACCTGCATAGTATTGAGCCAGCTGGACACTACATTTTTAATCTTTGGTTTGCTTCTAGATGTATAGTATTGACTATAGTTGAAAATTCAAAACATGTTTTCCCATTATTTTAAAACTTTACTTAAAGTTAAGTTAAAACTTTTCTGATGCTTGGTAAGTATGGATCAAGTTTATCCTTAGAAAATTTCTTTTGATCTTTTTGAAACATTCACCTAAACGACAGGTGAATTGACATGCAAGTAAAGGGAGCTGGAAAATCAAACAGAATTTTAGATGGCATTGAGAAATCCCACTTGAGACGCTCTCTTTAGCATATTTTTGAAAGTATAATTGTGACAGCAACAAGTCTTTTTTCAATGACTCTGAATCCAGGCTAATGTATGACATGGTGTGGATAAAAACAAAACAAAACAAAACAAAACAAAACAAACAAACAAAACAACAACAACAACAAAAAACAGGCATCAAGTAAGGAGATTGTGAGTCAAGTTCCCAATGAAGATCTTCTGGATCTGAGTTTTTTGAGATTGCCTATAGCACACTTTTCATGTGTGGTCATTTGTGAAAAATCTTCAAAGCAATAGAAGAAAGAATAAAAGAATAGTTAAAATTACATACAGAACATTTAAAACAGGAATTATAATACAGAATGGACATTGTTGGTAGTTAATTACTATAACAAAGCCCATTATGTAGACAAAACACATCTTGGGAGAGCTTGGGAAGTGGGATCCAGGTCTCTCCATCGTTCTGTACAATGAATGGGACAACTCAACAATTAAATGAGCTCCACCCATCATCCAATGTACTGATTCTATCACTAGGGCTGGGGCCGAAGTTAAGTTGGCAGTGCGCCTAAATCCATGAGTCCCTGGGTTCCATCCCCGGCACTGCCTAAACCACTCGTGGTGGCCTGCTTTTCTAATCCTAGCACTTGGGGAGCAGAGATAGGAGGATCTGAGGTTAAAGGTCCAAGGCTAGCTCTGGGTACATGAGACCCTGTCTCAAGACACACGAAAAGCAACTTTCTTCTCTTACTGTGCACAATAAAACATAGCACGCCATCTCTTATAGCTTGGCAGTTTTTGCTGATAATCTGAAATGCTGAAGTGACTCTACACGGAGTCCTTGGAGTTTGCTTCAAAAGAGTTGGGTGGCACTTTACCATGAGTACTCTGAGAAATATGAACACTTCTTTTCCATAACAGACAAATTTAAAATGAATTATTGTCGAGACTGCTGTGAGTGTGCAGACGTAATACAATGTCTCCCGTGTGTGGATCCCGAAGCTGAGGAGAATTAGTTTTGGAAACTATCAGAAAAGAAGGATGGACACTGTTCCCATAATAAGGTAAACAGAAAGTCTCTGTGCAGAACAGGAGGCGGGCTGAGCTTCTGGAGGGTCTCTGTGCAGAACAGGAGGCGGGCTGAGCTTCTGGAGGGTCTCTGTGCAGAACAGGAGGCGGGCTGAGCTTCCGGAGGGTCTTGCTCTGTATGCTGAAGCACCAGACTGCAGTAATTTAAGAGACCGAGTTCCTGGAATTTACTTACAGCTGTAGCATTGCATAAAGCCCCTGTTCATTACAGCATGTTGGAACGGAATGGCACTTCTTTATCCACCAGCTCTCCTACTTCAGTGACATGTACCACCAGCAGCAGGCAAAACTCCATGGGTCAGGAAAACCAAAGTCCCTACCCAAAGTGCAAATCCTAAGTCTAAACCCTTACTCTATGCTCCTCAGTCTCACCCAACAGCATCTGTCCCAAATGTATGCTGTCATTCATGCACTAATTAAGAAAATTATAGAAGTTTGCCTCCTGAATATCCACATCG
This sequence comes from Acomys minous, assembly GCF_964271855.1. Taxonomy (NCBI): domain Eukaryota; kingdom Metazoa; phylum Chordata; class Mammalia; order Rodentia; family Muridae; genus Acomys; species Acomys minous. The sequence continues at coordinate 108,163,388 of NC_140483.1, read as the reverse complement.
GTCTCTGCTTCCTCCACACATCTCACAGATACAAAATAAAGAAATTTATAGAAGAATTAATTCACCATAGCCCTAAGATGAGAGGAGAGAGAAGTTACAGGTCAGAGGTCACAACCACTGTCTTAACAATGGAAAGCCAGGCAGATAATACCGAAAGATCACGTGCATCAGGCATTAACAGCCAAATAAATCAATAGGACAGCGGGGAAAGAAAAAGTGGTGACATGGCCATGGAACAGAGTGCTGGCACAAAGCTGCTGAGAACAGGATAAGAATTAGCAAATGCCCAGTGAGTTATCAACGAGAATATCTCCATGTTGGGCTCTCCTACCCATTACTATTATCTCCTCAGCAAAAATTGGTGCCTGGTCACATGGGGCTTATTGGGATTGTGTAATCTGGGATGTCTACCGGTCCCCTGATTTCCTGGACAGAGGTAAAAGCAACAATAAAGATAAGATACACAACATTCATAGTTTCAATATTACTAGGTAGTAGACTGTTTCATGTTTGTCAAATGTTGGAAATACCTAAATGTCCAAGTGCAGGAGCACAACAGAATACCATTCAGTTATAATAATGAATGAGATAAACTTTGTGAAATGATTTGGAGCAATGTAGTGTGCATATTACCAACTGAACTGCCACAACAGCACAAAGAAATGCATATTATATAGTCTATCACCTTCAAGAGAAGAAAAATTACATGCCACTAAATGATGCAAAGTGGGCAGGACACATGACCATGGTGCACGAGTGGAGGTCAATGGACGAACTTAGGAAGCCCACTCTCTCCTGCGTTTACCTGGGTTCCAAGGGTCAAACTCAGGTCTCCAACTTTGCACAGCAAGTGCCTTTCCCCATCTCCCAGCCTTCTTTCTGCCTCCCCCACACACTTTACAGAATTGGGGAGAATAAGAGAACAATAAAATTGGTTACCTATCCTAACACAGGAGATACAGGTAAAATAGACACTAGAGGAAATAATTTTTTTCTAGAATTCTGGAATATTCTTTTTTCTTTTCTTTTTCTTTTTCTTTTTCTGAGACAGGGTTTCTCTGTGTAGCCTTGGCTGTTCAGGACTCACTTTGTAGACCAGGCTGGCTTCAAACTTACAGAGATCCTCCTGTGTCTGCCTCCCTGAATTCTGGGATTAGAGGCGTGTGCCACCATGCCTGGCTACAGTTTAATTAATTAATTAATTTTTATTTATAAGGTTTTCTTCATTTTATATTTCTGTTGGAAGTTGGTCTGATGTACTTTGATGCTAATTACTGCTTGCTGTCTTTTAATGTGCCCCTAGTATTGCTATGTAACCTTGGTTAAAAACTTATTCATAATTGGCCAATAAAAAGCTGACACACCTGGGCAGGCAAATGGGCTACGCATGGCTAAGGTTCATGGGCCTTTGAGGACAGAGAAGTTCTTGGGAGAGAGAGAAGATAGGACGGAGGAGGAAGAAGGAGATTTACTATGGGATATAAAGGAGCCACTTGGGCCCAAAGGAGGAATTCTGAAGTTTCTCATGAAAAGAGATGACCAAAATAAACAACCTTAGCAAGTATTTTGGGACTATGGATGTGAGGTAGCCCAAATAGAAATGATTAGAAGCAGATGGAATGGGATGGAGACTGGGAGATAATGGAAGATAGCTTAGGAGGTAATATTTGCCTTGTCCTGGGTAAAGGCTTATTCTAAAATATATCAGGTGTCTGTGTCACTATTGATTGTAGTGAGAGTTAGATAACATGGCCATAATAATAATTAGCCTAATAATAAGCATTTATTAGACTATACATTTAAATTAGCCACAATATATTTCATTGACTGGTGCTCTGATTATTATTATTTCTTGGTGTCCAACAGCTTCAGATTTGGTTTGTTCCCATTTTTCCATCTTTTTAGTTGTATCCTTAAGTCATTTATTTGTGTTCTTCCTGATTATTTTCTTACTTTATAATTTTAAAATAAATAAGATGAAGTCACCTAAAACTGAAATCAAGCTAAAACAAAGGCCTTGATTTTGAAGTGACTAACACAACCACACTGCAGATGGGGGTGAGGAGGAGGAAGTACAGTGATTTATGAACACCTTCTTTTCATCATGGGCCCCAGACTGGGGCCTGTGGCATGTATGATGCCATCGAATACAAGCAGAACCAGAACTGCTCTCATTGGAGTTTAAAGAATTGCATGGTTGAGGCAATTCTTCAACTATTTCAGCAATAGGATTAGTAAAATTATTGATGCTTTATGAGGCAAACCTCTCAATAGGAAAAAAAAAGATGTGCATGTGTGGACTGGAGGCTCAAAACACCAAATTACTGATATGATTCCATGAATTCTTTGTTTATATGTGGACACAAATACATGCACATATGTGCTTTAAGTGTATTTGTTTCCTAGAGCCAAGGCCGTTCTGTGGCTGCTATAAATGCCTCTGAAGCACAGACCTTAGTTGTTCCCAACTAAAATATATCAGGGATCATTAAAGAGATGCTGGACTCTAGAGCTGTGACAGGGAAAGTCCAAAATGGATTCCAAACATCATGTTCAAAGGGTTAAACTCAGAGCTAAGGTATAGGATGAACTCTGATTATCGTGATAAAGGATTAGACAATTCTATTTTTTAATGTTAGAAACACAAAGAAAGAAACAAGAGCCAATGCGTGTGATGCCACCATTGAGGAAACATGGAACCACTTTGTCATTAAAGCAGCTATGCATATAATGAGCTACAGACATACATGTCTTTCCTGATAATAAATGGTTAATACAAACATTTAGGGAACAAGGCGGGGATTTTGCTTCTGACAGCTATTGGTTATTATGAAGGAAAACACTGGCATAGGAAAGTTATCATTTTTCAGGCATAAAAATCAATGTCAACTCAGAGAAGAACCAATAAAGGCTTCTAAATGTAAAGAGAGATATTGATAAGAAGTATTTGATTTTAGAAAGATTATTGTGGTATATATTAGTCCATAATATTATTACAATTATTATTTTAGAAGTCTTCCCTCCTCCCGCTTCAGATAAGCCCTTCCAAAATCTGTCTCATGAAGGACACAGTAAGCATGAGAGATTTTGGAGTAAAATATCTGATGATTTGTGAGTGGACAATAATCGAAGTAACATCAAACAGTCTAATCATTACAGACGAGATGGATTATTTGATTTTTCAGTACCATCAAAATATAAAAAATATGAAGGACTGCCTTCCACGTGAGAGCTGCTAGTGGGAAACAGTGAGTTTGGGATGCTGGCAAATTACTAACAATGGTGATAAACTCAAGGAGAAATGGTGTTTGTGGTAGTTCTATTCATCCAGAAATTACAAATGCAAACAGTAGAGACACTACAGAAATGGGTTTCTCACAAAGGCACCCAAAGTGTCCGAAGGAATTTGCCAGAAAATCCAGAGTATATACAAGAAAAGGAAGAGTGAGTTTATAATATGTGTGTCTTTCTAGGTCTGGGCTACCTCACTCAGGATGATCTTTTCTAGTCCCAGCCATTAGCCGGCAAATTTCATGACCTCCTTGTTTCTAATAGCTGGGTAGTATTCCATTGTGTAAATGTATCACAATTTTTAAAAAGGGGGAAAAATGAAAATAGATCCAGTTTATTGGATGTAACTCTTAAGTACAGTAGATGATGATGATGATGATGATGATAATGATGATGATGATGATGATGATGATGATGATGATTACCACCTAGGTTTGCCCAGCAAGAAGGCTCAGTGGGTAAAGGCACTTCCCTCCAGGTCTAATGGCCCATGTAAGAAGCCTGAGACCTTCCTGGTGAGAGGAAAGACACAATACTAGAAAGTTGTCCTCTGAGGGACAGAGTTACAAATCCATGTACCTCTCCCCTACTGCCTCCTTATAAAGATAAGTAAATGTAAAATGCAATAAACTTTTTAAAGTGACAGCTGATATTTTATAAGGTTGAGATTTATTGGATCAATCACAGTGGAAACATTCTAGCAAATGTATTCTATTAAAAAAAATCAATTGACGTGGAAAATTATATTATTCGTAAATTAACAGAGTCAGAAAGAAAGTTTCTGTTTAGTTGCCCTCTGGAATAGCAATTCCTTCTCAACACCTAATATTTGTCACATTAAAGTATTTTCAGTGTGTAGTAGAAAGCCCTAATATATCTTGAACAAACTGCTCATGACCTCATCAAATAGTTTAAAAAGTGCCTGAGGGTCTTTTTCCTCCTCCTCCTCCTCCTCCTCCCTTCCTCCTCCTGTTCTATGATCATTAACTCTGAACTCTGTAGTCAAGACTGTCTTACTTAATTTCCTGGCAGGGGGAGGAATGTCTCTCTCTACCCTGCGTCTCCTTCTTCTAATTAAACCTTGCATTTTCTAGGTTGATGCCATTGCTTTTATCACTTAACTGCAATTTGTGTCCTGCATGGAAAGGAACAAGAAGCCAAAGCCTTCTTTTTTTTTTTACCCTATGTCTTTACAGCACTAGTCTCCTCTCCACCTTGCCTCACATATACACACTTAGGGATGTTCAGTTCTTGTTCCAGCTGGAACAACTCAAAAACTATTGAACTATGTCCCCACCAGCAGTTCTTTCTTCTGTCATTTTTGTTTTTTCCTGCTCCAAACTCTGTCCTGCTCACAGTTCTCAGGGGCTTTCTACTTCTTGATAGGTACAATGGGGTCAAGGCTCACTAGTGTAAACTGTAGATGGGCAGAGACTTCCTCAAGCCAGTCCTTAGAAGAGAGAACATGTCAGAAATGTTTAAAGACTTTCAGTTGTCTCGGGGTCACAAATATTTAATGATGCCAACAATAAACCAGCCCTGTTTTCAAAGAGGAGGTGCTGAGAAATGACCTTTAGTGTAGAGTTCGAAGACGACAGACCATGTTACTCTTTGATTACGATTTTGTCTCTCTTTTGGCAGACTTGCACAAGTTGCCTTAGTGTGCTGTGAGGGCTATGTGCCCTGGGTGATAAGATCACAAAATCCAATTAGAAGTGGGGACTGTGAGAAACGTAATGAGGCTCAGCAAGTAATGAACACAGTGCGACAGACACAGCATTAAGGAAATCAAATATGCATATCTAATAGCAGTAGGAACATTTGCTGTGTGTTTTACTTTTTGTAAATCTTTACCCAGTGCATAAATCTTTGCTACAATGTCATCTCAACATGAACCTGATTTTCCTAACCCAAATCCATCCCTGCTACATTTACTACCAGTCTCCATTATCTCTGACCACGATAACATTATAAGGGAGCTGTCTTTGATGAGGGAGAAAAATTACTCCTGAGACTCTATCCGCTCCTTGTTGCTAGTTCCAAATCTGACTGAAAGAGAGGCTCTGCATTATGAGCTGGAAGGAAAGCTTCAGAATGCAGTGATAATGACATGGACCCATTTCAGTAATGTGATGGTTCCGTAATGTAAAGTGGTGATAATTCGTCTGCCTTCAAGTTCTGGGCCCATATGGAATCTTATTTAAATTTTCAACTTACTTATCCTTACATGAACTATGAAAACTTCATTAAAATTAGTCATGGATGATTTGCCAAGGTACATGTACAGACTGTCTGAGAGACAGGTGGTAGCTCTGACTTTGCAATGAGAAATTCACAAACCTGGACATCTTTAACTTCTTATCTCAGTCTTTCATTTGCTCTTGAGTTTGATTTTGAAATTTTAACATAGGTCCATTAAATGTATACTTGTTGGAGTCTTTGCCACTTGTTAGATTTAAGATGCTCTCTTCCCACAAAATAATATTGAACACTATAAAATAAAAAGGGAAGCCGACTTTTAAAGTCTAGTTTTATGCACGCATGCACACAGGCATGTGCACAAACATATATTTTAACCTTTCATGATGATGATGTGATACTGACTTCTTCCCATTTCTTTCCTTCAAGCTTTAGCCCCTGGTTCTTTTTTTTTTTTTTTTTTAAAGATTTATTTATTATTATGTATACAGTATTGTGCCTGCATGTACAACTGCAGGCCAGAAGAGGGCATCATATCACATTATAAATGGTTGTGAGCCACCATGTGGTTGCTGGGAATTGAACTCAGGACCTCTGGAAGAGCAGTCAGTGTTCTTAATCTCTGAGCCATCTCTCCAGCCCCTAGCCCCTGGTTCTTATTATGGGATCAAGAAGTCCTTGAATTCTGGGTGCTAAAATTCACTCTTGGCTTCCCACTTCTCAATGGCGAGCCCTGCTTGAGGGTGGAATAGGTCCGTGCTGTTATTATTCCACGTTGAAGCTTTCCTTCCAGTCAGTAGAAATGCAGAGCCTCTCTTTCAGTCAGATGTGAAACCAGCAACGAGGAGGGCATGGAGTCTCTGGAGTAATTTCATGCTGAAGCCTGAAGTAGCCACTCTGTGAGAATAGAGCAACAGCAAAGCCAGAGACTCTACGTTAGTTACCTTTCTATTAGCAACTGAGAGATAGCAGGGCTAATTTGGTTCATAGTTTGAGGGTATAGGCCATCTGGGCAGGGAATTCATGGTGGTAAAAGCTGCTCTTGCTGCAGCTGGTCCCATTGTAACCACAGTGAAGAAGTATGTGTGTGTGTGTGTGTGTGTGTGTGTGTGTGTGTGTGTGTGTGTGTGTGTGTGTGTATGTTGGGGGTGATATTAATGCTAGCAGGCTTTCTTCTTTTTCCATTTTTTTTAATTCACTTTGGGACCACAGCCTATAAGGAGCTACATTTAAGGTGGCCCTTCCTTCCCCAGGTAAGCTGTTCTGGGAACACCCTCACACATATGCCAGAGGTCTGTCTCCTTTGTGTCTTCAGATCCAGTCAAGTTGACAGAGGTTGAAGCTGACTCCAAAGCCTCCTCCTCCCTTGAGCACTAGTGTTCCCGTGCCAGATGGTGAAATGTAAGCTGCCAAGGGAAGAAAGCAGTCAACAGTCCTTCCCGGGTATGATGCCTATGCAGCACAATGACCAATAAGACAAGAGATTGCTGCAGGTGTCGTGGTGGTCCCACTGGTATCTGAGCAGTAACCAACAGCTGTCTAATTTGACGTAAGGCCCCCTTTCCAAGAGAAAGATCATGCCTGGCACTGGAAGCCCTCGCCAAACTATCTGTGGATAGTGAGGTCATGCATCTTAGAGGAGACCCTACTACTGCTGTTTTCCTAAATCTTACACCCACAGACAAGCATTGTTCTCCTCCCTTGTTAGAGTAGATCCTTTTTGTAGCAGTCAGAGACCATTACAAAAGCCACAACTGGTCAAAATGCACAGAACAATTGGCTGCTCCGTGCTTTAGCCCTAATGGGCACATCTACAACAGAAGCCCCAAAGTCTCAGGCTTTGGGGGAGATTTGCCTTGTAAATTGAAAAAGAGGGAGAGGAAAGATGGCGAGAGTCAGAGAGCCAGAAAGTCTGTTGACAGATTGTGTCTTCTAGGTGCGGTAGGAAAGCTACACCCATGAGACGTCAGCCAGGCCTGAACACCACCAGTTCACATGCCAACATGGATGGGGGGAGGTTTCTGGGCACACCACTAGGTGAAGAGCTGTAGAGAGCTAACGACTGCTGTGAGGAGACTCAGCCTTCCCCAGGGATGAGCCCTCTAACTGGATCTGATGCGAAGCAGTCAGTCCAAAAATCACAAACGCACAAGCAACATTAGATGGACTCAGCAAGTTGTATGTATATGTTTACTCATTTATATGTATGCAGTGGCAGTAACTAAAGAGAGGACATGGATTTGAGAGGAAATGATGGGAACATAGGAAGGTGAAAATGATGCACTTAAGTGTTAATTAGGATAAACACATAAATAATATATTTTAATATTTACTATTTTCTAGGACGAATATGATGGCTATAACAGAATCGCCTCAAAATAAATACTGCGCAGGGTCTAATTGTGTAATTAAATTAAAGTTATTTGCAAGTCCTACAAAATAGAAGCACCTACAAAGTGGAGAAGTATTAACTTCTCTTTCTTTTTTGTGGGTTTTGTTTTGTTTTGTTTTGTTTTTTTATATTTAAAAGTTTAGCTCTCTTACTAGTGCATCCCAACTTTTCTTTAACTGTCAGGATAAATAAAGCACTCCCATAAAGAACAAACTTGCTGCTAAATCCTGCTCAAGATGCTTTGGTAACTGACAAGAAGCAGGAGGGTTTTAGAGTAATCCTCTTACTTTCTTTGATGCTAACTTAGACTTAAGAAGGTCCTTTGTCTGAGTCAAGGTATGATGGACCACAATCATTTTTTTAATATGGATTTCTAAACCAGATGAAGAGAATTTTGACACATACTTTCAACAGCTCTCTCCATAACTAGTTACTGAGTATTTTATTATTAAGGACCCGGTCAGACTTTTGAGCATGCAATTGTAATCGCTGCTGTTTAGGGGTCAAGGCCAGGCTTGGCAAGAAAACAGGATCCTAGGAAAAAACAAAACAAAACACTGCAAATTAAATGAGATCCCATAAAGGTGCCTTTAGTTATGAATATTTGATGTAAGTGAGCCCTTGATCTTTGCAGGCTAAAGTTTGCTAACTTTAGGGAAGTTGAAGCATGTGGAAAAGGAGGGTGGTGGTGGTAGGAACCATCTTTAATTAAAAGAAGAGAGAATGGGTTGGGGAGGTGGCTCAGCCAGGTAAGATGCTTGCTTTTGGAGCATGAGGATCTGAGTTCAAATCCCCAGCACTCACATAAGGAGCTAGATATGTCTACTTGTGCCTGTAACCCCAACATTTGTAGGGTGCAGACAGGCACCTCCAGAGAGCTTGATGGCCATCCAGCCTTGCTAAGAGGGCTAGGAGTTTGGATTAGTGAGAAAGCTTGCATCAAAGCAATAAGAGTGTGATAGGGAGAGATGCCTTACATCTGTCTCTGCCCTCTTCACAGATATGTGCACACACACACACATACACATGCACACCCACACCCACACGCACACACACTGCATCTCATATTGTAAATACACGCAAAAACAAAAAGGGAATGTATCAAGTTGTATAAAGTCTGGGGGGAAATGGCATATTTATAGGAACTTGAAAAATTGGTATTTACTGACTGGTGGTATTCATGTGACTCTGAATAACTGTTGACATGTGAGCCCTGTGTGACTCCTAGGTTTCTTGCCGGAAAATGAGACTCAGTCACAGCAAGTCAGCAACGTCCTTTTTTCTTTCCTTGTCAATGTAAAATCGTAATTGCTAAGCTCTTAGGTTCTATCATTGTCTGTTATTGATACTATATCAAAATACCATGGACTGGGAAACTTGTCAACAACAGAAATGTATTGCATACAGCCCTGGAGGCAGAGAAAGCATGGTCCAGCTGCAGACAGACTGAGCATTTGGGGAAAATTTACTCTCTGCTTCATACGTGAAGCTTCCTGTTGAATTCTCACAGGTAGAAGAAGCATATAGCTTTCCCGACTTCATTAGCAAGGCATTCTGACTCTTTTCCGAATATTGTAATACTGGCCAAGTTTCAGCATGTAAGCTTTTGAGGGACACACACATTGAGACTGAAGCAGCTTGGGAAGGGCAAAGTCTCTTGTCTTGATAGCTTCATTAATTCTGTTTTAACAGAAAGCTGAAACGGAAGTTACTTTACCCCCCAATTTATCATATCCTGTTAGGATTAGACCACAGGAAAAAAGTGTGGCACTCTCGTGTCTCCACTTACCAGACAGATAATTCATGTGTGTGTTTTCAAATAAAACCTTTGCATATCTGGGTAATGAATTATCATCATTACACAAAATAAAATTCACAAAAAGTATCTGTGACAAAATATTGTTAAAGAAGTTATTCCTTCATGCCTGTCTAGACAATACTCAAATCAAAATTGCATGACTATCATTCAGTGGAATAAACATGTAATTTACAAATTGAATTTAATTAGCATTCTGTGAGCTATACCAGAAAGTTGGGATAGGAAAAATGATAATGGCATTTAGAAGCCATTTTCAATTTCAGGAAGTGGTTTGTATCCTCTCTGAAGGACAAAGCAGCTGGGCTCTGCCTGGAGTCTGGAGGAAGCAGGTTCTATTGTCATGCTAAGCAGAGAACTAGATTAACATTTAAATGACTAGCCCTACTGGTAAGAAACCAATTTTATACTTCAAATTATTATCAGGGTGACACATGACACATTATGCCTTTATTCCTCCTAATAGTATATTTCTTTTACTCTTGAAAAGAAGTTATGTAAAAATTTGGAAATAATAGTTATTTTTAGGAGGGGTTATTTTTCTCTAGACATTCGTGTACCTGCCTTCTGAAAGACCATAGTCTCAGATTTGATTCTACCAGAGTGATATATTTCTTAGAGTTCAACTGTCCCAAAGGACCTACGTCAAATACTGCTTCTGCTATAAATAGATGGTGTAAGGGCGAAAATTGACAAAGGAAGACCCCAGACTCAAATGGTATGTAAAAACAAAGAGCATTTATTCTGCAGAAACAGCCTTCACAGGGGTCAACCATCCATACAAAATGGCGGTGACCCTAAGGAGGAGCTCAGAAGACTCTTTTTAAAGACTTTAAGGGAATCCTATCTGTGGCTATGTGACTTTAACACCATGAGTTGAACAGTAGAGAGCTGAGTGGGCTCACTCTGTCCCTTCATTCCCCCATGTCTTTATGTACCCGAATCAAATCTTTGATGTTATTACTTCTGTCCAGTATACAATGGGTTGCATTGTGCCCTTGAAACTGTAAGTTTGACAATATTAGTGCAGTATTGAATGAATATGAAATAAAGTCTATCATGTAACAGGCACAAAGCATAATCAGGAGAAACAGAGCGAAGGGCCCATTTTCTGGTATGTCAATAGGTAGCCAGATGTCCCTACGCCAGAGAGTTTTTCTGACTTAGCACTTCAAACTGTTAGGCGAGACAATGGACAACACGTTCTCTTCTGTAACTACTTCCAGATGACATTAGGACACAGCTACCAGGACCCAGGAAAGCTAAAAGGCTAGTCATAAGCTAGGCAATGGGGCATTTATCAGAAGCATCTGATTAGCCAATTCAATTGAAGAGACAGGGAACAATCACATCAGCTGGACTGGTTAATGTCAGCTTTCTGGAAATTCAGAGCTCAGTAGCTTGCAAGTTACAGCTGATCCCTGAGTGGAGTCTGTTAGCCAGGTGAAAATCTGCTGGGACAAATATAGACTAGGGACAGAGGTTAAAATTGTCTAGTTATTGGTTGGGGAAGGTGAGGAATCCCACGAAGGGAAAAATCCTGTTTTTAAGAACAGGTGGGTATACTTCCCTGGATTCAATTTGATCTGTGGGAAGTGGATCCAGGTCACATGATTTTTTGATTCCCTGAAGCTTATATGCATTTTAGTTTACAAAAGGAAGTATATTACTATTGTCACTGTATTGAGATCCATATTTCAGAAAACACAGTTAACAGGTGTCTGTAAGACAGCAGGAGTAGGCTTATGCCTTTGAGACCTGGTAAAATCTATAGCTTTAGGTTAAAAAGCATGAACATTCTTTTCTCAATCCAGAGGCCAAGATATACATATTGGACAGAGATGGCTTTAGCATGAGTCTATATCAAGGAGACAACCAAAAGAGATTAAAATCTTGAGCTTGTGACTGAATATTAAGCAGTCAGTGATCTACCAGCTTATCAGTACTCTCTTGGTCAATATTATAATTCTAAACTTTTGAAATCTTATACCCTAAATCATCTTATTAGAACCTTCAACCTCTATAATATCCATTTACCAAATTTCAAACACTTTCTGAAACCCTCAAACACTTTCTTAGAAGCTTTTCTTCATAACTTGCATTTACCAACTCTATAATACTTTCTTAGATCCTGAGACATTTTCTTATATCCTCATAACTTAAACTTTCTTATCCTCAGAACTTATATAAAATTTACATTTTTTTATATCCAGATATTCACCAGGAGACACAGGCAGTTGATTACTGTGAGCATTCATTGACATGATGGAATAGTAAAAAAGTTACACTGAAATCTGTTTACCTTTTAACATGAAGCCTGTGAGCAAGGCAAACTTGCTTGTCTTTTTATATAAGAGGCCTAGTACCTAATAGTTTTAACCAGCTAATGAATTGATTAATGAACTAATGATCTATTGTCCTCTAGCTGTCAAGCTACCATTGGCTTAGCTGTTGATGTGCTCAGAGACCTGAGAAGGATAAATTGTACCCTAAATGAGTTTACATATCAATTAAAATGACAGAGATGGCTAGTCAGTCCATCACCTAGACAGTTGTCCCAGGCTCCTGTGCTTTTTATGGCACCATGGGCCAAGTCAGTCTATGGGACAGACAAGAGGCTGTTTCTGTGGAAGAAGAACATGAGATTGACCTTAGCTCATTATCAGCAATGCACAACAATAACTGTTGGGTGTCAAGTTTTTCCACAGCTCAGGCTGGATCCTAGCAGCTGGTAAGGCATTGGGGGCAGTCTTTCCCAGTGGTTAGAATATCAAAATCCAGCACTGAAGTTATCTGTTATGCCCAAATCTTCTTGGAGACCTTGTAGAGTTATTGCTAAAATTTGGGAGTCTCTGTCATAATAAACTTAAATATATTCAATGCCTTATTGAGCAGATCTCTGACAAGCTTGAGGGTTAGCATATTTGAGTTAATCTTTGTCTTCTTTTAGTTATCTGCTCTAAACTACACATTGCAAATGTAAAACAGAATGTGAAGAATCTATATTTTGAAGATAAATGTTTGTGGACCACATCTATCTTAAGTAGAATTAACTGCATCAGTTATTGGTATAGCTTTAAATATATCTCTGGACTAATATCAAAATAAAACTTTCAATCATAGATACAATTCATAGAGAGAATGGCAATCCTGCTGATCCTATCACAGTGCATCCTTATAGACTGAAAGCAAAAGTTTAAAAAGACAGAAGTTGCACTTGACATGGTATGACTCTCTCACAAACAAGATGGCTACCAATCATGTGACTTCCCTTAGTCAAAAAGGCAATAAGGTGAAGCTATGGCTCTACCCATTTTGCCCCCAAATGAACATGGCAACCAGCCACATGTTGTTTGAGCCTGGGCTATAGTAGACAAGTTAAAACATACCCATGGACTAAAACTGGACTTCAACAACAACAGAAATAGCAAAAAGCCTACACACACATAGGAACTAAACAACTCTCTACTTAATGACAACTGGGTCAGGGAAGAAACAAGGAAGGAAGGAAATTAAGGACTTCCTAAAATTGAATGAAAATGAAGGTACAGCATACCCAAATTTATGGGACACATTGAAAGCAGTGCTAAGAGGAAAATTCATAGCACTAAGTACCTTCATAAAGAAATTTGAAACATCTCATATAGGCAACTTAACAGCACATCTGGAAGTCCTAGAAAAAAAGGAGCAAAAACACTGAAGAGGAGTAGATGGCTAGAAATAATCAAACTCAGGGCTGAAATCAATAAGGTAGAAACAAAGAGAACAATTCGAAGAATCAACAAAACCAGGAACTGGTTCTTTGAGAAAATCAACAAGATAGACAAACCATTAGCCAAACTAACTAAAGGCAAAGAGGCACTATCCAAATCAACAAAATCAGAAATGAAAAGGGAGACATAACAACAGACACTGAATAAATATGAAGAATACCACTTTAAAGGCTTATGTGCCACAAAATTAGAAAATCTAAGGGAAATGGACAATTTTCTTGATCAATTCTACTTGTCAAAATTAAATCAAGATCAGATAAGCAAATTAAATAGTCCTATTTCTCCTACAGAAATAGAAGCAGTCATCAAAAGTCTCCCAACTAAAAAAAGCCCTGGGCCATAAATAAACAAACCCACATACCTATGGACACTTGATTTTTGACAAAGAAGCTAAATCTATTCAATGGAAAAAGGATTCCATCTTTAAAAAATGGTGTTGGTCTAATTGGATGTCTACATGTAGAAAATGCAAATAAATCCATATTTATCACCATGCACAAAATTCAAGTCCAAGTGGATTAAAGATCTCAACATAAAACCAGAGACACTAAATCTGGTTAGAGAAAAAGTGGGGAAGAGCCTGGAATTCATTGGCACAGCACAAAACTTCCTGAACAGAACCCAACAGCCCAGGCTCTAAGGTCAACAATTAATAAATGAGTCCTCATGAGGCTGAGAAGCTTCTGTAAGGCAGGAGACCCTGTCAACAGAACAAAGCGACAGCCTACAGACTGGGAGAAGATTTTCTCCAACCCTACATCTGACAAATGTCTAATTTCCAGAAATATATAAAGAACTCAAGAAATTAAACACCAAACCAAATAACCCAATTAAGAAATGGGGCTCAGAACTAAACAGAGAATTCTCAACAGAGGAATATGTTATGGCTGAGAAACACTTAAAGAAATGCTCAATGTCCTTAGTCATCAGAGAAATGCAAATCAAAATGACTCTGAGATTTCATCTTACACCCATCAGAATGGCTAAGATCAAAAATTCAAGTGATACCACATGCTGGCAAGGGTGTGGAGAAAGGGAAACATTCTTCCATTGCTGGTGGGAGCACAAACTTGTACAACCACTTTGGAAATCAAGCTGGCACTTTCTCAGAAAACTGGAATAGTGTTGCCTCAAGACCCAGCTATTCCACTCCTTGGAATATACCCAAAAGATGCTCCACCACACAACAAGAACATATGCTCAACCATAATAGCCTTATTCATAATAGCCAGAATCTGGAAACAGCCTAGATATCCCTCAGTCGAAGAATGAATAAAGAAACTGTGGTACATTTACACCATGGAATACTATTCAGCTATTAAAAACAAGGAAATTTTGAGATTTGCAGGTAAATTGATGGAACTAGAAATGATCATCCTGAGTGAGTTAACCCAGACCCAGAAAGATACACAGGGTATATACTCACTTATAATTGGACACTAGCTGAACAGGAATATCAACTGAAAGTCTTCACTTAGCAGGAGATTGGGATAGATGCTAGAACTTCCTAGTGGGACTCCAGGTGAGAGAGGTATGGGAGACTGGAGAAATAAAAGGATCCAGAGGGTCCTAGAAACCTACAAGAAGACCATCAAGGCTGGCAGATCTGGACCCAGGGGAGTCTGCTCAAACTACTGCACCAACCAAGGGCAATACATGCAGTAAGCATCGACCCCCCACTCATATCTATCCAATGGACAGGACATTCTCCACAGTTGTGTGGAGAGCAGGAACTGACTCTGACATGATCTCTGGTACCCCATATTTGACCACTTCCCTGTGGTAGGGAGACCTGGTTGCACTCAGAGGAAGGCAAGTAGCCTACCAGGATGAGACCTGATAGGCTGTGACCATATGATGGGGGATGAGATCGTCTTCTGTCATGGATGTAGGGGAGGGGAATAGGGTGAAAAAGGGAGGGAGCAGGTGACAGGAAGATACGAGTGAGGGGAGAACAATTGAGATGTAGTCTGAATAAATGGCTTAAATAAAAAAGCATACTCAAATTCAGAAAACAGACTAAACATAACCTTTTTGAGAGTGAAGGTAGAGCAGAATAACCAACTTCTAACATTATAAATAATTAAATGTCTCTTAAATTAATATATCCCAACTTAAAAGTATATTTAGAACCAGCCATTTCCAGAATCAGCGATACAGTAACTTGTTAATCTGAATCATCTTTTATAACCTTAAATTTTTACCATCATATAAAGAATAGTTTGAGCCTCCCTCTTCTGCCCTATTCCCCTCCCTTTAAGGTTTCTAGGGAAATCCTATCTATGGCTATGTGGCTCTGGGATTGGCTGGTGCCCAGGGAGGCTATGTGACTCCAGCTGGGATTGGTCAGTGCCTGCGGAGGCTACCTGACTAGCCATGGGCCTTTCAACAGTGTCTGATCCTCTCAATTGGTAAAGTTTGAAACATGAGACCAACCAAACAAATATGAAAGCCCTGCCTATTAGAAGCAAATAAAAGTGAAATCTGGTAGTTTCCACAGTCTGATTATGTCTTCTTCCTATTACATGGGCAAAAAATGTTTCAGATTTTGGATATTTTTGGGATACTGAAGTATTTGAATAACATAATGATATAATGTTTTTATTTTCATTTTTTCCAGTGTTTGGCATTGAACCCAGGGCCCCCTGCATACCAGATAAACACTCCACCATTGAGCTCCATATCCAGTCTTTATATATAAAATGCTTTTAGTAACTCTGTATGTGAAACTCTGTATCATGTTAATATTCAAACAGTGTGAAATTTGGGGATTACAGATGCTCAACACTGACTTGCTCAAGCTTGATGACTTGAAAAGTGGTCCTTTAGTACTGGACTCTCTCATGTAGCTGGGCCCCACAGGCTTCAGCAAGGCAGGTTGTACAGAGGAACGTAGAGTCATCTTGTGGCTTTTCAGGTCATGTGTGCGTGTGTGTGTGTGTTACATGAGATGAACATGCTCATTGGGGCTAGCCTCATCTACTGTCTTTTTCCTGCTTCTGTACAGTAACATGAGGATCCAAAATGCTTGTGTTCCCACAACTATTCTATCTCAGTAGAGTAACAGTGTAGATACAATTCACCTGCATGGAGTTGCAGATAAAGTTAGAATCATGTGACAGATTTTTCATACTTTCTTCTATGACCTAGAAATATGCACATAAGCTTCCTACATGTCTTTGCATGACCTAAAAGCCCATTTCACTTTATCACTGTTTAATATCCCATTGTATGGTTATATCATATTCTGTTTATCTACTCTTCTATTGAAGGATATATCCCCCAAAATGTTCATTTTATGAAAAACAACTAATATTAGGATGATTTTTATAAATGTTCTTCTGATAAGAACATCACAATAAGAGAGTTACGAATTCCAGAAATTTTTAGTTTTTGTTAATAGAGAGGTATTAGTCAACTAATAGCTCTAGTAGAGTGCTTGTCTAGGATACCCTGAGACATAGGGATTAAGTCTCAAACCCACAAATAAATAAGCAAATAAACATCGAAATCGGAGGTTAGTATCTCCTTTCCTTTGTTCTCTCTGCATGGAGTTATGAGCCATGGTTTCAGATTAAAATACTCAATGCTGTCATATTTGATAGGCCAGCTTGATCTAGTCCAAAGCACAAAATGCCACTATGTAGAAGTTCAGTGCGTGGGAATATTTAGATGTCATCATGATTGGAATGTGTGACTGAGTCCAACCTCCTTGAGGCTCCACGGGTCACTTAGAGCTCTTATTCATCGTCTGCTCATTATTGTCTCTGCAAGAGAACATTTAATGTCCCAGTGCGACTGAAGAACAATTCAGCCCTGTGGATAGTTGTGATGCCACTTACTCACTCACTGTGCCCAAACCGTGGAGCAGGCTAAAAAGGCTTGGATGTTCCACTTCCCTTTGATGGGTCAGATTAGGAGTCTTGAGTGCTACTGTCAGTCGGCACTTGTGGTCTTTACCAAGCCAGTGCTGTGCGAACAGCCTGCAGACATCTGCTTATTTAATCATCATTTCTATCTTTGGTATTGGTAGCATTAAAAAGTTGAAGGCTGTAATGTTTAGAGAAGCCAGTTAACTAACAAAGAAGAAAATAACCCAAATTAGCTAGCTCCAGAGTCCCCAAGGAGGTCTGATTCTCAACAACACATTTTCCCTCCCATGATTAAAGTATTTTAATAATATTTGCTTTACAAATAGTGAAATGTACTAAGTATAACTTGACACTATAGCACTGAATATAACTATTTAGGGGCTAGGTATATAAACATGTATACACACATGTGTATATATATACATGTATATATACAAACATATATGTATGTACACATTTACATATATACATGTACATATACACACATATCTGAGATCAAGATAGCAAATGTGCCTGTAACCCCCAGATCTCTTTGTGGTTCTGACTGTAGACACCCTCACCTCAAAGCAAGTACCAGCTTGACTTCTTCCCATCATAAATGTGTTTTATAAGTTCTTACAGAACAGATGTAAGCTGGATCGTACATATTGGGTTAGCCCACATGCACATCACTTTCCTGAATATGATGCTGCAGAGGTTCACCTATTGTTTCCTATCTGGCAGTACTTGTATTTTCCAAAGGCTGTCTTTTTATCTCAAGTAATGTTTCTGGCTGATACTATAGTATTTCAGTACATGCGTACTACAAATAGTGATCAGAGTAATTGGTTTTATCTTATTTTGCTTTGGCTTTTTGGATAGAGTCTCACTGTGTACCTTTGGCTACCCAGGAACTTACTATGAAGACCAGGCCGACCTTAAACTCATAGAGATCTTGTCTGTCCAAGTCTTGGACCACAGATTCAAGGCTGGCGCCACCGTACGAGAACGGGTAATTGGTATAGCCATCAACCTAAACACTGACTTCTTTGTATTGTGTTCTTTATTAGCTAGTTCAAACGATACAATTAGCTGCCGTCAGTCATCATACTCCTGTGGTGTTATAGAATGTGAGAGGCTCTTCCCCCTGTCCAAGTATACTGCTATGTGATACTCCATCACAGAAACACACCACAGTTCATTCTCTGAGTCTTCCATAGCTGTGCATCCAGGCTTTTCAGATTTATACAGTTAAAAAATCAAGCCACTATAGATCTTCTTGGGAAATTTCATTTTGTTTTGCTTTTAGAGGCAAGTTCTGTCTACATTGCCCTTGGCTGCCCAGAGACTAACTACACAGACCAGGCTGACCTCAGTCTCACAGAGATCAACCTACTTCTGATTCTTGAGTGTTAGGATTAAAGGTGTACCACCATGCCCAGCACCTAAATCTTTAAAGACATTTATTGACTGGTTGACTCTGGGATGGGACACAGGGCCTCACCCATACCAAGCAAATGGTCTAACTCCTAAGTCACAAACCGAGCTCCATAGTTAATATTAAGATTAATGCATGCCTGTTGAAAATAGAATCTCTAAAGATGTAGCATATTTAAAGACTTGGTTTAGGATTTGAAAGTTAAAAGATATATTCTTTATTTTCCCATTGTGTAGCATTGTATTTTAGGGAGTTCTTGTTTTATTTAAAAAAAAAAAAGCAATGCACAACACAGAAAACCTCTGGGACATATTAAAGCAGTCTAAAGAGGGGATTTTATAACTCTTTAAGTGCATACATTAAAAAGCCAGAAAGAGCACAAATAAGCAATCCAATGATACAGCTGAAGACGTTGAAAAAATAAACACAGAACAAGCCTGATTCCAGTAGACAGGAAGAAATGACACAAACCAGGGCAGAGTTAGTGAAACACAAGCAAGCAGACAGAATAATAGAAAAAAAAACCATGAATTTATGATTTGGTTCTCTGAAAAGACAAATGAGGTTGACAGACTAGCAGACTTAGCCAAATTAACCAAAAAGCAAATAACAACAACAACAAAACAAACAAACAAAACAAAACAAAAAAGAAAGAAAGAAAGAAAAGAAAAGAAAAAAGAAACAAAGAAAGAGACCCCAAATTAATACTCCTAGAGATGTGCTAGAAATTTTTACAACAGACACAAAGAAATATAGAAAATTTGTAAGGGGACAATTTTAAAACCTATACTCTATTAAGCTGGAAAACATAAAAGAAACAGATGAATTTCTAGATACATCTGAAGCACTGAAGTTTTAAACCAGAAAGAAATGAAGTTAATCAGAGCCATAACTCACAAGGAGGTTTAAACAGTGATGAAAGGTTTCTAAGTACAAAAGCCCAGACTCAGACTCACCTCAGAATCCTACCAGACTTTCCAGGGAGAGCTACAAGAACTTCCAAAATCGTTAAGAAGGGAAGAAAAGACACAGGACAAACACTTCCAAGGCCCTTTTCAGAAGCTAGAGTTACTCTAATACAAACTCTAAGTAAAAACTCAACTAAAGAGAACTATAGACAAAGACCACTGATGAATATAGATAAAAATTCTCAATAAAGATTTTCGAAAACTGAATAAAAGCATACATCACAAAGATCATCCACCATAATTAAATTGATTTTATCATGGAGATGCAGGCATTGTTTAACATATACAAGATATTAAATGTAACAAACTATATTAATAAGCTTAATGACAAAAGCCACACAATTATCTCAATAGATGCAGGAAATGCCTTGGGCAACATTGGATGTGCCTTCATGATAACTGTCCTAGAGAGAGAATGGAGGCCAACCATAGTCAACATCATCCTAAATGGATACAAATCTCTAAGCATTTCTGTTAAAATCAGAAGTGTGTTGCACTTTCCACTATTCCCTCTCATTCTTCAGCATAGCACAGGAAGCTCTAGCTGGATCAATAGGACAAAGAAAGAAAATTAATGGGATAGAAACAAGAAAAAAGTCAAATTATCCCTATTTTAAGATGTCGCAATATTCTGCATAAGAATACCCAAAAATCTACCTCTATGGATTTCCAATTTTTAGAAGTGATAAACACTTCCAGTAAAGTGGCAAGAATAAAATTCAGCTCCTAAAAATCAGTAGCCTTTCTTTAAAAAAAAAAAAAAAGATTTATGTATTTATTATGTATACAGTGTTCTGTCTGCATGTACACATGCACACCAGAAGAGGGCATCACATCTCAGGATAGATGATTATGAGCTACCATGTGGTTGCTGGGAACCTCAGGACCTTTGGAAGAGCAGCCAGTATTCTTAACCACTTAGCCATCTCTCCAGCCCCAGTAACTTTTCTTTATACGAGTAACAAACATGCTGAGAAAGAGATCACGGAATCAACCCCATTCACAATAGCCTCAAGATATATCCAGAAATAAACCTAACCAGAAATTTGAGAGACCTTTACAATGAAAATCTTAAATACCTGAAGAAGAAAGATAGTGATGAGGAAACTACAAGACCGAAAGACCTCCCACACTCTGGATTGGCAGAATCAATACTCTAAAATGACTGTGTTACCAAAAGCAGTGTAAGATTCAATGCAAACTCAATCAAAATTCTCATGGCATTTCCACCTAAATAGAAAAAGAAAGTCCTAAAATTTATATGAATCCCTCAAAGAAACCAGATAGACAAAGTGATCCTTAGCAAAAAGAGTAAAGCTAGAAAGATTATCATTCCAGGTTTTAAGTTATATCACAAAACTATGGTAGTAAAAACAGTTTGGCATTGGCACAAAAGCAGCATGGAGGTCACTACAATTAGAATAGAACACCCAAACTTAAGAAAAGAAATTAAAGCTATCTAGTACTTGACCAAGATGTCAAAAATATACCTTAGAGAAAAGATAGTATTTTCAACATCCAGTGCTTGGAAAACTTTGTGTCTACATGTAGAGGGATGAAATTAGATCAATATCTACCATCACTCTGCACAAAAATAAACTCCAAGTAGATCAAAAATCTCAATGTGAAACATGAAACTCTGACAGTACCAGAAGACAACACAGGCAATATCCTATAGGTGTAGGAAGGGATTGTCTGAATTGACTCACTAGCTCAAAAATTAAGGCCAATGATTGACAATTGAGATCTCATAAAACTAAAATCTTCTGTACAGCAGAGGAAACAATTAAGTGAAGAAGCCCACACTGTGAGAAAGACTTTGCCTGCTGTGTATCCAACTGAGGATCATTGAAAATATATAAAGGACCAAACAAACAAAAGTCAAGAGTAACTCCACTTTCAAGGGATTGAACATTCTCTTGTAGCCTCAGAAGACACCAGGCACACACCTGATGCACAGACAAACATGTAGGCAAAATACGTAAGCAGCATCCTCCCTGGGTTCTGCATCAGCTCCTGCCTCCGGGTTCCACCCTTACTTGAGTTCCTGTCCTGACTTCCTTTGGTGATGAACTGTGAAGAGGAAGTATTAGCCAAATAAACCCTTTTCTCCCCTACTTGCTTTGGCCATGGTGTTTCATCACAGCAACATTAAGCCTAAGAGAATGTTCATTGCTACTTTGTTCACAATAGCTAGGAAATGGAAGCAGACTAAATGTCCATCAGTTGATGAATGGATAATGAAATCATATATACAGTGGAGTTCAATTCAGCTATAAATAAAAGCTAAATAAAAAATTCGCATGTAAACTAATGAAACTGAAAAATATTATATTGAACAGCCCATGTTTTTTATTTGTGAACACTGTCTCTGAGTGTGCAAATTTGAGAATATAACTTGGGGGTAACTACAGAAGCCAAGGGAGTAGAAAGGGACATGAGTGAAGGGAGAGGAGTTCTAAGGAGGGGAACAGGATGCAGGACCTACGAAGAGCAGGGGAATAGGATGCTTCCTCAGGAACCATAGAGCATCTAACAAAAGCCTCAAGGCCAGACAAGGTTTTCTACAGTCAGGGAGATATAAGAGACCTTCCAAAGAAAACAGGGCATTTCCGTTTCCCCTAGTTGTGTCCTACAACTTTAAGGTAAGGTCCTTAAGGATCCTTGGAGTGGTCACATTGGCTTATAGGCACACATGCATGCATTGTGTCATCTTGATCCAACTGGAGTCTTGATTGGAGGCTCATATAGATCAGTTTATTTTGCCTTTGTCACACACTTACCACATGGTAATGCTCCACCACCACAAACAAAAACAAAAACAACAACAAAACAACAACAAAAAACAAAAGAGGAATGCATAGAAAAGAAATGTTCAGTTTGAAATCTATAGCTTATTCAAAAGTACTAAAAGATTTTACTCTCTTTCCTACAACATATTTGGACATTTTAAAGGGAGAATCTTTTATAGCTGTAATTTTCTAGCATTCATACCTAAAAATTGTATTAATGGAAGGAAGTGTCTGCTCAGCTTTATAAGGAACTGCCATAAATAGTGTTAAAATGCTATATTCTTATGGGATGTTTCCTTTATATATAAGAATAAATTTATATGTGTACAATAGAGTAACCAAGCTATTGTTTTCTAATACATGATGAAAACATATTATGGAAAATTATATGTCCATGCAATGCATTTTGTGTGCATGTGCCTGCGTGTGGGGTGTGTGTGTGTGTGTGTGTGTGTGTGTAAGATATAAAAGGTGAGATAGACTTTATATATAGCTATACTTCTGCCAACATCTCTTGAATGCTGACATTATCTGTGGTCTGGAGACTAACAGGGTTTCTTTGTTAACTCAGCTCTGGCTGTCCTGGACTCACTTTGTAGACTGCTGGTCTCTAACTCACAGAAATATGTCTGCCTCTACATTCTGAATGCTGGGATTAACGGTGTGTGCCTGGCCTGGAGATTATATTCTACAAAGCTGAATGTGGCTGATGGAGAGATGGCTTTGGAAGCTGCCAATACCTGATTGCCATCAGATTTAGGTAACAAGGGTTTGCCTCCAGAAAACAATGGGAAGAATGGCTAACCCTTTTATCTCTGAGCACGGAATGGAGTGAGATAAATATTGAGATGTTTTTGTCTAATTTTATGTTATTGGACCAATGAACTATATAAATAATTAAGATGTAACCACTTAATACACAAGAATTTGATTGTGTTGATTAACCTGATTCAGTCACTGTAGTATTACACTGTGAAAATGTCATTCTGTACTGATGGGACTGGTTTTCATAAGGTTCTTCAGGGCACATGGTAGAAAACACAGTTGGTAAACCCCATGGGCTTTCACTAGGGTTTGAAAATGGTGACTTCATAGAACAAGACCTTCTAGCAACTGGCCTATTTTTATTGAGAAATTTTGCTCTATTTTGTGGTTGTCATTATTGTGGATTGCACTCATATCTAAACCATTTTGATTGCTAACTAAAGTACCTCTATTCCTGGCAAATATTTCTTTAAAAGTATGGAGGGTTTTTCCTACCATAAGAGTCAGGCTTTTGGTCAAGTGTGGTCAAAGATGGAGCTGTCTTCCTCTTTAAAAAAAAAAACAAAACACTCTTTAGATAAAAAAAAAAAGCAAGTAGAACTATAATAGAATGGTAATCTTATATGTTTTTCATTCTTTTTAGTGCCAAGTATTCTCAATAAAATATTCATTATAGTGTTTTTGTTGTGCTTTTGATGACACACTTTAAATCTATTTTATGTTATGTCAGCTGAGAGAGAGAGAGAGAGAGAGAGAGAGAGAGAGAGAGAGAGAGAGAGCGCTTGAGGGAAAACAGCATATTTTCAAAATGCCAAAATATCTTATAAAAATATTTACTAATTATAAGGCACTTGTTGTGCATGCATGAGGACTGGAGATTGGATCCTAGGCCCCAAATAAAAGCACACACACACACACACACACACACACACACACACACACACACACACATGTATAGGCTATATAAACAACTCTATATATATCACACAACCTGCCTATAATCCCAGCTCTTAAGAAGCAGAGACAGGGAATCCCTGTAGCCAAGCTGACTAGTCAAAACAGTGAGCTTTGAGTCCAGAGAGAGGCCTTGCCTTAATATATATGATGGGGAGCAAACAAAACAGACAGCCAATGTCAATCTCCAATCTCTACATGTATACATACACATGCACCCAGGCACACATGAGAATGCATATGCTCATGCAAACCACACATTCACATACACAGGCAGAAAACACATATTTCTTAATTATAAAGAGAAGACAGTAACTTCCTATTATCTGTGATTACTGTGTGACATTCCCTTGTATTAACATGGCATAGCAGAAAAACCTGGAAGACATCACTTGAATCAAGTGATCAAAGCTACCATCTCCCATAACTGAACTATATTTCTTCATATCACGAGTGAGAAAGGAGCAATGTCAACTCATTTTGTTTTCTTAAGGCTTTATTCACTTCTATTTTATGTTTATAGGTATTTTGCTGCCTGTATATCCATCTACTAATTGCATAAGGAGGTCAGAAGAAGGTGTCAGATCCCCTGAAACTGGAGTTATAGACAGTTGTGAGGCACCCTGAGGTGGAGGAAATCAACCTCTAGAAGTGTATCTAGTAACTTTGAGTGCTGAGCCATCTCTTTAGCCCTCAACTCATGGCTTCATTGACAAAAGCATATAACCTAGGTCTTCTTAGGAGACAACCACAAGAAACCTTGAATTTAGTCATGGTTAAAGTTTGAAGGTTCCCCATGAAACTCACTGAAATGTACTTACTATTGCAACAGTATTAAGAGATAGTACACTTACAATATAATTATGTCATAAAAGCATCGCCCTTGTGGGTTAGCCGTGATTGAATAGACTCTGGATAAAAGAACAGGTTTGACTTGGTTCCTCTGTATGTCTTGTGGGCATACTTCATCACAACACGATGCTGCCCAATATTTTATTATGCAACCGAAGGCCCCACACCAGTTGCAAATGTCATGCTCTTGGCATCCCAGTCTCTAGAACTATGAGAAATAAGTCCTTATTCTTTGTAAAACATCTACTCTTTAAGCATTCTGTTAGACAAGCTACAGTTAGACTGAGAAAAAACAGCTACAAAACTTAGCTCAGTATTCTTCAAAAGTCTCAAAGGTAGGAAGGAGGTGAAACTGCACAAGATTGAAGGAGACTAAGAAACATGTCAACTAATGGTGATATGGATTTGTTCTTTGAGTAGAAAAGGCTATTAGAAAGAATTAGTAAAATCTCCAGTTTATAGATTTGGACCAAGATTACTTTACTGGGTTTGACCATTGTATTCTGGTTACATAGTATTGACATTAGAGGAAACTGGTTACAAAGAGTATATGAGGAAATGAATAGAGTTCCTAGATGGTGGTGCCCATCATGCACTGTATCTGATCTTTGGCACATAGACCAGGGACTAGACTGGGAGCCACAGATTGCAAGAACTGGAGAATGCTAGGTGAGTTGGGTCCTACACAGTGCAGACCATAGGAAGGTCTGACCCCGAGTCAACCAACAGCCCATGGAGGTCCTGAACCCATTCCCCAGACTTTGGAATGGAACCAACCTGCGGACTGAAGCTGGCATCTATAGCCCGAACTCAATGTGTGGGACGGTGGAACACCAGAGCTCTTGGCCTGGGGAAGTCTCTGGGAAACAGGTGAATCTGAGCATATACAGGGAGAGGAGGTTCCCCTCAGTCACAGTCATAGGGGAGGGGAATAAGGGGAAAATGGGAGGGAGGGAGGATTGGGAGGGAGGAATGGGAAGATACAAGGGATGGGATAATAATTGAGATGTAATAGGAATAAATTAACAAAATATATTTTAAAAAAGAGAATCTGTCCTCCAACACCCCCAAAGTCCCGGAAGCCATGGGGAAGCCCAGACGGCTATGAACATGGTGCCCAACCACAGCACGTGTAGTCTGAATTGGTCCAGACTGGAGCCCAGCAGCCAGCTTTAACAGACCAAGCCTGCAAAATTAGGCTGATAGAACCTGGCACGGCAGGGTCTCCCATACCCTTGGGAGAAGCTGGACAGCCCTGAGGGGTCAGAAAAGGGGTCTGAACTATGGTTACAACTCAGTGGGACTAAACTGTCAAAGGTTTACTAACTAGACTGGTCTGGGTAGGAACCTGACTGCAGGCCACAGTGGTCTGGGCCTGGACAATTGGGTCTTTATAAAGAAATTGGAAACATTCCACATACGCAACTTAATGACACATCTGGAAGCTCTGGGGGGGGGGGGGCATGGGGAAGAAGCAGAAACACCAAAGAGGAGTAGCCAGCACGAAATAATCAAACTCAGGGCTGAAATCAATAAATCAGAAACAAAGAGAACAATTCAAAGAATCAACAAAACCAGGAGCTGGTTCTTTGAGAAAATCAACAAGATAGACAAATCGTTAGCCAAACTAACTATGCAAATCAACCAAATCAGAAATGAAAATGGAGACATAAAAACAGACACTGAAGAAATACAAAGAATCATAAGATCCTACTTTAAAGTCATATATGCCACAAAATTAGAAAATATAGGGGAAATAGACTATTTTCTTGATCGATTCCACTTGCCAAAAGTGAATCAAGATCAGATAAACAAATTAAATAGTCCTGTTTCTCTTATAGAAATAGAAGCAATCATTGATAGTCTCCAACCGAAAAAGTCTAGGGCCAGATGATTTCAGTGCAGAATTCTGCCCGACCTTCAAAGAGGAGCTAATACTGATACTCTTCAAGGTACTCCAATAGATACAAACAGATAGAACATTACCAAATTCATTCTATGAGGCCACAGTCACTTTGATACCTAAACCCCACAACGACCCAACAAAAAAAGAGAATTTCAGACCAATTTCTCTTATGAACACTGAGGCAAAAATACTCATTAAAATACTCACAAAATGAATACAAGAACATACCAAAGATATCATTCACTGTGACCAGGTAGGCTTCATTCCAGACATGCAGGGATGGTTTAACATATGGAAATCCATCAGTGTAATCTACCATATAAACAAACTGAAAGAAAAAAAAAACCACTTGATCATCTTCTTAGATGCAGAGAAGGCATTTGATAAATCCAATATCCATTAATGTGTAAAGTCTTGGAGAGATCAGGGATACAAGGCACTTTCCTCAACATAATAAAGGCTATATACAGCAAGCCAATAGCCAACATCAAATTAAATGGAGAGATACTCAAGGAAATCCCTCTAAAATAGGGGACCAGGCAAGGCTGCCCACTATTTCCATATCCCTTCAATATAGTTCTTGAAGTTCTAGCCAGAGCAATAAGACAACAAGAGGAGATCAAGGAGATCCAAATGTGAAAGGAAGAAATCCAATTATCTCTATTTGCAGATGATATGATAGTGTACATAAGTGACCCCCAAAATTCCACCAGAGAACTCCTACAGGTGATAAACACCTTCAGCAAAGTGGCTGGATACAAAATAAACTCAAAAAAGTCAGTAGCCTTCCTATATACAAAGGACATTCATGCAGAGGAAGAAATTAGGGAAACTACACCCTTTACGATAGCCACAAGCAATATAAAATATCTAGGAGTAACTCTAACCAAACCAGTAAAGGACTTGTTTGAAAAAAAAAAAAAACCTTCAAATCTCTAAAGAAAGAGATTGAAGATGACATCAGAAGATGGAAAGATGTCCCCTTTTCCTGGGTCGGGAAAACTAATATAGTAAAAATGGCCTTCTTACCAAAAGCAATCTACAGATTCAATGCAATCCCTATCAAAATACCTACACAATTTTTAAAAAGACATTGAAAGATCAATTCTCAACTTCATGTGGAAAAACAAAAAACCCAGAATAGCTAAAACAATCCTATACAATAAAAGATCCTCCAGAGGAATCTCCATACTTGATCTCAAGCTGGACTATAGAGCAGCAGTAATTAAAACAGCATGATACCGGCACAGCAACAGCCTGGTTGATCAATGGAATTAAATTGAAGACCCAGAAATGAATACGAACACGTATGGTCACTTGATTTTTGATAAATAAGCCAAATCTATTCAATGGAAAAAGGATAGCATCTTCAACAAATGGTGCTGGTCTAACTGGATATTTACATGTAGAAAAATGCAATTGGATCCATATTTGTCACCATGCACAAAACTCAAGTCCAAGTGGATTAAAGACCTCAACATGAAATGAGATTCTAAATCAGTTAGAAGAAAAGTGGGGAAGAGCTTGGAACACACTGGCACAGGAGACAACTTCTTGAACAGAACACCAACAGCCCAGGCCTTAAGGTCAACAATTAATAAATGGGACCTCATGAGGCTGACAAGCTTCTGTAAGGCAGGAGACACTGTCAAGAGAACAAAGCGACAGCCTACAGACTGGGAAAAGATCTTCACCAACCCTACATCTGACAAAGGTCTAATATCCAAAATATATAAAGAACTCAAGAAATTAAACACCATGAAACCAACTAACCCAATTGAGAAATGGAGCTCAAAACTAAACAGAATTCTCAACAGAGGATTATCAAATGGCTGAGAAACACTTAAAGAAATGCTAAATGTCTTTACTCATCAGAGAAATGCAAATCAAAATGACTCTGAGATTCCATCCTACACCCATCAGAATGGCCAAGATAAAAAATTCAAGTGACACCACATGCTGGTGAGGATGCAGAGAAAGAGGAACATGCCTTCATTGTTGGTGGGAATGCAAACTTGTACAATCACTTTGGAAATCTATCTGGCACTTTCTCAGAAAACTGGGAAGAGGGCTTCCTCAAGATTCAGCTATTCCACTCCTTGGAATATACTCAGAAAACAATCCACCACACAATAAGAACATATGCTCAAACATGTTCATAGCAGCCTTATTCATAATAGCCAGAACCAGGAAACAGCCTAAATGTCCCTCAGTTGAAGAATGGATAAAGAAACTGTGGTACATTTACACTATGGAATACTACTCAGCTATTAAAAACAAAGAAATTGCGAAATTTGTGGACAAATGGATGGAACTAGAAATGATCATAATGAGTGAGTTAACCCAGAAGCAGAAAGACTCACATGGTATATATTCAGTTATAATTGGGCACTAGCCCAAAAGGCATGTCCCATGAAAGTCTTCACTTACCAAGAGATTGGGATAGAGGTGAAGATATCCTACTGGGATTCTGGCAAGAGAAATATGGCAGAACGGGGAAATAGTAGGATCCAGAGGATCCTAGAAACCTACAAGAAGAACATCATGATGGGTGGATCGGGGCCCAGGGGGTCTGCTCAAACTATTGCAATAACCAATGACAATACAAGTAGTAAACATCAAACCCCTACTCTGTTCTAGCCAATGGACAGGACATTCTCCACAGTTATGTGGAGAGTGGGGACTGAATCTGACATGAACTCTGGTACTCCATATTTGACCACCTTCCCTTGGTGGAGAGGTCTGATGGCACTCAAAGAAAGAATAAGCAGGCTACCAAGATGAGACTTGATAGCCTATGATCATATAGTAGGGGAGGAGGTCCCTCTCGGTCATAGACCTAGGGGAGGGGAATGGGGTGAAAGTGGGAGGGAGGGAGGAATGGGAGGATACAAGCGATGGGATAACAATTGAGATGTAATCTGAATAAATTAATAAAAAATAAACAAAGAGTATAAGAGGATCTACATGCTAATTTTGCATATTTTCTCTAAGTAAAACCAAACATTTCAAATGAAATAGTGTTTTTTTGTTTTTGTTTATGTTTTGTTTTGTTTTGTTTAGGCACATCAACCTTTTAACAGTTTTCCTCCCTCAGCTTAAACCCATCTAGAATTTTTTTCTCCATACAAGAACCAGAGCATTATTAAAGACATTTGTTTAAAGATTTTAAGCAGGAAGGGTAAGAGAGATAGGAGTACTTAGAAGGAGATGCCTCATCTTGTGAGAATGCTCAAAGAAACCTGAAGTAACACCAGGCAGTGGGTGGTGGCACAGGCCTTTATCCTCAGCACTAGAGAGGCAGAGGCAGGTGGATCTCTGTGAGTTCGAGGGCAGCCTATATCCTGGCTGAGGAAATTGTTTGGTATGTATTCCTTCTGTATTATGTAGGGTTCTCTAACAGTAGAATCAAACAATAGAATGAATATACATATATATTAGAAAGGAGGATTTTTACTGGATCTCTTTACATGACAGAGGCAGGGTATTCCAATAATGGCTATTCGTACTCTGAAGACTGAATGCCTGCTCACTGCCCAGTCTGGGAAGCCACATGCCTCTGTAGTCCAATACAGATCTAAAGGCCCTGGGCTCCTGATGAGTCTTTGGTACGTAGTCCACAGTGGTAGGCTGGAGTCAATGATGTCTACAGTGGTAGCCATCCCTGGATGACCTGTACTCAGGGAAGGAAGCCTGGAAGCTGACACTACTTTTTCCTGGTCTCTCTCCCATTGGAAGATGTAACCCATTCTGAGGAGGGTCCTTCTCTCCTCAGCTGGAAATGTTCTCACAGACATGTCTTCTGGGTGATGCTAAGTCTCTTCAAGGTGTTGAATCATCATATTCTCTGACTCAATATTTTTCTGAGGTGGAGGAATGATTAGCTATATATTTTTGTCCCTTTCTACTTATTTCAGTATCTAATTCATACTCAGTGCCATCATTCAAAGAAGTCTGAAGTTCAACACCTGGTTAGAGCTCGGTTTTCTTATTTGTTCTGTTGCGTGTTTTAGTTTATAGTGTGAAAGCCAAGAATGATGGCTTTATTATAAACTTTCCTTCCTTGAGTTTGGTTTGATTAGAAATGTCACTGGAAATTGGTTTGTGTGGGAGCAGAGAAAAAAATTCTATCACAGGATAAAAATAGCAATAGCGAAAGAACATCAAAATTGGACCACAGAACATCTTTTGATTTTTTGAACTGTGGTTTGGGTTTGGGGAAAGGTTTTCAGCATAATTTTTGGATTGTTTTTGTTTTTAATGGAATTTAAAATTAGGCTCATATTCTGGTGTTTGGGGGGCGGAAATGATCATTTTATTGACCTTCCATGGTGGTGGTTGTACATGCTGGTGAAATGTTTCTATGAAATTAAAGAAGGAAGAAAATGAATGTTATTTATAGATCCAGCAGGAGAAAGTCAAG
Source organism: Acomys minous (assembly GCF_964271855.1). Taxonomy (NCBI): domain Eukaryota; kingdom Metazoa; phylum Chordata; class Mammalia; order Rodentia; family Muridae; genus Acomys; species Acomys minous. Next base: position 108,131,968 of record NC_140483.1, on the reverse strand, counting down.
TGGTGTTGATTTTACCTTCTTTAGTGAATGAAGACTATTTAGACATCCTCAACTAGGGGCATGTCTTAATATAGCTGCAGAAGGGGCTGAAGTGATGGCTCCGCTGCTGAAGTGCTTTCTGTGCAAACATAAGTATGTGAATTTGGATCCTCAACACCCAAATATGCAAATTAACCATGGAGGCACATGCCTACAATCACCTTTCTCTAGGTTGAAATGTTTCACCAACACCCTTCCTCCAGCTTTTTGTTCTACCCATGGCCCTGGCTGACAGGGTCCATAGTCAAGATACACACTGGTATATCTTCCCTATTCAGACCACTGACTCATGTATTGATTTCCCTGCGGACACACAGTAAAATAAGTCTTTGCAAGCTCTCTAGACAGCACTAGACATCCAGTTGAGTTGACAGCTAAAACTGACCATCCTTTCTCTTATTTACAATAGACCATGTGACATTCGCAGTGTCATTGGAGAGCTGCTGGCATGCATATGAACAATTGTCTTTGTTTCTTACTATGGTATAAATAGATATACTCTGATATTAATCACTTCCAAGTGATTCAGTGGAATTAAGTACACTAACATTGTACAATTATCATTTCCATGCATTCATGACACATTTTCATCATCAAATCAAAAATATGAATTTACTAAGTGCTAACTCCCCATTGCCTCCTCCCTACCAGCCTACTTTACTTTCTGCCTTTCTACATTCTAATACCTCATAGAAGACGTATCACATAATATTTATCACAGTCACTGGCTTATATCATTAAACATGTCTTCAACTTAGTCTCATGTCTTCAAGGCCCACCTATTGCTTTAGCGACTTTTCTTGTTTCTGTGATAAATTAGCTAAGAAAAGCAACCTAACTTGTTAGGTTTCTTACAGCAATGGAGCTCCACTTCCGGGTACCAATATTTTGTATTAACAGGTGACAAAATACTGAATAGAAACAATGGAAAAGAGAAAAGGCTCATCTCGGTTCATATTTTGGGGGATTTACTGTCTGCTCTGGAGGGGAAGGCATGATGGCACCTGGCCCCATAGTGTCAGAACCATGCCCACTCATATGTTAGTGGATGAGGAAGGAAAGAAAATTGGATTAGAACCAGAAACTCATGACCAAGAACCAATGACTCCCTTTTTCTACGTGGACCCCCATCATCTGAAGAACCACATCTCCTAAATAGCTTCAGTAGCTAGGGACTAAGTATTTAAACACACGATCCTCTGGGAATCCTTTTACATTGAAACCCTGTGTTGTAGAAGGATTACCCGTCAAATAGTGGTGATGCCTCTGCTGAAAAGCACTTGACAGTATACACGGAACTATGTTTCTGGGCTTTCTGTTTGGTTTCATTAGTCTACCTGTCTATAACAGCACCAATTTTCATACTCTGAAGTTGTAGTAGGTTCTTTAGATCAAGAATGTTGAGACTTTGCACTTTCTTCTTTTGCAAGATTATATTGGGTGTACAGGGTCTTTGAAATTCCATATAAATTGAGAATGGATCTATCTGGTCCCCAAAAAAGTGTTATTGGAATTTGACTATAATTATATTAAATCTGCACAGCATTTCAGCCATGATAGACATCTTTAAAATATTGTCTCCCAATCTAGGACCAGAGGATAATTCTCCATGTATTTGACTTCTTGCATTTTATTTCACTATTTTTAAATTTTCACATATAATCTTTTGGTTTTATTTCTCTGTCTTTGTTTCATGTATGCTATTTTAAAAAAAGATTTGAATATTTGTTTTCTTTATGTATCTCTGTGAGTAGTATATATAACATGTATGTTTTCCCACAGCAGTCAGAAGGGTTATCATATTTCAGAAATCAGATTTGTGGCTATTTGTGAGGATACCACTATGGGTGCTAGGAACCAAACTTAGGTCTGCTGGAAGAGCAGAAAGTGCCTTTAAGTATTGAGTCACATCTCTACTACCAGTATTTTATTCTTAACCATGGCATATTGATTGAAATTAATTTTTATTTCATATTTGGGCCATTTATTGTTAGTGTGAAAAAATGTAACTGACTCTTATATATTTGTTATAACTTGAAATATAGCTGTATTGGTTGAATAGGTTTTTTGTGTGTGTGTGTATGTGTGTGTGTGTGTGTGTAATAACTGGGGTTGTGCAAATATATAAGATCATGTCATCTGTGAATAGAAACTATTTACTTCCTTCTTCCTAATTTGGATCTTTTTCTTCCTTTCCCTTGCTTAAGTGTTCAGGCTAACCTCAGAGCACTCTTTCTTCTCTTGTGGTGATGACCTTAGAGACAAAGGCCTGACATACAGAAAGAAATTGTAGAAAAAAAATCATGTCTAGTTGGTATCACATAGGTGTCTTTAGCCAGCCATGTAAACTGATCCTTTAAAAGCCAGTTCCAGTTAAGCATAAGAAATTCTCTGGATACATGGTACTAGAGGATGAAGGTATTCCCACACTGCACTTGGACTCATACCATCTAAACAATGTATTTCAGTATTTACCAGAACAATAAATTAGTAGCTTATCAGTCTTCCAGCTAGCCTCAGGGTTGCCTTGAGCCTACTAAGCAGACATATATGTCAAGATATGTACATGGGTGGGTACCAAAACCAAATGTGCTGCAATCTTTCTTTTTTCTTTCTATCTTTTTGCATTTATATTTTATTTAGCATACAGTATCATGCACTATTTAGTAAATTCTATGTTTCTATGTTCTAATAATTGCACACTGTCTGGACCAAAAGGGAATTTCATGAAAAATTACATAAAAAGATATAAAGAAGAGAACATATATTCCTTCTACCAATTTAAGTTCCTTGAGTCAGACATTTTTGATAAATTGACAAATTATCCTGACAACAATGCTCCCTAATTTTTAACAGCTTCTCCGCCCCTTTCTTTATAATTTGCAGGATCTATAATGAAATCTTGTTGAGCTAAAATAAACTTGTTATTATGCCACATAAATTAATCAGGCAATAGGCCTATGAGATCTGAATTAATGAGCGTCACATTTTAATATGCTTCACATAATTCTACTGTCTTAACACCGGAGGAGCCCTGAACCCACACATGTTAACTAGACAATTGTAGATGAGCTTAAAAGATAGGAGGGCAAAGAGCACAAATAGCCCTCTCCACGCCCCCTGGGACCTCCAGGGAAGTCATTTGAGGACAGCTCTGGGCTCAGCTTCCTGACAGCGCTGTGATGGAACAAGTCCTAGCTGTCCTTGTGTGTCCATGTCTCCTGCAGCCGAAGCTGCTGCTGTGCCGAGCCAGCTGTTCCAGCGTCTGCCTGTTAATAGCTCGTCCTGACTCATAGCTTGTCCGCTCTTCTGTCGGCCTGTCTTATGTGCTGCAAAGACAAACAACCAGTGGTCTCTGCATATCTTCCATTTAAATCTCCACAAAGATAGGCCCGGGATATTTCAGGCAGTCACAGTGCTTCCTGTCAGAGATATCTGGCACTGTGAGCTGGTAACACCCTGCCCATAAATTAGCTGCTCTCAAGCCAACACCCTCTCCTTGGGCCTGTATGCCAAGAAGCCATGGCCTGCCTTCTAGGGGCCCCTTTGAGCATGGAATGTGCTGGAGTAACACCACTGGGATCCCCTCCCCCGCTTGAATAGAGAAAGAAATAGAAGCCAGAAAGGTCAGCTGAATTAGTCCAAAGAGATTCTTTCGAAGCCCACTGGATCTTAGTCTCTGAAATACATCTCCCCAGTGCTGAGAAACCCTGCCTCTGGCCTAGTTTCTTTGACCTACCACAAAGGCCTATATGATAAAGCGGCAGGAGGCGAGTTAACCTAATCGATCAGTATATGTTGTTTGTGAAATACTTGAGCATATTGTGAATGTGAATTTTATCAGAATTATTCATGATCGAGAGTGTAAGTATGTCTCACTGGACTGGCTGAATAAGTACAGTCACGGCCTATTGTTTATTTTCATTTTCCCTTAATCTAAGCAGAGAATGTCCTACTTATAAATGAGCACATAACACCACAAGGGAAGCAACTGATCATGTTATATAGGAGGTTTTATTACTGATTTGTTTAGAAGTTGGAAGCAATGCAATACGGCAAGCAAAAATTTATTCAACTGATATTTACTGAAAACTAGATACGTGCGAGGCACTGCCAATCCTTAGAAATATACAGCACTGAGAAAGCTGGGTGTAGACTCTGCTCTCATGGAGCTCAAGTGACATCATCAACTCAATTCCCGTGTTTTTAGAACAATGGAAATTAAGTTAAAGACCAAAACAAAATCCTTGAGTCTTTCGTCCAAGCTTTCTCACTGAAGTATAAATGAAGGCCCAGGGGAAGGGGGAGCTCGCTGATTAAGAGCACTGGTTGCTGGTCTAGAGGACCTAAGTTTTATTCCCAGCACTTACATGGCAGCTCAAAACTGTCTGTAACTCCAGGCTTGAGAGATCTGATGTCCTCTTCTGATCCCAATATTACACACATATGATACACAGACAAATGTGCAAGAAGACACTGTACACATAAAATAAAATAAATTTAAAATAAAGTATAAATACAAGACTACGTATAACCAAATTAGCAACTGTGCTATTAAAGTCTCAATTTAACCTCTATTACAAGCAAACTATGAGTCAGGATATGTCATAATGATGGTTTTAGTAATTCATAATTCATAGCCTGATGCCCTTTGAAGCTTCTCCCTTGATTTCTCTCCCCAATTTCATCATTTCCTTTATCAAGAAACTACAAAATTATGCAGCTAAGAAATGACTCAGTGGCTAAGAGCACTGGTTCCTCTTCCAGAGAACCCAGCTTTTATTCACAGCATCTACATGGTACTCAAAACTGTATCTCCAACTCCAGGGTATGTAACATCCTCTTCTGGTCTCTGCAGACACCAGGCACGTGCATGGCGCGTAGACATACATGCAAACAAAACTCATACATTTTTAAAATTAGTAAAAAAACAAAATGAACAAAAAAATTTAATAAACTTTCAGCAAATAACTAGTGACCAATTTGTTTTTGTTTTGTTTTGTTTTGTTTTTGTTTTTTGTTTTGGTTTTTTGAGACAAGGTTCTAGTGACCAATTTCAACCACTGGGTTAATATTAAAGTTCGATAAACCCAATGATACATCATAAAACCTCAGGCCTTAGGGCCTGAATGATTTGCATCATGAGAGAATCCCCCTTTCCAGAACCGGTGTCTCTAGCAAGAGAGGCTGTGCTGCTTCCAGCTCTGATTCAATTTCTCTTGCAGCAGATTCGTCACAGTTCACAAAGCTCGCAGCCCATTAAAGCCACTTCCTACTCCAACTAATGATGCTTCCTGAGGTTGCTGGGCACCAGGGAAGACAGCGAGCTGCAGGAGCTCTCTGAGAGCATTGCAGGCTTCACCTCACGTCCACTCTAAGGCGCTGGCAATAGCCTTGATTCCTGAGAATGGCGACATAGAAATATGAATTCTAATTTATATGACGTATAACTTGTGTGATGAATGTGTCACTTTTATGTTTATCTTTCCTTCTCCACACAATTGACTGTGGCCTCTATGGTGTCCTGGGAGGCAATGTGAGACTGGCAAAGAAGTGAGAATGTCTAGATATGAAAATGTACAGAGGATGAAATTTTATCGCAAATCTTGTTCCTCTTACTTCGTTTGGCTAAGTGTCCACCATGTTTAATTTATAACATAACATAATTTCAATTTTTGAAAGGTTGTATGTCTTTGAAGCAGAATCTGGCTGAATGTTGAAACTGCTAGCAGTTTCCCTCCCTTTTGCGTATACCGATTCATTCATAGGAGGTAGAGAAGAATTTTCCTGGTATTGTTTGGAAGGATTGACTTGATCCCTGTTCAAAAATTCACACGTGTAGCATAAAAGAATAGAACAGCTTTTAAAATTGCAAGGGAAGGATTTTCATTCATTCTTTTCAAACGATTCTTAGTATTTGTGATGGTGTACCTTGACAGCCAACTTGATGTGACTAGAGGCACGCAGGGACCGTACCCCTGAGAGTGTCTATAGCAAGACCTACCCAGATCATAGGTGGTAGCATCTGATGGGCTGGGATCGCAAACCAACTAAAAACGAGAAAGCAAGTGTAGCCCCAGGATTCATCTCTCTGCCACCTGGTTGGGACTGTGGACACAGTGTGACCGGCCACTTCCTGTTCCTGCTGCCACAGGTAGAGCTGCTCTCATTGTGATGCCTGTTCTACTATGATGGACCGCGTAGCCTCAAGCTGTGAGGTACAGCATTAATGTATGATACATATTTTTTTTTTGTCTCCTAACTATGAGTTTAAAGAACTCTAGGACTTCATTAGTTTTACATGTGCCATTTAAAAGATAAGGATAAAGACGTCTGTCCACTGGAGTGAGCGATGTTTCCACTAAAATTCATACTTTCACTTACAGCTTGCAACTTCAGGAAGTGGAGGATGCTGGTTTTATTTTGGTCATGTCCTCCTGAGAATAGGCATAATGTATTTAAAAGGCAAGAAAAATCTCAGAATGCCATTTCGCTCTTCCTTTAGAGGCAGTTAATAACGTATCATTCAATTTCCCTTTGCCTAAGCCACAGTGGATGTCAGTATTACTGTTCCTCAAAAACATTAAAGCTACAAGTCCCATGTGGTCCAGCTATCCTATCCATTTTTAAAAGTTCATGCCCTGCCCGTTAAATAGCACTTACCGGCGGAGGTATCTGCACAGCCCTCACAATCGCCAACTTTTGTAGAATTGGTATTGCTGTCTGTCTCCCAGTGAATACAAGCAAAAGAGTGTGCTGTACATAACAGATTTTATATTCAGCCACTAAGAAGATAGTGTGACATTTAATGAGATAGGGATGGAAATGGAGATAATCATTTTAACTGAAATAAGCCAGACCCAAAAGGTCAAGTGTCATGTTTTTCTCACTTGTGGATCGGAGATTATATATAGATTCTGTAAAGCTATGCATATGGGGTGTGTGTGTGTGTGTGTGTGTGTGTGCGTGTGTGTGTGTGACATATGTGTATATGCCTGTGACACAAAAGCAGACGGAGGTGGCGGAAAGAGATGGACTAGAGGGAGGAAGAAACAGGGAAAGCAGAGGAAAGGAAGACATGAGGAGATGAATATAATAATAATAATACCTAATTACCTAATTATACTTAAAAGAAACTGTATTTTCAAAGATGACTACTATTTATTATGAATAGATCAATAAAACTTTTAAGGATTTTCCTTTATACCTTTTCATTCTTTGTAGGTGATATCACAAGACTCTGATAAGCTATTTAGAACTCACTGGAGGCACAACAGCCTACCCGCTGCTTTGCCTTCCCTTATTCACAGAACGATCTCTTGCAGATCTTAGACGTGCAGCATGTCCTCTCAGACAGTCCTCACTCACGGGCGATAAGGATGCCATTTGGGGTGGGACTCACCCTGCTCACCCTGCTGGGTAAAATTACTAAGGGCTCCAGAAAGGTCTTGGGGGTCTTGGATAGAAACTATAGTAGGAAGTGTTGGGTTTTTGCCCTTTAAGGTACAATGTTTTTTGGCATAGATTTTTCTTTTTAAAGAAGTTTAACACAATGCCTGGCACAGACTAGGACTCAATCAATAGAATATTTTATTTGTACATACAATTATAGAAGACCACAATGGATAGCTAGTTTTATAGGCAGAAATGTTTGTGAATGGGGCAGATTTGATCCAAGCATTCATTCAGCAGTTGCTGTAGACAACCCACTATTTTCAGTATTGATATCAGCTGAGAGTTTAACAGTGACCCAAGTTGAACACAAGGTTTTTTTCCTGTTTGCTTGTTTTAATTTTTAAAATTTAATTTAATTTTATTAATTTATTCATATTACATCTCAATGGTTATCCCCTCCCTTGTATCCTCCCATTCTTCCCTCCCTCCCATTTTCCCCTTACTCCCTCCCCTATGATTGTGACTGAGGGGGACTTCCTCCCCCCCGTATATGCTCATAGGGTATCAAGTCTCTTCTTGGTAGCCTGCTATCCTTCCTCTGAGTGCCAACAGGTCTCCCCATCCAGGGGACGGAACACAAGGTTTTAGAATTCAGATGCAAGTAAACATTCACTAAGCCAGCATGTAAATATAAATTTACATAAATGCAATCCAAGTACCCAAACAGAAAATGGTGACATAAATTAGGCTGCTTTGATTTAACATTCAGTCACTATTAAAATTATTACAAAGAATTATTTTGTGGGCATAATATCGCTGCATGTTTTAAAATGTGAGATACAAAAGCAGAGTATAATTTTAATTTTATAAGAACAAATACATGTTTATGCATAGGGAAGGTGATTACATACCACATTAAGTAGAGGTTATTGCTGGGGATAGCAAGCATTATGAAGCATAAAGATGAGTGATTTGTAGGAGAGCCAGAAGGCAAGTCTATTTGCTTTTCCAATGTTTGCATTCATAATTGGATAATTTGCATGCCTTCGATGAGAAGCTAAATTGTTAACATCTATTCTTTCCTTTCCCTTGGTTTCCTTTGGTTTAGATGGGATGAGGAATAAGGCTAAGGCCCCCAGTGACTTTTCCATTTAAATAGGACAAGAACTGTCCTGAAGAAAGTGTTCATAATGGGACTCCAAGAGATGTGAGGTATGGACAGACACTAGGTGTCTTCAAAGATTACTCTTTTTCTATTGTTAGCTTTATCAACTGTCAAATTTGACGATTTAAAACTTGTGTCTACAGAGAAAAGTTCCAGAACCGCTTCCAGGGATGATAAGTGGCACTTGATTTCCAAGTGAATACTCCTGAGCATTTTATTAAACTCCTTTGTCATTAATCAAAGCCTGCAGAGTTTCCTCTTCCATCTCCTGCTACCCTTACATAATTCAAACTCTACTGGACCAGAGTGCCATCCCCACGACCTGACTTATCTTTAATTACTGCCTTCTCCAAATACATTAACACTATGAATTAAGGCTTCAACAGAGGAATTATAGGGAGACACCATTAATCCAAACCCTTAGTCCATAAGAGCACATTTTTTCTTTCTTCTCTATGCCCGCTCTCATCCCAATGTAGTGTATGGGCACAGGTCATTGAAAATGGCAATCTAAGAGACAATGGTAGCTTCTCGAAGGGCAGACCAGCTGCCCCATAAATTTTAATCATGAGCAATGGAAAGACAAGGGTTTCCCTACCTTTTAAAGCAATGTTTAGGGGCCTCAAGTCAGCCTCCTTATTGGCAGCATCACACTATGAAAGGTTAACCGCTTAAATTTAAAAAAGACCAGGTCCCAACTGAGCTATCCTGCTCAGTTGCTTCCAGATGAGATTCCACTTCCTAACCTTTGGCTTATTCTGTTTACTTGTTTTTTGTTAATGGTTTTTATTTTTATTAATATATTTATATGCTGACATATTGATGGCAGTGCATTTATTGTACTTTAGTGCTTTATAGTCCTATTGGCCTTCAAGATGTGGCTTGTATAGTTAGAAATCCTATTGTAGTAAAAAGCCCCCCCCCCCAAAAAAAAACTGTTTTCCCACTAAGCCAGGTCTAGAGCCTATTGAGCCTGACTGTCACTAATAAAAGGGTCTTATTGCCAAATGATCCGCTTTTATGGTAATGAGCTTTCATTTTCCCCTTATGCTTTGACATGACCCAATAAACCTTGGCTAGCCTACTTTTGCTGCAGAGAACAGTTGGAAAGAAATGCATCATGGTCAAAATTGAACAGAGGGACTAACTGGGGGAATCTACAGCAGTGGTCAGGACTCCAAGGTCAGAAGATACCTCTCTAAGGCAGTCCTGCTCTTCTGAGAAATCAGTAGGTTCTGTGGTTGTGGAGCGCTGGTTCAGTAACATTCCGATTCTTATTTTACCTGATGATTTTGACTCAAAAACACTGTGTCAATATTATTTCTAAGTATGGCTTCTGACCAGTCTATAAACAAGTTGATCAAAGGTAAAGCTTTTGTAATTTTGGGTAATGTACTATTATTGTATTTTTAGATTACTGTATCATGCTGATTTTTAAAAGATGAAAAATGTGCCTTCTTTTAGTTCAATTTCTACCAATATCAAGGTAATTTTGAAATTATGGATATAAGTGATCCTATAATGAATATACCTGTGCTTTAATTGAATGTGCTCAATGCCCTACCATAAATGTGTGACCATAAATGCCCTTTACTAAACTTTATCCGTCATTGAGGAGCTCATTCTCTTCCTTTTGTGACTCCTTGTTCTTGGACTATCTATCAGGCCCACTTGTTTAAGCACTACCTCAGCTTGGCGGTTTTGATATAAGGGGATTTTGTTGTTGTTGTCATTGTTGTTTTTGTTTTGAGTATGTGGGACTTTTCTCAGACCATTTGTGTTCGACCCAGGGTTCCAAGATGTTAGACTCTCAGCAGTCACCAAGGTCAAGTTGAGACGGGAGCTCCAAGCTTGTTGTTCACACCAATGAGCGTTAAAGATGTAGACTGCCATGGTTTATACAAATTGACAGGAAGCTTCATTAAGAAGAATTACAGAGAAGTGAGAAATTGAGAAAAAAGTGAAACATTAAGGAAAAGTGAGAGACACTCTCAAAAGTGAATGGGGGTTTCCAAGAGAGGAAAAGAAGCCATAGAGTTCCTTTGTGTAGCAGTTTTTTAGAGGGGTGTGGCAGAAACTGGACAAAGGCTGTTGTAACCTCCCCTGAGATGTGTTAATTCTGTGGACTATCATAGGATAATCCAATGGAGTGCTACATGCAATACGCATGTCCTCCGGTCCAACCAGGGAGATGATCATGTGTTTTGCATGTGATTCCCACTCAGTTAGGGATAGGTGAAGCTGCCCTCTGTCTACCTTGGCTCTAGGCTTGTTATTGACCTTGACCGTCTTCTAAATTTTAGTCACCTTGCAATTCTCTAGTTTACTAGATAATAATTGGTTGGTTATACTAAACTTTCTTTGGTCTCATATTTACAGGATCACCTTGAAGCTTTATCAGCTTCTGTGTCACAGTCAACAAGATATAGCTTGAGTTTTTTTCAGTACCTAGTACTTAGCTCTATCCTCTATAGGGTGGTATAAGATGATCTCCTAGTGAGAATCTTCTCGTAGATATTATTGTTTCTTAAAATTTAGCCTATTGTAAAAATATAAAAAAGGACAATTGTATTATACCTTGATGGAATACATAAATAACTACACAGGGAATACTAATAGAAATACAGATGAAGTCTCAAGTGAAAATAAAGAACATTATCAGTCAAAGAAGAAAATAGTATCCTTGTTATGAAGTAATCACGATTTTGTTCATTTATATTTATGTTGCTGTGCTTTGAAGATACCAGAAGTTTTGAGTGATCCAGTTGACTATTTAGCTATGAAGATTTATAAGCTAGGAATTTCAGAAGTGTCTTAGTTTCTCTTCATTGTTTGTAACAGGATATGAGTAAAGCTAAATTGGCTAAAGGAACAATTTTTAGGCAAATGAGAAGGTAAAAATTATGAAAAATTCTCACATCCCTATTGGAAAAAAATTGAGAAAAAGTATTTGGAATTTTTTTCTCATTTTTCTCTTTGCTGCAATACAATATTCCTTCAAAAGCAACCTATTGAGTTAAGGATTAATTTTGATTCACAGTTCAAGGGCATAGTCTGTAATGATAAGTTATATTTTTAGGCAGTTTTCCAGCCATCCATTCTAGCTCCCAAATAAATAAGACAGAGACTTGAAATATTTATAAATAATCTTTATGCACCTTAACTGAGTAGATATCCATTTATACTAACTAATCCACTATACTAGTCTTGCTATATTCCAGCCACAAGCTCTAAGTTACTTGCCATATTGGTCCTTCTGCCCCACCACATCAGTTCTTAGTAGCCATGTCCTTTCTTTCCCTCTGCTTTCCTCACCTCTCCCTTGTGGTCCCTACCTGAGATCCCCAAGGCTTGGAGCAGAAGTTCTGCCTACCTATCTCTTCTGCCCAGTAATTGGCTGTCAACAAATTTACTACCCAATCAGATATAATTGGCTGGCAAAGTTTACACAGTATTGATACTGAATGTGACAGTGTCCTGCTGAAGAGGACAACCAGATCTTGAGGCTCAGAACTCAGCATCTGAATACACAGACCAACCCCCAACAACATTCCTTTGTGGTAAGGCAGTTCTGGAGGTACAGCAGTGAGGCTGCTGGTCATTTTGCATCAATAGCTAAGTAAAGAGTGATCAATACTGTTGCTCAACCACCTGTATCTTTTTTATAAAGCCAAAGACCCCAGTCCAGTGAGTGCTACCACTTACATTTAGTGTAAATGTTCTTATACCGATTAACGTATCCCAGTTAGTCTCATACCCAGAGGCCAGTGTAGCTCAGATATCCTTCATAAACATCTTAAAAGCTTGTCTCCTAGATGATTCTAGGTCTTATCCACTTAATAATCAATATAAACTACCACAGCAATCCAATTAACTCTCTTGTAAGGAATTTCACATATATGTGTCAACAATAGACTTAGTCATCTGATTAGCACCTTGGATGAAGATGATTATATACCACTTCCACCCGGAACTAGTAGAAAGCAGGAAATGGCACGGGGTGACAAGAAAATGGCAAGGATGAGGGTGTGAGCCAGAACAAAATAAAGGGGTCTCAAAGGTGGTCTGCCATTCCACTGTAGCTCAATGGAGTGGAGTCACACCACTACCACAGGTTCACAGAGCAGAGCAGAGTAAGCTGCCCTCAAGTTGATTTCAAAGGATGCACTACCATCTAGCAGAGAAATGAAGGCACCTGGTAAAGCTGAGGGAGATGAAAACTGCTCCTGTGGATCCTGAGATCCAGACTACTATTGACCTCGAGGACAAGCCATAGTGTCAAATAAGGCTATTCTTGTAATTTGTCTCAATAACCTGTAGAATTTCCAGGGTTCTATCAATTCTCCTTTCTTTCCTGCTGCCCCTCTTTGGTATAGTAATGTTGATACTATATGCATTGCACCGTTGTATTTTGTCTTGTTTTGTTCTTGTGGGACTTGGGGTTGAACACACAGCCTTGGGTACACTATGCAAGAGTTCTATTACTGAGCTATATTCACCATACCATCTAGAAACACATAATTTATTTGAATTCACAGATTCTTATCTAGACAGGAATTTTGTCTCAGTTTGCATATATATTTACTCTAATCTATATCTAATTTATATCATATTTACATGAAAGTAAGGTTTTAGAGATAATAATAGAATTGTTAGAATAAAAGAAATATATTTTGTATTTGAGAAGGACATGAATTTGGGAGAGTTTGTTGTGGAATGTTGTGAATTAAATGCTGTGCTTCCCACCAAATTCATAAGCTTAATGCATCATAAGCAATCTTTGTTGTGGTATAGCAGCAGATGGGTCCTGTGTCAGTCACTATTCTTATTGCAGTGACAAAAATCCCTGAAAAGAAGCACCAAAGAAAAGGAGGGTTTTTAAACTTATAGTACAACAGTCCAGTGCATTGTGGCAGGAAAGGCTCAGTGGTGAGAGCAGGTCTAGCTGTGGGAACAGAAACACGAGGCAGCTGTTCACTTTGCATCTGAAGTCAAGATGTAGAGAGACGTGAATGCTGGTTTTCAGCTTGATTTCCCCTTCATTTCTTCCTATTTAGCCTAGGACTGTAGACTGTGGGGTGGTGCCATGCACACTCAAGGTGGGTCTTCCTTTGCTACAGCTCTCTGGAAACGCCCTCACAGACACACCTAGAAGTATGCCTCTCAGGTGATTCTAGATCTGACCAAGATGATAATGAGCAATAGCCACCCCAAGATAGAGAGCGTTGTACTCATTGAAAAGGATTCAAAACCAGACAACCTCATTCACTACGAGGAAAATGCCAGCATTTGTCAAAAGAACACACCAGAAACTGGAGTCTCTAGATCAGTCCTCCATTATGTCTAGACACAATTTTTAAAAATCAAGCTGTATGACGAAGAAACAGGAAAATAATGAAAATGCAATGACAAAGGAAGCAACAGAAAATAATCTCAGGAAGTCCAAGATGCTGTCGTTAACAGAAGAAGTGTTGAAAAGGTCTATCCTGTATTCATTCATGAAAGAGTAAAAGTAGTCTCAAGACAAAAGAACAATTGAGCAGGGAACTGGGAATTGTAAAGCAGGACCAAATAGGTACTGAGGTTCAGATTTATAAGATGAAAAGAGGTCTGGAGACCACGTTACAGATATAGCAGCCTGTATGATGAGGGCAGAGGGGAGGGTACAGAGTCAAGGAGGGCACATTGTGAAGCCACATCATAAGGAAATGTGTGGGTACATAGGGGATAGTGTGAAAGATGTTTTGGGGGACATCTGTGATGGCTGATGAGTAGGGGAAAGTATGGGGTCAGTATGGAAGGTGGGGTGGGGGACAGCATGGGGTTCAATCTACTACTATTTTGAATGGATGTGGAGGAAGTTGGTATCCTTGTCTTGTTTTTGCACCTGTGGATCTACCATGAGTTTTCTATGCAGATAAAGATAGAGTCGCTTTCATTGCCACAGCATGCTTGTGATGGCATTTTTTGTTTCAACTATGTAAATACATAGCCGTAAAGCATATAATGCATATAATGACATCACATGCTAATCCTAACAAGTGGCTACCTTCTCCTGTTTTGATTTCTTATCTTAAAATGGAGAAGATGATAATAATAATAATAATAATAATAATAATAATAATAACAATAGCAGTAATAGTAACTTATCTCAACATCTGATCATATCCCAAAGTAGTGTTTGCCAACAAACATTCAGACTAGCACATAGCACAAATAAACACAATATAAAAGCTGGTGTATTCCTTTACATACATGTAGCTGTTTTTGAAAGTATTTTAACAAATAGATATTTCAAGCCAATATAGAATGCAAGCAATACCTGCCCACATTTTGTTATCAAATTTGTGGAACTTAAGGGTAATAGCTTTAGCTTTAACAATATTTCCTTACATATTTGCAGGTAGCTCTTTTAATAGTTATTAAATTGCCATCCTGTAAATTATATGGCTTATTGCTGAATTTATCCTCTACCTCATGTCCTGGAACAATGATTGTCTTGTTCAGCTCAGGTGTATATTTGATTTCATTTGATGTGTGTTATTTTACTTATGTATAACAATTAGGAACTGCTCACTTGTGCTGGGCTGACCCTTATGTGGTGTTATCAGGTATCAGAGAAACGATGTGAACAAAACAGTGTCTCTTTTTCAGTGGAATCCATAATCCTATATATCCTTGTTTCTTGATTGTTCACACTTTACAGACATTTCAAGCATCTCTTAATTTTATGTAATTGCTTTTCTCAATGACAAAGGAGTAGTGAAATTTTAAATTCTAAATAAAATATACTCCCAATGATCTCATGTACATAATAGAACACTGATAAATCATCAACCTGTGTTTGTTTGAGGAACCAAAGGATGTCTTGTTTGCCTTAGGGGTAAATCCAGCTTTAAGGACTTTCCATCTTGGGGAGTCATTCTGAGACCAGGGTGAATTCTTGGCCAGTGTCACTGCTGGGCACTTGTAGCTCAGATGACAACCCACTGTGGGCACCCTGGGGTGTCCCACTCTGTCACCGGTCGCTGTGCTAGTGGAGTATAGACCTCTATGAGTCCATATTTGTTATGTCTTTTCTATCTGTTCTAGCTTGAGATTTTACAAAAGTCCGATAGGGTCCCCAGCAATTATGCTCTTCCCTGATGGGAAAATACAGAGTACACACATGCCACAATGAAGGCTGTTTCTTTTGATCGTTGAATGATTACTAAGCAAGGACACCCCCCCCCCCAATCCCACTGAATGACAGCCACACATTCCCAGGCCCAGCATGGGGTGCAAGGGAAATGTAAATCACGCTGTGGAGCCACTGAAATTTAGGGCAGTTTGGTCCATACATTATAACCTCTGTCCTAACCACAAAACAGCCGCTTCCCCGAAGAGCAAAGCAGCCTCCTGGGCACCCAGTTCTTTTATTAGAGCAGATTGTCACGCTGCTGCTGCCCTCGTGCACAGTGGAACTTTCTTTCGGAACAGAAAGGCAACATTGTCGGGCAACTGCACGAAGTGCTGAGAGAATGAAATTCCTTCTCTGGTTTCTAAAGACCGTGTGTATTTACTGCCAGGATTCCAGATGACAGATGAGAAACACAACCAAACATCTACACGCTCACAAGAGAAAGCTGAACGCTTGCTCTCTGACTGCTCATCTAGCCGACGGCTGGAGTTCCTAAGTTTCACTGGCTCTTTGGCATTGCCCACAAACAGGCCTAGCATGAGGGACTGAATCTGGGCACTGGCATCCCTCCGTGGTGAAGCAAAAGGGGAGAGACTTATATAACAGCAGAATAGATGTTTTGTTAATGCTCTGTAGCTAGAGAAGCAGATTCCATAGCTCCATGATACCATTTTAACAGCAAATGTCGCTCCATGTCTAGAGCTGGGGCCACCAGAGCGTCGGTACATTGTTACTATGTTTGTTGATGTTGTCCCTGCTCAGATCTTATTTGGGTAGCCATGGTAATCAAACTTCATGGGTGTAGGTAGCTTCACTGATATTTCTAAAAGACACAATCTCATGAAAGGATATTGAGAGCAGGAGAAATGGTCTTCCCCAAGGAAGATACCCTACCATTTGATTTCCAAATGGCCAGCCCTGACATTTTATAGAACTCAGTTGGCTGATTTACATATTTATGGTATACACATGTGTGTGTGTGAGAACAACAATTAACAAGGCATCTCTCTTTTCCTTTATCTTTCTTTCATAGGTAAGGAGATAGGAGCTGAAAAGAAAGAAAAGATAGAAATATAGAGGGAGGATAGAACAAAAGGTAGATTATTGAATCTACTCCTCAACTCAAGGCCTTAATTGTTACACATAAATAAGGTTATTTTTAATTCATTGACATTGAATTTTGTGTATTGATACAAATCATGATCATGTCAAATACTAGTCTAATTCTATCACAAGAATATATATCTAGGTGTAACAGACAGATATGATTATGTATAATATATATGGCATATGGTATATTATATATATATATATATATATATATATATATATATGGTAAAATAGTTAAATGAGGTCTTCAAAAGCTTCAGAGACCTACAGAATATGACATTTAAAGATGTTTTTATTATTCTAAATATTCTTTGACAAGACAAGTTATCTCCTGGCAACACCCAGCCTGACTCAAAGAAGATGATGAGCATCAAAGAACCTCCTTATGAAGTTGGCTTCAAATGAGGCAAACCAGCCACTGTGCAAAATGTCCTCATTTCTGCCACAGACAGAATTCTGCCTAAAAAAGGGCAAGCTTAGATGCAGGCAGAGTCTATGGCCAAACTCTGCCAAGACAGGGTAAGCAAGTCCTCAATAGTTCCAGCCTCACAAATATGTCTGTCAGATATATTGGGCTAAAGGCCAAAGATGATGCTCCAATGTTATATAGAGTGTTGGGTGACTGTTCAGCCAGCAGCAAACTGTCTCTGTCATTTTTTTTCATTTTGGAAGCTGCTAACCTGCACTTCCAATTCACTCAGGTATTTAAGTTTTATTTCTTCTCAAGTCTCTGATAGGGTTAAAGATCAGATAGTTTAGTCTTACAGCTAAGCTTACTTGGTTAGGAGTCGAGATGTTTTTAGATCAAGATATATGTTTTAAGTTAATAGAGACGAAATATGGTAGATGTTGATTTTCATTCAGAAATTTAGACTCAACGAGGTAGGAAAGATGTTTACTTCAAGTTTGCCAAATACAAATGGCCAAATCACTATGAATGTAATATTAATGTAATTTCTGACTGTCTCATGGTTCTTCCTGTTGTATGTGGTTTGTTTTATTCATGTGTAATAATATAAATGTATATGTTAAAAAAGAAAATAATAAAAAACTGAAAAGGCAACCTCACATCTCCTTTCTGACCTTCCCCCTTCCTACCACCCAGTCTCTTAACCTTTGTTTTTTCCCCAAAGCACAGGAAGCAGCTTCCTCTGAAGGTCTGACCATGGGATAAATGCAAGTCATATGGAAGGTCCCTAAGCAGGGACCAACAGCCACCATGGAGGGAAAACACTAAAGATCTTTGTGCTTAGGACACCCACCTGCATGGCATTTACATCTATGATGGGAGAAGATCCAAGAGATTTCCTGATAAAACTTAGTTCCACAGTAAAAGCACCAGTGTACCGTGTATGCCTCCACTCCCTCAATCACCTGGGATATTCAATGCCACCCTATAAACCACCACTTCTTAGTAGTGTAGGAAAATTTGTAATTGTTGACCACTTGAACTGTCAGGGCCTGTCATACTCTGTAGAGAAGTCTATGTTATGATTCCACCCTATGCATGTTATGAAATTGTTTTTCTCCCATCTGTTGTCAGCTCATTGCAGTGAGCCTTCAGGAGTGAGGAGAAGATTTGCTTAGCCCCTCCGTTCCATACTTGAACACTGCCAGAGAAAAGAGTGTTCAGGTGTTTAGGCGAGATAGGACTGCTGTGAAATAGGAAGTGGGTAATCAGAGCCACATTTGAAGAGGAAAAAGGCAATTTCCCAGAGTGGGAAAGAGCTCTTCTTTGAAGTAACAAAGACACCTCCCAAAGCTCTTTTCTTGCACTTGCAAATAAAAGTGTCTTTCTGCTTCTTAAAGTGAAATTGTAATTAAAAATATACAAGAGGATTCTAAAATTCCCAATACACACACCACCACGATAGAAGTTTATGACTGATCAAAGAGTCTCTATTTGTTCTATGAATATTAAAACCATCAATATTACTTTGGGGAGAAAGCACTGATTTTTGCCTTTTCTATTTGGCCTCATTTTAATATCCAATTTGATGCTTCCAAATAACGGCTTCTTTTGTTTTCCTTTTGACATAGGGTCTCATATAGCCCAGGCGGGTCTCAAATTCCTTCCACAACCAAGAATGACTTTGAACTTCCAATCTCCCTGCCTCCTGAGTGCTGGGATTACAGGCACACATTGCTATACACTGTTTATGTAGTGTTGAGGATCCAGAAGAGGGCTCTGCGCATGTCAGGCAAGCCCTCTACCGACCCAGCGACATCCTATACCCAATTCCTGCTTGTTGATGTTCTTTTTCTGTACGTTGATAAACGTAGGCAGAGGATTCTGCCTTTGAAGCTGGGCACCATGCTGCTTCCTGTCAGTCACATGTCTTCCTGTAGTCTTCCCCTTCGTTCTGGGAAATGCTATGGCTTCATTGCCATTGATCTCACAGCGGGGTCACAGAAGACTTCAAGGTCATGCACAGTGTCCTCTGGAATCAAGTAAAGGAAGCCCAATTTCCTGCTAAAATCAGTGGTTCCTGCTACAAAAAGTCAGTAGGGTCCCAACCTCTTCTGTAGCTCTGGAGCTGGTGGAGGGAACTGGGCCAAGCAGACATGGGTGTGGGGGCAGGAATGGGCTTTAGCTGATGACAATTAATGGCTTACAGCTCACAGATTTTTATCTCATGGAAGCACAAGGGCTTTCAAATCTCCACACACTCACCAACTACTAGGCAGCTAACTGGAGCAAAAAATCTCATCATGGCTCCTATTGTTCTTATTATGGTTTAGAAAGACTATTTAACAGACATGTACAAAGGGATGGATGGGTGGATGGAGAGACTATTTCAGCGCACTTGACTGTAATCCCAATTCCTGTATTTGGCATCCCTTCCTTCAAGTCATTGACAGTGAAGACTCAGAATGGGGAGGATACAGTCCCTCTGAACATTATGAGTCCCTTCCCGTTTTAATGAGCGTGCCCAAAGTACACTGTGCAATGACTTTGACCACTTGTTACATGGGTACATACATTTGACAACTTGAAATGAGGTAATGTATCTGCTTGGCCGAGCAGGCCAGCTTGCCACGGGCTGCAAACACAATAGACTCCCCAGTCTGCATTGATATTTGCTATTCTGTAGAGACAAATATGTCTTGTTTCTGACCTAGTGTCTCATGTTGTTTTCCTCTAGGCATCCAGGAGGTCACTTATTACAGGTTAATTCTATAGTTTATGAGCATGAGAGAATCAAATGCAGACTTGACAGCCTCTACCAACAGGGTGCTTTCACACATATGGTTCCCTGATCCCTCCACCCACCCCACTAGGTCTTAAGTCCATTTAGGTGAAGAGCCCACACTCTTTTGCATTCTTATTGTTAGGTATAAGAAGGTCCAGAGTGGTTCACAAGTCATGATGATGGGATCAGTTTGCACCATGATGGGGTGAACATTTGTTATCAAGACAAGGAAATCTCATGGGAACCTGGGAATCCACTCCAGACATCATTTTTTGCTCTCTTACTCATCCCAACTTGCAAAATAGATGACATTATACTGAAGAAACCCCTGCAGAATGCAGGTGTAATGAGTTAGATCATAACAAAGAGATGCCGAGAATGCTGCAGACATTGTGGATCCACCCATCTGGCCCCATCCTGTGACAAAGATCTTCAGGCAGAGCTATCATTTGCAGGAATGCAGCAAAGCTCACTTTGGAGGACTTTCCATGACTTCTTAAAAACCCATGCAGCTCTCCTTTAAGTGCATCTGCAGGAACCTAGGATACTTCCACTCACTTGCCTTCCTCCTCTGTGTTCTTCATTTGAAGGGAAATCTGCCTTGTAATTAAATACCCCCGCTACCATCTTCCAGCCCATCCCTGCTTCCTCTTACCAGCTTAAACTTAAGTCCTTTTTTTTTTTTCTTTTTTTCTTTTTTTTTTGCCTGCTTTTTGGGCAGTGGATTAAGATGAGCAACATATTAAAGAAATTTGAGATGACTATAATGACATCTGAAGTTATAAATCTTAAGCAAATTCTTGAAATTCATAATTTAGTAAAACTGAGTGCCACAATAGTAGAATTTCATAGTAGTATCTATACCGTGCAGTAAATATTTTAACTTGTTTTTTTATTCTTTTTTTTTTTTTTTTTTTTTTTTTTTTTTTTATTCTAACTCCAGTGACATTCTTCAGAATGATTTTGCAAGTGCAGCCTTGGTCTCCTTTGCTTACAGAGGTCATGAATTGTAATGATCATCCACTCTCTTCCTTCTTTTTCTTCACTGTAGTATTTATCCTTCAAGACTGGTTTCTTTAGCATCTTAGCTGAGATGCCCTTGCAGCTTCTCTCTAAAGAGACGATTTCTCTTTCTGCTTTCTTGGCTTCAGTGAAAGTATATTCATTCTATCAAAGTGAGACTTCTATCTTACTTGGTATATTGACTTTAAATGTTTGTTTTCTACTTTTTAAAAATTGTGGGGTGTGTGTGTGTGTGTGTGTGTGTGTGTGTGTGTGTGTGTGTGGTGTTTTGAATTAAAATGGTCCAACTAAGCTCATATGTTTGAATACTTGCTCCTTAGTTAGTAGAACTGTTTGGGAAGGGTTAGTCGGTTGATGAAGGAGGTGTATCACTTGGGGTGGACTTTGAAGCTTCAAAAGATCCACACCATTCTCAGTGTGCCTCTCAAGATGTGAGCTCACTGCTGTTCCTGCCAGAAGCCCTTACTTCACCATCATGGACTCTGATGCTCTGAAAGCATACACCCATTTAAATGCAGGAAGGGAGAGACTCTTGGCTTGGCATGGGCCTTTGAGACCTCAAAGCCTTCCCAGCCCCCTGCCCCCTAGTAACACAGTCCTCCAACAAAGTCATACCTCCTACTCCTCTCAGTGTCACTTTCTGGTGATCAAATATTCAAATCCATGAGCCTATGGGGCCTATTCTTCCTCAAACCACCACAAGCAAGATGCCTGAAGACCTGAATTTACAGACACAGACACACACACACACACAGAGAGAGACAGAGAGAGAGAGAGAGAGAGAGAGAGAGAGAGACAGAGAGACAGAGAGACAGAAAGAGAGAGAGAGAGAGAGAGAGAGAGAGAGAGAGAGAGAGAGAGAGAGAGAGAGAGCTGCAATAAAATACCATGATGACCCGGGCAACTTAGAAAAGCAAGTTTGTCTGCAGCTGATAATTGCCTGCTTCAGCTGAGAAAAGGGAGTGGTCTTTTCCAGCTGCAGTTAGTGGAATTCTGAGGACTTGGAGAAGCTACTGTATAAATATTAGAGCCCAGAAAGAGTAAATGACCTTTCAAGGATGCTTCAAGAGATGCCTTGAGAAGGCTTCTAGGAATGCCCCAAGAAGGACGAAAGCTGCTGGGAGATATCCTGATGACTGAGATTGATATTGCTCCAAAGAACCCCAACCACCCTAACCAGCTGCAACCAGATCTAAAAAGAACTCTGCCCACCTCCCCATTACCCTTCTTTCTCTCCTACTTAGTGTTGGGGGGGATTGGTGGAAGGAAGGTAGAGGCATTAAGAAACCCTATTAAAATAAAAATAGTGTTAAAAAGTAGTACCTATTGAGAAAAATAAGGCAGGTGGGAGTAAGGTGATGAGATGGTAGTAGAGATTAAATGGGACTTGTCCTGATGGTTGTTGTTGGGTTTGTTTGTTCAAAATTTGACATAAACTTGAGTTACTCTGGGAAGATTGAAAGTCCGTGGAGAAAATACTTTCATCAAATTGCCTGTACACAAATCTCTAGAACATTTCCTTGATTAAAAATTGATGTGAGAGGGCCTCTCCTAGTGTGAATGGTACAAGCCCTGAGCAGGTAGTTCTGGGATGTGTAAACAAGCAAAAGAGCAAGCCAGGAAGAGCAGGCCAGTGAGTGCTGGCCACTTTGGCCACTGCTCAGTTTCTGCCTCCAGGTACCTGCCCAGACTTCCCTTGGTGTCTTATGGTTTTGGGTAAATTTTTTTATGGACACAGGTCTCATGTATCCTAGGTTAACCTAGAATGCTTTATGTAATCAAGGCTGGCCTTGACTCATGTGCCTCTCCATTCAGAACACCAGGTCTAAAGTGTACCCCATCACATATTGCTTAAGAATGGTGCCTTCTTACTGATTAAGTCAAGTATACAACATGACTTTCTTCACAGAGTGAGCACTAGCCAATGACTGCAGCACCAGGCATCTAAGAAAGTTACTCTTCTTTTTCAACACTTCTAAGATCTGGGTTTTGCTTCAAAACTCACTGAATAAAGAATGTTATGAGAAGTGGTTCTTCAACATCGTGATTTCAGGGAAAGGCATATAATTCATTGAAAACAAGATTTTAGTCAGAGAGAAGCATAGTGGGTAAATTGTACATGATGGTGGGTGAGTTCAGGATGCTTCCTGTTTATACTTCAGCCAAAGAGATGGGAAGGCTGTGTTGCAGCTGTCCCAGGGGCTGCTGCAAAGAGCTCTGATGCATTGTTATTTAGCCTTATAAACTAAGGGTATGGATTTTGCTATTACTCTAAGAGTAATTTTGAAAGCAAGACAACCAGATGCTTCCAAAAAAGTTTTCAAAAACTGGTGAAGAAAATACACCACCCACTACCTACTATAAGTCTTATATTCTTCTTGGACACATAAACAAGCCTTCCTTATATTACATGTCTACAAACTGTATTTATTTACCTTAAAGTATTTACTTGTAACAATTTGTTTTTACTGTTTAAATCATTTTTTTTAAAGAATACATTTGTTTATGTAAGAAAATCCTTTGTGAATCTTAAGGGCTGATGGAAGGAGTATTTTTTAATGACTCTTGATGGCAGTGATTCTCAAACAAATTAGCCATTAAGCAAAAAAAAAAAAAATGTGTGGGTAGAGCAAAAAAGAATGGTCCCAGCCTAAAGGAATTATAGTCTTTTAAAGAAGGTGAATAGATCTCTATAGCCACAAGCTACAGGTACAGAACCAAATGGACAATAAAGAATAGAAACTATTTCTTAAGTAAACACAGTTGAGATTGTATTCCAACCTTGACATAATCTCTTTTTGAAAGGTCTATTAGAAAACAGGCACCATCATGTCTATTTGACTAAAAACGAGCTGATGATAATGTAATGGGAATTGTGTGTACAAGAAGCACTAGGATGGAAAATGCCCTAAAAGTAGATCATTGTTTTCTCAAAGGGTGCCATTTGTGAGGAAGTCTTCCCATTATCTACTTAATGGATAATATCCTCCTGTCAACGTTTCCTGTTGAGACAGTAACGAGGCAAGGGTAAGAGCCAAGGACTGCTGCATCCGATTATGCAGATGAAAACGTGTAATACACAGACACACATGCAGGCAAGACACCCATAAAATTATACATACTATGGAATAGTATATAATATTTCAATACATGGATACCTGTATTTAAATCAGATCAAATACATCTATCTACCCAAACATTTGTCACTTATTTGTGGTGACAAAATCCTTTCTGTGTCTGAAAACTAAACATTCTCAGATAAGCCAATTTTATTATGCCATTATTATTTGTACACGGAGCTTAAAATCCTCACACTGCTTCCTTCCACAGACATACAGAGGTTGATTCAGCTCTGACTGGCATGTGTCTCTGTTTCAGTTGAATCATGATTCCTGAGCTGCCCACACTAGAGGAGCTAGGACTCTGTAGGAGCTAGTCACTCTGCAGTATATCTCCTGAGAGGCTGGTCACTCTGCAGTGTATCTCCTGAGAGTGGACACTCTCCAGTGTATCTCCTGAGAGTGGACACTTTCCAGTGTATCTCCTGGACCATTCTTGGTCTTCCTCCTCCTATTCTCTAGCCTAAACATGAGAGAATATGTTGGGCAAGAAGAAAGAGAATGAAAGCCAACCCTCTGTGGCCATTTGTTTCCCAGGCACCATTTTCAGTAAATGACATGGTAGGCAGACAGTAACATCCTTTACAAATGTCTCTCATGTGTACACTAGGCAGAGAACTTCTTTTGTGAAAAGACTCCTCGAGAATTTAAGAGAGAATCCTGTTTTACATCCTGGCTAAAAGTGAAAGGTAAAGAGAAATAAAACATACTTCAAGACAAATAAGGAAGTGGCAGGGAATAGTTGTCCCTTCCATGAGATGCACGTGGTCAGATAAAGCCTCCCCACTCAATACAGCCTACAGTCTTACTACAGAACTTGCCCACTTTCTGACTTCTTACTCTAAAACCATAACAACTTCCATTTTCCCGTTTTGCCTTCCCTTCTCCCTTGGCCAAGATCCCAAGTTTGCCTGCCCTGTTGTTTTCTCTCCCTAACTCTAGAAAATCATCCTTGAGCTTCTGTGTCTGTTGTAAAATGTTTTTTTTTTATCTTGTCTCTCATAGTGATGAGGAACTGTAATATGTGGTAGGATCATTTGCCTCTGGCTTCTAGCTGTGTTTGACATGATATTGGGCATAGAGAGGAGGAAGCCTGCCAACAGCCTCAGCTCCCCCTGGCCCCATGCACACCTACACACAGCGTATATGCTCATAGCACCCAACTTCTCCTGGCGCTTCCAGTATTGTCACATGTCACAGCTCTCCTCAAACTACTCTTTCCTTCCTTTCCTCCCTCCTTTCCTCAAGATTTGAAGCGATAACAGTTTTAATGTTGTTGCTTTAACACACTCAGTTGCTTTATTACAAATCGCAGTTAGTTATTTCAATGTCCTCATAAAACTAAGCTATCATCTAGAGTCCCAGTAGGATGTCCTCCCCTCTGTCCCAGTTTCCTGGTTAGTGATGACTTTCGTGGGACATGCCCCTTAAGCTAGTATGCAGATATAAGTGAGTATATACCATTTGAGTCTTTCTGCTTCTGGGTTAACTCACTCATTATGATCATTTCTAGCTCAATCCATTTGTCCACAAATTTTGGGAATTCCTTGTTTTTAATAGCTGAGTAGTATTCCATAGTGTAAATGTACCACAGTTTCTTTATCCATTCTTCTACTGAGGGACACTTAGGCTGTTTCCATGTTCTGACTATTATGAATAAGGCTGCTATGAACATGGTGGAGCCAATTTTCTTGTTGTGTGCTGGAGCATCTTCTGAGTATATTCCAAGGAGTGGAATAGCTGGGTCTTGCAGAAGCCCTATTCCCAGTTTTCTGAGAATAGCGAAGTTGAAGGATCCAGGTGATTCTAGAAACCTATAAGAACATTATGATAGGCAGATTTGAGCCCAGGGGTCCCACTCAAACTATGGCACCAGCCAAGGACAATACAGGCCATAAACTTCAAACCCCTACCCAGATCTAGCCAATGGACAGGACATTCTCCACAGTTGAGTGGAGAGTGGGGTCTGACTTTCACACGTACTCTGGTGCCTCATATTTGACCAAGTCCCCTGAATGGGGAGACCAGGGCACTCAGAGGAAGGATAGCAGGTTACCAAGAAGAAACTTGATATCCTATGAGCATATACAGGGGGAGGAAGTCCCCCTCAGTCACAGATATAGGGGAGGGGAGTAAGGGGAAAATGGGAGGGAGGGAGGAATGGGAGGATACAAGGGAGGGGATAACCATTGAGATGTAATATGAATAAATTAATAAAATTTATAAAAAACTAAGCTGTAGGGCCCTTGACTAGAATGCATACCTGTTGTACATTCTTTCTTTGTATATTATTTTATTTAATTTTCTTTTTTTTTCATTTTTTCTCCTTTATTAATTTATTCTTGTTACATCTCAATGGTTATCCCATCCCTTGTATCCTCCCATTCTTTCCTCCCTCCCATTTTCCCCTTATTCCCCTCCCCTATGACTGTTCCTGAGGGGGACTACCTCTCCCTGTATATGTTCATAGGGTATCAAGTCTCTTCTTGGTAACCTGCTGTCCTTTCTCTGAGTGCCACCAGGTCTCCCCCTCCAGGGGACATGGTCAAAGGTGAGGCACCAGAGTATGTGAGAAAGTAATATCCCACTCTCCACTCTACTGTGGAGAGTGTTCTGTCCATTGGCTAGATCTGGGTAGGGGTTTAAGGTTTACCGCCTGTATTGTCCTTGGCTGGTGCCTTAGTTTGAGTGGGACCCCTGTGCCCAAATCTGCCTACCATAATGTTCTACTTGTAGGCTTCTAGGACCCTCTGGATCCTTCTACTCTGCCTTTCTCCCATGATTCTCTCATATATAGTCCCACTAGAATGTCCTCCCCTCTGTCTCAGTTTTTGGTAGAGTTACCATCACTCTAGAGAGGTGACCAAATAGAGTCACACCTGCCAGGCACTTATAGCTCAGACTTGAATAAATATTTTTATTCTTATTTATATGGATGTGTGTGTGTGTGCCTATGTGAGTACATGCCACATGTGTATAGGGAGGTGTTCATGGAGGCTAGAAGAGGGTATTAGATTCCCTTGGGCTGGAGACATCTAAACTGATCATAGGTTCTCTGGGAGTAGTAAACACTACTAACCACTGATCCAGCTCTTCAGCCCCATAGTTGATGTTTAAATATAGAACTGATTTATGTCTTAATTTAACCTCTTGCTCCTTCTATATACACCACTTTCTTCTACAACATGTGTTATTGCTTCTTGTTTGGCAAATGAGAAACAAAATTAAAGCTATGCCGTTCTCCACACCTCACAAACATTGTTCATTCTCCACATAATCATTGTTTTATTTGATGGCTGCCATCTGCCATCATCAGTTCGACTTTACTATTCTAGCACAGTTTGTCCAAGAAGATAGTTCAAAGGAATTTTAGTTTCACTTTTAGGAACTTCCAGGGGAAAAAAATCATTTGTAATAAACTCATGAATGACTTTTCAACAGACTGTACCAATCATGTCTTTGTCCTTTTGTGTGACTCTTCCTTACCTCCTAGGCTTACTTTGTCGTCCAACGACATATAAAGATGGCGATATCCTATCACCATCTTTACCCACATCACATTGAGCTCCAGGCTTGGACTGAAAAGCTGGCTTTCAATCAAACTCCAAACCCCTTAAACATTACAGCTTTGGCCTTCTCTCTTCAAGATGTTACTAATTCATGGCCAGGGTAGCACACTTCATCACTGGGCAAATAACAAACGGATTTACCTTATAAATGAAATATTCTGGCAGTAGTTTAGGGGTTCAGTGTCAACAAGAACCTCGCTAACTTCTTGCTTTCATTGAGATGGGAGGAGTGGGACTGAGCCTCTCATGGACTGTGCATAGCCATGTCTTGGGTGACTATGACTTGAAAAGAAAAACATGAGACGTTGCCCAGCAGGAACGTCACTGTTTCGGACACCAGAGTCTTTAATGAAATTTTGGATGGCTTTAGAGCCAGAGCTATTAGATTTTAAAGATTTTTACATCTATAGACACAACCTTTTCAGTCTTTTGTCACCTCCGTTTACAAATATGCTAGAGGTAATTAACAGAAGTAATGAAACTCCTTTGTGACACTGGTTCATTACATAATGCTAACTGAATTGCATTTTATCATTACAGAGAGTGCAAACTCCCTCTCTCCAGGGCTGCTGTTGACTAAAGGGCACATTGCTGATTGATTGCCTCTTCCTGTGCAACACAGGTTATCATTATTTTTATCTCCAGCAGTGGTTCTCAGCCTTCCTAATGCTGTGACCCTTTGTACAATTTCTCATGTTGTGGGACCCCCCCAACCACAAAATTATTTTCATTGCTACTTTATAACTGAAATTTGCCACTGTCGTGAATTCTAATGTAAATACCTGATATGCAGGTTGTCTGATATGTGACCTCTGTGAAAAAGTCAGTTGTTCCCTGAAGGGGCCTCGACCCACCATTTGGGAACCACTAATGTAGATGGACTACAGCATCTTTAAAAAGAGACTATTAGATTAAAAATAAGATGCCGTAATAAAGCAGCATATGATTTAATTCATGGGATGCCACAGAGCATATCTCAGAAAGATTGCAGAGAGAGAACTAAAATGTATTTTTAAATTACATATTTATTGGCAATCACGAGCATAGGGAGCGACAAATGTAAACAAAGAGATTCTAGAAAATTCCAGAAGTGGCTCCTCTTCTTTGTTTTGTTTATCTTGAGGTTCATGGTCATGCGTGTCCTTTGGGACTCAAGTTAATCTGATGCAGACAGATGTTAGTGTTTAACGTCTGCTAACACAGTTATTTTGGGAGTGACGTTCTAAGCACTCTCCTGAGTAATCAGCTAGCTCACATCTCCCTGTGAGCCACAGTCTTTCAAGCTGCTGCCGACTGAGCTTTCCCTGTGGTGTGCCAGCTTCCTATTCTGCATGGGCACCATGATCTAGCAATGGATCAGTCCTGCCAGCTGAGTTGTATGATGCCGTGGACTCTATCATTTCAGTCCCACACTTTTTCCTTGCAATAGTGCAACAACTGCGCGTTAGCCTGTACTACAGAAGACTAGAGTTAAAGAAAAATACTGTCACTGTAAAAACTAAATACTTTGGAACAGCAAATTGATCATAAAATGTAACATCCAAGTGACATACAAAAGAATTGAGGGCGTTAAAAGGTTAGAAAAAGATTTGCTCTTATTTACCTTATAATTGTGTCTGAGGTTTTTCACACTCAGGAAACAGACCCTGGGTGATGTAGAAGATGAATGTTGAGTGCAGCCTTCAAGTCACCAGGTTCGCCATCAAAGAAGAAGCTGTGGGACCATGGCAACAGATTGGTAAGTGAGGATGTGTTTATATGCCTCTTAGTAAAATAAAAAGTTCAAGGTGCCCGTTTGATGATGGTCTAATTAGACTGACAGTTTTTAATTAACAAGCTGTGATGGTGAGCTTTGTCATTTTGACTGGGCTCTGAGGTACCAGTTAGTTGGGCATTATTCCAGTGTTTCACTGATGCTGTTTTCAGATGAGATGGACTTTTGAAGTAGCACTCAAGGTGGGCATGCAGTCCTCCAAAGACACAAACAGAAGGAAAAAGCTCACCCTTCTCCAAGTGCCTATGCCTTCTTCTTGACTGCTGGAGCTGAGACATCAATCTTTGCCTTTGAACTAGAACTGAAACAGCAGCTCTTGGGTTTTTACCAAACTGGATTTCTGGACTGGAACTACATAATCATACTTCTAGATCTGCAGCTCTCCAACTGTGAATCTTGGTACTTTTCAGCTCCCATAATTACAAGAATCAATTCTTTAGAGAAAGTCTCTCTCTGTATGCATACCATATGCACATACGTTTACATTTATAGAGAACCCTAAGATGCCAACGCTAAAGTGAATCATCCACATTGGATTATTGACTTGTATTGAATTCTTTGAGTCTCTGCTCCAATTAGCTTTGTCAACTTCACACAGCCTAGAGTCATCTGAGTGAGTCTCAATTTGATGGATTGCCCAGATTGATCAGCCTGTGGCCATGTCTGTGAGACATTGTCTTGGTTATTGATGAGGAGAAGACCACTTCACTTTGGGC
The DNA here is from genome assembly GCF_964271855.1 of Acomys minous. Taxonomy (NCBI): domain Eukaryota; kingdom Metazoa; phylum Chordata; class Mammalia; order Rodentia; family Muridae; genus Acomys; species Acomys minous. Next base: position 108,101,684 of record NC_140483.1, on the reverse strand, counting down.
AGCACCATTCCTAGGTAGGTGGGCTGGCTTTTGTAAACAAGATAGCTGAACTTGAGCCAGTGACCCTCCAGATAGCAAGCCGGCAAGGAAATCTTCCTCCACGATCTCTCCTTCATGCTCCTACCTTGACTTTTACAAATAATAAACTGGGCCCTGGAAGCATATACCACATGATCCCTTTCCTTCCCTAAGTTGTTTTGTTCAGATTGCTGTTTCACAACAACAAAAGCAAACTAGAAAAGGCCTGTTTCATCACAGTCCTAGACACTAGAAAAGACTAACAGAGAACTGTCTCTTTTCTCATAGAAAAGCAAATTCATGATGTAGTTGCTATTTGTGATCGGGGTTAAGAAATCTTTTTAAAAGGTGAAGAGAGGCCAAGCGACTGGGAAATGGGGTCAAATTTAGATGTATTGGTCAGAGGAATAAAAAGGGATCATTTTGTTTAAAGAATAGGTGGAATGACAGGAGAGTTGCACCAGAGAGTTCTAAACCCAGTTGGGAATCGCACTCTGGGTCAAATTATGGGTTTTGAGTTTCATTCTAAGTACTGGGAAAAGTGAGAGAAGATGGTGTATGATGTAATTTAGATTTTAAAGATCATTCTAGAAGTAATATAGAGAATAAGTTAGGTAATGTAGGGCTTTGTAGCCTAAATAGATGGGAGTTGTGGTTAAAGACAGAAAGAATGGTAAATAAGGCTTCTTAAAAATAGTTATGTACATGAGTGTTTGCCAGAATATCTGCATGTGTATTTGGTGCCCACTGAGGTGAGAAGAGGGCATGCATTGGATCCTCAGGCACTAGAGCTGCAAATGATTGTGAGCCATCCTGTGAGTGTTGGCTACTGAACTCAGGTTCTCTGCAAGAGCAGTAAATGATCTTAACTTGTTCTTTATTGCTGAGTCATAGCTCCAGTCTCAACATAAGGCATACATACATACATACATACATACATACATACATACATACATACAAAATTAGCTTTGAAATGAAATTATTTCTAGTGTTAACTAAAAGAATCTGAAGCCTCAGGGCAGTACTTGATATACAGTAAGCACCTGTGGGTGGTAGTTAGTGGTTATTGTGTCTTTAAAAGAGCTGTAACCCACGAGGGAGGCGTGAGCTGACTGAAGAGCATTCCTGGGAGCAAAGGATTTACATAAAACTTCTGCAGGAGAGAATGATGTAGAAATATGCATGGTGGAACTCCAAGTACAAGGTTTGAACTTAGTACAAGTTCTTGATTTAGGAGATCTCCAAAGAGCAATATCCAGCAAAGACAACTGATGATCAAATGAAATTAGAGGGAGACATAAAGGAGTGTGTTGTCAGCCAACCTTAGAAAAGAAGACTGGTTGATTGAATGGCTCCCTTCTAAATACCCAAGGATGAGGTCATGGCCATTTCTTATGTACTTAGCAAGAAGGAATTTGATGTGATCTTGAGGAAGATAATTTCTCTGGAATGGTAACAATAGAGACTAAATTATAAGGATTAAAAGGAACTGTATTTCTGATGGGCATTCTGATGATGTATATATTAAGTAATTACTTTAAGCCATTTCATATAATTTTTAAATGGACACAGAGGGAGATGGTTCAGTGGTTTGGAACATCAGCTGCTCTTCTAAAACACTTGGGTTCAATTTCTGGCACCCATATTATGTCTAGTAGCCATTCATAACCCCAGTTCCAGAGAATATTACATATTCTTCAGACTTCCTTGAGCACCAGGTGTGTATGTCTGTGGAACATGTGTATGTATGTATGTACGTATGTATGTATGTGTGTGTGTGTGTGTGTGTGTATACACACACACACACACACACACACACACACACACACACATATATACTCATTTACATAAGGCAAAAAATCTAAGAAAACTTTTCTTAATGGTTTGAATACAGCAGTCACAGAACTGAGTAGAATCCAATAGCAAGTGAGAGATTTCAACCAGCTCATGGATGATGAAAAATTGGTGGAGCAGGGATAACTGTAGCAGTCTGGAAGTAGGAAAAAAGGAGTGCAGTGGTGTTAAGAGGCAAATGAACAACAGTAAAGATGGTATGTACCTCTGAGACTTGGGAGGCATTAGGACCTGAAAAATGTAGGGATACTTGAATCACCAGTTGAAATGTTTTCTTTGATAGACTGAAGATCAGGCAAGCCACTTGCTCTCAGACTGCCTCCACTTTTTGGTATCCCCCACCCCACCGCTATCTCCAATATGCTCTCCCTTTCTCCTTGCCATGTCCCAAGCCCACAACTTAGGCAAAGAACCACTGCTAAACAGAAGTTCAGCCTCAAACTTTGGCAGATAATCCTTGCTCAACCAGAAATCACACAGACTAGAAGATCAGAGAGGAAATAAAAATCAAGGAATGAAACACCCATCTAACAAAGACAAACTCAGAAATCAGCACCTAGAGCTATGATCCCCTCACTCCCAGATTCCTAGTTTCCAGTGCAAATAACAATAGCCAAAAAAAAAAAAAAAAAAAGATACCATCAGAACCCAGCTATCCTACTACAACAATACTGCAACACAGCTGAAACACAAGAACAAGACATTAAAACTAACTATATAATAATGATAGTTTCTTAATCAGCAAGTGAATAAGTCCTTTTTAAAAACCAAGGACAAGACAAACAAACAAAAAATAAAATAAAATAAATAAGTAAATCCCTTAAAGAAAGCCAAGGGAAAAAAAAACCAAACAGTTGAAGGAAATTAATAAATCCACTGAAGACCTGAAAATGGAATTAGAAGCCATAAGGAAAGCACAAACAGAGGAAATTCTGGAAATGAAAAATCTAGGTGAGCAAATAGGAACTACAGAGGCAAGCTTGAGCAACAGAATATAAGAAATGGAGGAGAGAATCTTAGGCATTGAAGATGCTATAGAAGAAATAAATATAACTGGCAAAAAAAAAAAAGTTAAATCTAAAAAATTCCTGACACAAAACATCCTGGAAACTGGGACACTATGAAAAAGAAAAACAAAAAACAAAACAAAATAAGAATAATAGCACTAGAATAATGAGAAGAATCACAGCTCAAAGACTCAGATAATATTTTCAACAAAATCAGAGAATAAGAATGTCTAGCCTAAAGAAAGAGGCATACAGAACACCAATTTGATTGGATCAGAAAAGAAAGTCCCCTCAACACATAATAATCAAAATAGTAAATGTACAAAACATAGAAAAGTAATATTAAAAGCTGCAAGGGGAAAAAAGCAAGTAACATATAAAAGTAGAACTATTAGAATTATACCCAACTTCTCAATGGAGAATCAAACCCAGAAGGGCCTAGAGAGATGTTTTGCAGACTCTAAGAGACTACAGATGCCATCCCAGACTACTATACCCAGCAAAACCTTCAATTACTATAGATGAGAAAAACAAGCTATTCCATAATATAGTCAAATTTAAACATCTATATACAAATCCAGTCCCATAACAGGTACTGGAAAGAAAACTCCAACCCAATGAGATTAACTACACCCATGAAGTCACAGGAAATAAATAATTTCACAGCATCAAAATTTTTAAAAGGTAAACAGACACTATGAACACTAACACTAACAAAAATAACAATAAGTTGTTATTAATATCTCTTAGTATCATCAATGAACTCAATTCTCCAATAAAAAGACACAAACTAACAGAATGAATGAAAAACAGTATCCATCTTTCACTGCATACAAGAAACACACCTCAATGTTAAGAATAAACATTACCTCAAAGTAAATAAAGGGTTGTTAAAAGATTTTCCAAGCAAATGGACCTAGGAAGAAAGCTGATGTAATCATTCTAATATCTACCAAAAATAGACTTTAAACCAAAATTAAAGAAGATGGCAAAGTATACTTCATATTTATCAAAGGAAAAATTGACCAAGATGATCTTATAATTCATAACATCTTGGCCCAGCAAGGTCACTCATGTTTATAAAAGAAATACCATTAAAGCTTAAAACACAAACTGACCCTCACACATTAATAGTGGAAAACTTCAATACCATACTATCACTAACAGATAGGTCATTCAAACAAAACCTAAACAGAGAAATACTGGAATTAACAGATACTATAAACAAAATGGACTTAATATTATCTTTAGAGCATTTCACCCGAACAAAAAAGAATATACTTTTTTTCTCAACACCTCACAAAACTTTCTCAAAAATTAATCACATACTCAGTCACAAAGAAAGTCTCAACAGATACAAGAAAAAGAAATAGGCCCCTGTATTTTATCATATCATCATAGATTAAAGCTGGATTTTAACAACAACAGAGATAACAGAAAGCCTGTAAGTTCATGGAAACTAAACAACTCTCTACTAAATGACTCTTGGTTCAAGACAGAAATAAAGAAAGAAACTAAAGACTTCCTAGCAGTAAAAATGACTGCACAGTACACCTAAACTTATGGGACACAATGAAAGTTATGATAAAAGAAATGGTCGTAGTACTAAGTGACTTCATAAAGAAATTAGAGATATCTCATGCTAGCAACTTAACAGCACACCTGAAAGCTCTAAAACAAAAAGAACCAAACATACGCAAGAAAAGAAGACTGCAAGAAGTAATGAAAGTTGGGGCTGAAATCAATATAATAGAAACAAAAAGAACAATGTAAAGAGTCAATGCAACAAAGAGTTGGTTCTTTGGGAAAATCAACAAGATAGACAAAACGTTATTCAAACTAACTAAAAGACAATTTTAATTTATCCAAATTAAAAATGTCAGGAATGAAAAGGGGGACATAGCAACAGATTCTGAGGAAATACAAAGAATTATTATGTCATATTTTAAAACCCTATACTCAGCAAAATTGGAAAATCTAAGAGAAATGGATAACTTTCTTGATAGGCATCATTTAGCAAAGTAAAATCGAAACCAGATAAACAAGTTAAATAGACCTATAATGCCTAAAGAAATAGAATCCATCATTAATGTTTCCTAAAAAAAACAAAACAAAAAAGCCCATGGCCAGATGGTTTTAGCATAGAATTCTACCAGACTTTCAAAAGAGATCTAATGCCAATATTACTAAAACTATTCCATAAAAAGAAACAGAAAGAACATCATCAAATTTATTTTATGAGGCCACATTTGCCCTGATACCCAAGCACACAAAGATTTAACAAAAAAGAGGATTACAGATCAATTTTCCTTATGAACATAGATGCAAAAATACTAAAAAAAAAAAAAAACCTTGTAAAATATTAGGTTTCACCACAGAGATGCAGGGATGGGTCAACATATATAAATTGATAAATGTAATCCACCATATAAACAAACTGGGAAGAAAAAAACATGAACTTCTCACTAGATACCAAAAAGCCTTTGGCAAAATCCAACACCTCTTCATGATAAAACTCTTGGAGAGATGAGGGATACCAGCCTAAACATAATGAAAGAAATATGCAGCAAGCTCATAGTCAACATCAACTTAAATAGAGAAAAACTCAAAGAATTCTACCAAAATTGAGAAAACATAAAGTTGTCTACTCTCTCTATATATATTCAATATAGTACTTGAAGTCTTAGCTAGAAAAGTAAGACAATTAAAAGAGATCAAGGATACAATTTGGAATAGACCTATAATGCCTAAAGAAATAGAATCCATCATTAATGTTTCCTAAACAAAACAAAACAAAAAAGCCCATGGCCAAATGGTTTTAGCATAGAATTCTACCAGACTTTCAAAAGAGATCTAATGCCAATATTACTAAAACTATTCCATAAAAAGAAACAGAAAGAACATCATCAAATTTATTTTATGAGGCCACATTTGCCCTGATACCCAAGCACACAAAGATTTAACAAAAAATTCCAAATTCACTATTCATAGAGGATATGATAATATACATGGGTTATCCCAAAAATTCTACTAGGAAACTCCTACAGCTAATAAACACTTTCACCAAAGTGGCTGGGTACAAGAACAACAGCAACAACAACAAATCAATAGCCCTCCTATATACAAATGACAAATGAACTGGAAAAGAAATCAGGGAAATGACACCCTTCACAATAGACACAAATAATATGAACTATCTTGGGGTAACTCTAACCAAGCAAAGACTTGTATCACAAAAACTGCAAGTCTTTGAAGAAAGAAATTGAAGAAAATATCAGAACATAGAAAGATCTTCCATGTTCATGGATGGGTAGAGTTAACTTTGTAAAATGGCCATCTTACTAAAAGCAATCTACAGATTCATTGCAATCCTTATCAATATTCCAGCACAATTCTTTACAGAACTTGAAAGAACAATACTCAATTTTATATGGAAAAACAAAAACCCAGGATAGCTAAAATAATGTTGTACAATAAAAAAAAACTTCTAGAGTTGTCTCCATCCTTGATTTCAAGCTCTATTACAGAGCCATAATAATAAAAACTACATGGTGTTGCTATAAAAAGAGGGTAAGTTGATCAATGGAATCAAATGAAAGACCCAAACATAAATCTGCACACTTATAGACAACTGATTTTTTTTTATAAAGAAGCAAATCATACAAAGGAAAGAAATGGAGGCATCTTCAACAAATGCTGCTAGACTAACTGGATGTCAGTATGTAGAAGGAAGCAAATAGATCCATATCTATCACCCTGCGCAAAATTCAAGTGAATCAAAAACCTTAACATAAAACCAGATACACTGAACTTGAGAGAAGAGAAAGTGGAAAATAGCCCTGACCACATTGGCACAGGAGACAACTTCCTGAACAACACCAACAGCTCAGGCCCAGTTCATGGGACCTCATGAAACTGAAAAGCTTCTGTAAGGCAAAGGACCCTGAAAAGAGAACAAAATGACAGCCTACAGACTAGGGAACTTCACCAACTCTACATCTGGCAAAGAGCTAATATCCAAAATATATAAAGAACTCAGGAAATTAAATACCACCAAAAGAAATAATCCAATTTAAAAATGGGGTAAAGAGCTAAACACAGAATTCTCAACAGCAGAATTTCAAATGTCCAAGAAACACTTAAAGAAACGCTTAATATCCTTAGTCATTAAGGAAATTCAAATAAAAATGGCTGTGAGATTCCATCTTATACTTGTCAGAATGGCTTAGATGGAAAACTCAAGTGACAGCACATGTTGACAAGGATGTGAAGAAAATGGAAACACTTCTCTATTGCTGGTGGGAGTACAAAGTTGTACAATAACTTTGGAAATCTATCTGGAACTTTCTCAGAAAATTGTCAATACTGCTACCTCACACCCAGCTACACCACTCCTGGGCATTTACCCAAAAGATGTTTCACCACACAAGGACATTTGCTCAACTATGTTCATAGCTGCTTTATTCATAATAGCCAGAATCTGGAAACCATCTATATATCCCTCAACAGAAGAATGGATAAAGAAACTGTGGTACATTTACACAATGGAATACTATTCAGCTATTAAAAACAAGGAAATCTTGAAAATTGCAGGCAGATGGATGGCACTAGAAAAGATCATCCTGAGTGAGGTAACCTAGACCCCAAAAGACATGCATTGTCTCTCTTATAAGTGGATACCAGCCATATAATATAGGGTAACCACACTTCCATTGCGTACATGCATTGTCTCTCTTATAAGTGGATACCAGCCATATAATATAGGGTAACCACACTTCCATTGTGTACATTGTGTGCATAAAGAAGATAAATAACAAGGAGGACCCTACAGGGGATGCTTAGTTCTCTTTTAGAAGGGGAACTAGAACAGACACTGGAAATAGACACCATCAAAAGGATGAAATAACAACCTACAAAATGGGAAGAAGTTTTCACCAATCCCACATCTGACAGAGGCTGATATCCAAAATATATAAAGAAAAACTAGACACCAACAAACAAAATTATCCCATTAAAAATGGGTTGCAGGTCTAAACAGAGAATTCTCAGAAGAGGAATCTCAAATGGGCAAGAAGCACTTAAAGAAATGGTCAACATCTTTAGCCATCAGGAAAGTGCCAATCCAAAGGACTCTGAGATTCCATCCCTCATCTGTTCAGAAATGCTAAGATCAACAGATGACGGCAGCTCATGCTGGTGAGGCTGTTGAACAACTGCTCTACTGCTGACTGGAGCGCAAACTTGCTCTGCCACTATGAAAATCAATATAACAGTTTCTCAGAAAATTAGGAATGGATCGATCTCAAGCCTCAGCTACATCACTCCTGGACATATCTCCAAAGGGTGCTCCATCCTACCACAAGGACATTTGCTCACCTATGTTCATAGAAGCATAATTCATAACAGCCAGCAACTGCAACAACCTAGATATTCCTCAACCAAAGAATGGATAAAGAAAATGTGGTATATTTAAACAATAGAGTATTACTCAGTTTGTTTTAAAAACAAATAAAAAATAAACAAACAAATGAACAAACAAACAAAAACGAGGAAGCATAACATCATGACATTTACAGGCAAATGGATGGAACTAGAAAAAAAAAATCTGAGTAAGGTAACCCAGACCCAGAAAGACAAAATAGTATGTACTCACTGATAAGTGGATACTAGCTATAAATAAAGGATAAAATGCTACAATCCACAGATGCAAAAAGGCTAAATAACAAGGCGTGGGTAAGGCTGGGAGAATGATGCTGCTGAATGTGTGCGGAGCGGCCAACCACTGACTGGTCTCACTTGAGGCCTACTCCAAGAGAGTGAGCCCATGCCTGACATTGCATGGATGGGGAGGAACTGAAGGCTGGATAGCCTAAAGACCCAGGATAGAACCAAACATGACTGGTAAAAAAAAAAAAAAAAAAAAGGTGGGGTCATTGAAATGGTTTTTAATGATATTCTGCTATATTTATAGATCAGTGCCTAGCCAGATTGTCGTCAGAGAGGCTTCATCAATTAGCTAATGGGAGAGATGCAGAGTCCCACAGGCAAGAACATTAGGCAGAGCTTGGGGAACCCTGCTGATGAAGGTTAAGAAGGATTATAGGAGCTAGAGGGGTCAAGGACACCAGGAGACCAATACCCAGAAAATCAATTAAGCAGGCCTCACAGGGGCTCACACAGACTGAAGCAGCAAGCACAGAGCCTGCACAGATCTGTGCTAGGTCCTCTGCCTATATGCCATGGTTGTGTAGCTTGGTGTTCATGTGGGACTCCTAACAGTGGGAGTCAGAGGTGCCTCTGACTTTTTTTGTGTTTTTTTTGGGGGGGTGTTCCCTGCTTTTGGGACCCTATTCTTCTTACTGGGGTGCCTTGTCCAACAAGGTCTGTGCTTAATCTTATTGTTGATATCCCTGGGTGGCCTAATATTTTCTGAAGAGAAATGGAGGAGGAGTGGATCTAGGGGAGGAGGAACTGGAAGAAGCAGAGGCGGAGTGGGGGTGGGGGAACTGTAGTCATGGTTATTGTATGAGGGAAGAATAGATAAAAGTACAATGGAGCTAGAAATTTAAAAAAAAATTTGTCTGTGAAACAGATCATCGCATCTTCTCCAAACACCAACTGGTGATATCCCGTCCTCACACAGCTGTGGATAGGAAAGGTTGGATTTTTACCAAACATTAATGAGGTATCAGCCTCATTTGTGCTACATAGGTAACAATAAGAAAAATACACAGAAAGGATAGAGAAATTCCAATAGTTCTTGTAAGAGAGGTTAGGGAAGTATTTGCTTTACGTGCACAAAGCCCTAGGCTTCGTCCCCCACAGCGCAAAAGCCAGGTAGGTAGATCATACTTGTATTCCTAACACTGGGAAGGTGGTGGCAGATGTATCAGAATTCCAAGTCCTCCTTCGCTACTTAGTGAGCTTCTGGCTAGCCTGGGCTACATGAGACCCTGTCAAAAAAAAAGAATAATGTAATATTCTAATAGATACAGGACAGGATATTATTCCCACACACAAAACAAGAAAAGAATGATATGCAAAGTGAGCCACGAAAACCCAAGAATAGGCATTTAGGTTTTATATATACAGCCAGAACTTGGGCTCTGAAGAAGGTAAAGAGCTTACTGCCAAGCACGACAACCTTGGTTTGAAGCCTGGAACACACATTATGGAAGGGGAAAACTAACACCCTCGAGCTGTCCTCAAACTAAAAAAACACATGAGGAGTGACAGTCAAGTTGAGAAAATCTCCTATAAAAATGGATTTTAAAAGACGGAAAAGTGGGGAAGTCAAAACTGATTGAGAGGATCAAGGTAGGCTCCTCGTTTAGAAGAAAAATATAAAGGAACCAATAAATAAAAAGAACCCTGACCCCCAAGGATACAATTGTTATACAATGATCCATTGAAATCTAGCTATACACATTCAAGGACAGGCAAATAAGAGTTTAAAAATTTCCAGAAAGGGAAAAAAAAAAGCATCTTGGAAAGGTATTTGTGGAAAGTGTGAACAGCGTCAGGAAGCTTCAAGATTTGGGAAAGAACATCTCTAATACACTGGTGAGCAAAAGGGGCCACCCAGAAGGTGAAGGGAGATCTGGCTTCCAGGTAGTGAGCCCAGTGAAAGCAGGGAGTGAGGCAAGTGGCCTGACTGCTGGGAGCCGAGCCAAATGGGACTGAAAAATATGAAGGTTTCAATCCCAGTTGAAGGGTCAGCTCTATTCACAAATTAGCCCACAGTACAGATGTGCCAGTGCCAGCTGCCGTCTCTTCTTGGAGATCACCTGAATAGACAGAAGAGTACTGCAAGCTTGCTTAAGTTAGTTCTGTCTGTCCAGTGGCAGGGAGGTTCTACATGCGTAGTGTATACTTTTTTTTTTAAGCTTTCCTGCATGCAACAGCCAATCTGATCAAGAAATGTGTAAAGCACACAAGGCCTATTATGTTGCCTACTCCATGAAGGACTTTAGTTTTAATAATTATAGGTAACATTATATTTTGCTATTGCATGACATGAGCTTTCAGCCCTTTGAAATGCTAGTGTTATTTAGGTACTGAATTGATTTCTTTAGCTATCGGCTCCAGAATGCTATGGGGGGGGGGGGCGCGGGGGGAGAGAAGAAGCCTTGATTAATTGGCTAGAGGCCCTGTGAGGTAGGGTGCTTATCAAAGTCAAAGGCCCACATGGAATGGTTAGATTGTCCTTTATAAGGACTGTGGAGGAACTTATTTTGTGTCTGAAAGAAAATGGTGAAGACACTAAAGCCAGAAAATGAGAGTGAGGCGGGCAGACAGTTGTGCTGAGGAAATGAGTTTAGGAAAAGGAGATGTAGGAAGAGGAAATTATGGCAGGCTGGGTGTTAGGAGGTAAAGGAACACGTGGGGAAAGTAGGGAGGGTAACTGAAGGATTTTCAAACAGGATTGTTAAAGGCTCAATGGAAACTGCATTGCAGACAAGGGGAAAGGGTTGGTGTACCGGGCCACAGCTTCCTGACTCCTTAGGCATACACAATCAAGATGTACAAGCTGGTGTTAAAAAAAAAAAAGGCACATTTCATTTTCTTTTACTTCAATGAAATCACAAGCCCAGGAACAGATCATTCTCCAACAACGGAAAAGTTTTGTATTTTCACATTGTGCAAAATGATTGGAATTCTTGAGAGGAAAAGAAGTAATTGCACGTACCTGTATAAGACTAGGATTTCTAGGTTGGTTCACACCGCGCTGTCCTCAGAAGTCCCACAATGACTCTGCATACTGGATGGCTGCTCAGCTCAAGAGGCAGAATGTCTTGGCAGTCTCAGTTTGGTGCTGAAGGGCTGGAGGCTTCCTGGAAAACCATGGTCTACAGTCCATATTCAAAGCCTGAAAAAGCTGGATTTTGATGTCAGCAAAGGAATGCAGCTGCAGCAGCAACAGCAATGTAGATAAACTTGCCAACAAGACACGAAGGCAACAAGTCAAAACGCAAGTTTTTTTTTTCCCTGAATATCTCCATTTGTCTCAGCTGCCCACATGTAGGGTGGGTCTTTCCACTTCAGATAATCTGGTCAAAAGAGCCCTCACCTGTAAGAGGAACAGGTTATCTCTTAATTGACTACAGAGCCAGTCAGGTTAGTAGCCAAGATTACCCATCACAGGGCTTAAAGAAAGATGTGACTTTTTCTTTTTCCCCCCATGCAGGCACAGAATCGAATCTGGCTTTAATAAGGTCATTGTCCAAAAATAGAAACATTTTGGATTTCATGCTGTTCAAAGTAAGAGTTCAAGCCTGCATCTGTTAAGATGGAAAACAGGAGGGGAGTCCTAATGATGCTGATGTAGAGATCACTCCTGGGACAGCGAATCACTGGCTTGAGATTGATTTCCTTCTCTCCTCTCCCCTCTCTCCTCCCTTTCCTTCTCCTCCCTTTTCCTTCCACCTCCTTTCTTTGTTTTTGTGCTTAATTTCCTTTTTAAATTTTATACTTTATATTATGTATATGTGCATGTGTTCCTGTGTGGGTGTGTCCATGTGTGTACAGGTGCCTGAAGAGATCAGATGGGCCAGATCTCCTGGAGCTGTATTTGAAGGCAGTTGTGAGCCATCCTACCTCAGCGCTGTGAGACCAACTTGGTCCTCCACAAGAGCAGCTTGCCTCTTAACGGCTCAGTCATTTCTCTTGCCCTGTTCCCCTCTTTTATTTATTGTTGTTTGCTTGTTCATTTGATGCAGGGTTTCTCTATATAGTGCAGACTAGTTTCAAATTTGGGATCCTCCTGCCTGTGTCTCCCAAGGACTAAGTCTTCAGACATACGTCACACCCAGTTTTCCCCCTCTTTTATTTAACCTAAAGCTGATCCAGTAAAAACCATACCTCTGTTTTTACGTATTGTTGGGAAACTCAGTGTGGAATTAATACCTTCTAATGAGGGGTGGTTTTTTGTATGTGTTTCACATGCTTCAAAAGAAAATGAGGCCCGCACCTTATTAAATAAGACTCTCGAAATAGCTGCCTCTATTATGCAGTGTATTATGTTTCCCTGTTTGTGATGCTTGGTATGGTTTGAAAAGCCCTGCCTTATTACATAGCACAGATGAACTAGTTTTTTTTTTTTTTGTTTTGTTTTTGTTTTTGTTTTTTAAAAATATATTTTATTAATTTATTCATATTACATCTCAATTGTTATCCTATCTCTTGTATCCTCCCATTCCTCCCTCCCTCAACGTATTTATCATATATGTAAAACAGCAATTTTTGCTGTGTATAGTGGCACACATCCATAGTCACAACTTGGGAGGCTGAGGCAGGAAGATTACTGGGTCCAGGAGTTCTGAGCTGTAGTAGACTATGACAGTTAAGGTATTTATTCAGTATCACTATGGTGACCTCCCAAGGCTAGGTCACTACCAGGTTGCCTTAGGAGAAATAAACACCTGAGACCTAAAGATTACAATAATTTCCAGTCTTTTTTCTATTCTGTAAACTGGACTATCCTTAAGCCAGTGTTGGGATTAAATGCATGAACTACAGCCTTTGTGTTTCCTAGTTTTTCTTTCTTTCTTTTTTTTTCCTCCTTTATTAATTTATTCTTGTTACATCTCAATGGTTATCCCATCCCTTGTATCCTCCCATTCTTCCCTCCCTCTCAATTTCCCCTTATTCCCCTCCCCTATGACTGTTCCTGAGGGGGATTACCTCCCCCTGTATATGATCTCTGTGTCCACATGTTATAACACTGCACATTTTATTTAGATACTAGCACACGCATACGTTCATGAGCTTGTCTTTCTGGTACTATGCCCACTGTCCGACAGTTATTTTTCCCAGCTAGAATTTTCTTCTTTTGGCAGCCAGGCCTCCCAAGCCCACTGGAGAAGCAGATCTACCACAGCTGACTTCTCTCTGTTCCTCTCTCCCGCTTCTCGGTTTTTCACTGCTGTTTTTTTTCAAAGCCAGGCTAATTCTCTTTTTCTACTGACCATAAGAGATGAGTTTAAAAGGTTTCTTGGTGGTAGTTCAAAGCTGTTTTCTAGTTAACATGGCTTCCTGTGCTTCTGAATGAACAGATTTCTGTAATGGGACTCATCTGTGTTAATGTCGGCTCTTAAAAAAAAAGTAACCAGAAGGCCTAATTTCACTTTCCTTTGTCTTCAGCTGCAGATGAGAGCTCTTTCCTGAACTGTCCCCATTTTTATTTTGAAGATCTCTGTATGACTTCTTGACTTGGAAGTTAAACACTCATTCATAAAATAGACATAGCCTTTTCAGACACAGTCTCCGTATTTTCTGATTTAGTCCATTTGCAAAGGAGAACATGAAAAATCCCTTCTAGGGCTGGAGAGATGGCTCAGTGGTTAAGAGTGCTGCCTGCTGTTCTTAGAGGTCCTGAGTTCAATTCCCAGCAACCACATAGTGGCTGACAACCATCTGTAATGTGATCTGATGCCCTCTTCTGAAGATAAAGTACTCATATACAATAAATAAATTTAAAAAAAGAAAAATTCCTTTTAACCATCATCGGCCAGCTAAAGCGGATGACGCTCAACTGTTGGTTTGTGTGCCCAAGATAATCTATGATAAAGAATACACAAGAAAAACACTGTCACATTCCTAATTCTTCCCTCCATAGAAACAATTGCTCCCAGGACTGCTGAAACCAGTAGAAGAAACTCCTTCTCCTTACATTGTGAGGTTTACCAGCCTCTATTTCTGGCCTGCTCTGGGTGTTAGTCTCATTCCTCTTCTCATCAAAGGCCAAGGCCTCTACATGTGCTGGAATCCCATCCTCTCACTAAATACACTTAGCCAATCCATTACTTCTTCCTCCTGTTCTTATTTTCAGGTTTGACCCATTCTATGTGTATTTGAGTAAGTTCTAATCATGCCCATTAAAAACAAAACCTTTTTTTTTTTTTTTTTTTTTTTGGCCCTGGCTGTCCTGGAATTCGCTATATAGAACAGGCTAGCAGCAGAACTCACAGAGCTCTTCCTGCCTCTGCCTCCTAAGTGCTGAGATTAATGACATGAGACACCACTCCTAGCACAGAAACTTACATTTAAAAGCCCAAAATATAAAACAACAAAACTGTTGGCTTACTCTTATAATCCTAGCATTGGGGAAGTTGAGGCAGGACGATTGCCTAGGGTACATAGTGAGTTGCAGGAGTCCCTGTCTCACACAGATAAACATAAAGACGCAAACAATAAAAAACCAAAACCCTTCAATTACGCATTCCTTTTCTGTAAACTTCTTGTGTTTTACACCCAAACTCACCATGACGTTCTGTGTATCGCTGGTTTACTTTTGTTGTTATTGCTCTTGTTTGTTTGAGACGGGATCTCACTGTGTAGCCACGAGTGGCACAGAAGCCCCCTGCCTCTGCCTCCCACACCTAGCACACATTGGGTCTGTTCTGCCACACCATGCTTGCCTCGCCACATTCCCCATCTTGCTTCCATCCCCAAGGTCCCAAGATTCTGTAAATCTGCCTCCCGCAGACTGCACTGCTGAGCTCAGTTCAGAGGCATGCCCACCTCTGTGCATCCCTGTGTCCATCTGCTCACAAGTATGGTCTCCCTGAACCTTACCACCCAACACTGACTTGCTCCTTATTAATTGCTATCTGCAAGGTGATTTAACGTTCCGAGCTCTCACTTCATCATTTATAGATTGGTTTTGGTTGTGCTTATGTTATAGAATCATTATAATCATGAGATTAAGCTATAAGAAACTATCTGGTTGCCATTAATAATAATAATAGTTTAATTTCAGAATAGGTGAAAAAACTTTCTCTAGAGATCCATATGCTTCTAAAATGCATGTGTTTCCAATTAGGCATGGTGATTACATTATGGGCAGGACTCTCCCTGTCTGCCTGTCTGTCTGTCTCCTTCTCTCTCTCTATCCCTCATATTTTATACAGTCTTATTGTCGTTGCAATCACCCATCTGACAACACTTTGCCCAGTTTGACAAGCAGGGGTGCTCGCCACTGAATTAACAGGGAGAGCTCACTCCAGTCTGGATAAGGGCTGAACGTGGGAGCTGCTTGGTGCTCTCCTCAAGCTTACTCAGATAACTGAGTGCAGAATAGGACCTGACACTAACTTGATGTTGATGAAATGGGCCTGGATTGGAGGTTGAAATGAGTCTTAAGTCAATAATGTTAAGCGTGATGCCTGGCACATGGTATGTTTTCTGTTTGTCAAATGAACACATTTGCCTAAGGAAATTACTGTGGTAGACACCCATACTTCTTTTGCTTTTTTATTTGTGGTATTCAAAGTAATGAAATATTAAACGTGTTTGCAATACAAAGTGAAGGGAAGCTGGAACACACAGTGAAAAACCATCTTTAATAAAGTCGGAAATAATTTCTTTTAAGATAACAAAGCAACTTGTATGGTCTCTTTCATCATGAGTGTTTTCCTAAGTCAGATATTCTGGGACTTTAGATAATTTTAGAATTTGGATCATTTCAGTGTATTTCTTTTCTTTTTAATCACAACACATCAACACACACACAAACACAACACATACAAATATAAAACACACACACAGCTTTTCATGCGCCTCCTTAATGGTTCTTTAAACTTTTTGTATAATAGGACAATATTAAAGCATAGTGGAAATAAAATTAAAGGATTTTTTCCAATTAGACATTTATTTTTTAAGATTAACTCTTGTAGTATGAAGAAAATAACAGAATGATTGAAAAAACAGATTTTCTTAGTATCAGCTACAATCTGAAATTATCTAAAAATAAGAGTGTGGCATAATATTACATACCTTAATTCCAGCACTGAGGCAGCAGAGGTGAGGCCAGCCTAGGCCACACAGAGTTCTAAGACAACCAAGGCTACATAGAAAGACCCTGTCTAGAAAAAAAAAAGGCAAAAATTAGAGTCAAACATTCTTAAAGAAATTGTTTTTAAAGATAAAGAAGTAATTGTTATACAAATACAAAATGATCACATGTCAACATATTGCTTATCTTATTAATCTCATAAATAAAACAGAAAGATGTAGTGTGTCCAAAGATATCCAAAAAATAGCCACGTATGGATCCAAGAGAGCAGATTTCTTTCCTTCTTTCCCCACTTCTCTCTTCCCTTGTGAGAGTGAGAATTAGAGTAGGGAGAAGTCCCTCCATGGGACAGTGTGTATTTGTAAATCTATAGAAAATAACTATTGCATTGCTGGCCAGGTCTGGTGACACAAACATGTAATCCCAGTTACTGATGAGCCTGAGGCAGAAAGATCAGAAGTTTCAGGTGAACCAAAGCAACTTAGTGAGAGCTTGTCTCCAAAGACAGGTGAGGGCCAAGCACGAATCCACATAGTAAAAGTGTTTGTCTAGCATGTGTGAGGCTCCAGTTTCAATTTAAAAAATGAAATCAGATTGTTCTGGCTCTTCCCCAGTTTACAGATATAAAATAGATCAAAGCCACAGACAGACACAGTGTTCCACAGAACCCGACTTGGTAGGTCTGAAGGCTGGCTACAAGAGCTTTCAGCATGGCTTTCCATAGAAACACTGGTTCTTCGCTGCACTTGGAAGGTGGTAGTGAGACAGGAAGAAATATCGTGGTAGCCTTGTGACTATGGGGCCAGAAATCTTTGTCTACTCTTTAGAACAAAGCTAAAAGTCAAAAGGATTCACAGAGATTCCACACAGGCTCAACAAAATGGGGCATAGTGTAACTTCAATTCATTTGACAAGGCAATGGAGTACATCAAGTGGTATAAGGAGTCAAGTGAACCACTAAGGTTGCTTTCAAATCTTTTTTTAAAAGATCTATATCTATTTATTTATCTTTCTGTCTATCTATCTACCTATCATCTATTTATTTATTCTTTTTATTTATTTAATATAGATGGGTGTTCTGTCTGCACACAAGAAAAGAGCATCAGATCCCATTGAGACTACAGTTACAGATTATTGTGAGCCACCATGTGGTTCTAGATATTGAACTCAGAGCCTCTGGAAGAGCAGCCAGTGCTCATAACCACTGAGCCATCTCTCCAGCCCCTGAAATAATTTTTAAACATTAATTAGTCTGAGCAAGATGGTGCCTGCTTGTCATCTCGGGACCATGCTGAGAACCTGAGACAGGGGGATAGTAAATTGAAGATCGGCCTGTTTTGAAGAAAAAGAGACACAAGAATTAATTGGGAACAAAAGCACTGAAATGGTGCCAGTGTCTCAGGCACCTGTGTCATACACCCAACTCCACACAAACAGTAAAATGAATCTAGCTTAGTAAGGGACTGTTGCCTTTGTCTTACTTTTGCAGACACCTAGCAAAACCTTTCTGCGGCTCCTCCTCTTGGTGAAGCCCAGAACTGCTTGTGGTCTGATGGGCTGCCTAATATATAAATTGCTATTTGTTCAAATAAACTCATTAACAATTTCTTGCAAGGAAAATAGTTTTCTTTGCTTCTCCTATCCAAGTCACATTTGACCCCAGAGTCCTTGAAAGCTAATGGACGGACGTTTTCTCTGGATTAGGCACTATTCCTGCCCTTGCAGGGAAAGTGAGCATGCGCAGAATTCGCCACCTTTTCCACATTGTTCACAAACTGAATGAAGAAAGTTGTAAAGCGAAGCTCAGAACTGGGCTCCATGAGACACATGGACTGTGAGACCTTCGTGCGTCAGGAAGGGTTCTCCCCACAACAGGGAAGCTTGCTGCTTGGGGAAAGTCTTTTTGCAAGCCAGGAGGAAACCAAGCAACCTTGAAAAGGAAGAGGAAAAGGGAAATGGAGATTTGAGGCTTGTTTTGATACCGCATTATTTGCGGGCTGCTGTTGTTCTCAGTTCTGAGGGCTTTTAAAATTGTGGTTGCTTTTCACCATGTTCAGCATGCTAAGGGAATTTCGTTCATAGCTTCTGTTGCGCTTGTATTTTCCTCTCTATGAGAATGCTGTTCCCCTAACATGGAGGTTGGCTCTACATGGGTTTTCTCCTAGTTTGCCATCTGTCTATTTTCTTCTGAAAAAAAAAAAGTTGAAAATGTCTTCAACTTTAAATACTGAGTTTAAAATGTGCTTTTAGCACATGCTTTTCCACTTACAGTGGGGAGAGGGTGGCTTTGTGCAAGTTCATTAGTGCAAAATGAGAGTTAAGGAAATGAAGAAGAAATGTCCTGAGAATTTAGTTTCTCTGGCTAGAAGTATAGCTAGGTTAGTAGTGCACTGGCCTCAAATGCATAGTCCTGACTTTGAACCCAGCAGCACATCAGGCCAAGCCCAGTATGCTATGGTGGCACCTGCCTGGCATCCCATCATTTTTTAAATATTTTTTATTAATTTATTCTTGTTATATCTCAATGGTTATCCCATCCCTTGTATCCTCCCATTCCTCCCTCCCTCCCATTTTCCCCTTACTCCCCTCCCCTATGACTGTGACTGAGGGGGACTTCCTCCCCCTATATATGCTCATAGGGTATCAAGTCTCTTCTTGGTAGCCTGCTATCCTGCCTCTGAGGGACAGCAGGCCTTTCCATCCAGGGAACGTGGTCTGACTTTCACACGAACTCTGGTGCCCAATCCCATCATTTTGAAGCGGGAGCATGATCAGACTCTGAAGGCTGTGAATCCATGAGATTCAGTCTGAAGGAAACAACAACAAGAGCAGCAGCAAAGTTCTTGACTAGGAGCCTTAAACGTCTTTCTTTAAGAAAACATTTACATAGGGAAGCCAGGACCATCAATAACATGGCTGCCAAAACAACGCCTGCACAAAGCCAACGTGGAGGGGGAATCTCACAAATCTGCACTCCTAGGCGAAGGACCGCAAACACTGAAGGACAACTGAGACTCGGAGACTCAGTCTTCCCCAGGGATGAGGACTGTCATTGGTTATCCAATACCAAATGGTCACCTTTAAACACAGGCGCGCGCGCGCGCGCACACACACACACACACACACACACACACACACACACACACATATATGGTAATGAAAGAAAAAGAGGCCATGAGTTTAAAAGGGAGTGGGGTGCGCAAGAGGTAACACAGGACAAATTGGAGGGAGGAAAAAGGGAGGAAATGATATAGATATAATGATATAGATACATACTCACATATGAAACTCTCAAAAAGTAATAAATAAAAATGTTAAGAGAAAAATTACGTTTGCAACAAATTATTTGTGTGTGTGTGTGTGTGTGTGTGTGTGTGTGTGTATGTCTCGTTTCCCTGCATCTGTTACAGACTCAGAATTATTTTAAAATAATTGCATTTGTCCTTGTTTGTAAAGCAGTTCAGAATAACAAAGCATGTTTCCTCCACCTACTAGTAATTCTTTAAATGGAAAGGACCTTTGGCCATTGTTTCTTTTTTTATAGGATCCAATTATTTTAGCATGATTAATGAGAGCGGCAGTTCCTTGACGTTCTTAATAACTATATCCTGTTAGTCACTTTGCTCCCAATTTTCGGTTAAATGTTCCAGCTGCATATAAGACAAAACACAAACAGCTCTCACAAGGACTGTGTCAGAATTTGAACGGAGTATTCTGATCATAAAATGTCCCGGTTGGAACAGGGGGCTAAAAAGAAACGGGTGCAGCTAGCTTTCTCTCGGCTTCACTAACCTTGGGCTGTTTTACTCTATCTGGAACGCAGAGGTGTTTCTGTCTACACCAATCAGCAGTAGACAGACGCTCAAACAGTGCCATCTCCCCATAAGGAGTGTCTCCTAACACTTCCTCCTCCATACTCTTTGCTTTTTCCACTTGACTGTCTCCTCTGTGGAATGCGGAAAGGTACAAACAAGGCTGCTCAGATTCCCTACTGGCCCTCTAACGCCTGTCTCAGCCCTTTATTCCTGGAATGGCTAACTTGGTGATACAATTAGTCTGGCCCTAGACTTCAGGACTCAGTTTTGCAGTCTTCTGATTTTGATACCCGGAAACCCTGAACTGGAACCTGGGAATGGAGCGCAACAACCTGTTCATGCCTTCCATGGGTTGGGGAGAAGATTCAAGCTGGAGATCACTCATTAGCGCCCACTCTGTCCTCATTTCAGGAGCGGATCCAGTCTTCCATTTTACCCTCTTAACCTGCTGCTCCCTGTAGTCTTCCATAAATTCTAAAACTAGGTCTGGCAGCCCGGCTCTATGTCTTCATGTCGGTTCTGTTCTTCTGTAAGCCAGTCCTTGTTACATAAAAGGCCCGCGCTTTCCTAGTCACTCACTCTCTTCTCCTGACTGTAAGTGCCTTGAGAACAGGCCAAATATTCACTATTTCACTACATCTCTTCTCTCTCAGCTGAGCAAATGCCTGGAGAAAAATTGGCCAGTAAGAGTAAGATAAATATTTATTGAATAAATGTTGCCTATTTATATACCAACCTCTAATTTTTAGCTAGAATGATGGATGCAGCAACATTATTCTGCTCAGCATTCTAATTCTGTGACAAAATAACAGACAATTATCTCAATTGGTTGAGCAGTGCCAAATGGTCAGCCCTGAGAACATACATAACAAGCAGCATTGTATGAACTGAGCAGGTTATATTTAGGAATATATGCATATATGTACATACATGCAAAAACAATGAATAAAGACACCCTGAGTTTGAAGGAGACTAGGGAGGGATACATGGAAGTTTTGTTTTGTTTTGTTTTGTTTTTCCACCCCTAGGTATCAAACTATTGAACCCAGGCCTCATGCATGCTAAGCAAACACTCTACCACTGGGCTATATCTCCAGGCTCCATTTTGAGAATGAAAAAAAAAAATCCTTAAAGAAGAGAGCCATTCTTTTCAGTCTGGCCCACTCCAAAAATCTTTGGCAAATGGGATTTCATTTGAAAGCCTTGCTTGAGATCCCGTGAGAGTAATTGCCTAAGGAACTGATTGTGCTCCAAACACAGATAGAAGAGTGGGGAAGGTGGGGTCTGCAAGCAGGTGCCTTCAAGTGAGCCTTCTCTATGAATGTTTGTTAACGTGGGATAACATGTGCATGGCTAGTACACAGTGGCTCTTACAGTGTGCCAGGGAAACTAGACTAGACTGCTGTCTAGAGTTTGAAAGTGAGTTCTGCCACTGACAGCTCTAGTGTTCTTTCGTAAATTAAATGTTTTATTCCAGAGTACAACTCCTGACAAGTAATCAAGATGTAAAGAATCCCTTCACACTATCTTTTATCAATATGTCTACTCTCAATAACAGAGCTACAGAAAAAAAAAAGGAGTAATAAAAGAGGACTTAAAGATATGTCTTAGCAATGTCCGGATTTAGGCTTAGTAGAAACAGCAGAGAGCTGAGACAGAGGCCATCTTATGCAACAGCTCTTTGAATTCTGCTTTAGACATGATTTGAAGTTCTCTTTGTCTTGGGCCAAGAGATATCCACCCTGCTGGTAAGCAGCATTACTACCTATGTCTGGAAGATACCAATGTCTGAATCCCTAGATTGAATAATATTCCTCTGTTCCCACTGCTAGCAGGTGCCATGCAAGCTATCCAGAATCTGAATAGAGCATGAAGACTAAGGAAGGGAGATTTTACCCTCTGTTCCCAGCTGGGAAATCCCTCTGTAGAGGCTGGGAGCCCTGGCCTTGTGCCTAGTATGAGTAAGATGCTCGTCCATGGAATGAAAATGCTTATCCACGAAAGGTGCTGTTAATTATGCCCAGGGCTCTCTCTGCTGTTCCTGGACGTTCATGTGCAACAAAAAGAAGCCACCTGAGAGGATGTGTCATTAGCATTGCCCAGAAATCTAGAATCCTCCTGGTAACCAATGGTGAAGCTCTTACATGACTCGGAGGGCCTTCAGGTGATAATACCAACCATTTCCAGGATGGTCTATTCCTCTTGGGAAAAATATTCCAAGGTTAGTATGCTTTGAGTGATTCATTTTTTAAAAATAGGTTGGCAGGGGAGAGAAAGAAGTGCTGCAAGGATGAATTTTTTACAAAGTTTAGACAACACTTAGGTTCATAGTTCTACATACATTCCCTAAGGCGGTTGTCAAAAAAAAAAAAAAAAAAAAAAGGTAGTTGAGGTTGTATTCCTTGGCCTAAAGCCTCCAACTTGCCACAGGAAATAGCTTATTCCCTATGGGTTTGTTCATCTTTTCTTTGGGCAGCCCCATCTGTGCTAAGTTGAAATCATTCTTAAAGGCCTTTATATCATACTGCATCAGTTGGGTCTTAAGTGTAAAGGAATGCATTGGTTCTGTGATGGACCATAGGACAATAGGGAGTCCAGTCAGATGGTGGCATTCTACTGCTTGGCCTCCCAACAGCATCCCATCTAACTCAGGCTCCCACCAGTCTTGTTTTCCCTCTGACCTCGCTCATCCTTGGCTCTTCTTCCCCAGCTTCTACCCGGGGGCTCTACTCTGTGCCCAGGGGCTCTCCTTTTCCTGGATGTATTCATGTTTCCATTCTTCTCTTCCTAATACCTTTCTGACAATTGTCAACTCTTAACTGGGGACTTTACCAGGTACTCTTTTCCTGTTTTTTCCCCTCCTCCTTCATTTATTTTCCTTCAGTAAGTATTATTAAACAATATATCATATGTTTTAGTTTTTATTTTGGTTGCTTTCTCTACTAGCTTGTGAGTGATAAGGTGTAACACACACACACACACACACACACACACACACACACACTTGTTGAATGCAGGTATAAGCTGGGCACAGTGGCTCACAACTGTAATCCCAGAACTCAGGGAGGCAGAGGCCGGCAGATTTGAGGCCAGTCTGGTCTACAAAGTGAATCCAGGGCAGCCAAGGCTACACAGAGAAACCCTGTCTCAGAAACAAACAAACAAACAAAAACTAACAAAAACAAAACAATATAAGAATGCAGGTATATTTTAAAATTTGTTTTCTTTTCTGCTTATAAAATTTAGTTAAAAAGAATGTGGCCTCTTTTATAGTTTCATTGAAGGAATGAGTATTAACTTTTACAAATTACAGGATTGGAGATCCTTAAGGAAAAAAGTAAGTCTTAGCAATTCTCCACTCCTACTCACAGCTTTACAAAGTATCTGGGATATAGTGGACATGCAATAAATAGGCATTCTATGAATGAATAAGCAAATGAGTTATGGGTGCCTTCTATTTGCCCCGGTACTCTCAGGATGACACATGAACTAAACAGTAACCAACAGCTTAGTATAATTTTGCTTTAGATACTTACATAAATTTTCTTCTGAGCTTCAGCTCTTTGCATCTGCGTATGGAACAACACAAGAACACTGCTTTTGAGGGATTTGTGTGAGTTAAATTATACACAGTACCCAACAGACAGTAAAGCTTTAGTTAATATTCTATGCTATTGTTTCTTCTTTTTAAAAAAGTCATTTCTATCCCTAAGATGATTTGTATGCTGCAAGTTGGAGTGACATTGTTCTCTTTGAGACAAAATGGGAGGATCTTTTTTTTTTTTTCTGGGTTCCTACCTACACCTGTGTAGGAAATACAACTGCATAAAAACAGCCTTAGTCATTGAGTCCCTGCACAAATAAGAACAGAAAGAATTTAAAAGCTACACCACCACAGGAAATTCCAAGCCCAAATTCTCACTGTTGTTTCTGTCCTCTTGTTAGTGGTTCTGTGACTATTGTTTAAATGTGGCACAGACAGAAGTATATATTCTAGAGGATTTTTTTTTCCCTCTTTAATGCACAGCACTGTCCCCGCACACCAGTCTTGGTGTGGTGACCATGGTACTTGCTCTATAGGAACCTGATTTCAGCTAGGGGAAACTGGGAGCTCAGAGATTACATTTAGGAAATGAAATTTAAAGTGATTTCTTTTTTCTTGCATGGGCTCAGAAATCAGGCAATTCTTGTTAGAAAGCACACTTCATCAACTGCGATCAAGCCTGGAGCCCAGAGACTGTCATCTTACAAAATTTTGCCTATGATCTTTTTCTTATCGTTGGTATTATTAGAATATTTGAAAGAGGGATTGTTTTAAGAAATCTTGATAAGAGGACTATACATCCGAGTGATTTCTAAATTTATCCCAATTGTGAACTTGCCCTATTTATCTACAGTCCTATAACTTAGTTTTGTTTTGTGCTGGGCAGCTGTTGACTCATTCATTTCATTAGTCTGTCTTCGTTAAACTTTAATATGTTTTAAAAGAGGCCAAGTTTAGGAAGCAGCACTAATTACAGTGTTGTATAATTTGCTTCCTGAGTTGGTAATGTTTGTGTTTTAGTCATTTTTACTCATTATTTTACTGCCTTCTGAGTGGTTAAATCTCCAAGCTTTTAAAAAGTAAATTGAATAATTCCACAATTGGATTGAGCAAAGTAATATCTTTTGAATATGCACATACTTTAAGCCTTAGAATAATGATATTTTATATAGATACTGTTTTACTCATGATCAGTGAAGATTGGTTTTTGTTTTTGTGCTATTATATTCAAATAAAGTAGCTTCCTTGTTCTATGCAATCTAATTTGAATTTTCTGTGACAATGTCTTCAAACACAGACTTTTATCAAGAGAACACATTAATTCTCTTATCTCTGACCTTACTCTACAGAGACATGTGGAACTAATTTAATGGGGATAAATAACAACTGTTTTATATTATCTTCTGGGTTATTTTCTCCCTGTAGTTCTTTGCCTTGTAGCCTTGTCTACCGAGTATTCTTAGAAGATCAAAGTTGTGCTGTTTTTCACAAACTATTGTTTTGGCAACATGCTCAATGTTTCAGTTATCACAAATACATCTATTTATTTTTATGTCTTATTTGTCTATCATCTAGCTACCTAAGTAGCTATTCTGTATGGACATGTATGTACACGTGGAGGGCATAGGACAGACAATTTATGGAAGTTGGTCTCTCTTTCCACTATGTGGGTTGCAAGGGTTGAACTCAGATTCTCAAGTTTGGCAACAATCACCATTACATGCTGAGCCATCTTGGTAATCCATATTTATTGACCACTGACTCAGTTTTCTATTAGTGATTAAGTCACAACAAAATTTAGTGTCTCCAAATGATGATCTGATTTGTTTCTTAGGTTTCTGAAGTTCTGCTGGGCTTAGCTGGGTAGTTGCTCTGTTGGCATTGCTTGAAGCCATAGCCTAGTGGCTGATAAGCCTGTGCCATGCAAGATGGCTTCTCACTGAGCTATTATGCACCTTTGGGCTCCAAATCCAATTTCTATTCACTGAACAGACAAATTTCTTTATTGTAGTTCCAAGCTCTAACAGGCAGAATAGAGGTACTATTCTTCTTTAAGTCTGATTGAGAAGATGTCCCAAGATGTCACTGTCACTGTGCTCTATTGGTCAAAGATAGTCACCCAATAAAGTGATGTTAGGGAAGAAATATCTCACCTCAGAGAGTTGGATAAAACATCTCTTCCATACTTAAAACACAACAAGATGAAACCCAGTGGCATTTTGTGAATTCTAAAAGGAACCAATGTCTCAAAGCAATAAATAGTTGAAGCCTGAGAAGAAATAAGAATACATAGGCAACACTTAAATTGAGAATTTTTTTCAAGGGACACTTATAACCAAGCACCACATAGAGTAATAACAAGCGTCAGCTACCAACTTTTGAAAAACTAACTGCTAAGAGCAAGTATGGTCCAGAATAAGAGTACAAGTCAAGTTGTAGGCAACTGTGCACGGGACTGTAGCATTCTGTGTAAGTGTTTTAGCAGGTGCTCATAGGGAAGGCCAGGTAGAGGCATGAGAAAAACCTCTCAAGGCAGCATCTAAGTTATGGGACTTCACTCACTGTGGCAGATTTGCCAGGAGATCTCCAAAGAGATCTCTAACTATTCCCATTGTGGAGGGAAAGGGCCTCAATCTTTAGGGAAAACACAGACACTATCTTGAGAGTATTGGTAATTTATCATAGCTAGGGAAAGAAAAAATAAGAAGCTTTCTACATGGGGAGGGCATGTGTTAGATGTATTAGATCTAGCATTGTGTGCAAAGAAAAGTAGACACCTGAGATACAGGTTTGTAGTAGAGGTTTAGTGAACACCTGAAATGAATTCTCTCCTCCCAAACACTCCAAGTGTTGAGAACAAATAAGAGTGGAACATACACAGGCAAACAAGTACAAAAGAGCCAAAGTTAAGCAAGGTGGAGGTGTGAAAACAAAAACAACTCACTGGCACGTGGATCCACAGCACAACACATCCCTGAGGAAACTGAAGTTCTGATTCACTGGCGATAGTCATGACCACAGAAACTCTCAGTACAGACCAGTTTCTGATTAGACCAATATCAATCTCTGCCTAGAAGCCAGGCAGAAGGAAAGACATATGTGTTTGCAAATCACCCAATTTGTTTTTCTTGGGCAATCTAGTATCACATACAACAAAAATCTTCTTGGAGTATCTACCATAAGAAATAAAAAATAATTTGCAAAGACACTATTGTTTCCATAAGTAGACTCAGAGCTGATGCAAGGTGGTAGAATTTCTAAAAGGAATTCAGAAATACTATCACTAGTCTGTTAAAAGGACCAATGAAAGGAAAATATTCCAACTAAAGAATTTCAACTGAGAGTGGAAAGGATAAGAAAAGAACAAGTGAAATTCTAGATGTTAAAATAGCAAAGGGATGCAAAATAACATTACTGCTCTTACTGGTAGACTTGCTATATCCTAGAGGAGAAGCAGCAAACTTGTAGATAGTCCAACAGAAATTATTCAAATTGAAATATTAAAGGAAGAAAAGAGTGGAGAAGTGAGATGGTAGCAAGTGGCAGAGCACAGGCAGAATCAGAATCCTAGAGGAGAAGGAAGAACTAAACATCAGAAGAAACAGAGACTGGAATATTTTCAGTCACAGGCATCCAGTTGCAGAGCTAAGAAGCTCAGAGAACACCAAGAACTGTAAAACAAAACCCTCTAAACCTTCAACAAATTCCAGAAGACTAAAGTCTTCTAAAGATGTATCTAGAAGTGCCTTGCCTACAATCACCTTTCAAATTATCTGCCTCCCACAGTCAAAACAACAAACATTTTGATATCTAGGATTATTGGCCATTGCTTGTCCAACTACATAGTCATTAGGGTCAACATCAGCAGTAGTTCTAATCCATTCATCCATGAGTGCTGACCAAGCTTTTTAAGGTATAAGAACATTTTGAAACTCTGCATTTGCATTTTTAAAGCTAAAGTTTCAATTAATACCCATCTCACATCTGGATCTCATATTGTCCTATTTATAGTTGATGATATTCTATGTAAATATCAGTAACAGTCTCTCCAGGGCTTAGCATAATCTTTGCAAATGACACAGATCTGTTCCTTGTTCCTCTACCTTATCCCAGGCTCTTAAAGCTATTAAAGTACATTGTATAATAGAGTCATCAAATAGCATCTGGTGTCTTAAGTCAGCATACTGACCTTCACCTAAAAATTGATTTTTCACAATATTAACGCCTTTAGACTTATGATTTTTAAAATAATTGTAGTTTTTCTCACTACCACATCTCTGCCATTTTAATTGAGAGCCAATTTCCAGTACAGCTGCTGCTAAATGGGGGATAAACCTGTTTTGGGTAGTCCAGTGACTTAATATCTGTTTCACATAGGGTAAGTGCATTCCAAAAGTTATTATTCTTTCTTTCTTTCTCTTTTCTTTTCTTTTCTTTTTTGAGGCAGAGTTGGTTTTTTGTTTTGTTTTGTTTTGTTTGTTGTTGGTTGTTTTCTTTTCTTTTCTTTTCTTTCTTTCTTTTTTTTTTTTTTTTTTTTTTTTTTTTTTTTTGTGCAGCCTTGACTGTCCTGGACTCACTTTGTAGACCAGGCTGGCCTCCAACTCACAGAGATCTACCTATCTGCCTCTGCCTCTCTAAGTGCTAGGATTGCAGGTGTGTGCCACTGAGCCTGGTGCTATTGGTTCTTTAAAATGTTTAAGAGCTTGTATTTTAACAGGATTTCAGGCTAGTTTTTCATTTTGTGAATTTTTTCCCATTTATTGGCATTGTTCCTGGGTAACTGAGAAAGCTAGTGAGAGTGGTTGACTTTCCTCAGTTTTATTAAGAGGTGGTGCCACAGGTTCAGTGGACTGTCTATCTTGCTCCTTAATGTCATCAAGGTACATAGGTTTACAATTAAGCATTTCCTTTTCTCTTACTTCATCTGTCTTTTGTTTCCGAAGCTTTGTAATAGCTATTTTTTCTTATTGTACGGCCATTTTTTTCAACTTTTTAAAAGAGGAAATATATGAAGATTGCAATTGAAGATAGGAGGGGCCTACTCAGGAGGTCACAGTTGCAATAGGTACTGCAACAACTTTTTCAAGTAATATTTCTATCCTCTCAACTCCAACCCTTGGTGTTAAGGGATCTGAAATGGAGTTTCCCATTTTTTAATGTAGGAAAAGTCTGTCTCTATAATTAAAATCGTCTTTTTGAATGGCTTTACTGTGATTTGCTCTCTCAGAGGTTCTTGTGTCATTCCTTGCTCTGGGCTTGAGGCTCCCACCACTTCAGAGTCTCCTATGTCTCCCTGGTCATCCAGCTAAATTCAGAACTGATGCTTCCTCTGGAGACGATCCCAGGCAAATTTCTCTTCTGTGGCTTTCTGTCAGATGTCTCCTGTCCTCTGTGATGTTTCTGTCAGATGTCCTCTGTTTTCTGCAACTTTGGTGGGCTTTTTTTCTTTTCCAGTCACACTGGGCACCAGATGTAAATGTAACTTTTATTTACTAGATGTAATTGTTGTCTCAGAGGCTTACTGCTAAGTAGACTCACCTTTCTAGCTATTTCTTCTGAACTCTGGCTGGCTGGTTTTTCTCAGCTGTTATGGCTCAAACTCCTCTCTAAACTGACAGTTTCAATCTGGCTTCTCACTGAACTGCTCTGCTTGGCCTCAGCTAACTCTGCCAATCTGTTCTAATCTTTTGGCTCCTACAACTGCGTCTGCTGACCTGTACTGACTGACATGCATGAACTCATGCAGGAACTCAACTCCACTGCACTGCTTGAACTGCACTGACTCCCAATTGACTCACTCAACTTCACTGTACTCAACTCGACTGACTGAACGACTGACTCCCAACTCACTATTCTTGTGACAGTTGGGGGGTACCCTATCTCTGACTCATTCTGTCAAACCTTTCTCTGATTTTTCTCTTTGCCCATTAACTAGATGTCACTTTCAAACATGGCTGCTTCCTTCTTCAAACTAAGTTTATTTACATTGTTTGGGATTAAAGATATATACTAAAGGTATGTCTATATTCCAGCCAGAAGGATTAAAGGGGTGCATATTAAGGGGTGTCTGTATTCAAGCCTGATCACACAGACCTAGGTCTTTGAATGTCATCCCTTGATAGAGTAGCTTAGATATGAAATGCGGGTCTTGGCTTAGATGAAGTCCATGATTTATTAAAATTGAACTGTTTTAGGTAGCTGGATATTTCTCCTTTCCAGTATGATAAATCTAGGGACAGACACTTTTGTATGCCATGTAAAAATGTCTATTTTAAATTAGATATCTTTAAAGAATGTCTGAGCAGTTGTCTGTATATAGTAACTATGGTTGATTACGGTCAACCTGCAGAACCCCAATCATCTATATATAAGCTAATATCTATATCTTAAGAAATGTTAATCAGAGCTAAGTTGATTAAATGGTAGAATAAGTATACTTTCAATTTAAAAATTATGCTTATTAGCTTGATCTTTCAACTTTTTGTTTCATATTACAAAAGAAAGATCCTAGGCAATCAAATTTAATTTTGACATATATTCAGAGTTAATATCTCTGCTTTTTTGCATAAATTATTAAATAAATCTAGATTTGATACTATTAACATTATAATATTGCTATTTATGATGGCATTTGATGTTATACAAACCATGACCCACCTGAGAAATTTCTGGAATGTTTGAGTCAGGCCTAATACACTCCTACACACTAACTCAATTATAATGTGATAATATATTTTAGAAATAGCTTAGGCTAAGTAGAAAATCATAAGGTTGAACAGGCATTAGAACTGATTAGAATCTGGCTTATTATTTCTGATTCAGTAAACTGGGGCAGAGACTTGAGAGTTCACATACATCACAGGTCCTAGGCCAGTGCTGCATCCTCTAAGCAAAGCTAGTTCTGCTACCAGTTTGTTATGGGACCAGGTGTACCACCTTCATTTATTTACTTATTTGGAAGGTGTGTGTGTGTGTGTTTGTGTGTGTGTGTGTGTGTGTGTGTGTGTGTGTGTGTGTGTTCACATGTTTTGGCACATGTTTATGTGTGTACAAGTGGGTATGCACATAAAGGGATGAAGTTGACACTAACTGTCTTTCTCTGTCACTCTCCATTTTACTTATTAAGGCAGAGACTCTTGCTGAACCCAGAGCATGCCAATTCCACACAGTCTAACTAGCCAGTTTGCCTTGGAGACCACCTGTCTGTTTCATGATGGCTAAGGTTATAGGGAGGGGGCCATGCCAGACCACATTTTACATGTGTGCCTGGGATCTGAACTCCAGTGCTTATGCTTGTATAGCAAGTGCTTATTCACTGCACCATCTTCCAACCTCTACCTTAAAATTTTCACCTGTAAAATGGAGTTGTAGATCAGACAGAGTAATTACTAATAGTAGGGTTGTTGCAAGAGTCCCAGCATTTGTCACAGGTTTTGGAATATGTCTTCTGTATCAAACAATCAAGACTGTGGATTTGTTCAGTGTTTGGTGATGAAAGTACTAAGCCCTGTACTGCCTCATTGTGTTTATATATGCATTCTCATTGGACGAATAAGCAAATAGCTTGTTTTTCCATTCTGATTACATGAATAGGAAAACTTTTTTGAATGACAAGTGATTTGTTTGTATTCTGTCTCTTATGAGGAATCATTATTTTGCAAAGCAAAATTTGGTCAACCATTTCAGCCTTTGTGCTTAGACAAAAATATACTGGTCCAAAGACACATACTCATGGATGAGTATGTCATAAAGTAAATAATATACATAAAGTAAATAATGTATAGATTTCTTCCTTGTTCCTGTCTGTCATCTTTGCCTACAGTTTTGCTGCTTCACGTTGCAGTCACTGTCCTTTGTTTCTGTTCCCTCCTCATGTTCCAAGGGGCACACTTGCCTCAGTTGAGTACTTCCTGCAAAAGAGGTTCACGAATATGTGGGTTTTATAGTATTTTTGATATTATAATTTCTTATCAATGAAAAAAGAATGAGAATTGTCATCAAGGAGTTTGGTGGGGGGTGGTGGGGGATTTCCTGGCTTGCAATGCCTTTGAAGTTTTAAGGCAGAGATTTTTAATTGTGAAGAATCTTAATCACATAGGAAAATGGCCTTGAAATATTTTCTTTGAACAATACCCTTGCTGGTTCAGAGAAACTCATTTCCATGAAGTGATATTGTGATTTTAATCCATTTATTTCCCTGGTATTGTAGGCATACAGTTTTATTCTTGATCCTATTTGTTACATTCTACAAATTAGGCCACTAGCCTTGAGCTGTTCTATACAAAGGTTATTATTCCTAATACTCATTGTCTTAGAGAAGCAAGCTTATTCTCTAATTGGAGAAAAAAACATAAAGTTGCTACCTCTGCACTAGGCCTTCCCTGCTTAAAGAGTCTGAGACCTTCCGTTTAGCTAAAGTCTGGATATTAAGTCACTGGTAGAGGGAAAATGACTTTGTCTAAGCTCAGCTTCCCTAAGTAATTCCAGTCACTTGAGGTTTGAATAAAATAGACTCATGTTTAAATAAACTCTTGATTACTATGCAAATGTCATGTAAATAGAGTGACAAAATCATTGTGACAAAAAAGATACCGCTCAATGTTCAAGAAAAAAACGAAACAAAACAACATATGGTAGGGCAATTGCTCAGTTGGTAAGGTGCTTATCTGAGAAGCGTGAAGACCCTTGAATCTACAGTTAAAAATAAATGAATAAGTAATAAGCAGCTAGGTCTGGTGGCTCATGTCTTCAATCCCAGGACCTCTGTTAGGTTGAAGGCAGACTAGCTCCAGGACAGCCAGGGCTACGTAGAAAAAGCTGGTGTCTCAGTATTCTAGTGCTGTGAAGAGACACTATGACCAACACAATTGGTTTTCTTGTTCTGTTTTGTTTTTCCAAGACAGGGTTTCTCTGTGTAGCCTTGGCTGTTCTGGACTCTCTTTGTAGACCAGGTTGGCCTCGAACTCATAGTGATCTGCCTGCCTCTGCCTCCCAAGTGCTGGGATTGAAGGCATGCACCATCACACCCGGCCCAAGGCAATTCTTATAAAGGCTAACACTTAATTGGGTCTGGCCTACAGCTTCAGAGGTTTAGTTCATTATTATCATGGTGGGAAGTCATTATCACCATGCATATATTTGCTTTGACTTTGAAATAAGATACTGTTTGATCCTTTCTACCTGTGTGTCATTGAAATCTCCAAGTAACCCATTTCTCTGTCGCAAAAGATTGAAAGATGAGAAGAGCATGTTGGTGAATGTGAGTGGGGGACAGGCATGTTGAGAAGAGCAGCAAGGACACTTACAGAGAATGAATGGGACAGGGAGAGTAAAAACTCAGGGACCTGCCCTGAAACTGTGCCTACTTGTCATGTTGTAAAGTTGAGAAAAATTAGAAACAAGCACCAAAGAATTGGGTGGAGGGAGGTTCGCTATGAATGACAGACATTCTGGTTATTTTGAGGATGGCATACTGATTTCCATCTGAGGATGGAAAGTGGGTTAGAAATACAATGGCAAAATTGAGCATCAAGAGCTTTGTTGTTTTCTTAGCTAAGAGACTTGCATGCCAAGCTACTCATTGTTGAGAAATAAGAAGCATCTGGACTCCCCAAGTGGGCTTTCATCTCTGCCTTCGTGCGAAGGCCCGGAAAAAGGCCTAGAGCAGCCATAGAAGTCATCTTCGCTTTTGGTTAAAAGCAAGCCAGCAAACTAGAAAGCTCCATGCATGATCCAGCCAACAGCGTTTCACAGACTAGTGAAAATAGTATTTCTTCTAAAGGGAACATTTGAGAATCTTTTCACAGTGTGAGCAACATATCTCCTATGGAAACCAGACCACTAGAAACTTCCAGTCAGGACTAAGGAAGAGGCTGGGCAAGGTGGCACTTGCTTTTAATCCAGTAGCACTTGGGGAACAGAGACAGAGGCACACAGGCGCCCACTGAGTTTGAAGCCAGTGTGTCTACATAGTGAGTTCAGGCCAGCCTGTCTAAAATAAATAAATAAATAAATAAGCAAATAAATATCTCTAATTTTTATAAGAAACAGAGTTTGTGTAATGCCTTAGTGTTGCTGTTAATTTAAGGTATGGCCTAATAAATGTGTATTATCAGGCTTATAATTATTATGCCAGTATTATCTAACCTGTTTTTATAATCAGTAAAGACACAGACACCTGATATGTTTTAGAATGGTCTATTTTTACCTGTGGCAAGGCAGATATTACCTCCTACGCTCCCCTCCACTATCTCCTAGTCTCCGTCCCATTCCATCTGCTTCTAACAATTTCTGTTTGGGCTGCCTCCCGTCAGTAATCCCAAAGCACTTGCTAAGGTTGTTCCTTTTGGCCATCTCTTGCCTCCCCGTCTTCTGTGATGTTCCTTGAACTGCAGCTGTGGGACTGTGTGTAGATGTACCCACTGAGACTCAGCCCTAAGATGTCACAGGAAATCATACTACCTACTTACCCCTCGTCCCAAAACATGTGATTCATGTAATTTCACACATTTAAATATATACATATAAAAATATTTACATATACATATATATTATGTATTTTAAATAAAGCTTTCTCACCTGGGCTGACAGTTATCCTTTACACCTTTAAAAACATATAATACAAAATTTAAAATTTCAAAGACTAGACACATCAGTGTTTGATCTCTAGAGTCTGTGCTTGAGGGTGCATGGTGCTAACATTGAAGGGTAGTCAGCCGTGATGCAATAGATTGCTTCTCTTTAATTTGACAACTACTGTGTAGGTGTACAGTATAGAATAAAGAGAATACTGTCCAGTGAAAGCAGTCTTGAAAAAGGAAGTTTTTTTCTTCTTTTTCTTTTCTCCTTTTTATTGAGAACATATCACACAATATATCCTGATTATGGTTTCGCCTCCCTCTGCTCCTCTCAGTTCCTCCCCATCTTCCCTCCCATCTGCATCCACTCTCTTTCTGTCTCTCGTTAGAAAACCAACAGGCTTCTAAACTTGAGAATCCAAAGGATAATAATAAAACATAACAAAATAAAATATAATATCAAAGTTGAACAAGACAAACAGAAGAAAAAGAGCCGAAGAGAAATCACAGGAATAAGATAAAAAAAAAATAAAATTCCTTATGGATAATATCGACTCCCTAAGGAGTGACAGTGTGGTCAGGCAGTAACTTTTGAATGGCGATTTTCAAATAAAGGATTTCTTTTCTTTTCTTTTTTTTTTTTTTCCTCTTTCTTTCTTTTTGGCATTTGAGACAGACTCTCTGAAACTCACTATTTAGATCAGGCTGGCCTTGAACTCATAGAGACCCCCAAGTGCTAGGATAGAGGACTTTCTTTCTTTCTTTCTTTTTTCCTCACTAAGTTATTTATTCACTTTGCATCCACATGGCAGGCCCCTCCCTCCTCTCCTCCCAGCCCCACCCTCTTTCCCCATCCCCTCCTCCCCTTTTCCTCAGAAGGGTTTTGTTTATCCTTCAGCCTGTAGACTGGGTGTGGAATTGGGGAATTGGCCACTTCTTGAAAATTTTGTATTTGCTTGTTTTGTTTTGTTTTTTTTTTTGAGACAGGGTTCCTCTCTGTAGCTCTGGCTGTCCTTTAACTCACTCTGTAGACCAGGCTGGCCTCAAATTCATAGAGATCCTCCTGCCTCTGCCTCCAGAGTGCTGGGATTAAAGCCATTTGCCACCACCTCCTAGCATTTTTTTTTTTTAAAGCCAGAAATCTCAACTTGGATCATGGAATTTAATAATAATTTGTCATAGAAAAGTTAAAACAGATTAGTCTTTTCAACTGAGAAATGTGTAAGTTAGATCTAATAAGAGTTATTGCGTTTTTCTAATGATCCTTAATAAAATTGGACCTCTTGAAAAGCCCATAGGCTCTCTATGTTTCTAGATGGTGCAGGTGAAGTCTGGTCCTCTGTTTCTAACTGGAGAAAGATACGAACAATTCACATTTCCTGGAACTTCATATATCAAATTAATATTGTTTTGTGTCCCTTTTTGTGTGTGTGCCATCAGTTCTGAGTTTAGATAAATAAAGCAACTTCCTTATCTGTTGGTTTGAATAACCTCTGTTTGCTTGAGAATTTTACTTACTTTTGTTTACATGCACATACGTCACAGACACAGATCTGGCTGCCTCTGCCTCCTCAGTGCTGGGGTTAAAGGCATGCACCACCATGTTTGGGAATTTTTAATGACAGCTTTTAGAGACACCACTGTCCTTCGCCTCCGGTTGTGTGTGTCTGTGTTCACGCATGAGCATGTGCTCTGTGTGTGTGCCTGTTACTGAGGACTGGATCACACATGCTAGGCTAAATAGACAAATGCTATTCTACCACTGAGTTATAGCCCCACCCCTAAAAATTGGCTTAACAGAACAAAAAAGTTTACATTGAGGAAATAAGAAATTTCTTTCCCGGCTTTCTTCTTTTCTGATCCCCTTAGTGATCTAACCTCTTTTCTCTCCTTTTGGGGTGAAAGTAAAAATGTAAATAATTTGAAGTTAAGAATTCCTCTGTTGTTTCTTGGAATAGTTTTTTCTTTGAATTCATGCATTTTGTGAGATGCTAAGAGAAAGCCCACATCTAGCTCAGGGGGTTTCTTTCTTTTAGAGTTTCCCTGGCAACCTGCTTGCTGTTCAACACTAGTAAAACTGAAGCTTTGGTGAGGTCAAGATAATCATTGCGTTGATCCTATTCAGCCTGTCACAGGAACCCCATAAGAGTTGCATATGAGACTGCGGACTTGAAGAACACATTAACTAGTATGTTTAGGAGCATATTGAATAGTTATAAAAATAAACATAATTTTAAAATATACGGGAGAGCACTATAGAATGTATTCAAGTAAACAAGACTTTAAAGAAAACAGCAACAAAATGGATTAAGGATTAAGATACTCTGACCCCAGGGTAAGAATGCAGGTCAGTGGGTGAATGTTTGCCTACCACACCCTGGCCTTGATCCTAGGCCTGAAAATAAGTACATCAATAAGGGCATGAAATAAATGAATACATAAGTAAATATCTTTCTAGGAAGAGAGATAGAGAAATGAGAAGTGTTGAGGTGTTTCTGACAAGTAAATGGGCCTTTGCGGGGGGGTGGGGGTGGGGTGGGGGGGAGGTGTTATGTTTTGTGTTTTTGCATGTGAAAACCTGGTAAATTACTGATTCTCTCCTTTTCTTCAATAAGAGCACTTAGAAATACCCTGAGTGTTGCTTGACACCTGAAGACATGAAGGTGACGGGTGGGGGAAGGAAATGGGTGGGCAGGGTTCCAATTGGTCAGTTCTGATTTCAGAGCAGTAAAATGTGTGCTCTTCGTTCGTCCGCTCAACTTCCTTTTGTTTCTTAGAGATCTTGAAGCTGAGTGTGGTGGCCCACGCTTGCAATGCCAGCTCTGCGGAGTCAGAGACTGCTGCAGGTCTGAAGCTGTACGAAGTCCTGAAGTGTGCAGACTTCCCGATGTTGCGTTCAGGTTTCCTTCCTCCTGAGATTCATGACGGTATTCTGGAAGTTAACACACACACACACACACACACACACACACACACACACACACACACACACACACACACACGGAGTGGAGCCTCTCTGAAGCCAGTGTCCAAGCTCATCTGGACCCTCATTGTTCTTCCTTTCCAGTCTCTGACTCCATAAAAAGTGAACTCACATCCTATGTCATAGATAAAATAGGCACCAGGATGAATTGGTCCACATATGCACGTCCAATCCACTTCGTACTTTCTCCTGTTAGCACAGAAAAAGCGTCCGTTTCGTGTTTATAGCCTCTAAATCTCCGCCTGCGCTTTGGCATTCTGGCCTCACTCCTGCTCAGCAAACTTTCTTAGGCTTTGCTGTCTCCTGTACCTTGAATCTCTGTAGTGGATGCAAACTATTTTTTGTTTTGTTTTGTTTTGATCCCAAGTGTGGGATGTGAAGCTGTCTCTTGTGAGGGCCTGTGATGTTTGTCCACTGGAAACACTCAGGAGAGGGCTCATGATCTTTGTCAGCAGGGAACTGCCTGTGCGAGAACATGGTATTTGCCAGTTGAAAAACATCCTGGTGTGACTTGGAGAGGAGATAAATAGGAGCCTCTGCCCCGCCCTCCCCCCGCCCCCCAAAACACCCAAAACCCGGAGAGACATGGCTTCCCATATTTAGCATCGCTTGGCTGTGCATCGCTCCGCTTCAAGGAACTCCGGAGAAAACTTCCAAGAGGCTGCTTTTGGTCCCTGCTGCTCCTCCTCCTGCTGCTTGTTCCTGCTGCTGTGTTTGCTGCTCAAATCCTCACAAGGAAGAGTGGAACCGCCTCAAGGAACTGACTCTAAAAAGTTCTAATTCCCCTCTCTCTGCTAAGCTTCTCTCTCTCCTATCCAGGGTAGGTGTGTTGGAAGGGAGGGAGAGGCATTAAAGAACCCAAAAATAAAGTATGGTTTTAAAAGATCAAAGCCTACAAATCTCCTTGACTTCTCTTCTTCTAATGCCCTCTACCGCCTAAAACATACTTCATTCTTTTTTTTTTTTTTTTTTTGTCTTTTGAGTCAGCATCTCATGCACTCTAGGCTGGCCTTGAATTCTGGTTTGCCTGCCCTGCATCCCAAGTGCCAGTTACAGGCATGTACTGTACAGGTGCCTCATCTGGATATAAACTTTATTTTTAGTTTAAATACACAAAATAGCTTCTTTCTTATTTTTTTTTTAAATCAAAAGTATGTTGTTGGATGCTAAGGATGTTAAAAAGGAAAGGAAATACTTTGTCAAACTGCTTTAAATACATTGCGACATTCCTACACTATTTTATTTTCTGGTGCTGAAGATGTAACCTTTAGCCTCATTCATGCCAGGCAAACACTCAGCCACTAAGCTGTATATCCAGCTCTGTTTTAGTAGATTGATGTGTATTAATTGTATATGCTAATGAACATACTGTTATATTTTAACATGGGTACCATGATCAAAACAGGATTATTATTATTATTATTATTATTATTATTATTATTATTATTAGTAGTAGTAGTAGTAGTAGTAGTAGTAGTAGTAGTAGTAGTAGTAGTATTTCCCTGTTTTGGGAGCTTTAGAGTTCCTTTCTGGTAGGTCTTCAAGCTGGGAACCATCAACATCTCAGGATGCATCAGAGCTTATTTCTTCTCCTTAACTGAGTACCTATTTTATACATAGCTCCGTCCCTTTAGCCTTTTTTCTACAGTGTTGCCCCCGGCCTGACTAGGACATCCTTCACTCACACTCTTTCTCCTTCCTTAAGCCTTTTCATCACTCAGACATGTATTTCCTGACGCCTCCTTTGATATCCTCCACATCTGGGTGGAATGTCTAGCAGGTGTGTGCACAGTGCTGGCTTGATCATCCCCTTCCTGACACTTAACAGCGCAAGGAAGGGCGTTCAGATCATGCACAGGGCCTAAGCTTTCTTAATTATTATAACATCTAAATTGCTAGATTCCTCTCCTTATTGTGGTGTGTGTGTGTGTGTGTGTGTGTGTGTGTGTGTGTGTGTGTGTATGTCTGTGTATGTCTGTGCTCAGACTGCTGTTGTTTTATCAGGCCTTTAATATTCTCTGCTCTTTCCTTTCTCCTTCCCTGTTCTTTTTATCGCTCCCTTTCTTTTACTTGTCTTTTCTTTTCATGTGATATCGGGTATTAAACCCAGGGCCTCATTTACTCCTGCTGAACAGGAGGCTCTGCTACTCTTTCTGGGGAGAGGGGGTGGGCAGGTCTTATTAAAGTATCCAGGGTGGCCTTGCACTTGCTTTGTACTCCTGGGGGCACTTGAAATAACAATCATGCTGCCTTAGCCCCCACAGAGGCTGGGATTATGGGACGGTACCACCTAAGTCTGGCCTATGGCTGCATTTCTAATTGTTTTAAATGAGAGGCTGATCCCAATCCATGTCATGACAGCAAAGGAAATCTCAACGCATACTGCCTCTGTTAGATATTCAGTTTCCTCGAATATTAAAATGCCTAATGGCTGCTTATTCTTTTCCTCCTTTGTATAGAGGCACTCAAATGCCAGTTTCATACTCCTTTTATTAAGAGACTTCGTAGGACATTTTAATGTTTGCGAGACCCTTGCAATCCTCCTGCCTCTGCCTCCCCAGGGTTGGGCTCACAGGCATGAACCTCTGTCTCTGGCTTTCCTTTTCTTTTCATGAGGTTTAAAGACTATCAGGTATGTTTTAGCAAACAAAGATTTTCAGTTCTAGATTTTTCTTTATAATATTTAAGCATAGTTAAATTGGGGGCTGGTGATACAGCTCAGAGATTAAGAGCACTGACTGCTCTTCCAGAGGTCCTGAGTTCAATTGTCAGCACCCACATGGTGGCTCACAACCATCTATAATGTGATCTAGTTCCCTCTTCTGCCACATAGGTGAACATGTAGGCAGAGTACTAAATGTATAATAAGCAAATAAATCTTTAAAAATAGAATAGCTTATGTTCATAGTTTAATTAATATTAATACTTAACTTGAATAAATATGTGCTATAGCTTTCAGCCACATTAAAATAGAAAACATTTTCTATCTTGACTTCTTGCTTATTTCTAGCATACAATCAAGCACTTTTTGCATGTTTATCTTTTTTTACAGTAAACCTCCTTAATTATAAAATACAATTTTACAGAAAAACAATTTAATTCATCCATGCTCAGGATTTACTTGCTTTCTTATCTTAGTCATTTGAAAGTACTATAACAAAACACCTTAAACTAAT
Organism: Acomys minous; assembly: GCF_964271855.1. Lineage (NCBI taxonomy): Eukaryota > Metazoa > Chordata > Mammalia > Rodentia > Muridae > Acomys > Acomys minous. Next base: position 108,060,915 of record NC_140483.1, on the reverse strand, counting down.
TTAAAATAGCACGCATGTATTTCTCACACTTCTGGAGCTTGGGAAGTCTAAGATCAAGGTACCAGTAGTTTTGGTGCCTGGTGAGATCCCTCCCTGTATGGACCCCTCATACGATGTGCTCACATGGTGGAAGCAGACAAGCTCTAGCTGGCCTTCATTTATAAGAGAAGCAACTCTATTCACGAGGTCAGAGTTCTTATGTCCTGATTGTCCTCTAAAGGCCCCACTCCTCAACAGCATCCCCTGGGGCAGGTTTCAGTGTTGAATTATGAACTCGGGCACACTAGTTATTTTTGTCATATTCTTATGACAAAATAATTGACAAGAGGCAAGCTTAAGGGAGGAAGAGTTTATTTTTTTTGGCTCACCATTTGAGGGAACACAGTCCTTCCTGGTGGGGGAGTCAGGGTAGCATGAACGTGAGGTAATTGGTTGCCAGGAAACCAGAGGAGAAAAATCCTTGTGCTGGGCTAACTTTCTCCTTTTTTTTTTTTTTTTTTTTTTTTTTTTTTTAAGTCTGGGACCCTATTCCTTGGAACTATGCTTCCTGTGTCATGATAAGTCTTCTTCAATTCACCTAATTTAGACAAATCCCTCACATTTGTGCATGACTGTTTGTCCTCTTGGTGAGTCTTGATCCTGCCAAGCTGACAATCAATGTTGCCTGTGCATATCCATAGCAGTTATCAAAGGGATCAATCTCTGAAATGGAAATGGGATCTCTATTTTACGAATCCCCAAATCTCACTAGAACAATGTTTGCATAGGAGATGTTTCCGTCAAGGCCCTGAGAAAAGGCAGATGACATCGACAGCTGGGATTTTTAAGAAGAAATGCATGGCAGAGGGATGGTTTCTAGTGGTGTAGACAGAGTGCAGGCACTCACAGAGGGCGTGGAAGCACTCTCAGGAACAGGTAACATCTGGGGTCCATCACCACTTGTGAAAGAACAGAAAGCTATACCCATGTACTCATCTTACACATACATAGAGAGTTAGCAAAGCAGCGAAGTAAATTCATCAGGGAGGGGCCAGATTTTTAAAAGGAAAATATACCTCAAACAGATGGCATTTAAAATGTGAGACTATAGAGGGTGGGAGTGGAGCGAACCTGCCTGTGGTCTTATGGACCTGCCCTGTATCTGTTTCTTCTTCTGATCAAACTGGAGGCCATTCGTGCATTTGACATCTCCACTCGGACTGTGGGGTCCCAGATAGCCTTATCCCCACATCTGCACTTGATATAAACTTGGGTGGAGAGCATTACAGGACTCTATGTGGCTATTCCTCCTGTGGTGGCTACACCAGATTTCTGCCCAGTATGTCTCAGGTGTACAGAAGACGAAGAGAGGTAGTTACAATTTCTTTTGAGCCATTTTCTCTGAAATGTCAACATCCCCATACCCATTATGTTCTGTTAGTATAGGTAGTGAGCCAGGCCAGCTAAGAGTTTGGTTTTTTTGAGACAGGGTTTCTCTGTGTAGCCTTGGCTGTCCTGGACTCACTTTGTAGACCAGGCTGGCCTCGAACTCACAGCGATCTGCCTGCCTCTGCCTCCCAGAGTGCTGGGATTATAGGTGTGGCACCAAGTTTATTGCAACAAATTTATGCCTGACAAAAAAAGACTGAAAGGTTTTCATCGGAGAAGAGAGAGTAATGAAGATGTTCCCTAGGGAGACAGAAGAAGGCTGCAGCAGGGGATTGTGGGAGATGTCAAAGTGGCAAGATGACATTTATTTGTAGAAAACCACACAGCTTCCTGGCATGCCCATTTATTTGTTCTCTTTGTCTATGTTTTCTGATGTTACATGTAGAAAAAGCTGAAAATACCTAAGGAATTATAACAAAATCTAAATATAATATATACATTATGTGCAGGTCCTAGTGTCCAGAGTGAGGCTTCTCAGTGTGGGATGTGGCATCTCTCAAACTTCCTTTTCCTTCTTTTAGACTAGCCTCAATTAGCTTTCCTCTTAGCTGGTAGGTGAGGCAGACACACTGTAGGTGAGGCCTAACCCACATTATAGGTCTACAGTTTCATACTATAGGTGAGGCAGGCACACAGTAGGCCTACAGTGTCATACTGTAGGTGAAGCAGGCACACAGTAGGTCTACAGTGTGGCACTGTAGATGAGGCCTAATCCACACTGTAGGAAAGCTGCCAGCATCCTGGAGAGATGACTTAATGGGTAGGAGCACATCTTCCTCCCAAGGACTCAGATTCTATTCTCTCAATGCACATGACTGTTCACATCCATATATATCCCCAGTTCCAAGGGATCCAAGAAGCAAGCATGCCATGCACATATATATGTAGATAAAAAAAAATCTATACACATAAATAAATCTTTTAAATATCTTTAAAAATTGCTGCTGTCTTTTGAAATGACCATTATACAATCTCAGAATTATTCTTTTTTTTCCCTCCAAACTAAAATTCTTTGAGGAGACTTACAAAGGTACCAGGCAAGGTCACTGAGTCAGACTGAATCATTATTTTAGTGGATATTATGGTTTGAATGTAAAATGTCTCCTGGAGGTTCCTGAGTTTGATCTTTAAGAGGTAGGGCCTTGTTGCAGAAATTGGGCTGCTGGGGGCAGACACGATGGGTTCAAGCCCCATCCAAGTTCTCTCTCTGTTGCCAGATGAGCTGCCTATGATGTGGGTAAGTTACTTCATATTCCTGTTGCCATCCCTGCCACCATGGATGCAGCCATAAAACTGTGAGCCAAAACAAGCCCTGCCTTCCTTAAGTTGCCCTTATCAGGCATTCCTTCACAACAGTGAGAAAAATCACAGACACACATGACATAGATTAAACCAGACATGTTGTCATAGTGAACTGAACATGCCCTGGAGTATTTGTCGCCACTCCTTTTACTTCTTAAATATGTGATGTATGATCTTAAATTGAGGACATTCAAAATGTATCATATATATATATATATATATATATATATATATATATATACACATATATGCATTTCTATGTGAAATGTAGCAGCTCCTCAATTAAAGCAAAACAAACAAAAAATTGAACAAAACCAACCCATGTGTTGTTCATCTGGTGAAACCACTATTTTTCACATCCTAACCCCTGTGCTCTCCTTATTTGCTACAGTTAATACACCTTTCTCCATGCACCCCACAAGATGCAAACATTATTGTGTTCCTAGTCATGGGAGAGACCATCAGGAAAATTGACTGATGTACGCTATAGGAAGTTGTGTGGCTGGCTTTTGCCACTTGGAAGAAATAGCTGATTCAAACACTTAAAAGCAGGGAAGATTTATTTAGGGTTTTTGTACCAGGCTTTTGGGCATCATCACTTAGGCTCAAGTCTCTGGGCCTGTGGTGAGGATACGTATATCATGGTGCTAGCACCTGCTCTTCTCTTCTCTGCTAAAAAGCAGAGTAAAGGGCAGAGATAAGATGTGCTCTTCAAAAGCATTCCCCCATGAGCTACTTCCTTCATTTAGGTTTCACATCTTAAAGTTCCTTCCACCTCTTAATACTGTTGTGAATCATCAATGGGTGATTCATCAAGTAAGAGTTCCGATGGCCTATTCACCACCCCCACCCCCAAAGCATGCCTGCTGGCCTCCAAGCCTTCTCCAACATGCTATTTTTTGAGGGGGTCTTCATATCCAAACTGCCACAGAAACACACCTGCTGCACACAGAAGTTATACAATTCCTGTTATTAAAGTGAATTTTCAAAAATAACCACCATCATAAAAGAAAGGCTACCATTAAGAAAAAAAAAAAAGCCAAAAGCATTCTATAGAAAAAAAAAGCAAAAACAAAAAACAACAAGCAACGACAAATCAGATAAAGATTTGAGAATTTCTTGTTCCCAACGTACAAGAGCAGCATCTATGGGAAGGAACAATGGGACTGTGTTATTCAGTTTCTGTTACTACCCCTAAGATCAGAGATAAATGAACGCAGAAGAAGAAGAACTTGTTTGGCTTCTTGCTTTGGCGGCTTCAGTTTGTCATCATCAGCTCTTTCAGGCTTGTGGTCGGCAGCACACAGTTTTGAGGCAGGCACACTTGAGAACAAAACTGCTGACCCTATGGGGGAAACATTCCAGATCCAATCTACTATCATACCCATCATCATAAAACACAGGAAAAATTATGGAAATATTAAAATATAAATTAAGTCTCTTGTAATATAAAAAATGTTGATTGAAGCAAATATAACAACCAGGAGAACAAAATGATTGAACACGTGAGAGATAAAAGAATATACCTGCATCTATAGATAGAGAGAGAGAGAGAGGGAGGGGCAGAGAGAGGGAGGGAGAAAGGGAGGGGAAGAAGAGAGAGAGAGAGAGAGAGAGAGAGAGAGAGAGAGAGAGAGAGAGATGTTTACAAGAAATAACAGGAAAAGTTACTCAGATCAGATATGACAAATCATCTCTTTGAACAAAAGGTCTCTCAAGATCCTAACAAATAAGTATACATCTTATATATGTAAACACAGTCTTGAAATATGGTTTGTCAGAACTACAAAAAGACAACATTCCTAAACACTCCTAAACACTTTCCAATAGAAAAAGCAGCCCTTACACGTGATACAAGATTAAGGTGGCAATGACTCTGACCACCAACACTAAATGGACAACAGATTTAAAAAATCTAATGTGCAATAAATTAGCTTAATATCCTCAAAGCAAAAATATCAACAGAACATGACAATAAAATAACTATTTATTTTATGGGGATGTTATCCAGGGTCCAGGTATACTAGATAAGCAATCAACATTGAGTTACATAACCAGCCACAAATTACATTTGAGAGGTATCAAAAGACAGAAAATTTATGTCTAAAGAACCTTTCTAAGGATGCTATTTCAGAAAGAATGAAACAACCTGGGCATTAATATCATATTTTCAGTTGAAAATTTTCAGTTGTGCCCAATCCAAAAATGTTGGGGACCTAAACCTCAATGCCTGTGATCACAGAAAGTCTAAGATCATCAAGCCAGGTTCAGATCACTGAGAGGGGTTCAAGTTCAAAACGCCAGTGCCCTTATAAAGAAGAAAAAATTGAACCACATTGAGGGTGATGTGAAGACGTAGAGGGGGTACAATGTGTAGAGCAAACACTGAAGTTATGAGAAGCCAGGAGAGTTGTGGATAGAACCTTTCTTACACTCTTCAGAAGGAGCTAACTGTGATGACCTCTGATCTTGTCATCTCTAGCACTGTGTCACACTGGTGCTTGGCTATGGCAGCCCTAGATGATGAACATTAAGAGAAAACTTTTTCTGATACAAGAGATGATTGAGCTCATCCACCCAGAGGCCTTAGGAAAACAGTATTAGGATGATCATATTGATTAGATCCTGAAGCCATTGGTCCTTGATTAGGAATGGAATCAGAGGGCTTCAAGATGACTGGAAAGCTTAATAGAAACAATACATACAGAATCTAGCCTAGGGGCTAGATAATGTTCTGAACTCATAAAGAAATGCTGTGCTTCTTCTTTCCATTTAGCATCCACCAGAAATAAGAAGCAAAGCAAAGCAAAACAAAAGAAAACAAAACAACCAAACATGATGTTAATAAATTAATGATTTAAATAATGAAGGAAATCAAAAGATGATTTGTGCCATTTAGCAGTTAATGCACTGTGAAACAGGTTCCAGTTACCCAAGAAATGGCTCTTTGAGGGTCATGAAGGCTATGACTTTGGGCCCACAGAGAATGAGATATGATCTTATGCCCTGTTAAGATAATTCTGTAACACATACCTTGCTTAGTAGTGTTATGAGTTCAGGAAGAAACATGGTGACATACTTGTGGTTACAGAAAATATGGTAGCACCAAACTTTAAATATAAAACATGTAAGATCCAAGCTCAGATGTCAGAGTTGTAAGAGGTGAGAGCAGAAAGGATGGAATTTTGATGTTCTCATCCAGTCCGGCACAGTAGTCTAGAAACATTGCCTAACTCCACAAGACGAGAAATGGGAGCCTGAGCTATGCATCCAATTCAAAGTTATCAGTGTAAGAATTAACATTTTAATGGTAGGAAACGGTTCAACTCTGTGCACTTATGAGAAGGTTTCATCTGGGATTTACCTAATGGCCAGGAACTAGTTGCGTTCCCAGCGGGAGTAGAAGCAAGGCAGCTACACCTGCTGTCTCTGTGCCTATAAAGCTCTTCCTGGAGGTCCTCGTTAAGTCAACAGAGCGAGAAGGCAAAACAAAGGATATATGTTAGAGAAGGATAAAAATGACATAATTATCCACATCTGAAATCCAAAATAATAAATAACACAAGCTCTTACCCATGAAACTAATAAGCGAGTACGCGAAGCTTGCAGAAAAGTAAACTCTCTTCTTCTATATTTCCAGTAAGTGATTAGGAGGATTAAAATACATGTGGATTAACTGAGAAAGAAAAGAAAGATTTCTTTAGTATCAATCCAAAAAGATGTACAAATTCAGTACTTGGCAACACATGTAAAACTGTAATGAAAGAATCATAGAGGAGGTGAGCTGGTAAGCAGTCCATGTAGATGGAGAGGAAGATACAGCAGCATGGGGGGAGTTGTTATTCCCAGCTTTACTTATAACAAAACAATGAGGAAGAACCAAGTGAGAGTATTGATACTTCAGCACTTCCTATAAGGCTTATGATGAAGACACGCAGAGATCAAGCAGTGTGACGTCCACAGAAGACTAAATAGGTCCATTTGAACAGAATAGGGATCTAGAAGCAAGCCCAGTGATATGTAGGCAAGAGGTGAATGCAGCGCAAATGTTACGTATTTACACTGAAGGAAAGACAGACATAGCACTCACATCTGAAGACAGTGCTTACTATATGGTCTACTTGTGACACTGTGCAGAAAGCAAAACCAAGGAGATCATAATATGATCAGAGTTTTCAAGGAGTGTGGAGCAAAGGATGTGGGAAGCCTGGGTAGGTAGAACACAGGTGTAACTATAAAGCGTTACACCAGGAGATACGTGTCATCATACAGCTGTCAAAGCCTACAGGGTGGAACTGGATGTGAAGCACGGATGTTAGTGAACAACATATATCAATATTGATCATTGTGCTCTGAACATAATGCATTTCCCCAGACTCACTCATTAGTTTTGCATCCAAAACCTCAAGCTGAGAGTGACAAGAAGACAGAAGCTTAATTCAACTATGCTACATAGACGTCACACTGCTTGATCTCTGCGTGTCTTCATCATAAGCCTTATAGGAAGTGCTGAAGTCAGCAGAATCAATACTCTCACTTTGTTCTTCCTCATTGTTTTGTTATAAGTAAAGCTGGGAATAACTGTGCTGTGGGAAATAATTAGATTAGTTTAGGTCATTAGGTGAAATCGTGGTGGCTTTAGAAGGAGGGAGGGAGGGAGGGAGGGAGGGAGAGAGAGAGAGAGAGAGAGACAGAGAGAGAGAGAGAGACAGAGAGACAGAGAGACAGAGAGAGACAGAGACAGAGAGAGACAGAGAGACAGAGAGAATATGGAGATAAATCTGTGTTGGCCTACTTTTAAAACACTATTTTTATTTTGGGTTCCTTAAATCTCTTTCTCCCTTCTCCACCCTAACCCCTTTCAACACCCGGTAGGGAAGAAAGAAGGTTTGTGGGGCTGGGGAGGCATAGTTTCCTAATATTTAGGATTGTTGGGTTCGTTGGAGCATACCTTGAACTTCTCTTCAAACTGCGTCAACAGCAACCAGGAGCAGCAGAGGGGGGGCACCAGCAGAGTTCCTAGTCTCTCTTTTGGTCTGGCTTCTATCACTACTGGCAAAGACCACGCCCCCACATGGGACAGTTCATAGCTGACAAACATCATGTGCCCACTCAGGAGGCAGTTACCAGCTGTGGACAAACTGGAGTGGCCCCATATCCCACACCTGGGATTCAAACAAAAACATGTCTACATATGACCCAAAACTTCCACGACACATAAGTGTCCCCAACACAATGTGATGCAGTAGTCAATGCTCACTTAAAAGAGCCTGTATCATGGATTTGAATTTCCAGCCTTCAAACCTGGGGGAGGGGTCAATCATTGAAAAATAGTTGCCTTTCTTCAGGTATTTTGTTATAGTAACATAAAACTGACAAATAAAAAGTCAAAAGGATATCATGTTAATGCGAAGTATTACTGAAGGGTCCTAGATAAAAGTATAGGAGAAGATATATGGAAATTCTATTTTTCATCTGATTGCTCTGTAATTAGTTAAAAAAAAATAAAATCCAAGTCTCTTTTTATAATCAGCATAATAAACTGTATAATGTGTTTTTATTTTATAATGATATTATTCCTGAAGTATTCTGAAAGATTCTTTTCTGTGTCTAAGGGATACCTGGCTTATAAAATTTTCTTTGTGCTTTAGTAAGTGTAATTTCTTCCCTAATTATCATCAGGTACTCCTTGTGTTTTATTGTTGGCTTGAGAATAGAATAGATGGGTTTGATTAAGTCATTAGCAAGAGGAATAATACTTCTTTGATAAATCAATCGCATAAGTACAATTTTCATTTCTTCTTTTCCCTAAAGCAGACTCACAATCTGCAACGAAGACACTTCTCATAAGAGACATTTTTGTTTCTCTAAGGAGCATTTACATCTGCTTCTCTTATTGAAGAATGGATAAAGGAGAAGCAGAAAGCATAGTCAGACTCAGCCTGATGTAGAGGTGTAGTGACGAAGCCCTGGGAAACCAGCAGTCCCAGTGAATGCCCTTCTCTATCCTTTTTATCACCCAGTCAGCATGCAAATGTTTGTTGAATTACAGTTGCAGGCCAGGTTCCTGGGAGACCATTGGTCACCTTGACAAAGATTCTTGTTCATCTTGCCAGTGGATCTGCAACCATAGTAGAGTTGTGGGATTCCATGATAAAGAAAGCTGAGTGTTTTAGTCTGGACTTCTGGTCTGCCTGGGATACACACTGTAAAGTAGGAGTGTAGCCAGTGATGGTGGGTCGTAATTGGCATTTCTCTTCACCCTGAAAATAATGAAGTGCCACGGACCGTGTCAGTCGGCCATAGATCCTTGGGAATGGGAGTTCTCGAAGCATCGGTGGACAAAGATAGGTTAAATGACACTCAGATCAAACTCCCCTATGTTTAACTCTGTCTGTCACTTCGTCTATCTTTGTCCACCGACGCTTTGAGAACTCCCATTCCCAAGGACCTATACCCGGCTGAGAAGGTCCATGGTAGTGAAGGAAGGTTATTCTATTCCATTCTATGGAAGAAAAAAGAATCTTTTTATTTGTGTCATCTGGTGGCCATAGAACCAGTTCTATACCTGCTCAGGTTAGCTTGGCACAGAAACAATTTAAGTTTTTGATCCTGGCTTTCCTGGATCAAATCTCATCTGGGAAAACCACTCAGCACTCATGTGTGCAAAAGATGGGAACACAGGGACCAATTAATTCCTAGTGGGGACACCCTTGTCGAGGACATAGTAGATAGGGAAGAATAGTAAGAGAAAGGCCTCGCGCTAAATGCTAGAGAACATCACCTTTTAGAAATGGGCCGTAAAGAACTTGGCATGTGTCTTCATGAGGGTTTCTATTGCTGTGAAGAGACACCATAAGGAAGGCAACTCTTATCAAGGCTGACATTTCACTGGGGCTCGCTCACAGTTTCAGAAGTTCAGTCTATTATCACCATGGCAGGAAGCACAGCATCCTGCAGGCAGACATGATGCTGCAGAAGCTAAGAGTTCTACATCTTGATCCTAAGGCAGCCAGGAGACTGGATTTCCACACTGGGTGGAACTTGGGCATGGGAGACCTCAAAACCTGCCCCTACAGTGACACACTTCCTCAAACAAGGCCATACCTACCCCAACAAGTCCACACCTCCTAATAGTGCCACTCCCCCTGGGCCAAGCACTCAAGCACAGGAATCTATGTGGGTCAAACCTATTCAAGCTGCCACACTGCACTCCCTGGCATCCAGAGGCTTGTAGCCATAACCTAATGCAAAATGCATTTAGTCCAACTTCAAAAAAAAAAAAGTCCTCACTGTCTATCCCAGTCTCAACAATGTTTAAAAGTCCAAAGTTCAAAGTCTCTTCTGAGATTCATGCAATCTCTTAACTGTAATCCCCTATAGTATCAAAATGAAAGAGCAGATCACATACTTCCAACATATTGTGGCACAGGATATACATTACTGTTCCAAAGTGGGAAAGGGAGGATAGTGAGGAAATATTGGACCAAAGCAAGACCGAAAAATAGCTGGGCAAACTCCAAACTCTGCATCTCCCTGTCTGATGTGAAGTGCTCTTCAGCTCTCCGACTCTGTTCAGATTTGTTGACTGCAGCGCACTTCTTTCTCTTGGGCTGGTTCCGTTCTCTGTTAGCAGCTCTCCTTTGCAGGTACCCCACAGCTCTGCCATCTCTAAACTCTTGGGGTTGCCAAGGCAATCCAGGCTCCACCTTCACAGCTTCTGCTGCTGCCTGTTCTTGGTGGTCACCCCATGGCACTAGCATCTCCAAAAAGATGGGTTCTTCTGCTGCAACTGGGATGTACTTTTACCAATAGGCTGTTGGGATGCCAAGCCTTTTTAGCATGACCCCTTCAGTTCTGGCCTTCAACTGACACTGAGGTTGTACCTTTCCCAATGGCCTCTCCTGGCTAGTGCCAAGCCTCAGCTGCTCTCCGTGACCCCTGTATGCCTTCAAAGTCAGTACCACTTGGATATATATCTCTTACAATTTACCAAGTCCTGCTGCCAGCACAAGGTACAGCACTGGCCGCCTCACATAATGACCTTTCTGGGCCTCACGTGACACAAGCATGGTCTCAGTGGCTTTCCTCAGTCACAGAAGGAAATTCCACCTTTGATTCTAAAGCCAGAACCATACGGCCTAAGCTACCAAGTTCTGCAGCTTGCTGGGCTTGGAACACAGCCCCTTGTTCAATGGCATCTTCACCAGCTTTCTGTTTTCCATGGTTTCCTTCACTGCCTATGCCTGGCTGTCCTGGAACTTGTTCTGTTAATTAGGCTGGCCTTGAACTCAGAGACCTGCATGCCTCTGTCTCTTTAGTACTAGGGTTACAGGTGTTTACCACCACACCTGGACTGATGCTTTCCTTTCATTCTTTTCATCACAGATCTTTATAAGCATGTCCATTATGTGTCAAGATCTGGATTAAAGGTGTATGTTGAACCAGATCCAAAGCTTGTGTCATGCCACCAAAAGCCGGAGTATTTCAGCATCAACATCCAGATCAAAGGCATTTTGTTATCTTGCTTCAAGATCCAGATCGCAGGTGTACCCTCCATTTCTGGACTCTCGCTCATTTCAGATATAGTCAAATTGACAACTGAGCATAGCCAAATAGCATGGAAGGGCTGGCGAACCAACGGGAAGCTGAGGCAGCAACATGGCCACAGAAAGCAGAGTCTCTTGATGTTCTTTTGCTGGGAGGAGATGCCATGACTATGGCAACCCTTACAGAGGAAAACATTTCATTGGGGCTGGCTTACAGTTTCAGAGATTTAGTCCACTATCAGCATGGCAGCAATCATGGCAGCTTGTAGGAAGACAAGGCGCTGGTGAAGGAGCTGAGAATTCCACATCTGCATCCACCAGCAGCAGGAAGAGAGCCACTGGGCCTGGCTTGGGCTTTTGAAACCTGAAAATCCATCCGGAGTGACAAACTTCCTTCAACAAAGCCCCACAAACCCCAAAGAGGCTACACCTTTTAATCCCTCTCAAGTAGTTCCACTCCCTGATGACTAAGCATTCAAGCATATGAGCTTATGGGGTCGTTCCTATTCAAACCATGCACACAAAGGAGCAAGAGAGGCTTGCTTGCATGAAAGAGAGTCAACACTGTGAAAAGCCCTGGAAAGGTCCATGGTGCAAGGAATAAATAAGCCCTCAAAGTAATTAGAAAGGGAAACCCTAGTTGACAGCTAAGGATCAGTCATGGCAGTAGTGACCCATATTAGAGTGGCTGAAGAAAGACTGGAAGGTCAAAAGAATGATGAGGATGAGCTATTGCCACAAATTCAGTGATTCATTAAGCCTGCATTTATCCTCATACTGTTCTGAAGGCTAGAGGAACAATGTAAATCATACTGGGTTAAAAATCAAGGAGTTAACAAGGCTATGTTACTTTGGGTTGGGTAAGATCCTTGCTTCTCCCAGATCCTGGGGGCTGCCCATGATCCTTGGCTTGTGGCTCCATTCATCTACCTGCAAAGCTAGCACTGTTGCATCTTGTGTCATTCCCCCATAGCTTCATTTCCTGCGGTTATAACACCTGGGAAGGTTTTCTGCTTTTAACAGTTCATGCCAATCGGGAATAGTGTGACACATCTATAATCAGTGCCACCATGATGGGAGATTGAGGATGACGAGTGTGAGGCCTTCTGGGGCTACATAGCGAGTTTTAAGCTAGCCTGGGCTACATAGCAAGATTATGGCAAAACAACCGTATCAAACCAGCCAACCAAACAACCAAACAACCATCCAACCAACCGGAATTTATGTGCTTAGGTTAGATTGCTTCCCACCTGGTTTATCATCCAAGCGAAGCTGTCATTGCCGTTGCTTCACATTGATCACAGGTGTGTGCAATGACTTTCTCTCTTGAAAGTAACAGTCTCAGTTATGGACATGTGGATGAGTTTATGTTGGGCAGTGTTAGTTTCTCAACTGAAGACAAGGTGAAGCACTCCAGACATTTTTTCCAGAGAGGAGAGAGAGATGCAAGAGTTTGAAGATATGTAAGGACACAGAGACCTGTTTTGAGGCAGTGTTCAAGAGTCTCCGCAGGGGGATGGACACTGCAAGGATGATATTTTTTTAATGAGATTATTAACAGACTCGCTGTTTGTTTATTTTACTGGGATGTTAATAGGTTAAGTTTCCATTATGTGAACATGATTTCTCATGACATGTTAGGTAGGGTTATGAGGGTAGCTTGTTCTTAATCAAATTCACTTAGAGAGAACTCAAGAGTCTTGCTCAAGTATCACTGTTCAAACATTTGATTTGTTCTCTATGTCCCACAATATTATATCAGAAATTAAAATGTGACTCATGAGCACAATAGCTTGTCACATAAGCTACTCACCTTCTCAGAGTAAGGTGAGCTGATGGCATGCGCCAGAGCATGCATGCTGCACTTGATCTGACTAAATTGGAAACAAATTGACATGCAAGCAACTGTGGGATTAAACAGGAACCAGAACCTAAATTTATAAAGAATCTTAGACATCACCTCTTGCTCAAGCTCCATAGGCGAGCACTGATGCACCTCCATTATACTGACCTCATTTTGTCTTTTAAGAGGGCATAGCATCATCTGTAAGAGACCACAGCCTTTAAGGAGATACCAAAGACCAATGATTGTCATGCAGTAAAGCAATCGTGTCTTTTGTTTTTAAGTTGTGAATCCTTTTGATGAACTGGAATCAGATTTGATCCATGACTTTCCTTGAGCTGATAGCCACACTGAAATGTGGAAGAGACAAATATGACTGGTCTCTGATGTGCATCTAGAGAACTGTCTTCTGGAGAAGAGGCAGCCTTGCATTTTTCAGCCTTTCCGGCCAGGGTAGTCTTTCTCTGGGCCTGACCAAGAGGAAGCCCACTGTGCTGTGCCCTTGGGCTCTTGGAACTTATAATAGATTCTAACTGCACCAAGTTCATGCATATGAAATAAATTTAATGGCTGAACTAGCCCAGAGCTCAGCCATCTCTATCTTCTTTCCCCCATCTCTCTCTCTCTCTCTCTCTCTCTCTCTCTCTCTCTCTCTCTCTCTCTCTTTTTAATTGAAGGCTTTAACCTCATTAGTATTTCAAGGAAGAGAAAAAAACTGGATCTTGTCCATCATCTTGCTTGTTGCTTTCCTTTTCCTGGCAGGCACAGGCTGAAGTTTCAATAAAGGAAGTGGGAAGGGACACAGCACATTCAGAGGCTGTGAAAGACCTTATTTACCATCAAAGTGAAAGTTTCCAGATACTCTAGCCCTGTTTTCTTATGCTCTTTAGTCTTTGATGAGGAATTAAGGACTCCAGCCAGGGCTACAGAGGTCCCTGTGAGAGTCCTCTCTGAAGAGAGCCTGGCAGAATGCACTACAAGGTGTCCTGGAGTTGTTCATTAATTACAAATGATACTGAGGCACAGACAGAGGAGAAAGGAGGGCAGTAACCACAGACAGCATAGTAATTTCTCTACAGGCATTCCTGAGAGAAGTAAGAATTTCACACAACTAAAATGAGTGCCATTCTATTGGTTTCTGTTCACTTTTTTCTCCCCAAAGCAATTACTGAATCTTGTCTTTTAATGGGAATATTTAAGTGCCTGACCCTCTTCCTGCATCAATTGTAAAAATTTAGAAGGCCAGTATCAAATGTTAGTGAATCTAAGAGTCTGAGGACATCATTGAAAGAATACAGGGTGTAACTGTCTGAAATAATTAAAGAAAAAAATTGCAGGGTAGGCTCTGATATGTTTATCAGTGGTCTGTGACTCACATGCAGACATGTTTTCCTGGAATCTATAGTCTTTATGGTCCTCAGACCCCACATAGCTTTTACAGGGGTCTCCTAAGCATGCTTGTAGAACAGGGGTAAAGGTTTCAAATGGCTAATACCTCAGTGGCGATTCAGATTCAAGTATTTGGCTCTCAGTGTGAGATGATGACTCTAGTGTTCTATACATGAACGAAGTGTCTCAATAAAAAGAAATAGCAATGCGATTTTTCTAATTGGGAGCAACTGGCAAGAGAAAGCATCCTATTTCATTCAGAGGACTGGATGGAAATCTGTCTTGTTTACTTAATTTTTTTTCCCCTTGGGAGCAAGCAATGCGCTCATTCCTCGCTACCTGCAGAGCACGGAGAGGTTGGGTTCCCTTTGAACTTCTGAGCAGCTACTGGATGCATTCCCTGTGCCTTCCGGTTTCTTGTTTACCAAGTGCTGTGAGGTCCGTCTTTAATGTGCCTCGTCCTTTGTTCTTTTGCCACAGTGTGAAGCTGTCCACACTATTTGCCCTTTGCTTCAGCTGCCTCTAAATAGCCAGATACAAAAGAAACAGGAAAGCCACCTTCTTTCTTCGTCAATGCCACTCATGTTGTTCAAATATTGAATCTTTAATGCAACAAGAAGGTACGATTCCTCGTTGTTTCATGAAAACCACAATCGTATCTTGAAAGACTTATGGGAAACTGGAAAGTATTTTAGTATAAACACTGAGGAAAACATCTTTAGTTTATCTCAGGCTGCCAACTCTTGGAACAGTTTGGCTGCCTCTTCCTTGCATCACAAGTGTCCATTCCATTTATTTAAATGTCATTGGCTGTACACTGTGTAAACATGTTTTCAGGTAGAAAAAAAAAACGGCTCTGAAAGTATGTGTGGATAATATCTCGATAGAGTGCAAAGAGATCACTTGCTTTGTTAGATTTATAGGTTCTGTGTTCCCAAGCAAGACCTCAATAAATTTAAACATTAAAATCAAATGCTTTGGTCTTTCCATCTTCAAAACAGAAGATTATAACTTGCCATCTATTATCCACCCTCTGTGTGTCATCTGTCAATCATCCATCACCTACCTGTCGTTTAGGTATCGTTTGTCAATCATCTTCTACATATCATGACCATTTATCTTTCTACCGTGTGTCTTCCGATGACCTTTGGACATTTTTATCTCTTTTAAAAATCACAATTCTTGGAAAGAGCTGACAACGAATATCTTTGCGTTTATACTGATATTCAAATACTACACTGAGACTGAAAAACGGTTATAGACACAAAATGGTGTTAAAATGTACTTAGCCAGGGTGCTGGGAGGCGATGCACAGATAAGGGCTGTCACCTTCCCTCTAGTGCCCTTATTTATCACTTTAATTGACATTTCAAGCTTTGACAGAAGGTTGTCTGCCCTGTAAAATAGTAGTGCTTTTTTTTTTCTTTTTTCTCTTTTTCTTTTTCTTTTTTTTTAAATCAAACCTGTTTTGCACTAGACTAAAACCCAAAATCAATGTGTTCCTTGTCAAAGGCGGGAGGGTCAATGCTGTGGTTGTTTTTGTTCCCAAGCAGTTATGTAACCGTGGGGACTTGTTTCTTTGCTTTCAGACTTGGTGCAAAACACATTAAAGCTAAACAATGGGCGGGATTCCCAGGAACAGTCCTCTAAGCCATCTCACAAGTGTCCTTCTAGGTTTGGGAACCTCGGATGAGTTGCATTGTGTGTGTGTTTGTGTGTGTGTGTGTGTGTGTGTGTGTGTGTGTGTGTGTGTGTGTGTGTGTGTGTTTATTTAGCTGGCACGATACACTTCCCCAGGGTTGTGTTTCCTTTTTCCTGAGATTTGGCTAAGGGTAAAGGGTCGGAGTCACATGGATTGAAAGCATTTGATTGATGTCCAAGCCACCGCTGTGGCTGGCGGAGCCGCCTCCCCTCGGGCTGGGGCCGCGTGAGGCCAGAGCGGCGGGCGAGCCCGGCTCCCGCTCTCTCGGGAGTCTCCTACTCAGAGTCCCGCGCCTCCCTCGCGCGCGCCACAGCCAGAGCACCCTCCTCTGCCCACGCCCCGGCCTTGGGCCAGCATGTGAAGCTGCGCGTTCCGGCTCGGACTCCACAGAGGCTTGCAACTTTGTAGGCGGCAGTGGCGGCAGCAGGCGCGGGGCAGCGCACTTGCCCCAAGCCCCGCGTCCCGCCGGCCACCATGAGTGATGAGGGCGCTAGGGACGCGGACAAGCAGCTTCGCCTGCGCGTGTGCGTGCTCAGTGAGCTGCAGAAGACCGAGCGCGACTACGTGGGCACGCTGGAGTTCCTGGTGTCGGTGAGTGACCCGCTCCTCGCCGGCCCGCCGAGCACCAAGTCCGCAGCATTGTCTGCGCCAGCACCCGGCATCCGTGCTGGTGGTGCGGGGACCCTGGGGATGGGCTCCTTGCTGAACTCGCACCGAGTGGTCAGGGCCTTGAAAAACTCGCGTGGGAGAAGTTAACCTGCGGCCATTCTGCCTGTCCCATCTGCGCTCAATTTTCTTTATCCATCTCCCAGGGCTAATTTCATTGTGTCATTTTCTTTATCCCCCCCTTAACTCCACTCATATTTTGTTTAAAAGCTTTGGTTTCATGCTTAAATTTCCTACCTTCAGGTACACGCAGTGTTTAACAAGTCCTTGAATGTGGTGCAGCCGGATTCGGTTATTATATCAATAGCAGTGAAGTGCCTTTAGGTATAATCATTGAAACGTTGGATTCTGAAGGTGGGGGCGGAGGACTGAGCGCAGTGGGGTCACCCTCTCTGGCAGCTGTTGCATATTAAAGCCACATGTGTGCGCCCTCCCTCCCAGCCCTACAATCTCCTTTCTCCCGGTTTAAATCTGCCCTCCACTTGGTTCCTTGGTCCCCTGTGCACACCCTTTGAAAGCGATGTCATAAAACTCGCCTCGCGTCTGACAACTTCAGGATTTCGTAGCCTGGGCAGGAGCTGTTTCCTGGTCCCAGCTTGGCTCACTGGAATTGTGCTCCAGAAGCATTTCATTCAGTTTTAGACAGGAGAGGAGAGAAGTGTGGGAAAATGAACTCCCAACACTTCACCTAAAGGTGGAAATTTCCTTGCTGCAAACAATACAAGGAATTTACAGTCGGTTCCTGTCCACCCTGATACATGTGACAGCATCCTTTGAGGAAGGAGTTGACCTCCAACATCCCTTTCGGATCCTCTAGTTTCTCCTCTTCAGCGCTATGTCCCATCCACCTCACCCCTGCCACCCCAGTGCCTAGGTTCGAAGGGAAATATTTCAAATACCAAACTTCCTCCCGAGTTTCGTTCTATCTGTAAAGTTTGTGCTAGCCACCACTCTGTAGAAATTCACTTGGCTAAGTTAGGAAGGAAAGACCAATGTCTCAGGACATGCAAAACACACAGGTTGGCTTCTCAAATTCAGTTTACCCAAGCCCCTAGGGTATCTCTGAGAAGATACACATATTGGGAGACTATCCTGATATCTCGTGCTAGATAGGATTATTTTACGGCAATGTAGAAGTTACTGACAAGAACATGTCAAGGAGATATAACTTGTAATGGCTTCAAATTTGACTTCAATGAAACTTTGTTGGGAAATAAGTCTTTGGATTTGAAGAGTCTGAGTCATTCTTAGAAACAGCCTTTCTGAAAATAGATGAAAAGGAGACTGCCAATGCTAAGTTGCAGAAATAGGCAAGTTTCCGGCGCTGTCTCAAAAACCAACTTGTTGATCTTTTTTTAAAATGTGAATTTTCACCAGACATAGTGGCACACACCCTCAATCCCAGCACTTGGGAGGCAGAGGCAGGCAGGCCAGAGGCAGCCTGATTTACAGAGCGAATTCCAGGACAGCCAGAGTTACGAGAAACCCTGTTTCAAAAATAAAGTAAAATAAAGTCAGTTTCCTCTCTTATCTGAACACTGATTGTTAGAATTAAAAATCTCCTTATTGTTGCAATAATGAAGCAAGAGATAGTAGAAGTATAAAGCCAATTGCATTTTCTTTTTAGGAATAGTATTTTGCTCATTATTGAGAAATCATGCCTTCCTCCTCCTCCTTGTCCTCCTCCTCCTCTTTTTCTTCCTCTTCTTTTTCCTGACAAACAATAGCTTGTGTAGCCCAGAGCTGGCCTGAAATGAACCGCATAGCACAGACTAGACTCAAGTCTTGTGCCTGCCTCTCCCCTCAGCCTCTCCTGTGCTGATGTTAGAGGTAGGAACCTCCATGCTTGGATCCCTGGATGTGCTTTAAAAAATTAACTCTGCTTCTTTTTGTCATAACTGCTCAATACCTTAAATTTACTCATACTACATTCTTCAATTTTCTTTTCAGGAAGTTATTTGCAGCAGCATTCTGTCCCCTTTGAGTTTTGCATGGTCATCTGTAGTTGATATGCTCAATTTAGTTTTCATATTACACTATTTTCATTTGTGCCAAAAGCTTAAAAATATTCATATTGCTTGGCCTGAAAATTCCTCTTCTAGGAACCTATTCTAAAGGAAGGATAAGAAATGGAGAAAACCAATAGATAGTATTTTTTATTTAAGAAGTTAGCCACAGTGTTGAAAAAAATTGACTGGTAAGTTCATTGCCAAAACAAAACAAAACCAAACCAAAACAGAACAAAACAAACAAACAAAAAAACCCAAACTGACAGTTCCTTCTTAAGACTTACTTACAGATGTTTTGGGCTGCCCATGATTTTATATTTGGGCCTTTGCTTTAAGCCACTGACATAGTTGAAGGGTGACTCATATCTTTATTAGGAAAAGGAAGAAGAGGTAGACAGCGCATGTTGCTGTACCAAAAATGTGTGTTTACCCGTGCCCACAAATTGGCAAACCAAATGGTATTTCCCTTAAAGAAAAGTCACAGGACCAGATCTTGCACTTTCTAGTCCTGTCTTCCCTTTGGCCTTTTGAAGGGATAGTGCTTTTCCACACCCTTCCCAAGGCCCCCCCCAACAGTTCTTATCCCCACCCACCCCCCAACCCCCGCCTCTGTAACAGAGTATCAGTTTGTAACACATCCTTTGCTTTAAGGTGGCTGTTACTTAGAGTGACAGGCCCTTTCCAGAGCATGCTATGCCTTTGCAGTCCTTTGTTGTTTTTTTGAGAGCAGGTGTGCTGTGTAACTCAGGCTGGACTTGAACTAAACATCCCAAGGAGTCTACTCCCCCAACCCTCTGACCCTTGCTGGGGTCACCTGGCTTACCTTTATACTTGGGAAGGGCTTTTCCTCTATATCTGGTAGAGTCAAGCTGGGAGTCAAGGCTCCATTATCTTTCCCCTTGGGTATTTCCTGGTTTATACCCATTCTACTTATGGAAAAAGCAGTTGGTGGCTTAGTTTGTTTCTTTGTGTTTTGTTCTAGTAGACTGATCCCAGAAGACCAGACTATCTCTTGCTTGCCCCCCCAAGCCTCTCGCCTGCCCATGTTGTTCAGTGCTCCTAATGTTATATGTGATAAATCAGTGTTTACTGAATGAATGAATGACTCAGTGAACTCTATCTCTCCATCCTGTTTTTAAAATGACAATTCTTCAGTCATCCTTAAATTTGAATTTACTTTGTATTGCACTATCGTTTCCTATGCCGTGATCTGAATTTTCATTTTGATCATGGGTGAGTTACATTATTTAGATGAACGCTGCATAGATAAGATGGTACTGAGTGACTTACTTTGCTTGCATTTTTCTTGTTACTTATGCTTGGGAAAGGAAATTGTGTTCTTCATTAGAAACACTAGAAAACATTTCTAGATAAATGGTTTCATAGAACCGGTACTTAATATCTAAGTCTGGACAATAGTTGGTTGTGTCTTGCTTACTCTTTTTAGTCCATGACACAGTATAGGATCATAGACCATGTGAGTGGACTTTGAAGGGAGACACTGGACCCTTGGGGTATTTATGTGTATATATGTATATATCCTTGCAGCTCAGGGCTCTGTTCTCAGGAAAGCCCCTGTTTGGTTTAATAGTCATCCTCTGCCATCTTGAAATTCTTACTAATTTTTATCTTTTAACTTAGGTTTTGCAAATGGTGTCAGATGGGGCAAATGAGCAAGACCCTAGCAGGTACATGAAAGAAAACCAGTCTTGCATCTCTGAACCTTTGCTAGAATTTTTCTCCCTGCGTTTTGAACAAGGGGTCTCATTGTTTTCTTTTCCACTGGTCCTAGAGAACTGTTTCTCAGTGGGCTCAAGGTGGCTTCGTAAGTCATTGTATAAACTGGGACACTTGTAAGGACCAAGAGGATTTGTCATTCCAACCACTTGAGACACGTGTTTGCTGAGATTGTTTTCGGCATGCTGTCAGGCACAGCTGTGCCACATTATGGCCTCAGTGGGCAAAGAATTGGAGCTTCGCATCTTATAGAAGCAAATGACTTCGATATTTGTTGCCTGTTTGGCTTTGATACCCTAAAAAGTGGGTTCAGTCTGTGTAACTTCGGTCACCCCTAAATTTCTTGGGCTCCTTTTCCCTCATCAGTACAAGTTAAGTAATAGCATTTTTTCCAGGGTGCTGTGCAGAGGAGACGGAGTGCACTGGATGTGGCTGTGGTCTGGTTCATGCGAGGGCCATGGTAAGGGTTTACTTTACTTCTGCTGGTGTTACAAAGAGTCAGGAAGATAGGCCATCATCAGAATTAAAACTTCCCTTCTCTAATTCTCTTCTACATTTTTTTTTCCTGTTTCTAGGTCTTCTGATAGGGTGTTCTTTTTTAAAGTTGCATTTATCTATTTATTTGCTCTCTCTCTCTCTCTCTCTCTCTCTCTCTCTCTCTCTCTCTGTGTGTGTGTGTGTGTGTATGTGTGTGTGTGTGTATCTGTTGCTAATACATTTGTGGGGGTCAGTTGGTTGTTTCTTTCCACTGTTTGGGTGTGGGGTAGCTAATTCTGCCTCTCAAGGCATCAGGCTTGGCCACCAGAGCCTTTACCTGCTGAGCCATCTCACCAGTGGCCTCGTTCATGGTATTCTTTATGCCCAGTTAACTTTAAGGGGATGAGAAGACTCTATATTTCATGTAATACCCACCATCACTTAACATGGGTCCTTATAGCGCGCACTAAACATTTGCATTTTCTATATCTAAGTTGGTCTCTTAGCTCCTTGCAGGGGAGCTCTGATTGGGGCCTCATAAGCAGAGAGAGGGAGCTGAATTTTAAGGCCTGAGGCTCCCTACCTTGGCTTCTCCTGGTGCTCCTATTTGTACCTTGGGAATAGCAGTTAGAGATGCCATTTTTAACTAGATGATCCATTCCCGAACATGGAGGAGGGTCTGTTTACTTCCTTCGTGAGCTCTGCCAGTTGCATGCACTCGTTGAAAACAAACAGACCGACCAAGCAAAAATAAGCAAAGCCGAATGAAAATGCACCTGAAAGCAATCTTTTCTAGACCTGTCTGGCTCATCGGTAAACAGGCATTGATTGGACCTATTGTTCCTAATCCTTGTGCTATGGGTTGAATTATCTTCTTTCTACCCCAAGATCCGTATGTTGAAATCTTAACCCTGTGTTGCAAAATTGGGCTGAATTTACAGATAGCTTCTTTAAAAGACAGAATTAGGTTAAAATGAGTCATCTAGTTAAGCTCTGCTCAGTGGTCTCAGAAGCAGTGTTTTGAGCACATCCAGAGATGCCAGGGAGGCATGCATGTGCACAGAAGCTAGAGAATGTGACCATTGCAAACCAAGGAGCTGTTCTGATCTAGAACATTTTATCTTCACAAAAGTGACGTAATATGTTTTGGTTTAAGCTATCAATCTAGTGTTTTGTTTGGACAGCCTGCCTGGGTCCTGTGCAGCTTGGGTCCTGGAACCTTGCCTTGGGGCAGGCACTAAGGGAACAAAGAACAGACACATAGCCAGTGAGATAGGTGGGGTTCTCTCCCCTCTACAACCTGACCATTGAAACCTGGAACCTCCTCCTGTTTCTTAGCTACAGCATGGGGGATGGGTTGGCTTGCTTCGCTGGGAGGTCTCCAGAGGCCAGAAGTGTCATGGAGACGAAGGAAGCTAGAGTCACTAGCCTTGCCCACACTGATCGGTCCTTCATAAACACTCATACTGGGACTCCTGAGAAAAGCTTTGCCTTTTCTCTCAAGCCTGGCCATATGGGCAATCGCTTTTTCACTTTCCCATGGGTCAACTGGTCTTCCAGTCTTTAACGAGGCCTTCTCAAGTCAAAGTGCACATTCATTCATTCAGAGCTTCCTCGGCTCATTATAACAGCCCAAGATGACAAATGTTGCTTATGTTAGGTACTAGAGATATAAACAGAAATTAAATATACTTTATTGGAGGAAGGAGGAAAGTGCCCCGATAATCACAGTTGTGTGTTCAGGCAGTAACATTAGAGCCATATGCAAAGGATCAGAGAGGCCCAGAGGGACACACTCAGTCTAGGAGTAAGGACAGTTTTGTACAAGTAGTGACAGAGCAGGCCCCTGAAGGATGAGGAAGGCTTTACTAGGTTAGGAGGAGAACTGTTTGCCCCCCAGGAGCAGGATGTGTGTTGTGGGTATTGGTGTGGCAGAATTTGGCACAGTGGCAATGCTGAAACTTTCCTTGTGACTAGAGGCTTGTTGCGTTTTGCCTGTTGGTGGAGATGAAATAAGTCGGTCCAATTTGAGGAAGGTTCTATTCTTTGGGAGTCCTTAAACTCTAGGCGTTAGGGGTCAACTGTGAGGGGACACTGGTTGTGGTCATCGCTGTGGTTCAGAGAATGACAAGGCACTTGGAAGTGGGCAGAGTTTCACTTGTAGATTTGATTCGTTTTCCCCTTTTATGGCCTCCCTAGCTTGCTAGTTTCAAAAACATGGTAGACAAAGAAGGGCTCCTCCTTAAGCCTTTAACCCGGCACAACTTAGAAGTTTTCCTGAGTTGGTACTGTTTGCTGAGGGAGATCACTGGTTAGTTAATTACAAAGCATAAGCATGTAAAATTCCGATAATGCAAGTGAATGCAAGCCCAGAGCTTCTGTGGGGGAAATGGGCACATAAGAACAGGAGAACCCCCCAGAAACTTGAGGGCCAGCTAGCCTGGCTCATGAAGTGAAAAACAGCACAGATACCCTTTCTCAAACAAGGTGGAAGGAGAAGACCGACACACATAAGCCCCTGCACATATTTACCCACCTTCACACACATGAACATGGATGCACACACTGTGGTGGTTTGAACGTGAATGGAGCCCTAGGCTCACGTGGTTTAAATGCCTGGCTCCTAGTTGGTGCAGCTGTTTGGGACGAATTAGAGGGCGTGGCCTTGTTGGAGAAGGTATGTCAATGTGGGGAGGGGTTTGAGGTTTCAAAAACCCATACCATTCCCAGTTAGCTCTGTCTCTCTTTGCTTCATGTTTGTCAATCAATGTAAGCTCTCAGCTTCTGCTTCAGCATGCCATGTCTGCCTGCTGCCATGTTCCCTGCCCTGGTGATCATAGACTCTAGTCCTGTGCCATCATGAGCCCCAACACACGTGTTGTTTTATATGTTGCCTTCGCCATGGAATCTTATCCCGCCAATAGAAAACTAACACACAGCACAGACACACACACACACACACACACACACACACACACACACAAACACACACACACATTAAAACACATGCATATACATACAATTTTTTTTTCAAATGAGTTGCCTGACAACTGGCATAATTAAATTGTTTCTCAGTACTTTCAACAATGTATTGTGCAGGGCTCTCTTACCATGTAGTTAGTATTGATAACAAATAAAAATTTAATTTACACATTAAGCTGAAATACAGCTTGTTTTAATGTGCATAAATTCTTATATATTATATTTATTATGTATTGAATTTTGATAATAGATGGATTTTTATTATTTTCCAAGAGGTTTATTAATTCAAAATGTTCTATATTATTGGAGTTATATTTGCTCTATGAAAATTAATATCTTTTATTCATAAAATTACCATTGTAATCCCAGGAAAATATCCCTAGGAATGTTATATTGCTTAAAATTGCTGTCAGTTCACTTTTCTGATGGTATTGAGCTTAACACTTGACTCTTGAGACATCTAATATGAATATCTTTTCTTGCTTTCCTCTCACTCATATGAACAATTTCTATCCCGTAATTCAAAGATGATGATGTTAAGAAAACTGTCATTTAAATGGAATTCTTGATTTGAGACTTGGATTTCCTTGTGTAAGTGTACTGTCTTCCTGCTTTACCGTGTAGCTCAGCATAGTGCACAGAAGGGGCCCATTTTGGTGGAGAAAGTCTAAGCCAAGGACATTGTGTTTTGTCACTAGTACAAAATACATACTTTCCATGAAAAAGCAAAGCCTTCATTTGAAAAGGTTAAATGGTATAATATGACAGGATTCCAGCGCGTTAAATTTAGAATACTGATACAAAACATTCTCTGGGTTTATAGAACAGTTTGGCAACATAGAATGCTGGTGCCCTGTATTGTCACTCTTTAAAAACCTTATCTCCTTTAGTCTAGCACGGGCCAAGATCTGGCTTAGCTGTCACTGCGGCTGTTTGAATTTTCCCTGTCGTTGTCTTCTTGCCAGAGCCAGAGGCTTTGTAGATGGTGACACATTTCCAGAGGTTGTGCAAGAAATGTTGATGTTTCCTTTAATGCCTTGTAATGTTTCAAGTTGGCCTTCTTTCCATGCTTGTTTGGAATTTCAGCTTTTCTTTTTTTGTGACTGTTGCCCCAGAGAAGGAGTTCTTGGGATTCCAGAAATGGCATCCTCCCCTTTTCACGCTTGTTTTTCTGTTAGTTATCTGTTTGTTATCACAAGGACGGTAAGTTTAGGGGAAGGCGTTGTCATACTGTACGCATTCACCCATAGGTTGGTTCTTGCCACTGTTTCAAGGTGATTATGGTATTCATTCACCGTTGCCTCACAGGTCAGTTCTAACGTTGAGGAGGACTTTCATTTTATGTGTAGCTTTAATGTATGTTTATATCTTATGTAAAACCTATCTGTTTTTTTATATTTTCATAGAGTTTCTTTTGATTATTTAAACACAGGCCCATCTCCATATTCTTGTACCTCTCTCTTAAAAAAAAAAAAAGAAAGAAAGAAAGAAAGAAAGAAAGAAAGAAAGAAAGAAAAGGCCCCGGAAATGCCTTCAGACTGCCCAAACACTCATTCCTCATTGTTCGTCTCTTCTATAGTGATACACTTTTGCCTCCATGTAAGACTTAAATATTTGATCTTATCTCATTTTGAAGATTTCCTTGTAGATAAGAGAAGGGATCTTTTTTTCAGGTTGTGGCACGGGATTGTGAACAGAGGTGACAAAAGGTAGTTTCTAAATACATAGTGAGGGATGGGAAATTTTCTTTCTTTTCTTTCTTTCTTTCTTTCTTTCTTTCTTTCTTTCTTTCTTTTTTTCTTTTCCCTTCCTAAATTCTTCCTGCTGGCATGAGTATGTGGTGGCAGGCACTGAAGTAGCCACATTGGACCATGAAATGTAAGACACATGTTAGGAATGACGGAGCGAGAGAACGGAAGTTGACCATTTCAGGGCAGGCTCACTTGTGTCAGATGGAACGAGAATCAGTATTTCTTTCACTGCTGTGAAATCATCACTTTTGATTCTGAGTTTTTGGGTGAATCATTTAAGGTCATCAATGAATCGAGCAACTTAATGTACTTCTCATTTCTTGTCATATTGAAAGTTTTTAAAAATTCTTCTCTCATATAAAATAATTCCTCCCTCCACTATCCCCAGTCTCACCCTCCCACCTCATCTCTTCCCCAGATACACTCCTCCCATTTCCTTTTAGAAAAGAGCAAGCCTCCTGGGGATATCAACTGAGCATGGCATAATTGAATGTTATCATTACAATATTTTTAGTTTATTTTTAACTTAGTTCAGTCTTGGTTTATATGGATTATCCCCAAACTTAATGTTTAAATATTTTTCTACATCTATACTTTGGGATTTTTGTCTTAAGAAAAATGAACAATGCTTAAATTATGAAGTCTGTATGTACATATTCTTTTCACAGACTACCAGGATGTTATGTTTATTGTGTATATTTGTAAGGATATTTATTCAGCTGTTTTGACTCAGACCAAATATCATCAGTTTAGACAGTGCAAGGGGGTTTGTGAATGGGAAAGCCATATGGAGTCCCCATGGCCTTTTTGGAGTCCTTTGTGGTCTGGTTAACATTTTGACACTATGCCTAATGGTGACCCAGCAGCATAAGATGCTCAAATGCATCAAGTTACTCAGAGATCTTGGTCCCCTCCCTCTTACTGCTCTGCTAGCCCCCTAGGACTAGTGAAGCCAGAGTGTAGGGTGTGAACCCAGCATCCCTGGTCACATGGTGTCTCCAGATGGTTCAATGTTCAGAACGATGGGGGCAGCAAGATCCTGGGCTTTGGTGTGTTCTGCATGGTTGATGCTGTCTCACTTGTCAGGATCCCTTTCACATCCTGACCCTTAGGGGATGGAAGGTAGGAGACAACGTGAAGGGCATATGGTCCCTTTAAGGATGTGACCCGGAAATTACACGTCACTTTGACTGTCATCTTTGTGGCTAGATCTCTTTGTAACATGACCAAACTAGCTTTAAGGTAAATGGGAAAATGTGCAGATTAGTCTGACAGCCAAGTGCCAAAATCTCAGAAATCCTGCACTAAAGAAAGAGAATATGGATAAATACAGAGGAGAGCATTTGGTGCCCGGTGACAGTTTAGTCTCATTCCCTCAGAAAATGATTAATTTTAACCTTCAATTTCTATACTCTAAGAATTTGCTATGAAAATATAATTATTTATCTCCTCTTCTGAACCACACAGATCTTTATCTAACATTTATTTCTTTTGTAAGGGTGCCTCTTTTGTTTTCATCAGTTTGCTTTATATGATGGCTAATCTGGGTTGTCAAGTCGATATACTTTGTAGCTGGTCTCGCTACTTTGTGGGTTCTTCTTTCTTCCACCCTTTTCCACCTGTTTTCTTTTACTCTTTCAAGCCTCTAATACTAGATAAGAGAGAAAAAAAGGAGAGGAAAGGAAAGAGATCCCTGAATAAAAGGGCAATGTTGTCATTAGATACTTCCTGCTGATGATGGGGGTCAAGATCCTTGGGGCAAGTTTGATCTTCAATGTCAAATATCTATTTTTTTTTTCTTGTTTCTTCTCTGCTCATGACTAGTTCACAAACTGCAACCAACAACCCCACCCTCCCCATGACCAACAACCACCAACTCCACTTATGAGGGTCCTACTATTTATATACCCTCTGAAAAGTCTCCAGAATAACAAAAGTCCCACAATTGCAGAAACTGTCTGCAGCTGGCAACATCGTACCCTTGCCAGAGCACAAGGCAAATCATAGTCAACTGCTGAGAAGTAGCCCTGCCCCCTGCACCTGGGATTAAAATTAACACCTATTCTTATAATATTTCTGTGTGTTTTTTTTTTAAACTGAAATTCTAGGTTTGTCATTACACCACTTGGGAAGAGGGAACTTGGTCTGAGAAACTGGCCTGTGGGCATGTCCTGTATCCTAATGGATAAGGGAAGACCTAGCCCACCATGGGGCATTATATCCCCAGGCAGGCTGGCCTGGGCTATGTAATGAAGCAAGCTGAGCCATGTTGGAGTAAGTGACACCCCTCTATGGTTTCTGCTTCCAGCTTCTGCCTTGGGTTCCCTCCAGGATAGATTGTAACTTGCAAGCCAATTAAATTCTCCACCTACTCGCCCCAACAACTAGTTGATTTCGTCATAGTGTTCATCACAGCAACACAAACCAAATGAGAAGCCTCCATGGGAAGACCTTGAGGGGATTTGGAGATTTAATGTCATTCTTAGAATGTTCTGTCATCAAGTATTGCGTGTTTGCTGTGTGTCCCTGAATATTCCTGCATTGCAACTCTCAACATGCATAAGTATTAGATAGAGGCCTATGTGGGTTAGATGGACAGAAATAATTAAATTTACACAGTAAGATCTTAGTGTGGAGAAATCCAAGGATTAAAATCCGAGAATTTTTAGGGGGCAAAAGAGAATTCCAAATAGATCTTCTCTGTGGCTGTTCCAGAACGTTTTGCCCATAATCTCCAGGTTTTTCTGATTGGCAGAAAAGGTATGATTAATCAGGACCAGGGAAAAAACAAGACAGATGTCGGGGTAGGGACAGAACTTGTTGACTTGGGAAAAACAGAGATGATAGAAGTGAGGCAGGAACAGTGGTTCATCTCAGGCCAACCCGTAGGAGCAACCGAGTGGCAGCAGCTGCTGGTTGGCCTGAGAATGTCAGAGCCAGGCAACCACCCAGTCATGACCCAGAAGTCGGCATATGCTGCTCTCATGGGAACAAGAAGGCAGAGTGAGCCTTTTAAAGATAGATGAGCTTGGCTCTCTTGTTGAATATCTGTTAATATGCACCATTAAGGTTACTGGTTTCTGTTCAATTCTTCTGGGGTCAAGTTTTGATCTCACTGTACCTAGTGTTTTCTACTAGGGTTAAATCTTTGATGCTGGTTTAAATAGAGCCCATGTGTTTAGCCGATATATAATGAAATCATAAAATAAAATTAGCATGCATATTCTTGTGAGCTTAAAGGGTGCCTACTGCCTTTGTTCTATATTCCATACATTGCTTCAGCAGAAATTAAAGTGGTAATTTAAACACAGATAAGTCTATTGTTAAAAAGACCATTATGAGTGAGAGTGTTCTCACTGCCTGGTAGTCCTACGTTTATCGATAGGCTGGACAAAGGGGGAGTAATTGGCATTGCAGCCATAGACTAAAGCTTGATAAACCGGTGAGCTAAGGACATGTCTTTAGTTTCTGGTCAAAAGTAGCATAAGCAGATAATCAGAATGTCTGAAAGGCAGCATAAAATGGGTGAGCATAGCTTCTAGTTATAACAAGAGAAGCTGATGCTCCCTCTGTATATGACTAGGGTCTTTACTTTGGGGTCTTTCTTTATGATGAAATAAAAATATTTAAAATACTTTATCATGTATGTATGTGTATCAGAATGCTCATGCCATGGGATATATGTGGAGAGCAAAGGACAACTTTCAGGGGTAAGTTCTCTCCTTCCACCATGCTGGTCTAGGGGCCAAGCTCAAGCCCAGGATGGTGAAAGTCTCTGAAGGTAGTTGATTGTCTTAGTTACCATTGCTGTGAAGACCAAGGCAACGTATAAAAGAGAGCAGGTAATATGGAGCTTGCTTACTGTTTCAGAGGGTGAGCCCATGATCATCATCCTGGAGGGAAGCATTGCATCAGGCAGGCACACGTGACTGGAGCAGTACCTGAGAGCTTACACTTTATCCACAAGCAACAGGTAGAGCTAGAGAGAGACCAGGGCCTGCCATGGGCTTTTGAAACCTCAAAGCCTAGTGACACATTGCCCCCAGCAAGGCCACAGCTCCTAATCCTTCCTAAATAGTCCACCGACTGGGAACCAAATATTCAAATGTCTGAGCCTATGGCACTATTCTCAGTCAAACCTTCACACAGGGAAAGAGTCCTTTGAGAGTTAAGATTTTCCTAAATGGTGGTAGAAGTAAAGCCAGGCAAGAGCTCTACCCCTGAGCTGTGGGATTTAAGACTTTTACATTTTTGTTTATCCATAAGGTTGAGGCAGGTGTAAGGAATATGGTCATTGGGGTAGCAAATATTTCAGAATTTAGTACTTCAATGTTTAGACTTAATTTAGAACATACATTTCTGTAATTGGGTATTTGGATGAGATTTAGGTTTTCTGGCATTTTTGGAAATCTAAACAAACTTTTACTGAAAGATACAGAAAGTCAGCTAGTATATATGGTCGCTTTTTTTAAAAACAAAAACAAAAAACAAAAAACAAAGCAAAGCAAAGCAAAACAACAACAACAAAAAACAAAAAAGAAAAAGAAAAAGCTTGCTTTTTGATTTATAGAAAAATGCATATGTACTTCCTATTTTGTACTATATGCATCTTTCCTACAAATATTTCTTTTCTCGATATCCAGAACTCAAGGGTCTAAGTCCTTTATGATAGTCCATATACTTTTCTTTAGATTATAACATGTAATGAAGTTTATAGTAACTTAAAAAATATGTAACATGGAACTTAAAATTCTGCTTTTAAAAAGCCACAAAATGGAGCCAGAGTGATTTGTTGTTGTTACTGTTCATGTCCAAACCAACTTTATTGGTTTATGGGGGGGATCTTATTTTCAGTATTTCACAGTTTATAGTCAAGGCAATTGAAATAATGTTTCTAATATGTTCATAGTATGATTTACAGGTCCTATTTTCTTTTCCTTATCTTTATTTTTCTTCTTTTTCTTTCTTTTTTCCTTCCTTCCTTCCTTCGTCTCTCTCTTTCTTTCTTTTCTTTTTAGACAGAGTCACCAGCTCCAGTTGGCTTTAATGCTCATCATTTTGGGGGGGCTGGAGAGATGGCTTCACAGTTAAGTGCACTGACTGCTCTTCCAGACATCTGAGATGTGATTCCCAAAACATCCCAACAAGGTGGCTCCCAGCTGTCTGAAACTCCAGTTCTAGGGAGTCTGCCGGCCTTGTCCAGCCTGTGCCAGCACGGTGAGGATGCAGTGCACAGTCAAGACTCCCATGCACATAAAATAACGAAACAATAAACCTCAAAACACAAAATCCTCAACAACAACGTCTTATTCTCATGCCTCAGCCTCCCAAGTCCTGGAATTACAGGCTTGGCATATGCCACACAGATGGGTCCTGGTTCTTAATGGTCTAGAACATATTTATTCAGCATAGCCATGTGTTCCTATTATTGTCATAGATGTGAAGAACATGTGGTTGACAAAAATTAAAAACCTTCTTTTACCAACTAATTTGTATACTAGCCTAAAACATTAGTTATGAGTAAACTAAAAATTCCTACCCCATGGAGCACCAGTCTGGTCTGGACGATACAAGATAAATAAATAAAACACATGATATGTTTAGATATTCTACGTGCCTGCAAGAGTAAATCAAGCACAGAAAAGGAATAGAGGTGTGTGTGTGTGTGTGTGTATTCATATTTTATGTGAGGCAAGAAGGCACACACTGGCTCTTTTCTGTCAATCTTACAAATATCTGAAAGTAACTTGGCTTTTGTGGGTTAACTGTAAGAGGCAGTATTCTTTTTTTTGCATTTTTATTTTTTAATATATATTTTATTAATTTATTCATATCACATCTTAATAGTTATCCCATCCCTTGTATCCTCCCATTCCTCCCTCCCTCCCATTTTCCCCTTACTGCCCTCCCCTATGACTGTGACTGACAAGAAGAGACTTGATACCCTATGAGCATATACAGGGGGAGGAGGTCCCCCTCAGTAACAGGCAGTATTCTTGAGGAACATGTTACTTGAGCCTTTCAACTCTTCAGTATGGTTATGAGGCAGAGGTGAGATTTACTCTAGCTACATTCCAGCTATACAGCTAATAGGACAGTCTAGGAAAAGTCTGGTGCCTCTGAGCTTTAAAGATGTACATCACTAATTCCTTAGCTATTTTATTTTCCAGTAGATTGATTTCAATATAAGAAGCAGATACATGCTTTTTGGAGGTGCAAACTATAAATGTGCTTCCTTACTCTGCTATATGTTTATAGCATCAAGGAGCAATTTTTTTTTCTCTTTGAGTAAAGGTTTCACTATATAGCTTTAGCTGGCTTGGAACTCCCAATGTAGACCAGACTGGCCTTGAACTCTTGAAAGAGATCTGCCTGCCTCTGCCTCTCTGCCTCTTGAGTGCTGAGGCATATGCACCACCACACTGGTCAGGACCCTGTTTCGTGGAAGGTTTTGCCCATCAGTTTACCCTAGCAGCTCGGTGCCTAGCGGGAATTGAAGCCATTGTTCAAATTCTCAGTCGATGGGAACTCAGTAGCTCGTGCTTGCTTGATGGCGGCGCTCTATGACGAAGGGCAGTCTCCAGCAAAGCAGCGATCTCAGCCTTACACAAGTGGGCTGAGGGTGGAGGCTGATCTTGAACATGCAACAGAACCTGAAAGCTGTTTTCTGAGAGCCACCCTGGATTACCCCTGACACAGTCCAAAACCAGTATGCAAAATGCTTCCACTCCAGCCATTCAAGGCTTTTCCCTGATAAGAAGGAGGAAGGGGAGAGTTTTACCTAGCCCTGCCCCATTATGTCTTCTGCTGGTGGCCCTATGGAAGCCCCTCCCTTGGGATGTTAGGCATCTGTGTGCAGCCCTCTGGGTCCTATAAAGTGTCACTAACAGCAGCGGCCAGAGGCTGTGCAGAGGGGAAAGGCCACTTAAGTGGTGTGGTAAACATTCCCTTTCTGCTCAGCGTCCTGGGGCTGAGATTCCTGCTTAACTTTTTGGAGGCTGGGAGCGTGGGTGATGGAGCTAGAATACTGCTGGGGTTAGTTCTGTAAATGATGTCTCAAAAGTGGCCTTTTGTGGAGGTTGGTACGTGAGCTTGCAAACAGGGAAATAGGCTTATTGAGAGCATTGCTACCAACTTAGAAATTGGTGAATGATTGTACTGACACAGAGTTTTCTTTTTAAAGATTTTTATGTGTGTGCATGCGTGTATGTGTGTATGTGTGTGTATGTATGTATGTATGTATTTGAATGCTCTATTTGCACATATGCCTTCATGAGAAAAGAGGGCATCAGATCTCATTATAGATGGTTGTCAGTTGCCATGTGGGTGCTGAGGAATTAAACTCAGGACCTCTGGAAGAACAGCCAGTGCTCTTAACTGCTGAGACATCTCCCCAGACTCCTGATACTGTATTTTAAAACGTATCACTGAGGGGAAGGGATTTTGCTTTCTTTCTGTGGTTG
This sequence comes from Acomys minous, assembly GCF_964271855.1. Classification (NCBI taxonomy): domain Eukaryota; kingdom Metazoa; phylum Chordata; class Mammalia; order Rodentia; family Muridae; genus Acomys; species Acomys minous. Next base: position 108,027,617 of record NC_140483.1, on the reverse strand, counting down.
CTTTTTTTTTTTTTTTAAATAAGGTTTTGCCTTTTCCTCTCCCATTTTTCCTCCGAGGGGCCCTTTCTATGGCTCCTTCATCATACAAGTTAAAAGGAAATGCAAACACAATTGGGCCAGAGATTTGCAGTCCTTTCCAGCGCCCTCTCTTTTGTGCTATTTGTGACTTGTCTGCCTGATTGTTTCAAAGTAAGGAAAAACTGGGGTTTCTTATCTATACTTTATCAGGGAAACTGATTTTGACTGTGGTGTGAACCTGACAAAATGGGGCCTAAAATCAGCCTGACTACCAACAGCCACTGTATAAAACTCATCACAACAGGCAAGCCAGGATATGGCGGGGCACTTTAAAGGCAGTGTTTGCCAATGGAACATTGGAGTACCAAAAATCAGCGGCAGCATCCCTTCAAATTCTTTCAGAAAATGTCTAAGCCCACATAGAGCCCCAATTGGAGGCTTTGTGATTTTTCTGCTCCACTCCTTATTGCTCCTCTGGGTTATTTGGACTGTGCTGTTGTTTGGGCACCACTCTTTGCAGAGTCAGCTGATGAGGCTCCGAGTGCTAAAGGCTCATTAACCATCAGGGCAGAGGGTATAGTGGGTGTGGCCACAGTTATCACTGGGAAGACAGGCTAAGGGTTTAAGTCTTGGCTCTAAGATAATAGCTGTTCACAGCCGCCGGGAATCAGGGAAGGAATAGAGGTTAGTGGTTAACTCAGTTGAGGTTTGTGGTCTAGGACTGCCCAGACAGAGGAGCAGATCTGTCGGATCTCTGCCACTGTTTATGTGTGGTTGTGGGTCTGGCCTGTAATGGCTGAGCCATCTCTCCAGCCATCTGCTACCTTTTAGATTTAGGATATGTACTTCCTGATGCCCAGCCCATCCTGGCATGTTCTGGTTTGCTAATCACCACCCCTCCCCCATTTTTTCCCCCTCTGCAGAGCCTGGGGAAGACATAGCTTTCTTTCCTGAACTGCCTGGGTAGCTCGGAGTTGGACTTCCACCTTGTGATAAGACCAAGGGACTGACTAACTCCTGATGATAGGGCTTAGGACTAATAAACGGAACTCATCTAGCGATGCAGGTGAACTGTGTTAGACTTGCTTTCATAGGAGATTATAGTAATTATTAGAACTAGCTGTTTCTCGGGACTCTTCCTAGGCCATTTTTTACCTAAGAAGGCTTATTAATGTTTTATGATTATTGAGTAATTTTGAGGACTATTTACCACCCACGGGACTTCCCTTAATAAATCAAATCTGGTCCCATCTGGAGATGAAGCCATTAAGTAAGGCCTGGGAACCTGACAGACTGCTTGAAGGCTGCTAATTATTTTGGTCTGCAGGTCTATTTGGCTCCCACTGTGTACATTTGGGCAGATCCTTCCTCCACCTCATGTGCATATCTAAGAATGCACACAGGGAACAGGCTCAGATAAAAGGGACAGAGCAAGACTCTCTTGTTTGTCTTTTGAGCTCAATTCTAGTCTTACTCTATGATTAAAATTTCTGTCACTTGATTTGTTAAAATTCCAGCACCTTGAATACTTCCTTCCTTGCTTGGCTATACCGTTGCTAGGATTTATCAAACAATTCTGAAAATATATAGGGAACACAAAGCCTGTTACCCTCATTTTAGAAGACCAGAGTTCAAAGTGGGCTGCCTTGCTAATGAACCTAATGTGTGGGTTTGAGTAGTGCTTGTTGCCAGTGAGGTTAATGTCTGCTCCCCAAAGCCTCTAAATTTCATGGAAAGCAGTGCACGATCCATATGCAGTTTAGTCATCAAATTTCCACTCCGCATCCCAAACCAAAAATGAATAGAAAACCTCAAGCCTGCAAACCTCAAATAAGAGCTTTTCCAATTCTTAGAAAGAAACACTGCAATGACCATCAGCCTTTTAACAACGCGGGGTGCATCATCCCACAAAAATAACAATTGCCCTAATCTAGTCCATGGCTCCATGGCTCTGACGGAATCAATTTACTCATGAAGGCTGATACTTTTGCTCTGCAGTTCTCAGCCCCGCCAACCTCCTACAGAGATAGGGCTGGGCTACTAGTTAGGGAAAAGCTACCAAACATTCTTTTGGCATTTGAGTTCTCACAGTTAATACCACCAACTCAGGCTGTAACAGGGCTCTAAAGGGAGTCTCCCAATATGACCACCACCCTATCCAAACAGTGGACAACAAAGACATGGGGATTTCCCTAGGCATGCTTGAGGGAAGGAAAAGGCCCCAGACACAGGGGGAACTTGTCTCCAGGAAAGAGATTGACAAGCTTCTAACAACCCCTCAGACCACTTTAAGCCCAGACAGTGATGGACCAGTGCTGGGCCAATCCACACCTTGATTTGATTTGCACTGATGAGATTTGCATATGTTTGGCCTTGCATTTAAACTGAATCTCAGTTTAGAATCCCAAAGGTCGACTTCAGGAGTGCTCCGGTTCTCTGTTCCCATTCCTAAACAACAAAAGTGTCTCTCTTTTTTTTTTCTGCTTTTCACTTTAATTTGAATCTTCTAATTGATTTATTGAAGGCAAGTGGCCAAACCTAACTTTTAGGGCACAGGTTATGACCAGTAATCTTGATAACGATGTCATCTTGGTCCAAAGGTAAATTTTGATTTCAGAGTAAGCAGTGTAAAATAAATCAGGAGAGAGAAAAAACTTTTTTTCCCCTTGCCTTTTGTAACCCTGGGACAATTACATGCACCTATCAGGGAGCCCCATGTAGAAAAGAAACTGGGGTTCATCAGAGGGGAGTTGAAATCAAGATGGGGGAAGCTCTCCTAAGGGTCTCAGATACTATCTGATACATTCTTAGCTTTGGGTTGGGTAGAAGCCAGTGATCTGCTAAATTGGTAGATTCCAAGTGTTTTGATAAGGGTGAGCCGTGAGGCTTTCAGTAATAGAGTCTGAAGTGGCTTTGTGGCCACAGCTGGGGCTAGAGAAAGGGAGCCACTGGATTCTAGCACAAGTCCGACAGACAGACTCACTGAACAACAGGAAGATGCATGGGCCTTTAGGGATGTCTTCAGTGAGAATGTCGAGAACAAGGGTAATGGGAATTTAGATTGCTTTACTTGGCCTAATTGTTCCTATTTATGGGGCATCTTGTGATATTTTGGTCCATATACATCTGCAGTGTATGTATCATAACACACCACATGTGACATATTGATCGCCTCACAAGCTTATCGGTTTATTATGGCATAATGTTTAGGATCTTCTTCTCTAGCTGTTTTGAAATACGCAGCAAATTGTTGTTGACTCTGTACACCCTATTGTACAGCAGAACAGTTGAACATATTTCTCGTATGTGACATCTTTTTAATCCATTAAAATCTTGTTCCTATCTTAAATTCCCCACTTCTGTAACCACTAGTCTCTTCTCTACTGAAAGATTGGCTTATGCATATATAATATGTACATACATGTACATATGTATATATTTGTGTATATATATGTGTATATATATACACACACACACAAATGAGAAGATACAGTATTTTCAAGGTATCTCTAGGTGATTTGAATTTGTAGGTAGTGTTGTGAAATACAGGAGAAAAATGGTACAGAGTTCACATCTATGTCAATAAAGAGTTGAGGCAAATCAGGGTCCCCAGTGCAACAAAAATTGGTTAGATGATTCTCCTTGTATGCCTGCTTCCTTGAAATGTTTCAGAGTTCTGTGATGGCAAAGAGTAAGAAGGAGTTGAGAATTGGGGTGTGGTTATGGACTACTTTAAAAATAACCAGTAGATAGAAAGAGGGGTGTTACTGACCAGCCAGAAGAGCCAGAAATGGAGCAAAGTGGCCCCCGGCAGGGCAGACAGCCTTTCCCTGCAGCTGACATGTGATAGAGTTCCTGATTCTCTTCTCCAGATATATAAACCTATGGAAGAGGGCGTTCTTTCCCCCTTTTTATTATTATGTGTGTGTGTGTGTGCACGCGTGCACCCATGCATGCATTGTGTGTGTTTGTGTGCACGCACGTGTGCACATGTTTGCGCCAGTCTTTATATGTGCACATAGAAGCCAGAGATCAACCGTGGCTGTCTTTGTGTCTTGCTTTCCATCTTAAGTTTTAAGACAGGGTCTCTCACTGAACCCAGAGCCTCCATTTGGGCTAAACTGGCCATTGATCGCCTGGGATCTACCTGTCTCTGTGCCTGGTGGTGGGATTACAGATATGTACCGTTATGCCGGGCTTTTTATATGGACTCTGGTACTGCAAACTTGTGTTCGCAATGAACACTTTACCCACTGAGCTGTTTCCCCAGCTCCAGGTTCCCTTCTTAAAAAAAGAAAAGAAAAGAGTAAGATCCAGGTTAGGTGCTTGAGACAACAGTGCAAGTAACTCTTAGCTCTCCCAGTACTTCCTAGGAAAGAAGAAAAATGGGGATAGGAATGTCCCAATTTTCTAAGTAATAAATGGGGACTCAAAGACAGCATACATCTGCTTTTGCTCTAAAGCCTGCCTCAGTGTAGATGAGAAACAGTGGAGACAGACACGCAGGGAGTGTTCTATACCAAAGCACTCTCTTTCTTTGTGATTGTGGAGAAACCCCAGATGGGTGGCACGCTCAGAAACCAAGACAAGTGACAAAGAAAGCTGAATAACCTTTGCCCTCACATTCCATTCTGAGTTCCCACTAGCTTCCAGCCTGTTCCTCTTCCCAAAATTGCACTTGTCAAAAGTCATCAGGGACTACGTGGTGTGTTGCCTAATCTTGGTTTATCTGGCCCCACAGGATGTCTGACTGTGCGTCCTCAGTCACCTCCTTTGGGACATGGCCCCTGTGGTGCTCTTCCTATAGGTCCTTCACCCTCACTTTCCACTCTGGCTGCTTTCCTGTCATGCGCTGTAGCACTGGGGAGCCCTGGAATTCACTCTCCTACCTACATCAACTTGTCAGCAGTCTTGAGATTCTCTCTGGGCTGTGAGCTTCTCTGCTGCAAGCTGAATGGGCAGTTCAGACTTACCAAGGTCAACACTAGCTCATGACACTTCTCCCAACACCACTTTCCGCCTGCCATTCCACTTCTCTCCGAAATCTTACCTCAGGTGGCCAGGAAACAACTTGATGGTTTTCTTACTTGCTGTGTGTAATACGAACAAGTCTGTCTAGCTCTACCATTAAAAACTAGGCAGACTTTACCCCCGCCCCCTGAACTATTTATATCTGCTGCCACTCATCTGACTTTGGAGAAAAAGATATTTTTTTTCCGCAGAGTTTCAGGCAGGCATATAACTCACTGTGTAGCCCAAACTAGTCTCTAACTCACAGCTTCTTGTCACTTTTCTTACATTCCTGTAGCTACACTTTTGGATCATAGCTTGAATACTGATTTAAGGATTTTCCAGATCGTCTGAGGTTCCCAATACAGTTGTCCTTTGGCGTCCATAGGGAATTGGCTTCAGGATCTCTCACAGATACCAAAATCCAGATGTCCAAGTGTCTCATAAGATAGCAACATATTTGCCTGTAGTTTAAGCACGTCTTCCGGCATTCTTCCTGTTATCCCTGGATTACTTTCATGCTCAATACAGTAAAAAAATGCTGTGTAAATATCCTTATTCTGTATCACTTAGGGATTAGCAACAAAAATAGTCTGTGTGTGTTCAGTCCAGATGCACGTTTTCTCTCCAGTATTTTAAATTTGCCACTAGTTGAATAAACATGCAGAGCCCTAAGACGGAGAGGGCTGGCTGACTCGGCCCAGTTTCAGCGTAGTAAAATCCCACGTCCTTCTGGTGGATTCTTTGGCCATGAGCTCTGCACCTCTGCACCCCACCTTGCTGACTTCCCTTCTTTCCACTTCATCTCTTTGCCGCTGCCTTTGCACAATTGTTCCCCTGTCTTGGACTGGTCTCTTCTTAGATTCCTTTCTGTCCAGATCCCGTGCTTCCTTTAGGCCCTTGCTAAAGATGTCGTCTCACAGAGATGACTTCTGAGATCACCTCACCCCAGTACTCAGCAACACCTCCTTTCCACCTTTAACGCCAGCAAGGCATTTTGCCGATGCACTGCTAACCTTAGCCATTTTGTTTGTTTGTACTTTCTTCCCCTCCTGGACCATGAGCTCGCTTTGCTTGGAAAAAGTCTGGAACACTCATAGTGGATTGGAGACATATAAAAGATCATAAAGGTATCAAATTCATGAAAGTGAATTATATGATATCGATAATTAAATGACTAGACGTAGGTTGACAAAAAAAAGTGCTTGTAAAACTACAAAGTAACTAGCCATTGGAGAAGAAGCTAAAGAGAAACGAACTTAGCTGGGAGGCCACATTTCTGAAGGAGATTTTTGAATTCAGTGGTCACATGGGAATATCCTTTCCAATAGTAATGAGCAGCACTGATAGTGCAAAAGACAGTGTTAAGACTGGAATCAGTCACTGATGGCTTTTCGTGCAGGAGAGCAGCACTTAGTGGGAAGCACCCTTGATCTGGGAAAGGAAGTAGGCCACTTTAGGAAGTAAGGATGTTGTAGAAATTAATGTCTGCTTTCCTACGTTCTTTGTTGTGATTGATATGGAGTTATTTCCTCCCTAAGTGTCAACTGTGATCACGCACATGCATAACCAAGGAGATTTAAAATGCAAGGCACTGACTTGAGCCAAACTCCTGGCTAGATCTCCTGTTCTTAATAGTTCTGTGTTGTTTGGGTCTCACCTCTTGTACCCAAACGGTTAACTCAAGTTCCCAGCTGGAAGAGGTGTAAATGCCTTTATTTGGATGAATGTGATAGACCTTGACTTGCATTTTCTGTTAACTGTTGTCATAAAGAAATCCAAGCCGCTGTGATCTCCCCAGAGCCTACTCTTATATGTGAAAGAGGAAAAAAAAAATATAATTGTAATTTTATTGTCATTGTGCCACCAGGTAGTCCCGTGTGTCATGTTGAGAGCTGTCACGAAAAAAGACATGTCTGAGCCTCCGGGCTGCAGCTGTGGATGTCCTCTTAGCTCCTTACCTACATGGTTTTTGTATGGCTTCCCTTTCCACTGTCATCCTGTCAGGCTTCCCTTCTCTTTTGAAAGATGGTTCCTAGGGCTCCAGTGCCCATCTTTTCAGTGTTTCTTAACATTGTACTGTCGTCCCACATTCACCTCCTTTTGATTTTATTGGGGGTCAGCTTGTTTCTTTTCTTTTACAGCCTGTCATTAACATTTTATTTTTATTTTTAAAAAAAACATTTTATTAATTTATTCATATTACATCTCAATTGTTAGCCCATCCCTTGTATGCTCTCATTCCTCCCTCCCTCCTGCTTTCCCTCTACTCCCCTCCCCTGTGTCTGTGACTGAGGGGGACCTCCTCCCCCTGTATATGCTCATATCAGCTTGTTTCTTGGATGTAAAGATGTTGGCACTCCCTCTGCTGGGATTCCCTTAGACTCATCCATGGATCTCTGCTGTTTGCTTTTTTCCCTCCCAACTCTCAGATTTCTTTCTCACATAACTCTTATTCCTTCCTTTGGGCTTATCAGCTCACCATGGATTCTGCAGGTATCTATAAACAATTAAGTACAATTCTAGCATTGCAGCAAAGACCTTGAGCCTTGGCTTCTACATGTAGGTTGATGCACGGCAATCTGAGGAGTGTGGAAAACTAAACCCACTGCTTTCCCCTCAGACACTGACCTTCTTGCTTCTTATCTCCCCACTATTTTCTTTGGTTAAATTTATTTAAGTGTATGAGTGTTCTAGTGTTCTGCCTGCATGTGTAGATGTGCACCGTGTGTGTGTGCATGCGCATATGCATGTGTGTGTGCATGTATACATGTGTGTGTGCATGTGTGTGTACATATGTGTGCATGTGTGTGCGTGTATGTACGTGTGTGTGTGTGTGTGTGTGTGTGTGTGTGTGTGTGTGTGAAGATCAAAAAGGGCATTGACTTCCCTGGAATTGGAGTTACAGATGCTTGTGAGTTGCCATGTGGGTGCAAGGAACTGCACCTGGGTCTTCTGTGAGAACAGTAAGTGCTCTTAACTACTGAGCAGTCTTTATCTTCCTTTTTGTCTTTTTTTTATAATTCTCTCAAGTCTCCCCAGACTGGGAAATTTGCTGTCATTTCGTTCTTATTTTTAGCTGCATACCCAGAAGACATGTATTGTATTGATTCCTTTGCTAAACATTTCTAGATTTATTCTTTTTCCTTATGCCTCCCTCTGTCTTGTCACGCACTCAGCATGTGCCCATTGACAAGATTGCACGTCCTGCCTTTAAGTCAACTTTACTTATTGATACCCCAAAGCATAAGCATAGATATGGAAGGGAGTCACAAAGCAAAGAAGGACAGCTGAACTCTGGAGAGCTGTGGAGCAGCGTGGCAGAGCCATAAAAGAGGAAGTACAGATAGACTGAGTCATCTGTGTTCACTGGGGACTCATTTCAGGGTGGAACCTGGATATGACCTGTATGCTTTCAGTCATCTCTACATACTTTAAATACCCAGTGTAATGTAAACAGTGCACAAATAGATGTTAGATTGTATTATCTGGGGGGTAATGACAAGAAAACAATTTGTACGTGCTCAGTGAATATTTAGTTTTATTTCCTTAGAGGTTTTTCATTTGTAACTGGTTGGATTTAGCTCTGTAGATCTTTGTACTGCGCAGAATTTTATTATGTCCTTCGCCTCTTTGATGGCCAAACATCCCTGGATTCGGCCTGGAAATGTAGAACTTTATGAGAGGGCCTTCAGCCACATCTGTCCACATCAGTGTGCTGCCCTCGTCCTGCGGGAAGAGTCAGTTTGGCTCTCGTGTAATCCAGTGAAGTACCCGTGGCTCTTTCTGCCTTTGCTGAGCCGGTCACCCTGCTGAGATAGCCTTTCCATACTCAGGGCTGTCCACACTCCACTTGTCTCTCACGATCCCATTCCGGGGGTGTCGTTTGCGATGATATCCATCACCAGGTGTCCCCACGCCACACTCCTCTCCTCCTGCCACTTTCTGTACCTTTTATTGTTAGCAACACATATTTCAGAACAGCGATGTGACTGACTAATCTGTGGGACACATCACAACTTACAAAGCATTATCATATCTTTGTCGAGCATAGCTCACTGGAGGAGAAACAGCCATGTTTGTACTTAGAATAGGTAAGCGTGGAGTTAAACGTAAAATGTGACAATAGAAGCCACAAGTCATCCTTATTAAAACTGTGTGTGCTTTCATTGATTATAAACTTAGTTCACACCTTTTCTTGATATCTCCCTTAAGACACGTCATTTTTCCTATTGAAAATAACATGAAGGGGCTAGAGAGATGGCTCAGAGGTTAAGGGCACCGACTGCTCCTCCAGAGGTCCTGAGTTCAATTCCCAGAAACCACCTATAATGTGATCTGATGCCCTCTTCTGGCTTGCTGGTGTGCATGCAGGCAGAGCACTGTATACATAATAACTTAATAAATAATATTAAGAAAAAGGAAATAACATGAAGGATTTAGTTGACAGTGTATTTACAGTAATATGTGCTTTAAGGAATTGAGCACATAGTGTTTGGAATGTACTGAAAATGGGTGAGAAAGAAGTGAATTACTGCCAGAGAGTAGTCTGTTGTGCTAGGAAAATATTTTCTTCCAATGACTGAGATCACAATTTGCTGGTATCTGAAATGTGCACTGTCTGGGGCTTTAATGGCACTGCTGTGGACCGAACTTATACGATCCATTGTTCCCAGTGTTCTACTTTAGGTTGAAAACAAAAGAAAAGGTCAGAGTTAGAAAAGGACTTAGGAAAGAAGCAGGGTGGGAAGGGGACAGAGGGAGGGTGGGGGAAGTAAATATAGAGTCATCTTTTTTATTTCTTCTTTTTTGGCAGTGCTTGGGGTCAAACTCAGGGTCTGGGACTCATACATAGACTGTCCACTTAGCTGTACGTCAGCTCTAGGGGCTTCTTTCTCTCCCTTATTGTTGTTGTGTTTTATTTATTTTTGTTGGGGTGTGTGTGTGTGTGTGTGTGTGTGTGTGTGTGTGTGTGTGTGTGTGTGTGTAGTACTTTATTTTAAATTGCTTTTTGGTCTTGAAGCTCAACCTAGAGCCTCGTGTGAGCTCTGTGAACCATCAGTGAATTATAGACCATTGTAGGGTCTGGAAACTTTTCCCGGAGGCTAAGTCTAAACTTGTCAATGTTTTCGCTCTGAAAATAAATTGCAATAGATATTCCACTCCCTCAAAGTCAGGGATTAGCGTTTAGCTAAGATGCTACCCAGGATCATCGTAGCTTATTAAGTTATAGAGTTACTTTTCCCACAGAAGTTCTAACAATAGGAAAAATAAAAGAGAGCTGACATCTTTATTGTTCTTGCTAGATTCCAATAGTGTGGTTTGGCCAAATGTGAGTATGAGAAAATTTCCCACTGTTTATCATGCAAATTCTGAGAATCTGTTTGGAACTGACCGTGCAGAAGAAATACCAAGAAGTTACTTAACTGTTTGCTGCGAGTGCTCATGCGGGGACCTGATGCAGGATGCCATTTTCAAAATTGTATTCTAAGTTCAGTGGTTGACTGCTTTCATTTTGGTAGTTTTCTTATCAGGATACAAACCACTGGATATCTAATTATAAAAAATAAGCAGGAAAATGGGCAGATTTCTCCCTGTCTCTCATGCCTGCTGCGCCTGCCTGCTCTATCAAGGAATGAGTTGGTGGGCTCTCTGCTTCTCACATCTCTGGTGTTTCTCTGCAGAACTCACAGACACCTTGTGGCTTCATGTCCATCACCGCCAGCCTTCCTGATTTGTGAAGACTTGAGTTTTTCTAAGGAACGGGCAATATTTGCTTCATCCCCACCTTTCTGCGGGCATTGTCCCAGTTCCCATGACTAAGCCTTTCTCATGGAATTCCCCTCAATGTTCTGGAGACATTCTGGACATACTATGGTGAATCCCTACTTCAGTCTAGTCTCTAACTTGTGTATGTTCTCTTTCTCATCAGTTGCCCAATTACCAAACTCCATAGTGTAAAGTGGTTATTTCAGAAGCTGATTTTGATTGATCTTTTAGAAGTTCTGAGGCCAGGCTCATTCCAAAAGTTCGGAATTAATTCTGGGATTTATGCTTCAGTATTTAAATCCAGGAAAAAAGAGGAAATGTCCTTTTAATTAAACATGCTTTCTAAATTAATAACAGCTTATTGGAAACATTTCATCTTCTCATAGCCATTGTTCTTTTTTTAAACTTTTGTTTTGCAAATAGCGTGAGAAAGAAAATCACTTTGTTTCCTATAATGATAAAAGAAAGGACTCTAACAACCCACTGAAGTTTCTATGTATGTGAACATAGTTGCGAGTTTAAAGCTTTAGGGAATCACTTGCCAGGCTACAACTAACAAAGCACATGGGTGTGCAACATGGGTGTGCAACAGAACAGTCTGGATCACATATTCTCTATTTGGATGAGGCACATGTTTAGAGTTACCTTGTATAATTTACTTCAAGGAAAATTAATGACCACTAACATTACAGTTGTGTCTTCACATTTAATCAACTTAAGGAATTTCTTTGTTCTCCCCTTCTTTTGTGTAATATTTGTACTAGTTTTTCCAAAAACTGTTATGATAACATAACTATTCTGAATGAGCCAGGTTTGATTATTTTCAGGCCATACACACTGCAAGCCAGTGCCATATGGAAAAGCTTGACTCCACATTGCCCACTCTTTCCTTCTTTCATTTCTGGTAATGTGTAGTTCTGGTACCCAAGAAACGAATGACAAGGAGATTTAAATCAACAGCAGATGTTCTCAAAGCTCATAGCTTGTGTTTGTGATCATTAACTGTGAAAAATCAGGGTACATAAAAAGATTAAAGGGTCTTTCCAAAAACCGAGCTTGAAATTTATCTGTTTACAAACAAACAAATGGCACGAATGTTCTGTGTGGCCTGATCCCCGTTGGTTGCTAGCATGCTTTTCAAATAGTTCTATGAGATGCCATGCATTTCCCAAGGTCACTTTCATGTGATTAGAACTCTGCAAGTGTAACATACAGTCTTGCTCCCTAGTATATGTAGGAAGCAGATGATCTTGGCTGCATGCACTAAAGAGTCCTGAAGCCAGGAAGTCCCGGGCTTGAGTAGGGCCACGTGCTAAGAGGTTTTATTGGAGGTTTTATGGGCCAGGGGTGACTCGGTTACTAAACTCTGTGCTTCTGTAACAATCACAGCTACGAGAGATGAGACTGAGTGTTGGCTCCTGCTTGGTGCTCATCTGTACACTCTGTGCACATTGGTTGCTTCAGTGATTTTGGTAAACATGAATGATTTCACAAACAAGATATTCTCTGTACCAGTGAGCAAGTAGAGGTTAAATAACTTGAGACAAGCTAAGGCATTTGCTAGATGAATAAATTAGGGTGGGTTAAATAAAGTTTCCATTCTTCTTTCACCCATTTAAAAATCTGAATGATAATAATAGTGCTTACCACACGGGAATGCTTAATCGCTTGATTTTAAGATTTATTTTTCTTATTTATGTCTGGGGGTGTGGGTAGGTGTACAAGAGTGCTATTGGAGGCCATAGACGCTGGATCTCCTTGGAGCTGGGTTTTGAGTTTCCTCACATTGATGTTCAGCACTAAACTCTGGTCCTTTGAAAGAGCCGTCAGTTCTCATAAATGCTGCAAATCTCTCCAGCCCCTGCCATGATATTTAAGTGCACTTGCCATGCAATGGGTGCTTAATTGAGCTTGTTGTCACATTTTAACATTTTAAAAATGGCTCCATGAACCATTTAGTTCTCTGTATGACACCATGCTTCCCCCCAGTTAGTGGTGGGGAGAAAGGGGTAGAGCCACTTTCTAAAACAGTATTGATAAATATTAGAATCTTTACTGTTTACAGAGAAGGTGGGCACTGCCTATGGAAATTTGGTAGAAACACCTTGGGGATGACAAACACATGGGTAGCCTTACACTTTTATGTGGAAGAATGGATGATCACATTTTATCTTTGCATTTCCTCCCTCCTCACCACACCAACTTAAAATGCTACCTACCTTTTATCCTCATACTCAGAATGGAATAGAGTTACTTTCCCTTAAATAATAGAGTGTCCTCACCTTCTTTACTTCCTCTTAGCATCTTCATTTGTCTTATTGGGTATTTACAAGTCTTATCAAATGAAGCTCAATTTTGTCAGGACATCGCCTTCTTTTAGTGTTTTTAGTAGTTTTTTTTTTTGTTTTTGTTTTTTTGTTTTTTTTTTGTAATAACTACGTTTAGGTAAGCAGGGACCACAAACTTTATTTCATTGCACCAAACCATATTATTAAACTTTAATTTTTATCCTTTCTTCCTAATCCCTTTAGAAAGTATTGAAAGATATCTGCGGGGCAGATACTTTGTAAAGGGCATGAAGTAGTGTTTCTTTTAAACAGAAATATGGACTGCTAAAACTTTAACTTTGGGTGCTTTCTCAAAACCAACCAAAAGTACTTTTAATGCAAACATAGTCTTAATCTTCATTTGGTAGGTGCATTCTATTGACAGGCTTCATTCTGGTCCTTTCATGAAGATCTTTCACGAAGAAGATGAAATGATCAAATGCTAACCCCTCATTCTTGCCCACATTGCCCAGCTGTGCTCTGCCTCTGTAATGGGTGATATGCCACTGTGTTTTAATCTCTAGCACCTCTGTATTGTCAGTGTCACTTAGTTTGTGCTCTGAGGTTCTTAACTAACTAGTTGTCACCCCTACTTGAGGTCCCCCCTGTATTGTAATTTTTTTAGTGCTGGAGATTGAACTCCAACTCATGCATGGTAGACGAGCACTCTGTGTCTAAACTATATCCTGACCCCCTTGGCTGCATTCTTAACTCGGAGAAGTCCCCCACTCTGTTGACAATCAACTGTCCATGCAGGTGGATGACCACCTTCCCACACCGAAATGGTTAAGGATAAGTCCCAGACAATGTAGCCTGTCCTCCACCATCTCTTTTCTTTTCAGTTGTCAACAGTATCTTCTCGCCTTTCTCCCAGATTCATTGCACTGGTGATCCAGACCTCTAGCTTAGAATTTTCACTTATTTACTCATCCTCGGTGAGCACGTCCTAATTTGTTACATGAACTCTGGATCCAGGTGACCAGGATGAAAGCTGTGTGGTCCTTGAAAATGTTCCTACTCTGTTTCTCAGTGTTTGCATCTGTAACACAGGGATGAGTGAGGATTGACTTGATGCCAGGCGAGAGCAGAGGCCAGTGCCTGTCACAGTCGACATGTCATCCTTCCCTCTGTATTGCAGGTGGCTCTGGGGGATCCATGCCCTCTCTCCTCCTGCGTTCTCCATGTGTTGGGTGTACCTATTCCATGTTAATTGAATTTCTATATTTTAGAAGTGCTGGCTGCTTTGTAAAGTTCCTCTTTATCACCTGTTTCATACTCAAGTCATTCTGTTTCTGTCCTGCTTCTGTCTTCAAAAAGAAATGCATGTATAACACATTTCAATACCAATGTTTCTGTATGTGTTAGTGTCTATTGGACAATAACTTTATTTTCAAAATGGCTATCATTTATTTATCATTTTCTTTCTTGGAAACTAATTTAATGCCTGGTATATAGTACTAAATAAATAATTGTTGAACGGTGTTTTTTTTTTAATTGAACAGTAAAGCACTTAATGCATAAAGAACTGGTGGCATGGAATCCTGAGTTCTACTTAGACCTTGGTCTAACCCAGACCACTTAACTCTATTTCTAGACAGAGGGAGAGAGAGAGAGAGAGAGAGAGAGAGAGAGAGAGAGAGAGAGAGAGAGAGAGAGAGAGAGAAGAGGTTTGATCAGAATGTTCCTGATTAAATAAATACTGACAGAATCATTCATTTACTCAAGGCCTTCTGGTGCATTATAGGGAGTGAGTTTCTCTGACTTCCTATGTAGAAATACAAGCCAGGAGTTGTGGTGAGTTGGTGCCAAAGATCTGTTACTGCTAGCTTGGAGGACTGTGTGTCTGCTGGTTCAAGCTGCACTTTGGTAAACAGGCGCTCAAACACTGTATGACGACGAGAAGTCCAGCTGAGGACGCTTTCGAGCACACAGCCTGAGCACGCTGAATGCTTTTCTGGGTCATGTCCATTTCATAAAAGCAGCCAATTCCCAGCCTTCCCCAAAGAGGAAATGCTGAAGGTCCCTAGCTGCCGTGTCGGGTGAAGAGGAAACAGAGGGCGGGGAGGAGGGGAGGCCCTCTGTAGTGTGCTAAGACAGAAACCACTTGTGACACAGGTCCCCACTCAGACTTTTGGGCTGTGCAGGAATACAGAGACATTTCCTTCTGCAGTGATCACATTGTTCCCGTAACTAGAGCCACACGGCACAGAAGCAGACAAAACGCACCAAGTTCCCACCGGTTGCTAGGCAGAGCAAACGCCTTTGGATGCTGAAGCATGCTTCCCATGTTCATTTCCTAATCATGACCCATTTTTTAAGGCCAAACACAATAGCATTGTAAACACTCACCAGCACTTGGTAGGCTTTCCTGTCAAGCTAATTAGCAGATTGCATTTGAGACAGATGACAATAAAATACTTTTGGACAAGAAATATCCTTGGAAATTTTGATTTTTTTTTTCTTATTTAAGGAGCATTTCTGATTTTTGTGATAAAGTGTAGTAAATCTTAATCCAATGCTTGGACCAAGATTCAGTCTTAACTCAGGTTACTTGTAGATTATGCTTAATATTGATGCTAATCTACTAGATCGTACCCAAGTTGTTGTTGTTGTTGTTGTTGTTGTTGTTGTTGTTTTTTAAATCTGATTGATTATTGAACAGGTGGTTGGCTTCCAGTCTGTCAGGGGCAGAGTAGTCAATCCATGTGACAGTGGACTTGAGCACCAATAATGAAGCTTGGTGTATTTAAATTTTTTTTATCATCAAAGACAGAAAATACCCACTGGCACGAAAATATCAAAATTCATGGTTAGTGTGCAGATGGTGAATTGGAAAGCCAGAGTGAGGATCACCCAGAGGGATGGTGAGTTTGGGAGGCAAAAGGGATTTAGGACAGTGACCCTCTTCACTAGATGGCCAAACAGATTTTCAGGTGTGAGGGTGAGTTTAGGGTGATATACGTTCTTTTGCCTGGTCCTTGGAGCAGTTGTTTATCTATGTAGGGATGCTTCATCTATACTGTCAAGCAGTGGTACCCACCAGAGCTACCTACCCAGGATGCTCTTCCTCTAACGCTGTTATCAGGACTATGAGGCTTCCAGTAGGGCACATAGCTCTCTCTGATGGAGGCCTTTCAGAACCTTTGTGGGTTGGAAGCCATGTGGAGTGGTAGACAGATCCCAGGCAGCTGTCAGTTGGCAGATGAAAGTTCAAGGTTGATTTTGTTTGGTTGGCAAAAACTTTTGAGGGAAAAGTTCATTTTCATAATGTTTCCTTGGATTGTGTGAGGAAATTTGGGGGAAAGGTGACTGTGCCAGTTAGATTTTGCCAACTTGGCAGTAACTTACATGTAGCTGGGAAGTGGGAATCTCAGCTGAGGAATTGCCTGTGTCAAACAGCCTGGGGGCATATGTTAGGTGTAGTGTTTTCTTTGTTGTTGTTGTTGTTGTTGGTTTTGTGTGTGTGTGTTTTGATTGATTAATGATTGGTGAGGAGTGACCTACCACACTTTCTGCATCCAGATTTTTGCCTTGAGATTCGTGCCTAGCTTCCTAGTAATGGACAGTGAAGTGTAAGGTGAAAGAGACCCCATCATCCCCAA
Source organism: Acomys minous (assembly GCF_964271855.1). Lineage (NCBI taxonomy): Eukaryota > Metazoa > Chordata > Mammalia > Rodentia > Muridae > Acomys > Acomys minous. The sequence goes on along the minus strand of NC_140483.1, from coordinate 108,010,891 downwards.
AGTTGGTTTTGGTCAGCATTTTATTATGGCCAGAAACCTGTAGGCTTTGGTTTTTCAAAAACCTACTTTATTTAGGGTTCTTAAATACTTCAACCTTACTTTTAACCCACCGGCCAGAGGGACGGGGAGAAAGAAGGATACTAGGAAAAGGGGTTGTGGACCCGTTTAGATATAGTTCCTTGGGCCAGTTCTACTTTGTGTTGTCAGGATGCCAACAGTCCAGTCCGACAGAACAACACCAAACAGCACAGGAATCCGTAGCAGTGGTACAAACCCAGCAGAAACCCCAGGGCTCCACCCAATCGGCATGAGACCATGGAAGTGGAATACCATGAGAAGGTCTTCGGAACGTTTCTCCTTGCGAAGCAAAGAACAGAAAGGCAAATGAGAAAAGCTTTGTCCACTGTCCGTGGTTCTTTTTATACGTCTTCCCACCATCACGCGCCCAGCGGAACATCACATGCCCGCTTACAAGACATTGTCCAGAAAAACATCACGTGACCCCCTCGCTAGACAGCTTTCATCAAAACCCACACGACACGACTAAGTCTTCAAAGAAGCCAGAAAGGTCCACTTCAGGAGCCAAACTAGAACCATGATTTCCACTATCTGTTTTGGGCTGCCGTGTCGTACAAATGGAAATGCCGTGGTTTGCAAAGCAGGGTATGAGGTACCTTGTTTACTAAATTGCTTTAGTACATCCTGTGATCCCAGAAGGTAGCACCATTATTTTCTCTCTCTGATGAATGGGCACTGAGGTTCTGAGAGTGGAGTGCCGCCTGGTATTATCTGCTTTGGGAAGCAACACAGCAGGAATGTGGCCCGAAGAAGACTGAGACAATGGCTTTGCTCTCTTGGGCATGTTCGGGTCACTTTTCTGCCTTTCCTGTGATGGAGACAAAGCTCCGCCCACCAATTCCTGAGAGGCAGCATGGGTCCAGTGTCTCCCAAATCCTACTTTTGCAAAATTAGAATTCAGGGCTTGTACTTGAGTTTGTCAATAACTTAAAAGCAAGCCTACCGAGAATGTCTATGGGTCGGGTTCACTAGCCACCAGTTTGTTACCTTTGCTCAGAAATCCAACTTTGCCTCTGGGATCTGCCTGCCCTATGGACAGAGACTATACGACTCCTGGTTTAGGAGAATGAGATATAGATATAACAAGAGAAGAAAGCTAACACTTGATTAAAAAGCAGCCACTCGAAGATAAGTAGAGCACATATAAAGTTAACATTTAAATACAATGAGTTCTAATTTAATGCTCTGAAAGAGTACTACATTTCCTTAAAATAGTTGTTTTCTGAAAATATCAAAGAATTTAAATAATCCACCCACAGGTAAAGGAAATACAAGATTATTAAAGAATGATAATGTTTTGTCATGTTAAAAAATCATTAGGATGATGAGTGCTTTCGTTACAAGCATTCTGGAGAGCGTTGTCCTTGCTAAGTACTTGGATGGTGAGATGTCGAGTCAAGTTAGCACAGCGATCAGATCAACTCATATTACTGCTTTAAAAATAATACTGTTCTGCATCTCATGGTGATGTTTCCACTTATAAATAAGAAGCTTGCTGGGGGTGATGTGAAGTTGCTCAGTATTAAGTACAAATAGCTTTATCTGTTGTTGCCTTATCACCCCATGTAGCAGAGCTAAAGTCAGAACATTCTTGCATTTAAAATTACTATACCTCAAGTGGTAGAAGTCGACCAATAACGTTTATGGAGACCCACTTTAAGAAATACCACATCCTATAAACAATCTTCTCCCTGTTTCCTAAATACGCAGCTGATATGATCAAAAATTCAGGCATGTTTATAAACTGAATATTTCCTGCTAGATGAACTACAGATTCTGGGATTAAGCTTCTTAAATTGTTTCTCTGCAGATGTGAAATTCTGCAATGAATCTACAGAGTGCTCATATTACTGGGGCTGCTTCCTCGCTGTGTCTGAGTGGTTCTAAATCCTATGCCTGAGAATCATGGGATGTGCATAAAATAAGCAAAGCAAAACAAGAAACAAGAAACAACAGACAACGAACAAACAGCATCCTTGGCAATAAATTCTAACTGAGATGGACCGTGGGCACGGAATTGCCTTTAAACCTTCCTTGGGTGGTCCTAATGTTCAGCCAGGGATAACAGTCATTGTTGGCTTTAAAGGTGAACCATAGCTGATATGATGCCCCACAGTTTCAACACTACGTTTACCTCTGCCGAGGCTCCACTGAGATCTGAGGCTTCCACCCTGGCCTAAGGCTGCAGCCTCCCCTAGGTTACAATCCTCTCAGTGCCAGCCAGTTCAGGGAATGGCATCTAACTCCACCTTTGTTTTTGTTTCCTTACTGTAGGTGTATTTCTGGTGGACACTGGCTACTTGGTAGATATTAGAACCATGCAAACATGTTCATTTTTCTCAACAACTCTACGAAGTGGCCCCAATTATTATAAGTTTATAAAAAGGAGTACAAAGAAGAAAGAAGTCAATGTGTCCAAGCTCACAATTAAGGAACTGATGACCCATGACCCCAGGAAGAAAGCAGAATTGAGCAAAGCTGTTCTTAGTGCTGGGGATAAAGCACAGAAGGCCACTGGCACCAAATTTCAGTGATTATACTTAGCAGGAGTGTAATAGCTGATAGAGCCGGGACTCCTAGGATTCTAAGGTATAAACTAAAAAGGCTAAAAATTGAAATGTGACTCTTTAACTTTTCGAAAACAAGGAGGCTACTTAGCCCGTATTGCAGATTATATTGTTTTTCCCTCTTTCTGAAGAGGGCCCTGCCCATGCAGAGGCACTGAGAAGACACACACAAGCCAGCACGGAGCTCTGAGGTGGTACTGCTTTAGGCCATCAACAAAATGTTCCTGACCTCATTTGATCTTTGTTTTTGCCTTCTCTGGAACGTGTGTGCACTGGTGTCTTTTGGGGAGGTAGGGCGGGAGTGTGGAATGGCGCGTCCGTCTGAGGGTTAGATAACGTGTTTGGCCAGTTCTCTTGCTGTGGTGTGGTTCAGCAATGGTGAGAGGAGAATGAGGTCACAGATAATTGTTAAGATAAAGCTAGTGTCTTGGATGCTCTGGAGATAAAGTTAGCACCTCGAGTTTACTCTATTTTTCACGGGTCAGTTTCTAATTTGTGTGTATGAGTCTCGGCTGAGAAGCATGACTTAGTTTCCTCAGGCCTTATTCCTTTAATAAGCACTTAGGCTGAGAAGCATTTTAAAACTGAGAGAAACAGCATTTCATGATTTTATGAGGAATTGCTTAAACCTATGACTTGAACAGACATTCTTCCTTTTACAAAACCATTTCTTCCCAAGGAGTGGTCAAAGCAGTTTTGTGGGGCATGGGTCTCTCTTGGAGACTTTTAATGCAGGCTGGAATGTGTTTGACATTCTTACAAAGAACACTGTGTGCCTCGTTGCACAGTGCCTTCAATGGTGGCATAGCTATAGGATTGAAAGCTGGCATTTGGACTTGAACTCGGACAAGAGCTCATTTTCCATAGCGTCACTCTCCGTGGTGCAGATTCCTTGGGTGCGGGTTGCTTGTCTGAATATAATAGGAGCTGCCTTCTTGTTAGAGGAATCAAACTTTATTCTTCTGAGGCTAAAGGGGGTGGGGGGGTCAAACCTGGCACTGGACCAAGACAGGAAAAGTATAAGTAGTTACTCCTAAGGGAAACCATCAGCTGACCAGTCCAGCTGGAAATTACAGTGTTTACTTGGGAAAAACTAGGCTCTTGAAGATTGGGAGCTTAATTTCAGAACCTGAAACCATCCTCTGGTTATGGTTAGAATCAAACTTCAGAATGTTATCATTATTTTAGTGATAAACAGATTCTAGATTTATAAATAATAAATATTTTAAGGTGGGTGTTTTGTGGAGGAATTTTATACCTGTTTCTTTTTATTTTTTCTTTCTTTCTTTCTTTTTTCTTTTCTTTTCTTTTCTTTTTTTGTTTGTTTGTTTTGTTTTGTTTTTCGAGACATGGTTTCTCTGTGTAGTCTTGGCTGTCCTGAAATCACTTTGTAGAGCAGGCTGTCCTCGAACTCACAGTGATCCACCTGCCTCTGCCTCCCAAGTGCTGGGATTAAAGGTGTGGGCCACCACTACCTGGCTCTATACCTGTTTCTTTAAATTATAATTTCTCACATTAAACCTTTGCTTTGGCTATATTTTATGGTTATACTCGTTAAGGTAAGGACTGTTTCTTTATGTCTGAATCTATTTCTCTGCTGATTCTCATATTATTATATATTAAATTATTATGGTATCTTACATGAAAATGTACTACTATGTAATAGCATATAAGAGAAGAAAAATGCATTAGTTCAGTTTAGGAATAATTTTACAGATATTTTGTTGTGTGGATTTACCTCTATTTTTATCCATAGATTTAGTTTTCTATTCTGTGGTCATATGTACCTTGTTTCAATTGCTGTGGCTTTAAAATAACTCTTGAAATCAAGGAATATAAGTTATCTACTTTTTCTTAAAGATTGTTTTACTCCGTCTTGAGCCTTCTTTTTGTATAAAACTTACAAACCACTTACCAATTGTTCAAAAAAATCTATTGTTATTTTGTCTGGGTCTGTAGTGAATCTATCAATCAGTATTGAGAGAATTGTTGTCTTAAAAATATCAGACTTTGTAGCTCATGACCAGTTTTTCCACTCCAGTTATTTACCCCTTGACTGTGTCTCTGACCTCTGTTTAATCTTCATTGTAGAGATTCTTTATTCTTTCCTTATATTATTCTAACAGTTTAGTTGCTGATGCTATTGTAAATGATAGTATTAGTCTTTAAAAGGGATATCCTTTGCCCTTTTGGATATGTGTGGGATTTATCCTACTGGGATCAAAATTGGAGACGCTGCTGGCCATCAGAGCACTCCCTTGTGTCTTTTTTTTTTCCTTTTTCTTTTTTTTTTTATTAATTCATTCGTATTACATCTCAATAGGTATCCCATCCCTTGTATCCTCCCACTCCTTCATTGCTGGTAGGAATGCAAACTAGTACAACCACTTTGGAAATCTATCTGGCGCTATCTCAGAAAACTGGGAATAGGGCTTCCTCAAGACTGAGCTATTCCACTCTTTGGAATATAACCAGAAAATGCTCCACCACACAAGGACATATGCTCAACCATGTTCATAGTGGCCTTATTCATAATAGCCAGAACATGGAAACAGCCTAAGTGTCCCTCAGTAGAAGAATGGATAAAGAAACTGTGGTACATTTACACTATGGAATACTATTCAGCTATTAAAAACAAGGAATTCCCAAAATTTGTGGACAATGGATTGAGCTAGAAATGATCATAATGAGTGAGTTAATCCAGAAGCAGAAAGAGTCAAATGGTATATACTCACTTATATCTGGACACTAGCCCAAGGGGCATGTCCCACGAAAGTCTTCACTTATCAGGAAAGTGGTCAGAGGGGAGGACATCCAATGGGACTTTAGGTGAGAGGAGCATGGGAGAATGGGGAAACTCCTTTGTGTCTTGCAGCATACTCAAACGATCTGCAGCACCGCTGGCCGCTTGCTGTGTGGTGTCTCAGGCCTGTACCTACTCTCCATGTAGCAGCAGTTTTCTTTGTATTCAGTTGTCCTGAGTGGACTTCCGGAAATTTAGGCATCATTTGCTTGTTCATAGTTAATTGATTATTGTGTCAGCATACCAAGTGCTAGGTTTCACTATGGCATTTTCATACAGAATGTAGATTCTTCTCCCTGCATCGTCTCATCATCCCTCCGCCCTCACTTATCCACCCCTGTAACCTCCTTTCAATTTTTCTGTCACATATTCCCTGTTGCCCGTGCCCCGCCCCCTCCCTTCTCTCTCCCCTCCCCCTGCCCCTCCCCGCTGCCTCTCCCCTTCCCTGCCCTTTGATCAACTCCTCCTTTTCTCCTCTTGTGGTCTCTTCTCCTTTGGAGCCTCAATCCACATTCATTCTCACTCATATACATAGACCCATTATGACCTAGGATGTGCGTTTGAGAGAAAACGTTCAGGTGGCTTTTTTAAATGGGCTATTATGTCATCTAAATCTATTAATTCACTTTTTTTTTTTGGTGGGTTTATTTGGGCAGTGCTGCTGACCAAAACAGGTTCTTAGAAATCTTATTTACTTTCATTTGAGCAAATATTAGTCGCCGTGCCCCCTCCTTTGTAGACTGAACAAAATAGTGTTTTTCATCCTGGTGTTTTCCTCCATGCCTGTGTGTAATTTAATCATATCCATCCCAGAGTTACCTGCTCTTGTGTCCGTTCTGCTTGACCGCGCCCTCACCACATGACCGGCTCCTTTCTACCTTCGCGCCTTTTAGACAAGCAGAGGCTGCACGCCTGTACCTATGCTGCTGTGTGTTTGCTTCGTAGATGTATTCTTTCTAAAGCAGTACACCTGTCAAGCATCTTGCAGGGTACATGTCCAGCTCCCCATGCTGACAAGATTTAGAGAAGTTCCTGGTCCACGTGAATTTGTAACGCCACTGCTCAGCAGGAAACAGTTGGCCGAACTCTTGGCTTGAGCAAAGTGCTGCATGTTCTGCTTGATGAGTGTGATATTTAGTTATGTGGCTGCTTGCATTGTGAACCGTGGGACGGTGATAGCAGGGAGAGTGCTGCAAGAGAAATTCGCGTTCTTACTTTACAAGGGAGAAGTAACCCTGTTGGAGAATGGATGCTTCATGAAATAATTATGGTTAACTCATTATTTACTCAGCTTGTTCATTTGAAAGGAAAAAAAACCCCTTTTCCTTTTAAGATTTAATTTTAATTATTTCATTTATAACCTATTGAGAATTTCATGTATGCATTTAATGTCTTTTGACCAAATATTCTCCTCGCTCCCACCACTTCAATTCCCTCCATAGCTTTCTCATCACTAGTCCCTTCCAATACCCTGAGATCTCTTTAAAGTCCACAGAGTCCACTTAGAGCTACCTGTGTGTGCATGGGTGTAAGGTCATCCACGTGTGCACTTGCAGTCAGTCAGTCAGGAGCCTCTTCTTGAAGAAAACTGACTCTCTTTCCTCCAGCAGCCATTGATTCCAGTAGCTCCTTAATTAGCTCTAGGATTTTTGTGAGTACTTCCACTCGTGCTGGGATTTTGCATAGGCCTTGTGCATGCATCCTTACATCAGAGTTCCTGTGTGCGATGACTTGTTGTGTCTAGAAAACACTGTTTCACAGCAGCCTTGTACTATCTCTTCCCACCTTCTCTTCTAGAAGGATCTCTGAGCTTCGAGGGCACGGGTGATACAGATTTCCTACTTAGGGCTGACCGCAACAGCATCTCCTACTCCCTACATGTTATCAGTCCTGAGTCTCTATAGTAAACCCCCATCTGCTCCAAAAAGGAGCTTTCCCACTGAGGGATGCAAGCACTAATCTGGCTATAAACACAAATATTTAAGAAGCAGCTTAATACAGTGTTAGGAGGCAGAACCCATCTCTCTGCAGAATAGTAGGATCTCCTTTAGGGCCTGTGTCATACTTATCTTTTGGGTCTGGCCTCAAATTCAATGAGAAGTTGGTTTTATGTTGTTTGTAGTCAATTTATTAAGATTATTGAAACTTTTTGCAAGAATTGGCTTTTGTCCTTACTGTATAAGCCTATGTGTCCTTCTGCACAATAGCTTCCCAATACAGAAACTTCTGACCAAGACAGTGTGATTCCCCTCAGTGTCTACATTCCTGAGATGACAAAAGATCATTTTGCTGGGAGGAGACCCCCACTCCTGGGTGGAATTAGGGGTAGTGTAGTGTGCAGGGGAGCCTCAGTCAGCCCCATAACAGCTATAACTCAGTAACAGAAGTGGGTTCTTGGTGGTTCTGGGTTTTGTGATGTGGTCATCTTAACTGACATGCTGTAATTAGGGGGAGAGGGAGGGATTTCTGGAAGATGTTCTTGTATAAGCAATGCTTTGTTACAGAACTATAAAGTTATTCAAGTTCCCCGGTTTTCATTTAGAGAGGAGAAAAGCCAGCACAGCCACCTCAGGTCAGGTTGGCTTGGATTTCCCTGCTATCATCTAGGAAAATGGTGACCTTCTGAGTTCTTCCCTCAGGCAAGGGTGGGGATGTTGACATTGTTGAAATCAGACTGAGAAGCTGAGCATCATTTGGCTTTTCTTTTAACCCCCTCCTGAGTGATGTTGAAGTGTGAGTCTGGTATATACGCCCTGCCCTGCCCTGATGTCTACACGTGCCCGGGCTTCAACCAGCCCAGGGACTGGTGCCTCTGCCCACTGGTCCTTGCCACACACTCCTGTGTCTCGTTCCCTTAGGTCCTTAGGCCTCTTAGGCAGCACCTTGCCAGAGATCCTTGCTTTTCTGGTACCAGGGAAGACAATAGGGATGCTGGGAAACGCTTGCCCTTTTGTAATCATTGTGCAGGCCTGCCATATTTTTTGTGTTTATTGATGAAATTCATAGATAAACTACAGATAGACATTATATTTTTCTTTGCTTGCCATTGAATAAAACACAGACATAAAATACATGAATTTTTTTTTTTTTTTTTTTTTTTTTTTAGTTTTCATAGGTTGTTTTCCTGTATCGGGAAGAAGAACTTTGATGTTTACCTATGGTTGACTTGCCTCATGAATATTCAGTTGTTGACAAGGCTGCAAGCCAGTGTCCATGGAAATGAGCTCATTAGTAACATTTTGCTGCCTCCTATTTTGTTTATGAGATATGTAGAAGATTCCTGGTATTTTCTGTTTCCCCATTTTTGAAACAATAGGATTGTTGGTAGTAATTATTGTTCCCAATTTTCAGTTTTTATTTTGCCCCTTTCTCATATTTTTAAGATGTATAAGCAAATGCCCCATATGGGTTGTTCAAATGCTGTTACAAGACAATTTATGGGCCTGTGCTGTGCTGGTGCACGCCTTTAATCCTAGCACTCAGGAGACAGAGGCAGGCGGATCGCTGGGAGTTCAAGTCTACAAAGTTAGTCCAGGAAAGCCAAGGCTACACAGAGAAACGCTGTCTCGAAAAACCAAAAACCAAAACAAAAACTCTGATTTCCTCCTCCTCTTCCTCCTCCTCCTCTTCCTCATTCTTCTTTTTCCTCTCCCCCCTTTCTTTTACATTTGTTAGTTTGTTTTGTTTCGTTTCTGAGACATGATCTCATTAACTCAGGCTGGCCTTCACCTCACTATGTAGCTAGGGATGACCTTGAACTTTTCATTTTTTTTTTTTAACTCTTAAGTACTGACATTATAAATTTGTGTCTTTATGCACTTAGCTGGTTTTCCTTCTTGAAGGTCCATCAGAGACTGTTTTTACTAACAAAAATAATGAAAGAATGAAAGTCATACCTTTTAGGTATGTTTATTAATAAAACATTAAAAAAAGAATAATGGTTTTAGATATGATTGTCACTTGCTTTCATATATATATGAACATGTATATAATATATACATATGAATATATATAATATGTACATATGAATATATATATGTAATTCTTTTGTAGAGCAAGTTCAAATTTACAGACACTGTTATGAGTTTCATTTCACAAATATGAAACTCTGTCTCAGATGATAAAGTTGCCTATCTGGTAATTGGGAGAGTTTGGTTTGAAGCAAGCAGTGGCAGCCTGTTGTCCTACCTGGCGTTCTTCCCCAGGGGGTTAGAAATGCTTCCTTTCAGATACTAAATTCTTAAGTTGTGGGCCTGTTTTCTGGTCATCTCTGCACTGTGAATATTTTGCCTGTAAAGTGGCCTCTAACCTTAGCCATTTTGATTAGGATCCATCAGTTGCTTTCAGGGAGAGAACAGAATTTGAAAGGAAAGGAGATACCATCTCCCACCAGGGAGCAGCTGCTACAGTGACTGAAGAGGGTGAAGACAATGCTGGGCTCTGAGAACAGAGGAAAGGGGACACAGTGAGTCACTAGGAGCCGCGGGTCCTGACCTGCATTGTAGTCTTCCCAGGATGTGGCTGGCCAGCTGTAGTATTTAACTTTAAGGAAAGAGCCAAGTTAGCTCCCAGATTTTTCTGGTATAAAACTTGCAGGCGAGGTAGCCCCGGTAGAGGAAAGGGAACCAAAGGCAGGCATCAGAGTCAGAGAAAACCCCCCCTTTCCCCACCCCGCCTCACCCCACGCGCTCCTGCTGTTAGGAAGTAGTCTCCCATAAAGAGCCAGCTGCATAAGGCCTAGGGCCTAGGTTTTTCCCATGCATGCTTTCTGGCCTAGGCTCAACAGAAGATGTGCCTAATCATACTGCAATTTGATATGCCGAGGCTCATTGATATCTATGGGAGGCCTCAAAGGGAAGGGGTGGATGAGGAGGTGAGAGGGAGGGCCTGGGAAGAGAGGAGGGAGGGGAAGTTGCGATTGGGATGTAAGGTAAATAAATTAATTAATCATTAAGAAACTTGCAGGCAAGGCACATAAATCTCTATTAGTTAACAAAAAGTGTCTTGTAAAGCTAATTTTTCCTTTCCTGCCCCTCATAAGATGGGCACTCAGTTAGATCAGAGGGGTGAGAAGAGAGAGGACTTGGGTGCCAGGGAGGGGCAGGGCTTTGCCTTGCTTTCCTGACTCCTTTCTTTGGCTTGTTTTCCTACTCCCACTGCTAACATTTCCTTTTCATGGGAACTGGATTCTTGAATAACGATTTGAACAGGAATAGTATTCTGCACTTTAAATTCGGGAAATGACCAGTTTCCTGTGCTGGAGAAAAAGCTGTGCTTGAAAATATTATCTATAGTGTGCTTCCCGCTCGGCCTTTTCTTTCATTGTGTTCTATTTAAGTTATCTGCTATCAATGTAAATTCCTGACCAGCACAATATGAAGTATTATAGCAAAGGCACAATAGTCTACTGACATGGAAGTATAAATATTTGTTTAATACTAAGAATAAAGCAATTTAGACAATGTTGAATTAAGGAAAAAATCATAGAGACATTCTTGTTAGTGTATGAACGGCTTTTAGAAATTCATTTCTGGGGCTGGGGACACAACTCCATAGTTCAGCGTGACCGATTGTTGCTTTTTCAGAGGTCTGAGTTCATTTCGCAGTATTTTATGCCAGGTGCCTTACAGCTATCTTTAACTGCAGCTTCAGGAGACTGGATGCTCTATTTTGGCTCCCACAGACACCTGTATGTATACAAATGACAGCACACACACACACACACACACACACACACACATTTTGTGTGTATGGGTGTTTTGTCTTGTGTGTGTCCCTGTACCACCAGCATCCCTACTGTCTGCAGATGCCAGAGGATAGTGTCAGATTCCTTTGAAACTAAAACATACTTTTAAGATATCACTAGAAAAATGATGAAACATTTGAAACTTCTTTTTCTCCCATCTTATCATTTTTGTTTGGTTTTGTTTTTTTGTTTTGGAGTCAGAGTTTCTTTTTGTAACAGCTCTGGCTGTTCTGGACTCAATCTGTAGACCAGACTGGACTTGAACTCACAAAGATCTGCCTGTCTCTGCCAAGTGCTAGGATTAAAGGCATGTGCCGCCACTGCTGGGCAATGTATGAAGGTTCATATGTATTAGACAGCATAGGTAACATAGAGTGTGCCGCCACTGCTGGACAATGTATGAAGGTTCATATGTATTAGACAGCATAGGTAACATAGAGAATATTCATCTTATGACAGTTCTGAAGGGAATATCCCAGATTGGCCTTCAGTTTTAACATTAGCCTGTGTTAATTTCGTCATAACCAGATCTGAAGTCAAAGGCTTGCGTAGTTTGTATAGCTTTTCACCATTTTTGTATAATAAAAGTCTTATAGCATTGAGTAGTTAGACAAGAAACTCTATTAGTCTTGTAACTTGATCTGAATGAATTGTTTCTTTCTTCTCCTCTTTTGCATGTATTGCTGCTGTTGTGTGTGTAGTGTATGTCTGTGTTTGTGTTTACGTGTGCGTATGCTTATAGCATGTGGAGACCAGAGCTTGATAGGTGCTAGGTGTCTTCCTTGGTCCCTTTTTGCTCTGTTTTAGAGACAAGACCTCTCGCTGAAATAAACTGGTTCGCTATCCCTATGCTAGGGCTGGAGGATGGAGCCGTCAGGTCTGGCTTTTTATAGGAGCTCGGGGTTTGGACTTGGGGACTCATGCTTACACTGCAAGCACTTTAAGCCTGAATGTCCTCTCCAGCCTGTACCTTCTATTCTTCATACGTTTATAAGTTTCTGGACTGTTCAGAAAATAAATCCATGAGTAGAAAGATTGACGTATATACACAACATCTGGGGTGTGGGTCAGGTCGGCTGGCATCTTCAACACAAAGACCCAACATTTGGGGACAACATTTAAAAATACCAATGACTCCAGCTTAAATTGTTGGCTCCAAAGTCATACTCACTTAATGAAGACCCTACTTTGAGTTTTGAATTTGGGTCATGCATGCCTTGTGCTAACAATGTGCAGGATGGTACTACCCCTTGATGCTGGCCAATGACAGACATGCCACAGTCAGCCATGTGGTCTTGAAAGGAAACATCTGATAATCAGTGCTAGACTGTGGTGCTGACCTACAACAAACACCCTTCAGCTTAGGCTAATTCCATCCATTTTTGGCTTGAGATATTTTCAGTTTACGGTAGGTTTGTTGCTGTGTCACCCCACCCAGCAGGTAGCATTTGTGAACAGTAGCCCTTCTCTTAAAAGGTTCAGTTATGATGTTTGTTTTCATATGGGGGAATTCTCCAGGCGTTGGCAGACTCACTGTGAGTAGAGGGGCAGAGAGCAAAAGGCAGCAGCCTTGCATTAGCTCTGCTCTCTAGACCATTGGTTATTATGTCACTTACTTTTCTTGTTGTAGGGACAGCCCACCTGCCAGAAGCAACTGAGAAGGAGAAGGGTTTACTTTAGCACTTGGATATGGAAGGGCATGACAGTGCTCCTGGTAACAAGAACCAGTCATGTCTTTGGCTATGAGAATGTATAAGGTGGCTTTCTCACATTTTGGTGGCCGACCATGGGACTGAGCCCTCTGTGTAGGCAGGGCCTCTAATAGCCTGCTAAGCTAGCTCCTTAAACTCTTGTCTGTTAGTTGGACTTCAAGTCTCAAAATGGCATTGCTAGTTGCAGACTGGGTATCCAGGCACATTTTATACTCAGACTATGACAATTATAAGCAATGGAAGTAGTAGCATCATGGCTGCATGTTTACCAAGAGTTGCTAGTGACAATGGTGGGAGCAGCAGAAACAGCAGCTGCTATTCTTTGGACCTCCACTGGGTGTTGCACAAAGTACCAGCTAAGATCACTTCCCATCCAATCCCTCCATCATTCTGAGAGATGAGGAAGATATCATGAGCCTGAGTGCATGGATTAGGAAACTGATGCTTGGAATTGCTGGTGTCTCATAAGTGCTCATCTCAGAGCGCTGGCCTATACCTCCTGGAGAGTCCTGAGGTCATATGTGAGTTGAGGGGGGAGGTCCAGATCTGTTGGAGGAGGTATGTAGAAAGTTAACTTTGACAAGTTTCCAAACAGCCCACCACAACACTATGCTTTCTTATCTTCCTTGATTTCTTTGACTTCTCCCCAGAATTGGCTTGCATATCTGACTGTTCTCTAAAGAGATATCATTCGCCCCAACAGTACAAAGAAAGCAACATTTTTATGAATCAAATAATTCTTGAACTAAACATGCTGAGAAGAGTTTATTTACAAAAATTATTCTAGTGGGGAAAAAATGGTATTATTTGGTGTTTGTGTTTGCAAGTGCTGGAGCTGTTGTTACTTCTTACCTAAGAGTTAGTATCTCACTTTTAGACTCTGGAGAAACCAAGTGTTAAGCAAGATAGGTCACACAGTGTTCAGTAGTATTCCCTCTGTTTTATTCCCTCCGTTTTATTTTCTCATGTAAGTGGTATTTTATTTAAACACTTTGAAATCAAATGGCATTTTCAAACTTACAGCTCTGGAATGGACTGGTACTAAATATTTGTGTGGGTGAAGAGTACCTTGGCAAAATCCCAAGCTTATAGTTCTAAACTGAAATGGCTACAGAGATCAATTTGCAAAAACGAGCAAAATACATTTCAGTTTAAAAGACTTGTATAGACTATATGGCCGCAATGGATCAGCTTTAGTGGAAGGTATAACAGAGACAAATGATGCTTCTGCCAAAATGAAGTGACTATGAGGCTCCCTTGGGTCCCAGATGGTGGCACCCTTGAGGAAGATAGACCATCTGACTCTCTTGGTGTTTGACACTGGGTCTTTTCCTCTATAGCTTTTTACTATTAAAAAAGAAATTAAGATGAGGTGTCTCACTGACCTTGGAGCTCACTGATTCGACAAGACTTGCTGGTTGGTGAGCTCCAGGGTCCCCTTGTCTCTGCCTTTCCCTTGCTGGGGTCACAGGCATAGCTACCAAACACATTTCCCTGTGGGTTGCCAGAGATTCTGAACTCTGGCCTCCATGCATGTGTGGCAGTCATAGGCCCGATTGAGCCTCTTGTCCAGCCCCGAGTAAATGTTTTAAGTGAAATATACTTTGTTTAAAACAAACCCTGAAGCTAGCTGTAGTAGCTCATACCTTAATCCCAGCACTTGGGAGGCAAAGGAAGACGGATCTCTGGAGGTTCAAGGCCATCTTGGTGTACAGAGTGAGTTCCAGGACAGCTAGTGCTATACAGAGAAACCCTGTCTTGAAAAACCAAAAACAACAACAGCAAAACAAAAAGAAACAAAACAAAAAACCCCTAAACAAACCCTGTAGTGCTCTTCGGCTCTGCATTAGAACAGGTATTGCCTTTTAGGCCAATAGAAGTTAAATATCTTTTTACTGACTGAGCTATGTAATTTCAAAAACAAAGCTTAAACAACAGAAAATTGGTGAAAGACACAAAAGAGAGAGAAAAATTTTTTATTTTACTTTTAATACTTGAATGTAAAACTACAATTCTACTGGTAATATGTTCCTTAGTTTTCTTTTTGGCTCACCTTCGCTCTTGCCAATCATCTGTCCAACATCTCTGAAGTCCTGTGTCTGATACATAATGTTCCCGTCACATACCAACAAGAGATGAAGACGTCCAAGAAAATGGTTCTCATGTAGGGTTTTTGACTTATTGGGGTCAAGTAGAGAATGGTAAATTGTTTTAATTATCTTCATCAACATTTTTCTTTTTATTGTCTTGTGTAGGGTGTTTTGGCCACATGTATATCTGTGTGCCACATATGTGTCTGGTGTCCATGGAGGGTATGGGATCCTTTGGAATGGGCAGTATGGAAAGTTGAGTCAACATGTGGGTACTGGGAACTGAAACTGCATATTTTGGAAGATCAGCTCATGCTCCTATCTGTTGAGCCATCTCTACAGCCCCTTAATTATCTTAAATTGAGAGAGTGTGTTTAAAATTGTCTACCTCTGGGACAATTATGAGGTTCGTTGGAATTAATAGTTACTCTGAAAAAAGAGTAAAAATTTCTTGTAATGGGAAGTTGTGCACCTGTAGAAAGTCTGACAATAATAGTGATATAACAAATGCTTTTAGCCCTGGACCACGCAGAATCATAGAGGACTTTCCTTGAGGAGTCTGGCACTCCATTGTTTTGATGTCACTGCAATTTAGGCTTTTATTTGAGTAGTTCAGGTGCTGTATATTCTCATTGGATGACTTTTAGATTGATAAATACCTTTGAGGATAAGCCTTAAATGGCACTGAAGTGCTTAACAGATGGTTTCGTATTTCTAAGATTTTGGAGTTTTGTTTGGATGGAATGTTGCCATGGTAGCTGAGGGACAGATGATCATCTCTTTCAAAGATGAAAAGATGCAGTTTATATTCATTAGGCAGGTGCAGTTCAGGAGGTTTATTTATTTATTCTTTATACTTAAGGTTCAGGGCATTAGGAAAGGAAACTCACCTCTAAATAACCTGGAATGGACAACACTTCTCCCCACAACAAAAGGATTATCTACTTCAACTGTCAACAGGATTGAGAAACAGTCCCGTCAATATGGGTGGTGACAATTTACAATAAAGAGATTTTTTTAATTTTTATTTTTAAAATAAATTATTCAGATTACATCCCAATTGTTATCCCCTCACTTGCATCTTCCTTTCCCCACCCCACCCCCCCTTTTTCGCCCTATTCCCCTCCCCTAGACCTGTGACAGAAGGAACCTCCTCCCCCAGCATATGATCGTAGCCTATCAGGTCTCATCTAGATAGCCTGCTTTCCCTTCCTCTGAGTGCCACCAGGCCTCCCTACCAAGGGGAAGTGGTCAAATAAGGGGCATCTTACTGTGTATATGCACATATTGAAAACTCTGAGAAAAGGCCCCAATGTAGGTACTTCTGGTTGGAAGCGTTTCGGGTGAGGTGACTTGATGGTGTGAAACGTGAAACGTGAAGAATGATTGACTACAGTAGTTTTTAAATCCACCTTCTAAGTTGTCTCCTCTGTTCAGCAAAACTTCTTTAGAACTTTTCTGTGCCTACTGGCTCTGGCCCCTCACTTTCTCTCTGCCCACCTGACTGGTAAGGCTTCCTAGGGACCAAATGTGTCTGTTCTATCTTACCTGGCTGTTTGGCACATCAGAAACAGCTGGTCCGCTTCCCGTCTTTAGTCTTCTCCTGCCCTGGTATCTGTGACTTTGTTCTCCTAGCTTTCCTTGTCTCTTAGTGGAATTCTTGTTTCCTGTCCTGTGTGTGTGTGTGTGTGTGTGTGTGTGTGTGTGTGTGTGTGTGTGTGTGTGTTAGATACACTGCATGTTGGAGAGGCCCTAGATTCTTTCTTTTTGCCATCTTCTTCATACTTTCTTTTATGGACTGAGGCTGTGGGTCTCCTCTCTCTCCATCCTTTTCCAAGTTGCAGCTTCATGCCAGTGACACTGAGTGCTGTCTTTACCTCAGAGACTGTGAGAGAATCTTTCAGAACCTCAGATGGTCTGCTGTCTCCTCGGTCAGAGTCTCCGTCTCTGTGTTCAGTATAGACACTTCAGACTCCACGTGGCCTCAGCAAGCTGATTCTCCCATCCTTTTATCCTTTGAGTTTTCTCCATTCCCCTAAAATGGCATCACTATCAGCTAGGTGTTCAAGATGAACCCAAGACAGGCTAGTCTGATTTAGCAAGACTTTGTTTATACTCTCAGGAAAACAAAACAAAGTTTATTGATACTCCAAGGAATTGAGATATGATGATGCTTCAAGTTTAAAAGGGGGGGGAAGGAAAACATTTACCCTTGACATTTTTTAAGTCTATTTCCAGAGGATGAGTACATTCCTTTTCCTACAACATTTGCCTTTTTCATTTTTATGTGTAAATTCATCCCACACTCTTCATAGCCACATTTCCAAGGTCATCTAATGATGCTGAGAAGTTTCTGTATGTAGAATACTCATGGCAGTACTGAGATTTAATGCTTACATGATATTGTGAAACTCGGTTTGACAGCAAGTGGTTAGAATCTAAAGTGTAAAGTAT
This sequence comes from Acomys minous, assembly GCF_964271855.1. NCBI lineage: Eukaryota > Metazoa > Chordata > Mammalia > Rodentia > Muridae > Acomys > Acomys minous. The sequence goes on along the minus strand of NC_140483.1, from coordinate 107,993,441 downwards.
TAAAACTTGTGGGGCTTTTGAGAGAGAGAGAGAGAGAGAGAGAGAGAAAGATATGTATGTCTAGTCAGTGGAAATAATCACAAAGGCAAAATAAGCTTAGGGAAATGCATTAGAGCTTTGAAATTTTCAAATAGAAATGCAGGCCGGGAGTGAAGCTATGAGGCCGGGTGTGATGGCGCACGCCTTTAATCCCAGCGCTCGGGAGGCAGAGGTGGGCGGATCGCTGTGAGTTCGAGGCCAGCCTGGTCTACAAAGTGAGTCCAGGACAGCCTAGGCTAACACAGAGAGACCCTCTCTCAAAAAATCAAAAAAAAAAAAAAACCCAAAAAAACCCCCCAAAAAACAAAAACAAAAAACCAAACAACAACAACAACAACAACAACAACAAACCCAAAAGAACAAAACAAACAAACAAACAAAAAAAAAGAGTGAAGCTATGTGGGCTTAGCTTCCTATTGGATGGTAGCAGCACAGTTGAGCAAACAAGGAAGAGCTTCTTTGATTTTTCTCTTCTATCTAAAGAGTTTACTCCTTCTCTTCGTAGCCAATCTATGACATTTTAGTGTTGTTAAACTTTAGTTAGCATTTGGAAGTTGACATTTAATATAAGCTTTTGCCTAACATATAGTCAGAAGAAAATATGGAAAAAGGTAAAGAGGAAATGAAGCATTTGCTCTCCGTGGGGGGAAAGATAGCCTCCACTCGTGGGATCTCAGAAAATGTTGTGGTGAAGCACAGTTAGGGAATGTGTTGAGACTATGTAAGCTGCAGGGTCTTCTGAACAGTACCTGGAAGCCCTACCTTCTCCAACTCTGGTTTGTCTATCTTGTTTGACCACCTGCCTACATTTCTATAGTCAACTGTTGATGATACCTAGGTTGTGCCTCTCCTGGGGGAGGCATTTCCTTGGTAGGTTTCATAAACTCCAAGTTCCCGGGAGAAGGAGTGTTATAAAGAGAGGACCGTTGTTTGGTGTTGAGTTGCAACAAAGGGTGAGGTACATGAGTTTGTTTCGGCACCTGAGTTCACTTGCTAGTTTCTCTAACTCTGCTCTTAGCTGCCTTTGGAATATCAACAAACCAACATCTATCCAAAAGAGGGCTGTGGACCTGCCTTGTCAAAGCCTCCAAAGAGTCCTGCTCAAAGGGCTAACTACATCAATCTTCGCTCTCAGGGTTTCAGGGGGAGTTGGGGGTCTGCATCCAGAGTCTCTAGGTCTTAATCACAACAGAATGCTATGAACCACGAACATTAAAAGCTATTTTCTATGGGATTATTTTGAAATATATTTGTGTCAAGGCAAAACACATCTAATGCCCGTGAAATTGTGGACTTGGGCTAATGAACAAATGAAAAGAATCGTGTGTGAATTCCCCTCTCATGCCTTTGTGACTGGCTTGCTGGTGCTTCCTTAGTTGCTTTGAGAAGGATGAACGCCCAGCTATCAAACTCTGAGGAAACCGTAGATACAGCCTGTTGAAAGATGGTTCTCAAAACATGTATTATTGCACATTCCCAGCAAGCCATCTAAAGTATGCTTTTCCTGTTGTATAAAACAAGGAACTTGAGGGATGACTGGTCAGATGAGCTAGGGAGCGAGCGAGCTCTGGCTTCCACTCCTGTGCAGTTCAGCAGTGCGTTCCACAGGATGATGGAGCACAGAAGACACAAATGTCAGATGACTGGGTGGTGTACTCGACTGGTCTGTATGTTCCCTTCTGAGTCTTATTTTGATTCACTTTGGCCACTTCCAGGATTTCATGTAGTGGTTGAAGAATGCACTGGGCCCTGTTTATGAAGAAAAGTTTATAATTGCAGACGTGAAGTTTAAGATTTGCTCACACGAGGCATTACCTGTTTACTGTGTGGTCAATGTGAAATGTAAACTAGGCGACTAAAACATTCAAGGTATTGTAAAGCTAAACAGAAAAAGCCACGGCCCTGCTGGGATGAGTATTTACAAAGTATTCAAGACAAACAAATCTGAAATCAGAAAGTAAACTGAAGAATACTAATTAAAATGGCCAGTTAAAGCTACCAGACTCAGACATCTTTTCCCCAATGGCCAACATGTGTAAATTCAGAAAATGGCTCAAAATTTTGATGGTATTTTAATAAAAGTAAAGTTATATCCACCATTTTTGTAGTTGTTTTATTTAATTGGCTGCATGGAAGATAGTGAGGGCTATTAGTTTGCTTTGGCTCTGCAGTTAGGGAATCGGAGATGTGAACTGGATGAATCAGGAATGAAAAGCAGTGCTGGAGCTAATGGTGCCTAAGATCTGGGGCTTGTTTGTTTGATTTTGTCTAAATAGGCTTTGTTTTTTAAGACAGAAGTGATAATGTGCTCACAGCCAAACATTCAAAAGCGATTAATGTCCAAAAGTGTCCTTCCTGACCTCTAGGCAGAAGTGGCTACTGTTTGCAGTTTTGGAGTATTCTGACCATTTTTTTCCCTCAGTGTTAACATACAGTGACATGATACATATATGTGTGTGTATGTATATATATGTATGTGTGTGTATATATGTATATATGTATGTGGATATATGTATTTACATATCAATATGCTACTTTGTGAATCTTTTTCACCAACTTTTTATGAGCTTCTATCATGTATGCATGCATGATATATATGTATGTATATATATACATATATGCACATATATGGCTATAGTTTTCAGTACCTTCATGTCTGACTGTGCTTTTGTGATCAAAGTCTGCAACCTGAATGTACCACAGTCTGTTTTGTAATTTCTATATGGGTTTTGCTTTTATGACCAATGAGTCTCTGTCAGAATATATTCCTAGGACAGATTCTTAGAAGTAGAATTACTGAAGTAAAGGAAAGCCCACTTTATGTGTGATGTATACTGTCAGGTTCTCTTTAGGATGGTTGTCTTAGCTGTTCTTTTTCTAATGTTTTTGTTTTTTGTTTTTTTCAAGACAGGGTTTCTCTGTGTAGCCCTGGCTGTCCTGGACTCGCTTTTGTAGACCAGGATGGCCTTGAACTTACAGAGATGTGTCTGCCTCTGCCTCCCTGAATGCTGGGATTATAGGTGTGCACCACCATGCCCAGCTTCGGCTATTATTTTCCTCAGTCTTGGGGATATTATGAGCAATTTCTTGGTTATCATCACGTTTTGTTAATGCCTTAAATGTATAAATATAGCATGTCAAAGGTCTGATTTTTGTTGTAACTTGATTTTTTTGAATGTCATAACCAGAGTCACCCTGAACTTGTGGGTGTCCTGGAAAATTGCATACCTTCACTTGGCTCATGGTGGCAGAATTCTCAAGGGAGACACAGAAGAAATGACCTTTTCTAACTTTTGCAGTGCTGGGGTATTGGCCTAGAGCCTCTGACATATTGTCTATAATTGAGCAATATCCGCAGGCCTTGAAATGGTGTTTTCTGGCCACTAGGTAATTTATGGACAATGTCTTGAGGACATAAGCTACGTTTGCTAGGAGGGGAATTCCTTTTCTTTGTAAACTTTTTAATGTAAGGTTCACTGTATATCAAGCATTTTTCTGTATTTAGCCTTTAGTGAATACTTAATTATCATTAAGAAGTTTCAGTCTAAATATTCTAAATACAACCATCCCTTTCCTGGAGGCTGGGAGTTATACCCAGGGCCTTGTGCCTGCTGGGCAATTATTGCACCACTGAGCAGCTTTCTTACCCTGTGTCTCATTCGAAAATTACTTATGCCTACCATAGGCCAATGAAGAACTCTGATCTAAACCCAGAAAATTTTGATTTTTTTTTCCTTCTTATAAAGTGTGAGTATGGTGACATAGAAGTGGGAAGGGTCATTCCTAAAAGCAGTTACTGGAAAGTGTGTCTGAGTGTGCTGATGTACCTCTTGATTGTTTTTTCTGACACCCCCTTTCCTCTTTTCCTCCCTTCATCTCACAATGCTGATGGAATCACTTTAGAAAGTGAGGCCCTTTTGCCTTTTTATTTAAAATGCCATTTTTCATTATATTTTTTTTTGTTGCTGTACTTTGCGACACTTAAAGTTTAGGAGGCATCTGACTCTAAAATGGTTTGCCCTAGAATTCTGAGGACCAGGTGGATGAATTTAATTAATCTAAGCTTGGTCATTTTTGTCTCTGCCTCAGCATTGTAATGGAAGTGAAGTTTTTAGGTCGGAGCAACAGTGTACACGAGTGTCACACACTACAGCGAGACTATTATACTCAACAATTAGAATGTTAAACTTTTTTTTTTTCGACAGGGTCTCTCTGTGTTAGCCTTGGCTGTCCTGGTCTCGCTTTTGTAGTTCAGGCCAGCCTCGAACTCACAGCGATCCACGTGCCTCTGCTTCCCAAGTGCTGGGATTAAAGTCGTGCGCCACCACGCCCGGCTGTACTTTATTTTTTTGAGAGAAGGTGTCACTGCATAGCCTTGGCTGGCCTGGAAATGGTTCTGGGGGCCAGGCTAGCCTTGACAATTGGCCACTCCTCCTATCTCTGCTACTCAAGTGCTGGGATTACCTGTGTGCGTTGCTATGCCCGTTGGTAGGCTTTGGTGTTTTGCTCAGAACTTTATCTCATTCTGATCAGTGCCCTGCCGTTTTATGACACTAAGTCTGTTCTCATAATGTCTTCTCTTGTTTCCCATAGGCCTTCTTACATCGAATGAACCAGTGTGCAGCAGCAAAGGTGGACAAGAATGTGACAGAGGAGACAGTGAAGGTGAGCAGGCACCTTTAGCCCCCTCAGCCAATCTTGGGTACCCTGAAGGTGATGCTGTGTCCATTGGCAGTTCCTTGGGGCTCTTCAGTTTTTTGTCACCTCAACTCTTAAATCCCTGTGGCAGGGACTCCTGTTGTTAATCTGAAAGAGGGAGCTAAGGAAGAGAATTCTTGTGTTTACCAAAATTATGTAATCATTTGAAACGATGAAGAAAAAAATAATAAGCTGAAGAGGTAAGACTAGAACCTCGGGATCTATAATAAGATGGCTGGGTGAGTTGGCAGATAGTTGCCAGAGTAGTTCAAGGTATGGGGAAGCGGGGGTTCCAGTCTCTGTGATCTCCAATGAGCAAGATTTAAGCATGCCACTGGAGTACAGAAAAGGATGTAATATTCCAACCCAATAGTAAATGCATAAGTAGTTCTTGTACGATACAGGGAAAGGGTCCTGGGGTGTAGCTTAGTGGTAGTATGTTTTCTGGGATGGTTACAGTGTCACTGCAGGCATCACAGGAGCCAAGTGAGAAACACCGCTGATAACCCAGGTGGCAGAGGCTCGCTGGGGAGCATGTAGTGCTTGAGGACCCGTGTTCCATGCTCCCCAACACCCCTCTCCTCCCCACCTCGGGAAAAGCTGTGAAGAGTGTTGAGAAAGAAATAAAGAATAGTAGGTAAATGAAAAGTAACTTTTTCTGCAGTGGCTGCTGATTATGCTAACTTACTGTTTTATTTTATTAGTAGTAAAAAAAAAATCTAAGGCTTCTTTTTTTTTTTTTTTATAGACTCTTCTAACTCTTTTCTTACAGGCTGTATATCTAACTTGCAGACTTTTCTACCATTGGAAAGTTTAGTTAACAAGCTTTTAGGTTCAGAGAAAAGCAACCTATGAATCGAATGTATCGGAACACTTTCACAGGGACTCATAGTGGAAAAAAAAAACCCACTTGTGCAGGTGTTTGAGGGTGAGCAAGGTGATGCTTGTCGGCTGCCCTACCCAACTCCATCTGGGTGCAACACACTGACCTTGCCCTTGACCCAGCTGTGGCTTCTACACACAAGCACCTGGCTGAGGAAGGGAGGATGGTCTGCGATACATTTCACAGTGTCAAGGACATTCTTTAAAGCCTGTCAACAAATCTGCCCACACTTGTACTTACAGGCATTCTGGGAAGGGTGGGACTGGCAGGCTAGGATTTGCCCCACCCCCCACCCCGCCCGCAGCCTTTTCCTGAGTGTCTGTGTAGTGTCCTCATTCCCAGAGTTCTGTGGCCATAGAGAAGTTCAGATGAAATTGGGTTCTGCTTGCCAGGTGGCGGGAAGAGATGATGTGGTGTAGGTATCCGCTTAAGATGCTGTGCCCTCCTGGGCTTTTTCCTTTAACTTTTCAAATTTGTTTCTCAAGCGAACTTACAGTTTTTGTTTACGTATTTATTTTACAGATGTTATTCTCCAATATTGAGGAGATCCTTGCTGTGCACAAAGAGTTCTTGAAAGTTGTAGAAGAATGCTTACAGCCGGAACCCAACGCTCAGCAGGAAGTGGGGACCTGCTTCCTTCACTTTGTAGGATACGTTTTTTGTTTCCTGTTTATTTTCAAATGCGTTCTCTCTTGATTTTTTTTTTTTTTTTGAGGATTGCGTGTTGGCAGAGTAGTGTGTGTGAATTCAGCAGCAGGAGTGAAGTCGGCCACCAGAAGTCTGGGGTCTTTTAAGGCCAATGAAGTCTTGCCCTCAGAGCCAGAAAGGGGGAGGGGCGCTTCTCCTCATCTGTTTTATTCAAAGAATAAATAAACAGCCTTTTCTTTTTTCCTGACAAGCTAGTTCTTCGCATCCTCTGTAGCTTTGAATTCTAATGAATATCCAGGCTGCTTCGTAGTGAATGGATTTTTATGTTTTGCTCAAACACAGAACATTTTTCTTTTGAGGCAGAAAATTCTCACTCATATAATGGCGCTGCGGGCCCTTTATTGGTCAGAATGTTCCCTTGTTAATTGGCTGGTGACAAACCTGGAGGTGAACAGACCCTGACTTCCCATGACTGACTTTCCTCCAGGGTGGCTTCTCGGAAGTTTGTTTGCAGTGCTGTGGAAAGAGTGAGAGGCAGAAGCTCAGTTGTCTAGAACACACACCCTGTGCCTTGTCATCAGTCTCACATGTGTATACAGGATAGCCAGAAGTATGCAATTGATTTGCAAGCATCTGCTTAGTGAAACTTGATTTTAAGAACTAAAGGACGTTTCTTACTACAGGAACAAAATTTTTAAATGTCATTATCCATTACGTTCCATTGGTGCTAAATTTCAAAAACGCCTCCCCAAATCAAAGGGCTACCCAATGACTGTCTCACTTTAACAACGGGGTGAAAGTGTTATATCCCAATGGAAGTTTTGTGTATGTTTCCACTTAGTCTTTTGTCTTGCAGTTTCTTTATCTATACGTAATGAACAGGCTCTTTTTGTAATCTGTATTTCACAAATATAATCTCTCAAAGGAAGATGCTCCTGGGGACTGGGTGGATTAACCTATGCGTTTCTTGCTTATGGCTGGAAGCTGTGATGCTCGCATATCTGCTTCCTCAAGCCTGTTTCCTTTCACAGAAGAGTCACACTCCCCTGCCAGTTGGAGGAACTGTCATCCGAGGCCAACGATGCTCATGGGAACGCTGCCCCTCACAGCCATTTCCTTAGTACCACATTATGAATCTCTCATCCATAAATGTCACTCAGCTATTTCTGAACTTTACTCTTGTTCTAGCTCATTCCATCTCTTGAGGCAAGTAATTCAATACACTCTCTGCTGGCTGGCTCTGATTGCTGCTCCTAAGTGTGTTGTCTCTGAAATTGTAAAGGACATCCTTCTGTTTCCGTAGCTGATCAATACAATTTGTGTCTTTCACTGGGCCTCCTTTGATAACTATTAATTATAACTCCTTTGAGAATGCTATTATAGATGGTAGCTCCCAGACATCATGATAGAAAAATTGTTCATTTTTGGAAAAATTTCCGCCTAACACTGAAGACCGTTTGTGTTGTTTCCTGGCAGCTTGAACCAGTAGAAGATCTTAATCGATCACATCCTCCACCACTAGCCAGCCATTTCCACTGAACAGTCTTATTTGGAAGCCCAGTAGTCTTGTTCATTTCTCACAGAATGAAGGCTGTATGAAAGTAGCTATAATTCTGCTTCTAGACCTTTTTGTCTTAAACATCTCTCTATGAAGCAATTACTGGGTTGCTGTCTTACCTACTTGCTGTTGGATATCGTTTTGTTTGTCCATATCCCTTTTAAATCCAGCTCCCAAGGTTGCCTAACATGGATTTCAGGGGTCTGCCTTTCATGATTCCTGTGTGATACAATACATGTGTCTTTCCTCTGTCTAAAATGACTCTGATTGAAAGAAGCACATTTATTCCACTAGGCTCAGCTCAGAAGTAAGATCTTCTGAGCTCAGAAGTAAGATCTTTAAAAATAAATAAAGTGTGTCTCAATTCTCATGGCAAAGGTAAAAAATATTTTACTCTCTGAATTTTGTCACCGCTTAGCTCACTCGTATTATTGCATTCATATGGGGTAAATTTAGCATCTCCTTTTCTAGGCTAGAGTTATGAATTGGGGGAATAAATAAAATTTATATGTATGTAGTGTATCTTTTGAGATATTGGCCCTTTGTAGAGTTTGTTGATGCATGCACGTGGGTTAACATTTCAAAGTCACATACACTGATTCTCATTTCTTCTGTTCTTTAATTCATAGAAAGACAAGTTTCGTATTTATGATGAATATTGCAGCAACCATGAAAAGGCACAAAAATTGCTTCTTGAACTGAATAAAATAAGAACAATCCGGACATTTCTTTTGGTAAGTGAGTGTTCATCTGTTTCCATCTGCTGGTGTTGGTTGAGGGCCCTTCCTGTAAGAACACATGTGACAAGCTTTCCTGGGTTTGTAAGCATCAGATCTGGGATGCACCTAGTGTGTGACAAACACTGCTAATGCCCTCTCCTGGTTGAATGAGAATTGCGTGTGCACTCACTAGGTTTCTAGAGAAGCAACAATTTAGGTCTGACTTCACCTTTGCCTTACATCCTCAGCTCCCTGGGGATCTGTTTACACCACAGAGAACAGGAAGTAGGGCAGTCACAGGAAGGAAGCAGTGTAAAGACCACTCCTCCACACATTCCTCACTTGGTTTTCATCGAAGCCTCTGGATTCAGTGTCAATTTTCTTTAAGGAAACATCCATAAAGGCATACTCCGACAGCTGTGAGCTGACATTGTGAGGGTCTGATTGAGTGAGAGGAGGTGTTAGGCCATCTCCCTAAAGTCCAGCTTTAGAGCACTTCTGTGCACTGTGAGCAGCTCCTGGCTCTTGATAGCTCATTTCCCCTCCAACCGTTTGCTCCAGGCCACACTGATTTGCTTTCTATGTAGAGTGACCTTTTCTATAATTCTCTTTCTTTCACACAGTTTTATTAAGTAGTCCTGGATAGCTTCAAATTTATAACAGCCCCCTCCAACTACCTCTTAAGTGTTGAGAGTAGTGCTCAGATTTCAATTCTTGTAGATTTTATACAAATACAAACACACAGTGTCGTCTGTTGGGCCTGTCTCTAATGCCTATGTATTTACTTTACATTCATTATCACTGAATTGTATGCTATTGTGTAGGCTTGATATTTTCTGTTCATCTATTGTATCAATTCATGAACATCAGGCTTAGCTAATTTATAGAGTTTGTCATAAATTTTGGTGTTATGAGCACTCCTGCCTGTCTGGGAGGCATGTATTTTCATTCTTTTGAGGATAAACTAAGAGTAAAATTGGTGGGTCATGTGGTAAGTTTAATTGAGAAACTCTGGGTCTGTTTTCCATGATGGCTGAGAATTCTCCAGAATCCTGCACAGAGATTCTGGGTTCTCTGTCCCTTGACAACCCTCCATGTTGACTGGTCTTATGGTTATAGCCATGCAAGTGTTGTGTAGTACTCCACTGAAGTCTGAACTAGAAACTAAGCATATTTTTCTGTGCTCACGAGCCATGCATATGACTTTTTTGGTGATGTATTTATTCAAATCTTTTGTGTATTTTAAAATTGTAGTGTTTACCTTATAGAGACTGATGAATACTCTTAGGTTTGGGAACAATTTCTGTGTCAAATATATTACTTTCCAATATTTCTTCCCAGCCTTGTTTTTCGATTTTATAAAAGATGCTGCCTTTTTTGCCTTTTGAAAAATCAAAAGTTTTAAATTTTGATGAAATAATTTATTAACATTTTTATTATGGCATGCTTTTTTGTCATATTTAAGAAATATGTACTTAGCTGTTATGTTTATTTTATGATTTTTCCTGACTGTTTTGTTTTATTGGTACTGTTGTGTTTGGGAATTATCTTAGTATCATCTGGAGATCAATCCTGGTTTTGGTCTAGTAGCATTTTGCAGATTCTTAGGGTATTCTGTTTGCAGCATCTTGATACTTCAATTAAGGCGCTGTAATTTTCTCCTTCTCTCCCTTCCTACATTATCTAGATCAGCACCGTCTGTAGACTGCTGAGTAGAAACACTAAGAACAGGCACCTCAGCCTCAGGATTGTTCACTTGCATGATCTTTCTTAAGTTTTTATTACATTCCTAGTTTTGAGATTTTGAGATTTTGAGATTTTCATTATTACTCTTCCTTTCTCCCTCCCTCCTTTCTTCCTTTGCTTCCTTCCTCTCTTCCTTTTTTTTTTTTTTTTTTTTCTGTCTGTCTTTCTCAACACTGGCATCAAAGTTCAGGTTCTATGCACGGTGGGAAGTACTTTGTCACTAAACAACGTCCCCAGCTCTCTCTGAACTATATCCTTAGCTCTTCTATTTTAAAAGTTGAAAGCTGTGACTCATTCACACACACACACACACACACACATTCATGATTATACTATAATATATAATATGTGTAAGTATTGTTGATGTAAAACAATGAAGTTATGAATTATTTATATTATTCATTTATCCACTTAAAAGGGGAGTATTAATTCCAAATATAATTATCCTTTATAGCCTTCAATTTCGTCTGCTTTTGATTTTATATTTTGTTGTTAGGTATGTATGTATTCAAGATGGTTATGTTCATATTTCTATTCATCATTATAAAATATTTCTTTTGCCTAAACTGGTATTTTTTATAAAGTCTATTTTACTTATTTTGTAAAGACTACTTAGTCTTATACTTATGATAGATCTCTTGGTGTTTGAAATTCACTCTTTATATGTTATTCAGTGACTTTTAAGAAAATGTCCTGGTAAAAAGCACACGGCTAGAATTTCCTTTCCTTGGCATTGTCACTTTCTGTGTTTTATATTTGCTATAGACTACCATATCAACTCTTCTTCTTTCCTGTGGATTTGAGTCTGAATGTGGTAGCCTTTTTTTGTGAAGACTGGCCCTAAGCTTTCCTATAAATCATTTGTACTAGTTATCTGGCAATGTCTTTGGCTTCAGTTTTGAAGGAGGGTTCAAGTGATAGAATTCTTGAAGTATCTTTCCTTCCCCTAATCTTGACTTGGCCCGCACTGCCACACAGGTTCTGTTGCTTCCGCTGAGTATGACTAACCCTAACCCTAACCTGTTCTTCATCTTGCTTATGTTGTTTACAAACTGCTTCAGTTTCTTCTTGCCACTCTTACTGCTTTGTCTCCCGTAGTTCAGCTACACTGTGTTTAGATGAGCGTAATAGCTTTGCTTTTCTTATTGGTAGATGAGCCTTTTGGCTTTTTAATAAGTATTGAGACATGTGAGGAAGAGGTGGGAAGGTCTTTTGAGCTCAGGAGTTGAAGACTAGTCTGGGCAACATGGTAAAACTCCCAAGCTCCATCTTAAAATAAAACAAACAAAATAAAACATAAACTGTAAAGTTTTTAAGCATTATTAAATAAGCCAGGTGGTGGTGAGCATGCATTTAATCCCAGCACTGGGGAAGCAGAGGCAGGCCTGGCCAGCCTGGTCTACAGAGTTCCAGGACAGCCAGGGCTACCCAGTGAAACCCTGTCTCAAAAGCCAAAAGAAAAATAAATAATATATTTTTTCTTTTCCTTAATTACTCTTAGTGCATACGTTAAAATGAAAATGATAATTATTAGTATTTTATTATTTTGTGTGTATGAGTGTTTTGTCTGCATGTGTAGTGTTTTTGGAAGCCAGAAGAGAGTGTCAGAGCTTCTGGTACTGAGTTACAGATGGTTATAAGGCACCATGCAGATGTTAGGGATCAAAGCCAGGTTCCCTGGAAGAGCAGCCAGTGGCCTTAAGCCATGGCCTGCTGAGCCATCTCTGTAGCCACCACATTCATGTTTTCTCTTGGTTCCTTGTAATTGTTTGTTTTTCTATAATCTTTTTTTTTTTATTCTCTGTTCTTTGTATTGGATGAGTTATATTAATTTATTTTTAATTCAATGAAGTTTTTTTTTTCATCCTATGTCTGCTTGATTTGGCTTCACTGCTTTTCTATGTTGAGGATTCCTCTTTCTCCATTCACCATCAGTGTCCTTTAGTTGTTTAAGTGTGTTTAATAGTCTTTGAATATACTTATAATAGCTATTTCTAAGTCTTTGTTTAATACAATATCTGGGCACACTGAAGGTTTTTTATTGACTATGATTAAGTCAAGTTTTTCTGTTCCTTTGTCTATCTCAAATGTTAAATTTAAAAGAAAACTTGACATTTTAAATAACTTAATAGCAACTCTGGAATCTGTGTTTTTACTCTGAGATTGGTTACTGGCCTCTTGTTTTATTTATTTTTATTTTATTTTATTTTTCCCTTTTGTGCTCTGTTCTGTTTCTAATAACCTGCTCAGCCTCAGTCTGAGTTCCTGTTTCTTTGAATTACCTCTGCTCAGTTTACCCTCCTTATTCACCCTTGCTTTTTGAGATCCCCTATTTGAGTACTCAACTTGTCAGAACTATTCTCTCAAGAACATGGATCCCAGCATGAGGATAGGTTGTGCGTAGTTGAAGGCAAGGCTACTCATGAAGCAATTCACACTTCCTCCCAGTAAACTCACTCAGGTCTTTCCTGTACGATCCACTTTTTTCATCAGCAAAAGATAAATGCATTCCCTTTGTGCCATCTATATCTTTTTAGATTATCTATGTTAAATTATTAGCTAGTTTGCTGGAAGACCTCCAGTAGAGCCTTAATTGCAGGCTAGCATTATGGGCATTTCCTGTTTGGCTTAAGGAATGTGCTAGCACTTTGGTCAACAATCCTTGGTGTGAGACTTTTGCTCTCTGCAGCATTCATTTAGGGTGATACTTAGTTTAGTTCACCTAGTGACTTACAGGAAGTCCCACTGGAAAAGTCACAAGTCAAGAACGTGGGATTAGGTGACTCACAACATAATCCTGTAGAAAAAAATCTGTCTTGATACTTCCTACCCTGGAACTAGCAGACATAGGTTATCAGACAATAATTGCATTTCTGGTGTTAGTTTCCTTATTCATAAAATGCAGGCTAGTACCAATTATCTTTTGGGATTAATCTGACAGTCTCCAGGTTTGGGGTGATTATGGTGTCATATTGGGTCTTTATTGAATCCCCTGAAACTTATTCAGTACACATATTTTTAATATTTTTCTTTTTTTACATATATATTTATATCATTACACATATATAAAAAAAATAAACTACATACAGCTAGAAGAGCCATGAAACAATCAAGAATTATATAAATGTTACATTCAAGGTGTTTTGGCTATTTGTATTTGGCAACATTGAAGAAAATATTTTCCTGTCTTGGTAAGTCTAAAATTCTGAATGTAAATCAATATCTATCATATCTCATCTCCATCAACTTAAAACATCTATCTAGACCTAAAAACATTTTACCCCTAAACAACTAAGATTAATTGTATAACTAAACTATCTGGTCTTCAACCCCATCAGAGATTTGAGAAGGAATAAAATTAATTACCTCAGTAAATAGGAAATGTAGGTTAGCAGCTTTCAAATTTAAAAAAGTGACAGAGACATTTTACTGCCTGAACAGTCACCCAAAACTTGTTGTGACATTGGAGCATCATCTCTAGCCTTCTGGCCCAATATGTCTGACATACATATTTCTGAGGCAGGAACTATTGAGGACTTTCTTACCTTGTCTTGGCAGAGTTTGGTCATGGACTCTGCTGCATCCAAGCTTGCCTAATTTTAGGCAGAATTCTGTCAGTGGCCAAAACGAAGACATTTTGCCCAGTGGGTGGTTTGTGACATTTGAAGTCATCTCCATAAGGAGGTTCTTTGACATATACAATTTTTTTTATGACTGGATCATATCTCACCATGGGCTGTACATGCCTCCAACAATCATTAATCCAGAAAGTGTTCTGAATGGGTGCCCACAGACTCATGGAGGCAATTTCTCAATTGAGGGTCCCATTTCCAGGTGACTCTAATTGTGTCAAGTTGAGAAAACCCACACAAGTGATAAAGACAATCTGATCCTGTGATCCCCAGGACTGACTCACGTAAATGCTGGATGAGTATCCATCTGGAACCCAGCTCTAGAAGGGAGAGATAGGATTCCCCACAGCAAGCTGCCTGCGATGACTTGTCATATTGGTAAATAAGGTGAAAGAGTGATTGAGAATAAATTCTGACGTCATTCCTGGCCTTCCCACATACACACATATCACATGTGCATGCCCCAATGTGCATGCTCAGTATACATATAGGTGTCCATGATATGTAAGAATGCATACACACATCTCTCCACTCCCTTACTTGCATGTGTGAGCACACACACAGACACACACATGGAAAGAAAAGTTAAAAGTACCTAGGCAAAGGGATCATCCTTAACTAGGTACAGACACTGAGACTGAGGCTTTGCTGCCTTATCCTGGGGAGGCCTCCGTATCATGCTGTGCTTTTTTAGTGCTTTTCTCTCAGCTCTTGGATTCTCCTCAAAATTCATATGGAGCAGTATTGCAAAATAGTGACAAGGAATGTGATGACCTCTTTTATAGCCATCTGAAGCTCTTCTTCCTGTCTGATAGATGAAATCCGCCTCTGTGTGGCCACTCTGGCAGGCAATGAGGAGCAAGATTCTCAGTCTTCCTCTTTGTAGTTTTGTTCAGAAGACTGAAGGCTGTTCATTCAAGTGGGCTTTTCTCTTCACCACCACTTTGTGGCTAGCTGCAGCTGTGTCATGGCCCCTCCCTGTGAGTGCTGGTATGTGGGGATTTCTCCACTCACCCTGCCGGTATGGAGATTCTCTCTGATCCCTGGGATTGGTCATCATTCCTTAAATGCAATCACATAACAACAGCAACAACATGACTTAGAATCAGGAGGCTGTAGTGTCCAATTTCACAGAGAGGATAACTCTGCGATGAGTTCACGTAGTGGCACTAGTGAGCAGTGAAACCTGACTGGCACAGAGAACTCAACCTTTTCATGCCTGCTTTTCTAAAACATGATGCATTTTTAAAATATTAGTTTATTTTTTGTTTCTGTGTATGTATGTGTGCTTGTATGTGTATGTACCTGCTTGTCTGTGTGTGTTTAATGTGTATGCAGGCGCCTGTGCAGGCCACAAGAAACCATCACATCCTTTGGAACTCCAGCTACAGGCAGTTGTGAGCTGCCTAATTAGTGTACTGACTAATGAAACCTGGGTCCATTGCAAAAGTAGCAAGTGTTCTTAATTCTCTTAAGGGTCAACAATCTCTCCAAGTACATCAGTGTACCTCCTATTAAAAAATATGTGCTTGGTCTGATTGCCTATTTTCTTTCTCTTTCTCTCCATTTTTGTATTTAAGCCGTTTTCCTTTATTCTTAGAAGAATAAATGTGATTTAAATTCTATGTTATAGGTATATTTGTGTTTTGTAACCAACATGGATGACTGGGTCTTGGCTATTCCTTGTGTCATGGTATATAAGGACACATATTTTCACAACTTTTCAGCATAAAATGTTATGGCAGAATAGCTTACAACCTCAGGTTTGCAAGATGTGCTTCTGTTTATTTTCACCCCAGAACTGCATGCTGCTTGGAGGGCGGAAGAACACAGACGTTCCTCTGGAAGGATACTTAGTGACACCAATACAAAGAATATGCAAGTACCCTCTTCTTTTGAAGGTATTTTATGTGCAGTACTTATTGTTGCCTTATTATTTTGCTGTTTTTTTAAAAATATCTTTTAAAGCTGTAAAAATAGCTGTTTTGTCATAAATTCTTGTATGGAATAGGAAACAAACCTTTAGTAGAAAGGACATTAAAAGAGGCTTTTAGGGCTCTCTGAAGCACACATACTTGTTTGAGTTTCATTTAGAGTAAATGCATTAGCTTCAGAAGAGATTCCATTAAGTCCATTATGACTGGTTGACATAGTACTTTAGCTACAGAGAACTTTAAATAATCCCACTGTTGGTCAAGTTTTGGTTTCTACATACTTTGGTGACTTGATGCTAATGAAGTCAAGGTTAAAATTGCATAATTTCAAAGCTTGTAGCTTTGTCAGTTTAAGACAAGCCAGGGCACCTGGGAGAAGGAAATGCCTATGGAGGAAATACCTCTGTCATTTTGGTTGTGTGCAAGTCTGGAGGACATTTTCTTGATTAACAATTGAGGTGGAAGGTCCCAGCCCACTGTGGGTGCTTCCACCCCTGGGCAGATGGTTCAGAGTTGTATAAAAAAGCAAGCGAAGACTCTCAGAGGACATCAATGTTGGGCTAGTCTCCAATTATAAGTGTATATATACTACTTGTATCTTTCTGGGTCTAGGTTAACTCACTCAGGATGATCATTTCTAGTTCCATCCTTTTCCTGCAGAGTTCAAGATTTCTTTGTCTTTAATAGCTGAGTAGTATTCCATAGTGTAAATGTACCACATTTTCTTTATCCATTCTTTGACTGAGGGACATCTAGGTTGTTTCAAGATTCTGGCTATTACGAATAAGTTTGCTGTGAACATAGTTGAGCAAATGTCTTTGTTGTATGGTGGAGCATCTTTTGGGTATATTCCAAGGAGTAGAATAGCAGAATCTTGAGGTAGCCCTAATTCTCAATTTTCTGAGAAAGCACCAGATTGATTTCCAAAGTGGTGGTAGAAGTTTGTACTCCCACCAGCAATGAAGGAATGTTCCTCTTTCTCCACATCCTTGCCAGCATATGCTGTCACTTGAGTTTTTTATCTTAGCCATTCTGATGCATGTAAGATAGAATCTCAGAGTTGTTTTGATTTACATTTCTCTGGTGACTAAAGATGTTGAACATTTCTTTAAGTGTTTCTCAGCCATTCGATATTTCTCTGTTGAGAATTCTCTGTTTAGTTCTGAACCCCATTTCTTAATTGGGTTATTTGGTTTGGTGGTGTTTAATTTCTTGAGTTCTTTATAGATTTTGGATATTATTCCTTTGTCAGATGTAGGGTTGGTGAAGATATTTTCCCAGTTGTAGGCTGTTGCTTTGTTCTGTTGACAGTATCTTCTGCCTTACAGAAGTTTCTCAGCCTCATGAGGTCCCATTTATTAATATAATTGGAGACTAGCCCAACATGGATGTCCTTTGAGATTCTTCACTCAGCGGGGGATTGGGACAGATTCAGGAACTTGCTGTTGGGACTCCAGGTGAGAGAGGTATGGGAGAATGGGGAGATAGAAGGACCCAGAGGTTCCTGGAAAACTATAAGAAGACCATCAAGGCTGGAAGGTCTGGATCCAGGAGGATCTGCACAAACTGCTGTACCAACAAGGACAATGCATGCAGTAAACCTGAACTCCCTATTCAGATCTAGCCAGTGGACAGCGCATTCTCCACAGTTGTATGGAGAGCACGGACTGCCTCTGACATGAACTCTGGTGTCCCATATTTGACCACTTCCCCTTGGTGGGAGGCCTGGTGGCACTTAGAGAAAGGAGAAGCAGGCTTTCTGGATGAGACGTGATAGGCTATTATCATATGGTGGAGGAGGAGGTCCCCTTCTGTCACAGGCCTAGGGGAGGGCAATAGGGTGACAGAGGGAGGGAGCAGGAAACAGGAAGATACAAGTGAGGGGGTAATAATCAGGATGTAGTCTGAACGAATTACTTAAATAAAAGAGATGGAGAGAGAGAGGGAGAGAGAGAGAGAGAGAGAGAGAGAGAGAGAGAGAGAGAGAGAGAGAGAGAGAGAGAGAGGGTAGCAAGCCGTGGGAACATGCCAGTAAGCAGTGTTCCTCCATCACCTCCGCTTCAGGTCCTGATTCCAGGTTTCCACCCTGACTGCCCCTCGTGAAGCACTATAAGCTAAAACAAACCTTTCTCCTGCGTGTTGCTGTGGATCATGGTGATTATCACAGCAATAGAGACCCAACCAATACATTTGCATTTTAAGTAGTTATTGTGAAGGTGTGCTGCGGATACAGGGGACAAGAAATGATAGAATACTGAGTAAAAAGCACTCCTGTTACAGATAGTAAACGCTACCCTAGCAGTTATTATAGGTATGAAAGTAAGAAGAATTTTTTACTTTACTATGATAATATAGTGTTTTACAGAAGTAGCAAGTTTTAAATTATACCTTTTGTAATTACATTAGGATAGGGAATTTGAGATGGGATTGGACATATAAACCCTGAGTTCAGATCACAGGTGGCATCACTGCTAATCCTCTGTCTGAGGTAGTCTATCCTCTTACAGAGATGATGAGGAAAATGACCATGAAGTCATAGCACATGAATGTATGAATTTATGTACAAGCACATGGATATATATTTATGTGCATACATATAGGACTTTGAAAAGAGACAATTTTGCTACTTCGTATCTATCTTTAGCATAGTATGTTTTGTATCATTCATTGTTGTTCATATCAATTGGATTCTTACTTATTTTACTAAATTAATTATAGGTTCATATCTGAGTTCCAGAATAGCCAGTGCTACACAGAGAAACCTTGACTCAAAAACAAAACAAAACAAAGCAAACAAAGATAGGAAGTAAACTTCTTTAAAAGTGCAGAAGTACACATACACACACACACACACACACACACGCAGAGAGCACTGGTCAGGCTGGTGGTACTCTACCAGCTTGATCCACCACTCAGTGTTCTTTGTCAAGAATGCCTTTGCTTTGGCTCAAGATACTTTCAATTAGCCAGTAGAGAACCATCAGCTGGCCATTTGGTTTCTCTTGTTTCAAACCTGTCAGGGCATCACAGGTCAAGGTCAGTGTAAAGAATTCCTCCACATTGTTATTAATATAGATTTTGTGTAAGAGGGCAAGGTCTAGTTGTATAATCAGTGGATTGGTACACCAGAGCCCAATACCAGGCAGTTGATGGAGAGAGGCCTAAAAGTTAGTGAGAGCAACCATTTCCCTGGTCATGCCTTGTTAATAATAGAGGTGCTTTCCAGTGTACCAGAATTTATTTCTGCTGAGGATAGACACCAAGGGCAAGTGTGAGTGAAGTCAGGGTCTCTTCTGTTTTTGAACACAGCTAGAGTCTGCTCTCTAGCTAAGGGTCAATATAATCCCCCTAGGGTTTTGTAAGATTGCCCAGCCTTGCGGATTCTACTTGGGTGCCATTAATGATTTCTCCCCAGGCCTATAAGTTGGATGGTAGGGTATATGGTAGCCTCAGTCAGATGGGGATCCTAGGACATCAGCATACAAGACAAAATATTACAGTGGTATGAAGTTATCTTTAAAAGCAAAGGCTTTCCATAATTAGAAATATGCTTCTAGAATTAGTCTCCGCATTTGAGAGGGTGGGCCATTGACACATAGCCAGTTTGGATCCCATTTCAAGTAGTTGGCCTCGAATATAAACCCCATTCCATGAGGTGACAGAAATATCTTTAGACTTGAGTTTTCTTTGGTTAGCTGTTACATTCTCTTCCCTGTGCTTGGAATGAGAGACTGACTTTCCAGCCTATTTTGCCATTCTTCTGAGGTGGCCCGCTCTAGCAGTCTGGTGATCCCTAGGTTTGTGCTTTTTCTCCCAAGGAAGTGAGTC
Organism: Acomys minous; assembly: GCF_964271855.1. Lineage (NCBI taxonomy): Eukaryota > Metazoa > Chordata > Mammalia > Rodentia > Muridae > Acomys > Acomys minous. The sequence continues at coordinate 107,973,756 of NC_140483.1, read as the reverse complement.
ATGTTCAGAGAGGTGTTGGATGTTCTTGGGAAAGTTTGTCTCCTAGGTTTTTGTGTGAGGTTAGGGTAGCCAGGTCAGTCTCCTCAGTCCTGCCTTCCTCAGGCAAGATGGGAGGCACCAACCAGGAAACTTGACTCTGTATAGGCCTGTGGATTCAGAACAATTAGGGTAGAAATAGTGATTCAAAACCTGAAGACAATCCACTGGAGGGTCAGAGTGGCAGGCAGTCTCCAGGTGAGCCCAGGTCCTGTATGTATTGTTAAGGTGATTTTGGAGAGGGTGTGAATCTACAGGGTCACGACTGGTACCTGGGAATGTCAACTGGGGGACTCCATGGTTAACCTGCGGGTACAGGGTAAGGGCTATTCTTGTTTTTGCTTTTGTGGTTTTTGCTCTGATTTATACTGCAGTAAGTTTCACATATTTGGATCTGTGACCCAAACCCTTAGTAACTCCTGATTTGAGAAGGCCATCACTATGAGGTGGCACATACCATATTGATGATAATCAGAAAGGGGCAACAGCTGTTGTGTTCGACACACATGCTGTCCTGGAAAGGATTGAATGGGTTGGTTCTAATGGGGTTCTAGCCAATGCAAAGAAGCATCTCTGAAAAGCATCCCCTCTTGTCAGTGGCTAGGGTGGTTTTGTTTTTAGGGTAAAGGTCCCTCTGAAAAATGGAGGAGTGAAGCAGGAAACCTGTCTAGATACTACACCTGACATTCCTCTCCATGAACCATGTTTTTGCCAATCTATCTTCTAGAATATGGCTCAAATATATCTAGATTCTGGGGAGACTACAGGGTTCTTGACAAGAGGGTTGCAAAATATTCCAAAGGGCCATCAGCAAGGCTGGAGGATCTGGACCCAGAGGGGCCTGCACAAACTGTTGCACCAACCAAGGACAATGTATGCAGTAAACCTAGACCCTGTTCAGATCTAGCCAATGGACAGCTCATTCCCCATGGTTGTTGGGAGAGCGGGAACTGCCTGTGACATGAACTTTGGTGTCCCCTGATTTGATTACTTTTCCTTAGTGGAGAGGCCCGGAGGCACACAGAGGAAGGGGAAGCAGGTTTTCTGGATGAGACCTGATATGCTGCTGTCATATGGTGGGGGAATAGGTCTCCTTTTGTCAGAGGTCTAGGGGAGGGGAATAGGGTGAGAGGGAAGGTAGGCATGGGAAGATACAATTGAGGAGATAACAACTGGGATGTAATCTAAATAAACTATAATAAATTGAAACTTAAAAATAATAATTTAAAAAGAGAGAAGAAATATCATAGCCTGTAAGAGCACTCCTGATATCCATAGGGAAATAACTAGTGAGAAATCAGTCCCTAGAAGGGAGAGCCCAATCAGATAGTATTATTGAATTTGGGAGGGGGTTGACCCTTGAAGCTCAGGTTGAGTTGGCAGCTTCTTGGGCTCTCCTGTTGTTTCAGGGGAGCCAGAAGCAATCGAGGGCTTGACACAAGTATGTTGGAGCCATGTGTCTAGTCCTGTGACTCAAAGTGCCTTGAGGGTGCCTAGTATAACAGGATATTGGCTCTACCATGAGAGGTGGAGAGGCTTTTGATCGGGTCCTGGTGTCTTGATTATTATTAAGTTTCCTGGACAGAAAGTGGGAGGTCCTTTGTGTCTTTCTTGGAATTTTGCCTGCTGGTGGTGTGTCTCAGCAGTGACTGCTGGTTCAGGGACTGGTCAAGGTCACTGGTGAGGAAAGCTCTCTTACAGGGATTAAAAATGCATGAGGCCTTGGCAATTAAGCTCATTCCTTAGACTGAGCAGGGCCAGGGGCAATATATATCACCCACAGGACTTGAGTTTCTTGACCTAGCTTCCTTAGGTGTATTTTAGGAGATTCTTAGCCTGCTTTACTTCTCCAGAAGTCTGGGGCTGCCAATCACAACGTAGATCATACCGATGATATTGACTTTCCAAGGTTTTAATCAGGCCCGTTGTCACTCTGGAGACTTGGTTTTGTTTTGTTTTGCTTTTTGGTTTTTGTAGCTCTGGTTGTTCTGCAACTATCCCTGTAGACCAGGCTTCTGTCATCCCTGTAATGTGTCTACCAAAAATGGGAGATACTTGGAATTTGTGCCACCAGGTATAGGAGTTAAATCTAGTTGCCAGTCTTCCCCAGGGTAGGTTCCCTGTCTCTTGGTGCCTAAAGCTGGAGATGACTTTTTGAGGGGTAATGTTGATGGCATATCTCACATTCTTGTACTATCTGATGGATTGATGGATTCTATTAGGCCTTGTCCCTTTAATGTTCTCTTTACTAGGATGGGTGTACTTCCTTGTCCCAAATGACATATCTGACACAGGGCTTTAGAGCTTCCACTGTAGGGCAATGAAAGTTAGTGAGTGACTAGGTGTTATCCCAATCTGAGGTGATTTTCTGTTTTTGTTTTGTTTGTTTTGGTTTTTGCCTTACAATTTATTTACTTACTTTATTTTTAATAATTTACTCAGATTACATCCTGATTGTTATTCCCTCATTTATATCCCATTCCTGCCCCACCCCCCCAGCCTCTCACCCCTGTCTTCTGCCCTATTCCCCTCCCCTAGACCTCTGACAGAAGGGGACCTCCTCCCCCACCATATGACTACAGCCTATCAGGTCTCATCCAGATAGCCTGCTTCCCCTTCCTCTGAGTGCCTCCGTGCCTCCCTACCAAGAGGAAGTAATCAAATGGGGAGGGAGCGGACCAGAGTTCATGTCAGAAGCAGTCACAGCTCTCCCCACAACTGTGGAGAATGAGCTGTCCATTGGCTATATCTGAATGGGGCATGGGGGGGGGCAGAAGTCTAGGTTTACGCTATGCATTATCCTTGGTTGGTATAGCAGTTTGTGTAACCCACCCTGAGAACAGATCAACCAACACTGATGGTCTTCTTGTGGGGCTCCTGGACCCACTGGGTCCTTCTAACCCCCTATTCTTTCATACCACTCTCACCTGGAGTCCCAGCATCTGTTCCAATCCCCTGCTGAGTGGAAGAGTCTCAGAGGACTAATATCCACTTATAAGTAAGTATATACCATGAGGCGGTGCCAGTCACACACTGTGTCTGATTTCTGGTTTTCAAGGCTAAAGGGGTTTCTTAAGGGAGTTGTTGGCTCTTTCAGGAGGCAACAGAGATTCCTCCCAGAGGGTGGGGCTTTTCTCATGCTCCAGTGCAGCCCTTTTAGTCTCGAAGTCAGCCATTCTATTTCTCTTGCCACTGGGTCATCCCCTTTCTGATGTCTAGGACAGTGGGTGGATTGCATTCAGGAGCCTAAGAATTTCTAGAGATTACTTCATAGGGGTCTCCGATGTAGTTAAGAGGAGGCCTCTTCCATGTGGTTACATGGGCATGGAGAATTAGGAAGCCATATTTGGGATCAGTGTAAATAAATACTAACTTTTTTCCCCCTTAGGACATTTCCAGGGCTGAAATAAGTTCTTTCAGTTTGGCTAGTTGAATAGAGGGCATTTGATCCTCATTCAAGCCTTTCATATCCAGTGATTATTGCATAGCCTACTTGTCAGATTCTGTCTTTCATGAAGGTATTTACTTCTGAATGGAGGGTCAAGCCAGGGTTTTCCAGGAGGTGGTCTGAGGGACCAGCATGGGCCACACAGTTGTCCAGGGGACTTCTTGTGTGGATTAGAGAGGCTCCCCTTCCTTTTCTGAGAGAGATGGTTCAGATGTGGACAGGTCTTGGGAGTAAATTCCGGTCTCTCCAGCATGTGAGTTAGATTAGCAATGCTTCCCAACATGCAGGTCCTGAGCTCTTTGAGGTTCGAATGACCCTGTCACAGGGGTAGGCTAAGACCATCAGAAAACACAGACATTTACATTATGATTAATAAAAGTAGCAAAATTACAGTTATAAAGTGGTAATGGAAATACTTTTATGGTTTGGAAGGGTCGCCATAAGACAAGGAACTCATTAATGGGTCCTAGCATTAGGAAGGTTGAGAACCACTGAGAGATTTCTTCTCTTCTGATTTAGAATGACCCAGTGTAATGAGGCATGAGAACTCTGAGGGGCGCCCAAGGGTAGTCTTTTGAGCTTTAGGAATCAGGAGTCTGGAAGCAACAACTGCTTATAGCCATTTAGCCCAGCCCATGGGTATCTGATCTAATTCCTTTGCTATCTTTATGACTTGAGGAAATGGACAACGCATTGGTTAAACATCTCTAGAGCTCTTCCCTGTCTCTCAGTTTAGGTTTACTAGGGAAGCCTAAGGCAGGCGTCTTGGTTCATATCTTTTCAAGTTTCTGGAAGGCTTGGTAGGAATCAGGAGTCCATTTAACTGGTGAATTCTTCAGCTTGCATCTCCTTGAGAGCCTGATTTAGAAGCATAGTTAGCCAGGGATCTAAATTCCACAATATCCTCTACCTCCCGGAAGGGCCTTCATCTGTTTGAGGGCTTGGGAGAGTGGGCTTCAGGGAGCAGGAAAGCCAAGAAGGGTCAGATTCATTCAGATCCTAAAGCTCTGGGCCCTTTTGGCAAGACAAGGCCCAAACAGGCAACTTTGGTTTTGCATAGTTGGGGCCTTTCCCCAAGAGGGCCTGTAGCCTCTGTCACCTTGGAGATTAAGGAGGGTGTCTTGCCTCTGGATGTGAGTTCTTCTTCAGTTTGCCTATATAGGAGATCATCTACAGTAGATTAAGATGCTCTTCAGATAAGTTCATCCCATTAAGTCTTTGGAAAGAACTAAGACAAATAAGGCAGACTGCCTTAACACTCCTGCAAGAGGACAATGCAAGTAATTTGTCCTGCTCTGTGGGATCTTCAGCAGCAAATATGAAACTGATTATGGGTGGGATGAGATACTTAAGAAGCTGTCTTTAAGATATAGCACTGGAAAGATGGCAGTAATGGCAGTGCATACCTTCAATCCCAGCACTTGGGAGGCAGAGGCAGTCAGGTCTCTGAATTTGAGATCAACCTGGTCTACATGGCAAGTTCCAGGATAGCCAGGGCTACATAGAGAAACCCCGTCTTGAAAACAAACAAACAAGCAAGCAAACAAACAAACAAGATCTAACCCTGACCCATGAGTCTTTTTAGGGGAATGTGGGTGAGAAGAGCATGAGAATTAGGAATGACTGGATGGAGTTGAACCATTGTCATTGAGCATATAGAGACCTTGGACTGACTTCCGTTTGTCAGGGCCTTTGCTAACACCAAGAATGGGATGATCTGTGTAGTAGAACATTCAACCAGCCATCGTTATTTTATTAGCCCTTGAACTATGGAGAGATGCCCACCTCTGACTTCCCACGTTAGGAGGCATTGCTTCTGATCTAGAAAATAGGCAGGATCTTTAAGCTACATGACCACGAAAGAGACCATGTGTTCTTCCATCTGTCCACACTGACTTGACCTTTGCTCTCCAATAAGATAAGCAATAGTGTTCTTCCCTGGAGGGAGAAGCAGTTTGACCTTGAGTCTAGACAAAAGGTGTCTTTCTAGCGAGGAGTCTGGGTATGGAGAACTATCAAAAAGAAATGACAAAAGTAGAGGTCTCTCAGCATGCAGGCGGTTGGATGAAATATCTAATCTTATGCTCCTTAGACTCAGAAATTCCTAGGGCTCCTCAATATTGTTGAGCATTACTGGAGACTGTCTGGGAAGCCCCTCCCACCAGCCCTGTCTTTGTAGAGAAGGTGATGGTGACATGAGGCTCCACTGGCCTGGAGGCAATGATGCTGCCAGAGATTTTCCTTACAGATGGGATCTGGAAGGTCTCTGAAGGCATTCCCACAGGAAGTGACCTTCTTGCCCACAGAGGAAACAAGCCCTAAGCTTAGACTTGTATCCGGGGAGGAACATTTATCTAGTTGGCTCTTGGAGTGCCTGCTAACAGCCCATAGTATTCTTTCCTTTCATGAGTCTATCATAAAAAGATTGAGTTTATGACGTGGACAAAAAAAAAAAAAGCCTGCTAGTGTTTTGTCTGGGGCAGCTACCAGAGTCTGAAGCTGGCTGAGTGAAGAGTGTGGCTCTTAGGATTACTTCCTCCTGTGATTCTAGGTGAGTTGGTATCTTTTCCCGGTGGAAGCCCCTTGTCTTTGTCTTTGTGACATATAAAAGAGGGACTAATAAAGAGTTTTGCCCTTAGCCTTTTTGTTTGTTTGTTTGTTTGTTTGTTTTCTGAGACAGGATTTCTCTGTGTAGTCTTGGCTGTCCTAGACTCGCTTTGTAGACCAGGCTAGCCTTGAACTCACAGCGATTTGCCTGCCTCTGCCTCCCAAGGGCTGGGATTAAAAGCGTGTGCCACCGTATCCGGCTTGCCCTTAGCCTTCTTAAGGACCTCCATTATACAGTAAAGGCAATGTCCTCTCCATTCTTCATGGGGTCATTTGGATTTCAGAGGGGTTTTGAGAGGAGCTGGCCTTATCCCTCAGAGGGAAGTCCTTGCCCACTTAAGTCTTGTGGGCACTGACAGTGTCATTGCTGCTCCAAGAGCCTGCCTACCACTCTCCTCTTTTCCAAAAGGGTTGGTGTTTGTTTTAATGATACCATCACATCTCTCCAGCATAATTCATCTACCTGCTTTAGTTGCTCAGAGGATTGGCCATACTATTCTGGATCCTCCATGGAACGTCTCAGATCTTCCTTCTTGTCATTCAGTTCTGGCAGCATAAAGGAGGCATGGGCAAACGTAACTCCTTCTGTCTCTCCTGGTTCTCACCTAAGATGAAACATCTCTCTCAGTGTAGGGAGAGTGCATGGATACTTATTTTGTTTCTCCCTGGGATAAAGGTGGCAAGGATATGCAGGTTATTTAGGGGCTTGGGCTCCCAGAGACCAGGAGAGATCCTTGGGGGCGTTTATTTACTAGTAGTGTTTTCTTGGGTGAAGGTTTTTCTTCCAATTTCTCTGCCTCTTCTACATTGTCTGTCCCTAGACTAGAGTTTTAGCCATAGTCCATTGATGAGGCACCCTCTTTAATGTGAGAGCCATTGGAAAGTATCACAGAGACCCTTCTTGGCTACTGGTGGGTCGGTATGAACCCCAGTTAAGTTGCTCCCAGACAGGGCTATGCCCTATGAAGAAAGTATCCAGATTAGGTCCCTCAAACCCAGATCTCAGATTTTAATTTAGCTCTTCTCCCCCCCCCCCCCATTATTTCAAGTATATAGTAGTAAGAGGAGCTAGCTGGCCTCTAGGCACAACTCTCTGGAAGGGTGGCAGAGTCCAACACCTAACAGCCCAAGAGGTTGTTTAACTGTTTTGTTAATGGCCTCCTTTATTCTGACCTGCTAAGAAGAGCCTGCTGGTAGTCAGGTTAGATAAGACCCTGACAAATTCCTACCCAGTGAGAGAAGACTGGGGAAGATGCCAACAAGATTCTCCATATCAGAGGAGATTGGATAAGACCCTAACACAATTCTACCCAGTCCAAGAAGACTATGATTGTTCGCATAAAGGTAAAAAGTGCAATCTTGTCCGAAGTAAAGTTCACAAAGTCTCTTTGGAGCCAGGTGCCTGTAACTGCCTCTAAGAGATCCTCAGCCTCATCCCAGGGTGTGGTTGTCAGCTCTGACACTTTCAGCCAGAGCTATCTGAAAGAATTCTCTTGCTCTTTGCAACTAAGGCGTTGGAGCTAAATTTGAAAGTGAACCCTCCCTAATCAAAGAAATGGGAAAACAGTCAAATTACAGCCTCCTCCGGTTTCCACCATACTTTAAAAGTGGAAGTGGTGGTGTTCCTGTTCCAGGATGGGGAAGGCGTGACAGCAAACTCAATGGTCACCCCCAGCTATGCTTTCATGGTTTGGCTCAGTTTATCCTGACCTTACTATTTAGGTGCTCCTCTGGAGGACTCCTAGGCAAGTCTTTTCAAAAATCTTATTGTCTAGGCAGGGAGGAGCTCAGACACAGGGAAAAGCTCAGACACAGAGAGAAGCTCATCCAAGTCATTTTTTTTCTGAATGGAGAAGCCAGAAGTTTACCATCTGGCTGTTTACCTATAACCTCTTTTTCTTAACTGTCAGCCTGTCAGGGTGTTTGGCTGCCTTCAGGGCATCTTTCCTTAATTGCTCTCCACCTTAATTTTTTTGAACCAAGGTCTCTCGCTGAGCCTGAAGCTTATCAACTAGGCTAGGTTGGATGGCCAGTAAACTCCAGCAATTCTCCGGTCTCTGCGCCTACTCTCAGCAGTGGGGTTATGGATGCAGCCGACCACACCCAGTTTTTGATACAGCAGGAACTTTATGGACTGAGCCACCATCTATAAAAACATTTTTTAAAAAAATTGATTTCTTATTAGAAAGCAGGTCTAAAGTTTCTTGGTTAAGCTATGAAAAGCCTTATGCTAAGCAAAGACAGGGACTTGTGGCTGCAGTTTTGGCACAGCCTTTGGGGTGTGGTGTCAGTACCAGAACTGCTCTGTATGTTCCAACATCCTAAGAGTCCCCACAGATCTCCAGCCAAGGGACTGGTGTGCTTTTCACCCATAGGTGCCCTCATCCCTGATTCTTGTTGGAATCCCAGATATTTACTTTATTGTGAGGCTCAGAAGGGAATGTTGAGTGTACATTGTAAACAAATGGTTGCATTTTGATTAGAAGTGACCTCAAGTGTTTGAATTTAATTCTTAAAAATAAAAAAATAGCATCACTGATAAGAGACTTTAGGCAGAGGTGGACTCCTTTCCTTTTGTGGGAAGATTATTTTCATACAGAAAAAAAGATCATTTACTTATGAATATAGTTAAGCTAATGCTGAAAAGTTATGCTTGGATTCTCTTTGAGTGGCCTTATTTATTCAAAGGAAAGTATTAAAAGCACTAGCCTACAACAGCGTGAGTAACTTTCAGGATCTGAGAGCAAGTAACCACTAGAACCATTATTTGATTGTCTTTTGTTTTTCATATTATCTAATTCATGCCTCAGCCCTTCAGATTGGTGTTGAGGAGCATTCCAAGGGCCAACATCCTGTCCTGACTGTCAATGTCCTCACTTCACATACTTTAAGGGGGCTTTACTTCTGAGAATTTACTTCTGAGGTTGCATGTCCCTCTTACAAATTTGGGGTCCAGAATAAAAAAAATTCAGCTTCATCTTGGGAATAATGGAATATGTATTCCTTTGGTGTGAGATCATACCAAACACAAAGTCAAAGTTTATTTCAAAATATTCAACAACAAAACAACTAAGAACTGTCCACTTTCCCACTGCATGTTGAGAAATAAAATCAAATAAAAAAAGAAAAAAGAAAAAGAAAGAAAAAAGGAGGAAGAAGAAGCAATCTTTCTGAAATTATGCCTCAGGCTTTCTGTAGTTGTGTGAGTGCCATGTTGATGACAACTGCCATAAAGAAACAAATGAGTAATTAAAAAGCAGTGCGGTCACAGCTGTCTAGACAGTGGGTGAAGATGTTTAATTTTGTGCTTCTAAACAATAGCTAAGAAGACATCTTAATATACTTCAAAGATTGCAGATTATTCTGCTTTTGATATTTGGAATGAAAAGAAAACCCATAAATAAAACCCCCATACCCAAAGCACAAGCCAAGAATTAAATAAGGGAGTTGTTGGGTGTGTGGAAGTCTGCTCCTCATAGAGAATGAACCAGTTTTATACTTTGCTAGAGTATAAAACATATACAAGTGTTGCTTTGTTCATGGCATATCTTTATAGTTTCTCAAAAGATATTAGAAATATAAATTTAATTAAATTTTGAAACTGTGGTGCATAATTATTTGAAGATCCATTGAAGTGTGTAAGAAAAAGGAAATTAACTATACTGGTATGCTTCTGTTAGAACAAAAGTCAGATTTATAGAAAACAATGACGTGATCCAGGTGAGATAGTTTGATCTGAAAGAAGAAACCTCATTCTGTTTCTAAACTACAGGTAAGTCTGAGGGAAAAATTACAGTGACTGGAAAACTGAGCGTTAAAGCAATGCTAACTCATCGATTTGACCTTTTGCTTTTGATCTCTATCTTGCTGGAGTTTGTGATGTCACCTAGCAGAGTGGCTGTCACAGTCTGTGTAGTTTTCATTTCCTGGTCAGTCTGAATCTGCTGTACCACAGAGCCGGAGATCCCAAAGCGGTTTGCTTTTGTGTATAAACAGGAATTGCTGAAGCGGACTCCCCGGAAACACAGTGACTACGCTGCGGTGATGGAAGCCCTCCAAGCCATGAAGGCTGTGTGTTCCAACATTAACGAGGCCAAGAGACAGATGGAGAAGCTGGAAGTTTTAGAAGAGTGGCAGTCACACATTGAAGGCTGGGAGGTACGTGCACTCTGCTCGCCTTTTCAGCTTCGGGTGGCTGTGGAGTCACACGCAGGGCTTCTTCTCAATGCACGGAACCCCAGGTGGTTATCTCCCAGCAGCCCACAGACCATAGTCAGCTTGTTATGCTACTTGAACATGTATGTAAGATGAAAAGACAACTTGAGCTGAGAATTTTGTGATGGAAACAACAAATCTTCACATAACCTCCAAGGCTTTGGCACTTCATGTAACACAGTTCCCCTTTTCCTGTTCTGATTTTGGTCAAGAAGTACATAACCCGAATGCTTGGGATAATAAAGGAATGCATGTGCTCTGAAATCAACTTTAGACTCTTAAATTAGGGACTTGATGTAGAATATCATTTTGAGTCTATATAGCCATTCTGCTTTGATTTCTTCATTTCTACACTGAGGGAAATCTATGACTTTGTAGTGTTCCTCTAGGCAAAATGAAAAATGTTATAAATTTTATGAGTCATTAAAGAAATATTTTAATGTCTAAGATAAGGAAGTGAATGAAGATCCTGGTTGAGTCTATCAGATATTCCCAGCTATGGTGACTGGTGATGTTGTGTCCCAGTTACTTTACAAGAATAAAATCCTGCACCCCTGCTATAAAATTAAGCTAAAATTCTGGTTTGAAATGACCGTAATTTAAATGAATATGAACATTGGGCTAGCAAACTTTTTTCCTGTGATTAAGTAAGCAATTAAGATAATAAAAATATGCCGGGCGTGGGTGTGGTGTCATACTCCTTTAATCCCAGCACTCGGGAGGCAGAGGCAGGCAGATCACTGAGTTCGAAGCCAGCCTGGTCTACAAAATGAGTCCAGGACACTCAAGGCTACATAGAGAAACCCTGTCTCGAAAAACCAAAAAAAAAAAAAAAAAAAAAAACAAAACCCAAAAAACAAACAAACAAACACACACACACACACACACCACCACCACCACCAACAACAACAATAACAAAACAAACAAAAACAAAACCAACCAACCAACTAGACAAACAAACAAAAAACAAAAAAAACCCAAGATAATAAAAATACAAAAGTATACATGGGAAAGAAAATATACAGGCAAGTACAACTCCAGTCAACCAACAGAAATCACCTTTATCTTTGGTAACTTGCCATTAACTCATTTTTTTCTTCAACTGTTGGTTTTCATTAGCCCTAAAATGATATTCAGCCTGGTGTGCAAAAACATCAGCAGCGCTGACCTGAGACAAGCCTCCTCTTTGCCCCCGCCTCCCTGCTATGCTCCGTTTAAAGTGCTACCTGGGGTCTCCCTTAGCTTCCCTGTGCCTCCTATTCTTCCATTCGGAGTGTCCAGGGTGACCCTCCTGCAGCAGATTGCTGCCTCTTTGAATCAGGGAGAGTGGCTGCATGTTTGACAGTTGATTCATGAGGGTTATCTGCTTCCTGCCGATCAGTTGTCCTGCTGCTTTCCAGGCTTTGTCATCAGTCAAATACTGGAAGCAAAACTAAAGTCTCTTAAACTTGCAGGATTTATCTGTTACTCCTGAGAGCTTCAGAGGCTGTCTTCAGGACTGTGGAGCTTGGTTTCCTGTGTATGTATGTAGCCTAAAATATCTGGTCTGCTACAGAGAAGAGGGTTTGCTTAAAGATGATTGCTGTTTGCACAGCCTCAGGTTGTGCTATTTCACAAGTAGCTCACAGCAGAGAGTGTATCAGTTAGGCCAGCTGTTATAATTTGGATCGTGTATGTTCCCCAAATACCCATTTGTTGAAGGCTGTGCCCTGGCCTTTGGAACTGTTCGGAGGGGACAGTACTTTTAGGAGGTGAGACCTAGTGCAAGTAAATTAGGTGAGTGGGAAGCCTGCCTTGGATGGGGAAATTGAGATGCCAGGCCTTGCTGCTTCTCCTGTTGTTCACTTCCTTTCCTCCATGGGGTAAACAATCATCTTTGCATGTACTATCCATCAACCAAAGCAATGGAGCCAGGTGACCAAGGACGGGAATTTTGGAAAACATGAAACAAAACCCGAACTTCTCCTTTTTTTTTTTTTTTTTTTTTTGGTTTTTCAAGACAGGGTTTCTCTGTGTAGCCTTGGCTGTCCTGTACTCGCTTTGTAGACCAGGCTGGCCTCGAACTCACAGCGATCCACCGGCCTCTGAACTCCTTCTTATCCATTGATTTATGTCAGTTTTTTTTTTTTTATAGTTACAGAAAGCTGACACACCAGCCCTGATTTTGCTACATTAATACCAGAGCCTCAAAGCTGAAGAAGCCAGCAGAACTTTAGCAATTCTGTCAAGGATGCAGGAATCCAGCAAGAGCTCAACTGTGTCAGGACAGGGCAGTTGATAGGAATGGCTGGTTCCAAAGTGCGTGCTAATGCTGCCTCTTCTTGAGAAGTGGTGGCGGGAGGCTAAGGTGACCAATCACATTGTGTCCTTAGTTAAAAAGCAGAGAGACAAGAATGTTCTGGTACTCAGCTGTGTTCCTCATTTTTTTCTCCTTTATTGTACTTCAAGACCTCATCCCATGGGATGCTGCTCCCACAGTCAAGGTGTGTCTTTCCTACTCAGTTAAACCTCTGGAAATACCTCCACCGTCATGCTCTAAGTTTGATTTCAAATCCAGTCCAGTTGACAATGCAGGTTAAACATTACAATTACTTAGAGTTATATGAATCCAAGCCATTGTGCTGGCTGACTTCCTGTCAATTTGACACAAGCTATAGTCATCTGAGAGGAAGGAACCTCAATGCAGAAAACGCTGTCAGAGGGTCCAGCTGCCGGCAAACCTGTAGGGTATTGTCTTAAATAGTGATTGATGGGGGAGGGGCCAGCTTATTGTGGGTGGGGCCATTCCTAGGGTGGTGATTCTGGATGAGCACTCTGATCAAGCCTAGAGAAGCAAGCCAGTAAGCAGCACCCCTTCATGGCCTCTGCAGCAGCTCCTGCCTCCAGGTCCCTGTCCTGTTTGACTGCCTGTCCTGGCTTCCTTTAGTGATCAACTATAAGGTGAAACTGTAAGCCAAATAAACCCTTTCCTCCCCAACTTGTTTTGAGTCATGGTGTTTCATTACAGCAAATAGTCACTTCTAACTGTGGTAGACAAAGACTTTTCAAATAAAAGTTAACTTTACAGAAAACGTGTAGGTCACATTACCAATCGAAAATCTACAGTGTCAGACTTGAAAATGATTTTGAGTAACTGACATTTCTGACAACCTTATCAAGCTCTAGGTCAAGTGAACAGGCAACTGCAAGCAACGGCAGGTAACAGCTGTTCTTAGCTCATGGTCTGGGGAAGGGAAGAGTGTGTGAATCTGAGGCATCTGCTCAGGTCTCTGAGAGCTTCAGACCAGATGATTGTTCTGGAAGTTCATGAGGAAGAGCCAAGTCACCTGTAGAAGACAGAACCAGAGAGAGTACCAGGCTCCAGGCTCTGTGTTTTTTCTTTTTTCTTTCTTTCTTTCTTTCTTTCTTTCTTTTTTTTTTCCAGACAGGGTAGTCCTGACTGTCCTGGAACTCACTCTGTTGCTCACTCTGTTGACCAGGCTGGCCTTGAACTCACAAAGATCCTCTTTCCTCTACTGGTATTAAAGGTGTGCACCACCACTGCCAGGCTTACCAGGCTCCCTTTTAAGAATTCGTTCTCATGGGAACTGACCAAGTCCCATATGATCTGTTTTAACATTTTGTGAGGCCAGTGCCTGTGACCTAGTTATCTTCACCACTCACCAGCCCGTAAAGGCTCTACCACCTCAACGTTGTCATATTATGCCTCTAGGACATGAACTTCTCTGAGGGCTTAACCACACCTTAACAGTGGCTGAGTGGGAACATTCTGTCAACTTACAAGTTAGGACAATTAACTCATCCAATATCTCAAAAACAATAAGCTGATGGAGATTAGGTTTGCAAGTTGGCAGGTAAGAAAAATAGCTGATTCTTTGAAGTAGGTTTGTTTGCCTGCCCATCCTTTAGCAGTAAGTTCAATAAAGAAATTAGGCTTTTCTCAGCATTTGCGTAGTAACTATGGCCAAGAAGATCTATAGCATATGCTTTAGTTACTCATCTTTGAAGTTTTGCCTCTTACTATCAGAGTTTGTTATACTAGTTGCCAGGGAAATGGCAATGCCCACTGTACTTGAGAAGAATTTGATAATGAGTGAATGAGACAGAGCCATAAAGTCAAGAGTGACAGAGCACTGGACCCAATTCACTGAATTCACACGTCGACAATTAATTTGCTTTGGACAAGAAATGTATTGGAAGTTTCATCAGAGCTGTCGACTTATTCCACAGAACGGGACCACTCTCAGTCTTCCCCAGCTATGGGAGATCAGTTATGTGGATTTGGCTGTAGGTTCTGGATTCGCACAGAGGGATTTTGATGAAGGAATATCATGACATTGTTTAGCAATTCAGCTTGAAGTCCTTGATTTGTTTGTTTGGAAATAGTCTCCCAAATGTGGGGGAAAAATCACAGTAAGATGTAAGAGAAGGAATCATTATGAAGAAAGTTTGGGGGGAAATGGTGAAGGTCATAGTTATCATATTATAGAAAATGAAAGAGAAACATAAGGGAAATATGACTTTTAGCTGGCTTGGAAATTACTATGTAGACCAGGCTTATTTTTTACTGGCCACTCAGATTTCACTCCTAACATCATAGACGAGTTCCCAGCTCTCTGTGGGCATTTTGAAATTAGTCCTTGTTGCTTCTAGAATCTATGTGCTGCTTACATTTGATTTAGCTTGTGATGGACTTCAAGCTTTGTTCCCTCATTGCTTCTTGAGTTTGGTTGTTCCAGAAATTGCCAATGAGATTATTCTGTTCCCCCACCCCCTGCCCCCTGTACAACATGACATGGGATTTGAGCATCTACTTTGAGGTAGAACTGAGTTACAAGGAGGATTAAGTGTTTTTGAAAAGGAGCCACCAAAAATGAATCCACTTAAACTTGCATTAAATGGAAATGGGGAAAACTTGGGGACATTTTGCTGGTAATATAAATGTTATTCATTTGATTTAATCTTATATTCAAGTACTGAAGTTATACTTTTGGCTAATGATTGGAAACTCCAGAAGAGCAAATCAGATGCATCTTTTGGGTGTGATATGTATTTTCTGGCAAGTTTTAGATGATAACACTGGTATTTTTCATGTTCGACCCGATTCCATAGTTTTAACAGGTTTTTATAAGAGTGTTCAAAGGGTCCATGAAATTCCAGCACCAGTGACAGGATTCTTGTTCTAGGGCCCTATTTCCCCAACCTAGTCAGTTTTCTTTGCTTTGAGTGGGGCTGTCTCTGCTGGATCTTGGCCAACACGTTGCATATTTGGGGAGCTTCTAGGGATTCTTCTTCTCTTTCATCTTCTCCAACCTTTATTTTCTTTTTAGCCTTTTGTGATTGACATTCAAGAAGAGAGGGCTGATAGTAGAGGTAAATTTTAGTGGTTCATAGTTTCTTATCTCAGAAAGATCATTTTTGTATAAATGCATGCTGGGAGAAAGTGTGTAGAGTATTGCTTGGCATGTGGAAACATTCAAATTTTGACATTCGTATTCTTTTTTTGTTTGTTTGTTTTGTTTTTCGAGACAGAGTTTCTCTGTGTAGCCTTGGCTGTCCTAGACTCACTTTGTAGACTAGGCTGGCCTCAATCTCATAGCGATCCCCTGCCTCTGTCTCCCTAGTGCTGGGATTAAAGGCGTGAGCCACCATGCCCAGCGACATTTGTATTCTTTTATTAAAATATATTTTATTAATTTATTCATATTACATCTCAATTGTTATCCCATCCCTTGTATCCTCCATTCCTCCCTTCCTCCCATTTTCCCCTTACTGTCCTTCCCTATGGCTGTGACTGAGGGGGACCTCCTCCCCCTGTATATGCTCATAGGGTATCAAGTCTCTTCTTGGTAGCCTGCTATCCTTCCTCTGAGTGCCACCAGGCCT
Organism: Acomys minous; assembly: GCF_964271855.1. Classification (NCBI taxonomy): domain Eukaryota; kingdom Metazoa; phylum Chordata; class Mammalia; order Rodentia; family Muridae; genus Acomys; species Acomys minous. Next base: position 107,957,564 of record NC_140483.1, on the reverse strand, counting down.
CCCTATCCAGGGGACATGGTCAAATATGGGGCAACAAAGTTCGTGTGAAAGTCAGATCCCACTCTCCACTCAACTGTGGAGAATGTCCTGTCCATTGGCTAGATCTGTGTAGGGGTTCAAAGTTTACTGCACGTATTGTCTTTGGCTGGTACCATAGTTTGATCAGGACCCATGGGCCTAGATCTGCACATCATAATGTTCTTCTTGTAGATTTCTAGGACCCTCTGGTTCCTCTATTTCCCCATTCTCCCATGCTTCTCTCACCTAGAGTCCTAATAGGATGTCCTCCCCTCTGTCCCACTTTCCTGGTAAGTGAAGACTTTCATGGGACATGCCCCTTGGGCTAGTGTCCAGATATAAGTGAGTATATACCATTTGACTCTTTCTGTTTCTGGGAAACACAAGAAATTTGTGGACATTTGTATTCTTGATAAAGTATTTGTTTACCGTTGTTCAGTGACTATGGCCTTAATTGTCAAAATGAGGATAAAATACCAACCAGGCCAAATGACAGATTGAGAGTTTAAAGGACTACTCAGTGATGTTGAAATGTACAGTAGGTGTTACCAAGCAGGTTGAAAGGCAGACTACCACAGATGCAGAAAGAAGAAAAAGCCTCATGGTGTTGCTAACCTAGAATACTTTCAATCAGTTGCTAGATCAGTTTAATGGAAAATACTTGTAATTATTTTACAAGCTACAGGTCAAGTACTGCATTTTCAGTCTTTATGTCCTGAAAGACTATTTGCTAGTGTCTAAATATGTTAATTGGATTGCTGACTTGGAATATTTAACATTCCAAGGAGGATAATATACTCGGTGGCGTGTGTTACTTACAGTAAGGACACACTAAAAAGGACATATTCTATGACTTTTCTGAAATTTCGGCTAAGAAAACCCTTCCTGTAATATTTAGTTAGTTACTTATATAAGCATCTTGGTAAGTATCGTTTTTAAATGCTAATTTTACTCTGATTAGTCCTACAATAAGAAATTATATAATTATAAGTAAGTAATAAGAAGTCATGCTACAGGAATGGAAAATTACATTTATGTTCTCATGGTAATTTGGGTTCCGTGAACACATGAGAATGGGTCAAACTGTGTAAAGATTTACAAGATCTCCATATATTTCTAAATTGTCAGAGTGAAAAGAACTTTTTAATTTTTAATTAAAAATTTTTTAATTTTATTAATGTATTCATATTACAACTCAATTGTTATCCCATCACTTGTATCCTCCCATTCCTCCCTCCTCCCACCCCCACCCTACTCCCCGCCCCTAGGTCTATGACCGAAGGGGACCTCCTCTCCCATTTTATGGTCACAGGCTATCAAGTCTCACCTTGGTAGCCTGCTTATTCTTTCTTTGAGTGCCACCAGGCCTCCCCACCAAGAGCAAGTCGTCAAGTATGTGGCACCAGAGTTTATGTCCGAGTTAGTCCCTGCTTTCCATGTAACTGTGGTGGATGTCTTGTCCATTGGCTAGATCCAAGTAGGAGTTCGATGTTTACTACTTGTATTGTCCTTGGTTAGTGCAATAGTTTGAGCAGGTTTGCCTGGGCACTGATCCACCTGTTATGATGTTCTTCTTGTAGGTTTCTAAGATCCTCTTGATAAAAAGACATTTCCACTAAACAATAGGGGCACGTGTGGTGGTGCATGCCTTTAATCCCAGCACTCTAGAGGCAGAGGCGGGCAGATCTCTGTGGGTTTGAGGCCAGCCTGGTTTACAAAGTGAGTCCAGAACAGCCAAGGCTAACACAGAAAGAAAAGTCTCGAAAACACAAAAAACAAAAAACAAACAAAGACAAAAGAGGTTTCCTAAAACTTAAGATGTGTTTTTATCAGAGGCAGGTAGAACTCAGTGAGTTTGAGGCCAGCCTAGTCTACAAAGTGAGTCCAGGATAGCGAAGGCTTCACAGAGAACCCTGTCTGGAAAAACAAAAAAGATATGTTTATAACATTGATAACCAGGTGACCATACTAACACCTTCTCTTCATTAATTTCCTCTTTAAATTTTTCTTGTTATAAACTTGAGTTTTCATTTAACTTTGTATTTTAGTTGATAGTAAAACCTATAATGGAATTATTGTGGGGATATGAAACTATAGTATTGCTCTGAATGTTAAATATCCAAACTATAAGATAGAAACATTGATTTAAACAAACCCAACAATGTACCTATAGATTAAAAAACAAAACAAAAAAGCCCAACCCAGACAAATTTAAAGCTGAAGTACTCTTACTGTAGAGACTAGAGGGACTTACTGAAAACTTGGATCCTTTCTCTCTCTCTCTCTCTCTTCTCTCTCTCTCTCTCTCTCTCTCTCTCTCTCTCTCTCTCTCTCTCTCTCTCTTTCTCTCTCCCTCTCTCTCTCTCTCTTCTCTCTCTCTCTCTCTCTCTCTCTCTCTCCCTCTCCCTCCTCCCTCTCTCTCTCCCTCTTTCTCTGTTTCTCCTTTTTAAATCTGATTCAGTGCACCTAGCATGGGCTTGTTAGGTGGCAGCAAACAGGCTAGAGTGCTAGTAGGAAGTTAGACAGACTTCTGTAGTTGTCCAGTGGTGGTGTTCAGAGCTGTGTGTTCTGTTGATGCCTAAGGGGGCCCTCCTCCCCCACCATCTGACCATAGCCTAACAGGCTTATCAAGATAGGCTGCATTCCTTCCTCCTTGTGTGCCTGCAAGGTTGCCCCACCAAGGGGAAGTGAGGAAGGCCAGTCAGAGGACTAGGGGAGGGGAATAGGGTGGAAGAGGAAGGGAGGGTGGGAATGGGAAGACAGGAATGAAGGGTAGCAATTGGGATGTAATGTGAATAAACTATATTAAAAAAAAAAAAGAGTCATCCAGAGGCATGGGATCCCCTGGAGCTGGAGGGAAAGGCCTCGTGAGCCACCCAGCCTGGGTTCTGAGATCTGAGCTCTCCCCGACCAGGCCACCTTCCAGTCCATTTTTCTGATTTTGTTTATTTTCTTCTCCTGTCTATAATTAGAGTGGATCTTTACATTGATAGCCACTAATCACTGAGGCATTTATTTTTATTTTTATTTTTGAGATTATAATGTAATTATATCACACCTCCCTTTCCTTCCCTGGCTCCAAACCCTCTCTGTCCCCTTAACTGCTGTTACATGCATGTGTGTGTGCATGTGTGTAATTGTGTGTGTCTTCACCTCTCCTGTTACAGTGAGCTTTCAGGGTTGACTATTTGGTAATGTGCTTACCGGTGGAGGACTGTTTCCCAGCTTCACCGTTGTAGTTGCCTGTAGTTCTTTGGGCCACCTGGCTCCCTTCAGCCTCTGTTTTAGCTTGTCTATTGTAGCATCTCTCTGGGTAGACCAGGTGTCTATACAGACTGACCTGGAGACTAGCAGGAAGGAACAGGCATTCAGTGTAATTACTTTGATGGCATACACTTCCTCCTGAGTACATATTGCTTGTCAATAAAAACAAGTGAAAATTTGAAGAGAATATTTGCATATAAACATTTCATCAGGGCTGCAGGTATGGCGCAGTGGCAGTGTGCTTATCTAGCTTTTATGACACCCTTCATTTGATCCCAGCACTACAAAGATAACAATATTAATCAGCCAATCAGACAGTATCATCTTTTTTTTTTTTCCTCACTCAGGGGTCCAACATTACTGACACCTGCACTGAGATGCTGATGTGTGGGGTCCTAATGAAAATTTCTTCTGGAAATATTCAAGAGCGGGTGTTTTTTCTTTTTGATAATCTTTTGGTATACTGCAAAAGAAAACACAGGTAAGCTCATTAAAAAATAAAAAGGTCACATTTTGAAAATATCATTTCTACCTCATAGGTTCCCAGCATTACTACAGGAAGCCCAGAACTCATCTTACCACTAACCCATTTAAAAATATATATATGAATACATATATATATATTTTTTTAAGACCCCCCCTTTTAAGGATTTGTTTATTTATTTATTACAGTATTTTGTAGTGCATGTGAGTTAGATGGCCAGAAGAGGGCATCAGCTCTCATTATAGATGGTCATGAGCCACCATGTGGTTGCTGGGAATTAAACTCAGGACCTTTAAACAACAGCCAGTTGTCTTAAACTCTAAGCCATCTCTCCAGCCACCTCCTGACCCCCTGGCAACTTATATGTTTAAGAATTCTTTTTATGTGTAGAAATGTTCTATCTGTATGTATGTATGCATACTATGTGTGTGCCTTGTGCCCACTGAGGCCAGAGAGGGTGCCAGATCCTCTGGAACTGGGGTTACTGAGGTTGTGAGCAACCACACGGCTTCTAGGAATTAAAGCCAGTTCCTCTGCAGGAGATGCAAATCCTCTCAGCCACTAGGTCATTTCCTGCCCCCAGGAAACATTTTTTTGCAGCTGAGTATTGCTCTACTTAGGAGCTTCCAGCAGATCCTTTTCTCAGAAGAAGAGCCAGAAGTACTAATTGAGTTTGCTTGCCAGGTCTTGAAAAACCTGGAAATTCTCAGCCATTGAAAATGGAGACGCAGAGGTGTGAGAATCAAGTGTGGCATCAAAATCACCAACTTCCAGCATCTCCCAGTTAGGTTTGATAGTGTTAAAGTCTTAAAGTGAGGAAATGTGCATGGCTATACCACCACTGGTGTACAGTCTATAGTCCACTGCCTTAGTTTGTTTGTTTTGTATTTGTTTAACTCATATGTAAAGGAATGGAGATGTAGCTCCTTGGTAGAGTACTTTATAACAAAGCAGGAAGCCTGAGTTAGAACCCCAGCATCAAATAAAGTGTATTGTATCTGGTCTTAGCTACTTTGTGGAGTCTTCTCTTTCCCCTCCTCCTAGTCTGCACAGCAGTCCACCAACACCATCATGAATGAGAAGACTTGAATAAAATCAACCTGCCCCAAACTTTTTACATCACTAGCCAAATGGAGACTTTTTTTTCCCAAAGAATTGTAAAAATCGTATTGTTGTACATTAAGTTTAGTAACAAATGCTTTGTGGTTTCATTTACTTAAGACGGCTGAAGAATAGTAAGGCATCCACAGATGGCCACCGGTACATCTTTCGAGGTCGGATCAATACCGAGGTGATGGAAGTGGAAAATGTGGATGATGGCACAGGTAAGTGTACTTAGTAAATCCCTCGTTAGACTGAGTTCTGACATGGATGACTTACCTTCATCTCATCCAAGCTTAGGAGTGTCTTGTTAGGTATAACAGGGGTTTAGAGTGGAGATAGGTGAGATGCAGGCATGTGGGAATCCTTGCTTAACTTGTCAATGATATTGGCTGAAAGATACCATGTTAAAGGGAAATCACTCTGCTGTGTTCTGAGTGAGTCTTCCTGTTTTGCTTTAATACCATAGGACATTAGCAACTTTATGTTTGGGGATGTAAAATGAATGTGCAGAAAATGACTAATGGGTGAATCAATTCTCTTCCAGTAATACTTTACCAGGATGGTAGTTTTGGTCGGTAACATTTTACCTGTAGATTATAAATGATGCTAGGTGTGCTTTTGGCATACAGAGGTTCCATGTGGTTCCACTGTCGCTTGGCTTGCAAAGGGAGCCTGAGTGGGGAAGACCATTGTGATTTCAAGTGCTGGATTCCACGTACAGGGACTAAATTAAAGAATTTTGAGTATGGCCTTTACAGACATGTTTATGAAATTATAATTAGTCACAGTTGTTAAGTAAAACAAAGTTAAAATATGTTTTACTTTTACCATTTGAACAAAAAGGCTACATATTTAAAGTAAATTGTTTGTAAATTGAATCACAGTTTTCTGCAATGATTTTCATTATAATCTCAAAGCTGTGTTAAGAAAAATGATGAGGAGTACATAAAACAGATTAATAGCTGCCGAATTTTTCCCTAAGTAGAGTCAAGCCTATTAGTATCCAGCACAGTGGTGGGATTGAAGATTTCTTGCCATTCTAATGACAAGAATCCCTCATCAGTGGCTAGACAATACTTTACTATGTGTATGTTAGCATTTGCTTTGTCTATTCACCTATGGACGGACACCTATAGTGTCCTATGTTGCTGTGATAAAACATTGACCCACAACAACTTTGGGTGGAAAGAATTTATTTCATTATCGAAGGATGTCAAGACAGGAACACAAGGCAAGAACTTGGAGGTAGAAGCTGAAGGATATTGGAGCAACACTGCTTAATGGCTGGCTCACTGGCTTGCTCAGCTGCCTTCCTTATATAACCAAGGAGCACCTGGCCCAGGATAGTGGCCACAGTGGGCAGGACCCTCCTACCTCAAGTAGCAATGATGAAGACATAACGCAATCCAAACCAATGGTGGCAGTTCCTCAGTTGAGGTTCCTTCTTCTCAGATGTGTCAAGTTGGCAGCTGAAGGTCACTGTGATATATAGCGTATATAGATTCATTTCTCCATAAATCCCTGACAGTATATTTTTTCTTTCGAGCAATAGTCAAGATGAGAGGAAAATATCAGTGAACTTTGTAAAATGAAAGAAATTGAAAAAACCCCTAGGTAGCAATCCCAACAAAGGGAGACAACTTAAATTCATAAAATTAGAGAGGAGAAAGGAGGTAGTTACTACAGACTCCAACACAATCCAGAAAGTCATTGGAGGAATGATTGGAAAACATGTTTCAAAAAACTAGATCTAGAAGAAAAGATTAAATTTCTAGACACACAATTTATGAAAGCCAAATCAATACAATATAAACAACTTAAGGCAATGCATAGAAACCAACTGACATTAAAGCAGCAAAAGTTTCTCAACTAAGAAAAGGTCACACTGGCTGGAGTCACTGCCGAAGTCTCCCAACCCATCAAAGAGCTAGTGTTCCTCAAACTCATCCATAAAATAGAAGGGAAGAGTGCTGCCAGAGTCACCTTCCTGCTACCAAAACTAGGTGAGAGAGAGAGAGAGAGAGCGAGAGCGAGAGAGAGAGAGAGAGAGAGAGAGAGAGAGAGAGAGAGAGAGAGAGAGAGAGAGAGAGAAACAGACAGACAGACAGAGACAGACAGACAGACAGAGAAATATAGACTAATTTTCCAGATAAACATAAATACAAAAAGTTCAGTAAAATTCTGAAAAACTGAACTCAACAGCACATTAAGTCATTCATCACTACCAGGCAGGTCTCATCACAAGGATGCAAGGTTAGGGCAACATATGCAAATTAATAAATGTAATAAAATGCACAAATAGATTCAAGGACAGAAACCATATGGCTGCCTCCATTGAAGCAGAGTTCGGCATCCTTCATGATTAAAGCACTGAGGAAACTAGAGATAGAAGCAACAAAACTCAACATAATAAGTGTTACATATGACAGAGCTATAGCTAATATTATAATACATGGGGAAAAGTATAGGAGACAGGAGTCCCAATTCTTTCTACTCTTATCAATACAGTGTTCAAATAGAAAAATGGGAAAATAGAAAAAGAGAAAGAATAAAAAAGATACAAATAAGAAAGGAAGAAATCTGATATCCCAATTGCACATGTTGTGACCCTATGAGTAAAAGAACCTAAAGATTATAAATGAATGAGGTACTAGACTTTACCCGGAAACTTGTTTGAATTGATGATGCAGAGAAGCCTTCAGCGAAGTAGTGGGGGAAAACTTAGCTCAGAGGTAGTGATAGATTTATTATGTAACAACAACAACAACAACAACAACAACAACAACAACAACAACAGCAAAATCATGGAAGAATCTCACTCCAAGTAGCTCCACAGAATACCTGAATATAACACTACCAAAAGCTTAAGACACTGAAGGAGAAAAAAAAAGGAAAAGGAAAATGCTATAGGATGGCAAGATTTTGCCTGTACATGCATAGGCAGAAGCAGTAGTGCAATTAGTGGCATTCTTGAATGCAATCTACAGGCCCAACATAAGCTTTATCAGATCCCAATGGTGCAGGGAGAACTAGATTGCTACACGTAGAAGGCGGACCCTAGAACGCTCTCTCTCCCTTTATTTGAAAAATGGATCAAAGACTTTAATGTAAAAGCTGAAACTTTAAATCCACTAGGGGAAAGCCCCTCATGATATGGGCATATAGACTTTCTGAAAATGACTTGCAGCTGAGGACATGATTCCAGGAATTGACAAATGGGATAACAAGAAATAAAACGGCTTGTAATGAGATGTCTTACAGACTGAGGCGGGGGAGCATTTGATAACTGCACTAAACAGGATTACATCAAGAACAAAAGAACTAGACACCAGAAATCTTCCTAATCATCATATGGAACAGTGGCTGGAATAGCCAGTTCTAGAAGAGACAGGCATGGCTAGCAAATACTTAAAAACACCCAAAACTTCACCCTACTCAGAATGGCTATTGATTGCCAAAGATCTAAATGATGTGTGTAAAGAGGAACTTTTATTCACTTATAAACTAAACAGCCACTGTGAAATCAGCATGGTGGTTTCTCAAATGACTAAAAGAACTACCACAAGCTCCAGTTTTACCAGCAATGTGAGCTAGACATAAATTAGAACAAAGTATATGATGCATATGCACCGAAAGGCCATGGTATAACTCATTACTTTTATGTTAACCTAAAATAAATTGAAAAGGAGAAGGAATCGGTTGCATAAACAAAAAAGCAAGTCTTGAGGGAATATGCTTTTTAAAAATGGACTCATGAAATTGGAAGGAAAAATGGTAGAACAGAGCCATGGAACCATGGAGGATGAGGAGTCTACATCCCTCTTCACAGTGTGTCAGCCAATAGGCTGTGAGCACAAAGGTCATGCCTGATAGGGCAGTGGGCACTAAACCTGTCCCCCAACCCCCACCCTGCCCTGCTTAGCTGCAACATCACCCTGATCTGATCAGCAGCAGGATCTCCAAGGCAAGTCTCCACAATGGTCCTGTGTTTATCATGTGTCAGAGACCTGAAACTTTGAACCAGACCAATGACTAGGTGCAATGCGTATTTGTATGTAAAGCTGTTTAGGCAGGAAAAATATGGTACATGACACACTGTAGTTTCTGATGCCACAACAACAAACGAATTTGTGATGGTGAGGTAGGAAACATGGACAAATGGAGCTATTAGTGTGTGGTGGAGAGAGGCAGAACTAGAGAGGATCTGTGGTGACAGCTGTGAGAGAAGGCTGTGATGGATGGGGGAACATGTCGTTGCTGAGTAGGCCCAACGAGATGGTGTGCAGAAGCCAAGAGATTGTGCTGAGTCAGTCTGAGAACACACTGTCCAGTGACATGATTGCCCTGGTTCTAAGCAACAGCATGAGGTCTTTGATCAAGAATGGTTCATTCAATAGATCAGACCTCCTCAAAAGACCTTTATAGTCCATGATGCTCCGAGAGACTACCTTGGTATCCATGGCCCACTGCCCCAGGCTATGATGATCCTGAGGTTCCTGTGAATGTTCCTGGCCTAGGCTGCCACCAGAGGCCATGTTGATATTAGTAGACTCTGCAACCACCTGTGCTATGTTGATGCCCATGGTCCATGCTGCCACTGAGGTCCATGTTGGGGTCTGTGGTCCTGCTGTGGCCGGAGACCATGTCGATGTCAGCAGTCCATATTATTATCAAATGCCTTCCAGGTGTACATGGTCTGTGCTGCAGCCTGAAGCCATGTTGATGTTTATGGGCCCAACCACTGGAACCGACATTGGTGTCCATAGCCTTGTGTTGCCCCAGAGACCATGTTGATGTTCTTGGCCTGTGCTGCCATGGAGGACTATAATGGTGTCCATGGCCTGTACTGCGGCAGTAGTCTATGTTGATGTCCATGGTTTGTATTGTCTCGAGAGACCCTGTTGAGGTCCATGGACCACAATGGGGTCCATGGCACTTGCTATTGCCAGAAACCGTAGAGAGGTCCATGATCCATGCTTCCCGCCACTGACTGTAAAAGGCAAGGAAGCTACTTTTACAGAGGTATGGACTGCAGACTCAAAATTGAGAAGAAGGGACATAGAAGGCTTCTGTGACATCCCCTTTATCCACACCACCCGAACTCCTCCCACCAAAAAAAAAAAGTAACAGCCTAGACAGGAAACCACTGAAAAGAACTCTTAACAATTGTGGCATGGATGCTGAAGTGTAGCTCTCTACAACTGATGACTTCTCGCATGGGTGTGCGTGGGAAAAGCCTCAGTTTTCTTAAGAGGCAGGCCACTGGGATTTTGATCATGCTCCTATATGGGCAACACAATTGAATTTGGTTTTTGTTTCTTTTTTTCTTTTCTTCTCTCCCCCCCTCCTTCTTTCTCCTCCTTTTGTATGTTTGTAGGTTACAAGTGTGTGTGTTGGCGGGGGGAGGGGGGCGGTTTGCAGACCTTTCAGGACTGGGAAGGGAGTGATTTGGTTGTATGATGTGAAATTCCCAAATAATCAATACAAATACTGTTAAAAAGAAAAGGATTGCCTTTGAAATTTGTTTATAAAGAGACAGAACTGACCTTATTGTTTTAATGATTAAAAAGAAAAAGGAATGAAAAGTATTTCAGGCCACAAATGGATACTTTTCTCTCACATCCTATGTGGAAACACATAGGAAACCCAGTATCCTGTGTTGTGCATCCTCTCCTCGGCTTTGGAATTCACAAGTAGAGTTTTTTAGGATGAGCAAGATCTCAAAGACAAACAATAAATGGCATCAATATTCATAAGATAAGGCATTAGCCCAGACTTCAGAGCTACGTCATTGTGGAGTATTCTGTTGTTTGGTACAAAGCAGGGCCTGGGCTTCAGTCTATGAGGCTCTGGTGTCCATGCCTGGGAAGCTGACAGGGAACTGAAGCATCTGGGAGCTGGAAACATCAGTGTGCTGAGGCTGATTTAGGCTGCTGTTCACTGTTTCAGCAAGCCATATAGGCCACTGCATCTACCTTCTCTTTCTCATTTCCCTGGACAGTCCCATCATGGAACCTTCGTTTTGTCTCAATGAGCTCAGATTTTAAATGAGAACCTATGGCCCCAAAAGATCTGGGCCAGACTGCTTATATCCACTGCCAAGTTCTCTCTATGTTAGGATGCTGGTAAGATGAGGATGGAAACCATTATCAGGCTTACCTACAATTTACCCAAACCAGCCTGGCAGCTATACTTTATCCAGATCAAAATGGAAAGAGTTGAGCTAAAGTTTTGAGCATGCCTGGAACTTTTGATGGAAAATTAAATGGGAAATTTTGTATGCCACTTGAATTATAGAAATCGTTAGAATGGTTGTATACTATAGGCATGGATAAAATGCTTTCTGGAGAAGGCAGAAACTCCATCAGACACCCGATTGCACTGATTTGGTTCAAAACTTGCAGAGAAATACTTGTATTTGATGTGAGACAATTAGCTTTCAGCTGACATGTAAAATGTAACTCCATTATTCTCATAAACTCAAGGCCTTCCACTTGTTTGGCAAAAGCTCTACTACTGAACTAAGTCCTTAACCCCTTGATAAATAATTATAGTAAAATTTGTTTATAATTCTTAATGACTTGTATTCTATCATGGTTATTCCGTAGCATAGAAGAATTGAGAGTGTGTCCTTCCGAAATGAAAAGGTTTGAATACGTATTTCCCACCTTTTCCCCCTGTTGAGTGAAGATGTTAGTAATTTAGTTTGTAGCCAGATTGCCACTCGCCCATTACCTAGACTTTGGAGTTCATTTCAGTGACTTTAACGTAGTTCCTTCTTTTGGATTTTTACTGGGATATTAGTTTGTTCATGTTGTTATAAAATATCCAATTAAAAGTAATAGTAACACTATTACTGAAATTCCAGTGATTAATTTTTATAGTAAGTTTGAAAGCTCTTTGAAGAGCTAGTTTATTTGTGTGGCGTGGCAGAAAGAATGAATAAAGGCTGTTGACTTTTTAAAGGCAGAGTTTATAGTTTATTGGGTTAACCACAGGTTTTAATACAGTTGTCAAATCTGAATGTGATAAGATTGGACATTTTTATTCTTAGGACAGTTTTCCTATTTGTTTTGTTTTGCTTTGGGCTGTGGCGAGTGTCAAACCTAGTTTCCTGGGTAGGCTGGGCAAGCGTTGCATTACTGCTTTGTTTCGCCTCAGATATGTTTTAAAAGTCTGATCATTTTAATAGAAAATTTTGCAACCGCTGTTTCAACACAAATATTTAGAACTGCTGTTCACTGTTTCAGCAAGCCATGTAGGCTGCTGCTTCCACCTTCTCTTTCTCATTTCACTGGACAATTAAGATATTGAATCTATTGTTGTAATATTAAGCTTTGCTTTTAAATGAGACTTTAAAATATTTTCTCTCGTGATTTTTTTAAATGTTGAAAAAATGCAAACTCTTATAGCTATCGATCCATTTTCATTTAAATAGATGTATTAGTATTAGTCCTCTTCTCTTGTCACCAAATGCATGTAGTTTTCAGTAATTTTTTAAGAGCTAATTGAATGGATACCTGACCAAAAGTAATTTTGTACATGCTGGATAAAACACATCCTATGATGATTACTACTACTATTACTACTACTACACATGTATGTATGCCTGTGAGTAAGGGCATGCATGTGGAGTTCAGAGAACAACACTCAGAAGCCAGCTCTTCCCTTCTTTGGGTTCTGAGGACACAACTCAGAAACTCAGGCTGGCATAGCAAACACTTTTTACCCGCTGAGCCCTCTCAATGGCCCTGAATACATTCTTAATTAAAATTTCATAATTTTTCTATGTTAAGTAGAGTGCACACAGCATAATCTGTTCTGACACACTTAAAATTTTAATGTTATGTAAAGACATTTGAATATTCAAAAAAGACAAGAGATGAGCAAGTTTTTAGGGCTTTAAAGAGAGATTTGAACCTTTTTTTTCCCTTCCATTTTGTCCTAAGTAATGTCCTGTGTTGTGTTGGCTGCCAGAATTTTTCTTTTGCATTATTTGATAAAATCAAAGATTTATTTCAAAACTAATTTTCTTTACATTAAATATTTATATGAATGAGTTGCAATTTAAAATTTTCTTTTAGAATTAATAATTCACTGTTGACCAGCAGAGCAAGGGCTGAATGCATTATGGAGATATAATTATTAATATTTGATGTTTAGAACAAATATTTTGGCAGTTCCTCTTTTGTAGCATGTGTGTGAAGGTCTTGGATGTTGTCCATCTTACTAAAATGCATGTGGTGTGTGTTCACTGAGACTTTTACGGATTAGTTTTGGAAGAACTCCATTGCCTTCAGTGGAAGTGTGCTGAATTAATGTAAGGAACTCCCAGATATCATGGCTGCAAAGTCATTAATGACTTGTGTGGCTTTGACCCTTGTATATTTCTGGTTTTATAAGAAATCAGATACAGTGGATTTTTGAACTTGAACATTCTACATTTAATGAGTGGGAGTTTAAGTTTCACTTTCCTTGCACATCTTCTATAAAGTTAATATTTTAGGCCCATTGAAGCTTACAAAATTCTGTTAGTCACCTAATTGTTATTTCATTTGAAAATATTTTTAATTCTTAAATACATCAACAAGGCTCAGGAAGTACATCAGTGATAGAGTGCACACTTAGCACCGGAGAGGCCCTGGGTTGGCTCCTAGCAACAGAGCAAATCAAGACCAAACAAAACCCACTGAGGATGAAGAACTCTCAACCTTCTCCTTGGTCTTAGTCAGAATGCTCTTTATGGATATGTTTCCTAATGTGAACATTTTCAATGATACACTGTGTTTATATATCTACTGACATAGTATTATATTTTAAAGTAAATGAGAGGGGACTTCTTACTTAGTAAATTTTATGCTAATTACATTATAATATGTATACTCATTTTGAGGCTCCATATATATGCATGTATGTGCATATATGCAAGAATTACATCTAAGTTTAAAATTATAACTGATGTTTTTAAACTATGATAGAAAACAATTCTCATCCAAACTTTAAATGGAATATCATTATTCTTCCATTGAAAATCACAGGACACAGGGCTGGAGAAATGGCTCAGCAGTTGAGGTCACTTGCTGTTCTTCAATAGAACTCAAGTCAGGTTCCCAGAACCCATGCTGTGACTGTAGCTCCAGCTGTGACTGTGCTAAGTCCATTTCTGGGGGGCTCCATCCAGCTTCCTCTTCTGGTCTTAGCAGGTACTCATACATCCATGATATATGTACACACTAATTTATTTAAATTCCTGTGATGCAATCTGATTTTCCCAAATGCTATTTGTGCAGCAATTGGTGCATTAGAAGATTGACTCTTTCAGTTTTCAGAAATAGATATTATTAGCTGGGTTTACTATTAGCTGTGGGAAGAATAGTCTGTGCTCAGTCTAATTCAGGCCCAGTGTTTCTCATGTAAACTGAACATAGGTTTTTGCTGACTTATTTCTCTGGAGGGAGAAAAAGCAGATATGAATGTGGGATATTTTATACAGTGGAGCAAGGTTCAATGTGGAGGAGCTGTTGCAAATATTTTTAATAGAAAATTTTCTCTTGATTTTAGTCTCACTAGTTCATTAACACTTCTTCGTAAGAGTATACAGGAATTATATATTCTTTTTTAAATTTAAATTTAGTTTTATTAATTTATTCAGATTACAATTCAGTTGTTATCCCATCACTTGTATCCTCCCATTCCTCCTTCCCTCCTGCTTTCACCCTATTCCCCTCCCCTAGGTCTATGACCGAGGGGGACCTCCTCCCCCACTATATGGTCATAGGCTGTCAAGTCTCATCTTGGTAGCCTGCTTATTCTTTCTTCGAGTGCCATCAGGCCTCCCCACCAAGGGGACGTGGTCAAATATAAATTCTTTTTTGTATTCTCCCTAAAACTAGTTAACCCAGATTGTGAAGTTCTGCTTCTTTTAATTGACTGTAACATGAATCAAGTAAAAATAAGTGAATCCTTAAAGTTCCTTTTATAAGTTTGTGGTTTGGTATGACCAAAAGTTGTTGTTCCTGGTCTCATTGTACACATTCAAAACACAGACTAGCATCTCATCTAATTTGACTGGTGCAGATATGACAGGGATGCCTTAAAGGACACACACATGTATGCAGTGCTTCTTGAAAATACGTTGGGGATCAGCCACTTCACAAGATGGCGTGGTGGTTTGGCATTAATGAAAAAGAAATGGCCTTCAACAATGCCTACTCCCTCCAAATCCTAAGGAAGTGCTTGACTTGGCAGAAAAGATGCCAAGCCAGGAGGAGTGTCACCTGGGTGTCTTCTAGCCCACTCACATTGCTGTGGCTGGCTCTTGTGTACTGGCCATTGCTACCTAATGCCTTAAGGGACACAAATGAAGTCAATTTGGTTGGTGCTGATGCTGGTTCAGGCTGCCATCTTGAAGTCTTGGCTTGGTTGGCATGACTGACCAGCAAGGACAAATTACGTCACTGTTGTGTCCCTGCTTTTACTCCATGGAAAGGTGTGGTTCAAAGATTCCACTCCAGTCTGGTGCAGCGATGGCACTCCATGTACATATGTTTCGGTTCATTGTGTTCTACTTGTGTGCACCCATTCTGTTCTGCTGACTCTATTTTCCTGAAACATTCATTAAGTAATAGAAAATTTTCTGTTCAGTAAGATTATCTGTTTTCTGAAACCTAGACTACATTTTCAGGAGGCATTAGAAAGATAAGATAAACTTAATATCTTGAATGTTTGATTATTGAAAAAAGTGAGTAAAAGTTTTTTTGTTGTTTTATTACTTTCAAAAATTAAACAATATATTTGGACATAGTTTAAATGAATGCTAATTTATAATATTTAATTATATGTTATATATCAGCTCTATGAGTTAGTTATGCTCCATTAATGACCACTAAATATGCCTACCATGTAAATATTTCCTTAATTTTCATATGTATGTTGTATGAGCATTATACATCCGAAACTGGATGTTCATGCTGATGTAATAATATTGCTCTTTAGTTATCTATCTTCACTTGTTATTTTTCAGCTGATTTTCATAGCAGTGGGCACATTGTTGTGAATGGGTGGAAGATACACAACACAGCAAAAAATAAATGGTTTGTATGCATGGCTAAAAGCCCTGAAGAAAAGCACGAATGGTTTGAAGCTATTTTGAAAGAAAGAGAACGTCGGAAAGGTGAGTGCATACAGTGCAAGCTATTGTGCTTTGTGAAAATTCTTGCTTGATATGAGAGCAGATAGAGGGAAAAATTATGAGAAGGTGTATTGGTGCATGATGTTCACTTTGATTTGCTATGCAATGTAACTGCCACATTAAAATAAAGTTGTATATACTTGGGAATAGCAAAATAGTATGTATGCTTGGCGATGCCTTTTATTTTTGTTGCTTTCAAATTAGTTTAAATTTGAAAGCTGATTTCACATTTTTTTTTCCACATTCTGTTCTCTGTGTTTTTATAGCACATTGAAAATTCCTAGGCCAAAGAGGTTAGCTTTCTAATTCAGATTAAGGCACTTTGCATATACACATATTAACTTTAATACTTACTCCATGGTTTCAGAAAGATTTTCAAATATATTTGGCCTGGAAGAAGTTAATTGTGTACAGTTTATCTATCTGTCCTGGAACCTAGAATATATTTTCATGAAGCATTAGAAAAGATGAATTTAATATCTTGAAAGTTTGATTATGATAGATACTGGGATTCCTATTGGGACTCTAGGTGAGAGGGGTAAGGAACAATGGGGAAACAGAAGGATCCAAAGGGTGCTAGAAACCTACAAGACGACCATTGAAGCTGGCAGATCTGGACCCAGGCTAGTCAGCTCAAACTACTATACCAACCAAGGACAATGCATGCTTTAAACCTAGAATCTCTATCCAGATCTAGCCAATGGACAGCACATTCTTCACAATTGCATAGAGATCAGGGACTGCCTCTGACATGAGCTCTGATGGCCCCTATTTGACCACTTCCCCTTGGTGGGGAGACCTGGTGACACTCAGAGGAAGAGTAAGCATGCTACCATGAAGAGACCTGATAGCCTGTGATCTTACAGTGGGGGACAGGTCCCCTTCTGTCACAGACCTAGGGGAGGGAAATGAGATGAAAGAAAGAGGGAGGGGGAACGGGAAGATACAAGTGAGGGGATAACAATTGAGATGTAATCTGAATAAATTACTTAATAAAAAATAGAAATAAATAAAATAAAAAATAAAAAATAAAAAAAATAAAAAAAGAAAGTTTGATTATTGAAAAATGTATAAAATATTCTTATATTATAGCAACATATTTAATCATAGTTTAAATGAGCATTAACCTGTAGTATTTAGTTACATGTGCTATATCAATACTGTGAACTAAATGGATTTCTATAAGCCAACTGAGAAGTGGAAATGTTAGTTATTGTTGTTGTTGTTGTTTGTTTTTTTACCAACCAACTTGGATTCCTAGGATGCATGGCATTGTTGATTGCTCTTCCGGAGATTTCAAAATCAAACACTTCATTGGCAGTAGACTTTTAGAATACCCACCAGCCCCTTTCTTCCAAACGGTTCTTCTTCTTCTGCAACTTCCCGCGCCCCTTCCCCAACCCCCCCGACCCCCCTCCCCCACCTGTCCACTGATTGTTAATGGCCAGAGGATTTCACTCTTGACTCTGGCTTCTGCTAGCTAGATTCTGGGTCCTACTTATCCATTCTCTTCAGAGAGACTTCTGCTCCCATACTTGTGTCTGTCCTTGTGCACAGCCTTCTCTTCTATCCTGGGTTCAAATGTGCATGCTGTGCTGACGGCTGGACTTTGCTTGACATTGTCAGGACTTCTTTCTACTCATCAGTTTGCCTGGAGAGCATCCCCACCTCCCTTTCTCTCCAGAAACCTTGAAGGCTGAGTTCCCCCTTTCCCTTCCTAGCTGTCATTAGCCACTGCTGTGTTCTAGCCATGCCACCTCCAGTCTATTTTTCAGCACTTTCCTCATTTTGTGCTCCTTCTTGTTGGCAGGGGCTAAGGCTTGCTTGAATTTTCTGAGCTCTCTTCTAATGTTTTCCTCTTTTGAAACTTGCCCTCTTTACTTGGTTCCATACCCCAGTCCTCTAAGCTACATATAAAGTGACGCAACTTTCTTTCCCGTAGTACCAGCCTTTCTCCCTGGCTCATTAAAATATGTTGACATCTCCCCAGTAAGATGAATTGATTTAATTCTACAAGGACACTACCAAAGCCAGAAGAGCACCTGCCTCTCATCTAAATCCCAGAGTGCTGGGCCTTGGATTGCTCGGCTTCAGTAGCACTTGTAAAAGCTTCTTTCTTAGAACTAAGGTTTCACAAGTCTCCATTTAAGCACGGTCTTCTTGTGAACTGTCTCACAGTATTTCTTACACAGAGGTGAGATTCGCTGAATAAGCCTTTACTGTAAGGTGGTTTTCCTTCCAATGTGGACCTCAAGTCTAGTTATGCTAATCCTAACTGCCCCTCCTTCATTGGCAAAATCATGTGTCCTTGAGGCACAGCTGCACAGAAGAACCTTGCCTACTGGGGATGTGGCCTTGCCAAGCTCACTAGGATACTATGAATTTCTCAAAAACTACTTCCATCAGAGACTTGAGAAGGAATAAAATTAGTTACGTGAGTATATTGGGAGTGCAGGTTGGTAGCTTCTCAAATGAGAAGATGACAGAGACAATTCGCTGCCTAAACAGTCACCCAAACTCTCTACAACATTGAAGCATCATCTTCAGCTTTCTGGCCCAATATATCTGACAGATATATTTATGAGGCAGGAACTATTGAGGACTTGCTTACCCTGTTGTGATGTCGACTCTGCCTGCATACCAACTTGCTCATTTTCAGGCAGAATTCTGTCTGTGGGAGAAACAAGGACATTTTGCCCAGTGGCTGGTTTGCCACAGTTGAAGCCATCTCCATAAGGAGGTTCTTTGATGCTCATCATCTTCTTTGAAGTAGGCTGGGTGTTGCCAGGAGTTAACCTGGCTCATTATCCGCGAATCTTTAAAATATCAAAACATCCTTAAATGTCATATTCTGTATGTCTCTGAGGTTTTTGAAGACCTTATCTAACCATTTTAACTTATTTTATCCTTTCTCAAGTCTCTGATGGGGTTGAAAACCAGATAGTTTAGTTTTACAGTTAAGCTTAGTTGTTTAGGGGTTAAGATGTTTTTAGGTCTAGACAGATGTTTTAAATTGACAATGATGAGATATGATAGATACTGATTTACATTCAGAATTTTAGGTACACCAAGATAGGAAAGATATTTTCTTCAAGGCTGCCAAATACAAATAGCCAAAACACTATGAATATAACATTTATATAATTTCTTATTGTTTTGTGGTTCTTCTTACTACATGTAGTTTATTTTTTATATGTGTAATAATATAAATGTATATGTAAAAATGAAAAATATTTAATAACAATAAAAAGAAACATGAAAAATAAAATAGGAAGGTCTAAAAACCAAAAACAAAACAAAAAACAAAAAAACAAACAAACACAAAATTGGTCCCAGTTATATAGAGCTCAGACCCACAGCCTCGCTTGCTAAATGAAGGTGTGAGTGAATAGATGAGGAAAAATTCTTTAGTTAACATGATGCCTATTATTTTACTTCTGGTAGGTTTGAAATTAGGAATGGAACAAGACACCTGGGTAATGATCTCCGAGCAGGGTGAGAAATTATATAAAATGATGTGCAAACAGGGGAATCTGATCAAAGACAGAAAAAGAAAACTGACTACATTCCCTAAGTGCTTCCTGGGAAGGTAAGCTTGGTCTTCTGCGTGTGTCATCTGGTTTACCTGATTTGTGTTGAAAAATTATTGTCCTAAGCAGTGTTGAATGCCCATAATCCATATTTCCTGACCAATACGGATATGATGTAATGGACAAAGATGGCCAGCCCCTTGAGCTATCCAGACATCATCTGTGATCTCTACAATTGCTGCTATGCCTTGTTGTCGGGGATGAGTCAGTGCTTGTGGCAAGGCAAGGAGTGTCAGGCAGGCCGTGTGCCTGTGGGAGACAGGCTGGTGGAAGCAGTGTGGAGGTGGACAGGGTCTGAGAGTCAGAGCTGGGCATGAATCCATAACGTGAAGGGACATTAGAGAGCTGAAAGCAAGCTAAGCTTCTCTTTAGGCAGAATTCACACAACCGGAGTCTAAATAAAAGGGTGTAGATGAAGAGGCTAGTAGGTTGCCTTGTGAGGGGCCTAGAACCGGAGACTCTCTGTCATTTGGCGCACAAGATTTCCTGAATGAGATGGTGAGCTGCTTCAGCTGGGTCCTCATGGGCCAGGCTCTGCTCTGGCTTCTCCCTGTATGCAAGTTTGAATTCAGTAATCCGCTCTTCGGAGTTTAATGTCTCCATAGTTAATTAAAGAAGCAGCAGCTATGGATCAGTGAGCTTGACATTTTCCTGTGGTTAGAGAATGCTGAAGCTGTTCTTCAAAAGTTCCCTGGAGTCATATCAAAGATCAGACGCTACCATCTGATTGGTTAGAGTGATGGCTTGGGACAGCTACAGCTCTACTTCCTTTTGATCCGGGAAGTTGATCGATCTGTGCCCACCAGGATATCCTTTAACTAGCTACCAGAAGAGAGCATATGGCCACACCTGAACTGTAGGCCAGGAGACCTCAGACTGAAAGCCAGAATTTGGTTCTTATTAAGAGGGAGTGGTCCTCATAGCAGGGTCACACATTTGCCTGAAGACATTAGAAAAGTTCTGCACCTGTGCTCTGTTCACACACAGGTGATAGTTACTACAAAAGGGAAACAGATCCAATTCCTCCTTGCCAGAGAAGACCCACCACCACAAGGTTGCCATAATCCCAAGGGTATAACTTTAGTGTCCTCATGGTGATATGGCCATTTGTAAAAGAGTCACTGCAAGTTATGGCTTCTCCCCAGATTATATTGTCATGCCATGTAGTCATAGAAGGCCTTTTATTTATTGATAAAGCCACTTGAGAACTTCCTTTCTAATGTATCTCCCACAATTAAAAAAAAAAAGCACCATTTGCATCAGTGTTTAAATCAGCTCCCTTTCTCATCTAAATTTGGCATTTAATGAGGTAAGCAAAAATCAGACTGTTTTAGCTTCATATGAAACCAGTTCAACCCAGTGGCCTTTGTCAGAGCCCATTATGTGCCAGGCCCTGTGCTGACAGGCATCATTCCAAGCAGTCCTGTTGCTACACTTTGACATTGATATTCTCAGTATTAACTCTATGTTATTGATAAAGGCATCCTAAGCAATCCTGTTGCAGCACTATGGCATTCATTCTTCCAAAGTTATTCCTGTGTTACTGACACAGGCATCCGGCTTGAAAGAGGCCACACAACTAGTGGACAAAGGAACAGGACTTGATTCTATAGTTTTGTATTGTAAGGCCTACAATTATAATAATTACATGGTATTTTATGTTCTTAAATATTTCTCTTTTATTTTCTTAAATTATCTTTTATTCTTTTTTTCTTATGCTTTGTCCTTCTTTTATATGATTTTTAATTTAATGTAAGTGTGGAATGGCCTTTATCCACTTTCTTGTCTTAGCATGTATTTCTTAAACTAAACCACCTACTTGCAGAATCTTGTCCTTTGATTATTGGATCTGAGGCGTCTGTTTCCTGTGGGATCAATGGAAAATAATAATTTCGGTAATGGCCATAGCTTCAATTATCTGCCCTGTGTGCAAATAATCACATTCATTAGTTTATGTAACTGTTCGAGTGTTGAAGTTTTAAAACGTAAACATGATGTCATTTTATATGCAAAATGTCTGTATTTATTGAGTATTTATCTCAGTGATACCCATGACTAGCTGCTTTTGGGAGAATGTCATCTTTTAATTAAATCAACTTTCCAATACTCTCTTTGCACTTCCTCAAGTGCAGGTACTTAGTGGGTGGAAGGTAGCAGAAGCTCAGTACATGGGAATTCTGGGATAGATTCTGACTTTGTGCTTGTGAGCCCTATGCGTGGGGGGAAAAATCATCTGCTGGAAGACATCTTGAAAATGGTGCTTTGTGTATGTGAGATTTCTCTCATGACGTGGGGACCACACAGGCACAGACTTTATCATTTCCATCGTCTTTCTCTTGCAGTGAGTTTGTGTCCTGGCTGTTGGAAGTTGGTGAGATTCACAGGCCTGAAGAAGGTGTTCACCTGGGACAAGCATTGTTAGACAACGGGATCATCCATCATGGTGACTGTTTCATTAACTTACATGTAAAATGGCTTGTGGCTGAGCCCCGCATCTGTTTTATGTAAAATGTTCTGCGTTGTACGTAATGTAGAATGGCTTGTTATGGTGCATGGCTATTTCTTTTAGTGCTTTCAATGGCCAATGTGTGGAAACAGTGTATCAAGGATTTAAGGTTATACAGTTGTCATTCTTTCGAATGAACAGCCACTGCAGAGGCAAAAGCCAGAATACCAATAAGTGGCAGCTTGTGACTGGAGAGATGACTAGCTTTGACTGGAGTATGTGAGATCGCCCCCCACGTGGGCAGTGACATTAATGATGGGCACTGCGGGATGTCTAGTACTTAAGACAGCAGGAGCATAATTTCAGAGGATTTGAGAGCACTCAGTTATAGTAGGATGAACTTTCATGGTGGCCAATTGAGGAACTGCAATAGACCCTCATATGGCTATACTGTGAGCACCAGGGGCCAGAGTCCTGAGAGGGACTTGTGGTGGGAAAGGTGGGAAGACGCCTAGTATCAGCAACACCACCCACTGGCTGTGTCCTGAAGGTCAGGAACTGTTGGATATCTTCACACAACGGCATGGCCAGGACTTGGTCTCTGTAGAACTTGACGACTGACTGCATCACCTCAGAGTCCTCAGTGTGGATGGTAAAGGCTTCAGCGCCCAGAAGACTGAGACTGACCTAGGGGTAACACAGCAAGGATTCTTTGGAGCCAAACCCACAGATATTAAGAGATATCCATGGGGGAAAAGGGTGGACTTGGTCTAAATATATGTATATTTGAAACTGCCAAACAAAAAGAAATTTAAAAGATTGACAAATAAAATAAGATGGAAGCAAATAAAAGAGTGGGGGCTTGTCAGTCCTAGGCAGTTTATCCCTGGCTGTAGGGACCACTTGCATCAGTAGCAAAGTCTCTTTTAAAAGCCTTTTCATGTTTGGTTATCTTGTGTATCCTCCTGCTTTGGCACACATTTGGAGTTTAGATGACTCCTTTAGGGAGTCACCTTTCTGGTCCCGAGGAATGAACTTGGGATCTTGGCCTTGCCAGCAGGTACCTTTCTCCACTGAGCCACCTTCTTGCCCCAGTAACAGAGTCTTGAAATAAAAATACTAAATGAATTTTTTAAATCTGAAATGCAACTTCAAATATTTAGATTGGGAGAATTACAGCTGTTTTGAGCAATTATATTTATAGCCTGGTTAATTCTTTTTTACTGAGGAATGTAGCTCAGAGAACTGTCTGTCAGCATTCCTCTGGCATTTACTGTTTGACTTCAGGAGCCCAGATTTATTATACTGCAGTCAGGATTTGATCAACTATAAACTCACCTTTGGAATCTAGCATTTTAATGAAAGGAAACCATTTTAAAAAATCTCTGATTCTCCAAAACTTGGGGTAAGAAACCCTATCATACAATTTCATATTAAAAGAGTAGTCCCATTCAAATGAAGAGATCTGAGCCAAATACTCTAGTTATTGATTACTGCTTCCAGCTGCACTTTAGTTAAAAACAGGATTCCTAAAGTAATGTTAAAGGAGCCATCTGTTTAAGAGATATCTAGAAAGACAGACAGACAGTCAGACACACACACACACACACACACACACACACACACACACACACACACAGAGACAGAGAGAGACACACAGAGAGAGAGACAGAAAGAGACAGAGAGACAGAAAGAGAGAGAGAGACAGAGAGACAGAGACACACACAGAGAGAAGCTGTTGTTGCTATTATTTACATTGCATATATTATTGACGTCGTCTGAGATAATGCCTTGCTTTCCTAAGGACTCCTAGGTTGGAAGAACATATGCTCTCTCTATGGCACAATGCTAATATTTGTCTTCTCTAACTACTACCCAGAGTAGAAATTCTTGGGTGAGATTTCAGAACTCTCATCCTCCAGTGTTCTAACGTTGGCTGTATAAGCGTCTGTGAGCTGTTAATCAAATTAAAAAACACTCTCAACCTGGTAGTTAGACACAATTATTATTAATATTGAAATTACATAACTAGTACATAATGAATGAGGTAATCAGTTCATGAAACTCGTTTCCCTATTATTTCCCCTGGAAACACTGTGTGTGTGTGTCCACTACACCAGCTCAGTTTAGTATGTTCTAGTGGATGGCTTGAAACTGGCCAATGTAGGAAACTTTATACCATAGAAGTTAGTGAACTGTGCATCAGCTAGCATTCTTCTCCACTTGCCCTGACCTCTACTTTCTAGAAGTCACAATTACTGTGCATCCCTTCTTCTGTCGCAGCTCTCTGAAAGATTGCAGTGGTTACATTGGATAGGTAGGTTATGGCAAAGCTATAGGCCTTCAGCTGGCTGGTCCCACTTTTAGCTCTTTGGGGAGACCAAGAATCTGCTTAAACATCCCAAGAAGATTTTATCAGCCTGTCAAAGGATGTTTGGTCCCACACAGAGTTAGGCAAGAAATAACTAGTTAGCTGAAGTAGCTCAAGATAACTTGTAATTAGGCTCCTGGTCTGCAGCGTTCCAACCTCCCTGTGTCCCCAATCCAGTCTGTCTTTGCAGGCACAGCTTCTTCTCAGTTTTGTAGCATTTTGTTGAGGAATTTTGCAGCTCTGTTTGTTAGTGATATTAGGCTGTGGTTTTATTTCCTTGTAGTGTCCTTATCAGGTGTCATCAACTGAGTGAGGAACTATTCCTCTCTCTTCAGGGCTTTTGTTTTGTTTTGTTTTTTGTTTGTGGGGAGAGAGTTTGAGAAAGATTTGCATTAATTTTTTTTTAGGCATTTGTTTAAGTATTCACCAAGGAAGCCATCATTCCTAATGATAAGGGTTTTGAGAAATGAAAATTTTATCCCGTGGATGACACTGAAGGCTAGCCATTCTTATTTCCCATTGAGGAAGAAGAAGAAAAAGAAACAAGTGACACGTAAAAGGGCTGGCCAGTGAAATAGATCTTAAATTTTTTGGATCTGTTACATACTGAAAGTATTCAGTCGTCACTGGAGGTTTGAGTACAGGAGACATGTCTTGGACTGGTGTATGTGTGGCCTTATCCCCATCACTATATCACGTGATAAGGCAGTTACAAGCAAATATCCACTTGTAGGGCTGAGGAGAAAAACCAAAAACCAAACCAAAAACCAAGACAGAAACAGAAATAACTTGCTTATTATCTAAATATCTACTCTTTATAATTTTTAAATTAAAATTTATTTTATTTTGTGAGGCAAGGGCTTTCTCTGTAGCTCATGCTGTCCTGTAACTTACTTTGTAGCCCAGGCTGGCCTCAAACTCACTAGGTAGGTGTTAGGCTGGCTTTGGACTCAGCAATCCCCCAGCCTCAGCCTCCCCAGTTCTAGGCTTAAAGGTATACACTAAAACACTGGGCTGAGTGTTTGCTTTTTGACTTTTAGTTCAGCGTTGGAGACCTTGTCGAGAAATAGGAAGCATGGCTGTGCGTTTCAGAAGTAACAGTACATACTCTATGCCCACGTACCTCCACACATGTGATGCCAGCTGAACATCACGGACTGCAATCAAAAGTTTCAATGTAGCAAAGGAAAAAAAGAACCTTACAAAATTTACTATTGCAAATATTGGATTGACATTACTTTGTTAGAATATCAGCAGTTTTGTAAATTGTGAGTGTGTATTTGGTAAACATGTTTTCACAGGGCAATGTAGATCACCGTTATGTTACTGTGACATTTTTGTGTTCTCAGTTACCGATAAGCATCAGTTCAAGCCGGAGCAAATGCTGTACCGATTCCGCTATGACGATGGTACATTTTACCCCAGGAGTGAGATGCAGGATGTGATCTCAAAGGTAACGGCATCTTCAGCCAATCCGTAGCAAGATTCCTGTTGCTGGGCTCGGGGAAGATGAAAAGCTACTGAGAGGCTTGAAAAAGCATTAATATATATCTTATAAGCAGTCTTCATCTTACTAAGACTTCTGAAATTCCAGTGTTAGATGATTTATTTTCCTCTCTGGTTCTAAATGGAAATGGAGTCTCACTCAGAAGGTACTAGTCATTGAAAATTCTTTCATGTGGAGCATCCTCTGATCAAGACATTTGTTCAAATTTACAAAACAGAAACATAAGGACAAGAACCCATTTTTATCAGACCCTTGTAAATTTTATATTGAAATATGACAAGCACATATTCTAAATTTGTTGTCATGTAAGCTTTCTGTTTAATATATAGCTTATAATTTATATTAAGAAATATTTTAGGAAACCCTTCATATATGTCATACATATCTGACAGATTCACAGTAAAATCCCATCATGTTTTTCAGTGACTTAACTCCTGTTTTTATCATGTACTTCAATGTTTGGATATATTTTTAATTTTGCTGAGATTGCATAATGACTGCAGGAGACTGAAAAAGAGTTGCTTTTATTATTCGGAAAGTTCACTAGTATGTCTCTTGAATGACCTTATTCACTTCTGACCTGCCTTGTCTCCCACAGGGTGTAAGACTGTATTGTCGTCTTCATAGTCTGTTTACCCCAGTGGTCAGGTGAGTCCGCCTCTTATGAGGTCATAAAAGGATCTGTTTATGTTTCATGTGAGAACTTGGATTACCCTAAGTAATTATTTAATCTCAAATATTTCTATATTTTTCTGGCACCGTATATTCAGTGTATTTTTCCTTTGTTATGCTTTCAAGATTTATTTTGTTATTTCATACCATGTTCTTTAGCTGAATATGAAATAATTCAGATTCCCTTAGTATTTAATAAATGGTAGTTGAATGATCTAGAAGTGATTCAAAAATACTATTAATTATGAATGTGCACATCTAGGAAGATTTTTAGATTATATATAACATATATATGAATAATTGAATATTGGTTATATATTTTATTTTCCTTTTGATAGGCTTTTCCCCTCAAAAGGCAATATTCTGTATTGGGAAATTAAGAATTATTTTAGACTAATAAATATAATTTTGAAGTTTATTAACTAACTCATTTTCAAAACAAATGGATGTTCCTTTTTATAGAAATAAATATATTTTAAAGTGATGGATATAAAATCCAAATATTTGTGTGCAACGATTTTATTTTACATGCTTAATGTCAATTTTAAGGTAATGGATGCATAGATAGAAAGATAGATCAATAGAATAAATAAATAGATAGATAGATAGATAGATGGATGGATGACTGATAGGTAGATGATAGCTAGATAAAAGATAAATGGATAGATAGATGATTGATGGGTGAGATGGATAGATGATAAAGAGATAAGTGATTGATAGATAAATGATTGCTAGATGAAAGATACATAATAGATAGATGATAGACAAGTAAATAGATGGTGGTTGGATGGATGATGGATGGATGGATGGATGGATGGATGGATGGATAGGATGGATAGATGATGATAGATGATTTAGAGATGATAGATATAGAATAGATAGATGATAGGTAAATGGGTAGATAGATGATAGATAAATAGGTAGATAGATAGGTAGATAGATAGATAGATAGATAGATAGATAGATAGATAGATGATACATGGAATAGAGATAGCTATAGATTGCTTCCAGGAGTTTCTGTCTGCTAATGGAACGCCCTCTTACACAGCATAAACGCTGTGAGTAGGTTCTTCAGGAAAACTACATGTCTTCCTACCTACTTGTCCTAACAAATGTCTACTTAGTAGCAGGCTTCACAGTGTAAAACTGGGAAATAATGAATGTGGATAGTTTTAGTAGCCATGACTAGGGGTAGAAATTCTATTTTGTTATTTCCCCCATTAATGAGATACCATTTTTCCAGCTAAATAACCACCAGGTATGGTAGCAGTAATAACCTTGTATGTAAAAAAAGAATCGTGCTATTTTGGTATTTTAATGATATAATCTATCTTGTCTTATATAAGGTAACAGATTTTTGTCTCTTACATACTTTGTTTCCCTCCCTTATAGATATATACATTGGGCAGTTGAAAGCTCATTCGTAGATTTTTTTCCTTTTGTACACTGATACTGAATGGGAGGATTTACCTGTGCTCACTCTCACTTAAGTCTCTTGCTTAATGATTCTTGTTTTCTTCTTCATTTGTAGAGATAAAGATTATCACTTAAGAACCTACAAATCTGTTGTCATGGCCAACAAATTGATAGACTGGTTAATTGCACAGGTAAGGAGGCAATTAGCCATCGCTCTGATTCCTCTCTCCCCACTTAACTTTGAGTGTGTGAGTTGGGACCTTGCCTTCAGGTGACACACTGCGAGCTCCTTTGCAGCATTCCTACAGATAGTATGAAGTTAGGACTTGAAGGTAGTTCCTGGGATCTTGAACATCCATTATGCTATCTTCTTTTTTTTCCAAAAATAACATATTCCTCTTTTTAAAATATGAGCTGAGGTTCATTAAAAAAAAAAAAGGATTAAGTATTTGTTATTTGCTCATAAGTAAAACAAATGAACACACTGAACACATCACAGAACTTTTCAAATACAAATTTACTTAGTTACTTCCATATTAGGTCAACTAATAAATGCTTGGATATATTCTGCTGATTAAAGGCAAGACACTAAGAAAAGGTGATACACACCTGAACTTGCTGCCTGGGCAGGGGGTTGCTTGGTTGAAGTGCAGTCATTACACATAATAAATATCTCAGTCAATTCATAAGCTGCATTACTCTCTTTTCTTCTTTTTAAGATAGGGTTTCTCTGTGTAGGACTCACTTTGTAGACCAGACTGGCCTCAAACTAAAAAATCCACTTGCTTCTTTCTCCCAAGTGCTAGGATTAAAGGCCTGCACTATCCAGGCCTGGCCCAGCCGTATTCTTTTGTTTACAATCAAATATCATTATTTTCCTTTATAAATAGTAATAAAAATTAGATATTTAACTTTAAAAGACAATTGAGGATTTTTATTGTTTAGCATTGTTTTCTAAACTTTTCAAGGCGACCTGTTTTGTTTTTCATTGAACATAATTTTTTACTTTGAGAAGTTTCTTTTCTTTTTTTTTGGTCTTTTGAGACAGGCTTTCTCTTTGTAGCTTTGGCTATCCTGGACTTAGTCTATAGGCCAGGCTGGCCTGGAACTCACAGAGATTCACTTGCCTCTGCCTCCCAAGTGCCCGCATTAAAGACAGGAACCACCACCGCTCTTCTGCCTTAGAAGAATCAAATAATGACTCTGCTAATACCCTGAATCACATGACCAGTAACGCTCCAGTGTGATAGCCTCTAACACTTTTATACTGTAGTCACATGTGCACCTAGGTTGACTCTTTGTTCAGTAAGAGAATTTCACACACAATCCATGTTGCTCTAGGCCTAGAGTGAACTCATATGATACACGGTCTGTGGGAGAAGACTGAAGAAAATGCATTTGTAGCAATTTGGGGACACCAAATCAACATTTAAATCCTAACACAGAAAGTCAGTTACCAACTTCAGGGGTGAAAGTAGTCGTGTTTCCTAACATTTATGAAAAAAAAATGGGGTTAGTTTCAGAAAGCTTGAAACACGCTGAGAGAAAGTATTTTGTTACTTCAGTGTCTGAAACTCCCATGAGGTTGTCTCAAGGAAACTGTATCTGATGTTAGCTCTGCTGAAACTGAGGTGAGCTTGGATATGTCACTCCATTTCTAGAGTGTTTCCAACTGCTTACCTCCGCCTACAACAGCCAGCCATGGCATCTTATACTGGCCACTGCAGCTTCATAATTTGATATTGTGAAATGAGTACCTTTAAGGCAGACAGTCTCAGCTCTTATTGCTGAGTCAACATAGAGCATTGTGGGCTGCCTTAGGAGAGGCAGACATAGTAATGGG
This sequence comes from Acomys minous, assembly GCF_964271855.1. Taxonomy (NCBI): domain Eukaryota; kingdom Metazoa; phylum Chordata; class Mammalia; order Rodentia; family Muridae; genus Acomys; species Acomys minous. Next base: position 107,927,658 of record NC_140483.1, on the reverse strand, counting down.
ATGATAAGGGAGCAAACAGAAGTGCTGAATTTAGGGGAAGAAGAGACAAAGCGAGGCTCCCATTACACCAAGCCTTGAATACAACTTAATCTGCACATCAACAATCCATACTAAATGGATTTGGTCAGCTTTATTGGATGGATTAGAGTTGGACAGCAGTGCAGGAGTCCTTATGCTGTTTTGGATGCTGTATATGTCTGCAATATGTGAGTGATATCAACTTGGAAAATGCAATGGCTTTTGTTCTTTTCTGCACACATTCTCACTTGCTAGAGAATGATGCTTTTATTATAATAGCTTATAATTGAATATCTTATCCCACAGAGTTACTCCTCATTGGATAAATGCATCAATGCATTTCTAAAACATCATGCAATTTGTTTGTGTGTGATGCAGGAACCATTTATATTTTTTTAATTAAACAACTTTTTGTTTCATCCGATCCAAACAATATTTTGTTCACCTTCCTTCAGTGCTTGCCAGGTCTACGTAGACCCAAAAGAATTTTTAAAAGATATAGGATCATGTCAGTATTTCAGATTACATTTATACATTTTCCTTTTAATGATATATTAGTCTGGTAAATGTAACATTTAAATAGTCAAAACATTCAAAGCTTTCAGCATAAGCATGACACTTTAACTACTGCAATAAAACATCAGGACACATGCAGGTGTGTCCTAGCCTTTGAGACACTGTTGATCAGTTGGGCTCATTCTTAGCTCTTCTGTAAAGTTCTCCTTCAGCATCATCTTGCATAGAAGTCCTCATGGATCCTCCAGCTGGGCTCAGGGCCTTTTTCTGTGTCCCTAGTTTCCTGAGAGAACCACACTGATTAAGAATCTTAACTAAATTGGATACTTAAGTAGGTACCACTTCTAAAATGATCAAATCCTTCACAAGATCCAAATTACTGGAAGGAAAGAAAACACCTTTTGTTTGAGAGTTTTAATGTGTGACATCTCGAACTTGGCTTGATATTTAGAAACAAATAAACACATATTTTTGAATGGCTGCATAAAGCTTATCAAACACCTGGATTGCGGAAGATGCGAAGCATTTCTACAAGTGCATATTCTATTTGCTTTGAAGGGTAACTGGGTTAAAGTTGTCACAACCAGAGATAAAGCTGTATCTTGGTGCTTTATAGACACTGTAAGTCCTGGCATTTCCTTGGTGGAGGGGACTGACACTGACTGGGCTCAGGCAGTTGTAGGAAACTGGAGTTACTGAGGGAAAGAGATGGGCCTGAAACTTTGGAAAGTGAAGCTGGAGATGAGTAAAACCAAGACTGGAAGATCTTGAAAGCACCGTGGAATATTTTGATTTTGATTATTAAGTTTCTTGATTGTTAAAAAAAAAGCCTAACTTTAGAACATGAAATTCCTGCATTGTACAGTTGAATTCTGCAATGGCCAAAGTTAGAAGGACTCCAGAAAAACATGTTCATTTAGATAAAGGAAAAAGAAATTCCAAATTAGAGTGCCGATGGTAGAAATGAAATATAAGCGTGGGTGGATTTGGTAGAGTACTTAAATGCTAAGAAAAGGACTAGGAAGAAGTTATGTAATATGACAGAGATGTTCCTATTACCATGCACAGTGATTTTTGTTGCTGTTGTTGTTGTTAACAGGGTGATTGTCGTACCAGAGAAGAGGCGATGATATTTGCAGTTGGACTCTGTGACAATGGATTCATGCACCATGGTAGGAACTCTTACCCTGCCTCCTCACACATGGATTTCATTGTTTTGGATCTTCTTGGGACATTGGGAGTGACTCAGTGCTCCATTAAGATCAAGACAACCTGTCTGGGTCTTGCCATGGGTCCCCAGTGAGTCACCACATCTGCAAGTGATTTCACCAATAGTGCCATTTTTATGCCCATGGCTGTATCTACCAGGTTTTTTGTTTTTGTTTTGTTTTTTCATTTGTGTTGACTCTGGAAGAATTATGACTTAAAAGTTTCATTTTCTTTTTAAAATCTCACATATGTCTTTGAATTCATTTTATATTAGACTTATGATCTTGCCTGAGTGACAGTATATAGTGTAATGATTCAGTAAGAGCATATATGGTTAATATTTATTGTCCATTTTAGGAAACCAGACTCAAATCATCTCACAGAACTATATCTCTGGAAACAAACATTTCTTACTCTACTAAAGATTCTCTTTCTTGCTTGATCACTTCAAGCAAATCAATAAACATTAGTGTTTTATTTTAATTTCTCCAGCTTTCAATGTAATGAGCATTTCCTCTATGTATGCTATCTTCCACAAGCCAGATACCCCAACAGTCTCTTTTCAGTTACTAATGCAGTATGCTTCTCAGCATATGCTTGAGATAATCACTCATACCCATTTATCAAATGCCTTCAGAAGGCTATCAACAACTGTATGAAAATGGGAGGCGAAAGTCAGACCCCACTCTCCACTCAACTGTGGAGAATGTCCTGTCCATGCTCTGTATTTGACCACATCCCCTGGATGGGGAGGCCTGGTGGCACTCAAAGGAAGGATAGCAGGCTACCAAGAAGAGACTTGATACCCTATGAGCATATACAGGGGGAGGAGGTCCCCCTCAGTCACAGTCATAGAGGAGAGGAGTAAGGGGAAAATGGGAGTATGGGAGGAATGGGAGGATACAAGGGATGGGATAACAATTGAGGTGTAATGTGAATAAATTAATAAAATATATTAAAAAAAGAAAAAGGAAGGTGAGTCCTAATGTCTAGATCACCTTGAGTGTTAAGACAGACAAATATTGGCCCCTGGAGAGCAAACTATCAATAGAATAAACTATAATATCTTAAGAGATTAGAACTATAAAATCCAACCGACACCTCTCAGTTTTCTCTTTAGCCCAGCTCAAGACCAGGCAACAATAGGAAGCAAGCGTTTATTGCAAAGTACTGACAACCAAAGTTAAGCTGACAAAAGTCTCCAGCCTGGATTTCTTGGTGCTTCTGTTGCCTGCTATGGGCTGGCTGCTTGGAGAAAGCATCATGTGATCTTTTGGGAAATGATGAGATCATGGAGGCAAAACCCTAACTCTGTCCAAAGTGTTTTTCCTTTCTGTTGTTCACTGTGGCTCGTGTTACTTTTTATTGTGTGGTGGATAGCTTTGCTTGTCACCATGTGACCAGATGCACTTCCCCCCAAAGATCGCCCATGCACCATCTGCTCCACATTATTTGCTGGAATTCTGGAAAAATAATGAAAGCCATAGTAGCCTTTTTGGTGGTTTGACATGCCAACTTGTTTACAGGTAGTGCTTCAGGGTAGTGAAGGCAGGGGGGATATTTCTTTGACCCTCAATTTGCAGGTGGGAAAACTAAAATGAAGAGAGTTTAGACAATTTTCTAATTTCTACACTCAGAATTGGGCCCTGACCTGGACTAATTCATCACAAACCTAAGTGCCCTGGGACCACAGCCTTCCTGTTACTGTGAGTCACCTTGTCCCCACGAGTACACTACAAGGTACTAATGGCAGAGAATGAGAAATACAGACATCTCTTTTAAAGCATTTTGTGGCTAGAAAGATCTTATTCAATATACATTGTTATTATCTGTATCTGCCTGTAGTTTAAACAAGGGTAACAAAATGTACGCCAACATACACTAAAAGTTATCAGTTTATACCAGGGATCTTAGAGTCTATGTGAAAATAGAAATATTAGCATTTACATAAAAGAGAGAAAATTGACCTTGGCAGAAATAAATTTATTTGTCAATGTTGCTTCGAAATACAGAAGAACTAGCAAGTCATGGAAACTAAAATCACACTTTGCCTGGAAGAAGACATATTTCTAGTCTGAAGTGTTGGACCAACTGGGACCCTTCAGTGGGAGTTGTTTACACATAGAAAGATACTATGCAGCAGGGTTGAATTTCCTCATAAAGATGTAGAGCATTAAAAGCATATTTACGATGTGTTCTGAAAGTGGAAAATGCCTTAAGTTTTTAATGTGTAAATTTCATGAGGTCTACGAGTTAGTGTATTTTCTTTCTTAAATTTTGATTTTCATTTGGACAAAGGGAAATTAAGAAATGCAGCCTTGAAAAGATACAACTTACTTTAAAAGGCAAAGTCTTGAAGATAACAGTGATTTACCCAAAAGGTAGCCATAAGCCATTGGTGGAATCTGAGGGGTATCTGTGAGGAGACCTTGTTCTAGAAGTCTGACGCTGGCCTCATTGTTGGCAAGAGCTCCCCGAGTGTGCACTGGTGTGGAAAGTGCGTGTGAGATCCTAGTTCACTGTAATTATTTGAATCCCTTCATTTCTGCAGTCCTTGAAAAAAGTGAATTCAAAGACGAGCCTCTACTTTTCCGCTTTTTCGCCGATGAGGAAATGGAAGGATCAAATATGAAACACAGGCTCATGAAACATGACTTGAAGGTTGTGGAAAATGTCATCGCTAAGTCGCTGTTGGTAAGCTACTGTGGCCTCACGTGGCCTCCTGGTGTGGCGGTTAGCAGGAGACCCCAGTAATGCGTTGATGCTTTCAACCGTTGTGACGCCCTCCTTGTTCTTTGTCAATAATTCTAGTATTTTACATTTCAGATTAAATCCAACGAAGGCAGCTACGGCTTTGGCCTGGAAGACAAAAATAAAGTTCCAATAATAAAGTTAGTGGAAAAGGGGTCCAGTGCCGAGGTAATGTGAATTAGCATTTTTTGCTAAAAGTTTGTTAACATGCTATACAGTACCAAGCTGAAATCAACTGTTATTGAATACCGTGGTCTCTGTCTCTGAACAGTCATGTGCTGAGGTTCTTCCCTGTAGTGCTGGATTGGTAGCAGCTGAAACTGTCTCAGTAACGCCTGGGGATGGGAGGGGGTGGTTTTTAAAAAATCTACTGGTCCATATCACAGAGTTATCAACTGGGATGTTCGTGTTTTCAGTATCTTCACAATCATAAATCCATCCTGGAGCTCCATGGGGGCTACATAGGATGTGACACTTGGGGTATGTATGTCAAATGGTCCTTCTCGGCAGTGTCTGCTCTCTTCCCCCTTCATTGGTTTTGGATGACTATAATTTCCATCAGTAAAGCAAAGCACGTCGGCTCTCTCAATGGATTAATAGGAACCGACACTTTCTTACACCACTATGTTTTTAAGCAGTGCGCTCTTCTAATCACTGACTCCATCACTGAGAAATATTCATGTGGTAGCAGTTATATATTAGGTAACATTCTAGATTCCAGGACTATAGACATATAGACGTATAGCAGACAAAATTTCTTGTTCTGAGCTGCAATGATAGTTTAGTCCTTAACAATCTTTCTGTATCAGCATAAAGACTTGAGTTCAATTTAAAAAAACCCACATTTTGAAAAAAGTGCAGTGTGTGCACTTGTAACTCTGTGCTTAGGAGGTGGAGGCAGGGATTCCTGAGATCCCAGGCCAGCTGTCCTAGGCACTTGGTGAGCATCAAGCCAATGAGAGACCTATCCTATCTCAAAGGAGGTAACAAGATGGAACAACACCCAGGGTTGTCCTCTGCCTGCCATATGCATACACACAGACATACAGACAAACAGACACACACACACACACACACACACACACACACACACACACACAGACACACACACACACACAGACACACACACACACAGACACACACACACACACACACACACACACACACACACACACACGAACTCTCTGTCTTTTTCTCTGGTCTCTCTCCATCTCTCTCTCTGTCTTTCTGTTTCTCTCCTTATCCCTCTTGCCTCTTTCCTTCCTCCTTTCTTCTCTGCTCTCCTGGAGTTTGCTTTCCAGTGCTGTACCACAATGCTATTGAAGACTCGCGGCCCTGCTACCTAGCTTACAAGACACATAACCCCTAAGCAAACACCTCAGCGTTTAGGTCTTAAATAAAAATGTAAGAATTGCAGAAGTAAGACATACATAATTTTAAATCTGATTACTAAAGCCAGTGGTACACGGTATATGTTAATACTAAAAGTCTTTTATTTCACCATAAAAAAATGTGCAAGATAAAGTTTTCTATCTAGCACTCCAAGTGCAAATATATTAGCTCTGGTCCATTTGTACTCTGTTGGTGTATCTGGCCTTCAAATGATTGTGGTCAATAATTCTACAGAAGAAGATGCTCTTTCCAGGCATTTTTAGAGGCTGTCTTATGGCAGAGCTTCTTTTACTCTGCCATAGACCAAAAAAAAAAAAAAAAAAAAAAAACCAACCAACCAAACAAACAACAAAAACAAAAACAAAAAACAAAAAACAAAAAACAAAAAACAAAAAACAAAAAAACAAAAAACCACACACACACACACACACACACACACACACACACACACACACACACAAAACAAAAAAACAAAAACAAAAACAAAAAAACCCCTGTCTCATCAGGTACCTGCAGTCCAAAACAGCAGGGAATTTATGGGCAGTCTGGCAGGTTAAGAACATCTTTGCTAACTGTATGGGTAATAGTGTCCTTTTCCTCTTTCAGCATGATGCATTAGTATCAACTATGCACTTTTTGGAGTGGACTTGTATGGATTCCTGGCCACTATTTCCATTCTTTTGTACTAGGCACACTAATATTGATGTAGGCTGGGGATACATATTGATTGTGGTTTATATATTCATGGGTTAATAAATATATTTATACACAATATATATGTATAAATATATAATATATGAAGTACATATATTTATATAATATGTAAAACATATATGTGTATATTTTTCTATATATGTGTATGTTTCCACATATATACATACACACACACACACACACACACACACACACACACACACACACATATATATATATAATCTGTTAGAAACACAGTAAAAGTAATTAACCTGCAGTTTGTAAGTTAAAGGATGAGATTTTTCTTTAAGTTAAAGGGTCTGTTACTATAACAGCAAGAGAGAGAGGCAAAGATGGGTACAGTATTAAAGAAAAGCTTGCATGGGTGTGGAGGACAATTGATTTCAACAAAGCTTTCCAGTCTCATTTACAATGATGCCACAGATTATTATAATTGTTACTTCCTTCATAATTCTGTTATATAAATTAACATAAAGCTGTTGTAGATATGCTCTCAAGTCCAAATTTATACATGCTGAGTCTTCCCCAATTTAGTTTTATGAAAACCTAAAGTACATATTATTCTTGCCATTTTTCCCTTAGATGGCTGGCATGGAAGTTGGGAAGAAGATTTTTGCTATTAATGGTGACCTGGTTTTTCTGAGACCTTTCCATGAAGTTGATTGCTTCCTGAAATCGTGCTTAAACAGCAGAAAGCCGCTGAGAGTCCTCGTGAGCACAAAGCCAAGGGAGTAAGTGATGCAGTTGTGGGAGTAAGTGGGAGAACAGCTGGCTTTTCCAGTTAGTTATTTCTAGTTAGCTAGTTATCATTAGGGCCCCACTGTCACTGGCCATTTATACCTCCCCAGCATGATGGATGCAAGTGTGTAGATGCTAGAGGAGGTGGTATGGTGTGTTGTGATAGGTGCTAACTCCTGAATTAAACGGCGTTAGTAGCAATGATACTTCCTTTTACTATCCAAACTTTGCTACTCTGGGTTCTGGTGAGTATGACTGAGTGAAAAATGATTTAGCAGAACACCTGAAAGTCAGGAATAACGAACTACATATTTGGCTATAGAAAGTTTATGTGATTAGACACAGCCTATAATGTGCTGCTCATATGCATAAAATCAAATCTACATGAGGCACCATGGGTGTGCATACTTAGTAAGCTACCCTTTCCTTTAAACAAAACCAACCCAAACTTCGGTTGACCTCTCTGCTTCTATCTACCTGAGTAGAAACAATACCAACGTTTGTGTCCGTCCTTTACTGTTATGACAGAGTAGCTAAGATAACTTGAAAGAGGGGAGGATAACCTTGGCTCATAGTTGCATAGATGTAGTCCTTCATGACAGGAGGGAATGGCGTTGCAAAATTGGCCACCCAATGATGCTCAGAAAGCAGAGAGGGAGCAAGGAATGGCCCGCAGACAAGGCATCCCTTTAAAGCCATGCTCCCAGTGACCCATCTCCTCCAGCAGGGCACTAGTTCTAATGTCCCAGCAAATGCATATTGTTGTGATATGTATCAAGAATGAAAAAAAAAAACCCAGCAATTGTTTTCAAAACAGTAGTGGGTGTTTATGTGTAGTCAAATTTGAAGGAAACTATTTTCCTCTACAGAAACTAAAGCTTCTTTAATTGCAATATTTGTTGTATGTGCCGTTCATTGGCTTTTCTTCTCTAATTTATTTCTATTAATGACCTGATATCTCTTTCTCAGATTAGTCATGAACTGTTGCATCAACTGGTTGATATAACATGTATGTAAAGTATTTAACGAAGCATGTGAGTGAGCTATGTCAGTGTTGCTATTTAAAATTTGTATCATTGGGAAAAAAAGCAATTTCATTAACTTTAAGATTAATGATGTCACTAAAAAGAAAAAGTTTGTTAATTTTAACAATGTAGAAAAATGTTATCACTATAGCTGGCACTCTTATTATTATACAAAATTCTTTTGCATATATATTATATAGTGCACATTCAGGAACAGCTAGATATATCATGTGCACAATTTTCTTGAGTCTGAGTACAGTGTAATGGGCTAGATTCTCCCCAGTACATCTCCTTGTGACAATGCTAAGTCATTAATTGTCACGGATGCTTTAGCTCATAATGTAATGCACTAAGTAGCTGAAAGAATACATGTAACTTGTTAATACAGTTTCCTACAGGGAACCCTGTGCTAGGGGGCAGCAATGAACCACAGCAATGCCTTCTCTCTCTGTATAATTATAGTTTATTTTCTTTGTCTATCTCTGCCTGGGGTAAGGCTATCTTAGTTGCCTATCTCCTGACACATTTAGGACATTTAAAAGGAACAAAAGTCTTTTAGGAAGGAATACAGAGATATTCATAACAATTCCTACTGAATATAAGTACATGCCTCATGGCCACCTGGTTTACTCCTATACCTTATCTGCTTGCATGGACATTTCACTAATTTCAAGAGCACAGAGCCAATGATGTCAGGACTAAACAGATAGGAATGAATTTCAGCTATCAGAGTCTTGGGTTCATGTTTTCCAATCCTTCCTTAAGTACTGCTGTGCAGTATCTAGAACCCAAGTCAAACCTTGCCTCCACCACTGCCCTGCTACCTGTCCTTTCCAGGTCCTCATTGGTGAGAAGGCACAAGATCGCTGTACCACAGAGCTGTCAAGACTCTGATCACATCTTGGTTTGTACCAAGTGTTTGAAGTGTTTGATGCTCACTGCAGACATCCTATAGTAGCTAGGACTCACTAGTATTGTTCTATGATGCCCTCAATAATTTTATAATTTTATTTCATTGCTTCTTTATTGCATCAAGAGCATATTTTGCATTGTATTTAAAAACAACTTTAAAAGATGGCATAATTGTGCTCGTCAGATGCCTCAGCATTTAAAGGCACTTGCCACCAAACCCATTATATAGAGGGAGAGAACTGTCCTTTGACCTACACAAACACACACACACACACACACACACACACACACACACACACACACACACACAGAGAGAGAGAGAGAGAGAGAGAGAGAGAGAGAGAGAGAGAAAGAGAGAGAGATACAGAGACACCTAGAGACACAAAAGGAATCAATGAATAAATAACAAAAGATTGCACATTCTTGTTTTCTTTTAATATACTTAAAATGTGTCTTTTTCCCTAATATTCTCATTATATTGAATTCTATAGATCATTCACATATATTAAAGTAAAAATTATCTCTATTTAAGAGACAATGTGGTAATAACAGCCACATAAACTTATTTACAGTAAAAATAGAAGAAAGTATGGAGTATAATACATTAATATCTTTGACAAAATATAAATAAGATAGAGTAGTGTTTATGTGGGAAATCCACCTGTAAGTGGTGAGCATATGTTCTTTAGACAGTTACTCTGGTATCTATTGAGGAGAATATCTTGTAAAGTAAAATTCTAAGAACTCAAAACGCAAGTAGATGCTTTGTGCACTGGGGGCTGTGTCCTGGCATCCCAAGACAGTCTCCATGCTAAATTCTGGTAGAAACTCTCAACACTCCACTGTGAGGAGCAAACTTGTGCTCAGAGATACCACAGTGTGCTTTGGCAAGTAGTAGCAGTTATGGTCATCTTATTATAGTTGATATCACAAAAGTGCCTCCATCTTCACATTTTCATTTGAAATTGAACATCTAAATCACATAGATTACTAGTTTTCTCTTCATTCCAAGTTTCTGATATGTAAAGAGTTGGAAGCTTTTTGAAAGCTTTGACACATTCCAGGTACTTACAAGGATCTTTTTATTATGTGTTCATGGACATGTCCCTGACAAATAACTCTGAAGTCATTATTTTTCTTGCCACACTGTGACAAATAGCTGACATAAGCTACGCAAGGGAAGAAGGGTTTATTTTAGCTCATGGTTTCAAAGGATTCAGTTCATGGTTGCTAGGACAGCACATGATGATTGTGGGAGTGTGTGGTGCAAAGAAACTTCCCTACCTGATGGGACACTGAAAACAGAGAAATGGAAAGGCAAAAAGCATTCAGGAGAAAATACAACACTGAACACACCTCCATGGACCTGGTCCTCTATTTAGGCCCCATCTTCTATCTATCTATTTATTTATTTATTTAAAATATATATTTTATTAATTTATTCATATTACATCTCAATGGTTATCCCATCCCTTATATTCTCCCATTCCTCCCTCTCTCCCAGTTTCCCCTTACTCCCCTCCCCTATGACTGTGACTGAGGGGGACTTCCTCCCCTTGTATATGCTCATAGGATATCAAGTTTCTCCTTGGTAGCCTGCTGTCCTTCATCTGAGTGCCACCAGGCCTCCCCATCCAGGGGACGTGGTCAAATATGGGGCACCAGAGTTCATGTGAAAGTCAGACCCCACTCTCCACTCAACTGTGAAGAATGTCTTTTCCATTGGCTAGATCTGTGTAGAAGTTTGAAGTTTACTGCATGCACTGTCCTTGGCTAGTGCCATAGTTTGAGCAGGACCCCTGGGCCCAGATCCGCCCATCATAATGTTCTACTTGTAGGTTTCTAGGACCCTCTGGATCTTTCTATTTCCCCATTCTCCCTTTCTTCTCTCACCTAGAGTCTTAATAGGAAGTCTTCCCCTCTGTCCCATCATTTTCTATTTTTTAATCACCTCACAATAATCCAGAATATTGTGAGTCCATCAAGGTCTCACACCGTCTGGAAAACTGGATCTCTCCACTCACTTCCCAAAATCTATTGTCTGTCAGGTTTCCAGGACAAGTTTCTGTAGAGGGCCTGTCTCATTCAACCATAACAAAGACATGCCCGACTTTCTATAGTACCTTATGATGTCCTTGATAATTTCCTCCATAAATTGACTTGAGTATAACAAGTAAGTATAGGTGTTTCTTCTTGGAGAATTTTCTGCTGTAACTTCTCAGAAAGTTCATGAAATGAAGCATCTCTAGCAGGCTGCTTGCACCATGGCACAGGGGGATCACCTTCAATGTTCTCTAGACTGGGTGATTATTTCTCGCTAATACAAAGAGGAATGGGCATTGGGGAAGAGATACTCCATGCTTTCCAGTGGATTTATTTTGTCTTAAAGAGCAGTGACTTTCCCCTCCCTTAGGCTTCCAGGGTCACCTTGGGGGTAGGCATCATTGAATCAGGCCCAGAGAGCATAAAGCCTCAGGAAAAACTGTGTGGAAGTTTTGGTTGGGCTACTCATATTTTTCTTAAATTAGCTTTTTGAAATTTAAGTAGCATCCTGTTTGGAGAGGAAAAGACAAAATACAAGAAGCAAACACAACAGAATGTTCTTTGATTCCAGCTGTATTTTACACGTGATAACATCAAGGAATTTCTCCCAAAGGCTTTGCAGTAGCTAATTTCTACCAGAAATAGAACATTACTCCTCTATAATTTTTTTAAAATTTATTTTAATAGCAATGTGGTTTTCCCATTGTAAAAAAAAAACACAATCTCCAAAGATCATGTTTTTATTAGAGTTTAATCATGTTTAATTAGAGGAATTTCAATTTTTCCCCTCAATTGGATTTTACTGTGTGCACACATTTTGATTTTAGTGATGTATAGTAATGTTCTTGAGGAGTAGAAGTCAACTTCACATAGCGGAATTGTCAGATGGGTAGGCCATACTCAGAATGGGCAGAGAGGTGCTGAGAATTTCAGATAACCACACAGCAATCAAATGCCCCCACTTGGAAGCTGAGAGTTCATTCAGGCTAAGTAAATTTCCATTTTCTGTACACAGAAGCAGTTTGCCACTTTCTGATTCATCCTCCCCAGCTCCTGTGGCCACTCTCTCCTTTCCTTTTCATTAGATTTAATTGTAGTTAAAGGACATGTCTCTTTGACAGATAATTATTACCATTTGCTGTACAAGTGAAATGGATACAGTCTTGTACACCAGAAAAGATTGAATTAAGGATAGGGGGTGTGTTGGTTCTCTAACCCCTGTCACATATATATGTAAATCATGCTATGCTGTGGAACCTCATTTATAATAGTACTTTCAAACTTCCACTAGACAGGACATTTGCATTTTTATCATTGATTGCTTTCCTGGGTTACATTGGAGGCTGCAGTGTTATACACTGCCCTCAGACCTAAATGCAAACGTGTCTTTCCAGAATGTTCCAGGTACAGGGTCTTCTCTGAGCTGCCTCCAACTGACATGCCTCTCTTCAGACCATCTGATGTGTCCTTGAAGAGTGATGACATTTATTTCATAATTAACTCACTCTTTGAATACCACTCTTGATACTTGGGCATGAAGGGCTGTCCATCAAAATTTACTGCACTGTTTTCATTTTGTTTTGCTTTCTACTGTAGTTTACGATACTCATTTTATCCTACAATATTCTGTCCTCTGTAGAATTCTCTGCTCTTTAGGATTGCTCTCTGATTTCTGGCTTCCTTTACGAAGTGCCTCCGTTGTTGGAACAAACTGCACATCCCTCCCTGGCTTGCCACGACAACTCTCCTTCCCTTCAAATTTGCCTTTGTTTGGGCTCATTGGTGATGCTTCTCTTACTCAGGTTGTACCTCTTGATGTTCTATTCTTCCAGACAATCATTACATAAATACTAAAGTTAATCTTATTCTTGCATGGCTCCAATGTCATTCCAATACACAGCTCTGTCCTCTATAACCTGTCCATTATTGGTGTTGACTAGTGATGGTCCCAACCAGTAGAGGTGTATTAAGTGTGTGTTTTGTTTATATTATTACATATAATGTAATTTCACAAGATACCTATTCCTTTTGTAATAGTACACCAATGAGGGCTGCTTCATTTTTCTCGAGTATCTATGTAGCTCAGCAGCATTCAGGGCAGTTTGCCATTTGTAATGACTAATCTTGGATATCTATCAACTTGACACTCCTGGGGAAAGAAAACTTCAACTTAGGAATTGCCTCCATCAGATTGTTCTACAGGCATGTCCATGGGGGCATTTTCTTGATTGGTAATTGATGGAGGATGGTCCAGCCCTCTGTGAGCTGTGCCACCCTTGGGCAGGTGGGTCTGCCTTGCATAAGGAAGCTAGCTGGGCAGAATAAGGCAATAAGCCTCCAAGAGACATTGTTCTGTGGTCTCTGCTTTTGTTGCTGCCTCAGCCTTTGCCGTAGCTTCCCTTGGTGATTGACAGTTATTTGTGAGATGGAATAAATGCTGCTGCAACTTGCTTTGGGCCAGGTTTTTATTTCATCAACAGAAACTAACTAGGATAGAAATTGTATCTCTTTAATCATCATCAGCATACTAGGAATAAGTTTTAACAGTGATGATCTTTAATAGTTTTTGTGACACTTTTTGCAATAGAGAATTTAAGGAGCTTGTCCAAGACCAAGTTTACCAGCTACAAAGTAACAGCATAAGGGCTCAGGGCTAGTTAAGTTGTCCCCATTGCCTGTTCTTTTCCACGGATGTATCCATGCAAGAATTCATTCAGGGTGGACACTGTACAGCATCCCTGTTTTGCAACCTTTACATTGGGGAATGGCCAGTACTGTCTCCCTGGGCTTCCCACTCACTGGCATTCTCCAGGTTAGACCCTCTGCAATCTTCCAGTTTCTTCTGGTATTGACAGCAGCATCCATCTCCCTTCTTAGGCTCCAGCAATAGAAGAATTCATCCAGGAAACAGTAATAGAGCAAGCAGGGAAAGGTCCAATTAGAGCAAGTGGGAAAGCAAGACCACGCCCAACTAAACACAGCCTGAGCTGAGCGACAGTCCTGCCCATATGGGGCTTAGACTTCTCGTCCATCTGTTATCCCTTCTCCTGTTCCACATTTCTCACAATGGGAGGACCTTCCTCAGAAGCCCCTTTCACACAAAATTTTCTTCGATATAAGGACATGAAGAAGATGCAAGAATATGTATAAGAGGTTTTAGTGTCCAGGAGATTGAGAAGTCCAGTAGGGCAAAGGTTAGCGGCATGGCTCTTGCTCCCTTGTGAGGAAGCCTCAGCAGGTGTTTGAGCTGACCTAGCTGGAGTGGCCTCGGCCACCTATTGTTCTTAACATCCTGTTTTGGGGGCCTGAGTTGGGGAGCCCATCTGGACTTGAGTACCACCATTATATTTGCATCCTGTTGAGGGCCAGGAGCTGCCTCAGCTGGAGTAGCCCCTAGCCCCTAGTTTATCTTACGTTCTTTCTTGGAGTGGGTGCTGTTGGTCAGTTCCTGCAAGGCTAAACCCTTGCCTGACATCTCAGGTTATATGCCTTGCCAGAATGAGCGAAAGCATAGAGGACTGTTGTCAGAACCAAAAGTTACACTTTTTTTTCTTCTGGTTACTTTTAGGACAGTGAAGATCCCAGACTCTGCAGACGGGCTTGGGTTCCAGATCAGAGGCTTCGGCCCTTCAGTTGTGCATGCAGTGGGAAGAGGTGAGTCCTTTCCCTTCGTGACAAACTGCATTCTCCCATGCTTTGGCTGCTCCCTGTCCAACCGAAATGCTTCCTCATGGTGCTAGGATTCTCTCCTTTCACTCTGGTGGCTCACTGAAAGCACGTTCTAGAAATAATACATTAAAAGTAAAACCTCCAAAGTTCAAACTGTGTGTTGTTGCTCACGTCTGCATTTCCAGCATTTGGGAAAGCCAAGGCAGGGAGATTGCTTCGGATTTCAGGCTAGCTCGGTTGAGAATAATATATTTCTCAAACAAAGCAAAGCAAAACAAAACAAAACCCCCAAACACAAAACGAAACAAAAATGAGGCTAGAAAGATGGCTCAGTAAGTAAAGTACTTGCCCACAAATAACAGATTGTGTGTACATACCTCTAACAGTCACATTAAAAACAAAATGAAAAGAAGACCTTTGTGTGTCAGCAGTTACCTGTAACCCCAGCTCTAGGGACAAAGAGACTAGAGACTTCCCTGGGCTTTCTGGCTGTCTCATATATACTGATGGCAAATTCCAGGTTCAACGAGAGACCTGGCTCAAAAACTGAAGCACAATGATCTAGGAAAGACACTTGATATCATACCAATCTTTGGCCTCCACATGTACATACATATGTACACATATGTACACACACTCTCACACAACCCATGAATCAATCAATAAGTAATTAAATATCATCTAAAATTATTTAACATATTTATTATTGTTACAAATTTAATTGAAGAATGACAACCTCAATTATGAATTTTTTGTATTCTTTGGTGTAAATTAATGATAATTTTAAGGTTATATATTTGTATTCTTCTTAGCAGCAAATACATTTTGGGGTTTTGTTCCGTAATTTAAAAATGTGAGTTTTCAGGCTTTGTAGAGAGTCTTGTGGTCTTGATACCCTGTTGCTAAATATTTCCTTCAACTTTTTTCTTTGAGCCCTTGGTTAATCTCATCATGAAGTTTATTCTAAATGAAATAGTTTTTAGAGCCTAAAAGCATGTTTGTAGTTTACTTTACATCTTTGAAAGCCAAACAAAAATAAATACCTTTTGATATGTATTTTTACTTCATCTTGACACCAGTAAAGGGGGTGAGGCAGAGGTTTCCCAGTGCTGCGTATAAGTGGCCTGGCTGCTGGAGCAAGAGGAGCCTTGGTGAACAGAGGAAGCCTCCCATTTATGTAATAGGGGAGGTGGCTGTTCATAGCACTAAGAAATGCAAAACATCGCAGTCTGATCACTCAGACACACAGCAGGAGCATTTTGAAAGGGTGTTGCTATCAGAACCAAATTTATATTATAAAGTTAACCAATGTGCATAGGATTAAAAATATTAAATCTTCCTTCAAAAAAAATGTATCTTTCAACTTAGATTTCCACAGTGGATGGATAAACATTTAAAGCCTCTCTAATCACTCTTTCAATACTGTAGAACAGAAGTGTACTGTGACGGTTTCTGCTTTCTCTAACTTGTGACAGAAGTTTTTTCTCATACTTGGGGACAGTCTTGTGTGGGCCTGGTTATGTAAAACTATGGACCCCATCATTATCTGAGTCGGGGGGAGGCACTGTATTCATGCTTTTTGTTTTTTTAAATGAGAAAGACTGGGGTGTTCTTGTGTATTCCCTTTCATATATATATATATATTTAATCCAGTGGTGATCCATTATCAAACAAATTATGCCACAAGGAAGGGCCACTGTGGTGCTTCTTGCTAGCATTGCTGCTTCCAGGCCACTAGAGTTCAGCCTTGGATCAATCTAAGCATCTTCTTAGCCCTTTTTTTCAGAATAGCTGGGGGAAAAACCCCAAAATGAAACAACACAACACAAATCAACCCAGCAGCCTGCCAGAGTTATGGAGCCTGTGCCTCCTGGCTCACTGCCTCTGTCCTGCCGAGCCCTCATGGCTCTTCAGCCTTCTCTTCACAGGATCCTGCTCTGCTGGTTCTCTCTCTGTCTCACACTTGCTTCCTGGCTCCCAAGATGCTATTCTTTCTTACCTCACAGACACCCAGGCTCTAAGACATGTGTCCTTCAGCCTCCTCCAAGTATAATAAAGGTCCAACTCCAGGGTCTTCACACCAGGCAGCTAGGATCCCTGGGACAGGGGTTGCTCTGCGACTTTTTCAGTCTGTTTCATCTGCAGCCCTTGCACCAATTCTTAGCTCACTTCCCCCAGCAACTCTAAGCTTGCATACGAATGTTTGTACGTCTAGACAGCTAGGTGATTTTACGACTAGAACATTGCTCTCTGCTGAAATGTTCCTCCTCGCCTAAGACTCAATTCAGTGCGGGGAAAGCCATTTCTAAGAATGAACCATCCTAATGGAAGAGAGAGAGAGAGGAAAAAAGGTGTGTTTTTAAGTATAAAAGTTTTATTTATTTTTTGACATATACATTTATATTATTATACATACAATAAACTACTACAGCAAGAAGAATCATGACATAGTCAGGAATTATATAAATGTTACATTCTTAGTGTTTTGGCTATATGTATTTGTATATGTATATGTAAATCAATCTCCATCACATGTAATTATTATCAAATTTAAACATCTATCTAGACCTAAAAACATCTTAATCCCCAAATAACTAAGCTTAATTGTAAAACTAAACTATCTGGTCTTCAATCCCATCACAAACTTGAGAAGCAATAAAATGAATTACCTGAGTATACAGAGAAATAGAGAAAATGTAAAAAGTATTTGTGATTCCTTTATGGGTGAATTGCTTGCAATGGAAACCTTTTCCGCTATATGGTAAGTTTTACAGACACTGGTATAGTGTGTGTGTGTGTGTGTGTGTGTGTGTGTGTGTGTGTGTGTGTGTGTGTGTAAAATTCATTAACAATATTTGTTCATGTTTTGCTCAGACTCTATATTAATGGTTGGAAAATCTTAAGTCTCCAGTTGGGACCTGTCATGTACATATTTACATAGATACAAATGTACAGATGCATGTGCCTGTGCACACAGTGACAGGATGAGTGATAACTGCTTAATCCAATTGTTCACACATTCTCTGGTTCCCAACCTCTCATTTATGTTCAAGCAACCAGTTATAATTCCTAACTGGTTTGATTTTTTTTTTCCTTAAGAATTTCTTTTTAGGACTAGAGAGATGATTCAGTTGAAGGGCTTGCCCTGTTTTTTTGGACCTGAGTTTGATTCTCCAACACGTACCCCCTTAAAAAAGCTGATTCAGTAGTGCTCACTTATCAGTCTAGCATTGGGGAGGCAGAAACAGGATGGCTCATGAAGAGTGCTAAACAGCCAGGCTAGCTAATGACTTAACTCCAGGGTAGGTGGGAAAGCCTCACTCAAAAAAAAGTGAAAAGTAATTTAAGAAATGCTCCTTATTGACTTTTGGCCTATACATGTAAACACACACACACACACACAGACATGAGCATGCACATTGGTTTATGCATACTCACTCATATGAACGTGCACACCTCTGTACATACACAGAAACAAAACTGAAAGACTTTTAAAGAATTCATTTTTATATGCACAGTAAATTGTTGGTGTTTGAAAAACAAAAGTAATACTCTCAGTATTTACGGATTTTGTGAACAAACTAAATAAAGTTCATGACTCTGGTTTTTCACTTTTTTTTTTTTAACTATATAGATTGACTAGACATTTGAAAGAAAAACATCTGATTAGCAATGTAAGGGTTACTCAGTGATATTCCTTCAAAATAATTCTTCTGGGGGCAGTGGAATTTTTTATTAATCTCCATTTCGGTCATTGGTTAAAAAGCAGAAAGACTGAGGGTCAATGTTATCTGAATTAGATTCATAAGGAACATTTTAGGTATGCTTTGAAATGTTTAAGATTGCTCCCACTGTTCTATGTTGGATACAGCTGAATTCTTTTGCATGCATTTGATTTTGACAACTTTCCCCACTTGTGTTCTAAGGCACTGTGGCTGCAGCAGCTGGCCTTCACCCAGGACAGTGTATTATCAAAGTAAATGGAATCAATGTCAGCAAAGAGACACATGCCAGTGTCATCGCACATGTCACAGCCTGTCGGAAATACAGGCGTCCAATGAAGGTACGTACAAGATTAGATTAACTGAAAACTTGCATGAAATACGTAAGCATAGCATAGGCTAATGCCAGAAAAGCTTTTGGTTTCTAATTCTGTTCCAATTTAAGCACTGCACTGTAAATCTCATTATCATGTGTTTTATTTTATCTGTTAATCCTACCTAGAATTGGCTATGTTTAAATAGTTGTATTTTATCATTACAGTTTATTCTTGTAGACTCATTGCTTGTTTAAAAACAAGTTCTGGGGCATTTGACTTTCTTCCTTCTGTCCCTCTTTCCCTTTCAAATCCCATTGTTCCTGAGGCCTGAAGCCAGGGCCGGGTGCAGACCAGACAAGTGCTGCCACTGAGCTCATCCCTCAGCCCTTATTTTTGATAAGAGTTAATCAATGTTAAATCTTTAGCTACGAAATGTTATCTTGAGATACTTTAGAATATATAGTGATCAAGGATGTATAAGTATGCTCTTCATAATAACTCTTCTACTAAAAAGTATAGACTGTAGGTTTTATAGAGTTACATTTTAGATATAGTTGTTAGGTAACTGGATTTAGCTTTAAAAGAAAATACTTGGACTCTGGTGCCCTATATTTGACCACTTCTCTGGGTGGGGAGGCCAGACAGCATTCAAAGAAAGAATAAACAGGCTACCAAGATGAGACCTGATAGCCTATGACTATATAGTGGGGGAGGGGGTCTCCCTCGGTCATCGATCTAGGGGAGAGGAATAGGGTGAAAGCAGCAGGGAGGGAGGAACGGGAGGATACAAGTGAGGGGATAACAAGTGAGTTGCAATCTAAATAAACTAATGAAATAAAAAAGAAAAGAAAAAACCCAGAATATAGTTGCCAGTGTTTGAATTTTTAAGCACTGTCTTTTGATCCAGTAAATGCCATCAAATTGGAATCTAATATAAGCAATTTTATTGTTGTCTGAATAAAGAGGGACTATTGGCCTGGTAGAGTGGAGCCTGGGTTATCCAACTTGAGGAACCTCTGTGGGGAAGAGGCATGTGGGCTCCACACTGTGTGATGCGGTTCTCTTACTTTATTTTTTTTTTAATCTATACTTTCTTTTTTTTTTATTTTTTTCTCCTTTATTAATTTATTCTTGTTACATCTCAATGGTTATCCCATCCCATGTATCCTCCCATTCTTCCCTCCCTCCCAATTTCCCCTTATTCCCCTCCCCTATGACTGTTCCTGAGGGGGATTACCTCCCCCTCTATATGATCATAGGGTATCAAGTCTCTTCTTGGTAACCTGCTGTCCTTTCTCTGATTGCCACCAGGTCTCCCCGTCCAGGGGACATGGTCAAAGGTGAGGCACCAGAGTATGTGAGAAAGTAATATCCCACTCTCCACTCTACTGTGGAGAGTGTTCCATCCATTGGCTAGATCTGGGTAGGGGCTTAAGGTTTACCGCCTGTATTGTCCTTGGCTGGTGCCTTAGTTTGAGCGGGACCCCTGTGCCCAAATCTGCCTATCATAATGTTCTACTTGTAGGCTTCTAGGACCCTCTGGGTCCTTCTACTTTGCCATTCTCCCATGATTCTCTCATCTAGAGTCCCACTAGAATGTCCTCCCCTCTGTCTCAGTTTCCTGGTAAGTGAAGGCTTTCGTGGGACATGCCCCTTGGGCTAGTATGCAGATATAAGTGAGTATATACCATTTGAGTCTTTCTGCTTCTGGGTTAACTCACTCATTATGATCATTTCTAGCTCAATCCATTTATCCACAAATTTCGAGAATTCCTTGTTTTTAATAGCTGAGTAGTATTCTATAGTGTATATGTAGCACAGTTTCTTTATCCATTCTTCTATTGAGGGACACTTAGGCTGTTTCCATGTTCTGGCTATTATGAATAAGGCTGCTATGAACATGGTTGAACAAATTTTCTTGCTGTGTGCTGGAGCATCTTCTGGGTATATTCCAAGGAGTGGAATAGCTGGGTCTTGAGGAAGCCCTATTCCCATTTTTCTGAGATAGCACCAGATAGATTTCCAAAGTGGTTGTACTAGTTTGCATTCCCACCAGCAATGAAGGAGTGTTCCTCTCTCCCCACATCCTCGCCAGCATGTGGTGTCACTTGAATTTTTTATCTTAGCCATCCTGATGGGTGTAAGATGGAATTTCAGAGTTGTTTTGATTTGCATTTCCGTGATGATTAAGGAGGTTGAGCATTTCTTTAAGTGTTTCTCAGCCATTTGATATTCCTCTGTTGAGAATTCTCTGTTTAGTTCCATGCCCCATTTCTCGACTGGGTTATTTGGTTTGGTGGTATTTAATTTCTTGAGTTCTTTATATATTTTGGATATTAGACCTTTGCCCAAACTGGGAGGGTGGCAGGCTGTGTCTACCAACTCTAGGGCTGCTGTCCTGCAAAGCACTGACTCCACAGGAAAAGGGCTGATTTATTTTGCTTCCTAACGGGGTCAGAACTGAAATAGAAAATAATTAAAAGTTATGCACAGACTCTTAGGGATCTCTGGATGATGGCAGCTTAGGAAATATGTGTTGACCTGTACAATTGGATGTGACCTCCACCCCCAGACTCTGCTAAAATTAACCTTAGCCTTCCTCTTCTGTACTAGGGATGTACTAGGGAAACAAATCGATTCACTTGTGTTTTACTCCTTTTCACTTTCCACATCAATCTCCTTGGAGAATTCATGATCAGGAAATCATTAAGAGTCATAGTGACCTCACTGGGTACCACATACTGACAGGTACCCACTGGTGTGTAATGAAGGGCTCCCAAACCATGTGACTTAGGAAAGCACTTTCTTTCTCTGAATTTGACTGGAGGTGGCTTTTCTGAAGCTTCTGGTGTGCCTGTGTTCTACAGGACCTGCATGGGTACCCAGATACCCTCTTTATGGCACCCAGATGTGTGTGCCAAGCTCTCTTCCTGAGCTATCTGGAGATCTCTTACAGGGTTTTCCTTTGTGCATAGTACCAAAGTATCAGGAAGGAGTGTTTCTTGCCATGAACCTTCTTCCAGGATGAAACTTGCCACTACTAAACCTCTGGACAAATTGGGTCATTCAGGGCCAAGGCCAGGGTCAGGGTGAAAAGGACCTACAGGAAGGCATGGATACTGTGGGTATCCTTCCTGACAGCCACAGGAGTGTCCAAGTCAATTAGCATGTTGTGTGCGTGCGTGCGTGCGTGCGTGCGTGCGTGCGTGCGTGCGTGCGTGTGTGTGTGTGTGTGGTGTTGTAGATTGAGCCTAGAGCCTCGTGAATGTTAAGCATGCCTCTATTCCTGAGTTCTACCACATCTACAAACCCTTGCTCTCATTTTAGTGATTTATAGCAGCACACCAGCTAGACATAATTGTGGAGCTGATTCAGGCAAAAATGGATGTGGCATATTATATTACACTTAAGTAATTCGGTTCAATTTGATTTATCATCATGTTTATATACCTTAGAGTCGTGGAACCCTTGAAGCGTTTATTTGGAAGTTATTTTTTTCATCTGTCTTGTTTCCCTGAATATAGATGAGTTATGTGTTATATGAAAGGATGTTACATGACTTGGAAATTCTGTACAATGAGAGATATTCTTCTGATTTCCACATTGTTTTGATTCATATTACCATTAATATATTGTAATATATGTGTCTCTTAGAACCTTAAAATGGTATACATAATTATAGATAATTGGTGCAGCAAATAATTGCCCATTAGCATTTGCTTATTTTAAAGTAAAATTTTAAATTCACTTAGAGATATATTTGGGATGCTTCAGTAAGACATTTGAGAACTGAATGCTACTTTAAAGAGTGCATCTTTAGCTTAAATATGGAGAGCACATCCGAAGATAACGAGACAGAAAAAGTTGGAGTGTTGACTTGTCATTGGCTGTCTTTTTTCGCATTTTATTTCTTTTTTAAATTGTATTTACTGTTATAGACAGACTATAAAAATAAATAGGCATGTTGTTTAAGCTTCTTTCTTAGATGGGGCTATGAAACTAATACACATTCGGGCATCTATCCAGTATCTCTGAGAGTTTTCATTTCCCTCCCTTCCCTCCCTTCCAGCAAGATTTCATACAGTGGGTCTATGATAGTCTTGAAAGTGCTCATGAAGACATGCAAAAGTCCCACTCGAAGCTCCCTGGAGATGAGGCAGGGGATGCATTTGACTGCAAAGTAGAAGGTAGGTAGCTTTTTTTCTTTCTTCATGTACCTACGCTATTCTTTCCCATAGCACTTGTGTCTGCTCCCAAGTACCAAGGTCTTACTTAGATTTTTGAGCCGTGACTTGATACCAAATTTATATGTCATTTCAGACACGTAAGTAGTATTGGATTGTGGTTGACATATGATAGCATATCATGTTTTGTAAGTCCCCCCTCTCTGGCTCTCATTTATCTATTCACCCATTTTTGGAGGCAGGGCTCATCTATATGACACAAGTGGTCCTGCCTTTACCCCCTAAATGATGGGTTTACAGGTGTGCTTCCCTGTCAGTGTTTTTTTTTTTTTTTTTTTTTTTTTTAGATTTTCTCATTTAGTCATGAAAACATCAAAACAGAAAGTCTCACCAGTTACCTGATACCCTCTTTCAGGAAGAAGAAATTGAGCCTGTTTTGGTCAAGGCTCTGGGGTGTTAGTGAAGTTACGGAGTGGGCTGGTGTGGGGTTCCAACCAATGGTTTCCTTCTAGGAGGTGAATGTCAGTCAGACAGGTAGACATTTCTGTTTCTATATGGCTCACCCACAGCAAGCTGGTAGAAATGCAGACTGTCTTCCTCCACCCCAGATTTGATGGATCAGGTCCCCATTTTCATAAGATCTGCTTCACATAGGCATACACGTAGAAGAAACCCTTGTGTTGAGATCGTCTGTAGCTCTTTAAAAATAGACCCCTGGTTCAATCTCCCCACCTTGACCATATAAGAAGTGGTAAGTATATGTGCATCACACACAGACACACAGACACACACACACACACACAGACACACACACACACACTCACATGCATGCACGCATACACATAAACGTTTGGTAAGGGTCTTGTTTCTGAGTCAAGCAGTCATTGTTTGACCTGTGTTTAATGGCTCCTTTTCTTATCACAGCTGATGCTATTGTATTTGGGCAGCCTGCACTTGCCAAAGGCCATGAGTAATTTTTTTTTTTAAGAACATTTCCACAGAAGTCCTTGTATCCACTCTTACAGTTTTGTTGTATCCTTCCAACCTGTTTATTGGGGGGACGGGGCGGGGAAATCTCTGGAGACTTCTATTACATGGTGAATTTCCTCCAAATAAATAGTTGGAAAAATTATTCCCTGGAACTTCAGATATTATATGTGTGAAAATCTGTCCTTATTTTCCAGACAGCACCTGGGTGTCTACAGCTCAGCTCTCACCTTCCTAGGGAGTTAGCGTGTGCACACACACACACACACACACACACACACACACACACACACACACACACACATTAAACTGTCAGTCCCACACCGTGCCTTTGTTCTAGAGGCCCACTGTGATCTCATGTTTTCACCTCGCTTTCTGACCAACTGGTGTTACCATCAAGCAGTTTCCATACTTTCCTCTTTCATTTAATATTCTGGTAGGATGATTCTTAAAATCCAGAATCTCCTTAATTTCACTGATTGATAATGAGGCATACAGTGTGGGTCCTACACTTGCCCCACTGAGTGGAGATATACATCCCTCACATGGATGTGCTTATTCTCTTCAACACTCTTCAGACTCTTTTCCATGGGAGGTCTTGGAATGTAACACTTAACTTACTGGCTGTTGTTGATTAAAATTAAGTCCTACTGCCCCCTCCCAGAACAGGGTGGAAGCTGAACTTTCTGCCTCAAGTCACATGACTGGTTCCCTGACAACTAGCTCCCATTTTGAAATAATCTTAGTGATCACCCAATGTGCATAACCATGACTTACTGTTGCTTGCAAAATCTTGTTATAAGTAAGAAAAGAGGGCTGGAGCTCTGGGTCAAAAGCCAACTGGGACTAGCAATCACATAAATAGGGTGTGGCTATCATGGCTACTACTCAGAATGTTTCCAAGATTTCACTTATTTATTTGTGTGTGTGTGTGTGTGTGTGTGTGTGTGTGTGTGTGTGTGTGTGTGTGTGTGTGTGTCTGTGTGTGCAGATGCATGTGCTTGCAAGTGTGAGTATATGGGTGTGCATCTGGAAGGTGGAGAGCAACCTTGGATACCGTCCAGGTACTCCATCCATCTCCTTTGAGACAGGGTCTCCCATTTTTCTTGAGCTTATTGATTAGGCTCAGCTGGCCGCCCAAGGAAGACTGGGATTCTCCTGTTTCTGCCTCCACAGCACTGGGGTTGCAAATGTGTGCCACTATACCTAGCATGTTTATATGGACTCTGGGCATGAGGCTCAGGTTCCTCCTGCTCACAAGGCAAGCACTAAGCCAACTGTGCCAGCCTCCTAAGGCTTAACTACAAGGATTTTTTTTTCTGGGAAAAAGAGTCAAAGGACAACTGTGTCTACTCTTAGTGTGTGACCTGTATACATTGATTATGAAGGGTTTTCTCTCCATCCATGGAGGGATGCTTAGCTCGATTGGTCTAACACATGTGTACTATAATAACAATCTCAGCCCCACGAGAGCAATAAGGTTGTTGGGAGATGTGATGTTACTTACTCACAATAGGATTAGGGTCCTAGGGCTTTTAGTCCCCATTTGGGATAAGTTGGCACAGGTTCACATCAAAAGATTGATTGGTTTATGTGGCAGATAGGAACTGAATTGGAGATTTATTTACTTTAAAGTAAACTGGTATTCTACATTAGCATTTTATATATAAATACATAAATAATCTAAAGATATTTTATTTTCTCTCACTCTGTGTCTACTACTAAGCCACACAGTAGTTTGAAATTTATAGGTATTTACTCCTCAGCTTTCTGAATGTAGACTCAACAGAGTGCAGTTAAAATTTCTAGACAGACATTTTCATCCAGAGAACAGTGATGGACTGTCTCCATGAATTTTTCTCTCCAAGATGCTGTCTGAGAAGCTTAAACATCTGGAAATAAAAATGATCCTTGCATCTCTTTCCTGTTCTGAAATATGACCTGTTTTGTGGCTTTTGTGGTTATCTGACCCTTTGATCACATTTTCATCCCATGTTTGTGGCCATTTAAAAATCTCTGACATTGATTCATATACATTTTGTAAAAAGACTTTTGCTCATTTGTGATTTTGTGTGTGTGAGTGTTTGCCTACATGTGTATATGTATGTACATCAAGTATATGCCTGATGCCCATGGAGGCCAGAAGGGGATATCTGATCCATAGGTGGTTGTCAGCCAACATATAGATGCTGGGATCTGAACCTAGGTTCTATGAAGGAGCAGAAACTTCTCATAACTGCCAAGCTTTCTCTCCAGATCCTCTCATTTGTTTTAAATGAAAACAGATGCAATTGCCTCTATAGTGTTAATATTAATATGAATCAGTATGTATGTGGTCCACTGATCAAAGTGGCATATCAATCAGACTGGTTAGGTTAAAGTGGCAATATTTCAACCTGTCAAATATTTACTTTTCCTGAAAAATATTTTTGTTTTTAAAGCATTAGCAAGAATATGCCATTTATCATGTCTAACTTAGATAGCCTTTAAAGAACGCTTTAAAATAGTCAGAGACTCTTTGGGCATAATGGTATGTGTCTTTAACCCCAGCACTTGGGAGGCAGAGCCAGGTGGATCTCTATGAGTTCAAGGCCAACCTGGCCTACATAGTAAGTTCTAGGTGACCCAAGGCTACATGTAAGATCCTGTGCCAAACAAACAAACAAACAAACACATACTCAAAATCACCTGATGATGAGGAAAAACCATGAACTGGCTACAGCAAAATTGTATTCCAGAAGTCATCGACAAGTTCAACACCATGGCCATCATCGACGGCAAGAAGGAACATGTGAGTCTGACGGTGGACAATGTCCACCTCGAGTACGGGGTTGTATATGAGTACGACAGCACGGCGGGCACAAAGTGCAACGTAGTAGAGAAGATGGTGGAGCCCAAAGGCTTCTTCAGCCTAACTGCCAAGGTATGAGTGACTCTGTGATAGTAAGATTTCTCTAAACTAAATAACCAATGTATCTCTACTTTATTATATAGAATAAGCAGAGGTTATATTCTATATTGCAGAGGCTAGCTCATTCAACTCTCCTCATTATTAATTCTTCATTAAGTTCTTTTTATTGATTCTAGGAGCTGAGTGTTGCATAGGTTGAGAATCCTGCCCAGACAAGGCTTAGCTGACATGGTAAAGATCTTGCTGGATCTTTTATCGTTGTTTTGCTCCTAATTCAGGCCAAATAACAGTTTTCAGATAATTTTCATGATTGCCTTTTAAATGTACATTCTCTATGAGTACTTCATGCCATAAAATGTTAAAAAATTCAAATTCCATAAGTGCCAAAATGTTGGGAAACTTGGAAGCCAGTTTGTAAATAGAGTCACAGAGGTCTGTTTTGTTGTTGTTTGTAAATGATGCTCTCAGATGGTCCTTAGGTAAAAGCAAGGCAGAGAAAGAGGAAGTATCTTTAAATCTGAATGGAAATGCCATGTGCTATGAAAGAGATCAATCTGCTAGCCCTTCCAATAGATCCAGATGTGCCCTCTTCACATCTGGGCTTCAGTGTTCCAGTTGGCTTTTCTATCATCCCGTGACAACTTTGACTTTACTAGTTAGAGAGTTAAAATTGAGCTTCTTGACCTGTGTTTGTTTGTTTTAATTAGTGTTTCAAATATGCATAGTTGAAATGCTACCTATAGTAACATTCATTTACGAAAATTGAGTAGTAATATTAATGTAGTGATCCAAAGGGGGTATATTTAAATAATCATATTTTAATCTTCTAAATGTTAACTTAAAGCACACATTCTGATGTTATATACCATTGTACATATTTGTATATTTTAAAAATTCTACCCTTTCTGAATAATATTGTCTTATTAACTAGGATCATGTCAGAGCTTAGGACCAGGTGGATGATCATAAGTATGCCACTTTCATTCTTTAGCTAGCTCCACTTTGCAAAATCACATGGGTTTTTCTATGTGTGCGACTGCATAAGTTAGTGTGACAACTGAGTGTATTACGTCAGACATCCAACAATCCCCATCACACTGTTGACGAGAAAGCCAGCCCTGATGTGTGCAGACCTGTGAGCAGATGAACCTGTCCTCCACATTCAGGCAGTGCAACAGGGAAGCAGAGGTAGAAAGAGCCAAAATGAAGAGAGCATTGGTGCTTCTCACAGGTTATAGAGTGTTCGGGAAACTCCAGTGAGTTGAGGTACAGAAAGATGCTCATGCATGTGTATGTGCTCACATAGAGCCTTAACTTGGATGCAGTACATGAAAGATCTGCTCATTGAAAACAGCCAGAGCTCAGACACTGGATAAGGACCACTTTTTTCACTTAAATTTCTTTTTACTTTATTTTTAATTTTTTTAATTTGTTCACTTTACATCCTGATTGTAGCCCCCTCCCTCATCATCTCCTGGTTCCCCCCTTCCTCCCTCCTCATACCCTCTCCCTCCATCCCGTAGTGCTCAGAAAGGGGTACCCTCCTCCCCTAACATCTGATCTCAGCCTATCAAGTCTCATCTGTACCACCTGAATCCTCTTCCTCTGTGGCAAGGCTGCCCTACCAGGGGGAGGTGATCAACATTGCTGGGGGGCAGGGGTGGGGACAGAGTCCATGTCAGAAGTGGTCCCTAATCCCCATATTGTGGGACCTACAAGGAGACTGTAGTGCCTATCTACTACATCTGAGCAGAGGGTCCAGGTCCACATCATACATGGTCCTTGGTTGGTGTATTAGTCTCATTGTAGTGTGATTATCCTGTATTATGTACCTAGTATCCACTTATGAGTGAGTATGTACCATGTTTGTCTTTCTGGGACTGGGTTACCTCACTCAGGATGGTTATTTCTAGTTCCCTCCATTTGCCTGCAAATTTCAAGATTTCCTTGTTTTTAATAGTTGAGCAGTATTGTGTAAATGTACACAGTTTCTTTATCTATTATTCAGGTGAGGGACACCTAGGTTGTTTCTAGATTTAGGCTATGAATAAAGCTGTTATGAACATAGTTGAGCAAATGTCCTTGTATGGTGGAGCATACTTTAGATATATGCATAGGAGTGGTGTGACTGGGTCTTGAGGTAAAATCATTCCCAATTTTCTGAGAAAGTGCCAGATTGATTTCCAAAGTGGTTGTACTAGTTTGCACTCGCTCCAGAAATGGAGGGATATTCCCCTTTCTCCACATCCTCACCAGCATGTGCTGTCACTTGAAGTTTTGATCTTAGCCGTTCTGACAGGGGTAAGATGGACTCTCAGGACTACTTTATAATGTACCAAGATACCCCCTTTTAAAGGTTAATATGAATTCCTTTTATTTTTTTTTATGATTGAAAGTAGATTTCTTCCATACAATATATTTTGATTAAGGGTTCCCCTTTCTTAACTTCTCCACATCCTCTCTACTTCCCTCCCCCCCCAAATTCACACCTTTTTTTTCTCTTATTCGAATACAAACAGGCATTGATGGTTATAATGATAATGATGATGAAGATGGTAATGATACAATCCAGAAAAGGACAAAACAAACAAACAAAACAAAACAAAACGGAAAGAGGCAAAGAAACAGCACTGGCAACACATTGAGATGGTGGGGGGACACACATTCTCACATACAGAAAATCCATGAAAAAAAATTCAGAAACCGTGGATATATGAGTTAAAGATCGATAGCTAAAAAACATTCTATAAGAGGCCTAGACAAAGCATTGTGGAAACTTTTCATTTATTCAGACGCTCAGCGGGCAGCATGATGTCTGAATTCTCTGTGGCATGTCTACGTAACAAGGATATCAATGCTTTCTCTTAATTTGTTGTTGTTATTGCTTTTGTTGATCTACCACAGAATTAGGCGAGGGGAGATACTCTAAGTGAATGTCTAGGACAGATGTTCAGGAGAAGTGCACCCACATCAGAGTGAACTGATTTATCCAGCAGGAAGCCTTTGAAGTCTGCTTGGCTCCCTGAACAGACTTTTATCATCCTGCGAAAGCGAAACCTTAGATTCCAAATAGACAGGTTAAATCAGTTTCCAGGCTGTGCCTCATGGACCCTTAAACCCAGGCAACTGCAGTGCTAACCTAGGGAAATCGTATGTCCTCTCTTTTAAAGTTGCCTTTCTTTTCTTTTGTGTACATTTATCACTACAGATTCTGGATGCCCTAGCAAAAAGTGATGAGCACTTCGTACAAAACTGCACCAGCCTTAATTCTTTGAATGAAGTGATAGCTGCTGACCTTCAGAATAAATTTAGTACCATGTGCAGTGAAAGAATTGAACATATACACCACAGAATATCCAGTTATAGAAAGGTAAGTTGTCTGAATTTTACATGAAGTTGTTACAAAAGTTACTGTTTGAGTGACATTTAAATCACTTTCTAATATCTTCTTTAAATATGTACTAGTATTCCTTTATTGAAATAATAATATTTATATAATTTTTCTTGATCAATTGTCTGTTAAGGTAACAAAATGTAACAAAATGCTTGAGACCAAGTAATTTGTTTTTTCCCTTGAAGGTCTTTGGCACGTATATTATAGTTTCCAGTGTTGTATGAACATGTATGTCTCTGTGTTTATTTGTGGTTTTTCTTTGGCTCTTTTTCTCCTGGTGGTTTGTTTGTTTCATCTTATTTTTGATTGTTGGCTTTTGTTTTATCTTATTTTCTTTTTTATTGTTTTCATTTTATTTTTTAGATGCTTATTTGCACTCTAATGAGAGGGAGAAAGAAAAGGTGTGGATTTGGGTGGGTAGGTAGTCAGGGATCTGGGAAGAGTTGGGATGGGAAACTGTAATCAGAATATATTGTATAAAACCTCTATTTCTAATTAAACAAACAAACAAACAAACAAACAGATAGACAGAAGAGGAAAAATAGACCAGGAAAAGATTCTTATGAAAATAGATCCCAAGATCCCATGTAGTTGCTGAAATTGAATGCTATATCTGACTTTCTGAGTCATGGCAGCCTAAATGAAAAGGGACATAATCTGCTATATACTTATCAAAATCCCTGGGATCTATGTATGTGTATGTATCCATGACTGTCCTACTTAAGGTTATTACTGCTGTGATGAAATACCATGATCAAAAACAACTGGGGGAGGAAAGGGTTTATTTCCCTGCTCCCTGCAAGGGCTGCTCATCCTTGAAGGAAGTCAGGACAGGAACTCAAACAGGAACTTGGAGCTGATGCAGAGGCCATGGAGGGGTACTGGTTACTGGCTTGCTTCCCATGCCTTGCTGGATTCCTTGTAGAACCCAGGACCACCTGCCCAAGGAAGGCACCACACACAATGGGCTGGGCCCTCCTCTGTCAATCATTAATTAAATAAGTGCCCTACAGGGTGACTTACAGCAGATCCTATGGAGTCATTTTGTCAACTGAGGCTCCCTCCTCTCAGACGACTTTAGCTTATGTCAAGTTGACATAAAACTAGCCAGCACCATAGCCTGTCTTGGGCTCATTTTCTAAGGGAAATATTTCATACCAGTTTAATTTTGCAGAATTCATACTTGAACAGCGTACTGATATCATTTCTAACCCTCTCTTCCTATGCTTCCCCTATTTCATCTCAAATTTATAACGCTCCCGTGTATGTGTGTGTGTGTCCATACGTACTGAGCTCATTTAGCTAGCATTGCTTATACATACATGTGTTTAGGGCTGATGTTTGGGGATTGGATAATCTATCAGGTAGCTTGTCCTTGAGGAAAACTGTTTCTCCCTCTGTCTGCAACCATTGATGGCCCTTCATCAAGGCTGTGGCCTTGTGAAATTTCTCCCATCCACACTGTTTAAGCCACCATAGTGTTGAGCTGTCATGAATAGGAGTGTCCCTGTCACATCTAGGATACTGTCTAGCAGCAGATTTCCTGTTCCTCGGGCTCTTAGAATCTTTACTCCCTCTCTGGGTGATGCTCCCTGACTCATAGACATAGAAGTTACACTGTAGATGTACCAAAGGAGGCTGGGTCCCCATGGTCACTTATTGTTTTCATTTTTATCAGTTGACACACTAGGTTTTATTGAGGCAACACCAAGAAGTATCATAGATAGTGCTCATAAACAGGCCTCTGCAAAGACTTAGTGAAAACGAATGCATTACTTTGTGTGGCAGACACTCTCAAGGCATAGGTCACTGGCTCTGTCTTCCATAATAAAGTGAAATCAGATTTGTTGTAAGATGGGCCAGGAAGAAAAGGACAATACTTAGCAGCATGGCACAAGGAAAAGTTACTTGGGGATTCCTGCCCTCTCACACTTAGCACCTAATTGAAAAGAAAGATCAAAATATATGAAGTGAGACTAGCCATGCCACTTTCACCAGCCATAAGTCCCACCAAGATGACCAAATGCTCTGGCAACACACTTCCTGTTTGTATGAGGTGCTGACTTAGAGCCCTGTAAACCTACACACCAGTTTTTGGATGTCTATTAGAGGCATCAGGCAACGTGTGAAATGATTTACAGAATTATTTTTGCTTTTGTATGTATTTGTGGTGTGTGTGTGTGTGTATGTGCAGGGGCCCGAAGAGGTCATTGGGTCCCCCAGAGTTTAAGTTACAAAGGGTGTGAGCCACTGATGTGGGTGCTGGGAACTGCTCTGGGAGGGCAGCATGATCTCTTAATATATGAGCTATCTCTCCAGCTCCCTTTATATATAATTTTACCTGGAATTATTACCAGGAATAATACATTACCTGTTTCATTGATAAAGTAAATGAAGTTCCAAGTTGTCAGGGAACTTGCCCAGTGGCACACAGCTGGCACCAGCACTGGTGTTTGAAGCTTGCTATTTGTTTTGTTTTGTTTTTCTATTTTAACTGTTGTTATAGTTTGCTTACTTACATTTGATACTGTGTTATCATATACAGCTTATATGATAAACTGCATTGTTCAGACTAAAAGAACAATAAGAACTCTGTAAAAAAAAAAAAACCAAGTCACTGGTTTGAATAGTCAACAATTGGTAGCTTTCATGATGAAAAGACATGTGAGGTGGAGTGTGCATACTGGCTAGTTTTCTGTGACAACTTGACACAAGCTACAGTCATCAGAGAAAGGAAGAAGACTCCAGTTGAGGAAATGCCCCCATGGGATGCAGCTGTCTTGCTCAACTTTGATGTGGTAGCTTTGGTTATCTTATTTTATATTATTTAAAAAGAGAGAATGAATATTATAGGAATGAGACTGGGCTAATTGATAGCGAAGCCGGGTTGTTGCCTGGCTTAGCAGTGGGAGTCTGAGTGATTTCTAATCAGAGTAGAAAAGGAATGAAATCACATTTTTTTCCAGTGAGTGTTCGGTTTAGAATAAGGCAGGAATGTAAAGTGTTCTTTGGTGAGAATCAGAGTGGAACTGTTTCTGGTCTTTTCAAACTGCATGAGTTTAAAATATTCTGTGTTTATATAGGAGCAAACGGGTCTTGTGACATTTTAAGGTAGACATGGCCAGCTTAGTAGGCAATCATCACAAATGATAAAATTCCTATCACTGAACTGCAGACTGCATTGTGATATTTGTCACTGGTTGAATTGCAAAGTTCTATGCATGCTGAGTCTTGTCTTGCTTCTGCCTCTAGGAGAGAACTCTTGCCTCAGGTCATTCAGCTGAGGCAATATCTGAATGTTCTCTCACTTTTATTTTTAATCATGAAACAACTAGTCTGGCAAGGCCTGATCACTGTATAAACTGTGTTCATTGTCATCTTACTTGCCTTTAAATAAATTTAAAATTATTGGCTTTTTCATTATAGGAAGATGTAAGGTTAGCATGGAAATATGTCAAGGACCCTCCCAGTTTGAATGGGATATAGCCAATTCTAGCAGCATAGAGAAGAGTAGTTCACTGTACCTATCACGCTAGACAGCTTTAATTCCCACATATTTATTTTGAAGCTATTATTAGCAACATTTTTTTCTTTCAAATGAAGGGTTCAATGTGCTTCTTTTTGTGAAATAAAAAGTATCCCCAGAACTCATAGTTCAAGGTCTTGTTAGGCATTTTCAGAGAAGCTTTCCCCTGAAGCACATGGGAACAAATACAGAGACCCACAGCCAGATATTTTACACACACATACAGACACACAAACACACCGACACAGACACAGACACAGACACACACGGGGGCGGGGGCGGAGGAGAGAGAGAGAGGGAGGGAGAGAGAGAGAGAGAGAGAGAGAGAGAGAGAGAGAGAGAGAGAGAGAGAGAGAGAGAGACTCTTAGGAACATGCAGCCCTAAATGGGGTGTCTCCTTCAAATCCCTCCCCTGATAGCTCAGAAAAGTCCTCAGAAGAGGAGGCAGAAAGAGTGTAAGCACCACAGAGGGATGAAGTACACTAAGAAAACAAAGCCTTCTAAATCAACATGATCAAAGTTCACATGAACCAGGTCTTCTGCATGTATGTATTGTGGCTTCCAGTTCAGTGACTGTACAGGTAGGTACCAGAGCGTATGAGTGAGCGGCGCACTGATTCTTGTGCCTGCTTTTGGGCTCATTTCCTTTCATAGGTCTTTCTTGTCCAACTTTGATGTGATAGTTTTGGTTTATATTACTATATTTTATTTTATCATATTGAAAAGGAGTGAACGGAAACCCAGCCACTAAGATAAGGGCTAACAACTGAGCTGTCCTTTATACCTCCTGGGAGAGGAGTCAGTTTTCTCTAATGGACTGGCACTGCCTATAGCAACCACTCCACAGAAGGCTTCATGTCAAGGACATATAATGGACTCCACAGTTGTGTGTGTGTGTGTGTGTGTGTGTGTGTGTGTGTGTGTGTGTGTGTGAGTGTGCGAACGCTTTTATTTAGTTACAGTTTGGTGGTTTTAAAAAAGTTCTTTTAGGGTGTTTTTGTTCTCTTGGCTTCGTAGGGGTGGCTTTTGTTGTATTAGGTTTTTGTTTTTTGAAAAAGAACTTAAAGTTGGTTAAGTAGGAAGCATAGGGGATCTGGAAAGACTTGGGGGAGGGGAAAATATGATCAAAATATATTTGAATTTAAAACATTTATATAATAATAAAGAAAAAAGAAGTATCCATGGAAACTAAAATCTTAGGCTGGCTTTATTTTATTCGGACCCTAAACATTTTCAGTTTTAAAACTAAGAGCCTATCATTTCCAGTAGCTTCTATAGCCAAGGTCCTGAGACCATAATAGGATTCTTACAGGCACCACATGTGTTTCTGTCCATGGAAAAGACAAGGTTGGAGCATCCTGGACAATTGAATGAATCCTGAGCAGGAATTTATCCTCTGGGTAACACAATTGTGACTGGTTCAGGTGTAAAGCTGTGCCTTGCTCTAGAAACACAGTCTTCTTATACAGTATGGAGAACCCTTCTAACACAACTGTCACTGTCTTGGTTGAAATAATCAGACTTATTGTGAGTATTGGGGAGTCCTTTGTAAGCATCCTAGAGGTAGTTCCTGCTTACACACACACACACACACAAATCACGGGAAGAATTGGAAAGCTTACTTGATTCTTTCTTCTACTTTACTTACTACATATAATCTTCAAACTGACACAGGGATTTGGGGAAATGATGTGTAAATGTCTTCATCTTCCTTTTCTAGAGGATAATTGAATACAAAATTTTCTTCCTAACTCTGTGGCAATTGAAATGGGACACATCTGCACAGTAATAATTTACTTTTGTATTATCTCTTGGTTTTAGTTAAGTAACTATATTGAATTTAAACGTAAATTACCTTTCATGCATTAAAAAAAAAACCCTGAAGTTCCATGTCCATGAACTGTGAGTTCCTGTCAGTTTACAAATACTTCTTTATTTTTACCTGTATCAAAAATGGGTCCTTCCCTGCTGCCCATGATGGCGCACGCCTTTAATCCCAGCACTGGAAGGATCGCTGTGAGTTGGAAGCCAGCCTAATCTACAAAGCAAGTCCAGGACAAGGGTACACAGAGAAACCCTGTCTTGAAAAACCAAGGAAAAAACCAGTCTCATTCCCTTCCTTCCCTTGTTTCATCATCTCCTTCCTGGAAGGAGCCTTCCATACCCCTCATTCTACCGTTTATCCCCCTTTCATCCTCAGCACTCCAGAACTGGGCTCAGGTTCCTGCCATGTCAAAGAAGTGGCTGCATTTGGTCACAGCCCCTTCACTGTCCTCCTTACCAGGCTTTAACAGCACCTGGTACAGCTGGCCTGATGTGGAAACCAGCAGTTCTCTGGCCCCTGGACACTGTTTCTCCTGCTCTTTCTGACCCTTTCACTGACAATCTCCAGGCCTCAGGTCTTGGTGTTCTTTCACTCGGCCTCCCTTGGTGACCTCAGTCTCCTTCTCTACTGGCTTCTTCCCAGGAGGTTGATAAACATCTCAGACCTTACATGTTTTCCACAAAGTCCCCATCCCCCACCCCCTCCACAATGTGCCCTGTCTGCTGTCTCCCTTGCCTCAGGATTACACCCCGAGAAAGGTGGTATACTCCATCTTTCCACATCTGTGTTTCCATACTCAGAGAGTCAACCAACTGCAGACCAAAAGCATTTCGAAATATAAAATAGCACAAGAATTTAAAGGGCTTTATAACAGATGATTACATAGCCTTTTCGTTGTTCTAGATATTATTGAAGCAATGTAAGGATTGCTTGTGTAAGTACTGGTGAGAACATTCTGTAGGCTAAATGGAGCCTGTAAGCCTCCATGGTAGAAAGAGAATACTGATTTCTGCAAATTGTCTTCTGACCTCCAAATGCATGAGAAAACATGCATGCATGCATGCATGCTTGCGTGTACACACGCATGCACATGCTCACGCATGCATGCACGTGCACACGCATGCACACACACACATTACTAACAAAGGAATAAATGTGAAGATTAAAAAATCAAAGTCATACGTAAGTGCTATGCTACTTTATATAGGAAACTTAAACCTCTTTGCTTTTCAGTACCCCTATCATATTCTAGAATCAACCCCCTGCAGAGTCATATTCTAATTCATCAATACATGGATAAAAGTGGCAATGAATTCAGGTTTTGCTATTCCACAGTAGCTCTGATAGTCTGTCCTTCAGAGTTCACCCAAGACCAATATATGTCTTTATTGAAAATTATCAAATTTCACTTGGGAAATTTCACTCTTTCTCCTTTCCTAGTAAACTTGGTGGCTACAGTGCTAGGCAGGTGGAGGTTTGCTAACACATGGCACAGAGTATGTTCTTGCATACGCATCGCAATTAGTTCACAGGCTATACCGTCCTTGTTTAAGGACATTTGTTTCTGAAAACACCATGAAGTTCAGGGGCCTGGTGTCTGGATACATACTATTGCACCCACCTGCTGTGGTAGCACCTGTGATGGGGAGATGTTCCTGTTTTTTCTCTTCACTTAAGGTTCTCTGCCTCAGTCCAAGCTCTGATGCTGTAACTGTGTACTATTTACTGGGTGACTACTGAGGAATAGATGCTATTCACCTTCACTATGCTAGGCGAGCACCACGTAACATCTGGTCAGCATCTGGTTAAAGGGCCATGTTGAAAGACAGAGCGTGTCAAGGATAGCTGACTTTTATAACAAGACCAGAGGCAGAGAGAGAGAGAGAGAGAGAGAGACAGACAGACAGACAGACAGACAGACAGAGACACACAGAGATACAGAGACACAGAGGCAGAGACCAAGATACAGAGACAGAGACAGACAGAGACAGAGACAGAGACAGAGACAGAGACAGAGACAGAGAAGCAGAGAGATCCAGATCTCTTCCCAGAACAACATGCTCTTCAACTCAGCCTGAGAACCTCTCACTAGGCCTCACTTCTCTAAGGTCCCAGCACTGCCCTTCTGGGCACAAAGCAGGGAAGCCTTTATGGTCCAGGTCTTCACACCTAGACCATAACATGAATTAAGTATCTAACACATGTATTTGACACACACATCAAATTCATACTAGACATCCCAGGATGGGAGACAGTGCTCATTTTCTGAGGCTCTGGCTTCTTAGGATAGACTTGACAGAGAAGCTTCGTCCAAGATACTTTTGAACGAGTTCACTCTATCACAGGGCTATGGTGTCTTTCCAGATATGTGCACAGGAATTTGCGTCGTGATAGGAATCTGAGAGTCTATCTTACTGTCCCCAACCTGCCATCTCTAATCATTCTAGTACCTAGTCCCACTCCTACCCACCTCATTGCATAACCCAGCCCATCACCTCCTCAGACTCTTATCAACATTTCTGACCACCTAGCTTTACATCTAATTATGTGTCTGTTACACACACATCGTTCCATATATGTATCCTTGTGGTCCATATGAGTAATCTCAGTGGTTGTTCTGTATAGCGATGTGCACAGTGTTTACCTGTTCCACTCCTATAGTGTTTACTTCATGGGATAGAATATGCATCTCCATTGTTTAGCTCAGAGGCCCAGGCAGATGTTTCCCCTCATGGTTTCCGACTGGATAGGGAATGGGTTGAAAGACAAGGCAGGAGAATCTTAACCTTTTACTGAGGTTGCTGTCATGACACAACAAAATTCACTGCTGTGCCTCTCTGTGCCGTACAGTCTCAGCTACGACTTCAATCTTGAAACAGTAGTAGAAAAGAACTGGGGGTTGAATTTTTGCATCTAGCCTCCCTTAAATCCTGGACCTGTCTCAGCAGGAAGTTTATTATTAAAGTGAGATGTTAGATCCAGAGTCCCTTGAGTCCCTTAATTCTTCTCAGTGTACATGGCCATCAAGTTCTGTGGTAATCTTGTTAATAATTTCTTGCATTTCAGGCCAGTTTCATTCTGATCCTCACTGTAATTGCTTGACTGACTGATACAGCTAGATATAGGATATAAATTATATCAAGAATTTTGTAACCTGATTTCTTTTTTTAAAACCCACAGAATATGGGAATATATTTTAATTTTAATCCCAGGTAAGGGGATATGGGGCTGCTTCACAGCAGCTGAATATGATTTGTCTTGTGCTCTGGCAGGGTGTGGTTTTGCCAGCTGCCGATCGTATCTCAACTTGTGTGACATTTGGAATTCTGAGACACATAAATGCTAGAGCCCCAATAGATGTGTTACTGGTTGGTAGCTGGATGCTGTTGGTCTTGGTTTGTTAAGTAATTGTGTGAAAAGAAGAAACTAGGTATCATGGTGGCGAAGATCAAACTTGCCCCAAGGAACCTGATGTCCTCAATCTGCAGGAAGCCATCTAGTGATAATGTCGCCTCCTTTTCATTCTATTTTTTTTCTCTCCTATCTAGTATTAGGGGGCTGAAAGGGTAGAAGGAAGAGAGTGGAAAAAAGAAGATCCCACAAAGTAATAAATGCGGACTGTAATAAATGGTTTAACATGCACATTATAATATTTGTGTGTATATTTATGTATGTGTGTATGCATATATGAGGGGATTCATCCCAATAGTGAGCTTATACTTATGGAATATGATCTTGTATATTTTCCATTGATTTTGACTTAAAATGTCAGAAAGTGACCAGTGATGGTTTTATTTTTGCTGTTTTTCATGCCAGAACTATTAATCAGCTGATAGCATGAGAAAGTAGAATCATGGTTGTACTTTTAGAAAGAAGAAGCCAGTAGGATTATCTAACCCAAATCTCTTTTATACTGAGAGATAAGATACTGACTTGTCCAACAGCATGTCCAGTCCTGTTCTAGTCCTGTCACCAAGGCCAAAAGATATCTAAGGTCTTTGAAACCACGGTTCAGTTGGGCTCTCTGTGGTGCCCTACATCTTGCACACAAGACTGTCACCCCATGGAATTTTCCTTCTGCCAGCTGAGCGAGAGTAAAGAGATTATTCCTGTTTATGAGGAAGGCTGCAAATGACCTATAATTTGTAGCCAGGGAAATGAGAACTGACGTAGAATTCATGGAAAACTCTGACCACTTTCCAAGACTGCTGAAGAGGAAAAATGTTTGACAATGAACAAGAAAAATCTAGACACCTTAAAAATCTTGCACAGAGTCCAGAGTGAGTGGGTCGTGTATGAGAGGAGCTATGCACACGCTAGAAAGAGTCTAGGGAGCAAGTGGGGGGAAGGGAGAGAGCTTTGAAGTAAGGTGAAGCTTACTTAGTGGAGCAAGAATGTTGGCCCCACAGACCACGGAAGGAACATGTGGGGTCCACGGAGTCCGTGGAGTCCATGAATGTCCCCAAACTTGCAAGCCTCTGCAAGCTTAGGATTAGCAGAGTAGCCACACTTGGAAATCACAAGTCATTTGAGTGGCACTTTATTGTCACTGGCATGGAAGAAGAGCACACAGCCAACTTCTGGCTGATCCCAGCTAGAAAGCTCATCCATTTTGCAGACTGTGTGGAAAGCCCAGCCATCCTGCTACTCCGGGCTAGTACCTCCATAGCGCACTGCTGGGTCTCTACACCATGCTTTGGGTGGGTTTCTGATGGGGCACAGGACGATCCCATCTTCTTCTGCACTTGACCACCCAAAGCTGTACTGTTTTACTGACTTGACTAGTTTTAAAACTCTACCACCTGCTCTGGTGCCCCTTCTGGCAAGTTTCTCTATTAGGCTCTGTCAGCTACTAGGACAGATGGGGAAAAGTGCTAGGAAGTTATATTGGCACTGAGGTTCATTCTCTCTGACACCTCACCCAGTTTCAGCTGTGCCATATTTAGTTGCTGCCTATAGGATTTGCAATATGGGGATGTTTGTGTTGGCTCTGGTTCTTAACAATTAAACTTTATTATACAACCCAACTAGCTTACACAAAAGGGAAAAAAGGTTAAAGGGAAACAAGAGTGAACCTTCCGGTATCCATCCCATGGGAAGGGTTCCTAGGTGTCTCTGGCCTGTGCACTGGTCCGGCCTGTTCGCTGATCTTCTTCCTGATCCATATGCTCTCAAGCCCAGTCTCTGCTGCTCTTCTCTGTCCTCTCTGCCTGCCTGTCTCTCACGTGCAAGGGGAGGTCTTCCTCTCCCATTGAGGGTCCATTAGAAACACAATAGTCCAGGTGGAGTCCCTTGTGCCCTTCCTGAATTCCAGGCCCAGGATGGCTCCAACCAGTCTATCTCAAGGTTAATCTCAGGGAGTATCCATGGTGTGTCCAAGGGCAAAGCCCACCAAGACTGCTTTCACCTGTGACAAAGTTTACAATCCTTCCCACATGTTTGGGTTTTGTTGTTGTTTTAAGATTTATTTATTTATTATGTATACAACGTTCTGCCTGCATTTGTGTGCTTGCCCACCGGAAGAAGGCACCAGATCTTATTACAGATGATTACGGGCCACCAGGTGGTTGCTGGGAATTGAATTCAGGACCCCTGGCAAGGGCAAGACAGTGCTCTTAACCTCTGAGCCATCTCTCCAGCCCCCGTGTTTTGGGTTTTGAAGGTTTTGAAACAACCATTTAGATTCTAACACTATCGCCTGTTTTCACCTCATTCAGGTTGAAATGCCTTGATTTCATTTATTTATATTTATTTATTTACTTGATTTTTGTTATCGAGCATGCATGTGAGCTATCTGCATGATTCCTGTGTGTTCAGCTGGTTCCCATTTCTGCTTTAATTTGCAGTTCTCTCGAGTGCTGAAGAACCGAGCCTGGCCCACCTTTAAGCAGGCCAAACCTAAGATCTCGCCACTGCACAGCAGTGATTTCTGCCCAACCAACTGCCATGTCAATGTGATGGAAGTCTCTTATCCTAAAACATCAACTTCCCTGGGGAGCGCCTTTGGTGTTCAGCTGGATAGCAGGAAACATAATTATCACGATAAAGAAAATAAGTCTGCTGAGCCAGGTATGTTAGCTGTTGAAATTTTAATCACTGTGTAGCTAGCTATACTTGCAACTTAAAATTTGGCACATTCCCAGTGCACACTGAAGCTTGTGTTTTCATAGAGAAAGAATTCCCGGCTATCGTTGCTTAGATTATTTCGTATAAGTATACGTAGAATAGAGACAGTTGCACTTTTTGCATTTCCCTTTAAGAAAGGGGAATTGCTCTTGGTTTCCTTGTGTTTATAGTTTATCTTGCTGTGACAGGTTCTTATCTGAAATGACTCTCTAGCTTTGAGAAGGCTGCATGAAGCTGCTGTAAATCATTGCAGCAGGTCAAGTGATTAACTGTACTTGTAGACTTTATTAACAATGTTTGACAAATTATAATTTCTGAATTAAGTTTAACATTGAATGGATATTTTCTTATATATGAGCTCAGGCTTCTAAAAAGGCCAGACTGCATAAATAGAAGTTAAGTGATGAACTGATTTCAACTCCTCAGGGAAACTGAGCCCCATGGTGTATGTTCAACACACAATCACAACCATGGCAGCCCCGTCGGGCCTGTCACTGGGACACAAGGACGGCCATGGCCTCCGATATTTGTTGAAAGAAGAGAACTTAGAATCTGCAGACA
The DNA here is from genome assembly GCF_964271855.1 of Acomys minous. NCBI lineage: Eukaryota > Metazoa > Chordata > Mammalia > Rodentia > Muridae > Acomys > Acomys minous. Next base: position 107,885,118 of record NC_140483.1, on the reverse strand, counting down.
TCTATCAGAAGCACCTTGGCAAGCTGCAGACTGCGATGAAGGAGGTGGAGATGTGTGTTTGTCAAATAGATGAGTAAGTATGCTGTGCCACGCACAGCAGTTTGCCTAAACAAAAGGATTACGCAAGGCGTTGTTTTTGAAAAAATGTGTTTAATAGCTGTGGGAATTTTGTGCTGCCCATAAAGACGTTTTCCATTCCACCTTATAAATGGTATAAAAAGCCAATTCATATGGATAGGAATTTTAAACAGTCGTTTAATTCCAAGAGAAAGGATGACACAAGAAGAACACTAAGTCTCACTATAATATATTACATTGAAACATAGGTTTAAAGGTGGATCCACTGCGCGAGTCTGTAATCCTAGCTACTTGTGGAGTCAAAGGAGGAGGATAACAGGCTCAAGGTGAAACTGCCCTATAAAGGGAGCTCGAGACCAGCCCGGGCAACCTAGCTAGACCCTGTCTCAGATGAAAAAGTGAGAAAAGTTCTCAGGGATTGTAGCTCAGTGGTAGAGCATTTGCCTATGTGCATTTGACCTCAAGACCTGAGTACTAAATGACATACATTTAAAACTGTCCTAATTGTATATGGCAATTTCCTTGTATTGTGTTTTGCAGCACAGGAAGCAATATTACAGTATATTCACAAGTGGTACATAGAATAATATAATGCATACCTAATATGTATTAAATGAGTTAAAGCAAAACTGTATTTTTAAGATCAATTCTTTTTTTCCTATTCTGATTGAATTAATGAACCAATCATTTAGAAGTTTTAGCCAAGATAAACTCCTTTATAACTAGACTTTTACATAAGATTTTTACATAGATTTTTCTTGTACATAAGAATTTGATGCTTTCTTTTTTTGTGTGTTTGATTGGCCAGAACTGGTATCACTCTTTTTTGGTATTTAGTAGAATTGATTATTGAGTTGCTTTGGGCAGTTGCTTTCTGTTTAGAAGATTATCACTGTTTTTAATTTATTTTATGAAAATATGCATATACAGGTGTTCTATCTCTTTACATATTCATCAATGTGTCTTTCAAGAAATGAGTTTATTTCATCATTTCATCTGCCTAATTTGTGGGTATACAGTTCTTCATAATATTCTCTCATACATTTAATTTCCATAGAAATATTATACACATCTCCTAATTAATTTTTCTTGTCAAGAATTTGTGTGTTATCTCTTCTTAATGTGTCTATGAGTTTATCAATTTAATTAATCATATTAAAATAATGGGTTATGTCTTTTAAAAAAAGAATTTGATGCTTGGGATGAGTGTGCTCTAGAAGGGGGCATGCCATATTCTGCTGTGTAATTATGTCTCCGTCTAGCGGTTCAGTATCATGAAGGAAAAGAGGCTTTTGGAAAACTTCAATTTCTCATGCAGTGAAGTAAATGCATTATAATAATAATAAGCTTTGAATTTGTATTGGAATGTAGAAATTAATAAGGAAAGCAATCAACATAGTCAACATAGTACCAAATGTGCTTGCTCACGTTTTCAAGGAGTAGATATTATTCAATATAGTTTGACCTGATAAGATTCTGAAAAGTATATAAAGGCCCTTATCCTATATGCTTTATGAAGTTCTTTAGTTGCTAGCAGATGTGAAGTAAATACTCTACAAACATACATCACCCTCCACATCCATGGACAACTCTGTTTAAATACAAAACATGTAAAACGCAGTTTTCTCTCTCTCCTCTCCTCCTAGCACTGCCCACCCCCTACCCCTGCCGTCCATTCCTCCTCCCTTTTTCTTCAGAAAAGGGCAGAACTCCCAGGCACATCAAACAAACATGGCATATCAAGTTGCAGTAAGACTGTGAGCCTCGCCTCATAGTAAGGCTGGAGTAGGCAACCCCGTATGAGGAAAAGGGTCCCAACAACAGGCAAAAGAGTCAGAGACAGCCCCGCAAGAAGATCAAGCTACACAACTGTATATGCCGAGGGCCTAAGTCAGACCCATGCAGGCTCCTGGTTATTAGTTCAGTTTGTGTGGGCCCCTATGATCCCAGGTTAGTTGATTCTGTGGGTTTTCTTGAGATGCTCTTGACCCCAATGGCTCTTACAATGCTTCCTTCCCCTCTTCAACAGTATTCTCTGAGCTCTGCCTAACATTTAACTGTTGGGTCTCTGCATCTGTTTCCATCACTTGCTGGATGAAGCCTTTCTGGTGACAACTGGGCTAGAAACCAGTCTATGAGTATAGCAGAAATTATTTCATTGCCTTTTTTTTTTTTCCTGGCCAGTCATGTTTGGTTCTGTCCTAGGCCTCTGGGAATATCCAGCCTCTGGTTTCTGGCCCACTGGGCAGTGTTAGGAGTGAGCTCCTTTTCAAGAACTAGATCTTTAAAATTACATACAAACTATGAAATATTAAACCATTGCTTCTGTGTTCATGCAGATGAACTAAACGGGCTGAGGTTTCAAAGACAGTGGAAGACTAATTAAGCCATGGCATTATATTTTTGAGTTGTCTTGGAATCCTGTGTCAAAGAAGTTCACTTATTAAATTAAATGATATATAATGCCTTAAAATATGAACTTCTTTGTCACTCATCTCCAATGCTTTCAGCCTTTGAGACTTACTGCTGAGTAAGTTCACCCTTTCTAGTTCTATCTGAACTCTGGCTGGCTGGCTCAAACCAACTATTCTGGGTCAAACTCACCTGCAAGCTGACTGATTCAATCTGGCTTCTCTCAGTTTCTCACTGATTTGTTCTGCTTGCCCTCAAACTTACTCTAGCAATCTGTTCTAATTTTCTGGCTCTTTCACATTCTCTGGCTCATACTGTCTTCACCTATGTCCGGTTTGTTCTCTCTGCAACCTGTCTCTGTAAAACTGCCTCAGTGAAACTGCCTCTCCTTTCTGTCTTTTGTCTCTGCTTCTCTCTCTCTCTCTCTCTCTCTCTCTCTCTCTCTCTGTCTCTCTCTCTTCCTCTTCCTTTCTTGCTGGTCTTGGTTAAATCACTTCTCTTTCCTCTGTTTCCTTGAGAGTTGGGCATATTCTATTCTGTCAAATCTTTCTCTAATTCATCACTTTGTCTGCCTCTCAATTAGATATCACTTTATCTTCATTCTTTTGCATTATAGGTATGTACTAATGGTATGCCTGTATTCCAGCTAAGAGGACTAAAGGTGTACACTAAGAGTGTGCCTGTATTCCAGCAAGAGTAGCCATGCTGCTGGATTAAAATTCCTGTACAGTTAGATACTATTCTGCTTTATTTAGATTCTTTTAAATATTTTTTCTTTTTGTTGAAAATAGACCCTTTTCTTACACACTATAGCTTGATTTCAGTTTTGTCTTCCTAACTTCTTCTACCTCTTCCTCACCTTCTCTGCCATCCAGACCCACTCCCTTTCTGTGAAAAGAATAGGTATCTAAGAGATAATAATAGAATATAACAAAATAAAATATAATAAGATCAAACACAAACTATGACACTGAAGTTGGACTAGACAAACTTACAGAATGAGGAGATCTACTAGCTTACATACTCAGGGATCCCTTTCAAACACTAACAAAAGTTTTGTGGAAGCCATAATTATACATATAAGATCTACTACAGACCTGTGTAGGCCTGGTACATACTGGCACAGTCTCTGAGCTCATATGAGCTCTGCACATATTGAGACAAATGGCCTTGTTGTTTTTGGAGTTCTCCATCTCCTCTGACTCTCACACTTTTTCTGCCTTCTCTACTACAGGGTTCCCTGAGCTCTGAGTGGAAGGATTTCATGGAGACATCCCCTTTAGGACTGAGTAGTTCTGTCTCACTCTCTGTATAATATCTGACTGTGGGTCTCTGTATTTGTTTCTATCTGCTGTAGGAAGAAGATATTCTGATGATGACTGAACGAGGCACTGACCTATGAGTTTAGCAGAATGTCATTAGGAGTCATTTTATCACTACTTTTTTTTTTTTAAAGCCAGTAACATTTGGCTTTAGTCAAATCAGATTTTTGTTGGTTACTCCTACAAAGCTTTGTGCCATCATTGCCTAGTATATTTTTCAGGCAGGACATCATTGTAAAAAAAGGGTTTGTGGTTGATTTGGTGTTCATGTTTTTCTTTTAGTAGCATGCATAGTACTTCTTTCTACCAAAGATGCTAGAGCTTAGGGGTGAAGGCCCTATATAGGCACCAGCTTAATTTCTCCATGGTTATTGAGCTGTGTAGGTGTTGTCTTCAGCAATAGGAACTTGCTGTGGATATCTGGAGAGCAACTTACTGTCTTGGTAACAGCCTGGGTTGTTTGAGAATTGCTATGGGACCCCTTTGTACAACAGGTCAATTGGCTGTAACCCAATATTATACTGTAAGCTTCATTTGGTGACAAGAGATGTGTGTTTGGGACTGGGTCTCCCCCATTATTTGGTGACATTATTTATATCACCTTTAAATATGTATATATACAAGGAAGCTTTCTGGTCCAGTATATTTGGTATTCTGCATGTTTCTTTTACCTGGATAGGCATATCTTTCATTATGTTAAGAAAATCTTCTTTGATAATATTTTTTAATAATTTGTTTCTTTGACCTGAATTTGTTCTTCTTCATCTTTTCCTATTATTCTTAAACTGGTCTTTTTTATAGTGTCTCAGATTCTCTGGATATTTCATGCCATGAGATTTTTAGATTTAACTTTTTCTGTAACTGCTGTATCCATTTCTTCTATGGTGACTTCAGTGACTGAGACTCTTTCTTCAATCTCTTGTATTTTGTTGTTGAAGCTTGCCTCTAGCTTCTGTTTGAATTACTGGATTTTTCATTTCCAGATTTCACTCAGTCTGGGTTTTCTTTATTGTTTCTGTTTCCAGTTTCAGGTCTTGAGTAGTTTCATTCATTTCCTTCCATGATTTGTTTGTGTTTTTGTAGATTTCTTTAATGGATTCATTCATTTTTGCTTTAAAGCCCTCTATCATTTTATGTAGGCTGTTTTACAGACTTTTTTTTTTTAATGCTTCAGCCATGTTAGAATGTTCAAGGCCTACTGTGGCAGTGTTTCTGAACTACAGTGGAGACATCATCTCCTGGCTGCTATTGATTGTGCTTTTGTTCTGGTGCCTAGGCATTTAGGACTGGGAAGCTTCTAGTTCTAGGTGCTGATATCTGGTCTTGTCTTTGTTGGATGGGTGTTTATTCTTTTGCTTCTGTTTCCTCTTTGGTTCTTAGGAGAGTGTGGTTGGTTGGCTGTATGTTACCTAGTAGGAAACTCTTCCGGGGTCCTGATAGATGTGGGTGCTGGGGGTTCCAGGTAAAATCTATTTCTGGGTATTGGGAGCTGACACATAGAAATGAGGCGGGGCTAGTGATCTGATGGGGGAGATAGCAGGATTGAGAAAAGCAAGAGTGCTCCACCAGGATCTGTTTAGGATTCCGTAGGACTGGGTGCAGAGTGAACAGCAACCATGTCAGAATGTGTGCTGCAGAGCTGGGGATGAGACTTGGGGGACTGGATTTGGAGGAGCAGGCAGACAGCTTAGGATCTGAGGTCAGCCTATCTGCTTCCCTGGCCAAGTAGCCTGTGAGTTCCCAGGATGTCCCTGCTAGTGTTGGGGGCTGGGATAAAGGGATGGGTTGGGTGAAGGCAGTTAGTAGGTGAAGATCTGTGGGGGTCTACTAGGTATGAGCTGGGTGAGGCTGCTGCACTTGTTCTGCTCCAGAGCTGAGGATGAGACTGGGGCATTGGATCTGTAAGAGCCGAGAAAGAGGTGGAGAGCTCTGGGCAGGAAGCCTACCTCCTTCCCTGGCAGGGCTGCAAGCAGATACGTTTTTTGAGGGGCGGGGCAAACTGAATTAAGGCATTGCTTGACTTGGTTTTTGATCCTTATATTTAAGGAACTAGCTGTAGCCGTGGCTAGGCTTCAGTGAGCTGAAACTAATTAAAATGATACATTTTCAATTGAAAGTCTCCATTCTGTTATGGTGAAAACCTTTGCTCAATTCTGTGTACTTATTCAAAAAGTAACAAGAAATGAACAATAGTTGGAGAAGTGAATTTGGTCTTCTCATGAACACTGTGTAATTTAATTCTAAATATAAACATTTTCCACACAATTTGATCTGCAGCATAATCTTGTTAAAACAATACAGTTTTCCAAATGCCTGGGTTCTCTATTGCCCTTAACACTCAGAGATGCTGCAGTGTAGTCGAGCTTAACAAATTATTTAAAAGGCTTGTTACCACATCATTTTCTCCCCATGTAATAATTATTCTTGGTCAGGGTGAAAAAGCAGCTGCTGAGACAGCAACAGAGAGATTGCCTCAGAAGATCCTGTAGCCAGCCCTCTTATGAAGGACCTGGTATTGAGGATGTCTTACTTTGATGTTTGGGTATCCTATTACTCCGGCACTTCTAGAAATCAAAGTTTTTCTAGCACATAGACATTTTCCTAGCTCCTTCTACCTAGTTTCCAATCCATAATTGGAAATGAGGTGAATATTCTTTGCAGTAACATGACAGAAGGGGACGTTGCCAATTTATGGTTTCTGTTTCCCTCTGAGAGGCTGAATGACTTTGCCTTTAAATGAGTCATTTGTGGTTAATTGCATTTAGCTATAAGTGAGAGGAAAGGCAATTTATAGGTGGTCCAAAGTCCTTGATGGGAGTTTATAATAGAGAAGTTTCATATTGTTCCTGGCATAGAACATCAAATGGGGAGAGTATGGGCAGTGCATGGTAAAGGTGGGAACCCTGAGAACAAGCCTTGTGTTGTAAGCACAGGCGGCCCACGACTAAGTGATGGCTACTATGCAGCAGGAGACTTGGCACTTGAGTACTTGTAGTGTTGGGGGTGGAATTATCTTTGAAATATCCTGCGGGTAAGTGTATAAACAGAAGCCTGCCTTCCCCAAAAATCATTCCATGTACTCCTGTGGAGGGTATATTGAGTTTTTATACTCACTGGCATATTTCATTATTGTAGTTCTCTGTGATAGCTGTGTGAGAGGGTGGCTCCAAATTGTCTTCAATTTAAATGTTTCTAAGATTTGAATGTTCTAATTTTCTTACACTTAAAAATTTTTGCCCCTTTCCCTACTAGGGGCTTCACCTGACAACAAAATGTCCAACTTTTCAATTCATCAAGTCAAAATCGAAATATTACCTTTGTTTTTTTCTTTTTCTGTCTTTTTTCCAACTCTAGAACCTCATTATCTGTGTTAGTTATGCCTCAGAATATGTCCCTGCCTGTCATCTAGACTGAGTCACCATCATTCCTCACTGGTGTCACCGGAGAGTCACCCAGCTGAGTTTTCTCTGATACATCCTACATTCAGCAGATGCCAGAGAGAGCCACTGTGGTGAATTGGTCTGGTACCCTGCTAAAACCATAAACAGCATTACAATGTAGTTAAATCACACTTGTCCCTTGGTCTCCAAAGGAGATTGCACCCAAATCTTTCGTCGGATACCGAAATCTCAACATGCTCTAATCCCTTACGAAACAGCACAGCATTTGTGTATAAGTCACACTTACTCTGTTGTATACTAAATCACCTCTAGATTCATTATAATGTTTGCTACAATACAAATTCTAAGAGAGAGTTTTCATACTGACTGTACTGTTTAGGGAATGATAACAGGGACAATGCTGTACATATGCAAGGCAGGTAGGGCATTTTTTAAGGAATTGTTTTAATCTGTGGTTGTTGATTGAGTCCATGGCTATGGAACACACAGACCCAGATAGCTAGCTGTCATATCAAATGCCTGCAAGCTTCCTTATGATGCGTCCCAAATGCATATCACTGAATTCCAGCTTCACTGCACTCTTTCTATCCCTGACCAATGCCACCTATAATCCTACACGTGGCTACTTTGCTTGGTGGTCCCTGATTCTGAGGAGATCTCCATGGCCAGCCAACCACTTGGGCTTTCAAGCTAAGAGAGAGCCAGAGCCAGAGAGAGAGAAAAAGAGAGAGAGAGAGAGAGAGAGAGAGAGAGAGAGAGAGAGAGAGAGAGAGAAGATGCTCCTCCTTTCTAGACACTCGAGCTCTGGTCCCACACAACACCTTATGTTGTTCCCCCCCACACACACACATTGTTAAAGGAACACTCAGTTCCTTAACAATCTCACAGATTGAAAGAGACAAGGATTTCTTTCCTCCTTCTTCATGTCTCCCTTGAGCCACAAGGTCGCTGTTGTGCACTGTCCTTACTCAGGTGTCCCCTGACCTAACGCTGCTGATTGTTTTGCTAGAGAGAGGACTATGGCGGGTTTGCGCAGGCATATGGAATTCTACTGTAAGTGACACACACCACAGCCCCTCATCTCACAATAGTTAAGGTAATTCACATAGACGTGTCCACTCTTAGAGCTCTAGGATGGGGTCTCCCACCGGGATATGCACACTGGTGGCCGCCCGCCCTCTCCAGTTTGTAAGACACACGCAGAGATGGTAAATTCTGCCTAATTTGTAAAGTGCATGTATGTAATAATGTATGTCTCTCACCACCATCCTACTAAGTTAGAGTCAATGCCTACTTAAATGGTGGACTTCAGTGATTACATTTAAGAATGATAAATTAGATTTAAGTGAATTACAACCCAGCCTATATTTACCATGTCTATCATAAAAACTCAATGATTGCTGGATACGATGATGATATTTTAGAACACAGGCAGATGTGTGAGACAATGCATAGAAGAAGTCTTTATCAACCAGTGTTTAATCCAGAGGAAACTCTTCTGGGTAGAATTCTGCTCAGAATTTAACTAATTGGACCTTTGGTAGATAGCTGCATGTTCTCAGTGAGCAAAAGCAAAGGAGAATATTTTTGCCAGCACACAAAAATATATGTGCTTTATTGTTGCTTCTTGGAATCTAGAAATGTTATGCATGTGATTTTTTTTCCATCCTTCATTTTATTTGTAAGCTTAAGCACTTATTCCCAGAGGGCCAGTGCAAGCACATTGCAACTCTTTAAAATGTGAATACAACTCTTATTACTGTGAGAAAACTGTTTATGTTCAGCCCCATGACTTCTAATTTAAAATACCCACAAGCGCAGAGGGCTCCCTGTGAGATGAGAACTGCTGCACGCCTTTCCTCCTTGGTATGCAGGGTTCATCTATCTCTGCAGTAGGAGATTGGGTAATTGGAGTTAGTCTAATGTTGTCATCTTTTGCGGGGGAGGAGTAAATAAATGCAGTCTGTCTTAGAAGGCCTAGAAATCTCCTTGTAAATAGAGGAACTGTCTTTAAAACAATTCACTGCTTTGGGTTACTGAGAACGTCCAGTGAGCATCGAATGGTAGAAGGACGTTCTCTAGTTTTCACTGGGGGGTCTAACAGCAATAAAATGCCACATATTATTCACATATCACCTCATAGCGAGAAGTTCCCCAACCAAACTATGTGAAATGGTAGCTGTCAATGGAATCTAGCGGGACATGCACATGCTATGTATGTGTGTGCTCCACTGTTGAGCCACAGCCAAGGCCAGCACCATTCTTCCTTATATTTACTTTCTAGAAATTTGCATTTGGTACCATCTAATAAGCTACAAACCTTGCTATTTGTTGCTTCCTCCCAGTGAAATTAACATTCCAACAAGGCAGGGCCTTCTGTTGACTGCTACACTTGCAGTACCAAGAACAAAACATGGCTTTATCAATGAAACCCTTTACCATGGATTTACTCAATGTACAGCATGTCACATGGAAAATATGTATAAGAGGCATGGTTGTCTTGAAATTCTGAGAGAAGAACGTTTGCACTGCTGTGAACAAATGAGTATACAGATTATGTGCAATTGGTTGGAACTGAGTGCCATAGGCATTCTATAATATGACTATGATTTTTGGCTAGAGACATCATCTACAGGCCATTACTTCAGGTATGGTTTAATTCATTCTGCAAGTTGGCTACATGCTGTTTGAAAAAAAAGCCCCAATTTTACTTTCACCTAATTTTGAGTTCATTGGTTCTCACAGAAGCATTGCGCTGTCAAACTTCCAGCCTTAGACTCATAAGTAGTCAGTCGTTATCTCGTTTTACAACAACTAAAGGCATTATACCATTGATCTCCACTGGAGAACTCTTTGTTGGGAAGACCTGTACATTTCATCCTGGCTGGATTGCCAATCCAAAGACCCATGACTCCTCTTAGCCTTACTCTGAATGTCTCCCTGTAAGTCAGTTGTCTGGGGCTCCTGCCTGTCAGAACAGAGAGAAGAGACTGACAGTGTGGATTCTCCCTGTCAAGTAGGTAATGGCTGCAGGCAGACATCAGAGGGTAGCTTGGTTTTTAAAGTAGGAAGATGAGCCAGTGAGGATATTGAAGCTTGTTTAATGTTTTTACTTAGTAGCTCTTTGCATGACTTTTCCTGGGGAGGCCGGAACCAGTGTCTGAACTCCCAATATGGCACCAGTGCCAGACCAAAGAACTGATTCCACTCAAGTCTGTCTTGGTTAAAGAATGGTTTTATTGGGGCTACTTATGGGAGCATAGGCATGAAAGTTACTTATAGAAGCATGGCTGCATTATAGAAAGGCATGTCATAACATGGAGTGATGGCTCACACAATCTGCATCCTTGGAGCTTCCCAAACAGCTGGAAAACAACTCCACTGAAGAGTCTCTTCTCTCCAACCATCCTTTGTTGACTTTAGAGCCCTCACTGAGGCCTTGCTAATTGTTAGCTTTTATGACCTTCCTGAATCTTTTAAGTTTCCTTAGCCTGCTGAGTCTTATGAGCCTCCTCTCCCTCCAGAAATGACTATTTCAATTTAGGGGAAACCGCTACACTGTAATGCTGGTGGTAGTCATGGCAAGAAGAAATAGGTAACACTTGTTATACATTAGAATGTTACTCCCATTTTATTCCTATCGCAGCCACGGGACCTAGTTTCTTCTTATTGCCATCATCTACTTTCCAGAAAGGACCACCATAATTGGTTCTGATAACAAAGCTCAGGTGGCTGCAGCAGGCTTTGAATGCAGCCTTCTGGGCTGAGTGTGTGCTGGCTGCTCTGTTCCTCCTGAGCACTGAGCAGTAAATCCAAACTTTCTATGACAAGTTTTTCCACACAGATAGTATTTTATTTGACATGGAACCCAGAAGCCTTCTGGAGTATTTGTAAGCTATCACATTGAACAAATAAAAGAGTTATCTGTTTTAGCGAGTTTCAAAACATGCACTTACGTTCTAAAAACTGTCACGTTTGCAGCCTTCTGTCTTCAATAACATATTCCCCTAAATTGGAGCGTAAGACGACAGAGTGTGTGATACCAACAGACAGCGACAATGAGAAGGGAGAGAGAAACAGCAAACGCGTCTGCTTTAATGTAGCAGGAGACGAGCAAGAGGATTCAGGTCATGACACAGTGAGCAACAGGGACTCTTACAGGTAAGCCGGTCCTCGGTCCCATTTTGTCGAGACACTCAAAGGACAGTTTGTATTTTCCTCAAAGGTCTTGAAAAAAATGTCGATGGCCGATTTTGTTTATTGCTGTTTCAAAAATAATCCCCAGTTCAAGTGGGACAGCATTGTTCTCAGGAATGCTCTGGATTCTTTGGCAAAAGCGTTTTCTCCCTCCAGCAGTGCAGCCCTGTTGTGGGAGGGTTGTTCTTTTACAGGCGGTGTAATTGTCTAATAGCTATTGCTCAAATGTCTTTATGGTCATAGTTTATTAGCTAGTAAATAGCAATCCTTTTGCCCTGCCCCCCTTCTATATATTACACCTTCACATCCAGCTTTGTGTTTGTTTCCTCTCTGGGATGTGTTTATCGTAGTTAGCCAGAACTGATAACATCAAGTACCACCGACTGGCTGTTTGTCACGTCACATAGCTCTGGAACCCGGAAGTCTGACCCAGATGTTGCCTGTGTTGGTTCCTTCTAGGGACTGTAAAGAAAGGATATCCTGCAGGCGTCAGTCCTTCACACGGAAATGCTCATCTTCCCTCTGTGTCTCCTCATGTCACTTCCCATTATAGAGCCCCTCCTTATGGGACCGTGGTCATACTGGATTAAGAACCCATCCTAATGACCTTATGATGACGATTTCCTTAAATTTGACCACATTTTGAGATACTGAGGATTAGATTTCTACTTCAGAACTTGGGGCAAACACACTTTCATGTGGCACCCCTTCCTGCTCAAGGCCTCTTCTGATGAGGTTCCATCAATGAAAGCGCTTTTCTCTCCAAAATCTTATCTCCAGAACTCTCACTGTGTACTTTCACAAGTAGCCACAAACACTGTGTGTGCAGCTGCAGCACCTCTGCTTTCACTTACATCAGGCGAAGGAAAAATGTTCACTCTTGTTCATAGTATTTTACAATGAAAAACTTATATAAGTATTAATTATGTCAAAACTATTCTCATCAGGTAGGGATATCCTGAACTAGTGATTAACAGTCTTTTAAAAGCATAGTTTTAGCAGAGGAATTTAACATGATCGGCCACAACAACTCGGAGTGGTGGGTTTCTGGTAGCAGCTCCAGTTTAACACACAGGGAGGGGAGGTTCACAGAGTTACGATAGATAACTCACCTTCGCAACCAGGGTCTTGCACCAGGGTTCCTTGCTTAATCAGTCTGCCATCCTAAGTTTTATTTTCCAAAGAGGATTTTAACCACTACATCAAAGTTAATTATTCCTGGAGATTTCTTAAAGAGTTGAACACATTTACTACTTCATTTACTTCCAGCTTCTGAAAAGGACCAGCATGTTCCATCATGGGGATCGGTGGGTTCTCTTCAGTGGGAAATTACATTTCTAAAAATATTTTCTCTCTCACATCCTATTTATCACATAATTAAAATTACCCTCACAGTCTCCCTCTGGACTGTGACAGAAATTTTAACTGCAAATTTGAAATCAAGTTCTTCTTCCTTACTATAAGATGTTAAAAAAAAATCTCTTGCACTATTTCTAAAAATCTGGATTATTCGCTTATTCAACAGTGCTGAAAATGTTCTTTCTGTAGACATTTTTCAATTTTAGTCCTTTCCAGTGTGGTTTTGACCATGGAGAAAGATAAGGGTGCTGTTTGGGGGACTCCAGCTGTCCCCAGTAAGTTATTATTTAGACAACCGGAGAAGACAGAAAGAGAAAAGTCATGAAAAAGGCTTTGCCTCTGTCAGACACTTATCAAAGCACTGTTATTAAATAGATAATAGAGACTCTTCCATGAGCTGACTCCTGGTTTTGTAACCAGACATTTTCAAAAATTCACTTAGCACTCAATTATATGGCAGGGGAATCTGAGACCTTTGAATTTCAAAGAGTGCTTTTAAACACCAAGATAAATGTATTTCTTCCTCATAATGTGATATGCAGCACACTGATGAATGTATCTGTGGCATAAATGTATGTCATAGGAAATGGCAGGAGGATGTGCACATTCTTCTACTGTGATTTTTTAGTCAGCACACGAAGCAGCACCTTTCATCTTCTCCTATAATCCCTGTGTTCTGGTCATATTTGGCCTCAACCACTCTCTCTTGTCATCACACTGGACTACAAACCTGGAACAAGCATATTCTTAAAGCAACATATGGCTCTTTTTTGTTGTTGTTGTTCAGCGACTGCAACAGCAACAGGAACTCCATTGCCTCCTTCACAAGTATCTGCAGCAGCCAGTGCAGTTCCTACTTCCACAGCGACGAGATGGACTCAGGTGTGTGTGGTAGACAGCTGCGCTCTTTGATGCTGGGAACGTCCCAGGTGCCTGCAAGGGGGGTGGGGTGGGTGGGTTTCCTTTCTTTGAGTTTTGAGCCACATGCTGTTTCATTCTTATTACTCATTCTCAGTGGCTACCCCTATTGCACCATGACTGATAAAGCTAGTTTCCATATCCCACTTATAAGAAAGATGCCTTTAAAAGTGTTATTTAATGTACAGGTTCTGATCTTCCTATTCACTATGAAGGGTTCTAGATACACTGGAAATAAGTTTTCGCCAAAGCACTGGGCGTGGATGGTTGTTTGGAGGTGGGAGAAGACAATTCAAGCTAAGGATTTTTTTTTAAAAAAAGAAAGTACAGACACTTGAGGGAACCTTATACTTAGTCAACAGGGAGAGAGATGTCAAAGAACACAGGTTAATGCTTTATGCTTGCTTCTTCCCGTGAGGGCCATTGGCTTGGCTTATTTCTGGAGAATGACCTGACTGATTTCTCTGCTCTATGAGACCTGATAAAAGCTCATTTTGAGTTGCTTGTATTTTATCAAGTATGAGACAATTTCAACATGTTTCCCAGGTGGGGGCTGCAGAGACTGATGCATCAACCAAGGCAAGGACTATGCATGATGAGGACCTAGACCCTCTGCTCTGATGTAGTAGATAGGCAGCACAGTCTCCATGTAGGTCCTATAATATGGGGAGTAGAGGCTGCATTTAACATGGACTCTGTTGCCCACTCATTGATGACTTCCCCCTGGCAGGGCAGCCTTGTCAGGCCACCGAGGAAGAGGATACAGGCAGTCCTGATGAGACTTGACAGGCTGGGGTCAGATGGTAGAGGAGGAACCACCCCCACTATCTGAGGACTAGTGATATGGGAGGGGCAAGAAGGAGGGAGGGTCAGACCAGGAGGAGATGAGGGAAGGGGCTACAATCAGGATGTAAAGTGAGTAAATTAAAATATAAATAAATTTAATTGAAAAATGAGATAACAGTTTCGGTGTCCTTTTTTCCATATAGGTGATGAGCTTCCTATCAGCGTCCGGATATCTCATGATAAACAGGACAAGATACACACTTGCCTGGAGCAGCTTTTCAGCCAGGTGTGATGGGGGCAGTTGTGCATCTTATTTTCCCCCAATTAAAGGTCAGAGATCTTTGAGATGCAAAGTGCCTAGAAGGAGAAGGCAAATGTCTCCGTCTGTTCTTAGGCCTCCTTTGCTTTAAAAGAGGCATTCCTATGGCAGCCAACCTAAAAGGTACCTGTGAGTACCATGTTATAGAAAAACCATATGGCGAACTAAAGAGAACCACGCAGACAGGAGATGCCCTCTTGATGATGACTAGTGGCACATCTGAAGGTTTCCACGCCCTGCTTAGTGTTATTTCTAGTTTTGAAAACTAAATGATTGGCGTTTCATGGTAGGACTTTGCTTTTGCAAAATGTTTGATAATCATAATTAAAATCTATAGTCTTGAAGGTTTTAGCACTTTGAAGACAATTGTTTTTTTTTTTAAGGTAAGTTCTGAACTGTCACTTTCTTCTGTGAAGTAAATTTTTATTTTTGTAACTTTTTATCAATTTATTAACACTGCCTAGGAAGGATTGGAAATGGTTAAGTGAAAAGAGTTGATTATGCTATTTGGCCTACAGATCAGCCTCACAAGCATTGTGGGTTTTCAAAACATTTGTTTAAGAATAATATTTTATAAGATACACTCACACATGTGTGTATATATGTATTTATACTCATCTATGCATCTATATTATGTATTATGTATGTATATAACCCTCAGAAATCTACCTTTGACAGATGGACTCAATCACCAACCTCTTGAAGGGGCAGGCTGTTGTAAGGGCCTTTGAGCAAACCAAGTACCTCACTCCAGGCCGAGGCTTACAAGGTACGTGTGAAAATTATATGAGACGATAGCATAAAATAGGCAACATAGCCATAAAACAAAAAATAGTACTTAAGAAGAACAAATTTGTTGTTTTTCCTGTAATTCTCCACTTCTGTTTGGATCATCTGTGAAAATATCAGTAATGACTGTACTATCTTTCATAATCTTTTTGTTGCTTTGAAAGTTAAAAATACTCGATACCTCTAGAAGCAAAACTAAAAATGCATGAGTTACAGACACAAAAGACTTGAGTGGCTTTTGCAGAAGAGTGTGGTCTGGCTGGCCGTCTCTTACGCAGGGGAAGGCCCTGAGGAGAGTGGAGGTGGCAGGTAGGTGTCAGACCACAGAGCACAGAGCCTAGCACTGTAGCCTTCTCACATCTCTTTTTCAGTATTTTCAATAGAGCTTCTGCCTACGTTCGCTTCCTGGTTGGAATATATATATAAGAAAATAACATTGCGCTTCGGTGTTTTGATTTAGCATGCTTTCTGTTGCAATATCACTAAAGAAATTCTTTTTTAAAATGTATTTTATTAATTTATTCATATTACATCTCAATTGTTATCCCATCCCTTGTATCTGCCCATCCCTCCCTCCCTCCCTCCCAGAAATTCTTAACACCATTCTAGAATGGTAAAATGGACAAGAAAAAGCAAGTTCTGCAGCCAGTGGGCTTAACCGACAATCAATTGACACTTACGGGAGATTTTTCCATATTTGATTAGAATTCCAACAGGAGATGGAGGCCAAGCTGAGCAGCCCCCGAAGGCTGAGGCTCCACCTCAAGCAGGATCCTTGGAATCTTCCCAGCAGTGTCCGGGCCCTCGCGCAGAGCATCAGAAAATGTATTGAAGGTCAGTCGGAGAAGTGAAGAACATTGCCCGATATCAGCGATAATCACTTAAAATGCCAGTCAAGCCTGTAATGCCCTATTGCTTTCTGCAGAGGTTCCCCTTCTGCATCAGATAAAACAAATGAAAGGGTGAGGGAGGAGGAGCTAAAGGAGCAATGGGCCTCCAGGCCCTGCAGACTGTATCATGGAGAATATTCTGAATGAATAGAACGTGGCTCATGCATACACAGATGAAACACCATGAGCCTAATAATTTGAAATTCGAAGTAATACGATAAAAATTATAAGGAATTAACAAAAAGTACACGAAGCTTAATTTTTATAAGGCAGCAGAAAGTCTACTGTACATTAGTGTGGGTTGCATCACTAGACTTTTAATGGTTTGGTTTTGGTGACTTGCATGGGATCCTGAAATTGTCACAACTTTTAAGTCTGGGGATGGTGTTTCTGATTGTCACAGCTGCAAAGGTACCACTGGCACCTAGTGGGTAGAGACTAGGGATGGTGCGGAGCCTACTACCATGTGCAGGACAGAGTCTATCACAACATAGGGTCAGTCACCCCCAAATATTGGCAGTGCTAAATCTGAGAAATTTATGGGTTCCACAAACATCATGAAGTGCTTACAGTTTTATTTATTAGCTATTTGTTTGTCAGTTAGCTGTAGTAAATGGTACTCAGCAAGAGTCCACTTTTAGGGCTACTTAGAAGAAGTTTTATGAGTCTGAGCAAATAGCTTACCTTTTTGTCTCAGCCTCCTCATTTAGTGAGTGTTATTCTGGTATAGCAAGTCTTCTGCATAGAGAAATACTCAAGTATAACAGGTTTGAACATTGAGTGGAGTCAAGAGGATGTGGAGGGATGTGGATGGAGCAGGCTGCCCAGATAAATAACAGAGATTCTATTCAATGATGAAATGTTTTGGTACTTGTAACCGGATCCCTTGGCTTTGTTTAAATTTTATGGCTTAACACTGTGGTGTTCTGGGACACTTATAACGTTCCAGGTGATGAAAATTCTGAATGAAAACTGTTCCACATAATGACGATTAAAACAAATAAGTGGGTTTTTAATGACGTATTGGGGAGTGGAAGCACATGCTTTATGGAAGGGAAGCCATACTTTCTCAGAATAGTTATCTCCCAGTAGCATAATGCTCCTGTGTATTGTAAACTCATAGTTGATCTTACTGTCTTTGAATGTACTGATGATAATAGAAATAGATTTTAATTGTATTTGTTTTTCAAATAAGCACAGTATTGATTAGAAATGAACATACTTCTAGAAGATGAAAAAGAATTTCATCTTTAACATACACATTTCTTTTCTTTTTTTTTAACATACACATTTCTAATGTAGAAGAAAGCTTAATGAAAAACATTTTAAATCTTAGATTAGTATCTCAAGTTAAGCTTTTATACTCGTTGTTCCTCAGGGCACATTTTACAGAGATTGCTTTATCATTTGTTTGTTTATTTGATTGATTGATTGATTGATTGATGATATGAACATTGGTGCAGCCTTGGTCATGAAGGCCAATAGCTGGTTTTCTTTGGCTGTATGTCCTAAGACTTTTAGTGTGGCAGGAACCCTTTGCAGACTTTAAGTTCCATTTTTCTAAGTTCATTTGAGATGCAGTTACTCTGGATAAAACTCAGATTGTCTTTGTGTTAAATGAGTCTTTTAAAACCAATTAATTTATCATACACTGATTTAGCTACCAGGCTGTCCCAAGGAGAGGGTAAGCTGCTGTTATCTTTAAATCAGCTGTTGTAATGTGGACTATCCTCAGGTCACCTCCTCAGTCCTTTACTACTTCCCCCACTTGGTTTAATATTACTTGCATCTGACTTTTCAAACTATAGGGTATAATGAAGTATATGTAGCTCCATAGCTATTAATAGGTAAATATTTAACTTATTGATACTTGGCTAGAAACATGTGTTTTAAATTAAAATATTTTTATTATCTTTCTTTTTTAACATATACATTTATATCATTACACATAAGTAAAATAAACTACATACAGCAGGAAGAACCACAAGACAATCAGGAATTATATAAATGTTACACTCATAGTGATTTGGCCATTTGTATTTGGCAAACTTGAAATAAACATCTTTCCTATCTTGGGTCTAAATTTCTGAATGGAGATTAATATCTATTATATCTCATCTCTATTAACTTAAAACATCTATCTTGATCTAAAAACATCTTAATCCCTAGCCTACTAAGTTCAGTTAAAAGACTAAACTATCTGGTCTTCAAATCCATCAGAGACTTGAGAAGGGATAAAACTTAAGTACCTGAGTGAACCAGAAGTGTAGGTTAGCAGCTTTCAAAATGAAGAAATGACAGAGACAGTTTACTGCCTGAACAGTCACCCAACACTCTCTGTAACGTTGGAGCATCATCTTCAGCTTTCTGGCTCAATATATCTGACAGACATATACGTGAGGCAGGGACTATTAAGGGCTTGCTTATCCTGTCTTGACAGAGTTTGGCTGTTGACTCTGCCTGCATCTAACTTGCCCATTTTTAGGCAGGATTCTGTCTGTGGCAGAAACGAGGACATTTTGCCCAGTGGCTGGTTTGCCACATTTGAAGACAACTCCATAAGGAGTTTCTTTGATGCTCATCATCTTCTTTGACGTAGGCTGGGTGTTGCCAGGAGTTAACTTGTCTGTTTGTCAAACAATCTTTAGAAAAATAAAAATATCTTTAAATGCCTTATTCTGTAAGTGTCTGAGGATTTTGAATACCTTATTTAACTATTTTACCTCATATATCTATAGAATCATATCTATTAGACCTAGAATACATATTCTTGTGATAAAATTAGACTCATTTTTTATATGAGCATGATTTGCATCAATATACAAAATTCAATACCATTGAATTAAAAAATAACCTTATTTGTGAGTAGCAATTAGGGCTTTGAGATGAAGACTAGAATCAATAATCTACCTTTTGTTCTCTCTTCCTCTATATTTCTATATCTCCATTTCTTTCCTTTCAGCTCCTATCTCCTTACCTACAAAAGAAAGATAAAGGAAAAGAGATATGTGCCTGAATCGAACTTAGTTTCCTCTCTGTAAAAGACCAATAATACTTATAACCAATTCCCAATGAAAATAAGCATCTGTAGACCAAGAAAGTAAACAGAAACATGTCTAACCCCCCTTAGAGGAAATGGGACATTGTTCTCTGAAGATTTCTTCAGGCTGATTTAGGACAAATAATTTCTTTGAAGCCCCACCCCCAATTAGGAAAAATGGTTAAGTACTGCTTAAAACTTATTCCAAATATTGTATCAAAAATATCATGTGCTGTGTGCTTTGTTTAAGGACTGCTACAGTGACATTCTAGTTTTAGATGACTACTCATCCATCCATAGCCTACTGAAGTGAGGATGGGGGAATGAGGAGCAGACAAGATAATAGACTGTAGCCAACTCAATAGCAGATCAATTGATAAAGATGTCACGCAAATGGTAACTGTCTCTTGTTTAATCTTTCAGCTAAGCATAGTCTCTTGTTACCAGCTAAATTAAGGTATATTTACTTAAGTTTATGATCAGTTTGTGTTACGCTTTTCCTAAGAGGATACAAAAAAAAAATGCTCCATCACTTCAGACAGGGCAGTGGCAGACCAAAGAAAGATGCCATCCAGTTCCAATTTGATGAACCAATGAGTTTATTGGGGCTACTTTCCAGATCATGGGCGAGGTAATTCACATTGCTGACGTCTGCATCACCAGAAATCCCAATCCCAGAACATATGACAGAAGGCTGCATCACTGTGTGCGTTCCCTGCACAACTTGCAGGCTAACCACATCACTGAAGAGCCCCCTTCCCTGCAGCCCTTTACTGCTGACACAAACAATGGGAGGGCCTGTGTGAGTCTTCTAATGTTCCTGAGCTTTCTGAATCTGCCAAGTTTCATGTGAGTTTAATGAGCACTCTCCCTCCAGGAGGGAGTGTTCCACATGATGGTAATGTAATGGTTGTAAGTAATGCCATTTCACCTCTTCTTTTCCTTTAAAAATGCCATTCTTTTACAGATCTATTTTTCCCCCAGAAACCTACTTTTATTTTTTTTCATGTTTTGCCTGTATTTGTCTCAGTCATCTTAAGGTTTTTCACTTTCTATTTATCTTGCCTTCATAGTGCTGATAATTATCTATTCGTCCCTCCATGTTTTATGATTTGTACACACTATTACCAAGTGTCTCATTAATAGTCATTCTTCCACCCCAGAGCCTTGTAGTAGTATTTTCTCTTAGATGAATCTAAATTCATCAGACTAATGATCTGAACTCTTTTTTTACTCAAGCTTTATCATCGTAGCGCAGTCCATGGATGATAGCAATCTCTCTGTGCTAGATGATTGGCTTATTATTGTTTATTTTCTGATGCGTTTCTTTGTTAGCACTATTCCCACATGTGTTCCTTCTCCTTCGTAGTCTAAGTTTAACTTTCTATGAAAGTATTTGCTTGTTGTAGATTCTGTATCAGCTTCAGCCAGCTCTTGGTTAGAGGACCTGCACTGTTTTGGTATATACAGAGCTTTAAAAAAAACTTTCAGAACTTTTCCCATGTAGTGGGATTAGGAATATAAATTACCTGCTTGTTCTGTAGTTTGAGTTCTTTACATCTCAGTTGTGGACCCCTCTCTCTTCCCCTCCTGACCCCACCCCTCCCTCATCTACCCCCAATCCCATCCCCTCTCTCAACCCTTTTCCCTCCCTCCCCTCGTCCTTAGATAGGGGAGCTCTCTTCCCCTACCGTCTGATCTTAGTTTATCTAGTATCCCTTGTGCTGTATATGGCCTCTTCATCTGTGGCTTGTAGTTTGTTTTATACATGTGTAATAAAATAAAAGTATTAAAAAAACTTTCAAAGACCTTGAGTATATTTCTTGCTCATGTTCCTACACAGGCCATTATATAAAGTAGATATCATGATGAGTGAGCTAAGACTGAAAGTACTTAATAAGATTTGTAATGCCACAAAGCTGGAGGACAGCAAGTTGATTCTCGGCCCAATGTGCTTTCTTGCCTATGATATCCTTTTGGTCTGTCAGTCTTATTTGTAAACATTCAAGGACTTTTGATATAGTGTCTGCATTTCTGATCTGTTAACCTATCTGCTGTGTTTGACAGTTATAAGCTTACATAGGACAGGATGCTTTGTAACCTTTTTTCAATCCCTTAACCTGGTTACATAGAAGGAATGTTGTACTTTTAGAAATTTACCTAATGCAAGTGCATAATTTACTACTGAAAGCAGATGAACACAGTGATACTTGTGAAATTAATATGTACTTGCCAAATATTTGTGATTGTCCTTGTGTGGGATGGAGTAACAGAGTATATTAAATGTATATACATGGGTTTTTTTCTCTAAAAGTTTTACTCATAGTAGAAAGCATTATTTTCATGGCTTAGCAACACAGCCTACAGTATGTATGTTAGGGAATAACATATAGGCTAAAGTAGCTAAGGATTACATAGAATTTGGCAAGATTTGAACTGTGTTCTATTACTTGTGTAATTTAGAGCTGAAAGACATTTTAGCATCTTGAGCAACTGATAGCATTTATCTGCGTAGATAGGCAACAATATAATGTCAAGTAAATAGTATTTTGATTACCTAATATAGTAAGACCATGGTAATTTTTGCTATCACGTTATAATATGTTGCAGAAACGGAGTAGACAATTAATGAATGTGCTTTCTTTCTCTGCAGAGGTGAAGTGTCGGATCCTACTGGCTCTTCTTGAATACTCAGGTAGTGTTTTGTCCTATTTTTACTATTAGAAGCATTGTGGCTCAGGATGATAAAAGTCTCAAAATAGGAAATCAATTCCTTCTGCCACTTTAAGTGCTAAATGGGCATCTGAAACCTGCCTTCCCTAAAGTACTGAAAAGGCATTTTAACAAATGTATTTAAGTGCTTTAATAAGAACACAAAAGCACATGCTCATTTTTTAATCATAAGTACAGAAAAATAAATATAAATACATATTAAAAACAGTCTCATTAGTAAGAGAAAGGAAGCTGGGCATGGGAGCACAGGCAAGCAATCTCATCCCTCAGGAAGTCAATGGAGTAGGACCATTGTAAGTTCAAGGCCATCCTGGGTTATACATCAGTACCTTCCCTCAACGAAACAAGGAGAAAGGGTGTAGGCTGTGGTAAAGGTGTTTGCTGATGTGTGCATGAATATGGGATTTATCATGAAAACACCTAATTGGTTGTTTGTGGCCAAGGGTTTATATAAACATTTTACAACTCTTACATTAACGTACTTCTACCATGCATATAGTAGGAGCTCAACATAATTAGCAGTGACACCAAAGGACAATTAAATATTTCATCAAAGTCTAAATTACAAGTGGCAAGTCATTAGCCTCCTCAAAGTGAACATTACTTATTTTTATCGTCCACAAATACCTAAAGTGGTAGCAGTCACAGTGTCCATCAAATATGTGGTATAAGAAAAAATGGTGGTCTGAGAATGTGGCCCCCTTGTCAGTGTTCATCTGACCGTTGGGAAGTCCTTGGTTGCACCCACAGCATGGCATGATGGCACACAGCTCTAAAGATAGCACGCAGGAAATGGACAGTGTGGAAGCACTCAGGAGCTCAGCCTTCTCTGCACCGTGATGCCTGGTAGCAGGTTCCAATGCAGCAGTGGAGACAGGACCTTTACTGGATTGTGATTGATTTATTCTTTTGAAGATGTAAGAGCCAGCAGATTCTCACTCAGTTGCTACAGTTGGTCTTGAACTCCTTAGTTGAAGTGATTCTCCAGCCTCAGCCATTTGAATGTCTTGGAAATACTGTCAAACCTGTATTGGGTTTTTCCTTTTGATGGCAGGACCCTCAAAATTATATTGCAAGTACATAGGAAGAGGTAGGGGGTAATTTGTGATGGTAGAATCTACCACATTTATAAACTTTTGGTGATGAATGAGTTGAGTCAACAAAAAGGGCTTTCTCTTAATTGGTTGGCTGGTTCATGCCTTGTTCCTTGTTTAATAACAACAATAATGGACAAAAAGTCTTACATTTTGAGCATTTCTAAAGATACTTCATAGATTCATTTATGTAAATTTCATTAGGGAAAACTATGATTGTTTCTACAGTTTTAAAGGAGAAAAAATATGTTCTGGGAGAATAATAATAACTAGTAGACTGTGTTTATTTAACCCAGATCATGAATATCACAATAGTTGCCAGTGAGTAAAGTTAAGAACTAGCAAAACGCCAGACGCAGTGGCACACATCTTTAATACCAGCATTTGGGGAGGCAGAGGCAGGCAGATAGCTCTCAGTTCAAGGCCAGCCTGGTCTACAAGTGAGTTCACTGTATCCAGGGCTACACAGAGAGACCCTGTCTTGAAACACAATAAATAAATAAATAAATAAATAAATAAATAAATTAGCAAGAGGCAGTTTTGAGTTTCAAACTCAGTTTACCCAGTTCCACCAGTGATCCTGGACTGTATAGGTTTCTCCAGTACTGAGATATGACTGCTTCAGCAGGTAATGCTGCTGTTCATATGTGTGCTTATGTGTATGTTTTGAGATAGGGTCTCATGTAGACCAAGGTGCCTCAAACTCACAATTTGGTCCAAGCTCATCTCTTGCTATAGACTCTCCTGGCTCATTCTCCTGAGGGCTGTGATCACAGGCGGGTGCTTCCACACACATCTGGTAGAGACTTCTTTCTCCTTTTTATTTTTCTATCTATCCATGTTTGTTATTTTTCACTCATTCTTCCTTTCCATTTATATATTTGATGGTATTTAAGCAATAGCCAAATTAGTCCATCATTTTGAGTGTTAAATGCAGTTTTTCATTAGAATAGGGTAGACCCTCTCTGGTAAATTCTTTATTCTTTCAGAAATACTCCATATTTATTTAATAGTTGAAGATAAAAGTTTATTTCTCTGTTTTGGCCTTTTAGGGCTTCCTAAATAGTTTTTTTAAAAAAAGAACTTTATAATAAGCCCTACATCATTCCCACTGGCTCCTCTTCCAACTCCTGTGTGTTACCCTCCAAATTCTTGATTTTTTAAAAAATATTATTGGTGTAGACATGCAATTATATAGATAGGTACACACACGCACACATTTTTACACACGTGTGCATAACCTACTGCAACCATGTGCATGATTCCAGGGCTGGCCACTTGGGACTGGACAACATGTGGGAGAATGTTCGTCTATGGAGGACACTGCTTCTCCTTTTCCGTTGACCACCTGAAGCATTACTACCAGTCCTGCTCTGCGAAGTCTTTGTTTTCTTGTCTGTTTTTGTCTCTCTTTTCCCCTACCATCTCTGTGTCAGTATAATACCCATCAATATTTCTGTGTATCTCTCTATGTCCTTCTGAGTCCTTTTCTGAGCAGTAAATTAAGGCACTTTGGACTTGTACATAGCTAAGAGTACACAGAATATTGAATTTTTTAGGTGTTTATAGATGATGGAGATAGTAGGCACTTAAGTATTGAAAGAAAATTAAAGTCTTTTATAGGAGCAAAAACATTTTTTCAAATATATTCCCACTTTAAGAAAAATTGTACTCTACAAAAATAATTAGCAAGCTGTCATACAGCCATTCTTTTGCTAGGAGCTGGGCACAGCTGCTATGGACCTAGCTGAAGTTCTTCTCTTTTATTTATTTTTAATAAGACTAAGAAGTGAGATAGCTTTGGGGACACTGGGGAATTTTGAATGACTACATAATTTAAAGGAAAAGAGTATTTATTTATTTTTTTTTGCTGGCAGGAAACAGACTCTAGTCCGCTTCTTTATCATTCTGTTCTTTCTCTGCTCAGTAAAGTGAGCAGGTTCTCATTCGGTGCCAAGCATGGCTAGGTGGTAAGAAACAAGCAGTTGCTACACTAAACCCATTTGACTGCATTTTGTTAACAAGGGCTTAGCATTTAAAATTTTATTTGTCTCTGTTAAAGACCTAAGAAGTAGAAATGAATCTCATCTTAGTTCTTCCTTTTTCTGGTACTCAGTGCCTTGTTCTTGTTCATGCTCAGAAAGTGCTCTAGTACTAAGTTATATGACCAGACCAAACCCATTGGCCAAAGATATTAGCCGAATGCTCATTAATTGTCTCTAAATCTCGTGAGTATAACTCATGTGTATACAACTTCTGCTCTTAATACACTGATGACCCAATGGGAAACCCAGCTACATAAACAGAATTTCCTAGAGCTATTAATTATCCATCTTAGAGAGAGATGCCCTAGGTCTATGATGACAGAAATAAGTTCACTATATTCCCTGATAGAGAAAATTTAGTGGTAGTTGCAATCGTTCAATAATTCAAAGAGATCCAGCCTTTCAATCCATTGACTGTGAATGTTTGTGGACAGTTCTTCTAATTGAAGAGGCATAGAAGCAAAATATGGGTTATGAGGCCACTTAGCAAGTCATTTAATGTTTGAAGGGCTCTGAGCTTGACTGCATGTCTTAGTGCAGGTCTGTGCACACACATTTCTTGGTTTTGTTTCAGTTCTACAGCTCTAAAATTCATGTTGCATTGTAGGATGAAAGGAGGGGATTAGACACTGAGCAGCTATGAATGACAGGTGGCAGTTATTATCAAGTGGCCGTGATGCTACAGAGCTTTCTATTCCATATACAATGTAGATTGTGTTTTGAAGTTCACACAAGCAAGTCATCCCTTCTCTCCTAAAAATAGCAAAGCTGTGACTATCACTCTACAAACAGAGAGCATTTATTAACTGACTTCCATTTAAAAAAACTTGTTAGCTTAAAATTTAAACAACATTGTCATCCAAGACATCTTGCGTGTCTTCATCTGTTATTCCATCATGGCTGGAGATGTGGCCAAGGTTCTGACCAGGGCTCCTTACACTATAATAATTGACACCAAGCTCCATTCCCATAGAAAATTCAATGTTACAGTGAATCAGTGAACAAGAACCATGTATATTTGGCAGAGATATCAACACTTTTTTGTGTTAGAAAGACTAATGAATGTTAACTGCGATCTCTTCTGTCTTGATAATGGTCGAAGGAAAATTGGCTTACGTGTTTATAGATTATATTTAGGGAGGATCCATGGAGTGTCTAACTATTGGGGTGATGTAAAGAATAAAATGTTAGCAACTCTTTTCAGAAGTACTTTGTACGTCGCTAATTTTTACTAGGTATTAATCCTTGCGCTCTCTGCTCAAGCTGATGTGGGAGCCAGAGCCTCTCCTCCCTGGATGATAACTTCCCACTTTTAGAGTGTTATTAAATCATTCTCAGGTTATAGGTGAGGTTAGTCCTTCAATAGCTACTGAGCATTATTAAAACTGGATCTAGGTTTTCTGCTTTTCTCTAGGACAACTGAAAAGCAATGTAAGATGGTCAAAAAGGAGAGAGGGCCCACTCCGTACTGCAGACTTGAGCTCACAGGCTTTGTGAATTTGGCTTTTAAGTAGAACTATAACCACAGATTCAATGAAGTCAGAGGATGAACTCATGTGTTTCATTCATTAATCTGCACAGGTTCACTGTCTCAGTCAGCTCAGCCAGTAGGCAGCTGTTGAATGCCCACGCTGTTAGATGTGTACAACACAAAACAGGTGTTTTTCATTTTTTCTTTGAGAGTTGAGTAAAGTTTATTCCAGTTTTTATATTGGCCACAGACCTGCAAAACATCTTTTCCATCTAGCAGCCCAGGTGCAGATCATCGAAGGGAGATAGCTAACATACACATGTTGGCTAAATTACTAAATTGAACCTTAGACAATTAACCTATTCAACCCTTTCAATGGTCAAAGGGGAACACATGTAGTTCAGCCTATTAAAGGAATATTTTAAATACAATATTGGATATTTTAACATTTGATCTATTTTCTAAGAAAAATGTCAAGAGTGAATGTTCCTAAAATTCAAAGTAACACAAAATACCTTTATTGTGTAGAAACATGATTTTGATGTTCAGGGTTCTTGGTAAATAACTTAAACAATCATGTCTCTGTCAATAAAATAAGAATTCATTGCTGAAGATGTCATCTGTCTTTATATTTTACATAATATCAGTAGTGGCTATTCAATTCACAAGGTTCTTTAAGGCCTCAAAATACTCAGCTTACTTTTAGGAGGGGATTATTTTTCCCTATGTTCCTGTCCCACACATGGTTTTCAGCCCATACAGAAAGTAGGGCCAGAAGGCAGGAGTTGGTGCTGATGACCAATGAGTCTGGGTTTCCACCATCTTCCTTTAGGAACAAGCCCAGGAGAGGCAGGCCACATCAAAACACGCTCCAAGTTGGTTCAACAGAATTTGCTTGGCTGTTGGAAAGTACTTCTACAAAGCTTAATGAAATCACCTTATGCTAAAATTAAATGCCTTAGTATGTCAGGGGAAATATAGGAATCCCTAGCCTTATAAATGTAGATACATTTACTACTCAGAAAAATGAATGATTTATTTCATAAGGTGTAGATTTGGTTACTAGAGCAAGTAGTTGGCTAGCAAATATTCTTTCTCCACCTGCATTAATATTTGGGTGGGTTTCAAAGGTGGTTATTTAAAAAATATTAGCAGTATTGTTTGCCAGCATAAATGCTACAGTTAGACTTTGAATCTTTTTAGTAAATACAAATTAGGTCATATAAGATAAAAATATAAATAAAAGCTTCTATTTTATCAAGTTTTTATAAAATATATTGATGATTGCAAAATAGAATCACAATGCAAATAAAAAACTTTAATTATAATTTTTATGCCTAATGCATCTTGATCATATACATCCTTCATTCCCTTATTTCAGCTACCCCAGGACTGATTATATCTCCTGCCCAAGTTCATGTCATCATCATCATCATCATCATCATTATTATTATTATTATTATTATTATCCCACTATTAGTGCTGTCCATATGGATATGAGCCCAGGGTCATCCACTAGGGCACAGAGAATGTGCTGGTGGCACACTCCTAAAAAATGTGCCTTTCTCAGCCCCAACAGCCATCAGCAGACACAGCTGCTCAGCTCCCCATGGGGCATGAAGAGCGTTTCCTCCTCCATCCATGCCTGAAGCTTGGCCTGGACTAATTTTTTACAGGTCTTAGCTATGTACTCACAATTCCTGTGAGTCTCCTGTGTGCAACAGCCATGGCATGTCCAGGACACAGCATCTCACAGCACCTGCCCCACCCACTGAGACTTCTTTTAATATTCCAGATATATTTTAATGTATAAACCTCAATGAAAAGCATATTTTTAAAAATTTGTTGTTTAACTCGAATTCACCCTTTCTGCTCAAGTTAAGCAAAAAAGTAAATACTAGCCTTGGTGAATGCTTAATGATTCATTTTCAAGATTGGTGTGGTGGCATATGCCTTTAATCCTAACACTTGTGAAGCAGAGGCAGGTGGATTTTTGTTAGTTCAAGGCCAGCCTGCTCTACATAGCAAATTCCAGGGCAGCCAAGGCTACACATAGCCACACAAACAATATAAAATATCTAGGAGTAACTCTAACGAAGCAAGTGAAGGACTTATTTGAAAAAAACTTTAAATCTCTGAAGAAAGAGATTGAACATGACATCAGAAGATGGAGGGATCTTCCTTGTTCGTGGACTGGGAGAATTAACATAATAAAAATGGCCATCTCACCAAAAGCAATTTACAGATTCAATGCAATCCCTATCAAAATACCTACAAAATATTTTGAAGACATTGAAAGGTCAATTCTCAACTTCATATGGAGAAACAAAAGCCCAGAATAGCAAAAACAACCCTATATAATAAAAAACCCTCTGGAGGAATCTCCGTAGCCCATCTAAAGCTGTACTATAGAGCAACAGTAATTAAAACAGCATGTTACTGGCACAGCAATAGGCTGGTGGATCAATGGAATCGAATTGAAGACCCAAAGATGAAACCACACACATTTGGTCACTTGATTTTTGACAAAGAAGCCAAATCTATTCAATGGAAAAACAATAGCATCTTCAACAAATGGTGCTGATCTAACTGGATGTCTACATGTAGAAAAACGCAATTAGAGATCTGTTTTTTAAAAATGGTTTTCATTCTTTGCAACGTGTTTTGAGGCTATAATTACATTATTTTTCCCCTTGCCTTTTCTCCCTCCAAATCTTTTTATTTATTCATCCTTACTCTTTTTCAGATTCATGGACTCTTTTTTCATTAGTTGTTGTTACGTACATATATGTATAGATATATGCATATATATTCTTGAATGCATAAATGAAACTTACTCAATTTGTATAATGTTACTTGTATGCATGTTTTAGGGTAGGCAATTGGTGTGTTCCTTCCTGGGGAAGATTATTTCTCCCATTGTCAGCGTTCTTTAGTTGTCTGTAGTTATCTGTGGAGGCCTCATGGGCATTCCTCATCTGTTATGACATGTGCATTATTGATAACCTTGTACAGGTCATGTTTAGACAGTCATGTTGATGACACTTGGTGAGTGTATTGTCTGATGTTACTAGAAGACACACTTTCATAGCAAACTCTCGGATCCTCTGGCTTTTACAATATTTCTATCCCCTCTTCAACACTGTATCCTGAGCCTTCTGTACAGGAGTGTTTTGTACATGTATCTTTTGGGACTGGGCTCCACAACTCTACATTTTGATTGGTTGTAAATTTCTGTAGTGGTCTCTCATCTGTTTCAAAGAGAAGTGTCCTTAACTACTAACTACATTTATCTGAGGTCCTAAAGTTTTTTTTAGATTGTAGTTAGGGATTATGCCAGTTTAGTAAAGTAGCAGTTTACAGTCTTCTCCAGGACCCATGGATTCACTAGCGCTAGGTTCTTGGCTAGGTTCCTAGTATCAACAGGGCTTCTTTCATCCTGAGTGGGTCTTAAATCCAAACAGAGAGCTGTTGGTTAGTGCAAGAGCGTGTGTGCCACTACCGCACCATTGCGGTTATCATGCCCTGCTGGTGATAGTCTCGGAAACATTTTTTCTTTTGCATTGTTTTTTTTTTTTTCAGACAGGGTCTCACTACGTATTCCTGCTACCCTGGAACTCACCATATAAGCCAGGCTGGCCACAAACTCACAGAGATCACGCTGGGATTGAAAACACGTGCCATTACACCCATCTATTTCAATAAAGATTCCTCTGTATCCCTTTCAATTGCAGATAGTGAAACGCAGCTCCGAAGAGACATGGTTTTCTGCCAAAGTCTTGTGGCCACTGTCTGTGCCTTCTCTGAGCAGCTCATGGCTGCCTTAAACCAGATGTTTGACAACAGCAAGGAAAATGAAATGGAGACCTGGGAGGCCAGCAGAAGGTGGCTGGACCAGATTGCAAATGCAGGTGTTCTTTTTCACTTCCAGTCACTTCTGTCACCAAACTTGGTAAGGAATCTTGTGACACCCATTGCCTGTGTCAACTAGAGCCTACGTGGTCATATGTTACCAAATATGAAGCAGTTGACCATTTCTCCCTCATTATCGTCTTCACTGTTTCCACAGTCTTCACTGCTTTAAAGAGATTTTTTCCCCTGTGATCATTTAAGCTTTAATAAAGATGTAGAATATATTTTGTATTGTTAGTAATTTTTAGATTCTTAAGCACAATGGGAAATCATCATGAGAGAAAGAGGAGTCTTCTAAACCCATTCAGTCCAGAAATAACAACTTCTGTGATCTCAGAGCTTCCAATGCCTCGGGTAATCTGGGGCATGCTTCAAGGAGCAGCTACTGTCTGGCAATCTGCTTAAAATCTGTATGTGCTAAAGAATCTTAATTCTTCCTTTGAATGACTGTTTTCCATTGACAGTAAGAACACTGTAGCTTCCACAGTAGAAAAATGCCATGCCTATGCATTGATAAAGATGAAAAAGTATCTTGAAATATTTGAAATATGGAGAACTTCATAGTTTTCCACATAGGCTTTCTGTAGTTTTTTGTGATGTCCTAATGCACAAATGTCCACTTTTATTTGCATAAACATTTTGAGGACTCACTAAAGGGAATTCTGATTTTGAGCATGAGAGCCTGTCTCATTTGTTAAATTACAAATACAAAATGTAGCTACCAAGTAGCATAGTTTAAAACCAAATATAGATGAGTTGATCTATTGAAATAGCACTTTTTTTACTGTGGAAGAGAGAAGTGATTGCTGTACAGCAATTCATAGAAGACTCTGTAATTACAAGGTAAAGACATCCATCTCAGAATGGTTAAGAGATAAAGATTCTTTAGAGTCTTAGATTCTTTAGAGAAGATGTTATGCACTCCATGTAGGCAATAAATTGCTTACTTGGTTGATTTAAAGTCAGACACTTTAGATAAAGTGTTTAAAAACAAAAACCGTAGCATACCCATTGTAAATCATGTATGATAATCATGTAACTTCCTAACATAGTAACAGTATTCATTGTTTGAATGAATGAATGTGTGAGAGCGATTTCATTTCTATTCTATTCTCTTTATTTAAAGTTTCTGATATCTAATCAATTGCTGCTGCTTTGACTTTAAGCTTAATCTTGTTTGAAGCTTCCAAGATTAGGAGAAGATGTTTAGAAATCATAGAGGCAATAAATTGTAAAGATTAGAATGTATAAGGAGCTTTCAAAACTCAAAAGTAACAAAAAAAGGCCTAATTTAAAAGTGGGAAAAGGATTTGAATACATACTGGTCTAGAAGATGAACAAATGGCCATTAAACACATGACAGATAAGCAGTATCAGCCACCATTAGAGAAATGAAACTCAGAGCACAAGGAATGAACCTGCTGCAATAACAAGTGTTAGAGAGGATCTGTAGAATTTATAATCCTTATAAATGAATCATGGGAATATAATATCACGAAACTGCCTTGGAAAACAGATCAGCAGTTCTTCAAGACCTTGAACACAGTTCCTGTATTCCCGATTCTTGTACTTAGGTAATACCTAAGGGAACCCCAAACTTCTATTCACTCCAGAACTTGTGACAAATAGTCCTATCAGTGTAATTCAAAATATGTAAAGACTGTCATCAATGACTAGATAAGTAAAATGCTGTATTTCATTCTAATAAAATCTTATTTGGGCATAGACAATCTGTAGTATTGATGAGAGTTGAACTATGCATTAATCTTGGAAGCACAGTCCTCAGGAAACTTGCCTGGTTAAAAAAAAAAAAGCACAGACTGTTCACATTGTGACAACACATGCTGAGTGGGTACATGTCTGAGATCAAAGTAGACATCTAAGTGCCTGGAGATAAAAATATGGGTAGATGCCCCAGGGAGAGTGCTTACTGATGCTCAGTTTCTTTTGGGGGTTATGAAAATATTCTAAAATTAGAGGACTACAGAAGCATATCAGCTCTCCATACAATAAAGACTACAACTGTGTATTTTGACTAGGTGAATTCCATACTCTGTGAGTTATGTATCTCAATGAAACTGTGCTCTTCTTAAAATATGTCATTGTGACATCTTTAAGTTTACTTCAATAACTGATTTTTCTATCAGAGTTTACTGGAAAAAATTCAAGGAAACCTCTGTATTAAGAACATAGAGGAAGGATAGCAGGCTACCAAGAAGAGACTTGATACCCTATGACCATATACAGGGGGAAGAAGTCCCCCTCAGTCACAGACATAGGGGAGGGGAGTAAAGGGAAAATGGGAGGGAGAGAGGAATGGGAGGATACAAGGGAGTGGATAACCATTGAGATGCAATATGAATAAATTAATAAAAAAGAACATAAAGGCCTGAAAAATGTGCATACGAAGAGCATCATACAGACTGAACAGTTTATATTTAGGAACTTTTCTCTTAACTCTATTCCTTGACGATAAAAAAGGATTCTTTTTCAGTCCTGCCATAAACTTCCAGGTACCAGGCACCTTTCTGAACACTTCAAAAGGAGTTCAGGAGCCACGGGAGATGGCTCAATGGGTACAAGGTCTTGTATGTGCATTAGGACGCGAGTTTGAACCCTCAGCAGCCACGTTTCACAAAACAACAACCACCATACTGCGCATGCCTCCTTGAATTTCTGCAGCTCCAATTCTGCGGTGGGGAGCGAGGGGAAGGAGGGTCCCTAGAACTTGCTGATTGGCCTAGGACCTAATTTAATAAGAGGCCCTGTCTGAAAGGTGAAAAGAGGGAGAGAGAACACCCGGCACCATCCTCTAGCTTTCCATGCGTGTGCACACACTCACATTTATCTCAAGTGCATAGCTCAGAGACCCTGTCTTCCTGGTGCTCGTTTCTGGCCTTCTTATGAACAGTTGCTGCATTCTCTACAGCACTTAGGTTCCGTATGATAATGTAATTACTTGTACACGTAGCAGTTTAGAAGTTATCTCTTAATGTAGCACTTGTTTTCTTAATAACATGACTTACTCTTTCAAGCAAGCCCAACATGATTCTTACACTTCCACAAGCTGCCCAGAGCTTACTGTATGTTGAATCAGGAGAAGCGTAGCAGAAGAGCTTTTAAGGAACTGTTATTGTATGCATGGAAAAATCTCATTATAGAGACAAGTGCATTCCTATTCCTATTCTAGACTAAGGACCTCACAAAGATGGTAATGTGAGAATTATATTTGTATGTAAGCTCCTTGGGAGACAAATATATCTATACATGGAGATTGCTTTCTTCATAGTTCTAATAGGCACTAATTGAACAACAAATAAATTGTAAAAACAGGATGGCTGTGATTTAATGTAGCATTTAACTTAAAATTAAGATTTTTTTTGCTACTTAGATCTCACTTTATGAGATTTTAGAAGCAAAAAGCAAAAAGCGTAGGTTATTTGTAAACAAGGTCAGTATAATTAGAGTCTATCTACATGCTAGACTGAAAATTGTGTATATATTCATATAAATATTAATAAAATACAAAAACAGAAAACTATAAAGCCACACAAGGAACATGTCATGATGCAGGGCTTCTTTGTTTCATTTTGGACAGGGAGTTCTCAGGGATATGTTGACACTAGTGGTTTCTATGAAACAAAAGTCCGGTGATTTGGGTTTGCATTGACATTGTACTGTGGGATCTGACAGCGCCTTACAGTGTTATCTTACAGATTTTTTCCTTTATTGTAGAAAGATGAACAAGCCATGCTAGAGGACACACTGGTTGCCCTATTGGATTTGGAAAAAGTTTCCTTTTTCTTCAAACCATCAGAAGAGGAGCCGCTAGTAGCAAGTGGGTAACTACGGGTGTATAGAAAGTTTCTGCTAGCGGATATTAACATCATTTCATTTGCTCGTAGTCATATAAGTTGGATGACTGAAAAAGGTCTCTTTGACATAGCTACTTCACAACGTCAATGCTGATAAAGGCTGTATGTTAGGATTCATTGTTGAGTAACAGTCCTTGTTAAGTGTTGAACCCATGGATTAATTTTCATGTCTTTAAGATTTTGCAATTTCTGCGACTTTTCTACTATTTCAACCTTGTCATAAATGTTTAAGAAGAAAATGTCTATGAGTCCAAGAAATCTCCAGTTTATTTTTTAAAAACAGTTTTATGTGCCTTCTGTTTTTCACAAGTGTGTGGGTCCTAGGTATTGTAATAGAAGATATAAGAGTCTTCAGAGATGGGATTAGTTCTTCTTTACTTTCTCAACAGCTACTAGGATACATAGAAACTCAATAAGGGCACACTTCAAATCCACAATTTGAGGAAATAATGGTAATGATCCTTTTATTTTCCTCATCCAAAACTTCATTTGCATGCTTACTTCTTGCCAGCACTATTCTGGGTATCAGGTTCAAAGGAGTACTGAACAGATGGTGCCTTCCATGGATTATAAATTGAAGTGAGGAAAGGAGACAACACATCAGAAAAACAAATTAATTTGCTGTGGAGTTAAAAGTAACAACAAAATTGTTTAAAATACAAAGATGAAGGAACAGGGTAAAAGGTTCTGCTCATAGGATCGGGATGGCATCTGGTCTAGGAGAGCAGGGCTTTGAAGGGGCTGAGGGAGAGTCACACAGATGTTGGAGGAAGATTCTGTCAGACTTTAACTCACAGGCCGGAGAAGGTGGGGCGTGTTCTCAGAGCAGCATGCCAGCCTTCTTGGTTATGGTAGAGCAATAGAAGAGAACAG
Organism: Acomys minous; assembly: GCF_964271855.1. Lineage (NCBI taxonomy): Eukaryota > Metazoa > Chordata > Mammalia > Rodentia > Muridae > Acomys > Acomys minous. The sequence goes on along the minus strand of NC_140483.1, from coordinate 107,849,604 downwards.
AGTATGAGAGCAGATAGAAGATAGGACCATGTGAGGCTTCCTGCCATTGAGATATGGCCACACTCCTGTTTGCCAGATGAACAACAGGACCTGCTTTACATATCCGAAATGATGCCTCTGGCTGTAGTGTTACATAGACCATTCTGAGGACAAGGAAGAAGTCCACCAACAGACCACTTGGGAAGCTTTTGAGTGACGCAACTGAGAAATCACAGTGACCTTTACTTGAGGGGATCTGTGGCGATGGTAATACTAAAAACAATACCGGAATTGTTTCTCTTAATTTATGGAAGCATTGAGAATTTTTTTAAAATGCTGCTTGAGGAGCTCTAAGATCCTATGAGCATTCATTGTCCTCTGTGGTTTCAGAATGACATATTTTTGACAGATGAGTAAGCTGCTCTGTGAGTGAGTTTCTTATCCACAGTAAGAGACATTGATGTGTTGGACATTAAAGCTAATTGTGACCACATAAGGAAAGGTAGGATTCAAATACATCTGTGCCCGTGAGAAAGCAATCATGGTGGTGGTATTTAGTGGTGTTCTTAATGCATCTCACTGGAGCATAACTTGGACTTCTGAAACTTTTGAAGTGCCAATTTCAGTGCCTCATGGTTCCACGTTAAATATCATAACAAAGAAAGAGCAGCCATTGTGGGTTTGGGAAAGGAGTTGACACATAAGCCTTTCAGGAATGAGGTGTATTAGGAGAAAGAGCCTGGAGACCATGAACGAGCCTTGAGTGGGAGAGCATTAATTAGAAGGACATAGTGTCATTAAAACAGCATAGCCTGTGCCTTAAAGGGAAACCAAGAGGAGCTTCATTTAAAGATAGTTCAGTCAGGTGTGCCTATAGCTCCAGTGTTCTCTAGGGAGACCATAGAGAGGTCGATTTCTGTGAGTTTTTGCAAGCCTCATTCACACAGTATATGTGAGGTCAGCCAAGTACAGTGAGAAGAAGAAGGAGAAGAAGAAGAAGAAGAAGAAGAAGAAGAAGAAGAAGAAGAAGAAGAAGAAGAAGAAGGATAGAGCCACCAAGACAAGAATGGTTTGAGGAGGACAGATGAGCCTTCAGAGGAATCTCCAGAACAACGGATAATATCTGGACTTTCTAAGTTTTGGCAGTAGGCAGGAAGTTTTACATCATGCATGGTAGTGTGGGATAGCGTAGTTGACAAAGAGTGTGGAGGATCCAGATACTAGTTAGAACCATGAATAAGGATCAGTAACACCATAAGCATCTCCTAGGGAGAGAGCTGCATGTGCATCCATCCTTATTTCTTCAGGATATGGGATCTGCTTTCTTTTTAAAGATGTAGACCACGGTCTAATATTAATTTCAAACTGATGATAGGAGAGGGTTCTCACTGTGAAAGCTGGGTTGATATGCAAGATCCATCATATCTTACTTAAGAGGTATAAGAAAGTTGGAGTGTGTTAATGTTTATGGCAAGTAGTTTCAGCTTTCTACCTGTGCAGAGGCAGATACGTCAGGATAGCTAAAAAAGTCTATCACTGGTATAGACACGGATTAGCTGTATGCCTCTGGGGAGAGGAAAAAATACAGAGAGGATGTGTCAACTGGAAAGAAATTCACTTTGACCTAGAACCTGAGTTCAAGTCCTGGGTTCATTCTCATCCATCAGAGTGTCAACCAAAACATTAGCTTTCCCCAAGTCAGAGTTGGGAGGTTCTCATAAAATAAAGTGTTGAAATCCTCAAATGTTACATGCAGTTCATGGTTACAATCAGTATTTGAATCCATCCCCTTATACTTCCTTTTTGGCAAGTGATGACATAACATCTCCTTTATAATGATGATCTGATAATTACAGTAGCTGTTAAAAGAATGAGCACTTGAAAGCTCCCACTGTCTCCATATGGACCAAGAATTGTGTCTGGAGCTATGGATATTATATTGGGTGAAATAGACATGGTCTGCTGTACTGACATGATGTTGACAGCCAAGATGAAACACAATGAGTTAACTATGGAGGTAGGAAGAGATACATGCCATAAAGAAATAAAAGATGCACACAAAAAGAGGATGATGTGGCCTTTTCAAGGCTGGCAGGAGAAAGCTTCCTGTAGAAGTAGCTCTTAAGTGGATCTGAAGGAAGACAAAGACTTTGAAAGGGTTAGAGAGACCATGCAAACAGGCTGACCTATCAGCATATAAATCAAAATGTACAAATTCACTCATCCCATTCATTTGTCTGGTGTCATAGCTGCAGGGATGATAACTGTCACCACTGTTCTGTAGGGTGAGTCTTCCTAGGATGTTCCCCAACTTGCCCTCACACAGTGATAGTGGCAAGCTGCCAGTCACTTACATTTATCTCAAAATCAATGTGTTCTCCATAGAAGATGACCTTTCAATTCTGACAGGCAGTGGGCTTCCATTCCATACTGCTGCTCATGTTCAAAAACAGCTTCATAGTCTCCTTATTTTGTTTTCAGAATTCAATGTGTATTTCGAGTGACAGTCCTTTATCAAATGGATCTCTCACTGATATTTCCTTCTAGTTGAATGCTTGTCTTCACGTTGGACTGGCCTCATCTTTCATAGAGCTCAAATGTTGAATTCTTATAGAATCCAGATGATCAACTGTGCCTACGATGGCACCATCCATGGTCATCTGGCTTCCCCCTGTGCTGTCTTCTAGGATTTATACAGCTTCAAACCTTCCATGTAGGTTTTTACCTACTTAGAGTTAATCTTGAGAATGGATGTAAGCACTATTTTAAGACTATTTTTTATATGTACATGCCCAGTTGTTAAAAAAAAAAAAATACCGTGCATGAAAAATTTAGCATGCTGTCCTTGTTCCTTTGTCAATGATTAATTTGCAGTTCACATGGGAATAGTTCACATGCTTTAAATTAATTAATTAAATAATTAACCTCCTGATTGGAACTTCTCCTCCCCCCTCTCCTCTCAGTCCCTCACTAACCTTTCCCCTGTCCTCCCCTTATACCTCTTTGCCTTTCTTCTCAGAGAAGGGGGTCCTTCCATGGATATCAATCCTCCTTGATATATCAAGTAAGACTAGGTGTATCTTCTTCTATTGAGGTTAGGCAAGGCTGTCCAGTTAGGGAAAGGGGTTCAAAGACAGGCAACAGAATCAGAGACAGCCTCTCTTCCCCGTTAAAGGTCCCACATGAGGACCAAGCTGTACATCTGTTACATATATATGGCAGGGCAGGAAAGAATCATCCTATGGATGCTCTCTGGTTGGTAGTTCAGTCTCTTATGGGCCAGGTTAGTTGATTTTGTAGGTATTCTTGTGGTATCGACCTCTCTGGCTCTTCCTCTCCTTCTATCCCCTTTTCCATAAGATTCCCTGAGCTCTGTCTAATGTTTGGCTGTGGGATTGTGATTCTGTTTTCATCAGTTGCTAGGTGAAGCCACTCAGATGACTGTTATGATAGCCTCCTGTCTGAAAGAAAAGAAGAACATGGTTAGAAGTGTCAGTAATGAGCTCTCTTTCATGGCATGAGACTCAAGTTGAGCCAGTCATTGACTGGTTTTGTATGTGGGTTGGTGTCCCCTCCTTCCACTGGAAGTCCCCCCTGCCTATAGAAGGTGGCCACTACAGAATCCATATCCCTCACTGATAGGAGTCTCATTTAGGGTCACAATAATAGACTCCTACGAGCCTCCACTTGTCCTGAAGATGCCCCCTCCCTTTGTCCTAAAGGTGTCCCTTCCCCACCCATTTCCATTCTCTAACCCCCCTCTAACCCTTCCCACTCAGTTCCCCACCCCACCCCACCCCTGCCCACTCAATTCCCTCCCTGTTTTATTTCTCCTTCTGAGTGAGATTCAAGCATCCTCCCTTGGGCCCTCTTTGTTACTTTGGGTAACAAGCTTCTTTGGGTCTGTGAATTAGAGGGTGGCTATTCTGTACCTTATGACTAATATCCACTTATAAGTGACTACATACCATGTATGTCTTTCTGGGTCTGGGTTACCTCACTTAGAATGCTATTTTCTAGTTCCATCATTTGCCTACAAATTTTGTGATGCTCTTATTTGTAACAATAGAATAGTATTCCATTTTATAAATATACCACATTTTCTTTGCCCATTCTTCAGTTGAGGGGACATCTAGGTTGTTTCTAATTTCTAGCTATTTGGAATAAAGTTGCTATGAACATAGTTGAGCAACTGTCCTTGTTGTATGTTGGAGCATCTTTTGGAAATGATATAACTGGGTCTTGAGATACAGCTAGTCCCAATTTTCTGAGAAACCACTAGATCAATTTCTAGCATACTTATACAAGTTTGTACTTCATCAGCAATGGAGATGTGTTCCCCTTGATCAACATCCTCTCCAGCAAGTGCTGTCACTTGAGTTTTTGATCTTAACCATTCTAATGGGTGTAAGAGGGAATCTCAGAGCCATTTTGATTTGCATTTCCTTGATGACCAAGGACATTAAATATTTCTTTAAGTGCTTCTCAACCATTGGAGATTCTTCTGTTGAGAAATCTCTGTTTAGCTCTGTACCTCATTTTCTAATTGGGTTATTTGGTTTGGTGGTGTTTAATTTCTTGAGTTCTTTATACCCTTTGTTGGATGTAGGGTTGGTGAAGATCTTTTCCCAAATCTATAGGCTGCCATTTTGTCTTACTGATGGTGTCCTTTGCCTTACAGAAGCTTTTTGGTTTCATGAGGTTCCATTTACGAATTGTTGATCTTAGTACCTGAACTGTTGGTGTTTTGTTCAGGAAATTGTGTCCTGTACCAATGCATTCAAGGTTATTTCCCACTTTCTCTTCTATTTTATTTAGTGTATCCAGTTTTACGTTGAAGTCTTTGATCTATTTGGACTTGTGTTTGTGCAGGGTGATAAATATAGATCTATTTAGATTCTTCTACATGCAAACATCCATTTAGACTAACACCATTTGTTAAAGATGCTTTGTTTTTCCCATTGTATAGTTTTGGCTTCTTTGTCAAAAATTGGGTTCACAAACCAAGCCTTTGATAAAATCGAACACCCTTTAATGTTAAACATCTTAGAGATATCAGGGATACAAAATGAATTCCAAACACAATAAAGGCACTATAGAGCAAGCCAATAGCCAACATCAAATTAAGTGGAGAGAAACTTAAAGCAATTTCACCAAAATCAAGGACAAGACAAGGCTATTCAATGTAGTACTTAAAGTTTTATCCAGAGCATAAGACAATTAAAGGATACAGACAGAAAAGGAAGAAATCAAAGTATCAATATTCACAGATGATATGATAGTATACATAAGGGACCCCAAAATTCTACCAGAGAATTCCTACAGTTCATAAACACCTTCAGCAAAGTAGCTGGATACAAAATTAACTCCAAAATCAGTAGCCATCTTTTATATAAGCAATAAAGAGGCTGAGAAAGAAAGTAGGGACACAACAGCCTTCACAACAGCCACAAATAATATAAAGTATCTTAGTGTATCTCTAACCAAGCAAATGAATGGCCTGTATCATAAGAACTTCAAGTGTCTGAAAAAAGAAATTAAAGAAGATATCAGAAGATGGAAAGATCTCCCATGCTCATGGATTGGGAGGATCAACATGGCCATCTTACCAAAATCAATCTACAGATTCAAAGCTATTCCCATCAAAATTACAACACAATTCTTTACAGTCCGTGAAAGAGCAATTCTCAACTTCGTATGGAAAAAAAGAAAAATTTAGAATAGCTAAAACAACCCTGCACAATAAAAGAATTTCTGGAGGCATCTCCATCCCTGATTTCTAGTCATACTACAGAGTGATAGTTCAAATGTTTCTAGACTGGAGTTCCATTCATCAGCTTGTCTAGTCTTTGCTCATCAGCTTGTTGTCTTAATTTCTATAACTATAGAGTGATACCTGAAGTTAGTCCCTATCCTTCCCTCCTCTTGTTCTCTTTATCACTATGTTAGTTGTTCTCAATCCTTTTTCCTCGTCTTGTGAACTTTGGAATAATTTTGTTGATATTCCTGAATACCTTGGAATTTTAAGAGATTGCATGAAAACTGTATATCAGATGAGGAATAAATAACATCTTAACAGTATTGGCTCCTCCTAATCATGAACACAGGTTAGCTTCCCATTTATTTGTTTCCTAGTTTGTTTTTCTGTGTGTGTGTCAGAAATTTTATTTTTCTCACATGAATCTTGTATATATTTTTAGTATATTTTACTGTAAACAAGATGTTGCCCATTCTTAGTAGATTTTACCTCCTTAATTCCTTTACATTGCATCAGCCTGTAATATATGTTTCTTTGTGGCATCATTACCATCCTTTCAATAGCATTATCCACTTACACAATTTTGTTACATTAATGGCAATGAGTAAATACATAAAATTTAATAAACATTGACATATATGACGGGTATAAAAATGTAAAATATATAAATATTTAGTAGGTATAAATCCATATTTTCTTCCTTCTGTCTCTGTTGGTCCCCCTCTATCTTTCTGTCTCTCCCTCTTTATCTTCATCTATCTCTATATCTATCTCTCCCCATCTCCCCTGATCTGTTTCTCTGTAGCCCAGATTAGGCTGGAACCTCCCAACCTTCTAGTACAGGTGTGAACTGCTATGCTTGATGGGTTTTGTTATGCTGGTTTTTTTTTTTTTGTTGTTGTTGTTGTTCTGGTTTTTAACCAGAAATAAAATATTTTTCCCAATCATGAAAAAGACATTCTTCTAAATCTCCAATATTTGTTTATTTTCTAAATCAAACCATTAATGTGCCTCTATGAAACAGTTACTGAAACAGGATAGGCACTAGGATGTGGCATTAAAGAAGACTAGTGAACATCAGTAATGTGTCTCCTTTGCCAGGATACATAATTAAATACATCAACAGGAAGCCTGTTGTCTGTGTGGTAAAGGGCATTTCAACTTGAACTCTTTATCAGTTTCATTTCAGGAAACAAATTTGAAGTGCTAATGTTTAATCAGAAAGATATATTAAGTACCAGATATGTTTTGTACTTCATTTTTAACTGGTTAGTATGTGTGTTCTAATTTGAGTATTTTCAGAATGATTTTATATTATTTTTTAATGGGGTAGAAATATTGTCAATTCATGTAAAAGAAAATGGATTTACAGTTGCACTGTCAAATATACGCACAGCATTCAGCCATTCAGGCTGGCTGATTTTTTTTTTAAGCCATTAATTTTAAGGTTTTTGTAAATAGTTACAAGAATTTGAAAAGATAATTTTTAGTGACTATAACACAAGCTCAACCAAATATGGTTCATTTTAATCTGATACTCAGAGAACAGAGCTTATAAAACCCATGTTCATTTTTAAGTGGTTGATATGTAGTCTATTTCTCACACACTACTTAAGGAATGTACCCCATGGACTCATTTTGACTAAATATGAATGAGACAGCTACCCTGAGAGACCCTCATTTAGTTTCCTGAGACATCTGGTATGTCAAAGTGTAACCAAGTTTCCATTACAGAATTTGATATTAAGCTCACTAATAAGCCAATCCCTTTAGCCAGTGAGACTCTGATTTAATTCTCTTCTACTGAACAGCACTTTATATGTCATGTGGGCCTAAATGTACAGTGTAAGTGTTACAGATGTGAGGGCAAAGGTTTCCCCAGAGTTAGTGTCATAGCTCTGAGGGGAAAGCTATCATGGTAGTCGGGAGCCAAGGAACACCACAAGGTCACACTGTACAATAAGCTTTTCACAAGACATTAATGGGAAAGACACAAGCGGGTGGCTGCCTATGCACAGCAAGAAGCAGCAAAGACCTGAGCAGGAGATAGACTTTATATAGGGGTTGGGGGAAGGGATGCAGATTTCCAGCGTGGCCTGGGATTGGTGGGATTTTGTGGCTTGATCATGGGCTCTTTTGTTTCCTGTCGGGAAGAGCTTTGCCACCTGTGTCTCCAGGGGCTAGAAATGGATCTTATGGGAGTTAGTCTGTGGGGAAGGTGAGTAGGCTCACCATCAGAGCAATCTTAAGGTGGGGCTTGGCCATTCACATACCTCAGGGGTCTTACATACAGGAATGCTCTTCATACATTACTTTGCACCAAATTTCAGATTTTTTAGGGGGTAAAGATGTAACATATTACTGATATGATCCAAATGTACTGTATATTGTATCCTTGACTTCAGGGAATGACATGGCGTTTAATGTCATTTCAGATGTCCCTCTTACATACCAAGTAGAAGGAAGCCGGCAGGCTCTGAAAGTTTATTTCTACCTTGATGCTTACCATTTTGAGCAACTTCCCCAACGGCTGAAGAATGGAGGAGGGTTTAAAATTCATCCTGTTCTCTTTTCACAAGGTGAGCTGTTTTCCTTTTTAGGCTTCGGCTGTGTAAACTACCTATTTGGCCTTTATTAATGTTTTAAATACATGTAATGTTAATGGTGAATTTTTCCCACTAATTTGAAAGATCTTTCATAGTGTTCAGTTAATGTAATTGTTTCCATGAGTGTCTGTTAAGAATGGTTGGTTTGAATATATTCATCAAATACAATTGAAGCATTTTATAAGAGGGAGAAGCACAATGAGTAATTCAAAGGCGGGGGAGGGCAAATTAAGCTGAATGAACTGTTTTTTAAAAAGTATGGCAAAAAAATCAAATGGTTACACTTCTACATGGCATAGAAAATGTTCAATATTAGTGTGTTTCTGCTGGGTGTGATGGTGTATGCCTAGAGCCCAGCATTAAGGAGGTGGAGGCAGAAAATATGTTAATTTGAGACCAGTTTGGGCTATACAGTAAGACTCTGTCTGAAAACAAGTTAAACTTACATACACTTTTACTCTGGCTTATGCCATGTGCATATTCACAAATGTACATGAATACTAAATGTTTTTTATGTCACTAACTGGAAAAATCAGTGCTTTTTATTATTGTATATATCAATTTTGTGAGGAAATGAATATTCCTGCTATTTTTTTTTTCTGTAAGTATTCAGTGAATGACATCTGCAGTAAAAGAAATTCAGAATAATATAAGATTGAAGAATCTTGTCATGAATTTCCAAGAGAAGCTCCTGGAAACCCAGAAGAGACCAGACATGCACATTATGGTACATACCTGCAGGTTTAGGAGTGACCCTCTGCCTTATAAAATGAGTGTGCTAGAGGCCTACAGTATGGCAGTTTCGGCAGAACTCCAATTTGTCCCTTTTGGATTTTCAAGACCAACCTTTATGTACTGGGGTCTTTATTAGTCTGATGAAGAAGATCAGAGTAGAGAAAGAAAACCAGCAATAGGACTAAGGAATAATCAGGCATGTGAAAACCAGATTTGTCGCAAGTGGAAATCTTGCTGGTTTTTAAAGAAAGCTTGTTCTTCCTCAGGTTTCCAAATTGACACAACAAGGGGTATTTCAGTGATTTTCAAGGACTTGTTAGGGGGCATTTTCATTTTTTCTTTGGATGTGTGTGATAGTTAAGGTCAGTGCTGGCAACAGTCTGCAAGAAAGAAAAGAGAAAAGAAAAAGAAACAATGACCAAGAGTAGATCTTTGGAAATATATGAGACTAACCTGAAACATGATGGAAGCTTCCACAGAGTTGCAAGAGACAGAGAAGAATGCTGGGTCAGACTTCATTTTTATAGCTTTAGGTGGGCTTACAGCTCTTAAGGCCTTTTTTTGTCTTTTATTGTTTTTATTTTTTATTATGAAATAGAGAGAGAGGGAGGGAGGGAAAGAGGGGCACACACACACACACACACACACACACACACACACACACACACACACACACGACAATTTATGGTGTCCAGTTTCTCCTTCCACCTTTAAGTAGGTCCTAGGAGTCAAATTTACATTGAGAGTAGCAAGTGCCTTTCGCCCATGAGCTGACTTGCCAACCTAATTTCTGTCTTTAAAAATTTTTTGTCCAGATATAAATGAGTATATGCCATTTGAAATCTTTCTGCTTCTAGGTTAACTCACTCGTGATCATTTCTAGTTCAATCCATTTGTCCACAAATTTTGGGAATTCCTTGTTTTTAATAGCTGAGTAGTATTCCATAGTGTAAATATACCACAGTTTATTTATCCATTCTTCTACTGATGGACACTTAGGCTGTATCCATGATCTGGCTATTATGAATAAGGCTGCTATGAACATGGTTGAGCAAATGTTCTTGTTGTGTGCTGGAGCATCTTCTGGGTATATTCCAAGGAGTGGAATATCTGGGTCTTGAGGAAGCCCTATTCCCAGTTTTTTGATTTAGCGCCAGATAGATTTCCAAAGTGACTGTACTAGTTTGCATTCCCACCAACTCAAACTATAGCACCATCCAAGGACAATATGTGCAGTAAACTTCAAACCCCTACCCAGATCTAGCCAACGGACAGGACATTCTCCACAGTTCAGTGGAGAGAGGGATCTAACTTTCACACGAACTCTGGTGCCCCATATTTGACCACGTCCTCTGGAAGGGGAGGCCTGGTGGCACTCAGAGGAAGGATAGCAGGCTACCAAGAAGAGAATTTAAATCCTATGAGCATATACAGGGGGAGGAGGTCCCCCTCAGTCATATTCATAGGGGAGGGGAGTAAGGAGAAAATGGGAGGGAGGGAGGAATGGGAGGATACAAGAGATGGGGTAACAATTGAGATATAATATGAATAAATTAATAATATATATTTTAAAAAGAAAGAAATCCAAAAAATTTTTGTCTTTGAATCCATTACTGAATGATATGACAGATGACACTAACCATTTCTTTTAAAAAAATGTTTCATTCCTGACACAACCACCTTCAATAACTGAATAACCACACCCCATTGCAAATGTATGTTGGGAAATGATTATCTTGTAAGTAACCCTTATTTTATAACTTTTGCAAAAGCCAATTGAAAAATAAATTTATTGCATTAAAAAGTAATTTAAAAACATACAGTAAACATTTGGCTTTCATACCTCACACTAGTTAACGTAAGAGAGACACACCATTAATCCCAGCACTCCAGAGGCAGAGGCAGGTGAATCTGTGAGCTAGAGGCCAGAGTAAGTTCAGGGCAGCCAGGGCTACCCAGAGAAAACTTATCTTGAAAAACAGAAGTCATGGGGTTAGGGGTGGTGTTAGACCGGTTTCGAGGTCATAGAAGAGCATAGCAGACCGGAAATGGCTAGATTTCATTAAAATTCTGCCCATGATACAGTTGTTTCTTTAAAGGGTTCAAATGCCTCTGTAATTGTAAGGCTCCCAGGTACTATCATTAGTACCTCTCAGTGTTCTGACAGAAGCCTGGGAGATCCAGACTCACTTCGAATAAAGAGTTACCCAGTTTGGTGATTGAATGATGTTCAATCTTTCCCAGGGTGAAGGGTTTTAGTTTCCATTGTCCATAGCTTCTCACTAGCTATTTAATAGGAAAAAAACCTGTGGATGTGTAAATCTCCTGAGGGAGTCCTCAGTGTCAGCCCTCAGCGTGGCCTATGGGAGCAAAAGAAAGGATATTGCTCTCTTCCTCTCAAGGGCAAGGAGTAAGCAAGGTCAAAGGTGAATGTGTACTGCAGGAAGCCAGAGCTTCAGAACAGGAACTAGGCAGATAAAAGTGGTACTAATCTCCAAGACAAGGCACACAGAGCTAGCCAGACAGAAAAGTTAGCACAAAGACCATCTACTGTGCTTGGAGGCAAAGATGAGATTAATATACCCTTTTGCCACTGACATACACATGCTTTCTTATAGGTTACACATTTTAATATGGATGAGTTCCTGGACTCTTAGTGTGAGGACAATCAAACAGTAGACAGAGAGTTAATACTCAGATCCCTCTTCCGCTGACTTATTTTCATGTCTCTTTTTGTTTTCATGACTTATTTACTCTCAGCAGTAGTCAATGTGACTGCCCAAGGTCATTTTAGAAAGGTTTTATACAGTGTCCATGCCTAGCCCCACACAAGAAGCAGCCATTAAGACAGAATCACTTGGGCAGCGTGCACAGATGCCAAGATATTTTCTCAGTTTTCTAGGTTGTTTTTATACTCCGCCAGGATAAGAAGCCACTGGTCTTCCTGGGTTATGAAGTGCCGCAATTATCTAGTTAATCTTTGTTTAATTGTACTAATTCATTTAACAAATGTTCAGATGTCCAGGGTCTGGGTCGCTGTAGCTGTAAGAGATTAAGGGCAACTACAACATTCTGCACGCTTAATAAACATTAAGACAGAGGCTGTCCCTACAAAGAGGCATCACTTTGTCTCAGAGTTGTCTTCACCCAAAGTTGATGGTGTTCTGAAGGGTGAAGGGCTGCAGCTAGAAAATGAACTGGCTACTCCTGACAAGGTATCTGCCTGTCAGTGGTTGGAGCATCCTCTGTAGTCTGTGCCTTGTCCCTTGGATTTCATCTTCGTGTAATAACTGCAAGAGGCTCCTGTGGGACCCAGATGGGCTTCCCTTCCTCAGAGGAGTTAGCAATTAGGACCTGGCTGCTGGGACAAGTTATAGCCCTTACTCTTATAGGTCACTTTAAAGCTTTAACAGATTTCTGCCTTCTCCTTAGATGGACACCAGTCTGAGTGTAGACAGGTTTCTCTCTGAGTTTCACCTCTGTTGAGCTTGGTTGATGATGTGTGACACAACCAGACCATCATCCTGAGGGGACTTGGGCTCCTAATCTTTCCTCCCTCAGACAACATAGCTGCCCTCACATCCTTATCATAGCATTCAGGCAAGGAAGACCCCAGAGGACCTCAGCAGATGACCTGGCTTCCTCTTCCCATAAGGTTACAGTAGCCCAACCTTGTTTTGCTGTCTGATGCTGTTACCCAGCAACCCTAGCCGAGATGAAATGATGGCTTACATTTCTGTGGGACATCAGACTCATCTCTGAGGGAAAGTATCTCCTTTAGGAATCTTTAAGTCAACAGAAGCAGAGAGAAGAAGTGCAAGAGAGTCCCAAATTGAGTCAGTAGAATGGATGGCCCAGTTTCCTGAGTCTGATATAGCAAACTGTGTTATCTGAGATTCGTTCTATCACAGTCTCATAAGGCTGCGGTCTGAAATCAGGCATCCACACTTCCTCTGAAGACCCTAGGAGTGGTCTTTCTCTGTTTTCCATCAGTTCATAGCTATCAAGTGTCTGCAGTGTCCCTTGGGTAGTGCCAGCTTTTTTTTTATAGGCTCTGCCTTTCTTTGATGACCCCCTTCCTTTCTTGTTTGTCTATCCCTGTGTCTTTGTATGCATTTTTCTCCTTTGACAATGATACAAGTCAATGAAATCGGACTTCCTCTAATGCAGTATGACTTTAAAAGAAATTATAACATTGGGAATATTTCACAGTAAAGTCCTGTTTTCATTGTGTGGTTGCTACAGGTTAGGAGTGTGTCATATGTTTTGAGAGTTATAATTGAACTCTCACCAGATGGCATGCACTGACCTTTCTGCTGCCAACCTGGGGTCCCAACCTTGTGTTCTACCATGAGCTGATGTGACATCACATGAAGTTCAGTGAATTGAAAGATGTGACATCCCTTCCTAGTAGGTGTTCTGCATCTGTTTGCTGGTCTTTGGATGCTGGTGGGCTTTATGTAGAACTTCTCAATGCTGGTCTCTTGGGGGAGTTTCTACTTGACTCCTAGAGTGAGGGGGCTTCTGCAAAAGCTGCTACCATTAATTCTTTACAAAATGTCTTCCTGTGTGCATAGAATAATTTAGTTTACCTAGACCCTTGAGTGCTTTATTTCTTTCTAAAGGATAACTTTGCTGTAAACACTGCCATTTTTCTTTACTTCCCTCAACATACTTTCCACCCAATCTTTTCTTCAAGTGTCATTAGAAGTAGAATATTAATCTGTGTACAGTGGCACATGGATTTAATCCCAGAACTTGGGGGAGACAGAGACAGGTGGATCTCTGTGAGCTCAAGGCCAGCCTGGTCTACAAAGAGAACAGTCAAGGCTACACAGAGAAACCCTGTCTCAAAAACAAAAACAAAAATTAAAAAGATGAATATTAGTGTTCCCATTGGGCTTTTTACAGTATTTCTAACTGAAACAATAAAAAGCTTACTGAAAAAATGAACAAACAGTTGCCAGGGATGCTATCATCTGTTTATGGACACTGGGCTGTTTCTGTAACTGGACTGTGGTGAGTCCTGCTGCAGTGAACATGGATGCACAGATATGTTGAGGAGCCTCTTTCAAGAACACACCCAGAACTCACATTTATGGATCTTGGTTTCCTTCTCAATTAATCAGTTTCCTGGGAAAGCCATGAATTTTTAAAAATAAGTTGAAACGTGGCTTCTATGAGTCTTAATTTAACATTTAATTTTCTTAAAAATTGATTAGGACTGCCTACCCATTTTTCTTGCTAGCTATACAAGTTTAATGGGTTGTTTTATTTCCTCTAATGCAAAAGTGATAGCAATAAAACAAGCAAACTGAAGTCATGTTTTAAATATTGTTTTTAATTAAACTCTATTAAGTATGTTTTATCCTGACCTAAAATAGTTCACCATTTGAGTAAAAGTGCTGTCCTAAGATTTCACAGAATTCATCCGCACTTTTTGTTACACTAGGAATGCTTAATTGAATAACAGAATATAAATATAAACAAAGATATATACACAGACATTGCTAACTAAGCCCAGGTTTAGTACAAACTAGGCAAGCCCTCTACCACAATGCTACACTCTCTGATCCTGTTGGTTTTGAAACAGAATCTTACAATGTAGTTCATGATGCCCTTGGCTCACTCTGCCCCAGGCTGGTTCAAACTGCCCTGCTATTGTCTCTTGAAGGCTGAGATTCCATGGCTACTCAGTACTGTGGGACTTCAGCCAGAGACAGTGGCACCAGCAGCCTAGGGGCTTCTTGACAGAGGCATCTGCCTAAGTGAAGTTGAAGTTATTGACTGAGCCCCAGAAAGGAATAGAGAATGAGTCAGACGAGTGTAATTAGAATTTATTAAGGCAAGATGGTTTTTGTAGATTTAAACGTTTAAGGGCAGGATAATATACACCCAGGTGTGGGCTTCTCAGGAAAGAATTGTACCTAATTGTTTTAGCAATAGCTGTGCATAGGATTGGAATGGCCTCTGCAGTTGCTTCTCTGAGTCCCTAGGAAAAGCTTTCTGTTCTCAGTGAATAAGAGCATAGGTGGTTTCTGCAGTGCTGGTGATATGGTTGCCTTCTGATGAGCTAAAACCATGAATCGCAAAGGCTACAGAAGGGAGATTCGCAGCATACTACAGGTTTGAAGTTGGAAAGGGGAAAAAAAAGTGCATGCTTGGTCATATATGCTTAGATCCTAAGTACAGTTCATTGTTGTTTTAACATTCTTATTTCAAGTGTCTCTCTTGAGTACCTCTCTATGTAGGTAACCTTGACAATGAGTCTACTGAAAAAAACTTAGCTTTAAGCAACTTCAGCAAGAATCCTGGGGAGAGGCCTGTATTCTTTCCACGGTCTCCTAATTTTCTGTCTTTCTATAGCACCTCACTTTCCTCCTGCCAAGTTTGGACTCCCTAAGATTTGACGATGGCAGGTACCCAATGTCTCAACCTGCTAGGCCTAAGAAGGAGAAGAGAAGGTCCGAGAGCTGTGAAACCAGAGTATGATCCCATAATTTAATGGAAATCTCCAGGAAACCGTGTCATTATCCCTGACATCGATGGCAAGGATATTTCATGAAGAAGATTCTTGTGTGTAAATTAATAAGATTAGCATTGAAAAGAACAGGACACTTTAATCAAGGGATGCATTGTAATGATGCTAGGAGGTCATTAAAACTTAAACAGAGTGACATAGATTCCATCTGAGTGTGTAAACCTTGAGAACCGAGGACACATGTGGTCCCAGTTCTCCAGTATATATTCCCAACATTCTACTTTCATCATCATGCAATGTCCCTTGTGACTCTCTCAGAATATCAAGGGCTTTCAAATTCCCATGTTGTCTTAATGTCTGAGCTTAGAAGTAAGAGCCATTGGGCTATTTAAAAATACACACACACACACACACACACACACACACACACACACACACACACACACACACACGGAGAGCATATATACCTAGGAGAATGATTCTAGGAAGGAATCTAGTGTGGGACAACTCAAAGGGATATAAGGTTGTGGTCATGGAGTATGTATCACACCCATGGAACCTGAAAGGAAAGCAATGAAGCAAACAAAACAAAAAGTCAGTTTACAAATTTGGGTAAGTTTATAATTCCTTTTAGGAAGTTGAGACTTTTTTTTCTTGAAGAGAGCTTTTCAGTCTTCTCAGATGTAAGACCCCTTTCTGCAAAATAACTCTTGAGGTTGTAGACACCTAGAAGATAGAAATTTTAGTATAGGAAATAAAACTTTTGTTTGTTTATTTGTTTTTATTCAAGTATGTTTGCACAGGTGTCAGCAAACATTAGAAGATATACAGAGAGACATCTCAGTAAAATCCAGTTGACTATCATTTTCTGGGATTTAGTTAACTCTCCTTTGTATAATGTGGAACACAGTGGTTATGTGGCTTCTCCTCCTGCATTAATATACAGCTAAAGATAACAAGATCTGATTATGGGTTCTGGTTATAAAGTTCAATGTTTTTCTCTCAAAGGCATGAATGACAAAAGGAAAAGGAAAAAGGAAAAGGAAAATCAAAGCATAGTGGCACATGCTTATAACCCTATACTTCAGGGAGACAGAAGTAGGCAGATCTCTGTGAGTTTGAGGCCAGCTTGGTTCTGAGTCTAGGACAGCCAGGGCTACACAGAGGAACCCTGTGCTGAAAACAAAACAATAACAATAACAACAAAAGCCTGAGTGGTTAGATTAGATCTCTTCCCTGGTGACATGGGCCATGAAATTCCTTAATTCCTTCTTTGGATAACAGAATCTTATGTCCACTTTGAGTCCACCATCAGCCATTTTTATCTCCATCCTTGATGAGGGGCCCATTTCTTCTCTGAGCCCTGCTTCTGTCTAAGATGAGCTTGCATTTACCCCCAGAGAGTGGTAGAAGAGGCATCACTGTTGTCTTCTGAAGTGCTATGTGTCTGGCACATGTGTCTATTAGCCTATTTCCTTGATATCATAACTGTCCTTCTGATGACCCTTATTTTGCATCACTTCTATCCACTTGGGTCACCAGTTGGCTTAGAGAAGAAATAAAATTCAGAACCATGCTTATTGAGAACATTTTTTTTCTGTGAAAAGTCCTCTCTTTCCATACAGCCATATGAACATGAAGAACCAGAAAACCATGTTTAGAGTCAACGTAAATAAACATTGACTTATTTTTTTCCACAGTTAGAGAGCTTCAGGTAAGTTGATAAGCTCAGTTTGTGAGCTGAGGTGTTGGGAGGCAGGTGTGCAGCCTTTCTCATCTCATCTTCTCTCACCTTTGCATTCCAGCTTGTGAGTTCCCAGGTTTGTGTAGCTACTTTCACCCATAAACAGTTGCACACGAGCTTCTTGAGGGCCCATTGCCTTAGACCTGTGACCTAATCACTCCACATGGGAGTGAGCTAATTGTTTCCAGAACTTGAAGAAATGGGTGGGCTTAACACGTGGAACACCTTAAAGATTGTTTTTGATTGTTCCAACAAAGTGCTTGGTTTTAGACAGTTAACCATTTGTATCTTTTGGTTTCAGGGATGTTATGGACTTGGTGAGGAGTTAGGACATCTATCGAGTGTCCCAGAGTGAGTTTAGCTGTCTCATTTGCTGCTGTAGCTGTAGCTGTAGCTGTAGCTGTTACAGGTTATAAAGGCCCTGGCCTTGCACATGTTGTAGGGTCCAGCTGCTCAGAAGAATGAACTTCTGGCCTGAGAATTCCCCTCAGCATTTGATCTCCCTTTTATGCTTTATTTTTATGCTATATGAAAGGCAAAGGACTTCCATATTGGGAATTCTCAAGGCTTGGGCTGGTAACAGTAACTTTTTCAGCCTTGGAAACCTTGTGGTTTACTGGGCTACCAGAGGGTTTCAGAAATCTGCCTGGGTAGCCTCTTAAAGTGCTTAGCTCTGAGGCCAGCATGCCAGGCTGCAATGGTTCTGTGCTGTCTTTTAATTAAACTGTCAGAGGATATTTCTTTTAGAGGTCAGAGCTCTTTGTCCTGGAGTTAAGATTGTCCCCAAATTTCCACCTTCATGGGGAGATTTGAACCTTTTATTAAGGCAGACAATATTCAACCAACTCTTAGAAGATATTTTTAATTATAAACTTGTTACCTTTAGTTTTCATCTTTTGTCAATCTTTTGGTGACATAGCTCTCTTTGTGAGACAGGCTCAAGCTTTCTGCTTTCTTCACTTTTCTCTTTGCTTTGGAATAGTCTTTACCTTCCAGGACAAACTTTTTTTTTTTAAATCTAGAGGTAGTACCTTTTGTTTTTAAGCTTCTGTACCAAAAATCTATTTCATACTCACTATCCATTGCATTCTTATAGAATCTATAACTTCCTGTATACTTTTTTCTTTTCAAAATAACTTCTTTTTCCCCCCAAAAAATCAGGTACTTTAAGTCTTTAGCTGCTGTATCTTCAAGCAGGTCAGACCAACCGCTGAATCCCTGTGGCCAAACTGTACAGGTGAACTGAACAGTCGCCCTACTATGAGGATCAGTCCATTCAAAGACATACACTCTTATCTAAGACATACTGTGTCCAAGGCAAGTGTCCTTTAATTCAAGGATGCTAAGCCAAGCAGTTTGAATTGGACTTTGAGTTTAAAAAATATGGCTATTTCAGTCTACTTAATGGAGAAGAATTGGTTTTTGAGGAAAAGCTTCAGAACTTGGCCTAATCAATATTTCCCACTGGGCTTTAGACCTGGGAAAGAGGAGCATTATATACAGACCAGCAAGGTACCACAAGGCCCTGCACAGGGTTTCCATCTCTTCTCAACAAAGAGACAAGAGCTCTAGGAAGAATGAAAAAGCTTCAGAGAAATTACATCTCTGAGTCTTCATGTTAAAGGTGCACTGGATCTTTAAGTTTGGGGGTTCCCATCAGCACTAGATATGACAAGATCATTTAGAAAAAGATTGTCAAGTAAAGGAGAGAAGGAAGCCCTGTTTTTTAAAAGAAGGAAGTTTTTACATCACACTTGCCCTGTCAAGAGTTACTCAAGGCTTCTTAATGGATGTCTGTAGTGGTCAAGAGTTACTCAAGGCTTCTCGATGGATGTCTATAGTGGCTTGAGAAGTTCTCTCTGAGCATCCTTGAGCAGCTTCAGTTCTCAAGGACAACCAGTATCAGGGGTAATTAGCAACCCCTCCCCTTTGGGGTAGGAAACTCTTGTTTCTGATGCCAGCCAACTTTACCCTAGTCTTTAAGACCGCGCTTTAGACACTCTTGCTTCCATGTCCCTGGTTTCTCATGGCTGGGAATCCTTCAGAGTCCTCTTTTGCCTGGGGTTTTCAGAGGGGTGGGATCTTCTCTGATTGGGAGACTCACTATTGTCTAGAGTTAAGGCTGTCCCTAGGGCTTGGCCCTGGGCCTTTTAGACTATCATTATTGTGTTCAGTTCTTCAAGACTTCAAAAACTAAACTTAAAATTAATTTAGATATATCTGACTGGGGAGACTGGTTATTGTATTATTATTATTATTATTATTATTATTATTATTATTATTATTATTATTATTATTGTTACTATTATTATTATTATCAGTAGTAGTAGTGCTAGTACTAGTATTATTAATTTATTTGTATTATCATTATTTTATTTTAAAAGCTTCTTTTTTAACTGTCTAGAGCAGATTGTCTAATGAAACAGTATCTAAATAAAAATCTGACCTGGGCATAGTGACATATGCCCTAATCCCAGGATTTTGGAGGCAGAGGCAGGATCTCTGTGAATTTGAGACCAGCCTGGTCTATACAGTGAGTTCCGGGATAGCTAAGGCTACACAGAGAAACCCTGTCTTGAAAAACAACAATGAAAAAAAAAACCCACAACTAGCAAATAAAGAAACAAACAAACAAAAAATCTGATCCTAGAAAAATTCTAGTCACCTTTAATTATAATAAACATAATCATACCGATGTCATCTTATTGTTTCACTTTTTATCAGTCTTCTTGTGACTGAGCTCTTTCTGTGAAACTGGCTTAAGCCTTCCTGCTTTCATCTTCACCTTTTCCTCTCTTCCCTTTGAAACAGTCCTTTCCTTCTGGAACACTCTTTTTTGAAGTCTTTTCTGATTAACCTTCTTTACCCCAATCTATTTCATATCCTCCTACTCCCATGCGCTCTCATGATGTCTGTACCATTCTCTATCCTTTTCCATACCTGATAGCCCTTTTCTGTCTTATTTTCCTTTGATGACTTACAAGAACAGAGGCTTTATATAGAACACAGGCCAGACATGTTAATGTTAGGGCTCAATCCTAGGACAAATGGTGAACTGAGGTTCCCATTAGCCTATCAAAGCAGTTGGTTTCTGCCAGGTTCTCCTAGCGTCTAAGTCTCTGCCTGTTAAAAGGCCCTCCTGGCTGGAATACCAGTGCCCTAGCCCTACCGCTCACTTCCCTCCCTGCAGCTCCTCTGGCTCTTATGTAACTCGGCTACTTTGGTTCTGCCGGTGTCTTGGTCAATCTCTTGGCATAAGCTACCCCTCTTGGTCCGTGGCGCCTTTCCTCTCTCCCATGCCCTGACTCCTGACATGGCTCAGGGTCTTGTCCTCTCTGGAGTGGTTCTTGTGTCCCTGCCTCTGCCTATGCTCTCCCTCATGCCTACCATAAGCCTTCTTCTCCACCACACCTGGAGCAGTCGTGTCCTTTGTCCTTCCTTCCTAGTTCTTTTTTTCATTCATCAGGGGCCAAAACTGTGGGAATGGCCTATGTGAGTTCCCTTCCAAGGGACTCCGCCTCTCCGAACCAAGCTGCTGATCTGACTCTCCTAAGATGTATACAAATCATTTGCTTCTGCTGGCTTCTGCCACCCATCACATTTGAACCCAAGTTCTAGAGTTCACTTTCTCAGCTACTTTTTTCTTCCACCATACCTAGGAGCGGTCATGTCCTTCCTTTTTATTTCTTACATTTCATTCAGTTATCAGCCCTGGAGACATTCTTTGCTTCTTTTAACAAACAAATTTAAATGAAGTTATCTACTAGTGATTTAATTCCTATAACAGCAGCTATCATGGAAGCTGCCTTTTGAAAAGAGCATTGGCCTATCTCTTGGGTCCACAAGGCAACAAAGGCATGCCTTCATCCCCCATTTGTCCCCCTCCCTCTGGGTCACCTGCTTGCCTCTGTATGTAAATATGCAAGAATGTCTGTCCCGTCAAGTTGAAGGCACAGAAGTAAGTTATGGTCCCAAACCATGGAGCAGTGAGCATAGAAGGACCTCCAGATGATGGCAGTCATGCATCCTGGTAAGGCTGCACCCTGGAACATAAGTAGCCATCTCCTGAAAACCAACCTGTCTATTCAAGCACAAAGGATTTCTTCATATCACAGTTTAGAACCAGAACTGACACAACAAGTGGACCCTAGACTGCCTGACCCTAGACTGCCCCATTGTACGCTTTATTGTCCATTGTTTCAGTCCTCCCTGTTAAGTATAACACTCACGTCAGTAACCCAAACACAGACTTGAGATAAATGATCTCTTTATTTCTCTCCAACACAGGTTGACCAAATCTACTCCTTTGTCCTTCCCCATCACTTGTGTCTTTAAAGATGTATTGGGATTGGTGACTCACTATAGCCTGTTAGGGTTAATTGAAGTCCTGTGTGGGACAGTCTGAAATGCTGGACCAACGGGGATCAGGAGCTTTCTTTGAAGCTGTCTTGTTCTGATGAGAAACAGCAACTGAAGCACTTGGGGGTTGGAACTTGAAGGATACAGGATGTCAGCATGCACCATGCTCTGAGAGGAATGAATTCTGTCAGGTCTGATCCAGCTTTAGTGTCAGGTTATGTTCTGAAAACGTAATTTCTCACAAGCATTATACAGTCCTAAAACTATAAATGTATGAGATGTGCAGGGTGCGCAGAACAATTAACGCTAGTTCTCTGTTCTTTGTATGAGCAGAAGAAAGACATCTGTAAATCTTCATTTGTGCCATACAAAGAATGGCATCTAATAATAAGTCACAGGGATTCTTTAGCCAACAAGAAGCCTTGTCTATGCCTAGACATTCATGTCTCAGCCAGTCTCAGAGCTGTTCCCATGTAATGGGATTAGCAATATAAATTACCTGCTTGCTCTGTAGTTTGAATTCATGTAAGTATAGACTGACTTATGTTAGCAGTATTTTCATCCAGATCTGTTTCATTTTGACCCTTTTTCAAAGAGGAAGTATAATATTATCATTACCAAAGAACATATAAACATTATCTAATTGAAATCAAAACAAGATGGTATAGTTCTAAATGCCCTTCTCTAGGCTCGATGGCCTGATGTATAGGCTAGGTTGCTATGTGTTTCCAGAGAAAACGTATTGCATTTAGAGATAGGCCAGTTACTCTGAGCAAAAGAAAAAGCTTTACATAAACTTTATATAAACTCCCATCTTATTTTACAGTTTATGCATACCCTTCGCATCTTGTACCTGGGTTTTTACGTCTCACCCTTTCTCTCCATAGGGGATGGACACATTTATCTTTTAAACATATGAATTGTAGCCTTTGAGTATCTGGGCCCTAACTAGACCGACATGTAGTTGTTACCTGTAAGTCCACTGTGTCTATTTGTGTCAGGCATGACTTCCACCTGTCCCCCATAAAAATGGCTCACATTTAGAGGGACAAGCCTGCTGCCAGAGCAGTGACACCTCAATTCAGTCAGCATACAAAAGCTTTATGATGTGGTAGGCAGCAGCTTGCATGTCTGCCTCCCTGCCCAACCTTGGGTCCTTACTTTGACCAACAGAACATATCTCTTAGGCCAAAGATTACCCTTTGGCACCAGTTCTCCCATGGAGGCCCCACTTTAAAGGAGATTGGCTGGCCTTTATAGATCAGTATGACATAATTTTTCCTTACATAAACCTGATTGATGTGTATCCATCTTTTAGATCAGTAAGGTCATATAATCCATTATTAAGAAAAAGGAACTTACATAGTAACTTCAAGGAAAATTTTGTCATTTTGAAACCTAGGCTGTCTTTGTAAGTAGGTTGTCATATCTGCAGGTGGTTACACACTGACTTACAGCGTAGACCAGGATGGCCTAGAACTCGCAGAGATTCACTTGTCTTTGTCTCCATTGTGTGGGGATTAAGGGTGTATGCTACCACTGCCCTGTGCAAATTTTCATCTCAATTTCAGTCAAAATCTTCAAAAGTCTTAGGCAAAAGGAAAGCAAGGAAACAAGAAAATTCTAAGTCTTGAGTCAGTCATGTCAATTTAGGCTTCAGTAAGTGAAGCCCTGTCCATCATTCCTTGGAATTCAGTTACTGTTAAATCATATAGGTCGTCCCTTTCCAGAGAGAGCTTTTGAAGTCCAACCGCTATCAACTCTATGGAGAAGAGTTCTGTTCCTTTTTCCTTTCTTATTGTTGATAACTTAGCCTCGTGTCTCTTACCATTCTGTCTTTCTCCCTGAGCTTTCTTAGAGAGGGTATGGAGAAGCATGCACACCATTGAGCACATTGCAAACAAATCTATAGCAACAGACAAAACAAAGCCAAACCATGGAGCCTTGGAAAGGGACCATAGCAGTATCTTTTATTGTAGGTGGTTAAATCCACTTCCCAGGTAGGTCTAGAAGACTGCCAGCCTCCTAGTTCTGCCTCTCCAACCTGCCATGTGTCTGTAGCCATCTCCGCTCTGTGAGAGTTGAGTCCTCAGGCAGCGAGGAGCAGGGCCTGTGAAATGCTCTGACCCATGGACACACGTGTGTTAAGTTAATATGTGTGCTTTTCGAACCTTGAAAGGTTTGGAGGGTAAAACAACATTGCTTTAAAAAAAACATTCATCCTCTCTTTTTCAATAGCTAAGGCTTGGGAAATGGCTTGTGTTTGCTGGGAAGGGATGGCAGATTAGTTAGAGGCAGTCAGCTCTGTTTTGGTAACTCTGCTCAGTTTGTCTCCCATCTGTCTGAAGTTGATTCTAAGTTTCAGATATCTCACTGGGAGCTATTCCCCCTGGCAACTATGACAAAATATTATTTTTAAGAGTGTGGATAATTGAATTTAGTGGGGCACCTATATGTTGTCCCTATTCTAGCAGTATGGCTTAATAATGCTTATTATCCATCCTGTAATTATTATTACGGTGGTATTTTTCTCACCCACTAGAAACACAGACAACTGTTATATTTTAAAACAGCCTTAGTTGTCCTTGAGCAGGGCAAATATTAATCCCCTAAACTACAGCCCACGTTGGAGCAGGTATCCTGTACCATGCCCCAATTCCATACCGTCTGCTTCTAATAATTTCTAATGAGCTATCTTTCATTCATAACAGTAGCAAAATTACAGTTATGAAGTAGCAATGAAATGATCTTATGGTTGGCAGTCACAACACAAGGAACTGTATTAAAGGGTCACAGCACTAGGAAGATTGAGAACCACTGCTCTAGGAAGAGGAACTTGCTGCAGGATGTGTGTGTGTGCGTGCGTGCGTGCGTGCGTGCGTGCGTGCGTGCGTGAGTGAGTGAGTGAGTGAGCTCTCTTTGAGGTTTTATACCCCAGTCACATTTCCTGTTCTCCCTCTCTGCTTCCTGTGTGTGGGTTAACTGGGACCACCCTGATTCATGACTGCCAGGTGTGCCTCATGCCTCTGTTGCTGTTCCTCCCTGACCATGACAGCCTATGTCCCCTTTGGAACTTGAAAGTAAAATAAGGATCTTTTCTCTAAGCTGCTTTTGGTTGGGTCTTATGTTACAATCACAGGAAAGTAACTAGTGCTGGCGTAGTGATTTCATCCCAGAACTCCTGTGCCTCAGGGTTTGCTGTTCCTTGAGGGCAGTTTGATTGTTTTTTGACCAGTATTATCATCTCTAGAATCTAATATAACTTTTGAAGCGTGTGATGTAAGAGAAAAATTAGTTTATGAAGAACCAAAGAATACAAAATGTTAGGCCAGTAACAGGTCTCCTTCCTTGGCTTTCACCCTAGGTCAATTACAGTTTCCCCCTTCTCTGGTTTCACTTTTTGTGCTTTTTTTTAATTGAAAAATAAAATCATTCATATTACATCTTATTTGCGATCCCATCTCATGCATCCTCCCATTCCTCCCTCCCTCCTGCCTTCACCCCATTCTCCTACCCTATGACTGTGACTAAGGGGGACCTCCTCCCCTTGAATATGATGCTAGGGTATCAAGTCTCTTCTTGGTAGTCTGCTATCCTTTCTCTGAGTGCCATCAGGCCTCCCCATCAAGGGGACATGGCCAAATATGGGGCACCAGA
Source organism: Acomys minous (assembly GCF_964271855.1). NCBI lineage: Eukaryota > Metazoa > Chordata > Mammalia > Rodentia > Muridae > Acomys > Acomys minous. Next base: position 107,824,285 of record NC_140483.1, on the reverse strand, counting down.
GTTCATGTAAAAGTCAGTCCCCAGTCTCCACTTAACTGTGGAGAATGTTCTGTCCCTTGGCTAGATCTGGGTAGGGGTTTGATGATGACTGCATGTATTGTCCTTGGTTGGTTCCATACATCGAGCAGAACCCCTGGGCCCTGATCTTCCCATCATAGTGTTCTTCTTGTAGGTTTCTAGGACCCTCTGGATCCATCTATTTCCCTATCTCCTATATTTCTCTCACCTAGAGTCCCAATAGGATGTCCTCACCTCTATCCCACTTTCCTGGTAAGTGAAGACTTTCATGAGACATGCCCCTTGGGCTAGTGTCCAGTTATAAGTGAGTATATACCATTTGAGTCTCTCTGCTTCTGGGTTAGCTCACTCATTATGATCACTTCTAGTTCAATCCACTTGTCCACATATTTTGGAAATTCCTTGTTTTTAATAGCTGAATAGTATTCCATAGTGTAAATGTACTACAGTTTCTTTATCCATTCTTCTACTGAGGGACACCTAGGCTCTTTCTATGTTCTGGCTATTATAAATAAGGCCACTATGAACATGGTTGAGCATATGTCCCTGTTGTATGCTGGAGCATCTTCTGGGTATATTCAAAGAAGTGGAATAGTTGTGCCTTGAGGAAACCCTATTCCCAGTTTTCTGAGATAGAACTAGATAGATTTCCAAAGTGGCTGCACTAGTCTGCATTCCCACCAGCAATGAAGAAGTGTTCCTCTATCTCCACATCCTCGCCAGCATGTAGTGTCACTTGAATTTTTGATCTTGGCCATTCTGATGGGTGTAAGATGGAATCTCAGAGTTGTTTTGATTTGCATTTCTCTGATGGCTAAAGATGTTGAGCATTTCTTTAAGTGTTTCTCAGCCATCTGATATTCCTCTGTTGAGAATTCTCTGTTTAATTCTGAGCCCCATTTCTCAATTGGATTATTTGGTTTGGTGGTGTTTAATTTCTTGAGTTCTTTATATAGTTTGGATATTAGACTTTTGTCAGATGCAGGGTTGGTAAAGATCTTTTCCCAGTCCGTAGGCTGTCGCTTTGTTCTGTTGACAGTGTCTCCTGCCTTACAGAAGCTTCTCAGCCTCATGAGGTCCCATTTATTAATTGTTGACTTTAAGGCCTGGGCTGTTGGTGTTCTGTTCAGGAAGTTATCTCCTGTGCCAATGTGTTCCAGGCTCTTCCCCACATTTTTTTTTCTAACCGATTTAGTGTCTCTGGTTTTATGTTGAGGTCTTTAATACACATGGACTTGAGTTTTGTGCATTGTGACAAGTGTGAGTCTAATTGCAATTTTCTACATGTAGAAATCCAGTTAGACCAGCACCATTTGTTGAAGGTGCTATCCTTTTTCATTTAATAGATTTGGCTTCATTGTCAAAAATCAGGTGTATGGATTCATATTTGGGTATTCAATTCAATTCCATTGATCAACCAGCCTATTGCTGTGCCAGTACCATGCTGTTTTAATTACTATTGCTCTATAGTACAGCTTGGGGTCAGATATGGAGATTCATCCTGAGGATCTTTTATTGTATAAGATTGTTTTAGCTATTCTGGGTTTTTTGTTTTTCCATGAAAAGTTGAGAATTGACCTTTCAATATCTTTTAAAAATTGTGTAGGTATTTTGGTAGGGATTGCATTGAATCTGTAAATTGCTTTTGGTAAGATGGCCATTTTTACTATGTTAATTCTCCCAATCCATGAACAAGAGAGATCTCTGCATCTTCTCAAGTCATATTCAATCTCTTTCTTCAGGGACTTAAATTTTTTTCAAACAAGTCCTTTACTTGCTTGGTTAGAGTTACTCCTAGATATTTTAAATTGCTTATGGGTATTGTGAAGGGTGTAGATTTCCTAATTTCTTCCTCTGTATGATTGTCATTTGTATATAGGAAAGCTACTGACTTTTTTGAGTTAATTTTGTATCCAGCGAGTTTGCTGAATGTGTTTGTCAGCTGAAGAAGTTCTCTGGTGAAAGTTTGGGGGTCACTTATGTACACTATCATGTCATCTGCAAATAGGGATAATTTGACTTCCTCCCTTCCCATTTGGATCCTTTTGATCTCCTTTTGTTGTCTTATTGCTCTGGCTAGAACTTTATGAACTATATTGAAGAGATATGGAGATAATGGGCAGCCTTGTCTGGTCCCGAATGTTAGAGGAATTTCCTTGAGTATCTCTCCATTTAATTTGATGTTGGCTTGCTGTATATAACCTTTATTATGTTTAGGTATGTGCCTTGTATGCCCAATCTCTCCAACACTTTAAACATGAATGGGTATTGGATTTTCTTAAGTGCTTTTTCTGCATCTAAGAAGATGATCATGTGGTTTTTTTTCTTTTAGTTTGTTTATACTGTGGATTACATTGGTGGATTTCCATATATTAAACCATCCCTGCATGCCTGGAATAGAGCCTACCTGGTCATGATGAATGATATCTTTGATATGTTCTTGTATTCGTTTTGCGAGTATTTTATTGAGTATCTTTGTGTCTATATTCATAAGAGAAATTGGTCTGAAGTTCTCCTTTTTTGTTGGGTCTTTGTGAGGTTTAGGTATCAACATGACTGTGGCCTCATAGAAAGAATTTGGTAATGTTCCATCCATTTCTATCTTTTGGAGTAGCTTGAAGAGTATCAGTAGTAGCTCCTCTTTGAAGATCTGATAGAATTTTGCACTGAAACCATCTGGCTCTGGACTTCTTTTGGTTGGGAGACTATCAATGATTGCTTGTATTTCTATACGCAAAATAGGACTATTTAATTTGTTTTTCTGATCTTGATTCAATTTTAGGAAGTGGAATCGATCAAGAAAATTGTCCATTTCCATTAGATTTTCAAAGTTTGTGGCATATATGCCTTTAAAGTAGGATCTTATGATTCTTTGTATTTCTTCCATGTCTGTTGTTATGTTTCCCTTTTCATTTCTGATTTCGTTTATTTGGATAGTGTCTCTTGGCCTTTTAGTTAGTTTGGCTAATGGTTTGTCTATCTTGTTGATTTTTTTTTAAAAAAACAGCTCATGGTTTTGTTGATTGTTCTCTTTGTTTCTAGTTTATTGATTTCAGCCCTGAGTTTAATTACTTCCAGCTGTCTACTCCTCTTTGGTGTTTATGCTTCTTTTTTTTCCCTAGGGCATCCAGATGTGTCTTTAAGTTGCTTATGTGGGATGTTTCCAATTTCTTTTTAAAGGCACTTAGTGCTATGAATTTTCCTCTTAGCACCGCTTTCAATGTGTCCCACAAATTTGGGTATGTTGTTCCATCATTTTAATTGAATTTCAGGAAGTCTTTTATTTCTTCCTTTATTTGTTTCACGACCCACTTGTCATTAAGTAGAAAGTTGTTTAGTTTCCACGTGTGAGTAGGCTTTTTGTTATTTCTGTTGTTGAAGTCCAGCCTTAGACCATGGTGATCTGATAAGATACAAGGTATTATTTCAATGTTCTTGTATCTGTTGAGGCTTGCTTTGTGACCTACTATGTGATCAGTTTTGGAGAAGGTTCAATGGGGTGCTGAGAAGAATGTGTAGTCTTTTGTGTTTGGGTGGAAAGTTCAGTACACATCTGTTAGATCCATTTGATTCATGGCATTGGTTAGTGATATTATTTCTCGGCTTAGTTTCTGTTTCAATAACCTATCCTTCAGTGAAAGTGGGGTGTTGAAGTCTCCCACTATGAATGTGTTGGGATCTATGAGTGGTTTAAGCTTTGATAATAGTTTTTTTACAAATGTGGGTGCCCTTGTATTTGGAGCATAGATGTTCAGAATTGTGATGTCATCTTGGTTGATTTTACCCTTGATGAATATGAAATGTCCTTCCTCATCCCTTTTGATTAATTTTGGTTAAAAGTCTATTTTATTAGATATAGGATGGCTACACCAGCTTGCTTCTTCTGACCGTTAGCTTGGATATTTTTTCCCAGCCTTTTACCCTATCTTTATGGGTGAAATGTGTTTCTTGGATGCAGAAGAATGTTGGTCTGTTAGTTTATGTCCTTTTATTGGAGAATTGAGACCATTGATGTTGAGAGATATTAATGACCAGTGACTGTTAAGTCCATTCATTTTGATGTTTGTTACAGTCGAGAGTTTGTGAGGTTTGATTTTGCGATGGTGTAGTTATCAATTTCCTGTGTAGTTTTGGTTGTAACTGTTCCCTGTGCGGTGGAGTTTCCTTCTTAGTAACTTCTGTAATGCTGGATTTGTGGCTAGGTACTGTTTGAATTTGTTTCTGTCATGGAATATTTTGTTTTCTCCATCAATGGTTCTTGATAGTTTTTCTGGGTACAGTAGTCTAGCCTGGCATCTGTGGTCTCTTAGGGTTTGCAGGACCTCTGTCCAGGCCCTTCTGGCTTTCATGGTCTCAGCTGAGAAGTCAAGTGTAATTCTGATAGGTTTGCCATTGTATGTTACTCTGCCTTTTTCCCTTGCAGCTTTTAATATTTTTTTCTTTTTTTCTGTATATTTTGTGTTTTTATTGTTATGTGGTGGGAAGATTTTCTTTTCTGATCTATTCTATTTGGTGTTCTGTAAGCCTCTTGTATGTTCATATGCATCTCCTTCTTCAGATTGGGAAAATTTTCTTCTATGATTTTGTTGAAAATATTTTCTGGGCCATGGAATCATGTGTCTTCTCTTTCCTCAATGCCTGTTATTCTCAGATTTCTTTTTTTCATGGTATCCTTGATTTCTTGGATGTTCTGTGTCAGGAACTTGTCTGATTTAGCATTTTCTTTGATGGTTGTTTTGAGTTCTATGATTGCATCTTCAAGTCCCGAAATTTGTTCTTCCATTTCCTGGATTCTGTTTGAGAAGGCCATCTCTTTGTTGGTTGCTTTCTTCTCTATGGTCTCTCGGTCACGTTTTTCTTCTGTGTGTTCCTTTATTATAGATTCTGTTTTTGTCTTCAGATCTTGAAATGTTTTATTGATTTCCTTCATCTGCCTGTTTGTATTTTCATGAAATTCTTCCAGTGCCTCTCTATATGACTCTTTCATGTCCTCCATCTGCTTGGTTGCATCCTCCTGCAGTTGTTTACAGATTTCATTCATTTCTTCCATTATCATCTTCCTTACTAAGGAATTGGGGTCATTTTCTTGTATTTTGATTGTGTTTGGGTTCTCCGGGTTGTTTTCTTTGAGATAATTGGCATCTGGAGGTGTTGAGCTGTTTTGCTTTTTGTTGTTTGCGTTCTTACACTGTCTTTAGACATTTTGCTGTTTCTGTTAATGGGATGTGGCTTCTGGTTTCCTTCACTGGTTGTTGAGAGTGGGTACTAGGTGAATGATTGTAGGTCACATGCTCTTGCCTGTGAGGATCAGGGAGTTTTTCTCTGACACAGGCAGGTGACCTACTGTCCACTCCTGGGGCCTTTGTTCTACACCTTAGGCTCTGGGCTGGGTCAGCAGAAGTAGGCTTCTGACTGGTCCCTTTCACGTTAGTGTTGTGATTCAGGCCAGCTGTTATGGGGTCTCAGATCGAGGCTGGCAAGCTCTGGCTGGGCAAGATGTTCCTAGTTGCCTGCACTTCCCGTGGGCCTGTAGTCCAGACCTCGCCCAGCTCAGACCCACTGAGCTGTGTGCGCCTTTTAGACTAGCATATAGACACCTCTGGGGTGTCCAGCCTTTCCCGAGAGAGTGGGAGATCCTGCCGGGGATGTGTGTAGTGTCCAAGCTGGGTTCTAACTGCTCAGATCTGCAGGCTCTGTCCTCTGCACTCTGTTCCAATGTGGGCCCTATATGGTCCCTGTATTGCTGCTCTCTCTGAGCTAGGTGGACCCAAGCAGCTCAATATCCTGCGCTCTGTTCCAATATAGGCCTGGTTTGGCACTGCGGGTTGTGCGAGTTCTCTCCGAGCTAGGTGGATCCAGTTGCCTGTGTTTCTATCCAGCATGGGGTCCTCATCAAATTTGCATGGAGTAGGTGGATGAGACCAAGGGCAGCCTTCACCTGTTTCCCTGTGACTTCCACAGGCCAGGGGCTCCGTTATCTACCTGCACACTGAATTCAGGCTTTATCTGCCAGCTGCAGCCCACAGATGGGTTCCGTATGAGTGTCCGGAGAGTGGGTTCAGGGCCTCCATGGACTGTTACTTGACCCAGGGCCAGGCCTGCTGGTGGTCTGCACTGTGCGGGACCCCACTCACCTAAAGTTCTCTGGATTTAACAGTCTGTGGCTCCATTCAAGTCCCTGGTCTCCGTGCAGTAGATCAGATACAATGCTTGCTGGACACCACCATCTTGAGGATCTTTTTGTGCTTTTATGTACAAGTTGGCAACTATAGTCAAAAAACTTTACATGGAAAATTCTAGAAATAAATGATTCATGATTTCAGTTGCACACCATTCTGAACAGTGTGGTGTTCTTCCTCTAACCAGAGCCTGAATGATCATCCTTCGAGTAGCAGATCTGTGCTTGTATAGATGATCACTTACCCATCAGTCACCATTCAGTTGACTTTCAGTTATACACAGTCTCGGTGTGCATTCTTTTTTTGTTTTGTTTCTGTTTTTGTTTTTTTAGTTTTTTGAGAAAAGATTTCTCAGTGTGTAACCCTGGCTGTCTTGTAATCACTCTGTAGACCAGGCTGCCCTTGAACTCATAGCTATCTGCCTGCCTCTACTTCCTCAGGGCTTGGATTAAAGGCATTAGCCACCATACCTGGCTTCAATGTGCATTTTTGTTTTTGTTTTTTGAGAGAGAGTTTCTCTGTGTATCCTTTGCTTTCCTGGACTCACTTTGTAGGCCAGGCTGGCCTAGAACTCACAGTGACCCACTTGCCTCTGCCTTCCGAGTGCTCGGACTAAAGGCGTGCACCAGCACAGCCTGGCCCAATGTTCATTCTTAAGTGATCCTGATTTTAGTGAGCAATGTTGCCAACATGCAAAAATAGTGATGCAGGTAATTGAGATGTGCTAAGGAGAGGCATAAATGCTACCTACCTGTGAAAAGCCTAACACTGTTGACTAAGGAAGATACAGAGTAAGACTAGCTCCTCTGCTTACAACATTGTGAGGGTGAAGAATTCCAGTGTTTCTACTGTCAAACTGCAGATATGACAACCATAAGACATAAGTGCTTAGTGAAAATGGGAAAGGCAATATGAATCTGTGTGTGTGTGTGTGTGTGTGTGTGTGTGTGTGTGTGTGTGTGTGTGTACTGTGAAAATGCACAGAGGCAGTGGAATCCCAGGTTTCAGCATCTACTGCAGGTCTGTCTTGGAATGCATCCCATGGAAAATAGAAGACCATTGTACCCATGTTCATGGAAACAAATAGGGAGAAAGGACCAATTATAAAGAGTGACTAAGTGTACTGGCTGGTTTTGTGTCAACTTGACACAAGCTAGAATCATCAGAGAGGAAGGAGCCTCAGCTTAGGAAATGCTTCCATGAGATCCAGCTCTAAGGCATTTTCTCAATTAGCAATCAATGGGAGATGTCCCAGACCATTGTGGGCAGTGCCACCCCTGGGCACATGGTCCTGGGTTCTATAAGAAAGCCGGCTGAGCAAGCCTTGAGGGGCAAGCCAGTAAGCAGCACCCCTCCATGGCCTCTGCATCAGCTCCTGCCTCCAGGCTCCTGCCCTGTTTCCTGACTTCCGACACTGATGAACAGCATTGCGGAAGTGTAAGCCAAACAACACGAGAAAAGTAAGGATAAGGTTAGTTGTCTGAATTTATCTCAGTGGCTTGTGCAGGGACCAGAAGCGCTTATGATTTTTGTCCCTTTTTCTTCATGGGGCAGAAGAAGGGATGTGCATACAGATTCGGATCTCCTCCCTCTCCATGACCCCTCTCCACCTCCCACCCCATCCTCCACCTCTTCCCCGACACACATGTGGGTGCACACACAATGCAGGCTTCTATTTTGGGTACAAATTCTTCTTACAGAGGACCAAGTTTTACTTTGTTTTCTGATTACTTCCTGTGTCTGCAGTTTCTAAAAATAGCCAGCTGAAAAATCATCCTTATGCCAAAAAGGCATATTTTGGGGTGGCATATTCTAGTCTTCTATAATGCATTCAAAATTTTGTAAAAATATAGGACAATTATAACTAGAAATTTCCTTTGCCTACTTAAGAAAAAAATTCACCAACTGTTCAATATATATTTCGAGAGCATGGGGCACATGTTTCTTCATTTCTGGAGTCCCTTGTTGCATATGTGTTCACATGTGAAACTTTTTGGTGTACCTATTGAGAGTTAGTAGGATTAGAGGTGACTCAGAGACTGGGTTATGAAGTGGCATGTAAACTGTTCACTTGTTTACACAGCACTGGAGAGCATGGAAGGATATTACTATAGAGACAACATTTCCGTGGAAGAGTTTCAAGCACAGATAAACACAGCCTCCCTGGAAAAGGTCAACCAGTACATTCAGAAGCTCAGGTAGGCAACCTTCGCTTTTGATGACTTCATTTTGCTTTTTATATTCAGCTATATGATTTGGACACATGACTAGGGTGAGTAGCTTAGATTATTGATGATATTTCTTTTGATAATTAATAATGTTTAATGTCTCAAATATCATAATGGCTTTATCCTGTGAAAATGATTAAGAAAAGGAGTTTCTGTGCTGAGGTTTTAATTTCTGGGGAAAGTAAAGGGATGGGCTTAAGGTATAGCAGAGTGTTTCCAGGGGAACTATCATTGTCATATCTCACAGCAGCATCTACAGGCAGGTCATAGAATTGCAGGGAAAGTGCAATCCTTCATTTGCCATTGAAAAGCTGGCCCCTCACATGGAGAGAAGGGTCCATATGGAGCTATGACAGCCATGTATTTGTTATTGGAAAAATATGTCTACATCCAAATAAATAATGGTGAATCTTGATATTATCTTTCTTCCTACACTGTTACTATGCAGTTATCACAGATAGTAACAGAGTTTCATCCCTCATGGTTGGCTTCTGACCTAACCTGTTTCTCTGGTAACACAACAAAAGAAAACATCAGCTTCCCTCTCCTTAGGATTTAAAATAATATCTGAAAGAATAGAGTATCAGACACCTTGAGGGGGAAAAGCTACTTCCCCCAACACAAAGAATGGAATCTGAGTTCTAACTCGGGTCCTGAGTGGAGACTTGATCTTCTGATCTGCTCTCAAATGAGGGGACTGCCCAAGTCTGTAAATCACCTGATTAGGAGAACACCAAAACTGAAGATATGCTAATAATATGGGAGGAATAATTATCTCCTCAGTAAGATGATATAATTGTACTGCGCAAAAGCCCCTTTCTGCACCATGCCATGTTGCTCAAAAAAATTTTTTTTGAATTCTAATAATTCTAATTCTAAATGTGTAACTGTTTTTCTTTCCCTTTTTCTTTTGTTTATTTTTTCCCTCCTTTTTGGAGCCTAGTCAAAAGGCTAAGCTTGCTCAGGGCTTTTTTTAAACCTGTGTTTGAAGGTGTCCTGTCCCCTTTCCTTCCAGCTTGCAGCTGCTTTACTAAATAAGGCTGTCTTGAACCATACTCACAGTGGTGTAGCTTTTTCTTCCTCTCACTATAGACCCCCGCCCTGTAGCTTCTGAGATTTATATCTTGCTTGTTCTATTGTTTGTCCTTCCAGACTCTAGTAGAATCATCCTCAAAATTACTTCTACAGTCATTTTAAATTTCTCTTATTAGCAAGACTAAGACCCCAAAAAGGGAGCCATGAACTTCCCTGACAACACGATGGCAAGAAAAATTAACCTTAAGGCAGTGGAAGGCAACTGGATTGTAACTCAGAAACTTTCATTTTCAACAAGTATTAGAATATAGTTCTCTTTCACAAGTGAGCTGGTTGACAGATCACTTTTAAAATTACTTGACATATTAAACCTTTGTTTTAAAATGTCTTCACAAAGTAATGTGTTCCATTATAGTGTATATATGTGTATACAACCACTCTCCCTCAGAGCCCTCCCTCAGTGCCCTTCTCCCTGCTCCCCTCTGACCAATCCTCTTCCTCACAGCGAGATAGTTCCCTCTTCTACTTGCATGCATCCTGTATTGCATTGCTATGTTTTCCTTACTCCCTCCTTCTCTAAAAGTCTCTCCCTCCCCTCTCATGGTCCTCATAATTTCATAAACACACACACACACACACACATACACCCTGAGGGAGGAGACACACCAGAGAAAGAGATGAATTAACAGTCACCCAAAAAGACAGTGTAGTACCTATCTTTATGAGTCTGGATTATTTTGCTTAACATTTATTTTTTTAAAGGAAGTATTATTTTTGTTTTAGCTTGAGTCTATATAATTTTTTTAAAAAAACTGCTATTGTGTGTCCCCACCAGTATGACTGAACTCTGAAAATTAAATTGATTCCTAAAATGACCAGCCAAGAATGCATGTTGCTCCAGGTGATTTTCTTCCTCTAGTAACACTCACCCTACGGGTTTCACACACCTATCCTTTCCCATGTGCCCTCAGCTTCATCCATAATTTATTATTTTAGGAAATTTTTAGCATCTAATTTTTCTATTAGTTTATTCTTGTTGCATCTCAATGGTTATCCCATCCCTTGTATACTCCCATTCTTCCCTCCCTCCCATTTTCCCCTTGTTCCCCTCCCCTATGACTGTTCCTGAGGGGGATTACCTTCCCCTGTATATGCTCATAGGGTTAGCATCTAATTTTTTTTTTTTTGCTTACTCTTCCTTAGCAAATATATTCTGATGATTCAAATTTGGAATGTCTTAGCCTACTTCAATTTTGTTTCCTTGTCTATAACATGGTTTATCAGATGTATATAATCAACTAACCCTTCCATAGGAAAGAAAATGTTAACCTTAAGTTTATAATCAACTTGTTCCTAATTCTCTGACCAAGAAGCATTGGCTTAGGAAGCTTAAGTTCAGTTGGGACAAAATCTTTCTGATGACTATAGTTACAGAGGAGCTTCTGCCTTCTTAACTTGTGAAAAATATTCCCAGGCTGTCTTTGAATTAGGTACACCATTGAAGCATTTCTAAAGAGCACAAGTCCCTGAGCATGCATCCATATACTCATTTTTAAAAAGTGGACCACTGCTGAGGCATCCTACTTAACCGTGTCTCAAACCACCAGTCTTGTATTCATCCATCCACTCAGTGTTGTGCCGCCAGACCATTCCATGCTCCGATTCGAAGGTCTTTAATGATTTCCTGTTGTGTTCAAGAGAAATAACAAGCTCCTTAGCTCGACAATGGGGCACTTTCATGGCCCTGACCCTATACTTCCTTTCCCTACAGATGTATCTATTAGTCATGGCTTCCTTCCTCATTAGGCCTCACTCTTGCCCTCTCTTGCCTCCTCAGTCCTCCTTAGCATCTGCTTTCTCTGACTCCCAACTCCCGAGAAGGCTGTGCTTATGACTCATCTCATGTTGTACAGTCTTCTTTGTATTCAGTTATTTTGGATTTGGAATGGATCCGGAAACATGATGGCTTCAAAAGATGCCTAGGAGTTTAATGTGCAGCCATAGATGAAGACTAATTCCTAAATCAGAAGTTCCCAGACCAGCAAGGCCAGTGTCATCTGCCAGCTTCTTTATACCTCTTAAATGTGCCCCGTTGTCTGGGTTATAGCAAGTTTTCCCCATGACTCATTCTTTCTCACCCTCACATTTCAGAACCACTGTCCAGATCTAAATGACAGAACGGTCCTTCTCCTAACCTTGAACTTTCTTTTTATGATAATTATACACTTCAGCATTTCTTTTTGGTTTTTAAATTACAATTATTGACCTCTCACCTTTTTAATTAGAGTATAAAGTCTTTGAGTTGAGAGGTTAGCTGAGTTTGGTGTTCCCTCTTGTACTTATCAAAATATTTTTGCTTAGAAAGCTCTGATGTGTGTTGAATTGCATTACGGGTACTGATTACTTTTGTATTGCTGTGACCAAATTCCTCATACAAATAATAACTTGAGAGAAAAGCTTATTTTGACTAATAGCTACTGAGGAAATAGTCCATCATGGAAGTTCAGTAAGTGTGTGAGATACGAACTCTTCAGTTCTCAGTGCTCATGTCACAGAGGGTAATGGACCAGGACAGAAGCAAGTATAGCACAACTTCGTGTCAAACTTCTTACTTCCAAGAAGCACCACCAACTAGGACCAAATTATCCCACACACATGCTGTGGGGAAGATGCCATATTCAAACTATAATAACAATGCTTATGTCAAACAAGCAGAAAGCAAGGGTGAGGAGGACATAACTTCCTCATCCCCATGAGTCTACTTTAAATAGAAATTAATACAGATATAGATGTACAGCATTTTTGACAGGATATTTATTGATGATTGTAAAGAAAATAGCAGAAGTATTAACACACTATTCTGCTATCATAAGAAAGTATTTTAATGTTTTTCTCCTCAAGAAAGGTTTTCAGAAGTAGATAGACCTTGGTAGAAATTTGGCGCCTTTGGCAGTAATGACTTACTGTCTGCCCTACTTGTTACTCACTAGAATAAGGAATTGCACAGGAAGGTAATTATCTTCCTACTTTCTGCTAGTTTCTTGAACACATAGCCAATTTCTTCCTTAATTTTTTTTTTCTTGTGACTTTGTAAGCACAGATATTTATTTACTTCAGAAATTTGCTTTTGTTTTTGTTTTTAGAGCCAGGAGATAATATTGACCATTTCAAGAATATTGACTGCCCATCTTTAAAAAGGGAGTTTTCCTTCCCCCTATAACCCTAGTACCCATTTCACTCTTTCACTAGAATTCATTTAATCCTGGACATTATTTTATTTACTCATCACAATTCAGAAAACATTTTTTTGGCCTCTGTGTGATTAGAAAACATTCCTTAGATGACAAGCTTCAGAAAGCAAACTCAAGCCACCATAAGCAAAATAATGTATTTGCTGTGTGGTGCAGGCACCAAGGCTGTGGTACTGTCAGACTAGGGTATGAGCATTCTTCTGAATAAAGATTCATGCCATCTGTTGGCACCCTTTCCTCAGTGTGAATCTCAGCAAGTATGTTCACTACAGACCAGTGTGACGTAGAGAAGAAGAGGAAGTGCTCCCTGCATCAGCAGCTCTGCTGAATGACGTGGGAGGGGCTTACAACTAGAGCCTAGCTGTCTACTCCCTTCAGCATGGTAGACCAGTTGACTATAAAGTCAGAGTGAGAAGGATAATGTGTAAGTGGAAACAGTGGGTTCTATTGCAGCGGAGTGGCCAAGAGCAGATGAGTGATTGTCTACCTGCCGGAAAAGAACAGATATCAAACCTACCAACTTGTAAGAATATATTGAATCAGTCCCATGAAAAGCAACTTACATGGAGTAATTAAAAGCTTAATATTCCCCTCATTAACATTTCTATTTAAAGGACAGTGTCCAGTTATCTAGACAGTGAGTGATGAAACAAAGCTTTCAAGCAATGAATTATTTCTTTCTAATGAAAACAGTTTTTTTTCCTGTACATGATCATCTCAGTGAGTGGAGTGAATTTTTTAATACTGAGAACAAATTTTCTGTTACTCTTTTCATATCTGATATCCCAGTGCTCTGATTTTGTAAATCAGTCATTTATTCACCCAACATAATGAGGTTATCATGAGAGGAGTAAAAACATGTTTTGAACATTAGCCTGAGTCACAAGGAGACATCCTTGCCAGGGTACAAGGAAGACCTTCCAAATGCTGTAAGTATTATGTGATGCTTTTTCCTCAGATGTTGATGAGCTGCTGTCTTGGACGTTGTCCTGTAGCCATGGCAACTAGAATAGAGCAATACAGTGACACCAAATTTACTAATGGTAACAAAGCTGTTGAAACTCTCTGGGGAAGTCCAGAAGACCCTTGCCTGGAATTTTAGCTGTTTATCTCCACTCTACCACCCACACCAGCAGCAAGTGATCTTAGGAGTTGCTAGACCATGTATAGAAGTAAAAGGCTGATTAAAAGCTAGACACTATGATGCAGATTCTATGAGGTCACCATCCATGATAGGGTGGGACTTTGCAGTGATGCTGCTGTTTGAGGGTTACCCACATTCCTATAATCACCCCCCAACTGTGGTCTGTAAGAAAGCATAATAAATCCATTGGTCTCCCCAAGCTGGACTTCAGTGTAATCTTACTTGGCCCATCATTGGTGCCCATGGGGGCAGGTTGGAATTCACTTACATCTTCCCAGGAAAAATTTGTACAGCAGTAATTCATGGGAGCAAGCATACCATGTTCAAGGAACACAAAGAAGCTAATAGGATTCCAGCATATGGGGAACATGAATCTCACTGAGAAACGGACAGAGCCTGGCTGACTATGTAGGGCTGTTGTTATCGGAGGTACTTTGAGTTTTAGTCTAAGTACAATGGAGAATCCACTGGAAAAGTTTCTTGAATTGATACGGTCTGCTAATAGCCCATGCATCCATTGCAAATGATAATAATGACAGCTAACACTTCCCCAGGGTGCAGTGAAGAAGCTCAGGCTAGGTGGCTCAGCTCACCACTTCCTAGTCTGAGGGAGATACAGATGAGAAAGGGCCTAGGACCCTGGCCACTGGCACCATGGCTCTGGCCTTTCTTCCCTAAAGATGTATACTTAGCTCTTTACTCTCTGAACAAGGCTGAAGTAGCATAAATAGTTCCTAGATGTTTCTAGAATATAAACACCTTCCTTCACCAAATCGGAAATCATTTTTTTGATTTATTTATTTCTGCTTATAAAAGAACAACAATTACTGAAGTGTGTAACTCAGTGTTTAACCTTCTCTATCCCCACCTCCTTCAATCCTGCTGTATCCTTCCCATCCCCCCTTTTTTCTTTTTATTCCCTTGGCCATGATCCATGCTCTCCATCAGCCTCATTTTGCCATGCCCTACTTAAAGGTAATTTATCATTACTAAATCCTTTCATTTTAATGCATCTTGTATTGGCAAAAAAAAAAAAAAAACCCTCAATGTGGTGACTAAGGATATAAATTGTAAATATGAACAATGTCCCTGTATCCAAGAAGTCCTTGAAATTTTAGGTACTTAGATAATTATTTTTCTAATATTACTTTTAGTGTAAAATGAATAGTGGAGTCAAACAAAATAAAAAACCAAGTTCTATGTAAGCTGATGTCATTTATTATTCATATGAAGCAAACGCTTCATCCTGATTTTTTTTAGGGCTGATGATCTGGAGTATCTAACTGTAAATCCATTATTTTTATTTTTATTTTTATTATTTTTTTTAATTTAATTTTATTTTTTTTTTGGTTTTTCGAGACAGGGTTTCTCTGTGGAGCCTTGGCCATCCTGGACTCACTTTGTAGACCAGGCTGGCCTTGAACTCACAGCGATCCGCCTGCCTCTGCCTCCCGAGTGCTAGGATTAAAGGCGTGCACCACCACGCCCGGCTTTTTTTTTTTTTTAAGAATGTGAGAAAATCATTCAAAACAAAGGTTCTCTTAAGATGAGCCGTTGTGAGTACAGAATGGCACACATTCTTTAAAAACATTTCTTTAATGGGCTGGAAAGATAGCTCAGAGGTTAAGCATGTGCTGCCATTGCAAGGCCCTGGGTTTGCTTTCCCACATCTTTGTGCTGTCTCACCGCCATCTGTAGCTCTAGTTCAAGCGGCCCAACGCCCTTTTGTGGTTGTTCACATGATGCAAACACAGATAGGCAGACAGACATACTACACACAAATAGAAAACAACTTAAAGACCTTTTGAAAGACCAGATATATTTTCTATTATAAATAGGAAAAAAAACTGTAGCAATTTTATGTCACAAAGAAATACTACACATACCCATCTCAGGGCCACATAGTTTGGACAGTATATCATACTGGAAAATGGCAGCCAGAAGTATGTGTTTTGATGATTCTCGTGGTAGCTTTTCTATGAAGCACATGGTCTCTCCACATCCACAGAAGAAAACATGTCGGGAAATGTGTGTTCCTGACATGGGACAGTTATGGTTCATGAAGCGGATATACTGTCATTTCACATTTTTAGTCACAGCTATCAAAGAGTAGGAGAAAATGGAGGAATAGCACACTGTCAACTCTGGTATGCCTTTGCAGGTCCTGGAATTATAGCTCATGGCCTTCTTTTTAGTGGCTCACAGCATGAGATAGTGCTGTCTATCCATTTATTTCATGACAAGCAGGGCAGCTGAGTTTGAAATAGAAAATATTATGACCTATTGGTGTATGTGTGTGTGTGTGTGTGTGTGTGTGTGTGTAAGCCATATTAAGTCAATGAAGATATCAGTTATAATGAACAACCAGGTGAGTGAGTAACAGAGAACATTAATTAGCATGTAAATAATGTTTAGAGGAATAGCCTTCAGAGTTAAATGATGCGATACATCTTTAATTATATAGAAATCTTGTACACTCATCTCTGTGGCGCTTCTGTATCTTTTACTCTGCCTCTCAGTGAAGTTGGTTTTTGGTTGTTATTTTTGTTTATTTAAGGTGTATAATTTGGCATCTCTACAACTAGATATAACCAAATGTGTACATTGGTAATTCCTGTCTGTTTTTAGACTGACCATGCTGAATTTTTGGGGGGGTTACATGAGAAGTGATTTGTCATGGTAGGCTAAGAAACCGTGTCTAGGAAGAATTTGAGTCAGTTTAGGACGCTTACACATTTCCTAAGTGTCTTTCTCATATAAGAGATATAAGGAGGATCCACAGTCTGCAAACTATAGCCTTTACACATTTTCCCACAGAGTAAAAACATACACTTTTTGGAGCCTTAACCATTTTTGAGTAAACACGACCTGCCTGCCAAGTACCAAGGACAGCACTGCATGTTGGTGGCATTGCAGCTGCTAAGCTTCTGCCTGCAGTGTTTAGGGGAGAGGGTCTGGAAGGGAAACTTGGCGGGTGGCAATCATTTTCCAAGAGAGGGAATCAGATTTTCAAATCCCAAAGGTAAAGGGAGACTTTGTTAGGTGTGACTGAGGCTGGAGCCCATAAAAGAAGAATAAGAAACCTAGTGCTCCTTTTACCTGCTCACCTTTCAGCTCCTGCCCAACTAATAAACCACCTTTAACTGCTCCATTGCCTTTTGTTGAAAGTATAATTATTTTGTAATTATTTAGAGCCCATCTCAAATGCATCTTCCTGTAAGATGCCTTCTCTGACATCTAGAGCTTTAACTAATCAACTTCTTTTAAGTAGAGCAACTTTTAAAAATGTGTTATTTTTGTTTTGATTGGGGAACTACTTATCTGAAATCCTTAATAGAATGAGGAAAAATGAGTATCTATCTGTTGGTCTGTTTGTCTGTCCATTCTCCAAATACTTGTATTGAATTAGAAATCACATTTGTCGTAATGCATGACCATACTCTTGTCATGTGGTTATTATATTGAATTTATCCCACTATCCAGGCTTTGTTTTATATCCAGACTTCTTCAGACCATTTGAAGGGTACAGATGCTGACTCTGTTGGAGATCTCTCCAGAAAATTTATCAGCATAGTCAAGGTTCATAAATTTCACATGAGATGAGGACAGATAAAGTTAAAGTTGTAGTGACATTTTGAGAGCAGCATCTGCTTTTTATTTGAAAAATACTGTAATTCGGTGAAAGCTTGTCACCATTGTTTTACCGAGAAGGTGTGTCACTACACGTATGCTAAAGTATTAATGTTGTTTAACTCGCCTGTGCTGTACTTTTTGGATTCAAACCAGTTTCTTTACCCTTGAGAAATTATACTTGTAACTAATATTTATTTTGCTTCCACCTTAAAGGAATTCTTAATATAATATTTTGGCAGGGAGAAAACAGGAGATTAAAATTACTACCCTATGAGTTTTCAGATTTTTGTGATAAGTCCTGCATGTGGTAATATTTTTGAGGGTGAATATTTCATAGTCTGACAAATAGAAGCAGATAAAATCATCTTCATTTTCTTAGCATCTTCAATAGAGAATTGTCTCTATCTAGATGCTAAGAGGCTCTACTGTTTTCCATCTGGAAGCTAAGGAAAAGCTACTGTTTTCCATCTCCAAGCTAAGAAAAGACATTTTGTTTTTTGCCAAAGGAAAAGGAAGATAAAAGCTCCCCATGTTCAGAGCTTCATTTGGAATGAATGCAAGTTGAGCATGTCAAAGAGAAAATCAGCACACCCCCAAAGAGTTAGTTAAGGCAACATACTGTGTGGGAGAGAACGTCCAGTGCTTACAGAAGCAAAACTGATTTTAATGCTGCTGCGTTTTGTTTCTGATCAGCAGGACAGCCTTAAAAGGGATATGCAGGGCATCTTCATCAAGCTTTTTGATTAGTGTTTTTCTTATTGCTTTTGCTTGGTCCCTTTTTGCCAGCATTTCAGATTTTGTTTTGTGGCTGTACCGTGGAAGGTAAATGGGTGGCCATAAATTACCTTTAGCTTGATCCCAGAGACCTTGATACAAGAGGCACGATTCTAACTTAGAAGAAAAGAATATGGCTATATCGAAACCCTTGGTTGCTATGGGGAATACAGCATAAGGTTTGTAAAATTAGCTGCCTGGTCAGACGACTCAAGTTTTGAAACTCTGCCACCCTGTTGGCTCTCCAGCCACTGCCACCCTGCTTGGGAGATTGTTCCATCTGACTCAGCAATAGTTACTGTGCACCGTTATGCAAGTTCAGACATGTGTGCAGCTGTGGGGATGCTGTGATGATTCTGAGTCTTCTAGGAGATCAAAGGCACCCGTGGTAAATGTGCTATTTGAGGATTCTCCAGGGAACGCCACGTTTTCTCTAACAGGATACTTCGAAGAGTTGCATACAGAAAGACTGGGGATTTCAAGGTCTGCAGGTAGTACTGACAAGTGATATTGCTGAGTGAGCTGTAGGAGGAGAGAGGTCCTATTTCAGTGGCTGGAACCATGGGGCACAGGGAGAGGCAGAGGTGAGTCGGCAGAGTGTGCTGGAGCCAGCCATGGTAAATGTCTGAGCTGCGATCAGCGTGGCAGAGGAGGGCAGTTCAATATAAATGGGGCCTACACTGAAGACATCAAAATGTATCATCATCTCTACTCAACATCCAAAATAAAGGATCAAACATATATTATATACTACATTTAGTATTCTTTAATAATCATAGAAAGACAGTAGTTTCGATTATAACTAAGTAAATTTCCCATAGAGATAACATTGAAGTTAATAGGATATTTCCATTTTAGTTTACTCAAATATTAAGTTCTTTAATCCTGTAAAACAGAAAGCCCACAGCAGTGTCTACCCATGGTTTATTTCATAAATTTGTATACAGTAACAATTCTAAACTTCTTGAACATATGTATAATTTCATCTACTTTCGACATCAGTAACACAGACATAAAAATTGATATATATAGGGGATGGAGAGATGGCTCAGCAGTTAAGAGCACTGGCTGCTCCTGCAGAGAATTTAGGTTCAATTTCCAGCACCCACATAGTAGTTCACAACAGCCTCATGACTCCAGTCCCAGAGAAGCTGACATCCTTTTCCTGACCCCAGGACACTGCATGAACATGGTACCCAGATATACTGGCAAGTAGAACACTCAAACATACAGGCACACAAAACCCCACATTAATTGAAAAAATTAACTATATACATTCTGAAAATTCAGTGGGGAAGAGATGAGCAAAGTCCTTTCTGGTCTTATGGAAGACTGCTTTCAGTAGCTATGACATCTGTGTTCCTTATGAGCCACCTGAGGGAAACAAAATGGAAGTGTGCTTATTGATTAAACAGCAGTCCGGTCCCTGTGAGAAGAGTGTAACCATGGAACTCTGCTATGTTTTGAGAAAGAAAGATCCCATGAAGCCACACATCTGTGTCCCAACTCTGTTTCTCTGCTGGAGTCCACTCTAGTTGGAGCCCAGTCCCCTGACTAGAAGCCCCTGAGTAGTCACATCCCTCGGGGCAGGCTCCTAAGGTCTACAATTCTGTTTTCCGTTTTGTCTGCTGTTGGAGCTAATGATGATTCATGGGCTGTCCTATTAGCTGAGAGGAAAAATGATCAGTCTTCAGAACCTGCCTAGCATGCAGAAGAGCTGAACCCAGAGATTTTTGTCTGAAGACAGATTTCATGGGTTTCCTGCAGAGCAATTTAATTGAAGACAAAATGAATGCCAAGCAATTCTCTGAAGTGCTTGCTTCTGGGATAACTGACCTCACTGCCCACTGGGGAAGAATAAACCTGCATAAAAGCTATGCAGATTAGGCCAGAAGGAAACTTGCCTGTCCACAGCCATAGAGATTTAAATGCAGATGCTGCCCCTATTGGCACCCAGCAAACCACACAAAGATAGGGGTGATCCTGAAAAGCTATTCAGAAGGATGTGCAGCCCCTGCTCTCCTTGTCCTGGATTTAACTCTAAGACAGGAAGGCTTGTTACCCAAATCTGCCACAAGCAACATTGCCAGAGGGTTGTAAGCACCTTTTATGTAGTGTAGAGCCATAAGGTGAGTAGAAATATTACAATCTCCTGGAATGCTCTCAGACTCTGTAGTTAAATAATTGCCATTAATCATTGTAATTAACTAGAATAAAGTTTAAGAATGGAATAATGAATTCCCACACTTAACTTTATACATGCTTTCCTAAAAATTGTTATATAATATGAATAATATATAATAATAGATACCAGGCACTCTTGTCTGGTCTCTCCATGCATGTAATGAGCATGTACACACATTTTCATGTGTGTGCATATAACACACACATTCACACACACTCACATACTCACACACACACACACACACACATGATTGTAAGGAAGACAATGTTTAAATGGCAGTAAATTTTTGTTTGTAGTAAAATCTTATATGCTTTTGCTTTATAGTGTACAAACTAACATGTTGCTTCTTTCTTTGTACGTGGTGCTGGGTTACGCATGGTCATTGTCATGCAAGTACATACTTATGCTGAACATAGCCACCCTTACCCCCTCTCCTCCCTATCCCTTTAGTACCCCTCGTGTGTTCCCCTAGAGAGTTTTATTTTTTAGTTTCATGTCATATGTTTCTATGTAAAATCTAGAACCCAAAAGTGAGGGAAAATGCTCTATGGCTGAGACAGAGTTAATTTGCTTCATAGGATTTATTATCTCCAGTTGCATCCACCTTTCTTCTGCGAGTAACATTACTTCATTATTCCCAATGGCTAAATACTTTCTGTTGTATGTTATGCCAGGATTCTCTATCCATTGCTTCTGTTGACAGACAGACGTGTAGGCTTCTTCATGGAGCGATTGTGAAGAAATGTCCAAGTGAGCAGATACAGAAATTTGCACAGCCACAACAGACTACTCTTAGTAGGTCCTTTACTGTGATACAGCCCTACTGTGTGTGATCATCATGCAAATCACACCTTAGCCTGGAGTGACACTCTTCACTGAGGTCACTACAAAGCCCTACGTGCTTTGGAATTTTTGGATGCTGAGACAGAGCAGAGCAGTGTAAATAGTTGTGTTAGGTTTCAAATTCTTAGCTTTGTTTTGCTTTTTTTTTTTTTGGAGACGTTTCATGTATTTCAGGCTGACTTTGAACTTGCTGCGTAGCCAGTGATGACTATGAACTTCTGATCTTCTTCTGCTTCCTAAGTTGTGCAGTAATTACCCAATTACTTTTCTCTTCTAAACTCCAGGTAGTTTTACACAGGTGATGCCTGTCTTTACCCCAGCGCTTGACACTCTTCCTACCTTATGAATTACATGTTATGAACAGGTACCCGAGTACATGAATCTGGAGTTTAGAGATGTCTGGGTAAAGTGAGGAATTGACGATGACTCAGGAAAATGTTGAGTGACAAGTGTGCCCAGGCACGGAAAACCACATAAAACAGGTGTTCTGATGTTAGTGGTGAAGAGGATGCCACGGGGCAGGTAGTGAGAAAAGTAAGTGAGCAACATGGTGCCAGTCTCCTGCGATAAAGCTAAGACCTTGAAGATGGAGGGGTGTCATTTACAAGAGAATTGGGAGTAATTTCTGGAAAATGTCCACTTGAGCTGGCAGCAAAGTCATCAATGTGTGTCAGGATTGTGTGACACAAAAGACAGAGGCTGGGAGTTCTGTCCACAATTGACAGGATCGAGGGCGACAGGTTCAGGAGCAGGATTGGTAAGTTGGTGTCATTGGGAGAAATTTGGTTGGCATATATGGGGGGGCGTGGCTCAATAGCATCTGCAAGGGATGTGGTCAGTGGGGACTCAATTTTTTCAGTCAGAACAGACTTGGCCAAACTCACAATTGTTTACAGAACCGACTTTTATCACTCAGATTGTTCCTTGTTAGCTGTTACAGATTTTTATTTTGTCCTTGGCTTATTTTGGATCCCCTTCATGAACAGCTGGTTTTCTAAGAGTTGAACATAGCCTTGAAAGTGACAGAGTCCCTGGAGCCCCACACAGCATCTCTAGCAGTCACTTCTAGACTGGCCTTTGATTTCTTCTCCTCGTGAAGTGGGATGTTGGCTGCTTGGGGCTCTCTTGATGTATTCTCGCCCTAAATGCTGTTGGAAGCAGCTTTCCTATGCCTGCATGCCTGTAATTCCAACCGTATTAACTCTCCCTGCCTTTCCCTGTTGGGCAGAGGTCTGGGAGTATTATAAAACTCATTTCTGAATCATCACACACCTCAGGAGACACCTTAGGTGAAGTGGCAAGATCCTGCTGGTACTGTTGATTTCAATTAAATTCGTAGGAAGGTTAAGGTAAGACAGATCTGGGTTGTCTGTGCAGTCAGTTTTTTGTTTCTTTATTTGTTTGTTTTTTGCTTGTTTGTTTTCTTATATGATGACAACAGACGTTGTGACAAAACTAATAGCTAAAAACAAAAAACAAAACAAACAAACAAACATGTCTTGTGCTTGGTGGGGTTTTTTCTTCACCAATAGTTACCATTGAGGAAGGACAGTTTTTCTTTGTTGACAAGGAATCTTAGTTAAAGGATTCTTGGAAAAGGTATCATTCACCAGAAAAGTTAGAAATGTCTTCATTTATTAGCTCAAATAAAATATGTTGACCACTTTTTGATCCCCAAAATGAGATGATGTAACAGAGGCAGACTGTATTGACTCTGTCTTCAGGTGCTTGTAGTTTATTAGAGGGAAAATGTGAACAAATCCTTAAGAGGAAAACCAGTGGACTTTTCGTGTAGGAGACGCCTGGGCATCTGGGGCAGTGGAAAAGTCAACAACTCTAAGGAAAGCCAGAAGAGAGAATAACAAAACATTGCTGGTCAGACACTTTACTTTTTGATGAACCCTAGTGTAGTTATACAAGCCACACATTAACAGTTCGAGTCTCGTCTGACAGTAGACACACTTTAATCTCTTCCTAGTAAGTAAACAAGAGTTTTGCTGCATCATTTATTTCTTGTTAGAGAAAAAGAGTTAGATGTCTATCTGTGCCAGGTTGTTGGGCACACTGAGAATTATATTTTATATATATTTTAGTTGCCATTCACTGGAGGAGAGATGGACAGATATCCTTATTCAAATTTTAAGTTCTGACAACTGTCAATTGATATTTTGAACTGTTATTTTTCAGTGCTGATTCAATTGTAGCTTAATGTTTATAAGCTTAAGAATTCTTGCTGCATGCCATTTTTTTGGAAATATACATAAATATATTATTTTCCCCTACTAG
Organism: Acomys minous; assembly: GCF_964271855.1. NCBI lineage: Eukaryota > Metazoa > Chordata > Mammalia > Rodentia > Muridae > Acomys > Acomys minous. The sequence goes on along the minus strand of NC_140483.1, from coordinate 107,800,709 downwards.
TAACATGTGCATTTAATTCTATAGTATAATAACTCCACAATTATTTTGACCTCTTAGAAAAATAAAAGTCAGTTCAATATTTCATCAGATAAAAAATGCACAACATTGTCAAGAACTGAGTTAAATTATGAGATTTTAAAATAAAATGGAGGCTCACTCAGGAGGCTGAAACAGGATTGACATGATTTTGAGGCTACCTTGGTCTACATAGTGAGATCCAGGACAGCTTGAGTGTAAAGCCCTGTCTCAAAATGAAGTCTAATAAAAAATGTCAAGGGGTGTTTGCCCACCCACATTGCATTGATTAGCATAGGCAAAGGAGTATGTGCAACTCAGTATAATGGAGTTATAGGTCAATGTGTTTCCATGCAAGTATTCTCTAAATGTATCATTTGTGCTGGGCTTTCATGGGACTAGTAGGATTTTGTCAGATACAGGAAAGACCTACCAGAGAGAGTGCTCAAGAAAGGAGTTACATGTGTGCACAGATGACACAGGGTCTTAGCAAGACAGTGTGCTGTTCAGGCAGGATGGATGGGGTGATTCTGGGCTGCATCTTTGGGTCCTGAAGAAAGATAAATGATTTTTTAAGACAGTAAAATGAAATCTATGTTCTCTACAGGTCATCTTGAAGACAGACTCAACCTAACTGGGATGTCAGAAAGAATTGGCACCAACTCACTATTTATGTTTTTTTTAAAAAATCTTCGTTTCAAACCTTAAAGAGTTATTCCTTGAAAACAAGATGTTATGCTACCTTACATAGTTTAATAAATAGTATAATTATTTAACATAATTATTAAATATGATGATTTTTAAAGGTGAACTACTACCTAATTTAATGATTTTCCTGAGTAAAATGAGCTGGTTTTGTATGACATGATACCATTAAACTACTATTCAGAAAAGCCTCCTTACTTTAGACAATCACATGGTACCCTTGGGAGCCACAAGCAGGAGGATTTGAGCAGCAGATGCTGTCCATAGAATTATGCAAATATGTAGGCACAAGCAGAGTCTATCATTCTTACAAATTCATGAATGGGAGAGCAGGAGTCAGTAAAGGAGTGTTTGGAAAGCAGAGAATGGGACACTGATCTAGTAGATTCTTCGGAAGGAAAGGAGTGAAAAGGCTCTATCAGTGGGGAGCTGTGAGGTCTATATCCACGACCAATGTGGCAAGTCATAAACGTCTATTTAGCCACCCTTCTCTGTGGTCCTGCACATGGTCTCTCTCGTCAGCTGATTTTGTCATGTTCAAGTTGAACTGAAGCTGCAAATTGGCTGTTGACAGTTCTCTGGCCATTCTAACTACACAATTCATTATGTTTCCATTATGGCAGGCAAACAGGCAAGCCCAAGGTTGTCTCAAAAATCAGAATTTCTCTTTATCTAACTGTAAGCACTGCTTTAAGTGATGTCTGGACTACGTTTAAGTTCATGAAAGAAGGCCAAGGGATTCAAGAACAAACCGTCACTCTCCTGCTTTTCTAGAGCTTGAACCTGGCTAGTGGTTTGCATCTGTAAGTGTCCAGTGCCTCTTAATGAGATGTGTTGGAAAAATATTTTCCATAATTTAAGTGTAATGGCAGTACATCCAATGCAACTGACCGATAATCCCAGACATCCAGTCAAACCTGTACTCAGCAGTCATAGTGACACGTCTAATCATATGCCTGAATGATTCCCATAATTGATGAAATAGCATTCCAGCTCTTTTTGAAGTAAGGAATAATTGCTAAAATTCAAATTATTCATAAAATACATAAAAGCACCTTGCTACAATTTAGAATATTCTAGAATAGAATACAGTAGTAGAAATATTGATGTGTCAGACCAAAAAGAAAAAGAAAAAAAGAATCTTGCATGTGCTTATACATATATAAATAGAATGATCTCATGAATAATGATCCAGAGAAAAAGCCAGACTATAGCACTGGTCTTGGCTGGAAAATGCCCTTCCACTTTGTTATAAAACAGTAGGGACACTTATGTGTTCATCATCTCCCTTAGAAACTGGCTCTCCTCCAACATGCTCAGGAAAAAAAAAAAAAGCTGGCCAAATAAGAAGATGCCATTTTGTAATTGATCTAACTTCTGTGTATCTCTCAAGATACACTTTTTCAATTTTTGTGGGCAAACCTGGTCATCTCTAGACCACAGCTGATCTTCCTGAGCTAGGGTCTGCACTTGTTTACCCATTTGAGAGTGCTGTGCTGTAATTGTTAAGTTACTATGTAGCTTGCATGACTTCATGGACTAATCAGTGTGTCCACACTTGCTTTCTTCCTCCTATGGCAAGCATTAGTTCCTTACTTGATCTTCAAGGTCTTCTAATAGTTCTTAGTGGTTCTCATCATTTCTAGGATCCCTTGCAGCTCTAAATTTCCACAGTTTAGTAGTCATGTGTTTCTTCCCACTCTTACTGTAACTGGTAGCCCAATGTTTCTTTTCACTCTTTAAGAAATAATTGACTTTTTTTTGATATCACATTTCCTCAGAGCATAGAGCTGGCCACATTACCAAATACTTTCTCCTCCACCCTTAATTGAACCCACTCTTCAGACAACTGGCTCCATCTCCACCTGTGCCAATTGCACTATTCTTGGTGAAGGTTCCACTCTAAATGTTTCTTACAATTGTGATCTGTCGTAATCCTATCCAAATCCAACTCTTAAATCTTACTCTTGAGACATTACTTCCATTTATCTACCAAATCTTGGAAGTTATCTCTTACAGTCAGCCTTTATTGCAAATATACCTGTACTTGTCTTCTTGACAATGGTAGGCTAGCTAGGCCAAGTTTACCTATAGTGTAGTTATTTGATTTAGGTATATGTATATGTATAACTAAGTCAACTTAAGTTCAACTACTTGTTGAAATGTATTGCTGCCACCGGTCTTACATTGGTATTTCATTCTCTGGGGCTTAGACACAAGGATCATATCAAAATGTGTTCATTTTAGGAAGCTATGATAGTGAAAACTGGTTAGGGCCAGCAGGAAGGGGAACTCACTGGTCAGCCTTCTCGAACAGGTATCAATACATTCTAGATGGTCTTAATAAGATTTTCTGTATTCAGACCCAAGGCCATGACTTCATCCTTACTCACCTTACAAGTATTTTAAATGACATCAGCTTTGGCAGTAATCCAACTTCACCATTAACTTTCTCCATAAAAAGTGAGTAAGAGGCAGCATTGCAGGACTTACGTAATTAAGGATAGTGCATTAGGAGATTGGCTTTGTGTCCATGGTTTGTCACATTCTGGATGATTCTGAAATGCACTGACTACCTGTTAAGTAAAATACCTTGTTAAACAACCTTTTATCTGATGAAGAATTCCTAACATTTGTTTCTGCCTCAAGTCTATACTTTCATCTTCACAAGTAATTGAGTTTTCAGATTCGTTGACTGTGAATATTGGAATATTGAAGTAGCTTTGCACTTTCTGCTTGCTGTCTCTTCTGTGAGTTGGTCTATTTTATGGTAACTGCATTGTTAATATTTGCTAATATTAGTTGGTGATTAGCTTTTATAGCCGTGCATTAATGACTATTCATAATTATTCCTTTCCTCTCATTATGGATTAGAAAGAGTTAACTACAGCTACAAATCTTCATGAGTCAAATATTTAGCTACGAATCTGTAGTAACTTTTATCTTGTAAGAGTGTTTGGAGTAGTCACGTTTTATCATTAGCTGGGGTTTATTTTTTTTCAATTTTCTATATAGCAGTTGGAAAATAAGGCTCCTAAATGGTTTTATTTGATGTGAAGTGTGTTTCTATAAGTTATTTCTCTTTAACCTCATCAACTAGCAGTTATTTTACTTTTACTATTTTAATGGATTGATTTTTGGAGATTTCTATAAAGTCACTTTTAAGAGCACATAGCAGATTTAGAGCACTGTGATCTAACCTGGTCTCAAAAGGTGGAAATAGTGGCAGCTTCTTTGGTGCCAGAGATTGAACCCAAACATGCATCATGCATGCTAGGATAGGCAAGTATATTACCTATGCATGACAGGATAGGCAAGTATATTACCTATGCATGCCAGGATGGGCAAGAATTCTACCATTGGGCTATAACCCAGCCAGAGTGGTGGTTTTGTTTGTTTGTTTAGAAAGAAGGAAAGGGGCCAACAATGGCACAGACATTGTGTCCTAAGGATTTTCTTCTTAGATGGTACTATCATCTCTGGGATCCACTGATGGAATACTGTTCTCATATCTGACTCAAGATGTAGGAGATCTGAAGTTTCTACAACCATTGCACTTAGCCAAGCCATTTCAAGAACAGACTTCTTTAATCTAAAAACATTTTTTTTTCTTCTTGGGTCTAAACCACTATTTGTGTAGTGACCCTGGAATTATCCATATTTCAAATACATAATTTTTGTTTTGCACATAATAGTTCAAACAAAATAGTTATAAACTATTTTTGGCGACCCTAGAAAAATTGGGATGTCTTTTATCTTAATTTTATCTTTTTAAAAAAGAAGTTTTATTACATTTTTAAATTATGTGTATATGTGTGCCTATGTGTGGGTATGTACACATGAGTGGAGGTACCTCAGGAAGCCAGAAGAGGTTATGAGTACCTGTGGAGCTGGAGATACAGGCAGGTGCAAACTGCTGAATGTGGGTGTTAGGAATCAAACATGAGTCCTCTGCAAAAGCAATGTGTCCTCTTAACTGCTGAGCCATCTCTTTTGCCTCTAATTTTACCTGCTTAAAACGAAATGTGTTGTGCAGTTGGGCCTTTTCAGCTACCGTACTTTATTGGGATTTTATCTCTATCACTCTTCTCCATCCCAATCCATTCCAAGCCCCCCAATATTAGGTAAGTGAAAAAGAAGGTTAGAGGGGAAATGGGGTATAGATCTATTTAGAGTACTTCCTACTGATTACATGCATTGCATTCCTTGGGGGCAAGTCAAATCTTTATTGTTAGAATACCTCCAACCAGCAACCAGCAATCCAGCAATCCACAGTTCAGCAAACTGCTACAGCAAAAGCAGGAACAGTAGAAATGAGCTGCACAGGGGCCAGCAGCAGCAGAGGAAGCAGCAGGGGAAGCAGTAGAAGAAGCAACAGGGGCAGCAGCAGGGGCAGCAGTGGGGGCAGCAGCGGGGGAAGCTGTGGCCAGCTTCTTTAGGGCACCTTCAGCCTCGCTCGGGGCTCTGGTATTTATAGGACTCACCAGCATTCCAAAAGTAAACTATCCTCAGCTGGCAAAATCACCCCCCTGGCAGAGCACAAGATACATCATAGTTAGCTGCTGTAGACAATCTGAAGCAGACCCATATACCACCCCTGGAATTAAAACAAAAACATATTCACATAACTGTGTTTTAAAAGAAATCAAAATCCTCACTACAATATTTTTAAAAATGTGTGTATGTGTGTCAGAGAGAGAGAGAGAGAAAGAGAGAGAGAGAGAGAGAGAGAGAGAGAGAGAGAGAGACAGAGACAGAGACAGAGAGACAGAGAGACAGAGAGACAGAGAGACAGAGAGAAAGAAGAAGAAGAGAGGAGAGAAAGAGGGAGAAAAAGAGAGGAGAGAGAGAGAGAGAGAGAGAGAGAGAGAGAGAGAGAGAGAGAGAGAGAGAGAAATCTGTGCATGTGTGAATGCACATGATATTGGTTTGGGGGCTTTAACTCATATAGTCAGGCTTGACTGACAAGCACCTTTACCTGCTGAGTCATCTTGCTTTTCCAAAACAGAAATCCTGGCTTCTGTGTGTGCTTGTAGTCAACACTGTCTATGAACAAGTCCTTTTTAGCATGTCATGGAACTGGGCACTTCATACACCAACATTGTGCCACCTACATAATGATAACACCGGGCCCCTGAGAGGCTAAGTGGTTTGCCCTTGAACTTTGGTACTTTCTTCCCCACATTGCTTTTCCTGCCCAGGCCCAGTGGTCAGGGAGAGGATATGATTTTGCAGCATCACACATCTTCTGAGTTTGTAGCTTTCCTAAATCAACTGCGAGGACAGAAAATATGTAGGTCACAGCTGATCACCAAGGGCCACAGAAATACAGGTGACATTTAAGGCTCCACTGAGACCTCTGACTTGCTGGGCTCTGGATTGGGCAGAGGGGCCAGGGCAAGGAATGTCACTGTTAAGCTCATCTCATGGGAGTCCAGAACCAGCTCTACCAGGTGAGACCAAGCAGAGAAAACTGGTCTGTTTCATGGTGAAGATAAAAAATGTGCTGCCCAACCCGTGTGCGACCGTCACTCATGTGATGCTAGTTTGGAAGATGACTGAAAGAAGCAAGTAGAGCCCCTAAAGTAGGAACCGAGCCAGTCACTGCTAGGTCTGTGATGTGACTCTATTCCGATGTCTACAGGATGATTACTCAAACCTCTGAAGTGAAGAAGGCAGGAATGGGATTCTTGGCTCAAAGTGACTTCAGAATCATTTTTATAAAGGAACACAATAGAGTTAATAATGGGTTTATATAAAGTTCAATAAAACTAAATTAATTTTTTTTTACTTCAAGTAAGATTACATGTAATTCTATAAGTCATGAGAAAACCCGACTCTAAGAAAGACAGCCAGAGAACTGACCACTGAAAATAAATGTTCTAGAACATTGGTGCTCAACCTCCCTACCATAAAATTGGTTACCCCCCAACCATAAAATTACTTTGTTGTTATTTCATAACTATAATTTTGCTAGTGTTAAAAAATTGTAATATAAACATCTATTATGCATAACATCTAATATATGACCTCCCAAACAGGAAGTTGTGACCCACAGGTTGAGAACCCCTATTCTAGAAGTAGTTGATCCATCAAAAAAGCCTAAAAGTGTATATTGGATTCTGAAAGTACAGAAAAAAATATTATCCATAAAAGCATAAAATCCTAGAACAAAAAAGTTAATTACCTAATTATTATAGAGTTGTAAATATTAAGATGAGCCCATCACAGGTGCTAAATATCACAGCAATACAGCTCTTTAATTACATAGAGAAGATATATTCGGGGGTGGACGCATTAGCTTTTTTATGACAGAAGAAAAATGAGAATAAGTAGACACATTGAAAATAAAAAGATGCTGGTTTTGGTATCTCAGGCCAGTAGGATTTGCTGAAGGTGGCAGATGCAGGAAGGTCTGTAGTTTGAGGCCATCCTGTTTTGTTTTGTTTTAAAGATTTCCAGGCTCCATGGTGCACACCTACAATCCTAGCACTCAGGGAGACGGAAGCAGAGGCCAGAGGTGGGCAGATCTCTGTGAATTAAAAGCCAGCCTGGTCTACAAAGCAAGTCCAGTACAGCAAAGGCTACACAGAGAAACCCTGTGTCAAAACAAAAAAACAAAAAACAAAAAACAAAAACAAAAACACCCCCCAAAAAAAAACAAAAAAAAAAAAAAGAAAGAAAAGAAAAATGATAACCATCAGAGTAAAATTTGTAGCAAAGGCCAAGTTATACACTTGACCAAGGGACAAGCTATACATTTGTAATGTCTTTCTGAGGGAACCACCTAAACTTCAGGACAGATGGATGTTAATGGAAAAGGTTAGGAGGATTGGGGCTATGGGGGAAAGGACTAGTACACTTAAAAGAATGTGAATATGTGTCTAACAGGAGCACCAAGATATAATAGAAATATTGGTGGAAAGAAAAAACTGGCATAGTTGATAACTGCAATCATTTCAGAGTTGAAAATGACATTCCTCACATGGAAAAGTGTGATCTGGCTACACAGAGAAACCCTGGTTTCAACCCCTCCCCGACCACCAAAAAAGTAGTAGCTAATGAGTAGGTATAAAAAAAAAGTGTAATACTACATGAAAGTAAAAAAAAAAAAAAGGAACAGAAAATAAAAGAAGAAATGCATGGTCAACAAATACATACAAATTCAAACTAAAAGGCCAGAGGTGGAAAGTCTGCAAACACAGATGTGGAAATGCGCACACCTGTTCTCTGTCATCTCTGGCACAGCCAGCAGTGCGCTGTGTGACGGCCTTAGCATGGCAACCATACATGTGAGCACCCAGAAGTCTAGGAGGTATTTGTTGTAGGGGAAGGGCTGCTAGTGGCACAAGCAGGAGAGAAGAGAGGATGTCCTCCAGGGGTCTTTGACCATCTTGGTGGTATTTTATTAGTGAAAATGATGAACAAAGGGCAAAATGCCACAATGAGGTAAAGCATGGCAGTGTGCACGTGCGTTTTCACATTACACTAAGTATGGCCTCATGTGTTTGATGAGAGACATGTTACACTTCTAACGATGAGTTGATCACACAGCCAGGTCAGTTTTCTGGCATGACCATTTCCCTTTCCTGGCTCCTGTCTCCTCCTTCCCACAAGGCCCCACAAGGCCCCACCTGCCCTTCTTGCCTCTTTGCTGGATCTTTGCCCCCAGCCCCACCCCACTGCTTGTTTTTGCCCTTCACAGGATCCAGGGTTGATTTTCTTTTTCTTTGAGAGCCTTCCTTTTCGATTACTGCTGACTCCTTGGGAAATCTAGGGAAAAGTTTAAATGGTGCCTGAATCCCCTTTATTTTGCTCTTGTTCCGGTGATTGTAGTGTAAAATGATTCATTGCCTCAGTAGGGCCATCTTCCTGGCATTTGAGGGGTATCTGTGAATTATGTCATTGTCACCTTGTCATCCCTGTATTCAGGGCTGTTTATTTGCTCCTTGGCACTCATTACATGTGGTGCCTGGTAATAAAATCTCAAGAGATCAGACTGTACGCTAGTGAGCAATAACCAACTTGTGGTACTGAATTAATTACGTGCAATTTCTTCTTAAAGAGAAGTTTAATCAATGTTTTAGGAATGAAGAAACTAATTCTCAATAAGAATGAAAGCAATTGTCATTTTGGAAGTTGTCCAGAGTATTTTTCCTAGTCTAGTTTCTAAAACTCCATTGATCCATGTTGCCTTATTTTGATACATACAAGACTGCTACTTAATTATGAGACTGTGGGGGAGGGCTGCCTGTGGGTCACAGGACGCAGATGGAGGTCAGAGGACAGCTCTGAGGAGTAATTTTTCTCCTGTGAGCCATCCTGCCACATTTTTTTTTTAATGAGTAACTATTGCCTTTGCAAAGCCCCAGCCAACCTTGTTGTCAGGGCCTTTACTCATTTACTCATCTTATTTTTAGCAATCAAACATCCTTTTTAAAAATGTTCTTTGTTTTCTAACAACAAATGGTTTCCTTTGGACTCTTGCAGGGCGTTCTACTTGGACAAGTCAAATTCACCACCAAACGCCACATCCAAAGCTGCCTACATAGATAAGGTAAAATGGTGATTGCAATTATTAGTGCAGTGTTGTTCACCCACCCTCCCTACCCGTTCTGCTGTTCCTCCAAACACTGCCTGATTACAGATGATTACAATCTCCAATGCGCTGCCTCCATTGGTATTTTAGATTCGTACTCTAAATGCTGGCACAGCTGACTTGCATGCCACCTGTACAGACTTCTAAAGGTGTTGAGCTTTGTGTCCGTCGCTTTCTTTTTAGCTCATGAGGCCTCTCAATGCTTTAGATGAACTTTACCGGCTGATCACGTCGTTTATCAGATCCAAACGCATCGCGGCCTGTGTGAACACACCCTGCAGCGCCTCTGGAGTTGGACTGCTGTCGGTTTCCTCAGAGCTGTGTGACAGGCTCGGCGCCTGTCACATCATCATGTGCAGCAGTGGTGTGCACCGGTATGTGAGCTTCTCTGCCCTTCCAGCGTTTTTTTTTTTTGTTCCATCTTTATTGTGGCCGAGTGCAGCTGTATAAAACAAATCCTGTTCAAATGACTCAGATGTGCTTGAGGTACAATTGAGATATTTTCTGATTTGGATTCTTGTGCAACCCTCTGTGTATGCCAGCATAACCCAGATTTCTATTTCTTTCATGCCTATATCACCATATCAGTATTTTAGGTACAAAAATATACATCTTTCTTATTCACTGTATAAACTGAAATAGCTCAACGCTGCTTTTCTCAGGGTGTTTAACAGACATTTACTCCTTAAGTTGTGGATATAGCTAGAGCCAAAATGCTGTGAGAACAATGTTCCTTGAGATAGCGAACTGCCTTTCCTCTGTGGTCAGTAAAGTAATGGTGCCAGAGCTCATATGCTACGACATACTCTTCATAAGAGATCATGCCAACTGTGTTTTTTGGGGGCGGCCAAAGCAGGTACCTCAGACCTGAGCTCTATCAGATTCAACAGCCAATGGGTGTGGGCATCCCAACTCAAGTCCTGCTTCATGATCATGTGTTCCTTTCTTCTCGTTTTCTTCCAGAAGTGAGACCTTACAGCTGGAATTAATAAGGCAGAATGTTAGTCTTTCTTTTAATCTGAATAGGAAGCTCAATGGTGCCACAGGATATACATTCTTAGTGTTTGGTCATGTAGACTTTGAAGGGCGTGGTTACTTATTTATTCATACTACTTGGTCTTTAGTCTGTGCAAAGTATTGTAGCTGGTGCTGTGTAACCACATACAGTAAGAATGCTCATCTTGGGGACAAGCATGAACAGTAAGTAGGGCCAACATAAGCATTAGTAACATTAATAATAAAAATAACAATGATGAGAGCACAAGAAAAACTAAGTGCAAGAAAATATAACTTAGGAAATCTGAAACTAATGAACAGGATTCACAAGGCAATCAAACTGTCAGAGGCTTGGATCTGAGCCAATCCTGTGGAGGTGACTTTTAAATTAGGACTATGGATTACAGAAAGGAGAGAAATGCCAGGCAAGACAGCAGCCTCTATAGTCCGGGTCATTTCACTTTGATGAGGTATAACCAAGGTGTAGTTTTGAAGCCCTGTATAGCATGACCTTATGTATGAAATGTGGCAAGACAATTTTTCAAGACATATTGCATAGTCTTTTTGCTAGAAGAGAAATAATCTTTTTGATAACTGTTCGTTCATTCGTTCATTACTCAACCTTTCTCTATTCAGTAGGCACTGATTAGGTGTTTACACTGTTATAGTTATTGGGTTTACTGTATTAGAAAGAGAAATTCCCCACTTACATATTGTGTACATGTGGGAAACGGACAAATGCTGTGTATTACAGATGGCTTGACTACAAAGAGTGGAAGTCAGAGTAGGTGAAGTAGAAGGTGCCAGTATGAGAAAAGGGCAAACCTTATATTCAGTCACTGTCTGAGACAGAGTCTGCCACCAGGAGAGACAGAACAGGACTCCTCCTGCAGGAGTATTGCCTTCTGCGTTCAAGGAACAGCAAAAAAATAAAATCCATGGTGGAGCCAACAAGATGGCATCACTTTGGCTTTTTGTGTTCTTGCCTTCCCTAGTTCATAATCTTAATTATCAGAGGTCTGCAACAAGCAAATAGACATTTTTTAACTTTGCATGTAGAAATGCCCACTTCTTCCCTTGCATCCATTTTCTGAAATGTAAGTAAATTCATCCTGCCACTTCATACTAGCAATCATGAGCAAAGGTCCAAGTCACTTTCACAGACATTCCATAAACATTTTTAGAGTTTTATCAGTGTTGTCAACATTAGACAGCTATTTTACAATTTCTATGTTCATTGAGTCTTATGTTAGAATCATAAGTAGCATTAAAAATTTTTAAAGTATGATTTTCTCTACTTTTACAATTAAAAATCAATAACAGTTTAGATTAGATTATACACTTCAGAAGACATTTACTAAACTGTTGACAGATGTTGAATTTAAATCTAAAGCTATTTGAAAATTGTGTCTTATTTTTATATTATGCAGAATAACTTGAGACTTTCAAATAAATTTTCATTTTTTTTTCCATGAAGAACTTGCTTAGCTTTTTTTTTTCCAGAAGCATAAAATTTGTGCCAATTTACATTGGAATTTAAAATTCCACAGAAGGCTGTTCCTAAAATAATCCCTTAGTAATTCTACTTTAGGCATCTAGAGAGGAAGTGGGACAGATCCACACACACCTGCAGGAAGCAGTAAAACAAGGAAGCCTGTAGTCAGGTTCCCAGTGAGAAGACAAATTCAGTGTTAATCCACTGTTATACAAGATATTTCTTAACAAAAAATGAGAAATAGCCAAACTATATAGTGTCCACTTGAATTACTTTACTGCATTTTTATTTATTGGTTAAAGGGGAGATGTGCCCAAATATTTAATTATTAGGAGCAAAAATGTGGGTTTTAGAAGGAAAGACAGGCTTAATTTGCCCCAGCATAACATCTGCATGTTTAATAATGAGCATGCAAAATCAGGAGAATGGAGTTTAAGATGAGTTATGAAGATCTTACAGCTCTTAGCCTGGCCTTGTTTCATTGAATTGTTTCCCAGGGTGTCCTGTCCTTGTCCCTGATGCCCCTCCCTCACCCCCGCCTCTCACCACGTGTAAGCTTTCCGCTGCCATTGAGAAGAACCGAGGACTAAGGGTGGTCTCTTCTTCAGAGCACACTTTGCCTTTTAAAAATGATGAATATGATTACAGGTGACTTAGTAATGGACGGTTTTTGTTTTGTTTTGTTTTGTTTTTAGTATTTTCTCCTTGTATGCCCACTTTTCCCCTTTCGAATCTTCTTGTGGTTTCTACCAAGTATGGGACATTTGCACATTGCTTTACTATGCAAAAACTGGCTTAGTAAGAGTTCATTATGTCGCAGGAAGTGGGTGAGTTGGGTGGAATGGGTTGCTACAGTAAACTCAACCCCTTTAGCTCTCTGGTTTCTTGCCCATCTGCCTTCAGCAGGAGACCACGCAGCCCTAATGCACTCACCAAGTGGAGACTCCTCAATCTGGACCTTCTTCCTCAGCCTCATTTTAACAGCTATATTTATTACAAATTGCCCTACCTCATGTATTCTGTTGTAGCAGCACGAAAGACGTGGGTTTTTTTTTGTTGTCATCTCTATTATGTACCATTTAATGCTGTCACTCATGAATCTACCATCACTGGTTAATTTCTTTTTTAATGATTACTTTTTTCCCCCTGCCTTTGCACATAGCACTGGCATGGAGGCACCTTTATATATGTTGCTGTCTCTTAAGTTAAAAGTGAAACAGCCGCTAGTTAGAATTGTGGTGTCAACAAATTTCAAGCTTCCTGGTTAACATATTGTAGTTTAGGCTCCAAAACAAATTACTCTCAATATAGCACAGTAAGCAGGGTGGAGTACCTTGGCTTTCCTTACGTTGTCTGCAGAGGCATTGGGGTTCATCGGCCTTTTGTTCTTAATAGAGACACAATTATGTTTCTGTCGTGTTTTAATTTACGCTTCCTTGCTGTCTTATGAATGTCCTTTCCCGTATAGGCATATGCTAGTGACGCTGTGTTGTTACCTGCTTTGTAGAGGGAGATACTTTTATTTTCCCAAATAGAACTGTGTGATGGTATTGAATCAGCTTTGTGGCTTTTCAAGTTCTGTTTTGTACCCACGCCAGTTATTTGGTACAGGCAATCCAAACGCTTGCGACTGTGTTTGAGTTCTAAATGTTCCTTTTATTTTTTATTGCAGAACCCTTCCATTAGTGTGTGTGTGTGTGTGTGTGTGTGTGTGTGTGTGTGTGTGATTTGTTTGAGTGTGTCATTCCCACCATGATTTGTTTGAGTGTGTCATTCCCACCCTGTTTAACAGCCACCATTTTCCCTTTAGCAAATAAAAATCAGCATCTTACAAATGTTACAAAATCCCTAATATGTCTCTTAGTAAGTGCACAAAGATGCTTTTCCTTTCTACTGCATTAGTATCTGTTTACTCAGAATTTGGGAGCCCACGAGTAGAAAGCTCTTTGAAAGCACACTGTTGAAACAATGTCTGGTGAAGGCAAAGATATCTGGGACCATAGTGAGTCTTTTTAGGAACTTGTCTTTGTGCTCGTCTTGATCTGAGTTTCCGTAGTGGGTGAGCCATGATGTCGGGGTCTTGGTGTGGCGGTGCCAGCAGATGGGAAGTGATCTGAGTGCAGGGCTTAGGGCCTGATGAGCCTCCGAGGTGTCTGGTTAAATTCTTCTGTATAAAGGAGCCACTCTTTGTCCTCATGGTTTCTGGTGAGATTGAAATTCTTCAATAATCAGGACCTCCATTTTTAGCTAGTATACCTGGCCGCCCTTCAGTGGAAGTTGTCAGATGAGCCTTACTGTATTGAGGCTTCCAGGCTCCTACCTCCAACTGCACCATACTCCTCCTTGTGAAAAACTGTCCACTAGTATGAGAAGGGCACAATGCCTGCTAAGGCTGCTGGTTGCCATTGTTAAAATACACAATACAGATGGACCGCTTTCTGCACACAAAATCAACATCAGGCTATTTTCATTATTGTGGAGAGAGAGAGAGAGAGAGAGAGAGAGAGAGAGAGAGAGAGAGAGAGAGAGAATTTTAGGAGTGAGGCTTAAAAGCATCTACTTGCAAAATGCATTTATTAGGAAGTTGAGATGCATTTTCATATTTAGCTTTCCAATAGTTGGTTGGAATCTCAAGGTCACTCCCACCCTATACTCACCAACAGAAGCCTGATTGCACAACCACGGTACAGGACCCAAAGTATGATTACACTATTTGTTAAGAAAATCAAATCCTGATGGTGAAACATAACAACACCTCCAAGGAAATTAGAATTAGCAATGCCATCAACAATATGGTTTCTATTTCAAAGATAAGCAGTGTGGTGATTCTTGATTCAAAAGTCTTCCTCAAGTAACATCCACTCACATTTGTAACAACAACTTTGAGCTTTTGAAGGACTCTTTCTTAATATATTTTATTCTGCCATTAATATGACATCAAAGGACAACTTGACAAATAGGTTCAGATTAGGTAATGTAGTCTTTTATGAAAGTAGAACACTCAAGGTAACCTGACTTAGGTAAGCAGAAAGTCTCAGGAGGCGGGTGGTGAAGCCTCATCTATTCTAGCCCATAAAGACACAAAATATGTCAGTGGACCTTGTTTCCTCTAGAGGGTTCCACAAGAAGGTTGGAATCTATGTGTGTGACAGAAAATAATAAATACCTCCACAAGCAAATAAAAGTTTCCAATGCATTCATTTATATTTTGTGCAGAAAATACTTTAAGAGATTAATAGCAAGATCGGGGGAGGTGTTTGAATTTTAAATCAATAAAAGATGGTTATATGAAACATTAGTTCCTAAGGAAAAGAAGTTTTACAATTATCTTCTAATCTGTACACTTTAGTAAAGAGCCTCAAAACAGTGTGCTGGCAAAAGATTAGAAGTGCTGCCTTTTCATAACACAGATGTTAATTTGTCTCATGGGTTCACTTCTTTAGAAGTAATTTAAATATCATAGAATTTTCCAATAAGCAAAGACATTTCTGCTGATCTGGTAATCAGATAAATAATACAGGTGTGCATATTCTCTTAAAGAAACAGAGGAAATTGAAGGCTTTCATGTGACATGCCCCTTGGGTTAATATGCAGATATAAGTGAGTATATACCATTTGAGTCTTTCTGCTTCTGGGTTAACTCACTCATTATGATCATTTCTAGCTCAATCCATTAATCCACAAATTTTGGGAATTCCTTGTTTTTAATAGCTGAATAGTATTCCATAGTGTATATGTACTACAGTTTATCTATTCTTCTATTGATGGACATTTAGGCTGTTCCTATTGGGACTCTAGATGAGACAAGCATGGGAGAATGGCAAAGTAGAAGGATCCAGAGAGTCCTAGAAACCTACAAGTAGAACATTATGATAGGCAGATTTGGGCCCAGGGGTCCCACTCAAACTAAGGCACCAGCCAAGTACAATACAGGCTGTAAACTTTAAACCCCTACCCAGATCTAGCCAATGGTCAGAACATTCTCCACAGTAGAGTGGAGAGTTGGATATGACTTTCTCACATACTCTGGTGCCTCATATTTGACCATTTTCTCTGGAGGGGGAGACCTGGTGGCACTCAGAGGAAGGACAGCAGGTTACTGAGAAGAGACTTGATACCCTATGAGCATATACTGGGGGAGGTAATCCCCCTCAGGAACAGTCATAGGGGAGGGGAATAAGGGGGAAAATGTAAGGGAGGGAAGAATGGGAGGATACAAGGGATGGGATAACCATTGAGATGTAACAAGAACAAATTAATAAAATAATATATATCTTGGGAAAAAAGAAACAGAGGAAATTAGATATTTCAAACATAATAGTAGTTCCAGTCTCCCCTAAAAGACAGGAGACAAAAGCAGCAATTGTTTTCCTTAAAAATGTGTTCATGTCTACAAGTGATGTCATGTCTACAAGTGATCTACAAGGCAGATTAGACTGCCTTCACTTGACACATATCTTGATAAATTAATGCATGGCATTATTTGGTTTGACAATGACCGTTATTTTCTTAAAATTACCTGTGTCATGAACAAAAGTTAATAACACAGGGTTTCTGAGAGCAACATCTTCTTGCAAGAGACTAGTTGTGACATTAGGATTTCTATGACATTGGTCAAACACGCCTTAACTTCAATATATGTAAAATGAGCATTTTTCATAACTTCTTTTAATCATTAAAATAAAAATGTCTAGGTTACTACAATATATCCAACATTCTCATATGAGTCCTGGGGTAGAAAGATGGGGAAACCCTGCCGTTCTGACCTATGCAGGTAGTGCAGAGGTGACTGGGCACTCAGGGGCGGGGCTTTGCCTTCATGTTGTGCTGGAACTGCAGCCAGTTAGATAAGGCTTGCCCACCTGCTGGAACTGCAGCCAATTAGATAAGGCTTGACCACCTACAGCCAGAAATACCAGCACCGCTCCCCCACCGGCCCCCGCCAGAATTCTTACAGCCACACCTGGGGCAACCCAGCCATATCAGTCAGAAACCGAGCGAACCACTTGGTCATTTCAGAAAAGAGAGGTAGGGCCGGGAAGCATTGAGAAGAATGGATGAGGTGACTCAAAATAAATGCAGCCTTTCTAGCTTCCCCACGCTTGTAATTCAGTCTGGCCCACATCCCGAATCAGCCACTGATGACTCTCGCTGACCACCTGGGAAGGATACAGAGTCAGAGTCTCCACAGGAAGAAAAAATTCATTTTTAAGGGGATTGTGCAGAGGATGTTGAACTAACTCATTAGGTAGTGATTTTCTATGTCCTTTGGTAGAGTCACAGTTAACAAGGACCAAAAATGTGAGCTAAGTTACCAGCGATTGTAAAACAGAGATGGAACTGATTAGAAAACAGAGAAAGAAGGCTCCAAGGAGACATATTGGAGCTGGGTTAACTTTTCCTCTTAGGAACAGGACAGGGATGAATAGGAAAAGGCCTGGGGAGAAGAGGACAATCAGCTGTCCCCTGTAGGAGCAGGAAGATAAGTCAACTGTAGTTGCATAAGCTTCCTGATACTGCCTGGTACCCCAAGCTGTGCTACCTGCACACACCCATTGGTTAGACACCTGAGACCCAAACACCACGAAAGCCACCAAGAATGTGTAGAAACAAACACAGTGACCTAGGCCTATGCAGTGGTTTAGATGAACCGAGTCAGGAGATGTCAGCTATGTCACCGTGCTGTGATGCTTCCGTATGTACTCCCAGCATCAGGAAACCTATGGAGAATGAGGACAGAAGTGAGACGGCAAACCAGAGAGTACAGGCAGGACCAGATGGTGGAAGTAAAGAACTGCAGCTGATAGCCGGTGTATTCAGTCAAACCCACAAAGCAAACTAGAGATGAAATGCATGGGAGAGAGAGAATCCAAGCCTGGAAGGATACAGTGTGGTGGAGAAGCAGACCCATGCCTGCGGGTGTGCAGTGTTAATGGCCCTAACCTGTTCCTGCCCATCCTTGCACAGACATCACTTTCTCAAAGTGCCTTACCCAGGGCCACATGTCACTGAGCTCCTTGATGCTGACTTTCACAGTGAGCAGGGCCAGTGAGGAACACACTGTAACGATAGTGGCTGTCTTTGCCCTGTGGCTGGTTTTTAAGCTGAGGTATAAAGATTATATATATATATATATGTATATAACCAAGGCAGTGGTGGTACATGCCTTTAATCCCAGCACTCAGGAGGCAAAGACAGGCAGATCCCTGAGTTCAAGGCCAGCCTGGTCTACAGAGTGAGTTCCAGGAGAGCCAGTGCTACACAGAGGAACCCTGTCTTAAAACAAACAAAAACAAAAAACAAACAAACAGAAACATATCGAGAATTTCAAGAGTCTGTGTTGGGAGCTGTATTAGAAGGTGTCACTATCTTTAATCAGAATTTCACGTTTAATTCCCTGTGCAATGCTGGAAACCTGCCCCCTTAACCTGCAGTGCTTTTTGGCCCGATGATAGGTAGAGGGAGTGGAGTATTCAATTTCTCTCTGCTGCCAGGATCTAGCTGTAGCTCATCACTCTGCACTCTTGCTTCCCTGTTGTTCCCGGGGCTGGGCTCTGCCTGTCCTGTCTTTGCTGGTCCATTAACCTTTCTGCTCTCTGATGATCCAATCTAGACATCACTGGCAGATCTCACCAAGACTGTCTGTCTGACGAGGGTCAAGCGATAATGTTGAAAACCTCAGTAGATGCCCCTGAAAAAAAATACTGTCCCAATTATACTTAGTTTTGGATTGTTTTTCACACGCCAAAAAAAAAAAAAAAAAAAAAGTTTGCCTGATACATTAAGAAAGGGGTTCTATTACATAAATACTGTCTTTCTGAAATCCCCATTGACTTGAAGTGATTGTGTCAAGCTTTTCATTTGTCACAGAAGCATTTCTAAGGGTGAATGGGGCGAGAAAGATCGATAGGTCAGCATCTGGTCGTTCCTTATTAATTTTGCAGAGACTCTGACTGCGGAGAACCACCGCAGCCTCTTGGGGATTGATCGGTGTTTAACATGCTGCGTTTGCCCCCAGGTGTACAATTTTCCTCCGTGTAAGGTAATAAAAGCAAGGAGGAGAAACAGAGCCGTGCAACAAGAACAAATTGGTTTCTTCAGTCAGGTGCTTCACTCTGCTTGCCAGGGGACTTCGCACAGTGGTGCTCTGTGTGCCGTGGTTAAATATAATTCGAAGCTAGGATAAGCGTGATCACTGCAGGAGTGAACATGTATTGCACAGAGCAGTGCACTTTCTACAGCAGAGCACAGTTCCCCGGCAGAAAGGAACACATTAGCCTGCCTGTTTATCGCCACTATTTGATTGCTTTTCAATTGCCGCACCTCCGTGTGCTTGAAAACAGGTTCCCCTCTAATCCTGAGGGCATTTTAGTAGGACATTTAGTAAGGTCTACATCCATCCAGAAGCCATTTGATCTTCCTGGATTCATCGCTACCAAAACAATGCGTATAAAATACAAGTGCCGAGCCGAGCCTAAGATTGCGGTCGTTGAATTATGGATGTTGGGAGCTCAAATCCTCTAAAGGCATTAACTATGTGAGGAGAGTGGCATGTAATGAACAGCGTCTTGTGTTTTGAATCAGAAAATGGTTGGCTCTTGTTACTTACTTGCTGTAAAGTAAATGATTGCATAACCTGATCTCTGTGAGCCCCGTGGATGAGATGGAAGTAATGGGCTCTTTGTTACAGTGGGCTTGTGAAGATTAAATGATCAGCATACAGTGAGCACCACTGGCAGAGGACCTAGCAACTGCAGGCAACTTCTGGTCGTTCCATAGGGTTCTGTGGGTCGGAGAATAAATCCTTCAGTATCTTCATTGCAGAGTTAGAAATATGAAGCACATCTGAGTGGCTTTTCCTCATTTTTAGGGTAGTAGATCCAGACCTCATGTCCTTATTCATGCTAGGCAAGCACTCAGCACTAGTACCCCCAGCCCACAAAACACAGCCACTTAAAATTACTATGTCAACCTATCAAAATAGAGGAAATTGCAGGAACTACCAGAAGTCACAGTGAGCATTCATCCTAGACAAAAAAGGGAGGGCTATCTAAGAAACAGAGAAGAACACAAAACGCCAGATCTTGTTAGTGCTTATTTTTAGAACCCTCCCTTGCAATCTCATAGAAATTCATTCAAAAACAACAAAAAGAGTTCCCTTTGAATTCAAGCAGAGGAAGTTTTTATTCCCAGAGAGAGAGAGAAAAAAAAACATTAGAATAAAGACAAAAGTTTAGGATATGAGAAGAGGCAGGTGTTAACCTTTGTTCCTTTATTGATAATATAAAAGGCTATTTATAGAATGTTACTGTGGGGGCTCTGAGTACCACCACGTAGGGAGAGTTAGGAGCCCCCACCTTCAAGGCACTTAGTCTTAGAAAAGGGATCTGCCCTGGGAAGTTAAAACTGCAGCAGTTAAATACTGGGAAGGAGAATAGCAAAAGAGTTAGGCTTCTACGTGAAGTGACTCCGAGCAGAATCAACAGAGGTGCTGGCTTTGTGTAGCAGCTGTGTTGTAGCCAATGAGTTTATTCAAAGCAAACTTATCTCAACAGTATGAAGCGAAGACTAATTAAGCAGTATACTGTAATATTTATGTTCCAAGTAGAAACAAAACTCACCCAGAAAAGTTGGCCAGCAGATGTGGAGGGGAATAATGATTGGATCTAAAAGAAAGGAAATGAAACCACATTTTTTAATGTACGCACTATTAGGGAACCAGTTATTGGTTCTGCCAATATCTATTGTCTTTTCAATGCATTTGCCTTGTTTCTGAATAGATTTAATAAGCGGGCCCTTTTTTATAAATGATGCCAGTTCTAGGCTGAAAAGATATGAACTGCCTTTTAGGAGTGCATGCATAGCACTGGTGGGGGTCATATGATTTTTCATAAGGTGTGTACTTACTGAGTAGCAGTAATTAGATTACACTCCAAAAAGCCTGCATTCAACACAGATACCAGTCCTGCCTATTGGGGATGGTGCAGTGGTCACATTAACAAAATTTGATAGCTCTATGATAAATAATAAGATGTTATTCTTATGTAATCCTGAAAAAAGAAACGAACTCTGAGATATCCACTATCATTTACCTGGATTTATAGGGGAAGACATGGAAAGAGATTATATAACTTGTTCAAGGTCACAGGACTATCTGCAAAGCCAGAACCCTATGCAGAACCATTTCTTCAACACCTGTGTTCTTAAATGTCCAGATGAATAGGACAGAGTCAGTGACTTAACCCAGCGCCCACTTAGAGCATATGAGGAGCAGATTGCGCAAACCCGTGGCTGGTAAGTGCAGAGAGCATAAGCAGGGCACTTGAAGCGTGTAGTAGTATAAAGCAGAAGCCGTGGATGTACTGTGAAGACCTTATACCTCTTCTGAAGGCATGAGGGACCGAAATCACTCAGATGATTGCATTTTCATTTGCACTTTTAAAAAGAGGCAGAACAGAAGGGTTGTAGCAGTGTAGACAAGAGATAGCATTAGCAAAATAGAAAGGGGAGATTGAGAGGCAGTTAAAAATAGGATATGTGTCGGGGATGAGATGTTCTGTGTAGATCCCATGATCCATTGCACGCACGCATCCATCTCCTGGGAATGGAAGTTAAACCTTATGACTTGGGTTTTAATGGAACCTTAAGAGGCCATCACAAATCATTAAACAATCATTTTTTGGGCAGCTGTGACATTTACTCCAGGGTGGGCTTATGAAAACAGCAAGATTTGGACCTCGTTTTAAAAATCCTTCTACCCTGTGTCCTTACTAAATTAATTTTCATGCCTCAATTCTTGTCTTTCTCATCTAACATAACTGATTCATAGATTTCTTTTTATTATTGTCAGAAGAAATGGAGACACACACACACACACACACACACACACACACACACCACACACACACACACAAAAGCCCGGAAGAAAGAGATTTAGAAACCGAGCATAGGCACTTAAATCTTTCTAACAGGTAGAGCTGTGTCTTTAGTTCAAATATTGTTAAAATTAATGGGTCAGAAGTACAGATGAGGTGCTGGAGAGACATCTTAGAGGTTAAGGGCACTGACTGATCCTCCAGAGGTCCGGAGTTCAATTCCTAGCAACCACATGGTGGCTCATAACCATCTCATGTGACCTGATGCCCTCTTTTGGCCTGCAGGTGTACATGCAGACAGAGCACCGTATATATAATAATAAATAAACCTTTAACAATAAAAAAAAGAATTACAGCTCTGAAGTGTGTGAAATTAGTGATCAGAAGTGTCTATCATCCATTAAAAAAAGCACTTGTGCGCCCATGGGTACGAGGAAGAGGCACCAGAGTAGCTCATGTCCAGTGTACTGCACCCCGTTATTATGTTGGGCCCAGAATAGGTGTTGGGCACTTTTCCACAATTTGAATGCTACCCAGGTAACCGCCACTTAAGAAAGCAGCAGCAAGGAGCACAGGTGATTAGCTTCCTAATAACGTGTTCCCAATAGTCACTTGAACAAAGTGACCCAGCTTTTAATTAAAGGAGAAGTCACCAAGAGTCTCCCTGAATGGAGGAAATGATTTCATGTTCTAAGATCTAAGCCTGTACAGTTCTAAATATAAATCAAAAGCTACATAAGATGTAATTCATGTGAAGAAGTGTTATCAAAATAATAGTTTTCCCAGGGTGTCCTGAGACTCTGCAGGGTGCTGTGCCCTTGGGGACTTTTCTTTGCCTTCTCTCCATGACTAAAGGCAGTGCCAGAGCTGTGAAGGATAAAAGAAAGAAACGTATGCTGTGACCATGACGTACATGTGTACTTCCAGGCAAAACCCACTGGTTTCAACTAATACAAATTAAGCAAGTGAACGCATGCATGCTTCAGGGTTAGCAAGTGTACACACAGTGTTTGTTAGGAGGTCACAGCTACAAGCAACGATGTTCCCAGTCAAAACTGTTGTTCAACACTTGGCCTTTAAAACTCAGAAGGTTCTGACACAAATCTTTAGATTCCAGATGGCTGTTTACCAAATCCTTCATTTTTGTAAGTTAATAATCATGCTAACTATAAATAGCATTCTAATAGGGTCATATTTATGCAAGCGATATAATTAATGCTTAAGATAATTGAAAGCCTTTGCTTTGGCTACTTTTGAAGTGTCAATACTCACCCATAAATTCAGTGATGGCAGTGAATATTTTATGCATAGCTTTTAGTTTTGAGTATTAAATATGACACAGAAAAAAGATTTAAACTATTACAGAGCCTCACTCAGGAGTTTTCAAATGTGAGAATATAAATACCAAGAACCCCTTGTAAGAGTAATTTTTTGTTGTCATGTTTTCTTTTTGAGACGAGGTTTCTCTGTGTAGCCTTGGTTGCTCTGTAGACAAGGCTACCCTGCAACTCAAAGAGATGCACCTGCCTCTGCCTCCCTGCGTGCTGGGACTATAGGCATGTGCCACCCACCTGGCAAGAGTTGCATTTTAAAAAATTCTCTGATTACTTAAAGTATTTTTAGATGAACATACACGTGACACTATTTTATGACAAACTATTGCTACAAACAGAGATATTTATCAGCAGTCTGATCTTCTGTGTATTAAACTCTTCGTGTTGTTATAGCCAGGATCATTCTCTCTCTGTCTGTCTGTCTCTGTCTCTGTCTCTCTGTCTCTGTCTGTCTCTGTCTGTCTGTCTGTTTTTCTGTCTGTCTGTCTGTCTGTCTCTGTCTCTGTCTCTGTCTCTGTCTCTGTCTCTCTCTCTCTCTCTCTCTCTCTCTCTGTCTCTGTCTCTGTCTCTCTCTCTCTCTCTCTCTCTCTCTCTCTCTCTCTCTCTCTCTCTCTCACACACACACACACACACACACACACACACACACACACAGCACAGCATGATTAACTATGAAACATAACATCTGTACCTCTGACCTTATCTGCTCTGAAAGTAAAGAAATCCAGTATAGCACTCCAGCACTCATACCGAGTCCCACATCTGTCTTATTCTGGCACCAGCACTACCCGATGTGACCCTAAGGAGGCGCAGCATCCTCCTAAGTGTTCAGTTGAATGAATCTCCCCCTAAGAGACTGGTGTACTACAATTTGAATCAACATTCAATGAGTTAATAGACCTTGGAAGATTTGAAGATACAATTAGAATTAAGCTGATGTTTCTGTCTGTGGTTATTGTAAATGACCAAATATACAGAAGGTCCTGAGGTTTTGAGAGTTTTTTAAAGTCAAATGGGCGGGGTGTAGTGATGCACATCTTTAATCCCAGAACACCTGGTAGGTGGAGTCAGAGGGATCGCTGTGAGTTTGAGGCAATCCTAGTCTACAAAGTGAGTACAGGGCAGCCAAGGCCACAGAGAGAAACCCTGTCTCAAAAATTCAAAACCCAACCAAACAAAAGAGAGTCAGTCACAAAGCATCTTAAATAGGAGGGTTACATGTACAAAAGCTGCTTAAGAGAAGGCTGAATGTCTAAAACCCTGACTTTGGTATGTAGTAGACACAAGTTAATACAGAGATGAAATACAGAATTTTTCATACAAGCTTTTCGTTATCCATGAGACTCAGCTGAAGAAAGGCCCAGAGTTTCGTCTAATCATTTGGTGCCTGTAGCAGTAAAAGAAGGCTGGTGCCACTGGAGTGGTGGAAATGTTAGGGTCTGAAGTTAAGAGCCTTCTTGAAGAAAAATAATGAAAATGGGAAGATAAAAAAGAAGTCAAAGTTAATATTGACCAAATATCAGAACAAGAACAAGTCACAAGATTTAAATGCTAATAAAGACAAGTCTTACAAAAGTTAGAATACGATATTATTGTATGACCTAGTTCTATCCTTTTGTCCCATAATTTTTATGGCATTGCCTTTGATTGCCTAGCAAATTATGATAATTTTGTGATATAATTTTTCTCTGAAGAGAATAGAAAATTTGCTCTAGCTCCTAGCATGACTGATCTAATTTGAGTTCCTGAGAGCTCAGAAAAGCATTTCTGTAGCAAAAATGTATTATTGCTAATGGCTTGTACACTTTTCGGTTGTTAATTTAAAACTTTATGAAATTCTGTAGCACACAGCCTAAGTCGTGTCATTTTGAAAGTTATTACGCAGACACACTCTGGCTCTGTGCATTTACAGCTTGCTCCCTCTGACCACACACACTTCCAGTCAGGAGCAACAGGATATGGGGGTGTTGCATTATAGCCTCTGCTCCTACACCTGCCCTTTACCCTGGGAAAGCTTTGTGCAGTGGGCAAGTAGAGAAGAATGCTTTGAAAACCATTGCTGTACCACAATACTGAAATATCCTAACTCCTTGTGGAAGGAACAATGAGTCCGGTAAATAATCCCAGCCAAACTGTCCTGAATGCCTCCTAACTCAGCTTTCTCCAGCTCTGTCCCAGTGATAACCAGCAGCCATTAAAGCACCACACAAGATGATACATTACCACCGAAGATGCTGGGAAGTGGAGAAAATTGCAGTCAGAACTCTTTGCCATTAAAATGTTTTACTTTGTGAGTTTGAAAGAGAAAGCATGTGGTGGTGTCTATATCTGACAGGGACCTCTAAGAACCTTAAAGGAATCCTTTTGAGCAAGCAGTCCTGAAACAGAAGCTTGTCCACATGGAACCAAACTTGGTTCTGTTGGCGACTAATGGTACTTGGTGCAGAGTGGACGTACAAAATAGCCTAGAATGAGTGAATGAATGAATGTGAATGAGTGAGTGAGTGAATGAATGAATGAATGAAGAGTGTCACTCCTCTGTGTTAGGTGCTGAGAAGATGCTCAGTTGGTAAAGTTCTTGCTGTGTGAAACATGAGAAGCAGGATTCAACCCCCACAACATAAAACTGGCTGTTGTGGTGTGCACTTGTAGTCCAAGTGCTGGGGAAATGGAGACGGGTGGTCTGCTCAGGATTGCTGGCTAGTCAACATACCCTAAAGAGCTCGAGGCCCCAGGGAGAGTACCCATTTCAAAAGCGCCTAGGTGAAAGGCGCTTGATGATGAACACGTTGGCCTCCACATGAATGTGCGCATATACACAACACACACACACACACACACACGCACACACACACACATGCACACACAGCATACACAGACAGACATACACTGTGTGTACTCTCACACACAGACTCCTAAATTAAACTTTCCTTCAAAGTAAATTGGGCCCATCAGCGATGGTTTATCATTTGAAGTGTGTGTGAAGGAGGAATGGGCTGGCTCTATGCTCAGCACAGGATGTCTGGAAGTGGGGTCATCATAAGCACAGGAATGCTGTCTTGTCTTGACTCTATGGGGAACTAGCAACCCTCTGTAGTTACCCCTCACCAAACACACATCCTTACAGTGTAAGGCAAGACCCAAATCTGGAATACCTCATTACTGCAGTCTTGCAGTGGCATTTATTCACTGTACTTATCTGCCTTTTAGGAAGGATTCACACACTACTCTGTGACATTGATAATTTGCTTTAAAATTGCATGTTTATATCATGCAATATAAATGTTAAATTACTTTCATGTCAGCCAGCAGAAAAAAAAATAGCCCACTTAATTTTTTGTTTTGTTTTTATTGTTTTTTAAATAACAACTGAAAAGAGCTACAAAATTAAAGGCCTAAGATGGTATAAAATATAGATATTTAAAATTTTTGTCTATTATTGAACTCCAGAATTATTCTAGAGGGGAGATATTGCAGCTAAGCAAGAAACTTCCTAGTGAGTAGCATTTACTTAGCCCTGGCCTCTCACATGTCCTTTCTTTTTCAGGCCTGAGGTATTAAGCTGAGCACCTCTGGTAATCAAAGCACCTGTAAAAACCAAATGGTGTCTTGTAAAACCTGACAGTGGGTATGCATGCCTTTATTTACCAGGGGAAATCCACATGCCACTTACAGGAGTTGGAGTCTTTTAGATACTAGGACTAAAATGTTGGATTTTACCACATTCATGTGAAAGAGTTGAGAGTCAATAAAGAGCTATGAGGCAAATAATAGCTCATCGCCCACAGAGCTGTGTGCTCAGTGCTTAGCTTTCCTGTACATGCACTACCTAGGATGCTGGAACTCTGGGTGTTGTATATGGAAATATGAGCCCTGAGGAAACTGGCAGCCTGAATTGCTGGCAAGCAGTATGCCTAATGTTTGTATGATTGTTTCTTTTTTTTTTTAATGTCACTTTTTATTTTTATTCTTTTAGTCAATTAGACTTCATTAAAATATACACAGCATTTAAAAAATTACTTTTTATTTATTTTTTCTGGCTAGCTGGGGAAAGGAAAAATGCACACACAGTTAAGTTCAATTTTTCTTTAAGTAATATGTCATGGGTTTTAAATGGTGCCAGTTAGCCAGATGTGGTATCTCATGTCTATGATCCCAGCACTTGGGAGGCTACACGAGAGGATTGCTG
Source organism: Acomys minous (assembly GCF_964271855.1). Classification (NCBI taxonomy): domain Eukaryota; kingdom Metazoa; phylum Chordata; class Mammalia; order Rodentia; family Muridae; genus Acomys; species Acomys minous. The sequence goes on along the minus strand of NC_140483.1, from coordinate 107,773,501 downwards.
TGAGTTCCAGAACAGCCTGGCCTACACAGTGAGTAGCACTAGGCCAGCCAGGGTTAAATAATGGGGGGTGGTGGTGGTGAGGGAAGGGGAGAGAGGCAGACAAAGAGGTAACAGTGATGCCCCCCGCCCCCCCTCCCCCCCGTTTGACCTGCATCATTGGCTACACTGATCGCCCAGTTGAGCCAAAATCTTTTCAAGTCTTTGGCAGACAATTTTCTGCTGTGTCACTGTTTGTAACTTGTGCAATAAGGAATAGGTCAGTATGAAGTGATTAAGAAAGTTGATGGCAAAACCCCTTACTGTGTCTATGTTCGCAGTGGAAGAGACAAGCCATGCTCTATCAGGAAAGCGCAGATGTGTGTCAGGATGAGAAAACGAAGTCCAGGTTTTTCCCTTTTTAGCTTCATTCAGTGGGTGTAATGAGCATTATTGATTGAACTGTTGGGGTCAACAGATTTAAAATCGGAGCAGAGGACACCTTACTGAGGACAAAAGGTTGTATAGTCTGTTGAGGAGGCAGACAATTAAATGGAATTGATTTTCTCTTTACATGAACCGTCAGATACACTGGCTGGTCTTCAGTGGCCTACAGCTACACGTAAAACAATGTGTGAAACAATTTGAGTTGACTCAGACACTAAGTACTTGTGAACATCATGTCCAACCAGAAGCTAATTATGTAACTTCAGACCATTAGCATGTGAAAAATGCAGAGGAATTCCTAGCAACGGTTACAAGAAGACCATTTCTCAAATTGTTTATTGGGCACTGGAAACAAAACTTTTATTATAAATATGATTATTCAATTTGTTATGGTAAAGGCCCCTTGATACAATAATAGGCTTATTTTAAATTTAAGCTCTTTGACACACATCTCCAGTAATGTGCCTCCATGGCCTATTTTTTTTAAACAGGAATTCCACATAGATAAATCATTACTGGATTCTGAGCAACTTTGAGTTTTGCTGATTTCTGATAACATTCATAGTTTAAGCTTATCTAGGAGTGGATGGGCGGGCCTGACTGTCACTTCTGTTACCTTGGCCCACAGGTGCACCCTGAGTGTGACACTGGAGCAGGCCATCATTCTAGCCAGAAGCCACGGGCTGCCTCCTCGGTACATCATGCAGGCCACTGATGTGATGAGAAAGCAGGTAAGTCTCTCCTGCCTGCGTTAGGGGAGTTTTCTAGCACCTGGTTTGCCTCTGCTCATTTATCAGACATGACATTTTCTAGGCACATGACGTTGGGTAAGCCATGACTGGGAAGCATGCCCAAGGACTAAATAGTACGTGATCCTAGCCCAAGGGTCCTGAATATTTGGGAAAAAGATATGTGTGCTGTGACCTAGAAGCAAAAAGGGAAATGGCCACACAAATAATTGTGGACTGGCAACAAAAAAATAAAGGATATGTGGCACTTCTGGGAACTGTAGGTGATTTAACAAGCCTGGGGAGTAGATTAGGAGGGAGCAGAGGCAAGGAAGAAGGTAAGTAAGGGCCCCGCTGGTTTCTATGATCTTCCAGACTCTTCCATGCCATGATAAAATGTCTACATCATCCTGAGGATAAACTGCTCAGCTCACAATTTCCATTTGAGGCTGAATAGGAGCCCTTTTCCATCATCAGAGACTGGACTCTCTTTCTACTCTTTTTGAAGAAGAATGCAGTTCCTAAACTCTGTCCCAACAGCATGTGATGAACCAATGTACATTGGTTTCAAATTGTTTAAATTCTTTTTAAAAAATGTACTATCTTCCATAGTTCTGATTAGAAAATAGAATTGATCTAGTACGAAAGACATTTAGGCAGTGATAAGACAAATGAAAGTCATCAATTTTTTATGTTTTTCTGTCACCTTCCCCTTAGCCTGCTACAGCCAAAGTTGACTTGCCTTGAGTTTTTCGGTGCTAGTGACTTCATTAGATATGCTTTTGTAATTATGACCACTTTATTCACCAAAACTTTACTCAAGCAAGCAAAAGCATTGCCTATTTTCCTGGGATTTGTCCCCACGATTTTACTACAGAATGTCATGCTAGTCAGCGAAGGAATAGATGAAGAAGCTAACACCACGCTAGCATCTGCAAGCGCATTGCAGACCCAGTGAGTGTGCATGCTTTGGCATTTTTGCTTTAGGAATCCAAGGGTAGAAGTTGACTGTGAGGAGCTTAGAAGGTCGCACAGGGGTTAAAGGCTTAGAGCCCCCCCCCCCCCCAGGAGAATGTGACATACTGTTCTCCACCTGGCAAGTGACAAACACAGGTGCAAACAACCACAGTATGGTGTAGGGACTTGGGGAAGTAGATGCACAAATTCTTCTTTAAGAAACCCAGGTAAGGTTGTAGATTCTCACATCAGAGGTGGGCTGTGACTTAAAAACCAGGACAAAGGGGTGACATCTCACTTGTTTTTCCTGTGCTAGTCTTAGAAAAAATGCATAGGAAGCTTTGGAAAAGGCCCCTCAAAACTACAACCTCCAAGGAAAAAACTCTAGAATGAGCCTCCTGAGAGGATTCCGCTAAGGAGTTGATTCCATATATTCATTCTTACCTGTGGGTCTGAGTAATTACAATCTTCTGTGATATTGTGAATTATTAAAACAAAAATGGAAATAGAAATAATTATCTATTCCCTGACTTCACTGCTACAAAGTCCATTACAAACATGCTATACATATATAGTACCGATATTTGACATGTAAAATACAATCAGAAAGACCACGTCCTCTTGATGGGGAGGCCTAGTGGCACTCAGAGGAAGGATAACAGGTCACAAAGAAGAGACTTGATACCCTATGAGCATATATAGGGGGAGGAAGTCCCCCTTAGTCACAGACATAGGGGAGGGGAGTAGGGGGGAAATGGGAGGGAGGGAGGAGTGGGAGGATACAAGGGATGAACTAAAAATTGAGATGTAATATGAATAAATTAATAAATTTAAAAAAATAAAATAAATAAAAATAAATTAAAAAATAAAACAGGATACTAGCAGTTTGATTATAATAAATACATTTATATTTAAAAAAATACAATCAGAAAGACAGGAGAGCCAGGCAGATTCTAAACTGCACATTTTTGTTTATTGCTCTTTTATCCTTTTTTTATTTTTTTATTTTTTTGTCTTCTTGAATAACTGGGTAGAGACTGGGTAGCTATCTCCCTTGATGCTGGTTCCTCAGCTCCAAGCTGTATATCCTACAGGGCAGAGAGAAGGGAATCTCTTCCCTGTGAAAGATAGCTTTCTGTGTGGGAATCAGACTGGTAGAGTGACTCCCAGCAGATTAGCCTGCAGGCCTCCTGCAAGTGTCTGTCTTCAGGCATTCAGCAGTGGCTGGGGCCAGTGCTCCAGCGCACTCTTTAAAAAAATTTTTTTTATTATATTTCTTTTTTACATATATGTTTACATTATTACACATATATACAATAAACTACATATAGCAGGAAGAACCATGAAACAATCAGGAATTATATTTGGATATCTCATCTCTATGAACTTAAAACATCTATCTAGACCTAAAAACATCTTAACCCCTAAACAACTAAGCTTCATTGTAAGACTAAACTATCTGGTCTTCAAGCCCATTGGAGACTTGAGAAGGAATAAAACTCATTACTTGAGTGAACCAGAAGTGCAAGTTAGCAGATTCCAGAATGAAAAACTGACAGAGACAGTCATCCCAAACTCTCTATAACGTTGGAGCATCATCTTCAACCTTCTGTCCCAGTATATCTGGCAGACATATTACCCAGTTAGTCTCTGGGCGGCTAGCATGCAAGTCTATTCAGCACTCTTTCACTTTTTCCCTTTCAAGGGGAGAGATTTGACTATTTAAACTTGACTGTTAGAGACACAGTGTTGAAACTTTTTCATCTTTATTAGGTTTTGAAGTATTAGAACTGTTTCATCATTGAATTTTGTGGTAGTGGTTATTTATTGGGGTTTTGAGACAAGGTCTTATTCTGGATCCATGGCTGGCCCCAAACTTACTGCCTCTGCTTCCCAAATGCTAGAATTATAGTCTTGGGCCACCACACCCAGCTCACATTACTGAATGTAAATTATTATTATATATTAAGCTATTATACTTTATTTAAGAAATTTTTGTTTTGGTAAAATGAGCTTTCTATGGGAAAATTATATATATGTATATTAAGGACAGATTGGTTACGCAATCCTTATGGATGGATTGTTTAAACTCACTGCTTGAATATGAATGAGCAAGAAGTATAGCACACAACCTTTATAGGTTTTCACATTGACTGTAATGAGTTAAACAGCACTTGGATGTGGCCAGCTGACTGGATGGTGATGACAGCAAAACCACGAGGGTGCCACATGGAAAGCACCTGTAGGCATATTACCATCATAGAAACACTGGCAAACAAGTTCCCCCAGAGAAGCCCGACCTCAGTACCCAGGACAGGAAGCATGCCTGCAGACTGTGAGGTGATGGGTAGGACCCGAGTCTACATTTTGTACAGAGTAAATGCTTAGGTGGCATTTATTCACTGAGACACTTCTAACTAGAGTAAATGGGGAAGTGCATTGTCTTGGGGTGCGCTAGTCACTAGGAGCTGGCACTCCCTTCTAAATCCAGCACTAGTACTCATTGGCTTTGTGACTCAGGGCAGGGCTTTCAGCTTCTCAATTCCTTCGTTTCCGTGTGATTCAGTCAGGGATAATATTAGCACTCTCCCGATATTATGTTTGTGACATGTAAAGAAACCAGTATATTCAACTCACTTAAGTGTGTGCTAAGTGAGATGTCAAGTGACCACGTGGTTATCTGTGAGTGATCATGCTGGATTTTTGGAGTCTCAAGAATAAACACAATGTAGCCAGACAAAGGCCCAAGGGAGGCTGTCTGTGCAGGGGTGTTTTCAATGAAATCAGTTATCAGGTTTTAAGAAAATGAAAATCTTTCTATTAATTACTTAATGAAATATTATGGAACAATACAGTGACTTATACATTAACACTATACTCTACTTACTAAACTTATTCTTAATGAAAGTATACACTAGACATTATAAAATTCAATTTTTGTACACGTTGAGATTTAATGAACTAATAATGATAAACTAAGCATGGAAAGGTGAATTTTCACAGTCAGGGAAAGAAGTTACAAATAAGGAAAATGGAGTGTCTAATGAATAACCGTGTGGCCTTTTAGTGGTGTCAGTATGCTAGTAGATATACCCAACACAGACATGTGCACCACAGATATGTACAGATGTAGAAATGAATAGAGGTGTGTGGGAGTATGTTTGTTAGCATACTAAACTTGTCTACTAAAAGGTCTAGAAGCAGCTTCTTACTTGTAGTACCCAAGTCTTGGCTTCTAAACACCATTTGAAAAGAAGGAGAAAGGGAAAGAGAACGTCTTGGAAGGGAGGGAGGAAGTGTCAGTGTCTATGGATAAATATTTACATTATATCTCACAAAGAAATTAATCATTATTAATTTTATTAATATTAATGCTGAATTAAATATATACTTGAATAAAGGATTTGGGAAATAGATAACTCATCTTTGATAGAAAATGACATTCTATCACAATATTGTTATGTCAGAAGTGGGGATTAACATGGCAATCAGGCGGTTGAAAGAGACTGAATATTCATAGTCTCATAGTCCCAACTTCTTTATGAAGCCTATAGAGGAGAGGTAGTGACATTGCAGAAGATGCTTCATTGGGAAAGAGATCATGTAATGTCACAAATGCTGAGATGCAAAGATAACATGTGTCTCCTAATGTGATGCACAGAAAATGCCTAAGTGTTATTTTTTTTCTTAAAAAAAAAAAACGCGTTTCATCTTCCTAAGTATAAGAACACAACAAACAAATCCAAACCGAGACACTCTAGAGAATAGCTGCCAGTGCCCATCCAAGTATAAAGGTCAGGAACGGCAGGTTCTGAGCAGCTGTCAAAGGAGCAGGAGACATGTTCACCAAATGCAGCAAGAGAACTGCACCTGAGGGTCCTGGACCAGAAAAGGAGCCTTCCTGGAACAAGCGGTGGGACCTGAGGACCATGGACCACAGTTAATAGCAGCATGCTCGTCTGACTCTTGGTTTCAACCAACCATGGTTAATGGAAATGTTAAGAAGGGAAACTTGGTGAAGTGTAGCGATTTTGTTCTTGCAAATATTCTCTTAAGTACTCACTGTCTTCAAAAGAAAAAGGACTGAACAATTGCTATTCCTCAGTCCCTTCTTGTATGTCCTTTGGCCTGTACCATCTTTCCAGTTTTCTTAGTTTTATTTTGAGAGAGTCTATCCTTTTGGGTTTCTCTGCTTCTTCTTGCAGCTTTATTTAGGGCAGTTTTGGGTGCAGTGAATATTTGGAGCATCTCAGGGTTCTGTTTTGTTTTAGCTATTTTGCTTTCTCTGTTCTCACAAATGAACAGTCATGGTTGGTTCAATGTAACTAGTTTCTATTAGGAACTGAACAGTGGTTGTGACTTCATTCATGAAATTGACTAGTCACATGGCCCCTTTTTTGCTGAAAAGGATTGTCTTTATACCACCAACGTTGAGAGATGACTTCCTGAACAGGTCCAATTAATAAATGGACCTCATGAAAATTAAAAGCTTCTGGAAGGCAAAGGACACAGACAACAAAGCAGAACAACAGCTTACAGACTAGGAAAAGATCTTCACCAACCCTACATCCGATAAAGGGCTAATATCCAAAATATATAAAGAACTCAAGAAATTAAACACCACCAAACCAAATTATCTAAATAAAAATGGGATACAGAGCTAAACAGAGAATTCTGAACAGAGGAACACCAAATGGCCCAGAGACATTTAAAGAAATGCTCAATGTTCTTAGTTACCAGGGGAATACAAATAAAAAAGATTCCATCTTACACCTACTAGAACGGCTAAGAGCAAAATCTCAAGTGATAGCGCACGTTGGAATGGATGAAGAGAAAAGAGAAATCTCCTCCATTGCTTGTGGGAGGGCAAACTTGTACAACCACTTTGGAAATCAATCTGGCACTTTCTCAGAAAATTGGGAATAGTGCTACCTCAAGACCCAGCTATACCAGTCCTGGGCATATACCTGAAAGATGCACCACCATACAACAAGGAGATTTCCTAAATTATATTCATAGCAGCTTTATTTGTAGTAACCAGACTCTGGAAACAACCTAGATGTTCCTTTACTGAAGAATGGATAAAGAGACTGTGGTACATTTACACAGTGGAATACTACTCAGCTATTAAAAACAAGGAAAGCTTGAAATTTGCAGGCAAATGGATGGACCTAGATATAATCATCCTGAGTGAGATGACCAAGATACAGAAAGACGTACATGGCATATACTCACTTATAAGTGGATATTAGCTCAACATAGACATCCTGTGACAGACTCCACTCAGCAGGGGAATGGAACAGATGCTGAGACTGGCTTCTGGCCTCTGGGTGGAGTGCTGGGAGTGGTATGGAAGAGTCAGGAGGAATAGAAGGACCCACAGAGCTCAGGAGCCCCACAGGGACACTATCATGATAGGCCAGCAGATCTGGACCCAGGGAGGGCTACACAAACTGTTGTGCCAACCACGACAATGCCTGCAGAGAACCTAGACAACCTGTTTGGATCTAGCCAATGGACAGGTCATCCTCCATAGTTGTGTGGGCAGTGAGGACTGCCTCTGACATGAAATCTGGTTCCCCTGATTTCATCACTTCCCCTTGGTGGGGAGGCCCAATGGGGACACAGAGGAAGGGGATGCAGACTATCCTGATGAGAGCTGATGTGCTATATCATATGATGGGAAGGGATTCCCTTCTGTCGCAGGTCTAGGGGAGGGGAATAGGGCAGAAGAGGAAGGAAGGAAAGGCAGAAACAGGAATAATAGCAAGAGGGTAGATAACAATCAGGATGTAATCTGAATAAATTATAATAAATTTAAGAAACCCTCAGATTTCATAAATTGACATTGATGGGGCTTGTCTAGAAATCATTGTAGAACTATTCAGAACATGTTTCCTTACAAAACATTACACTATCACATTTAAAATAACTGCCCATCTGAAGAAATTCAGGTGTGACTCTTATTTCATGAAAGTGTTTTGGTCTAGGATGTGTTTATGTGATGGTCATGTCCTGTTTCCAACATCTTAAGTTATTAATTGCTTCTGATGAAAAAGATGTAAAGTGTGGGAATAAGTGGGGCACTGTTACATTCTTGAATAAGCTACGGCTATGGGTAAATGGTAAGTATCTGCGTCAGTATAGTTTAACTCAGAAGAGCAGCAATTTAAAAAACATTCATATAGTGGTTTCTGTTGTACCTTGACATTAAATAGTGTTGAAAAATTCCTCTAATTTCAGATTTATCCGAATCACTTGTTAGTATATTATTGAGCTGAAAATTGTTTTCCTGACTTTCAGGGTGCAAGAGTTCAGAACACAGCTAAGAACTTGGGGATTAGAGACCGGACTCCTCAGTCAGCTCCAAGGTAAGTGTAACCCAGTTACCCCTCACCTGAGGGCTTGCTGGCTTCAGGCAATGTCAGTCAGAGCCAGGTATCTGCTCCAGGTCATGCTCAGTGTCATACAGACACTAAAAAACCATGAGACTACAATGAATACAACTAAAATATAATTCAGGTGTGCCAACGATCAGTCTACCTTTTCTATTGATCCCCTGTGACTGTTCCGCTCTTCCCTCTGCCATGATTGGAAAACCCTTATTTAACTCAGAAACCCCACCTGGGATGTCATCTTCTGCTTTGAGTCTTGCTTGAGTAGCTCTTTTATCAGGCTTCCTGGTATCCTGGGTAGCACATTATAATGCCTCTTTCTATATTAGGTTGATATGTCTTAGAGATTTCTCGGCTTAACCCTAATATGCGTTCTCATGAGACAGGGGATGTATTTTCATTTTATCAGCGACTACATAGTAGACATCAAATACCTAAATTTATCCCAAGACCATGTGGATGAATGAAACATAGAATAATTGGTGAGCTTTTTGTTGGCTATATCAAATATTCACAGTTCACCAATTGTAAGAAAGAACTCTAACTTACCTTTAAAGGGAACAAATGTAGAGAAATGCTTTCTACATGATTTCTCATGATTAGGGTAAACAGTCACCTATCTTGAAGTGGTGATAAGTTAAATAATTACTTATACATTTGATCGTGAGTATATGTTTGCATTTTAACAGAAAGTAGGGCCCCAGACCCCGTCTTGGGTAAGATGTTCTTTGTTCTGGTTTGCAACACTGTCACTGGAAAGAGGATGGTGACTACAGCCATTTTGAAGTGACACATCATTTTGGGAATGTACTTGGATGGTGAGAATGCTTTCAAAAGGGAAAATGTGGTTCCCCGCCCCCCTCCCCATGAAAATGAATTGACTATCATGTTCTGGCTGCATTTATTTTCTAGTGATGACTCCTAACTCTATGTAATCCTCCAGTCTTGTTAACATTAGCTTCTGAAGGCTTTCTACTGCTTAGGAATAGTTTCACAAAAGTGTTCTCTCTAGCAGCATGAGCCGGCATGGTATATTTGTATAATAGATCCCCCGAAGTGTTCAAGTTCCAATAAGAAAACAAGATAATAGCTTTGCTAGGAATTTTCAGCTAGAGCTGTTAAGCACTAATCAACAGTGGGGTTGGGATAAAGCTTCAGCACCCGATCAATACTCCAGGCAAACACAGGGAAGAAAACTGATGAACTCAAGCCTTTTCTCTATTGGATTATCTGTAAAACACTCGAGAAGAAACATAGTAAAAGGAACCAGTTATAAAATGGATACATTGTACAAGGGAATAACAGCCGTAGGAGAGAAATAAAAATCACTTCAAATGTTTATTTACCATTTCACTCACTGCGCAGATATTTACTGAGGAAATATAGTGCATCTTACTGTTGCCCCAGGGAGGATAGCAGCCCAATACAGAAATGACTGTGGCCCCTGAAGGAGCTTGTACTTAGAAAGATGAAATATGTGGCTGGGCACATGGCTCAGTGGTAGAGCACTGGCACCTTTGCCTGCAATGGACAAGGCCCAGGATTTGATTCCCAGCAGGGAGGAGACAGAAAAAAAAAAAAAGGAGAGGGAGGGAGGGAAGGAGGGGAAGAAGAAGGGAATGAGGGAGAGAAGGAGGAAAGGAAAAGAGAGGAGAGGAGGAGAGGGGAGGGGAGAGGGAGAGCAGCAATCTATGGAGATACAGAGGCCTCAGAACCCCCTCCCCCTAATAGGAACCAGCACTTTCCCCAAAGACAATAAGCTGGAGTTCTCACTTCGTTCTCAGGGCCAAACTACCCATTGGAAAAGCTGGCGAAATATTTCTGGAAGGTTCATTCTCGGAGGTCCAAGGAGCTATCTTTATTTGAGCTTTTATTTGGTTCAAAGCTCCTAACCCACTCTATCATCCACTTGGTTGACATGCTATTTTTTTTTTCACTCAGTGAACATACACTGACATATCTTGACTTCTTGTTGCGTGTCTGGGAACGGCAAGCCTTTTGGTAAAAGGAAGGTAAAGAGATTACCCAGTCTCTGTGACAAACGGATAGTGTGATTAAGGATGCTGAAGAGCATGGCTGGAGATGGAGATAGGCCAGAAAGGAAGATACAGGAATAAGGATTTTGTTTGTTTTGTTTGTTTGTTTTTGGTTTTTGTTTTGTTTTTTTCATATTTACTTGAAAAACAAAACAACTAAAAAACAAAACCACAATGTCATTCCTCATCTTCATGTCTAGAAAATTTGAATCTTATCATCCTCTCAGAGGAGATTGGGATGGTCCCTTAGGTGAAGCTAGGACTGAATACAAATTTTAAAGGACATAACATTAGTACAAAGAACAAGAGAAAAAGACAGAGAAACACTTAGAGGACATAATTGATAGCCTTTGTGTGGGAACTGGAGAGGAATTAGTGAAAAAGCACATTCTAGATTGACCATGAGAGCTTTGGCTCTTGCTTCTGAAACAGTGAGTGAAGAAGGAAAGAGCATGTATTATACAAAGATGGTGAACTTAGCTTGGTCACAGAGATGGAGAATTAGGAACCAGCCATGTGCAGATGGCTTTGTGTGCTGCTCAGTCTACAGGTCTGTAGTTGAGGCAAGGCTGCAGTCCTGTGAGTAACAGGTCAGCAAAGACTTGATTCTGCTCCCTGGTGGTAGGAAAGGTTGAGAACACCACTGTGAGGGGGATACTGAGTGTGGAGAGAAAACTGGAACTTTATGAAGGATGTGCAATTGGAAAAGCTGAAGAAAAATGGGTGGTGGTTCTTGGATTCACTAAGGAGGAAATGGCTGGGGTCACCAAATAGGAAGAGCGGGCATAAGGACTCATGGAATTTTTGCTGCATCACCTAGTACTGAAGTTTAATCATTTTGTATAGATTGATGGTAGGTGGTCGCAAGAGAAAGCCTACTCCTAATAGGTGGGTTTCCTGAACATCTCTGTGGCTCTACATTAGCACTGAAATGACCTTTGGCAGTAAGAGGTCAAGACAGATTTTTTTAAAAAAACAGAAACAAACAAGCAAGCAAGCAAACAAACAAAACAAAACAAAAACAAACCTGTGTGTTCAAGGAGCTTTGTTTGTCTGTGATAGGCAACGCTGAAATGAGTCGTGGGTGGAGGCAGTCCTACCTAGCTCTGGCTTCTCTTCCTGCCTTATGTCAGCTAGGTAGTTCCCAAGTTTTCACCAAGGCCCATTTACAGCATTAAAAGTGTCAGATTACCATGTGAGACACATTGGTCTTATTTCTGTCATATCATTTGAAACAATTGTGCGGCATTTGACTCCCTTTGTGTAATTTAGACGCAGCAAACATCAATGGTTGAAAGAGAAAGAAGGGGAAAATACTGAATTTTGCTCTGGTTCTCCACATGATCTTCTGTGGTAATGTGCATATATTTGTGTGCATGTGTGAGTGTGTGCGTGTGTGTGTGTTCCCGTTTTACTCTCTGAAATTCCAATTTCTCATCTGTCAGATGGAGGAATTGCCTTGAGAAACAGTATATTTTAGCTATGGGAGAGGCCTTTGCTCTGTAGCCCCCACTAGAAAATACAGGAGGGCAGGGGTCATAGTGTAGATATGAAGTTTGGGAACTTCCTAGGTGTCAAAATAGCAGCCCAACAAAGAAGAAAAGAAAGAGGAACAAGGACAGCCCTTGCTCATGCAGGGGCTCTAAGACACATGTGTGTGATAGTAACTTCACATGCTGGGCCAGCAAAAGCTCACACACACACACACACACACACACACACACACACACACACACCAATAAATAAGTTGCCGGAAGCAAAACCCACAGTGCAACGTTAGAGTCCAACTCCTTACCTATAGCATTTCACTTCCAAACTTCACTGGCCTGTGCTAAACTCCCAGAGCTGAGTGTGCCTGGGCTCAGATAACCCCAAGTCACCCCCTGGAAGTCCCACAGAAGCTGAAGCATCCCAACTCCGCAGTCGCCAGAGCTATTACTGCATTTGGTGACCACAGGGAGTAGCCTTTGCTCCAATTTGCAAGGCAGACATTTGAAAGACTCATCTCGCTGCTAGCATTAGTCATACTGGGCACAAACATGCAGAGCAAGGTAATTGGATGTGATAGGTAGGACGTCCACCTCCCATGCCCTCCCCCCACCCCTGTTCTACCTGCATCCTTGGGCCGCTGTGCTTTGTCACTCACTAGGCAGAACTGCCATGGAAATAGGAGGATATGAATTGAGAAAGAAAAGAACCTTCTGGTTGTTCCATTTTCCCAGCCCCAGGAGGCTGTCTGAAGCAGCGTCTTGTATTTCAGCTGTAGGAGAATCTTCAAACTACATCAGCTCAATTTAATGTGTTCTCTTCTTTGCGAAGGACAAAACAAGCTTTTCAGTATTCTCTGTGGAGATAAACTATGGGGCAAAAGCCACCTTTCAGGCAGGAAGTATGTTTTTCAAAGCTCCGAAGACAGTGACTTCTGGCTTCCAGACCAATAAAGTTCATTTTATTAACCAGACTTACAATCTGGCATTAAATCATCCTCATTTCTCTCCACTGGTTTAAAATTAGCATGACACTGTATGTCACAGGCAGAGGAAATTTATAGTTTGCTGAAGTGACTAACAATGCTTTTAAGTTCTGTTAAACGACAGTGCAAATTGGTGTAAATCTCCTTGGCTACCCGTGTTGGAATCACTTTTAAAAAGCTCTAAGCTTGAGGTATCAAGACTAGGAGTGTAGCTTACTTATAGGTGGAGCACAGGCTTAACAAGTATGAAAGCCTTGGGTTCGATCTTCAGCACCCATAAACACTCCTGACAACACACACACACACACACACACACACACACACACCATTCATACCCATACATACACACTCAGCATGCACACACTCACATATACATACACAGACACTTGTGTTATTTCAAAGTTGAATTCTGAATTTGAGATACTGGCCTAATGTACACAGTAGGACAAGCGTAGCCTTAATTCTTCTTAAGGAGGATAGGTAGAGTCCAGTCTCATGCTCTTCAGCTTAGCTGCTCTTCTTCTAGATGAGTGGTTTTCAACCTGTGGGTCATGACATGGGGCGTCATATATCAGATATACTGCTTATCAGATTGATAACAGTAATAAAATCACAGTTATAAAGTAGCAATGAAATAGTGTTATGGTTGGGGGTCACCACAATGTGTGGAACTTTATTAAAGGGCCTCAGTATTAGGAATGTTGAAAACCACTGCTCTAACACACATGGCTTTGAAGTCACTACCTGTTCCCTTTGGCTTTGGATCTAGAGTTAGCTTTTAGCCACTCAGGCCAACTTGTGTAAAGCTAGTGAGGTCTCCTGAGCTGTGTATTGATGTAGTTTTCTCAGACAACTATGCTGTGAGGGAGCATGCCCCAGCTTTTTTTTTTTTTTTACAAGTAACATGAATTCTTTGAACATGATCATCCTACTGACAGGTGAGTCATGGGTGGCTCTAGCCAGTCATAAGTCCTTAGAAAAGGCCAGGTAAGAAACTGCGTCTTGAGATTCAGACTTCAGGAAGCTGTCATGTCAGACCATCCACAGGCAACCTCTGGTACCACAGGGTACAGGTGTAAATTTGTAAAACTTGTAAGAAAATCTGTAGCTCCCTAAGAGATAGAGATCATATCATTGCATATGAGTTACCATGGATACTGCCTCTGGGGACTCAGGGGAGAAATTTTACTATTTGCAAAATAAACAGACAGCTTGGGGCAAAGTGTGTGTGTGTGGGGACAGTTTCTAAAATGATGGGTTCTCAACCTGTGTGTCACGACCACTTTGGGGTCAAACAACTTTTTCATAGGGGCCACATATCAGGTATCCTGCATATCAGATATTTGCATTATGATTCATAACAGTAGCAAAATTACAATTATGAAGTAGCCACAAAATGATTTTGTCTCTGGGGGTCCTGACAACATGAAGAACTGCACGAAAAGGTCGCAGTGTGAGGAAGGTTAAGAAGCACTGTAAAAGGAACGTGCTGTGAAGTGAGCAGCCTCCTAAACATGCACAGAGAAAAAGAAGTGTTTTCTAAATTACAGGACCAAATGTTTAGATCAAGCTGATTCATATGCTACTTTCTATAGACCAGTCAACGTGGTGGTGGTGGCTGATGGAGCCAGGAAATTACTGTTAATGTACTGGTTCTACCCATAAAACCATTAGGTGAGGGTGTGCTGTACTAACTAACTACATGATTTTCCTACTGTCCTGTGTCTTTTCTAGGCTGTACAGGCTGTGTGAGCCTCCACCTCCAGTTGGAGAAGAATGAGCATTCCAGAGGGCCAGGCAGACAGAAGCTTCCAAGTGCTGAACAAGGCAACATTCTCCCCCCGAAGATAAAGATGTAAACCCTTCCCCACAGTGTACATAGCTGATGTTTGGTTTCTTTGTGGGTATTTATGTTGGAAGTAGCAGCTCATTCAGACAGTTCATATTCACACTCTATATATTAACATTTCAGATTCATATTAGGGAAAAGTTTCACTGCTCAAATTTATAGGAAAATGTACAGAGATGAAAGAGTCACTATTTTGGATTATTTCTCATTCACTAATTATATTGTATTTGCTTTTAACTTCCTCAATGGACGCATATAATACTTGGTGATTTTTCTTTTTAAAAAAATCTGTCACTATAAATGACAGCCACACTCTGAAAACCGTCATACAGAAATGTTAAGGACAGTGTAGGTGGGGGAGGCACAGGTGTCCCGTCTCCCGCCTGTACCACACAGAAGTGCATGAGTGGGAGGTAGGGGAGTACATGCCGCCCTTTCTTCTACAGCTTCGTGGTAGTGAAGAAAGCTGTGTGGTCCTGGCAAAGCTTTCTTCACTGCTGTCAAGTACACTCTCTGCCCATGTAAACACTCCAGCAGGCAGATGCGTTTCCTCTGCACGGAGCCATGAATGCTAGGTAGTGTTCCACTGCTGCCTGAGAGTAGGGAGTTGCCAGGATTGTGGATGTGAGAGGAGTGAGGAACAATGAAAAAAAAATCCCTTTTGAAAACTCAACCTTTAACTGAGAGAGATAAACTCCCAATTGTATGAGATTGTCCTATGAGATGTCAGACCGTTAAAACAATACACCATCATGAGTATTTTTCTATCAAGTTATATGTATAGGATGTGAAAATAGATGTATTTGTTGTACTTTTAAGGGACGTTAGGGAAGAACCTTGATAATTTATGGAACCAAGTTATAGGCTTTACTCATTCCAAAATATATACAATGTTTATGGCTTCTGTGTTCATATACTAACATTGTTTTTTTTTTAGCACTGTGACCAGATTAATATTGGTTTCAAATATATAATTTTAAAAGTAATTAAAACATCATTACTATGATTATGATAGAGTTGTGTTTTGCTTAATGATAGGGGTAAATTGTGTCTTTAAGTGATATTATCATTGTACAAATATTATCATGGGTGCACTTACACAAGCTGAGATGATCATGGCCTCATTAGGTGGTATGGCCTATGGCACCACCTCCTATCGGCTGTCCATCACTGACCTAAGGCCACTGTGCAGCACAGGACTGTGCATGGCTATAAGCTAAGGACAGGAAGTCCTTACCTTAACTTAACTACAGTTTTAGAAACCCATTATTCAATTTTACTTCATAAATTTCATGCTGGCTTTCAGACTGTCATTAAAAGGCATCTTTACTACCAGTGACGTATTGTATTTAAAAATGTGTTTCAAAGGCATGGGGTATATGTATCTTACTATTAGGTAAAAATTGTGCAGCACAGAAGACTTGAGATTAGTTTCAATAAATATGTATGTGACTTATCACAGGAAAACCAGCGTCAGTTTCCAAAGAGTAGCCTTAGTCTTTGAATTTAATGAAGATATGACCTACGCGTGCATATTTTCGTGACAGATATCCATAGCTTTCAGGAAGTTCACACTTTTGCTACCATTGGCACACAACCATGGCAGTTTAGTAACTTTGGCTGCCCTCTCTGCAAGGCTTGAGAGTCAGGAGAGCTGATTGACTGACTAAGCACATCCTGTATGCTGCTTTGCTGCCCTCCACTCTCCATCCCGGTGGTAAGTCTTTACAGAGGCATGGAAGGGCTGTGAATCAGGGTTATATCTCATGGGGCGTGTTATCTGCTTTTTGCAGTACTTATAAATTAGTGTACTTTAAGGATCCACTCGATATAACAATGTAATTAATGTTATTTTCTGAGGTAAACCTAGTATCTCTGTACACAGCACTCACTAACTTTTAAAAGTTTGCTAGTGGCTTATAGGAACACCAATCACTCTAATTTTTTTTATCATAATAAAATCATAGCAGACATAGTTTAGTGTGTACTTAATGGCACCTCTGTTTTGCCTCGCCCACACTGTGCTATTCCTTCTTCACATAGCCTTGTAGCAGTGACAAAAGACGAACTTGTTTTATTACCTGCACTTGACAGTTCAGCTAAAGGAAAGACTAATCCAGTGATTCATGCAAGTTCCCCTGGTGAGCATGGTGAGGTCCGAGATTAACGTGGGGAACCCATCTTCTTTATGAATGGCTGCTTTTCTTTATTAATGTGAGAACCGTTATTATATAAACGATTGTTTCCTTACAAACTTGGAGCTTTGTGTGACATGTACTGTCAGTTAATATTACAAATCATGTTGCAAAATCAAGAGTAAATATGCAAAATGCCTGTAATGAATAAGAATAATAGGGTCTCCTGTGCATTTTCCACTTATGACTCAAAAGGGTACACATGTGTTGCAAGCCAGGCGCTGGAAATTCTATAAAAATTGGCTTTAATTCCAAAACAGCGGTAATAGTTAAAATTTTCCGATAGATCATTTTTCAATACCATAATACCTTCTTTTGACACTGGCGTTTTAGCAGGCATTAGGATTTGAGGACACTTCTGCTTTAATGCTGCACTCTCCCCTGTGACCAGTGTTTATTATCAACCTACTAAAAAAGCCTGTTTGCTGTTCCTCCAACTTCTGTATGTGGACATAGGCTTTATCTACCCACTGAGAGATTTCAGTTCTTATCACGGGACCTGAATCATATCTACTTATAGGTTTTTCTCACTGACTTCTAGCATTACAAAATTTAAGAGGACTGAACGTACATCTATTTCTTATCTGGAGAGTCAGACAGATGGAGGACGAGAGCTTCTGTTCCAGGTTTCCCTGGCAGGACACGTAATGGTGGGTTTCGAGTTTATGCTCTCTCCTGTAAACCAGCACCCTCATCTGCAGGCTCAGGCTACATTTTTTCCCTTTAATAGATATTTCCTTTTCTGGTGTCATCAATTCCCTGCATATTCGCTGGCCACTCTTCTTAGAGCATGGTCAATTAAAAAGGAAGGTAAGGCTAGGAGTGTGGCACAGCGGATGAGCACTTGCACGCACATGTGAAGCCATAAGTTAAACCATATTGGTTCTCCGTTAAGCCAGTGGTGGCTCACACCTGTAATCCCTGTACCTGGAAGAGACTGAGGCAGTAGGATTGCCAGAAGTTCAAGGGCAGCCTGAGCCACATTCTGAATATGAGGCTAGTCTGGACTACAGAGTGAGACACTGCCTAAGAAGGAAAATTCAGGATGAAATGAAGTTGCCCCTATGCTAACTTTAACAGGAAAGAAATCAACAAGAAATGAATCCAAGAGGCGGTATTAGCTAACTTCAACGAACAATGTCCTGTCTTGAGCACATAGATTTTATAGGCAAGGTCTGTGTTTACTTTTTGGAAGCTTTGGGTTGAAAGCAAGTTTTTTCATGGACTTAAAGCAAATGCGTTTCTATCTCAAACTGTCACGTATTCTTACACAAATTCATGCAGCTCTAGTCATGTGTGCTATGAATCACCACACCTCAGCGGGTGTTTTCTTATTCATTTGAGTTTTTATAAAATCATAATATGAAAATTTCAAAGGATATAACCCCACTTTCTAGGTCATCTAGGCCTTTTAAAAATTTGAAACTGATTCTGGACTCTGTATGCTAATGATGGACTCATGCTGCCAATGCTTAGTGTTTGACCGAACTGCTTCTGGGCTTTAGAAAATATTAATTTTCAAAGGCTTGTTTTTATGTGAATTTTCCTGCTACACAGTAGTTTTTTGACTCTTCCTTAGCAAGTTATAATTTCATTAGCATACATAGTTTCAATTAAGTAAGACACACTATACTTTTGGGTGTTTGGAGTTTGGAGAAAGAGCCTCAGGAAAATCTTTACTCGGAGGGACTGGTGAGGAAACTGTAAGAGGCATCTTTACCAAGAATGGCCTCTGTGCAGCATCTTTACAAAATGGCTGCCGCTGTGCTAGGTGCTGCAGTCACGTGCTGGGCATAGCGGCTAACCTTCAGTTTCAGAAGCATTTGATACTCAGCGATCTGCCATTGTCAGTGTTGCAAGCACTCATGTTGTAGAGAGCACAGCCTGGCATGTGTGGAGGTCTATTAAATACAGTCAGCCTGTGCGTCTCATAGTCATGACCTAAGGGGAAGTCAGCTCCACTCAGACCAGTTTATTCTCTCCCTGGGATATATTACTAAATCTGCTAAGTGATATTCAGATGTGTGTATGCATATGTCCTTATATATCATATATCAAGTATTTTCTATTTTTGTGAAAGTTAATTACAAAAATTAGATTTTGGTGCCTTATTTGTATAAAAATATGAAACATAAATTTTATGGATAGATAATATGATTTCTGCAGTAGACATCAGTGCTATCTAGCTAGTAGGTTTTCCCAATGGCGTGTCTTTTGTTTACTGGTATTCACTTGCTATTTGTGTGAGCCAGCTTTTTTTTCTTTTTCGTCATCACTGTGACAAATTATCTGGGATGATTATTTTACAAAGAAAAAGGTTTATTTTGGCTCAAAGCATTGGAAGTTCTAATCCACAATCAACTGAAGCCTGTGCCCTGGGGCCTGTCGTGAGGTAGCAACTCCTGGCAGGAGAGGAGAGCAGAACACAACTACTTTGCTCATTAGCCAAGTCGCAGAGATGAAGAAGAGACTCTAGCCCCACAGTCTGTCAAAGATAGCCTTCAACAGACACAGGAAGCTCCCATTGGCCTCCACCTCCCAATAGCACCATGCTGGGGATTGAGCCCTTAACACAGGGACCTTTGAGAGAAGTGCCGTTGTCCAAACTGAACCACTATCCAGTCAGTCTGAAATGTACTTATCTGGTTTATCATTAAGAAATAGCTTATAATGGACATAATTACTAAATTTTAAATGGTAGTTACTAAAAATACTGGTTATACCAGAAATAACAAGGATTGGGTAGTTAATTTTAGGCGCAGACAATTGTAACTATTATCCACTCATATACTCATAAAACAAATGTTTGGAAAAGTCACTTGATAAGGCTCAGCCAGAGTTGAGTGTATTGGATGTATTTCATTAAAATAAAGCCTCATAGGGTCTCTGTATCTCTCTATATACAAGAGTCGCATGTAGCTTTTACATAAAAACTATACTATTCATGAGATGAATCTATTCTAATACTATGTGTGTATTATATACTATATAGTCAAGAATACTATGTTGTTGAAATATTTAGAAAGCATACATTTGAATTTAAATATCTAATGCCTCAAGCAAATGTATTAGTTTCAGAAGAATATATATTTTTCTAACTGCAAGAATCTGAGTAGACCATAGCTTTTGCTTAAAAATATTTTTGTAAGCACTCATTTACACAGTACTCATTTTTAAAGGTAAAATATCAAAGTGGTTCTCTAAAAGTAACTGTATTGACTATGTCTATATTTAATATTACATAACACCCAAAGTTCAGTGATAATTTTTATCTAAGTGTATTATTAGCCTTTTTTTTCCTCTGTAAAATACCCATGTAACATAGTTTCTATCACTCCATATTTCATGTATGGTTAAATTTATTAAAGTCCATTACGTATTTTATATCATTTATTTTGCCCACATAAAAGATTGAAATAGTAATGTTGTATGATGAATGTCAATAATAATAAAGTGAATTATAATATGAACTTAAATTTGGTTGATTTCTGTTATTTTCTTACATGCTTAGAAGGCAGAAAAACAAAACTAAAATGTTCACCTTTAAAGATTCATATGCTCAGGAGGAGAAACTTGGTCTGTGTATGACACAGGTAGATCAACTGTTCATTGCCAGGGAGGGGACAGAAAGAGAATTTAGTATGTCTCACAGTGTAGGAAAAAGGCTTTGTGGTGTGTCTCCCCAGTCTCTCAAGGTTTCCATTCTTAATATGCATGAGATGTGGTCATCCTGGCTGCTAAGGGTGATACAAATGCAGTGATTCTCAAAATCACTTAGGGTGACTTATTTGGTACACAAGCCAAGGGGTTATCTATTAACACAAGAACAGCAGTGCAAACCCAGCAGCGAGGCAGTGAGATGCTTATACTGTGGAAGTCTAAGGAATTTAGATTTAGTGAGCATCATATTATGGGCTGCCTAGAGATCGCTTACCCATTTTGACTAAGTAGCTAGATACTTGTGGGCCTTTGTCTGCAGGCCAGAGGCTGCTCCCTCCAAGTGGTAAGTTTGAAGGGTGCACATGCTGCTGATTGTATTGGCTAGCTTAGAAATGTCAGGATCAAAATAACTGAAAGAAAGACATCAATAACTAGATTATTATTGCTAATTATACATTGCTAGCGCACACCAAGATAGCACTGTTACTATAGTTGTAACAGTGAGAAAATAGAAGCAACAAACATAAGCTATTTGTTTTGGAACAAAAATTAAAATATCCATATTCCAGAAGAGCACTATTAGCATGCTCCCCCCTTCGCCTTTCTCCCCTTACAACACACACACACACACACACACACACACACACACACACACACACACACACACACCCCTTGCCAGTATGTCTTGATTTAAGTAACAGAATTGCTGTGTGCCTTGGGACATGCCTGTAATCTGAGCGAAGGGAAATGGAGATAGAAATATAATTTGGTCAAGGCCTGGGCTCCATAGTGAGTTCAAGGCCAACCAGGAAATATCCCCTCAAAAACACAAAAGAAAATAAAATAGAAAACAGAAGAGCTACAAAATAAAACATGTTTTTTGTTTTTTAAAGAAAGAGACCACCCCCCTCCCTAGCGATGAGCAAAGAGACACCTTGATGGTGGTGGTGTTCTTACATCAGTCAATATCAGAGCAGGTGGCAGTTTTTTGTTCATGTCTTGCTTGATGGCCAATTCTGTCTCATGCCAAGGACTCATAAAAATAAAATAAAATAAAATAAAACCAGGCAGCACAGCATAGAAGGAAGAAGACAGATAGAGATCTGTGGACTGGCACCCATAGACCTGCCTTCCAGTGCATGGCACAGGCAGGCCATAGACACCCACTTGCTGCCACATCATGCCTCATGGATGGGGGATGTCACCCAGGGGTTCGTCAGCCTTGCAGCCAGCCTGTAGCAGGAGCCACCACAATATGCAAGCATGTGGTGCTCAGATGGGAGAGACAGAGAAGTGGAACAGCTTAAGTATTATGAAGAAAGATGGAACTGGAGGGAGAGAGGAATAGCCGGTTATGAGTGGCCAGTCCTGCCACCTGGGGACCCAAGCGGCCACTGAGAGCCATGTCGGTGTTGATATCCATGGCTCATACTACCACTAGAGAACATGGAGATGTCCCTGGTCAGAGTAGCCACTGGGGACCATCTGGATGTCACTGGCTGCAGTTTTCGGGAGAGTTGCATCTCTTACCTGCAGTACAGTAGGACCAGCTCTGGCAGTGCAGATGAGTCCAGTCTTGAGAGCATGAGAGGAAGAGAGCTGACCTTGCCTCCTGCCGATAGCTGCATTAGGTGCCCTAGTCAGAGCAGTGCTGCAAAGTGCACTCTGGTGGTGCAGGTAAGGGAAAGCTGGTGGGCTGAAAAGCTCAACTGCCACCTAGGCCCAGACCCGGAGCTCTGAACTGGCCAGCTCCAAAATATATGTCTTCTTCAAACACTTGGGAAATATGAAAGGGCCAGTCCTGCTGATCCAAAGTGGCAGGATCTCCATGACACAGGGGCAGCAATAGGATAACTGGGAGGAGTCCTCATGAGGATCCAATGTCAATGGTGCCACAGAAGCCAGAGATCTCAAACCAGAACAAATCACTCATTGCAAGGAACATTCGCAATGAAGATGTATGGGCAGAGAGATAAACTGGGACACACTGTAACTTACTACAGCTTCCACATGAGATTTTTTTTTTAAATGCTGTGTTGTGTTGTTGTTTGCTTGCTTGCTTGTGTGTTTTACTTTTGGGAGGGGTGGGTGGGTGAGTTGCAAGGTTGATCAATGGGCAGATATGAGAGGATGGAAGGAGTGCAAGATGTTAAACTCACAAAGAATCAATAAAAGGTTAAAAAAGAAATACAAGAGAAAAAATGTAAGGAGAAAAAAGAGGAAGTCAGTTAGATTTCTTTATAGCACCCCCCAAACATATCTTTCAACAGTCTAGAGGACAAATAGCAATGGTGGCTATTTGTAGTGTTTCTGTGGAAAGTGTAGGTTTCTGGTATTAAAAAAAATATATGGAAGAGTGGTTCCTTGTTCCTTGGAATACAAATTCTCATCAAAACATAACATGTGGAAAACAATCTAGAAACTTCATACGTTGAAAGCACATGAACACATGAATAGGAAATGTGGCATCTTGACCTGAGAGGTGTCATTTGTGCCCACGGAGGTGGCAGTGAAAGTGCCTATGTTAAGAGTGAGCTGTGATCTCACCTGTCACCTTTGTCCAGGCAAGTACGACCAGCAAGAGCTGGTCCACATAACAATAACAATAACAATAACAATAACAATAACAATGTCTACTTCCCTTTCGGGCCACTTCAGCCCCATAATATGATAGTATGTACTTTAATATGTAAAACCTTGGATCCATTTGCTAAGATCTCCAAACTCATTATGCCATGTGTGATTCCTATGACCAGGGTATCATGATTTAAAGTCTGTCATGGAAAAAGATAGTTTTTTTTCTTTTATAAGTGGTATTAAAAAGATATTTGCTCAATGTGGGGTTTTCTGGCCTGCCATTGGCTGGCCATTTAAAGAGGAGTTGGATCTGGTAACACAAACATTTGATTGATTTCTTAAAGCCAGACTGGCTATGAAAATATAAACCTCAGGAAGGCATTTATATGTCTCATCTGAAGTCATGGAGATTGCTTTGCAGCAGTAATTTCCAGATTTAAAGAAGGATCCCCTTTAGCATGTATGAAAATGACATTCATGGGAGGAAATCTCAGATCCAGACAGTGCAAGCATTGCAAGTCATGCACTGCACAGTCTCAGCCTGACTCACCACACTGCTCTCCTTTAGTAGGAGTCTGAGCACTCCTTGTCAAAAAAGAGAAAGAAAGTGATGAAATATGTCATTTGGGAGCCAAGTAAAGGCAGTGGTCACCACATGATATAATAGAGTGTTCTACCGAGGACACTTTAATTCTGAGCATTGCAGACAAAGTATAAATAACAGCAACAGAATGACTAAAGGTTATGGGATGGATGGCCAGGAAGCGTCAGGGCTAAGAACTGCTGGCACCCGTATATTGCCTCACTGTTGAAAATGTTTGCCCAGAGGTTAGACACATGATGGTACCTAGCTTTAGCAATGAAGGATCCAGGAGATGGAAGCAAACAGTGAGGAATCAGTAGCCTGGATGAAGACAAGGTTTGGTACAGTCTTCCAAGTATGGATCTGAATTGTATAAAATATTAATTGGAAGCTTATCTGGGGTACAGTTTTCCTCATTCTTTTATTGACATTAAATTCCCAGCATGAACATTTTAAAAAATAAAATTGAGCAACATTTAAGACATTGACAACTTGTAAAACATTCCATTCTGTCATCATAATTTTTACCTAGTTCCCCCAAATTCACCTCACCTTCAAAAGGGCTAGATTTCATGGTTTGTTTCTGTTAACCTTGGTTTTTGTGTTTTTGTTTGTTTGTTGTTGTTATTTTGGGTTTTTTGTTGTTGATGTTTTGAGACAGGGTTTCTTTGTGTAGCCTTGGCTGTCCTGGACTCCCTTTGTAGACCAGGCTGGCCTCAAACTCACAAAGATCTGCCTGTCTCTTCTTTCGGAGTGCTGGCTTTAAAGGCATGCACCACCATACCCAGTTCACACTTTTAATATAAGCACAAGGCCACTTCTATGAAGGTGGCCTTTTCTCCAGAGGATATGATGGGGCAATCAAATGTAGGTACAGAAATGAACTCCTAGACACAGAAATCATCTTGGAATGGACATGGACAGTGCATTTAGATTAGAAGCTAAGACTTCCAGAAAAAAAAATCGTAAAAGAAAATTTGGAAAATCTTTGGCCGGACAATTTCAAGACTTCACAGAAAACTCATACATCATAAAAAAAAAAGGAGCTAATCAACAGGATCATATCCTAAATTTATATATTTTCCCATTTTCAAGCCCATTTAGAGATAACAGAAAACTAAGGCACTAAGTGGGAGGAAAGAGCTGCCAGCTCCTGATCACATAAGTTACAGTGCCGTCTTTAAACCATGCAAGGCTCTGATGAGTGATGCAGCAGGTTAGTATTGGAAGATTCCATTTGCAGGGTCCATTTGCAGCATTCTGGCCAGGGAGAGCAAGGATCAGATGAGGGCATCAGGTGTGGCCATGTGATTGTGATAAAGTGTTCCTCATGGTGATGATGACAGCCCCGTACAGCACTGTCAGCACTGTGCCTAGGGAACTGCATCTTTCAGAGAAAGTAGGAGGGTGCAGAAGCTCCCTCTTAGCTCATGTAGAAGCACAAGAAGCCACAATTATCTCAAAATAATTTCAGATAAAAATTCAGTGTAGAGTGTCAACAGAAAAACGTGACAGCCTACAGACTAGGAAAGGATCTTTACCAACCCTATATCTGAAAAAGGGCTAATATTCAAAACTATATAAAGAACTCAAAAAATTAGATGCCACCAAAGCAAATTATGCAATTAAAAAATGGAGTACAGAACTAAACAGAGTTCACAACACATGAACATCAAATGGCAGAACACACTTAAAGAAATGCTCAACACCCTTAGTTATCAGGGAAATGCAAATCAAAATGACTCTGAGATGCCATTTTACACCCATCAGAATGCCTAAGATCAAAACCTCAAGTGACAGCACATGCTGGAGAGGATGTGTAAAAAGGGGAACACTCCTCCATTGCTGGTGGGAATGCAAACTTGTACAACCACTTTGGAAATTAATTTGGTGCTTTCTCAGAAAATTGGGAGTAGTGCTACCTCAACACCCAGCCATACCACTTTCGGCATATACTCGAAAGATGCTCCACCATACAACAAGAAAATTTGCTCAACTATGTTCATAGCAGCTTTATTCATAATAACCAGAATCTGAAACAATCTAGATGTCCTTAAACCAAACAATGGATAAAGAAACTGTGGTAAAAAAACAAAAAAACAAAAAACAAAAAAACCAAAAACCCCCAAACAACAACAACAACAAAAAGAAACTGTGGTACATTTACGCAATGGGATACTATTCAGCCATTAAAAACAAGGAAACCTTGAAATTTGCAGGAAAATTAATGGAACTAGAAAAGATCATCCTCAGTGAGGCAACCCAGACCCAGAAAGACACACATGGCATATAGTCAATTATAAGTGGACATTAGCCCAACATAGATGTCCTCTGAGAGACTCCACCCAGTGGGGGATTGGGACAGATGTTGGGACTCACTGCTGGACTCTGGACAGAGTGCTTAGAGAGGTATAAAAGATTGGGGGAGTGGAAGGACACAGAGGGTTTAAGGAGCCCCACAAGGAGACCATCAAGACTGGCAGATCTGGACGGCGGGGGGGGGGGGGGCTATACAAACAGTTGCAATACATGCAAAGAACCTAGACCCCTGTTCAGATATAGAAAATGGACAGCTCATTCTCCACTGTTGTGGAGGGAGCGGGGACTGCCTCTGTCATGAACTCTGGTGCTCCAGATTTGATCACCTTCCTTTGGTGGGGAGACCATGCTGGCACACAGAAGTATGAGATGCAGGCTATCTGGATAAGACCTGATAGGCTGTGGTCAGATGTGTGGAGTGTTGAGATAAGCCTTTTGGAGGGCCACAAAGAATGGCAAGTGAAGCATCAGTGGTTCCTAAGACTCCTCGAATGGTCCTGATCCACTGCACACAGTGTTGATTTACTAGGGACTCCTAGCACACTAGTGAAGTCTCAAAATGGATCCGAGGCTAGGGTAGTGACTGCTTCCTCCCTTTTTTTGTTTGCTTGTTTGTTTGTTTGTTTGTTTTATTAATTTATTCTTGTTACATCTCAATGGTTATCCCATCCCTTGTATCCTCCCATTCTTCCCTCCCTCCCATTTTCCCCTTATTCCCCTCCCCTATGACTGTTCCTGAGGGGATTACCTCCCCCTGTATATGCTCATAGGGTATCAAGTCTCTTCTTGGTAACCTGCTGTCCTTCCTCTGAGTGCCACCAGGTCTCCTCCTCCAGGGAACATGGTCAAATGTGAGGCACCAGAGTACGTGAGAAAGTAATATCCCTCTCTCCACTCAACTGTGGAGAATGTTCTGACCATTGGCTAGATCTGGGTAGGGGTTTAAAGTTTACAGCCTGTATTGTCCTTGGCTGGTGCCTTAGTTTGAGTGAGACCCTTGGGCCCAAATCTGCCTATCATAATGTTCTACAGCCTAAGTGTCCCTCAGTAGAAGAATGGATAAAGAAACTGTGGTACATATACACTATGGAATACTACTCAGCTATAAAAAACAAGGAATTCCCTAAATCTGTGGATAAATGGATTGAGCTAGAAATGATCATAATGAGTGAGTTAACCCAGAAGCAGAAAGACTCAAATGGTATATACTCACTTATATCTGCATACTAGCCCAAGGGGCATGTCCCACGAAAGCCTTCACTTACCAGGAAACTGGGACAGAGGGGAGGACATCCTATTTGGACTCTAGATGAGAGAAGCATGGGAGAATAGCAAAGTAGAAGGATCCAGAGGGTCCTAGAAACCTTCAAGTAGAACATTATGGAAGTCTCCCAAGGTGACCTTGGTCCCCCATCCCCCACATTTCCTAATTGGTTGCTATTGGTGCTTGAGGCTAGTACGGGGTAGTCTGATTGCTCCTATAACCTTTTAAAGCCTTTACACTGGACAATAAGCTTAGACTTGCACCTTTGAGTCCTGATTCCCGGGATTCTGCATGGCCTCTGTCACCACTCACCCACCCCTCCTGCTTCCTGATCTCCACAGCTGGCACCTGGACAGTGACTACAGGGACATCAGGAACCCCCTAATTGTTCGTTGCATGAGAGTGGACCTCTTTACTCAGGATGAGTAACTCAAATTCTCAGCACAAAGAGAATCAATTAAAAACCCTGAAAGGTAGTCTAGAGTATAGGAGACTTTTCTCAGATAAAAAGCTTCATCATTTCTATGATAAGGTTCTAAAACTGTGTCTTTGCATGCTCCTAGGGGAAATCTGGGAATGAACAAACTTGGGAGTGGGTTGCACTTCTTGCAGAGAAGAAAGAAATAAAGGATGAACTTCCCCATATTTTTCCCTATAGTTATGGCTATTCTTAGTTGCTTTTGGGGATCTGTTATCACTAGACCTTCTTTGACCTTGGTGACGGAACCTGGACAGAAAAAGCTAAAGACTCTGGCGTGAGCAGGCATACTTTTACTACTGCTGGCTCCTTAGATAAGGACCCAGCCAAAGCAAAAGTAATTTCCTTATACCCCAAGCTGAACCATCTCAGTGAAACAGAGACTGAAAGAGAACCACTACCACACCCTCAAAGGGAATGGAAGCAACTTCCTGCTCCCCTGGAGGGACGTGGCCCACTATGGTCACTATGGTCGAGGAAACGGCCTCCCAAGTAATTCCTTGGGTAGCTCCCTCTCCTTCTCCTGCAACATCCATGAGGCTATGCTAAACCCTAAAATGGATGACTCTTCCACCACCCAAGCTTTCCCTGTAATTCTCCAGCCTCAGGGTGGCAAACACCCTCCTCAAAGAGTTTGGGAACCACATTCCATGGAAACGTAGCAAAAAAAAAATTTAGAAAAGCAGTTAGTGAGAATGGGTTACATTCACCAATTTTTTAGTCTAATGTTTGAATCTATGACCACCACTTTAAATACACCCCAGGGCTGGAAAAATATTGCATGAGCAATCTTATCTGGAGGGCAGTTCCTGCAATGGAAATCTACATTCTATAATGAGGTAGAAGTCCTCAGACAAAGGAACTTGGCTTGGAATGTACAAATCCCTCCTGAGGCTTCCCGGCAGAGAGGGTATCTATGCTTCTCCTGCTACTCAGGTGTTAGGCCCTCCTGATTATTTCATACAGGTGTGCTTATGCATCATGCAGGTCATTCAGAAACTACTGAGAGTGCCACAGTACCGCTGCTCAGTGGGTTAAAAAAAAAAAAACCAAAAAAACCAGAAACCAAATAAACACTTTGCTGACTTTGTCTACAGAGGGCAAGGAGTGGTCAGTCGGCAGGTACAACACTATGTGGCTGCAGATGTCTTTTAAAAAGTATTCTTATGGGAGGGTGCTACCACTGAAGTACATAAATTGATGGCTCCAGTGCCGAGTGGGGAGTTGGAGGATTGGTCAACTGCCACTAGAGACTTAGGTATTACCCTCAATCAGACAGAAAGCTTGGCAGCTGCTCTAGCTATTCATTTAAAAACACAGGACGCTGGAGGCAAAAAGCAAGGCAGGATGTTGGAGATGTGGAGGTCAAGGCCACTTTGCCCATCAATGTCCTATAAGATACAAGACAAAAATAAAAAACATCCCCCATCAGTCTGCCCAAAACATAAGAAAGGATTCCACTGGGCCAAAGACTGCTGCCCCCAAACTAACAAAGACGGGCAATCTTTAAACTTCTAGTGAAGCAAACTCCAGCTCGTCAACTATGGGGAAAGTCCATGAAAATATTATGGGCAATTCCTGTTAGTATCCATCAGGCCCACCTTCAGTTGAAATTAGAGGATAACATATTTTGTGGTATCATTGATACCAGGGCGGGAAGAACTTGCTTAAGAAGGGAGGAGGTTCCCATTTCTGGGAAACTTTGCCCTGGACTGTCTGTAAAGAGCGTTGGAAGCCTTACACAGTCTTGGGAACAGCTCAGCTGATCACATGGTGTGATCAGGATGGTAATCAAGGGGCAATCACACCCCTCCTGCTAGTAGACCTTCCCAACAACCTCTGGGGAAGAGATGTCTTAAAAGATATGGATGGAGTCATTGCCACAGACAATGAAACCCTTTATGACGATTGCATTGCACAAGATAAATTACATTTGAGACATTTCTCCCAGTTCTAAGGGCTACTGATCCAACGAGACTCCAATTCCCCCTGAAATTGATATGAAATTATGATAAGCCTGTTTGGGTGGATTAATGGCCAATAGGGAGAGGGAAACAACAGAAATTGCTCAAGCTTGTCCAAGAACAATTTGATTGTGCTCATATAGAGTTTTCTACCAGTCCTTTGAATATTCCTGTCTTTGTTATATAAAAAAAAGTCAGAAAAATTTAGATTCTTACATGAAGTCAGATTTATCAATGCTGCTATGGAGGTGATGGGGCTACTGAGCCTGGCCTTCCTGTATTATCTGAAGTCCCTCGAGGAGGCTATATTGTCACTATAGATATTAAATATTGTTTTTTTTCTCTATTCCTCTACATCCAGAGGGCAAACAAAGATTTGAATTCTCTGTGTCTGTAGTTAATAATAAAATACCTTTGAACAGAAGGTATGATGGTATTGGCATAGGGGATAAAAAAAATAGCCCCACTATTTGTCAGATGTATGTGTGGGAGGCTATTAAAAAGGTGGCGAGTGACTGTTATGTGATTCATTATATGCATGATATTTTGATTGGTCACTGGGAGCAACAGACATTACAGCTCAAGCTCCAGGGTATCTCTATTGCTTTGAGAGCAGCTGGTCTTCCCATTGCAGTTAAAAAGGTACAAACTCGAAAAAATCACGTTTGTTTTTGTGACACACAGTGACCTCTGATGCTATTAGACCCCCAAAGCTACAGTTCTTCTTTCCCGTACCACCCCAGTTGGCTTCCATGCAGACCTTTCAGGGAACTTGACATGGGTTAGCCCTTGTCTTCCTGTTACCACAGGACAGCTTGTTCCCCTCTTTCTCCTGCTTCATGGTGCCAAACAGCTAGAGCAGATTTTAGCCATCACTGAGGAAGAAGCAAAACAGGCTTTATAGGATGTTAATGCAGGCCTTAATCAAGCCCTTCTACATAGATGTGACACTGCTAGTGAGGTTTGGGGCCTTGTGATGCCCACTCAGGGATTCCCTACTGGGGCGCTTTTCCAACCACCCAATAAAATATTATACTGGCTTCATTTGGTGGATTCTTCTGCTCCTAATGTTACATCTTTTATGTATATTTTCACCCTTGCACTAAATGTGTTTAAAACATCCTTTATATTGTTGGGTAAAAAGCCAGATACAATTATTCTCCCAATGTCCCAGGACTTACTTGCCTGGACGTTCTAATCTCACTATATTGCTCAGCTATTTTTTTTTTTTTTTTGTTGTTGTTGTTAAATTTCCAGGGTAAATAAATAACCATTTCCATAAATATAAAATCCTATCCATGCTTTCTTTAACACCTGTGACTCATAGGCAGTACTTAATAGGAAAAAAAAAAAAAAAAGAAACATTCTTGAGGCCACTTCAGCCTTTACAGACTCCTCAAAGACATGTTCTGGCTATGTTATGCACTCTTGTCATTCCCACAGACCTAAAGTGTTTACTAGTTGCTTTGATTGATCTGTGCAGTTAGGAGAATTGTTGGCCTTCTTAGCCCTCTTAAGGGATTGATTGGCAAGACCCCTTTAATATATTCAGTAACAGCCAATATGCTACTAATGTCGTTAAGGTTGTTTAGCGGTTGTTAAACATGCTGACAGTCCTCTGTATTTGGACATGATTCAGCTTCACACAATTCTTGAACAAAGACAGGATCCTTTCTTTATTCAGCATGTACCTCTCTTTTGGGCCTCCCTGGATCCATTTCACAGGGAAAGAGGGAAACGAAGCATCTAGTGATGGCCTTCCTGTTATCCCTGTTAGAACAAGCCCAATTGTTCCATTCTAGATTTCACAATTTAGCTCTATGTCTTGTGGAAAAGATTTCCATGCAATTATCCATACATTTCTGTAAACATTTAATATGTGCCTGTACTACTTGTGGCCCCTTGCTGCCTTTAAGTCCCTTAGAACCAGCTGGTGCCAATCCTAGAGGTCTTCGTCCCAATAGCTTGTGACAAATAGACATGATCCATATTTCAATGTTTGGTCATCTTAAATATGTGCATGTCATTATTGACACCTTTTCCTCATTCCTCTTTGTGGTAGCACAAGCTAAAAGAAAATGCCAAGATGGCTATTGCTATCATTAAAACTGCCATGTTGGTTGTGGGCGTGCCATATTCAATTAAGACTAACAACAGGCCAACATACACCAGCTCTGATTTTACAGCTTTCTGCTCTGAATGGAATATAACATCTACCTTTGAGATTTTTTACAATCTCCAAGGACAAGCCATAGTAGAAAGAGCCCATGCCTCTCTTAAAAAACAAATTAAAAGGAGGACATCAGGGATTTGACCATAGGATAAATTAACTAAGGTTCTTTTTACCATGAATTTTAAAAATCTTAACAAAAAAGGTCTATCTCCTGCCTAAAAACATTGGGGTGCAATGCTTCCCAGGATCACCCCTTTGATAATAGTCTACTGGCAGGATCCTATGGACAGTACCTGGAAGAGTCCTGCCTCCTCTTAACCATGGGAAGAAGGTTTGTGTGTGTTTTTCCAGAAGGAACAGACAAGCCAGTTTGGGTTCCTGGTCGAGCCATAAAGCCATACACCTGCTCTGAGGGAAATCATGGAACCACACCAGACGGCTCTTCAGAATCTATGCCTGAGTGAAGGAGAGGATGGCAACTGCCAGCCCACGGTTCCAGACGCCAGACCATCAGGAGGAATTTTTAACCAATAAGAGTAGTGCCATACAGCTCCAGTGTCAAAATACAGAAGGCGCCTGGAATACATCCTTCCTTTCTCTCTTCCATAAGCTCCATCAGGAAATAGTAGTTATAAATACCGCCAGAGTGGATGTAGTTCCTTATCTGATCTGGGACATTTCTTCCAGGATGTGGCTTCCAAACTCACTACTTTGTTTTCACCCAGTAGTTTGTTTATTCTGTGGCAATTAAAATTTCACTTATTATCTTTTTCCTGATACAACTTAAAAATCATATACACTTCCAAAATCAGTTCACGAAAGCTCTCCTACTAGAGATTTTTAACCTTAAAATTAAAACAGAGGGGAAACCCGTGGAGAGTGTCAAAAGAATCCTCTTGAAGGCCCACAGAGAATGGCAAGTGAAGCACCAGCAGCTCCTAAGACTCCTCAAATGGTCTTGACCCACTACACAGTGTTGAGCTACTAGGGACTCCTAGCACACTAGTGAAGTCTCAAAATGGGTCCGAGGCTAGGGTGGTGACTGCTTCCCCCTTCTTTATGGAAGTCTCCCAAGGTGACCTTGGTCCCCCATCCCCTACATTTCCTAATTGGTTGCTATTGGTGCTTGAGGCTAGTATGGGGTAGTCTGATTGCTCCTGTAACCTTTTAAAGCCTTTACACTGGGCAACAATAGAGCTGCACCTTTGAGTCTGGTCTCAGGAGACTGATTCCCGGGATTCTGCTTGCGCTCAGTCCCCATTCCCCCATTCTCCCTGTTCCTCCCCCATTCATGATCATTCATGATCCCCCACAGTTAGAGGGTGGGGAAGGAGGGACCCCCTGTCAGAGGTCTAGGGGAGGGGAGTAGGGTAGAAGAGGGAGAGAGGGTGGGAATGGGAAGATGCAAGCCAGGTGGTAAGAATTGGGAGGTAATATGAATAACTTAAAATAAATAAATATATTTAAAAACTGTAGTGTAGAGTTGGAGGTCTAGCTCAGTAAGGATACAGTTTGCACACATAACATGAGTTTGAAGAGCCTCTCAAAATGGTCATTTTAAAGACAGATTTTTAAAGGAGGGAGTAATTCCCTAAAGATAAATGTAACAGTTTGAGGATGAATAGAGTCAAATAAACATTGTGATTGCTTTGTTAACTTTCTTTGTGCTTACTAGCATTCATGCGTCTGAGAGTCATTTGCTCACATTGAGTACCCATTATCTGAAAGCCTTTGTGGTGGGATACACTCTTAGCTCCTTGGGCTCTATAGTATTCAATTCCAGGTGCCTCTCACCAAGGCTTCAAGGGAGCTCACATTTCAGACAGGAGGAAGCAAATGCACATGGCCTAATTCAGAGTCTGAATTTGGGGGCTGGAGAGATGGCTCAGAGGTTAAGAGAACTGTCTGCTCTTCCAGGGGGGCTGAGTTCAAATCCCAGCACCCACATGGTGGCACACACCCATCTATAATGGGATCTAATGCCTTCTTCTGTCATGCAGGTGTATATGTAGGCAGAACACTGAATACATAATGAATAAATATATCTCTAAGCAGGGTGGGGTCTGGTTAGTACTTGGATGGGACACTACTAGACCCCTTTCTTTAAGACATTGAGAGAATTAAGTTTGGAGACATGAGATGCTACAGGAAGAAGCTGTAGGTTATCTTGGAGGCAGGATAAAGCTTGGCAAAGTAGGCCAAAGAACAAATTAAAGTCTCAGATTGGTCATATTCAGAGAAGTTACTGCTATTGCAAGAAACCAAACAGTGTTTCTAAGGATGAGATTCTCAGACCAAGTTCATCAGAATCCCTTGCAGAATTACCCTTGAGGATTTCGTTTCATAAAATTTCCAGATGTGTTTATGTGGTTTTGTAAAAAAAAAAAAAAATAATAATTCATTCTAGTGTTTGTGAATTGCTTGTCTAAAACATAAAATTCTAATTAGAATTCTTAAAAGAAAGTTTCTGGGAAGACAGGGATGGGAAAATGTTTTGACAAAGATTCATGAGATAAATTAACAAGATTTATTCATCTACATGGTGTGGAAAAGTGAATTATAAGAGGCATGCAACATTGCAAAGTGGCTTACATAGTTGGTCCCATAATGAGGGAGGCTGAATTAATTGTAAAGAAAACACATGTCCGTGGCAGCATGCGAATTATAAGATATCCAAATGAAACTAGCATGAGTCCTTAGGAAAAACACTTTAGATAAGTAAAAATGAGAACCAAAGCTCTAGGAAGTCTATGAGAACAATTGAAGTCCTGGTGAGAGGCACCTGGAATTGAATACTATAGAGCCGAAGGACAGCACCCAGAGGCAGGGCTGGGGAGGTGGCTCAGTGGTTAAGAGCAATGCCCTGCTCTTCCAGAGGTCCTGAGTTCAGCTCTCAGCAACCACATGGTGGCTCACAATCATCTATAATGTGATCTGATGCCCTTTTTGGCAGGTAAAGCCCTCGTATACAATAAATAAAATGACTAAAAAGTAAACAAAATGGAAAACTGCATAAAATGCAGAACGAGTATTTGAAGTGCTGGGGAGGAGTGATGATTAATTGCATCAACTTGAAAGTTGAGAAAGTAGAATTCAAAGGGGGGGTGGAATTGTCAAATTACTCACTAGATTGGAAAGGGAAAATGCTGTTTAACCCTTGAAGTACTCACTTACTTTATTCCTTTATGCACGCTGAGGATTTTTTTCCCATTACATTTGCAAAATTTTAACAGAGTGTTTTAAGATAAACTACTTTTACTTTTAGTTTACATTGTGTGTATTCATCGTGTGTGGCATTTTGTTCCAAGGAAGTGAAGGAGCTTTGCAATGGAAAATTAAGAAGCTGAAGAAGATACTAGAAAAGAGAAGGCCCTTTCATGCTTGGAGAGAGGCTATGTTCCCAAATGTATTCTATGGGTCCCATGAACTTGCCACTAAGCTTCTAATGATGTTCTTCATAAAAATAGAAAACAGCTTTAAAGTTAATACGAGGAACAAAAGGCATCAGGCAGTCAAGGCAATCCTAAGCAAGAAAAACAATGTATGTGTGTATCACCATACTGGATTTCAACTTATACTCCAGAGCCATTATACCACTAACAGCGTGCCACTAGCACAACATCAGGCACACAAATTTACGGGACAAAATAAAGGACCTAGATATGAGCAGCTACAACCATCTGCATTTTGATATAGAAACTAGAAATATACATTGGAGAAAAGACGATCTTTTCTACAAGTTCTGCCAGGAAAACTAGGTAGCCACACGTGACAGAGTCAGCCTTGATCCCTGTCTCTTATCCTTCACAAAACACCTTTCCCCCCCCCCAGAACCTCACAATATACTGTCACACTAGAGTATGTCCAGAGCCCAGCATCTTTTCCACCAGAGAGTGTTACTGCCGCATAGTACAGGCGATAGTAAGGAATCAAAGTATGATTGGCATCTAAAGCCAAATGAATGTCTTTGTTCACTTTAGATTTTATTTACTTTCATGTTATGTGTAT
Organism: Acomys minous; assembly: GCF_964271855.1. Taxonomy (NCBI): domain Eukaryota; kingdom Metazoa; phylum Chordata; class Mammalia; order Rodentia; family Muridae; genus Acomys; species Acomys minous. The sequence goes on along the minus strand of NC_140483.1, from coordinate 107,737,419 downwards.
GGGTGTTTTGCCCGTCTGTTGACAATGCACCTCATGCATTCTTTGCTTGTAGAAACCACTTGAAGGCATCAGGCCCCCTTGGACTGTAACTACCAACAATTGTGAGCCACAGTGTGGGAGTTGTGTTTGAACCCAGGTTTTTTGGAAAAGCAGCCAATGCTGTTGACCACAGAGGCATTTTCTCAGTACCAAAGATATTGTTCCTCTGTAGTTCCTAAACCAGTGAGGTCTCCTGGGTAAAATGATGCCACTGGGAGTTTCTCATCTCTTCTCTTTGCTTTGCCCCAACCACTTTGTCTCTTTCTTAGACCAGCTCTCCTTCAATAAGAGCAAATGGGCTAGCTGTATCACTAAACTCACAGATCACACATGAACACCAATAGTGGATAACGTCTCCCAAGTTCCCCAAAAATAAATGTCTGAAGTGTTTGCAGTTGGTCCAGACTGAATTGCATTCTTTTGCCTAAAGTAGACACTAAACCAAGCAGAACCTGTCAACCTTTTGATTAAGAGAGGAACTGTCAGAGCTTGGGCAAATGGAAGATCAAGGCTTACTGGAAGCAGGAGAGATTGTGGGCAGGCTTAATCATGATGGTATGGGAGAACAGCAATGGGGGTTCCTGTGTCAAGCAAGTGTGCCCTGAATTGGGGTGGCAGTCAGACATGCGAACTTATCTAAAGTCAATGTATTTTCCTGGTCTCTTAACAATCCACAGTTATATTTAGACAGATCCATCATAGAAAAGCCAGCCCACCCTAACCTATAAAGTGAACAGAGAAGAGACAGAGTGAGTAAATTTTATTGTAAAGTTGCTGGGAAAGAAGGAAACGGCAGCATAGTCAGGCTAGCGAGAGTAGGAAAGCTTTTTTCCTTTTAGTTTAATAGTTATTTCTTTATTGATAATGAAAATACTGATTTACCATGGAGCAAATATTCCCATCTTGAATTTCTTTTCCTGCCCATTGTCCTTGACTCTTAGTGATCCACTATTCAGTTGCAGGTTTCCAGTCACCACAGTAGAGATCCTGCTTAATGGGAAATGGGTTTAAAAGGCCTAGTACATATTTGGCATATTGATGAGCCAAATCTGAAACTCATAGTTTATATAATCATTTGCTAAGACTTGAAAGACTGAATGATGACAGTTTCTCTTGTCACATGATAAGGCATATATGAGAAAGTGAGCTTTAAAAGCTAAACACACATTTATAATTAGGAATTCAAATTAAATGCTGTATAGAATGTCTACTTCTGAACTTCTGATCATGTGTTCTGACAGAAAACAAAAAATTTGAGTAGAAGTAGATGATTGTTACCTGAATAATAGTTACTCTATAAGTTTAATACATGTATAACACACACACACACACACACACACACACACACACACACACACACACACACACACGGCTTTGAACATTAACTCTAAAATAGAGTTTCAAATCGAAGGATGTATTGTGCCATTCTGGGCAAAAGGCATTTACATGAATTGATTATGCAAAGTTTTTATGTTTTTATAAATCCTGAAAAGCATTACTGTAGGTCCTGTCTATAGCTTTCCTTGGGCTTCTGGGACACAGTTTGGGAGTATTTTGGAGCGCCTTTGGCCACTGTGACTTAAACCAGAGAGTGAAAGTGAAGGGCTGGGATTTCTTCGTTTCACAAAGGACTACCTCATCAAAGTTAGGGACACCAACTGAGCGTCTTATGTTTGGTGTCTGACCAACAGGCTGGCCTAGGTTACAAGTGACACTAAGTTTGCCTTTTGAGAAGAGGCAGCATGGAAAATAATTTGACCCATTTGTTTAAACCAATGTTTATATCATCAACAGTTAATTAAGATAGATTCTGAGAGTGGCTGGAAGGCTTTGAAGGCAGAGCTCTGATTACAACCCCTATGACTACTACTCATGGAAACTGTCACCGTTGACTGGCATCTCTGCTTTCAACGTCAGAGTTATCATTATTTTAAGCATAGAGATAGCAGAGACTGTAGACCAGAGAAGAGGTCATGTTAGTGAGAGGGCGTGTTTCCGTCACATAAGCAGGACTGATCCTAGGATGGATAGAAGAGATGCTTCATATTTTGACAGAGTGTGGTGAACCTATAAGGGCTGTAGTTATTTCACTCGTTGCTAGCCCTCTATAGCATTAGCAAGTTTAATAGTCATAGAGGTAAGACATCCCACAGTGTGCATCTCATAGGCAACCTTGAGCTGGCACCCAGTGCCAACTTCTCTATATGGTTCCTCACTCCATCTACTGTCACCTGTCATAATTACCACAGGGTAAGGGACCAGACAGCAAAGGACAAACAAATGACCTGGAGCCCACCTACGTGATTAGACTTAGCTCCTACTTAAGCCTGTTTAAACATGTCGCCGCACTTCTTGAAGAATCCACAACAAATTTTGGGTTCCCATTTAAGTTCTGCCACCAGGCACTCTGTGCTTCTGTACATGGTCCTTCCACTATACTGTGCCCCCTTTCTCTTTTGAACAGGATGGAAAATGGAAGAATTAGGGATAGAATTCTTGGAAGATCCAAGAATTAGACATAAGACTCTACTGGATGCTTAGATTGCCTATGAAGCCATTTGATGCAGTCCCAGGCAGAGACTCCTGTTAACTAAATATATACAGTCTTAACTACATTTCAGTCTTCGGTACATTCAAGGCTTTCTTCTTCTCTGCCTTGACAAGTAGTGAGGGGCAAAGCAAATAATGTGCAGTGAGGTGTGTCCAGCAAGTGGTTCCAGAATTTCTATTGCATCTTTGTCACACTGAGGACAAGAACAGGGCTTCAGTGACTCAGACATACCCAAAGGAACAGTAGAGTCTGCCTTCTCCCTACAAGTTTTCTAGCATTGATGGATTTAAAAAATATTTTATATATACATTTATATTATTAAACCTATATAAAATAAACTGCATACAACAAGAAGAACCATAAAAAAATCAGGAATTATACTGATGTTACATCCATAGTGTTTTGCCTATTTGTATTTGACAACCTTGAAGAAAACATCTTTCCTATCTTTGTGAGTGTAAAATTATGTATTTAAATCAATATCTATCATATATCCTTTTTATCAACTTAACACATCTATCTATACCAAAAAACATAACTTTCAAAGTATTGGAGGTAAACCTTGTATTCTACCTGACTTGTATGGGTACAATACTTCATATTTATAATGTGTGTGAAGAACAGTCTTAAATTTGAATTCTATAGCAATGTATCAAAATTAAACTTATTTTGTATCAATGTGAAAGACTCTATGCCAATGAATTGAGGATAACCTTGTGAGTGACAATTAATATTGTGAGTTGAAGACCAAATAGTTTAGTTTTACAATCAAGCTTAGTTGTTTAGGGATTAAGATGTTTTTAGGTCTAGATAGACTTTTTTTCAAAGAGGAAAGTATTTGTTTTCTCTTTAAATCCCAAAGTGAGGGAGTCTGACTTGGGGGATAGGAGTCAACTGTGGCTTCTTCAGAATTTCTCCAGGAATCAAAAAAGAAAGTACATTCCCTTCAGTTATACTAAATGATTACAATTGAGGAATTCCAAGAGAATATACTTTAGACCAGCCCCTCTTTGACTTTGTACCTAGGAGTCTCTAAGATGTTTGTCAAACCTCGGGGCATCTGGATGGAGCCTCTGATTCTGAGTCTAATGAGATCCCAGAGGCAGTAACCACAGTGTGCATAGCTTGCCTTGAACATAAGTCACCTGGGGACTTGTTTAAAAATAAGTAGTCCTGGGAAGTTGCCTGGAGATTCTGACTCAGCAGGGTGGGCTGGACCTGGGAATCATCCCTGGTAATTTTATCATCAGGCAAGCTCGAAATCTACAAGTCTTCAGAAAATATCTGCATGTTATGTCGAATAATGATGATGATAACAACAATAGAACTAAATTGCTCATATGGAATATACTAGCTTTTACTCTGTGCCAGCATTGTTCCAGACTATGGTGCCACTATGATAAATGGCAACAAAATTTCTTCCTTTCACAATGGAGAAAGCAAAAATAGCAAGGCCTATGACATTTTAATAACTTAAAAAACTTTGTTTATAATTGTGGTAAATGACACATTTTACCATCTTGACCATTTTTAGTTGTACATTTTACTGATGCTAAGTGCGCTCATCTCATTGTATAACTAACTCTTTTCATTTTGCTAAACTAACTTTATAGGCATCAAATGACATCTCTTCATTACTTTCTGTTCCAAAGTCCAATACCATGGATTCTCCAATTATATGTAGGATCTAAAACAATCAAACTCATGGAAGCAGAGTGCAGAACGGTGGTTACAGAAGCTGAGGCTGGGTGAAGAGGGAGATGATGGCCAGTGAGTACAAAAATCTTAGGAGGAATAAGTTTTCTTGGATATGGTATTTTACTGCACAGTAGTTAATATAATTAATAATAGAACATTGCAAACCTCAACACTATTGGCAATGGATTTCTAATGTTTTCCCCAGGAAAAAAAAATGTTAACTAGGGCTAGGAATGTGGCTCCCTTGCAGAGCGTTGGACTAGAATGTGCAATGACTTGGGTTTAATCCCCACACTGAAAAAATAAACTCTTATTATTTGGGTATAGAGGAACATATCTGTAGTCCCATGCTCAGAAAGCTGAGGGAAGGGGATTGAGAGTTCAAGGCCAGCCTGAGCTACACAGGGAAGGAGACTCAGTTTCAAAACATCAGAAGCTCTTGCCCAACATGTACAAGGCTTTAGACTCACACTTTGATAATGAAAAAAAAAAAAAACAGCAATAACAACAACTAAAAGCAAAATGAAACAGAAAACAAAATGGAAAGTATTTTTGAAAGGATGGAAGTTAATTGGCTCAATTTAATTACTTCACATTATATTCATAAATTATAGCATCAATTAGACTCCATAAATATATTCAACGACAAATAGCCAAGTTACTACATTTTCAATGAATTGTACATAAAATATTTTCACTTATGATTAAAAAAAAATCTTGGAGCTTTAAGTCAACTGCACAAGAGCTCGCATTTTGTCAGCTTCCATTCCCCATGATCCTTTACTATTTGCAATTTATCTTGGGCACTTTATAATCATCTATCATTGAAACATGCAAAAGCATACACACCACAGAACCCCGAAGTCACTAGGGTGGCAGGACACACTGTGTTGGCTTGTGCTGGCTCTTGATTATAGTAGGCAAGGCTCTCTAGAGGAACAGAAGCCCAGAATGAATATATGTTATAAGGAAAGTTATCGGATTGGCTTACGCAATATGGTCTGGATAGTCTAACAATGGACATGTGCACACTGGAGCTTCGAAGAACTTGCTAGCCGCTCAGTGTGCCACCCTGGATGCCTCAGGAATCCCGTTCTGATGATGGCCTAGATGCTCCCTGGAGAGTCCCGGGTGTTGAGCCCACATTAAAAGGCCAAAGAAGCTGGAATGTGGTGTCAGCAGAGAATCGCAGCTGAAGGGATAGACATACTTGCTCAGAAGGAAGAACCGGTAGCAGGCACCACTGCTTTCTCCAGGAGGCTCTCTGGGCTGTTGGGAGGTGCAGAAAGGTGCAGACCCTTCCCCGAGTTCATCTTCTCTGGACATTGCCCCTCACAGATTTGTATTCCAGGCCATTCTAAACCCAGCAGGTTCACAGTCGTGACAGGACCATGTGCCACTCCACTAGTACCCAGCTCTGATCCACACTTCCTGGCTTAGTGTTATTGTCCTCTGGGCTGTAGGTGAGAAGCTGGGGACACGGCTGCTAAGATGAATCCCAGATCTGAGGACAACACAGAACTCGAGTCTTGGATTCAGTCCTGGTTTGCTACATCAGTGATGAATAAATTTCTGTAATAAAGTGCTGTAAGCTTGATATTTTTTAAAAAAAAATACAGTATTCGGTCTACAGGTGTGTCTGCACGCCAGAAGAGGGCACCAGATCTCATTATAGATGGTTATGAGCTACCATGCGGTTGCTGAGAGACAGTCAGAGGCAGCGGATCTCTATGAGTTAGAGGCCAGCCTGGTCTACAAAATGAATTCCAGGACAGTGAGGGCTGTTACACAGAGAAACCTGCCTTAAAACAAACAAACAAACAAACACACTGTATCCCATTTTTCAGTTGGATTATTTGGTTTGGTGGTGTTTAATTTTTTGAGTTTTTTTTTTTTAAGTTCTTTACATATTTTAGATATTAGGCCTTTATCTGATGTGGTACATTTACACAATGGAATACTATTCAGCTATTAAAAATAATGAAAGCTTGAAATTTGCAGGCAAATGGAGAGAACTAGAAATGATCATCCTGAGTGAGGTAACCCAGACCCAGAAAGACACACATTGTATATACTCACTCATAAGTGAATATTAGCTCAACATAGATGTCCTCTGAGAGATCCACCCACTGGGGGAACAGGACAGATACTGGGACTTGAAACTAGACTCTGGGCAGAGTGCTGAGAGTTGTAGGGCAGAGTAGGGGATGAAAGGTCCAGGAAGGAGCAGGAGCTCCACATGGAGACCATCAAGGCCTGTGGATCTGGACACAGGGGAGCCTGCACAGACTGATGCATCAGCCAAGGACAATGCATGCAGAGAAGCAAGACCCCTGGTCAGACGTAACCAATGGACTGTCTATTGTCCATGTGGGGTTGGAGGACTGCTGCTGAAGCTCTGACATGCACTCTGGTGCCCATAATTTGGCCACTGCCCCTTGACAAGATGGCCTAGTGGGCACATAGAGGAAGGGGATGCTGGCTATCCCGATGAGATCTAATGGACTGTTGCCAGACAGTTGGGGTAGGCAGACTTCCCCTCTCCCGTATGAGAAGTCTGAGTGAGAGGAATAGGCAGAAGAGGGAGGGAGGGTGGGAATGGGAGGCTTAAGAAGGAGGGGATAACAATTGGGATGTAATGTATGTAAATTATAACAAATAAAATATATATAAAAAAAACAAAAACAAAGACACAATAAAAAGCAAGCTTGATACTTAACGCAAGAGAAATACCCACTCCAGACTCTCTCTAGTGGACCAAAATCTGAAATAAATACATTGGTATTGATGTGTTCCCTCTAAAGGAGATGGTTTTGGTGGGCATTGGAGCTCATGATAGTTACTACATGACTGCATCTCTGCCGCTTTGTCATTCTTCCCCAGCCTTATTTATGTATAATATTCAAATAAATGTTTTATATATTTAATGTATTTGATGCGATTATGACAGTCAAGCAAGTTAACATATCTGTGGCCTCTAGACTTTTTAACTTGTTTAGAAAATTTCAAGGACAAAATTCACCATTATTAATATCATTTTAAGATTCCAAAATAACCTAATTTATAACTGAAGTGGATAGTGTGTTGTTTGCGAGTTCATCCACGGCTTTTGCAAACGACTGAATTCTCTTCTTAAGGGTGAGTGCTATTCTATTATGCTTATATATCACTTTTTAAAAATCCATTGAGCACTGGGTGGATGTTAAAGTTGATTCTATAGCTTGAGTATTAAGAAAATGTGCAAATACAGGTAATTTCAAGGACTCTTCTAAAGGACTTAGCAGTAGAATTGTTAGATCCATTTTTAAATCTTTGCCATTTAACAACACTTGCTGAGGAAATATTCCTCTTTTTTTTTCCTTTTTAACTTTTTCTTTAGAGATTTTGAAATGTCCAAGAGTGTAAAAATGGAATGTATTTAAATGAAGTAGTTTCCCATGGTAGAAAGGTGCATTTACTAGAATTATAGCCGTACTCTTCCAAAATTTAATCAGTGTCTTTTAACCCTTACCCACTGGTTTACACAAAAGCTTTCAGGACTCTTGAGTTACATTCATACCACCACACACAACAGTGCATCTGGTGCCTAGTGTTACTTAAGACTTCATATAAGAACTTAATTTTAACATTTTACGTGTATGGGTGTTTTGCCTGTGTGTATGTCTGTGTGCTACATGTGTAATTGTTAGCCTCAGAGGCAAGAAGAAGACATCCAATCCTCTTGGACTAGAGTCCTAGACAGTTTTAAGTAGCCATGTGGTATTAAACCCAGGAGCTCTGGCGAGCAGCCAGTGCTTTTAGCTGCTGAACCATCACTCCCATCTCTTTTTTATATAACACTGAGTCACAGAATTTCATGTAACTTTCATTTGTCTTTTCATTGACTGAACAATAGTGTTGCAATTATAAAGCAATAGCCAAGTCAATGTTATTATCAGACTAAGCTAACAATTATCAATTATTCCCATATCTCATTTTCTAGCTGAAGTACAGTCTTATTTTTAAATATATTTTATTAATTTATTCATATTACATCTCAGTTGTTATCCCATCCCTTGTATCCTCCTATTCCTCCCTCCCTCCCATTCTCCCCTTACTCCCCTTCCCTGTTACTGTGACTGAGGGGGACCTCCTCCCCCGTATATGCTCATAGGGTATCAAGTCTCTTCTTGAAGTACAGTCTTATGAGGTGGTGCTTCCTCTTGGTTAGGGACAAATATGACAGACTCACATTGTCCATTTGTTGTTTCTTTAGATACTGTCTGCTTGGATCTTCACTCAGATATTGTCAAGTAGAAAAAGGACAAACGCACTTACCTACAAGAAGTACTGATGGCCAGCATCTGTACAAACAGCCAGACTCTTTGATCAACTCACCGAATTTCACAGTACATGTTAAGTAAATGGCAGGAAGTGGGGGGAAACCCTCCTGGAACATAGCAGCATTTAATATAAGCTGTTTTCTCTGGTTCACATTCCTTTCTCCTTTACCAGAATAGTTTTATTTTCCTCTCAATTTCTGAAAAATAGCCTTTATCTTTGAGAGTTTGTATCTAAAGAGTAGAATTTTAGCTAATTTTGGTTGCTGGTTCTATTTTTGAAGTCAATTTCTAAGTTGTCTCAGCTTATGCTGTTCTAGTGTTAGCTAGTTGCTAACTTCATGATCATTAGAAATTTCCAGATTATCAACTATTTCTATCGTAGAATCTTATTTCACGGCACTGTCACACTTTCTCCTATTTTTTCACTTAGTATTTTGGGGGAGAAGCAAAATTAGATTCCATGCATCTCAGGATGCTGTGTACTCTCCCTGTGCCTGCTCAGAAGGTCCATCTATCTCTTAAGATCCAGCAGATGGAGAAATCATTGCTGACAGATCTGAGTAAGACTCCTGAGCTGGCTGTGAACTTGGCAGGGCTTTGGAAGATGAATGTGAGCATGCTAGTTGGAGTTAATAATGAAGAGCGGGCAGAGCTGGCATTAAGATGTGCAGAAAATACAAAAATAAGCCTCGCCAGGATGGTGCTGTGTTGCTTCGCTCTCCTAGATAAGAGACTCTCCTTCAATCGTTGTTATTAATAGCGTCTTGACAGAGAAACATGTGGCCAGGTTAAGACAAAAGCAGAGCAGGCATCAGGATAGGATTGGAAATGAACAAAGCACTGTAATGCCCTGGAAACACATCGCTTCAGAACACCTTTCAACCTTTGCTAAATGCTTCCTCCAGAAACACTGAAAGCTCTGCTTCCATGTTGGAAACGATTTTGGTTCTAGGTCCTAACTAAAGAGCTCAAGAAACCCTCTCTTTGGAGAATGTTATCATCCTGATGTATTTGCCTTTGAAGTGCTTTGTGAAAAAAAAAATCTAGAATCTGGATGTCTGGATGAACTGGATTATGTCCAGTTCATATTCATGAAGCTAAGAGTATCTCCATGTGTTATGCTTATTAATGAAACAAACCTCTCTGTGGACATCTCTGGTATATGAATGATGTTCTAATTGACAAACAAATACAATGCATATAAATAATGAATTCTTTCTAGAGAGTTACACAGCGCTGTTTAGCTGGTAACTATGCCCACTGCTGTTGTTGGACGCACCAGCGAAATGAGACATCAACTGAGAGCACTCAGTGACAAACAAACATCACCTGCCACCTTCAGGAGGTGGCAGGCATCGTGCTATGGACAGAGCACAGGAGACTTGCTACTAGCCTTAGGCCTTCACTGAGTTGAGTGAGATTCTTCAAAGCTCTGCCTTTTTGTTTGGTGAATCAGAGCTGATTCACCTAAACAGGAACAAGGAATGGTGGAAGAGTTCCAAATAGAAAACTGAGGGGAGAAATTCTTCAGAGAGGAGACATACCACACAACCTTGCATCTTACAGGCCACACACCCAGCATGTAGGCTCTAGGGAACCAGTCCACTTGGGCTGGAAGAAGTAAAATTGAGGTATGTGAGGCTTTCCAGGAAAGAGCAAGTGGCCTAGCTTGGCTACACAGGAAGGAAGGCTACATTGGGATGTGATGATTGGAAGCAATCTTACTTGGCTAATGTGTATTACACTCTGTGTGTGTGAGATACAACCCAACAAGAACAGGTGGTGTTATCAGTGTCACAGGCAATGTTTCCTTTAAAGTATATTTTTTTTTATACTTGCTGCTACAGTTGGTCATTAGCATGAGAACATGTAATGGATAGAGCTCATCAAGGTTGGCAGTGGCTTATCATTGAAGAGGCTCTGCTTCAGTTGAAATCAGAGGGCTGAATAGGTGTCAACCAGACTCCACTGGAAAGCTCTCTCCACTCTCTGCTTCCCTCATCCTGTGTCTCCTCCATGGTGGCCCAGATGTGTTCTGTGCCCTTCACAGATGAGTCCCGCACACTCGAAGCAACTGAACTTGGCATGAAAACAATGTCTCCTATTTCTGGTCCAGGACATTCTGTGCCAGGCACATCATGTCATCTCTTTAGTTTTAAACACAAACAGATCATATATATTTGAAAAGTTGCTGAAGAAGTATCTGTGGAAGTCAACAAATAGAATAATAACTTGTTCATTCAAACTCAACCAATGCTTCTAGAATTAATTCATTTAAAAATTAATAAAATAGCTTTTGATAGTGTGTTAAGGGCTTGCTGTAGCAAAACTTACCAGTTATGGTAAAATAAATACAGCTGCAAGCTTTCCTACTAAGTGAATTAAGTCAAAGTCAGCAAGACAAATATTGGAATTTTATGCTCATTTGTACACCCTACATAGATATAAATAATTATGTATGTACATATAAAATTTAAAAAAGAAAACATTCTAGAAGAACAGTAACAGAAGGAAAGAAAAGATGATTCGGGGTATAGAAGGAAACACAAAGTAAGTTATATACTTGTATTAAAATGTCTGTGTGGAGCCGGGCGTGGTGGCGCACGCCTTTAATCCCAGCACTCGGGAGGCAGAGGTGGGCGGATCGCTGTGAGTTTGAGGCCAGCCTGGTCTACAAAGTGAGTCCAGGACAGCCAAGGCTAACACAGAGAGACCCTGTCTCGAAAAACCAAAAAAAAAAAAAAAAAAAAAAAAAAAACCAACAACAACAAAAAAATAAAATGTCTGTGTGAAACACAGCACTAAGTATAATTAATGTACATCAAAAAAGATTTATCAGTTTGAATATATAATGGCATGCAAGCGTAGAATGAAGATGTCTAGGGAGTGGAAAAAGGATATTAAAGCATCTTTAAGACGAGAGATCCAGTTTCTTTATCCATTCTTCTACTGAGGGACACTTAGGCTGTTTTCATGATCTGGCTATTATGAATAAGGCTGCTATGAACATGGTTGAGCAAATGTTCTTGTTGTGTGCTGGAGCATCTTCTGGGTATATTCCAAGGAGTGGAATAGCTGGGCCTTGGGGAAGCCCTATTCCCATTTTTCTGAGATAGCACCAGATAGATTTCCAAAGTGGCTGTACTAGTTTGCATTCCCACCAGCAGTGAAGGAGTGTTCCTCTCTCCCCACATCCTCGCCAGCATGAGGTGTCGCTTGAATTTTTGATCTTAGCCATTCTGATGGGTGTAAGATGGAATCTCAGAGTTGTTTTGATTTGCATTTCCCTGATGACTAAGGAGGTTGAGCATTTCTTTAAGTGTTTCTCAACCATTTGATATTCCTCTGTTGAGAATTCTCTGTTTAGTTCCAAGCCCCATTTCTCAATTGGGTTCTTTGGTTTGGTGGTGTTTAGTTTCTTGAGTTCTTTATATATTTTGGATATACACTATGGAATACTACTCAGCTATTAAAAACAAGGAATTCCCGAAATTTGTGGATAAATGGGTTGAGCTAGAAATGATCATAATGAGTGAGTTAACCCAGAAGCAGAAAGACTTAAATGGTATATACTCACTTATATCTGCATACTAGCCCAAGGGGCATGTCCCATGAAAGCCTTCACTTACCAGAAAACTGGGACAGAGGGGAGGACATCCCATTGGGACTCTAGATGAGAGAAGCATGGGAGAATAGCAAAGTAGAAGGATCCAGAGGGTCCTAGAAACCTACAAGTAGAGCATTATGATAGGCAGATTTGGGCCCAGGGGTCCCACTCAAACTAAGGCACCAACCAAGGACAATACAGGTGGTAAACTTTAAACCTCTACCCAGATCTAGCCAATGGTCAGAACAGTCTCCATACTTGAGTGGAGAGTGGGATATGACTTTCTCTCGTACTCTGGTGCCTCACATTTGACCATGTCCCCTGGAGGAGGAGACCTGGTGGCACTCAGATGAAGGACAACAGGTTACCAAGAAGAGACTTGATACCCTATGAGCATATACAGGGGGAGGAAATCCCCCTCAGGAACAATCATAGGGGAAGGGAATAAGGGGAAAATGGGAGGGAGGGAAGAATGGGAGGATACAAGGGATGGGATAACCATTGAGATGTAACAAGAATAAATTAATAATAATAAAAAAAAAGATGAGAGCTCCAGAGGCTGGCAAGTTCTGGGGTATGGTCATGGGATGGGTAACTAGGAGATCCTGTGAGGTGGTAAGTCTGATTAAATCTTAAGTCATGAAGGATGCTGATAGGAATTGATGTGATATCAATTTTTAATCCATGTATGAATATCTTTTTTTAAATATGAAAGTTTCTCCAGGTAGAGACCAAATGGGAAGCAAACCGCAGTAATAGGGAGCATGCAAGGCTCCGATGTAGCCTTAGCGTAGCATCCTCTGAGGAGGAAGGATGCTATGGTTGGTGGAGAATGTGAAGAATGTACATATCTGTTGCAGAGGGAAGCTGTGTGGAAGAAGTGGGTGATGCAGAGTATGAGGCTACTGTAAGGCAAGGTCATGTGAGGATGGAAATAAGGGTATGGAAGTGCGATATAGAATGAAGTATCATGGAATGAAAAGAAATGATTAAGGGCTGAGGAGAACAAAGACAGGCTTGGTAAGCCAGGGACGAGAACTAGAACAAAGAGATGTCAAGAGGTCACGGGCAGGCATGATGTAATGAAGAGGTAATGAATAGTGAGAGGAAAGGGTCTTGCTGTTCGTCCATTTCAAAGTACTCTGTAACGTGGATGTGAAGGCATTTCCCCCTTGGCACGGATAGCACGCAGTTATGTCTGAAGCTACAGAATAATTTCTGCCTCATGGAAGACTTTTTGTTTCAAAGGTGGCAGAGCCAGGCAGGAATCATGGTGACACATTTGGAAGTTTTCTATGGACACCCATACAGCCTGTGGACAGAGAGGTGACATCCCACCGAGGACTTCCAGTGGACTCACTGTTGAAAGTAACTAAGTCTGTTGGAATAACAGAGGCCTAGTCAAGTTTCCATCACTGTGAAGAAACACTGGAATAATGCACTTACACAAGGAAAGATCTAACTTGGCTCCTAGTCCCAGAGATGTCAGTCTCTACTAGTATGACCCCATTGTTTTTGGTTCTGTCATGACACTATACAGCAGTGACAGTACATAGCATAGGAAGCCCACTCATGTCATGGTGTCCAGAGAGCAAAGAAAGAGACAGGGAGGGCTCTAATACCCTTTCCAGGAGGTGTAGATGGTAATGTAACTTCCTCCCATTAAGCATCGTCTCTTAAAAGCATCCCTAGCTACCCACACAACACAGGCTGGCAGCTAATCTTTGAACATATGGGCATTGGTTGAACTCTTATCCAGACTACAGCAGATTTTTCTGGGTCAGATTCAGAAGTGGCAGCATCCATAGCTTGGAGCTGGAGTAAACTCCAAATGGGCCAGTTATGGAGAGATTGGGAAGTATGTTAGAAATGAAAGATAAATGGCCACACACTTAGTTGTGCGCATAAGACACTTGAATCTTTTCAGTGATGGGAAGTTACAATAATGACATCATATTCCTGTCACTTTGCCAAGAATATCACAAACCTTTTCTAGTGTTCCCTCCTTTGATTTAGTGATTTGGTCACAAAGAGAGCCATGAGCCAATATATCTGCAGCTCTGAACACAGTGAGAACCATGTGTTCATTAGGGGGCAATTCATTAGAGTTCACTTACTAAACAGTACATGTATCTCAGGCACAAACTCTTTCACCTCTGATGGAAAAGAGACCTGAAGTAGACACACTACCTTTTCAGACTGTTTTTCACAGCACTCTGAACAGGCTGGTATGAATAGTGGAAGATGGCAGCCATGTCTTAAGTCAGATAAATACAGTGCATGTTAAAGCTTCATTATATAAATCAGCAGACAACAAAAACGTTGTTCCTGTAGAAAAATCATTTGTGTTCAGTAATTATCATTTGTGCCCATGTATCTTTCAGAGAGTGAAAATTGTAGAGCAAAACAAGTTAAGAAAACATCTTCAGTGGCTCAAGATAAAAGAAGATATCACAATTGACCTTTTAAACCTAATAAAAGATGATTGTTCTAAGTAAAGGCTGAATAGAAATGGTGCCCTTCCAGAGGCTAACGACATCACCATACCATCAATAACACACAACAGACTAGAGCACAGGTCAGACTTGCTCGCCAGCCAGTGATTTTTCTCTTGGTATCCTCATGCAAGATGATGTCATAATTTTATTTCTCAGTTGTAGATGTTCTGCCTGAATCATGTTACCCAATGATCTACTCAGTTCTCTCTCTAAGCCAACTAGTCATTTACATAATATGAAGGGCAATGTGTGATAACAGGATAGCAATGTATGATATCAAAATAAAGTTAGTTTTTACTTATTAGGGGTACATTTGTCGCTTTTCAGTTTCATTCAAACTATAGTATGATGTTTACCCATTTAAATAATAGTAACTGAATACACAATACATTATCATTAACTTTTTAAAGTAGCACCCAAAGTGGAAGGTGTAAAGAAAATCATTAAAGAGAGATATCATTTCCCAGTCTCCTCTCCTTGTTGATTAGATGACAAACACCTTCCCTAGGCTTTAAGTCAAACTCTTACAAGGTCAAGATAGAATAATCTGAAGCAAAATGAAGATCTTTGTCAGGCTCCTTGGCCTTCCTACAAGAACATGAATAATATGTGGCATCAAATGTTTCATATTTGTTCAAGAAAACTCCCCCAACATAATAATAGTAGTAGTTATTTCTTTACATTGCTTTGCCATAGCATGCGAGACTGAGGTACTTTTTTGGCAAAGGGGTTTATTTAGTTAGCAGTTGTAGAAGAAGAAGGATCTAGATTGGGAAATGCCACCTACATTGCCTCTAATGACGTCCTTTTTATGTAGATCACGAAGATGTCACTTGCAGAGAGATCTGGCAGAGCATTGCACAGAAAGATAGGAAGCCAGCCAGTGGATCAGGAATATTTGCATAGAATTTACATTTCTGGCACATAACCAATAACTACCACAATAATTATAACAGCTACCTTAAACGCTACACAGGGCAGCACCTCCGTGTCTTGACCAGCACTCACTAGGTCCCACCTTTAAGATTTTACTTCTTCATTATGGTCACTGGAAACCAAGCCTTCAACACATGGGACCTTTGTGGGTCAGCCCTATTCTAAATTATGGCACGACTCCAATTCCTGACCTGTATTAAAACAATTTCATGAAAATGTTTATTTATAGACAAGAACTCTCCCTTGTACTTAATTTGTATATTCCTGTGCCCCTCTTCAGTAATCCTTTAACACAATCTTTCTAAATATAAATAAAGCCCCTTTCCTCAGCCTTGGAATTTAGCAAAGGAGAGTGGCTGGCAATATTTCTACCCAAGGCTTTCTGGTTCTCAGGTGTTATCAGCTTCTTAGTAATTTGTGTAAAAGCTCAAGTGGAAAATTTAGCAAATGTGGAAGAGTACAGTGATAAACCTTGGGTTTTTTTTTTCCTTGATGCGTTACTAATCTTTGTTTTTGAAGCTGTGTTAGCCTATGGATGCTATAATGAAAAATCTCATCTCAATTCTATCAGCTCTCAATGGGGCTGATGGCTTTTATGGTCCATTGAACCACTGATGATGGTATTATTTACTATACAAGCTACAGCATAATTGATTCCAAACAACGATTCTTGTACTAAAGACAAAAGCCATTGACTTGTTTTCCCTGCCATCCCAACCTTGCTGCCTGGTTTTGGCATTGCTATTTGTGTTAAAGTCTATGGTAAATCCAAAAAGCCTGCTTTTCAGGCTCTAAAACTAAAATGTACATGAGGGTTGATGCCATAAGAAGATAAATACGTCTTTCCTAAACCCTCATTTTTAGTCCAAGAATTATTTTCTCCATGAAACAGGGACCATTTAGTACTTTTTCAATAAAAATCTTCCTGTAATATATCAGGAGCTTTAAAATGGTTTATTACTACAGAAAAGGGCCACTTAACCCCAGTGAAAAACTGTCTCTGTTTAATCTACTTCTGAATATTAGATCATAGAATATATTCCACCCTTTGAACTAAAAAATAACTGCAGAAATGACGTGTGATCTCTGTCTACATTCTCTAAAAGGTGTCATCTTAGGACATGGGTAATGTTGGGCACCCAGCAGATTTTTGAGGAGGGAATCCATAAGGTCCTTGGGGGGACAAGGTATGTTAAACACTCAGCATAGCAGCACACTGGGCATGCCACACACTCTGACTCTGTATTGCTTGAAGCCTTTTATTTTGTAGCTGCAATATTTGCCTTTTCTTTTCCCTGTTTAGCTTCATGTACAAAAATAGCATGATTGCTGGAGAATATGGTTCAGAAGGCAGACATGCTTCCGGGCAGGTTTGGTGACCTGAATAGCATCCTAAGGTTCTACAAGGTAGCAGGTGAGAATTCCTAGGTTCCTAATAACTGTCCTTTTATCTCCACAGAGGCACTATAGCACATGTGTGCATTCACACATAATAACACACACAGACAAACACACACACACACACATACATACATGCATGCACACACACACAAATAAAACCTTGCAAACTAGCACCATGCAATATCAAGTTTAGAAATGAAAGTGGGGTAGGATAGGTGATTTTAATATAAGGTATTTAAATAGTAGACTTCCAAAATGGTGACAGCCAGGGTGTAACATATCTGAGTGGCAAAAGGTCAGAGACTATAGATCCAATGTGTAGCCTGGCAGCTGACACCACAATACCAATGTTGCTGTTTCCCAGACTAGAGGGCACATCCTGGGAGCTGGGAGTGCACAGCTCCAGGCCCCTCGTGGCTGTCTCCGCGGTCCAGGTGAGACCTGCAGCACCTACCTGATGCTTTCTTCCTCCCCATCAGTTTTTCCCTACTCAGACAATCATGCAGCCACAGTTCTGGGACTTTCTTTTTTTTTTCTCTCCTTTATTAATTTATTTTTGTTACATCTCAATGGTTATCCCATCCCTTGTATCCTCCCTTCCCTCCCTCCCATTTTCCCCTTATTCCCCTCTCCTATGACTGTTCCTGAGGGGGATTACCTCCCCCTGTATATGTTCATAGGGTATCAAGTCTCTTCTCGGTAACCTGCTGTCCTTCCTCTGAGTGCCACCAGGTCTCCCCCTCCAGGGGACATGGTCAAAGGTGAGGCACCAGAGTATGTGAGAAAGTAATATCCCACTCTCCACTCTACTGTGGAGAGTGTTCTGTCCATTGGCTAGATCTGGGTGGGGGTTTAAGGTTTACCGCCTGTATTGTCCTTGGCTGGTGCCTTAGTTTGAGCGGGACCCCTGGGCCCAAATCTGCCTATCATAATGTTCTACTTGTAGGCTTCTAGGACCCTCTGGATCCTTCTACTTTGCCATTCTCCCATGATTCTCTCATCTAGAGTCCCACTACAATGGACTTTCTATTCCAGTAACTAGACCTTGGATTCCTCCCACCTCCTTGAGGGCTATGCTTGGATACCAGAGACTGCACCCCAACCTTCAATCTAGGGTCCCATTGTTCCTATAGGGGAGACCAGTTGGACAATAGGAGCATACAGGGGCATGAGTCCAAGATGGCTGAGCCTAGCCAAATTTGAATGCCAGGACCAACTGTCAGGCTGACTCTAAAAAATGCCCATTCCTGTTTCTCTGGACTTCCCCTGACATTCTGAAGAGAACTCTGGACTCCAGAGTTGTGAAGATCCAGCCTTTGGTTCAATTCAATTAGCTACCTGTCTTGAGGAAAACAGCAGGACCTCACTGGATCACAAAAGCTCAAGAAACCCAGCAGTTCGCAGGAACAAACAGCCGACTCCACAGACAATCAGATAGCTATGGGCCAGTGTAAGAACATTGTCAACAAAACCTGCATGTTTCTGGCATAGAAATAGTCTGGGTGATCAATGGAATCAAATCAAAGATTGGGAAATAAGCAGATACCTCTATGGACATCTGATTTTTGACAAAGAAGCCAAAACTATACAGTGGGAAAAAAAGAAAGCATATTCAATGAATGGTACTGATCTAACTGGATGTCTACATGTAGAAAAAGGCAAATAGATCTATATTTACCACTCTGAACAAAACTCATGTCCAAATGGTTCAAAGACCTCACATAAAACCAGATACACTAAATATATTGGAAGAAAAAGTGGGGAGGAGCCTTGAACTCATTGGCAGAGGACACAATTTCCTGAACAAACCACCAAAATCTGAGGCTTTAAGATCAACAATTAATAAACATGACCTCATGAAACTGAAAGGTTTCGTAAGGCAAAGGACACTGTCAGTAAAACAAAATGGCAGTCTACAGATTGGGAAATGGTTTTCACCAATCCTACATCTGACAAAGGGCTAATATGCCTCACCTTTGACCATGTCCCCTGGAGGGGGAGACCTGGTGGCACTCAGAGGAAGGACAGCAGGTTACCAAGAAGAGACTTGATACCCTATGAGCATATACAGGGGGGAGGTAATCCCCCTCAGGAACAGTCATAGGGGAGGGGAATAAGGGGAAAATGGGAGGGAGGGAAGAATGGGAGGATACAAGGGATGGGATAACCATTGAGATGTAACAAGAATAAATTAATTAAAAAAAAAAGAAAATATATAAAGAATTCAAAAGATTAAACAGCAACAAACAAAATAATCCAATTGAAAATAGGGCACAGAACTAAACAGAGGATTCTCAACAGAGGAATATTGAACGGCCAAGAAGCCTTAAAAAATGTTCAATGTCCTTAGTCATCAGGGAAATGCAAATCAAAACAACTCTGAGATTCTGTCTTACACTCATCAGAATGGCTAAGATCAAAACCTCAGGTGACAGAGCATGCTGGCAACTTGGTAAAAAGGGGAACAATCTCCATTGCTGGTGGGAGTGCAAACTTGTCCAACCACTTTGAAAATCAACCTGGCACTTTCTCAGAAAAATGGAAATATTTCTACCTCAAAACCTAGCTAGACCACTTCTGGGAAGACACCCAAAAGTTTTTCCACCATATAACAAAGACATTTACTCAACTATGTTTAAAGCAGCTTTATTTGTATTAGCAAGAATCAGGAAATAACCTAGATGTCCCTCGACTGAAGGATGGATAAAGAGACTACGGTACATTTACATATGGAATACTACTAAGACATAAAAAACAAGGAAATCATGAAATTTGCAGGCAAATGGAAGGAACTAGAAAAGATCATCCTGAGTGAGATAACCCAGACACAGAAAGATGCACATGGTATGTACTCATTTATAAGCAGAATTTAGCCATTTAGCACAATTCAGAGACACAAGGAAGATAAGTAGCAAGGAGGACCCAAGGGAGTATGCTTAAATCTCCCTCAGAAGGAGAAATAGAAGACAGAGGTGTGGTTGAAGAAATGTAACAAGGCAAGTGAGGGAACGTAGAGAGATCAGATCTGGAGAGGGGTGGGGGCCTGGAGGAGGGTAGCTCTGTTACAAGGTAGAGACCTAAGTCAGAATAGGGCCCTGAGAGTGTACAAGGGGGATTCAAGCTGAGACTCTTAGTTGCAGGGCCCCTGGAGACAGAAGAGGATACCTTCTATCTAGACGAGACAATTAACTAGACAAGTGGAGGAGAGAGAACACCAACCCACCCACAAACACTTTGACCCAAAACTTTTTCTAGCTACAAGACTTGCATGGATAAAGTTAGAGCCGTGATTGAGGCAATGTCCAACCACTGACTAGCCCAACCCAAGACCCACCCTATAGAAGAGAGCCAACCCCTGACACTATTAATGATACTTTCCTATGTTTGCAGACGATAGCCTATCACAATTGTCCTTTGAAAGGTTCCACCCAGCAGCAGTTCGAAACAGATGCTGAGACTCAGAGTCAAATATTGGGTACAACATAGAGAGTCTAGTGGAAAAGCGTGTGTGTGTGTTTGGGGCGGGGGGAGAATAACAGGACCTAGAGGTTATATGAGCTCCACAAGAAGACCAACAGAGCCAACTAACCGGGACCCAGAGGGATCTATGGAGTCTGAAGCACCAACCAAAGGCCATGCATGGACTGGACCTAGGCCCTCTACATAGATGTAGTTGGTGGGCCACTCAAGCCTCATGTGAGTCCTCCAGGAAGAAGATCAGGGGTTGTCTCTGACATGGACTCTGTTGCCTGCATTTCAATCACTTCCCTCTGATGGGACTGCCTTGCCAGGCCATGGGGAGAGCGGGCGGGGGGAGGGTGAACACAATCTGATATGTCTGGATGAGCTGGGGTGCGTAGGTAAGAGGGCTCCCCTCTTTTGAAGAATAGGGAGGGATGGTGGTGCTGGGAGGAGAGGAGTCATGGGGCTATGACTGGCATGTAATGTGAATAAATAAACAAATCAATAACTAAAAACTTAAATAATAGAATATTACAAATTTTGTAATATATTAATTCTGGTGGTATGGATGATGCTGTTATAACAAAATACCTATGATAAACTCATAGAAAGTAAAGTTTCATTCTGGCTGTCAGTTTTCTATACTCCAATACATCCTTGAGTGGTCACATTGTCTTCCAGTCTTCTGATGGGGGTGACAGTTAGCCATGGCAGGGCATGTACGGCAGAGCTAACTGCTCAATTCATGGCTAGGAAGTAACTTAGAGAATGAGCTTGGAGACCCACGGTCTTTGTTGGGACTTTTCCTCAGTGACCCAAAGACCTTAGAGTAGCCACTTCTCCTAAAGATTTTACTACTTTCCAGTAGGACCACTCTAGGTACCAAGTCTTCAACACATGGGTCTTTGGAGGACATTGGATATCTAAAGTGCACTAGTAACATAATTATGTTACATATTAGTATAGTTACACATATAACAATATATGTAATTTTTATCAATAATGGACTATAGAAATGATAGTTCAATAAGATTCTATTGCATAGTGCTATCTTAGCCATCTTGCATGAAGAACCATAATGTTTTCATAATGAGAAAATTATTCAGTGATGTGCTTCTCAGCTTTTGTCATTGTCAGCTGAGTCATTAAACATAACATGACTAATTATGCTAAAAAGTATATATCTTATTATATGTACAATAGAAGAGGTTTTTTTTTTTTACTTACATCAATGTATTTGTGTTGAATGCACTTTCCAATAGTTCCCCATAAGCTAGGTGGCACTCAGAGGAAAGATAATAGGTCACCAAGGAGAGACTTGATACTGTATGAGCATATTCAGGGGGAGGAGGTCCCCCTCAGACACAGACTTAGGGGAGGGAAGGGGAGTAGGGGGGAAGAGGGAGGAAGGGAGAAATGGGAGGATATATGGGATGGGCTAACAACTGAGATGTAATATGAATAAATTAATAAAAAAAAGCTAGGTGGTATTAACTAGATGAAACTTCCAGTTAATAATTCATATACTGCCACACTTAGCACTTCCTACATGTAGAATTTGAAATAGCATAAGAAGTTTCTATTTGCTGCTCTTCTACTGTGTTCTGAGGCTATAGTAGGAACAGAAAAACTGTTTTCTTTTTTCACTGCAGCCAATGTCAAAGTGTGCCAAGAAACATTTCGTTCAAAAGGATGTTCAATAAGCATTTTAAGCGAAGGGCCTTGGGTTGTCCCAACAGCACTCTTCATGCAGTCGGCTACTGCATTGCAGAGCAAGGAGAAGAAACACTCTATTCTTAAAGCACAGCCGCCATCCTAGTAAGGCTGCCCAACCTCCAGCCTGCTAAATGAGACTCTGCTGTCACTATTGAAATAAGCAACCATTTGCTCATAAACAGAAGAAGTCAAAGCCTAAGCCACATCAGTTTGATGAAGTCTTTGATTGGATGAAGGAGAGATAAACCTATTTTTTAGGATTCCAAGTGTAGGATTGGAACAGTCTCCTAAGAGAATACGTGAGGTTAATTCACTATAAGAGGAACCACCTCGTGCAGGAGCTTGATTATTGCCAGCTGAAAAGATCCTGTGAACAGGCTCTGGGAGGAGATATATAAATGAGCCCAGAACTGGAGGCGGGGGCTTTTGGATTCATGGGATAGATTTGGCTGTTCATTGCTGCACTTCAAGATGCTCCTAGAGACAACTGCTTGAGGGAAGGCTTCGGGGCTCTGGCTCCTGCTGAGGTTCTAGGTTCTGGTTACCCCAGGTTCCAGCAGGAGAAATCCTGCGGCTCACACCCGGAGAATTGTTCCTCAGAACTGATATCCTTAAGGTTTTGTTATTGTGTCCATTAATCCTCATTTCTTATTGTTTTGGTTAGTCGGGTTATAAGTAATGTAGGCTCGGTCACTAAGTTGTTAATAAAATATATTGGTTAAGAAAATTGAGCCTACAGTTGGCATCATTTTCTCACTCAGAAAGGAAGCAGAAGAGTCTGAAGATTGGAAAGTGTGCTGGGTGTGGTGGTACACGTCTGTAAAACCAGCGTTATAGAAGTAAGGGCTAGAAAACTGGCACCCAAGTTAGATGCCAATCTGGTTTACATACTGGGCTCCAGGCTAGCCAGGGCTTCCACAGTGAGACTGGGTCAAAAACAAAATGCTGACAAGCAGATCTGGAACTGAGTAGTGGCTTTCATGAATGAATGAATTCACAAAATGGTTTTACTTCAATTTCTCAACTTATATTTCCTAAGAATGCAAATCTAAACCCTCCAAAATTACTCTCTGCAGCTGGTTTTAGAGAGGCCTGTAGCAATGTTCTGAGAAATAAAAAATACTTTCATTTGACTTCAGAAATGAGAGTAACTGAGATAAAAATCTGCCCATGTTTTGGTACACAAGACACTTAGGCCACAACAGTGGGCCCATATACTAAGCATCCATGTACAAATGACAAGGCAGGACCTTCCAACACAAGGCTGGAGACAACTGATCCTGGCTGCTTTTAGTCTCCTGTTTCTGGGTGAGTTGGCTCCCCGTATTGTTACCCTGAGGAACCTGGAATTAAGAGGCCATTTCTCCGCTGTTGGGACTTGGTCTGGTGCTATGTATACAAATGTTAATTTCTGGGCCCCAAGATTTGGTTGCAGTCCAGATGAATGCTTTCTCACATACACCAAATGATTGTTGTGTAAACACTTTCCCTCAATTATCTCTGATTCTTTAATAAAGTTGCCTACAGCAAACTACCAGCCGAATAGAAGTAGGTGGAAGTTCCTTCCTGGGCTTGGGGTCTCAGGAAGGGACCACAAGGCTGGGAGGGGGACAAAGGAGGAGAAGTGAGAGCAGAGAGAGAGAGAGAGAAAGAAGAAGATGGAGAAAGAGGACCTGGCTGATGGAGCAGACCCACACTGACAGGACTACAGATTAGCAAATAACTTGGGAAGTAAGGCTGGGAGGTAGCTGAACTAGCTTAGAAAATTAGTTTAAAGTGCATCTGCCCAGGTGTTGTGCTTAATGCTTGTTTCAATAAATCAGTTATTGGGGAACTAGCTGAGTCATAGAACAGCCCTCTAGAATGTAATCAATATTCAACAACACTCTACAAAGAAGGGAGTGTTTGTCATTGATTTAAAGCAGCACTCCAAAGCCAAAGCCAAATGCTTGCTGAACTGTAGTAGAGAGGGGTAGGGTGGCAGCATCCCAGGGTGGTATCAGATTCACAGAAAGGAGAAAGGAGTAGTGGAGATCGTAGGGCAGAAAACTCTTTGGCAGTTTGAATGGAGGCAAAACTGCAAATAGTTCCTGGAAATGGCCCTGTCCCTCATGGAAAAAGCCAAGGAGAGGTGTGTGGGGGTGGGGGTGGGGGGAGTGGAAGATGAGAATTGATGAGAAGAGGATACTAAGATTCCCATTTCTCCTGCATCAGAAAACCACAAAGACCACATGTAGTGTGTCAAAGTGTTGGCACAGCCACTGCTGAGATCAGTTAGACTTCACCATGCAGCTATGGAGACCAGAATCCCTGGAATACAGCCGAGTAACCTGGAGGCTAATCAGAAATCCTTTATATCCAATCAGCTGTCAACCCATGCCTGTTCTGCTCCCAAAGTTAACTTCTTTACTGTCCCTTACCTGAGTCAAGCTTCAACTCCTCTCTTGAATTACTGCTTCTAATTTGGGCGAGGTGGCTTAAAATTGAGTCTCCACCCGATTGATTGCTTGATGGGTCCTTCTGAAATGTCTCATTACTTTCCTGATCAAAGTTATTTTTGAGTGTGCTCTCCAACTGTGGTTAAATAAACCCAAATTCTTCAGTGCCTAGTATTGAAACAGAGAAGTGTGTCCATTCTCCACACAGTGCAATGAAAGTTCCCAGAGAAACAGAGGGAGGGAGAGACTAGAGGGAATGACACAAAGGTGCCTTCCAGGCTCCTGGTAGTCCATGAGATGCTGGGTTCAGACTGACTGATGAGGAACTGGGGGGCGGGGGGAATTGGAAGGAGGAAGTAATGGCGTTCTTCCTCTGTAGCTTCTACAGTGTCTTTTCTGATCTGAAATGACATATGTGTAGGAATCTTCTGTCATCACAGGAAAGCACATTTTGTGATAAATGCAAATACTTCTAACTGCTCTACAAAACTCCAGTGACAAATTGGACACCCACCTCATTTCAACTTTACTCAGACTTTGTTGTCAGTGACGTCTTTTTTCTTAATTTAAAAATTTTAATTAAAATATAATTACATCATTTTCTGCCTCCCTTTTCCTCCCTATAATCACTCCCATGCCGCACCCCTTATTCCCTCTCAAATTCATGGCTTTTTGCTTGTTTTATTAGAAATACACACACACACACACACACACACACACACACACACACACACACACACACACACAACAAAGCATGCTGAGCTCATTTAGTGTTGGTTGTATTTGCATGATTTGGGATTTGACTTCTTGGTACTAGATAAGCAATTACAGGATTCATCCATGGGAAAAACTAATTGCCCCCCCCAAGAAGTCATCATTTGCCTGCAGACGGGGTGAAGCTTCCATACCATATCTTGGGGACACACTCTCAAGGCTGAGCCTTAGGTGCAGGAGTCGCACTGTGACTGTATCTGCTGGGCTGGGTACCCTGGGGTCAGCTGTTCTCTGTATTTTGACTAGTTAGAGTTTCTGTGATGGCCTCTGTCTGCTACAAAGGAAACTTCTTGCTGTTTCCAAGGTTCCACCATGGATAACATTACTATTTATTACCCAAAGAGCTCTGGAGCATTAGAGAGCCTCACTCGAATCCTGGCTCTCCTATCTTGCAGCTGGCAAACATTGGTGCATATTAGAAACACAAACTGGCACGTAAATTAGATACCAAAGAAGGTTTTATATGAAAGCACTGGAATGCATAGAGTTTGTTTCTGATTCAAATGATTGATCAAGGGTGGGTATAGTAGCAGATGCTCTGCAGAAATGAACCATATTGACTGTAATCTACAAATAAAAGCACACTTTCAATATCCACAATCTCAGAGAGTCGTTTGCCTTGATTCCAAACAAGAAAATATTCAGAAATGCTTGAGAAGGGAATTTCGGCTTTGTTAAAAATGTCGAGGAACGTTATAATTCAACAGTCTGCGTATTCTTGTTACAGTTTCTGTTGCCGGTAGAGCAATGTTTATATCTGAGCTTTTAGAAAAGGCATAATTTTCCCTAATTATTTTTGAAATTACGTTTCATTTGTGGAAGACGCGCCCTGTGTGATTCAGCCTGGTGATTTGTGAGGCTGTGATCTCTTTTCTGGTTTTGTTCTCTTCTTTGTCCTCAGCAACCGTGAATTGCTGTTGTTCGTGTTTTACCTGTCTCAGTGTCACTCTCAGATGGGAACGAAAAGGCAAGGAGCATCAAGGCCTGCAGCCAAAGCCTGTACATGTGCTGCCCAATCCACGGTCCTGAGAGAGGCTCTTTTCCACTGCAGGCTCTGGCTCCCTTTTCTGAGGTGTCACTCACTACCCTCATCTCTCTACCTCCCTGGCACAATCTTTATTTTCCTGATCTCTCTGGGGTACGAAGTTGTGGGGGTGGGCTCCTTTTTGAGATGATTTTTGACTCTGAAGTTGACAGTGTTCCCACTTCATCTTCTGCCTAAGGGAAAACTTCAAGATGTATACCCAGAAGTTATTGTCTTAGTCTTCACCGACTTGCTCCCTTTCCGTATCAAGCCGAGCTCTACCAGCACAAGATTTGATTTTTATGCCTGCATGTTTGTTTCCTCCAATTTTACTTATGTACAGTCAACCATGGTCTGAAAATACTAGATGGGAAAAATCTAGAAAAAGATAATCCATAAAGTTTAAACTGCGCGGTTGTAAGCAGCATAACATCTTACATAGCCCTACCCTGTCCCATCCCGTAGGCAATTTGTTGCTCTGTGCAGGTATTCACTTGTATAGGCAGCACTAGCTGTTTAGATATCCGATAGACTGTGACAGTATCACTGTGCGTTTGGTGTATTATCCCCTGGGTAGCATCCTAACACCACGCCAGTGTCTCCATCACTTTCCTCACCAGTTCATCCTTTGTCTCATCTTCCATCATCACATGAAAGAGAGTGAGGCATTCTAACTAGCTATGTTCAGAAAGACAATATACCCACATGACTTTTACTACAACATATTCTTATAATCATTCCATTTTGTCATTGGGTAATCTTGTACTGTGCTTAATTTATAAAATAAACTTCACCATAGATGTGCATGTACAGGGACAAACTTAGCATTCATACAGTTTAATACTTTCCCTGGGAGTCTTGGGAATGATTCCCTGTGGGTGACAGGAATCTACTGTGCATAACTACACATTTCTTACAGGACCAGCTATCAATCTATGCTTTCAAGTCTCTACAGAGAATTTCACGTTTCTCTCAGTCACCGAGGCTTGACAACTTGTAGTAACATCTATGTACATGGTAGACAGAGACTAACTAGCTCTGTTTCTTTTTTCCATCCTTTCTTGGTGTCACATATAATAACTTCATGGCTTCCGTTTGAGTAATTAAAATATCCACTCTGAAGGCATTTTCTCCAAAGTATTCTAAACCCTATTACTAAAATACATATGGACTCTTTGAAACATATAGACTCACTTGAAGGTCTCTCAATTGAAACAAAGGCTCTTCATTATCTTTTGAATTAAAGTATTTTTGTTCATATTCAAGGCCTTTATTTTACTCACACATATGAAACAAGCATTCTGTCACTGATCTGCATCCCCAACGCAAAGTCTTCAGCCTCTAATCTTCCACCGGTTTTGCTAACACGCTAAGCCCAAATCAAAGTCAGCTGTGTCCTTTGATGGATGTGCTCTATGTTTCCCCATTCTGACTCATTTAGACACTCTTGCTTCTCATCTTTCTACCTGATTACACACTTCTCCATTGACAGAGTCTCCACAAAGCCTCCTCCAGTGTGTTTTTTTTTCCTCTTTCAAATCCCTGTGGCTTTGGGTTTGAGACTGATGATGTCACAGGGGAACCTCTCTTATCTGTATTGTCTCACCTACTCAGTTATCACCACAGCATTGTAATCCCAGGAGCATCAACTTTTCCAGACACTTCTAGTAGCTCCCAACATGGTGACATCCTCTAGACCAGTGGTTCCTAACCTATGGGTCATGACCCCTTTGGGAGTCAAATGACTCTTTCACAGGGGTCACATAAGACCTCTGGAAAACACAGATATATATATATATATATATATATTGTGATTCATAACAGCAACATTACAGTTATGACTTAGCAACAAAATAGTTTTGTGGTTGGAGGTCACCACAACATGAGAAACTGTATTAAAGATGACTCCTGAATACGTTAGGAAGGGTGAGAACCACTGCTCTAGACAGTTGACCATGAATGGAGCTTTTCTTACTGTATTTTTGGGCTGTTGTTTTGAACAAGTAGTTCATAAGTATGACATCCTTTACTGCTTCTGAGTGCTAACTTTTGAGGCATTATTTTATTTGTGTTAAACAGTGTCTTGCTTGTTGGTTACAGAAAAACAATTCAAGCTGCTCACTTGAGGGAGTGGGCCCCAGAAGTAAACCGAGGGAGAAAAGATGGAAAACTCAGCACCTGGGCCATGGCCCAGAGCTCCATGGGGACTCAGGAATGCCTCAAGATCCAACCCAGAGCCAAGCCCCACTTTTAAAGGCTTCCTCTGTGGTCTTGGGAATGTATCGTTAAATGAGACCACAGGGTTAGCTTTAAGGTTTATCCTGAATGTGAACTTGTTGGACTTAGAAAATGATGTCCCAAGTATGGCAGTTTGTCATGCAGAAAACTTTGGGTTGGAAATCAACAGGACCAAGAACAGCCTCAACACTGAGGTCTCCACCCTCCAGCCTCTCTGCTCTTATGCCCAACTTTGCCCCTAGGTGAGTCACGGAGACCATAACTCCTCATCCCTAAGACAAATCACAGAAACTTGAGCCATTTTCATCAAGTAAGTTATCAAGACATTCCTTCAACTTTTTCCTTGACCTTCTTATTTGGAGCCAGCCACAAAGAACCTCCATGCCCACCTTGTCTGATTAG
Organism: Acomys minous; assembly: GCF_964271855.1. NCBI lineage: Eukaryota > Metazoa > Chordata > Mammalia > Rodentia > Muridae > Acomys > Acomys minous. The sequence continues at coordinate 107,708,313 of NC_140483.1, read as the reverse complement.
AAGACTCTCCTTCCAGAAGGTGCACTGTTCGAGCCTGGGAGGAAGGAATACTACAAAGAAAGGCCTAGAAGGTTTTTTGCAAAGACTGGCCTTGTTAACTGTGTGATACATTACTTGAAATCTCCTTGTCCAGTCACAACGCTTACTCATACAAAGTAGACCATTTCGGGAGCAGGAGAGATGTCTCAGCAGCTAAGAGCGCTTGTTGCTATTGCAGAGGATCTGGGTTGGGTACCTAGCATCCACGTGGTAGCTCACAACCATCTGAAACCTTAGCTAGAGGGTGTATGATACCATTTTCTAAACTCTGTGGGCTCTGGGTTTGTATGTATGTATACATACATGCAGGCAAAATACTCATACACATACACTGAAATAAGTAAATCTTTGAAAGAGTAGACAGTTTCTCTAGTTCATTCTGTTTTTCATAAAACACTGATAAATTCACTATGCATTTTGTTTTTGACTTGTTTTTTTGTTACAGAAGTGTTGGATGCGGCAGTTAAGCTTTGCAAATTTCTTTACAGTCAGCATGCCTTCCCATGCCATATGTGACTAGACTGAATCTTGGAGAGATAAAGTAATTAATAAGGTGTAGCGATGAGGGTCTGGAAATAACTTCAGAGAGAACCTTGAGGTAGAGTTGAATAAAATGTGAGGGTACTTTGTTCAGGACTCTGAAATAGGCAAAGCACAAGTAGTCATAGCTCTCTAGACAGCCAAAGGTTAAAAAAACAAACCTAAGTGCAAATAGACATAAATACAATCAGGGTTTCACTATATAAATAATAATTTGAGTTGTTCTTTTAAATTTGCTGTCAAAACCATTTTCAAGCACACACACACACACACACACACACACACACACACACACACACACACACACATACACACACAAAAGAAGCAACATTCTTAAATGTTGGGAGATGAAGAAGTGTTTCACATATTATTATGAAAGCCCATGTTAAAACCAGCTCTGGTAAACCCTAACTTATCTGATGGTAGGTCTGACAATTAACAAATGACTGTGATATGAAGACATTTTTAGCTTTTTTCTCATTATGATGACTTCATGTAAAATGTATCTCAGTCTGTAGAAAAATATTTAATTCTCTGATTTATCACTTCAGTTGAGCAATATAAAGCTTGTAGAAAAAACAATACTCCATCCAACCAACACAAAGCATTCACATCACTATGATCATTTATTATAGGCTATGTGGATAAATTCTGTATACAAGGCATAAAAATTTTAATACTTGGCACTAAAATCTTCTCTGAAATATAATTATCTTTTATTGTTTATAAAACAAATCATGGGAAACTAAATGTCAACCAGATTTTGTCTCTATGAAAGTCTAAATTCCTTATTAAGCAAATGCAAAATTCTTTTATGTGTTTAATGATTTAGCTGTAATGAAACTAGATGAAATAAATGCCCATCGTTTTATGTTTTCTTATAAAAATGGTTTCATTAAAAACAGATAAGCTGTACTGTGTGCGGGTGTGATCAGAAACATCTATGCATTTAAACAAAATAAAACACTTCTATATTAGAGGTCTAATTTCCAATTTTAATATTTCTTATAAAACTATAAAAGTATCTTTTATTTTCCTGTTTCAATTATTGTCTCTGAGGTTTACTGCGTCCTTCTGCTAACACAGGCCTAGTCCTGGAAGCTTCTAACCTCTGTACAATGTAACCTAGGCCTAGAATGTTTGCAGCCCCTGGGACTTACTGCTTAATAAGCTCACCCTTACTTGTTCTTTCTGAGTTTTGGCCTGGCTGGTTCAACTCAGCTATTCTGGCTCAAACTCTTCTCCCAGCTTACTTATTTAATCTGGCTTTTCTCTGGGCCCAGAATTGCTCTGCTTGTCTTCAAAGTAACTAAGTAATCTGCTCTAATATTTTGGCTTCTTATTTTCTGGCTCATTCTGCCTTCACCTGAGTTCTCTCTATATATAAACCATCTCTTTATTTATGGTCCTGGTAAAACATTGCCTCCTCTTTTATAGGCTGTGATCCTGTGGTGGGGGAGGAGGTCCCTTCTGTCAGAGGTTTAGGGGAGGGGAATAGGGCAAAAGAGGGACAGGGGATAAGAAGAAACACCTGAGGGGCTAACAATAGGGATATAATCTGGTTAAATTACTTAAAAAAAAAAACTCTGACTCTTAAGGATCTTACATTTCCTCTCTCTTCTCATCTGCGTATCCTAGTCTGTCAGATTTCTGATTAGTCACCTTTTCTGCCACTCAATTAGAACCACTTTCAAACTTGGGTGATTCCTTCTACAAACTAACTTTACCTTCATTTGGGATTAAAGGCACATACCTCCACGCCTGGACCTAAGCTTTTCTTTACTTGATATTTGTTCTATACCAGGCTGGCCTTGAACTCAGATCTGTTTGCCTCTGTCTCCTGGATTAAAGGTGTGTTTGTATTCCAGCTGGATCACACAGACCTAGAAGACCTTTGAATGTGATCTCTTGCCAGAACAGTGATGTTCTGAATTAACATTCCTCCTCAGAAGAGCATTTCACTTTGTCCTAACATAACCTTGCATCTTACAACTGTTTTTTCCCCACACTCTCAGTTTTTGTTGCACTTATTAGAAATATTTGACTCTGAAATCTCAGCTCCAGTTTCGAAGTGGCATTCTAGTTCTGTCTCTCACTGCTGTAGTTGCCTTTGAACTTGTTATCTTGCTTTTTGTATGCATATAATCTCATCTATTCTTCACATAATCTTCTTCATTTCTCTCTTTAGGCCTCTTTAGGGTTGGTGAATAGTTCCTAGTATGGTATCATTTTCCCTTGACATTCTTTTTTTTTTTTTAAATTTTTATTTTTTTTCTCCTTTATTAATTTATTCTTGTTACATCTCAACGGTTATCCCATCCCTTGTATCCTCCCATTCTTCCCTCCCTCCCAATTTCCCCTTATTCCCCTCCCCTATGACTGTTCCTGAGGGGGATTACCTCCCCCTGTATATGCTCATAGGGTATCAAGTCCCCTTGACATTCTTAGTTTTGCAGTTTTATTCTCTTTTTTAAAAGGGTTTTGTTATGTGTACTAGTGTTTTGCTTGCGTGTATGTCTGTTTACTACCTGTGTATATAGTATCCTCAGAGGTCAGAAGAGGGTTTTGACTCCCTTGAAACTGGACTTACAGACAGTTGAGAGTTGCCATGTGGGTGCTGGGAATCAAACCCAGGTCTTCAGGAAAAGCAGCCAGTTATTATCCTCTTCCTTCCTCCTCCTCTTCTTCTTCCTCCTCCTCCTCCTTCTCCCCATCATTCTTTGTCCCTTCCTCCTTTCCTTTTCATTTTCTTCTTCATCTCCTTCTCCATCTCCTTTTCCCTATTCTTATTCTAGAGTTTACAGCATGCTCTCCATTTTGAGCTGTACCCAATAGTGCTTGCACTAATTCCTGAATGGAAATCGGAACCTTACAAAGGCCTCTTTCCATTTGCATTCATCCCAAGTTATAACACATCTGAGTGACAAGGTACGCTGTTGATAAACACACTGTGAGAACGGGCATGAAATTGGTTGCATTCTAATGGTATTCCTTTTGGAAAGTGGATTAAATTCCATCCCTAGTCATACCTGTGAACCAGGAAAAAATATAAACAAATGGGATTGAATTTATGATAGTGATGAAGATTTAAGATGCTGCAGACAGAGTACAAAACCTTTTTGGCATATGTTAGCCACTTAATAAAGGGCAGTGGTTAGTTTTCCCTAGGGTGTTTATTTACATTGTTAAGAATCTCCTGGTGCTCACAGGTTGAAATGTGTTATCTTATTGATTAGTTTATTTGAGGGCCTTTGGTTTAGCCTTTCAACCAATCCTTCTAAAAGAATGCAGAGGGCGTCATTCCCCTGCTGCAAGCCTTCACAGGTGGACTGTCACTCAAGAATAAAGTCTCACCTAAGCAGCCTGGCTTGACACTGATCAGATAAGCACGGTATATATTCCTGATACCAGGCATTAACTTGAGTTCAAGGACTATCATTTTCAAAATGGCAGGTGCTTCATTCCCTAATCAAATCACAAACCAGGTGACACAAAGGTAGTTCCATTTATTGTAATATTCCATTATTGTAAGATACTCAGAAGCAGAGAAAGACAAAAGTAAATAAAAGGAAAATGAAATTGTGGGCAAAATAAGTAAAAAAAATTGCTAGAGCGCAAAATAGGAACATTTCAGATGGTACATGTCATCGAAATCAAGCAGGAGGCCTACCTCCAAGGAGACTGACAGATGTCTATAATGCTCTCAAGTTGTCCTCCATGAAAAGGACTGCTCATCCAGGCAGAGTTTGGGGGCAGCCAGTGCCTCTGAGCAGAATGCTCATCTTGCATGCTTTGAAATAGCGGGAAGCACCTGTGTTGTATAGCCGACGGCCACTATCCCGTCACAAATTAATCTGATTGGTGAACATTAGTTGCTGTTGCTCTCCATCAGCCACATGGCTAAGCAGAGCATATGCTTTAAGGGAGGGCTTACAACGAAGTGAGTGATGCTATGGAGTAGTCACTGTGTTCATAGCTAGAAGCTCATTTTACTTTAGTTAGTAAAGGTCACAATACAGCAGAACCCATACCAAAGCAGCCGGAGAAATTCATTCTGTTGGCCTGAGAGCACAAGCTTCAGAACTCGTTTGACATCTCCTCAGTGTCCAGGTGCCTGAAGACCTCCTCTCAGACACATTCCATCAGCACTATTTAGGTTTCTCAGATTTAATTGTTCATTTTTTATGCTCTCGTGCAATTTTTTAACTATAGGCTGATTGAAAGCAAGGTAATTAGATATTTTGATAGTTAAGCAAATACATGAGACCAACATGTGAAATACATCCCCAAAGATATTTTTCCAGCTGGAAGTAGGAAGAACTGAGACACACTTTGGGTTGTGGCTGACCTCTTAAGAAGGACATTTATGAAATATTTGGTGTAAAAAAAAAAGAGAAATATTTGATGTTTTCTTATAACCCGATGCACAGTTCAGTCACTTCCACTATAATGCTCATTTTCAAGCATGAATGAGTTTAATGACAATTAGTAGATTATAGAACACTTTGAATATGAGTAAGTTTTGAACTTTCTCATTAGAAAATTGCATCCACAGGGAACACTAAGATGATGAATAAAAATGGAGTCTGATGAATCTGGGTATGAAGTATTAATAAAATACCATAACACAGACACTTCATACTCCAGACACTCAGACCACTATATTAATTAGCCTATAGGTTTATATTCTATGATTCTTTTGCATTTGTGAAATTTTACATTTATAGTACAAAATCCCTCCTATTCAATGTAAAGAAACCTTATCCAAAGCATATAGTACTGTATTTAAAGGGAAAAGTCATCTCTATCTACACAGATCTTAGGGAAGTAATCAAATCGTTCTTTTGTTGTTAGTAGTGTCATGTTTAGTGGTTTTATTAGAGGTCAGTACAGTTTTAAAAGCCCTCAGATGCTGAGTGATATTCTCAGTGAAGATAGGAGAGTTGAGTGGAGACCCCAGTCATGATGAGGAGGTTAAAGGAAGAAAACCAAGTTAATAAACACTATCCATTGGATCAAACTCTCAACGTGGATGACCTAGATTTCCCATCATTTAAATATTTAACATTTCCCAAAGGACTATATCCTGAAAGCTTGTTCCCACCAGTGGTTCTGATGCCAAGAGATGGTACCTTCTAGAAGTAGGGCTCCCAGGGAAGTCATTAAGTACATTTTCTTTTCCTCCCTAGCCATACTGTGAGTGACTTGTTCTGCCATGTTTTTCTGCTGTGGGGTTTCTTCACTGCTCCACAGCAACAAGGACAACTAATTCCTTGTGGACCGAAGCCTCCAAAGTCAACAGATACATGCATTTTTTTCTTTGTATGTTGATCACTTCCCTAACTTGTAATAGTCACAGAGAATCGTCTAATGTAGGTCTTTGGTTTTTGTTTTGATTTTTGGTATTTTATGATGTGTTCCACATTTTAACCTGTCTCGGAGGGAAAACATACGTTTGAGGATTTTATTATTGTGCCTTTAATCTCATTTTCATATGTCAAGCCCCATATTTTGATCTTTTGAGAAGCTCTCACATTCCAGGCAAGTACTTCACCTACAAAATACACACTAAACCCACACTGGTTTTTAACTGCACAATTTTTGTACTGTGGGTGTGTTTTTTAGGAGTGTGTATGTCACACTAGAGCAAATCTGGCCGTACCACTGATATCTAAGGAGCAGGAGCCAGGGCTGCTACACAGTTCTTTGAGGAGGTACAAACTGAGGATTTTCATGTGTTGGAAGTAACACCAATTTTCCTTTGGCATAAATTTAGATGAAATCTCTTTATTATCACTAGGCACAAACCCCTTCTCACTTTTCTGTGTAAAATCAAGGTATTTTTGAACATTTTAAATTTGAATAGACGCTGAATTTTAAAAGAAATGTCATTACTATGTAAATTGAACAAGTATATATGTATGTACATTATATGTATGTATATATATGTGTGTGTATATATATGTATGTATGTATGTATGTATATTTCCCACCCGCAAATTCTTCCCAGTTTCTTGGTTGCAATGCTAATAAGGATACTCAAGTAAAAAAAAAAAAACACACAACTACAAGAAACAAAAAACAAAAAGCTATAAACATTGGGGGAAGAGGACAAAAATCAACCAGAACAATATCCCTACCTCCACCAGCCTTATGTCATGCTATCTGTGTAGTTTAATTGTATGTAATCTGGCAGTGATCTAATTCTCAGCACCCTGTGTAGTGGCAGGGGAACACTGACACACAGAAATACACACTAAAAATTCAAGTTCCCTAAATATATTCAGGGTGTGATGTTGTAGTAAACATGTCTTCCACTGGCTGTATCATATACTATGTGAGTTTGTTGGCCATGGATGGGCTTCCTCTAGCAGAATTGACTAGTTTTGAAAAGGAGTAAACACTTCACTTGTGAACGCACTTTTAAGTTCAAATAACCAATCAAAAGCCCACACACCAGCCACCTGCTTGGTGTAGCTCTGGCACTCCAGGCACTATCCACCGCCCTGGTCACTCTTTTAACAGGAACCAAACACATACGGATAGGCTCTCTGCCTGAGCCTGCCAGAATTATTGAAGCCAGCCAGCCTCAGGTCTGCTTACCCTGCCTTGCATGTGCCTTCCAAGGGGCTCCTCCGTACAGGCACTTGCCAAAGGCCGCTCTCCCTCTGCTTTTCTTGTCCATTGCACTCCACCCTCTAGCTCCACACCTGTGCTATGTTGTGCTCAGGGAAGATTTGAATAACAGTCTGTGTTTTTCAGTGTCAATGATTTCTTTACCTTGTGGCTTTATCATTCCTGGACTTTTCCATAAACAGACTATGTCTTAAAACATGTTTACTTTAAAATATAGGTAAGATTTGACTTATTTTCTTTATATTTCCTGATTGTGAGGGGTGTCCTGATTATGATTATGATGTCTTTTTAGTTTTTTTTCTTGTTGCCATCCCTTCATATGTAGCCTGTATCCCCACAACCCATTAAACAACCAATAATTCTTAAAGCAGAAACTCTATGGTCTTCAATGGCTGAGATTCCTACAAATGTTGCAGAAGTGAGTCCATTCCATCTGAGTTGCCTGTGGAAAAGAAATCCTGATGGCGCTTCTTCTTTTTTTCCTCTAGTATCATGATAAAAGAGTAAGCTCCAGAGTCATACACCCTCAATCCTCTGAGACATGGTGTTATGCATCTTTCAGCTGTGAACATGATGGGGTAAGGTCTGTTTGACCTACCACCTTCCTCTGATCTTCAGTGAGTGGCAATATGTCCAAAACCAGTCACAAATCCCAGAAGGCAATCAACAGGTGCTGAGATCGCGGTTCAAGTTCACGGTCTCCTCGTACGGTTATCACTTGTGGATATGCTCTGCTTTTTGTTTTCTTTGAGTAGATATGGTTTGCTCTGTTCATTCCCAGAGTCCCACATTAAGTTCTGCCTTTGTTCTACTTCCCAAATGACGGCACAATGAAGATAGAAAATTAATAATGTAAATATGGCTACAAAGTCATCACCATTAAAGTTTCATTAGTCAGGATGTTTCAATGTGAATGTGTATGCTAATGTTTGCTCTTACATTAAAATCCAATTTTGCTATGTATAGGCTGGGTCCTTGAGCACAGTTACTGCAGATACATACTCCCAAAGAAGTGTGGAGAAGAGTCATTGAATTTTGGGTCATTTCAAGTTTAAATACTATGACATAATGTGATAATGTGTAGATGTCCTCAAAGCTGGAGAAAAGGTTGTTCTGTTGATATTTAATATGTACTAGCTGATGTTTATTTGCATATTTTTCTGATCATGTTTTTCTGAACTCAACCAGCCTTCCTTGCATTATTAATTTCTTTCTTACATTCACGTATAAAAGCACACTACAAGGGAAGTGAGAGTGTCTACAACATTAGACTGAAGTCCACCCCATTCTTTCAGGTCCTGAGATTCCAGATGCAACGGAAAAGATGTGTGTAGGTTGGGTGAAAAGTCAGCAAAGACAACAACAACAACAACAACAACAACAACAACAACAACAACAACAGACATGCCAAAGTGGATGGGGAAAGAGCAGTAAGCCTCAATCCTACACAAAGAGTTATGGGCAGCCACAGAATGCTGAGAGTGGGAGAAATAGTCTTCACCAGGGAAGAACACACCAATTGGTTATCCAGTACCAAGTTAGCCCTGAAAACACACATATGTTATTTTGTGTGTTTAGAAATATTTAGAAATATACTTATACGCATCTAACAACATTTAATGAAAAAAAGCCATAAATTTGAAAATGAACAAAGAGGAAATATATGGAAAGATTTGAAGGGAGAAAAAAGAAGGGTAAATAATTTGATTATATTATAATCCCAAAAAAGTACAAGGGTTTCTCAGTGTAGCCTTGGCTGTCCTGGACTCACTTTGTAGACCAGGCTGGCCTCGAACTCACAGTGACCCGTCTGCCTCTGCCTCCCAAGTGCTGGGATAAAAGGCATGCAGCACCACTGCCCGGCAAGAAATATTTTTAAAAAAGAAAATTGAAGCTTAATAAAGACACTGTCAACAGACCAAAATGATACCCTACAGACTGGGAAAAGATCTTCACCAATCCTACATCTAATATCCAAAATATATAAGGAATTCAGAAATTAAACATTACCAAACCAAATAATCCAATTAAAAAATGGGGTAGAGAACTAGACAGAGAATTCTCAACTAAGGGATATCATCAGAGAAATGCAAATCAAAATGACTCTGAAATTAGATCTTACACCTACAAAAATGGCTAAGATAAAAACCTCAAGCAACAGCACCTGCTGCTGAGGGTGGAGAGAAAAGGGAACACTCTTCCATTACTGCTTAGAGTGCAAACTCATACAACAACTTTGGAAATAAATATTTTGCTTTTTCAGAAAACTGGGAACAGTGCTACCTCAAGACCCAGCTATACCACTCCTGGGCACATACTCAGAAGATGTTCCACCATACAACAAGGACATTTGCTCAATTATGTTCATAGCAGCCTTATTCACAATAGTCAGAATCTGGAAACAACCTAGATGTTCCTCAACTGAAGAATGGATAAAGAAACTGTGGTACGTTTGCACAATGAAATACTACTCAGATATTAAAAATAAGGACATCTTGACATTTGCAGGCAAATGGATGGAACTAGAAAATATCTTCCTGAGTGAGCAACCCAGATCCAGAAAGACACTCATGGTATATACTTACTTATAAGCAGATATTAGCCACATAATATAAGAAAGCTACCTTATAATACACAGACTTAAAGAAGCTCAATAACAAGGAGGATTGTAGGGAGGATGCTTAATTATCATTCAGAAGTGCAAATAGAATAGACACGGGAAGTGCTTGGAGAGAAGGAACAGGACCATCCATGGTGAGGACCTAGAACCTCTGCTCAGATGTAGTAGATAGGCTCCACGGTTTCCTTGTGGGTCCCACAATATGGGGAGTAGGGGCTACTTCTAACGTGGACTCTGGTGCCCACTTGTTGATTGCTTCCCCCTGGCCACAGAGGAAGATGATACAGGCAGTCTAGATGAGACTTGATAGGCTGAGGCCAGATGATAGGGGAGGAGTGCTTCCCCTGTCTGAGGACTAGAGGAGGGGGAGGAGGGATGAGGGAGGGAGGGTGAGACCTGCAGGTGACAAGGGAGGGGGTACAACCGGGATGTAAAGTGAACAAATTATAAATAACAAATAATAAAATAAAGAAGTAAAAACTGCATCTCAAAGAGAAATTTGCATAGAAAGATATAAATACGCAAAAAATGTATATGAAATTACATGTTATTTTATAGTTTATATAATATATTGCTCACATATGTATAATTTTACACTCTATACTTCTATATAAAATATACATGTTATTTTTTTACTATATTGCTTATTATATATATTGATATGTGAAGCATATCATAGTAAATATATAGTAGATGTCTTAGAATATACAGTTTGAAAAATTCAGCATGCAATATAATATTTTTCTGAAATTCCAGAGAAGAAAAGCATATTTGATAAAGCAAACATTTTCTCTCCAAATACAATTCAAAACCTTGCTGATTATTAATCCCTAGACTAAATGCTGCAAGGAAATATAAAATAATTTCATTTTAAGCTGAGAAACTGCAAAGTCTCTGAGCACGAACTGTTGCACTCCTTGTCCTCAGACATGCACAAAACCATATGTTAGGGTCTAATTATAAATTCTGAAAAATAAGACTTGGGATATTAATAAGAGCACCTCATTTTTTCCTGCTTAAAAGACTAAGAATGAGTAGGATGGCTGTGCAGACAAGTGAAATGAGGTGAGGAACTTTAGAAAAATGACAACTCATCAGGCACCCAATTTTCTACCTGGATAGGACAGGCCACTTTAACATTTAGCAACAATATTATGTGAAAGTTTAAAAAACAATAGTCCAACACAGTATGCGCCGATGTAAAAGGAACTGCTAAAAATCTACAGTGCCTGAAAATATTTGCTAATATTCTTAGGAAAATGGATTGTGTCTGTATTCCCTAAAGGAATGCAGTGGTTGAATCTCCGTATTTTAGATTCCTAAAGGTGTGTGGTGATGCAGTTACACCGCCAGTGAGGTTCTGACCTTAGTCATGGATGTCTATGGATCGGCATGAAGGAGGTGGTCCCCAAAGGGGGTATTTAGCGGTAGATAGCAGAGCTCTCATCCTGGAAGAAATTAAGTGTAAAAAGAAGTAGAGAGACAATACCTCATCACAGGAAACCAGAGGACCTGCCAACTTCACTGCATAAACCCAGGTGCAAGAGAAGACGCAGTTTAGTAGACCCAGGTTTTTAATTCAGGCAGGGATCTTTAGGTGGGATTTTCGAGAAAGGGACTTTACCCCTCCCTTCAAGGTTGCCTTTCAGTACAATCTGGGAAGTCACAGCACATACTTTGTAATTCTTTTTGATAATATATCCCTTAGATAATTTAGTACAGTTCTTGGCAGATAATAAGTTCCATCAAACAGATAGCATTTTTAAAGTGACACTTGGTCCAACCTTAAACTATTAGAGCCAAAGAAAAGGTGGGTGATAAAGGTTTGTGTGGAGGTCAATGAGACAGGGCGGGCAGGTGAGTGCCGAAGATGAAAATGGAGAAGCATGGGAGATGAAAGACTGTGAACCAAAGAAGATGAAAGATGCAGAATAGAGGGAGATGAAAGATGGAGAGCCAAGGAAGATGAAAGATGGAGAGCCAAGGAAGATGAAAGATGGAGAGCCAAGGAAGATGAAAGATGGAGAGCCAAGGAAGATGAAAGATGGAGAGCCAAGGCCTATAGGATGCAGTGATTCTCTGTGGGCCCAATGCTGACTGCGTGAAGGAGACACAGGGTTCTGGGAATATCTAGAAACTATTTATCATTAATAATTAATTAAAAATATTGAATGTGGTGGCTGTTCCTGATGCCTCTCACCATCACCCTGATGGAAAGTACAAATAACGCAATCATTGGCCTCCCAGAAGAACATGGCACAGAAGGGAAATATTTGGCCGTTCGCTTCTTCCTCATCTGCCCTATTGAAACTGTCCTCTAGCCCACAGGGTGTTGGACCCCTGCAGAGTCAGCTCTCCTTAACACCACTGACAGGGTGTGGCTCTCCACTGCTCAAGTTGTCCGCTGCCAGGCATGGCCCTCGCTTCTCTCTACAACAAGCACACGCCTCTGATGTAGGAGTGACGGAAATGAGAGGATGCACACCAGAAGCTGCAGAAAAAGGTCGGTGTGCAAATTCACCTCCATAATGTCATGCTGCGGCAATGATGCTACTAAACCTTCATAAACATTTAAATTCTTTTCATTCATGAGCAAATACGACTCTTGGCTCTTAAGGCTTCTTTAGGACACTGGATAAGAATGCATTCTGCCCTCTTCTGTTCTCAGTGGGCACCAGGCACACACGTGTGCACAGACCTATACATGCAGAGAAAACACTCAATACATATAAAATAAATAAATAATAATTCCTTTTACAAGACTACTTTTATTTGTCAAACTCACATATAGGCCTTTGACAAATAACATAACTCATATACAGGTCTTAGGTTATTTCAAGGGTTTGTGGGATGGAGGCTCCTAGGAAGGCCAAGTTATAATTTAGTATCTTATGGGAAATCTGCATATCAAAAGGTAAAAAGTACAGCTATACTGATTTCATTTTGATGGTTGAAAATGATTCTGGTACTTGTATCACAAGTTATGATTCATTCTTTTTAAAAACATTTTGTTTTTTGTGTGTTTAAGACAGGGTGTCAATTATTATAAATTAATTTTTTATACAGTGACAGCTAAGTCAAGTGTTTTATTTCCTTTTTGCTCTATTTTTGTTCAATTGTGCCAGTTACATTTGCTGACAAGCCACCCTTGTTCACAGAACTTTTTATACACTTATGTACAGTTTCACTGAGCATATTTATGTGGGTTAGCGTCCAGCTTCTCCTTTCTGTTCCATTAATACGTGTATCTTTCTGCCAATGATATCGATCAGCCATTCATCATGAAATTTGCCAGCATTTCAGTCACTTCCTATGGTAGTGGTTGGTACAGGAGGGAATCTTACTAAGGTGACGGCCAAGGACACAATGTCTGGTGGTGAACGGATGGGATTGACAGCAATCTGTTAGTCACCCATATAACATAGGGGAACAAGACATCACATGTCCCAGAGAGACTACAGGGCCAAAAGCTATAAAATAAACACTTTGTAGCATTAGGAAAATGGGATCCTCCTGGATCCTTGTAACTGGTAACAATGATTCTTCGACTGGCTAAACTTAGAGTTTCTGAGTCTTCTCTCAGCCCTGTTTGTATTATAAGGTAAAGTTTAAATGAAGAAGTCTCTTATGGTATTTTAGCAGGAATGCCCACCATTTGACACTTGCTTATTCTTAATATTTGACTGAACACTTCATCTTCCACCATCCCTAGGTGCTGACTAATCATTTCAAAGAGACATCAGCAAGAATCCTATTGAGTTGTCATGATGGTAAAGCTTAATTGACAAACTGAACAAACCGAGGCATGTGGTGGAGATGCATGATGCTAGCCTTTGGGTTACTATGCAATAGATAATCGGACTTAATGATCGGATCCATCCTTTGATGGATGTGTGATATGGCATCATTGGGAGACGGGAAGATGTAGCATCTGGGGACTAGTTGAGGCAGGTGGGTTCCTGGGCGCATGTCCCTGTAGCCATAACTTGCCCAGATCTATTTCTGTATTTCCCTTCCATCTATCTGAGATGAACATCTTTCTCCACATATTCCTGCCTCAGAGATTCCCCTAAGCACTTGGGGCTAAGCATCACAGAACCCTGAAGCCATAAACTGAAAGAAATCTGCACCTTCCCTTGTTTTTTTTTTAGGTGTTTTGTTAAAAAGCATAAATTTTAATTAACTCACTAGTAACTTTCTTCACATTTGTTATGGGCAGTATGGCATACAAACAATACTTACTATGGCCAAAATTTTATTGCCTGAAATGCATGGGAATGTTATATCTATTTACAGTCTTTCGCTTTTCTTCCTAAATGTGAAATTATCTTGAATGTAAGTTTTTATGATTTATGTTCCAGAAATTAAATATGATTTCTTACCTTTTAAGAGGGATAGTGTGCACTGTATACTCACATCTCTGCTTGTCCATTTTTCTTTCTTCTTTCTTAATTTTATAGATTCTCTACTTTGTCCTTTCATTTACAATGAAGAATTTTATCTGGATTCAATATTTAAAGCTAAGTCTCCTAGCAACAAGCCTTTTTGGTTTTCTCCCTTGCTGATAATGCCTTTATCCCTGCCTCTATATCCCTGATATGGTGTTTGGAGTTAGAAGTACTCATCTCAGGCTTGGGAAATGTGCTGGTTACCCAGGGCTCTATGATTTTGGATAAAAAGTTTGCTGTCTCTAGAATTAGTGGTTTATCTGGATATTACTAACAAAGATGGCTGGGCTTCCTTAAGTGATGGGTTTCATAGTTCTTCATAAGATGAATGATTAATAACTATATCCTGCATACTTTACACTGGTGGTGTGAGAAAACTGAGTCTTGCTTCAGTGTTTTATCTTAGCATCTATTGTCCAATTTAGGGCTGCGGTTAATGTTTACAGACCCTGTGTATTGATGCGCTTATTTTCTATACCTAGAATTCCTAAGTGGTCTTACAGGCATTATCTGACAGGATAGAGTGGCTCACCTTAGACCTGAGTGCCCAGACTCTGTGTAGAAGTGTCAGGTCTTTGACAATGTTGGTTTAATATTCTTTCTGTGGCAACTCTCTACTGACTGAGTTAAGAAGGGGAGTCTTAGCTTTGTGAGAAAAATGGGTTTTCAGGGCCATGTCACTATTCATTCTGCAATTTTCTTGCAAGTGACATCTTACTGAGTCATATTTGTCAATAAGAAAGAGGGATCTCATGCCTGTCAAGAAAAGAGAGACTTCCCCCATTTTATATTAACAAAATTGCCAGTGGAATCCTCTTGCCACCAGAGTGGCTGTGTGTGCTTTTGTTGTGGAGAATTTTTCTTGGTTCAGGAAGGAAGAGCACTATCCACACTATCTGGACTGTTGCTGAGCTGTCTATGAGGAAACACTGGCTCTAAATGCCTTTAGTTGTGGCTAAGAGAATAAAATGTCCTGCAAGCATGTTGTCCCTTTAATTCTTAGGCCATAAGCCAGAGTTCTGCTTTGACTGATTATTACATTATTACTGTACTCATCTGGGGAAAAAACAGAGAGATGAAATCTGCATCTTTTTGTATTGGACAGAAGACACAAGCCAACTGAAAACATGCTTTCGTCCTAAGGATGTTTCTACTTCACAACCAGACGACTCTTCTCTATGCCTGCTTCTATTTCAACACTCTGTTCTGCTTCCTGGCTCTGATTAAATGCACTTGCCTCTGATCTTCATCACCCTAAGCCAGCTCCCTGCTCTACAACATAAGAAGTTACAGTTTAAGTACATTTCTCCCTGCTGCTGTGCCTGCTACCTGTCTATATTCATTCAGCTGATATGTGTCTGAGCAAATTAAATTGTCTACTGGCTCATTTTTCCATCTACAAAAATAGGAAGACTCATCAAAAACCTGTCTCTCAAGTCTGTTGCTAAATAAACCACAAGCAAAACGTAGGAAATGAGAGAGATGGTTTGTCCAAGACTCTCCTGAGATTCTGAATCAAAGGTTTCTTCAGGTTAATCAAATCATTGAGTCCTCGCAATACCTCACCATGTGATTTAAAATCTCATCTTTCAGTATTCTGTCTGTTTACCTCATTGCATCATATTAAGTGAAAACAAATGCTTGAAATATAGTAATAAATACACAATACAGAGAGGTGTGTGTATCTCTCTCTCTCTCTGCGTGCGTGCGTGTGTGTGTGTGTGTGTGTGTGTGTGTGTGTGTGTGTGTGTGTAAAATCATGGCCAAAGATCTAAGAATATAAGCCTTAGGAGGGTTAATGCTACATTGACTTTTATGTACTATGTTATGTTTAGTGTCCAAAGTGGAAGCTCAGTGTATATGCTGAATTCAAAGCAAGTGTCAGTGAAAATTTAAAAGTTGTATTTTCTATGACATAATTCTGATGTCGTAGAATAAGAAACTATAGCCAACCAATAAGAGCAGAGGCTGGCTGGTGTGCAGACACTCTTGGCACATCACATGTGCACACATGTGTGTGTGTGTGTGTGTGTGTGTGTGTGTGTGTGTGTGTATGTGCTGAAGGGGAAGTTGGTTTGTGGGTGACTAAGGAGATGCCATTTGAATCATGGCTGGCTTGTGGGTTTCAGATGGAAGTGAGGAAGGATTTTATTGGGGGAATTATTTGACAGAAGCACACCAGAGAATTTTAACGAATTGTATCCACAGTCACCTGGCTTAGTTGGTAAATCAGAGCAAATTTCGCTCTGATCTGTGACAGTTAAGAGGAGAGAAAGGCAAGACATTTAGTCACAGATGAAGAAAGGCTAAACAAGCACTAAATCGAGGACTTGGTCTTTCTTGGCCCTTGTTTTCCTGGACTATCCTCCAGATCACGTGCTGCCTTCTATCAGAACCTGGAGAGACATATATGATGATGCATGCCTGGGATCCAGGCACCCCAGAGGTGGAGGCAGAGAGACTGCATGTTTAGGCCAACCTGGACTATGGAATAACACTCTATCTTCAACAATACAAGACAATCCAACTCACCAACGAATGTAACAACGGCACTGCCTTTAGCAACAAGAACAGGAAACGTGAAAGAAGATCCTTAACCACTGACTTAATCATCATTCTTCCTGTGCTAGGAATAGATGAAACACTCAGTCTGTTACTCAGTTTGATGTGTGCTTGAAGAATGTCTATAATGAGTGAGTTATCTGACACCATTCTGTTGTACACAGAGTTGTCTTCAGGTTTGCCTGTGTTTACCATCTGAACATCACAAATGTTTCTCTTTAGTAAGTAAGGAGAAAATTGGATGCCTTAATAGAATGAAACACAAGTGTGATATTGAGTCTTCTTTTTTATTAATCAAATTCCATTTTTCTCTTAAATTAGTGAACTGGCCCACAGTTTGGATCAATATAACACAAAAACACTTGCAGTAAGAAATGGTTTCACCCCTAGGTCATCCCATAAGGAACCAACCTCTCTGGAAGGAAGCGGTTGTTGAAGGAACATAAAGCAATACTTAGATTCTTCTCCACCATTAGTTTTTTTAAAAGACACTAATCTCACAGATCTTCATAGACCAGTTTGCTAAGAAGAAAAATGGCTTTTAATTCTTGGTAACTGAAACCTCAGAACCGATATTCATCAGCTTAACACCAGCCCCACTGTGGGGTTTGGTTAATTGGTCTCTCCACTTTGTCCCTCTCCTGCCTCTTGTTTGCTGGCATCCTGCACTTTTCTCTCTTAGTCTTTATATCTGCTGTCTGGTACTTAGGATGCTCTGCCTGTCTTCTTTAAATTAAAAATATTTTATTTGACCAAATAAATCTACACTATTATGGTTTCAAAGAGCAATCCGTGAAAAAATGGTGAAGACTTATAATGTCTGCCTGAGTCCTCAAAATCTAGTGTGTAATTTTCATATTTCAATTTTCACATCTCAGAACATCTCAAATTTAAGATTACATTTGGTTAGACATTCTTTATCTATACTTAGACTTTATAAAATTCACAGTTTAAAAAAGAATTGAAATATCCAAGTTTTTCCAAACATTCCTTAAAGATTTCCAAAAATGGGAGCAAATATCATTGAAAGTTAAATTTACATTAATTAAAAATAAGGCCAATTTCTCACATACTCTGGTGCCTCACATTTGACCATGTCCCCTGGAGGGGGAGACCTGGTGGCACTCAGAGGAAGGACAGCAGGTTACCAAGAAGAGACTTGATACCCTATGAACATATACAGGGGGAGGAAATCCCACTCAGGAACAGTCATAGGGGAGGGGAATAAGGGGGAAATGGGAGGGAGGGAAGAATGGGAGGATACAAGGGATGGGATAACCATTGAGATGTAACAAGAATAAATTAATAAAGGAGAAGAAAAAAAAATAAGGCCAATGAAAGTCCCATTCTACTTATCTCTGGTTTAGTTGTCTACTGTAGAGATGCACCAGTTTCCTTATTCCTTTGTCCACTGAAAGGCTTTTTAAGTAGTTTCTAGTTTGGACGATTTTATTAAAGCTGCTACAAATATTTACATCCAGGTCTTTGTGTGAGTACAGCAGTGAATTTACCTAGATACATGCGTAAGGATCAGTCTCTCTATATTTAAAATGACCATTCTCCTAGCACAGTTTTCACAGTTTGTATTTCCAGCTCTAATGTATGCTAATTGTACTCCTCCCTGTCTGTGAGTTTTCACATTTCTATTTTTGTTGGTGCTGTGTGGTGGTGTGCTGGTTCTGTCACATTTAGTGGTGTTGAGCATTGATTCATGTGTCTCATTGCTTTTTCTGCAACATATCTGTTCAAATAACTAAACATAGTTGCATAATTGATATCCTTTGTGTTTGGTTAAAAAAAAACTTGAGTACAGCCCCTGTATGACATTCTTTTGCTTTTGGTCTGACAGACTCTAGTCATTTCCCAAGTTTTCATGGGCCAGTACCACTTTTTTCTCTCTTTAAGAAGGTAAAGTGTCACCTGTGTCACGGAGTTTGGTTCTTTTTTCGTATTCTATATGGCAGCCTGAGATCCACAGAACTACAAAATTATCAATATTTTTTAAAAATATGTTCATTAGGGTTGATTCTTGGAGTTTAGGCAGTTTTTCTATTTAGACAAATATGACCATCATTATTATATTACACATCATATTATATATTATATGAAATAGTTTTACTCCATAAACCCATTTCCTGCTTACTCTTCTCAACCATTATCTATCCAGCTCAACCACTGATCTGTTTGTTGCCACTGTGAGGTTCTTTTGCAAAGTAAGTTGACAGGCTTCCTTCAGCTACTGATATCTAGTTAGCTAATATTTGTCCAAGTCTTTATTTTAAAGCTGCAATTTTTACAGTTATTATACAAAACCTTGGCTACTCTTTTGTTTTAGAGCTCGGTAACAAACCCTAGGCTTGTGTGTGTATGAGGCAAGCACTTTATCACAGAGTCTCTGACTTCTGATTTTTTTTTTTTTTAGGGACATGATCTCATTTAATTATTCAGACTGGACTTGCAGTTACTCTAGTTAAGATGGCCGTGAGCTTGTAATCCACTTGCCTCCCTCCCCAAGCAGCTTGAATCACAAGTTGTGTCACCAGACCCAGATAATTCAAAGCTTTTAGTACAATATAGTGTTTGCATAGTAATTAATACTGAATATTTAGCTTAATTATTTCAAACATTTATTACTTCTCTCTTGTGGGAACATTAAAACCCCCTCCTGCACTTTGGACATATGCAATATAATGCTAACAATGGTCACACATTTGCATGGTACCACATTGAAATGCATTCCTCCTCCATACACATAACTTTGTACCTGTTAGCTAATCCTCTATTCTCCATTATCCCTGTCTTTGTCAGTCCCTGTTAAAAACTATTCTATTCTATTCTATTCTTCTGTAAAAGTCACTTTTGAAAAGATCTGGCACATGAGTGATATCTTGTGGCACCTGCCTTTCTGTGCCTAGCTTCTTCTTCTTAAGTCATAGCTACATTTTTTTTGTGAACATAAGTTTTCATATCATCTGGGCAAATATCTGAGAATATAATTGCTGAACCTTGTGCTAATAAATATTTAACACTGTAAGAAATTGATAAATACTCTTCCAAGTGGCTCTGCCATTTTCTAGTTCCAACAACCATGAACAACAGTTGCTGTTGCACTGATGTCCTCCAGCAACTGTCAGGTATTAGATGTTAGGGTGAAGGTCGAATCCAGTGTGTCTGATAATCTGAGAAGAATGAGAGAGCCATGGAGTCAATTCACACTGACAAAAGACAATCTGAAAGGCAGTCATCTGAAAGCCAAGTAGAAAGGCCTCAAGGAAAACCAATCCTCTATAACTCAAGTTCCAGGGGTGAGATGCCCCTTGTTGGCTATCACAGGCACCAGGCACACATGTGGTGCAAAGATGTGTATGCAGGCAAACACACAGTCACATAAAATAATAAAATGATTTTAAGCATTAAAAAGGGAGTTTTGCATTTTCATATTTAGCTACATTATTTATTTTGACTAAATTTTTGTAAAGACTATAAACTCTGTGATGATGTATGTTAATTGTTTACTTGCATATGAATATAGAATTGTACAAACCTTCATTATTAGAAAAACTATATTTCTCCATTACATTACATTTGAAATTTTATCAAAAATAAATTGACTATATTTGTGTCAGATTATTCTTTTTTAATAGATAAGTAAGTGAGTATGAATTAATATTTGAAAGTTGCAAATATAGCAATACTGCATTTAATATATTTTTAAAGCTATAGATATTTTAATGATGCATCATATCATTTAATTCCATCTTAAATGTCTCTTTCCATAGATGGGGTCAAACATATTTATCCCTTAGGAAATTTAAATTTAAGAGAACATCAATAATTTGTACTGGCCAATAGGCCAGGTTCTAGGTCAAATTCTAGACTCAAACCTAAATGTAATCTTTCAGGTTCAATAATAGGAAATAGCAAGTTTGACTTTCATCTTGGCTCAGCTGCTCTCCTCCTGGCATGTGTGCTGATAACCAGTGCACCATGGCTTCTGGAGGGAGTCACAGTCCGTGACTCAGTGATTTCACACTAATCCTGTTCATCCAGCCATATTACTATTCTACCAGCCTTCCCTGCCCAGCTGCCTCCATGTTGATACCTAGGGAGGGTGAGTGGTTGAATTATACTATCTAGAAATACTGGAGAGTTAGATTCGCAGTGCAGAGTACTTGGTTCTCTTCCAGAGGACTCAGGTTTGGTCCTAGCACCACATGGAGACTCACAGACATTGGTAACTCTAGGTCCAGGGGATCTGACATCCCTTTTTTGGCCTCCACAGGCAGCCGACATGAAGGTGGTCACATTTATACATTTATAACAAAGAATTTGTACATAAAATAAACAAATGACAAAATAGCCCACTATCTAGGCATCTGTGTGACATTCCTTTTGTTTCCATGCCCTTGAACCTTCTAGAATGTACCCCTGTTCCAGGGCTGTGAGGTGGACCAAATTTCCCACCATCTAAGCTAACACAGAAGACTCTATTCTTTGGCTTTTCCATGGGAAGAAAACAACAACAACCCCCCAAAAAACAATCAAACAAACAAAACCCCAGGACACTGTAGAAGCCACCACTTGATTTCTCTGATTTTTTTCATTTACTGTCACAGTCAATGAGACAGGTAATCCCAGCGAATACTGAGAAAATGACACCACCTTCAGGCAGTTATTGCCATTAAAAAAGACCCCCAAACTGAAGGGGACTCTGACTGTAACCCTAGGACTCCAGACATGACTCTTGGGGAGAATCTTCTAGCATTATCCCCCTGGTTGTTCACCAACTCAAAACAATTATCATTGGATGGTGTCTGAGGTCTATAACAGTGGCTTCCCTGCTTTGATGCAACACACTTGTCTGATGCTTCCACCAATAATTTAAAATGCTGCTGATTTAGAGAAGAGGTCATGGAAGTTTGAGGTAAACTAAATATGTGTTCCTGAGTCACGGTCATGCATATTTGTCTCCAGACAAATATTCCTTTTTCTCTTAAGAGAAGAGGTGTGGTTTTAGATCAACAGATCTTGACACTTAAATGTGAGACCTTGAGAACAATCCACTTTCACCAGAGGAAATCACAGTACAAGGTACCAGAAGGGGCCCATTGTATCTGAGAGTCCAAAATTGCCTCCTGATTTAGACATCAATATATTCTTTCTAGATCTTGGCTCCTTCTTTTGGTCAGTATCGATAGGTTTAACGTATTAAGTTTATCATCTTGGTTTCAGTCTATCATGTAGGTGTGTATTCTTAAAATCTATTTAATTTTATTGTGGTTTCTTATACTCCGACCTCCCTTCTCCACCCAAAATCCTGGTAGGAGAGAAAGAAGATTATTAGGGACAGGGTGCGGAGTTCTCTTTGGCTGCTTCCTGCTGTTTAGGGTTGTTTGGGTTCCTTGGGGGCAAGAACAATCTTTGTTTTAGGATATCTCCAACTTTGTTTCATCTAACTGCTTCAACAATAACCAGGAATAGCAGAACAGAGGCCTCCTTCTTCTTTCTTGGAACTACTCCACCCACCCCCGCCCTCTCCTTGGGTTCTGGAATTTTTTCCCTCTCCAGAGGCCCTAGAATTAAACTACCTGCAGCTGGCAAAGAGCCCCTCTCAGAGCCCACAGGAGACAACTAGTCTGCTGCTGTGGACAATCTGAATTACCCCATATCTCACACCTGGGATTAAAAAAAAACAGGTTTACATTACAAAACTGAGGGCTTTTTTCTTCATTTGTTTGGTTGGATTGCTTTGAGGTTTTTTTGTTTTGTTTTGTTTTGTTTTATTTTTGAGACAGAGCTTCTTTGTGTGCCTTTGGCTGTCCTGGACTTGCCTTGTAGACCAGGCTGTTCTCAAACTCACAGAGATCCGCCTGCATCTGCCTCCTGTGTGCTGGGATTACAGGCCTGTGCCCTTGTGACCAGATAAAGACACCAATACTTCCACTGCATTTCCCCCCTTTAGTCTAAAATAATGGCTTTTTCTCTAATATGAATGGGACTTGCTGTTGCTTTCTTAAGAGAGTGTCAACAAACCAAACACTTTTCAGATCAGTAGTTTCTGCTATAATGGTAACTCTCAGCTGCTCTTGTCTGTAACAGCTTGTACTTTTTTTTATTAATTAATTTATTCATATTACATCTCAGTTGTTAGCCCATCCCTTGTATACTCCCATTCCTCCCTTCCTCCCACTTCCCCTGTACTCCCCTCCCCTATGTCTGTGACTGAGGGGGACCTCCTCCCCCTGTATATGCTCATAGGGTATCAAGTCTCTCCTTGGTGACCTATTATCCTTCCTCTGAGTGCCACCAGGCATCTCCATCCAATGGACATGTTCAAATATGGGGCACCAGAGTTTGTGTGAAAGTCAGATCTCCTTCTCCACTCAACAGTGGAGAATGTCCTGTCCATCGGCTAGTCTGGGTAGGGGTTCGAGGTTTACTGCCTATATTTTCTTTGGCTGTTGCCATAGTTTGCGGAGGACCCCAGAGCCCAGACTCGCCTGTAGGTTTCCAGGACCTGCTAGATCCTTCTATTTCCTCATTCTCCCAGGTTTCTCACACCTAAAGTCCCAAAAGTCCTCCCCTCTTACCCACTTGCTGGTAGGTACAGTTTTTCATGGGGACGTACACCTTGGACTAGTGTCTCGATATAAGTGAGTATATACCATTTAGCTCTTTTTGCTTCTGTGTGAACTCACTCATTATGACAATTTCTAGTTTAATCCATTTGTCCACAAATTTTGGAAATTCCTTGGTTTTAATAGCTGAGTAGTATTCCATAGTGTAGATGTACCACAGTTTCTTTACCCATTCTTTTACTGAGGGACACGTAGGTTGTTTCCAAGTTCTGGCTATTATGAATAAGGCTGCTATGAACATGGTTGAGCATATATCCCTGTTGTGTGGTAGTGTATCTTCTGGGTATATTCCAAGGAGTGGAATAGCTGGGTCTTGAGCAAGCCCTATTCCCATTTTTCTGAGAAAGCGCCAAATAGCTTTCCAAAGTGGTTGTACTAGTTTGCATTCCCACCAGCAATGCAGGAGTGTTCCTCTTTCTCCACACCCTCGCCAGCATGTGGTGTCAGTTGAGTTATTGATCTTAGCCATTCTGATGGGTGTAAGATGGAATCTCAGTGTCATTTTGATTTGCATTTCTCTGATGAGTAAAGAGGTTGAGCATCTTGTACTTTTTGGTTTGAGCTAGGACTCCACAGCCACTTCCTAATGGCAGGTCACCTCATAGCTCCCTCTTGGACCTGCATCCAGTGACATCTTTTACCACAGCATCTACAATCCCCAAGGAGCTTGGAAATTCTTACAGAGAACCAAGTACTGCCAGAAATAGCCTGTTTGCTTCTCTGGAAGAAAGCATCGTGTTTTCAGAGTTAACACCCTGGCCATTGTGAGCTCTGAGGCTGTTAGCAGCTTGATCAAAATTTCTTTTCAAATGACCAAACTTACCACTATTAAAGCACCAAGAAATTTGATATCTAAGGTTTTTAGTGGCTATTAGGAAAGCTAATAGTGGTAATCTCTTAAACCAAGACAGTTCCTCTGGCAGCTCAGATTGCTCAAGATTGACTAGATTAACTCTTTCTCTCAAATGGGCTGTTTCTCTGTAACCCTTTCACCCTGTATGGCCTTCTGCTCCTCCTGGCTCACCAGCCCAAGCAGGGCCTGTAGAAACTTGACACCCAAAGTGTGTGAAGCAGGACATGGCGCCAATTGCTGAAAACTCCGGCTCTCTGTTACCATGTCTGAACCCCTTTGTTCTCCCTTTTGCAGCAACACTAGTCACTTTCCAAGTAATTCCATCTATACCTGCAAACGAGAGAATTCAGTGACATTTCTAGTTTTCTATTTCTTCCATTTTTTTTGTTTGTTTCTCAGACCTCTTCTTGTCCACTTGCAACTTTTCCAACTGTTCAATTATTCTTTCAACCTTTTAAAAAATGGAATACAGGAAGAAGACTAAGCACAAACAGAATATCCCCTCTGGGGGCAAAGCAAGAGACGACTCAGTCTCATAACCCAAAACAGTATTCTCCTACCTTTGAAACCTGCCATTTTCCCTATGACATTAGAAACTAAGTTTTCCACCACTCTAAGCCCCACATCTGTGCACCACTTGTAGGGTCTTTTTAAGTTCATTTCATTTGGGGTTCCTTAAGCCTTTACTTCCCTTCTAACTTCCCAGAGAAAGAAGGTTAAAGAGGAGAAGAAGTGTGGATCTCTTTAGCTACTTTCTGTTGGTTAAGGCTATTAGGTTCCTTGGGGTGAGTCCAATCTTCACTTCAGGAGGTATCCTACTCATCAAACTGCATCCATAGCAACCAGGAGCAGCACGGGAGCAGCAGCCTCCTCCCTCTTTCTCAGAGCGCTCTGTCTCTCTCTGGGCTCTGGAATTTATTCCCACTCCAGAGGCCTCAGAATTAAGCTATCTGAAGCTGGCAAAGAGCCCCTTTCAGAGTCCACATGAGGCAAGTGGTTTTGCTGCTATGGACAATCTGAGTCAACCTCATATCCTACAACTGAGATTAAAACAAAAACATGTTTACATAACTTAATTGAGCTTTGAAAGACACCAAAACTTCTACCTCACTATTAATTTGCCATTGTTTAGGCTTCTTCCCCACTACTGTTCTAATCTCCAACTTAAGAAAGACCTAATGTTTAAATGCTGCCATTTGCCATTCCAACTGAACTTAAAGTTGATATAATCATTGACTATTATTGACACTTTCACCCATTCTAAAATAAAATAAAAAACTATATGAACCATATCTATTACAAAAAGACATATATTACTATAAGAGCCTTTTAAGCACAATGAGTAAAACTTCAGAAGTGCTTATAGAATTCTTTCCACAATGAAAAAAGGGTTCGGGTATATAAATAAAAGCTAAAACCAGGTGATTTCATTAATCAAGAAAAGATGTCACATCAAAGATCCCCTTCACTCCTATGGGAAAGGTACTCTATAAAGAATTTCTGAACCCTTCCTGTACTAGAATCCTTTAGGAGAGCACACTTAGATTTATATATCTCATCTCAGAATTATACTAACTTCTGAGAATACATCAGAAACTCTGGGTAATACTCATCTTCAATTACAATAATTGGGCAACCCGCATTACTAAATTCAAAAGCCTTCCAACAACATTTCTCATACCCACTTGTAGTTTTTAAATCTTCTGTGCCTACCTGCTTCAAATATGTCTAAGATATTTAGAATTTTCTTTGGTATATTCCTAAATTTAATAAAAAATATGTTAGTCCTAGTTTTAGTAAAACTGCAGATAAAAATGGTATTTTATGTCTTTAAATTTATCATTTTTGTTATGTCTGTTTGCCTACCCAAAACTCCAAGCTTACTTGAACCAAGTCTTCTTAAGTGAAGATATTCTGTAGAAACAAGACAGAGTTGTATAGTCAGCCTGGCTAAGAAATATGCTGACACATTCAGAGGATGTTTTGGTTGGGTAGGATGTTTACTTGGTTATTTTTACTTTAGAGATGGCATTCTTATAACATGTTGCATTTAAATAGTGTGTAGGACACAGAAGATGCAAAAGAAAAGTATCACAGCTAGAATTTTGTGGCTTATAGATTTTTATATGATCCAGGCATTTCTTCCTTAGTGGATTTTACCAACTGTTTCTCTTCTGACTTCCTATCTACTTAGCCTCTTCCCCAGATGTTAGAAATGAGCCTCTGAGAAATGCTGGGACGGGGAGACTATTTGGTCTCAGCAGTCACAGGGTATGATGCTTGTCCAATGTGGGGAATTTCAAACCAAAGCTGTCAGAGAAGAAACAGTACCTATGTTAAGGATTCTATATCATTTAACTTACTGGTTGGAATTTCTGTGGATGTAGGAAACTAACCAGATACAAGGTAGAGCCAGACCTTATTATCTTCAGCTATCTTTGGACCTCTACATAGTTTCTTTTCTACTTCCCATGACTATTGAGTAAATCTTTGTATGGTGATCAATCTGAAAGTGTCCAAAAAATAAAAATAACATCCTCCAGGAATCAAATTCAACTGAAAGTCTGGGTAGTGACCTTTCAACCTCAAAGACCAGATACTGTCAACAATCGTTTGGAAACACCTCTTCTCTTCCTTGCTTATTCCTCTCCTCTTCTCCCTTCTCTTGTTTTGCCTTCCTTTCCCGTCCCCTCTTCTCCAAAAGCTGGACAGAGCAGACTTTTGTTTTACCCAGATCTAGCAGGCTTAGAGGTTTCATGGATGCTTCCCAATGGGTCCCAGAGCTGTAACAGCCTTAGAGACAGAATAGGAGAGACTTTGTGCCCTACCCAGATTCACGTTCCCTTTCATCATGAAGCTCTAGGGTGGCTGACCTTTTTCTTTCAGCTTCTGACTCAGTTTGGGTTATCCATACCCTAATCTCTTCTAAGCATGCAATTACCTGCTTCACTCCTTTACCTGCCCACATTATTCCCTCACATCCACACAATTTACCTGGCAACCTGCTAGCAGCAACGGAGGAGCTCCATGTACCTTGAGCTGTACACTCAGCCCTCTCTGAAAAAACTGAAATATGTTTCTTCTGTTCTCACAGTCATCAAAGGTTATTACTCTCTATTCAAACATATTCCCAGTGTATCTTGGTACTGGAGACTTCTTCAATAAGAGACCAAGAACACAGAAACACTGGACCCAGGCTGCAAACACTAGTGAAAATAATTAAATGAAGGCTACACTGTTATTTTTGGTTTGGGTCCTTCTTACTGAACCAGCCTGGCATTCCCCAGCCTTGGCAGGATTTTCTATAGTCCTTTTCTGGGAATTAAACAGATTCTTGTGATGGTGTAATTTGCGCAACCAACTTTATTGCAGAGAAAAGTTTCCAGGAGATTGGTGAAGCCACCCCTAGATGCGTCTGTGCTGGCATTCCCAGAAATGATTCAACATGAGGACCATCATCTAATGAATACATTAGCACCTTCTTAAATTAACAATACAAGTTACTGTCATGAAGTGGGAGAAAGAAGGGTGTAACTTTAACTGGAGGACGAGCCACACCCTGGAATGACTGCATCTTTCTTGTCTTGGCCTCTTCTTCTCACACATCCTGCCGATATGCTTTCTCTGCTTCTTGGCCTTGATCACACAATAGTCCCTCGTTTTTCACATCACCTTCATGAAGACTGGGATACTCCAAAGCCTTGAATTCCACTGTTAATCAGAGTCAGGTTCTGTTTTCAATCGTCTTTACTTTTGAGTATGTGTTATTTTGATTAGCTTATTACTGTTTGATATGAAAGCTCACCCTCATGTTCATGTTTTTGAACATTTGCTGTTGAGCCTAGGCCACTCTTTTGAGAGGTTATGGAGGCTGAGCGGAAGAAGGAGAAGTGGGTCACTGAAAACTATACCCACTTCTGGTTTCAGCCTGTGCTCTTTGTCTCTTGGTCCTTGTCATGTCTCTTGGTCCTTAGTCTGATATGCATGCTATGAGGCTGAGGTTGCTCCTACTGCCGTGTCCTCCCTGCCTTCTGCAGCCCTCTGAAACTGGCAGCCAAAGTCTCTCTTCTCCGAAGTTGCTTCATTAGCTATTTTGTTACATCAACAAGAAAAGTAACCAATTCAATTAGGTCATAGCTTTTGTTTCTTTGATTCTATATAATTCATATGGTTTAAGCAAATACGCTCATGGTCATTTTTTCATTAACTTTCTTTTCAGGGTGAAGAAGTTCGTAGAAATCCTTAAAAATAGGCAGCAGTCTTATTTTCAGAGATGTAGTTCACCTGTGCATTACAAAACTTTCACAAGATTTATTAAAATAAAGACTAGTTCCTTTATGACTCCACTTTCATACACTGACTGCCTCTATGAAGTTCTTGCAGATGGCAGTCTTATAATATCTGTTAAGATTGCAACTTTGTCATGTCAGATTTCTCATGGCTAAGACTTACTGCCTCTGTATGCAATCACTGAAGGATTCTGGAGAATTCTGAACTAAATTTACTTTGAGAGTATTTTTTTCCTAATGCTTCAGCATATTCACATAACAGCTGCTAGACTGTCTCCCAAATAGTTTATAATACAAAAGTCTAGGAAAAGATTTAGGCTCCTTCTGTGTATCAGGCTGAAAATAAGTCACTGATACTGAAAACATGAACATCTAACTACTGTGAATAGTAATTCTGTCTCCATAATTTAGTAAAATGTATACTAGTTAACAAAGTGTTAGACACATTTATTCAGGTGATGCCTGTACCCATGAACGTTCTATTCAAAATGCAGACAAATTGCAAAGACACTACACGAAAAAACTATCTCATGCAAAATTTCACAACGGAAACTATTTTAGTAAAGATGACAGGTAAGTCTGACTCTGTGCCACCTATACAGACTGTGTTTGGGCTTATAGAATAGACTCTATTCTTCATAGAGGATATTGAATGTTTGAAGACAAAATGCTCTAGTCAGTACCTTCTCAAGGGCATGCACATATGAGCACACACGAGCACACACATACACACACACACACACACACACATTCAACTAACTACTATTCTGTGATAAGAATGTAAAGTTTTAGCTGAGTACTTGGGCTCTTCCATAAATATATTATTTATATGTTGGATATTATTGGTATTTTCGGTCTTAAGTAGCAACTCTATATAAGGGTAAAGATTTCATGAAATATTGAGTCCTCACCCTTATCAGATTAAAAAACCAGTAAGAGAATCCTGAAAGCAGGTTATTAGAAGAGAAAACAGTAGTGAGCCCTGTATTTAGATGACTCCAGAAGCGTCAAGTCAACAGAGCCCTTCTGGAAAGTCAAAGACATTCACACAAGAGGTCTCTCTGCTAGGTCTGAGGGACAGTAGAAGTCCTGTAGCTAAACAGAGAAAGAAATGGGACATCGGGGGAAGAAGGACCATTCTTCAGAAAGTCAAGGAACAGTTATGATTAAGATCTTTTTGACAAAAGCCACATGTAGCTTGATATAAGTACCATGTAGAACACCCGTGAGAAAAAAGCTGCTTGCTGAAGGTCAAGGTACATTCCAGTAAAAATAGTAGCAATTAGAATATTAACATCAAGTAACACTTAGGAAAAATTCAGAAGGCTGGAGGGATTTCTGCTTGATGATGTTTTGTTTTCATATTTAAACAGGGTTATCTAGTTCCTTCAAAGGCAAATATTCACTGATGAGCAAAACATAGGAGAATGAAAATAACCTCCATGTAAGACATATGAAAGAAGTTTCTTGAAGGTCTAGATGTATATGAATCACAGCCATGTTAGATGGTGTATTTCAAGGATGAATGTAGGAGAGATAAACATGTTTTTGTGTTGGCCATGTGTTGGATGGGGAACAGGCTTGTGATATATATAAGCCTGGGGGGTTATATATACCCCAAGCTTCGGGACTTGGGATTGTTTTGTCTGTTCATCCCTGCACTTCGAGATGCTCCTAGAGAAAACTGCTCCAGGAAAAGTTTCAAGGCTTTGGACTCCAGCTGAGGCTTCAGGTTCAGGTTGCTCCAGGTTCCAGCAGCAGCATTTATGGGATTGCTGGGTCGCTGAGGTCCTACTGACTATGCCAGGAGAATCATTCCTCAGAACTAATATCCTTAAGGTTTCATTATTGTGTTCTTTAATCTCCTTTTCCTATAGTTTGGGTTATTTGGGTTGTAAAGGAGGTAGGCACATGTACTAAGTTCATAATAAAATATAGTTGTTAAGAAAATTGAGCCAACAGATGAAGGCTTTAGAAGGAGCCATCTGACCCTCTACTCAACCAAGAGTATCAGAAAGACCCAGATGTATGCACATCTGAGTGCGTCCTATCAAACTGGCCAGCAATATCTCAGCATGGTTATATACTGTCATATCAGTGTGGGTTTTGCAATCTGCCTGTTAAGGCATTTGTTTACAAACGAAAGGCTGATTAAAGATCACCAGAGACATTTAACAACAACTTCTTGTATAAAAGAGAATTCCAAGCAAATAAATACAAGAAAATCTTTAATGGAAATAGAGGTTGCAGAAAATAATGGAACACTTTAGAAACAAGTTACTTGAAGTATCACTTTCAGTACAGAGCTCAAGTAATTTATCACCAGACCAAATAACCTTTTGACACTGCATATAATTTTTAGGTCAATTGTTACAGGGCTTTTCTTTATAAAGAAATAGTTTATTTCTTAACCCAGCTACCACACCAATAATTGAAACTCTTTTATGTTTTTTTATAAATCTTTACAACATAATTGTGGATCATTTAAGTGTATTCTTAACCCTCTATCTTTTTCTGCCTTCATTTTCTCCAAAATTTCCAAGTTACTTGCTTTCTAATCCTTTTTTTTCTTTCTTTTTTTTTTTTTACTTTTTTATTATGTTTGTTTTTTTACCATATATATTTATATTATCACACATAAAAATTAACTACATACAGCAGGAAGAACCATGAGACAATCAGGAATTATATAATTGTTACATTCATAGTGACTTGGCTACTTGTATTTGGACTTTTTAATTCCTTTCTGCTACAGCTACATCTTCTTCGTCTGTCCTGCAACTCTGCTTGTGGCTGAATTCCCTGCTTGAATACTGTACTTCCTCTTCTAACTACTCCTCCTCTACCGGGAAGGAAGTCCAGCCCTATTCTCTCCCTGCTCAGCAATTGGCTGTAAGCTGCTTTATTGTCATACAAGGGGGCAATTGGAGAGCACAACATTGAGACAAGAGATTCTCAGAACAAGTGTTAAAACCAGATATGGGAGATATGGAAGTCAGTATTTGACTTACACAACAACTTTATGCCTACAGTCAATTATAAAAGATAGTTGTCTAAAGGTAGTGTACAATGAATAAACAGGCAAATTCTGGGGAAAACTTGACATTTGAAAGAAAAGATTCATTCCCCAGATTTAAAGCTGTTTTTAACCTAAGAGTAATGCAAGGTTAGTACTACACAGAGTGCCTCAAATATTACAAGAAAACATAATTTGGAGTACTAGTGATTTCCATGAAAAGGTACACTGGGTTTATGGTCAGAAGCCTCAATAACGTGAAGGTGTAAAGTGTTCCTATATTCATTTGTGTGCCAACAGAGCCTTAAGTACAATCCACACAAATTACATGGTATCAAAATGTATGTTAAGCGCAAGTACCAAAAATGGCAACACATATGTAAAAAAGAAGAACAAAGTTGGAGAGCTAATGCTATGTGAATTTAACAACTGAGTAAAGTGACAGCAATATAGACTGTGGTCCTGGCATAGAGACAGTGGAACTGGAGGAACAGACAAGAAGGTCTGGAAATGTACCCAGCATATGGACAACTTATTTTCTACAAAGATATAAAAGGCATTCGATTGAGAAAAGATAATTTTTAACATGGTAATGGAACAAATGGTCATATAGGAATAAAAAGAGTGAAGGTTCCCTCCCGTGTTCTGTGGCGTAGCAAGATGCTACAGTCTACAACAACTGATAAGTTTCCAAGTGGTTAGAAAAGGATACAAAGTTTCTGAGCACATAGAAGTGAGAAACATATGAAATTAAAACATTGATTACCCTAATTTGGTAATTATTACATTCACTACATGCATCAAATTATTATAATGAAGCCCATAAAGATAAGTATTATGTGCCAATTAAGAGCAGGTTTTTATGATGTACTTCAAAAATGAGCTTCTAAGCATATCCATCCACCACTTACAAGATTTTGCTCAAGAGGATCATACACATAAATGCAAAACCTAAAATTATAACACCCCAGAAAAGCTCATGAGGAATACTCTGAACTTCATTTGGACAAATTGCCTAGATGACCCCCTGAGCGTGATCTAGAAAAAATCTATCAGCAAGTAGCATGGCAGCTTGTACAGTCTACAGGGGGAGACAGTAGGAGCTATTTATTTGGCATAGAGATGTAATTCTGTGATGAAAGTATTTTGTTGAATGCATTAATGCTGTATTTAACAGTGAATTTGGTAAATCTTTTATTTATTTATTATTTTTAAATAATTTATTCAGACTATCCCCTCACTTATATCTTTCTGCCCTCCTTTTTTGCTCTATTTCCCTCCCCTACACCTCTGACGGAAGAGGACCTCCTCCCCCACCATAGGATCACAGCCTATCTGGTCTCACCCAGATAGCCTGCTTCCGCTTAGTCTCCACAGTTGTGGGGAGAGCAAGGACTGCCTCTGACATGAACTCTGATGACCCCAGTTTGATTACTTACCCTTGCTGGGGAGGCCTGGCAGCACTCAGAGGAATTTGGTAAATCTTAAAATTTGTACATTTTAGCAAATTTGAAAAGAAGTGAAACAATAGAAATAATCCAAATATAAAGCAAAGGATATGACCGTATAAAGTATGTCATTGTTATATGATTAAATATGCTATAGTTTCTGCAGGTGAACCATTAATAAAAGGCAGTTCATTATTTAAAGAGCTTATGGATCACTATAAGGGAAAATTTATAAAACTGAATCCTATAATTCAGTTTTCAAATCCTGCATATCTAAATTATGAAAAAGAATAGCATTAGGACCAAGACAAAACTGTGATTATGTGTTTTGTACAACTTTGTATTTCTGAAACTATATATAACACACATTAATTATAGATTTAAGTTGCAATAAGCTTTTTGGTACATGAAACTACACTGGTAGTAAAATTACATAGAATTATTGTTTTATATACTTTTATGCCCACTATCATTAAGTGTTCATGAACATTTAGACTCCCTGGAACTTTTAAATAATCTAGAGGGGACATTAAATAGTCAAATTTATGTGGAAAGCCATCTGGCAATTTTAAAATAATTATGCATATGCCTGCTGTATGACCCAGCCATTACAAGATATTTATGTAAGAGAACTACACCTGTGATCATGAATCTTCATAGAATTTCTATCTGCCATGGGGTCAGAGGAGAGGATATAAATATTAGTTTTTGTTTGTTTGCTTTTGTTTTTGTTTTCTCGAGACAGGGTTTCTCTGTGTAGCCTTGGCTGTCCTGGACTTTCTTTGTAGCCCAGGCTAGCCTCGAACTCATGGACACCTGCCTGCCTCTGCCTCCCCAAGTGCTGAGATTATAGTATGCTTCACTACTCCTAACACAAATATTCTTCAAAAAGATGAATATATGTATACACACACACACACACACACACACACACACACACACACACACACACACACACCAGAATGCTAACCAGCAATTAAATTGTGCAATGTAGTAACACATTCAGTAATTCATGGATATCAAATAATTATGCTGCTTGGAAGTTATTAGACAAATGTGTATGAGTCAACATTTATGGAATCCTGGAAGCAAAAACAAGTAGAGGCAAAGGAGATCAGTGAGTATCTCCATGGATTGTGTGGAAGAATGCCAAAGGAAGTTTCTGGAATAATAGATCTGTTAGATGTTGTAATCTTGTGCTTCAGAGCTGCAATGTCTGACTCAGCCTCATGGTTTGAAAGCTTCCTGTCCAGCTGGTGGTGCTCCTTTGGGAAAGCTGAAACCTTTAGGAGGCGGCACCTAGTTGTTAGCAATGGGTCAATCGATTGGGTCTTTGAAGGATGTAGTCCACCCTCGGTTTCTGCTGGGATCTTCAGCTTGTTTGCTGCAGTAGGAACAGCTGTTCTCCCCCCGCCCCAGTTCTCCTGTTATTGTGATGTACTGACGAAGTCCAGGGCTAGGGTCAAGCAACGAGGCTTGAACGCTCTGAACACAAGCAAAACAAGTCTCTTCTCCTGTGTGCTAAATCTTCCAGGCATTTAGATGGCAGTAATGCAAAAGAAAACATACACACACACACACACACACACACACACATGTATGGATATATGTATATATATATGTGTGTGTGTATTCATTCCAAATTTACACTGGTTTATTATATGTCAATTATATTTAAACAGGTTATTTCTAAAATTTAATAAATTCTAGTATAAAAATTAGTAATAATGCCATGCTTGCACCCAAAATTAAAATATGGGTAACAAAAGAAAAATGTTGGAAGCATCAGCAAAAAAAAAAAAAAAAAGAACACATTCTAAATTGATAAATAAGATAGCACAGTAATACATTTAGAATTCTGAAGTAGCATGCTTGGGTTTCATGACAACGAATCTAGTGGAGACTGTAGCTGGCAAATGTGCAGGGTATCTAAAGAAATTCCACACCTTAGTTGCAACAACAGCTCTTCAAGGGGCCAAGGAATTGAAACAAGACTGTTTATAAGTGCATGAAACAGGATGGAAAATGTCTTTATATCCATTTGTCATTAGAACGAAAGCTTGAATCCCAATACTGACTGTTGGAAAGGCCACCAATACTCTCCTTCAGAAAGATGTAAGTAGGAAATTTTCCTGAAAAGGGGTTAGAGATTGTGTCAACAAAAGATGGGATCAGCCATGGTCTTTGCCTTTTCAGGCACAAGATGACAGGGCCATACCTGCCAAATTCTTAGTTATTTCCAAGTTAGCATCAAATAATAAAATTAGAACAAAACATTTATTTTTACTTTTTAAAAATTTTAAACTTTATTATAAAACATATTGCAAAGACGAAAGACACCACAGACTGAAATTAACCAGATCTGAAAGCGCTGTGTAGGGAGGCCATTCAGAACAGAAGGTGTGGAGCTTGACACTGGATTTTATGGTCACAATCACATATGGTTTTATGTGCTTATCCACCACCAGTCCTAGCTCTAAAATATTTTGAAAGCCATAAAACCCCCCAAACAAGATTTTTTATGTTCCTTTAGCCAAGAATTTACCGGATGGTGACCAATCAAAATAAACTCGTAAACCAAGAAGGAAGAGCTGTGCGATCTGGGGATCAGGAAAAACCTGGATGATGGTGATGAGGCCCCCCTGGTGCTGGAGAGTCAGGTGGTAAACTCTCCTAGAGAGAGCAGGGAGTACCCAGAATCTCTGTTGTGGGGGGGGCTGTCCTAAGAAATGAGTAACCACCTTAACCTGCTGCTCATGAACATGTGTGGGGGGGGGGAGGTTATTTATACTAGGAGGAGAAAGTTTGTGTGAATCAGCTTAAAGAACAGAAGAGAGGAATTAAACAAAGAACAGGTATAAGTAATATTAATGTTGAAATGAACATTAAGAAAATATAATAGTTTTTCACAAACATTTGTCTTCTTCAAGGTTGCCAAATACAAATAGCTAAAACACTGTACTTTCTCACATACTCTGGTGCCTCACCTTTGACCATGTCCCCTGGACGGGGAGACCTGGTGGCAATCAGAGGAAGGACATCAGGTTACCAAGAAGAGACTTGATACCCTATGAGCATATACAGGGGGAGGTAATCCCCCTCAGGAACAGTCATAGGGGAGGGGAATAAGGGGAAATTGGGAGGGAGGGAAGAATGGGAGGATACAAGGGATGGGATAACCATTGAGATGTAACAAGAATAAATTAATAAAAGAGGAAAAAAAATTAAAAAAAGAAATAACATTTATATAATTCCTGAATGTCTTGTGGTTCTTCTTACTGTAGGTAGGTTATATATATATATATAAAAAGAAATAGAAAACAAAAAATAAAATATAATAGAAAACTATATTATACACTCTTATGTCACAAAAATGTACATTTTTATTACAAAATTTCCAGTACCAGGTTTTTTTTTTCACATAGGAAAACTGATATTTTTTTAAGAGAACTCTTTTCAAGGAACTTATGCTAGAATAGTTGAAATATTTGTTTGTTTTGTTTTGCTTTGTTTTTGAGACAGGGTTTTTCTACATAGTCTTGGCAGACCTGGCACTCACTATGTAGACTAGGCATGACTCAAATTCACAGAGATATCATCCACCCCTGTTTCTAGATTGCTGATATTAAAAGTTTGCACTGCCATGCCTAGCACACAGAAATATTAAAAGTAAGCCAAAAACAGGGGGAAAATTATGGCACAGTGGATTTATTTAGAACAAATGCAATTAACTTGATTGGTTGTCTTGCGGAAGTTTGCTGAGCTATTTTGTTAGTCAGAATGATGTTCACACAACACAGGCCTCAGGAGGTCATCCCAACCTCCAAAACCTCAAGTAAAGCTTGAACTTTTCACTCTGACCTTGGAGCTGTCTGTGCTCACCCACAGTCACATGGGA
The DNA here is from genome assembly GCF_964271855.1 of Acomys minous. Classification (NCBI taxonomy): domain Eukaryota; kingdom Metazoa; phylum Chordata; class Mammalia; order Rodentia; family Muridae; genus Acomys; species Acomys minous. The sequence continues at coordinate 107,671,326 of NC_140483.1, read as the reverse complement.
ACCCGCTCTATGCTCTGCCCCTTGGCAGAGTCAACATGCACCCCATAGCCACTCCTAGTCACCACCTCCAGCTTTTCTCCACAGTGTTTCTGTTGCTAGGATTCCTTTCCTTCTTTAAAATGCCTCTATCTTAAAAAAAGAAAAAGAAAAAGAAAAGAATGCTAGCTTAGGGCCTACAGAGATAGGTCAATGGTGAAGAACGCACACTGCTCTTGTAGAAGACCAATGCTCAGTTCTGAGTACCTACATCAGGAAATTTACAAATGCCTGTAACCCAACCCCAGGGCATCTGACATTCTCCATGGATATTGCACTCATGTAAACGAACTCACACGCAGACATGCATATGTATGTGTAATTAATTTTTTTAAAGAAAATATTTAAAGGATGCTATATTAATATTGTTTATATTTCAGTGTTGAAATTAATTTAATTAAACTTATACTCGTGCTTAAATTATCTTAAAGTATTTTATTTTAAAAATGAAGAAGAATTTAAAATCAGCTTTTAACCTCATCTCTTTCCCAGCCATTTCTGATCCATCATCTATCATTCACAGATGCCTCCTTGAAAGGGCTGAAAGATATTTACTACGTTTGGTTAGAAGGAGTTCCTAGACATAGATTTTTTTTTTCAAAAACCTACTTTATTTAGAGTTCTTAAATGTTTCTACCTCCCTTCCAACCCACCGACCAGAGGTAGGCGAGGAGGAAGGGTAACAGGGGTTGGGGATGCGGACCTTTTTAGATGTAGTACCTTGGGCCAGTTCCACTCAGCATTGTCAGGATACCAGCAGTCCAGTCCAATAGCCAACACCAAAGAACCATGAATCAGTAGCTATGGCATGATCCAGCAGAAACAGCAAGGCTCCAACAACTGGGCATTAGTCAGCAGAAGCAGCCACTCAGCTGAAATACCATGAGCGTTTCTCTCTGTGAAGAGAAGTGACATGAGCTGGCAGGCAGGCCAGTGAGACAAAGGCCCAGCAGTGTTTCAGGGGGATTGGGGGGGGGGGCGTGTCAGCATCAAGATTGCCACAGTGGTGGAGCAGGCCTCAGGGGCTGCAAAGGCAGTTTTGCCATTGCTGTCTGACCATGGGGGGAGAGGGGGCGTCTAGCGGCTGTCCCCCCACTAGAATAAATGGAGTCTCAGATTGCCATGTCAAGAGAGTGAGCCCAAGAAAAATCACAAAAGAGTTGGAGCACGCCAGCAAGCTTTTATTTATAAACCTTGGGCAGTATGTGTGTTGGGGGCTTGGTGAGGGTGACTGTGTTTGATTTGCTAGGGCTAAGGGTGCCAGGATACTTAATCTACATATTATGGTACAGCATCTCATTTACTGTAAGTAATAAGTAATTCGTGACTCTATCACAAGATGGAGAAAACAGTACTTAATTATCCTGTGTATTAGGGCATGACTTATGGGTACAATTAAAGGTCATTTGCTGGAGGCTAGGATCTCAGCATAGGGTGAGGGTACTTTCAGGAATTCCTTGTGCTGTTGAAGAAGGTCCTTTTCAGGAAAGGTCAGGCCTGTAGTTTTCCTTTAGGGCTTTGTAACACTCCTTACTAAACCTGGGGTCACCAGATCAGGTGGAATGAGAACGCCGCTAAAAAAAGGAGTCTACCTTCATTAGGCTGAGGGTGAAATGGTTATCCAAAGAAGTCAGACTACAGCCTTAGCCAGCAGAGTCCCATGTAGGACCTCAGTTGAGGAATTGCTTTTTCCAGGTTGTCCTGTGGGCACATCAGGGAGACATTTTTTCGACTGAAGATTGACTTGGAAGAGCTGGTCCCACAGTAGGCAGTGACACTGGTGGCTGGTAGGTGGTCCTGTGGCATGGAAAGCAAGTAGAGCAAGCTGTAGGGAGTGAGCCAGTAAGCAGTGGTCCTTTGTGCCCTCTGCTTGAAACGCTGTTCCAGCTTGCCCAGGGGCTGAAGCACACAAGCCAAATAAACCCCCTTCTCCATGAATTTGCGTTTGACCAGGGTTTTATCACATTTTTAGAAAAGCAAGCTAGAAAGGTACCATAAAGACAATGCATTTAGTTGTTTATTGTGCCATATCCAAATTTGTATTACTCTGAGTCATTGCCAGGATTTCTGTATCAACTGTGCAGTGTATCTTAATTAATTTACTTCTAGCTAAATATCATGTTTTAAATGCCTACTAAGTATAAAAGATTATAACATGTATATGGTATGGACAACATATTAAATAGAACTTATAGGATGCATTGTTTTAAATAGTGTAAGTGCACAAGATGCCAGCAAGCATGGAGTCACTTCTTCTGGGTTTCCAGTTTACAGAAACAAGTTCCAGACTGTTTACACTGGCATGTTAAGGGAGACCTCTCTGTGTTACTTCTATAAAGAATGTAATGTTGACATAGGCAACCCATTTGCTTCAGGTTTCCACTTTTTACTCTCGGCCCATAAAGCCAGCTCTGTGCTGAGCTTCCTTGATCTCTTTTCCACTATCAAGATGATGTCCAGTTTAGTGAACTGCCAATAAAAGTGAATTGGATTGTTAAAAATAAATTTGTAAAACTTTTTTTAAACAGGAACCGAGAATACTGACAATAATAGGATAATAAACATAGGATACTTCAGTGTTCCATCCTTGTGAAGGGTCATACGCCTAGATGCATGTTACATAAAGCTGAAGCGTCATCAGACAAGGGAATTAACCAGGACAGACTGAAAGAATAGTATGTTGTTCTTATTTGTGTAAAAAAAATTTTTGACAAAAGGAAGGAAGGGAGGGCTTACTTTTGCTTGTGGCCAGAGGGTGCCTTCCTCATGGGGTGAAAGGCACAGCAGCAGGAACATGAGGCAGCTGGTCACGTGGTATCCAGAATCAGGATGCAGTGAGCAGTGAACACTGAGGCTCTGCTTACTTTCTGCTTTGTATTCAGTCTTGGGACAGTGGTTCTCAACCTTCCTAATGCACAGCCTTTAAACAGTTCTTCACATTGTGCTGACTCCAAACAATTACATTATTTTTGTTGCTACTTCATGATTTTTGCTATTACAAATTTACTGATATGAATCATAATGTAAATATTTTTTAAGATAGAGGTTTACCAAAGAAAGGGGTCACAGGCCACAGGTTGAGAACCACTGGTTTAGGGCATCAGAGCATAGAGTTGTGAGATGCACTTAGGGCAGGTCTTCCTACTCCAGTTAACTCAATCTAGAACATTCCTCAAAGACATGCCCAGAGGGTTGGCTCTAAGACAGTTTTGCATCCTGTAAAGCTGACAACACTCACAAACACAAAATCTTTCTGTTGGGTTGTGCATACTTAGTGATTCTGAACACAAAAATGCTGAAAGACCTGTTTGGAGAACAGTGATCAGTGGCAGAGGGAGGAAGGAGGTCAGAAAAAAAGGATGCTGATGGAGCACTCTGGCCAACTTCAGGGCCACAGAAATGATGGGACAGAATATTTCTTGCTAGCCCCTGTCTGTATAATGCACTCACACAGTATATGCACTTCCTCACCGCTGTTTGCATAATGCACTTTCACTGTATATGCACTTCCTTACCTCTGTCTGTATAATGCCCTTACACTGCATATGCACTTCCTTACCTCTGTATAATGCACTTACACTGCATATGCACTTCCTTACCTCTGTCTGTATAATGCACCCATACCGTATATGCACTTCCTTACCTCTGTCTGTATAATGCACTTACACTGCATATGCACTTCCTTAGTTGTGTCTGTATAATACACTCACATTGTATATGCACTTCCTTAGCTGTGTCTGTATAACGCACTTACACCATATATGCACTTCCTTACCCCTATCAGTATAATGCTCTTGCACGGTATATGTACTTGATTGTTTGTATAAGTACACAGAACACACTTACTCTTAGGCATATATAATTGATTAGTTAACAGACAATTGCTTCTTTGCATCTAGGGCACAATGGACAACAACTAGTTCGCTTGTATGAATAAGTACAGAGATACCTTGGGTAAATCCATTGGTCGTTAGAATTATAAGAGTTGTGCTGCAGTATTGCCAACTTTATATTGCCTAGGCTGCAGATGGAATCCTGGAAACAGACTATTAGTAAAATATTCGTGAGTAACCTGGAAATGCATGCTAGGTATTCTGGATTCCATCTTAATTGTTTATCAAGTTACTGTATTACACACATTAATATACTAATTGCCAGATATAAACTTATGCATTTTATGAATTGTAACTCATTGAATATGTACACCACCTCTATAATTTTGGCACTACTGTTACCACGCACACCCAACATAGCACAAAGTCAAGGCCCCAAGAAATGAAGTTCCTTGCCCTCACATTATGCACTTGGCAGGCAAACCCAAGCAACTGGCCGTAGAGTTGTGTCCATTAATTGCTATGCTATATTGCCTTCATGTCAACTAATGAAAGCCCAAGAGAGGAGTTTAATAGCTCATTACCATTGCTAATTTGATTTCATCTATTTTCTTTATGGTGCCCAACATCTGGGGGGTGTTTCAAGACCGGCCAGGCGCTGAAAACACCGTCATGGATTTAAGTGCCTGGCAATACAGATAACTTGAAAGCCCCCTGCTCTGAGCACCAAGAATCACCCAATAAATTATAACTAACATCCTTATAGATACATGGCTGAACTGCTAAGAAAGTCAGGGAGCTTGCCTTGGGCCAGAAATAAAGAAAGGGCTGAAAACAGGAACAGCAAACTGCAGAGCTGACAATGTGTGTGCCCTGGGGCTTTCTATCTATGTAATGAGAGCTTAGGATTCAGTACTCGTGTGGGATTGGTGGAATTGGGACAGGGACCCACACATTTTATGGTCCTGCCCCTTTACTATGATGAGGATTCTGGCAAATGAATTGCTCTGAAATTATGGAAAGATTACAAATTGATGCCACCACCTTCAAGGGCAATGCCACAGCACCTTACAATGTGAATGTGCTTGTCTTTGTGACTGAGGAGCAGATCCTTGAGAGGGTTCATGGGCTGAAGAACCTCTAGGCCATGGGAACCTCAGGCATGTACAGGAATCTTATTGCAGCAGCACTTGCCTTAGTAAAAGTGCAGAGAAGGAGCACTGGTGAGTGGATTGTGCTCTAATCACACACTGCAGTGTTAAGAGCAATGAAATTCGATGTACTTCGGACCATGTATCAATGGGGGTAATTCAAAAAAGTATCACTTTTGGAAAGAATAAAAAAGCCAATTGCTGAATATTTTCAGCGTTAAACTTAAGACCTGATTGGGGAGGGGGGGATGAGAGAGAAAGAGAGAGACCCAATAGCCACTGTGTAAAATGCTGCTCTCTGGCCTTGCTGACACCAGCTGCTTTTAGCCCACACCTATCCTGCAGTCTACCCTCAAGACAGGGCCCACGGTACCGTAAGGTAGGCAGGGTGAAGGTTTTTACCTGCGATTTTCTAAGAAGAGGAGGAAGTAAATGAAACAAAATTACATCAAGCTGTATTTATGTGTCTTATTTCACTCAAATCAAAATCACCCCATCCACCTGCAATTCCCTTTACAGGGAAGCTTGTTCTGGTTTCACTTCCTGGAGGCCTGGAAGTATTCTTGGATTTACACTAATGCAAGGCCACTTGACTTCTTCCTTGCTTTAGAATTTATTCTGCTCACTAAATACAAGTTCTTACAGGAATCTTTTTAGTAATCCATCGGTGTGTGTTATGAAGTACATTTTTTTCTATAACAAAAATCCTTACTCTAAGAGAAACTTGGAAACAACAAAATTTAACAAGTATGGTGTGTTCTTAAAATAACTTCTTGAGATTAGTTTCATAATCAAGCCATTCACATATTTAAAAAGCAGAACTGAAAAGTTTTAGCATACTCACAAAAATATATACAAACATTCACACAATGAGCTTTAGGGCATTTTTATATCACCCCAGAAAGAAAGTTTACATTATAAGGATATATACTTTATTTATGTTTTCATCAGCGACTGATATTTGGGCATTTAGATTGTTTCTACTTAAGAAATTTAGCTTTTTAAAGTGTTTGTTTATTTGTCAGTGCAAGTGCTTGTACGTCTGCGTGCGTGCGTGCGTGCGTGCGTGCGTGCGTGCGTGCGTGCGTGCGTGTGTGTGTGTGTGTGTGTGTGTGTTCATGTATGCAGAGGTCAGAAGAGAGGAGTACCAGGAGTCCTGCTCCATCACTTTCTGCTTCATCCTCTGAAACCAGAACTTATCTCTCCTAAGCGGGAAGCAAGTCGCTTGTTCTCCTGTCTCTAGCTCCTTCAGAGGTGAGGCTGCTGGTATTTGGGTATTTAAGGGAGGTACTGGCATCCAAACTAGCAATAAACATGGACATGCAAACACCTCTGCAGTATGTATTAGAGCTATTTGGATACATTCCAGAAATGCTACATTCTGGCACATGATGGGTTATGTGGCAGCTCTATTTTTAGTTTTTTTTTGGTAGGAGCTTCGTAGAGTGTCTGGAGTAATTTACATTCCTACCAGCGTGAGTGAGGGTGTCTCCATCCTCAGCAATATCTGTTTCTGATTCTCTTAAAAATAGCCATTCTGTCCATGGTGAGATGGACTCCCAGTGTGGCTTCAGTTTGCATATCTCTCATGGCTTCAGATCTTGATCTTCTCTTGTCATAGTTCTATGGGCCATTTTGTACTTCATCCTTTGAAATGTTATCTTATTACCCCAATGTGATTTTCATTTCGTTTTCTTGACTAATTACATTGATCTGTATTTCCAGTACAAGGCTGTGTTGAAGTATTTAAATGTTAAGTTCAGCCTGAATAATCCTATATTTTCTTTTTCCTATGATTAATAGTGAAGTGGTAAATACAGAAGCTTGTTTCTTTTTTATAGGAACCATAGAGAAGGAATGATGTGCTCCATACATACTGTCTAAGAAAAGCTCAAAGCTCAGAGATAAATGGTGACCATCAGCAACTGAATGGAAGGCACCCTAGGGCTCCTCATCCTCTTCTGGGGGCTACAAGAGATACAAAGACTGGCCCTACTTTGAAACACGGTCTTGGGAATTAGCTGTCTATAGTAGCTTTTAATTCAAGTACAAGGAGGGCTCTTTTCAGAATTAACACCACCATATGTAGAACTGTCATCCTTAAGACATTTTTAGATGTCTAAAGTTTTGGCTGAAGAAATATTTTCATTTAAAAATCAAACTTTTGTTCATGTTTTTGGTATAATTTATGAATAACCAAGCCCCAAACTTAGCAGTAACAGGCATTAGTTGAGCTCCAGAATAAAAAAGAATATATTGTTCCAGGGAACTTACACTTTTTGCCCTCCAAATGAGAACTAATGTATTAGATTGCTGCAATGATGTTAAGCTAGTTTAGTTACTCTGTATTTCTTTTCTTTTTCATTTTTTACATTGACCTGTATATATATATATATTGTTCAGTTATAAATCTCCAGATTATCCTCAGTGGCCAAATAGTAAAATAGAAATAGTTTCAGACTAAGATTAAGACAATTGAGAAGGGCAGGTAATTTTATTTTATTTATCTATTTATTTATTTATTTATTTATTTATTGGCTAGCCTACACTTACCTTTAAAAATGCCGGGAGGAAGGAAGGGAGAAAGGAAGGAAGGAAGGAAAGAACACAGATGAGTTATGCAATAACTTCCTGCCATCAGCAGTGACATAAATAATGCTCACCAGGTGTTTACTCTTTGGCAGCCATAGACAGTAAAAATACCTTGTGTCTAAAAAATAGTAAGAAACTATCCTGAAAGTTGCTTCATTGCAACCCTACAATTGGCATACTGGTGTATTCAATGTTGCATTACAAGAAGGTGAAACTTTGAGACCTACCTGCCCAGAACTGTAGGGTGATATGTTCAAAAGTGTAGAAGTTTACACCACTTTCTTCTGTGTGGTTGTCAGCCTTCTGCACCCACAGTAGAGACCCAGGAAAGACTCGTACTTAGGAAAAGTATTTTATGTGGATGAGCTCTCAATCCACAATGGCTCTACTTGCCATTGCCACTTTTACAGTAGTGGGCATGTGCGAAGTAGAAAACGTACTTAAGAATGTGCATTTGATGCCTCCCCTATCTGTGGTCTTGGGCACATGCCACAGATGCCCCCATCTCTGACTTCTGTCCTCTCATCTGGCCCTGTCCCTCACTCCACTCTCCCTACTTCCAATTCCCACCCCTGCTCCCCTCTCCTAACCACTTCGCTCCTGTCATCCATCTCCAGTGCCTGTTTTATTTCCACTTCTGAGTGAGGTTCAATCATCCTCTCCTGGGCCCTCCTTGTAACTCAGCTTCTTTGGGTAATGGGCTTGTTGCATGCTTATCCTATACTTTATGGCTAATATCTACTTATAATTGAGCATATGCCATGTGCATCTTTCTGGGTCTGGGTTACCTCACTCAGTGTGGTTTTTCCTAGCTCCATCTATTTGCTTGCAATTTTCATGAGGTTTTTATTTTTAGTAGTTGAGTAGTATTCCATTGTGTAAATGTGCCACAGTTTCTTTATCCTTTCTTCAGTTGAGGGATGTATGGGTTATTTCTATTGTCTGGCTATTAATAATAAAAAGCTGCTATGAACATAGTTGAGCAAGTGTCCTTGTGATATGGTGGGGCATCTTTTGGGTATATGTCCAGGAATGGTACAGCTGGGTCTTGAGGTAGAACTATTTACATTTTTTTGAGACATGTCCAGATTGATTTTCACAGTGGTTGCACACTTTTGCACTCCCACTAGCAATGGAGGAGTGTTTTCCTTTCTCCACATCTTTGCCAGGATGTACTGTTGCATGAGTTTTTTTTTATCATAGCAATCCTGATGGGTATAAGATGGAATCTCAGAGTGGTTTTCATTCTCATTTGCCTGATGACTAAGGATGTTGAACATGTTTTTAAGTGTTTCTTGGCTATTAGGGAGGCACCAGGAAGTCTATGGGCATCACCCTAGCTGAGACTCCTAGCAGCAGGGGGATACGGAGCCTGAAATGGGCACCTCCTATATCCAGACAGGACTCCTAGGGAAAGGATAAGGATAGCAACACATCCACAAGCCCTTTGACCCAAAATTTGTCTGGCTGAAAAATTTGGAGGGATAAAGATGGAACAAAGCTTGGCCCTACATGAGACCTGACCTACCTCATGGGAGAGAAGGTAAGAGCCATCCCTGACACGATTAATGTTTCCCTGCTATGTTTGTAGGGAGAAGCCTAGTATAATTCCTTCAAGAGGCTACACCCAGCAGCCAATGGAAACAGATGCAGAGGCCCGCAGCCAAACACTAGACAGAGCTCAGAGAGTCCTACAGAAGAGTTGGGGGAATGCAGTGACAATTAAAATTGATCCTGTAGAATGAAATGAAAGAAAACAAGATTTTTAGAGTCAAACAAATCAGGTTTGAAATTTGGGGTTTCCACCAGAGTTAGTATGTTGTATTATTGCCCAGCTATTGCTTCCCAGTCTCCTGTAAATGCACAGTGATAGTGACGGGTGATAGGGAGTCACAGAGTTGCCACATCTAGACTTCAATTTCAGGTTTGACACCTAAGCTAGTTTAGCCACCTTTGTAAAAATTACATCCTCAGAAGGCACTAAACTCTGATGGTTATCAGCAGATATTACAAAATATAGAGGGGAAAAAAAGCATTTATCCTTGAGAGCAGAGAAAACATACTCTGCAAAGATGCACTCTTGATTGGGTGGTGTATCAAACAGTGGTGAAGTCTAGACAAGGCTTTAAATTCTGCCCCGAGCACATTAATCGCTCTAGACAACACAACCCAGTATTTGTGTCTTTCATGTTACTAGGTGTGTGCTTCTGTCAGTGTCTGACTTTGCTTTACCTAGTTGGTGTTTTAAGAATAAAGAGTACAATGAAATGTAAAATGTTCAGTACCTGGCCCCTTGCTAACCGCTGTGTACGTGCTGGGAATTGAACTGGGTCCTCAGCAAGAGTAAGAGTTGCTCTTAATGACCGAGCTATCTTTCCAGCAGCATTGTTGTTGTTCATCATTTCTCCAGTTCATTTATTTTTCATCTTTCTACCCCACTCATGGATCAGATGTTTTGATTTTCAGTCTCTCCAAGCAGCTATCTTTGCTGCTCTTCATTATTACTTCATTCATATTTTGTAGAAGGTGTATAAGTTTTTGTGGTTAGCTAATGCTTGTGAAAACTTAGCTTATTCTTAAGTTCCTCAAAATCTTCTGTCTCCTAGGACCAATACCATCTGAGGGTGAGTGTTCGCCATGAGACATGGGGTAATATAGGCTTCAGAAAGAGAGAAATTGCTGATTATTTTGGGCGACTGTAGAATCTACATTATTTTTGCAGAGTGCAAAGTCATCCTACAATTTCCTATTTAAGGTTTAAATTCATGCTGGCCAATGGCACTTCCACTAATGCACCTAAAATGTACCTTCAACCTTTTGTGCTAGTGTTGTTGTGATTCACTTAATTACAGTCAAAAATGAACTCTCATTTATGGAGATGTGTATTTGAGAAATGGGTCTCAGGTTACTTATTCCTTGATAGCTCTACTGGCGTGAAAGTACATGCTGTCCTAGGCAGAGAGCCTGGTGCCCCAGGGTGTTCCCTGAGTGGAATTGTGCTGCCGTACCACATAATCTTTTGTTTGTTCAGATACTCTTGTGTTTTCATTTCCTTCCCTTCAGTATATTCAGTATCATGTAGCATTCCTCATCACTTCCTGTTTCCTAGCAAAGACCCACACTAGAAGGAAAACCCATGACAATGCCATTGCAAAAATTATAGGCACAATCCCACCAGGATTAAGAATTTACCAACAAAAATAAGAAAAAGCTATTAGCAGGCCTTGCTCAGATGGTTCATGCCTTAATAAATAAGCCTGCTGTAAAGTTATTGCCATAAACTAAGGAGTTTGACATGGAAATGACTTATAAACAACCCACATATTAAAAATTAAAAATTAAAATCTAATATTTAAGTGTGAAAATAAAAGAGATGGAATTACTCTGAATAATAATGGAAGGTAGGGTTGTGTCAGACCATAGAATCACTGCAGTTCGGAATTCCGTGGGAACAGTGAGTCTGTGTTACTAGCCGCTGTGAGCAGTTAGTTTGAATGTGATTTGATTAGCTTTTTCTGAAAATCATGAGAGACAATGTTTTCTTTTAACGCAGGGCCAGCAATTATCTTGGTCTCTGCCATCCAAGCTATATTCTTTCCCACAACTACACACCGAGGAGTTGCAATTCCTTATCAAAATGACTCTTGGTGAGAACAAATTCAAAGCAAAGGAAAGCGAAGCATTTGGTTGGTAGCCAGGGCTTTGAGTGTTTCAAATACACAGAGGTCCAAGAACACATTCAGTTACTTGTTAGGTTATGTCTGTATGTGTGTATGTATGTGTGTGTGTGTGTATATATATACCTTGAGTAGTAAGCTATTTGTTTGTTGAGTGTCTTCATTTCTTCATCTAGAAAAGATGATGAAAATGAAAGCACCAACTTCTTGACATTGTCTCTAGGATTAAATGCATTGTTCAGTGGAGGAAGTGCTGTGGCTGTGCTCAGATGGCGGATGTGGCAGTCAGGCAAAAATAAACAAAACTCTGTGTTCATTCCCTTTGAATGGGCAGATCGCTCATAGGCACTGTGATCTTTGGGAAGGTACTTGCCACTGTTTATTGCAAAGTGACAAGATAAAAGTCATTAAGGGAAGGGAGGACTGTGTTTCAGGGTTCAAGAATCTCAGTTCCAGAAACCTGCAGAGGATGTGTCCCCACTGCTTGCCCTCCGTGTTAAATCTATTTCAAGAGGTCACATTGCTAGTGATTCTGGGTTGCTTCAATTGGGCTTTCATTGAAAATCATTTGTCTTAGGAGCTGTGCAAGGTGTCTTACAAATGGAGTTAGACAAGGGCTTTAGCACATTCTATAAATTGGATTCTGTATACTTGTAAATTATGCTGACAGGCACTCCTAGAGCACAACAGGGTCAAAATAGTCTCACTAAAAATTGACCTTTAATGCTGTACACAAGCCAAAAAATGGAGAAAGGATTGCAAGGGTACCAAGGTGATGTGGACAGAAAAGCTTGCTAAATTCAATCTAACGCCAGGCTTAAATTTTAATCAATCTTTTATAAATATTTATTTATTTATTATTTATTTGATAATGTACATCTACCAGAAGGATCAGATCACCCTGGGGCTAGAGTTGCAGGTGTTTGTGAACAGTCTGACACTGACGCTAGAAAACAGACTCTTGTCTGTGGAAAAGCAGCAAATATACTTAATAACTAAACCATTTCTCCAGCCCCCTAGTCAACCCTAAAGTGAATAAGTGATCAAAATTATTAAGATGCAGAGTCATAGGGTTCTAAAGAGCCAGCTATGAAGAGCTGACTACATAACATATTGCATGTTGTAAGCATAAAAAAATTATTAAAACACAATTCATGATTTTAAGTAGTTTGCAGTTTTAGAGGCCAAAACATGTATCTAATGAACTAACTGAAACAAAACAGACTATAAATACAATGAGTCAGAGACAAACTTTAGCCTAAAAGTGCAAGGATGGATTTGCTAAAATTTAACTCATTTATTATCACTACAGAATGCTACATCCTTAGACGGAGAGCTCTTCACAGGGAATGCTAATATTTATGAGCTCAATCATTGACTAATTTCTACACTGAAGGGTACAAGGTATAAAAAAGGCTCCATTTGAGCCCTAGGGAGTCTGAATTAAAACATAGACCCACCAGTTTTTCAGTAGGTGGCCTGAGCGAGTAACTGCCATCTCCTTACTTCATTCTAGACACCACTGTCACTCTTTATTTGCTTCTCCTACCTCATTTCCCAGATAGCTAATCATCAGATTTGTTCTTAAGCATGCCTTCATAAAATCGACTTGATACCCTATGAGCATATACAGGGGGAAGAGGTCCCCTTCAGTCACAGTCATAGGGGAGGGGAGTAAGGGGGAAATGGGAGGGAGGGAGGAATGGGAGGATACAAGGGATAGGATAACAAGTGAGATGTAATATGAATACATTAATAAAATATATTTTTAAAATCCCATTTTTCATGTCAGACCCTAGTCCTAACCTGAGTTGTCATAATTTATCACAGAAAGCAAGACCCAAATAGTCACTTTCCACAAGCAGTGTCATTCCTGAGCAAGACATGTAAGACGCCAGTGAGCTGAGCTTTGACTATGTTTTCTCTTCATGCAATCCGCCCCCCCCCATGCTTCTACAACCACTGGTTGTTGCATGCTTATGCACATTTACATGCTAGTTTTTAATGTTGAAGCTTTGACACCTCATCCTCCAATTTCGCTCTCCCAGTCTTAGCTAGGAAACCACTTTTTAAATCTTCCAACCCTGTGTGTGGCTACCATCTCCTTTATCGAACTTTCATTGAAGACACCAGACACAACAATCCTGACGGCATCCCTCAAGAAGATCGTAGCCACAGTAGGTCACATTACACCTAGCACATCACATTCACAACAGGACTGAAAACTAGAGGACAAGGGTGGAACCTTTTGTCTTTGAAGTTCTTGTTTTAATAGTACATCTCCAGCTGTGAAGAATGCAAAAAATACTTTCAGTGGCAATGATGTTAGATCTTGGGACAAATGGAAAGGCCTTGGGGTGGTAGTAGCAGTTGTTGTAGGAGCAGAGTGGCCTTGGAAATGTCTTAGTTATGGAAGTTTGGGTACTTGGTGACGTAGCACCCTACTTAGAATATTATTATGAGTTTTCTTTAATGTTCAACTATTCGGCAGCCTACGCTTTGTCTTTTCTTGCCAAAACTCTTGATGCCGAACTCCTGAGCTTGGTGAAGACTTATTAATTATATTAAGTAATAGATTTAAAGAAAGATCTTTCTCATCTCTTTTAGAGGAAAAAAAGACGTACATAACAGGAAATATGTGAAAGCCCTGTTTACTCTATTTACACTGCTGTTTACTCCTGCTGGCACCCAGCAGGTCATCTGAGGCTGGCTGCAAAAGTAATAGCTCAGACATCTTTCCATCCCAAATCATGTTTGCTTCAAGTGGGAGCTAATAGATTTGTTGTAGGTAAATTATTAAAGACATTTTAATACTATAATACTTCCCGGAATAATCCATTCTCATCCTAACTACTGCGTTATTATTATCAGGATAAAATTATCAGGAAAAAGCTTGGACAGCAGGAAAGGCACAAGCCACAGAAATCTGGAACACAGTGAGAAAAAGACAAAATGTACGCCGTCTCAGTGTACTTTAAGGAAGCCCGTGCCTGTTCTTGTAGAGACAACCAGCAATTGTAGTATAAAGGCTTTGATTTGGCAATACATAATGGTTCGGAAGCAGGCAAATTGTCTTTGAGGCTTTAGTGTTTTATACCATGCTTTAAAAAAAAAAATTCACAACGAACTCTGTGAGGAATCCCGTGGTATCTGTCGATTTTCAACGTGAAAAATCCCTGCATAATAAGAAGGTATTAGGTAAAACAGAGGTGCTTAGGAGGTATCTAGAGGATCTATGGCTAGGAAGAAGCGCGGAGCCTCTGAGCCCAAGCTAGAGGCATGTGAAGACAGAGCTGAAGGCATAGGCAGAAAAGGAAACTTGGAAGCAGAGGGCTGGCTCTCGCTTTTGTTTTATCTCCCTGCTAAAAACCCAAGGGTTGCTTCCAGCCTTTGGCTGTCTGAACTTCGGGAAATTTAAATCAGTTCTCAGCCTGTAAAGCCTTGCTCAAGGCCAAGCCAGATATCTGTTTCTTTTTTCCTTTTTTAATTAAAAAAAAAAAAAAATGATGAGCAAGTTTGTCTACGCGGCAAAACCCACTCACTAGTTTTCATCTCTGGCTTTCTCTCATCTCCAGCTAGTGAAGGCAGAGCACGTGCCCACGAGAGGATCACCCCTGGGTGGTGAGGACCGTCCTCTTTGGAACTGCAGTTGTAGCTGCCAAGGAATAGCCAACAAGCACCGGATTTATGTGCACTTTGAAAGAAGCACCTTTACCATTGGCTTTTTGAGCGGCGCTGTCGCTAGGGAGCGAGCACCGCCTCGGGGAACAGCCTGGGTACTGGTTCCTGGCAGCCAGGAGCTGGGCACACACCGTGGCGGCGCGCTTTGGGCGGCTCCATGCGCTGTGGCCCCTCTGGTCAGCGCTATCCCCCCCAGTCGGCTCCGGGAGGCTCTGCACTTGGCTACACTTGCCTGTAGCCACCGGCTCCTGCTGCTGCCGCCCAGAGGACAGAAGAGCCCGCTATTTCCCCGCGGCGGCTGCGCTGCGGAGAGCGGAGCCGGTGGGCGCAAGCTGCAGGACTCGATGGAGTTCTCCCCTCGCCTCGGAGTTGTTTGAGTTGGCAGAGCCTCGCACGGGTCCCCTGCTCCCTGCTCCCTTAGGGCTTGCTGCTCACAAGGTTGCTGTTCACCGCTGTGCTTGGGAGCCCAGGCTCCCGAGGTCCTGTCCCGGGTCCATCTGGGGGCAGAGGAGGGCTGTCCCCAGTCAAGGCGCACTGTCCTCTCGCCGCTGACCCATCCTTTCTCCATGGCGTCTCGTCAACAAACCCGAATCCAGGCTTACCTGGAGAAAAACAAGATTGGTCCTCTGTTTGAGGTAAGGAACCCTAGTGGGCAATGGTCCTGCTCTCTTTGTGAGTAGCAGGGATGGTGCGGAAATAAAATAAGAATCCTCTTCAGCGAAGGTAGGGTGCAGAGCAAATAGGCGGGAGAGGGAGCCCTGTCCTGCTTGGTGTTCTGGAATGCGGCCAGGCGGGGCACTTGGCCAGTTACCTGGACGCAGACAGGTGAGCTCCTGAGGCCCCAGCTTGAACCTAGCAGGACAATCGGAGCCATCTGATTCTGTCCTGCATCTATGGCAGGGCTAAGAGAGTGTGAGACAGACAATCCAAATATACATCCTCAGACTATTTACACACACACACACACACACACACACACACACACACACACACACACACATACACACACACTTCCCCGGCCCCTAAATACACACTATCTTGCATGTTGAATTTTTTTCTTTTAAATATGGGCAGTAGTAGAACCTGAAAAGGTGAAAGAAATAGCAGAGAAGTGTTTTAGAAAACCACGACGATTTTCTGAGCAGGAGACTATCTCAAGTTGTTTTCTTTCGCCTTCAAATAATTGATGACAATAACATAGCGGAGAAAAAGAGCGGGAGCAAGAGGGAAAATGCGACCCTGGACCAGAAAGCCAGCACTCGCTAAAGGTCCTCAGGTCTCAGGTTGGCAGGGTGCTAGAGGGTGGTGGGGTGTCAGGTACTCTGGTGGCAAGGCTCACTAGGGAGGGATGCCCCATGTTCTTTATTCTTCAGTTCACTATCCTAGATGGGTACCAGCTAGAGGAGAGCCAGTCAGGGGAAGGACCTCCTTCCTCCAACACCACCCCTGGCATTCTCTGCAGATCTCTTAGGGTGAAGACCTAGGGAGAAAGAGGAAGAGGGAGCATTGGTGGTCTGAGAATGGGGAGGGAGGGAGGAAGAGGGGGGGGGAAGGGAGGGAGGGAGGGGCGGGCGGACTGACAGATGGAGAGTATCTGCAAGAAAGGATCATGGGGTTCAACTCTTTTCAAACAACTAAACTTTGGGAAACCTCTGAAGATTTTTCTGCCCAGCCTTAAGTTTATGCGATGATATTTTGAAAAGTGGAAAAATTATTTCAACAAAAACTGTTAAAGGGGCCACAAAGCCTTGAGGGTCTCTTATTTCTTTGTTTGTTTTAAAATGTTGGCAAAGGAAATATTGCTTCTGCTAAATCCATACCCTACAGTCCGTGAGCAACCTGGATCCTTTCTTTACCCACAGTGTAATGATCATAAATTACACGTACCTCACATCAGCAAAGCACACAGAGGCAGAATATCAAATAGTACAGGAATTGCATCAAAATGACAAAATGAATACATTTTAGACTGTATTTGTTGGCTGCCATCCTAGAACATAAAGCACAATTAGCCACAGAAAAATAAGCGAATTGCTTTTAATAGATACCCTCTTCACTGAGCTTATTTTAAAAATCTCATCATTCTTTCCAGGTGACAATAATGGAATGAACTTTCCACATGATTAGGAAATAGGCTCAACTCGATATTTATCAGCTGCCTCCTCCTCTTCAACACTCAGCAGCTAATCCCCCACTGAAGAGTTTTAAGGAAGGGAAGGCCACTGTTTCCTGAGTGCTTTGGATCTCCTCACCCAAACCCAACCACATGCTTTGATTTTACTGAACACGCATTACGTAATATCCCCATTAGCTTGCATTGAAGTGATGAGCAGTTAATTTTTAAGGCTTGATGTGTACCTTCCATAACTGAAGGGAGAGAGAGAGCGAGAGAGAGAGAGAGAGAGAGAGAGAGAGAGAGAGAGAGAGAGAGAGAGAGAGAGGGAAGTTCTCATCTGCTAAGAGCAGGTACTGGTGCAGAGCTTCAGGCAATGACTGTGATAGAGCTTGGCTCAGAGGGTTCAATGAGCCAGTTTTACACAGTTGGGAACTCAACACCAAATTGTAATCTATTTCTCCTTAAGTTAGAGTCAGTGCAGAAGTAAGACGTGACAGGCCACACCTGTCATGTGGACACTTGTAGGGCTGTGATAAGATGCTCACCGTGGTCTCCAGGCCAGTCTGAGCTACAAAGGGAATTCCGAGATAGTCTGGGCTATAGAGAGATACATATCACAAAAGCAACAAAGTCAAAACTAGCCAACCAAACAAAAATTAAAAAACAGTGCCGAAATGCCATCTATGGAAATGGATGTTGGTGATGTAAAATTCCTATGACTCGGTGATTCTCAGAACTGACTTGGAAGCTCACTGGAGGCCCCTGGGATCCAGACTGACAAGAAAGGTCCAATAGATTGCTACCATGACTGGGCCACATTTTTAGAAATGATAATGCAAGCTAAAAATTCTTTTTTTCGGGGGGGGGGAGACCACAAATTCAAACATGGGCATCTTCCATGTTTAGCACCCACACTGTGTTATATGGAGGACCAAGTGTTAGTGATACAGGCTTCTTCTCCTGTGGAACTGTGAACTACTTGAGAGTGCACCCCACTGGGAGCTTCGTATGTTAGGAAGGTCTGGAGAAGACTCCTTTTTATAGTGAAACACTTTAAAAGGAGCTTATCAAAGTTATTTAAAGACTAGTAAATAAGAAAGATAACCTCCCTCCTAGCATTGAAATGTGACTGGATTTTCTGGAATTTTTAAAAGACTATGTGGCCCTGGATGCCCTAGCTAGAACTGTTTGTGCAGAACAGGTGAGGCACACACAGAGATCCACCTGTCTCCTGCCTCCCGAATCCTGGAATTAAAGGCATGCCTCATTATGCCAGGCTTAATTTTTTTTTAATCTGTAAAATGTATTTACTCAATCTCTGTTCATAGTCTATATCTTAGTTATTAGCCCTCTCATTAATATCTTGATTTGTGATACTTAAGAAGTGCTGTAAACACCACTTCCCAAATAAATTGGAAAAAACTTTGACTTCAAGTGAACAAAGCAAATATTGAAATTACCTTTTAGCAAGCCTAAAAATAGTTTAAAACATTATAAAACCATGCCTAAAAATCATTGCATAAGAGTCCTGGGTGATGATATTTTAAAAGATTATAAATACTCGTAAGATGAAAATGACTTGCATTCCACAAACTCTGAAGTTTATGTAGCGTGTAATAACTTCAGTTTCCCTGTGACTTATTAGAGGCAGGTAGGGAGAGCACAGCCTGGGTATTGATGTCTCACAGAGCTGGGATATGGCAGAACTATGGCTTGGCTCACTTTAAAATTTACATCTCAGTTCTTATTTAACTGGCAGGGTGTACAATGGTTCATGTTCCACCAAAGTGGAATAGTTTTATAACATATTCAAAGTGTGTGGTGTGGAAACAGAAGTTGTGTCAAACCCTAAGGCCAGAAAGTTAATAGCATTTAAAAAATTGAGCACCTGAATTGTCTGGCCTATACCTGCTTACAGAATTAAAGTCTCTGAGAGAAACCATTTGACTTAGTTCTCAAGAGATTCTGTGGTGTGTATCATCAAAACTCCTCATTTTCCGTACAAAGAAGTGTGCAATGTTTAGTTTCCTCCATTTCCATTAAATATGCAGAACAGTTATTTCCTGGCTACTGGTTGGAAAGATCATCATGATAGCCATGTACGTTGGTTCTGGCCTCACACAAGAGTGTGACATCCGGAACCAGTGCAAAGCAGAAAAGTGACGACACTTGTATTTTCAAATGTGGTTTAACTCTCTACAAGTAGAGCAGAGTCATTTTCTTATCATGGTTATAGTTCAGTGTCCTACTATTCACTCATACATTTATATGAACTGACTGCTGCACATAGGGTGAGATCAGATCCAGAGTGTCCCTGGACCTATCTTCGTACGTTATGCTGTGGTGTCACTTGCTCATCTCTGGTACCTACACATCTGGAAGCTTAAATTCCAATCTGCTTCCATATTTCTCAAGTTCTATGGCTTTCCTTTGTTCATATCAGTTATAGTCTGAAAAGAATCCCTTGATCTCATTAGGGAGCGTTCCTGGATGTGGAGGGAGTACACGTGGTAAAGGCTGTGATTGACAGGTGGCTGTGTAAGGTCTAGAAGGATACTAGCCACTTTTTGCTAAACCCGAGAGCTAAGCTCCATGCCTACCTTATTCTGAAAGATTAATGTAAAAATTGTAATTTTAGCAAAATGCTTCCAGGGGAGAAGTAATAAAAATACCAGCTTGGTACTTACAAAGTCTTCAAGTTAATGATAAGCCAATACATTTTCAAGTAATTCTTGTCAGAGACTTCCCCCCAAGTTCTTGAAGTTATAAGAACTTTTCTCGTTTCTAAATTTATGTTGACCTTATAATCCTGGAACAGTTAAGAGAGCCATAGATGAGGAAAAATGTCCATTTTAATCAAGTTTCCTAGTGTCAAAGTTAATACATTTCTATTGATTTACTTCAAAACAATCTTTAAAAATGTAACTGACATGCTTTAGATTATAGTCCATTCATTTTTCATCTCTACCTTGTTATGTGTTGTTTTCAAATAGTTAATAAGGAAATAAAACGACTCCAAAATGAAATAGTGCTGGGGATGTAGTGCAGTGGGCAAGCACTTGCCTTTTATAGCCAAGATCTGGATTCAGTCCTGAGGACTCTTTTTACCAACAAAAGAAGATGAAACACACCAAATATCACTAAGCCAACTAAACTATAAATAACTCATCATATAACTTTAAAAATAATGCATAGAAACATAAAAAAATGATGCCAACATATTTGAAGAAGCAGTGTTTCAGTGTTTGAAAGCCTCTTCTAAAATACTGTGACCAATGGAAATATAAGGCTTTGAAAATAATATAGACCTCTTTTCTTTTTTCCTTAATATTTAAACTAAACAACTATTAGGCAGAGTTATGCAATGAGCACAGCTAAGTGTACCAGGTGGCCTTGGGGCTATGTGGACAAGATTCAGGGTGCTGGGAGGAACAACCTCTTAGAGGGACCAGCATATGTTTTATATATTAGGTAATGTAGGGCGTTGAGAAAATAATTGCATTTATTGACTGCAGTTTTGCCAATGATGAAGATAGTGATCACTGATTAAAAGTGGAGAAAAGCTGGGATTAGAACTGAATTGCAGAGACCATATAAATTCATATCTTTCAATAACAAATGTAGATTTCCCTTATGTTAAGGTGTATGTACCCCATTTATATCTTTCCTCTGTTTACTGGGAGAAGCTGGAAATAGCAACACCCAATTAGCAATGAACACACTTGATATCCAGCCTGTGGTGTCTACATATGCTCCCATTAGAAGAACTAGATATCAGAGTTTGACCACGTCCCCTGGATGGGGAGGCCTGGTGGCACTCAGAGGAAGGATAGCAGGCTACCAAGAAGAGACTTGATACCCTATGAACATATACAGGGGGAGGAGGACCCCTCAGTCACAGTCATAGGGGAGGGGAGTAAGGGGAAAATGGGAGGGAGGGAGGAATGGGAGGATACAAGGGATGGGATAACCATTGAGATGTAATATGAATAAATTAATAAAAAAAGAAGAACTAGATATCGCCAAAGGGACGGCTGGTCTCAGATTTGTATAAGACTTCAGGGCATCTTCCATCCGATGTTTAAAGAGTGATGTGGCCCTCACAAGGACAGAGACACCAGTTTGAGGAGGCTCCTAAGATGGAGTCAGCTGAAGATCAAAATATGGAATCAAACTAACAGTTTATCATACTGGGTAAAGTAGAATATTTTATTCCACTGAGATTCAATGAAATACAGAATATATTTGATTCTCGGAAGAAGAGAAAGGCTAACCAACCAGTGGGACATCAGTCAGTAACATTTGAAGGGACAGGATAATAGATTGAGAAAATCACTTCTTCATAATCCAGGCAAGAAAAAGTAATCAGTGTTGCAACTCATGAGTGAGTGCAAGTTGGATGAATGATGAGTTGTTGCATAGTCCCTAGGAATTTTCTCCCAAAGTACTTAGAATAATAAATGAGAAGGTAACCCTCCAGTAGAGAAGCCTGGCACACATCAGTTTCGTCAGATGCTGGCAGTGTTTGTATACTATGTGGATTGAACTCATGGGCAGGGAAAGAGAACCTTCTCAAGAGCTGGCCTTGGGTGGTGACCACTGTTACAACTCTAAGGCCTGTGGTGGCTGAGTCCATCGGAGCTAAAGATTTAAAATTGTCTGGAACACTTGTTAGCGGCCAGGACCTGCCATTTCTTTGCCTCCTCACAGCATTCTGTCTATCTTGAGCCTCAGTTTCCTAGCCTTTCTATTTCCTTCCTTCCTCCTTGTTCTTACACTGGGCACTGCCTCAAAACACTTAGCATCCTTCTCTTTAGCTGTCAAGCAATGAGGTCATTTCTTGCCTTTTCAACTCGGGCCGCATACACTGCTGTGGATAGTGGGGCTCAGTCCATGAAGGAAGACTTAAGAGTTGACAATGTGAACTTTCAGTAGGAGAGGCTGGAGACATAAGAACACACAAGAAGGTCTAAGAATCCAGACTTTCTCCAGTGCTGAGTCTATATTAGTGGCCATTGCACTTAGTGGTCTATACAATCTTGTGTTCCTGCTCTCTCTCAACCAACCAACTAACTCCCCCCAAACAAAACAAAGCAAAAAATAAAAAATAAAAAATGAAAATGAAAACAAAGTGTAGGGAGGAGGGAAAGACATGGGAGGAGTGTGTGAGCAGAAGGAATATGATCAAGATATATTGTATGAAAATATTTTAAAAATTAAAAATAATGCCCATACCTGTGTTGTGAGATGGTGCACTGTACTTTCCAAGCCCCCCGTCTCTTAATACTTAATACCATAACTACATAAAAAGATTTATGATAATTAAACCATGTTTATGATAAACTAGAATGCTTTGCTTAACAGATCACCAGAGAGAACAAAGACAAGGGAGTATAGACAGAAAACTATGTAGGAACAGAAGAAGCTTTACTTCCTTGAACATAGCACATTCCCAGATCCATGAGATGGAAACGTCTGCTGTGTGGATCATTTCTCTCTGTCCTTAGTGTGCCAACGGCCAGCGTGCTCTTAGGCACAGAATGTGTCTGTTTTGCAAACAGGCCATTAGCAATATGACATTTTGTCGCTTTTTAAAAAATGTGATGACGAATGCTGCCTTCCTGCTTTTGTAGCACGGCCCTGTCTATGGTTCCACAATTGGTACTTCTGCCATGCCAGTACCTCTGGCATCTCTGCTGTTGTGCTTTTGTGTTACCAGCCCACCAAAAACTACTAAAAGTAGGCAAGGGAAGAGCATTTGCAAGGAAACTGTTTTTAAAAAATTTTATTATAACTTATTCAGATTACATCCTGAGTGTTATCCTCTTGCTTGTATTTTCCCGTTCCCACCCTCCCTCCCTCTTTTGCCCTATTCCCCTCCCCTAGACCTCAGACAGAAGGAGTCCTCCTCCCCTACCATATGGTCACAGCCAGCGTATCAGGTCTCATCCAGATAGTCTGCTTCCCCTTCCTCTGTGTGCCACTGGGCCTCCCTACAAGGACACTGTTACTGTAACACAGAGGGAGTCAGTGCAGGAGGTGTCTCTCAACTTATTCCATAAGCCTGGGCATCTAGTTGGAGAAGGTTGTTAGAACCAATCGCAGCACATTGTGCATGGATGTAAAGGTTTGTGTTTGCACTATTAACAGTGCACTATTCACAATGTACTTCAGCTGTGATCATTGTGTAATTTTCTTCAGGAAACCATGGAATAATTAAAATGGCAGTGAGTATATAAATAAGGATCCTCATACTGGCTGTTACCAGCAGTCTTTTTGCTCAGGGCAACCAGGGAGAATCTAACAACTGCTAACCAATGGGTTAAAGTGCTTGCTGACAATTCTGTCAGTCAGATTTGGGTTCTTTAGATTCATGTGAAGATGGAGAAAACCAGTTCCCATAAGTTACCGCAGACCTTTGCATGTGCACTGTTGCAAGCATACACACACACACACCCCCCTCCGCCACACACACAAGTACACTCACACAAACACATAAAGAAATATAAAAAAAACCAGTAGCTGTCATTTTAACAGATTTTTCTAATGAGTGACATTTGTTGGGGACAGAGAGAGGGAGAGAGAGAGAGAGAGAGAGAGAGAGAGAGAGAGAGAGAGAGAGAGAGAGAGACAGAGACAGAGACAGAGACAGAGACAGAGAGACAGAGAGAGACAGAGAGAGGATGAGACTGATTCAGTATTGTTTCTGCACTAGTTTCTATTATGTATAACTAATAAAATAATTCAAAGATAGGTATTAAACCTAATGGGGCAGAGTTTATACTGTGACTTTCTGTGAGTCTTCAAAAACTATCAAGGCATTCAGGTGAAGAAGTCTTCAGTCTGAAATACATGGTGACTAAGTATGGAATACGGCTCTAGCCCCAAGTGCTCCTGCCATGGGGGATGGTGCTGGAGGAGGGCTGAGGTGAAGAACTCTGCGTTCTTCATATAGTTTTTCTATAAACGTGAAATTGTTTCAAAATAAAAACATTAAAATGTATCCTTAAAAGAAATAAGTATTTAGAACACAGTTCATCTTGGTTTTAAAGGAATAAACCAGATGCATTTAGTTTAGACTTTGATCAATATTTATACATAGGAATATTTTATCCAATAAATAATAAGGTAAACATCCCAGTAAAGAAAAGATATAATTGTGTTTAAGCACACACATTTCTCTGTTCTTTCATCTTAAAATGTTGCTGGAATACTTTTACAAATCAAGGAAACAAATGCATACATGTGCCCGGGATAAGAAAGAGTGCGGAGGAGGAGGAGTCGTTTTCTCTTTCTTCTGAGTGCTGCCCTCTTCAGGGCACAGGATCAGTGCTGACTTGCTCAGTCTTGGCCTTCTGTAACAGAACACTGGAGTCTGGGACATGCCCAAGGAGCACAGAGCTACTTCTCACAGCTCTACAGCTCACCTAGAGCTGAGCACTCCCCCGTTGCTTATTCTCAGCACTCTGGCCAATTATGGACTTCTGCATTGCCTGCTGGGTATGGGCAGCTGCAGTAAGAAGCTTCCGATAGAGGACGTGTTGTAACATGTCCTCTATATAAACAATTCTTATATTGAAACTGCGATCAGATGACAAACACCCAATTAAAAAGTAGATAACCTAAAAGAAATAGTAGCTAACCTGAGGACGAAGCTCACTTAGTAGAGTGTTTACCCCAAGTGAACAGACCCTGTGTTTGATCAAGAGAACAGCGTAAACTGGGCACAGTGATGGCACAAGTTAAACCCCAGCACACAGGAGGTGGATGCCGAAGGATCAGTTCAAAGTAGTCCTTGGTGAAGTGGTGAATTCAAAGCCAGCTTGGGATATATTAGACCGCACCCAAAGAGATGACGAGGTGGGGCAACTGAAGAAAGATGGCTCAGCTGTTAAGAGCACACACTGTGTTGTGGAGGCTCAAGTCCAACACTCACATCAGGTAGTTCACAACTCACCCCACCCTGCATGTATACACGTATGTTAAAAGTAAATATAAAAAAAGAAAAAAATAGATAAGAGTGATTGAATAAATGCCCTCTGTGAGGCAACATATAGAGGTGACAAACCATCATAGGTGAAGGGCCAGACAAGCCCACTGCACATGGGCTGAGGCTGTTAAAGTCAGACTGCATGAAAATGTGCAGCGACAGGAACACGGGAACTGTCTGCCTGATAGAATGAAATGTTGTGCAATTATATGGAGAATAGTTTGGCAGCTTTGTTTCTTCAAAACTTACATTTGTTAGGGTGTGGAGAGATGGCGTTAGAAGTTAACAGTGCTTGTTACTACTGCTGAGGGTGTGTGTTCAGTTTCAGCTTCCATGTGGCAGCTCATAACCATCTGTGACTTTAGTCCCAGGGGATCTGACACCCTCTGTTGGCTGACACCAAGCACCCAGGTGGTGCTTGTATACAAGCATATGCAAAACACATAAAAATTTAAAACAATTTTAATACAGGTTCACTAGTTTATGCTCCTTGTACAAGTGATGGGTCTTATGGTGACATTTTCGTGTGACTGTAATGTGTTCCCTGACCATATTTGCCCATTACGCTCTCATACCTATTCCACTTAGTTCACCTTCATTAGTTTTATGTCGTGTTTCAGCCCCACATCTTCTCTTTCGCTCTCCATCCCTGGCAAATTTAGATCTAAATACGAAAACAAAAACCATGTTTCCGAATCTGACTTTTTAGCTTCATGTGGAAACTTCTTTTGTAGTCACGTAAGGTCCCACCATGTCTATATACCACACTTTTTATGCATTCATTTACTTATGGATACTGGTGTTAAATTCATAAGCTGGCTGCTGTAGGTAGCAGTACCAAAATTAATACTGAAGTGCAGATATCTCTATCGTAAATGGCAGCTTAGTTGCTGATAGTCAAATTATGAAACATTGTAATAGGATAATTACTTGTAAATGGTAAATAGTATACATAGATAATGTAATATTTTAAGTAAAGTATGCAATATTGATGTATTCATCAATACAGGTGAATCCTCAAATAATTATATGAATGAAAAAGCAAAAGTTATGTGAGTCCATTTGTGTAATACTGGCAAAGTCATAAAAATGTGGAACACTTTTATTTTCAGGTGTTGAGAGTGGCATAGAGGAATAAGAAAACTGAGTAGGATGTTCAGCAATGTGGGGGGTTTTTGTAGTGGTGGCAATGATGCATTGATTTGGATTCTGCAAATGTCAATATGCTGGTCTTGATGTTACTCTGCAACTTACATAATATTCCCATGAGGAGGACATGGATGTAAGAGCTATCTTTGTGTTATTTATTACAATTGCATATGCACCTACCATTATTTCAAAATAAAATTTTAAGAAAAATGTTGCAAGTCTGCATATGCTTAAGTTTTTGCTACTGTAACAAAATAACCAAGAAAATTATCTTAAAGAGGGAAGGTTGATTTGGCTCAAGATGTCAGGTCATGGACCGCTTGGTTTCAGGCCAGTAGTGAAAGCTACATCACCGTGAAAGGTATGGGAAGAAAGCCACTCAGCTTATGGAGGCTGTGAAGAAAAGGATGAGAGAGGCAGAGGAGAGGGATGCTGTCTCAGTGTCAGTGTTCCCTCAGGGACATGTCCTCAAAGATGAGCTTCCTTCTGCTTGGCTTATAAACTCCAATTTTCTGCAGCTTGCCCACAGCACCACACCTGGGCACATTTATTGTCTTGCCTATCATTTCCTAATGCAGAATGCCTTAGGTTCCATAACAGAACAAATAAAGCAAATTAGAGAATTAGTTAGCTGGAAGACAAAGTGATCACAATACATAGATCCGCTAGATAGACATAAATCTTGTTTTTAGGTCTTCGTATTTTTAGGCCTTTGCTATATCAACAAAAAAATATAAATAAATTCTTAAATTGAGGAATTGAAAATAATGTACACTTCCCTGCAAAACAAATCTTACTGATCCTCTAGCTATCAATAAAAATATTACATAATACTGCTTTATATTTACACTCCATGATGTAATTACTGAAAGAATCAAACATTTTGGAATCGTGTTCTATTAAATAGGAATGCATTGTTTATTGTGATATATAAATATAGTTGTCCTAATAACATTGGGTGAATTTTTGTATTGGAAATTTTCTTAAATTATCACAATTTAAAAGTTCTCTTTCTGAGACTTACGTTATCTCGTGTCAATTTTCAAATCTATCCTTTTTCCTGCAAATCTCAAAGTTTCATTTTCTTGTGGCTGAATAAAAGTATACTGTGTACTTGAGGCACCTTTATATGGTCCATTGATTTGTTGATGCGTACGGAATGGAATGATTCATTCCATTGTTGTGAATAAAGTAGCAATGAACATGAACATAACAAATATTTCTGGAGTGGCTTTCAAGACTTGGGGGTATATGTCATATATTCTCTTTCACATGTGAGTACTAGCTCTCAAGGTATATACATGCAGGTGAGAGAGTGTGCGTGGCTGTGAGTGTCTGAGTGTGTGTGTGCGCACGCATTAAGTATAAATCATGAAACTAGAAAAAGGACTATTAGAAGAAAAAAGGTGTTGAGGAACTAAGGCACTAAGACACACATAACATTAAAATGGAAAGGAACTATTGGGGTGGAAAAACAAGGTAGGAGGACCAGGGAAAGGAAGAAGCTATTGGTAGGATGATTAACAGAAAATCTATGCTTAAAAATACCATAATTGGTGTGTGTGGGGGGAGGCTAGCAAGGTGGCTTAGAGGTTAAGAGCACTGGCTGATCTTCCAAAGGTCCTGAGTTCAAATCTCAGTAACCACATGGTACCTCACAAACATATATAATGAGATCTGGTGCCCTCTTCTGGTGTGCAGGTGTTATATGCAGGCAGAACACAGTATACATAATAAATAAAGAAATCATTAAAAAAAATACCATAGCTTGGAGTGGTGGCACACGCCTTTAATCCCAGCACTCAGGAGGCAGAGGCAGGTGAATCCCTGTGAGTTTGAGGCCAGCCTGGTCTACAAAGCAAGTCCAGGACAGCCAAGGCTACACAGAGAAACCCTGTCTCGAAAAACTAAACCAAACCAAACCAAACTACATAATGAGGGCTGAAATAAATAATTTATAAGCAAAGAGAACAATAAAAAGAATCAACAAAACTAAAAGCTGGTTGTTTTAGAAAATCAGCAAGATAGGCAAACCCTTAGCCAAACTAACTAATAAACAGGGAGATAATGTCCTAATTAATAATATCTGAAGTGAAAAGGGGGACAATAACAACTGCCACTGACAAAATCCAAAGACTCATCAAGTCTTATTTCAAAAGTATATACTCCAGAAGACTGGGAAGTCTACATGAAACAGATGATTTTCTTGATGGAGATCATGAATCATGATCAGGTTTGCAATCTAAATAGTCTTATAACCACTAAGGGAGTAGAAGCAGCCATTAAATGTTTAAAAAAAAAAAGCCTAGGGCCAGATAGTTTCAGCATAGAATTCTACCAGACTTTCAGAGAAGAGCTAATACCAATACTCCTCAACTATTCCACAAAATAGAAACTGAAGGAATATTGCAAAACTAATTCTATGAAGCCACAGTAACCCTGATACCTAAGCCACACAAAGACTCAACCAATAAACAAACTTTCAGACCAATATCCCGCATGGACATTGGTGCAAAAATACTCAATAAAATACTCAAAAAGTAATCCAATAACATGTAAATCCATCATCTGCCATGACCAAGTACGCTTCATCCCTGGGATGCATGGACGGTTGAACATATGAAAACTCATCAATGTAATTCATCATATAAACAAACTGAAAGAAAAAACACACACGAACATCTCATTAGATGCTGAAAAAGCCTTTGACAAAATTAAACACCCCTTCATGATAAAAGTATTGGAGAGATCAGGGATAAAAGGCACATACCCAAGCAAAATAAAGGCAATATTCAGCAAACCTATAGCCAACATCAAATTAAATGGAGAGAAACTTAAAGCAATTCCACTAAAATCAGGGACAAGACAAGGCTGTTTACTCTCTCCATAACTATTCAACATATTACTTGAAGTCCTAGCTAGTACAATAAAAAAACAAAAAGAGATCAAGGAGAAAGGAAGAAATCAAAGTATCACTATTTGCAGATGATATGATAGTATATATAAGTGGCTTCAAGAATTCTACCAGAGAACTCCTACAGCTGAAAAACATTTTCAGCAAAATGGCTGGATACCAAATTAACTAAAATAAAATCAGTAGTCGTCTTTTATACAAATAGGCTGAGAAAGAAATTAGGGAAACAAAACTCTTCATAATAGCCACAAATAATATAAAATAGCTTGGTATCATGCTATCCAAGCAAGTGAACGACCTTTATTACAAGATTTTCAAGTCTCTGGAGAAAGAAATTGAAGACGATATCAGAAGATGGAATGATCTCCCATGCTCATAGTGAAAATGGCCATCTTACCAAAAGCAATCTACAGGTTCTCAATGAAGTTCCCATTAAAATTCCAACAGATTTCTTTACAGACCTTGAAAGAGCTATTCTAGACTTCATATGGAAAAATAAAAAACCTAGGATAGTGAAAACAATCCTGCACAATAAAATAACATATATATATATATATATATATATATATATATATATATATATATATATATGATATATATATCACCATCCCCCTTTTCAAGACATACAACCAAGCAATAGAAATAAAAACTGCATGATATTAGCATAAACACAGACAGGTTGATTGATGGAAATGAATCAAGGACCCAGAAATAAGCCCACCTACAGACACTTGATTTTTGACAAAGAAGCAAAAACTATACAATGGAAAAAAAGAAAACATCTTCAACAAACTGGATGTCTACATTTAGAAGAATACAAATAGATGCATATCTACCACCTTTCATAAAACTCAAGTCCAAGTGCATCTAAGACCTCAATATAAAACCAAATACATCAAATCTAGTAAAAAGAATGTAGGGAAGAGACTTGAACTCATTGGCACAGGAGTCAACTTCCTGGACACAACACCAACAGCCCAGGTACTATGATCAACATTTAATAAATGGGATAAAAAATTAATTAATGAGACCTCCTGAAACCCAAAAGCTTCTGTAAGGACACACTGAATAGAACAAAACAGCAGCCTACAGATTGGGAAAAGATCTTCACCAATCCTGTGTCTAATAGAAGGTTAATATCCAAAATATATAAAGAACTCAAGAAATTAAACACCAACGAACCAAATAATCCAATTAAAATGTGGAGTACAGAGCTAAACAGAGAATTCCCAAGAGAAGAATCTCGAATCATCCAGAAACACTTAAAGAAATGCTCTATGTCCTTAGTTATCAAGGAAACGTAAATCAAAATGACTCTTAGATTTCACCTTATACCAGTCAGATTGGCTAAGGCCAAAAACTGAAGTGACAGCATATGTTGGTGAGGATGTGGAGAAAGAGGAACACTCCTTCATTGGTGGTGGAAGTGTAAATTTATAAACCTTTTTTGAAATCAACTGTGCTTTCTCAGGAAATTAAAAATAGCTCTAACTCAAGACCCAGCTATACCACTCCTGGGAATATACCCAAAGAAGGTTCCACCACACAACAAAGACATTTGCTCAGTGATGTCCATAGAAGCTTTATTTGTAATAGCCAGAAACTGGGAACTACCCAGATGTCCCTGAATCAAGGAATGAATAAAGAAACTGTGGTACATTTATACAATGAACTACTACTCAGCTATTAAAAACAAGGAAATCATAAAATTTTCAGGCAAATGGATAGAACTAGAAAATATCATTTTTAGTTAGGTAACCCAGGCCCAGAAAAGCACACATGGTATGTGCTCACTTATAAGCAGATATTAGCCATATAGTACAGGATATCCATGCTTTACAGAATCAAAGAAGATAAATAACAAGGATGAGCCTAGGGAAGATGCTTAAATCTCACTTAGAAGGGGAAATAGTATAGACAGTGGAAATGTTTGAAGAGTGAGAA
Source organism: Acomys minous (assembly GCF_964271855.1). Lineage (NCBI taxonomy): Eukaryota > Metazoa > Chordata > Mammalia > Rodentia > Muridae > Acomys > Acomys minous. Next base: position 107,640,243 of record NC_140483.1, on the reverse strand, counting down.
CACGGTACAAGAGTGAGCATGAAGAGAAATGAGGGTGAAGATCAAACATGGGGAGAGAGTACAGGAGGACATAGGACTTGCAAAGAGAAGGAAAATCATGGGCAGGGGCATCTCTGAGACAAACAGGAGACCTACACAGGGTGGGCTCTTGAAAGAATATTGGGGTGACTCTAACTGAGATTCTAGAAGCAGGAGTCATGGGGACTGAAGAGGTCATCCTCTAACTAGACTGGACTCCTAGTGGAGAAAGAGGAACACTGACCCATCCACACACAAAAAAAAAATGATGCTAAATTTACCCTGCCTACAAGTTGTGTAGGGATAAAGATAGAGCAGAGATTGAGGGAATGTCTAACCAATTCCTGGCCCAACCTGAGAACCACCCCATGGGAGACAGAGCCAACTTATAACACTATTAATGATACTCTGCTATGCATGTAGTTGGCAGACTAGCATAGCTGTTCTCAGAGAGGGTCCACCCAGTAGCAGATGGAAACAGATGCTGAGACTGACAGCCAAACATTGGGTGGAACACAGGGGATCTTGGGGGTGATGTTTTGCTGGAAACTGTCTCATGTAAGGGACGTGGTTTGTAAAAACCACTTTGGGTGGACTCAGAGAAGAGTATATAAAGAGACGCCAACAAGCAAAAAGGACTCTTTTGCATTGCTACACCTTGTAATGGTTTATATCGCCTTGCTGCTCTTGAGTTTTTGGCACTTTGGTTTGCAGAGAGAGATGCATCAGAGAACTTCTTGTGTCACTCTGGCTGAGTCCACTGACTCCTACTGATTCGGTGCCTGAGTTCTGTTGTTTCTGCCGGATCATGCTACTGCTACTGTTTGGTGTTTGCTGTTTGACTAGACTGCTGGTCGCCTATCAAAGAAGAGTGCAATTGCCCTAAGGAACTATGTGTAAGAAGTCCACATCGCTCACCCCTACGAACCTTCATTCCCTCCTACCTATGATCAGCTGGTTGGAAGGGAGGTAAAATCATTTAAGTACCCCAAGTAAAGTAGGTTTTTGAAAAACCTAACCCTACAGGAAGAGTCTTTAAAGATGGCTGAACAAAGCACTGATTTAGTAAAGTTTAGCAGGATTTCATTAGGAGTAATTTAATAGCTACACTTCTTTTTGTTTGATACTTTTTTTTTGTGACCAATAGTATTTGTTTTTACCCCAGGACCCTGGGATATCTAAACTCCAGTTCTTGATTACCAAAGCAGGGTTGGATATGGGTTTCATCTCACATGGTGAGCCTTAAGTCAAATCAAATATTGTTTGGTTATTCCTACAAATTTTGTGCCACCATTTCACTAATTTATCTTGCAGGCAGGAGACCATCATAGATCAAAGGTTTGTGGCTGACTTGGCATTTATGCTTCTCTTTTGGTACCATGTAGCATATCTGCTTGTACCCACAATGCTAGGATTTAAGGGTGAGGGCTCTATGTAGGCATTGGCCTGACTTTGCCATGTTCAATGAACAGTGTAGGTGTCTTCTGCAATGAGGTCTTGCTACCATCTTGTGGAGAGCAAACTATATTCCAAGAAACAGCCAGCATTCTTTGGGGATTCCCATAGGACATAGGACAACAACTCAATTAGAAATAACTCAATATTGTACTGTAATCTTAATTTGTTGACAAGAGATGCCCAGCTGGTACTCTGTCTCCCCCATTATTGTAAATTTTATTTAAGTCACTTTTTGTACATGTATATATTTTAGGAGGTTTCTACTATATGAATACTACCACTCAGGTCCCCCTTAGTTTTACCTGTCTCTCTCCATATTCCATCCCTCATTACCCTTTTCAGCTCCCCACTTGACCCTCCTTTTCTAGCCTTTTCCCCATCTATCCACAGATATCTGTTCTATTTACTTTTTATAATGAGATGAAATCTATTTGTTACCCTCTAGTCTATTATTCTTTACTAACCTCTGTGGTTCTATGCATAATCACTTGGTAAGCATTGACTTAACAACTAATATCACATATAATTAAATATATGCCATATTTGTCTTTGTGGGTCTGTGATACCTCACCAAGGATGACTTTCCTAGTTTCATTCATTTACTTGCAAATTTCATGATTTATTTATTTTTGATGGTTGAGTAATACTCCATTATGTAAATGTACCATATTTTCTCTATCCATTCTTCTTTTTAGGGGCATCTAGGTAGTTTCAATTTCTGGCAGCAATGACCATGGTTGAGAAAATGTTTCATTTGTAGAAGATGCTGTGTTTTTAGAGTGTGTATTTCTGACTTCTGTATTTTAAAAAATTGAGTATTCATAGGTGTGCCAATTTGTCTGAGTCTTTGTTTGATTCCATTGTTCAACATGTCTGTGTTTCTTTCAATACGATAATGTTTATATTACTATAGCTCTGTAGTAGGAATTAAAATCAGGGATAGTGATACCTCTATCAGATTTTATATTATTCTAGATTGTTTTAGATATCCTTGTTTTTGTTTTATTTATTTATTTATTTATTTATTTTTTATTTATTTTGTGTGTGTGTGTGTGTGTGTGTGTGTGTGTGTGTATTTTCATATGAAACTTGTAATGTTTCATTAGAGATATGTGAGGAATTGTGTTGGAATTTTGATGGGGATTACATTGAATCTGTAGATTGCTTTTGGAGAAATGGCCATCTTTTACTGTATTAATCCTACTGATCCACTCATATGGGAGATATTTTTATCTTTTGATATATTTTACAATTTCCTTTTTCACTGACTTGATGTTTTTATTATACAAGTCTTTAACTTGCTTGGTTATAGTTATTCCAAGATATTTTACATTATTTGAGGCTATTGTGAAATATGTTGTTTCCCTGATTTCTTTCTCAATTCATCTGTCATTTGTATGTAGGAGAGCTACTGTTGTCATTTGTTTGTTTGGTTGGTTGGTTAATCTTGTATCCAGCTATTTTGCTGAAAGTGTTAATCAGATGTAGAAATTTCCTGACGAATCTTTTATGTGTACTATCTTATCATTTGCAAATAAAGATACTTTGATTTCTTCCTTTCTAATTTTTATTCCCTTGATCTCTTCCAGTTGATCTATTGCTCTAAGATTTTAAGTATTATATTGAATATGTATGGAGAGAGTGCACAGCCTTGTCTTGCCCTTGATTCTAGTGGAATTACTTTGAGTTTCTCTCTATTTAAATTGATGTTGGCTATAGACTTGCTATAAACTGTCTTTATTATGTTTAGGTATGTCTCTTGTATGTGTAATCTCTCTGGAACTTTAATCATGAAGAGCTGTTGGAATTTGTCAAAGGTCTTTTCTGCATTTTTTCTCCTTTATTAATTTATTCTTGTTACATCTCAATGGTTATCCCATCCCTTGTATCCTCCCATTCTTCCCTCTCTCCCATTTCCCCTTATTCCCCTCCCCTATGACTGTTCCTGAGGGGGATTACCTCCCCCTGTATATGTTCATAGGGTATCAAGTCTCTTCTTGGTAACCTGCTGTCCTTCCTCTGAGTGCCACCAGGTCTCCCCCTCCAGGGGACAAGGTCAAAGGTGAGGCACCAAAGTATGTGAGAAAGTAATATCCCACTCTCCACTCTACTGTGGAGAGTGTTCTGTCCATTGGCTAGATCTGGGTAGGGGTTTAAGGTTTACTGCGTGTATTGTCCTTGGCTGGTGCCTTAGTTTGCGTGGGACCCCTGTGCCCAAATCTGCCTATCATTATGTGCCCAAACTTGCCTCTCAGAACTGCTATCATTGCATTCCATAAGTCTGTGTATGCTGTGTATTCATTTTTTTCAATTCTAGAAAGTCCTTAAGTTCTTTCTGAATTTTGGTCTTGTCACATTTTTCATTACATAATGACTTGTTCAGTTTCCATGTCTTTGTAATATTTCTGTGGTTTCTGTGTTGTTAGTATCTACTTTTAATCAGAGGTGGTGATTAGATAGGATAAAAGGTGTTCTTTAATTTTCTTGTAACTGTTGAGGTTTGTTTTGTGAATGAGTTTATGTTCAATTTTGGAGACATTTCCAGGAGTTGCTGAGAAAAACATAAATTCTTTTGTATTTGAGTGAGATGCTCTGTAAATATCTGTTAGGACCATTTGGTTTATAACATCTGTTAGCTACAGTATTTCTCTGTTTAGTTTTGTTTGTGTGACCTGTCTATTGGTAAGAGTGGGAAATAAAGCCTACCACTATACATGTGGGAGGACCAATATGTCAGTTAAACTGAAATAATGTTATTTTACAATCTTGAATGCTTTCCTGTTTTTGACACAGATGTTAAGAACTGCAGTATACTCTTGGTGGATTTTTCCTTAGATGGGTATGTAATGTCTTTACATATTTCCTCTGATTAGTTTTGGTTTAAAGTCTCTTCTGTCAGCTAATACAATAGCTACAATTGAATTTTTAGGTTTGTTTTCTTGGAATACCTTTTCCATCTTTTTACTTTGAGGTGATGTTTATCCTTGATGGTAAAGTGTTTCTTGGATGCAGCAGAATGATGAATCTTGTTTTCTATCCATTGTTTTAGTCTGTAGATTTTTATTGGAGAATTGAGACCATTGATGTTGACAGAGATCAATGACTAGTGATGGTTGATTTCTGTTATTTTGTAGTTGTTAGTGGTGGTGGTAGGGGTGGTGTGTATGTGTGTGCTTGTGTGTGTATGTGTCTGTGTATGTCCACTTCTCTTCTTTTGATTTTGCTGGTGTATGATTATTTATTTCCCCTCTTTTGATTTTTCTCCCCTTGTATTATTTATGCTCTGTTTTTCCTTGGGTGTAGTTAACCTCCTTGGGTTGGAGTTTTCCTTCAAGGAAACTTTTATAGGGCTGTATTTGTAGATATATTGCTTAAATTTGGTTTTTATCATGCCATGTCTTATTTTCATCATCTATGGTGTTTGAAAGTTTCTCTGGGTATAGCAGGCTGGTTTAGAATTTGTGGTCTCTTAGAGTCTGCAGCACATGAGCCCAGGCCCTTTTGCCTTTCAGAGTCTCCATTGAGAATTCTGGTATAATTCTAGTAGGTCTGCCTTGATATCTTACTTGGTCTTTTTTCCTTATGACTTTTAACAATTTTTTGTTCTGTACATTTAGTGTTTTAATTATTATGTGACAAGACAACTTTCTTTTCTGATCCAATCTATTTAGTGTTCTGTATGTTTCTTGTACATTGGTAGACATATCCTTCTCTAGGTTAAGGAAATTTTCCTCTGTGATTTTAAAAAAATATTTCTCTTTCTTTAACCTTGATTTTTCTCCTTCCTCTATTCATATTCTTCTTAGATTTGGCTGTTTCATAGTGTACCAGAGTTCTAGAATTTTGCCATTTCAACATTTTCTTTGACTGATGTATCCATTTCTTTTTCATCATGTCTTCAGTGCCTGAGATTTTCTTTTGTATTCTCTTGTTGAAGTTTGCCTCTGTGGTTCCTGTTCAAGTTCCTAAATTTTCCATGTCCAGATTTTTCTCAGGTTGGGTTTTCTATTGATTTAGTTTATTGATTCTAGTTCTACTTTCAGGCCTTAAAAGGTTTTATTCATTTCCTCCCATAGTTTGTGCTTTCATAAATTTCTTTGAAGGATACTCTCATAGTAAAAAAAAAAGGCTGTTTTATGGCCTTTGTTTTGTCCTTCAATCATGTTGCAATACTCAGGGCTGATTACGGAAGGGTTGCTGGGCTCTAGTGGAGGCACACTGTCCACGCTGTTACTGATTATGTTTTCACACTAGACTAGAGTCTAGGCATATGGGATTGGGAAGATTGTAATTCTAAGTACTAACACATGGCCTTGTCTCCTTGTGTGGATGTTTTGTTCCTTGGATTCTGTTTCCTCAGTCATTCTTAGGAGAAGAGCATGATGTCTGTGTGTTGCCAAGTAGGAATTCTTCTGGGTCTGATATGTATAGGCACTGCAGGTTAGAGATCAACGTGTTTCTACATATTAGGATCTGACACTTAGGAATGGGGACGGGCTGATAGGGGTGAGGTGTTCACAAGAGGGAGGAAAACAGGCTGTTTTTACAATAATCATCTTAGTTAACAGTAAAGGAATAGGGCACAGCATGAGAAGAGCCACAGCTGAAGGACTGCTGAAGACCTGGTGGTGAGACTGGGGGAATGGGACTCGGAAGGATGTAGGGAGATGGCGGCAGAATGGGAAGGGAGGCTGGAGCAGGTTTCCTGTTGTAGTGCTGGAGATTGCCATTGGAGGAGTTGGGGGCTGGGATAAAGCCATGAACGGAATGGAAGATGGGAGGGTAGAAGGGAAAGGTTTGTGGGACGCACTGGAGATGCACAGGGAAAGGATGAGAGGGTGCAGTATGTGCTCTGTTGCAGAGCTGGGGAGGAGACTGTGAGAGTGGATTTGGAGGAGCAGAGGAATGGTTGAAGGTCCGCAGTTAGCTTACCTGTTTTTCTGCCCATAGTGAGCCATGAATTTTCAAGGCAGCTCATTATTATTCACTAAAATATTTTATCATGTATTAAATAATTAGAACATCCTTTGCATGTAAGAGCCATGAGAGTTTTATTTTTATCATCAGAGAGGAGTGAATTGACAGGTGGAATGCAAGTAGTATCCCTTTGCCATTCTCCTTGTCTCTGTCTAAAGAGGGCACTATGACCATAGTGAGGGGCTGCTAAAGTCACCAGTGTGAATGGTTGGCAGGTGTATTGCATTGTATCTCTAACTAGCCCTTAACTTTTATGTAACACCCATGGAAAGAGAGTTCCATATTTTCTTATGCTGTCTATGACGATGTCTAGCCCAGGTGTTCATAGATGTCTGTTGAAACAGGCAAAGCATGGACTTTTAAATTGTATTCTTCTACAGGAAAAAAAAAACATTAGCAGTAAAACCAAATAGTAAATATCACCTTGGTACTTATTATTTTAACAACTAGCTAAAAATAGTCCACATGCAATTTATTTATCTTTATGCACAGCAACTAACTTTAATTATGTTCTTAGCTACTTAATTGGTTTATGTTTTCTATTTTAGTATTTGCTTTTAAGAGAGAGAGAGTGCCAAATCAATTCACACAGAAGTGTGAGGTGTAATGCATAACACTTTCTGCACATTTGCATTCATTAGGAAGAAGTTACATCTGTGTATGTATGTATGTATGTATGTATGTGTGTGTGTGTATATGTATGTATGTATGTGTGTGTATATATATGTGTGTGCGTGTGTGTGTGTTCCCCATTATCTATTTATCTGTGAGTATATCTATCTGTCCATCTGTTTGAATGGTACAAGGTGACCTCTGTTGACAACTCAGAGAAAGCCTCCCCTTTTCTTGATCCTGAGCACATTATTTAATTCTTAAGCACCTTGGTATATCCAGCTGATAAATGCTTGTGATGGGATGAGGAACACAGGAGATGAAAAGGCTGAATAACTCAATTCAATTACTGTAGGTGGCTGTCACATTAGAAGCTGCGGTTTCTCTTTTATAGTAATGTTGTGGTCCAGTTCAAGCCAAGTGGAGAGGTGCCTTTGAATTGTGATTATTTTTTGAAAGATTTAGCCAGAAGAGGGCATCAAATCCCACTGTGGATGGTTGTACACCGTCATTGGTTGCTGGGGATTGAACTCTGGACATCTGGAAGAACAGATAGTTCTCTTAACTACTGAACCATCTCTCCAGCCCCTGAATTGTGATTCTCACGTCCTCAGATTAGAAATCAGAATACACACCTGCTGCTTTGTGCTATGGCTTTGGTATTGGAACTACTAGGAAGGTATTGTGCTGATGGTGCCAAGAAGTGTAGCCATTTGTAGAGGGGTGTGTGTGTGTGTGTGTGTGTGTGTGTTGTGTGTGTGTGTGTGTGTGTGTGTGTGTACATGCATGTGTGCATATGTATGTATGCCCATCGGCATGTATTGTGTGCATGGATGCAGGTGTGTATGTCTGTGAGTATGTACATGGGCATGCATATGTGCATGTGTGTCTGTGTTCACTGACTAGACCAGGGACTAGCTTTTTCTGTTGGAGGATCACCAAAGTGGCCACATGCTTTGGTAGAATTCAGAAACATATATATATATATATATATATATATATATATATATATATATATATATATATATGTATATAATTTCCAGCAAGACTGGACAAGTCTTAACTGAAATACCACAGAGTCTGATTGTTCTGGATGATTGTCTTTGTCTTTGCTTCTCCTTGTATCCCTTACCACTTTCTGGGAGTCTCTCAGACAAATTCCCTTGATTTTAGCCAATACTCCAGTTATTCTGACCAGAAAAGTAACTTCTTAAAAGACAATATTTTGTCAGTATGTTTAGCTTTTATTAACACACCTACAAAAAAGTTGATACATAACATAGTAGGTATGTTATATAGTTTTCAAACACCTTTTTGGTGGAAAATAATCAAGACCTAATATATGACTTTTATCAAAATAATCATTTGTCACTAGGAGTTTGAATATATTTTTGCAGCATATAAAATATTTCACTGTCTTGAGAATTCATCCCAGTCTGTTTATCTTTTCAACAACTGTTTAATCTTTAGTGCATAGTATTTGCAATACAATGCACAATACTATTTTGACATATACATACATATTCAGATGCTGTATTGAGTAATGAGAAAAAAGAAGCGTGCATAGGGCATTCTCTGTGTCTGTAGTAAATGCTGGTGTAGTCAGAGTGCCCTAAAGTGATTACATTCTAGAACGTTTATAAACCTGGTGACTTTTCTTACATCAATACAGTTCATGGTTATAATTCTAAAAATAAAAACTTCTCACTTAAAATTCAGGTTCAGCGTCTACCTTTGAAGAAACGTGCTGAGGAACTGGGTATGCAACTGGAGCAAAGAGACTGATCCCTTTTACTGTTGCCTTATTCATAGATGTTCTCAGCACAAATGAAAGGACTGGGTTGTTCAAAAGATCTCGTCAATCACCTTGTTCTACATCTAACACATTGATCATTTTAAGTTGAAAGTTGTTTCTGTAGCATATAAAAAGATGAGAACTTTCACCTTAAAGAGTAATAAAGGGCACGTTGAAGGATCTACATCTGGTGATTGTGCCACTGTTGGAACCTACTGATTTAAATTACTGATAGCCATCTGAGTTACATTGAGGACGTACTTGATTTGTCTGTACATTGAAGTGAACTCATGCAGCATAGACATTATCTTGAATTTCATGCTCTTTTTATCTATGGAAAATCTAGTATTGGTTTTAGTTTCTTACCTCCTCCCCTCCCCCTTTTTTTACCTATGGTGTAACAGTCTTTCCAGAACTATCCGAGAGATGATGAAAAACAGATATGTGTCCTAGGCAGAGACTATTACTCTATTGTGCCAACAGGTTTACTCCTCTGTCCTTCATTATCTTGCCTCTTAGCCTTATAGTGAATATATGAGTAACCACACTCTAACTTTGTACAGATTTTTAAATAGCCAGCTTTGTGAAAACTTTAAGCCTTCCCACAGTTTCACGAGAGAGTTGCCACACTTGTAGGGCTATTTTCAGCCTAACCCTCATAGCACATTCAGCTCCGACCTTGAGGTCTGCTGTGGCTGGCAGCTTTCCACTCCTACAGACTATAAGGAATAGAAGATGGATTGGTGTCATTAGGCTTCTCAATCGTTGAGTTTTAAGACATAATATTCAGGGAAGAATTCATGGGGTTCATGTGCTAACTTCCAAGTTCTTAAAGGATATATATTTTGGATAAGGTAGTTGAAGAAGGACCTAGCTGTTCATTCTCTATCAGGCTGCACTGTGAGGCATTGTTTTTCCTTAGATTATACAGTGAAAGAAGGAATGAAGCCTTGGCTGAGCATCACTGCAAGAATCAGATCAGTGAAGTTGGGTTCATTCATTGGAGTATGCTGCCATTGCATTACTAGGTGATCTTTTATAAAGACTACTGTGTTACGTCAAAAGTAGTTCTTAGGCATTTTGAGATGTTAAGCAGCATCCTACCACCCTCCATCCATGTTGGTCTTGGAAATCCCAGACCTCAGCCATAGCCAGACTATGGGTCATTATCATGAACATTCTTTTCTCAGACTGCCTTTATATTGTTTCAGTTTCTCTATTTCACTCTACTTTTTATTTAATACTGCTTGATCACTTATGCCCATTTGAACAATATTTTAAATTATTTAAAAGTTCTCCCTCCCTCCCTCTCCCTCTCCCTCTCCCTCCTCTCTCTCTCCCTCCCTCCCTTCCTCCCTCCCTCCCCCCCATCTCAAGTATGACAGCTAAGGAGCAGGCAGGATGGATGTGAACAGCAGTCAGGTGAAGAAAGTGGTGCTAGCCAGGGAGGAGGGATGAAGGAGATAGAACTTTCAAATACTGTGCTCCTCTGTTTAAAGACTCTGCTTTAAAGAGATGAATGACATGGACGGCGTGTGCAGCCTGGTGCCACAAATCTTTGCAGTACCTTATCCTGTCTCTCAACCCTTTGTAGAATACTTTTCACAGACTACAGGAGACAGGAAAAGACATGGAGTCTGAAACAGCTACATGAAGGCATCTGAAGCCCGTTGTGTAACATCTTTACTTTACAGGTGGCTCATTTGGACACGTCCAAGGTCAAGCTGGAATCTACACAAGTGTGAATATGTTAGCAACTGTTTAGGCGGCATGCCAATATCACAATTATCTTTGAGATAATATTTCTTGAAGGAATGCTTTATGTAGATCATTTTGAATGTGCCTTGAACTGAAAAAAAAAATGACCCCAAAGAGGAAGCACAAAGAAAAGATGTTCTAATATATATCTGTTCTTCACCTGTGCCTTAAAAATTCTTCCTCAGGTCCAGTTGTTTTCCTCTTTCCTCTCCTTTTTCTGGTACGTTATCATACCTCCTAATCAGCTCTTGGAATGCAATTTGCATCAACTCTTCTTTTTCTCCTGATTTTCGGGTTAGTCCTTGAAGCTAGACAATACCATCACATCATCATGCTTGAGTTTATTTCACCTATGCTTGATGCATTGGCCATTCTAATGGGAGATGTTTATTATGACAACTTCTATACCAAAAAAACTTAACTTAGCCCATACTGCTTTTTTTCCCTCTCTATGACTGCACTCTCTGAACAGCTCAGCAGTAGGCATGTGTTCTTTGAACTTGTGCCAATCACTGTGGGTAAAATGCAAAGTGTGTGTGGATTTTCAGCAGCACCAAACTAGAGAATCTTCACGCTTGCATTTTTATTAATTTTAGCTCTGCCTCCTTATCCAGGAGGATGAATTCACAGCTCTGGACCACTCAGCATTTAAAAGCTTGAAGTGCTGACTGATGAGCTGGATTGTAACCCAGGGTGGCATTCCAGGTTTTGCAGTCTCCTGAGCCATGACTTCCATTGTCTGCGTATTGCTTCCCTCCTGTGGTAACTAGGTCAGCTTGTCCATCAGCACTCCCCTGCTTGGGGCACACAAGGTCGACTTTTCATTGGCCTTTAGATCAGAGTTTTTGGAAAATGGAATCTTGAAGATTTGCATGCAGTTCATTATGGGCGCCTTCTGCCAGAAGAGCCAGCAGGGAATGAAGAAGAGATTCAAGGTGAGGGAGGAAGTTGAGCTGTGAGGTGGTCACAACAGTCTGGCCTGTCACTCTGGTGCTAACGTAAGATGTGTATGGCATAAAAGGTGCTTTTATGCTGCCTTTTAGCATCTTGCTATCTCTGGAAATGGTAGTTTCTTGTTTCCTTCACTGGCTGTTGAGAGTGGTTCCTAGCTGAGTGGCTATGAGTTAAGACCCCTCCCCTGGGGAGATCAAGGAACTTTTCAGGTGGATCAGGTGGGGGACCTTAGATCAGACCTCAAAATTTTCTGTGGACCAGTCAGGTGACCTGACCTCAGATCTACCTGTGATCCACACCGTGGTGTCTCCTCTCTGCAGGGAGTTTCAGACACTGGTGTTTTGTAGCCCACAGTTCCTTCTCAGACACAGAGTACAGGTTCTGTGCACCCTGCCCGGTATGTGGCTAGACCTTGTAACCCGTACCACTGTCTGCATGGACCTGGGACCTTTCTGTGGATTGTTCAGGTGTCCTGATGTTGGATCCCATATGTTTCAGACTGTGGGTCCTCTGGGTTAGAAAGCCTAGACAGTGGTGTTTTCTAATCTCCAGTTCAGGCTGATGCCAAGACCACAGGTGTGATGTACAAGCAGGTGAGTGGCTAGACTTTGGAGACTGTGCACACGCCTGCAGGGCCTCAGGGACTTTTCTGTGGATTACTGGAGTGGCCCTCGGCCATACCTGCCCATGCTTCACACAATATGGACCCCTCTCACCTTGGAATCACCAGCACTAGAGTTTTTTTAGTTCTCAGTTCAGTCCTCAGGTCGCTGTGCAGTTACTGCTGTCCTGCTGATCAGACAGGTGTGTGCTTAGTGCTGCCATCTTGGATCCTGAATCCATACTGTGTTTCATTTTTGCCTGTCCACAAAAAGCAAAAGTATCTCTGAGCTAATGAAGAGAAAATTGATAATTTCCACTCTATTATGTCCCAAAGAGACTGATATAGATGCTGTATCCACTTAGTTTAATGTCTCCTATATTCTTTTTTAAAATACATTTATTTTATTACACATGTATAAAACAAACTAACTACAGCAGGGAAAACCATGTGACAATCATGAGAATAATGAGTTCTATACATGTTACATTCATAGTGAATTGGCCATCTGCATTCGTCCAGTTTGAAGTAAATGTCTTTCCTGTCTTGTTGGGTCTAAATTTCTGAATGAATTTCAATATCTATCCTATCTCAGCTCTAATAGCTTAACTTCTTTATCTTGATCTGAAACGATCTTATCCCCTCACCAACTAAACTTGGTTGTAAAACTATACTATCTTGTCTTTGATGCCCCTCAGAAACTTGAGAAGGAATAAAACTTAAATTCCTGAGTGAACCAGCAGTGTGGGTTAGCAGCTTCCAAAATGTACAAATTGACTTGAGATGGTTTATTGCCTGACTAGTCACCCAATACACTTTATAATATTGGAGCCTCATCTTCAGCTTTCTAGTATCATATATATATATATATATATATATATATATATATATATATATATACATATATATATATATATATACACACACACACACACACACACACACACACACACACACACACACACACACACACAATTTATTCAGATTACATCCCAATTGTTATTCCCTCCCTTGTATCTTCCTGTTCACCCCATTCCCCTTCCCTAGATCTGTGACAGAGGGGACTGCCTCTACCACCATATTATCAGGGCCTATCACGTTTCATCTGGACAGCCTGCTTCCCCTTCCTCTGAGTGCTACCAGGCCTCGTGACCAAGGGGAAGTGTTCAAGTTTATGTCAGAGGCAGTCCTCGCTCTCCACACAACTGTGGAGAATGAGCTGTCAATTGGCTAGATCTGAATAAGGGGTCTAGGCTTATTGCATACATAGTCCTTGAGAGGTATATTTTAATATTTTAATGTACTTGTAAATACAATGTTGGGGATCACAAAGCTTAAGGAAGACAGAGCTATAAGTTAGAAAGACAACTTACTCCTTAAAAGCCAGTATTGGGCATAAAGTTTTCATGTATGCATCCTGAGATTGAGCAGAAAGTGGGTGTAACTGTAATAAGATAAAGCTTTCAGCTTTGGACCAAGTATGCATCTAGAATCATGCTATTTCTCTCATTCTTTAGATTGAAAATATTTTCAATTTTCAACATTCAGAGTCTCTTTGTGAAACTGATAGTGTTCTTTTGTTTTCCCAAATGTTGCTTTATTAGGAGTGTCTATTATTGATAAAAGGATTACAGTTTTGTTGTAATTCAAATTATAATTTTTTATTTCTGCTGGATAAACCAATAAATATAATGTTAAGCAGAAGTAGTAGGCAATATTTCCATATGCACATGTGGGTATTACAAGGAAGTACAACTGAGTACTAGCAGCTTTTTTGATAAGTACCTTTTATAATAAAGTTGATAAAAGTTTCTTATCTTAATAGTTTGTTAAAATTTTAAATTAAAAGTTGGAGCTAATATTATTTCAAGTTCTTTATGTATTGAGATTACAATGATTATCTCCTTTATTCTATTAGTGAGAAAATTACATTACTGGAGTTCTGAAGGAAATAGATTTTACTCAGTGTTTATTCTGTCTCCCTCCACTCTCTGCTGCTGGATTTTAATTTTTATTGGTAGCAAATTTAAAAGATATTATCTTTCTATTCTTTGAAGTGTCACAGTTAATTTCTTTCTTCTGTAGTTATTGCAGAATGTGTTTATAACTTAGAATCTGAGAATATGCATTTTTCACATTCTTTCTATTTTCATTCTTAATTCACATTTTAAGTGGATTTTGCACACAGCTCTCCTTAGATAGCCTTAGCGCTATCTAAATCTCTGAGCCACGCAATTGTTCACTAACCACAAAAGAATGGATCCTCTGGTAATAGATGACCTACGTGGCCAACCAAGCATGCTCCTTGCTTTGCTTCTTTGGACCTTTACTTTCTGCCTTTGTAGCAGACTTGTGAGTATACATGTAATACTATTGCAGTCCACTTCCATTGTGTTATTTTATGTCAAAATATCATTCTGAATGTGGCCTGAATCAGACAGGTCCAATAGTCCCAGAGGAACTCTGAGTGTGGCTTGGCACATTTGTAGATAGCATTGTCATGCTGCAATGTTAAGGTTGGGGACTCCTGTACTCGGAACTGTTCTCAAGCCCTTCTCCCTCTTCCTCCTTAGCCCCTTCTTCCTTCTGTTTTTCTTCAACTGATTATATGAACTTCCCATAAAGATGCAAGCACAGATGGATTAAAGGAAAGGAAGCAATACAGCAGAAGTGCGTATTGAATGAATCTGAACAATGTTTACATGTAACCAATGCACTCTGGACACCAGCTTTACATACAATCTTAGGATTTATTGAGTCCAAGAAACTAGAGTTCATGATGGGCAGCTCCAGTCTCATGGCAGTTGATTCACCATAATTGGGTGTTCTTCACAGCCTAGGTTTTTAGAAAGAAACTAGTTCTCTGAAGGAGGAAAGAGAACTTCACTAAAGATCTTCCCATCCCTGCCCACTGGTGCTGTCCTGCTCTTGTGGTTGGTTGCCATCCTTGCGTGAACCATCCTCATTGGCACTGACAATTTGACTTCCATTGTTTTTCCAGGAAAAGAGGATTCAGTGCTAAAGCAGCATTTGCAGCTTTGTCAACTCAAGAAACTTCTCAAGCTCTGGACTTCACTTGAAAGGGCAGATTTATATGTTGATCAGGAAATTGGTATATAATACTTCCAAATCCAAGAGCAGTAAGTCCTAATGAAATGTTAAGTTATGTGACTTTGAGATAGTGATCTTGTTAATGGAGCCTCAGAAACTTCACCAGCTTCATTTTCAATGAATTAGACTTTCCATTGTGATAACCCAAATCAGGTCAAAGCATACCAGAGTTTTCTTTCTTTCTTTCTTTCTTTCTTTCTTTCTTTCTTTCTTTCTTTCTTTCTTCATGTAGACAAAGTCACATTGCTGTAGTTGCCTGACTATTGCAGTTCTAGGGCACCCTGATTGATTTTAGGTAATGTAAAATATTCTTTCTGGTAAAATTTTTTTGCTCTCTATTATTGTATATGTGTCCATCTTGTCTATGGAAAGTAGGTATTTGCCTTTGGTCTTCGATACCCATCATCACAGTAGAATGAGGAGCCTATCAATGATAACACCCTCTCTCCTGTCCCTGAAATTCAAGATTCAGATAGTACAGAGTTTGTTAAGGAGATGGTAGTGGATGTATTTCTTAATACTTTGATAGATGGAATGTACTCTTGGTTTTTCTAGAGTTGGAATGAGAGTGAGTATGCAGTTTGCACATGATAAATTTACTCTGTATTCTAATTTTTCTACTCCTCTGGACTTGTTCCCTTGTGTCATGATATAGCAGGGCATATTATCCTCAGTGCATGCAGCTCTTTCTTGGACTAGATGTCAGGTGTTTAATCCATCAGGTTGTTGTGACCCGAAAGCTAGCATTTTATGGGGCATGTGTTGTGTTCTGCCATGTTAGTAATCCAGTCCAATCTGATGTTAGGTCATACTTGCTTTGGTTTGTCATGGGTATAGATTTAAATTCTATATCCATTTCCCATATTTCTGTCAAAATATGTTGATTGTATCTCATATCTTGTACAGAATAAGAAAATAATGAGGTAAGTCCTAAGGAAAACAGCCATCCCTTTGTAAGCCAACTGTTTTTGTGAGTGTTTCCCCTTTCCCTCCTGAGACTTTCATTAATAAAAGGCTGCTATGCTCAGACCGAGAGGGAACACTGATTCTTTTGGTATGAGAAACCCAGAGAGGCTTGCGGGGGTGTGGGTTTAGAATCATTTGTGTGTGTTCAAATATCTCAATCTAAACCATAGTTTTCCAATACTTCTCAATCTATGTCATAACTGTAATATTTAGGGAGAATGTGAACTTATGGTATAATTTGAATTCACACTAATTTTGAATTGTGGGCTGGCAGTGTAATCTACATTTGCAAATTTCAACATTACAACTGGATTATCCATGAAGTCATATCCATAGTTGCAAGCAACAAAAGATAATTTTATGGGTGTGGTTGAAACCAAAGTGACTTTTAAAAAATTTTTTATTTATTTATTCTTGTTACATCTCAATGATTATCCCATCCCTTGTATCCTCCCATTCTTCCCTCCCTCCCATTTTTCCCTTAGTCCCTTCCCCTATGACTAAAGATAAAAGTTTAAAGCCAGTTAAGTGTCACTTTAGAGTCTGTATGACCTCCATAACTGCAGTAATGGTCAAGTATCACAAGCTCTTGGCTCCCTAAAGTTTTGAATCGTTTAAATACTTTATCAGTGTGCCAGTTAGTTTTTTTTGTCAACATGACAAACAAACAAACAAAAACCAAGCTATAATCATTCAAGGTGAGGGAAGCACAATTGGAGAATTGCTCCCATCTGATTAGTCTGTGGATAATTTTCTTAATTGCTAATTGATATGGATACTGCCATCCCTAGGCAGCTGGGCCTGGAATACATAAGCAAAGCAACTGAGAAAGCCAAAGAGAACAAGAAGCCTTGGTTTCTGCCTTGAGCCACTAGCCTGGCTTCTCTTGGTGAAACATAAGATGAAATAAACCCTTTTCTCCCCAAGTTGCTTTTAGTCAGTATTTTATCACAGCCACAGAAAGCAACAAGGACCAACACAAATATTTGTGATGATAGTACTTTTAATCAGCATGTTCCTCCATGCCATATTTTGTCAGCATTGTAATTTCCACTGGCCGAGTTGAACATCCTCACCCAAGGCCTAGCTTTCAAGTTTTATCTCTGAAGGTCTTAATCCTAAATACTGAATCTTTCAGCAGAAGTTGGAAAACCAAAACTCCATTTTCTATTTCAGAAAGGGAAATTTATTATGGAGAATTGAGGGGCTAGGATTTGAGGGACTGAGGAGGAAAAAATGGACAGCTGATGGGACACAGCAAACAGCTTCAGTAAACAACAGAATTCAGAGCCCAAGAGATCAAAAACATCAGAACTTAAGAATCTGTCTGTGAGATAATGTAGGTGGTAAATGGCTTGCTACGAGTGGGGTTAATATTGAAAAACTAGGCAGGGCCTGGAATCATCATGTCTGTGAGGTATCACAGGGCTTACAAACACTGGATTTACTGAGGAGAGAAGACACCCCTAATGTGGGCAATGTCATTCCATTGACTGGGCTCCCATACTGCACAGAGGAAGAGAACTGAGACCTAGTCAGAGAAGGCTCAATATGGACAGCCTCATAGCCCTGCTACCATGCTTTCTGTCATGGCCAGCCGCACCCTCAAATTGAACTAAAACAAACACGTTCTCCCTTACATTGATTTTCTCAGGTAATTCGTGACAGCAAAAAGAAAATCAACACACAAAGCAGAAGCATGAGGACCCCAGTTCTGTCTCCAGCACCAAGGTAGAAAGCTGAGGGGCTTGCAGAATCCTAGGAGCTTGCACATCACCAGTCCACCTAGCTGAATCCGTGGAGCTCCAGGGTTTTCAAAAAAGTAATGTAGACAAGACTAGTCATATGTGCACATACATACATGCATTCATACACACACACACACACACACACACACACACACACACACACACACACACGGAAAAGCTTAGACTCTCAGCGAAAGTTCCCCCATACTGAGCATGAAGCTGCCTTAGCTGGTGTTGAATCTCAGAGGGTTAGAGCTGAGATGGATCCACAAGGGTCTACAGAAGCTCAGATGTGAACCCAGTCAGCCAAGAGATTATATTAGCAGGGATAACAGCACAGGGATGCAGTGGGCCTCTCCTCTTGTCTTTACATTCTCCAGGTTTGATTGCATGTCCTTATTTTCATAATATTAGTTTTCAGCTGCCAAAGGAAATTAAATATGCACAGTCACAGACTCTTCTCTATAAAACAGAGAATATGGGAGTGTGAACGTACCAAGAAATAATAATTTCATAAGCAGCACAAGGGCATTCCTGCCTGATTTTGGAGTTTAGTGGAGGAAAGGGTAGAAATGAAAAAAAAAAATCCTACTCTGTATTTGTAGGCAGTCTCTCAAAAGCATGGCCACCGTGATGCTGCCAGAAGGGCCAGTTTGGTTTCTCTTAGCAAATCCAGTGCAGATGGGCACTCAGTCAGCGGGGTTTGCTTGCTGTTCCTCCCAGATTGGATGCTTTAGTGCAGAGCTTTAAGACACAAAGAGCTGTCTAATCCATACCCTAATGTATTGGTTAATTTAAGAGCCCTCTTTATTTCCTATTCTTAAGTCATAATAACACATTTAGCAGCATATGGCCAAATATTTAAGTCCTTTACTCTATATTCATTTTGAAACAAGTACTTTTAATTTATTATCCAATCAGTAGTATTAGTATATCATATATTTAAAAAGAAGGTAGCCATGGAATATTATATCATTACTCAAATGATAGGTTGTGATTTTTTTCTTAAACAATGAGTATAATGTAGAATTACTGCGGTGTAGGTTATGTTTGTGTTCCTACTGGTGTGTTTTACATACACCTGCAGCCACTTTTAACTCATAAGCCACTTTTTTTCTTGTGGTAGACATTGTAAAATAAAGATTTCCCCATTGCCAATGGTGGCACATTTGAAGATCAGTTTATTATTCATATAAGTGGGTGCTTTGCATTCTTGCTTGTTTGTTTGTTTGTTTCAATCGACCAGACATGAGTATCACTTCAGGCTTTGGAGATCTATCAAATGTGGCTGAAGACATCAGTCTTTTCTGTAAATAATGAGTTTGTGAATGGAAGATTGACTCCTGGGGGATATCAAGTAACCCCTAAGTCATTAGCATCTTTCTTTGAAGACTATGGACATTCCTGAAGTGAAACCTCATAGCTAACTACAAGTAATCACCTTCATTCCTTTTTTCAAAAACAAAAGCTCTAGGCTCAGAGAGGCTCAATAATTAACTTCAGATCACTCGCAGCTGCCAAAATGAGGATTCTGTCTTGCGGGGAAGGACCTGGCCTTTGTAATTGGAAACTTGCCTAATGCATGTTTCTCTTTTTATTAGAAATATAACATTAAGAAGTGCCTCAAGGACTGGGGCGATGGTTTAGTCAGTGAAGCATTTACATTGAAAGAATGAAGACTTGAGTTCTGATGCCTAAGACTCATGCAAAAAAGCTGGACTCAGTTGTGTTTATGCATGTGCCTGGAAACCAGCAATGATGAGGTGGGAGATGGAAACAGATCCCTGGAAGCTCACAGGACAGCGAGTCTGGACCACATGTAAAAGTCCTGTCTCCAAGGTGGATGTATGTCCACTTACACTAACTTGACTGGATTATCTTCTCTGATATGTGTATGTGTGTGTGTGTGTGTGTGTGTGTGTGTGTGTGTGTGCGCGCGCGCGCGCGCGCATGCATGCACATGTGTGTTGTGTGTTTCTGAGAAGATTTTGTTAGGATGCCATAGTGAATAGTGCAAAGTCACTCATAGCACTGTTATCTCTCCATATAGGAAAAGGTGCTCTAGACTTAGCTTCAACAAGAGGCCACAAAATGCTCTCACATTGTAGCAGAACTGCATCCGAAATGCTTTCTCTACTTCTTAAGTGGATTCAAAATTATTTTTATTGTAATACCAATGTGTATGTTTAGATTATATGACTATGAAACTGAAATGATATATTTTACATATAATAAACATCATATAAACAAGGGTGTCATAAAAGTTTAACATAAAAATAAATGTGAGGGTAAATCCTGAAGTTTTTTTCCTAGTCTCTAACAGATGGTTGTGTGCACTCACTCTGTTGGGAAAACAGTACATGGATTATTCAGTAGGCATGCACAATCGTTATTGAGGTGAAATCTCATTATGTGGGATGTTCAAGTATTTTCTTTTTCTGATTATGTTGATATTATTGATTCACAATTTTGTCAATCGCTTAAAAAGATGATCTAAGACAAGGTAATCATCCAGTTTAAAAAAAAGACTGGTTCATGAATATTTGCTGGAGAGCAGGCCTTTAGAAATGACTTTTACTTTATAGAAGAAAGAAAAAACAAAAAACCCAGAATTCTTACCATCACGTCTTAGCATAATCCACTGTATTCTAACATCAGTGAGTATTTATCTCATGAGCATTTATAATGTACGAGCATTGAATTGCATGCCATATGCTACTAAAATCTAGTCAGAGTTGCACATGTCATGTCTTATGGTAATATGTAGACCCATTGATATGTAGAGTCAAGTAATGAAAACAATGAGCTTTAGCTAAGGGTTGTGGATGTTTGTCAAGGCAGAGACCTGATGCAAGTGACTTGGAAATATACTGATTTGTTTCTTGGTTCATTTGTTCAAAAAGATATTTTTAAAATGTAAGACATTTAAACTATTATTTAGAATATAAATTTTCCAAGTTCTGTGATTGACTGGTAATAACTTCCTGGCACCATTGGTAGGCGCAAAGCAAAGGAGGGAGGCTACTTTACAATAAAATCTATGCTTCAGTTAGCAAAATAGAAGCAACTGTCTTGGTAACGTCACTGACTCTACCATCAACCAACTTGCAGAGTGTACAAGCTGGGAGCTTTCTAGCTGAATAAGTCTACATCTTTTATTTACTCTAGTCAGACCTAGATTTTCTTTGTCTTACGAACCTACAAGTCTTAAATAATATTCATGTAATATAAGCAAGTTGGGAGATAAATGGGAAGACTGGGATGCCAATGTTGAAAGGAAATTTAATGTCTTCCATTTTATAAAGGCCATTGGTAAGTACATCCAACTAAGAGCACAATTATAATATTATAACATTAAAAAAATAAGGCTTATCTTTGAGACAAAAAAGGAAAACGAAGAATCGAACACTTACATATATTCTCAAGTGCTTTTTCAAACAAGTTCCATCGGAAGAGCACTTCTTAAATGCAAAGAATGAGCACATGTACATAAATATGTTTATATTAGTAATACAAATGTACTTCATATTTCAGCAATTAAAACTTGATATTGCAGAAGTCAGCAAATGATGGCATATCACTTTGTTATTTTATTTATTTTTTTTATAAAAATAAGTTTAATAACCTTCTGATCGGTCCAATAAAGAACTGAAAGCCAACAGATAGGCTGAAGATTTAAGGTGGGGCCAGGGTGAGACTAAGATGGCTAGGAAGAAGGCCAAGCTAGTATAGTTGGGTTAGAATAGCTCAGAATCTTCCCAGCCATAGTGCCTGAAGCTTTTAATAAGTATAAAGGTTTCCATGTCACTCTTCAGAGCAAGAGCGGGCATGGAAATCCTGTCGCAGGAAATAGCAACCATGCCTTTGTCTCAGGAGGTTGTTATTTTTTTTCTCCTTTATTAATTTATTCTTGTTACATCTCAATGGTTATCCCATCCCTTGTATCCTCCTATTCTTCCCTCCCTCCCATTTTCCCCTTATTCCCCTCCCCTATGACTGTTAACCCAGAAGCAGAAAGACTCAAATGGTATATACTCACTTATATCTGCATATTAGCCCAAGGGGCATGTCCCACGAAAGCCTTCACTTACCAGGAAACTGAGACAGAGGGGAGGACATTCTACTGGGACTCTAGATGAGAGAATCATGGGAGAATGGCAAAGTAGAAGGATCCAGAGGGTCCTAGAAGCCTACAAGTAGAACATTATGATAGGCAGATTTGGGCACAGGGGTCCCGCTCAAACTAAGGCACCAGCCAAGGACAATACAGGCGGTAAACCTTAAGCCCCTACCCAGATCTAGCCAATGGACAGAACACTCTCCACAGTAGAGTGGAGAGTGGGATATTACTTTCTCACATACTCTGGTGCCTCACCTTTGACCATGTCCCCTGGACGGGGAGACCTGGTGGCAATCAGAGGAAGGACAGCAGGTTACCAAGAAGAGACTTGATACCCTATGAACATATACAGGGGGAGGTAATCCCCCTCAGGATCACTTTGTTATTTTAAGACAGAAAGTATTATTATCAGTGTGAAAGTGAACGACTTTGCAACTCTGAGAAACTCTAGGGTTGTTTCATGTGTCTCTCCTAAGCCCACCCATTCTTGTCTGTAAGAGTCAGACCATTTTCTGAAAAGGATGTTGGAAAGGACCTGAATCCATGCAGGTTATACAACAATTTCACATTTCTCAAGCTGAATTACCCTCAGAATAAAGTTGATCCTGCATCTGCTCTGCCTGTCTCTCCATAGCTGTATTGAGTGAGATAAAATTCATGAAAATGTGACCTTGACTATCATTACTACCCTTGTTTATCTTTCTGACTTTGGTTCCATTCTTGATTTTTCTAAAAAGTTGTCTGTCCTAGTATTAGTCTGGTTTCTCTTGCTTTCATAAAATACTTTCTACTGAGTTACCTGTTAAAGATGGGAAATTTATTCTCCCAGTTCTGGAGGCTGGGATTCCTGGAGTATGTTTTTAGTGTGGCAAGGACCTTCCTGATGCATCATGACAGCAGAGAGGCCATCACACTGCATGTGGAAATTCAGTGCTCCCTGCCTCTCCTTCTTCTTTATTGTATAAATATGCTATATTTTAATTCTTTCAGCAAATTCAAAATAACAATATCTCTAAGTTACAGATCAAGAGGTAGATGAGAAAAATGGATACATTTTTCAGTATTCCATTGGTGTATTTATTTGGCTGCTTGAACAACTAATGCCAAATAACTCTGAGCATTTTCTCTAGAGAATTCTGGTCCCAAATTTCATCACTATTTTGTGTGCCTTCCCTCCCCAGCAATGTTTGGCAAATCTGATAGGAAGCATAGAGCAGATCCCGCCTCTTCTCAAGCCAATAATAGTATCATGAGAGCTCCTTTCACTTCATCTAATACAAAAGTACCTCCCAAAGGCTGGACCTCCAGACAGCATCAGCATATAATTTTGGAATTACATTTTCAGCAAATGAATAAAAGTACGTGAAAATAAATATACATTAAAATTAACCAGTGTTTTCCTTTGCTACTATGGCTTTGACTTTCCCCCACATCCATAAATCATTTTTACTGATTTATGGTCATATAAATATATATTTAAAAATTCAAATAGAGCAAATTGTGACCAGTGTTGGCCACTCTGCAGAAAAAGAGTGAGGACCCCACCATTGTCTTGGTCGCGGATGTTTCAGGACACCTTCTGTTCCTTATGGTCACAACTTCCCTGTAGTTTGTTAACCCATTCTCCGCTTCTGTTTAGACATCTTTAGAGTCATTGGGGTTATCATATGGCTAAGTGTGCCTTTATGTCTTGTAATAATTTTCCAGTTGGTAGGTTCATTTTCTCCTGAAAAGAACAAGATGTACTTGAGAAGGAAATTGAGCTCAGCCCAGAAAAATAGATCCTGAGAATGAAAGAAGCTATATGAGAAGTCTAGCGTTTAATTACGCTTAATTGTCAGTGTGGAGATTGCTGTTTACAGCATTGTTGTTTTAAAGAAGATATTTTCAGAAGTGACATTTTGATAAAGATAATTTCCTCCTTCCAATGTAGCACTTAAAAAAAATCATTACTTGGCTGTGTGGATGTCATGCCAGCAAAATTATTGACAAGATTTTTAGATTGGATGAGCATAGACTCAAGATGCCCGGGTTTTAGCTGTGGTTTATTGAATGCATCAATATTTCATTGACATGAAAAGCCACTTTATGTCAGACTAACTGAATTCAGTCGTTCAGTGTGCTAAACAGATACAAGTATGCAGTAATGAACTCATCAAACATTTTCTGTGTGCAGACAGTTGAGACAGAAACTCAGGATGGAAGCCTGCGTTTGAAAGGCTTCTGGGGCTGTGTATTATAGTCAGCTCAAGGCAGTCAGAATTCAGAGCACATGCATGTGCTTTGGAAGATTCATGTAGCAACACCTTAACTCCCCTTTATGCATTTAGCTGTGTTCTGTGGTTATATGCTAACTGATGAAACATATTTAAATAATAAAATATAAAAGGAAAGGAAGAAACGAAAGAAGGAAGGAAGGAAGGAAATGAAATAAATTGTGCTAGGTAAAGAAGGTTTTTAAAAATTTAAATGTTAAAAAACTTATTCACTTTATATTCCAACTGTGGCTCCCTCCCTCATCTCCTCCTTGTCCTCCCTCCCTTCTTCTTCCATTCTTCTTCCCCCCTCCCCCCTTCTCTAGTCCCCAGAAGTGGGGAGCCCTCTTCCCCTCTCATATGATCTCAATCTATCACGTCTCATCTGGACTGCCTGTATCCTCTTCCTCTGTGGCCTGGCAAGGGGGAAGTGATCAAAAAGGGAGAAACAGAGTGCATGTCAGAAAAAGCCCCTACTCCCCATATTGTGGGACCCACAAGGAGACTGTGCTGCCTATCTACTACACCTGAGCAGGAGTCTAAGTCCTCACCATGTATGGTACTTGGTTCCTGCATCAGTCTTTGCAGGCCCCTCCCCTGCCTCCCCCTCCTCTGCCCAGATTTGTTGGCTCCATCGGTCTCCTTGTGGAACTTCTGGCCCCTCCAGGTCCTTCTGTCTCCCATCTCTTCCATAAGACTTCCTGAGCTCCACCCCCAAAGTTTGGCTGTGAGTCTCAGCATTGGCTTTGATTCCCTGCTAAGTGGAGTCTTTCAAAGAACCTTTATGGTAGGCTCCTGTCCTGTTCCTTCTCTTCAACCACTTCTGGTGTCTATTCTATTTGCCCTTCTGAATGATAATTAAGCATCCTCCCTTGCTATTTAGCTTGTTTAGGTCTGTGTATTATAGTGTTGTTACCCTGCATTATATGGCTAAATCCATTTGGAAGTGAGTACATACTATGTGTGTCTTTCTGGGTCTGGGTTACTTCACTCAGGATGATCATTTCTAGTTCCATCCATTTCCTTGTGTTTAATAGCTGAGAAGAAGTTTTTGAGGCAACAATATTGCAATTGAGAACAGAGGAAATCTTCATGAAGTCAAACATGATGGAAGTCGGTCTCTGAGCGCAGGAGAACACTACTCTCAATAGTTTCCTTAGTATTTTAAGGAGAGTAAAGTGAAACTAGTTTTATATTAGCTGGTTTGTCACATAATCTAAGACCACTCAACTACTTTTCTACTCTCCATAGAGAGAGTAAACAGCACACCTTATGAATTTGTAGTCACAATTTCTACATCAAACTTACGTATTTCAAAAATTCATGTTAGGTCAACTGTAGGAGATTATAATCCATCCAATATATGCCTGCATCTCAGTCACTATTTGTGTTTAGATTTGTAGGTGTTATATTGTAAATGCTTTGTCCTCCTCAGAAGGGTCCTACCGTTTATGTCCTGGCACTTAAAATGTCAAGGCACTTAAAAGGGTTTCAAATTGATGTGATAAGCATCTTTTTTTCTTTAAAGTTTTTTAACCACTAATTTAAAAGAAAAAATCAAAAGGAAAAGTCTTGTTGCTCTTTCATTAAATTACTTTGCTAAGATGCCAATGTATATTTTGTCTTTTATGCATGTATATTTGTTATCTAATAAGATTGAATCAAACAGTGTTGGCCATTTTGCAACTTGAAACTTTCTATTAGAGAAGCATAGGGAAATTGTTATCAAATCAAAAATATAGGTCCAATCTCTGATAGGAAATACTTTCAATACATTCAACTGCTATAGATATAGGACAACCCCCTAAAATTTTTTCATCTTGGGAGAACACTGAGATATGGTCCACAGAGGCGCTGATCAAGACCTTATATCCTGCTGGAATACCAACACCTGAAACAACAGCTCATTGTGTCAAAATACATACCAAGTAGAGAGCAGTCAGGTGACAGGTTAACCTCATAAAGGATGTTGACACATGGACCAGCAACGCAGAATACTGGTAGTCATGGATGGAAGGCTCTCCCTGGAATTAAGCTTAGCCAGAAGAAAAACATATTCAAAAGTATTCACTTATTATGTGTTTATGTAACAACTGTGCACTGCAGGGACTGAAGATAGGCAGAATATAGCCTTTGTAGAATGTTCCCTCTGTATGAATGGAACTACATGAGCTTTGAAGGTTCCTTGGGGACTTTTATTGGAATGGAGAAGATTGCACTGATAATGGGCTAAGATGATGAGACCTTTTTTCTTACACTAGAGTGTATCTTTTGTGACTAGAAATGCTCTTAACACTGGATCATAAGGGCTTTCTTCCGTTGGTGGCACTTGAATGGATATTGCATCTCTAGCTCTTGAGTCTAACTTTTGTGTTTCATTTCTCCCTTCTAGTTGAGAAAGAGGAAATTTTTCTTCAAGCTTAAATGTCATCAAACATGCCCACAAGCTCTTTTCATATGTCTAGTTTTATTTATACTTTTACCCACTGTGTGTGTCTAGTCTAGACGTTTTTAGAAGCCCATGCCTCTTCTTCATAAGCTCTTAAGAGCTGTGGCTTCTATAAGTGACTTCAGTTAATAATCTAAACATCACTGTTATTTTATCAGGCCTGCCTTGCATGTGACAGAATTAACACAGCTTCACCAAAGTATATAGGCCACATAGAGAGGACGATGTGTGAACCTGAGGTGTCTGAATCTGAACCCCATCCCCAACTATGCTTTTTAATCCCCATTTCTTTAACTTTATACTGTTGAGAATAGCAGTTTCTAGCCACCATTGGAACATCAAACTGGTTCCAAATTTTAGCCCCAGTCTCAGCTTAAGAAAAGAAATACTTATTTTACCTTGTGGCCTCTGATGTATCATCCATGATGATGGTGGGAGCCTGCAGTGATGTGTGCTCACATCTTGGTGGATCAGAGAGATCAGATGAGAACCTTAAGTGAATTTCACCCTCAAGTTATGCTTTCCAGAAACCCATTTCTTCCCACTTTAGACCATGATCCCAGATGACTGAAAGTCTCTCCAAACAGTTCCACTACCGGGGGACCAAGTGTTCAAGCATAAGTGCCTGCGGTGGACATTTCACAGTGGAATCACAAAGCTTGTTATGATTTTTTTTCTATTACAATGCAATTGTTCTCCCATCACTCGTATCCTTCCGTTCCTCTTACCCTCCCACCCCCACCGTATTCCCCTCTTTTAGATCCATGTCTGAGGGGGATCTCCTCCCCCACTTTATGTTCACAGGGTAGTAAGTCTTATCTTGCTGGTCTGCCTATTCTTTCACAAAGCTTGTTATGAAGAGATATATTTACATGTGTAACATTTAAAAAAATAACATGTGCATATATTAATCTGTATGCACAAGGTGATAATGTTTAGTATGTCCCTAAAGTGTTAAACCCTGATTCAAGGTGTGGAGCATGGAATCATGTTCTCTTGTAGAAAGACATGTAGCAAACACTCCCTCCATCCATGTCTGCCCTTCCTGGTTATTTCAATATATTACTGAAAACTGCCCATATGTTTTACGTGGTCTCTGGCATCTCAAAGGGCAATCCACATTATGATGCCTTGGGAAAGACCAGGGTCCTGAATAAAGACGGAATCAGCTTCAGTGAGAGAATTCCTGTGTATGGCAGTAAGCAGTCTGAAGGAGGCTGTGGCCCCCCTGGGCACCTACATGGAGTGTTTGTATTTCGATAAAGCAGCAGTCGAGCCTGCATGGTAGAAATGGATGTATGTCAAGGGGGCTTCATTCAGGGGGGTGTGCTATTTAGAAAGCAATCTGTAACCACAGCGCCACTGTCAGTGGTACAACAGAGAAAAAATCCATGTCCCTAAGTGTTTTAGAGATTAAAAACTCAGCTTCTTCCAATTCTATTTTCTGAAACTATTATTTTAACTTTTGTTATTTTTTTGGAGTCATTGTAACTTAGAATTCTCAACCATTTTTTTAGTCAATGTTAGAGTTTTCAACTGTTTCCTTTGAAGTTTCAAAAGACTTCTTAATTATATAAATGGGAAAGACATGCAAAGCAAAAATAGTCCATCAATAATATGTTCAATGATTTTGCCAGTTTAGCATTCAGAATGCAAGTATGTTAGTTTGCACCAGCTCTAGATAGATGAAAAGACAAGCCTTGCAACATGCTTGAGATAAAGGGCAGTATCTGAAATATATGGAGCTAGCTTCTGATTCTGCCTGTGTATGCCTTACTAATAGATTACATTACTTCATTAAAAATGCAGGATTAATTGGTCAATAGTATAACTCCAAGACATGTGTTTATACATTATGTAATAGTAAGTGGTTTCTGTTTAGAAAGAGAAAGGATGCCCAGTCAAGTTGTTGTTTGTTGTTGCTTGTCACTACAAATTAATAAGCAAAAGTCAGTTATTTAAATTCATTTAAATGCACTGACGAGGAAGTGGTTACTCAATAGTTATGTATAGATATAAACTTTTGTTTCCTTTTAGCTGGAAATTTTGTAGTATTGTATTCTCACATTTTCTCCATATATTTCAAAAGATTAAACATGTAGAGTCTAATAATACCAAGGATGGAACTGAGCCCTTGGAGACAGCAGATGGTGAAATTTTAATAGAACATGAGAGACTGGAAGAATTCAATGTCTATTTTGCTGATATATTTTCTATCGAAGGAGATTATCTTTAAATGCCACAAAATAAGGCACTCTTGACCAAGATGAAGCAAAAAAACAAAAAACAAAACAAAACAAACAAACAAACAAACAAAAACAGAAGGGATAAAATAGTGCAATATGCTTCTTTGAGTTTTGGCCAGAGCAGTGAGGACACTTTTGATTTTAGCAACTTGAACTAAGATAGCAGTGCATTGTAGACTCTTTTTAATTAGCAGTGAACTCCCTGGCCACATCTATGTGCCCAGTGCTTCCTAAGTTCTAGGAACAGAATTAATCCTCATAGCCCTCTGTAATTATGTTAGCCACCCCCCCACCCGGTATATGGATAAGAGTATTGCAACCGAGAAGGTAAATGAATGCCTGTAGTAGTTAGTTTGCTCAGTTTTGTGACAAAATATGAGACAAAAGCAACTTGTGGAAGGAAGGACTTATGCTGCCTTACAGTTCAAGGTTGCTGTTCATCATGGTAGGATAACAGGAAGATGTGTGCTCAGGAGCAGGAAGGAACTGATCACATTGCATACCTGGCCAGGAAGCATACAGTGACGAATGTTGGGGCAACAAAAGATGCCACTGACATTTAGTCTGCAGACTCCCATCCCAACTTAGTCTACAAACTCTCCCACAAATGTGCTCAGAGATTTGTTTCCTAAGTGATTGTAAAGCAGAGGTTCTCAGGCTTCCTAGTGCTGCTCCCCTTTAATACAGTTTCCCAAGCTGTGTTGACTCCCAACCATAAAATTGTTTTTGCTGCTACACCATGACTGTAGTTTTGCTTCTTTTATGAATCATAATGCAAGTATCTCTTTTCCAATGGTCTTAAACAACCCTTGTGAAAGGGTTGTTCAACCCCAGAGGAATCACAACCACAGGTTGAGAACCTAGAACTTGTGACATTGGCAATCATAATTATTATTAAGCTCACACGTCACATGAATACAGAAGGAATGGGCTGAAAGCTCAATGGGCAGCTTCCACATCTCTACCTCGTGTTGTACTTGCTGGTTCACAGCTGTTCCAGGACAGTAGAGCAGGAAGACCGTGTTTGATGTTTGAGAGCATAGGTTTGGCATGTTGTGGATCAACAGAACATGAAATTGACTTATCTATAGTAAAACTGTAAAGTTTTATTAAATATAGATGAATAACAAAAGTTGTTGAAACCATGATGCGTTTACTGAAAACAAGTTGTTTCACACCAGCTTAATGGCTCTTTCTGATAGGATAGCTGGGCTCAGAGACAAAAGCCAAGTAGGAGGCATGCTTCTCTGAAGTCCTCCACTCCACTAATCAGAAGGCCTTTCATGTGCAATGGGAAAATGAAGAGTGGGTGTAGCTTTTTGAGTAATTCTCAATATGAGGATGGGATGGACATTACAGGAGCCTGGAGGACCAGCCCCAGTGACTTTTTGCTGCTAGAATACGTCTCGTTAATTATTCTAACTCCAAACTTACATGGTTAAATAAACTATGTATTTTAAATATATTAAAACAAATAAATAGAACCCCCAAACAGAGCTTGAATTAGTAATGAATGATGCAAAGCTCTCAAGACTTAGTATGAGGTCAGCATTCACTTCATCAACTTGCTCATTTTTGCAGCACTGTGGAGAGCCCCCAGGACTTGCACATACCAGGCAACTCAGACTTACATCCCAGGCCCTGGCACTTCATTTAAAACAGTGTAAGTGCAACTACCACAGCCACATTGTCTAAAATAATAAGAAAGGTTTGGAATACTTGTGTTAGGTATAACAAGAATAATATAAAGGGGAAATTGCACATGCCTCCAAATGTATGAAAGAAATATATAGACTGTGTATTTATTCTAGGTATGCCCAGGAGATGAAGTTAGAAATATCAGGTAAAAACAACATCTTCATGGTATTAACTATTGTCCTGGTTCAGTGCAAAAGGGACTCCGTAGGCTTAAGTTTTTAGTTCTTTATCCCAGTTGGTGGCAATTGAAAAGAAGACTCCAGATAGAGTAAGCCACTAAGGGTAGGGCTTGAGGGGTATATTGTCTTATACTTCTTCATGTCCAACCTCCATCTCTTCAACATAAAGGTGTTTACCTATCCCACATCCTCACTGCAATGATGCCTTGCCCCAAGCACATGGGCTAAAGGAACTGAGGTTTGGCATCTCTTCCTCTTCAAGGAAAATCAATCATCTCACCTTTAAACGCTCCCTGCTGGTATTTTGTCCCCAGTGATGGGGAAATTGAATGAGTTGTTTTCCTCCTCTGAGTTTCTAAATATTTTGTGCAAAGAGGGTTGCCTGAGGTAAGTGTTACGAGATGAGAACTAACAGATTCCCCTGGCCTGCTTTGCCAGTGCCTTTATCACTTTATCGCTGACAGACCCACCTTCAGATGCCCTTGATTATATGAGTGGAGCAGGGTTGAATAACCTCAGCATTTCAGTCACTTTGGACCAGGTAATCCTTGTCAACAGGCTATTCTTAGATACTTAGAAACTTTATAGGTTTTTATTTAGCAAATTTCGGGAATAGGCTTTCTGATGATGACGACGACGATGATGACGATGATGTCTCTTAATGTTGACAAATATTCCCCAAGAAACAAGATCACAGGTAGATGCTTTCTCCTTAAGAGAAAGATAATGGAACTTTTGTTTAAAACACAAGTATTAGGAGGAGGTGTGTGAAACAGTCATTAATTTCTCAATTTTGCTGCATTTTACTTAGTACTGTAGCTCTACCTGGAAATAAAACAATATATTTCAAGGGAGACAACATGGCAAGACTCACCGAATGCTAGTGTCTTAGCTTACTTGTGTGCTATAATAAAAATACTTTAAGTGAGTGGCTTTCCAATATAGACATTTATTTCATATGGTTCTGGAGGCTGGAATGTCCAAGATGGAGGTGCTTGCATATTTCGCTGGAAGAACTACTTCCTCTTAGGTGGCCATTTTCTCCCTGAGGTCTCACAAGGCTGACCATGTCAGTCATGGTCACTGTCTCTTCATGAAGGCACCACCATGAGTGAACTAGCTCTTGTACACAATTACATTGTATATTAAGAATTTGCTGGTAGAACAAATATTGTATCTGCAATAGCCAGGCACAGGGGGGAGGTCTAGAGGAATTCAAGTCCAGGAGGGAGTGTCTGGGACACGTTTTTTCCAATTCAAGGAAAAAATGCTTCCTTTTCTCATTAAGCATATGTCACCCATGCTGTTCCATAGAGAATATAAGATGAAGGGAATGCCATCTTTACTCTTGAACCCCACAGCATGAGCCCCCTTCAACCCTGAAATCTCTCCCAATTTTGTGATTTTTGTAGGCCTTAGTAAGATTTTCTTTGTAAAAATGTTCTTTTTTTTTTTTTTTTATAATCTTGTCAGTTAATAGAAGGGGCTATGTATTGAGGAACACTGCTCTGGCTCCATGCCGTGCATTAGCATCTCCCAACAGTGTCTTGCCATGGATGCTTCTGAAATTGCTGTTAAAAGAAGAAATGATCAGAGGAGGACTGAGAAGTTTAGAAGTATTTCAAGTTCAAGAATGGCACAATACAAAGACAACCATGGAAGAGTCAAGGGGAATGCTTTCGTGGTGTGCTTAACTCATGGCCGAGATGTAGCAGGAGGAAGCGGGAAGACGCTGACTGATGGGGCAGTGTGCTAGTTCTACACATCCAGCCATTCCCGTGTCCTGCAGGAGTACTGTGCTCATGGCATTGCTCTTTTAGGTAGGCACATCTTTTATACGTAGATATTATTGGGGGTGTGAATGGTGCCAGTTAAAGTTCATTGCTACAGGATACATGACAGTGGCCCACCCTAAGGCTATGGTTAAATGGAACAGGAAAAGGGGGCAGTAGATGGGATTGTTAAGCAGGGGTTTAATTGAGTGAGAATGGAACATGGGATTTAGGTAGGGGTGATGGTGAAGTTCTGCACGTAGATAGGAATGTATCAGCAGTCCTGCTGAAGGCAGGGAGGAGCACCGTCACAGCGATGGAGGTCAGCACAGACACTGAGTGCCCAAGCAAGAAGCAGAAATACATGGAGCTTTGCCATGGACAAACAGCTTTGTTCATAATAAGGCAGTGAGAAGAAAGAAGGCTGTTTTTAATACTTGCGGAATCAGAACTATTCCGTGTAGTTCATTTCTTGTGATATGTTTCACTGTTTAGTAAAATCAAAAGAATAGGCAGTGTAGAAAGAATACTACATCTCTGGCTCGTGTTTCTTTTCCTTCATATAGCAATAGAGTAAAAATAAATGTCACTTTTTAGGTAAAGAAAATGATGTGATATCTATACGTTTGATGTCCGGATATTGAGTCTAAGTTAGTGGAGCACACTGAATTTCTCACAGGCAGCTCTCCTCTGCTGCTGCAGTACTCTGCTGTGGAGGAAGGGAGCTACATTCTGACCAGTAGTGTTCAAGCCTTTCCTGACAGTACAAACATAGAGACACATATTTGATTACCTTCTATTTTCTATCCATCACTTAAAATCATGAATTCTATGAGGATTGGTTCAAGTTTTTTTTCCTAAGAAATATGCTTTAAGACAAAACAGACACTCAACTTTCTGTTCATCACTCTTTATTCATTATTCAACAAAGGAAAAATTTTCACAAATTATTAAGGGTTTGTGCTATTATGCTGTTACTGACATTTTGTATCTACCAACCTCAGCTGTTAAGTGGTTATGTCATATTTCAATCGAGAGTCCTAGTGGCATCGCATCTAGATTTTCTTCTCTCTAGAGATAAAGACAAAGAAATGTCTTGCTTAATTGCTTTGGCTAGCTAAGCTCCATTTTTTTCTCAGAAGTATACAGTGTCTGTAACCTCTCTTCCCCTTTGTCATTATGGTAGGCATTTTGTTACAAAAATTTTATTCAATATCAAAATGTAAGCCTTCTGGAAGTAGAAACCTGACCCGCCAGATAGATTAGAAACCTGAAGTTATACGACATTAAAGTATTGAATCAACTGAGACGTAACAAATTGGTATTCATAAAGGATGTTTGTTGTTTGTTTGTAAATATTAGCCATCCTTTCTTGATTCAGACCAGATTCTGGGTACCAAATCACAAAGTCATAGTACACAGGACAAACGTGACACTGCCTGTGTTTTAAGTAGGAGGCGTAGAGAGGCATCACATTCTTTAAGTGATCTCTCTGGATGTTACCTTGTG
The DNA here is from genome assembly GCF_964271855.1 of Acomys minous. Lineage (NCBI taxonomy): Eukaryota > Metazoa > Chordata > Mammalia > Rodentia > Muridae > Acomys > Acomys minous. The sequence continues at coordinate 107,606,017 of NC_140483.1, read as the reverse complement.
ACACTAACATTTCTCAAAGCTGGATCATGTGCCACCATGGTTTATTAAAGATGTATTTCCCATCCTCAGAGTTTTTAATTTGGCTTGGCCCGCAAACACTTTGGTGATTTTGAGAAGTATTGTTTAAAACTGTGCCTTGGTGAGTTTCTCTCTTTTAAGTACCTGCACCGCAAGCCTTTTAGGAATACAGGTGAAAATACCAGTTACCCACTCTCCACTCAACTGTGGGGAATGTCCTGTCCATTGCCTAGATCTGGGTAGGAGTTCGAAGTTTACTGCATGTATTGTCCTTGGCTGGTGTCATAGTTTGGGCAGGACCCCTGGGCCCAGATCTGCCCATCATAATGTTCTTTTACAAACTCTGGTGCCCCATATTTGACCACTTCCCCTGGATGGGGAGGCCTGGTGGCACTCAGAGGAAGGATAGCAGGCTACCAAGAAGAGACTTGATACCCTATGAGCATATGCAGGGGGAGAAGGTCCCCTTCAGACACAGTCCTAGGGGAGGGGAGTAGGGGGAAAGTGGGAGGGAGGAATGGGAGGATACAAGGGATGGGATAACAATTGAGATGTAATATGAATAAATTAATAATAATATATATTAATTAAAAAAGAAAATACCAGTTACCAGGTGTGCTGCTCAGTAGGCCATCTGCAAGTTGCAGCTTTATCATTACTAAGATCTGATATCCATATTTTTATATGTATTCATTGTACCAAGATTTAGTCAATCCTCCATCTATTGTACAAAGTGAAGATAGAATACTGAACAAAATATAGTAGTGTTCTTAAGTACCCTATAATTAATGTATTGATGTAAAATGAAGAGTAATTGCCAATTATAAAGTTCAAGTATGTGTTTTTCATCTTGGTTGTTTTAATAATGACCTGCCTGTTGCTTTTTCCACAAGAGGCTATCTGTGTTGCCTTTCTTGAGTCTTTCAATGCAGAAGTCTTATAGACTGGGCTGACAGACCCATATGCTCATAGCTACAGCCTCTGAGAACTAAACTTTAGACTTAAGGTTTTAGAAGGCAGAGCTGTGGGCACTCAGGTTAGTGTTCAGTACTCAGGATTCAACTGCCAGTGATGCAGTGTGGAGCAGCTGCTGCCATCTTTGTCTCTATGCAGCAACAACATCCAGCACCTGATACTGTCACAGCTCTTGCCAACATCACAGCTCCTGGCTACACTGTTACAGCCTCCAGTGCAGAGACCATAACGCTGTGAACCTTGGCCCCTCCCTGGAGCTCTTCTAGAGACCAGGCTGTGTAGTTTCTCTCATTGGATCCTCACAGCTTTCTCTCTTTTTTCATTCTCACTTTTCTACCCAATCCACCGTCTGTTTCAGCTGTCCCTTGGCATCAATGTCACCTCTGTGGTCCATCATATCTGTCCCTGGCCGTGCCCTGGAACTCTTTAGTCACCATTTTGCTGCCAGTGTTGCTGTTGCTGCTTTTGTTTTGCCGTTGATCCACAATCACCGCTGCTTCCCATCTGTCCCATGGGTGCAGCATCATGGGACCAACCCAGCTAACTCCGCTTTCAATAAAAGCCAAAGGCAGCAAGGAAGGCCTCCTCAGAGACAGTCCTAACCTTGGTTCTAATGTTATAGTACCGGTGGCCGGTCGGGGTGAATGGATCCTGGATCACAAGAACAGCGGCACAGCTTGCTTCACTAGCCAAAATGGGGGAGTAGTGATGGTGTTTGCCCTCACACTCTAGTCAAATGAGGATTTCTGTTTGCACCAACCATAGCACAGTACTGTGTTCACACTGATCACAGGCTCTCTGCTGGGCCTCCAGGAGAAGCTTTCCCTCTCTCGGCAGGGAGCGGGGAGTGACTGCTGGAGTTTATTGGGTGTTATGATGGCATAAAGGTCCTGTTGAGGCTGAATGAAGCCACCATGTCTTAGATAATGCCTTCTGAGCTTGGGTTGTGCTTTGTCTCAAAAGCAATACCTATATTTATCTGTGCTCTTAGCCTGTGGGGAGGGTTGGGTCATTTTATCTGTTTCACTTGAGGCCTATTACCTGCAGTCTTGGGGCTCTGTCTTACTTTTCATGTCCATGGTGTGGTGATGAGGACAACAGGTACATGATGTCTAGAAATTAAGAGGGGCTTCATAGTTTAAGTATCAAAACTGTGCTGTCAAGGGCTGTCCAGATGGGTGCTACAACCTGCAAACAAGAAGGTCTCTTCAGGATCAAACAACAATAATGACATTTTGATAATGATATATAAACACATTTTAAACTACATAACACTTGAAACCCCTTGCATATGAACCTGAAGCCTCTTAGATAAAGGGCTATTCATTAATTTTGTAATTTTTGTATTGTGGAGGACATGAGGAGCTGTCTGTTTCATCTGTTGCTTAAAAGTTCTGTATTTATCAGACACTTGGAGACTTACTCAGCTAAAGAGTTCCAAATTAAAAATATGAAGGTATGACTGAATTATATATATATATATATGTGTGTGTGTGTGTGTGTGTGTGTGTATACATAGACACATACACACATTTACATATATTTTTCATTTGCTTTCCAAAAACATTGGTGAATTTATATAAAATATATTCATTTTTTTCACACTGAAAGCAAAATCTGATCCCAGGGCAGAGTATTTAGATGGAAATTGTTCTTAGACTCACCTAATCCAATTAATGTCTCAAAGCCCAGGGCTGTGTCTGTCATACGGGTGGTCATGTTCCCTACTGCTGTTTACAGTCATGAGGACCATTCTCAGAGAATGATGCAGTCAAAGGAGGGAATCCTTAGAAGTCCAAAGCTCTTTTCTCTTCTATAATTTGGCCTCATTTAATATTTCCCTCTTTTTTTTTCTTTCTGAGAAACTGAGTTGTACTTCAGTCACCTTTTCCCAGGGACCAACACAGTGCTCATAATTCAATGACAATGAGAAGTGACCACAAATCATCAAGTGTCAGTAGCTTCGGACTAGGTGTGTTGTGCTCTGTGCACATCTGACTTGCTGGCCCAGTGTATTCTATCATCTCAACCCAGAGCCTCCATATTCTGAAACACATGGGCCCATGGAGGATGGAGAAAAGTATAGCATGCTAGGAATGGGTTCTTAAAGGTCTTCCCAGACCAGAGTGGCATGCATTCGTACACACCTTGCATTGACCAAAAAGAACCAATCACATGGATGGATGCTGGAAGTTTAAAGAACTAGGAAAGTGTAGCCCTACTGAAGGCCTAGAAAGGGCAAAGCCAGAAAACTTAATCAAGATCACTAATTAATATAAAATGAGGGGTCTTTTAGTCATGATATTTTGGTGTTTGGCAGATTAAAGAGTAACTAATTTTAAGAGAATATGAAATTTTGTTTTCTCATGATTTTTGTCTAATCTATAAAATATATTTATCCTAAGATCATATATTTCCACTTCAAATAAAAATCTTTAGGTTTTTAATATATATGTATTTTATGATTCCATGGGGTTTGAGTTAGGAACCTAACTTTATTTTATTTGTGTAGAGAAAACAAATTACTCTGAGAGCACCTATAAAACATAGAATTTTTCTTTGAGATACAAGACTATTTCTGGTATGTATCAGGTTTTCTGATTTATTTGAAAGCACAGAAGATACCCATTTTCTTTATAATACTCTACTTTGTTTACTATAAAAATGGAAATTAAAATTATGTAATGTTTTTCACAATTGTTAGTTTTTCTTCAAACACTTTTGAGGACTCTACAGAGAAGACTCTTTTACAAAATAAGTTTCCTTATTAAATACTTTCTATCCCTCAACTATTCTTTATTTTAAAAGTGTTAAACATAACGGTATCCCAACTAAGTGTATAAAAATGGATAATTCACTTGTAAGGAGGCTGAAGCAAAGTCTATCCTTGGCTTTAGAAATATTCCTAGAGTCGGAACCATAGTTCTATTTTTCTTTGTCATGGGCTGTTATGGTTTTTTTTTAAAATAAGTGATAACATCGTGTTCTTGGTTTTTGGTAATAAAAGACTAAGCTTTGAGAAAAACTCAATAATTGAGACTTGAGCTTGGAAATGCTCTTACACACACACACACACACACACACACACACACACAAATTTTATTCAATCTATAATCTATCAGTCAGAATTTCACTTCATTTATTAAACACTACTGTGGTTCTCACACATGCTTTAAGCCAATCATTTGGGCTGGTGAAGGAGGAATGTGCTAGAAGGAAATGCATGTATACCTTTGTATTTAGTAATTTCACACAGAATAGCCTTTTGTGGAGAACTCGAGTTGAATCTAAGTATTAGAAGAGGTTGGTCGTATCTATGTGGTCTGAAACGGGGATAATTGAAAACTCACTGCATATATTTCAAGCAATTGGATATGCTGAGGCAACTTGATCAAACACAGGAGGCTGGATAGCTTGATTATTCTGTTCGGCTGACATGTTCAGAACTGTAGGGAAAGGAGGATATTGAGAAACAAAATAAAACATACTAATCTCTATACCTTTGGTGAGATAAATCATGGGATTGTGACCACATCAACATAGAATGAGGAATTTAAATTGCTCTCTCTTTACCACCAAAGAGCCCTTGGTTATAGTGACAATGGTCAGAATTCCTAAGGATGAGGTCAGGAAGAAAATGCTTATCATAGCAGAAGCAGAGAAAACATTACCTTTGGAAGAAAAGTTACCAAAGACAGCATATTACCACTGTGTAGAGTTTTATGACACTGAAGTGGTAAGTTATAAAATTAGGTAATTTAATAGCAATTTGGCTGTTAGTCCTAAGGTAAGAGCAAGGGCTGGAAGGCTTTGGACAGGAAAATGGTGTAGTAAGATAAGGCAGTCAACAGTATACTCCTGCCTGATTGACAAATGGGTTGTCAAGAAGCAAGATTGGAAGTAATGAAGCCTATTAGGAGCATTGTAACCATCTAGGAGAGGTGACATGTGAGGACTGAACAGAGCATGCTGCAGATCACCAGTCATTAGGGAAATGAAAATTAAAACTGTGGCAATATGCATTCCATTCTAGTTATAATGGTTATTACACAAAATACAGAATGAAATGTCTGTGAGAAAAGCTCTTTTAATATGCTTAATGTTTATTATTATTAAATGTTTAATATTAACATTTAATATAAATGTTCAAGAAGGAAAGTAATATGGATTTCCTCAAGTAGCTAAAAATTCATTGATCATATGATCCAGCCATCTCACAATTGCATGTACAAATTATGATAGCAAAGTCATATACAAACTCCTATGTTTGCTGCAACATATAGCAAAGATAAGGAAACGTAAGTGTCCATCTACACAAAAACAATTAAAAATGTGATTATATATAGAGAATGAAATACTACCCAGCCATGGAAAAGAATGAAATGCTGTCATTAGTGGCAAATGACAGAAAGGGAGAACATAATGTTAAGTAAAATAAGCCAGGTACTAAAAGATAAACATCACATTCTTCCATTAATGGGCAGAAGGTAAAAAGTTGATCTTATGGACATAGTGTCAAATAGTAGAGTTATGAAATCAAGGGTAGAAGGATAATTAGTATTTATAATAGAGGTGTTAGATAAAGAGAACCAGAATACAGTTAGGAAGAATTATTTCCAGCATCCTCTAGTGCTGCAGGGAAAACATAAGCAATAAATCCATAGGTACTTACTATAGGTGAAGAAAAAGAAAAAATTAAGTAAAAAATAATAAAAAGAAAAGAAAAAGAATTCAAAGCACCCCAATGCATAGATATGTGAGTCAGGATACTGAAATCTAACTATCCTGAAGTGTACACCTTGTATGCAGGCATTCAGCTACTGTCTTATATCCTATAAATATGTAAAATAATATCTCAGCAGAAAAATAAGTAGGTTAAAACCTTCTTCAGGGAAGCTGGGAGAAATACCTGTTGTTATGAGACAAAACACACTCGTGGCAATCATTGCTTGATTTTTAAGGGTCAACTGTCTAAATAATTTTGTCTTTAGCCTTACAATATTTTTGCAATTTGTCAGTGAACTGTATTTTGTTCTGGACTCCTAAGCTTTACATTAAGCCTCATTTATCATTTTAAGGGGAGGCAGCTTCAACTTAACACTAACAAAAACCATGGCATTTCCCCTATTGCCATCTAGTGGCCTGTGTTCCTTACAGTTTTGATCTTAAGATTACATCTCTTCAACAAGATTATTTGGTTAGCACAAGTTAGCCTGTAATAAATCATAACTGAAAACACAGATTTATTTTCTTTCTTTTTGAAAAGGTCCATGGCTACATTTCTTTGATGAGTACACTTTACCATATTTAATGATGGAAGATGCTAGCCAACTTTTGTAACTCTACAGGACTTATAACAGTTTAGCTTAGCAGTCTAGAGGAAATGTAATCATGATGTGACTTCATGCACATCATTTTATACCATGTAATAGGATAGTCGTCAGTGGGAACCATACATTTTGAAAGGATAGGGGAAGGTATCTGTAACTCTCAACATGTAAAGACCTACTCAGCTACTTCTGTGTGGCCCCATGCCAGTACTGTCAAATCATACTGTGAAGGGTAAGGCACAATAAGGAACAGATCAGGGAATTTATTCTAGCCATATCTCTTTTCCAGTCATATATCTTTCATAGAAGAAGGTATCAAAATATACTGATTATATCCTTCTCTGAACTGAGATTACTTACTGCCCTGCCCCCATTTCTGACCAATATTAAAAGGTTCTGGTTGTCTGGAAAGGAAGCTGCCTGTTATTATTAAGAATCACTGATAAAATACCAATTTTGAAATTCTTGATGACAGGGCATATGTTTTTTTTTTTATATTTCTAAGGCTTGCTTTGCCAAGCCAAGAAAAATAAAATTAGAATCCTGATGAGACCAATATGAGTCATGTGTATGAGCCTCCCCTAGGGAATGGTGCTGTAATCATTCAAGGTCTATGATAGGAGTGAAGAGTGGACAACTATGACATTAAAGAAACACATGTTGTTATGATAACTATATCATTGTGACAAGGAGAGGCATGGATGCCAAGAGTATCTAGTTTAGAACCAAAGCCTAAAAATAAAGAAGTGTCTGTGCCTGCACTTGCTGTGTGGAGCAGAAAACTAACATCAAATTCATTCTAATCACCCAGTGTCAAGAAAACTGTCTTACAGTGCCCATAGGCTGGAGCAAATACTGTGTCAAAAACATTTAAAGGCATTTGTTAGTGTCCCAGATTTCCTGGGTCAGGAATTTTTTAGATTTAACATTTACTTTGACCTATAGATCCATTTTTCCCATAGTATCTTCAATGCCAGATATTAAGTCACTTGCCACATGATAATCAAAACTCTGAACATACAGAAAAAAAGAAAGAATATTAAAAGTTTCACTGAAAAAGGATCATGAAACATATAAAGGTAAACATATTAGACTTACATCTGACTTTTCAATGAAGACCCTAAAATCCAGAAGGGCATTGACAGATGTCATATGGACTCTAAGGGACCACAAATGCTATCTCAGATTACTCTACCCAGCAAAATATTCAATCAGCATAGATGGAGAAAATAAGATATTCCACAATAAAGTCAAATTTAAACAATATCTATCTATAAATCCAGATCTACAGAAGGTGCTAGAAGAAAACTCCAACCTAAGGAGGCTAAGTATACCCATGAAAACATGAAAAATAAATAATCTTACACCATCAAAATTAAAATAAAGGGAGCACACAAACATATACACACCCAAGCACCACTACCACCAACAACTTCTACTACTACTACAAAATAATAAGGATCAGAAACCCTAAATAACAAGAATCAACAATCACTGATCATTGATATTTCTTAATATCATTAATTGTTTCAAGACTTCAATAAAAATACATAGATTTACAGAATGGATGTGAAAATAGGATCAATCTTTCTGCTGCATCCAAGAAATACACCTCAATATCAAGGATAAACATCACCTTAGGGTAAAAAGATTAAAAATGTTATTTCAAGCAAATGGACCTAATAAGCAAGCAGTTGTAGCCATTATATTATCTAACTAAAAAGTAGAGAAAGAATATCTAAAGTAACAAAATTAGAAACTAAAATAAGGGGCATAAGAAAAAACTGAGAAAATCCTGAAAATAAGGACAATATGTCAACAACCAGTAATCTACCAAATTGGAAAATCTAAAAGAAATGGAAAATGTTCTCAGTAGGTACTATTTACCAAAGTCTAATCAAGATCAGAAAAATGAATTAAATAGACCCATAACCTTTAAGGAAACATCAGCAATTATTAAATATTTCCCAAGCCAAAAAAATCCCAGAGCAAGAGAGTTTTAGCACAGAATTCTGCCAGACTTTCAAAGAAGAGTTATTAGCCTCTTAGGTTAGGTTCAGGGGAGATCATCCACCATATTCAAGTAGGCTTAGGTTCAGGGCAAGTAGGCTTCATACTAGAGGTACAGGGATGGTACAATATGTGAAAACCAATAAATATCATCCATCATATAAACAAACTGAAATACAAAAAATGCATGAACATCTCATTAGATAGAGAAAAGGCCTTTGCAAAAGTCTAACACCCCTTTATAATAAAGGCAGTTTACAGCAAGCCTATAATCCAACACCAAATTTAATGGAGAGAAAAAAAAGCAATTCCATTAAAACCTTGACAAGAACAAGACAAGGTTGTCCACTTTCCACATCTATTCAATATAGTACTTGAAGTCCTATTTAGAGCAATAAATAAATGAGAGGATGTCAGAGGGATACAAATTGGAAAGGAAGAAAGCAAAGAATCTTTATTTCTGAATGATATCATTGTATACCTAAATGACCCTAAAATTTCACTGGGGAGTTCTTACAGCTGATAATCCTTTCAGCAAAGCAGCTTGATACAAGATTAACTAAAAATAGTAGTATGCCTCCTATATACAAATGACAAATGGCCTGAGAAAGAAAACAGGGACACAACTCCTTTCACTAAGCCTCAAATAATATAAAATACCTTGGGGGTAATTAAGCAACATGAATGATTTGTATAATAACAACTTGAAGTCTTTGAAGAAAGAAATTGAAAAAGTTATCAGAAGATGAAAAGATCTTCCATGCTCATTGATCAGCAAGACAAACATAGTAAGAAACATCTATCTTACAAGAAGCAATTTGCTGGTTCACTGCTATTCCCATCAAAATTTCAACACAATTCTTCACAGATCTTGATAGGACAATTCTCAGCTTCATATGGAAAAGAAAAGAAAAGAAAAACAAGGATAGCTAAAACAATTCCAAACAATGAAAGAACTGCTGGAGGTCTCACCATTCCCAATTTTAAGTTGTGCTACAGAGCTACAGTAATTAAAAACTACGTAGCATTGGCATAAAAACAGAGAAGTTGATAAATGGAATCAAAGACCCAGAAATAAACCCACGGACTTATGGACACCTGATTTATTTCATGAAGTGGCCAGAAATACATACAGAAAAAGAAAAGCATCTTTAACAAACAGTACTAGTCAATCTTGAGTCTGCATGTAGAAAGATGCAAATAGAGTCATATTTATCACCCTGCATAAAAGTTAAGTTCAAATGAATCAAATAGCTCAACATAAAACCAGATACATTGGACCTGATAAGAGAGAACCAGGAGTTCTATTAAAGTTATGTTTATAAAATTCTGGTTGTTTCTTTTTTCAAATTTTTAATTAATTTATTCTTGTTACATCTCAATGGCTATCCCATCCCTTGTATCCTCCCGTTCTTCCCTCCCTCCCATTTTCCCCTTATTCCCCTCCCCTATGACTGTTCCTGTGGGGGATTTCCTCCCCCTGTATATGCTATCTCTGAAAACTGGGAATAGGGCTTCCTCAAGACCCAGCTATTCCACTCTTTGGAATATACCCAGAAGATGCTCCAGTATACAACAAGAACATTTGCTCAACCATGTTCATAGCAGCCTTATTCATAATAGCCAGAACATGGAAACAGCCTAACTGTTGCTCAGTAGAAGAATGTGGTTGTTTCTTAACTTCTCTCTTAACCTAGCCATCTCTCAAATAATTGAGACTCTACTACATTATTTTAACAAGTTTCACAGCACAATACCTGAGCAGTTATTACTCTATTCTTAACCCACTAAGCTAATCACAAACATACTTGTATTTTGTGGCTTTTCTGATCCACCTCCTCTCTTCTGATATCTCCTAGACAGAGACATCATCCCATGGTTGAATCCCCTACTTTCTCCTTTAACTCTTCCTCTCTTGACTGGCTGGCAGAAAGTCCATCAGTATTCTTTCCCCTGCTCAGTGATCGTCTGTAAGCTGCTTTATTGGCATATGAAGGGACAAATATGGAGCAGTGTTTATACAACATTGAGACAAGAGATTCTCAGGACAAGGATTACAACCAGATATGGTGGGTACAGAAATCAGCATTTGAATTATACAATAACCTTATGCCTACAAGTTATAGATCTAAACACCCTTAGCTATCAGGGAAATGAAAATCAAAACTACTTTGAGATTTTATCTTACACCTGTCAGAATGGTAAAATCAATAAAACAAGTGATAGCTCATGTTAACAAGGATGACGACTTCCCCATAGCTAGTGGGAGTATAAAGTTGTATATTCACTAAAGAGCTCACTATGGCAGTTTCTCAGAAAGATGTGACTCAATCTACTTCAGGATTCAGCTACACCACTCTTGCCCATATGTACACAAAGGACACTCCATCCCAGCACAAAGACACTTGCTCAGCCATGTTTGGTGCTGTTCTATTAATAGTATCCAGAAACTGGAAATAACCTAGATGTCCCTCAAAAGAAGAATGAATAAAGAAATATGGTACATTTACACAATAGAGTAATACTCAGTTATTAAAAAGTGATACTATGATAATTACAGGTAAATGGATAGAACTACAAAAAAAATCACCCTGATTGAAATATCTCAGACATAGAAAGACTATGTGACAAGGGTCCATTCAGATTTAATGTTTAAATCTTTATCTCTTCTCATTTCTGCCCTTTCCTTGCTTTCGTATAAAATCAGTCTTTCTTCTATGCTCCAAAATATTTCTTCATTCTTTCTTCAATTCACATTTCTCTAACTACTGCCCCAACTTGATTTAAATTTCCAGGTTATTAAATAATCATCTTAAAATCATAAACCATGGGACTGGAAAGATGGCTCAGTGGTTAAGAGCTCCTGCTGGCCTTGCAGAGGACTTAGTTCCCAGCACACACTTGCCCACTCTCAACCACCCATAACTCCAGTTCCAAGGGATCTGACAGCCTCTGCCCTCCATGGCCACTGCACATGTGGTGCATTTATATGTAGATAAAATATCCAGACAAAATAAAAATAAAATATGAAAAGCATAAACCAATTCTCAAGTGTTAACTTTCATTTTCATTTTACCACTTAACTTGTAGGAAGACAGAGTCCCTATTTAATAATTATAGAACACTCCAAAGTATGTCATAATATGATTTCTTTAGCCAAAATTTTCATAGAAACTTATCTTGTTCTTTTTTGATACATATCACCAGTACATATTCTTGCTCATTTATCATTTTAGAGTCACTAGGTCAGAATGCACTTCACATTATGTAAATACATTGTCAAACTTTCTTGTTTTATAAGCTATTTTGTCTTTTGAACTGGCTTTGCATATTTTGTTATTACTTCCCTTTAATCTGTTTTCTTTTTTATTGTGATATATCTTCTAAAGTAATGCAAAATATGCATACTACAGGTAAATAACTCTGAAACACAATGATAATGACTCACATTTTATAATTTTTCTGCTTCATTCTAACTCATAGCATTAGCTTGTTTAAAAGCCTAATATGAATACTACGTATACATATATGATATGTATACTTAAATAAAGTTAGTTAGAATTGTCATAGTCAAAAGGATGATTAATATCTGTAAGGATTATCACATGTGAATTCACAGATGAATTAGCATAAGCCCAAAAGTATATCTCACATAATTATTTAGAAATATTTATATTGCATAGTGAAATAATTTGAAATGTCAAAGGTGTTACCATAAAGTTTATTTTATACTTTGATGGCAAGAGCCACATACACAAACTAGGCAACTCCTTGAGATACTGGATGTATTAATTTGTTAAGCTTATAGCTACCACTTTGTCACAGATGAGCATATCAAACTTTCATAGTCTGTATCTTACATTATATATAAAAAAGATAATATTCTATTTTAGAGGAACTCATTAACAGAACCCAGGCTTCTACCCAAGACACAATTTCATACTTCTTTAACAATTGAGACATCCAGCCTGTATTTGAATTTTGAATTGTTTTGTTAAACATGTGATTTCAACAGAGAAATTTTACAGAAAAAGCAGTTGCCAGCTCTGTGCACCCTCACTGAACAGCTCCGTGCATTCCTGTCAGGGTATTCACCCACACCCTTGGCTCAGTCCCTACTCTTGATGTTCAGAATTTGTAATTTGTTTTGAATGATGACTATTTATTACAAAATGTCCTGCATCAATGCTGATTAACCTTAATGACAGTAAATTTTTTCTGACTAACTCAATTTGCATCACCATGTTGATTGAAACCAGTGGCCAGTGAATGATGAAAACTGAAACCTTCATGAGCACAGTTCTGAAGAATAGGTCCCATTTTTCTAGTAACTGTTAATCTTCAGTCATTAAGGGGAATCAAGTTGAATGATGTGACGGTCTTGGAATAAAATGGAGGATGGTATTCTTCTCTGCATGTTGGTGGGATAACTCAGGGGGAGAAGTTATAGGCATGGTTGAGCATCTGTGAGAATCAAAGGAGTGAAGACAGGCTGAGGAGGTTCAGATTATCCTGTAATGAAGATATTCTAAAGAGACACTTGGGTCCCTCCATTTGACTACCACATTATTGAAGGAATTGGCTCTAAGAAACTGGAATTTCTGTAGAAATCTCAATCTTAGAGAAAGAAAATAAAGAATATGGTGTGAGCCAGAGAGGGAACGTGACTCAAATGAGATCTCACATGGTTCTGAAAACTTCCAGGAAATGTTGCTATAGAAATTGGAATGAGACAATGATGGGTCAATGATTGGAAGGATCCCACCTTGACCTTAGTTATACATACTCTTGCCCTCTGTTTTAACCTGAACCTCAGGTGAGAATCTCAAAGATACTCATGGGCTTCATGAGTATTGTTGGAACTTTTTGTCCCTCTCCTCAAGCTGAACACATTTGATAAATCTGTTTCTGCTTTTTTATTCAAGTGGTCTGCTGAGGACAAGAGTTGAAACCTAGTCTGGTTAGCTATGGGTGGGGACAAGACACCTGAGTGCCCTGAAAGGACAGAGTCGTATGCCCCCAGGAGCTGGAGTTACTGGAGACTGTGATCTGTCCAACATAGTTTCCATCTCTGGACATCTACAGGAGTAGTATTTGGTTCCTGACTCATCTCTCCAGCCTCATGTTCTTATTGTAACATGTTCCACTGGTGGCACTCTCCCAAGGAGCTGCTTTCTCAGGTGGGTTGGCATGCACAATGATGCTGGGAGACTTTTTTTGTGTGAGGCATAATGAAGTTGGCTCATGGAGTTCAAGGTCATCCAGGAACTAAAGGAAGCTATGCAGGGGAGCCAGGGGAGACACTTCTGTTGTGGCTTGTGGAAGTGCATGTAGCAACTGTACATGTGGAAATATAATCAGCTACTCACACTGCAAACTTTCTAAGGCCCGTTCTAGATTTTACAGTTTTCTTTGAATATCTCAATGCATTGCCTTTGATCCTCATGTTCTTTTTTTACTAATTAAACATTTTTTATTTTTTACATATATATTTATATGTATGTATACATATACAATAAACTACCTATAGCAAGAAGAACGATGACACAATCGGAATTACATAAATGTTACATTCTTAGTGATTTGGCTATTTGTATTTGACATCCTTGAAGAAAACATCTTTCCTATCTTTCTATATCAAAAATTCTGAATGTAAGTCAAACTTTATCACATCTTGTCATTATCAACTTACAACATTGATATAGAACTAAAACATCTCAATCCCTGAACAACTAAGCTTCATTGTAATATCTTCAACTCTATCAGAGACTTGAGAAGGAATATACTTGATTACCTGAGTATGCTAGGAGTGTAGGCTAGTAGCTTTCCAAATGAAAAAATGACAGAGAGAGTTTGCTATTTGAATAGTCACCCAAAACTCTATAATGTTGGAGCATCTTCTCTGGCTTTCTGGCCCAATATATCTGACAGACATATTTATGAGGCAGGACCTATTGAGGACTTGCTTACTCTGTCTTGGCAGCGTTTGGCCATCGACTTTGCTTTCATCCAAGCTTGACCTTTTTAAGGCAGAATTCTGTCTGTGGAAGAAGGAGGTTTTGTCCAGTGGCTGGTTTGCCACATTTGAAGCCATCTCCATAAAGAGGTTCTTTGATGCTCATCCTCTTTGAGGCAGGCTGGGTGTTGCCAAGAGTTAACCTAGCTCATTTTAAAGAGTCAGTGACCCTTTAAAATAATAAAAATATTTTAAATGTCATATTATATATGTCTCTGAGGTTTTTGAAGACCTTACCTAACTATCCTACCTTATCTTTATATAGAATCATATCTATCAGCCTCAGCTAAGATGTATATTCTTGTGATAAAAGTAGACTAGTAATTGACATGACCATGATTTGGTCAACTAACAATTAACATGTACAACTTTTTTTTTTTATCCTAAACAGCCTGCAATAGCATTTTCAAAGCATTGGAAGTAAACTTGTATTATAATTGAGTTATATAGGTACAATACCTCATATTAAAGTAGAAATATGTATATAATGTTTGTTAATAATCTTACATTTGAATTGTATACCGCTATATCTAGAATTAAACTTATTGTGCATTTATATACAAAATTCTATAGCAGTGAATTAAAAAATGACCTTGTGAGTAAAAATTGAGGCATTAAATTAAGAACTAGATTCACTAATCTAATTTTTGTTCTATCTTCCCTATGTATTTTTGTATTCCCCTTTTCTTTTTTTTAACCTCTATCTCCAACCCTAAGAATGTGATATAAAGGAAAAGAGAGACATCACTGAGTCTAACCTTGTTTTCTCTCTAAATCAGACCAATAATAACTTTAACCAACTCTCATTGATAATAAGCCTTATATAGCCCAAGAAAGCAACCAAAAACCTACCCAACTCTCTTTAGATGAAATGGGGCATCCTTCTCTTAAGGTTTCTTCTTGCTCATTTGGGATGAATAATACCTTTGCTGGGTTCCGAATAAAATTGGAGAATGGTTAAACAAGGTAGGAATAGTATTTGTGGTCCAGTTTCTAAATGTTGAGAAATTCCAGGCTTAATTAGAGTTCTGTGTGGGACAGTTTGAAATGCTGGACCAATTGGGATTGGAAGCTTTCTTTGAAAGTGTCCTGGAAACTGTCTTGTTCTGATGAGGAATAGCAATTGAAGCACTTGGTGCTGGAACATGAAGGATACAGATGTCAGTGTCCAGGATTCTGAGAGAAATTAATTCTGTAAGGTCTGATCCAATGTCAGTGTCCAGTTCTTTTGTTCTGAAAGCATATAATTTCTCACAATCATTATACAGTCCTAAAATTATAAGTGTATAAGGTTGTGCATGATGCACAGAACAATTAAAGCTGGTTTTCTGATTTTTGTATGAGCAGGGGAAAAAGACAACTATAAATCTTCATTCATGCCACATGAAGAATGGCATCTAATGGTAATTCATAGAGGTTCTGTAGTCAACAAGAAACATTGTCTATGCCTAGGCATTCATGTCTCTGCCAGTCTCGGAGCTAGTCCCATAGTGGGATTAGCAATATAAGTTACCAGCTTGTTCTGCAGTTTAAGTTCTTCACATCCTGATTGTATGGCCCTGCCTCATTCCCTCCCAATCCCCCTCCCTCCCTCATCCCCTCTCCTTCTCTCCCTTAGTCCTCAGGAAGGGGAGCCATCTCCTCTAACATCTGACCTTAGCCTATCAAGTCTCATCTGTACTACCTGTACCTCTTCCTCTGTAGCCTGGCAATGCCATCCTGTCAGGGATAAGTGATCTAAGATCAGTGGCCAGAGTGCATGTCTGAAGTAGTTCTTACTCTCCACAATGTAAGACCCACAAAGAAATTGTGCTACTACATCTGAGCAGAGGGTCTAAGTCCATATCATACATGGTCCTTGGTTGATGTTTCAGTCACTGTTTTGTAGTGTAGCTATCCTGTATTATGTAGCTAATATCTGCTTATGAGTGAGTATAACCATGTATGTCTTTCTGGGTCTGGGTTATCTCGCTCAGGATGATCATTTCTAGTTCCATCCCCTTACCTGCAAATTCAAAATTTTGCTTTCTTTTAATAGCTGAATAGTATTCCATTGTATAAATGTACCCCAGTTTCTTTACCCATTCTTCAGTTGAGGGACATCTAGGTTGTTTCCAGATTCTGCCTATTATGAATAAAGCTGCTATAAACATAGTTGAGCAAATGTCCTTGTTGTATGGTGGAACATCTTTCAGGTATATTCCCAGGAGAGGTATGGCTGAATCTTGAGGTAGAGTTATTCCCAATTTCTCAAGAAAGCACCATCTTGATTTCCAAAGTGGTTTTACAAGTTTGCACTCCCACCAGCGATGGAGGAGTATTCCCCTTTCTTTACATCCTCACCAGCATGTGCTGTCACCTGAGTTTTTGGACTTAGCCATTCAGATAGGTATAAGATGGAATCTGAGTTGTTTTGAGTTTCATTTGCTTGATAACTAAGGATGTTACACATTACTTTAAGTGTTTCTCAGCCATTTGATGTTCTTCTGCTGAGAATTCTGTTTAGTTCTGTACCCCATTTTTAATTGGATTATTTGGTTTGTTGATGTTTAATTTCTTGGATTCTTTATGTATTTTGTATATTAGCCCTTTGTCAGACGTAAGGTTGGTGAAGATCTTTTCCCAGTCTGTAGATTGTTGTTTTGTTCTGTTGACAGGGTCCTTTGCCTTACAGAAGCTTACCAGTTTCATAAAATACCACTTATTAATGGTTGATCTTAGGGCTTGAGCTGTTGGTGTTGTGTTGAGGAAGCTGTCTCCTGTGCCAATGAGCTCAAGGCTCTTCTCCACTTTTTCGTTTAACAGACTTAGTGTGTCTTGATTTATGTTGAGGTCTTTAATCCATTTGGACTTCAGTTTTGTGCAAGGTGATAGATATGGATCGATTTTCATTTTTCTACATCTAGCCATCCAGTTAGGCCAGCATCATTTGTTGAAGATTCTATTTTTTTTCCACTGTATGGATTTGTCTTTGTCAAAAAATCAAGTGTCCATAGGTGTGTGGGCTTATTTCTGGGTCTTCAATTTGATTCCATTTATCAGCCAGACAATTTCTATGCCAGTACCATGTTGTTTTTAATACTATTGCTCTGTAGTACAGCTTGACATCCAGGATGGAGATGCCTCCAGAAGTACTTTAATTGTACAGGATCATTTTAGCTATTCTGGGTCTTTTTGTTTTTTTCACTGAAGCTGAGAATTGATCTTTCATGGTTGGTAAAGAATTGTGTGGGTATTTTTATAGGAACTGCATTGAATCTGTAGGTTGCTTTTGGTAAGATGGCCATTTTTACTATGTTGATTCTCCTGATCCTAGTGCATGGGGGATCTTTTCATTTTCTGAAATCTTCTTCAAATTCTTTCTTCAGAGATTTGAAATTGTTTTTCATATAAGCCTTTCACTTGCTTGGTTAGAGTTACACCAAGATACTTTGTATTATTTGTGGCTATTGTGAAGGGTATAGTTTCCCTAACTCCTTTCTCAGCCTGTTTGTCATTTGTATACATGAGGACTACTGACTTTTTTTGAGTTGATTTTCTATCCAGCCACTTTGCTGAAGGTGTTTATCAGCTGTAGGAATTCCTTGATAGAATTTTTGGGGTCATTTATGTATACTATCATATCATCTGGGAATAGTGATAGTTTGACTTCTTTTCTGATTTGTATCCCCTAGATCTCCTTTATTTTTCTTTCTTTTTTTTAATACATTTTTATTAATTTATACATATTACATCTCAGTTGTTAGCCCATCCCATGTATCCTCCCATCCCTCCCTTCCTCCCACTTCCCCCCCCTACTCCCCTCCCCTATGTCTGTGTCTGAGGGGGATCTCCTCCCCCTGAATATGCTCATACGGTATCAAGTCTCTCCTTGGTGACCTATTATCTTTCCTCTGAGTGCCACCAGGCATCTCCATCCAAGGGACATGATCAAATATGGGGCACCAGAGTTTGTGTGAGAGTTAGATCTTCTTCTCCACTCAACAGTGGAGAATGTCCATTGGCTAGTCCGGGTAGGGGTTCAAGGTTTTTACTGCCTATTTTTTCCTTGGCTGTTGCCACAGTTTGCGGAGGACCCCAGGGCCCAGACTCTCCTGTAGTTTTCCAGGACCCACTGGATCCTTCCATTTCCTCTTTCTCCCAGGCTTCTCACACCTAAAGTTTCAATAGGATGTCCTCCCCTCTTACCCATTATTCTGGTAGGTACAGTTTTTCATGGGGACGTACACCTTGGGCTAGTGTCTCGATATAAGTGAGTATATACCATTTAGCTCTTTTTGCTTCTGTGTGAACTCACTCATTATGACAATTTCTAGTTCAATCCATTTGTCCACAAATTTTGGAAATTCCTTGTTTTTAATAGCTGAGTAGTATTCCATAGTGTAAATGTACCACAGTTTCTTTATCCATTCTTCTGTTGAGGGACACGTAGGTTGTTTCCAAGTTCTGGCTATTATGAATAAGGCAGCTATGAACATGGTTGAGCATATGTCCCTGTTGTGTGGTAGTACATCCTCTGGGTATATTCCAAGGAGTGGAATAGCTGGGTCTTGAGGAAGCCCTATTCCCATTTTTCTGAGAAAGCACCAGATAGCTTTCCAAAGTGGTTGTACTAGTTTGCATTCCCACCAGCAATGCAGGAGTGTTCCTCTTTCTCCACACCCTCGCCAGCATGAGGTGTCAGTTGAGTTATTGATCTTAGCCATTCTGATGGGTGTAAGATGGAATCTCAGTGTCGTTTTGATTTGCATTTCTCTGATGACTAAGGAGGTCGAGCATTTCTTTAAGTGTTTCTCAGCCATTTGATATTCCTCTGTTGAGAATTCTCTGTTTAGCTCTGCGCCCCATTTCTCTATTGGGTTATTTGGTTTGGTGGTGTTTAATTTCTTAAGTTCTTTATATATTTTGGATATTAGACCTTTGTCAGATGAAGAGTCGGTGATGATCTTTTCCCAGTCTGTAGGCTGTCGCTTTGTTCTCTTGACAGTGTCACCAGCCTTACAGAAGCTTCTCAGCCTCATGAGGTCCCATTTATTAATTGTTGATGTTAAGGCCTGGGCTGTTGGTGTTCTGTTCAGGAAGTTGTCTCCTGTGCCTATGAGTTCCAGACTCTTCCCCACTTTTTCCTCTAACTGGGTTAATGTCTGTGGTTTTAAGTTGAGGTCTTTAATCCACTTGGACTTGAGTTTTGTGCATGGTGACAAATAGGGGTCTAATTGCATTTTTCTACATGTAGACATCCAGTTAGACCAGCACCATTTGTTGAAGATGCTGTCGTTTTTCCATTGAATGGATTTGGCTTCTTTGTCGAAAATCAGGTGAGCAAATGTGTGTGGATTCATCTCTGGGTCTTCAGTTCGATTCCATTGATCCACTAGCCTATTGCTGTGCCAGTACCATGCTGTTTTAATTACTGTTGCTCTATAGTACAACTTGAGATCAGGTATGGAGATTCCTCCAGCGGATCTTTTATTGTAAAGGATTGTTTTTGCTATTCTGGGCTTTTTGTTTCTCCATATGAAGTTGAGAATTGTTCTTTCAATATCTTCAAAATATTTAGTAGGTATTCTGATAGGGATTGCATTGAATCTGTAAATTGCTTTTGGTAAGATGGCCATTTTTACTATGTTGATTCTTCCAATCCATGAACATGGTAGATCCCGCCATCTTCTGATGTCATTTTCAATCTCTTTCTTCAGAGGTTTAAAGTTTTTTTCAAATAAATCCTTCACTTGCTTGGTTAGGGTTATTCCTAGATATTTTATATTGCTTGTGGCTATCGTGAAGGGAGTAATTTTTCTAATTTCTTCCTCTGCCTGTTTGTCATTTGTATATAGGAAAGCTACTGACTTTTTTGAGTTTATTTTGTATCCTGCCAATTTGCTGAAGGTGTTTATCAGCTGTAGGAGTTCTCTGGTGGAATTTTGGGGGTCACTTATATACACTATCATATCATCTGCAAATAGGGATAATTTTACTTCTTCCTTTCCCATTTGGATCCCCTTGA
Organism: Acomys minous; assembly: GCF_964271855.1. Lineage (NCBI taxonomy): Eukaryota > Metazoa > Chordata > Mammalia > Rodentia > Muridae > Acomys > Acomys minous. Next base: position 107,585,661 of record NC_140483.1, on the reverse strand, counting down.
TCTCCTTTTGATGTCTTATTGCTCTGGCTAGAACTTCAAGAACTATATTAAAGAGGTATGGGGAAAGTGGGCAGCCTTGTCTGGTCCCTGATTTTAGAGGGATTTCCTTGAGTATCTCTCCATTTAATTTAATGTTGGCTATTGGTTTGCTATATATAGCCTTTATTGTGTTTAGAAAAGTGCCTTGTATTCCCGATCTCTCCAGAACTTTAAACATAAATGGGTGTTGGATTTTGTCAAATGCTTTTTCTGCATCTAAAGAGATGATCATATGGTTTTTCTCTTTCAGTTTGTTTATATGGTGGATTACATTGATGGATTTCCGTATGTTAAACCATCCCTGCATTCCTGGAATGAAGCCTACCTGGTCATGGTGAATGATGTCTTTGATATGCTGTTGTATTCGCTTTGCGAGTATTTTGTTGAGTATTTTTGCATCAATGTTCATAAGAGAAATTGGTCTGAAATTCTCTTTTTTTGTTGGGTCTTTGTGGGGTTTAGGTATCAATGTGACTGTGGCCTCATAAAAGGAGTTTGGTAATATTCCATCCATTTCTATCTTTCGGAATAGCTTGAATAGTATCGGTATTAGCTCCTCTTTGAAGGACTGGTAGAATTCTGCGCTGAAACCATCTGGCCCTGGGCTTTTTTTGGTTGGAAGACTATCAATGGTTGCTTCTATTTTTATAGGCGAAATAGGGCTATTTAATTTGTTTATCTGGTCTTGGTTCAATTTTGTTAAATGGAATCGGTCGAGAAATTTGTCCATTTCCCTTAAATTTTCAAATTTTGTGGCACAAATGTCTTTGAAGTAGGTCCTTACGATTCTTTGTATTTCTTCGGTGTCTGTTGTTATGTCTCCCTTTTCATTTCTGATTTTGTTAATTTGGATAGCTTTTCTTTGTCTTTTAGTTAGATTGGCTAACGGTTTGTCTATCTTGTTAATTTTCTCAAAGAACCAGCTCTTGGTTTTGTTGATTCTTTGGATTGTTGTCTTTGTTTCTAATTTATTGATTTCAGCCCTGAGTTTGATTATTTCCAGGCGTCTACTCCTCTTGGGTGTTTCTGCTTCTTTTTTTTCTAGGGCTTCCAGATGTGTTGTTAGGTTGTTTATGTGGGATGACTCCATTTTCTTTTTAAAGGCACTTAGTGCTATGAATTTTCCTCTTAGCACTGCTTTCAATGTGTCCCACAAATTTGGGTATGTTGTTCCATCATTTTCATTGAATTTCAGGAAGTCTTTTATTTCTTCCCTTATTTCTTCCGTGACCCATGTGTCATTAAGTAGAAAGTTGTTTAGTTTCCACGTGTTGGTATGCTTTTTGTTATTTCTATTGTTGTTGAAGTCCAGCCTTAGACCATGGTGATCTGATAAGATACAAGGTATTATTTCAATCTTCTTGTATCTGTTGAGGTTTGCTTCGTGACCAACTATGTGATCAATTTTAGAGAACGTTCCATGGGGTGCTGAGAAAAAGGTATACTCCTTTGCGTTTGGGTGGAAAGTTCTGTAGATATCTGTTAGATCCATTTGATTCATGACATTGGTTAATGAAGTTATTTCCCGGCTTAGTTTTGAAATCAAAGTCCTATCCTTGAGTGAAAGTGGGGTGTTGAAGTCTCCCACTATTAATGTGTGGGTATCGATGAATGGGGCAAGCTTTGTTAATAACTCTTTTACAAATGTCGGAGCCCTTGTATTCGGAGCATAGATGTTCAAAATCGTGATGTTTTCCTGGTTGACTTTACCTTTGACAAGTATGAAGTGACCATCCTTGTCTCTTTTGACTAATTTTGGTTGAAAGTCTATTTTATTAGATATTAGAATAGCTACCCCAGCTTGTTTCTTGTGACCATTTGCTTGGAATATTTTTCCCCAACCTTTCACTCTGAGGCAATGTCTGTCCTTGTGGTTGAGATGTGTTTCTTGAATGCAGAAGAATGTTGGGTCGTGTTTATGCATCCACTCTGTTAGTCTGTGTCTTTTTATTGGAGAGTTGAGACCATTAATGTTGAGAGATATTAATGACCAGTGATTGGTAAGTCCCTTCATTTTTGGTATTTATAACAATCGAGTTTTTGTGAAGTTGTGATTTTGCAATGGTGTAGTTATTTATTTCTTATGTATTTTTGGTTGTAGTTTGACCGGTTGGGGTGGAGTTTTCCTTCTAGTAACTTCTGTAAAGCCGGATTTGTTGCTAGGTATTGTGTGAATTTGTTTTTGTCATGGAATATCTTGTCTTCACCTCCAATGGTTATTGATAATTTTGCTGGATATAGTAGTCTTGCCTGGTATCTGTGTTCTCTTAGCGTTTGCAGAACCTCTGTCCAGGCCCTTCTGGCTTTCATGGTCTCTGCTGAGAAGTCAGGAGTGATTCTGATAGGTTTGCCTTCATATGTTACTCGTCCTTTTTCTCTTGCCGCTTTTAATATTTTTTCCTTGTTCTGTATATTTTGTGTTGTTATTATTATGTGGCGGGAAGATTTTCTTTTGGGTCTATTCTATTTGGTGTTCTGTAGGCCTCTTGTATGTTCGTATGCATCTCCTTCTTCAAATTGGGGAAATTTTCTTCTATTATTCGGTTAAAGATATTTTCTGGGCTGTGGAGTCGGTTACCTTCTCTTTCCTCTATCCCTATTATTCTCAAGTTTCGTCTTTTCATGTTGTCTTTTAATTCATGAACGCTTTGTGTCAGGAACTTCTCAGATTTAGCATTATCCTGGATGATTGTTTCCAATTGTGCGATTGTATCTTCAAGTCCTGATATTCGTTCTTCCATTTCTTGCAATCTGTTAGATAAGGCCACCTCTGAGATGTTTGCTTTCTTTTCTGATGCTTCTCGATCGCGTTTTTCTTCCGTGCGTTCTTTTATGATTTCTTCCATTTTTATCTTCAGGTCTTGAACTGTTTTAATAATTTCCTTCATCTGGTTATTTGTGTTTTTCTGAAATTCTTCAAATGCCTCTTTATATGACTCTTTTAAGTCATCAGCCCTCTTGTTTGCTTCCTCCTGCATTTGTTTACAAAATTTATTTGATTCTTCCAATATCATCTTACTTACTAAGGATTTGAGGTGGTTTTCATGTATATCCATTGTTGTTGGGTTCTCCAGGTTGTTTTCATTAGGATTGCTGGGATCTGGAGATGCCATCCTGTTTTGGTTTTTGTTAGCATTCTTTCGTTGTCCCCTTGTCATTTTGGTGAATCTAATGTTGGGAGGTGGTTTGTAGTGACCTTCCCTGTTTGGGAGTGGATAGTTGATGTCTGCTTATAGGTAGGGTGCCCTTACCTGTGGGGAACAGGGAGTACTTCCCTGGACCAGGCTGGTGATTCAGATTCTACTCCTGTAGATTTTTCTCAACACCTTAGGCTCCAGGCTGAGTCCCGCGAAGTAGGTTTCTGTTTGGGCCTTTTCCCCTTACTGCTGTATCTCAAGTCAGCAGTATTGGGATCTAGAGTAAGGTCAGCACACAAGCTCTCTGGTTGTGTAGGTTGATCCCAGCTGTCTGTCTTTCCTGTTGCTTTGTAGCCAAGACCCCAGGTGGATCAGATCTTCTGGGTTGTAGCTGTCTTAGGAGCGTTCAGCCTTTCCCATGAATTTGGGAGTTCTTGCTGGGTCTGCAGGAGCTGACACAGCTAGGATCTGCCTGTTGGAGATTACAGGATCTGTGCCTGTAACCATACGGTTTCAGGCCACTGGCAGTATCTGAGGAGGTAGCAGTTTCCACACCCCTGTATGCCAGGCCACTCCCAGCTTGCTATAAATTAGCGGTTATACCCTGCACATATGAGCGTCAGCTCCCTATATTGTGGGATACAGCTAGGGAGAGCCCAGTCAGAGCCAGCAGTTCGTCCCCGTGGCTGGGGACAAAAGCAGCTTAGACCGCTTCCAGACGCTTTAAGGCAGCAGTTATTCCCTGCCAGCAAGGCCCACAGCTCCGGATAAAGTGGGCGGTCCTAACGAGGGCGCGCAAGAATGACCCCTGCTAGGTCTATTGTTCAGGTAGAGCCCAGTCAGAGCCAGCAGCTCGTCCCCTCGGCTGGCGACAAATCTCCTGTATTTTCCCTTTCTGCTAGAGAAAGGCAGAGTGCGTCGCCTTAGGGCAGCAGTTATTCCCTGCCAGTAAGACCCACAGCTCCCGATAACCTGGGTGGATCTGTCGCGGGCCCACAAAGATGGGCCCAGTTAGTTCAGTTGTTTGGGGATTGCCGGCAGTCGGGCCACGCAGCTGGCGCCAAAGGCAGTTCAGACCGCTGGCGTGAATCTGCTGCCGGAGTACTGCCAGTTCCCTTTAGGGCAGTAGTTAGTCCCTGCAAGCGTGACCCTCGGCTCCCTATAACGTGGGCGGACCCACTGGGCTGTGGGAGCAGACCACGCCGGTTGCTAACTGCCCCAGTTTGCAGGGTCAAACCTTTGTGTCTGGCTTCAGCTTGAGCGCAGGACGCGGACGCGGTCCCCAGATCTAGTTGGTTTTGGTGAGACTCGCCACCTGTGTTTCCACCCGGGTTAGGCAGGTGCCGTCCGCAGTTCGGCGCGGTGTGGATGTACAGGATCAATGGTAGTTTCACCCTATTCGCTGAGACTCCTCAGGCTTGGGGCTCCGGAAAATCTCCTCCCCAAATGGCGAATTTGGGTTTTTTGTGCTGGCTACAGCTTGATTGTGGATTCCTTTTCAGAGTTTGGGGAGTGCGTTTAGCCCTCGGGGCTGTCGCTTGTCCCGGGGTTGGACCCCCTGGTGGTCTGCGGAGTTTGGGGCCCCACTCACCTACAGTTCTCAAAATCCAGCAGTCTGTGGTTCCATTCAAGTCCCTGGTCTCCTCAGAGAAGATCAGCTATGGTGCCTACTGGTCGGCGCCATCTTGGAATCTCCTCCTTTATTTTTCTTACTGCTCTAGCTAGGACTTCAAGTACTATATTGCAGAGATATGGAGAGAGTGGATGGCCTTGTCTTGTCCTTGATTTCATTGAAATTGATTTAAGTTTCTCTCAATTTAGTTTGATATTGGCTATAGGCTTGAAGTATATTGCCTTTACTATGTTTAGGTATGTGTCTTGTATCCCTGCTTTCTCCAGGACTTTTAATATGAATGGGTGTTGGATTTTGTTTCTCAGCATCTAAGGAGATGATCATATGTTTTTTTCTTTCAGTTTGTTTATCTGATGAATTACAATGGTAGATTTCCATACATTGAACCACCCCTGCATGCGTGGGATGAAGCCTACTTGGTCATGGTGAATGCTAGTTTTGATGTGTTCTTGAATTTGGTTTGCAAGTATTTTATTGAGTATTTTTGCATCAATGTTCATAAGAAAAATTGGTCTGAAATTCTCTTTCTTTGTTGAGTCTTTGTGAAGCTTAGGTATCAATGTGACTATTGCCTCATGGAATGAATTTGGTAATGTTCCATCCATTTCTATCTTTTGGAGTAGCTTGAAGATTATCGGTATTAGTTCGCCCTTGAAGGTCTGGTAGAATTCTGCACTGAAACCATCCGGCCCTGGGCTTTTTTTGTTGGGAGACTTTTGATGACTGCCTCTGTTTCCTTAGGTGTGATAGGACTATTCAATTTGTTTGTCTGATCTTGACTGAATTTTGGTAGTTGGGAGATATTAAGAAAATTTTCCATTCATTTAGGTTTTCAAATTTTGTGGCATATAGGCTTTTGAAGTAAGACCTGATGATTCTTTGCATTTCCTCAGTGTCTGTTGTTATCTCTCCCTTTTCATTCTGCATTTGTTAATTTTAATAATCTCCCTGTGCCTATACTCATATTCTTATTGTACTTTTTATTTATAAAGTACCAATCCACAAAATGCCAAGTAGAGTGTGAAGGAGATAAACTCTTTAATTTCTTGTCCCCTGTATTTGATGTTCAACAGAATGCTCATAAGATACTTAAGGATCACCAAGTGACAACCTCCCCCTCTGTCTCTCTCTTTCCATCTTTCTGTCTCTGTCTATCTGTCTGTATCTCTCTCCCTCTTTCTCTCTCTGTCTGTCTCTCTGTCTCTGTCTCTTTTGCTCTCTTCCTTCCTTTCCTTTCTTTTAACATCCAGGCTTAATAATGAAAGTTTGAAATTACTAAGGCTCTCTTTAGTATTTCTCTTTTGAAATGCTTAATTATTTATTTCTATCTTTGAGGTTGGACAATACAGGCCGTAAAACTTTAAATCCCTACCCAGATCTAGCCAATGGTCAGAACATTCTCCACAGTGGAGTGGAGAGTGGGATATGACTTTCTCACATACTCTGGTGCCTCACCTTTGACCATGTCCCCTGGAGAGGGAGACCTGGTGGCACTCAGAGGAAGGACAGCAGGTTACCAAGACGAGACTTGATACCCTATGAGTATATGCAGGGGGAGGTAATCCTCCTCAGGAATAGTCATAGGGAGGGGAATAAGGGGAAAATGGGAGAGAGGGAAGAATGGGAGGATACAAGGGATGGGATAACCATTGAGATGTAATAAGAATAAATTAATAAAAAAAGGAAAAAAAAGTCTGATGTAAAATGAAGAGGCAAAAAAATAATAAAAATAAAATTACATTTATTTGTTTGTATGCATGTATGCATGCCTCTGTGTATGTGTGTGTGTTTGTGTGTGTGTGTGTGTGTTTGTGTGTGTGTGTGTGTGTGTGTGTGTGTGTGTTTGTGTGTGTGTGTTCATACAAGGTAGCAAAGGCAGGACTTCAAAGAGGATATCTTGCTGGAGTCAGTTTCTTCCTCCCACAATATGGGTCATGGGGAACTGAACTCAGGTTGTTCAGCTTGTCTGCCAGTGTCCTTACCTGTTAAGTCATCCTGCTGGCCTATCAGCTTTATATGCTTTAAATAATCAACATGCCATTGATTAATTATTATTCAGTCATTCCAATTATATTTTAAGTTTAGAATAACACTTTAAAGACCTATTGGTTTTATATTTTCTGCAAATATTTCATTGTTTATGCCAGCACATTATTATTTCATAAATGTCATGTTCTTTCCAGTCCCACCGGGTCCCTAGTTTTTATTTTCTGAAATAGCTCTTTTTATTATTGCTTTAAATGTTCTCTTTACTTACCCAATTGTATATTATATGGTGATTTATTATTGGCTGTTCATATCTATAAATGCAAGAAAAGGTTTAGCTAAGTTTCTCCTTAGCTAAATGTATCTGACTAGCTGACCCCTGCTTCCTGAGTGGACTGTGTTTGTTCCTAGAGGGAGCAGCGGTCACTATTTCTTGTACAGTGCACAAGTGGAAGCCAAAGTACCTAATCAAGAAAAACCTTCACTCAGTGTAGAGTTCTATCCTCACTTGTCCTTCCATCCTGTGAAACCCACAGCCCAGCCTTACTGTTTGTCATGTTACATGAGGTTAGTGTTACCTAAAGTTACAGTATGACATAGTTAGTAAAGCTAACTTTACTGCTTTCGTTCTAGTTGGTCACACTGGAGCTGGGTTATTTAGCCTTCCCGTGTGAGTGGGAATAAAAGCTCCCACTGTTGATGGTACCCATTAGAGGTGGGGAGGGACTACCTAGATGCGCACAGTGCCATTCTTTAAGGAACTGGATGGCATGTCCCTGGCTTCTGCCTTGTGGTTTGGTGTGAATGCTCTCTGCCTTCCTTGCACTAGCAGCTTTGGAATCTTTGGTTGTAGAACCTGACAGCTGTCATCAGTAGCCAACCATACTTCATTCCTTACACTTCCGGGGTTTCTCTAAACTTCCAGCTCTTTGATGATGCATTTCATTCTTTCCTATGCTATACTCTCTGTTATTTGAATAGGGCTTGGGCTTCTGAGGGCAGGGCTAGTCACAATGCAGGTTCATTCCACTGCATTAAAAACAAAAAAATGTGTGTTGAACTTGTCATGCAGAAATTCCAGAAACACATCATTCATTGAGAAACTATAGTTTAAACACGAGATAGTTTTTTTATTTACCAAATCATTTATAAGAATGTTATGAAAGCATGTGTACAGAATTCAGGATATGCTTTTTGTAAGGATATTCAGTATCTTTAAGTTTGAATTGGGGTACCAACAGTTACCAATGCTATCACTACATTTTTCCTTCCCTTATAATGCTGGGGATGGAGTGTGGGACTTTGTGTCCCTTTCACTAGGCAAGCACTCTATTTCTGAGCTTCCGCCTAGCCCATCAATGTGCTTTTTCACTTTCTATACCCCACAAGGACTATGTGATGTCATCATGTTCCTAATTTCTGTATGAAAGGTTGTTTATGCCCACAAGAGGGCTTTTCTTTTCATGCAGATATAGTAGTACATGCCTAACCAGTTAGTTTATTTTGTGTACATGGTACTTTGTATAGACAATGTACCTCTTACTTTAAATTAAATGTACAAATGTAGCTGGACTTTTTGCTACTTTGTGCTTTCTTTTTTCTTACTCTTTATCCACTCCCAAGTTTCACTTCCTATTAATAGATAGAAGAAAAAGAAGGATAGATTGAAGAAAAATTGGAGCCCTCTGAATCTAATGTCTTTCTTCTTGTTTCTTCTTTGAGCATGATTACTAACAAACCACCACCAAATTCCTGAGTGACAAACAACCACTAATCTTATCTATTGGAACTCTAGCATTGAAGCATGCTCTGAAAAATTCCTAGAATTCTAAACATCACACAATTGCAGAAACTACCTGCAGTTGACAAAACCATGCCTCTGCTAGAGCACAAGGTAAATCAGAGTCAACTGCTGCAAGGCAGCCCCATATCACCACACCTGGGATTAAAACAAAAAATATATTCTTATATTTCTGTGCTTTCAAAAGAAACCAAAATTCCAGAATTCTCACTGTGTACAAATATAAATGGTAATGGAACCTTAGATTCTAATAGGTCTGCTGTAGCTTTTAAAAGATCAATGTGTGTGCAAGTGCTTCCACTTGTGTGCCATGGAGTGCAGATAGAGGTCAGAGGCCAGGCTTGAGTGTTGATCCTCATCTTCCACATTGTTTGAGATGGGATGTAGCTCATTAGATAGTTTCTGGGGCTTCTCTCATCACTACTCCCCACCTCACTTTAGGAGTGCTAAGGTTACAGACATGTATTTCTGGGTCTGGCTTCATGTGGCATCTGGGAATCAAAACTCAGATCTTGCTATCTACATAATAAGTTCATTACCTAGTGAGCCATCTCCAAGCCTAAATTATAGCTTTTATTTAGCAGAGAAAATATTTCTGGTGGAGAGGAATAATTACTATTCAAACATTTCGGAAGTGCTGTGTTGCAGATACACTGCAGCAGCAGGCTTGAACTCCTCATCAGGTCAGACTGTCCGTTGTTGTGTTTGTCTTGGCTCCCGGAGCCACCTCCCTTTATCAACAGCTTGAACTGTTCATTATTGCCATCCTCTCCAAGAACAGTGTGTTTGTATCCATTTTGGTGATTTTTCTCATTCTTGAACATGGCTGTTTTTAAAAATCATTTATTGAGCTCCTTTGTTCCAGTGATGTTTGTGATAGTTTTTGTCACCTAAATCCTGCTGTTGTTCACAGTAGCTGCTGACTCTCCACATTGTCCACTTTAAATCTCCTCTCAGAACAGCTCATCATCTTTCTATTTTATGGACTTTATAATCTACACTCCAATTATCTTTTCACAGTAAGTGAATATCTACTCTGTGAATTCTATTACCTTTTTATTGTCCCCTACTTTCTAGATATTCTCATGTTATTTCTGGTCTGGTTAAATTCTCGACCCCAGTGGCCATTTATTATAAGTGTCCCATGCATCTATGTTGGAGCAACTACTCCTTTCTCAGTTTGTTCTACTCAAGTAACAAAATCTTTAGCCTCCACAATACAATTGTGCTCCCTTCATGTGTGTGTGTGTGTGCGTATATACAATAGAATGTTATCCAGACATTAATAAGAAGAAGTAATACAAAATTTTAGAAAAAAGATGATGAAACTGGTGATCACTGCATTAATGGAAATAAGCCAGACACAGAAGCTAAGTTTCATGTGTTATTCTCAAGTGTGGAATCTTAAAATAATTAATAAGGTCTAAAAGCAAAAGGAGGGCCATAGGAAAATGGGAATGAGAGCAGTGAGGGCATGATATGTGTAAGAATGAAAATTTTATACTGAAACCCAGTGTTTTTCACACTTCACAGCAACTCTTAAAGAAGAGACTTTAAAGGAGTTGTAATTTGCTCATACCCTTCTACCTAGTGAGGAAACAGCAGAAGGGCCCAACGGACAAAGACATCCAGTATTATGAAGAGTAAATTCCTGATGTATGTATATATATATATATATATACACCAGAGAGGACATTATCAGGAAGGTACTTGTCATATATGTGTGTATCTATGTATACATTTGTATGCATACATGTTTATGTATATATGTATATAATTCATATATAAATTTATACACGTACATAAATCAAATACACAGACAACACATATGGCAAGTGCCTTCCAGACAATCTCTTCTCTGTGCTTTTATAAAAATGCCTTTTCTTCAGTATAACAGATTGACATTATGCTATAGTCATGAATTTTAAAAGACCAGCTCTATTATACAGTAGTAAATTTGTAAACAGTAAATCATGTAGCTGGCTGTTTTCCTTACCAAGATACAAGTTCATTGATCAATCAAAGATCAATGGTTGTCTTAGAAACCCTGTAATGGCTTAACGTGTTGCCTAGATACTAAGTGAATGACAGAGGATGAAGACATTTTACAGAATTTAAGAATATGTTCACTTTGGGTAAGTAGAGTTATATTTCCTGCTCCTCCATTCTAAATTCATCTAAATTGAACTCAGGACCTCTGGAAGAGCAGACAGTGCTCTTAACCTTTGAGCCGTCTTTCAAACCAGGTAGAGCTCAGTGCCCCAAGATGGCAGCTGCTTGTTTTAGAGGACAGTCCTTAACAAAAGGAGGATAAAGGTTTTCCCCCTGATGTGTATGCTGTGCCTTTACTTTGTTGTTTCCATAGTTGTATAGTTTTTTACTTTGAGGCAATCCTTGTTGACACCTGTTTTTAGTGCCTTGACAGCTGGAGTCCTATTCAGAAAGTCTTTGCCAAGACCTGCATCTCAAAGTGGTGCCCCCTAGCCTTCCCAGTGTCTCGGGTCAAACCTTAAGGTCTTTGAACATTCTTTGAGTTGAGTTTAGTACAGGGCAAGAAGTAGAAATTAAGCTGCAGTCTTCTTCATGTGTGTGTCCAGTTTCTTAATATTACTTGCTAACGAGATTCTTTTTTTTTCCAGTAAATATTTTTCATCAAAAATTTGAAGATTGTAGTTTGCATAGTTTAGCTCTGAATCCTATTCTATACTAGTTAGATATGAAGCTTTCTGTCTATTTTTGTTCTGGTAGCATAGAGTGTTTGATAGTATGGCTTTATAAGATAATTTGAGGTTGGCTTTTATTGTACCATCTGCATTGCTTTTCTTATTAAAGATTGCTTTGGCTCTTCATAAGCTTTTGTATTTCCAAATTAATTTTAGGACTTTTTTCTCATTCTAGGTACAAATTTTTTGAAATTTGAAGGTGATAGCCTTGTATCTATAATTGCCCTGGGGAATAGGACCATTTTTATAATATTATTTTGGGTGGCTATGAATTTGAGGGTTTTAAAAATTCTAATATATTCATTTTAATCTTCTGTATTCCATAATTGTAGAAGCCTTTTGTATTTTTGGTTAGGGTTATTTTTAGTACTGCATTTGGGGAGAGACTCTTATGAATATGATTGCTTTTTTCTCATGAAATTTTGTTTTGATATATTGTTTTCTAGCTGATTTTTTGTATCCTAGTATTTCACCAAAGGTGTTTCTTAGATATGCCATTTAAAACTTTTAAATATAAGATCATTCCATGTGCAAATGGAATAATTTGACTTCTTATTTCCTGTTTTATCTGTTTTGTATCAAACTATTTACCTTTATTCTGGGTAATTCTTCAAGCACTAATTAAGAGTGATGAGAATTTCCAACCTTATCCCATTCATGCCTTTAGAGGGATGTGTTCAGCTTTCCTCCATTCAGTATTATGTTGCCTATAGGTTAGTGACATAGCCTGTAGTCAACATAATACTATAGTAGTAGTAGTAGTAGTAGTAGTAATAATAATAATAATAATAATAATAATAATTATAATTATAATTATAATTATAATTATAATTATAATTATAATAGTGATATAGCCTTGTTCTGTGTTGTGATCATTGCACAGGTTTGCACACACATTTTTTATGGCTTTCCTCAATTTTTAGTTTACCTCTGTTTTAAGTTGCAGTAGTAGTATTCATTTTCACTGCTGTCTAATTTGTCACTGGTTACATATACCAATATTTATTTATTTAGTGCTTTTACTAAAGGCAGTTGAGTATCTCCCAAGATACACACATATCATGCTTTACATATAACCAATCAGAAACAGAAGTGACTTGGGACTTTCCATTTCCATAGTAAGTGAGGACAGGCTTGTGGGACTGAGACTTTTAATCTGTCCATTCTTACGTTATCATTGTTGGAGACATAGTGTTTTGGTGTTGGTGTTGGGAAACAGCTTAGAAAGTTTCCTGAGTGAGTATCAAATGTATAATCAAAGGCGCAGAATGAGACTTTACTATAGCTCTGGCAGTAGCTTATTTTAGAAGTTGGTGTAAAAGGGTTGGTGTGGAGGTGCTGTCTCCACATGAGCAGCTCCAATTGTTGCCTGCACTCTGAGGAGTGACTAATAAGCAAATCTGAAAAACCGTTCACTTATCTTGAGAAAAACTTCTAGAGAGGCCAAATGGGCAACCCTTCTACCCTGTGCATCCTTTTCCTCGTAGGAAACTAAAGGTGGAGTCACATTATTTGGAAATATGGCCCCAAACATATCCATGTGACATGTTATAAATGTTTCTTTTGCTCTTGACAACCAATAGATAAGGTAGGTAGTGCCCTACCCATTTTAAGGATGAGACAGCTAAAGCAAATGGAACAACTGCATGAATGTGTAGAGTAGGTAGGGAGCCAGAGCATGAATCCGGGTGAGACAGCAACCCAGTCCTCCTATTAAGCCACACTATCTTTCCAAGTTCACGGAGTGAGACCTACAGCACGGTGTGTCTGCCCATCAAAGACCCTTGAAGACATCCACCATTTGAAGCTCTACTTACCATAGAAAGAGAAAAACATACATGTATTTACTTTAGTTCATCAGTCCCAGAAGGAGGTGCTGGGTATACAGTAGGACATTTTGCCATTATTATGCTAGGCAGAGTGCTCTGGGATTGTTGTTTTTAAAGTGAAAAATAAAAGTCCAAACTCATTTGTATCCAAAAGAGAAAATTTCTTTTTCTGTGACTCTATAATTCTGTCGCTTCCATCACAGACCTGTGTAGCTAGATTGAGTTCGGAACCAACTCACTATTTCTATGAGGAGTCAATGTGTTATACTGGTACAGAGGTATTTTCAAGTAGCAGTGTAGAACATCATGCCTGAAGCTAAGTAAGTTGTTTGGACAGAATGCTATGCCAAGTGACATAATTCAGTAAAGGGCAGGATTTGGATGTGAGATGACAGTTTTATCATGGGAGACTCCAGTATTTGCCTAGACACTCATTTGAAGGTTTGTAATTCTTATAGGTGGGCAATCTCATAGTAAATATTAAATATTCCAAAATTTATATTGAGAGGACATATTGATGCTTTTACTGTCCAGGCTTGTCTGCTTTTTATCTGATGAAGGTCAGGTGATCTAGGGAAAAATAAGAATGGAGTTAACAAAACCATGGAAACATGTGTAGTTGTTGGCTGATTTGTGAATTTTTTCAATTCTTCAATCCATAGCAAATAAGTAAATATGTATAAAATACCACCTGTCCTTCTCAGGCATAATAAGTGACTGATAATTTACTTTTTATAACTTTGTAACTATGTTTATGCACAAAAAAAACTTAGCCGTATAAAATTAACACAGTTTAGTGGCATGTTCTCTGACCTTTGGCTTTTCCACATTAGCAATGCACGCCACAGATTTAGGACCCAGGATGTGGCCTCCCCAGTTGTGGCTGATGTCAAGATATCTGTCCTTGTAATTTGTCATAATAGCTTCTACTAGCTGACTCCGAGCACCCTTACCTTCCAAGTTAACCTGTATGAAGGCAACTGTGGGGTATGTTTTCTTGTAGGCCATCCACAACCTGGCCTTCCCCATGATGCAGTAGGGGACCCCCATCTTAGGACACAGAACAGGCAGGAAGACCACCAGCTCAATGGGGTCTACATGCCATAGGCAAACACCACCATGTGAGCTTTATTGGTCTGCACCAAGGTGGTGCCTGTATTGGCCCTTGCTAGAAAACAGGTGGTCTCTGGTTGGGATCTCCCCTTTGTCTGCAGCTTTCATCTTAGCACAGGCCAGTCTTTATCTCAGCATCAGCTTCGCATCTGGCCTGTAACAGTTTAAGTAGCTGGGTAGCTGTTGAGGGGTTCAGGGCTTGAAGGAACTGTTAATAGCAGGAGGTTCTGTAAGCCACTTAGAGAGGGTGGCCCTTTGCCCTGTATCTTGATATATAGGGACCATTTGCTGAAAGGTGTGATGTCTCTTTGGGGGCTAAATGTGCTTTTCCGATGCTGAAGTTCATAGGCTTTTTCTTAAATACAAGATTCATTACCATTATGGCCTCCTGTTTCTTCACAATGGAGGGAAGGGCCCCCTTTTTTCCTTTGTGCGCTGTGTTTGGCTGGAGGAGAGCTGTTATTATTTAGACAACTTTCATTGCTGCTGATCTCAGCTTTCTAATTAAATCTGAGTCTTTGCTGGTAAGAAGAGAAATACGGTTAGGGTAGTTCAGAAGTGGGGGGTAGGGGACACAAAGCAACAACATCAACAACAACAACAATAAAATTGAGTTCCCCTGGAAGGGTCTGGTGGACCACATTAAAAAATGGCTATTCTCTCAGCATGAGCATAGATTTATGTCCTGCATTTGAACCCCTTTCTGCTACGCCCAAATTTTATAGATCTGCTCGAATGTACAATGAGGCAAGAGAAGTTCTTCCAGTGTGTATGTTTTCCAGTATAAAAAAAGTGAAGAAAGTGTGGACTATGGTGCAGGAAGGCAAACAATCATGACTTAAAAGCATGGTCTACAGGGCAGATAAGAAAGGACTGTGGGCTAAGTGGAATTGGCAAGAATGGTCTGTAGGACAGGTAGAATAAAAAAGCATGGGCTATGAGGAAGGTGAAATAGGCAACAATGGGCTACAACATGGAAATAGGCAAGCAAGAGCTATAAGCCAAGTAGAGTGGCTAGCGTGGGCTCTGAGGTACGTGGCAAACACAAGTAGACACCCATATGGAACAGGAGGGGAAGGTAAGCGTGGGCAGGGCATGTGTACGCAAGCAGAGTTCAATCCACTGGGAGGACTAACATCATTGGTTTCACAAACAATCAGTAATCAAATAGGGATTCACACGTTTTAAGTTAAGAACTCAATGTCCCTTTTTGACTACTGAGGAATCATAATTGGGTGTTGGGCTGGGAAGTAAATGTTTAGAGGGTAATTATGTCAAGTACAACATTTACAGAACCCATTTACCTTAGAACACTGATACATACATAGATTTAGAATGAATTAATTCAGTCACCAGATCTAATGCCAGTTTGAGGGAACAAACTAAAATTCTACATATGATAATGCACTGTAGTCTACTAATATAAAAAGATTACAAACATTTATTGATACTACCACCATTATTAATCCCTAAGAACAAGCTTTCATAGTACTAGAAGGTGCTGTTCAAACTTTCAAGGGGAAAAGTAGGCAATGGTTCTACCCATCCGTGACACCTATGATCCACACAAATAAAGAGCAGAGCAAGTTATCCATCCCTAATGGTGCAATAGTGCTGCTTGTGTCCTGTCTATAATGAGCAGCTGTCTAATTTGCCTTAAGGTTGATTTGATAGGAGGAAAATCATGCCCAGTATGGGACAGCTAGCCAAATACCTGGACTGGTGCTGGTGGATATTAGAGGAGAACCTCACAACACTAGTGTACTAAACCAGTATAATTTCTAGCTGCATTGTAAA
Source organism: Acomys minous (assembly GCF_964271855.1). Classification (NCBI taxonomy): domain Eukaryota; kingdom Metazoa; phylum Chordata; class Mammalia; order Rodentia; family Muridae; genus Acomys; species Acomys minous. The sequence goes on along the minus strand of NC_140483.1, from coordinate 107,569,603 downwards.
TGCATATTCTTAAGTCCACAGATAACTGTACCTCTGAACCCTGACCCAAAAAATTTTTTTCTTTTAACCAAGAGACCACTACCAAGAGAAACCCAGCCAATGAGAATGCAGAGAACAATTAATAGAGGCACACACAGTCGCAGCGAATACGTTTACACCACAGCTCCTTCACCTAAGGCTCAAGGAATATGAGGAAGGGAGGGGAAAAAGAGGAGCCGGAGGACTGGGGAGTCTACTGTGGTACCGTGCCTCCTTTAAATGACAGGAGAGCATCACCCATGATACCTCAAAAGAAAAGACCTGAGCAAGGACAACACAACAGACCTGCTAACCCAGAAGAAGGAGATCTTATGAGGTCTCAGGCCTAGATAAAGAACTCCAGGCACCAAACGTCTGTTGGGAGAGAAGGAGGAAGAGTTTTCTCCAGGAACAAAACCTCCCAATTGTTTATCCAGTACCAAATGGCCAGTTCTGAAATAATATACACTCCTGTAACTCTAAGTGGACTTTAACTAATAACAATTAAATAAAAAAGAGGCAGTGAGCTATGAATTTGAGAGGCAGCCAATGAGAGGACATGGAAGGGCTGGAGGGAGGGAAAGGAAAGAGGGGAATAATGTAATTATATTTTTAATGGAAAGAAATTAAAAGAAGGAGAACATTAATATCAAAATAAATTCCATGGAAATATTTCATGTAGTTATAATAGTGCAAATATGTATTAATAAAAGGATAGTTATTCTAATAGTAAAATAAGATATATTATGCAAGTATGCAATCTATACGCATTTCTGTGTTGCAGTAAACATCAAAATGTTGCATTCTTTTGAGGGGCGTTACTGAGCACTAAGTCAGAAAAACTGGAATTATTTTATGTATCTTGGTTATAATAGAGTTAGTAATGATGAGTTTACACGGTGAGAGATAAAACGTTGAGCTCCGGGGTCAGAGAACTGCTGTTTCAGGTCAAGAAAGGTGGCCATTGGATCACAGCGACTGACCCTGGAGATCTCACACTACAGCACAAGAAGCAGGTGGCGATTGTGTGCTGGGAGCTGCTGCAGTCCCTGGGTATTTTTTGCAGGCTTTCTACCCCAGCCTGCAGTGGAGTTTTCCAGAGTCTCTGGAAAGCTGCCGCAGGTCTCTCCTGTGGCCTCATTTCTAACTGCAATTGTCTCTGCAGGACAGTTTCTTCTGCTTTGCTCAGCTTTCCAAGGCCTCTACAAAGTCCACGTTAGGAAAATCTAACCCAGATGGATAAAGGAGTGAGGTCTGAGAAACAGTTCCCACTCCAGCAGTCTGTACACAGCTTAGGCACTTTACAAACTGTTATCATTCACATTACTTAGTTAATGGAGGATTGCATGTCAGGGTGGTGACATGCCTTACCTTAACCTACACAGCCAGGAAACGGAAGAGTGATTCGTAAGAGCTGTCTCAGAGCTTGGGTGCTGAATCATGACACTTCCTGTACCTTCTGCCGCTCACTGTTTGTGTCAGCAGTGCTGTGAGTAGTAGTAATTATGAATTATCTAATCTATCGTGGACGAGTGTGCTAGTAGGTGTTCTAGCCTGTGAATGCAAACATGGTCCCAGGTAAATTAGCATTTGCATTTTATCAATCTCCAGGTACTGAACTTAAAATACCCACAAATATTTGGTTTGGGGGAAGTGGGATGCTATTGCTTCCCTCCATTTTGCTTTTTATTTATAAACAAATACAACCAAAATCTTACAGGGACCTTCATACCAGTAGCCTTATATTCACTGTAAAAATTATAGATAATAGATCATTTTCTGAAGGTGTACAGCTCTATAGTTGGGACTGGCTTAATGTCCTGAAATACTTTCCCCTGGTGCCGAATGAGCCTCGTGAACCACCCAGCAAGCAATTCCCACTTCTAACTTGACAATTCTACCTGCATAGAGCTCTATTCTCACCTCCCAAATCTACCAGCTGCTCAGTTATATTTCTGTGTCCCTACAACCTCGTAGCTGAAAGAGACTGACATTCTATTGCCAGGAGCTCCCTTGCAAATCTAAGGATTTAAATGTTCTAGTATAGAAAAGGGATTTCTGCAAGTTCAAAGTCCTCAAGATCATTCAAGGACAAAGTGTCTGCATATATATATATATTGAGAGGCTCAGAGTCAACATTTTGTACCAAAACCATTAACTGTTTTAATTGTTTATGGCAGAATTTATTTTGCTCCTTTAATCCTATATATACTTGTTAGTGGATTAAAATCTATCCCTGAAATTACTAGATTCATATTATTTTTTGAAATAGAGGCTACTTGACTACTCTGGCTGTGCAATCAATCTTCTACAGAGAATAAGGGAATACTTCACTTTCTTTTAAAAGAACAAAAATATAGAAATGTTCTGTCTGGCTTGAAAGATACCACATGTGATCTCCCAGGGTCACAACAGAGAGTTGCTGTGTACCTGGGCCATTTGATCTGACCTAATTTTGCTTTAATCTTAATGAGCAGGATTTCTGTGACAAGATCAAGCTTGTTGGCCCTTTCATTCCCTTTTCCCTCCATTTCCTTGTGGTCTTTGTAACTCAAGCAGAATATTGTAATTATTCCCTTATTATTGTAATTGTGTCCCTAGTTGCAACATTTTCTACTATAAAATCTATGTTGTCTCTACCTAAATATTACACTCATACATTGCCACACCCCAATTCTTTCTTGATTTAACCTCAAATCTTGTTTCAGTAACTCTAAAGATGAGATGAAATGCTTAGTCTCTGCTTCCAAAACTGACATTGCTTAAAATCCTTCACTTCATTTTACCATGACTTTTGTTTGCTGTGTGTGTGTGTGTGTGTGTGTGTGTGTGTGTGTGTGTGTGTACGGAGGGGGAAATCTGACAAGACTCTGGATAAAAATAATACAGACTTATAAAGATGATTTAGGGTAAGCCTCCCAAAATAGATAACTGGAGACAGAATGATGAGAAATAAGAATGCTAAGCACCCGAGGAAGAGTGTTAAAGTAGAAGAAACAGGCCAGCATCAGAAGCAACAAAAAAGAGACAAAGAAAAAAGCAAAGCAAAAAATGGAATGGGGAGGTTTTGGTACCCCTTCATTCCTAAGTAATCCTAATATCTACCCTTTCTAACCTACTCAGGAGAACAAGTGCCACTTACAGAATAGAAGTTAAAGTGACAATTGACAGTAGGATAAAACAGGGTAGATGAGATGTGACAGGTAGGAATGTAAGAGAGGAATGGCAGTTCAAAAACTCAATTACAGTGCACTAAACAGCATCGTCATCCTTGTGCTGGGGCAGTTGTTTATGTCTGGATATCATAACTGACCACAAATTGGAGACTGTTCTCTGCTCTTCTTAACTTGATAAAAACAATGCACAGACATTATCCTTGGGCAGATTTTGGCCCAATTTAAGATATCATTAGAGCAGCTAAAAGTAAGGAGTGTAATTCTATGGAAAGGGGAGAGGCAGTGAGAGGGGAGGAAGAAGGAGAGGGAGAGGGAGAGGGAGGTGGTGAGGGAGGGGGAGGGGAGAGGGGGAGAGGGAGAGAGAGTTGGGGGAGGTTTGTAAAAAATTCATTCTATATTGTTTGGAGATTATGTAAGGTTTATGTGACTTTGTGACTGGTAAATCATTTCTCTAATTTCAGCATGTTTTGGGGTTGTTTCAAAAGGAAATAACATTAATTTATTACAAAAAGCTATATTGTTTCTTTTAGCGGAAGCTTAGTTTCTAATAGATTCCTTAAGATTTAAAATTTGGAAATCATACTTAACAAAAAGAATTTAGATCATATTTCCTCTATGTTTCTGGCTAATTCTTGCTGTGTTTTGGTTGTTGATCTCTAATTCGTTGTCCTCAGAGTAAGGAGTTCTGAACTTGTGCCTGCCTAGAAGGATGCTGGGAGAGTTTTAATTAGTTGCTCTGTGCGGACAGTTGTAGTGCTAAGCAATGATGGATGCTCAGGTAGTGTTTCTTCTTACTAGATGTAAGTGTATGCCTTGTTCTGTCTTTAGGAATTAATGACCAAGTTAATAACTGAGACACCTGACCAGCCAATCCCATTTCTCATCGATCATCTTCAATCTAAACAAGGAAACCGAGGACAGCTGCAAAGAACTTTGTCCGGGTCAGCAGCTCTCTGGGCAGAAAGTGAAACATCAGGTAATTGAAAATAAAAATCCTATGAATATATGTTAATTTCAGGTACATCCAATACAGTGATTCTCAACCTGTCGGTCACAACCCCTCTAGAGGTCATTTAAGACTATCGGAAAACAGGTATTTATGTTATGATTCATAAGTGTAGTAAAAGTACAGTTATGAAGTAGAAACAATAATAATTTTATGGTTGTGGGTCACTAAAACACGAGGAACTGTACTAAATGGTCACAACATTAGGAAGGTTGAGAATCATTGATCAAATAGAAAATTTTCTCCAGTATTTTTTAATTATATTATGATAAACCTAACATTTTCAGGTACTCTTCTGTGATTATAGTTTCATGTTAAATTTTCATATAAAATAGTTTTGAGTTAGAATACATTAAAATGTATTCTGCTTCTATAAAGGAAAACTGGAGTGTTTTATTTAATAGAAATGATTCTGATTTGCATGAAACTATTTCATTCCATATGGAGTCAAAGTAATGATTCTACTCTTGTGTTTCATTTATAAACAACTTGATTTAAAGTCACACAGCCTCTCTGGACAGGAAAGAAATGAGACAGTGTCTACAAACGTACTTTTTTTTTCTCAAAACGAATTGTTCTGTATTTCTCCCAACTCCGTTATCTTGTGTAGTAAACTTACCTTAGAAATAGTTGATCCCTGGGCACCTCTGACCATTTGGGGGACAGTCTTCCAAGTCTATATAGGCTTCTTCCCACTTTAAGTGGAGAAAACAACAGAGTAGATGCGGTTTCAATCTTCCTGCACACTGTTCTTCAGGCCTGGCATTTGCTTTCAAGCCCTAATCTTTGCACGCTGGGGGCTGGTCCATTCATTCCAACTTGACACGACATAGAGGCATTTTAGAAGAGGAAACCTCAATTGAGAAGATACCTCCACAAGATTAGCCTCATGGTACATGTTCTTGATTAATGATTGATGTGGGATGACCAGATCAGTATGGGCAGTGCTACTCCCAGAGATCATGGTTCTGGAATCTCTAAGAAAACCAGGCGAGCAACACGAAGAGCAAGCCAGTAAGCAACATTCCTTCATAGTTTCTGTTTTCATTCACACTTCTGGGTTCTTGCCTCTAGCTCCTGCTAGTGCTAGTGTAAGTTAAGAAGATGGAGTCTTTACTTCCCAGTTTCTTGTTGGTCGTGTTTTGTAGCATTGCAGTAGAAACCCTAATAGGTCACTGGGTCTTTGCCTAATTCCCGTGGGGACTGGACTGTCTAGTCTCTAAATGATTTCCTGGGATGCTGCCATGCTCTCTTCTCCTCATACTCTGTGGAATCTCAGGAAAGAATTTTGGTCTTCTTTTGCTATATTATCATATTAATACCCTTTTGATATTCTTACAAGTCTACATTAAAGAAGACGGAATGTGAATAACCTCTGAAGAAAGTGGGCATTGATGGTGATGATATTGACATAAGTGTTACCTATCTTCAATAGACAAGAAACTAGAACATGAGTTTTGCCATACAAAATAGTGTCCTGGGGACTGACTATGACATGAACTCTGGTGCCCCATATTTGACCACCTCCTCTTGGTGGGGAGGCCTGATAGCAGTCAAAGAAAGAATAAGCAGGCTACTAAGATGAGACTTGATAGCCTATGACCATATAGTGGGGGAGGACCTCCCCCTTGGTCATAGACCTAGGGTAGAGGAATAGGGTGAAAGCGAGAGGGAGGGACGAACAGGAGGATACAAGTGATGGGATAACAATTTAGGTGTGATCTGAATAAATTAATAAAATTGAATTTAAAAAAAGAAAAAAATCAGTTTTCAATAAAAAGAATTTTAAAACATATTTTAAAAACAAACAAACAAACAAAAAATACTGTCCTATTTCCTTTTTCCTCCTTAGCATCACTTCCTTGGGTTTATAAGTCAAGTGGGTTTATTGGCAAATGTTTTAGTTTCTCGGTCCAAAGATGGTACTCACATTTTGACAGAAGATCAAGTGGGCATCTGTGAAGTTCCAGACACTCACGAGACCATATCTTATAAATAATTTCATTATTATGGAAAGTAGTATATTAAACTCTAAATTATTTATCAACACACATTTGGCATTCACTGTCCATGTGCCAGATGCCTATGTATGGCTTAGCCGGCTTTGCTCAGCTTCAGAAGACAAATCACACTGTTGGCTGGGTTGCATCTTCATCTGGATACTGAGCTAGAGAAGAACACATTTGCAAGGCAATTTGGCTTGTTGGCAAATAAACTCCACAGCATTCGACTGACTTCCCTAGTTCCTTTGTGGCTTTTAGTCTCTGTTTCTTCTTAGCTGCTAGATAAAAGTAGAGCTCATTGCTACATGATTCTTACCTTAGGATAGATATTTCCCCCAACTCCAGAAGTCTGCACTGTAATGATTACGATGTAACTGTGACATTATTACTGCAACACTTTTACTATATGGTATTTGACAGAGGAAAATCAATGCTCCTGTCATCATTCAATAAAAGAGAATAACGTAGGTCCTGATTAAGCATTACTGTGTTACCATCCCATGTTTTTTAGAATTCTATTCCCACAAGTGTTTGTTGGCTTTTCTTGGACAGGAGGAGATTATTCTAGCTTACTAACTTAAGTAATGGTATAAATGTCCACTTAATAAGTCAAGGTGAAACATGAAACTGAATTTCCAATAAGAAATAGAGGCTGAATTCCTATTGGTGAATTTGAATGTTGTGTAGCATCTTAGGAAGAAATAGTAGTGGACATCTGAACATGATTCTGAATCTCTGGGCTCAGTCAAGGCAGGAGGCCCAGACATGGGACTTACCCAGTATCAAAGGACCACTCATCAATCCACAGGAAGGACAGCATGAAGAAAGATGTCCTACATTGTGCCCAGTAAGGGCTGTTCTGGGAGGGGATGAGTGTGAGGTTATTCTGTGTGCTTTCAGTTTTGATGTTTATTCAGAGGTAAATTTGCTTGTTGAAGAGAAGAGCTGGAGATTGGGTAGGCGAAGTAAGGGACCCTGGTCCTGATAAGTTACCAGGAGAGAAGAGGGATATGTTACAAAAAGAAAAACCAAAGTTTGTTCAGACAACTCTGGGGCAAAACTGAATTGAAGACATGAATGAGTCATGATTAAAACTTGTAGAAACCACCAGAGAGATGTTCCTCAGCAGAGCCCAATAAATTTGAAGGACTCCTTGAGACAGGTGGTTGTGCAACTGGAACCAAGGTAGACACCAATTCTGTGGAAAGATTGAGGATGTTGATGAACAAAATGTACGTGTGGCTGAAGCACACAGCCAGGCATGGAAGATGACGACTGTGTGTGTGGGAACACAGTTGTTTATAGAATCCCAGTCAGAGACCGAGAAATCTATGCTAGACTGATACAGTAAAATCAAGGGATTGTGCTGAAAGTGCTAATTCATGCCAAGTCATTCAAGGTAGAGTGGTTCCAGAGAATGAGAAGACCCAGTGGGGAAACTTAGTTTGGGGTGTCGGAAGTGAAACGCCTGAGAACTGAAGCAAGAGGGTCTGAAGTCTACGGCTTATGTCAATTTAAAGAGCTCACCAGTGTTTCATCCATGTTGTCCGAGGACAAGAGAGAGTGTATCAAGGTCTAGACTACTGCTGTGGGGCAAAGCAGAGGCCAGTGGTGAGTGTGAGCAGCGTGAAGAGTTGCGTTCTCTCTTCCCTTCCCTTGTGGAGGCCTCCCATGGCAGAGGCTGCAGGCTGCAGGAAGTCTCCAGCCTTTTCAGCTGGTGTGTGTTGCTATGGGAGAAAAACTCTCCATTCCAGGAAGCTGCAAAGAAGGAAGCATATTATATGTAAAAAAAAATGATGTACATGTTAAGATACAAAGTGGAGATTTGAAAACGGAGGGGTACTTGTTTATATGGAGCATAATGGTCACGGAAGAGGAGGAAATATTTCAGAGGAGAAATGTGGAAAAAGAATGAAATCAATCAGTTCTTGGATGTTAATAGAAGCAAAGAGTGGCTATTTGGATGGCTGTGATTTTGCATTATTTGGGTGCATACTCTAATCAGTTATGCAATGTCTCAATGTCTCAGTACCAGGGACAAAATACTTTCCCAAAATACCGTGCATTGCCCTATTGCTGTGTTTCAATACATCTAGCAACTCAGGACACAGCCTGTCCTCATTTGTGCATCACTTTATAACATGGAGGAGAAACCTTACTTTTGTTTCATTTTTGCAAAGGAAAACAATTCTTTTTGTGGAATACTGGCATGCATGTACACATCACACACACACACACACACACACACACACACACACACACACACACACGCACACACACGCACACGCACATGTAAATGCACACACACTTTTGGTCGTCAAAACCATAGCTGAGACATTTTTTTATGATTCTTCAGGAAAATCGTTTTTGTCCAAATTGTGTCTCCTTTAAGGGAAATCATTTGCCCCTTTCATTTGACACTGCCTTCTCATTTCGCAGCCTGTCTGCTCTGGATCTTTATTGAGTGAAGTGTGCTCTCTGTGTCCCTGATTCAATTTTCAACGCTATCAGGGTTCGTTTTCCAGCACTGAATACAAATGTAATGTGGTATTGCATTTTAGTTTTCTGTCTGTACCTTTAAAGAAGCACAAAACCTCCATTTAAATGAAGTTCTGTGTGCAACTGTGTTTTAATTACAGCTTACTCACCATCACCTTGATTATTTTATTTCATAGATTTATTTTACTTTCATTGAGAAGTCAAAAAAGTCGAGTTCTGACATTTAATAGCTTTTAGATTGTAATTTTCCTTGGTGTATTAAATATTCTCTTTTTTCATTTAACATATTTCATCAATTCTTTCTGGAACAATAGTTTTCTAATGACACAAACTTAAATATGGAGTGTGGTATCTAGTTTCAGGTACATCAGTAGATAGTGCACGCAGTTTTTCTTGCCCTTTTATCACACAACTTGAAACTTTGGAATCTTTACATATATATAATGACAAATTATGACTGCTACTGACATCTTTAGTATCAGTCAAATCTTGTGAGTAGGTGTTACACTGATGGGTGAATTTCTGCTTCTCACATTTATTTATCCAACTAGGTAAGAAAGATATCCTGGCTAAGTTATTTCACTAATACGATTTATGGACGAAAGTATAAAATAATCCACAAAATCCACAAACTTAGCTCTATTTCATGACAGAATTTTTTATCCTTATTACTATAATGTGTTTATATTTCATTTTAACAGAACCCAAAGGAACAAGAAGGGACTTTAGAAGTTATGATAAACCTTGGCAGATGATTGCAAAGAAGCCTAAAAAGTCAAAAAGTGACCTTGCTGTGTCTAATATTTCTCCACCATCACCAGACTCCAAATCATGTAAGTTTGTTATTTAAATGTTACTGAATTTGCAAGTCTTTGGAGCTTGGGAAGCAAAGAGAAGTTATCAATTGACCTCAAACATTTCATTTCTTTTTAGTTATCTGTTAATCCTAATGAATCCATGTTCATTCCAGCATTTACACTGAACTTCAATGCACACAAATATGCTCATTTATACCCTCATTGCTGCAATTTTTCCTGCTGGCCCCAACCTCCTGGAAAGAAGACTCTGTGGACTATATAGCAAGGCTTTTCTCTGACTAGCACATTATTTAAATCAGTCCATTTTGCTGATCTGCATTTTTGCCACATGGTTGGCTATCTCTGCTCAAGCACCATGCTTCTGTCTTCCTCACATCTTTCTGGCTGAATCTTGCACTCCTGGCTCTATCCCAGAATACTTTCTGCCTGTTGGATGCCCCACCTCCTATTTCCTGCCTAAGTTTTAGGCCATCAGATTTATTATTGATAGGTGAAATTTCCATACAGATCCAAGATATTCTCTCAACATCTCACATGTGTAACTGGCTGGGGTTTTTTTTTTTTTGATGTACTGTTATTTGATGGATATATCTGCATATATCTGCATATATCTCTTACCTCTTCTGGCCTAGTGCAGAAATGGACCCCCTTTGAAGCAGGTCGAACTTACAAAAGAGCAAAGCAGACTTTTAGAGAAGAAGCATCCCACTCTGTTATTCATGATTAGTGTCTGTGTTCCTTCTTTGTGCTACTGTCCTAAACGTCCCTCAGTATCCACTGCTTTGGTCACCATTTGATTTTTCCAGTGCTCTATTATGGTGACACGCATGGGAACATGCTAAACACCTTAGGCTTATACCAAACCCCGGTTAACCTTGTAAGACAAGACACCTCCCTCTAATTATCAAACTGTGGGTGCTTCATTTGAATCATAAGAGAAAGGAAATTTAAGATACGTTTAAAATGTTTTAAAAAGCACTGTGTGCTCACTGAAAATTCAATGTGGGTAATCTGTGGAGGAGATTGAAATTAGCTCTGTATTTCACCTACATGACAATACTCATTGACACCCACACAGACTGGTAGTGAAGAGTGTAGGGAAAATAACTTTAAGTGTCCATAATAGATTGTACTTGTAATGAAAATGTCTAGCTTCAATGGGTTGTATATAAGATTAGATCATAACCATTTTTATTATACAAATTTAACGTGTGCAGTACATATACTACAGCCAGTAACATTAAGTCATTGATTCAGCATAAAGTGCAAAGTAGGAAAACATGAAGAAAAAAAAACTAGACACAAAATGAATCATGTCAATAGCTCTCTCCTTGTCCATTATTTCAAGTAGAGTCTATAAACTCAAAGAATCACTTGCCTCTGAGGGGACATGCCTGGTGCTGTGCATCTGCAAGCTGTGTGCTCTTAACAGGGGCCTGCCCAGGCACAGCATGGCTGGTGGTGTGGCCAGCTTCTCATTAGGTTCTTTGCTGCTTGGTTAACTTATTTACAATGTCTACTTATTGCAAAATGTTAGCAAGAAGCTTTTAATGACGATGAAATAACAAACCATATTCCCTGAAATATGTACAGATACTGTATGTGACAATAAAGATACATGAATTTAAGCCATTTGTGGAAACACATTGCCAAAATTACTGCATTTGTGAGGCGGTTGTTAAATATGCATATTTTGGTCTACAAAGTAGACAAATAAACAGATAGTTTATCAAAATGAGAAATAAAATTATTTGTTTTTCTAAAAACTAATGCAAAAAAAGTGATAGTAACAACAAATAAAAGTAAAGAATAAAGGGCCAGTGAGGTAAACAACTGAGTAAGGGTTCTTGCCACAAGAGCCTGTTGACCTGAGTTAGAACTCACACATTGCAAAGGGAAAACCCTTACTTACAAGGTGACCTCCATTCTCCACACTAATGTCATGGCATGAATTACAACCATATGCAATAAATAAATGAATATTAAAAATCATCAAAGACGATCTTATCAAAAGAAAAAACACAACATCAAGATAGGAACTCAGACCCTAATGTCAATAATTACATTTAAAAAGTGGACTGTGTGTCCCAACTAAAAAGCAAATATTATAATGCTACATAAAATTAGTATAGAATAAAATCACACAAACCAAAAGAAGCATGCAAACAAAAGGTTTAAATGCCAAACATAAAGAAGCCTCTATGGATCCAGGAGTGGTGTCACATTTCTTTAGGCAGGCCTCTTCCAGGAGGCAGAGGCAGGTGGATTTCTATGAGTTTAAGGCCACCTTGGTCTACAAAGAGAGTTCCAGGACAGCTGGGACTACACAGAGAAACACTGTCTCAAAAAAGCAGAAGAAGAAGAAAAAGAAGAAGGAGGAGAAGAAGGAGGAGGAAGAGGAAGAGGAGGAGGAGGAGGAGGAGGAGGAGGAGGAGGAGGAAGAAGAAGAAGAAGAAGAAGAAGAAGAAGAAGAAGAAGAAGAAGAAGAAGAAGAAGAAGAAGAAGTTGCCTCAGTGGCTACAGCAGTAACAAACAAAACAGAATTTGAGATAAAGATCAATAGCAACTCATCGTTAGTGTTATTGCACGGCATGCACACAAGACCCTGGCTTTAATCCTCAGTAACAGGAAAGGGAAGGAGGGAGGGAGGGAGGGAGAGAGAGAGAGAGAGAGAGAGAGAGAGAGAGAGAGAGAGAGAGAGAGAGAGAGAGAGAGAGAGAGAGAGAGAGAGAGAGAGAGAGAATATATACCCAGGAACCTCTACCTTTAACCAGTAGCAAAGTTCTCAAGCATATGATGCAAAATTTACAGAGCTAAAGATAGGCAAAGTATAGAACAGAAAAATAATTAAGGTACAGGAAATTTGAATAATACAACCAAGTACTTTGTGATAATTCACACTTATCGACAATTGTGCCAAATAAAGTTAGAATATATTGTTTTGCATTCCAGAAAGTATCCTAAGGAAAAATAAACAATGATCATGCCTTGCAAAAACTAAAAATTCAAACTGTGCATGCATAAAGAGCTCATGAATTAAGAACAGAAGTCATAAAGAAATTAGACAATGTTTTGATCTATAAATAATAAATTTATAGGCAAAAACTAAATTAGTAATACGTAGGAAGAAATTTCTAGCTCTAATGTAAACATTTAATAGAAATAGCAGAAAATTGATGACATCAGCATTCATATATAAAAGGCAAATTATGATTGAAACCAGAATATATTGAAGATTTATTTATTTATTTTTTAATTGTATATACAGTGCTCTGGCTGCACATACACCTGCAGGCCAGAAGAGGGCACCAGCTCACATTATAGATGGTTATGAGTCACCATATGGTTGCTGGGAATTGAACTCAGGACCTCTGGAATAGCAGTCAGTGCTCTTAACCTCTGAGCCATCTCTCCAGCCCGAAACCAGAATATAATGAGAAAAAATGATTAAAAGAAATTGAATAGAAAGCAATATTAATAGACCTAGCAGCTGGCTGTTTGAAAATATTTTTAAAGAACATCTAGAAAGACCTATCAAATATAAAGCACAACTATTGGAAGATCAACCATTATTACATATGGTAAAAATATTAAAAGGCTGTTTAGAAAATAATTTGTGTGACCTATGCCAATAGAACTGGCAATTGATATAAAAGATAGAAATTCATAGAAAGAAAGCCTCTAAAATTCTTCGAAGAAAATAGAAATATTTAAATTTCCACCTTCACTGAAAGAAATTGAGTTCATCTAAACATTTACTACATAAAGAGCCTAAAGCCAAGATGGCCTCACTAGAAAACAGACCTTTGAGGGGAAAGGAAATTGTGCCTCAGGATTTTGTTATGAAAAATGGAGAAGCATAATGTTCCATTTTCAACTAATTTTAGGGGACGTTATTGCTAAAAATCAGATAAGGATGCCTGTACTAGTTATTTGTCCTGTGACTGTGACAAAATACCTGAGAAACTCAACTTAAAGTAAAAAAAAAGGTTTGATTTTTGTCATGTGAAGCAAGAGGAGCATGAGGTAGCAGTTGGCCACAAAGCATGCAGAGAAAGATGCAGAGAGGAATGGATGCTTGGACTCTTTTCTTTTGAAGTCAAGAGCCACAGGCTAACAATGTACTGGCAACATTGGGGTGTTCTGACCTTAGTTAACATGATCTGAATACCCTGAAGACATTCCCAGAGGCCTGTCTTTCCAGTGATCCCACTGAGTTGACAATTGATGTTAAGTACCCAACCCTTCACCTAGAACACCAGACTATCCCTCCTGATTGCAAATACAATATTGTCCACTTTTCGCAGTGTTGTTTCAAAAGACTTGGCATAATAACCCATAAGAGGAAAGATTTATTGTGACCCCTGAATTTGGTGGTGCCACTCCACCCCTGTGTGGAGGGCCCAGTGGAGCAGTTCACATAATATCAGATTAGAGGCCGAGTCAAAGCAATAGAGAAAGAAGCGCCAAGCAAGATGTCGCCTTCAAGTCTTGCCTTAGTGATCTTGTTCCTTCTGATGAGTCCAACCCCACGCTTTCAGCATCCAAACAATGCTGCCATGATTTTCTTCCCTTAAGTAATTTATATATTCAACTTCTAGAAAGACAATCTGTCACACACATACCAGGGCATGCCATATAATCTACTAGGAATTTATCAATTACAAATTGGCAAAATTTAACCATTACAGGAACAAAAGCTTTTACCAGATATTGCAAGGAAAGAGTAGTAAATTGTTATATTCATTTCATCCAAGAAATGTAAGGTGAATTTGTGTCACCTTAAACTAAAAATGAACAGATTAAGAAAAAAATTAGTCAGTTTCTTCGATAGAAGGAAAAATGCATTTGACAAAATACAACCATTATGATCAAAGCTATGAAATGGGAACAAAACAAAACAATAAAACAAAACAAAAAAGCCAGGCTGTAGAGGCACATGCCTTTAATTCTAGCTCTTGGGAGACAGAGGCAAGTGGATGGATCTCTGTGAGCTCAAGGCCAACCTGGTCTACAAAGTAAGTCCAGTATAGCCATGGCTATTACCCAAAGATACCCTGTCTCAAAAAACAAAACCACACACACACACACACACACAAGAATGAAAAAAAGATCTATGAAATTTCCACTAACCCTCAAAAAAAATAGTAATAAAGGAGCATAGCATGTGCTTGGCTCAAGAAAGGGAAAATTAAAAATCTCTCCCTCAATATCATATTCTTCATCAAAATAGTAAATGTCTTTCTTTGGGAGAACAAGTGTTTAAACTTCTGTTCAATGAGTGCTTATAACATTCATTATAGTGGATGTCACAGAAAAAGAAATCAGACAGTAAATGCCCACAACTGCAAATGAGCATGTAAGACATATTTACACAGAGACTTCATCAGTAAAGATGAATAATGTATATGACTTTACAAAAATAAACTGAGATTAGTTTTGAAAATTAGCAAAGCCACTAGATGAAAAGTTCATCTACAAAGTGCAGTTGTATTTATATAGCAACAATGTAAACTAGATAATGTCTTTAAATAACATTTTCAATAGGATCAAAGAACATTAAATATTTAGGAATAAATTTGAGTAAAAATTTATGAGGTATTTGTGAGCAGGGAAGTAAATCAATGTCCTGTCTGTGTTGTATATTGTTAAAATGTCAATATTCTAATTTGTGATAAAATTTAAACATAATTTCTATCCAAATCTCCAATAAGAACTACTCTAGAAATTGAAATAATTATTTTAAAAAGTTATGATCCTCAATATAACTTGATATTGTGGAAAGATGGATAAATAAATCAATTCCACACAATAAAGAGTGCCAGATTGGACTTCTTCAAGATTAAAAAATAAAATAGAAAAAGGTTCCTCAATATTGAACATCAACAAGGAAAACCAAAGCAAACACAACTGAACATTTCCTTAATCATCCCAAAGAGAAGAAAACCATTTTCAGAGGTTTGGGAATCTGTGGCTACTACATACTACATACCAAACCACTCCAAATGACTTCTGTGTGTGTCAAAATTTAATGAAAATGTAATAATTTTAACACACAACCTGATGACATTTAGTAAGTCACTATGTGTGTGTGTGTGTGTGTGTGTGTGTGTGTGTGTGTGTATACAGTCACATATGTGTGTGTATATATGCCACCTCATCTCTCTACCTGAAGTTTTTTTTTCACTACTCCCACCAGTCGCTGGCTACCTGTGATTTCTCATTTATCTGTTGGAATAATGTAGGTGAAATTCTACAAGTGTGACCTTTTGAGTGGGCTTATTTAATTTTAGAAGCTCTTGTTTCTCATCCACATTTCAGCATGGGCATAATTTTATTCTAATAGCATCCGTTATGAGGACATTGCTTATCCATTCATCCCTTCATGGGTATTCTGAATGATTATTCCTTCTGACTATTGTGGAGTGTGTTGCTATGGGCACTGGTACACACATTTTACTGAAGTAGCCTTCTCTGATAATCTGGGTAGACACATTATTATGGAATTGTAAAACCATATGTAATTCTCGGTACAGCCTTTTAGGAGCACCCATTGTTACTATGGAAGCTTCTGTTACATGGCTATCATTAAGGTGTAAGTGCTGCAACTATCAGTGCTTGTTACTTTCATTGAAAATGTAGCCCCTCAAGTGGATGTGAAATGGCACTTCATTCTTGTGAATTTCCCTGAGCGCCAGTGATGCTGGCATCTTCTCAGTGACTTCTGAACCATCTGTATGCCTTCCTAGAGATAATTATTGATATCTTTGCCAAGTCATAGGTGTTTTGTTACTTCTTGTCCTCTTGAGTTGCGTGACTTCTTTTTATAATCTAGACTCAAGTCTCTTAAAATACATGGTGTAGTTATTTCTTCCATATTGCATTCTATTTTTTAACTTTCTTAGAAGAGTTCACTGACAGACAAAGCTTCGATTTTTTATATCAATTTATGTGTTTTTTGCTTGTGCCTTTAGTATGTAATATATGTGCCTCTTGCTAATGCTAAGATCATCAAGATTCTCCTCTTCTCTGTCTGTCTGTCTGTCTGTCTGTCTGTCTCTCTCTCTCTCTGAGATCTAATAGTTATACTGTTATATGCACTCTTCTGTGCACTTACTGCTGCATCTTGAGTTTCTTTCTGTAAGAGGTGGAGGTGGAGCCCTGATTTCATTCCTTTATGTGTGTATATCCACTGTGTCAGGATCATTTGTTGAAAATATTCTTTCCTCAATGCATAACCTTCATAACCTTAGTGCTTTGATGAACACCATGTGACCATTAATACGAGGGTGATGTTATTCACTGTCCACCATTTTATTTAATTAAATTGTGTACTTGTTGTTTTGTCAGTACTGTGTTGTTGGAATTTTGTTTTTCTATCTTCTTTATTCTCTTTTTGGATTATTTCAGATGCTCTCTGTACTTCAAACTTTAAATAGTTAGTTTCTCCTTTCTAAACAAGACAAATGGAATTTTGATAGTAACATCGCTAAATGAATAGTTTATTTTGGGGGTGTGCTAAATTTAAAAGCAGGAAGTTTCTAAACCATCAGTGGGAAATACCACTTCACTTATTTAGATCATCTTTAATTATTTTAATTATGTTTTTGTTTATTTTTGAATAAATGTTAAATGTAGTCTTAAATATTCTTTTAGGCTCTACCATTTATGGAGCCATCTTAGTCTTTTCTTCTGCTTATTGTTTCTGGTGTGCAGAGAGCAAATTGCCCTATTTTTGGCGTTCATTGTTGTAAGTGCCTGCCCTTACTTTCCTGGCCAAGGTCACCTGATAATGATCATGGAGAATTAAATATAGTGGCTATTGGCAGGATCAATACAGTTTTAGTTTCTAGGATACAATGATGCTTGCAAACTTTGTCTAAGACCAATTGCCTTGCCAAGCTTCCATGCTTCCTTGAGAGATTTCTTCACCTGAGTCGTTTTGGTAGCCAGACCCTGTTCTTCATAGCTTGGTAACGCTGTCTCCCCATTTTCTCCCTTCTCTTCATGTCGCCTCTGCAGACACATTGGAAGCTCTTCATCTGTCTTCCACAGTTCCCATCGGTCTTTCAGCTATCCACACAGCTTTCCAGCACCCTGAGTGAAAAACATAAACACAGCATAAACTCTGGTAAATTACTTGAATCTAACCATTCAATTGCCAGACATAAGTGCCCTCCAAAGGACCATGACTGTGACCTTTCAGATGGGTCCAAAAATGTCCTTCAGCAGTAAGGCCATCCTTACCCTAACAGAAAAAAAATTGAAGTGTACAAAATGGAAGATAAGTACTGTGAAGATCGGCCATAGTACTCAACTCCCCTCCTTTATTTTTGAAAAGTGTTTGAGTTGTCCATTAGCTCTTTCTGCAATAGATTGACGAAGGGTTCTCTGAAATGCCTCTGATGTGTTGTGTACATCAAACTGTTTGCAAAATGTCTGAAAAGGCTTAACAGTGTACATAGGAGCACTGTTAGTTTTAAATTTTGTCCAAGGATATAAAATAATAAAAGCCAGTGCTAAGTCACTCAAAGCATTTAACAAAGAAAAAACACAATTTTAAATGAGGAATACAAATTTAAAGAAATACAAATATAAACAGATCTTTTAGTATTTTATTATTTTTAGTAGAAGTCAAAATACCAAGAATATAATGCATAATAAAGGCAAGAGGAAACAGATTTTTTTAGCTTTCTTAGAAGCAGGAGCACACACTTTTGACATACATTTGTACTATTGGCCGTTATTTATGTATTTTCCTTATTGAATGACTGCCAATAGTTGAGGCATTGTCTGCCCTTGATGGGCTGTAGCCAGAATTAATCCTGAGTATATGAAGGCCCAGTATCAGCAAAGAGGCAAATGCAATAATTAATATCTCCCTTTTTAAGTAAAAGGATTGATGGCAGTTTGACATGAAGAATTAGCATTCTCATAAGCCAGTTGTTCAACAATAATCATTCCAACCTCAGCATCAACCATCGGATGACTGGCTGCCTGAAAAACACGAGAAAAATATCTTGTTATGGTTCATCAGGTTCTTGTCTAATTGTAGAAAGTTCCTCTGACAATTTTTCAGACTCCGATAATGTGTGCCATGCCTATAAAGTCAAAGCATTGATTTTTTTCTGCAGTTCTCCTTTTCTTTGGAGGGTTGGGGGTGGCTGATGGGCACTAGCCCACCCAGGCAACAGGAAAAAAAGACAAGATGCAGGGCTTGGATGTTTGCAGACTTTACAGATACAAAGATGTCTAAGACCAACTATCTCGTCAAGATTCCTTGCTTCCTTGACTTCCAAGGAAACATACCAAGAAACATAAAGAGACCTGAATGCTTTACTGCCTGAGTGTATGTGTTGGTCTCTCAGGAACAGAAAGACACACTGTACCCCAGGAGCCGAGGACTCTAACCTGAAAAACCTATGGCACAAGCCTGTCAAGGCAGCTAAGAGAGGCCAACTTCATGAATCCTTGGACATCTTATTTCCTGAAACTTATTAGTGTTACCCTTACGTGTATGCATGGATTCTTACAACTTTTTAAATTTAAGATCACTGCCATCTTCAGAAAGTGATAGTTTTACTTCTTTTCTCAATGCACTGCTTTTCAATTTCTCTCTACTTACCTAATTTCTATATCTATAAATTCACACGCAGTATTGTCCAAAAGTGGCAAAAACTGGTCAGGAGTCTGTGCCCTGTTATTACCTAGAAGAAAATCGTTTAGCCTCACAGCACCCAGTACAATAACTTACTGTGAGATTTTCTTATTTTCCTTTTATCATGGTGAGGATATTCTCTTTAACCTCTAGTCTGTAAAATATTTTTATTGTAGTAGAAGGCTTTTCCTCCCATCCCTTAGCTCCCGGAATAATGGTTCATGAGACTCAATTATAATTTACAAATACCTAGGCCATAAGGCTAGGATTTTCTCTGACTGCTCATAACTTAAAATTACCCATTATTCTAATCTACATTCTGCCACATGGCTGGTTCCCTGAGCTCAGGCACCATGTACCCATCCTCCTCATGTCTTGCTGCCTGAAATCTCATGCACCTGGCTCCATCCCAGAATCCCTTCTGACATCTGGATGTCCCGCCTATTTCCCCTCCTCAGTAATAGGCTGTAGGTTTTTAAATTGACAGTTGTTGCATCCATACAACAAGATTCCTTCTGTATTTTATCATGAAATATATTCAAAGTTATGTCACATTTTGAGAAAACTGCAATTACTTCTCTGTATTCCCTCAGTGTTTTATATTATGTTGATTACTGTCTTGTGTTAAACTGCACTTGGATTCTCTTGGTGCATAATTTGGTCAATATGCTGCTGTATTTGGCTTGGTACTATCTTGCTGAGGATTTCTGCTGTATTTCCATCAAGTATGTTGGTGTGTGATTGTTGCTTCTGTGTCCTTGCTAAGAGCAAAATTGTTCTTACAAGATGAGGTACAAAGTGTTCATTATTTTTCAATTTTCTGGACCAATAAGAACACTTTGATGTTGATTAGTTTATAAATTTGTGGGAGACTCTTTTGAAAAGATTGCTTTGGACTTATTTTTTTACAACTGAGTCAGTGTCTGGACTTCTCACATCTACAGTGAAATTCTCCAGACACTCTTTTATCTCTTCCTTAATGAGTTTTGATGTTTTTATGAGTCCCTGGGATGTATTTTTTTTAAATCTAGAGCATCCAATTTCCTTCTTTAGAGTCCATAAGAATGTCTTATTTAGAGAGCTGATTTTAATAATATGAGTCTTCAATTCTTTCTTCATCCCTCTTGCTAGAGATTTGTTATTTTAAAAAGCCTAATGAGGTGACTTTTAGCACTTTGGTCTTTATCTTTTTTTAGTCTTTTATTTCATTTTTCTTAGTTCTAATAATTGTTGTGTCCACCTTCTGCAAGGTTGGGCTTAGTCTGCTCTTCTTTGTCTACTTAGCTCTACTAATACTGACAGAACAAAATTAGGATAAATACTTAAAGTTCTTCTTTGGATGTGAGCACACAGCTACAGATTCCTATCTGAACACTGCTCTCAGCACACCCCAGAGGTTAAAATGTATCTTTTCTCCATGTCCATGTAGTCTTTTCTTCACTTTCTCTTTGAATTCTTTGTCTTCTGGTTTTATTTATGTGTTATTTAACTCTTTAATGCCTGTATGCTTAGCAGCTTTGCCTTTGATTTCCTGTTATTCTATCATGGTCAGAGAACATATTTTGTAATATTTTGATTGTTTTAAATTTGTTGATATTACTCATCTGTATTAATATGATATCAGCTAAAGAATTCTTTGTCTTCCCTTGAGCAGGGTGTTCATTTCTGCTGTGATTGTTTGCTGGCTTTATTTAGTCTGTAGGGTTGAAGTCTATCTTGTTCTTACTGATTTCTCTCTAGTATCCTAAACTTTTATAGAGAAGAATATTAAGTCCTTCAGTTTTTATTTTAGAGCCATATTTTTTCAGTTGTATTAGTTTTGAGACTGTGAGGACAGTTGTATGACATAAACATAATAATTGTGACATATTGTTATGGTGAGTTAACACTTTGACCAGCACATTTTTCCTTCTCTGTACAAAGAAAAGGTTTTACAGCTAACCCTTATTTTGTTTGATGTTAGCAAAGGCAGTACAGATCACTTTTCATTAGTATTTGTACGATTTATCCAGTTCATGTTTCTTCCTTAATATTTCTTCTTATTTCTTTCTCCTCTTGGAGTTACACTTATATGTTGGTATTCCACACAGATCAATAAAGTAGAAAAATGATAGCAGTAGTGTTCAAGTTTTTATTTATATTTTTTCTTTAAATTACTAAGTAAAAACTTATTTAGAAATAGAAATAGTTGTTAACAAGTTTAAAGAATAAAATTTTAAAAAGACTCTAAGTTATTGCTCATATTTTTAAAAGGAAAAGGATACAAATAAATATTTTAAGTATTATTGACTTTCAGGTAAGAAAAAAATGATATCAACTCTGTGTGTGTGTGTCTGTGTGTGTGTGTACATTATATTCATGATAAAATGTAAGATCTTTACTACACAGTTATATTTCTCTCACACAATGGAGTTCCGCCACTCTCCTTATTTGTCAGCCTTCCTTCCCTTCCTCTCTTCTTCCTTCCTTCCCTTCTTCTCTCCCTCTCTCTTTTTCTTATTTCTATCAGCTGTTCCATTAAGTTGCCCAGTATGCCTCAAACTTAAACCTCTCTCTCTCTCTCCCCGTCTGTCTCTCTCTCTCTTTCTTATTCTTTCTTTGTTTCCTTTTTATTTAGTCCACAGGCCTGCAATTCAACACTTGAAAGGTAAGTTTGAGGCTATAAGCAGCTGGAGAGTGCTCTTTCTTCTCAAATAAAATAAAAATTTAAAAATCTTCACTTCTTGACCTACTGTAAATAGACACCATTTATAAGACTAATTTTGCAACAAACCAAACACCTTTAGCATACCATGTGGCTTATTAACTTTCCATAATTATATGCTGTAGATAAGACAGGCTGTGGTCGATAAAGTGATCTTAAGTACTTGTCATGTGGTGTTAAGTACTCTTTTCAGTTTTTTAATGTGTGGGATGATGGTATATAGTGAACAAAATGTTGGCAGAAGCAAAGAAAATTACATTGTCCATCAATTTACTATGCGTGGAGATAAATGCTTACAATATTTAGCCTTTTCATATTCATGATCCAGTTAAGAAAATGGAGAGAAATATGTTGGCTTAGGTTAAAAAGAAACACTAAAACCAGCTTTTGGTAATTCTATTAACACTTTTCTTTGCATTTGGGGAAATGTGTCTCAGTTTATTTTTATTTATTATTTTATGTCCATACACACCATGCATATCTGGTGCCTAAAGAGGCCGAAAGAGAACCTGGAAATGTAGTTACAAATGATTGTGAACCACTATGCTGATAACCACACCTGGGCCATCCGGAAGAGTAGCCAGTGCTCAGAGCTGCTGAATCATCGTTCCAGGCACTCTATTGCTTTTAATGTTTTATTATAAAATAGATAAACAGCCATGCCTGGACATGTAGATATTATCTGGAAATTTTAGGATAAAAAGGAAAGAGCGGTGAGTAAAGATATCAGTACAAATTACATAAGTACAAGAGAACCAAGACATCAAAATAGTGTCCACAATTTAGAAAACACACATGCAGAAACCAGAAGTAAGATACCACCTTACCACAACCAACTCCCAGTGCACTATCTCTGTGGTACAGGGGACACTTCCTGGCACACTGAAAATGAACGCATGGTGCATTTCTTGTTTTAGAAATCAGAACTGAAAGGTATAGATAATCCCAGTGGGCATCTATTCGATAAGAACCGCATTCTAGCATGGATGAAGAGTCCGCTTCTTGCTGGCTCCTGCACAGTAGACTGACCACAGGCGGCAATGCAGGGCATTTCCTAAAGCTTGAAGAAAGCATTCTGTGTATTCTCACCACCAAGAAATAACAAATGTAGGACACATGTATTCATCCTCTTTGAAATATGCATAATGCATATGTGTATGAAAATTATGAGATAGCCCCAAAATACATATAATTTTGTGTTTTTCTAAATATAGTTGCATAAGAGACTAAAAGTCAGGCTAGTTGAGAATGACAGTAGTATTTCTGGACTCTGTTCTGTAGAGATTGTCCAGTTTTACATATTTATTGGTGACAGAGCTCTCAGTTCCTCTTAATAGAATTTGGGCAACTGCTTCTTAAAAATTCATGGCTTAGTAAATGGGTGATTATAAGTTCTCTTCGGGAATCCATGACCTTACTGTTAGCACTGGATGGATGGATTGATTGATGATTTCCAGAACCAGGCATGGTTTCTCTCTTGCTGAGCAGGTGCTGGCTATTGACAAGGTATGTTTGAGAGTGAGAGAAATAGTCTTGCCCAGAGAAGACGCCCCCCTCACCAATTGTTTATCTAGTACCAAATTATCAGCCTTTGGTATATCATTACATACAGATAATATTATACGGCTTGAACAAGTTATATTTATATACTAAAGGAAACAACATATATCAAATTAATATATTAAAAGAACAGGACTATAAATTTGAGGAAGAGAGAAAAGGGGAACATAGGGGAATTGGAGGAAGGGAAAGAGGAGGAAATTATGTAATTACAATATAATTTCAAAAAATAAAAATATTATTAAAAAGACACAAAAATATGAGGAAGAAACAATAAATTAAGTTTTAAGCTCATGGACATAAACAACTAATGGAAGTCAAACTTGCTAGAATTTGATTAATGTAAGGAATTGTTCATAAATCACCGCTGCTCAGTGGCAGTGTGATTGTTAAGTGGCACTGGAGCCTTGTTATAACAAACTAAGGGAAGACAAGGCCACCTGTGCTAAACTGAGCTTGCTCTTAGTGTCGTCATCATCTCCTCTGGCTTATGTTATGTTGAGACACTCTACCACTGTTCTCTATTCCCCCCCCCCCCCGCCCAAGAAATTTAACTGCAGCACCAAGTTCTAAAATTAAGTGAAAACTTAATATGGTTTCAGTCTGGCAGGAAACCATAGCAATGCTCTTGTCCAGGGTTGCACGCTGGGCTGATGACTTTCTACTCCTTTCTGTTACTTATCAGATCAGCTATTAAAATTGGAAGTGTGGGCTGGAGAGATGGCTCAATGGTTAAGAGCGCTGCCTGCTTTTCCAAAGGTCCTGAGTTCAGTTCCCAGCAACCACATGGTGGTTCACAACTACCTGTAATGTGATCTGATGCCCCTCTTCTGGCCTACAGGTATGCAGGCAGGCACAACACTGTATACATAACAATAAATAAATAAATCTTTAAAAAAATAAAAAATAAAATAAAATTGGAAGTGTAGCCAACCTGACCATGATCATCAAGCAACCACGGTCATTCTGGATTTAGCTCCCATGCTGTCATTACATTTAGGAATCGCCACAGGCTACAGATTTACAAAGGAAAGGATGGCAATTTCTCTGTGAAGTCACACGGGAAACTCTGGGTGTCCTGTGAGGCCCCTCCAACCCAATGCCTTAAAGCTAGTGTATAGTTTCCCGTAATGTGGTGTTGGTAGGTCAGTCGGGTCTTCTGCTGGTCTAACCTGGGCTTGTCAACCTGGAGCAATCAGCAGACGGTTTGGTGGCCATCTGGATGTGGACGTGGAGTATTTGTGGTTTTATTCTACTGCCTCGTAAGTTGAAAGCTAAGGAGAGACTTTGATGCTACATGGTTTTACAGGAAATTAGATGATGCACTGATACAAACTGCACATCAAAGAAATTATTCAAAGCGGTTTGCCAAACTCTGCCTTCAAGAGCTTGAAGAATATGATACAAATGTTATTTTATCTATTCCCTCAGCTAAGACTCTTTCCTGTGCCTAGAACATAGAGCTGTACCACAGCACTTCCATCCTTCCTTCTCAACTCCAACTGCAATCAGTTTCAACATTTGGAATATTTCTTTTAGTTTCTTAGACTACAAATCTGAACACATCAGGCTCTAACATGGCCCTTAGCCTTAGCCTTCGTAGCCTGAGGCATCATCCACTGGTCTCTTCCATATTTATTGGGCGTACATCAGTTCTCATCTCATCCTGGCAGCAGAGGGGTGTGATCACCTCAGACACTGCCTTAAGATGTGTTCTGCGTCAATATTAACTATGTTCATTAATGTCGTATCACCAACCCAGTCTGATTATTAATATTTTCTGGAATCAATAATGTTCTCCCCTGTTTACCTTGCTTCTTAAATATTCATCACTAATGTTCCTGCAAGCCCTGCCCAAAGGGTTTCTCAATATGATCTAATTCATCTCCTCTTTTTTGCCACTTTATTTGGTTTTCTCTTTCTTATATGTCATTCAAGACATTTCAGAGGCCGTTCTACTGCAGCCCTTTGCCTTTTTTCTTCATTCTCAGCTTGTTCTCCCATAGATATTTTTTAACTGTATGTTGATACCATCATTCAATGTCATCATGAGAATTCTACCTTTTTCTTTTAAAATGCCCCATTCCTGACTTCCTAGTCTTTTAAGACTTTTATTTATTCATTGAGCTGGAGCCAATCCTTTGACAATTTTATCAGAAAGAATGTTTATGACAGGAATTCTCAAGAATATATCAGTTGTATCTATGTTTGGTATAAGCCTTTGAGGTTGAAGTAACTTTCTGTTGGGATTTTTAAGGAATTGCTCTCCTATCTTTTAGAGCAAACATTGCTGTTAAGAAGCCTACAGTTACTCTGACTTCCTATTTTTGTCCTCCAAAACTTTTTATAATCGTATCTCTATTGACATTTTTTAAAGCTTGAAATAACAAATGTTGAATTCTTTTGGACTCTTTAAATCTAGAAAACCATTAAATTCTTATGTCTTCACTGATTTGATGTGGTAATCCTGAGTTGGTTTCATACTTAAATAGAATGGAATGCCAACTCATTAGGCATCCAACTCTCTGTGGATATGATTTTTCTCTACTTTGTTAAGTCCAACTGCTGATCATCACCCCATTTTATGTCTTCTCAGACAAAACCCTTGCCCAATAATGTCTACATGTTTAATTTATTTTAAAATGAAAAAATCCCTAAATGTAATATAATTTTAGTGGGTACTTGGGAGAAATGGTGGTATGTGTATAGACATTCAGTCTCATGGTTTTTAGAAAATACAACAAATGACATCTTTAAAATGTTGACTAGTTGCTAATGATGGGATTGGTAGTTATTTTTAGGCTGTTAGCATTATACGGAATAAACTTCTCCTTTGTGTTTCCCTTAAGTTATAGAAGTAATTATATTTAAATCAGTACTTCGATTTCCCATTTTCCATAATCAATGCCACATTTTCTTCTATTCATTGAGTTCAAACATTTTCTTCACACCCAATTTTAAGTCCCCTTGATGCTTTACTCATAAGGAAACCATCTCCAACTTAATCATTTTTTAAAATTTTGTACATTGATCTTGGTGCGTCTTGCACAAACAATAAATGGTGAGTTTGTATCATTGTATGACATGCTTATGAAATAACCATTTCTTTTAACATAGTGCCAAGGTCAGTAGGACACCCTAAGTGGAACTGGCGGACTAAACCACAAAGCCGTGATTTTGATGAATTGAACCACATCCTTCAGGAGAGCAAGAAGCTGGGGAAAGCCCTTGAGAATCTCTCTCGAAGTAAGTTCTTTTTCTTGACAATAATTGAAATTCAGAGCCAACTTTAAAGTAGAAACATCCATCACCATTGGCAACAATTATTTCTGACAGTCTCATTCTCATTGTGTAAGGCTGAGGTGTACTAAGAGAGTGAGACTTGAAAGGAGGTTTGACTGTGCCCATGGCACAGATCAGTCAATGGGCAGGAAGGCAGGAGCTATACGACCTCTTGCATCAGCTGAACTCTGATCCCCCTGCATGGATTCCATCACATATTCCCAATGCACATTTAATGCCATCTTCTTCACTCTTCTATTTTGAAAAGTACCACTTTGCATCCTTCTCACTAAGAAGCATTCCTTTCACCTCTGCGAGTTTCGGATCCTTGTAAACTTTTTGCAAGGCAGTCACTGGGTTAAATTCTTCTTAGATTCCATTCAGAGCCTAGCAGGGTGTCAGGTAACTTACTTTGTTCCAAAAGTCACACCTATTCTCTGAGGGCATGGCATAGGGATTTCACTGTGTCATCTGGAAGGTGGTCACCACAGATAAATCACTTATCTTCCCTGAGATGCGGCAACCCTGGGGAAGGGTAAAGTTGTGAGATAAGGTGTTCTCCAGTCAGTACCACCATCATGGGATCAGCAACCCAACAAGCATTTGATGGTGTACTTTGGTGAATGCGTACTGAATTTGGAGACACGCATGTGTACCTTATGATTTTCAGAAGCAAGCCCACAGTATTCTTATCTTTGTCTGCATAGGTATTTATTTTTTTAAAAAAAATATCAAACATCTTCATAAACAATTTAACATCATGGCTTCCTCAAAAATTCTTTTGATATAATGGAAGACTAATGATTCTGAAATATAGCTCTAGATTTTTTTCTAATAGTACAGTTTTATTAATTTCATGTATCAAAGTTTGTCATTATCCCATGGCATATTTTGGCAAGGTTTTAAAATATACACACTTATGTATACTGTGTTGTCATATAGTACACTTATACCTACATTTGTATATTATATACTTATAGAAACATCACTTTATTTAAACCAGGATACAGTTTTAGACTTTTATACAATGAAGAGCTTTGAGAGGCTAAGATGCTAAAATATTTTAAGCTCCAAGATAGGATTTAGCAAAGCCCTTCTTTGAGCTAGATTTACATATAAAACAAAAAATAAAGTAGGTATTCAGCTTATTATTAAATTGTGTTCCTGAAAGGATCCTGATCCTATTAAAATGCCAAAGGCAAATTCTAATATTTCTAAATCTGACTATTTGGGGGAAATGATTGGAGCTGTAAAAGCCTCTTAATTATTTATAAATGTAAGCTAAGAGAAGGATGAATGAAGAACATGCCTGATATATATATATTTGTGTCCTTTAAAACAAGGCAGTGGCCAAGTAAATATTTGTCTTATAGTTCATTCAAGGATACTATCTTCTCTGACCCCAAAACTGTTTACTAAGGGGCTATTCCAGTATTTAATGATGAACCCACATAGTTTGTTGCAGAATTGTCAGTTTACACTGTGCTCAATAACAAAACACCACAGGTTGGTGGGTTTTATATTCATAGAACATACTTCTCACAGTTCTAAATATTGGGAAACCTAAAATCAACATCTGAGCTAATCCTTGTTTAGTGAAGTCCTTTTTGTTGTTATTGTTTGTTTGTTTGTTTGTTGTTTGTAGATAGTGCCTTCTTTGCACATCCTTGTGTTGTTGAGGGGCCAGGTAGCTCTGTGGGCTCTTTTATTTGTTCACTAATACCATTAATGACATAGGAGACTTAAAGCCATAATCATTTTCCAGGCCTCACTTCTCACCACTGTAACATTGGAGTTCAGACTTAAACATATGAAACTGAAGAAGTCACAAACATTTACACTTGCACACAGGTAGTCCACACAACTGAGTTCTGTGTCAGGATAATCTGAAGAAGTAGTAACCACTGGAACTAGCAGCAACAGAATAGGGGCGGGACATCTCTTTGGTAGTTTGCGACTTCTTATGGGACGTGATGGAGCATCTCTCTAAAGCATCATCTTCTTCTAAATGGTGTACCTGGTCAGGTCAGGCTCACACGGGTTAATCTTACTTGATCAAAGTCTTTGGGATAGTGCTTTGGTCAAGAAGGAAGTGTCTCTTCACGTTCAGTAGTCCTAGTCTGAATCAGGGGAGAGAGACTGTACAGGTATGAGTCTTAGAAACTATTTCATTACTCTGCCTACTAGAACTACTTACCAGCCTACAACATGCTGAACTACATACAACACAAGAGAAATGTAATATAAGTCATGTACATGAGTTTTTACTTTCAATTAGGTTCATTAAAAATATCAAAACCATTGCATGAAATTCATTTTAGTGAAATATTTACCCTAATATATAGACTGGCATTTTTCTGTATTTACCATATAAAATGAGCACTGGCATTTGTTATCTTGACTTCTTAGTTCTTAGTCTTTGAATAGTAAAATGAATTTTAATTCCCAGCACACCACAGTGTGGATCAGCACATTCCCAGTATCTGGTCACCACATGAGGATAGGCTGCTCTACCACGCAAAATGAAATAATGTTAAACACACACAGAAAAAGCTCCGCTCTTGGGTTTTAATTGACCCCAAACCACTTCAGATTTTTTAAATCAGTCCCCATACAAAGTGTCAGAAAGGAGCTGGGCATTGGTAGCGCATGCCTTTAATCCCAGCATTTGGGAGGCAGAGGCAAGTGGATCGCTGTGAGTTCGAGGCCAGCCTGGTCTACAAAGTGAGTCCAGGACGGCTAGAGCTACACAGAAAAACCCTGTCTCAAAAAAAAGTGAAAAAGAAACAAACAACAAAAAACAAAGTGTCAAAAAGAATAGCTAGTGTCTGATGTCTCCGCTGTGTCGGCTTCCTTTCACCCTACAAGGCATCAATGACTCTGCTGAAATTCTTTTCACTGCCATTACCAGTTGATTTCAACTGCCAACGAGAGTGAAATGGTTTGTGATTCTCATCCAGCTGAACTGCTCCAGTGGTTTTCAGCTGTTCAACGCTTTATTTAGACTCTGTGACCTCTGAGGTTTGGGAGGCTGAAAACCGCTTGATCTACTACTCTGGAACCCTCACAGCATTTCTTGTAGGTCTTTCATGGGAATTCTTTCTTTCCTGTGATTTATGCTCTCTATGCTCTTCTCTCTCTCTCTCTCTCTCTCTCTCTCTCTCTCTCTCTCTCTCTCTCTCTCTCTCTCTTTCTCTCTCTCAAATGTGTTTATTTCACACCTGGTCTTTTTCCCTCAGGCTTTCATAGAAGGGGATTCTTGACATGTCTTTCCTCTCAGGGGCCCCACATTACAATCAGTACCAGCGAATGGAACGAACCTTCTCCTTGAGATGAGGTGGCATTTTGGTGTGATGTCATGGGTGGTGTTACTACGGCTTATCCAACCCCCTCTCTCTCTTTGTTATATCCCTACAACAAGTAAGTTGTAAAATCTTGGTCATTTTCCCTTTCATATACGTTTTGAATTTGATTCGTTTCTCTACTGTAATAAGAATCTTGTCACTTACACCTTAATTTGACTGACTAGATGATTGCTTTATTTGTTCCATTTCATCCAGTTCTTGTGTTGTGCCCTGATGACCTATGCATGACTCAGCTGCCTTATTCTTACATTGGAGGAATCTTGTGGGGTGATGCAAGATAAATACATTCTCATTTGGAGAATGGCTTGGTGTAGTGTTCCTAGAGACAGCAGGCTCTGTCCAATATGTTGTTCTTCCATGTTTAACACAGGCCATTCCATGTTGTTGCAGAAGGAGAAAGAGCCTGGAGAGCCCAGTTTCTCCATCAAGGGGCGTACATTATGTTTATATGCATTCTACAAAAGCTGCAAGGGAGTCTGGACATTGGCTAGCATGTGAAACCAGGAGAAGTATGGCACTAATTTAGGAAGGGAATCTAGCTTTCCTCATACTCACAGTTTGTTTCTCCAGTAAGCCCACACTGCAGGTGTCGGGGCTTTCAAGTAAAGACCTGGTAACTTATTTCAGATGGCTCCACTTATGAGTTCAAAGGAAGTGCCCTTACCTTGTTTTCATTGTCACAGCTTATGGCTTTTGGGTGTGCCCCATTCCATTAGTGTGCCTCCCTGTCATTTATCTCCTTATGTCATTCTCCTTAAAAGCTCATCTTCTGGCAAGAATTCCTTTTCTAACAAGCCCAACCTTACCTTAGGTCAAACATACCCTCCGAGATGACTTCTCTGCTGCCTTCTGGCTCTCTACTGAATTTGGATTTGACAATTTGAGGCCTTGACTACACCTACCTGGCTCCATCTCTTTGTCACTCATTTCCTCTTTGGATGGCTCTAGGATAAGGCTTCCTTAGCTCTCTGACTCCCTAGGCAGTGATTAGCACTGACATGATTGGCTGATTTCATGTCTTCCACATATATCTCCTTTGGGATGTCTCTGTTTCCATTTCTGATCTGCCTTCAGCTTCTTTCATTGTGAGCCATTGATGTAAGAACACATGAGCTTGGTTGATCATAAGTTTGCTTGCTGGCACATTTTACTGAGACTGACATAAACTGGAAGGCTGTGCATAAAAAAACAAGTAGGTAAATGTGTGAACAAACCAGCTCTAGGGAAAAGGCAGCAACTCCCCATTTTGTGCATCAGTGATCTACTGCTCCTGGGGTAGCAAAGCTCCTAGCAGTTTCTGAGCGTGGTCCTCCCCTGCACCTGCCAGCTCCCCTGGAGGAAGAAGTGGTGAATGAGTATCTTTAGGCCATCTAGACATTGCTCAGTTCATCACAGCTCATGTGAGAGGATTGGCTGGAGCTTTTCCATTGAAAAGGCACCTAGTTGTTGGAAAACAGAAAACAGATGCACCATTACTGATAACAACAGTCTGGACCCAGTCAAGATAAAATGTAACAACCATTTTTTGTAGTCAGCAAATCATGAGCATATGAAAATAAATCTTCTCTGATATAACAGTCTGAGGAGCGAGACTAACAACTCGCAAGAAAAAGTAGGGACGGATGATGTAACATCTGATGGTTCATCAATAACCACACTTATTTGGTGCCAATAAGAAACAGCAACAGCGGAGGATACATGGACCTGTACTTCATGGTTCCGTGTATGGGGAGGTTAGTGTGAAAATGATCATTTCTACATCTAGCAGAATGTAATGTGAGAGCTGTGAGGGTGTAGCAGAACTTGTAGCTTCATCATAAAGTACAACAATAAGGATGAGGCAACAGCCAGAGTGCACCATGGGGTTACAGGTTTCTCAGAAGGGAGGAAAGATGCCCCGACAAGGTGCTTAGGAAAGGGCAAGTCTTGTATTGCTGGTGCACAAAGGATCAGGCAAGACACGGAAGCTGGAAGTCTGTCGAGAGATGACTATGAGAACAGGAAGACGGGAGTACTTCAAAGCCTCTGGAGAGTCATACTACAACCAATCTGTGTTGTAAAATGTAAAAGATGCTATACATACACACACACACACACACACACACACACACACACACACACACACACTGAGAAGTTTCTGTGACCAAGATATACTGACTGTATTGAAGGAAGGGTGAAAATAAGGATAAGAGGTGCCGTTAGTTTGTTTCGTTTTAGGTTTTCTTCATAAACAAGAGTGGCTGCTACCTGCATCCCAATTAAGAGTTTGGGAACATTTGAGGGTAGTGTAGCAATCAGCTTCAAACTCTGCTTCCAGGTAGTGTGGGGCATCTGGACAGAGTTGGCCAGTGCCCTGTATTTCCAGAGACCAAGTGAATATTCAGGTGGCAGTAGGGTGGAGTTGAAGTGACAAATAATGCAAAGATAAAGAAACTCATAAGGCATGGAGCACATACATTGGGGTCTCAGGTACTAAATGACCTAACATAGAATAAAATCAAATAAATCTTTAGAGAGGTTGAATGATTACAGAACAAGGATGTGTTGATAAAATCAATCAATTTCATAGAGGCATGTGTCCAGCGTTAGTCTGTAAGAGAAAGGTAGAAATAAATATATTTCTATATCTATAGAATATATTTGTCTATATAGAGTCTAGAGTTATCAGTGTGCTGTGCTACCACTGTTCACTATGGTGGCAGTCTAACTAGTGAACAGCCGGAAGCCACATTATTTTTCTATGTACTTTAATCTGAATATATTATGAGGGGGTTATTCTTCTGTTCTCATTAGCTGTCTGGGAGTGAATGAAAGTTTCTCATTTTTAAACTCTTGTGTTAGCTCATGTTGCAGAGTTTACCTGACAAAACAATTTATAGGAGGCAAGGTCATCTTTGGCTCACAGTTTTGGAGTACTCAGTCTGCTGCTGCTTGACTCCATGCTCTTGTGTAGTACATCTTGGATGTGGGAATAGATGATAGAGAATACGCTTCCTCTCAAAGCTGATGGAAGCACAGAGCAAGGAAGGGACTGAGAACCACGGGAACCAAGTATAACCTTCAAAGGCACACTCCTAGGGACCCTCCTAGGTCTCGATCCACTTTCTAAAGTTTTTACCATTTTCCCAAATAGTTCCCAACAGTCTAGGATTAACCAAGCAAACCCATGAGCCTTTGTAGGACATTTCATGCTCAAATTATTACATTCATTCTGTTTTTTTTCCTCCTGTCAGAAACAGGTTTCGATTTGATAACATAAAATATAAATGTTATATTTTTACAACAGAAAAGTTCTTGTTTGATTTGATAATCAGGAGCTATGATACTACTTGTCCAAACAGAGTTCTAAGAGAAGACTGAATGCAGAATCCAGCATGTAGTCCATGGAAGGGGGTGGGCCAGAAGTGGGAAGTGTTCAGCCATGTCAACCTTCCTGCTAAAAGTAAATCATAGAAAGAGAAGATGACTGCCAGCGGTGGTAGTGCTTGCTTGTAACTCCAGCATTTGGATGATGAAGGTAGGAGAGAGTTCAAAGTTAACCTTAGTTATATATTGATTTTGATGCTAGCCTAGACTACAGGAGACCCTGTTTCCCTTGTTTGCTTTGGATTGTTTAAAAAGGGAAGATCTGAGAGAAGGCAGTAGTTAGTAGAACATTAAGTGGTGTGTTCAGAGTTGGGGGACATTTTGCTTTGATTTCCCTTAAGGATGTGTCTGTGTGTGCACATGTGCGTACATGTGTGCATGTGTGTGCGTGTGTGTGCACACACTCTCATGTGTGTGTGTGTGTGTGTGTGTGGAGAGAGAGAGAGAGAGAGAGAGAGAGAGAGAGAGAGAGAGAGAGAGAAAAGTAATAGGCTATATGCAGTTTATAAAAACAAAAATATGTATTATTTAGTGTGTTAAAAAATTAATCAATTAAAATCAGAATCCCCTCAGTTCTGCTGGGTGTGGTGGCACATGTCTGAAGCTACAGTACACATAAGCCTCAGGCAGAATTGCTCTAAGTTCAAGGCCAGCCTCAGCTACCATGCAGGCCAGAATCTTGAGGATCCTGTCTCAAGATTCAGATACAAAAACAAGCAAGCAAACAGGAATTTTCTGCCTTGAAAGCAACACGTCTAAAGAGAGGTTAGTTCAGGGGTGTTTGATCCAACTACATGATGCCTTTCAGGGTTTTTTCAGGTGTCTGTTATATAGCGATCTATTATAGTAAGTTTTTAAAAATTCATTTATTCTTTAACAAATGAGCTCAGATGTGTAGTTATCAAGTTCCCTGGTGCAGTTAGCCCACCATAGCTAGTTTCTAGCTGACAATGGGATGTCTCCATGGAAACGCTCGGAAGGAAGGTGCAGAATTTGTTCCTACAATTCCCAAATCAGTATTTCCATGTTATAGACTCTATTTCCACACTTTACCTCAAAATTGAAAAAAGACTTTCAGTGAGGGTTTTGAGACCATTTTATCATGAAGGTTTGTTTTCCCCAGGAAAGGGCCAGGTTTGGGAGAAACAGAATCATTTCATATGTAAATTTCCTGACCTACTTTCATGAAATGAATTACACTGACCAAGGTGGAAAGAACTCTGAAAAGCCACCACTTCCTGTAGCTACAGCTGGGATCTGAGCCCAGGCCTTGCAGATGGATGTCATGATGAAGCCCATAGCTTAGTGAACACATTGGAACTCTGGGTACCCAAGGACAGTGTTCTAGGACTGATTCCTGATGCCACTGAGACCCTTCTGGGGATGAAAATGAACAGGAAGTAGAGGAGACAATGGAAGCCTGGGAGATAGTTTGTGCTACTATTGAATTTATTGGTTTGGTTTGGTTTTTGGATGGTAGCCTCCTGCCTCCTAGGCAAGCCGCTTCCCTGTTGAACTGCACCTTGAGACCAGCTTAGCTTCAGAAGGAGAGAAGCTGACCCTCACAGATCCTCCAGAGCTTCCAGGGTGGAGAACTGTTACTCCTCTAGGCCACACCAAATTCAGTCCTCCTCTGGGACATTCCTTCTAATTGTTTTTTTTTTTTTTCCAGAACCCATGTAATCCTTCCACTCCAAGTGTAACAGCAAGCTACTCGGGTATTTGGTTTAGTACTGATCCCCACTCATATGAGCTTTACAGGGCTGATGAGACGCAGAACAATTTCAGCCCCATTTTAGAGAGAAGGGCTATGGATGTTGTCCAAGGCCCTGGGATGACCTTCTGACTGTTCGTATGGAAGGCTGCTGCTAGAGCTTCCTGCTGCCATAGAAAAGAGTTTCATTAAAATTCCTACAACTACTTTTAATCAGTGTAAAGCTTTGATTAAAACTGAAATGAGAAATACCCTAGGCCTTTTGACTCTGAAAACAGAAAGTTAAGTGAATCATATCTAACAGAATACTTATTAGAACTATGCAAATGTTAAGACTATCTGATAATTGGTATTTTTATAAAGTATGATCATGAGACTAAGCACTGGGAACAGTTAAAGGGATAAGTCTTTCTCTCAAGCAAGTTTTTCCCTTAGGTAGATTGAGTTCTTGCTCAATCTTAGGTAGATTGCTTCTTCAACTATAGTCTATCTTCTCTTCCCTTCTCCATGGCTGGACATTTCCCAACCCTGAAAGCAGCTCACAGGGGCAGCCGCCATGAGAGCATCCTATACCCTGTGGCATGCACTGGGTGCTGTGCTTTAAAAAAAACTGACTTGCCAATAGTAATTGGCTTCATTTCAGATAAGTTGGCTAAGTGGTGTACTGCTGCTACCTTTATGAATACCTGGTTCACAAATCTGCGGTATAAATGAATTTCAAAGATTAAATAATAGTTTTCCAAAAGTTGGATCATAAAACTATGTCTTCAGGTTCCAGGAATCTGAGCAGCAAGTTAAAAAGATCAAGAGAATCAAAAATCCCAGCCAGCTGCACTGTAGGGTGTTTAAGTAGCTGAGCATCATGACTTTGAAGGAGAATGAGAATTTTATTTTATAGCATCTATACTTCCTCTCTATCTATGTTGATTTAGACTTAGTCTTTTAAATATTTATGTTTAAGGTGTTCATTCTTAATCTTGAAGTAGTACGGGAAAGGACCATTTCTATAGAATTGTACTAAATGCAAAGGCAGCGTTTTTGACATCCTTAACTTTTATACTCTGAAATGATGCATTTTAAGTGTGTTGTAGACCATAATATGATCCATATGAAATACCAGAGTTCATTCATTTGCTTAAAATTGTAACTGCTTACAGTAACCTTTTGTAGCTCTAGCCTGATCCCCTATGGCACCACAGTTCAACAGCTCCACATTGGTCTTCTATAGCACCATGGCACAAGAGCTTCCATGTTGGTCTCCTTGGAGTTTTCTCCTTTGTAGTGCAGTATTTTTTAATCAGGGCTATGCCTAAGCCACCAACTTCCATCACTAAAGTAGAAGCTAGACTGTCTTTTAGTGCACTAACAAATCATTTTATTTTATGCTCATGAGTGTTTTTCTTGAGTGAACACATCTGTACCGTGTGTGTGTGTGTGTGTGTGTGTGTGTGTGTGTGTGTGTGTGTGTGTGTAGTACCTACAGAAGCCAGAAGAGGGCAGCCTAATCCCTGGAAATGGAACAACAGATGGTTGTCAAACTACCATATTGCTGCTGGGGACCAATCCCAGTTCTCTGGAACAGCAGCTAATACTCTTTAGTGATGAGCCATATCTTCCACTACAACAAATAAATTATTAGTCACCATTTTTTTTGTGTACATTGTCTGTGTGTGTGTGTGTGTGTGTGTGTGTGTGTGTGTGTGTGCATGTGCTCATGTATTCCCATGTGTTTGGAGGCTGGAGGTCAACATGAGATGCATTTATTAATGGCTTTATGTTTGGTTTTTGAGATAAGGTCTCTCATCGAACTTGGATATAATCAAGTCTGCTGGATTGGCTGACCAGCAAGCCCAGGGTTGTCCCTGCCTCTGCTTTCCCAGTTCTGGTATAACAAGTGTGTAAAGCTATGCCTAGCTTCTTACATAGGTGCCAGGGTTCTGATCTGTGGTCTTCATATTTGTGTGGCAAACATTTTATCAGTGGAGCTATCTCCCCATCCACACCAGCAACCATTATCCAAAAGAACATCGTGGAATATTGCACTAAGGAACACATTTTCAGATATGCCGTGTTTTTGTTTCATCTACAAAAAGAGGAATGGAGTCAGTTACTGAGATAAAACAATGGGCATTATTCTGCCTCATGTGTAACTGATTTTCTAGGCTGGTGTGGGTTATGTGGGAACTGGTGGAGGGCTCTGTGCAGCTTCTGCAGGTTGGGCTGAGTATATATGAGGAAACGCTGAAGGCTCTTGCTCATGTCTTGTCTCTTGGGGCTTTTTTTGGTTCTGCTCTCTGGATCAGCCTTTTAGACTCTACCTAACTTCTGCTTCAAATCCCATTTTGACATTGTTCTGTTCCCTTGTACTTTAAACTTTCAGACTTTTCCTGTCTCCTGACTCTTTTTCCTCTCACTTGATTCCTGCTCATTTCTTCTGTCTGTCCCAAACCTAAGTCCAGTGCCTTGCCCCAACATAACATCCTATCAAAACCTACAAAATGAGAACAAAATGGATTAAGAAGGATGAGATTGAAAGGGCCATCGGAAATGATCCTGCAGAGGAGCAAACATGTTGGTGTGAGTCACTTGAAGGGAGTTATACTAGTGAGAAGTAAAGGTGTTTCAGCAAGGAGCCTCCCCAAGAGAATTCCTGAGGAGGGTACAAAAAAAGATCAGGAAAAACAATACTTCAAGACATACAAGGAAGGAAGGAAGGAAGGAAGGAAGAAAAAGAGGAAAAGAAAAGAAAAAAAAGGGTGTCGGGGGAGATGGGAGTGGGGGAAGTTGAAAAACACCTCCATGATAGTCTTGCAAGTTGGCTCTGACTCCAAGGATCTGCAAGAAACATCTGCTTGTTTTGATTTCCTTCCTTCATCTCCTTCATCGAGCTGCCTCAGCAGGCCCTGGCAGTCATCCTTGTCTTTATTTCTTAATTTGCTTTCATAAGTAGAACGGATGCATTTTTTAAAAAGAAGCAGCGAAAAAGAACAAAGTTGAATAAATAACACACTTGATTTATGACTAGAATTTTTGTTATTTGTAGCATGAGGTTATCAAAGATTGCTTCTAAAACTGTCTTGTAAATCTCTTTTGTATCCCAGGTATTGCGATTTCAGATGAACTCGATAAGGTAAGACGAGCTCCGCATCTAATGACCAAGTGCAGGATTTATGTTTGAACCCACATCTAAATTAATTTCATTTGAAACATACAAAATGGTCCCAGTACAGTTTATTTGGTGTTACTATTTTAACCTTTTAATAATCCTTAATAAAAATATTGCTTTAAATATATACCACCTACTTTTTGAGTCAATGCCTTTAAAATTTGCTTAGACAAAACAGAATCACAAAATCATTATATAAAAACAAAAAACCTAATGATACTATGTACATTATTTGGATTTGGCCTTATCTAGATGATGATGATGATGATGATGATGATGATGATGATGATGATGATAAAGTTGATGAGGATAAAGTTGATGATGACTATTGTGATGATGGTGGTAATGTTGCTGTTGGTGAAGATGGTGGAATCCATAGTGATGACTGGAAATGATGCTTATGGTAACCTTGGTGATGGAGATGATGGTAATGAAGGTGGTAGCCACGTGATGATGATAATGGTGATGTTGGTGACCATGGTAGTGATTATATGGAAGGAAGTTGACATTTTCTACCCCTGCTCTTCCTCACTAATTATTATTGTTTGCTTGATTTAGCTTTCCAAGATGCCAAGAGAATATAATGACGGTCTGAAGTGAGGCAGTTGTCAGGGTGGTGCGAACAGAGTGAATAGAAATACGTATATTGGATATGTATTTCCACAGTGTTGCCTGTAGGACTAACTGCTCCGGGGGCCTGTGTAGTCACAGAAGGCAGGCAGAGACTCCTGAGTCTTGGAGATGAGCTTCTGCTTGAACTGTGGAGCCTGGGGAAAGTTGGGAAAGGGCTGGTGGGGCTGTGATCAAGACATTGTTTTACTTCTATTCATCTTGATCTGTCTATTAAACATGCTTGTCCAGTTGGTGCTCACAGAGCACATCTGCCCCAAACAACACACTGGGAAATTACCTGGATCTAAGTTTTTAACTTCTGTTCATCTCAGGATGGCTTTACAACTTATAAGTATTACAGAGGTCACTAAAGACCTTGACTTCACGCATATTCCATCTGGGATTATTTACCATGTAAGAACTAAAACAGATAAAAATGTTATGTTTATTAGTTTTAAACAGTCCTAAGTAATAGTACAAGTTGTTACATTGGCAAAAGAATAACAAATCCATGAAAAATGCTTTCTTTTTCAAAACAGAACATTGCTGAAGAAGAGGACTTTGAGCTTTATAAACCTGTTTTATACTGGGAACAGCTGGAAGTGTCTGGATTCTTATATCTTTGTCTTCATTCCATGTGCTGTAGTTTTCTTCTTTAGCATAAGAAATGTAGTTAGCAAGGATGACATGGAAAGAGTCATTAATGACAAAGTATTGCACAAATTGAGACCATATAAGTCACGACATTTAAAAATAGCAAAGTGTAGTACAAATGGTATCATTTGTACCAGAGTGAAATATTAACATGACTTTGGTTTTTGTGGGCTTGTTGTTGTTGTTGTTTTGTTTGTTTGTTTTTTAGTTTTAAAAGGCCTGCCTAAGTCACTAATAGAATAGCCTGCATATATTCTTAGACACGGTTTCCTTCAGTAACCATCACTAAACCCAGTAGAACGGCTATCTGGGATAAGTCGGCAAGACTAGGTCTCTCGACTGTGGAGTGAAAGCCACATTGTGCTCTCCTGGCTTTGCACGTCATTTCTGGTTCTCTCTCCACACCTCTCTTTCCTTGCCTGCTTGGGCCACGAAACTTCCTCACAACTTTGGGGAAAAAAACGAGTTATAGTCTAATCTTCTGCCTCTACGACCTACCTTCATTTTAAATAAAAAGATACTGTGGTAC
This sequence comes from Acomys minous, assembly GCF_964271855.1. Classification (NCBI taxonomy): domain Eukaryota; kingdom Metazoa; phylum Chordata; class Mammalia; order Rodentia; family Muridae; genus Acomys; species Acomys minous. Next base: position 107,529,473 of record NC_140483.1, on the reverse strand, counting down.
GCTCCTCTAAATTTCTTCCCCCGCCCCCAATACGCTCTACAAAACCCTGAAGACCTCACCTGTCACCAAGAACGCATGGAGTTTTCCTCTGACTTTGCTCCACTTCGCCTCTTCTGTGAGCTGAGTTGTCCTGCGGCAGCGTTGCTGAACTTTCTTTCCTGTGGAGCTCAAAATCCTTTCTTTTTACTGAAATGGATTTGGCTCTCAATGGGTGACTTAGAGCTGCCCAGACACATATTCCCGGTGCCTCTCACAGCACATCCTTCCCCACACACTTTCTTTCTCTCCTGGACGATGGGGGCGGGTGGAGGCGGGAGGAGTGGGAGGGGGAGGCGAATCCATTTCACAAACCTGCATGACACTGCTGTTTTAGTCAGCTTACCTAATACTTCTGATTCTGATAACTTGGAAATTTATTATGTTTATTTCAGTTGAGGAAAACACCAACAATTATCATAAGTAAATTCCCTTTTTGAAAAGATATTTATGTCCATGAACAAAATCTTGATGCCATTCATATCTGAAAACAAGAGTGGGAGAGGATCCCAGGCTTTCATGGCCATGGGTCTTCTGCCCACCAAGAGAGAGCAGCTGAGTAGAGAGCCTGTCCCACAGCACCCCCTTGTGGCCATAACACTCATAGTCCTGAATTTTCCTGACCTAAAAATATTCCAAATACTATTTTTTGAAGTAGTTTCTTTCTAGGGAAAGGAATATAAAATTAATATAACAATATCATTAATATATAATATAATATGATTCCATATCATATATTGTATCATAAAACAGCATAACATAATATAATATTTGTTGCTTCCCTTCACTCTCTTGAAGCTCTCCATATGGCCCTTTCCACTCACCTTCAAATTCATGGCCTCTTTTTCCCTCACTAAATGTAATTGCATTCATATATGTCTATGTATATACACATATCTTCCTAAATATCACCTCTTCAGTCTGTAGGATGTTACTCGTATGTGTGTTTGGCACTAGACAATCAAATATTGTCGTCTTTGCTTGTGTTGGCTTTGTCCCTGTGTCTTCAGTGCAACAATAAATGCACATACAAGTTTTTACTTCCAATCCCACAATAACTTTGATATTCCAATGGAGATACATTTTTCTACTCTTTATAACATATTAATTTTTATTATTTTGTGCCAGTTCAACAGCCATTTCCTTCAAATATTTTCTCTGTGACTTTCGAAGTTGGTGAATTCTAAAAATTTGTTATTTTTCCTTTAAAATGAATGAATAGTATGGATCCCATCATGCCTGCTCACAGGCTGGTTTGGTTCCCTTCTTGTGTGGACATACCAGCTTTCTGTCATCCGGGAGTCATGCAACAGCTCAAACTGACCACCCACCTTCCTCTTCTGTAACTTAGACATTGGTGTGAGCTGTGTCCTTGTACCATTGTCAAGATGTCCTCAGAATTGCATCCCCAACTGGAGAAAATTTTCTTTCCTTGAATTTTCCAGTACAGGTTGTTGGCACTCCTCAGGAGGAGGCCCCCCAGGAAGATGTCTACAGCTTGCACCATCTCCCCTCTCTGACTTCAGCCAGCAAAGGATAATCACTGTGACTGGGTCACATTAGGTTGGGGCTGCCTCACAACCACAGGAAACCTTTCCACCCATGTCCTTAGCCTCACTCTTGCAATGTTCTATCTGTCATGTAGAGCAGTGTGCTCATGTGTCTTAAGGGTTAGGAACTAGACATCCTGAAAAAGTCATTATCCTGCCTTCACAGCCACTCCACAAGTGTAGGTGGTGAGTCTGTCTGTCTGCCTGTCGTTCTGTTTGATGAACATACAATTTATTGAATATAAACTTTTTAAACTCTTGATTCCTGTTTAACCCTTCAAAATACCATATAGTAGATAAAATTCCTGGGCTACACTTCAGCTATAAGTGTTCCTGTTCAGGAATGCTATCTGGGATCTGTCTGTCTATGTAAACTGATGTTGGGTTTCAGGTCGCCCAGGATGGCTTTGAGCTCATTCTGTTAAGCTGTGTTTGGCCTTGACCTTCTGGTCCTCTCATACCCACCACACTAGTCCTAGGCACACAGGTGTGCACACTAAATCTGGCCTGTGTGTGCTGAGATAGAACCCTTCCTTCATGCCAGTAAGCGCTCTGACACCAAAGCTATAACCCTTATAGATTCTCTTTTCTTCTTTCCTCTCTGACTTTTGTTTTTTGCAGAGCTCTCTTGGAAGAAGCTCCTCAATCAATGACTTTCTGGATGCTAAGATGCTCTACCTGAGATGAAGGCAGCAGAGGAAACTCACTCAGGCAGAATCTGGCTGGACATTTTCTTTAGAACATCTGTTACCTGCCAAACTGTGTACACATTGTTAAGACTAGAATTAAGTCTCCATCTTCTGCCTCACATCCGTACTTCACTCTTGATCTTCCTCTTTGCTATTTAGATGCTATGTGGTCCTCAGCAAGGCCTAGGAGAGTGAGGCAGGCATTAAGCCAGTGCTTCTAAGTGGTAACTTTTATTTGTTTTCTTGTTTCTGACCATCCTACTTCTCTTCTCTAAGTCAGTCTTGGAGGTGTGATCTGATATCATACAATTTCGTAGAGGACACAGTGACTTCATGTAAGTGAACCTCCTGCTCAGACACTATGGGTTTTTGTGTTTTCTCTTTGGAAAAGAGGTCTAGTATTGTGGGAAACCATACATATCAGCATTGGATTGACTCTTGGAGTCTTTCATTTCAGAAATATGAACCACATCCTGTCCCTTGCCAGGAATTATTTATAGATGCTGGCTCATTGTTCCTCATTTAGATGGCAACTATGGAAAAATATGACATGAATTTTCCATAGAAAATAGCTCTGTATGCATAGCTAAAATATCAAAAATATAAAATATTAAAAATATGTATGAAAAATCATTTTTAAAAGAGCAGAACATAAGTAAAGCATGGACCTCCCACACAAGCATGGCACCAACTTTCTATGTTTCCACTCCATGCAAGGGAACTGTGTGCCTCACTGTCACCACCCCTCACAGGACCAAAGCAAAACAGCAGCTTGCGGGGATTGATCATTCCCCCTGCTCAGAACTAAGAGGAACATATCTCATTTATCCTTTGCTGTAGCATGCATTCAATAGGGGTGACTCTAGCTGAGACTCCTAGCAGCAAAGAGTTATGAAGACTAAAGAGGATAGCCTCTAACTAGACAGGAATCCTAGTAGAGGGAGCGGAACACCAACCTTCCCACAGAAACTTCAACTCAAAATTTACCCTGTCTACAAGAGTGCAGGGATAAAAATAGAGCAGAGATTGATAGAGCGTCCAAGCAATGCCTGGCCCTACTTGAGACCCAACGGGCAAACCAGTCCCTGACAGTAGTAACGACACCCTGCTGTGCTTATAGACAGGAGCCGAGCATAACTGTCCTTTGAGAGGGTTTGATCTGCAGCAGATGGAAACTAATGCTGAGACTCAAAGCCAAACACTGAGTGGAGCGCAGGGAATCCTGGGGGAAGTGGGCGGGCGGGGGGGGGGGTGAGAAAAGGAGTTGGAGGTGAGAGGAGCTCCACAAGAAGGCCAATAGAGCCAACTAACCAGGGCCCAGGGGGCCTTTCAGAGAATAAAGCACAAAAAAGGGACCATCACGCATGGAATGTACCTAGACTCCCTACACTGATGTAGCCAATGTATAGTTCGGTCTTTATGTGGGTTCGCTAGTAAGGTAAGCAGGAGATGTCTCTGACAGTGATTATGTTGCCTGTGTTTCTATCACTTCCCCCTGGCAGGGCTACCTATCCAGGCCACAGGGGAAGATGACGTGCTCAGTCCTGATGTGACTTGATGTGCTGTGGTTGAGTTGGGAGAAGGGCTCCCCTTTTCTGAAGAGTAGGAGAGGAAGGATAAGGGGAAGTGGAAGGGAGAATGACACTGAGAGGAGGGAGGGGGCTATGATTGGGATATAAAGCTAATTAATTAATTATTTAAAAATAATATTCTCAAAAATAACCTTACCCTTCTGTACAACAAAGAACATAGTCATGGGATAAAAGGGCTATTTGTAGAGAGGGAGAAAATTTTATCGATCACACTTGTGGTCAAGGGTGCCCTCCAAAGTAAGTGAAAAAGTCCCCAAAGCCCAATAACACAAAGCACACATTTAACTGGGTTAAAATCAGGCAAGTGATGTGAATAGGTGCAGACTGTCACCACCCACTGGAAAAACCCAAAGCAAAGCCACAGTGGGCCACCACCACAGAAAACACCAGCATAGGGACTCCACCAAACAAAATATGGCAAGCGCCGAGTGTGAGTGACGACTTGGAGGATTTCAGGTTTTGTGCATCGTTGTTGGTGGGAATATGAAATAGAACAGGAAATATGGAAGTCAGTATGCAGGTCTTTAAGTAATTAAAAGCAAAATTACCATATGCCAGAGTTTGGGTGGAAATATAAAATGAAAAAGCCACTATGGAAAAGAGTTTGGCAGTTCTTCAAGTAATTAAAAATAAGCTCACCATATGCTGTGCTTTAAACATTTGTGTCCTTTCAAAATTCACATTGAAGCTTAATGCTCAAAGTATTAAAACTCATAGTATTATGTGGCAAAGCTTTATAAGTGATTGTGTAATGAGGCAGCACTCAATGGCATTAGACCATCGATGTAGGGCTTTGGCAACCTGCTTTGCTCTTCCTCTGTCTTCTCCAGGGTGGGGCCATGATAATCACCATTTTTATCTGTGACACTGCGGCAAAACTCACCATCATGCACCTTTATCGGAGACTTCGGGCACCTTGATCTTAGAGTTCTAGCCTCTGGAGAATTACATTTCTATTATTTGCAAATTCTCTAATTTAAGATATCTTGCAATACTAGCAGATAGGAATTAATATGGCATGTAATAAAGAAACCCCACCTATAAATACACATCCAGAAGAAGCCAAAATAATCTGTGGGAAGTGTTTTCATACCCATGTTCACAGTGGAGTTATTCACCAGGACATGAGAGCAACCCAAGTGCTCATTAGTGAGGAAATATATGCATATGTGGGATATTATTCAGCCGTTAAAAGAATGACACATTGTGACAGATATAGCGTGAATGAACTTGGAGGCACTGTGCTAAGTGAAATAAGCCAGTCGCAGAAGATAAGTATTATATGGTTTCCCCTGTGTGGCTTTTAACAGTCACATTTACATAACGAGAAGTACAGTGGCAGCTGTCAAGGGCTAGGTTCAGGGAAGATGAGGAATTGTTGAATGAGTACAGGTGCTGCCTAACAGTGTGAAACATCTCTTCATAAACGTAATTTGCATGGATATAGGCAGCACAATAAGGATTGTATTCAACACACCTGAGGGGTGCTGTAAATATGGCCAACGCGCTAGCTTTATGTCACATACTGTTATTACAATTTCAAAAACTGGTCTTTCCACGTGTAAGATCGTTATTTTTATAGCAGTTCTTAGAAAAGTGTGCACAGAGCCAGATGCACCATGAAACACAAGCAACCTTCAGTCAGAAGAATTCCACAGGAGATCTTCACAGCACAGCAGAGGACATGCCTCCCCGATGCTCTCATTAAAAAAAAAAATAGACTTTACAGGGACTGCACAGTTTTTGGAAAAGTCATCAGAACTACTGCTATCTTGTCTTGTACATGCTGGTCTTGACTCTCTCACCGTGAATATTTAAATAGATGCATAATCGTGATGATGAGCAGAATAAGCAATAATGCCCTACTTAGTGCCTACGACACTCTATATGTTGGTTAAGCATTTTGGATAGATTATGCCATTTCACATGGTTCATTTGGGGTGCTCACAGGGATGCTGTATATTATCTCCCTGTGTCGTTCCATTTAGCATTCTCTACCTAACTGTGAAATGAGGTGCTGTCCGTGTTTGGTAGCTGAGACACTGACACACAGGGAGATGAGTGAACCTACTTGAGGGTCGGGACACAGAGCAGGGGTGACACAGATCAAGCATGGGACATGGTGCAGTCATGAGAGCCCTACAGAGCAAGGGTGGGGTACAGAGGAGGGCATGATTCTTCTAGAGCCTGCACTTCTAACCATCATGTCATGCTTTTGAGATCTAAACTCTTACTTGTGGAAGAGATGCAATTTCGGTATATCTTATGGTTTCATCTTCAGTGGTTCCACGTCAAGAACGGACACTAGAAGTAAAACATGGAGCCAATTTCTTTCCCGGAGTCCATGCTGGCGGCCTCTGTGCTGGGCTCAGCCAGTGGCTCCAGCCCTGTCTCTGGAAAAGTTAGCACTCAGTTAGTAACTATTTCATTAGGCGAACCTGTTTGCTCCTAATGCTAACCTTTGCAGATTTACATTAACTAAGCTTTTGGCAAGTAATTGCTGGATACATATCTATCTGGAGCTAATTAAACAGTTATTTGTCGTATTTAAGGTCTACATTTTACAACACTTTTTACGTCTTCTCACCATCACGACCTTTTATCTCAGTTATTTATTACTTTCATGTTATATTCAGTTACTATGATAGTAACAATTCCTGCTGCATTTTACCATGTAGGGACCTAGGGAGAGTTAAGATTGTGTCCTACTGGCTTAGGCATGAACTCTGGTGCCTCCTATTTGACCACTTCTCCTTGCGAGGGAGGCTTGGTGGCACTCAGAGGAAGTGGAAGCAGTCTACCCAGATGAGACCTGATAGGCTGTGATCATATGGTGGGGGAGGAGGTCCACTTTTGTCACGGGTCTAGGGGAGGGGAATAAGGTGAAAGAGGGCAGGAAGGGGAACAGGAAGATACAAGTGAGGGGATAGCAGTCGGGATGTAATCTGAATAAATTATTTAAAATTTAAAAATGGGGAAGATGATAGTGTCCTAATTTTCTATTGCTGTGGAAACATGACCAAAAGCAACTCAATCCAGGTACCTGACCATCACTGAGACAACCTGGAGACAGGCACTGATACAGAGGCCATGGAGAAATAATGCTTACAGGCTTGCCCACTTTGTATATATCCCAGGACCACCTACCCTGGGATGGCAGTGCTCATGGTGAGCTGCTCCCTCCTACATTAGTCATCAATCAAGAAAACATCCCAAAGACTTACCCAACAGGCCAGTCTAATAGAGGCATTTTGTCAATTGAGGTCCCTTCTTCCCATCTGGCCCTTGCTTATATCTCATTGACAAAAACATGCAAACTAATTAACCAGCGCAGATGGTGCCCCACAAATACTGTTTCAATGGGGGGAAATTAGATATGTATGCATTCGGGTGGTGATGGGGCTAGGGAGATAAGTCAGTGGGAAGAAAGTGTGTGTTGCTTTTCCACATGACCATAGTTGAGTCCCCAGCTGAACTCAAAGCCTCTGGCCTCCACGGGCACCTGTGCTCATGTGTGCATACCCCCAACACACACAGTCATAATTAAAAATAATAAATACATCTTTAAAATATATAGTGAGACGACCACTGTGCTAAGTCCTTAAAGTACAACTTCTCACATCACAACAGCCTCGTGAGGAGGCTCTGGTGATATTCATCACACACATAATACGAGTTCATCAGCTTAAAAAACAAATATGGAGACCCCTACCCAGATCAAGCCAATGGACAGGACATTCTTCACAGTTGAGTGGAGAGTGGGGTCTGACTTTCACACGTACTCTGGTGCCTCCTATTTGACCATGACCCCTGGATGGGGAGACCTGGTGGCACTCAGAGGAAGGACAGCAGGCTACCAAGAAGAGACTTGATACCCTATGAGCATATACAGGGGGAGGAAGTCCCCCTCAGTCACAGTCATAGGGGAGGGGAGTAAGGGGAAAATGGGAGGGAGGGAGGAATGGGAGGATACAAGGGAGGGGATAACCATTGAGATGTAATATGAATAAATTAATAATTTAAAAAATTTAAAAAAGGAAAAGGAAGAAAAATACATTTGAAATTCAGATTTGAATATCATTTAACTCTGAAGCACATTTTGAATGTAGTGTCTTACCGTCTTTAAAAAGCTAATAGTTTCTAAGAGAGCCTTTAAAATCATCTCCGGCTGACTAAATGGGAAGCGACAATCTAACACTGTCGCTGACAGAATGCACCATAGACCACTGGACACTGCTTCAAAACCTGTCGGTGTAAAAGGGAAAACATCGTCTTAGAAATAAGGAGACACTTTTTTTTTTCACCAAATGACTTTCTGTTAATTTTTTCCAGGAAAGCAAGTTTAGATTTTCGTGGCTTGTTCTTGTCACTCTTTGGACAGACTTTTCTCGATTTTCTGCATCTGTACGGTATACTTTAATTGCTGTGATGCAGAGCTAGAGAAATGGCTCAGCAGTTGAGAGTACGGTTTCCTCTTGCATAGAGCCTGACTTAGTCCGCAGCCACTCACAGGCTGGCTCAGAACTGCCTGCAACTCCAGTTTGAGGCGTCTGATGCCATCTGCTGGCCTGGGCAGCCATCAGGCACATACATGGTAGACACATAGATATGTGGGCACTCACACATACACGTAAGAGAAGCATAAGAACATCTTTAATAAATAAAGTGCCCTTTTACTTCTCCATGTGCAAGAATCTCTTATTGACTCATGTTTACACACTTATGCATTATGTGATATTTGATGCAGGAGAGGAAAGAATCAATCAAACTTTTTTTTTTAAGATGTATTTATTTATTTATTATGTATGCACTCCAGAAGAGGGCACCCGATCTCATTACAGATGGTTGTGAGCCACGCTGTGGTTGCTGGGAATTGAACTCAGGACCTCTGGAAGATCAACCAGTGCTCTTAACCTCTGACCCATCTCTGCAGCAACTCCTACCCACGCCTGTCCCAAAACTCTTTTGTTTTATGGTAGTGTACTTTTGACTTCAACAGATAGCTGTTCTAATAGTAAGGGGAAATGATCATGTATATTTTATCACATGTTTTCTATTATGATTCTTGCAATTTTTATCTTTAAAAACCTGTATCTCAAAAATGAGATGAGGAAGCAATTTTCAAGAAAATGCATTTTATATTTATGTCACAAACAGAGCTTAAAATCCAAAAGTATAGGGTGTTCTCAAAGCAGACTAGGGACCAAACAGATGGGTGAGTGTATAGAAATCGTATTAAAAATTGATCTTGAGGGGAATAGGGTGGGGGTGGGAGGGAGGGAGGAACGGGTGGTTACACGTGATGGGATAACAATTGAGTTGTAGTCTGAATAAATTAATTTAAAAAATAAAAAAGTAAGATAGATATGTGCATATGGATATGAAAAAAATTGATCTTGATTCACATGATTATTAATGTAACAGCTACTATTTAGCCCACTATTATAGAAATAAATGACACAGACACCAGTTAGATTTGTTTTTGTTTTTGTTTTTGTTTTTTCAAGACAGGGTCTCTCTGTGTTAGCTGTGACTGTCCAGGACTCACCTTGTAGACCAGGCTGGCCTCAAACTCACAGTGATCTGCCTGCTTCTGCCTCCCAAATGCTGGGATTAAAGGTGTGCACCACCACGCCGGCTAGGTTTTAATAACCGTAAATACTGGAGCTGGGCAGATACAAAACCTCTAACTTACTTTGTTATCTCCCAGCCATGTATCCAGTGTTAATTGCTTCAATCATTCCTATCTGGGCCACTTCCCACCCAAATTTCACATAATACTTGCTCATGTTATCAATTTGAACTGCTTCTCTCCGTGACACCAATCCTCAGAGCAAACTCCTCCAGGCTGCATGTTTCTCACCACTAGCCTATAACCACCTGCTTCTTTCTCCTTTCTATTCTCCTCTCCTCTCCCTCCTGTGATCTTTCGATGACCCTCTAAGCCCATGAACCTTAGCTCTTCCTCTTTCTTCAGCCCAGTCCAGGTGTAGGCATTTGTACTGGCCAATCTGGGATAATTTTGGAGGCAAAGTTACACAGCATCACTTGGCATGTACATGAAGTCACAGTAGCAGAACAGTAAAGATCTCTCAGGGGACAAACAATTAACATCCCTCAACATTAGTGGTTAAGAGCACTTGATGCATAAGCATGAGGACAAGAGTTCAGAAGCCAGCACCCAAACAACAAGCCATACATCTCACCAATGCCTGTACTCCAAGGGATCTTACAACCTACTTAGGTGTCTGTCTGTGCACAGCTGTATACATACATATCCACATAGATACATATATACAAAATATCTCAATAAACCCATTAAACAGACTAAAATATATAAATTCTTATTACAAATGAACCATATGAGAAGTTTGTTGACAAAAATAAATTGCCTTTGTTACCTATGTAAAACAATGATTAGTCTTGCTACAATGTAAATACCAAGGCACTTGACACATTGCTGCTGAACACTGTGAAGGAAAGTGTTGCAATACCTTAAACAATTGGTGTGCACTTGTTTGCTGGTCAATTTATCTTATTCCTATTATGAGTTACTTTTCTATGCTGTGACAGAACACTCAACACCTCACAAGAGAAAGCATATAATTAGCCTTATGATTTCAGAGGGTTACAGTCCATGATGTGGGGGAATGCAAGGCAATAGGAGCAGTTGAGAGCTCACATCTTGATTGAAATCAGGAGGCAGAGAGAAAGGACACAGTGGGAATGGTGCAAGCCTTTTGAGCCTCAAACTTTGCCTTCAGTGACATGTCTTCTGCAACAGAGCAAGCAATCAGATTTTCTCATGGGGGGCATATTTTTAGAGGAAATGTTCTAAGGACAGACAGCAATGCAATCTTAGACTTTTTGTTAGTGATCAGGCTGTTCATGACAGCGTTCATGGGATTATAATGGGATTTTCTGTATGCATTTTGCATTCTGTGCCAAAGAAATGATGTCAGTCTCCTTAAGAACTTGAATTTGGAGCATGGATAAAGGAACTACATGTGTACACTTAGATTTACATACAATTTCTAAATCCTGAATTCATATAGTAGATATCATGATGAGTAAATATTGGATGAGATTAGAAAGGCAAAAGTTAGCAGACATTGAACTAATTAAGATGCAGGTCAGCCTCAGCAAAGGATGAAAAAAGTAACGGGTGAAATGTCCCAAATCAGAGACAATCAACATAGCCTCCAGCTGTCAGTCTGAGAATACACTTATTGAAGAGATAAAAGTCTTAAATTCACTTTGGAGAAAACTAGAAGATACTGCCTCAAACTAATGACAGCTATCAGTACAACCAGTAAAAGGAAAGCAAGACCAACACTGTGTACCTTTTGATATGAAAGACATGCATTACTTTGCTGTTATTATTCCCAAGAATGCATAGTTTACATCTGAACACAAGGAAACATCTGAAATATACTGCTGAGATACTTTCTAAAGATAATAAATTACATTTCTTTAAAAAAAAAAAGACACTGAAACCTGTTCAAGACAAACGGAAATTTAAAAAGCTATGACTAAATTCCACATATGACCTAGAATTCTCTTTTGTCATGAGCAATTTTATCAGATATTTCAGGCAATTGGGGAGAATTAAAGTTGGAAATTACCACTTGTTAATTATTGATTGTGAATATCATACTAAAATATATAAGAAAATGTTCTATACTTTAAAGTACCTAGGAGGAAAAGCATCATATAAGATGTGGTTCTGAGAACACTTCATAATATAAAATGCATATATTTTATACCCATAGACATCCCATAGTATGTGTAAATGATAATGCAAAGTGACTGGCAAAATAGCAAGCGAGACAGTCAAGCAACACTGTTGTTGAATTAAGTGGCGCTTGTGCAGCTCTGATGAAGAGTATAAATGGATTTCTTATTATACCTTCTTCTGCCAGGAAGTCTGTGATCTGTAAAGACTTTTTTTTAATTTTAATTTTTATTTTTATTTTTATTTTTATTTTTTAGACCGCAGTGGCTTCAAAGGTAAAGATCTGCCTGTGCTGTGAATTCGAGGTCAGCCTGGTTTACAAAGCAAGTGCAGGACAGCAAAGGCTACACAGAGAAACCCTGTGCCACCATTTGTGACAAGGAAATATATTTGAAAAGCACATTTGTTAGCTTTGTAAACAAATGCAGACTCATAGTGATTTACACCCTTAGTGCTGTGCGTCTAGTCTTTGAATATTTCACATTACCAGTAAGCAAAGTGCCTTGGCACAGGGGCTGATTCCAGGTCTGGGGTGGAAGAGGTACAAAAAGAAACTCTATCGTGTCTCAGTCAGATCGACAAACTTCTACATACCAAAGTTGTTTTAGGAGCCAACTAAAATCATCTCCTACTGGGGAAAGTTGTGAAACTTTAACACAAGTAAGAATAATAACTGTGAGTAATGCTACATTTTAAATCGATACTTTCATCAGACACTTCCTTAGTCATCTTTATGGATGTCAGGGATCCACAATTATTATTTTGAAAAGCCTGCTGGAGCAAAGAGAAAGAATAAAGTTATAAATCATTCCTCGGGGTAACACAGCATCGTATGACAAAGTTTCTCATCATCGAAGTATTCCAAGAAATAAATATACATGGAATAATAAAACGCTCAGTGCTGCCAGCCGCACAGATGTGCAGTCGTTGGGAGGCCGTGTGCCTTGCAATGACACCAGACCCATTCTCTCTGAGCTGTGTGAACACAGAAAAGTTAGGTATTCTAACTAACTATCGACTGGTATTAAATAATTATTGTTAACTTATGTTAAGTAAGATAATGGAGTTTATTTACAACAGGCATTCATGTAGTGCAAACTGATACTCTGCCAATATAATAAGGAGGAAAGAAACATTCCAAGCCACATCACAGGGCTCTAAGAGGAAGAATATAGACTTCATAGTACTCAGAGGATGAAGTCTCATCACTTCAGAGTTTTTAAGAAATAACAATGCTATCAGAGAAATATTAATCCGAGTAAGAGAATTCCAATTAATAGCAACATGAACGACAGTTGGCTACAGCATGTGGAGAAGTGCTTCGATCCTGCCTTGAACAAACAGATAACTTCTCTAAGACCATCTGGGAAATTTTAAAACTAAATATTAATCGCTATTAAAAGAATTACTGTTAACTTATGTTAAATAAGATAATGGAATTTATTTACAAAATAGCCATTGTGCCAGTTTGAATACTGGAATATTTACATACGCAGAGTTGGCTGACATATAATCTGAGGCAGAAAGGAGAATTCAGGAGAGATGTCAGAGAGGAGAGGGATTGCATTCACACTGGCACAAGTGTGAAAATACCCACAACAAGGAGTGAAATATTTCCTGTTGTGTATAAAGGCAAAAAATGGGAGTAGAGAAAAGTCGGAGATACATCTATCAGCCATTGGATGTGCCATTCTAATGACTCTCCACAGACTAGTGAAGTGATGTAGCGCCTTTTTACAAGAAATTCAAACGTCGTACATTACAGTGTATAATATGTAAAGTGTAATTACAGTAAGTACCTAAATGCGGCTAATAAACTCAAAGAGCAGATCATTGCTGACCCAGCAGGAAGCCCTGTGAGTCCTGAGTGAGGGTGGCCTGCCTGCATCATTTATTTGTTCTCTTGCTTTTCTCTTCTCCCCCCGCCCCCTTATTTTGACACATTTCTATTTATTTTATTGTTTGATTTTGAGGCAGTGTCCCTCTGTGTGGCTCTGGCTGTCCTGCAACACTCTATGTAGAACACACTGGCCCCAAATTCACAGAAATCACCTGCCTCTGTCCCTCAAGCACTGGGATTAAAGGCAAGTGCCATTACACCAGGTTCACACACATCTTTCTAACAATATGTTTCTTATTTATCTATAGTTTAACTTTTTTTTATAAATAATGTTTTACTCTAAGCAACTCCCCCCCCCCGCCCGATTTTCTCTTTCAAAAAATATGGTGCTGTAGGCACTGGTGCTTCCACTCCCTTGCCTGTGTAAACAGTGGCCCCCTCTGGTACAAAAATAGAAACAGACTCATTAGGCTGCGTGGGCTGAGCCTTTGGTGGGTTCTCATCTTCACTAGATGAGGTAATATTTTTAAAATACAAAGTGTTTGTGTCAAATTACACTCCTACCAATAGTTCAGTATCATACATTTTTTTCTTCTGTAGTCTTTATCCATAATTTTAATAATAATTTAAAAACTCAATAGACTTAACTGACAATCTTATATTTAATGAGGTCCAGGGCCAACTCACATTTCCCTCCTAGTTTTTTACATAATTATTTTGTCCTATGAGTTCATTATACATTCTAGATGCAGGATTCTGTGTACCTAAAGTATTTTTTTTATTTTGAGCATTGATATCACATTTTAAATTGTGTTTATTATTAGAAGAAAAATTACCATTTTTCTGAAATACTGGTATTTTGTTACAAAATCCATTCTTACATGGAATCATTAAAATAATTGCATAAAATTTTCCTCTAAAGGTTTTGTTTTAATCACTTGTAAATATTTGATTCACCCAAATTATTATTGTTCAATACAGCAAAAAGTTGGGATATATTTTCTCCCATATGGAGAAAAACTTCCTAGAACCTTTTATCGAACAGTGCACATCTGGATCCTCTGCCAAGTTTCTGTTACTTTAGTGGGTTCGTGCAGACTGTACTTAGTGTGTGTGGGAGAATCAGCATCATCACATTTCCAAGTCACTCTGTGAGCATCCTCTTCATCAATTTAGCTGACTCTTGATCAGTTTGTAAGAAAGCCATACGTTAACTTACATTTGTCTCTAGAATTTCTTGTTATTTTTGTATAAAATAACTATATATGAATGATGACAGTTTTCTTTGTTTTTGTTACATGATCGGGCTGGTATAGGATGATGTTATGAACATTTCTGCCATAGAAAAGGGATTATGAGGTGTGTGTGGAGTCACCCATGGTGGTACATTGGAATGCGGGTTCCTTAACTGTGCTGAGTTATGATAAGTGGATTCCCTGGCGGTCCTGACCTATTGTTTACTTTTCTGGGTTTCATCCTGCAAGAGCGTCTTCTTTTCTTAAGAACCTTACAGGGACGCAGGAAAAGAGACCCCTGAGCACCTTCCTCCACTTGCCTCCTCACTGCAGGAAAGTGGATCCACAGCATTCATCTTAATCTCAGCCTCCTTTGTTCCAAACAAATGTGTTTTCCCCCTGTTCATTCCATCTTTGCCAAGTAGATGTTACCTGTAACTGATTCCTCATCCTTTCTTCTGCCATATTAATATCCACAAATATTTTAATGGTTGCTTCTTTATGGATATAATGACTAATATTTTAGTAAGTATATGAAACATTGCTTTTAGTAAATTGTTTTAATTTTTCAGAGATTCTTAAAGAAGAGATTTGTCATATTCTTGGCATTTCTTTACTTTCAAGCTTTGTTTATCTAAAAAGACCTACGTTTAATATTTGGCAAGAACTTCAATTAATCTTTGAACATTTTGAAATGTGATAAGCTTGGTGATAAACTTGGCTACGTTCAACGTTTCCTTTGAAACTTGCCTTGCAAATTGGCCAGTTATTTTCTCTGTCCATCTTCTTGAAACAACTTGGATGGAATTATACAGAAATTGATGATGTTTACAATATTCTGCCTAAATGTTTCCATACTCAATTTTGAAAATCTATTAGGTACAATTTCTATCTTGCAAGCTGACAACTTAACCAAGTATTTGAACACCACATTACACTATTGTCCATTTTCTCAGTTTCTCATAATTTCCTTGCCATTTTCAAATGTTCCAATATCCCAATAGCAAGTAAATCTTTTACTTAACAGTGCTAAGCCTCAATTGATGCTAGGTCACATTTTCCATCATAACTTCATGGTTTAATGACATTTATCTCACTTGCGTCTTTGGAATTAGGCTGATTTGTGCAGGTTTCTGGATGGAATTGCTCAAGCGACTGCAGTTGAACCTTTTTAAATGTCTGCAGGATGTCTTGTGTGTCTGTCCAGTTCCCTGAGGTCAGGCATCTTCTGAGAAGCCAGAGCATCTACGCTAGGCATGTCTTTCCCATGACGATGGCAAACATGCAGGACAGCAAATGTGATAGGAAAGGCCTTTGGGGGGCTTGGCTTGTTTATATCTGGTATAATCATTTCTGACCTCACCATTGGTCTAAGCAAGTCGTATGTAGAATAAAATGTATTTTACATATATTTTATGTAAGTCACTCAGTAGTCACATGAGAGCAGACTTGGACCAGGGATGTTAAAGACTGGGGTCATTCAAATTGGCCTTGCACACTAACTGTCATTAAACTCTAAAGCTGTTGGTTCCTTGGTAGTTCCCGATGGACCTATTGCAGATAGGTCCTTTTCTCTGAATTTTGTGTTAAAAAATATTCATTTCATCCAGTGTTGCTGGATATTTGAAAACAGGGTGTTTGTTTTGGAAAACCCAGTCTATATAGATAATTATAATAGAGAAGTGGGTTCCACAGCTGTAACAGTTATTCAGCTAATTAGAGTTAAGGCATTTGTTGGTCAAGCAGGAGCTATAGCAAAAGACATACAAGAAAGGCAACGTTCACCAGAGAAGGAAGTGAAATTTTATAATATGAGATCACTTTAAAGAGGTCATTAAGCTGAGCATGGTGGTTCATGCTTTTAATCCAAACATGAGGTAGAGACAGAGGCTGCTTTGCCTGTTTGTATTTGGCAACCTTGAAGAAAACATCTTTCCTATCTTGGTGAGTCTAAAATTCTGAGAGTAAATCAATATCTATCATATCTCATCTTTACCAACCTAAAAACATCTACCTAGACCTAAAAACATCTTAACCCCTAGACAACTAAGCTTAATTATAAAGCTAAACTATCTGGTCTTCAACCCCATCAGAGACCTGAGAAAGAGTAAAATTAATTACTTGAGTAAACAGGAAGTGTAGGTTAGAAGCTTCCAAAATGAAAAAAAAAAAATGACAGAGACAGTTTGCTGCCTGAGCAGATTTTTGAGGCCATCCTGGTGTACATAGGACGTTCCAAGCCAGCAAGAGCTCATGGTGAGGGACTGTATTTATCTGTCTGTCTGTCTGTCTGTCTGTCTGTCTGTCTGTCTATCTGAATAAAAGTAATGAGGCAGTAATGCCACAGACAAAGCAATTGAACAGGGAGACTTGTTGAGTGGAAATGACTTAACCATGGGAAGTTACTGTGAGATGCCGTGTCTTGTATACATGCACAAATGCTGTAGATATGACCACATAGTTCAGTCCTTTGCAAAATGCATGTAAGCGGATTTTTTAAGGGATAGAATCTGACTTTTGAGAGTTTATTCTCCTTCCCTTACTCATTTTATTGTGTGTCTTCAAATGTCCAGTTGCTTTGTGCAAATTAATTCCGTAAGACATGTTAGATATGCACTCTATGAATGTGAATAAGTGGAAATCAGAAAGACTGGCATGTTTATTTTTAAATAACTTCTCAGAGTGAACCATCTCAATGTGGTATAAACTGAGGCCATCATGGGGTCTTGTATTTCATTTATAATTGATGCTATATAAAGTATATGCAAACAGAAGAGCTAAAACATAGTAATGAAGCTTGACAGCCATAAGTATTTGAGCAAATATGTTCTGAAACAAATAATGAGTGATTTTCCTTTGTATTATTCATATGACAGCTTAACAGGGTAAAGGTAAAACATAGACTGTTCTAGTCTTTTTTTTTTCCCCTTCAGTGAATGTGATGCAAAGTTTTAGAGAACAAATTGTGTGTGTAAGTAAATTCCATTATGGACTTAACCATGGTGTCCTAACTATTCTCTGCTGAGGCACCATGTGGTGAATAACTAGACATCACCAATTTACACTGATAATACACAGGAGAGAAGAAGCTAGTGGAGCAAACGCATTTAGCTTTGTGCTCACAATCTGGCCTTCACTTCTAACTCAGGCCTAATATATGAATTTATTCATCATGCCTATGTGCTTTAGATTCTGATCAAGTCAAACATTTGATGGACTTTTATTTGAAAATTTACTTCACACTCTCATTTCAGAGCAGTTATTACTCAGCTTCAGCAGCCCGAGAAGCTACTGTGCAGCAAGGAGCCCCTCTTGTCAGTTTCCAACACGCAGGGACTGCACTGAACCTCAACCTTCCAGCGCTCAAAATTATTATTTCTGCTTTCACACTGCCCCTTCATCTTGGCTATCAAAGCTCCATCACTGAACAAACTCCACTTCCCACAGCCTGATGAATCGCGGTTCTATTTCATACTAAATTAAAGCAACAAAGCAGTTGAAGCTTCTCATTGCTCTTCATCCGCTCTTCTCTCCTATACTCCTCTCAGTACTCTACTGCTTGTCTCTATATTAAAAGCGAGTCAAAAACTTTATCTAAAAGGGATCTCTAATTCACACACACACACACACACACACACACACACACACACACACACACACACACACAAACACACAAAAAATCTGCTTTGTCTCAATACCAGTTGTAGTGGAAGTTTCTTTTTTAATTGTTGCTGTTATAACATTTACTATGACAGAGTTCATCATTTTATATATATATATATATATATATATATATATATATATATATATATATATTACACTAGTTTCTACTTTGATTATTATCACCTCCATAAGGAAATCAAACAGACCAAATCACAGGATTCTGTTTCCTAGTTGATGTTCCCTCCCTGGGTACCTTGCATTTCCTGTTGTTCCCATCATAACTCAGGACCCGGCAGAGATTTCACATCCCTTAAACTATTTAGATTTCCATTGTTTATTTCGGTTGCTGCCTCAGAAGATTTTAGATGATGGGCACTTGACACCATCACTTCAGCTTGGGGCAAGACAGGACTTCAAGATGGAGGGTAGAGCAAACTGTGTCCTTCTTGGTGTCTAGGAGCGTCAGGAAGAGAGGAGGCAAGGCTCCGATATCTACTTCTATG
Source organism: Acomys minous (assembly GCF_964271855.1). Classification (NCBI taxonomy): domain Eukaryota; kingdom Metazoa; phylum Chordata; class Mammalia; order Rodentia; family Muridae; genus Acomys; species Acomys minous. Next base: position 107,510,630 of record NC_140483.1, on the reverse strand, counting down.
ACCCAAAGACCTTCCAGTAGTCGCTTCTCTTAAAGCCCCTCAGTCTCTATCATGTGGACTTTGGGGGACATTTAAAATCCCAAGCTTGGCAAGAGCACAACGTGGAAGAGCAGTTGAATTAATTGTGGACCAGACGGTAGAGAGCATGCTCCTGGAAGTGTGGGTACGGGGTGAGAGAGCTACTTCCGGAATATGTATGCTTCTTGCTAATAGGCAAAGCCAAGGGCATCTGTGACCTCTGGTGGGGTTTCTGACAAGGAATGCTTTTGCTTTTGAACTTAGGCAAATCCAGAATTCTGCTTGTGTACATTTCATTCCCTGCTGTTCTAATCATATCTCAGAACTCTTGGGAGATTGGGGAGCTCAACCCCAAAGAGGGCAGAGGGACATGGGTTTTCTGTTTCTGAAGAATTCACATTTACAAAGATTATCCTTCAGTTTTTAAGTGAGATGTTCCCATTTGAACCTTAAAAAAGTTTTAAAAGATGCTGTGTTATGTGTATGCATTGTCAATGGGTACACTGGCACTATTCTATAATCCTAGTAGGTGTGAGGCAGAGGTAAGCGGAACTCTGTGAGTTTGGGCCAACATTGTCTACACTGGAAGTTTCAGTTTCATGATAACCAGGACTGCATGCACATGCACATACATGCACATAACCCTTCCTCTGTGTCATGAGTGTGCATGTGTGTATTTAAATATATTTAATTTTTTATTTACTGTCTTATAATTACATCCTTTTAAGAATAGTTCACTTTATCAAAACACTTTCAGAAAGATATATATCAGAAATATGTTTACTGAGCTTAAACCAATCCAAATAAAATATACAAAGAAAAATGTTTCTTAAATATAATGCATGTGGGCAGACTGAATTCAAGAATTTTCAATATCAAAATTTTTTTAATTAATCAGTGCTTGTTTCTTCCATCTTTTCATTGCTACCACCACACAAAGAGCTTTGTGCATTTAGAAAAGTACAAGTCCTCAAGTGCTAATTTTAATACTGTCAAACAAAGGCTCCCCAACTGCCCTGACCCTGTGGGCAGCTCCCTCCACTGTCCAACAGTCAGGTATTTCTTACTAAATGTCAGTGCCTCTGGAGCTAACCATCCCAGATAGAAAGGCATTTAAACCTTTTATGTGGCTACCACTTCATTTACCTTCCCAGCAAGCAACCAAACTTTTTTTTCTGAATCTCTGCTGTTCTCAGTATTTGGGTCTTGCCAAATCTTAAGTCCTGTTTCGTATTTTCCTTCATAATTCCTGAGGCCACTTGTTTTGATTTTGCAATTGTAACTTTCTTTTTTTAAACCAGTTCTTATGTTCCTGTGAGCTTATAGCAATGAAAATTTGTGTCTATGCTGCCCCATTGTGTAAATAAAATTAATTAATAATATTTAATTAAATTCCCAGTTTTTCCCTGTAATTCGGAGAATTGTCCTTTACATATAGTCTAAGGCACATTTTATGTGGTATTAAGGTTTGAATTAGTATCTAAACTATTACATGTTGTTTAAACTGTTGTGTTTTTATTGCATTTGGATATTTAAATATTGTATATATTATGTTCTGCATTACATTTGCATATTTTATGATTTATAAAGGCACAAAACACCAGGCTTATATTTTTCAAGAATGGTTCACCAAATAGTGAAATTTTCAGTAAAGGAGATTTATGCAGAACGCGTTTCTCAAATTAGGATATTTCAAACATGACTAGACAAGTAGCTATTTATCATGAAATATTGAAAAGATAAAGAAATGTCAAGCCAGGATATTAAAATCGCCTACATCTCCTTTTAGATAAAACCATTATAAAGTGCTGTTCATTCTTGCTATTGTTTTCTTCAGTACAACAGTCAGCTCTTAGCATATACTAAGCCTTAATAAAATCTAGTAGATGTGTCTCAAGCTGCACCAGTCACTGGTTGGCCACTCCCACCGTTTCTGAGCCTCCTTTACCCCAGCACTTCTTGGATGGAGGACAAATAGCAGGTGGAAGGTTTTGTGGCTGGGTTGGGGTCCCAGTCCCTCCACTGGAAGTCTTGCCTGGTTACAGGCGATGGCCAATTACGACTCCAAATCCCCTGTTGCTAGGAAACTTAGATAGGGTCACCTTTGTAGACTCGGGGGGGGGGGTTCCATTGCACTAGGTCTTTAGCTCATCCCAGAGATACCCTATCGCTAGATTCTAATTATCTCTTCCTCTGTCTTCCCCGGAATCTCTCCTGTTCCCATCCCCAAGGCCCACCGAGACTCCTCCCCCGCCCACCATGATGCCTATTTTATATCCCCTTCCCAGTGAGATTCATGCATTCCCCCCTCGATCCCTCCGTGTTATTTAGCTTCTCTGGCTCTGTGGACTGTAGCATGGTTATCCTTTACTTTTTGGCTTATGTTCACTTACGCATCAGGGGGAGCTGACCCCTGACATGACACGGCCTGGAGGACCAGGGCCCACAGGCTGCATAGTCCAGTAAAGAACAAAACACAAATGGGGAAAAAAAGTCGATGAAGTGATTCCTAATGATGGCTGCTATATCTATAGATTGGTACCAATTGTCGTCAGAGAGGCTTCACCCGGAAACTGATGATAACAGATTGCAGAGACCCACAGCTAGCTAGATATTAGGTAGAGCTTGGAGAATTCCACAGAAGAGGGAGAGGAAGGATTGTAGGAACCAGAAAGGTCAAGGACACCACAGGAAACCCTCAGAATCAACTAGCCTGGGCTCACAGGGGCTCACAGAGGCTGAACCGCTAACCGAGGAGATTGCACAGGACTAGCCAAGGCCCTCTGCAGATATGTTCTTGTGGGACTTCTGACAGCAGGTGCAGGGCTGTCTCTGACTCTGTTGCCTGCTTTTGGGACCCTTTTATCCTACTGAGTTGCCCATGTGTCATTAATAGAAGAGGAGGTGCCTAGTCTTACTGCAACTCAATATGACGCGCTGGTTAATATTCATAGGAGGCCTGCCCTTTTCTGAAGAGAAACAGAGGAGGAGTGGATGGGGCCTGGGAGAGAGGAGGTCGGGAGGAGGGATTGGGAGGGGAGAAGGGAGACAGAAGTGTTGTCAGCATGTAAAATAAATCAATAAGTAGGAAATGTTGATGAAAAGACCATATTTCAGAAATACTGAATTTTGAAATATAATCAATATATGCTATAAATAAATCTATGTGCACATTAAAAACAATAAATGGATAGATGAGTGAATTATGAGTCAAGTGATAAATATAAGTCTAGATGCGGCTTCAGACAAAACGTTACATCATGCAGATATTTAGTTTTTACTTGACTTTTCCACCTAAAATATGTCTCGTAATTACATACACTCAACACCCTCCATAAATATTTTCTTGGGTGCATCATAGCAAACAGGTGAATTGAATGAGTTCCCTCATTTCAAGTGTATGAAAAGACACCACCATGTTTTCAGCTCACCTAACCTGCTTGTCATCGTTATGGACCTGTTCATAAGTCTACGGCGTCCCTGGAAGTCCAGAATTCATAACAGTGTGAGAAATGCATCCTACCCACCTGACACCCGCACTGTTGTGTTTTCTAGCTGCTGAAGCTGGTTCCTTCCTGAGAGATTACTCAGTTTCCCAGCTGCGGCACCATACCCTTGCGTGCTGTGGGCGTGGCCCTTGCAGCCTTCTCTTCTCTCCACCAAGAATGCCAACCCCAGTTTTCTAAGAACGCACATACAGACCGTGGAATCCAAATCCAACATTTCAGTCCTAGATATTTAATCCTAGTGATCTTCAGGAAATAGTCTAACTCACAGAAAAGGGGGTAGATTGAACCGGAAGAGGAGAAGTGGAGGGACATTTTGGTTCCAGTGAGCCCAAACACTGGAGGCTGTATTCCTGTTATCTGTTGTCGAGAAAATGTAACCTAAAGCAGCGCTTTTCATTTTTATTTTTGTACCTGCAGGAGACAGTGGCTTTCAATTCTTCCCTCATGAGACCTCGCGTGATTGGGGAGTGGATTGGCAGAGCAGAAAATGACGCTGATCCCCTCGCGGCTGAAATGCTGCAGCCTCCTGTTCCACGGAGTAAGAATGACTCCTGGGAAAGTGAAGACAGTGGCTCTAGCCAGGCAGGAAGGTGAGGGGACCTCCTTGGTGAATCTGGATTAGTAGTCATTAAATGAGAAGGGGAAAATAAACTTAAGAACATGATTTTGTTCTTTTCATACAGAAAATTGTTAGACTCCGCATATGGTGAAAAATTTAACTAGATTCTCATTCCATAATAATGTGTCCTACAAGTACACAGTTAAACTCATGAAAAGGAAGCAATGATTTAGTCTATTTAAAACTTCGGGCAGCCCTAGAAGGTGAAGATGCTTGCCACCTGGCTAGTTTGATTTTCCTGGGAAACACATGATAGAAGAAAAGACTCCTTCAAATTGTCCTCTGACCTCCTATGTATGTGGGAAATAAGCATGCAAGTTCAAGTGTACCCACACACAAACACACATACATGAAGTAAGTAAATAAATAAAATTATAGCAAAACCTTTTTAAAAATAGTATTGTTTAGTTTTGTTCTCAAGGTCTCACCCTGTCACTTGGGAAGTTCTGGGAGTTGAATGCAGGACTTTAGACATAACACTAGGCAAGCACTCTTCCTCCAAGTACCCTTTCTGGATTTGGGTTTTGATTTTTTTTCTTATTTAAGTTCTGTTTCTTTGTTACTAACACCAAATGGAGAAATAGCTTCGAGGTTCTAAGCTGAAAGTAAAGACCCTCTATAACACTAGGCAGCCCTGGGTGAGGGAGACTCCACAGTGCTAGGAAGAGGCATCTTCAGGAGAGAATTGTCATTGGGTAGGAATTGTGGGGCACAGTTAAGGTCTTTATTACAGTCATTTTAGCTTACAGATCATCACTGTGGTTGAATATAATTATGTTTTCTTGCATTTAATGGTTCAGTTTATGAACTATAATATTTTTAAGAAGTTAAAAGTACATATGCTGTGAAGGCGCACCACTATCGTGGCAGCTTTTAGAAGAAAGCACTGAATTCTGTGGTACTCAGCCTATGGGCTGCGACCATCTGAAAACACATATTTCCTGCAGCCTTAGGAACTGAGATACTGCTCAGCAGCAAAACTACAGTTACGATGTAGCAACCAAAATAAACTTACGGCTGAGGGTATCTAAGACCACTGGAAATATGTGTTTGAAGACGGTCATGACACACATGACACACAGGGAAGTGGTGGCTCACTAAATCTTCAGAAGGCCAATCCAGGTCCGCCATGATAGGGATCACGGTGGTGGGCATGCAGGCAGAGACGGTGTTGGAACAGTAGCTTAAAGCGTATTTATGTCATGGAACTTCCCCCAAATTGACCACATCCATGGACGCAGAGAAAGCCTCAGCAGGTACAAGCAATGAAATAACATCATTCTGTCTGACGACCATGGATTGAAGCTGGAGATCAACACCAGCAGAAACAACAAAAAACTTACATACTGAACAACTTTCTGCTGAATTAAGAAGGGGTAAAAACAGAAAAAAAAAATTACAAATTATTATAATTGAATGAAAATTAATACACAACATGCCCAAATCTATGAGATATAAAGAAGGCTGTTCTAAGAGGAGGATTTATTCTTGCGTCTGGGTGAAATGTGTCCATTTAATTTATTTTTTGGTTAACCTCAGCATTTCTCTTTTTAGTTTTTATATGGATGACCTGCCTATTATCAAAAGTGAGAGTCCCTACATCTCCCATTATCAGTGTGTGAGGGTTAATGTTGTTCCTTTCATGAACTTGGAAGCCCATGTATGTGGAAATGATACAAAATTAAGCCATATGGAAGTGCTTTCACTGTGGTGCACAGGCACTACACAATGAAATAACTTGAAATGAAAGAATACTTTGTGGGGAAAAAAAGCTTACTTACATCCTGACCTGCAAGTAGCAGGCAGGGAGAGAGCCAAACTGGACTGGCATGGGCTTTTGAATCCATAAAGCCCACCCACGATAACATACCTCCAACAAGACCACACCTCCTAATCCTCCCCAAACAGTGCTCCAACTGGGAACCGAATATTCAAATATATGAGGTTACAGGGCATCCTTTTTCAAAGCATTACTACATATAACTTTCATTTTACTTAAATTATGTTTCTCAGAATGGTGAAATCAGATGTGTCCTAAGTGTCCATGTAATAAAGTAGAGCAACTTTGAGATGTGAGATCATGTTTATTAGGGAAAACATATTCACCATTACCACTTGAGATCATGTTTATTAGGGGAAGCATATTCATTATTACCACTTGAGATCATGTTTCATAAAGAAAGCATATTCACCATTACCATTTGGGGGACATGAGAAGTACAACTTAAAACAGAAAATAGGCAGGTCAAGGAAGCTAGTGTGAAAATCATTATGGGAGGCAAGAATTATGAAACACGGAGAAATGCATTTAAATATTCATAAATGAAAAGGTGACAGGACCATAAGACCCTGTGACTGCTATTAGCTGGTCTCCACCAAAGGATTTTTCTCTGCACAGAATCACCAAAGAACTTCCTATTTCCGATGATAATTTACCATCAACCAAAAACTCTTTTTTCCCAAGGAGAGAAAATTGTGTTTTCTACAATGTAATAGCTTTCAAGGTTGCTTGGCTCTCACTTACCACTTGGCTTGAGGGAAAGAAGTTCAGAATACTCATTAATGCACTTCAGGTTTAGAGAAAATTGATTCCATTTCCACGAGAAATAGCCTTAAATTATTTAAATAGTTGAAGTGCCCTGATAGGAAAAGCATGCCATTTCTAAAAGTCCATTTCTCTTCTGGGAAATGCCAGATCAATTTCACCTGTCAATGGGGGCCGTTTGGTTCCTAATGCTAGACTCACGAAACTCAAAAAACTTTTATCTTTACTCATTGGTAGATTCTTCTACTTAAATGTAAAAGAGAGGAATGTCAACTTCCATCTTGATTTCATTTATTCATAATAATATCCAGAGCTGTTTATTGCAAATGTTAGTGCCTCAATTTTCTTCCTTACTTCAGAGTGCTCTTATTGCCCTGAGAGTCTCAATCCTTGTTGTATCTCTTGCTCAGTCCATAAAGACCTTCCTTAAATATTTGTCCTTATGCCCTGAAAAACCAACTCAGTCTTATTTCACCCTGTAATTAAAATATAAGCTGAGTTGTCAATTGTGGATTGAAAAGGTGAGTGTCTTGGCTAAACTGTAGTTACTTTACAAGTGTGTGTGTGTGTGTCTGTGTGTGTGTGTGTGTAGAAATCAGATGCAGAAAAAAACTAGGGTTACAAACAAAAATTTTGCTATCTGAATTACAAAACAGGATTCCTGCATTTATGCTGGGGCTCACACAACATCTGACTGAATAAGAAATGCTGGAGAGAAAGGTTTAAAGTGTCTAGTGTATAATTATAGAAGTAACTTTTGTCACTAAACAGTAATAACACATTCTATAATTTATCAATCTTGAGCAATGAGTTTTTTAAGCATAAGAAAATTTGATTCTCAAGCTTTATTTCCTCCATTTGTTTCCTCACCAAGGCTGGCACAGAGCTATTTTCAATAAATATCTGTTACATAGGTGTAGGAGGTGTGGGCTATCACTAGGCCCACGCTAAATAGAGCATATTCCCAAGAAAAATCGATGGCAGTCTGTTTTTATTTTTGGAGCATTGCTATAACTTGTCCTTTCCTAGTAGGAAAGAAAAACAAAAGAAGTCTTATATGAGTGGCTGTTATTGCAATACTCAGCACACAGACAACTTTTCCTTTCATGCTGAACAGCAGATACTTAGACTAGACATTCACTGCTAGACTAGAGAATTAAATAAGTGGCAAACTAAACCCTGAAAGTCGTATGGACAGAAGCTTACTGAAAATATTTTCTTGGTGCTTTTTAAATTTTTATTATTATTATTTAATGTCCTCTGGTGGTTTACTTGCATGCATATCTGTGTGATAGTGTCAGGTCCCCCTGGCACAGGAATTACAGATAGTTAATGAGCTACCATGTGGGTGCTGGGAATTGATCCTGGGTTCTAAGCAAAAGCAGTCAGTGCTCTTTTTTTTTCTCTTTCTTTTTCTTTTTTTTCTCCTTTATTAATTTATTCTTGTTACATCTCAATGGTTTTCCCATCCCTTGTATCCTCCCATTCTTCCCTCCCTCCCATTTTCCCTTTATTCCCCTCCCCTATGACTGTCTCTTCAGCCCCTGGAGCTTTTATTTAAAAAAAAATCCTTACCTTAACTTAACTACGTCAACTACATTAAATAAAAGAGTCAACAACTTATGCCATGTATGACTGCCAACTAAAGAGTTAACTGCTGGCTACAGAAAGACAATTGAAAGAACAGTACAAAGAAGCTACTAGAAGGACATACAGACACTCCAATGTTAAAATCATGGGCCTTGATGGGTCTTAGGTATGTTCAAGACATTTGTGGTTCTTTTGATGCTACAGTCAAAATGGTGTATGCACAGGATGGATGATATTTCCCTAATCCTTCCTTCCTGGATTCTTAATTGTGGGAGCTCAAGGAAGAAATGAAAGCATCTTAACAAGGACAGAAAGAGGAGAGAGATGGGGGGAGGGAGAAAGAGAGGAGAGAAAAGGGAATGGAGGGGGAGGGAGAAGAGTGGGGGAAGGAGAGGTACAAGAGGGGGCAGGGAGGGGGAGAAGAGAAAGGGGGTGCTGCTAAGCAAAGAGTGAAGACTTTTCCTATTTGCTCACAGCTTCCTAATTCTACAGCTTGTCTAGCTAGCTTTTGGGATAGCATATGTATCCACTGCACATTTAGAGTTATAATCACACATTTATCAAGTGTAAACAAAAATCGAGTTTAATAAGCCTATGTAATCTTATTTCAAGCCATCTTAATTAGACTTTGCAATAGTTGCATAACAAATTTCATAAAATGACTTGATAGATCTTAATGTGGAATTAGTAAATAGGCTCATCAAGCCTTGAAAACATAATCAGTTCCTTTAAAGCTGAGCCATCTAATTAAAACAAGAATAGAATCCATCAATATTGTAGATCCAGGAAGCTGGCTTTTTGAAATGGGAATTGTTATTAGAATGTAAAGGTTTAATAAAATTAATAGGACTCTTACAACTTATAAATAAACTTTAAATTAAATCTCAGTTCTCTTCCTGTTAAGTTTTCATTTCATTGAAGTTCAGATTGACTGATGTTCATCACACAAACCTGGAACTGTTGCCTTCCGTAGAAAGACAGTTGACAGCTGAATAGACAAGTGAGAGGCACAGACCAAAGTCATACTGTGTGGTGTTGTGCCAAGTAAATCAGGATAAAGAGCGAGGAAGGGGAATGAAGCAGGAGTAACTCTTTCATGTACTAACTTAAAAATAAAGATGGTGTGATTTGGGCTTTTGTGGACACAGTAGAGATTACACCAAAATTCACAATTAAGGACATTTGGAGAAGAAAACTTCCCATTCTTTGGAAGGGACATCTAGCAATCCCACAAACCTTAAGGCTAACAGCTTCAGATCTGGAAGCGACTCAGATGATGGAGGATGGAGCATCCAGTGTTCTTAGACAGAGGAACACCCATCTCTTCCCATCCCACCTACCACTTCGCACTTTCAGGCTGCCTGCATTCTTTGAACCTCTTCCATTCTCAGGCTATGGTGCTGGACAAAAGGAGGCATGGCCTGTGTTTATATGCCTTGCCCACTGCCCTCTCCCTAAGACAGTTTCTTTTCTATAGTATATCTATCTTCAAACATAATGTAGGAATAATATAAATCACAGTCTTCTCAGTCTTTACATCTACCCAGTATCTTCACAGAGCAATAATTAGCTAACCCTCATGCCATTCTTCCCATGAACACACTGTTTTTCTGTCTTGGTGAAATGGGATGATAATTAGTTCTGCTCTAGACATAGTCTCTCATTTTCTTTCTCACTATTTTTGACTTCTACTCTTTCAACCACTTATCCCCTCTATAACTTCTTGATCTTGTCATTATTATCCGGAATCTGTAACATTACTTCAGGTCCTTCACTCCCCATCATCTCCTGTCCTTCTCTTTCGTTCTCTCTGATACTCACCTAGAACTGGAACCCACGGTGCACTGATTGATTCTCACCTTGTTCCTCGTTCTTCATCTATCTTCTCTCCCAGCCCATCAATAAGGAGAATCCCCTGGGTATAGACTCAGCTCCCCTTTCTTCTTTTCCTTTCTTGATAAAGCTCTGCCTTTATCTCTGTTCTGAGATGGGACCAGCAGAGGTTGGAGAACACCATCAGTGCTCAAAACCCAAACACAATGGTCCTGCCAATGAAACCACCACTTACACATCTCCTCTAATTACTTACAGCACTATGCCATTTCTTCTTTCCCCAAGTATCCAACTCTCCATCTTATTCTGTACGGATGAAGCTGTGCCTTATTTCATTGAAAAAGAAATGGCATTTCTTGGCTTCTGGTTTTTCTGTGCCCACGTCCCTCTGCCTTCTTCTGTGCCAAGGGGTGAGTTACCTGAGGCATAGAGACAAACCCTTAGCCTTCTAGCCTAGCACAGTTACCCACTTCTCTTGTTCATTATACAATTCTTCTCCTAGCCCTTCATCATCTGCTTGCATGTGGGATGATGGTATTTCAGACATCCCTGAGAAGGATCTGTGACACAAAGCTTGGGCACAAGAAAGCCTTTGTGTCCCGACAGTATGACAGTTTATTCATCTACATAGAGGCGGCGGTTTAACAACCTGAGTATGTCCCTTATGAGACACCAGGAGGGACCAGTGGTAGCTACAGCAACACTATATAAAATAAGCAAATAAAAATAGAGCAAGGGCTCTGACGATTAAATTGTTATTAGACTTTAAACTAGTTCAGTAACCATGGTCTGGGTGCTTTATAAATTACAAGTATCGCATAGGGCACACAGAGTCCTAAAGTAATAGGCAAATTGTACAGAATATAATTTTATAAAATACCATTAATGCCCAGGACCAGAGCAACCACAGCCTGAATGCTGAAAGTCAACCAATGTCTCCCTGAGGTAACACAGATGATAAAATTACCTGGCTAAGAACGAAAGCAGCCATCATAAAAAAAATGCTTTCTTAAGTAATTACAAATTCCTTGGTAATATGTAAGCATACAACATAATAAGAATAAACATAAATTATAGGACCAGCATGAGAATTATAGCACTGACAAAAGAATTTACAGAAATAAAAATAGTGTAAGCTTAATAGTAGAGCAAAGATGACAGAAGACAGAATTGCAGGCTGTGGTAGCAGGTCCTTTGAATTGGCCTGTTCTGAACAATCCAAAGGAAATAGACTGAAAATATAAGATACAGGGTCTGGAGATATTGCCCAGAAATTAAGAATATTTGCTGGTCTTGTAGAGAACCTGGGCTCAGTTGCCGCATCAGTTGTCACAATCCACCTGTGCCTAATGTTTCAGGGGAACCAGTGACCTCTGCTGGCTTTTGTGGGCACCTGCATGCATGTGTGCACAGATGTGCACTCACGCACACACATACATATAATATATGATACAGCTTCAATGACATATGGGTAAGTAAGAAAAGGTCTGAAATTCTTATTCAATTCCAAGAAGAAAGGGAAAAGTGGGTGAGTGAGAAGCTAGAAACTGAGAAAAGCAAGGCTTTTACACAATGGCCTATCTTAAAGAGACTTCTAGAAACCAACATCAGAGAAAGAATTTTTTTTTTATTCTTATTTCATTTTATGTGTATGGTTGTTTTCCATCATATATATCTGTGCACTTTGTGTGTGCCTGGTGCCCATAGAGGCCAGAAGAAGGTGTCGGGTCCCGGGGAGCTGGAGTTGCCAATGGTTGTGAGCTGCCAGGTAGATGCTGGGAACTGAAACCTGCCCCCTCTGCAAGAGCAGGGACTATTCTTTACTGCTCAGCCATGTCCTCTGCCCCCAGTGAAGAACTCTGAAAAGCAGGCAGAGATAAATATCAAACCTCCTGTGTGCGAACAATCATTAGAAGGACAATGGATTTTTTTCATCTAAAAATATGAGAGTAGAAGAAGCACAGCAAGTAAATGACCATAAATTTTGTGCCTAGTGAAACTGTTTCCGCAAGAAGTTCCCCCAAGGTAAGGGTGAATGAAATGAAATCCTTCACACAGAAAAGAACTGATAAGAGGAAATCTTGGAACATCTGGTAGAAGGGAGGAAGAAACACAAAATGTGAGCGTATGTAGTGGATTATCATCATTTGTTTTGATTCTTATGAATTAAATAAAAGAAATAAAACACCACCAATACTCCGACACCTGTGTTTCGCTGGACATACACTTGTAGACATCAGGAAATAATTTAGATTTTCTAGCTCCTACTAGATCAGAAAAGCTATTATGTGCATGAGTCATGCAGGAGCAACAGAAGCACTTCAGAGGTCAGGAGCTTGCACCCCAACACTGAGCAAACACTGAGTATCAAAGGATGTTTCATGAACACACTGTTTCCCATACCCTTGGGGAAGGCAAGTAATGCGCAACACCATTGTGGGGCACTGTAGTGGAATGGAAATGTGTTAGTTTATTAGATTTTCATTACTGAGCACAACTGACTAGCATCCCGATATTTCTTCAGCTTAAAGATGGAGCCCAAGACTAAAGGATTAAAACAGCAGCAGCAGCAGCATAAGAAACTTCTGGCCGCAATGCTTTCCCAGGATTCCTTCGAGTCCGTTCATAGCCCCACACCGTCTGTAATAGAAGAAGACATTGACAATGAAGACGATGCAATGGAGTTGCTGGGTAATTTTAAAAATTAATAATTTCTCTTTCTTGTCTTTTCTGACATTGTAAAAGTGTGCAGGAGTTGAGGGGCTTTAAACATTTTGAATAGTGTTGTCTAAGGCAGAGGGAACCCTTTAAGCTACACTTTCTCTTCATTAGAATTTTATGAAGTTGCATGTAAGAACTAAGCTGGACCCATGGACGCATGTGAAATATTCCCTAGACTGTACTGTGTGCTTTGTGTAAGCAGCACTCCATACTCCGGCTTTATCAAGCTCTATTCTATGTGCAATTGTGAAACAATGAAAGCCTGTCTGTTTCATTTTCTTGATTATATATATTGTCCATAAAATAACCCTCTTCCTAAGAAGTCCCTGTGATTATAAGATTGCTTTAGAAAAAATGTCACAGCTGAAAGATGATGACAGTAAATTAATATTTGATGACTTCCATAATTGATAAGAAGCTTTAAAGAGATTTCCAAGTCTAAGGAGACTCATTAGCTTCACACAAACTTATTAATGGTGTGGATATGATTTCTATATTTATAGATCTCTTTATTTTATTTATTCTATTATTTAATTTCATTTTTAGTGGTTCAAGTATGGGATCCTGTCCCAAAAGAAATATCTCCATATAAATTGTTAATTGAAGCACACTTTGGAAAAAAAAACTCTTTTTGCAGGACAGAGTTTCTCTGCATAGTCCTGGCTGTCCTGGAACTCACTCTGTAGACCAGACTGGCCTTGAACTCCAAGGTTCACCTGCCCCTGCCTCTCCAGTGCTGAGATTAAAGGTGTGCACCACAGTGTGTGGCTGGAAAATCATTTTTGCAAGAGAACAGGAAGTTTTCTTTGCAAGTAATCGACATATAAAATGGTGTGTTTTAAATTGAGTCATGCCTGATATTCTATTATTGAGAATTAAAACAATTTGTATATGCTTTTATGACAACATTCCATTATATTTAAACTGAAAAGAGAATAAATACTGTAATTACATACAGAGTATGGATGCACGTGAAAAACACTTTATTTAAAATTCTAGACCAGTTTTTTGGTCTAGAAAGTAAATTACTTTCTATAATAAATTACATGTTTCCAGCTGCCGCTGCACACAGCTTATTCAGTCCATGGCAGGGCTGAAGATCTTCCTAATGGTCTAGAACTCAGGAACCTGTATCATGACACTCTTCATTAGATGTGATTGGCCCTTGTTTTCTTTTAATCAATTAAGCCTTGTTTTCCTACTTCCAAATCAATAAGGTGGCAGCACTTCTGGATGTTGCCACGGCACTTTCATCCGTCCTTCATTCACTACAAATGACTTTGGCCCAAGGCAGTGAGATGACATCATTTCTCTTTGCAGGGACTTTGCAGTTAGGTTAAAAATGTGAATTCGTCACAGCCACCATGTTCTTTACCTATGCGATCACAGTTGTGACTCCTAGTGTGGAAGTAGGGACAGAGGTCCCAGCATGCTTGTTTCGAGAAGATGGCTCCTCTGCTTAGTCCTGAAGAATGAAGGGTTGTAAACTTGGAAAGCGGAGTGTCCAGACTCCTGGGGGCGGGCTTGTTTTCACAAATATATGGTCCCTTATAACTGTGCCTATAAATTGCTCTCCTGCTGGTCAGTGGCAGTGAAAGGGATGATCAAGGGACTCTAAGGAGAGTCACATGTCCACTTCATGATGACTGTCTCTAGACCCCACCTCCTCTTTCCAGAAGTTTCTAGCTTTCTAAGCTGAAGACCAGAGGGTGGGATCAGGGAGTCTGCCTCCTGACAAGCCACTAACAACTGGCGTCATCATTTCTTCTTCTCAGTTTAGATATTTAGCCAGCATTCTGACCAGGCCTAATGCAAAGAATAGTGGAAACTTTTCCTTCCTATGATCTCAAGTATCTCAATCGAGGTGGCTGAGCGTGAGGCTGCTCGCTGCTTGAGGAGCATTCCTCGTGATAGCATTGGTGTTCAAGCACACAGCACAAGCCCCAAATGACTCCATATGCATTCTCCATGGTTTGGGAAATGATGGCAGGAAAATATGCAATTGCATCTTTCTGAAGAATACACAAATGTTAACACCTTGAGATTTTATGTGAAATCAAAATTTAGCGCACAGAATTATTGTTAAGATGTGACAGATATTGGTGTTTAAAATATCTTTTGGGATCTACAGTGTGTTGTAGAATGAGATTGCTGCAATGTGTTTTTAAGGGTTTAATTTTTCACTGTCTATGCCATGATAAAGTTAACTGAAAATGTATCATGCATGGGAAGTAATCTGTAAATATGAATTAATACGTAGAATATATGATTTTAGCCAATATTACCACAAAAATGAGTTACCCATCAATAAAATTCATTGACTTGAGGAGGGAATCTTTTAGTGAAAATAGTAGATACAAATAAAATTAATTCCTCTTGTTGTCTTTATTGAAATGTAGTGTTGTTAACATGTGCTGATTATACTCACAGTTGTTTAATTGTATGTCTGTGGATTTATTTAGTAAATCTATTAAGCATGTGAAAATATACTCTAGAAACAATTTTTATATTAATTTCTATAAGATTACTTTAAATCCTACTTGTAAATATGTAGTGCAGAAATGATTCCTTATGAAATTAATATCAGCTATAAAAGAATAAACTATCAGAACTTGGGACTTTATAAGTACACCAATATTAAGTACCTCTGAAATTGTCTCTAGATATATAAAATGAAGAATAATAACATCTTCAAGTTCACATCAGATGATACAGGTCTCAACCATAAATGTAAGGCATTCTCAAATATTTTGAGACTTATTCTCAAATATTATTTACTCTCATATATATTGGCATGTAATAATCAGAGTGAACAGAGAATAGTCACAGAAAAAGGATAACATTTCCTAAATGTGCTCCGACATCAAGAGTTTTTTTAAATGGTATGAGACAAGATGAGTTTCCCAAAAAGCTTCTATAAGTTTTCTTCCTTTATGTTCACAGAGCATTGGGGGAACTGTTTAAGGGTATTTAATTGTGTAAACATAACCCTATTTTCCTTACGTTGCATATTTTCATCACCATGTTATAATAGTAATGTTCGTTTGACTGCTTTCTACATCATTTATACTGATTTATACTCACTAAAAACACTAGAATTAAAAGGCACAACTACTTTCTTATGCACTTGAGTTTGAACTATTATAAAAATATTTTAGGTCTTCTCAAGTTTAATGATGAGAGAACTATCTAAAAATCATATTCCTGAGGTGCTAACGCCATTAATCGCACTTAATCATACTTTTAAACCTTAGCTGAGAATTATATAAACAGATTTAAAGCTAACTCTACATTGCCTCAAACATATAAGGTTGTCAAAAACATATTTACTTGTTTTATGATGAATAATTGATAACTAGTATAATTATAGTGGCATTTCTTGCCAAATGCAGTTTCTAGGGCTCTAATATCTTAGCAAATAAGTGAGCTCATTATTAGTAAAATAAAGGGAATTTACTAGTGGGACTCATTAAGGTAAGATGCTCTTTCAGCCAATTCTTCAGCATTGTGATGAGCACTTTGGAAGGTGTTTATTCACTGTCATGTGTTTGATTCATTTGGAAGTTTTTTCCAGCAGAAATTTCCTATATTTACAAGTAAGTAAGATGGAGCATCGCATCTGAGGAGTGATGGGTGCTGTCACTGTGGTTTGAGAATTAAAAGAAAGAGGCTCTAAACATCTTTTATATTTTACTGACAATGTCTGTAAACCAGTGCGAAGCAGAAGGGGCCATCAGCGCAAGCCTCCCCAGTTTTGTTTCTTTAGAACTGATCATCACTTTAAAATAAACTGAAGATTCTTCATAAAAAAATGATACTTTATAAAATTTCTAGAAACTTTCAAACATTAAACCACTCGGTGTTTCAATATTACCTGTAAGATTGCTTAAAGTATTAATTCATTCAGTATAGTGTAAAAGCAAGTTAACCTAAATTAGTGGCCATTATAGATAAAATATGCAAGGTAGGGAGCATTTTAAGATCTAATAATTATTACACTCAGAAGTTTAATATGAGGTATTGAAAAAGTTGCCTCAATCCAAATAGTTTTATCTTCACACATAAGATATTCTAATGAATTCCATAAATTATTGTACAATTAATTATCACAGTTACAGAAACTGTATAGACAAGCTGCAGATCGAGTTTTACAAGTTCTCTAGATCAGTCAGTGCAACTGAAAACCTAAGACCCCCGATGTCATATCTGTCACATCCTAAACCATCTCCACTGTGACCTGAGCTCTGTAGAACACCCGCTCCTGTGTCGGCACTCATGCTTCTGAGTTGGGACTTAAGCTGGCTCCTACGTTGTCATTGCCTGCACGGACGCCATGCAGGCACAGTCACCATGCGCTCCAAGGACTTCAGTACCAAGATCGCCTCTTCCACTTAGAGTACCACTTTAGGAAATAACTTTCAGCAACGTGCCTTCCTATGGCAAAGTGCTGGGTGAGAATGTCAACAGACAGTACAAGGAACGTTACAGCTTATGTTTAACGTTAGAAAGTTATTTTATCTTAGAGATAAGAGTGAATATTGCAGGAAAGCAAATGGCCATGCACCATCTCTCAAGCCATTCACTCAGTTTTACCAGGTTTACTTGCTAAGTGTGTATCTTACCATTCACAGGGTGGTGAATTCACAGCACGTTCGTTAAGGCTTCAGATTTGAACAAATATACACACAAGCCTGGATTATGGGTGCTGATGGCCCAGGCTTGGCTTGCCTGTGATCACCAAAGGCTCACCTTTAAACAAGAGTGCAGCATTCTCCACATCCAATAATTTGTTGACTGGGTTTGAATCCAGTCCCTGAAGCAGTTTTTGCCCAATAAGGATGCCTTTCCCATTACTTCAGTAGATTCCATTACAGGGAGTCTGTCCAGCTCATAAAAAACCTTGATAGAAAAGTGATGTGCAGTAAATGAGGAGATCCCGTTATCAATGTCTATGGTCAGAGATAACGGGATAGAGGTTTCTGAGTCACCCACACTCACGTACTTTGTTCTGTGTTTGAAATTCTTTCTACTCCTGCTTCATTCTTTTCATTCCTTACTTTTGTTTCTTTTCAAAGATACCAGAATTCTGGCTAATAGTAATGAATATTTGTGAGGGGAAATTGCTCCTTAAATAAATATAATACAAAATTCCACCAAGGACATGTATACCTTCTGATATGACTTGCGTGGCACGTGACGAGAAATGCCTCACTTTCTGCTCGCAAAAAAAAAAAAATCCAATTTCGATAGAAAACACATTGATCAGTAGAATCGAGCTAATAGTTTGTAAACAAATTCTAAACACAGAAAAGTTGTTCAATGTCAATTGTACCTCGGGTGAAAATTCCTTTATTGAGCAGAGAACTGTTTCCAGTTATCTCTGTCTATATATTTGCTTAACATGTATTGGTTACTTAGGCTAGCATACGAATTGTTTGCCACCCTTCAACGGCAGTGTTTGATGTGTTTTTCATACCTATGCTGATGTGATGCAGGTGACCTGTGCCTCAGTTCTAAGGCCCAACGCCTCCCGCCATGCTACCTCTGGCTAGCATGTCCCATTTTTGCTGCTTGAGTTTTGATTTTTTTAATCTTTTGCCAATTTCTGAGCTGCAAGCAGTTGGTTGTAAGATGCTAGTTGTACCACGGGCCCTTCCTTCTCCACAGGCATGGCATGGGGTGATGAGATATTCTCAGAAAGTGTCATGGGTCTCTCCCGTCATAGCTAACAAAGAAAATGAAAAAAAAAAAAAAGACATGGATTTATATATAAAACACTTTCCCAGACACTTATGCTCTCTAACCTGTGTCTGTTTTATGTAATTGGAGGCAGAAGGAAATGCGTGCTTTCTTTAACTGTGGGGCAAACCTTACCCACAGTAAGAACTGGTGTTTCTCACAGCACAACAAAAACTCGGAGAGGAAGGCACTGAGATTCTGAGAGTGGTGGCACACAAGCCTCTCTCCTGCCCACCTGCAGCACATCTTTCACTTGCAGTGTGGAGATTTAGGTAAGGACCATGGCTTCTGTGACTCATGTAGAATCAGGAGGTTACTAGATTACTTTTATGTTTTTCCTATAAATGTACAATTTATAGGAGGAAAAGAAATTTGCTTTGCACATACGCAGAGGTCCCAGGGGGAACCTGGGGGGTAAACTCAGAAACCTAGAGCTGTAATTCATGTTCCTGAACAGATCAAATACTGAACTATTCAAAAATATACAGGATTTAATAGTGCTTTCATATTATGTTGAAAAATGAAAATATTTAAACAATTTTGTTTCGGTATTAACTCACTAAATGAGAAAAATCAACCAAAATGCATTGTAGTGCTAAGTATTATTAGACTTTTGTTACTTTAGCAATAAACTTGTCCTTTTTAAATACTGCATACAAGATGATGCAATGTTTAAGGATGATTTGTTTAGCTGTTGTAACTATTTTCATGTAATTTAAATGAGAACCTTTTGCTTTATATGAGACTCACTTGAAAGTCACAGTGAATCACAACTTTGTTCTATTTCTGTTGGTTGATATAAATGCATTATAATTAATTTAAGCAATTGTTTGCAATTTAATGTCAAAATTAATAGCTAATTAAAGACGTTGCAATTCTTCTGCTTTCTTTAAATATGGCTTTAAAGCTTAAGGAATCTGTTTAGGTATTTCTATATCATAATGTACCTAGCAACTTTTACCTGTTTTCAAATAGGACCCTTAAGTTAAATAGAATGTTAAAAAAGAATGCTTACCAAACTGCCAAATATTTCCCCCAAACAGTTGTTCTTATAAAATAAAACTTTCTTCAAAAACCATTAACAACTATGCTATATGTATATTTTTGGGAATCCCAATTATTTTTAGTGTTTTATGGTAAATTGCTTTTAGAATGAAAATATAACTTGCTCACATGCCATTTTTTATGCTCTGGAATTCAGAAAGACAAATATCCTTGACAATAAATTTAATTGCATTAGTTATTAGTGTAAAGTTTTTAAAGATCACTAAGAAGTATGGTGGATGAGATAACAATGTTCTAATGAAGATTATAAAGATTAATCATTTCTATTATATTTTTTGACTTAGGTCCTTCCTGCAAAGAATATGGCTGAGTGCTTTTTCGATGTGGGTGGGTTTGTTAAGTTTAGAATAGAGTCTTTTTAGATGTTACTTAAAATTTTTAATTTCTTTAAAACCTATTTTTTCAAGCATCACCAGAAGAGAGGGTTTAGTGGGCCATTTTAATTACTGGCATTTACTGAATGTGTGGTTCAAAATATGAACTTAGTGTGGCATTAGTTCGATAAAGCAAAATTGCCACTAAGCTTAGGAAATGAACTTTTCTGTAATGGTTCAGTGTACTGCAGTAGCAGGGGAATCTGTGCACATGCAGCCTATTGGACACCTCCCCACTGTTCCAGAAGGATCTGAGGCCAGGAACATGCTGTGGATATGATGCTAAAAATGAATTAATAAAAATGCTCATTGTATAGGGCTTTAAAGATTAAGTAAAATAATTCATGCTAAAGTTCTCGACCAACAGGCAGGCTAGAAAATTCATGTAATTCTTAAATAAATTCTTTTCTTCTTTCCTTTTAATGTGTGAAATTGAGTTCACATAAAAAAAGAAAAAGAAAGAAAGAAAGAAAAAAGACACGACGCCACAGGAACACCTAGGTTTGCTCCATGTATTTATAAAATATTTCTACTAGCTCTGTCATCTTGATATTGGTCTTTTAGCTCCTTTTTTTTAACGGGTGCTGACAACTTTCTAAAATTTTTACCACATGAAGCTAATTTGTCCCAGTGCTTTAAAACAAATCACGACAATTTAAACCAGTACTCATGCTATAAGGAGCACAGCCATGCTCAAATTTTCTTGATAATGTGACCGAATAGTTCGTCACAGCAACATTAATATTTCTGCTGTTTCTAAAAGTATCAAAAGCTAAAAACATTGGTATGATTTTCTTTCAGATGTATTGGGGCTTGTTGCCAGATGCTTCCATGATTTCAGTGATGGTCAGTGCAGTTCTGTAGACTGGAAAGTTGGCATCAGGGCTTAAAGCCACAGACCCCAGGCCCTGTGAGTCTTACTTTGCAATGGGAATGGGAACCTTGGCATTAAAAGACTGGCTTAGAGAATTCATTTGTTTCCATTTCTAAAACGTGCTCAGCTGTACCCCTTTCTAGATATGGAATCAGCACCTTATCATATATGTAAGCCTCTGAAGAGATGGGGGGGGTGAGGAAGAGAAAGAGAGCAGAGGAAAGGAGGAAGGGAGCCTTATCTCCCCTTTATGGATTTTTTTTGACATTTATGACCTGAAACTTCTCAAAAAGCCTTAATAATACTGTGACACCATCTGGCTCCTCCACTTTGTTACCTGAGTTAAAGGCATGATTTGTAGTTTTAAGATAGAAACTATGTATCTATTTCTATAACATAAGAGGACCAGAGATATTTGACCACCTCCCCTTGATGGGGAGGCCTGATGGCACTCAAAGAAAGAATAAGCAGGATACCAATATGACACTTGATAGCCTATGGCCATATATTGGGGGAGGAGGTCCCCAAGGTCATAGACCTAGGGGAGGGGAATAGGTTGAAAGTGAGAGGGAGAAGGAATGGGAGGATACAAGTGATGGGATAACAATTGAGTTGTGATGTGAATAAATTAACTAAATAAAAATATTTTTAAAGAGGACCAAAGAAACTCTGAGCTATTTCATTTCTGTTTTGGTAAGAGAAATTGAAAATGGGAGAGGAGTTACTCTCCAACGCAAAAGTTTTTAATAGAGAGAGAGGGGGAGGGAAGAGAGAGAGAGGAAGAGACAGACACAGACACAGAAACACACACACACACACACACACACACACACACACACACACAGAGAGAGAGAGAGAGAGAAAGAGAGAGAGAGAGAGAGAGAGAGAGAGAGAGAGAGAGAGAGACAGACAGACAGACAGACAGACAGACAGACAGACAGACAGACAGACAGAGATGTCCAGAAACATAAATTTAAAAACAAAAGATATAGATATAAAAAGAGAACGGAGGGGGAAGAGAAGATAATCCAAATTAGGAAGAAGGAAATAAAAGAATATAGAAAGTTATATAAAATAATGATCTCTAGTAGACAAAATAATGGAAAAAGAATATGGAATAATTATAATATCTAGTGTCAAGATATACCCCAACACTTAGAACAGTAAGATACTGATGGTCCTATGAACAACTGTGGTATATCCATGCAGTATAATATCCCTCAGCATGTAGAAGTGGAAGTAAAGTAACAATGCATCTAAGAATATGGATGACCTCCAATTGCCATCAACTGATTCTCTACCCCAGAAACATTTATGTTATTGACAGCCTAGACAGTGTGACTGCACCCTGAGATATGACTCCTATAAAATAATCAACTTTAAATGCATTCCTAAGTGGTGTTTGCTAATTAGATAGGAATGGCATTTGTTATGAGATGAATTTCCCTCAGTCTCCGTGACCACATGCAGGGTAGGGTATGTGAGGACACAGTGAATGTGTGCCAACTGGATGCTGATTCTGTTTACAACTATGACTTCGGGCGCTTAACCCTCCAGAACTGTGAGTGACCCAAGACATTCACAAATACTGTTGAGCAAATGAAACCAGATGCCAATGATTACATTCTAATTTAATTTAATTATAATATATGTATGGACAGGTAAAGTTGATGGTCAGTAGATTAGAGTAGAAGAGTGCAAAGGACTGACTTAATATTGGTACAAGAGTGATGAAAATATTTTATACTTTGAGGCATAGATATATTCAACTCACAAAATGATGCATACATTGTGTGTTTCATTGCATGTTGTAAATCTAAAAATCACTAAATATTATGTGGAATAAATCCATCATTAAGCCAAAAAACAAACTGGGTATTGGTATTCCTGAAATGAAATTATGGTGATTTTTAAGTTTCTGACTATGAGTGTGTTTCTACTTTTGGAACCCAATCCGATTTCACCCCACACATTTTAATGCTGGTTTGTAGGGTACATAAATACTAAGGGTGATTATATCTTTTTGAAATGACAACACATCATCATTATTAATTCTCCTTCTCCATCCCGATAACTTCTGTTACTCTGACATTTGGTCAGTCTGAAATATGGTTCTCTTGTTATTGATGTCAGTATTGGCTGTTGTTCAGTGTTCGTGTATTTTAAACATTATGCATCTTTTTATTCAAAGAAGAATTTGTAGAGAGAAAACGTAATCTGATTATGATAATTTTGGCAGCCTGTCTTTAATTGGGTGTAATTTAGGTCACAGAGATTTAAAGTACATTGATTGGTGTCATTATAATAGTAGCTACTACTTAGGATTTGTTTTATATGAATTGTCTTTGTTTTCTGTTTTTCTTGCTTCTACTCTTCTTCCCGCTCTTAGGTTTTCTATTTGTTTGCTTTTAGTTTTATGAGATTGGTTTTTTTTTTTATTGTTGTGAGTTTTTTCAGGGGAGGGAGTCTTTTGAGACAGTGTAGCCAAAGCTACCCTCCAACAATCAATGCCCCTGTCTCAGCTACTCAAGTCCTGAGTTTACAACGGTCCTGTTCTCATGCTTTTAGTTTCTGTTAAAGATTATCTATTTTGTGCATTAGGGTTTGCTTGCATCGTGTGTGTGTGCTATGTTCACGCCTTGTATTCGTAGATTCTAGAACAGCATATCAGGGCAATAGAAATGGAGTTACAGGTGCCTGTGGCCTCATGTCTGTGCCGGGAATTGAACCCAGGTCCTCTGAAAGAGCATTAAGTGCTACTAAGTGATGAACTATCTCCCCTGCCCCGGCCCCTTGTTCTCAACTGAACATTCATATGATTCACTTTGTGCCCTTTCTTGTCAAATTGCCAGTCTTTTTCTTTCTTTCTTAGAATTTACTGCACAGCTTGTAGTTTTCCATTAGAAGCAAGTCACCTTTAATTTACATTACACTACATTCTTGGCAGACCTAGTGCTTTATGATACAAAACTAAACATAATTCTTCATTTCTACTTTCTATTATATATATATATTTGGCATTCATATTGTCTCGTGTTCTCAGAGTATCTTGGAGCTCTCTTACATTAACTTGGGAGGACTTTCAAACATTATTGCTTCAAATATTATTTCTGCTTCCTCCCTCCCTCCCTCCCTCCCTCCCTCCCTTCCTTCTTCCTTCCCTCCCTTCCTTCTTTCCCTTCTTCTTTCTTTTTTTTTCTTCCTCTCTCATTGGCCTCTTCCTCCTACTGACATTACCATTATGCTGATTTTTTGCAGTTGTTCTGCAGTTCTTTGGCATACTAATATTTTTTCCCCATGTTATTCTATTTTGTAAGCTTTTATCGATAGGCCCTACAGCTTAAAGATCCTTTCCTCAGGTTTCCCATGCTCAGTTTGCCAATGGGACTATCAGAACTGCTCTTCATTTCTCTTACAACTTTTATGATAGCAATCAGTCATCCTTGGTTCTTAGGACTTCTACCATGGTTATAATAATGACTAAGTTATCTACTGAGGTATTTAACGTAACATTCGCAGATTTAAAAATTAGAGTCAGTTGCCCACCGTCCCTGCCGCACCAGAAGCCTTAGACTCCTTAAACTGATGTTTTTTATTTTGTTGTCTTTTAGCTGTTTCATAATTGTTTTAAACAGCCAGACTTGTTATAGTAGATAAAAGGATCCACGGTAAATAAGCCTTCAGAAGGCAGTGCCAAGATATGGAATGATAACAGTGTTTTACAGTTGTGTGCTTCAGGTTCCCTCCGTCAGCGACCCTGTGCTTCTTGGCTTTGAACTGCAAGAGTGCTGTTCTCTCATCTACCCTTAGATAGGACAGGATTTCTAAAGATAAAACTCTTAGTTTTATTTGTATTGGTAGTCTCCTATCTTATATAAGATTCTGTCTGCCCCGTATCAAGTTCACCGTGTACGCAGCAGCTGTTTGGTTCCTTCTCCTTGCTATGGAGATTCAGTGGTTCCAGCTCCATTTGTCAAAAAAATATATATATTTTTTCTTTCTATTGAATTTATGTGGAATTTTTGTTGAATATCAATTCACCCTAAATATGCAATTTTATTTCTGGAATCTTGGTTTTACTCATTGTTTTAGAGATTTTTCCCTTCCGTTTAATTACAATTTTATGGTAAAGAAGTTGTAAATGATCGGACACGAAAATTCAACAGGTCCAAAGTGTATATTAGTGTAAGACCTAATGTGAAGCTCCATGTCTTCAGACCAGCTATGCTGTCAGGAGTTCATTGAGAGGCACAGACTTTGGATTTTTCCTCATGCCAGTACTGCACCATCTTGACTTCTTTTCTTTGTGATAAAATCTTAGTTTGGAAGGTGTGAGTCCCCAGCATTGTTCCTCTGAGCATTTACTTTTGTTGTACTTCTCTTTGTTAATTTACTTTCCAGGTTATGTTCATAGTGTGAAATATGTTAAAGTTTTGGTGTTCACTGCACATACTGATACAAGCATGTGCTTTTAATCACTATACTATTACTGTGGCATATGCATTAATATTTATGTGTTATACCAATTCGGCCTTTTGTGATAAATCCCTATTTGACAAGTCAAAGTCCTGTACATATTACTGAAATCCATTTGCTCATATTTTGAGGTTTGTGTCTATATTTAAAAAGATATCAATCTTATATTCTTTTAATGTCTTCATCTGGCATCTGGGTCATACACTGGTTTCATAGCAAATATTTTCTCCATTTTTTAAATTTTGCCAGTGTGTGAAGCATTCATATTTATTATTTAATATTTGGAAGAATTCTTTGGGAAAGCCATTTGATATACACAGAATACTAAATTACTAATTTAATCTCTTTATTTGTTTGTAAATCTCTTCGGATTTTGTTAGTTTTGATGACATGTATTTTACTATGAATGTATCAATTTCTCGAAGTTATATAATTCACTGCAGTGTGATCATTCTTTCTAAGAAGATTTTTAGTTCTTGAAGGTTTGTGATAAGAACATATTTTCATTCCAGATTTTTTACAAATTATTTTTTACATTTATTTTAACAGGAAGTTCACACAATCCTCAGAGTACATGTAAAGGTCTGAGGACAGCTTTTAGAGAAGGTGTTTTCCTTCTGCCTGTGGATTCTGAGGATCAAACTCAGGCCCCAGACTTAGTGGCAAGCCCTCATTCTGCCTGAGCCATCTTGTTAACCCCATTCCTCATTTTAATGTTTGAAGGTTTCTCACATTTTTTCTTTGTGGAGCTAGCTATATGTGTGTGTGTGTGTGTGTGTGTGTGTGTGTGTGTGTGTGTGTGTGCGAATATATATGTATATATACATATGTATGTATGTATGTATATCACAGAACATTTTCTGTTTGACTGACTTTTTTGCTTGTATTCTCACACAAAACTATAAACATGTCGATTTGATCCTGCAAAAGTAGTTCTGTGAAGAAGATGAGACATTTCAACCTTTAGAAACTATTCTGGGTTCAACTATGGGAAGTTGAAGGAACTGAAGAAAGTTACATGTAACCAAAAGCCAAGAAAAAGATTTAGGTACACAATAATACATCACATTTAAGTATTAAATATTCTGGTTTTGTTAGGCGGTGGTGGCGCCCACCTTTAATCCCAGTATGTGAGAGGCAGAGGCAGGCAGATCTTTGGGTGTTTGAAGCCATTCTGGCCTACAAATTGATTCCAGGACAGCCATGGCTAAAAAAGCAAAACAAAAAACCCTTGTCTCATGTGTGTGTGTGTGTGTGTGTGTGTGTGTGTGTGTGTGTGTGTATGTGTGTGTAAATAGCTACACATCTGTAATGTAAATGCTGGTGCATCAGGGGCTATAGAGATGCTCAGTGCTTCAGAGAGTTTGCTATTCTTGCAGAAGACTTGAGTTTGGT
The DNA here is from genome assembly GCF_964271855.1 of Acomys minous. Classification (NCBI taxonomy): domain Eukaryota; kingdom Metazoa; phylum Chordata; class Mammalia; order Rodentia; family Muridae; genus Acomys; species Acomys minous. The sequence continues at coordinate 107,483,872 of NC_140483.1, read as the reverse complement.
TCCCAGCACACATGTCTGTCAGATCACAACTGCCTATAATTCCAGCACCAAAGAATCTGCATCTGCAGGGACCCACACACATGTTGACACACACACAGCAATAGATGTGCTGTTATTCAGCACTATCATATTCTTGTTGCATAGATTGCACAAGCATGCAAGCTATGCAGCAATCATCTATGTATCAGATGCACTAAGCATAACACATCTGTACAATGTTATGTATGCACATAGTCACACATATACAGGGATAATCTATTTGCCTCATTTGCAACACAGATGAAGAGTATTCAGAGGCCCACTGTAAACACTGAAAGACTGAAGATATGTCAGTTAGTACTTGGTTAATGGGTCTCTGGAAATATTTAATGAATGCTTATTTTTTCCCTATTTTTTTCCTTATACATTTTACTGTGCAAAATTTGTATGTTTGATTTGTAGTCTTTAGTTGTAACATGGCTTAAGAAAGTTCAAGTTTAATCCCTAGTTCTAGCCTTCTTCATAGTAAGAATACAAACTTAAACTCTTATTTCTATTACTTCATCAATCCATTCCATTTTACTTGTTCGTACTTAGAATTTTAATGTCTCTTTTTATTTAAGTGTTCAGAACTTCATGTCATGTTTCAGGTCAGATCCATTAGATTTCCTAACATACCGTTCTGTTAACAGACACAATATTTAAAAATGCTTCTTTGGTTCTGTTTCTTCCTTCTGAATTCATTTGCCTGATTTCTCAAAAATATCCTTCAACTGTTTCCTCCCCTGGATCCGTACTAACCCCCAGCCATCCTCAGATAGCACTACTGTTAGTCCCATGATTCCAGGAAGATGATCATTTCTCATCAGCAATTAGGAACCTTAGTTGAAAGAATCTATTTGTGGCAAGACTCTTCACTTGGCCTGACTCTTTCCCTGTGATTTATAAGGGTGTGTCTTAATACCCTTTTCATATACTTCTAAGGAAAATGTGATCATTAAATAGCTCACAAATAGGGAAGATTTTAGAAACATGGTCGACTAGATGTAATGTACTCGTTGCTAGGTTTACTAATGTCAAGATCTTGTTAAGTTTTCTGTAAGTAATTTTTAACAAAAACTGTAGTCAGGTCTCTCGCTGCTCTAATTCCAGGCCTGTTGCCCTGGCCCCTTCTTGAAATAATGACAGCACCAAAGTAGTTTTTGTTCTGTTATTCCAGTGTTTCAGATGGCTGTGAATGTACTTAGACTACTTCACGTTTTTAAAAGTTCTATGCATACCGTACCATATTGTACATAGCATTACAGTAGCTGCTTCACAATGAATTGTATGTGTTGTACATATAAATGTACATTTAATGCATTCAGAATGTCTGCCACTCCTCATTCTACAAAACGAATATTATAAATTACATTTATCCACCTCCATCTTCATAGTTTGATACATGTGAATGTTTCTCAACCAGGAGACATGCCATCCAGCCCAGAGTGCCTGTAAATTTGTGAAGTCATCTTCACTTGCCAAAAGATCTAGGATTGCTAATGGTTTCCACTATGCAGGTGCTGGGGCCTTTTAATATCCTTCCTGTATATGCAAAATTATTCTAGATTTTTTAAAACAATTGGTGGTGGCTTACACCTTTAATCCTAGCACTTGAGAGGCAGAGACAGGTGGAACTCTGTGAGCTCATGGCTAGCCTGGTCTACAGTGTGAATTCCAGGAGAGCCATGGCTGCACAAAGAGACACCCTGTCTCAAAAAGAAACCTATTTAAATTGCAAATGATATTCCTGTAGACCCATATTATTTTTTGTAAATATGTGTGTGTGTGTGTGTGTGTGTGTGTGTGTGTGTGTGTGTGTGTGTGTTGCCACTGTGCATGCACATGTACCATCCACACACAGTGCCCATGGAGGCCAGAAGAAGGTTTTGAATCCTCTTGAAATGCAGTTAGAAGATTGTGGACTGCCGTTTGGTTACTGGAAATAAAACCTGGTCCTCTATGACAGCACTCAGGGCTTTTATCTGCTGCTCAATCTCTCCAGCCTCATAACATGCATTCTTAAAGAGAATAAACACAGCTGTGAATTTGTTGACTCACATAGCATAAACATCTTATATGTGTTTCAAATTGCTGTGGGTCTCTAGAGTCGCTGGACCAATTTGCCCTGACGCCCCAGTAGATTACAGTTCCTCTTTTCCTACCACTTTGACTCTGCGTGAAGATAGCAGTTTATTTTTATTTTTTTAAATAAACCTTTGTCTATTTGCTTATGGTTTATTTAAAAGATCCAATTCCATTCTGTGGTTCTTCCTATAACCCTAATATGTAGTTTATTGTACATTGATAGTTTTAATTTTAACAGCTTTACTTTAATATCTAGTCATAGGCTAAATTTGTATTCAAATTCATCTGTTGCTATTTTCTCTCTATTTTTTAGTCATTCATTCTGGCTTATGTCTATCCTCTTGTTTGTCTATTAAAGCATTTAATCTAGTCTTTAAACGTGTATTATTATGAAATTGTATCCATTTGCAAATAATCTCTAAAAGTCAGTTGAATTTCCCTACCACATCTACCTTCAACTTCTCTTGTGCTAGCCAGAATCCACTCCAGGTTTTTGTTTGTTTGTTTGTTTGTTGGGGGTTTCTTGTTTGTTTGTTTGTTTGTTTTTATTTTTATTTTTTATTTTTGAGACAGGGTCTCTCTGAGTAGCCTTGGCTGTCCTGGACTTGCTTTGTAGACCAGGCTGGCCTTGAACTCACAGTGATCCACCTGCCTCTGCCTCCTAAGTGCTGGGATTAAAGGCATGCATCACCACGCCTGGCTTCCACTCCAGTTGTAGTAGCATACACTCCCCTCAGTAGTAAAGTGCTGCTGTCTTGAGACAAGGTCTCTGTATAGCCCTGGCTGTCCAGACTCTTTCTATGTAGACCAGGATGACCTCAAACTCACAGTTATCCATTTGTCTCTGCCTTCTGGGTGTGGAGATTAAAGTTATGAGCCACCACATCTGGCTATCGTTTATTTTCTGATGTACATGGGTCCTTATCATTTGATTTTATACACAAGCAAGTAATGATGAGAAAAGGATACTAGAGCTACTGATTGTTTTAAGATAAATAATTTCATAGTTATTCTCAACTGTCATTTTGAAACTTACTAACAGTGCAAACTTAGTGAACCTGAAAGGAAGTTTGGGATCTTGTTGTATAAATTGCGTGTAGCATGTAAATCAAAGGAAGAAGCACAGTGCAGTGTGCTTTGGCAGCCCTGGGATCCTGCACAGGAGAACACGGTGGAGTGGGAAAGAGCATCCAGCATCTCTGAGGCTCACTGAAGACGAGGACCACACAAACAGGCTGTGATCACAAGGCTTCACGGGTGATGATATGGTCGGTCGTCTGCTTCTGTTCTCCTTGTCTCTCAATCTTACATATAAAATTTTTCATAGAGAACCACAAACGCTGTGGAGTCGTAAGCATGTTTTCTAATGTAATTTGTAGGTAGAATGTATTCCATCCCCAAATTGCATGTGTAAGTCAATTGGATTTCTCTGTCACAGCTAGCGCCAGCTTCCCAGCACCAGCCATCCTCCAGTCCCATCAGCACACACCTCGGCACACACAGTAGTGGACCACTATTGGTTGCTGAGAATCCAGTCTTTATTTCTCATAACATAAGAGTGGTTATAATAAATTTTCTCAAACCCAAGTTGTTAAATTATTTTTGAATGTGCTTATAAGTCATCTCTACATAGACAAAAGCTGTAAATATGGATGAGAAAGTGTTTGCTTTATTGAATTCCAATGCATTGATAAATTCATGGTGGGAGGGAGGAGTCTTGGATCTATGTAATGGCTGAATTTTACTCCTGAAGGTGCTTTCTTCCCCTGAATTGTAAAATAAAGTTTGTTAGTTTCTGTGTTTTCTAACTACCGTGCTACCTACTTATATTTTGATTTTCTTCATCAGCACTTCCTCTCAGGCATATAATTTTATAGTGAAAAAATATTAACATTCTTTGTGCATGAATCATTTTCTTGTGAATGAAATTATCTACTTACCTTATTCCTTGGAAAAGCTGATTCTAGGATTGGTTCCCAAAATTTTGACAAAACAAAACACAAACAAACAAAAACAAAAAACATCTATATTTAAAGAAATAACTAGCAGATGACTCCAAAAAGACTCTCCATTCAAATTACTGTGTATCAGACCTGCAATAAGACTGCTTATCCCAGAAAATATGTGTTTTGTCAGGACAAGGCTGTTACTATGGTTTTTGTTTTATTTTGTTGCTTGGCTTTGTTTTGTTTTGATGGTTGCTTGGTTCATTGGTTGGCTGTTTCTTGCAGCATGTGCACCCCGATCCTACAGGTAAGTAGAACACCCCCACCTTGCTTTCAAGGGCGATTAAATTGTGTTTCATTTCCTTAAGAGCTATCTGCCACCCAACAATCTCCAGATAAATGTGTGGCATCAGCATTTAGCTTCCCAAAGAGGAGTTGAGAGGCTTTGGTATTCTGGGAATATTTCAAATTTTCCCTTATGGTTTCTACTTAGCATCCAGCCCACGTATGCTGTTTTGCACTAAGGGATTTGAATGCTAGAGCTTTCCAATCAGGCATCCATGCCATAAGCAGCACAATAATAGACAGGCATGGCCTTTGGCAGCCAGAGATTCAAGACAAAGAAATGAGAACAGATGGTAATGAATTTATTTTAAAATAATATCAGCTTTGGTATTTTGTCCACTTGAATAACTAGACCATATAAGTAGAGAAAGAGTAAGTGGAAAATTTCTACCCAAACTACGAACTGATTCTTTAACAGCTCATGAGTCAGAAATTAGTCTTCTGTGACTCTGGATGCCATCTATTTGTTGTCATTCATGAATACAAGCTCTGAAAAAAAAAAAAAGGAGTTACAGAAAGCATATCAAAGTGCTGCTGCATTGATCCTGTACACTCTTATTCTGAGTTAACACAGACCAAAAATGAGGCTGTCTAATCAGGGCGCATGTTTGTGCACTCACTGATATGGATGGAAGTATTCTTCACTTTATTTGGGGCTTCAATTATAACTTTGATGACTAGCTTTAGATACAGCCAGTTTAATATTTTCCTTTAAATCTTAGAAAGCAAATGTATGCTGCATTCATTTTTGCAAAATGAAATTAAGTCTACCGCAAAACAACTTAAACATTTTACCAAACAAATAAATTGCTAACCCAATAGTTCCTTCCTTTTTGTCTCATCATGTAATGTACCAGTATGAAGAATTTAGTTAACTGAAAAATGCTCCTAATTGTTAGAAATGTGAGTGGTAAGGTGATAATGGGAACACAGGGATGGAAAGAGAGAGGGGGGTGGTTCTTACTTTACTGGTAAGAAAAATTTTGGTCTTATAGTAAAATATGTGTACTTATAAAATTAATTATAATAGATAACACAATCCACTGGTGGATTCCGATCTTATTTCCTGTTACCTGTTAAGGTCATTGATTGTACTACATCTTGCGGTAGAAAGTCAACTACTCAGCCACATGAGGTGTTACCATGCTTGTGCATATGAATCCAACAATATAGAGAACAGGGTATTGCTACAGTAGAGTAGAAAGAAAGGCAAAAACCAAGCAATACAGACCTAACAATGAATAACAGTTTTAGGTTTGATAAGGCACACAGAGGAGAGGATGGATATCTTCACAGAAAAAGTGATAGCTTCCTAGGATATTGAGGGATGGAACTGAATTGTCTTATGAGACCACTGAGTGCTGAGGGATGCAGTAATGAGAGTGGGCAAAGACTTAAAACAGAATATGACCAGATTTACATCTTGTGAAACACTTTTTGCTGGTTGCATAGTGGTGGAAGCAGGGGCCATCCTTAGGTCTGGAGTCCAAAAGCCAGAGGACAGGAACCTAGCTGGAAGGTTCCATACACCAGGAGGTAATTTCTATATGTCTAACCTGTGTGGAGGGTCCTGTCCCTGACACAGAAGGAATGCAGGGAAAAATTAATTTTTGGTCTTGTAATAAGAATTCCATATTAAGGTAGTTTAATAGTATTTTGATTTATCTTCTAAATCTGTACATTGGAGTGAGATTGACAACAGAGACCGGATGGGAAATTTGGTCATCCAGTTAAAAACTGCCCAGAGAGTATTAAAATAAAAATAAAGAAATACATTCAGAAACTTGAAAGAGGTGTGTTAATCACACGGTAAAGAATTATTCTCCTTTAGTTGTCATGAAAAGAATGTAGGGGCTGGAGGGATGGCTCAGAGGTTAAGAACACTGGCTGTTCTTCCAAAGGTCCTGAGTTCAATTCCCAGCAATCACATGGTGGCTCACAGCCATCTATAATGTGATCTGGTGTCCTCTTCTGGCCTGCGCTCACATATGCCAGCAGGATATTGTATAAATAATAAATAAATAAATCTTTAAAAAAAAGAGTGTAGGACCTTGGTCAATATAGAAGTTCCATTTTTGTGAAAAGATTACCAACACCTGTTTTTATAATAATCTCAGGTTTCTACAGATACTCAACTTCAAAAATTAAATCTGAGTGTGATATAGGCATGAAATAAGAACACAGCCAGAAGCATCAAAGCATTCATAAAGGAATGCACTCAACGAGTAATTAAAATACAGAGAGTGACCTGACACATGGTAGACTACCCTAGGAGTCCGTGGATTGCTCCATGAGGCTATAGGAGTTGTGAGTAGAAGAATTCCTGAAAATGCTAATCAAACCACTGAAATCTGGATTTCTATGAGGCTAACAGAGGTCATGGAATCATTCTTATGGATGAAACCCCCGAGATGATGAACACTCAAGAGATTGACAGAGGCCAAATATGGAATTCCCATTAAATGGCTTGAATTTTCTCCTTTAGTTTGAGGAAAATAACAACCAGGGGGCTACAACATACTTCTCTTTTGTTTTTTTGTTTTGTTTTGTTTTGTTTTTAATATGTGAAATATTACTCTCATGGCAGTGTAGATAATGTTATGATAAGAAAAACATATGCACAAATACATGAAAAATTTCACAAAAGTCATTAGGGGAAGAAACAGAAGTTCTCTTTCTGGCCTTTATGTTCACTAAAGTTTATTTCTAAAAGAAATTTTATAGTTTCATGTTATGAACATTTTGCTCCAATAGCCACTGTTCATTGTTTCCTGCTATTTGTAGTTCTGAGACCAGGATCAAAATTAATGCAGAGGATTTGCCTTAGCCTAATCTTCAGGAAAAGAGAAAGTATGATATAAAAAATGAATCAGGCACTTGGGCAGCGTGTTCTCCTGAGGTGCTCCTCGGGCCTCTGCTGTGCTTTTAAACCAACAAAGGCATTTATTTTCACCCAACATTTAATAAGTTATTTCTATCATCTTATACCATGACTGAGATAAAGGTAGGCACCATTTATCAAATTATGGGCTTCTGGTTATTTGGAAGTTGGAATGAAAATGTGAGTAATTTAATATGTATATTTACTTTGAAGTCAACCAGGCAACAGAAGACACTGAGAACAAAAACAAAACAAAAACAAAAACAAACAAAGATAAAACACCACATATTCTAAATGACCAGAAATACTATGTGTAGAGTTTCAGATGAAGTTTGTACATAAAAATGTGAACATGTTTTGTGTAGACCACAGTGTCTGTGTAACCTGCCTCTGTGTGTGGTTCGTTTAACAGATTGGAACTCCCTGAGAGCTAAGATTTTGTTTTTTCTGTCTTTACACTCAGTTACTTAACATGGTGTCTGGAATAGTGCTGGCAAGACAAAGACCTGTGGAATATTAAAATACGAATTTCCCCAAGAAAATTAGGATTCCTGTTCATATCCCAACCTTTATAGTTATACATGACTGCTAAATCTGCACCCAAATGTAGTATATTACTAAGGCAGTTTGAATGAGAAATGTGTCCCCAGGTTAATTTTTTGTTTTTATTTATTTTTATTTTTTATTTTTATTAATTTTTTCTTGTTACATCTCAATGGTTATCCCATCCCTTGTATCCTCCCATTCCTCCCTCCCTCCCATTTCCCTTTATTCCCCTCCCCTATGACTGAAGCTGTGGTACATATACACAGGTTAATTTTTTAAACACGTGGTGTTTAGCTGGTAGAGCCGTTTGAGAGGTCAGATGTTGCTGGAGGGCATATGTCGTTGGTGGCAGGCTAAAGCTTCCTCTTGTGGGTTTGTGTTCCTGTGGGCAGATGGAATGTGATCTCCTCTTTCCTGTTCTAGTCACCATGCAATAACTTCCCTGGATTGTTCCCTCTGTAAACATAAACCTGAATAAACTCTTTTCTTCTTAAGTTGATTTTGGTCATGGTATTTCATCACAGCAACAGAAAAGTAACTAATTACTATAGTGTTACTAATTACTATAACATTTAAAAAGTAAATGTTCTGAATAATATTTTATATTTTAAGTTCCTTTACTGTGTTAGTAAAATAATAACTTCCAAAGACGTATAAATGTGGTTTCTGGAGGGGACCTCTAACACAGTCTATAGGGATACTTACTCCTTCCAACACCATTGATTTACTACTAATATAAACCCCACCTTTCATAGTTTCATTAATTCACTAAGTGTCAGAAAAGCCATCTAATCTGGTCAGTAGCCAGACAATACTTATGAAACAAGAAATACAATTAAGATGTAATTTACACTTCAAATAAACAAGCATATAAAAGATATGTGAAGCAATATATTGTGGCCATAGATATCTCTCTATAGTTAAAAAAAATCCTCTATGTACATTTTAGGGGTATAATATCTCTGAATATATCCAACTCTAATTAGAGAAAAGAGATGGGATTATATTTTAGGAGCTACTTTTAACTATTTTATTTTGGTTTCATTAAGCCTTTACCTCCTTTCCAACCCCCCAACCCAAGGTAGGAAAGAGAGAAAGTTAGAAGGGAAAAGGAAAGTAGATCTTTTAAGACTTAGTTCCTGCTGATTAGGGTGGTTGGGTTCTTTGGTGCAACACCAATCTCAGTCATCAGAATATCCAGCAAACGTAGCATCAGAATTCCTCTTTCTCTGTTTCCTCAAAGAGCCCTCGAAACATCTTCTCTAAGCCTCTGTTGGCTTAGGTCTTTATACCCTTTCAGAGTCCACAGAATTAAACTAACTGCAGCTGGCAGAGAACACTGCCCTCTCTGAGCTTCACAGGCTGTTATTAGCTATGGACAAACTAAAAGCATCTCCATATCTCACACTTGGGATTAAAACAAAACCCTGTTTACATAACGTGAGTTTTAAAGAACCCAAAATTTCTAATACATGTTCCCCTTTTTCTTTAAAAAAAAGTTTTTTTTGTCTCTTATTTGTGATTCTTAGCTACTAATTTCTAAATATGAGTATATATACCACTTGTAGTAACCACAGATATTAGCACAGTACAAAAGGGCTGCAGCAGGAGGGGCAGGACAGAGGAACACAGGTGTTATCAAGGGAGAAATGGAAAAACAGGAAACTGACTGGGAAGCAGGTGGGGAATTCAGTAAAGATGGAGTAAGAGGGAAGATGGATAAAATTTTTTTAATTATTATCAAAATAAAAAATAAGTATATCTTTGTCATAGCAACCAAATGCAGTCCTGGGTTGAGTATGGCATATTTAATACACTATAGAGAATATTTTATGGGTATTTAAGAATATTTGTATATAGACTGTGTGTTAGAAATGACTACACACATATCAAATTCCTGGAAATGAAAATGCTATGATAGAAACACATGTATTATGCCATTAGTTTTTAAGAGTTTATTAAATCGTAATGTCAAATACAGTTCACAATCAGACAAAAAAAGGCTTTTTCTCTAATATTAATAAACTATATTCGATAAGAATAATTATGAAAATTATCAGGTAAGATTTCCATTTAGAATTTCTAGTCTGTTTGCATTTGACAACTTTGGGAAAGTATTCCACTGTCTATCCTATCCTAATGAGCCCAAAGTTCTGTACAATAAATCATTTTCTTTTAACTTGCATTTATCAACCAAGAAACATCTTTTTAAACTTAAAACATTTTCTTAGTTTCTAAGCTTAACTGTAGTAAGATTATGACTATCTAGTCTTCAACCTCATCAGAGACTTAAGCAGGAAAAAATATTATCTAAGTATGCAGGAAGTGTAGAGAAAACAGCTTACAGAACTAAAGAAATAACAGAGATAGTTAACTGCCTGGACAGTCAGCGTAGGTCTCTCTGTGTTTTGGGGGCATCTGTTCTTCAGCCTACCAGCTCAGAATACCTGACAGACTTTTTTGTGAAGCAGGAATTTTGAAGGACTGGCCTACCCTGTCTCTGCAAAGTTGAACAGTCAGCTTTCCAGTGTCCTACTTGTTCACAATTTGGACAAACAGCCTGCTGTCAGCAGTCAAGAAAAGAACAGTTTTTTTGTCCAGTGTCTATCTTGCCACATTTGTTTCTTGGACGCCCGTCATCTTCTTTGAGGTATATTGGAGGTGCTGTTAGGAGCAGATATATCTCTCTGTCAGAAAAGCCATTTATTATTAAACATCTTTAAATGCCATATTCTATAGGTCTCTGAAGAGTTTGGAAACCACCTATTTATCCCAGTATATCTAAATAGACAAACATTGCTTGTTTCTTGCTATGTACCATCTCCTTAACCTTGAAAATATATACAAGAGACTAAATAAAGCTTATTTCTGTAATTAACTAACATCTAACAAGACTATCAGATTATTTATAGGTGACAAACTTGCATTTCTTAATTACCCTAAATAGTTTGCAATAGTTACTTTCATAAGACTAGAACTTTACATTTTCAACTGAGTTGTATATGTACAATACATTAAGCAAGAATTGGACAAAATAATCGTAAATTTCTATCAATATACAATAAATGACTTGCATATATACAATACGTTAAGCAAGAGTTGAACAAAATAATCTTAGATTTCTGTCAATATACAATAAACCATACCAATGTAAAATATTTGAGACTAGTGGATTAAATAATGTACCTTTCATCCTATTGTCTTATATCCCCCCCTTTCCTCTATCATTCCTTTCCCCCCTCTTCTTCCTTAATCCTAGATAGGAGAGAAAAAGAACAATAGAGGGAAGAAAAAAAGAGATCCCTGGTTCTATTTTGTTCTTTGTTTCCTCCCTAACTGTGATTGATAACAACTTATAACCCACCCTTCCGCTAGATGACAGCAAACATCCATAACCCACCAAATAACCCAAAACACCCACCCCACCTTTTGGAATGGGGACATTGTGTTCTTAAAATTACTTCTTTTTGTCTTGGGGCAAAGCCACCTTTTGGGCACCCTAAGAAAATTAGGATATTGGCAAAGTCCTGGGCTAGCTTTTTAAAAATCGACCTGTATGCAAATTCTCGAGGAAACAGCGACTGAGGTAGTCAGTGAGGCCGAATTGGTTGGGCTACTTGAGTCGCCTGCATGGCTATCTAGTCCCTTTGTTCTGAAAATAAATGAACTTTCAAAGCAATATCATAGGTACATTTCTGTGCACATACACACACACACACTCACACTCACATATACAAGTGTGTGTGTGTGTGTGTGTGTGTGTGTATAATATGCATGTTGCACAAATCAGTTAAAGATAATTTTCTGCTCTATGTTTGAGCAGGCAAATGGCATTTATCACTTTATAAATCTGTTTGGACTGTAATATAAATCTCTATCCATGATATATGAAAGGATGGCATGTCATGAGGAGCAGGTAGCCTATAAGATACATTTGTCATGAGAAGATATTCATGTTTCAGCTGATAGGAGGTCTTCCCTGGTCAAATCTTTATAAGTTTTGCTGGTAAGTATATTTTCTTTCATTCCCTATAGATAAATAAACAAAACCACGTCCCCATATCAAAACTATTTCAGGTTTCCATTATGATGTCAACACATCCTTATAGTATACGGGTTGACCTAATTCCTCAGTTTTTCCAAAAAAATCCCAGTGTCTCTCAGTTGCTTTTGTTCCTTTTCACTAACATTAAGAAAGTTTAGGGGAGGGGAATAAGGGGAAAATGGGAGGGAGGGAAGAATGGGAGGATACAAGGAATGGGATAACCATTGAGATGTAACAAGAATAAATTAATAAAGGAGGAAAAAAAAGAAAGTTTATTGTTAATAAAGCATTAGTTAGTCTTTTTCTGGGGGTCTTTACTCTTCCTTTTTGTTTCATAAGCATATCTTTTACAATACAATTAGCTCTTTCTATGACTACATGTCATGTAGGATTGTATAGTATACCAGTAATGAACTATATTTTATAATAGGAAAATAATTACTTCATCTTAATGAATACATATGCTGGGGCATTATCAGTCTTACGTTGTGCAGGTATCCTCATAATTGCCATTATTTTCAATCAATGTGCAATTACACAATCAGCCTTTTCAGAACTTAAAGCAGTTGCCCATTGAAACCCCGAATATGTATCAATGGTATGGTATACATATCTTTGTTTTATGAATTCTGAAAAATGAAACATATCCATCTGCTAGACTTCATTTCTTTTGATACCCCTAGGTTGCTTCCAGCAATGGTAATGGTAATGGAATTTGGTTATACAGAGAACATGTAGGACATTTTATTATTATTATTTCTTGGCTTGTTGCCAAGTGATAGAGAATTTTTTAAACCTTTACTGTTAGCATGGTGGGTCTTTTTTAAGCATGGTGTCCTTCATCAGGCTTCTAACATACTTCCTATTAGTAATTGGTTGATTTCCTCATTTCCCTGCACCAATGGACCTTGCTAAACTGTATGAGACTGAATATGGGTGATATATAATGGATAGTTTCTACTTCTGATGGCCTACTGGAACTGCATAAATAACAAAATTAATTCTGAGTTATCAGGAAATTTTGAGCAGTTTCTATGTGTACAACAAATCTTTCTGCATATTGAGAGTCAGTAATTGTATTAAAATATTCAGGCAAATCTAATAATACTATAAGGATTGTATACAATGCTGATTTTTTAACGGAGGTATATGGATTGCCTTGTTTATTTTGTTTGACTTATAATTTGCCATCCCCATCTTGTTTATATCACTACAGGAAGTAAGTGCCTCATGGATTGATGTTCCCTTTACAATATATGGAAGAATACAATTAGTTCTCTTCTTATAAACTGTATAGGTTTGCTTTTAGGATATTTGTTATTAATTTCTCCCAAATAGTTACTAAAAGCTCTTTGCCAATCTTCATTTATTACCCACAATGACATAATCTCAGCATTGTTAAGAGGCACTATAATTTTGATTGGGTTTGTTCCTGACAATTGATGAAGTCTTATTCTACCTTTTATAATCAATTCAGAAACCTTTTCTATGTATACCTTAAAAATTTTTTTTTTTACTTTATGTGCTAAGAAATCCATTCCATAATACTGTTTCCTCTTTGCATCATAAGCCTGGTAGAAGAATGAGTTGAAGGCAAAATAACCAAAATACAACCAAGTTTAAGATCAATTTTATCTATAGATGCATCTTGCAGTCTTTGTTCTACCAAAGTTAACTCCTTTTGTACTTCAGTCGCTAAACATCCTGGACTATTTAAATCTGAATCTCCTTGTAATGTTTGAAACAAATCACTTGACTCATATGTAGTTAATCCAATTGTAGGCCTCAGCCACTTAACATCTCCCATTAAAATTTGAAAATCATTAAGAGTTTGCAACTAGAGGCTGCACAGATGGCTAGGAGATTAAGAGAACTGACTGCTCTTCCTGAGATCCTGAGTTCAATTTCCAGAAACTTCATGGTAGCTCATAATTATCTATAATGAGATCTGGTGCCCTCTTCTGGAAGACAGGCACACACGCAGGCAAAGTATTGTATACGTAATAAATAATATTTTAAAAAGCTATTAAAAAAGTGTTTGCAACTGATCTTTATGGATCTGTACCTTTGGTGGTCCAATTTTCTGGTTACCTATTTTATAACCCAAATAAGCAATAGATTTCCTCTCTGTATTTTTTCTGAAGAAATCTGTAACCTCCAGCATGGCAGAATTCTTGGTGTTTCCTTAAACATTTTCTGATTCATCAGAATCAGCCAACAAAATGTCATCCATATAATGATAAATAATAGATTTAGGGAATTGCCTATTCATTATTTCTAGTGGTTGTTGCACAAAATATTGACATAAAGTTGGACTATTTAACATTTCTGTGATAAAACTTTCCAATGGGATCTCTTCATGGGACCACTATTTTTTTCTTTTTTTTCTCCTTTATTAATTTATTCTTGTTACATCTCAATAGTTATCCTATCCCTTGTATCCTCCCATTCTTCCCTCCCTCCCATTTTCCACTTATTCCCCTCCCCTATGACTGTTCCTGAGGGGGATTTCCTCCCCCTGTATATGTTCACAGGGTATCAAGTCTCTTCTTGGGACCACTATTTTTAAAATTAGGTACTGAGAAATCAAACTTTTCCCTATCCTGCTCATACAAGGTGATTGTCAAAAAACAATCTTTTGAATCAATTACTAGTATAGGCCATGACCTAGGTAACAGAGAAGATAAAGGAATTCTAGACTGTAAAGCGCCCATTGGTTGAATTACTCTATTCACTGCTCTTAAATCCATTATCATTCTCCATTTTCCTGATTTCCTTTTTTACAACAAACACAGGTAAATTCTGTGGATTGGTAGACTCTTCTATATGTTGAGCCTCTGTATGTTCCTGTATCAATTATTCAAGTGATGCAATTTTTCCTTTGTGATAGGCCACTGCTTTGCCACACAGGTCTTTTCACTATCCATTTTAGGGGTAGGGTACTTCAGCAATGGTCTCTCTTATAAATTTGGAAACTCAATCCCTGTGATGTGCTGTGTTTGAACAATGGGCACAGGAATATTAATTTGAGTATATCACTCTTGTAAAAGATTCCTTACCCATAAATTTATGGGTATGTCAGCCACATCGGGTTTCAACTTTCCTGTTTGCCCTTCTGGTCCCACACATTTAATTCATCAGACACTTTGTCTTATTTGAGGCAACTTACCAATTCCTATAAACTGCGTAGAAACCTTCTGAATTGGCATTCTGGATCCCAAGACTATTAGGAAAGGATAGTGGCATCAGCTCCTATATCTACCAAACCTTCTATTTCAACACCGTTCATTTGCAACATTAATTTTGGTCTGTGATTGTTAATCACTGTTTGCCAGAGCACAAGTTTTCCAGTACTCCCAAATGGTCCTGTTCTTTCTACTGGAGCAGCTTTGCCCTTGATGTAGGGAAACACTAACAGCTGAGCAATTCTATCTCCTTCATTAATTTGCATCTCCTTTTTTTTTTTACATATGCCATAATTTTAATTACTTCATTGCAATCCCCATCTATAATACCTGGATGCACAATAAATCCTTGAGAAATTAATCCACCTATTCCCAAGATCATCCCTACTGTCCCTGAAGGCAAAGAACCATAAATACTAGTGGTTATTTTGTAACATTCAATTTTTGGGAATAGGGAGCTTTATCTGTGGCCAGATCCAAAGCCACACTGCCTTTAGTAGTGTGCATGAGATCAGCAATACTAAATTTCAGTTTTTCCCTGCCTGCTTGTTACCTCCTGGCTGTCAAAACAAAACAAAACAAAACAAAACAAAACAAAAAAACAGCAACAACAACAACAACAAAGACTTGTATTTTTTGCCATAGGACTTCTAGCTGACGGGCCCCATACTTCATTTCCAGATGGCAACAGGTTACCTTATATGCCCTTTCACCACAGCATCTACCGGACATTACATTGCAGGTAGAAATTGATTGTTTACATCTACAAGGTAGGAAAGAAAGGAGGTTGGAAGAGAGAGGGGGAAGTTCTCTTTAGTAACTTCTGCCTGATTAAGGTTGTAGAATTCTTTAAGGCAATGACAATTTCAATCATCAGGATGTCCAGCAGTCTAATGAACCAGCAGCATTTTTCTTCCTCCAACCATCTCCTCAAAGCAATCTGGTTGCATTCTCTTCAAGCCCCTCTTGGATCTTGAATTTATACTCTCTCATAGTCCTTGGAGTTAAACTAACTATAGCTGGTAAATACCACACCCTTCTTTGAGCTGCAAGAGGCTGTTGTCAGCTGTGGACAAACTAAAAGCATCTCCGTGTCCCACATTTTTGATTAAAAGAAAAAATCTTTTTACATAACATAATTGACATTTTTTCTTGTTTTTCTTAAATATTTTACATGTACATTTATATTATTATACATACATACAATAAACTATCTACATCAAGAAGAACCATGAAACAATCGGGAATGATATAATATAAAAAAATATATTATATTATATATATTACATTCATAGAGTTTTGGCTACTTGTATTTGGCAGCCTTGAAAAAAACATCTTGTCTATATTGGTGAGTCTAAAATTCTGAATGTAAATCAATATCTATCATATTTTGTCATTATCAACTTAAAACATCTATCTAGACCTAAAAATATCTTAACCCCTAAACAACTAGGCTTAATTATAAAACTAAACTATTTGGTTTTCAAACCCATCAGAGACTTGAGATGGAATAAAATTAATTATAACTGACTTTTTATAGAAACCAAAATTTACACATCATATCATAAATATATATGTATGTATATATATACACATATATACATACATACACATATATATGTATATGTATATACACATATATATATCATTGAGTGTTTTTGTTTATTAGAGGTGTTGTAAGAAGCTTTCATGGACCACAGCCAAACCTGTGGACATTTAAAGTAAAAGCCTAAGTCTTTAGAGTTTTTAAAAGTATTTTCTTGTTTCCTTAAATAGGATGAACTGCAGGTCCCAGAGGCATAAAGGGAACAGAAATGAAATCCAGCTAAAAGATTTTAGAGGGCTTGTGTTTCATGTTTTGGATTACTTGCTTGAGAAAGTTAAAATTGGAATAGGAAAAAGGACATTTTCAATGCTCAGCATGTGTCTGATGGTATATTCTGTTTCACTTGAACTTAAGTAAAACCTGTTATAGTTTTAAAAACCTTCTCATATGGGTGAGCGAGTTGCTATTTTCTTTAATAATAATAATACTGATGAGAGATACAACAAAACATGTGGACAGAGTTTTAGGAGGTATTGAGAATGGAGCCAGTAATATCACAGAAAAATTTAAAAGGTAGGATTTTTGGTTGCTTTCTTGGGCTTTAGATATTTATTTTTATTGGGAGTTGGTTATAAGTTATTATTGGTCTTACCCAGAGAGAAAACAAGATTGGACTTAGGGATGTCTTTCTTTTCCTTTATCTTTCTTTCTTAGGATTGGAGATAGGGGCTGAGAAGAAAGAAGGAGGAATATAGAAATATATAGGAATGATAGGACAAAAAGTAGATTATTGAGTTGATGCCTCAACCGAAGGCCTTAACTGTGCTCATGTCATTTTTAATTCACTGGTATAAAAATTTGTACATTGATGCAAAATAAGTTTAATTTTGATACATTGAATAGAGTTCAAATTTAAGACTGTTCTTCACACACATTATATATATTTATAGTCTAATATGAGGCATTATATCCACATCACTCAAGTACAATACAAGGTTTACCTCCAATTCTTTGAAAATCCTACTGCACGCTGTACAGGATAAGTACGCTAGACAAGTAAATTGTCAACTGATCAAATCGTGGTCATTTCAATTACTAGTTATTTATATCATGAGGATATACATCCTAGATGAAACAGATAGTTATGATTCTATAGACAGATAAGGTAAAATACTTAGATAAGGTCTTTAAAAACCTCAGAGTCCTACAGAATATGGCATTTAAAGATGCTTATATTGTTTTAATGAATCTTTGACAATAAGACAGTTTGACTCCTGGCAGCACCCAGCCTACCTCAGGGATGACAATGAGCATCAGTGAACCTCCTTATGGAGATGGCTTCAAATGTGGCAAACAAGCCACTAGGCAAAATGTCTTTGATTTACTCACTGATAGAATGCTGCCTAAAACTTGGCAAGCTTGGATACAAAAGGAGTCAAAGGCCGAACCCTGCCAAGACAGGGAAAGCACATCCTCAATTGTTCCTGCCTCAGAAATATGTCGATCAGATATACTGGGCCAGAAGGCTGAAGATGATATTCCAAGGTTTTAGAAAGGAATTATGTTATGGATGACTCTTCAGGTAGCAAACTGTCTCTGCCATTTTTGTTTTTGTTTTTTAATATGAAAGCTGCTAAGCTATACTTCATGTTTACTCAGGTGATTGATTTTGTGCCTTCTCAAGTCTCTAATGGGCTTGAAGACCAAATAGTTCAGTTTCACAACAAATTTGGTTGTCTGAGAGTTAGGATGCTTTTGGGTATAGAGAGATGTTTTAAGTTGATAGAGATGAGATATGATAGATATTGAGTTACATTCAGAATTTTAGACTCACCAAGCTATGAAAACATTTTCTTCAAGGTTGCCAAATACAAAGAGCCAAAACTGTTTGAATGTACATACTATGAATGTAACATGAATGTAATTCCTAATTGTTCTGTGGTTCTTCTTGCTGTATGTAGATTATTTTATATATGTGTAGTAATGTAAATGTATACATAAAATAAATCTACAGTTTTTCTTTTCTCTAAAAATAAAACAAAATAAAACCTCATAAAATTAAAGTAACCAGATAACTAGAACATAGAATGCTGGCTCAGTGACTAAAGGTCCTTGCTAATCGTCTAGAAGACCTGTGTTTAGCTGCCAGCACCCACATCAGGTAACTCATAGCCACCTGTAACTCTGGCCCCATGGAATCTAACACAATGTGGCCTTCTCATGCCTGCATGCAAATATATATTGCACACAAACACACACAGAGACTTATACACATATAAATAAACATAAATAAATAAATAAATAAATAGATAAATAAACCTTTTTAAATGATCTAAGTCATTTAAGAATAGATTGCCTCTTGCACACTGGAGAGATTTCTTATTTGCATGTTTTTCACTATACTAAGTTTCCAACAATCTGATTGACATGGTTAGTAGAGGCACAGCTGAGAGGGATTATGAATAGGAGTAGATTTTCATTGGTATTTCTCTTTGGTTTCCTTTTTTCTTTTCTTTCTTTCTTTCTTTCTTTTTTTTTATTTTTTTATTTTTTTTTATTTTTTTTTGAGACAGAGTTTCTCTGCGTAGTCCTGACTCTCCCAGACTTGCTCTATAGACCAGGTTGGCCTCAAACTCATAGAAACACACCTGGCTTTGTCTCCCAATTGCTGGGATTAAAGGCATGCACTACCACTGCCCAGCATCATTGGTAAGTATTTCTGAGTCATGTGTGTATATATATGAATAAATAACAAGTGTAGTCCTGGTTCACACTGCTGCCTTGTGGAAGATTACTATCAAATCAGTGCACAGGAAAAAGAAGGCAAAAGTTTCTGGTTGCCTTGGTGGTCTTACTTTGGGGATCCAATTCTCTTGCCAGACAACAGGACACTGCCAGGAAAGCATCGTTAGTGACCACTTCTTATCTTTAGTGTGACAAGAACAAGCAGAAAAACCTACAGCACGTTATGCCATCACTTTCCTGTTCTCACTTCTTTTGGTTGAGTTTTAACTATTTTCTTTGCCCCATACTTTTTCTTTTACTATTGTGTCCTTGGAGGCTACGTGGCCACATCATGGACACCTTTTTAAACTTATCTCTAGTATATAGTCCCTGTGCATTCAGTGTTGAATCCAATTACAACTTTGGAAACAAATCAAACTGGGAAGTGACAAGGCTGCTTCCCCAGTGGCTTAAAGATCAGGCTAAAAGCAAAAGGAAATATTTTCGTCACTCTCCAAACAGCTTCTCAACATTGCCCCTGCAAACCTGGTCTTCAACTTTGTGCCTAAGATGGAGAAGAAAATGAAAGGAGAGAAGAGGAGGGAAAGGAGAAGAGAGGAGGAGGAAAGGAGAGTAAAGTGGAGCAGAGAACAGCTTAGAAGAAAGCCCAAATTACAAAGGAAAAGTTATGGTTAAAGATGGCTGTGTAGGAGTCTTATTCAAGTTTCTGTCTTTAAACAGAACATTATATATAAGATTTTAAAAAAACTGATTTTAGGGGCTGGAGAGATGGCTCAAGAGGTTAGGGGCCCTGCCTGCTCTTCCAAATGGTCCTGAGTTCAATTCCCAGCAACCACATGGTGGCTCACAACCATCTGTAATGAGATCTGGTGCCCTCTTCTGGCACACAGGCAGACTACTGAATGAATAATAAGTACATAAATATTTCTTTAAAAAACTGGTTTTAGTTTCCATTTAAATCTTTTTCTGTTAGAAATTTCCAAGATATTTCCAACTTTTTATGTACAGTTAGTTACTTGCAAAGGTGTGTTTTTAATTCTACATGTACTTCTACTGAGTGCTGCTTTGTGTGTGTGTGTGTGTGAAATATTAGTTTACTTTAGTTAGTGCCAAAACTCTCGTAAATATTTTGGAGAGATTCTGAGTTAATTGTTAAATAAGAATTTGAGACTCTGAGAGTTCTTTTTATGAGAAAGAGTCTACATTTGTGTTCGAGGTTGGCCTGGAATTTAGTGTGCAGATCAGGCTGTCCTTGAGTTCATGATGATCCTCCTATCTCAGACTGCAGAGTTTTTGGCACTTCTATAAAGTCTGGATTTTAACTTTGGTGCTGTCACCTTAGTTGTGTGATAATGGGAAGTTCAATAGTGTTAATTAGTTTTCATTTCTGTAAAATGCTTTAGTATATTTTATGACTGTAGTAATTATTTGTGTTGCTCAATGTTTACTATCAAATTCATGAGCAGTACACAGGTATTTACATTAAAGGTATGTTTGAAATTTTATAGAAGTTCAGTGTTTTGATATTTACGCCCCACTTTTATATAAGAAATTCTAAAAAGACTTCTTAAAATAGGAAACAATGACATATTAATTTTACACCTATTTTTCTAAGTGACTACATAGTTTCTAGAACAGAATAAGAGAATGAGTTTTCCTAAAGTCCTAGATAATAACCATTTAATTCTGCCATTGCATGGAGGGGGAAGTAATAAACAAATGTCCAACAATTAAGAATGGCTGTATCCCAATAGAACTTTATTTTGAAAGACAGACAGTGGGTAGAAGTTGATCTATATACATCATTGTCAAGTCCCTTTAGTTTGCTTTTCTTCTTTTTTTAAAGTTTTGCCTATATTATTTTTTTGTGAGGAATTGGTATATTAAGCCTTAGGTTTTAGTAAGAATTACCCAAATATTAAATATAAAAACTATTAGGAGAGACTATAAGGTTAATAATAAGAGTAGAATTTGAGGGCTTAGGGGTTCATTGATGAGGCAGAATCTAAATTCTAGGTTGACCAGTTATCAGATACATAACCACCAGGTTTATTGAATCATAAAAATAATGATTAGGTTCTACATCAAAGCTTTCAGTCTCGGTCTACTTGGCCTTACTTAAGAAGAAATCCCTGCTCCACTTACATTCTGAAAGGACCCAAAGTCCTTTGAGTAGAATAGATAGAACACAGGAGTGATCACAATCTTTGATGGCAGCAGGTGGATTGGATGCAGTCTGGGATTGCTCCTCACACACAGCTAGCAGTCTGGATAAGCAGTCTATGAGCTGCTTCTTTCACTATTGGGCTGGAGTTCTCAGGTAAAGCATGAAGAAATAGAAAGGTGTGAGATGTTGAGCATGCAAAGGCAAACAAGAACCCACAAAGACCTGCTGGAACACCACCTCATTTCTGGTAAAGCAGAGATGGCCAAGATAAGCCATCTTTCCCCCTAGACCCACAGCAGACATCGGCCAATAACTCCAGAGGCTTTGGGAACTTAGGCTTCTTGATCTCCTGGCCAGAACACCATGTTCATGGCTTCCCTTACTTTACCCAGAACCCCTGCAGGGGTCCCTTGTACCATTTATAACTGTGATCTCCACAAGAACAGAACCCAGGAGAAAACCTATACAGAACTGGATGAATGCAGTAGGAATTATGTAGCTGAGTTCATGATGACAATGCCAGTTACTATTATTAAGGGTTAAACAAGTTATCTCTGCTTTAGCTCATGGGATGGCTGGAGGACAGAACTGCTGACTGTAGTGGCTGGAAGCAGATGCTGAAGAACAGATATGCCCCCCCACCCAACTCCCGTCGACTGGCAACCAATCTGTATATAGGAAGCTCCATCACCAGTGTTTGTTATCACTGCTGCTGCTAATACCAGTGTTTCCATGGGGCTTTCATTTCTGTCTCCCAGTGACCATCCCCTCTCATGGATTATTCCCCCCAGCTCTTTCCCTCATGGTTCCTAAAATCTGAAAATAATTATCTGAAAACCTGAATTTCATTTTTTTAAAAAGTCAATGTTATCCTTGGAAGCAAGCAGAAACATTAACAGAGGACAAACATCAATGTGACTGCAGAGCTATTGGCCATGGCCAACAGATAGAGTTGAGAAGATGAATCTGGATTATGAAAATACAAGCTTTGGTATGATCTTCATGGTTTACCTTGGTTTCTTCATTTCTTCTCTTGTATCTTCTGCCTGCTGTTCATCTCTAAGAAGCTCCTCATCAAATGTGTTTTCCTAGCCATGCTGTTGGCACTAAGCAGAACAGACTCAACCATAGGGACAAGGAAAGGAGCTGCATGCCCCACCTAGGCAATGGAGTCAGCCTGCAGCAATATTGTCTCTGTGCTCACTTCAGGTTAGGAATGTGATCCTTATGCAACAGTACAGTGCAAACCTACTTTGTTGTGACCGTTGGAGCTGGATTCAAAATCAGCTGCATTTCTCTTGCCTAGTGCTGCACATCTTACAGTAAGTAACCTTTCCTACATGTTAGGAGGTGGGTGCTAGGTGTTACTCCTAAAGGCTCTGGATTGAAATCTTAGTTCCCAGTTGCTAGCATTACAGAAAGATATCAGGTCAAGAGAGCACTGATCTCATAAAAGGGCTCATTTAGTGATTAAGCTACAGGTAAGTTAATAGTCAGATGGGTTATTAGAAGATAGGGTTTTGGGGAGCTTAGGTCAATGAGGATGTGCTTTTCAGGGGTATATCTTATCCCTGAACTCTGTCTTTCTCCCTCTACTTCTTGGCTGTCAACAAGCAGCTATTCTCTGCCAGGCCTGTTCACTATGATGTTTCTGTGTAGATATAGGTGTCAAGTCAAAGGATCATGCAACCTTGGTTGAAAGTTCCAAAGCTCTTACCCATTTCTGCCCCTAAATTGACTTACTAGTGACTTCCCTCATAGTGATGGGATGAAGTCTAATCCTAATGATATGCCATTAACCTCTTGCTACCAGTATCCCTGAGCCAACTAAACAGCCATCAGCAGAGAACCAGCAGTCTCTGATTCTAGCCACAGCTGCTCTGACATAACCTAGAATTCAGGAAGGTTCTTTTGCCATATATATGCAGAGTAAAGTATCAGAAGTGCTATTTAACTCCTGTGATGTTCTTTTTAAATTAGAACTTAATATATTATACAGCATGGGCAAAAATATTAAATGAGATGATGTGTGCTAAATATCTGGCTTCAGATCTGCATGCCAGAGTTTCTTTTATCAAAGAGAATGCTATGCAGCTTACTTTTGCTATCCTTCAACTGGCCGTGAAGGCTCCTGGGAGAAACTTTAATTGTAGAACCTTGGAGGGAGAATTTTGTCTGTTCTTGAGGGAAAAATGAGATTAACAAGAGCATACATAACTCAAGCTGGGCAACACCAAGAAGGCAGTTTACTTCTCGTCCACATGAGAGCTCTGTGCCTTTGCCTAGGTATAGACCTCTCAGCCACAGGGCCAGATTTGATTGGTTGTGGTCTCCTTGCAGCATTATGATCCATTAGGAAACCATTCTCAATGTGCTCCAAGGACTCTTTAGGTTAAGAAACATTTCATGTGGATCTAAATGGCTAGATGTTATTCTTTCAGCTAAATGTTGGTGTGGATCATGTGAGACCATAACATACTCTCACAACCAGCCTTGAGTTGCAGTGCTTATTCTGTTAGCAGTGGATGAACACCATGCAGGTGGCCTTTGCAGGAAATTAGATATTTAGAAGGGGGAAAGAGTTGCTTTGGAAGCAGTCTCCATGAATACAATGCTTGCCACACTTGCATGAGAGTCTGGGTTTGCATGCTCAGTACCCACAGGCCAGGCATAGCCTGTAATTCCAGCCCTGGATGGCCAGGAACAGAAGAATACCTGAGGATTCCTGCCAGCCATGGTAGCTGAAATGGTGAGACACTCTGTCTCAAAAATAAAGTGGGAAAAGGTACTCAATATGGGCTGCTAGCTTATGCATGTGCACTCACAGATGGGCATATACCCTCCTACATAAGCAAAATGCACACACATATATACATGCAAAGACAAAGAGAAAAAAGCCTCTTTATGTAGGCTTATATATCATGCTTAAACTAGTGTGTACACGTCAGGAAGAAATTTAGAAAAATTGCCTGCTGGCCTTATCAATACTGTAATGCTAAGGATACTGAGGTGCTCATTTTTTGCTGCTCACATATATTTAAGTATATACATATATTACTAAGGGTTCTATCTACTATAAAATCAATATGGGAAGTTTTGGATGTTGACAATAATGTTGAATATGTATACATATAGTGCTTCAATCAAACAAAATATTAAATATTTTAAATATTTTATAGCAATTGATATTCATAGCTGTTTCTAGATGATGTCATTAAAACAGTACCATCCTGCAGGGTGTACTGTGCTTCCCACATTTTCACCTTATAAATACAAAAGTTAATTACATTTGTGGCCTTTGTGTTACAGTATTCTTGTAATCACTGCTTCCAGAAAACAGAGAGAAAGACAGACAGAGAGAGAGAGAGAGAGAGAGAGAGAGAGAGAGAGAGAGAGAGAGAGAGAGAGAGAGAGCGTAATCCTGACATCCATGATCCAGGAACAAACTCACAAACTCCAGTTCAGTGATCTACATTTTGGTCACTGCATATGATATTTTATCAGTTCAGAGAAATATTGCATCTCCTGAAGCCATCTTGAGTAATATTTTTTTAAGTATTTTATTGTCCTAAATTTGATTACTGTACTTGAGTGCACTATGAGCAATATGGTTAGTTTGTGCTTGTTGTCTAATTGAGTTGTATCCTGTTGTCTGGTTGGGTTGATTGCTAGTTGTCTGGGAAGGCTGTATGGCTGCTGTCTCGTTGGGTTACACAGGGGGTGTCTGGGAAGAGGGTTGGGGAGATTGTATGCCTGCTATCTGGATGGGTTGCATAGCTTCCCTCTGGTTGGGTTGTAGTCCTGCTGTCTGCTTGGTTGTAGTCCTGCTGTCTGCTTGGTTGTAAGCCTGCTGTCTGCTTGGTTGTAAGCCTGCTGTCTGGTTGGGTTGTATATTTACTATCTGGCTCAGTTATATGTCTGATGCATGGTTGGGTTGTAGTCCTGCTGTCTGGTTGAGTTGTATACCTGCTATCTGGTTGGGTGGTAAGCCTGCTGTCTTGTTAGGTTGTGTGCCTGCTGTCTGGTTGGGTTGAGTGCCTGCTGTCTGGTTGGGTTGTAGGCCTGCTGTTTGGTTGGGTTGAGTGCCTGCTGTCTGGTTGGACTGTATACCTGTTGTCTGGTTGGGTTGTAGGCTTGCTGTCTGCTTGGTTGTAGGCCTGCTCTCTGGTTGGGTTGTAGGCTTGCTGTCTGCTTGGTTGTAGGCCTGCTATCTGGTTGGGTTGTGTGCCTGCTCTCTGGTTGGGTTGTAGGCTTGCTGTCTGCTTTGTTGTAGGCCTGCTGTCTGGTTGTGTTGTATGCCTGTTGTCCAGGTTCTAAATGTACTCAGCTCTGCAGGATTGCAGTGTGATGACTGCTGCATAGCACCTGACTTACTTTATGTGTTCCAGAACAATATGAATAATGACAGTGCATCGCCTGATTGTTTTTAATAGAGCATTTTCTATTGTTTAGGTCTCCTGAGGCAACTCCTAATAATTCATAGATCTTTTTCCTACAAGCCCCTGAGGTACTTTAGTACAGTGATCATGGCTCCCCCAAGCCTTCTTTCTTTCTGCCAAGAACTCTAATCTTCTGCAACTGTTCTGCAATGCCCTAATTCATAGGACTTGTACTAACCCAAACCTCTCTTCTTGAATTACTCTGGTTAAATGTACTTTTATATTAAATCCAACTATTTTCTCTCTTCTATATCCATACACTTACCTGTGTGTTATACAGTTCATCTCCTCCTACTGTACTCAGAACACACTGCTCTCTCTAACTCCTGGGTGTAGACCATGTCTGTCATTTGCATTAGAAAAGGAAAACTAGATGGAAATGAAATGTGCTGGCTGTAGATGAGACCACTGAAAGCCAACATGTTACATGTTAACACTTCTGTCTTGTGTTTCTTTATTCCCATAGGCAGAAGGTTGATGGCTAATTGTTTATCCAAAGAATAGTGAGACACACATAGAACCAATGCATATTGAATCTTCAGCTAAGAGCCAGGCTCTCACCAATGCCCAGCAGTGACTGGCATCACTATTCAAACATAGCTGCAGGTGTGTGAAAAAAATGGACATGTAGAGATGATGCTTTGTTTCCTTTTGATGTATTTGCTGATAGCTACAGAGTTCTCTAATGTAGTATCCTAGACAAAATATGGTGATCTGACTGACACAGTGTGATGATTTTTGGTTTTGGGCAAATATTATCAAGTAATGTGCGGTCATCTAACATTACATTGGTGACCATGCTTCTGCGCACAACAGTGATGGTGGCTCCCAAAGAACTGAGTACAGTGTGGCTTTAGAGTCCCCACCTTGCATGTTACTTAATACTTCTTTATTCCCACCTCCATGTTCAATGTCTAAACATTCTTGGTTCATATATGATCAATATGTTAGAGATTCCTTGTCATTCACTAATCATTTCAGTGATCTTTTAAAATATAATCTAAACATACAGTTTTACAAAGATTTTAGTTAAACTTAAGTTTAGTTATTTGGATATTTGTGTTAGCACATAGAAAGTTCATCTCAGAACACAAGCCAATGCGATGTTCCTTAAGAGAAAAACAGAAGCCTGTCATCAAACAATTCTAAACTATTAATATTACATTCCTGTCTGTCTAGTAGGTTTTCAGGGAACATCTGGTGAGTAAAGGTCTGAAGAGGGTGACAGTTACTGAACCAAAGCAAATGTCATTATCTTGTAATTTCTCAGGGTTATTTGACCACTAAATTAGGTTTTAGTTAACGTCATTGGCATTCCATAAACGTATATTTTGTTCAGTGTATTTTGTGAATTGTTAACCATGGTTTATAATATTTGTAAATATTTAAATCAATTTCCCCATATTATCAGTTGGTTCTACATTTGTGCAAACATGTAAGTCAAAAATAGATTTATCTTTATCCAAAATAATAGGAAAAGTAGTGAAAAGTCATTATGGCGAACTAACTTTTAAAAAACCTCTCTAATTATCTTTTCTCACTATAAAATATTCTCTATCATTATTTAACCAGGGGTTATTCACATATCCATCCTACACCCTTTCACTTGGCTTAAAAAACTAGAATAAGAATATGATACAGTATTTCAAATTCACATGGTTCCTCTGTTTCTTTCTAACTGTAGCGTGCAGGGAAGGCCCTCCCTGTTGCAATTCATTGTGCTTTCACCTTTTGAAGTCTAGAACAGAATATGTTGCTTACAGTTATTAGAATTTTGAAGTTCATTGTCCCTCAAAGGCCGATGCATTAAAGTCTTTGTCCCCGGCTGATGGTGCTGTTGGCAGATAGTAGAACTTTTAGGAAGTAAACCTAACAAAGGGATTTGGAAGTCATCAGAATTTGGTTTGGATGGAGATATTGGTAGCCTGTCCTTGCCTCGCATTTTCCTTTAGCCGCTCCAAGCTCATCTCCACTGTGTGCTCCTTGACATGAGATACTTTTCTGCACACACACACACACACACACACACACACACACACACACACACACACACACACACCACAAAGTAATAAAGCTAACCAAGTATGTCCTGAAACCTATGAATCTGTGCATCAAAATAAAACTTCTTCCCTTAAACCTGACTTTGTTCTTGGTATTTATATTATGTTTGTTTGGGTTTTTTTTTGTTTGTTTGTTTTTTCAGTGAGGGAGATCCAGTGTGAAGATCACACAAGGTCAGCTAGGTAACATCCTAGCAGTATACGTCACAGCAACAACACACTTGTTACTGTTTTAGGTTTATATGTAAGAACTGAATGCATGCATTTGTCTCTCGTTTCACATAAACTCAAAACACATGCGTGAGTGGCTACTACCATTCTTCCTACAGGGAGATCTGATTTGCAATTCTGCTTCACTTTGTGTACATGTTTTAACTTCTTTCCCCAGTCCTAGGGATCAAACCCAAGCCTAGGCAAGGATTTTACCCTCAAGCTGCACCCCTAGCCCCCAGATTTTATCGTTTAACTTGTCAAAAAACCTAACAGCAGTGATAATTTATTCAAAAGCAGAATAGATTCCAAATGAGCCAACACTGAAAGATTTTTTTCTGTGCTTGTTAGAGTTTCCTCAGTGAAAAATGTCTTTCAAAATTAAATCAAGCAAATAGAGAGCAATTTCTTTACTTTCCTGTGCATAGAAATTTTAATATTTATTGGCTTGGCAGCTGGAAGCTATTTTAAGTAAGATAATAAGTTTATGTAAGATCTAAATTCAAAATGACATGTGATTATTAGCTTATACATCTTAATGTCTACAAATGAAGAAAAACACACCATTATAAGTTGGAAATAGCATTGGGAGAAAGGTGCCAACAGTGTCATAAGTTTATAAGTTTTCCCTTATGAATAGTCCTTATTGTTAGACAGCTAGCATGATGCATTCTTACTCCTGGTAATTATATTAAAATGCCAACGAGATAGCTTACACACCTAGGCCAGCACAAAATAAACAACTACGGCTAAAAGTAAATTTTAACAGTTGCTCTCCAGCCACTCTTCCTGTCGTTCCCCAGTTTATACTGCTACTTCTGTCACTATAAACACGGTCATTTTCTAATCACTCGTGCTGTCATTTCATTACTTGCTTGCGTTATGTTTCTGCCTCCTTGTAGTTCCAAAACCATTGGCATTGCTGGCGGTAGTGCTAAGCATTGGACATTAGCGACGGAGTCTTCTCTTTCACTTGAGGAGGTGTTAGAGGTAGGGTATGTGACTGATCCCAACAGCTCCTACGCAATGATAGCACAGTCTGGGTTGGGGCTGAAATGCTCACCCCTCTGGGGACAGCAGCCAGTGGTGGTCTTCTAGTTGAGTAGACCAATGTAAACATGACTTTCCACATGCCATGTCCTTTAGGGATCTACGGGCTTTGAAGAGCCATAGTTCTATCCCTTTATGGGGGCTTAATTCTGTTTAATAATTGATTTCCAGTTCTAAGGCCAGTTATCAAAGTCTGTGTGTTTTGATTTTTTTTTTCACTTGAACTATTTGAAGGACAATGCATGATCCCTTTGGGTGTAGTGGACCAGAACAACACAATGCTAATAAATATTTTTCTTCTTATTATAATTTATTCATGTTACATCTTGATTGTAATCCCCTTGCTCTTATCTTCCTGTTCCCACCCTTCCTCCTTTTCCTGCTCTATTCCCCTCCACTAGATCTCTGAGAAGTGGGGCCTCTTCCTTTACCATCTGACCACAGCCTATCAGGTCTCATCTGGATAGTTTGCATCCCTTTCCTCTGTGTGCCCACATAGATGGGCAGTCATTAAATCACATGCACCAGAGTTTGTGTCAAAGGCAGTCCTGAGTTCTTTTCTACTTTTTTAATAAGTGAAACTGTGTTATTTATACATCAAAAATAGTTCTTAGCCCTTAAGTTTTCTAGGACTGTCACAATAATTACTTTTATTTGTAACACATTATTCAAGGTATTATACCATTTACTCAATACTTATTAAATAGTATTTTATGTTGACAAACAAGCAAACACATACAGCTTTTGTACTACCCACTTTCTCATCTAGAAATAATTATTATTACAAAATTATAATTATATGGACATATTCTAAAATATTTTTAAAGAAATAATAACTTTTTCC
Source organism: Acomys minous (assembly GCF_964271855.1). Taxonomy (NCBI): domain Eukaryota; kingdom Metazoa; phylum Chordata; class Mammalia; order Rodentia; family Muridae; genus Acomys; species Acomys minous. Next base: position 107,453,757 of record NC_140483.1, on the reverse strand, counting down.
TGATGATTTAAGGATACTTAGACTCTGTGATAAAGGCGAAAATCCAAAATATACTGGAATATAAATACATATAAATTATGTTTATATGTATGTTATTGGAATATATATGGTATTCAAATTTGTTTATTTTGGGTTTTTTGCTAAATATCATACAAATTTAGAGATGGAAATTAATGAAACTAAGAAGCTTTAGAATGTTTCTTTAATGGCTGGTTGGAATATTCAGAGGGTAAAAGTTCCTGCTGTCAAGCTTGATGACCTGAATTTGATTCCTGAGACCTAAAAGATCAAAGGAGAGAACCAAATCCTGTGTGTTGTTCTCTGACCTCTGCACAGGCATAGTGGTATGAAACAACTGAAAATGTTCAGATGCCCACTGAATATGACAAGTCACAAGTAGATTGCCCTAGCAGGGAAAGGAATCTTTTCTTTTCATAAAAGTTTATTATATGGGCATATTTTAGATTTCTATGTGTCAATATAAAATGTAAAACTTTATTAATATTCTATCATGGTTGGAGGCATTGCCTAAAAACCATAGTTAATGCCTCGATATAATAGCCAAGTAAACTAAAGATTACAGAGTTGACCGTGTACCAACTACTGCACTCAATGCATCATTGTCTTGATAACTGGTGCTGATAAAAGCCCTGTGGTCAAAATTCATCCTTCTAACTGATTCATCATTCAAGTAGAAATTGCTGTCAAAAAATCTATCAGATAGGAAATATTTAAAGGTAAATATATATCAGAATAGCTTTTGTTTTAGCGTTTGGAAATTAATAAAGCATATGTAAGTTGGACATTTTGTGAACTTCTTAATAATATAAGAAAATACATATAAATCAATTCATTTCTTAAGGTATCTCTCTTTTTAAAAATACATTATTTCCCAGTAATGGTGGCATAGCCTAGCTGCATTCTCAACTTGCAGAGTGCTGAGGCAGGAAGACCCTGTGTTTCAGGTTATCCTGGACAACACAATGAACTCTTGCCTCATAAAAGTATAATTAACTCCTAAAATAATATCTCTCTTTATTGTTTAAGTAGTCATATGAAATATTTATGAATTCCTCCATTGCATTATATAAAAATTTAAATATTGTCGTTATTAAGTGGTGCTTATTATCAATTCCCTCAGATATGCCAATATTAGCAGCCTCAGACATAGACTTTGAGGCCCCACACACACTTATTAAATCATCATTTTCCATTTACCAAAACCACAGATGATTAGTGTAGTACGCAAGTACAACAGTAAAACTGAAAATCAAATTTCAAGGGTCAATTAAAAGTTGGATATAGTGGTGAGTGTGTCTGTAAATGCAGAGTTCAGAAAAGGGGGTGGGCAAACTAGGACAGGATGCGCTACATAGTGAGTTCAAGTCCAACGTGAACAGCATAGACATAAACTGATCTAAAAACCTCAATAATAAAGCCAAGAATAATTATTACTAATTAGAATGATTTAAGTGTAGGCTAATAGTGTAATGAACATAGCAGAGTGCTGTAACAGATTCAAAGAGTATTAAATTTCTCTATGAATTCGTGTATTACTTTGCACATTTTGAAGAAGTTTTGTTATTCTCTCACACATGCAAATAATCAAAATGTCTTTTAAGCTGTGCATTACAGATTGACTTAAAAATAGAGTGTTCACTAGTACAGTGGGATTAGAGAGAAAATGGAAGCAAATTGACTACTATTTTGTGCTATAAGTTTGTTCCACCACTAGGGGGTGCTAATGCTTTTGATTTGCAGATTTTAAACACTTTACACTGAAACCAGTCATAGGGAAATCCTGACATTGGCTGTTAAAATGGAAACTTGAGTTATAAATTAAAAGTGCTGCACAATATGCTTTTATGCAAAATGAACAATTAAAGTAAATATCTGAAAACTCTTTATTTAAATTTTTGCAAAGCTTAGAAAACATATTAGCATATAAATATTGAAGCCAATATGCTGCAATGTAAATGTCTTGAGAGGTGAATAATGTAAGAGATGGCCACCATTGTCTACATGCATATGGTTATTTTCCATTTTGTTTCCCAACACAGTCATGGTGAGATTGCATCTATAATAAGCTTAAAAATAACTTTAGATGTGAAAGGAAGAGGGAGGGATAAAGGGTCGGAGAGAGGGGAAGGAGAGAGCCTGGACTCATTTACTAGGTTATTCTGATTTTGGATTTATTTGAGAGATAAACCTTTTAAGAATATTTAGGACACAAAAACAAAGGGTTGGAAACGTTGTGAATGCTAACAGACTGTTTACAATGTCAATATATTCTCTCGACTGTCCTGTCTTTGTGTGAGACGCGAGGAACCTAATAAATAAAGCATAAGGCTCCAGCTTGTGCCTGTTTAACATTAGATATTTCTCAAGATGTCATCTCTAGGCAGAGATGATGCCTAAACTAGTTATATGTTCTTCTGGCAGGAGATACTGAGGCTTTGAACCACTGGGTTGACCTGACTTGATAGTTCTAACAAAGTTGAGAGCAAACCTGGACTTGGTTGTCAGTAGGCAACTTTCCTTATTAACTTATTCATAAGTTAAACCTAGGAGAGAGGAGAGAGAAAGAGAAAAAGAGAGAGAGAGAGAGAGAGAGAGAGAGAGAGAGAGAGAGAGAGAGAGAGAGAGATTTTCATTGACTTGATATGATATGCAAACACATACACTGATTCTGAAGAATTTAACTTAATAATAGGTTTTTCCCATTGTTGATACCTGAATGACACCTGTATGTGAAAATTCAGAGCAACTGTATACCTACATTAAATTTGTCTTATTCCTTTTCAAATTATGGAAAAAGAGCTTTCTTAGAGTCTTCAATTAATAAACATATGGCCACAGTCCCTAAACTTGTACATTTACTTTTCTATTTGTGCTGTTCTCATAGCAAGCTTCAGTGACTGAACAGAAAAATAATGAATGTGTCTTGTTTGGTAAGGTTTACAGTGATCAGATGGTCACAGATTTAAGCCCACCTCATTAAAACATAGGGCATCTTCCAAACTTGCATAGAAAATAAATTTCCTCAGTGTCCAAATGTTTAAGGATCAACTCATATTTAGCTGGCTGCTCCTTTGGGCTCTTACCATCAACCCCTGAGTTCCTCTCTCCCCTTTACTGCTGTGGCCAAAACCAACTGTGCTGCCTGCTGCTCTGAAGTGCAAATGGATGTAGCTTTTGTCTGGCGCATCTTGAGCATGAGAAGGAGACTCCTAGGATCCCATTAGAAAATGTAGTAGGAACAGATAATAAAAACGTTCATAGGATGCAAATTTTAAAACTGACTTCACTCAAGGTTTTCCATCCATGAAACTGGAAACAGAAACAGTGAATGGGACATGATACTTCCTCAAGCATGTTTTTTCCTGGCTTTGTCCCTTTCTATGCAATAGCTAAGCTTTGACAACTGTCTTGGCTTCTGTTACTTCGAGGCTTGTCTAAGGTATTTATCTGGCCCTGGTAAGGATTGCTTGGGAAGCCAAATTTCTTTACTTCATTTATTTTAATGCAACCAAGCATCTTCCAGCTTGTTTCCAGCATGCTTTGCAGAGCAGCAAGGGCAGCAGCCTGTGGACACTTGCGTACCGTATACACCTGTCCCAGTCTGCTCAGGCCAAACCTGAGAAGCTAAGGGCTGCCTCGCTGAGTGAGTTTCAGGCAATGGAAAGTGCATATTATAGTTGCTTCTGGCTTTATCCACTGAACCGTGGAGCTCCAAGGTGTCACTAAGCAAGCATAATGTTTTCCTTCTCCTTAATTCCCACATATTACCTAAGACAAATGCTCAGCCCATGTCTCCAAGGAACCTCTAACATAGGGTTCAAATAAAGTGTATTGTATTGTATTCTAGTGAAGCCAGTGACGCGAAGATGGTTTATATTGTTTACTTTTAGAGAGCTCTAAGATTAATTACTTTACAAATGGCTGTTTGATAGGGGTTTGCATAGAAGCTAAAATAAAACATAAGTAACTAGAGTTTTCATAGAAGAGCAGATGGCAGAGTTGGCAGCTGTCACCAAAGGCCTGCATTTTACTTATATTGAGAAAGACTTTCACATAGCTCAGGCTGGCTTTGACCTCACTACATAGCCAAGACTGGTGTTGTACTACTGTTCCTCTGTTTCTATCTCCCAAGAGATGGCATTTCATGCATGTACCACCTAGTCCAGTTAATGCTCCATCTTTCAAAATTGTAACAAGATAAAATAAAATAAATGGGAAGAGGAGCAGTAGGAGAAAAACCAGGGAGAAAGAGGAGGCGGACAGAAAACCAACCAAGGAGGACCGAAAGTGCTCACACTCCTTGTTTCTGGTGGATTGGAGGAGAATGGCCCCACAGGCTCATGCGTTTGAGTTCTTGGTCCCCAGTTGGTGGAACTATTTACAAAGGATTAGGATGAGTGGCCCTGTTGGAGGACGTGTGTCATTGGAGCTTGGGCTTTGGCGTTTCAAAAGCCCACACCAGCCCCAGTCTCTCGTGCTCTCCACTGCTTCCAACAGAAAGACAAGATGCCCACGTGCCTTGCTTCCTGTTGGGATGACCATGCTCTCACCCTCTGAAACTCTAAGCAAGACCCCAATGTAGATGGTTTTTATAAGATGGTTTTGATCAGTGTCTCCTGCCAGCAGTAGAAAAATAACTAAGACACCATTAATAGTTAACCATTTGTATTATGTTAAAGTTCAATAACTGGACTTAGTAAGGGTTTTTAAATAATTACCTTATTGAAAGTCATGAAAATCCAGAAAGTTTTGGAGCAAACACTAAGGATGTAATTATCACATAATACCTGGGCACCCAGTCAGGCTGAGGTCCATTGGGAACTTGCTGTAGCTGTAACACTGAGCTGTAGATAGAGACAGTGGCTCCAAAATGACAAGTGATGGAGAGTTGCCACTGTTCACTTGTGTCTTCCAGTATAATAACTACTTACTACTGATAAATCATAAATGGATAGTTTTAGCTACTTCTGAGAAAACAGGACATCAAGTCATTTAAATCACCTATTCATTTAGTATAAGGTATAGTATAGTTTTTCTTACAAATAAATGAAGATATTGATTTTTTTTTGGCTGACTTGCCTACTTCCTAGAGTTTAACATTCTTAAAATAATATTTAATTTTAAAAAGGTTTTCTATTTTAAATTCTCAGTATCTGGAATATGGTGAAAATCTAATATGGTAAATTACTTAAAATTAAGTGTAAAAAATTCCATAAGAATTCAAAGTGCGGTGTGATTTAATACAGAGAATTAATGGAGAAGGAAGGAAATTTTCTTCCTTAACCTTCTTAAAGACTGGCTGCATCCAAGAGAAAAATCTGACAAAGGTAGATTGACTTGAGAAAAGCATGCAGGTTTACTTAACATGTTTCATGTGACTTGGGAGCCTTCATCAGGAAAGAAGGACCTGAAGAAAAGACTAAGCTTTTATATTTCTTATGCTAGGATTGGGTCACTGTGGGGAAGTGTGGTAGAGCAAAAAGCATAGCCTGGTGGGAGTAAAGAAGAAATGTTTTGTCATATTTGCTCCATTTCCTCTTGCTGCCGATTAAAAAGTGACTTCACGGATAAAAAGTTTGGCTCACATTTCACAGTCCACCAGGCAGAGACATCCTGGAGGCAGAATCCTAGGTCATGGTGCATCTGCATTCAGGAAGTAGAGAGGATGGATGCTTTGCTCATCAGCTCTTCCCATCCAGTCTAGTTCCAGCCCATGGAATGGTGTTGCCCATGTTAGGACGTATCTTCCTACCTCAGTTCATCTACTCAAGACTATCCCTCACGGGCCATTCCCAGAGGTTCTCTTCCAAGCTGATTCTAGACTTTGTCAAGTTGACACGAGACAGAATTCATTACACTTAACAAGGCTCATTTATCCAGATTTGTCTCCCTGTCCCCACTTTGCTCTGGGGAAAGTCATTTCTGCAACATGGGTCTAAGGATACCATTCCTGAAAAAATCAGAAAATCTTTCCCAGGTTTTATGATTTGCTTCAAGGGAGAAAACTATTGGGAAACTGGCAGTAACTTGCCTGCTTTTCCCATTTGCCCAAATGCCATGTTTATGGATAATAAGTCCTGAGCTCCCCAAATGTCAGCATAGGGGATAGAAAGAGAGAGGGGTGAAAGTGCAGCCTTCTGGTTTGCTTAGACTGATGTGCTACAGTCTCTCTGAAGGTGCTGCTCCTATCTGAGACTCAGACATGTCACATATCACTACGTCAGAACTCCACGTCACAGCTAAGATACTTCTGTGCTGCCTGCAAGGGGAGGGTCCTTCCTGAAGGGGGAGCAGGTTTGTGATCTGGGCCAACAGGCTTCTTTACCACAGGATCCCCCCCCTGCATCCCACGCACACCCCTACTGGTGCCCACCCTGCCAAGGACTCACCCTCTGAAACTGCAAGACAGCGCCAAAACTACATGATTTATTTTATAAGTTGTTTTGGTCATGCTATCTTTTCACAGCAATAAAAGACACACCATGACTAAGGCAACTAACAAAATCTACGTATGTTGCTCCTCTTCAGTTGCCAACATGATACCTGATCGTTGTAGGCAGCAGCACGGACAAGCATTTGTGAAGGTTTACCTTCCTGGGGCAACACGCTCATCCCCCGCCTTCTAATTCTTCTCCAGTGTTTATTCCTAGCAGAACAAGTTTCACCCAGCATTCTAGCTACAAGAAATTCTCGGCACAAAGCCTCTCCGTCTTCTAGTCCCTATGAAGTTTTAAAAATTACGAACATAAAAACATGATCACATAATTGGTGTTGAGAAGTAGAGGTGAAGAAAAAATAGTTTTCCTCTTTCTTCATAAGTCATCTGGTATGGTCCTTCCAACAAAATCCAAAAATACAAGAACGTTTATTTCCAGGTGTATCTCATGTATGAGAAGGATACAGAGAAGTGAGTAAATCCCATGAGGGGCCTAGAACTCTGGCTTACACAGCATCTTCAACAACAAAGGGCATGGAGAAGGCAAGGGTACAGTGACGACCCGGCGATCTTTGTGAAGGAGTAAGGTTTTGTAAAAAAGTTAAGTTGGTAATTTCTCATTTGTTAAATCTTCTGTGATTTACTTATTTTTTCAGAAATCAGAGAGGGAGTGGTGGGATTTACAAGTGGAATTTAAGGCTTCATAGTCTAGTCTCCTAAGTCACACTTTGGTGTCATATGCTATCATATCCTATAACAGAAGTTTACAACAACCAGATGTAAGTGAGAAAATCATACCTCTCAAGAAGAGAATAATTGTCCTTTCCTGTCCACAGGGAGTTGGCAGCAATCATCCTGTGGACACAAAATGCCACAGAAGCTGGAGTCCCTCATATAAAGTTATGAAATATTGGCACATAGCCTATGGATTTCCTTCAGTCCATTTTAAATCATTCCCAGTTACTTAGACTAACATAATGTAAATGCCACCAATAATTGTTACATTGTCGTAGTTTAGAGATAATATCAAATTTAAAAATCTGCTTCTGTTTGGTATAGGTATACTTGCCCTCAATGTTTTCATTTAACAATTGGCTGAATCTATAATGCAGAGCAAACAGATATAAGGGAGGAGAACACAAAGGGCTCTATCTTCATTACCTAGCAGCATTCTGACAACTGTTCGATATTTTCCTCTACTTTGAAGATAAAAATTTTAGATTTAAGTAATTTGCCAAATTTCCTATTGCTTGTAGTATTTTATTTTACTTTTTAAAATTTTTTATTAATTTATTCTTGTTACATCTCAATGGTTATCCCATCCCTTGTATCCTCCCATTCTTCCCTCCCTCCCATTTTCTCCTTATTCCCCTCCCCTATGACTGTTCCTGAGGGGGATTACCTCCCCCTGTGTATGCTCATAGGGTATCAAGTATGGGCAGAACATTCTCCACAGCTGATTGGAGAGTGGGGTATGACTTTCACACTTGTAGTATTTTAATTTAGTTCTTTCTTATTCTAAAGTTATCTCTTACTTATGGCTCTAAACTTAGCTAATTCCTTCGGTATGCTTGAAAACCAGTCCATGGGATATAAAGATTGCTGGGAAGAATAGTACATCTATTCAAAGGCTAATATTCTGAGAAGATGGCAGGAGACATTTCTATCCTAAAACAGCCATGTCTGAGAACCTAATTTTTTTTCAGGGAAATATAAGAAGCAAGTCATCTCAGTGGGTAGGGAGGCTATGTGGTAACTATGGTCTTCATCACCCCAGGCTGGTTTTTCCCACAACCCTTGACTGGGACATCACCATTGACCTAGACCTCTTGGTGACTGTTCTTATAACTCTTTCAGTCAGCACATGACTTTTCTGAAAATTATGTGTCATCTTGCACTTCCTGACACACCCTAAAGTTTAGCACAAATACAAGTCTTGTACATTTGAAAGAAGACCATCTAACATTTGGTATCTTAATCACATGGCTATCATTTTTTCTTTACTTTGTTTAGACCAAGGGAGAGAAAGCACCTTTGTAAAGATCAGCTCTCAGAGGATTGACCAGTCACTAATTCTCAAATGCCCACTGTGGTGTTTGTGATATGCTAACACCACGTCTTTAAAAGCCAATAGGTAATGCTTGGAAACAGTTCTCACCAAAAGTATAAATCCGTATTCCTTGCTATCATCAACTGTGAAGACTTGTGAAATTTTGTAATTACAAATATACAAAAGACAAAAGCTCATGAAAGATCATGTTTCTTAAGTTAGAACAAGTGCAAATTTTCTTTTTTCCACATATAATTATCATTTATTTAAAATTTTACTTATCTTGCATGTGTTGTGCATTCATGTTTAGGTCAGACTGATAGTGGGTGCTTTCATTGATCATTTTAGATTTTTTTGATGTGTCGTTTTTTTTGTCCCACTATTTATTTATTTATTTATTTATTTATTTATTATTCTAGGCTTTTAAATTTTTAAAAAAATCTATTATAATTTATTCAGGTTACATCTCATTGTAAGTGCAAATTTTCTAAGCCAGGCTTATTTTATTACCTGATTTTGATTTTAATTTGTATTCATAAGAAGAAAAGGCAAAAAAAAAAAAAAAAAAAGCCTGAGAATGAAGTCTAACATCCCGCTTTCTTCTTAACCAGACCCATTGAATTAGTCAGTGTTCCCTAGAGAAATATAAACTGTAGAATTGATATATTTTTATCATAAGTAATATATAAATACTTAAATAATTCACACACACACATACGCACACACACTCACACATACACACGGGAGATTTATTAGAATGGCTTAGAGGTTTTGGTGCAGTTAATTCAACAATGACTGTGAACCAATAAAGGTTCAAGAATCCAATAGTTGCTGAGGCCACAAGTCTGGATGTCTCAGCTGGTCTTCGGTAGATGCTGAGATACTGAAGTAGTAGGCTCTAACGCCACTGAAGGGATGGACTTGCTAGTGAGAATAAGGGCACGTGAGAACAAGCAGACAAAGAGCAAAATCTTCCTCCATGTTCTTTCTTCAGGCTGCCAGCAGATGTGGCCCAAGTTAAAGGTTGATCTTATTCTTATTGCAAAATATGTACATTAGAAGTGGGTCAATTTTTTTAATTAAGAAAAAAAATTTCTCACAGGTGTACTTAGCTGCTTGTTTTTTAGTTAATTCCAGATGTAGTCAAGTTGACAACCAAGAATAGCCACTATATTAATGCTAACCCTACACAGGTTTCAACAGAGGTTATAAGTCTCAAAGTAGGTTATTTAGCATCAACATTAACAAATATATACTATTTGTCATGTGAATATGATATTCTTAGCATGGAAGAAAAAACCGGAAAATTTTTGGTGTCAAATGTTCATGATTTTTTTCCCTCTAACTAGAGTTCATGGGTTTCCATTCGCTACACATTTTTGTTGTTGTTGCTATTCAACAGTATTGGGTTTTTTTTTTTTCAAGTGTCTACTGTTTGCTTCGCATGGCACAGATGCAATTAGAAACTGTCCCGGATTCACAAATGGCAGATCCTTGATAGAATTCTATTTTGCTTCACAAAGGCAACCAGGACAATTATAAAGACTCCTTCCTCAATCTAACCGAGGTTAGAGAAAAGCTGTTGGCTGGACCCTGGTCAAAGACTAAATGCCAGCAAGGAGAGATGAGAAAGCACGCCATATTGGTGGATATCTACTCTCCTCTGAAGGGCAGCTGTTTCCTCCCACCAGGGAAGATGCATATCTTTCTCAGAAAATCATGCCCATATACACGTAAACTCATTTCCCCATGGGTGTATTGAGAGCATTTAAACACACAGATGGCCAATTCTTCCACGCCCCTTCTCTTAGGTAGCAACCACATAGGAAAAATTAATGCATGACAAAGAGAACAACTGGGAATCATTAGGTGAAACCACAGCTGGGATCAAGGGGACAGGCCTGGCAGGTGGCGTGTTCTCCTGGACAAAATTATACAGGACTCTGGAAAGAGAGACACTGTTTAAAACACAGGTCTTAAAATAAATCATGGCTACAACTTCCTCTGTTCTTGGTATTTTCTCTTTTCCCTTTCTTTCACTTTTGTTTAAATCTAGCTGGTATTGCTTAAAATGGAATACTTTGCTTGTTAAAAATAATAAACATGAATTGAATTGTTATGGAGCTTAAAGGATTCCATGAGAAATACAGACTTGGGTTTAGCCCCCCTCAACACCACCTCCCCACCATCTTTCCGGCTCTGCAGCTCACTAGCTCTTATATAAACATGACTGTTTGTTCTAAAATGGGGTTGTGGAAATCAGATTAGATGGAGAAGTCACATCCCTGACTCTAGTGCACAATTCTTACTATGTCAACTTGGAAGCACTACTCACTCTCTCTATATCTCAAATACAAGGACTTCTTACTGAGGGTGATCTCTTTCACGAAGGTCCTGGTGATAGTCTTAAAACAGGAAAAGAAAAGCTTTGTGAGTATACAAAACAGTTTTACATGACACAAAACACTCTAACCTACACACTTAAGCTGGCTTGTCCATTTTAATACTCATGTTGGATGAAATATGGACGGCCCTGTAGGAACGTGATTGGACACAAGGTTTTATGTAATAACAGATTGAGGGAGAAGCCAGCAAAGTCTTTCTGCTCTCGTTCTTCTTGGCTCCTTAGCTGTAGAAATGTTTTCTCCCCTCGATAACATGGAGGACCCCTTCTGGAATGGGAACATTACAATGCATAATCTATCAAGACAGATGGGAGAAGTTCTTCATGTTCAGTTCCTGTACAGAGAGGAGAGAGAACCTTTTAAGTTTTAAGTCTAGCTTTAGGGACATGTTCTGGTTTCTGACTCATATCAGGGAGAATGCTAATTTCTACGGCTTCATTCTGGGGTTGGCTGGCTGTGAGGAGTGACATAAGAAGGAAAGGGGTCAAAGAGAAACTCTGCTCTGAGGTCCTTGCTTTGGGCCTCCTGGCCTAGCAGAGAATGAAAACTTAAAAGCACAGAGGAGTGAACTTCAGTTGCCCTGAGGATGCTTACATTTCAGTCATTGAACAAAATAGGAAAATAACAGTGTGGGGAGCAGATCCACACATGAGAAAGAAAACCACAATGTAGCTTCTTGGAAGTGCTGTGACTGTGAAAACCTTTGAAAGAATTCAGAGGAATGTTATGGAATAGTTTGTGAATATACTTTGATCAGGAGTCCGACATTTAGTGCATCATTAAATAAAAGATGGATTCCTGTTTTGGATAAAAGCAGCATTTTAAGTGAAATGTTGAGGAGACAATTGTCTGCAGCCACTGACGTTGATAACTTATTTTGTTTTGCTGTAAGTTGCAAATATAATATCAGCTTTCTGTGTGGCAGAACAGTCTATGCTGAACCTAGTGGCTAAAAAACAATAAACATTTATTATTTTAGTTTGTGTGGGTCAGGATTTGGGAAGAGCGCTGCTGGGTGGTTTTGGCTCAGGCCCTTTTAGTAAACTGTAGTCAGGGTTTCAGGCAGCTTGTCGGGGCTGGAGGCTCTGTTCGGAAGGAAGCTCACCCACATTGATGTTTAAAGAGAACTTAGCTCATCGCTGCGTGGACCTCACCACAAGCAGCTGCTGGTATCGTGGCATGAGATCTAACTCCCCCCAGAACAATGAGGCCAGGAGAAAACTCAGAGATAAGGACTGGGGAGGAGGAAATGGGTAGAGGGCCCAATGTCTGTGCTATGAGCTTTCTTGAGAAGCAGCCCAGCACCATTTTTACTTAACTCAATTCAACACTGATAGGGTATTCAAGGAATGACGGGAGGATGAGACTAAGAGGAACCGGGATGGTTAGGGTCCATCTTACAGGCTGAACTGAAGGTGGGAAAGAGGCCCATTCTCAGTTTGCGTTTGTGCATCAGAAAGGAAAGAGGAAACACGGTCTGCAGCTGATTTGCTTATGTACTTATCTACATGAAGAGGTGAGAGAAATCAGCACTACATATGTATTTACTTGATATGTCTTCACAAACTGTCTCATCATCTACTGCTAACAATATCTCAAACAAATATTCATTTACATAAAAGTCTGCATAGATGTTATTAAATTGTTTATTCATTTATGTGTTATGTGGTAGGCAAAGCCTTTGTGCCACATAAAAGGTCCTTTCTTCCATTTTCTGCTTGCTTTTCCTTAACCTGAAACTAGTAATCAGAAGCCTTTTAAACCATCCCTCTTTTCTAATTTTTGTAAAGGCCGCTTGTGAAACTAGATAATAAAATCTGTCAACCCATTCATCAACCAAGATAAACCATTCTATCCTGTAATTTACCAAGGACAGATGCAAGGCCTCTGTTGACTCTGCTCAGTGAATATCCTGTCTACACCCTGGGGTACCTCATGCCCCTTCCCTGAAATGGGCCTGTAAGTTAGAATAACATATAGGGCTGATGCAAAAAGGATAGGATTGACTGTCTTCATCTCTGGGTGTGGATGGGGCAGGGACAAGGTAGCATTTGAAACAGTTTCTCTTTGCTTCTTAGGCCTATTTTGTGGCTAAAGAATTTCTCAAAATGCATGTGACTTTGATAAAGAAATATGAGCCTGCCACTTAGATAATGGGCCAACCACGGCCCAAGGACCAAACCCAACTCAGTACCAATGTTTCCACATAAGGTTCCTAGGAAACAAGGAAGATGGTCATGTACGTTCTCTGGACACTTGTGAGCCGTTGTAGCAGAGTGGAGTAGTTGTGATGGATTCTGTGCCTAAGAGGGGAAAGTAGTTTCCTTTACAAGGGAGGTTTGGCACTCCCAGCTACAGGTGCTGTAATGATGACCCAACTGAGGTAAATTTGAATACAGGACAACCTAGAGATTAAAGATATTAACTTGAGCTAATCATATTAATTAGCTATCACCTTGTATGGACTTGTGACATCAGCATGGCTACTTAATTTCTTACATACACAGAATCTAGGCATTCTTTTCTTAGATGAAATATTATCTATCAGAGTACCTAATGTAATAAAGCTCTAATTGATTTAGGACCATTATTTAATAGATGATCAATAAATAATAAAATCAGAGAAATTCAGTGTACAGCTTTAAACATAATAAACATTTTCTCTACCACTCCATTATGGTATTGTCTTATAGATCCTGTATTGGTTAACAAACTCAACCTCAGGCAGATTTCTCTTTGGTCATTGATGCTAATGAATATTTTGGCAAAACTTGAGTAATAACAGATGCCAAGTTTATTATCTTTGAGAGTGACACACAAGTAGGAAGGTTAAAAAACAATGTGTAGTGGTCAAAAGTGGCTCAGGCCTGTATTTCTATAGTTAGGAGGCAGGAGATTGCAAGGTCCAGGTTTACCTGGATTAAATAGTACTTTGTCTAGCCCCCTCCCAAAAAAACCCACTAACAAAAAAATATTTTTTAAAGTAGAGCTATATATTTTATTTTTTGATGCACACAAGTAAAAATGAAATTGTATATATAAAAGTAAAAAACCTGACATGCATTTAAGAACAAGCACGAGCTAGCATGTTCCATTTAACCGAGTTATTCATGTGTCAGAAAGCCACCATGAGATGGCCTGGCTGCACGGGAAGGCAACACATTCCTGCTGGAATTGGCAGAGAGAACGAAGGGAAGATGGGACAAAGAGATGAAAGAGTCCTAATTTTTATCCCTTCTGAAAGTCAATATCAAAGGATTGAAATCATTAAACCATTAACATGGAAATCATTAAAACACCCGACTTCATATGGGAGCCCCCAGTGACCTAAGTCTCAAAATATTATACAAAGCACAGTGAAGCTGGAGGCTTCTGAGAGGCGCCCAGCCCTTAGCTGCAAGCTGCATAAACATGCGATGGGGGCTGCAGAGCTCGGACGGCAGAAGGAGCATCTAGTGACAGTCCCAAGACAGCAGCTCTGAGGTTTGCTTAGCATACAACATGAGCCTTGGATGGTGGGGCGGGGGGCGGGGGGGAGGGAGAGGCTGGGGGATTGGCAAGGCCTGAGCTAAGATGTGTAATGTGTGAGAATTTTTGGTGGGCGATTGGAGGGCAGGTGAGAATGGCACACAAAAACAGCAAGAGGAGCAATACGGAGGAGACAAGGCTAGAATCACGCCCTCCACACAGAAGAGGGTCCACAGCAGAGCTGGGTAGGTGCAAGGGCCCCTTGCCTATTACTGTTGCTAAGGGATTCTGCCAGTTAGCACAAAGAGAAGAGAGAAAACTCACAGTGCAAGAAGTAACACACCACAGTCTAGTCATTATTAACAACACACATATACACCAACACATTCTTTATCAAAATAAGGCTATTTTTGCTATTTTGCTTGTCCCATTATCCAGCAAGGTAGAGATCATTACAGTATTAAACCCAAAAGAAACAACAAGGCATCTTGGCTTTGCACTATTGATATAAAGTCACTATTCAACAAGACTGGTCATCTTTAATAATGTCTGCATATGGTTCTGACGTTACCTAAACAGCTTCTTCATGACAGTAATGGATTGTTTGCTATTTTATAGAGATATGGCATGGACACAGAAAATGAAATGCATAAGTGGTCCTGGCAGGTCATACCTAGTAAATTCTCCAATGTTTGATAGGGAAGGAGGTGAGCAACTGGCTAATGTAAAACATTTCCCCCTGTACCTCATGTCTTTACATACACATTTCACCAGGGAATCCAGGTTAACTATAGTCCTGGCTGACCAGGTACTCCAGGTGACATTCATCATCGCCTGTGGAAACTGCCATTTTCCAAGCACGTGTGCTGACTGCCTTTGCGTGCCCCTTTAGTTCACAGATGTGTAAGGTATGCAGTGCGGCGTTACATGCATCTCTCAGATGGGCTCTGGTGGCGCTAAAAAGCAGAGGCCATGAGCGAACTGGCCCTGCTTAGCAGCTAGCCCAGAAATACAGAATTTCATTCTTGGACCTCTTTTTTTCCTATATTGTATTTTCTTAAATTACAACATGTGTAAAATCCCTGATTAAGATCGCTCTTTTAAATAAAGAGCTCATGAAAAAACAAAAAGAATTCTTTTCAAAGTAAAATTACTTCAGATTTACCTTAACACAAACAAAAACCTTAGCCTATATACGCTTAGCCCTGACAGTGTACCTCAATTTACAGTGTATTTCCACTCTCCATTTATTTTATAAATATATTTTTTCCCTTTTTCCTCTCTTTACATTTTGTTACTTCATTGTCACCACATAGGCATGGACAGAAATGCCTTTCAAAAAAACTTTAATTTCTCATTAGCTTTTCAAGTTTACCCAAAAAAACATTCCCTGTAAGGTTTTGACTTGTATTGCATTCAGTGCAGTTTCCTGCTTACATTTTCTGTGATGTTCACTTATAACTTACTTCCTTCCCCCTCTACCTTGCCAGTGGTTTATCCTTTACGAGTCTTTTAAAAGAAACTTCTTTCAGAGGTATCAGCCAGCTTTTTATTATTGTTTATTTGATTTTCCTCCCATTGATTTCTGCCTCTATCATTCTGTTTCTCCTGGTGCCCCTGGGTTTATTATCTTCTTGTTCTACTCTAGTCTCTGTCCTGACTGGTTTTAATAACGTGAACAATTCTACATGTCTGCTCATCTGGTTGTGGCCTACACGATTGGAAGTAGAAGTCTTTCACTTAATTTAGTAGTATTAAGGTTTTTTGTTCTTGTGTTTAGTTGTTATAAAATGTCCCTGATAACCTAAAAGTTATTTAATATTGACTTATTTTAATTCACCCTTAAGAGTTAGGGTTATTTTCTTTTCTCTAAGTTGCCATTTTAGGGGTCAGAGTCTTGTTTATGAATTGAGGTGTGTTGGGTAACTGGTGGCCTTAGAAGATTTTTCAGATTGTTTATATTGTATGTATTATATTCCATACTTTGCAGGGTACAACTGTGTGTGTGTGTGTGTGTGTGTCTATGTGTGTGCTGTGGTGTACATGTGTGTTAATATAGTTTAATAATGCACTCTCAAGCAATCTACTTAGTTGTTCTCCTGACCCAGGAATGTTTGCACTTCCCCATCTCTTCTCTCAACTCATCAGATGTGTTCCATCCTTAACCCCTCAGCATGCGAGCTTTGTACACACATAGGGATGGTAATCCTGCTACACCTGGTCTCTACATGTTGACATGATCCTGTGTCCTCACAGTGTCTTTCTACATTATCTTTCATCTATAAATATTAAAATGGACACTAAAATTTAATATCTCTTCACAGTTCATCATCTTTACTTTGCATCTCCTTAAAGTGTTGCCTTGCTCCTATGCAACTGGACAGTCTTTCTTTAGATGTGCACCTGATAAATTATCTCAATCTGAGCAGCCACATATACCATTTAGAAAACTTCCAGGCATTATTCCATCAAAGAGTAGCTTCTTTCTTACCACTTTCACACTTTAACCATGAGGGAACTGACAGTCTATGCCTCATTAGTCTAAAGGTTTAAGCAGATTTAGCAAAGATTATTTTCCAAAACATTAGTTTTATTTCTTTATTCGTGTCTATGCTTTTATTTAATAAGCTCAGCATTATTAGTGGGCAGAATATTAACATTTCATATGCCAGTTCTTTATATTTTCATAGCAGACATGACCAGGTGATACATGTGAGTTTCATATAGGAAATTAATCTCAAGCTTTTTATAAGAAATGTAAAGCAACCTTTCTTACTTATTTTCTATTTAAATGATATATTAAATGATTATATGTATATATGTATATAATCATATCTACCACTCCATGGAATCGTGTAGACTTTCCCAGACACAGTGAGAAGTTTTGATTCTGAAAAGTATTCTTAACTGAACTACCAGGCTCCTTAAAGTATACTACATTCTTATACTGTAACAGTGAAAAAAGGCATTAATGCAAAGCTAAATGAAATAAAATCATAATCATTCAGAAAGAATTTTACTCTTTACAAAAGATCAACCAGAAAGAAACTGCAAGGCTGACTCAGGGTCAGGACCCTAATCCCAGAACACCAGGGATGCTGGGGGGGGAACCTGTATAGGACTTGAGGGGAATTTGATCTTGTTAGGTAGGAACCTGAGGTCAGTGAGGAGGATGGCAAAGTCGTTGTCAGTGCAGTGGCAGGACCTCTGGTCTCAGATGGAAGACCGCATCCTATGAACTTCCCATGTGGCCCAGTAGCAAGCCCTGCATCTCACCTGCAAAACCCCTTCCTCTTGCATTCTCAAGCTGCCCACATACTGTCTTCTACCACACTATTACTTGGTTTTTTAGGATGATGTTATAGGGGGTATCTTTTCATCTAAACCTTATCCGTTTTGGTTTGGAAGAGTGATAAAGTTATAAAGGCATGAACTTTCCAGTGGACACTCATCTATTTTTTAAGATTAAATCCTAGGAATTTAGAGAAATAAATTAAATCCTCTTCCAGACCACGCATATGCTCAATGTTCCCTCACTCAGAGGGAACTATATATAGTTCTTGCCTTCATTTATTTGGTGTCCAAAGAACGAGAACCTGTAAGAATGAGGGTTTTTTTTTTCCGTGTTGCAGATCAGAGTTTTAAAGCCACTTTAAGCCTTAAAGTGGTGTAACTACCAGTAAAGAGGAATGTTTCTTCCTGTTTCTTGTCAGAGTCTGACAGCCAGTCGCTCATATGTCTTAGTTCTAAGGATATTTATGATGATTTTTTTTAGAAGGCAAATACTTTACTTTAAAAACCAGAGAGCTCTTTCTTCTTGCTCCCACCTAGTTTTAAGTACTTCTGAATACGCTCTCCCAGTTTTTCTTTGCGATGCTTAAGAAAAGCATTTTGATAATAATTTGATAAATTACTAATTTAAAATGTTAATCAGTGTATTTAAAAATTAAAAGGTCTTTACCTGAATGTATTTGGCTGTCTTCCTCCTTCCTCCTGACAAACACAGTGCTCAAAATGAATAGAGGATTTTGAACTGACAAAGAGATGAACCAATCTTCACAGTCCTTGAAACGCTGCAGTGAAAGCACCACACCAGATATTAAAATGAGACTCCAAAAGGTAGCTCCAAGACTCCTCCTTAGTAATAACAGTAATAACACAACAGCCAGTTCATCTTCCCCACATGCCCAGTGGCTGGGAAGTGTGGGGTGTTAGAGCAAGGCATCATCTGGCAGCCCTTTTTTTTATTTATCATCAAGAACTTGGGGACCTCCAAGGTTTATGTTATGCCTTATGTTGCAAGGCTAATTTCCCAGCTAGCAAAAAGCTTTAACTGGAAGAAGCTGTGACACAGTTGACCATGCTGATGTGGATGCAGAAATCTGGAAAGTGGCTGTAGGCTATCAACAAATAAGGAAACAAAAGTGGAAGCCAGATGCATGTAAGATTCCTCTTCTATGGCCACCCAAGGCTCCATCTCCCTGCCAATTCTAAGTATATTGTTCATGGGATACTCTTCAGATGTTCTCATCCGTAAAGCCTTCCCTTTCAGATTTCAGAGATACTTTAATAGGAATGAAGTGGGGAATGAAAACATTCAATGGCTACTTACCAGTCTGCTTCCAGGGAAAATATCAGATATAGACAATGCCATATATTAATTTATAAAGAAAATGAAAACGTCGAAAAGTTTATGTTGATGCGTTGACAAGATTGACTGTATGGGAGAGAGGTGTGTTCTTCATTCTCAACACCAAAAGCAAACAAAGAAACAACAACACAAACCCCATAGAGTATGCTGAAAATAAGTTTGAAGAGCTCTTGTGTCCTAAACAAAAATTAAAATATATTTTAGAGTTAACTATAAAACTATAAAGGTCCTAGAAGATAACGCAAGAGAAAACATAAATGATCTTTGGTTAGTGATGACTTTTTGGTTCAGTACCAAAAGCAAGATTTATTAACAAAAAAAAAAAAATGAGCTATATGTCATTAAAATCCACCCCTCTGCACATGGAGAATGAACAGACAAGGCACAGACTGGGTGAAAACATTTGCAAATATACAGTTAATAATGAATGGTTATCAAAAGTGTACAGAACTACCTTAAAACTCAATAATAAGTAAATGAACAAATACCTATTTAAAACTGAGTGGAAGATCTTAGCAGACACCTCACCTAGGAAGATGTGCATACTGAAAATTCTATTTGAAAAGTTGTTCCACATCACATGCCATCAAGGAATTGCCAATTAAAACAACAACAAGATATTACTATATATTACCAGAATGGCCAAGATCTAGAACAGTGATAAAACTGATGAGTGATCCAGAGACAGAGTTTTGTCCTGGGTAACTAACCATGCAAGGTTTGTTACAGTATTTCATCTCTCTGAGCCTTGATTAATGTATATATATAGTGTTTATGGAAAAGGCAATTTCTTAAATATTTTAATCAGACAATGAAAAAATCATGAGTAAGCAAAATACTTAGAGATAAACATTATCATTCATGAATCCTGAGTCAGGTAAGAGAATAAGGAATTTTAGAACCACTAAATTCATTTTTAAATGATTAAAAGATGGTGACCTTGAGAGCTTTGAAGTTAGACTGCAAACTTTTGCAAGATGACCAGTTGCATTTGTTGGTCCTTAGTTTGGATTTAGCAAGGTTAATGTCTTTCAGTAAATTGATAGCTGCAGTGGTCAGCACAGCCAGTGTGGTACCTTGCCTTCTAATCTTCACTATTGGAAAAAATGTGGTAATGGAAAAGCAACAGCCATTCAGATATACCGTAAACTGGGTCATAGACAAAGGGTGGTATGAGCGTAGATGAAGATCACATAGGAAACTTGTTTAACTAAAACATCTCAGGCACTGTACTGTTTATGTAGAGTCTGACATTAAGATGGATCTTTGCTTGAATTTACTTGTTTCTTGGATATTTTAAAACATTAATAAACTCACAGAACTAAGATCTCCCTATGTCTACCATCAAAGCAGTTTGGCCAAAGGAAAAGGTTTGCGTGGTGGCATCTTTCAGGAAACATCCCCCACACTATGTATCGCCAGATGTTTACCATTTGTGAATGTCTTTAGAAAATGGAACTGACCATATGTGCTTCTCACTCCCAGTCAGTGTCACTAACTGTGGAAGGTTTCCCTGGCCTCTTCCAAAGGTACATTCATCAAAAGGGGGAGGGGCAAAGAAAAAAGGATATTATGTTTTTATCTTTTTTTATTTCATTGTCAATAAGATTTTCTGAATTTCCCACAGTGTTATAAAATATGGAAAGCTATTTATTGTGGCAGCTCACTAGCGCTCTTGTGATGAACACCATAGACTCAATGACCTAACAAGAGCTCTAGTGGCTATGATTTCAGCAGAGCTGGATTCTCCTAATATCTCTCTGTCTCTGTCTCTGTCTCTGTCTCTGTCTCTGTCTCTGTCTTTGTCTCTGTCTGTCTGCTTCTCTCTCTCTCTCTCTCTCTCTCTCTCTCTCTCTCTCTCTCTCTCTCTCTTCTCTCTCTCTCTCTCTTCCTTTCTTTCTCCCTCAGAGTTGCATATGATCATCTTCCCCCTCTGTATCTTTGTAGCAGAACCCTCTGTATGTGTTTCTGGCCAAATTTCTACTTTAAAAATTGGGCGTTTGCCAGGCGTAGTGGCACACGCCTTTAATCCTAGCACTCAGGAGGCAGAGGCAGGTGGATTGCTATGAGTTCAAGGCCGGCCTAGTTTACAAAGTGAGTCCAGGACAGCTAAGGCTACACAGAGACACCTTGTCTCCAAAAACAAACAAACAAAAAATTGAGCATTTATTTTTGAGAAAAGAGGGCCCACATACATCCTATGACACCAGTGTGGAGGTCAAAACCTGCTGGCTGGCTTTGGTTGTCTTCATCTACTATGTGAGTTCTGGATAGTAACCTCAGGTTCTCAGCTTCGGTGAAAGAGCCTTTACCGATGGATAGCGCTGTCTCACTTTCTCTCTCTCTCTCTCTGTCTTTGCTGCCGAAAACAGCAGCCATGCTGCCTCAAGACCCATCCTAATGAATTCAGTTTAATTTGATGTCCTACTTAACTTCTCTGATACTGAATAAAACACCAAAAGCAACTTGGGAAGGACACTGTTGTAGTCCATCGCTTGACTGAAGCTAAGGCAGGAAACCAACACAGGAGCTTGGAGAAGACACAGCAGAGACACCCTGCGGATTGGTGTCCTTTCCCTGCTTTGTTCAGCCCTGCACTTTCCTATGCAGCCCAGGCTCATCATCTGAGGTATGGCTCCTCATACATGGCTGGCCCTCTTCTATAAATTAGCACCCAAGAAAATACCCTCATGACATGCCCACAAGACAACCTGCTAATTCCTCAGTTGACCTTCCCTCTTCCTGAATATGCCAAGTTGACAACCAATATTTACTTAAATATTTCTCTCTTTTTTTTTTTTCACAAATAGGACTTTTATTTTTCACTATTCAAAATCTGTATTTTAAACAGATTCTTGGCCTGGTGGTTCATATCCATCAGCTCGTTCTACTTCAGCACCTGTCTAAGTCACCAGTTGTTCCAGAACTACCACCCTCACCATGGAGCTCCATTTATTTTCTCAATTCAAACTTGGGTTTCTTCAGCATCTTTGTTTCTTGAGAGCTAAGAGAACTGACTTTCAGAACCAGTCATATTTAAGGCACAAAAAATTAGAATCTCAGCAGCTGGATATTGGAAAGGCAATTTAGCTCATATCATCACTTGATGGTCACTGTGATGCTTGAGAAGCCAGATTTTTTTAATAGATTGCACATTGTTTTTAATAAAGGATTTTCATAGAGAAGAGGATGGAAAGAGAGTCAAAATTGCTAAATTTCTCATACAACTTTCACCTTCTCTTGTGTGTTTATGTTCCCAATATAGTATAAATTAATTTTATTATTTCTTTTCTTTTTTACATATACATTTATAATTATCATACATATGTACAATAAACTACCTACAACAAGAAGAACCATGAAATAATCAGGAATTATATAAATGTCACATTCATAGTATTTTGGCTATTTGTATTTGGCAACCTTGGAGAAAACATCTCTCCTATCTTGGTGAGTCTAAAATTTTGAATGTGAATCAGTATCTATCATTTCTCATCTTTATCAATTTAAAACATCTACCCAGACCTAAAAACATCTGCACTCCTAAACAACTAAGCTTAATTGTAAAACCAAACTATTTGGTTTTCAACCCTATCAGAGACTTGACAATGAGTAAAATTAATTACCCAAGTAGATGGGGAATGCAGG
Organism: Acomys minous; assembly: GCF_964271855.1. Taxonomy (NCBI): domain Eukaryota; kingdom Metazoa; phylum Chordata; class Mammalia; order Rodentia; family Muridae; genus Acomys; species Acomys minous. The sequence continues at coordinate 107,431,078 of NC_140483.1, read as the reverse complement.
TTAGCAGCTTCCCAAATGAGAAGATGACAGAGACAAATGGCTGCCTGAGCAGTCACCCAAAACTCTCTATAACATTGGACCATCATCTTCAGCCTTCTGGCCCAATATATCTGACAGACATTTTTGTGAGGCAGGAACTATTGATGACTTGCTTACCCTGTCTTTGCAGAGTTTGGCTGTCGACTCTGCCTGCATCCAAGCTTGGCAGATTTTATTGAAAGAGTTAAGAATCATTCCGGGAACAATATAAAGAAGCTTTGAAGTCTGTTGACTATCAAGGTATTAAAGGTCTGATCCATTATTTCTTGCTTAGTTTTGTAGCAAGAAGAACAAACAACAGTGAGTCATGTCATTTAGAGGGTTGTACAAGTCTTGTGTTCACCACACTTTGGCAAAAGTCTCACTTGTGCCTGTCCTGAAGGGGACAGTTCTGATCACCAGCAAGCTTCTAACTAAACTGAACTATAGGACAATTCCAGCAGGATGTATGGTCAGACGGCCAGTGAGATTCTTAAGAGCAAAGTGAACAAACTTTCTACACAAGAGAGTGAAGAAAGGCAGAACTGTGCAGCAGGTTTTGTAAAAATGAATTGGTCATCTCACTCTTTAAGACTGTATGTTAAGTAATGAGGTAGACCTTGCCCTAAGAACAACAAACATTTTATGCACTGTAGGGGGAGAGAGAGAGCTACTAAGTGAAAACCATAATGTTATGTGGTGGAAATGGGATTTTAGTGCAGACATAGAGGAAAGTGCAGCAAAGCAGCCTGGTACATGAGGGAAAGATGGGGAGTCTAAACTTTTGGCCGGAACTTCTCTCTTGAAGATAGCATAGGTGATGAGGGGCTGCAGTGAGGATTCTAATAGCAAGAGAACAATATGATCAAAGATGCAGAGCTAAGAATAATTATGGTGTATGAGTGAAAACTGGAAGCAGTCATCCAGTGATAGACAGGAGAGGAAGGGAAAACCCAAAGCAGCTCCACAGGCCAGAATGTTTTGAAGGTGACACAATGTGATATACAGAAACATGGATCCAAAAATTAAATTAGAAGTGACAGCATAAGAATGCGAGTTAAAGGCTTCTTATTTCCAGTAGATGAAGGGTGAATGTTTCACCATCAACAGTAAACAAAGGGTGAAAGAAATGCATATAAGAAGTAGTTGGAAAACAAATGAGCCAACTTGATATGATTGGAAGTGCTGAAGGAGGAATTTGAAGCTTACATAAAAGTCACAATTATTTTATGCTATAAATTCAAGTTTCTAAAAACTTTAGTGGGCTATGCTCACCAAATCTGATTGTATACTTAGGAGCTACTAGCAGTGTCATGTGGAGAAATGAAAATGAACTTCAAAGAGATAATAAAATAAGAGAATACTTAGGCATGGGATCTTGAAGAGTCATTGAACAAAGGCCATTAAAAAAAAAAAGAGTTGGCAAAGCTACAACAACAACAACAAAAAAGGTTTAAATTAAAATATTAAAGTTATCAATGGCTTCAGACTAGAAGAGAACAAGGAGTCATTTTAGGTTTGTTATGTTGGAACTCACTGGCTGTTCTGAGAAGTGTTATAGTTGTGGTGGCATTCAGTTTTGACTACATGGAAAAGCCAATGGTTGGAATGAAAGTGGATAAGGGACCCTTGGAAGTCTGGATGGATCTTCCAGTGGAAGGGCCTCAGTTCTCTTTGTACCATTGATATTATTCCAGATTTTAAGGCCTGTAGAGAAGCCCTTTCCTATGCAAGGAAAAAGTATAACAGATAATAGCAGTTTGGGTCCCACCAGTAGTTTCCTAGAAGATGAGAGAGGTGATGAGATCAAACACCACAAAGCTGAAAAGTGGAGCCCAGTGGAGAAAAAGAATTGAGATGTATGAAGCATAGAACAGAATGGAAATCTTTGCCATCTTTCCAAGATGCTTATAAGAAAGATATGTTAAGGCCAACAGGCTGAGCCTGGATCAATGCAGGGTGCTCTTGCATTCACTTAAATGACAGCTGTGGATATGAACATAGACTTGAAGAGTAGCATCATGTATGATGCCTACTGCCTGCAGTGAGTATATAGATTTAGCATTTGACACATATGCAGCACAGATTTTTTTAATTCACAAAAATAATTCTCAACAAAATTTTTGTGTGAATCATTTGGATTCACACAAAGGAACATCATTTAGTTCCTTTTAAGGATTCTCAGAGAGAATATCCATGGAAAAGTGATGTGGGCAGGAACTGAGTGAACATGGAAGTAATTGTGTGAGGCAATGCATTGAAGAACATACTATGTGTGATACTGCATGTGCCAAGAATTTTTGCTGATATTTTTGGATAAACAACAGTTGTGCTGTTTGTGGATTGATTCTCTTTAATGAGGAACTGTCCAAAAGTTCTCTGATCCCTTTGTAAAGCATAACCAAATGCGGGTTAGTGGAACAAACCTACATTAAGACCTCAAAGTATTCATGATATTAAAGTGTCATGCATTCGACTTATACAAAAATAACTAGGCAAACTTGTATGCCTCCTTGCTTTTATTTGCACATCCAGCATACCTTAGAAAGTCTAGAAAACCTTCAGGCTAGGTAGCTGCTTCTTTCTGATGGGTGTCCTACTGCATGCTGTTGAACTGGACAAATTTGTAAAACCTGGAAAAGTGCTACTGGTCCTGGATGGATGCCCCTTCAGAAACAAAACCATCATTGTGAAGAACACTGGTGTTGGCACATTAGAGTACCCTTACAGCTATGCTGTAGAGACTGGAATTGACTGCTGTCCTCCAAAAGTGATAGCTGCCATGGGCAAAACGAAATCAGCAAGAAATCAAAACTCCAGCCCTTTGTGAAAGTGTACGAACACAGTCACCTCATGCCTACAAGGTACTCTGTGGATATTCCTTCTGACAAAACTGTTGTTAACAGGGATTTCTTCTGAGTCCCTACAGGCTGGCAGTTGGCGGTCAAGTTTTAGGAGTGATGCAGGACAGGCAATAACAGGATGTTTTTCCAGAAACTTCAGTTTTAGGTACATTTTTATTTTCATCATTTTTTTTAAATCTAGGTAGCTACTAATCTACATTTGTAGAAGAAGGTAGAAGATGTTATTGTCCTGTCTTAACATTTTAACTTAGTTCTTAACATCTGAAAATTATGTGAAAAAATATAAGGATTAGGTAAAGATAATTAATAAGGGGTATTGGTATAGTTCATATTTCATTTATGTATTTTGATGATGACAAAATTAGTAATAATTATATTTTGTATGTAGATTTTTTGTTATAGAAAATTGGAAACAGTGTGTTAGTCAGTCTCTGTTGCTTGAACAAAATGCTCAGGTAAACTGACTCACAGAAAGCTTGTGGTTTCAGAGTTTCCATTCATAATTGACTGGCTCAGTCTCATCGAGCCTGTGCTGAAGCAAGACAATGTATAGGTGAGAGTGTGTGACAAGGGAAGCTGTTTACGTAGCAATATCCCCAAAACCATAGAGACAAAAGAAAGAAGGAAAATGAAGGCATAAAATATACTTTCCAAAGTCACCTCTACCAACCCGCTTCTTCCAATCACACCCACCTTTCTAGTGTCCATCACCTCCTAACTCCTAATGAAGTCATTAAATTATAAGACCATAATGCATTCATTCAATAAAAATCAGAAATTCCAAGATCACTTCCCCAAAGCCCTCATCTGATAACCAAACTTTTAATACATTACAGGGGACATTGGGACATTTCACAATCAAACAATAACAGGTTATTAAAGGAATGACTAATTCAGAGAGATCAAGGGAATCACATGAGCAAACACACAGAGATAGAAGCAAGTATGGAATGTTTCCAGGGAGATATGAAAATTAATGAGGTTCAAGTGTGTGTGTGTGTGTGTGTGTGTGTGTGTGTGTGTGTGTGTGTACAGGCATGAGGGGACCAAAGAAGAAAGGGCTACTTTTCTTTAGATGACAACTATTTTGTTGTTTTGGGAGGTTGAGGAGGAAGACAGGGTCTACCAGTTGTCTATATCTCACCAAGTAGAATAGACTGCTGCTCCAAGGATCTCTAGCTCTATCTCAGCCACCCACAGATTATAAGTGCATTACATCCTTCCTGACATTTTAAAAGTAGATATTGGACACTGAACTGATATATTTCTCCTTGACAAGCAAGCACTCTGCAAACTATAATATCTCCCAACCAACTGATAAAGTTTTAACAAGCAAGAACTGGATATCTGGGCAGAGGATTCAGCTTCATGATACAGTGCTTGGTTAGCATGCTTGAGTCAAGAATTTGCTATTATATTTGTTTTCCTTCCTGTCATCTGAGTTCAGCTGTCTTAAAGATAAAAGGAAATTAGAACTGGGACAGAGGGAAGGACATCCTATTGGGACTCTAGATGAGAGAAGCATGGGAGAATGGCAAAGTTGAAGGATGCAGAGCATCCTAGAAACCTACAAGAAGAACATTATGATAGGCAGATTTGGGCCCAGGGGTCCCGCTCAAGCTATGGCACCAGCCAAGGACAATACAGGCTGTAAACTTTAAACCCCTACCCAGATCTAGCCAATGGAGAGGACATTCTCCACAGTTGAGTGGAGAGTGGGGTATGACTTTCACATGAACTCTGGTGCCTCATATTTGACCATGTTCCCTGGAGGGGGGAGACCAGGTGGCACTCAGAGAAAGGATAGCAAGCTACCAAGAAGAGACTTGATACCCTATGAGCATATACAGGGAGAGGAAGTCCCCCTCAGTCACAGTCATAGGGGAGGGGAGTAAGGAGAAAATGGGAGGGAGGGAAGAATGGGAGGATACAAGGGATGGGATAACCATTGAGATGTAACAAGAATAAATTAATAAAATTTTTTAAAAAAGGAAATTAGAAGACTCATACATCTAAAGTTTCTGGAAATATCAGTATATCTCTTATGGATGTATTTCATTAGTAAAGATCTTTAAAATTTTTGAGTCCGATAAGAGTACTTATATAACAAGTCAATGTATAGTGTTACGTTTTATTTAGGTTAGAGCATAAGCATACCTACTACTTACACTTGGTTTTGTTACTCTTTAAATTTAGCTCTTTTTCTCAAGTTTACAAACTTTCATTTTTTTGTGTGTCCTAAACTTAAGTTAGCATTAACTAATTATGAAATTATAACTATCATAAATCATTATAACTATTATAAATCATTATAATTATATAATTATGATATAATTAACTAATTATGAAAGTTTCCATTTCTGAGATATTTCACCAGATATTAATTTATACCTACTAATTATATATAGATTTGGGATCTCTTAATAATTTTGAGTAGATGGTGAATGAAGTGAATGAATGTTAGTTTAGTCCCCAACTTCTAATATCCACATACTTACAAGTATGTAAGTATGTAAGTAGAGGATTCAAGAGTGAAAGCACCAACTGTGTGTGATTCAATACTTCAGTGATTGACACCAAGAACAAATATTGCTTTGTTTTGCTCATGAACTTCAGACTCCTGTAGCTTGGTTATTGAATACAATCAAGTTTAGGATTTGCTGCCTTTTTATGAGTTCAAGAAATTAAAGTTCTTTCAGGTCACTTTGAATGTGAAGCACCATAGACTTCTGTACCTGTCAAATGAAGAGTGGGATGAGACAGTGGCCTGTTGCACAACTCTAAGGCAGCTGTGCTCTGACCTGGTGCTTCCTGCGGTGTTTCGTAGCCAGACCTATCATCTCCCACATTGGTACCACTAGGAATTTGTATTACAGCTTTTCCATTGCGATGATAAAACACCAGAGATAAGCAACTTAAAGAAAGAAAGGTTTATTTTGGCTTACAGTCTCAGGAGTTTCAGTCCATAGTTGGCAGATTCCATTGGTTTTATGCATGACAAGACAGAAACATCTTGCCTAAAAGGTATTGTGTAAGAAATTTGTTCATCTTTCTGTACCAGGAAACAGAGAAAGAAACATCAACAAGAAGACAAGATATACTACCCTTTTAAGGTATCTACCTCCATCAGTCTACTCAGCCATAAGCTCATAAGTGGATTTGTACATTGATGAAGCCAGCAACCATCATCCAATAATTTCTCCAAAGCTCTGACTCCAAACACTGTTGCCTGTCAGACCAAGTCTTTGATTTATGCATTTGCGAAACATTTAAGATCCAAATTACATCAGTGCAAACGAAATTAAATACTAAAATCATTCAATCATTTGCAAGTTTCTAGAAGCTGAAGGGACATGTAAGGAAGAGAAAAAAGGTAACATCACACACACACACACACACACACACACACACACACACAAACACACACACACACAATGTGATATCTCTCAATGATAGATGCAGGAGCTAATGGGTAAATATATAAATATTTAAAAATCAGATATTGATATAAGATGATATGCTTTTAAGATTTAAGTCATAGGTATTGTTCTGATTGTTAGGAGTGAGGGCAATGTGGAAGACCTCAGGAATAATAATGCTTAAGCTCAACTTGAAGAAAACATGAGATGTTTGTTAGGGGAGAAATCATGAGAGGACTTTGCAGTTGGAAGGCAACTCAACAAGAACATGCAAGCTCAAAAAGCAAATGGTTTCAAAATAAGTTCATCATGAAAATATGAATAATATTTTGCTACCACACCAATGTGTTTTTAATGAAAATCACTATATTGGTGATTTTCCTTGTTCCTATGACCAAATATCTATCAAGAAGTAACTCAAGCAAGGAAGGGTTTATTTAAGCTTCAAGTTTGAGAGGATACAGCCCATCATGCAGGCCAGATACAGTTGCAGGAGAATGAAGTGACTGGTTACAAAGAAATGACTGGTTACATTGTGTTGGCAGTTGGGAAGCAGAGAAAACAAACAGAAAATATGGTCAGGCTATCAAAACTCAAGGATAGCTCCCTGTAATTCCTATAAGAAGGCTCCACTTCCTAAGGGTTCTACAGTCTGCAAAAACATCATCCAAGTGTTCAAAGACGTGAACCCCTGGGGAACTCCAAATTCATCCCACAATAACTATGTTTTAATTATGTTACTCTTTCTTGCTGCTTCTAACCACAATGAAGGTATCACATCCTGAAAGAAGAGACCTTGCCTGTAATAAAGACTGCATAAAGTCACCAGGGATATGCTTCACCAATAACTGCACTAACAGAAAAATACAGCCATGTTACAGCATGGCCTGTGGAGAGAGCTAAGTACTTTCTAAATTTCAGAAGCTGCACATTTCAAAGAGAAGCTCCTCCAAGGCTTAATTGCAGATCACATGCAGTTTTAAAGAAAGTCAGAGAGGACAACAGATGAAAGATAAAAGTCGACAAACTTAAGTCACTAGAAGGAGAGAGAGAGAGAGAGAGAGAGAGAGAGAGAGAGAGAGAGAGAGAGAAAGAGAGAGAGAGAGGGAGAGGGAGGGAGGGGAGGGAGAAATAAAACTCGGCCAGAAACAATTGTTGTTGGTTATTCCTTAGGGTAGACATACTAGCATATATCCAGATAGAATAGAGGCAAAAAGAAAATGACAAAAATCTTTCCTTAAAAGCCAGATTGAGGTCTGGAGAGATGGCTCAGGGGATAAAAGGGCTTCCTGTTAAGCTTATGACCTGTGTTTGATTCCTAGGGTACACATAGTGGAAGGAAAAAAGGAATTCCTATAAGCTGTCCTCTGAACTCCACATGGAGTTCATGCCCGCACACAACCTCATACATGCCAGCACACAAACACACAAAGTAAGTAAATAAAAGTAAACAATAATTATGATAATAATGCCTCATTTTATTTTTGTTATGAGTTTCCATCCTACATCCATAGAACTCAGAGGATCAAAATAGATGGGGTAAAAACCACGTGATCAGTTGGGTGACTCATTGAACACCTCTAAGCTTCTGGGACTCCCATGTGCACAGAAGAGCCCCAGAAGCTACTAAGTAACTTGTGAGGAGATGGACATCAAACAGAACTGGGAATACTGGGTCCATTGTAGTGAGGAGAAAAATGACCCACAGCAGAGTAAGTTGTCCCAGCCTGGGCCAGAGGACAGAGGTGGTGGTTGGGTCTTGGAGAAAGAAAACGTGAGGTTGAATCCATGATAAGAAGGGTGGGTCAGAAGGCTGAGAGCAATATATGACTATTCACAATTCTGGGAAGAGCTTTCTCCTAGTAGACAGTGAGGAACTGAAGAGACAGACTCAACCTGCCACAGGCTTTGACTGATGACATGCAGCCCTGATGCCACCTTCAGAAGAAAAGCAGTGAAGACAGAACTTGTAAGAATGGCATTCTCACTGGGTGTCTGTCAAAAAGAGTTTGTTAAAGGAAAAAGAGTAAGGAAGGGAACAAAATACCCATATATAGCAAATTTAAGGAAGCATCATCATCATCATCATTAATTTATTTAGGTTTTTAATGTTTTCCCCCTGTTCAGAGGTAAAGAGGCTTAGAACATAGACCACAGATTGAAGGATGCTACATTGCCTACCCATGCCAATTGTAGTTTTAGGGCACACCACAAGTGTTTTGGAGATTGGATAAATGTGGTGTGGCCTTCTATGAAGAGGCTCATACTAGGAAATATTGTTCCATAGATTTCAGAAATCATTAACATATGTTTCTGGATGTGGGCAACACGGATGGACTGACATTGTGTCTGGAGATGGAGTTCAAAGCTTTGTATGAAAAGGTGCTACTTACAATTGCAAAAGCTCAAGACAGCTCCAGAAGAGATGCTGGATACACAGAGAGCACTGTTCCTGAAAGAAGCACGCACAAAGTCTCTAATGAATCGCCTATGGACTAATTGGGAATACTACAAATTTAGCTAAGCATTACACTTTGATAGCTATTTCTCTTTTAATTGTTTTATTTCACAATGGTGGAATGGAATTCTCCGATTAAGACACATACCTAGTCTCTACTAATATTTTGGTTTGTTTGTTGTTTTTAATTTAATTTTTTAATTTTTAATTTATTCACTTTACATTCAGATTATAGCTCCTTCCCTAGTGTCCCCCCAGATCCACCCTGCCTCCTTCATGCCCCCTCTACATTCTCATAGTCCTCAGAAAGGGGGAGCCCTCCTCCCCTATCACCTGACCCCAGTCTATCAAGTCTCATGTGAGCTGACTGCACCATCTTCTTCTGTGGCTTGGTAAGGCCACCCCACCAGGCGGAAGTGACCAATGAGGGGGCACCAGAGTCCATATCAGAGGCAGTCCCTACTCCTCATATTATGGGACCTACAGGGAGACTGTGCTGCCTAGAGTTTACATATGAGCAAGGGGTCTAGTTCCTCATTATGCACGGTCCTCAGTTGGTGCATCAGTCTCTGTGTACCCCTCCCATATCCCACCCCACCGAGATTTGTTGGTTCCTTGTGGCACTCCTGTCCCCTCCAGGTCCTTCTATCCCCCAGTTTTTCCATAAGACTTCCTGCACTCCACCCAAAGTTTGGCTGTGAGTCTCAGCATCGGGGTGGAGTCTTTCAGAGGATCTCTAAGAAAAACTCTCATCCTGCTCCTTCTCTTAAACTGCACCAGGTGTCTATTCTATTTGCCATTCTAAATAATAATTAAGCATCAGCCCTAGGTTATTTAGGTTCTTTGGGACTATGCCTTTTAGTGTGGTTATACTGTATTATGTGGCTAATATCCACTTATGAGTGAGGATATACCATGCGTGTCTTTCTGTGTCTGGGTTACCTCACTCAGAATGATTGTCTCTAGTTCCATACATTTGCCTGCAAATTTCAAATCTTCCTTGTTTTTAACAGCTGAGTGGTATTCCATTGTGTAAATGTACCACTGTTTCTTTATTCATTCTTTGGCTGAGGAACATCTAGGTTGTTTTCAGATTCTAGTTATTATGAATAAAGCTGCTACGAACAAAGTTGAGTAAATGGCCTTGTTGTATGGTGGTATATGCCCAGGAGTGAAATAGCTGTATCTTGAAGTAAAACTATTCCACATTTTTGGAGAAAGCACCAGGTTGATTTCCAAAGTGGCTCTGAAAGTTTGCACTCCCACCAGGAATGGAAGAGTTTCCCCCTTTCTCCACATCTTTGCCGGCATATGTTATCACTTGAATTTTTTATCTTAGCCATTTTGAAGGGTATAAGATAGAAACTCAGAGTTGGCTTGATTTGCGTTTCCCTGATGACTAAGAATGTTGAGCATTTCTTTAAGTGTTTCTAAGCCACTCAATATTCCTGTGTTGATAATTCTGTTTATCTCTATACCCCATTTTTTTGTAGGATAATTTAGTTTGTTAGTGTTTAACTTCTTGAGTTCTTTATATGTTTTGGATATTAGCCCTTTGTCAGATGTAGGATTGATGAAGATCTTTTCCCAGTCTATAGACTGTCTTTTTGTTCTGTTGACAGTGTCCCAAGAGGCCTCACTAGGATGACAGACAATGGGGCTTGGAGCTCACACCCAGCTCAGATCTGCTTGGGTGTCCCACAGGCTTCTTTGGTATGGCGGACAAAGTGGATTGTGGTCTGCACCCGACTCACCTTTGCTAGTTCGCTGTCTGTTTCCCAGATAGACCAGGCTGGTGAGGAGTGGGTGGGGAGAGATCCAAGCAGACATCCACTTGGGTGCTCCACCGGCCTCCTCCACTGGTTAGCTGTCAGTGTCCTGGATGAGTCAGGCTGGATAGGAGCAGGCAGAGAGAGAGAGAGAGATCCAAGCCCAAAACTGCTTGTGCCCCACAGGCCTCTTCTAATCTTGAATGTGGAATTTTCTGTGTCATCTTGAAAAAAAAGGTGAATGGTAGAAAGTATACTTTGAATGGCCAATGTCTGAAAATACGATAGTCTGGAATTTTAATTTTTTTTAAATATTTATTGGTATTTATCAATTGAACTTCAGTTTAAACTATTCAGTGCAAAATACTTCCTTAAAGGATCACTAAATATTTTATTATTATTAAATTTGAGGGAAAAAGTACTTTAATATTGCATTTGTAGTGATTGCTGTATGAGAAATTACTATGTACTCAGAAGCTTAAAATAACTGGCACTTCTTACTTCCTGTCTTGTATGGGTAGAGTATCTGGGTACAGCCTGGTGTGTTCCTGTGTATCACATGACTATATCCAGAATGTCGAACCAGGCAAAAGAAACAGTGCCTGGTGCCAGCATCACACAATTGTTGGTAAAATTCAGTATCTCAAAACTTCTTGGGCTCTGAGCCTGAGTTCCTAGCTGGCTGTTTCACCACTTGCTTAAAATATAGCAGACATTCAACAAATGATGTTTTTGCATTAAAATGTTGACTTTGAAGAATGGTATCTTATGCATGGAATTAACTAAATACACACTTGTTAACATAGGTGGTAAGAAATAGGATAGTTTATGCAACACAGATTCAAGAACTCTTTCTTGAACTTGAGTCTACACAAAGGTGACCCTTAGCTGCAAGCCAAACAAATCATTTCCACTCTTCTTTCTCCAGTTAACTCTTTCATTGGAGAAACTCAGAAGACTTGTTAAAGAACTTTACCTATAATATACATCACCTATAAAGTGATGCTAGTTGTGGAGTACAAATCATGATGCTTGAATGATTAATTATTTATTCATTTGGTATCAGACCACTGAGCATTTATATTCTAAGGACAGTTCTTGAAAATAAGAGCACAGCAGTCACTGTGTGACACTTGCTGTAAGTTGAGTAGTAAACAGCACAAGCAATGAGCAGTGACAGTATGATTCCAGAAGATAACTGATGTTACAGAGATAACAATAGAAGATAGAGAAATAGAGGATTCTGTCTTAGAATCCTCAGATGTCCCTATTAAAAGACAGTAGTTAAGCAAAGGATGAATGAAGGGAGAGAGCATAGTGGAATATCTGAGGAGAGGATTTTCTAGGATGGAAGTGGGGAAAGTGCTGACTTGAGTATTTCCAGACTCCCCAGTTGATTTATAAAGACAGTATACTATACAGTCAATCGGTATTGCTATACTTTATATTTTATTATTTTTTATCACAAAATACTCATTTGTAAGATGCTAAAATGTATCTTGTAACATTATATAGATTGAACAGGACATACATATATACATATATGTATACATGTATGTGTATATATGTATGTCCTGTTCAATGTACATAGATAGATAGATATGTTACATGCATGAAACAACAATTAATGAATAAAGAGGCCATGAATTTGAAAGACAGCAAGGAGGGCTTGGAAGGAGAAAAGGGAATGGAAGGGGGAATGCTGTAATCATATTATAATCTCAAAAAATAATAACATAATGAGAAACTATAACTACTGCAGGAAGTGAGATGCCACCCACAGGTAACATCATGCCTTATCACTTCTTATTAAGACACAGTTGCACAGAGACATCTCTCCAAGAAAATGGAACAAAATTGGAAATGATTTTGTAAAGTTTCATTTTGGGTGACAGTGTTCTGCGACTTGAAGTGTAAAGGATGAGAACAGCACATGGGTTCCAAGAAAGCAGCACAAAATGGAAAATGGATGTGCAATGTGTCAGACATGGTGGCAGCATCGTGAAGCATGTGGGTTGTTTCTCTCCGCATTGAGGAAGGTGTGTCATGTTCTGCTTTTCACCTGTGGCACACCACCAGGAAGTCGGTAACCAGAGCCAAAACACATCAACAGCAATTTTAGGATCTGACAAGCCATGATCTTTCATGGATTTCTTTAATTTTGACTCCTTTTTATTTGTCTTAAAGAACTCCATACATGAGAAAATTAAAAGGAGTTTGAAGAGAAGGGAAAGGAGCTAGCTGTGACACATACTATTGTTTTTAAATTAACCTCACTGGACTAAAATCTTGCAAAGTATGACTCTCATGATATACTTTCCCCCAATTTTCTGTGGACACTTACTTTGCTTCATTGAGAGTATTCCATGAAGAGATGAAAATCTTAAGAGCAATAACCAAAATACTTCAGAATATTTTCCAAATATTAGTTTAAACCATTCATAAAGAAGTCATGTTTAAAATGGTGATGAAATAAAGGAAAGGTGGAGAAGTAAATAAATGGGAGGACAGTTAAAGGGGAAAAAAGTGCATACCATCAAGGATTTGGTAAAGGCAGAATAATGTCAAAAGCCAAAGTTCAAGAAACTGTAAGGGTTGGATGGAAGAAGAAAGAGATTAAAGGAAGCAGATATTGATGTTACTCATTTAAGCATTATTACACTTTGATGAAAAAAAATACACTCTCATTAAATCCTAGCTTTTATACTTGCTAGTAGTTTTGTGTTTGCATTTGAAGTCTTCTTACTTCAAGCAGAGTCAGTACAACTACAGGGAATCTTAGGTCACTCAAACAAAACCTAACTGCTATGGTTTGGACTATGTTAGTTAGTGTATGAATTTATCACTCTTCTCAAATCAATAACTAAGAAAGCATATTACATAACCCCATCAAGACATAGTCATCAAAATAAGCCCAATAAATGTCTGTAGTCCGAACCAAAATATCATTAAATAATAGTACAAGGAAAAGTGATTAGGTTTATGGTCTAAGTTCATCAGCAATCAACAAGCAAACAACAATACACCTAAGACATTCTCAACTTAGGAAATGTCCTGGTTATATTCATGTCATTGTAACTAAATACTTGACAGAACCAAATTAATGGGGTCAGATTGATTAATAATCCTCTTATAGTGTCTGAGGACTCAGTTCATTGTGTCCAGGCAGACTGAAAAGCAGATATGGAGAATGACAAGACTCTGCTTGCTTTTATCCCATCTGAGATTCCAGCTCACGCAATAATGATGCTCATATTTATGACAGGTCTTTGCCTGTTGGTCAATAATTTCTAGAAACGCCCCTCGAATGTGTAGATGCATCTTACCATCTCATAAGGGTTCTAAACTTCTGTCACATTGACAATGCAAATTACCTTCCAAAATCTACCTTTTTTCAATTTGACATTAAACACATCACTGTAGAATAGAAAACTCTACCTCTAGTACCTTCACAACCTCAACTCCATCTCCTGAGGGAAAGCGCATAAATGTACTTCCAGTCTTCAAGAGTCCTCTTAGTCTTAACAATCTGACCACTGTTATACCATCTAAATTCAGAGTACCCTGAGACTCAAAGCAAACAATCAGCTGTGAGGTTCTGTAAACCACCCTTCATCCCCACACATATTACTATCAGAAGCAAGTTGTATACTTCCAATATAGTGTCACTGTGTAAACCAATCCCTGTATAAACAGGAGAAATGGGAGAATGGAAATGATCAGACCGAAGTAAAACAAAAATAGTACAGGCAGATATTACACATTCTAGTTCCATGTTGGGCATCTGGTGCACATGACCTGATATGTACTCCAGTGGGATTGGGAAGTCCTCCCCCTCTGGCCTTGCTATATGCAGGCCCCATGAGTTTGAGTTGGTTGTAGCTTTTCTTGGAAGACACTATGCATTCTTCTTGTCTCTGTGTCCTGAAGTTTCATTATGGTTTAGGCTTTACCAGCACAGTTTCATTGTGCTGTATATGATGCTTTGGCTTCTCATGCCATCCTTAAAACTTGGGTGGAAGACTTCATCATCCTTGCCTTCACCATGGTTCTGAAACCGGTGCCACATGAACCATGCCAGGTTGCTACTAGTTTGAGCACAATTAGGCACCCAGCAGATCATGGCTGAAGTGGCCACTGACTGCTAGTGTGGCTAAACCTTGGAAAATGCTTCCCTAAGCCTATGTGAGCAGAGAGTCCTGTGACTCTAACTTATCAAGGGAAATATTTCAAATTGGTATTCTGTTTTATGCCCTGACATTTGTGATTGATGGGATCTGTCTAATTTCTTATTTTTCTAGTGAAATGTATTCATATTCTCTTTAATGGTGTTAGTCTCTTTAATAATTAAATCTTTCTCATCCACAACTTTCAAGCCAAACATTTCCTGCATAGACAGCATATTTCACAAATCTTTCTTCTTTCTTTTGTTGATTTTCTTTCTTCCCAAAAACCTTACATGAAGCAGCAAGCAATAACCATGCTACAGCCTAAATACTACACCCATCTGTAATTTTCTTTTGCCAGGTTGATTAGCCCACCACCTTTAGACTAAGTCTTCCACAAATTTTCAAGACATTAACAAAATGTAGAAATTATTATTATTATTATTTTTTTGCTGGAGTATAACATGAAAAGCTTCAAGTCCAGTTGCAGACTTTGAAACCTCATGAAAACAGTCCTTATGACCCAGTCTCATATGGCTATCCTGGCTTATTAATGCTTCCACCAGAACTTTCCTCTAAGGTCTGATTACAGAATTTTAAGCTTTGTCTAACCAATTTCTCTGAATTCTTTCAAATACCTCTAGATGCTATTTTCAAATACTTAAGCGTCACATACTCAGGTCTCATCACAATAATGACACAACTTCTCCGATATCAATTTTCTGTACTACTTACTTTTGCATCACTATGACAAAAATACCTGAAAGGTAGGAGAAACTTAAAGGAATAAAGACTTATATTAGCCAGTGGATTTAGAAGACTCAGCACATTGTACCAAAGGTGTATAGCAAAAGGATTCTCTTAACATCATGGTGTGCCAAAGAAATAGAAGCCATGGTTGCAACTGACCCAGGGAAATAGTGGAAAGGGAAATGTTGACGTTTCCTGTTCTCTTTATCATCAGGTACCCAGACAGTGAGGCTGTGCCCCTCACTTCCAGAGTAAGCCTTTTCCTAGTTACTTGATCCTCTTAGCTCATCTGCTCACAGATACACCTAGAGGTATACAGATCCACCTCATGGGTTCATGTGAGGCGTGGCCATGTTGGAGGAAGTCTGTCCCTGGGGGCAGGCTTTGAAGTTTAGTAATCTCAGCCATTTTCAAAGTAGCTGTCTCTGCCTCTCCAGCTGTAGATTCTCAGCTACTTCCCAGAGCCATGCCTGGGTACCTGCTCCATACTTCTCACTGAGAAGGTCATGGACTCACTCTCTGAAACTGTAAACCCCATTAAACACTTTCTTCTAGAAATTGCCTCAGGCACCATGTCCTATTACACCAATAGAAAGTAACTAATTTATAATACATTTTACCCACTGTCTGATGAAGATTTGGTAATTTACACAATTCTTTTATTTCGATTGACATATCAATCCTCATGACTGCCTATCATCCTTACCTTACTTCTGTCTGGACTTTGGGCATTTTTCCTAATGTTTTTCACTCTCTTTTTTAGTTTTATTAGTAAACAGCTTCCTCACAAGTCTCTTGCCTACAGTCCCTCTCAATGATCCATGATTCCAATCCCTGATATCCCTTAGTTGCCCATGTCTTTGTTTTTGTGTTGGTTATGGCATGTCATGACTTGAATGGGGGCAATAATTGAGTTTTCTATTATAAAAGGCCACTTTGTTCATGAGCTAAGTCTACCTGCTGGGACTGTTACTAAGGCAAAGTTTACATAGTTCATAAAATTATCTGTCAGAATTTCAGAAACTAATGAAGATTTCAGGAGACATAAGCCAACCTTTCAATGTATGCAAAATAATCTCTTGAACTTGTGGTTGCTGGAAATGGAGAGAAATGATGTTGTGTTCTAATGCAGAATCCTTAATTTGAACAGTAGGATTGAATGCTTAGAAGAACTAGCATTTTTTCCTGGTTGAAAGAAAAACTATTGTCACGTGTCTTACTTTTTTTTTTTTTTTTTGGCAAAATGAAAATTTTTCACAATAATGATCAGGACAATTAACCCAAGACTTGTGATTCACTTGTTATCTAAACAATTTCTAGCCTATACAACCTTATAAAACTTACATTTTTCTGTAGATGATTCCATTCCTAGCTATCATCAATGACTGGTAGCTAGAAAGGACATGTCCTTATAATTTTAACACCTTCCAATTAACAGAAGAGACAAAATATGTACAATTTTAGCCTCTACAAATAGTCCTTTATTTTATGAGTGTAATCTTTTCTTTTGATTAGTGACTCACGTAGCCAATGAAACGAAATATTCTGTAATCTGTTTCCTTTTATAACATTAAAATAGAAAAGCTCAACACAGCCTTTAAATATCACAAAACTTATTTCCCAAATAAAATGCTATTTTATATTTTGTTAGCGACCATTGATCTAAAACTGGAGACCTGTAATTTCTGTTCACTAACACTTTGTTCTAATGATTTATGGATTTTATTATTTTTATAAACTCTTTCTTTGTGTGAACTTGAAGTCATGCTACTCTGATGCACGGAGAAAAATGCAGACGTTCAGATATGACAATGAAAATGGAGACATTTTGTATATTTGCACAGTCTCCCTGCCCTTTCTCCATCCATGCCCCATGTCTCCACCATGGTATGTACCAGCAACCTAAATTATGTTGCATTCTCTTTCTTTTCCTTTTTTGGGAATGTAGCTGTCTCTTATAACAGAAATATTTCATACACATTTTATTTTGATCTCCCCTGATTTCTGATGTTTTCTTAACATTTGCTTTAATTTTAATAATTCATTCAAAATACGTAACATCTGTTCAAAACATTTGACAAATCAGTTTTATTGATATAAGTCAACAAACCAATCGCAGTGTAGGGAAAACCACCATATAATTCTTCTTCAACTCATCAGTGAATCACTGTGAAGAGGTTTATACTTGAAAGGCTTTTAATTTTTCTATAAAGTTCCTGGAAACAGATGTGAAAATTCACTCATCTCCCATACTGTCTAGTTCAAACAGCTGTAATTATTTCATGGATTACACTTGAATGAAATGAAAGTCTTGGGATTATTTTATCTAAGCAGATGCTATTTTCTGACATCAAAACACTATTTTGCTTGATTAGTTCTTGGTCATTTGCCAGTGAATGAAGATAGTATGCTTGTGCCTTCAGTGGAACATTAGTTCATTGTTCTCAGTAGCATTTCTGGGGCTCAGATGATGTGCCTGATTTTACAAGCTACCTTTAAACATGAATCCATGTATTGGGCTCTCTGTTGGGAAGAAAGGGCTAGTGCTCTCTCAAAAGTTTGAAAACAACTTTCACATAATGTGCTCAACATTTTTCATGGTAAATGTTAAACAGAAGAAGTATTGCTACTTGAAGTAAAGTTGGGGTGAGAACTGTCAGGTTTCCTCAGCCAGTTGGTCAATAGCTGCATTCTCAACACGTTCCCCCAGTCTATCTGGAGTCAACTGTGCAGGTGTCTTGGGGACAAGATGTGTGAAACCAAAGATATCCCTTTTCAGGTCTCCCTGGGAGGTGAAAATATGCAGAAATGTGCTCAGATTTCACATTCAGGCCTTCAGTTCATCTTCACACCATGTTGGACATCCTCTGCTTTCTAATATGCTTCTTTCTCTTCAAGCTGCTTCTCTCCTCTTATGAGCCTCAGAGTTAATACACACACTGCTGACTCGGGCTTTGAGATGGATAATATTACGTTTTAAGTTTCGATTATTGTGCCTAAGAGATCTATAAAACAAAAATGCCTCTAATCTGTAAGCCCCATTTGTCAAGGACACATAACTACCCAGAGTGCTGGGGCTGCTGTTCATGTAAGAAAACAAGCTGTGTGTTTTCACTTCAGCCCCAACTGCACAGTATGTGTGCTCGATCACATGTAGACAGTATGTAAATAGGCAGGAAGTATGTCTGGATGTCTGCTGCTTGCCTCTGATTGGACAAAGGTAGGAAGCACATAGCCTTGTGGAGTTTGCCTTTATAAGCCCCTGACTATTGTGATTTGGTACTAAATTCTGAACATGGGTCTCACGTATGGACCTAGCTGCTATCTGTGCTCTTGGCCAGTATTTGATACAACTTGTTTCAAATTTGGCGCAAAAATTGTGGTAGTAGTCTTATTCTTGCCAAGTGTAACTAGCAGCTTCTTTATTTCCATGAGTATTTTATTTTTTCTGTGTCTCTAGATAAGTGCACCTAAAACATCCCTTCAAAAACTTGTTTCAAGGAGCCAACATATGTAAGAATCAGGTTTTCAAATTACTAATTTCAAAATAATTAAAATTAAGGAAGCAACTTTTGTTGCAAGGGAAATTAAACTTTATTCTTCAGCTTCTAAGACTTATTAATAAAAAGACTTTAAGAATTGACTGAAATGAAAATACAAGGACACTTTTATTAGCATTTAAAAGACATGTCCCTACCCCACCATACACCATGGCAGGGAAGGTGTCAATCAGTCTCAGCCACTGCCAAGAGAAGAATATAGGAAAGGAAGTAGAAGGAAGGTTGGAGGTTACACATAAGGCAGATGAGGCACCACATGGCAAGGAGCTTAGAGTAAGAGGAAGGGAGCCCAAAGAATCAGAAAAGATTCCAACCCGTATGTGAGGAAGGAGGCTGAGAAAGAAAAACAACGTAAAGTTATTTCTTGTTGATCAGGGCTTGGAAAGGACAGCTGAACCTAACAGTGGCTCAATGGGACAACGGTGCTGGGCTGCAAGTGGGCAACAGGAATGAACTTGGTGACTCTATCTCCTTAGGGCAATGTTGAAAATTGGAGAAAAAGGTGGGAAACCAGTTTAATGTTCACTATATTAAGCAAATTGTTAGTGTTTGGGGCCAATTGCTAAGGGGGTTATGGGTTAACACAGGGATATCATCTATCTTTTAACCATTATACATTTGTATATTATTTTTCAGTCTCCTGCTCTGAACACTCCCTGCCTTTAAGAAGTTTGGTTAAAGCCTAGAGAACCAGATATTTATTGTCTAGTGACTTTACATTTCTCTTTATAATAAATTATAACCTAATATATTTTAACAACATTTTGTAGAATTGTCGCAGTGATTATGTAATAAGAGATTGAAGATGTAGCAGAATTGAACGTGGTTGCCAATGCCCAAAGCCAAACACAATGAAAGGCATATTTATGATGATTCAGAGCCAAGTTTTCCAATGCAAGCTGAAAGTGTAACCTCACAGATACAAGGACCCAACTTACAAAGCCATGTAGCTTTTCCCTTAAGACAAATGGGGGCTTTCTGTCTTACCTGTTTTATTAAGCCAAGTACAGAAAGAAATCCTAGCTGTCAGGAGGAATCCACCATGACTAATATTGGGGTCCAGGGTCATGTGAATGTTGAGGACAGTATCATCAGGGTCAAAAATAAACTAGAAACAACGTCATTCACCACGGGGAGCACTTCTAGATAGCTAGGGTCACACCTCAGGCTTGGGAGCTGAAACTACGGACCTGAGGAGAGAGAGTAGGCTCATTAAAGCACCACAACCAGAGGCCCAGGGGATGATTAAAAAAGAATTTAGGATGTGGCAGTCTCGAGGATATTTGTCTAAGTTCAGGGTTAATTAACATTTCCTGTAACTAAGGTGTGTTGTTTTAATTGGAAATCCCAATTCTGGCCTTTAATCCCAGCACTTGGGACGCAGAGGCAGGCAGATCGCTGTGAGTTCGAGGCCAGCCTGGTTTACAAAGTGAGTCCAGGAGAGCCAAGGCTAACACAGAGAAACCCTGTCTAGAAAAACAAAACAAAACAAAACAGAACAACAACCAAAAACAAACAAACAAACAAATAAAAAACAAAAACAAAAAGAAAATCCCAGTTATGGTGAAAAACTTGTTAGCTCAGAGAAGCAGAGAAAGCACCCAGCTGATCTTCCTATTCAGCTCATGTCCCAATGGAGAAGGCCCAAAAGACTCACTAGCTGAGATGACAGCCCAGGAGGAAAAGGCAAAAACAAAACAAAACAAAATAAAACAACCCAAGGCCAAAGACTTGCTATCTCAAGGCCGAAAAAGCCAGAGGCCAAGGAGCTGAGGAGTTCAAGAGCTAGAGAGCTAAATTCCCAAGAGCTAAAAGCACAAAAGAGCCCTTCTACTTCTACACACTGTCTTAAATAACCCTCAGCTCAAAGTTCCCGCTACTTTTTAATCCCTGTCAGCTGGTTTCTTGCTCTGCCTCTTGACCTAGGGTTAACTTTATTAAACTTTGTGTACTGAAAGCTCTTGGATTAAGTGTGTGTGTAAGGCTGGCTGAGCCATACCTTACTCACCTGTTTGAAATAAGCAAAAGTTCTTGGATTAAAGATGTATTAGGGCTTAACCAAAATAAACAGAAATTTACAGTTCAATCTCAGGGATCACAATGGGATCAATGACAGATTTTACAGTTCACAATCTCATAGATCACACTGAGATCAAATATCCTGCAAGAAAGTTGAATCTAGGGCAAAGGACATTCAGCAAGATGGGTTATATATCTGAGAATGGGGAGTGGGGGGTTTATAACTCTGGCCCTTCATTCACCCCTATCATTAAGTACCTGAATCAAATCTTTGATGTTATGACTTCTGTTCAATATACAAGGGGTTGTATTGTGCCCTCAAACCCATAAGTTTAATAGCATTAATGGAGTCTTGAACAAAATGTGAAATAAAGTCTATTATGTGTAACAGGCACAAAGCATGACCAGGAGAAATAGAACTAACTAAAAGCCTATTGTCTGGTATGTCACTAGGTAACTATTTGTCCTTCTTGCCAGAGAGTTTCTTTTGACTTAGCATTTCAGGCTGTTAGGTGGGACAATGGACAATGTATTTTCTTCTGTAACTACTTCCAGTTGACATTAGGTCCAGGGAGGCTGAAAGGCTAGTTAATAGTTAGAAAATGGGGCATTTATCAGAAACATCTTATTAACCAATCCAATTGAAGAAACAGGGAGCAATTACATTGGCTGGATTGGTTTACATTAGAGGTCATCAAGTTTAGATCTCAGCAGCTTGCAATCCACAGGTGATACCTGGATGGAATCTGTTAGTGAGATGAAAATCTGATGAGACAAATATAGACTAGAGACAGAAGTTTAAATTGTCTAGAAACTGGGGAAGGTGAGGAATCCCACCACCAAGGGAAAAATCCCATTTTCAGTCAGATGTACTGCTCTGTGGCCCACTTTTTTCTTAAAGACTTATTTATTTATTGTGTATGAGTGCTTTATCTGCAGAAAAGGACATCAGCTCAGGTTATGAGCCACCATGTGGTTGCTAGCAATTGAACTCAGGACCTCTGAAAGAGCAGGAGGTACTCTTAACCACTGAGCCATCTCTCCAGCCCCTCCCTGTTTGCCTTTTAACATGAAGTCTGTGAGCAAGGAAAACCTGTTTGCCTTTTTAAATAAGAGACCTAGTACCTAGTAGTTTTAACTAGCTAATGAATTGACTAATGAACTAACAGTGGATCTAATTGCCTGATCTCTAGCTGTCAAGCTACTATTAGCTTAGCTGTCAATGTGATCAGAGACCCAAGAAGGATACATTGTAACTTAGATAAATTTATCTATCAATCAAAATGACAAAGCTGACCACTCCGTCTATAGTCCACTACCTAGAGAGTTGTCCCAAGTTCCTGGGGTCTCCATGTTAATGAGAGCAGAGACAGTCTGGCATCAGGCACAGAAGACTAGAGTCTTTTTCTATTTATGAAGAACATGGGAGAGATTGTCCTCACCTAGATTTCATCAACATGAGACAGTAACTCTTCAGGTGTCTACTTTTTCCACAGTTCAAGCTGGGCCCTAAGAGTGGGCGAGGATTGGTTAGAATATCACAATCCAGAGTTGAAGTCATGTGTCATGCGCAAATCTTCTCAGAAACCTTGGGGAGTTACTGCTAGAATTTAGGAGTCTGTGTCATAATAAGTTCAAATAAATTTAATGCCATATCCAGAAGGTCTCTGACAAGCTTGAGGGTTACTATATCTGAGTTAATCTTTGTCTGCCTTTAGTTATTTGCTCTAAACATTACCTTGCAAAGAGAAAACAGAGTGCTATGATATATAATTATGGAATATTCTGTAGATAAGTGTTTGAGGCCCACATCTACCTCAAGTAGATCTAAGTAGGCAGACCTTGTTTATACTTGCTTTTTCGTTAACCTTGAAAACATGCAGGATGTTAAATAAAGACCAATCTTGTAATTAATGGCATAAGTTCTTAGCATTACTACAAATATATTTCTGGACACATTAAAGGATTTGTTCATTTATAAATGACTGTTAATTTGCATTTCTTAATTATCCTTAACAGTTTATAATCAAACGACAATTTCTGAATTAAAGCTCTTTCAGTATCATGATAAGACTTTTAAATATAGAGACTGGGAACTCTCTTATTCCTTATACAGTATGTCATTATAGAATATAACAGTTTCCTGTATGACTTAGTTTATAAGAAGTCTATAGCTTATACAAATCTAAAGCTATATTGTATATTAGTAACTTTACCAAAAATAAGGCTAAGCATATTTAAGGCAGTGATTTTTAAGCTTTTTGCGAGTGTGGCTAGAGCATTGTAAACAAGTTCTAACATTTTAAATACTTGAATGTTGCTAAAATTAATATATCCTAACTTAGAAGTATCTTTAAAATAACCCGTTTCCACAGCCAACAATACAGTAGCTTGTTACTCTGAATCAACCTTTATAACCTTAATTTTTTATCATCATATAAAGAATATTTTGAACTAGGTTTGAATCATGTATACAATAATTTGTAAGAATATAATTGAATTTCTATTTTTAAAAACCTATACCAATTTAAAAATGAGACTTGTTGCTTTCTTAGTCTAAAAGGAGATGGGATAATAAACAGAGTTCATTAGACTAAGAGGTTTTATAATTGTAGCCTTATAACATGTGGATATCTCAAAATGGTATAGTCATAGTAGGTTGCACATCATGTGATCCACATGGATGATATTTAAAAACATGTTTCTATACACATATGCACACATATATGTTCTAAACAAGAGTTTGAAATTAAAACTTAAACAGCATACCATATAGGCATATTAAAATCCTTATATAAGAGTTTACAATATAATCTTAACATATATAGATTGGAGGTTCAGCTTTAATACCTCATTAAGAAACATTGCTTTGAATCCTGTCTTTTTTAAGTCTGGTTTTTAGCACAAGCAGGAATTATATAAAATCTTATTCTAATTTAAAATATCTTTAGAGACATGTTTCCTTGGTCCCCTCATGCCTTGTGTTATTGCCCAGAATGACTCCAACTCTAAGTTAATTTTTTTCAGATAACTTTTTGTTATAGACGCTATAGATTTTCAACCATAACCAGTAATCTGTAACCAAGACATACAGAGCATAGTACCTTATACATTTAAGACAGGTCAGAAATAAACATGTAGCAGCTATATTATCCATCCTTTCAAAACAGACAAAACTTTTCTTACTTCCTCCAGCTATAATTTCAAGGGAAAAGCATCTTGCTATCTGTTGAATCCAATCGATCCAGGAAGGAATTTGGGCTTTTCAGTAGTGTTGCTTGTTTGCAATGGGTGTAGGGGGTCAAGGTGAGGAGGCGCCAAGCCCGGGGGCTCCACATACTGCAGGTGCCTCTTGGTGCCACCATCGACACCCTCTAGGTAGAGCAAATTGGAGCCAACATCCCAGGCCAGCATGTGGGTGTCCAGGAGGTGGTGACCCCTTGAGAGGGGTGTTGTGTGTGTTGGGGGGGGGGGTACTCAGTGTTGGCTGCTCCGGCCCCAGGTCATGGAGTTCTCAGGGTGAAAGCTTTGCTGCATGGCAAAGAGCAGACAAAAGCTGTCAGGGGTCTCATGATCCCCAGGGCAGTATGCCCAGATCCTGTGGGAGCCTCCTGAGCCCAGGCTGGAATCTTAGCTTGTGCATCCCAGGCAGGGCCCAGGCTGCAGTGATATGTCCTGGCCTGCGAGACAAATCGAACCAGGGTTCACCTGAAAGAGGGGGTGAGGATTGAAAGTGGCATACAGAGATGCAAGAAAAAAATGAGTCAAATCTGGAAATTTCTGATCAAGACTTTAATGCGGACAAATAAGAATATATATATCAAGGTCAATAGGATCTATTCTAATTCCACTCTCCCTAGCCCCCAGGCAAGAATACAAATGGCCTCAATAGCTCCCTGTAAGAACTTCCTATTTCTCTGAGAACCTCCCTGTAAGAACTTCCTTGATCCTCTGTGTAGTTCCCAGTAGGAACTTCTCTACTTCTGTCAAAGGTAAATAATCCAAGGATAGCCTAGAACACAAGACCTCCCCTGGCAAAGGTCAGCAACTCGAAGGTCACAGCATGCAGCCTAAGCACAGGATTTCTAACAAGGCAGAATTTGGCATGGATCTCCAACACTGCAGGAATTCAAAGCAGCCAGGCTTTGAGGAGCTTAGAGCTTGCCTTACCCACAGTGTTCCACGGCACCCAGGCACAGGCCTCGCAGAGAGCTGCCTCTCGGAGTTTACTAAGATAGCCAATGTAACACAACAATGAGACTAACAATGAACAAAAGGGAGATAAGACAGAAATGCCATGACAGAAACCAGCAGACATAGAACAAATAACTCCAGGTATTGAAGGCACCATGTTAGTCCCAAAGGGTTGCAATTTGACTCCGCACCCAGAAGAGAGGTCCAAGTGTGCTTGGGGCCCCTTCCAGCTTTGAGCAGTCCATTAGCATGTTTGCCTGGTCCTGGTGAGCCCTCAGTTTGTGCAGACAACAGCAAAGAAAAACAAAAATAGAGTTGCTAGAAACTTGGGGTCCCCGTTCTGCTTAGATTGTGCTATCCCAGACAAGCCCCCAAAATGTTGAGGTCTCGGGTCACGCAAATAATGAGGACAGGACCACCGGAATCGAAAGTAAACCAAAAGCAACTTAATTCACTTCTAGACAGTTAGGTTTGCAGTCAGGCTAGGGAGCTGAAACTGCAGCCCTGGGGGCAGGAAGTAGGCTCCTTTTAAAGCACCACAACCAGAAGTCCAGGGATGTTAAGAAAGAATTTAAGTCCAGGAGATGGCAGTCTCGGGATATCTGTTTATGCTCAGGGTTAGTTAACATTTCCTGCAACTAAGGTGAATCTAAGGCAAAGGGTAATCCACAACATGGGTTACATATCTGAGAATGGGGGCCACTCTGGCCCTTCACTAACACTGAAGAAAAACAGAACAATATAATTTTCAACTTCATATCTTTGCCAATACATTCAGACAACCTGAGCTTGATCTAAAGGAACCATAGGGTAGAAGGAGACAAAAAAGAGAAATTACTCCAGCAAGCTGTCTTTTTACTCCAGATGCCTTGCTCAACACAAATACAGACACAGACATAGAGACAGACACACACACATACAAACACACACACACACACACACACACACACACACACACAGAGAGAGAGAGAGAGAGAGAGAGAGAGAGAGAGAGAGAGAGAGAGAGAGAGACAGAGAGAGACAGAGACAGAGAGAGACAGAGAGAGACAGAGAGAGACAGAGAGACAGAGAGACACAGAGACAGAGAGACACAGAGACAGAGAGAGAGAGACAGAGATGCACATAAATGCAATACAAATTGATTAATTAATTCAAAACAACAACAAGAAAGAAACCTAAATGAGATCACACATAGTGGTTCCCTCTGTACACCTGCTAGAATTAAATGGACAAGGTGAATCCTGTCTCACAATACAGGAAGGTAAAATGTCTTTACTGTAAATAAAGTCAATAATTTTCTTTGACACTCTCAGATATGTCTGCAGGAAGGAAGAAAACCATACCGAATGTAGTGCTTACTCATGACTTAAGCTTGCCATATTGTTTCTTTAACATTAAACAGTTGTGTATGAGAACATGTACTCTGTATCAGGAGCCTTTACAGAGAATGTTTTCGTTTTGCTCAAATTCTGGAGGGGTCCCTTTTCTTTTCCTATAGTCTCATAATCTCCCAGTCTTTCTTTCCTGCCCCAACAATAGGCAGATTCAGAAGAGAAAATGTATACAAATGAACTCATGTGCACAGAGGTATCACAGAGACCTGGGTACCCAGTAACCTACTGAGACCAAGACAGTTAATTTCTCTTTGTTAAGGAAAGAGGACCATGAAGATGGAAGTAATTCTGGAAGGTAGTAAATAATTTTTAAGAGAGTCCAATGGGCTCAAAGAATAGATAATGCTTTAAGACCCTTAGATTTCAAGGTTAGTAACAGCATTTGTGGCAGGACTGTGTAACTTCAGGGGGGATCTTTAACAAGAGAGAAATCGTCACTTAATTGTGAGAGAAGATTGGCCAGAGGGAAATGACCTAAATGTAATTGACCATGAAGCATTGTTAAGATTTTAAGGTTTCCCAGCCTTATATAAAATTACTTTCTTTCTTTTGTAAGCCAACTTGAACATAAGATTACTCCCTCTTTTGGTAATTTTTGCTTCAGGTTAATAAAGAAAAAGCTTAAATGGAGAGGCAACCAGAAAGAAAATGTGTTTGGCTTAGAATTTAGCTTTTCTATTAAGTTTGTGGATTCTTAAGTTAATAATGGGGTCTTGTTTCTGGTGTCTCCTACAGTGGAGGATGGTTGCCTTCTATGGTACAGAAGCAGTATGTAGGAGCTTTGGGGTTAGTATTGTTAATACTGAGAGACTCCTTACAAGTTCACACCCTGCTTCCCCTTTCAAATGCATGAATGAAGTGGAATGAATAATGTGGAATGCGTATTTAGAATCACTATAAATATTTACTGATAATCATTTGCCTGTGGCTGATGCCATAGTTAGCACAATGAGATCAGCCTCTTTGTGAGATGTTTCCAGACAGAAGGGACTCAGAGTCTAGAACTGAGTCCAAAATCTCTGCAATGCTTCCCCCTTGGGCAGCTTCCTCCATTTTGGTTGAATTCCTGTCTATAAAACATGCAAGGAGCTGACTGTCAAGGGAGAGTCAGAAATGTTGGGAAAGGGCTTGAAAAACGATCCAATGTCTCAAAGAAACTGAGGTGTATTTTATGGTTTCATGGAAACATGGAGAGAAAGAAGTATGGATATGTTTAGAAAGGGACAATGGTGTAGGGATATATGAAAATTGCTGTTAGAGTAGAGATCATGAGACTAAGCCATTGGAAAGGACTAGCCAGTAAAAGCAACAATGCTTTGTAAGTAATGGCCAAGTGTAGTGGTTAAAAAACTTATTTTTAAGGTCAGACATTTAAATAGGATGTTTATGCAGGCATAGAAAGATAGAGAAGGAGCTGTGGATCACAAGTACTGTTTGTAGGGTGGCTTCATTTTGGTCCTGTAGTCTTGAACTCACAAGTGTGGATCATCTGTTTTCTTGATAGCTATAATAAATGTATTATAGGGGATGTTTCTTTGTGGGACACCAGGAGTATGTGTTTCCAATACCTGCTTAGGATTTAACAGCCTCCTGTGCTCTGTAATATTTTTGGTTGGCTTTATCTGGTTGGCTTTAAGTTAGGAGCAAAGAGAAAATCACAGGCTGTCTGTCATCAGCTAGACTTTGACCATTTAGGCTGAATGCTATGGAGGAGAGGAAGATAGTTAGGTGTAGTTGGATTTTTGGGCTAAGGAGGAGAAACATTATCTGTAGGACCAAAATCCAAGAGTCAATCTCCAGAAGGAAGAGATAGGAATTTTAGATCCTAGTTCCAATCCTGAATCAAGTGGTTTCTTTGTTTGGATGGAATAGATTTTTCACGTAGTAACAGGACCTGAGATATAGTGCAGGGTTGACAGTGAGGGACCATTACAGAGATAGAAGAAAGCTTGAATGGAAGAGATTTCTTAGCAGTTGCCTTGGCATTCTATGAAGTTTTCTAAATCTCTAAAGATTTTTTAGAATCAAAAGCGTCAATTTTGGCCATTGACTTCCACAATCCACTACATTGTGGCCAAGCAGTATTACAAAGGAAAATTAAGTGATTGTGTTTAGTGTAATCCCAGGACAAAGAATTTAAATTGTAAAACAACCCATGTGAGAATCTTTAGGTGAGTGAGGTTGAATATTTTTCTTAAGTAGGTTAGAAAAAAGAAAAGAGAGAAGCTTAGTGAATTCCAGGTTCTCATTTAAGAAGTATGCTCAAACCCACAGTGGATAGTATAGTTGAATTCCTACATGTTTAAGATTCAGCAGACGTAGGCAAAACCAAGACTTGATCTAGCATTAGGGTTTTTGGTTTATTGGCATTGAGATGAGCAGAGGTCTCTGGTAGACCTAACTCACCAAAAGGAAAGACACCTGAGGAAGACTCACAAAAAAGTATTGGCCCTGGAGAATTAAAATATCTGGCAACGGAGAAGGACAGTAGCTCTGGTCTGAAAGAAGTCCGGGTGACAAAGATGGGGAGTACACTGAGAAGGGGGAGATAGTATCCCCAAGGCAATGCCCCGAGATTTACTATTCCCACACAAATTAAATACTACAGAGATAGGTGGGTTTCAGAGAAATGCAAAGGTGTATCATTCTTCTTGGGTAAAAGGTATTATCCTTGCTTGGAACAGTGGGGCTCTGAACATAGACCCTCAGGCCTGAGAGACAAAAAGAGATCCTCTTTTAAGGTCTCTTTACAGGAAGATGGAGAAGAACTATGTCTTCCATTGAAGCAAATTGGGCTTTGTTAATAAGTGAACTGGGAGATAGGCCACACGCATGACTTAGACTATGCAACATTGGTCATAGAGATACTGGACAGGCAGGTGAGACTGTTGCTTTGGATCCTGCGAGGCAGAAGGTTTGGGGTTTGTTTTCAACAATGCTTTAAGCCCTCCCTGTGTGTCAAGTACTTTTTGCGATCAAAGGTTAGTAGCTCACCAAAGGCCAACATTCCATGAATCTCCTTACCTTGTAAAGTTTTATGCAAGGGAATTTAAATCTTTTAATCTGTCTCACGTGGTCAAACTTTTGTGAACCCAAAGCACCCCTCACCAACATTCTGGCCTGGAATAATTAACCTCTGTCCTCCTACCTTGCTTTCCTTCATTTAATTTACACTGATTCTTTGAAATTAACCAGTTGAGAAAGACTACATAGTCAGTCCTGAACCAATGGGAAAAAGCAGCAGTTGCCACCAGTTTTAGAAAAAGAACTAAGTGAATCCCTACCCTGTTGTGCTTGCTAGCCCAGTTCACTCATTTTGCAAAAAGAAATCTCTTTGTCCAATTACGTTCACGTTGTTCATGTGTCTGCTTGTTAGACATGGAGAGTGTTTCTAACACCTGCTTAGGGGCTCATAGGCTTGAGTGCTCCCACATATTTAAGTTTATCCACTTGGCTCAATACTCCACAGATACTTACTCTCTATGCTTGGACCAGTTGTGAGTATTAACCACTGTCCACTGCTCAAAGAAGCTTCTGCAAAAGGAGAGAGAGGGAGAGAGGGAGAGAGAGAGAGAGAGAGAGAGAGAGAGAGAGAGAGAGAGAGAGAGAGAGAGAGAGAGAGAGCAGCGCTGCATTAATCTAAGGTTGTAGAGTTATGTATTTACAAGGCAGTTTGATGTTGTGTCCATTTTAAACTTGGCTTAATTTGTGGAACTGGTTATAAAATATATCCTTGCAACAGTATAACTTCAAAAGCCACATACTCATTTGTGCTATCAAGATACTTAAGTGTGTTTGTTGTAAGTGGACATGAAGTGAAACCTCTGAACTGGACCACTCTATGCGTAGAAACAAAGATTTATTGAGTATCAAACTGTTAAAGCTATGAATTGAGCAGGGGGCAGAGAGAGAAGCAAAATGGCAGAAAAGCCATCAATGTTGTACAGTCAGCAGGGTGAGCAGACACAGGGAATTCAGATTGGCTGGGCAATAGGAAACTGGAAGTCCTTGTAAAGGCAGTTGACCTTTTGGGGCAGGTTAAGGAAGGTTCCTGGAGGATTAAATCACATTTCTGGGGGTGCTGAATTTAAGTTTCTCTTTGAGTGCTTTTTATTAAGGACATTTGTCACCAATACAACCATTTTGGGGATCTGTTTCAGACTTAATATTTGTCTCTCTCACTGATGCCTACATTTAAATCAAAAGTATGTATCTTTACTTAATAAACCCAATGTTGCTTCATACTGACTGATTCTGAATCTTTGGTATAGGCAAAATCTGGCTCTCTGTGAGCAGATAAGCCCCTCAGACGTAGGTGGAGGTGTCAGGCTGCATAGCTGTGCTGGGCACAAGCACAGCTAGAGAAAATTGGAAAATATCATTTATACATGAAGTTTTGGGATATTTTTGGTTTTTGTTTGTTTGGTTGTTTTGCAAAAAGAATACAAAATGGCGATTTGCTTCACAAATGACAAAAGGTGCCTTAAGACAACTTCTTTTTCTGTTTGATTCAACTGGAGTTAATTTTCTCTGTCACTGTTTGTGTTGTTGCAGAAGATCTGGACGACTTACGGATGGAAGGCGTAACCACCCTAGTGATTTCAGGGAGCAAATTTAACCAAGGCCGACCTACTCACCCTGCTGAGCCACAGGCCAAAGTCACACTGAACATCTGTTCAAGGTGTGCCAGGTAAAACATATAGTTGGTGTGTGGTGTATGTAATTATCATCTAGATGTATTGAATCATCTAGATGTATTGAATCATCTAGATGTATTGAATCTAAGATTTTGATGTAAAGAGTGTAGTCTGTGCTAAGAACATGTTTTCCGTCTTAATTACCATTGCTATTACTTTGGGAAAGGAGTTAGTCTTACAGTTTATGCTTGTGCCCAAGGCCAATCGGACCAACAGTGAATCAATGAGTTTGGATGATCTTCTCTTAGGAGCTTGGGACTGGGTTGAGTCTTTTACTCCCTGCAGCTCATTTCCTGCCTTCTCTTCATTGCTCTTTCAAGAGAAGAGTCGAGGATCTCTGAACCTTCAGAGCCACCTTTAAAAGACTCTGCTAAGAAGAGTTTGTTCAGGTATAGTTCAAGTCCTGGTATGCTAGGCTTTTTAGCCTGGCCTCCTCAGCCTGCTCACCACCTGGTAAGAATTTAATCAGTTTTAGGCTTCTCAGTTTTGGCAGCTGGAAGCAATCTTTGCAGACACTGCATGTGGCCCACGAAGTAGCTTGGTTAGTGCCAAGTCAGCTCTGGGCTAGAAGCAGGTCACCAAATAGTGCCAATTCATTCTTTTGTAGGGACTAAATCTCATTTGCGAAGGGCTTTTAAGTCTGTTTAAATATAAAAACAAGCCTGCTAACCCTTATGTAAATGGCTCAGATTAGCAAGGACAATGGAAGTAGCCAGCCAATTTTATCTCTCCCTCTTTATGTCTAGCTGGTCTACAGTCACTGTTTGAGAGGGGATTAGTTGCTTGGAAATAAGGCAGGGGTAAGGGTAGAAAAATCAAATCCGATTCTTGTGGTTTTTCCTTTTTGGCTTTACTCCTTTGGAATTTTTATTTTAATTGTCCATGGCTGAGAAAAAGATAAAGGAAAACTTTCAGAAAATACAGGGAAGTTGTTTGGGGGTAGTAAGAAAAACACTAAAGCACAGTGCAGTGGAAACAGGAGTGGGAACATCACTTTAAACTTGGAATACTTAGTGCACTGTCTTTAATTTTTTTTTTAAGAGAACTACTAATTTTTATATAATGGCCTTTCTGTCATTATAGGTCATTTATGGTAGAGTTCTTTGGCATTGTATTTAAAACTTCACAGTATGTTTGTATAAATACAGTTTGATTGGATTGTGTGGATACTTAGCTTTTTGTAACAACTGCAGGTGTGTTGGAAACACTCGGAAAGGATTGCCTGTCCAGATAGCTTGCTAAGCTATTAAAGATAAAGTTGAGAAGAGACCAAGCACATGTTTAGCTGTTTGTCATTCCACTTTCAAAATGATAGACTTGGATTGTCATCACAATCTGTGTTTAACATGAATCCGTAAGCGAATTTACTCAAGACACATCTACCCAGGTAATATTCTGTTACTGATGTGTCAGAAACAGAATGTAGATGAAAGTACTTACAAGGCCAGAATCAATACAAAAGTTTTAATAAAGGATATATGCTGCATGAGTGATAGGAACACAGAGAACGAATTCTCAGAGAGAGCTGCCTCTTGGGAAGAAATGGAGGGCTTCTTATACGGCCTTACCTCTGGAGTTCTTAGTGTGTGGGTCTTTTATGGGAAGGTAAAAAGCAGATGTTTCACTGTCTTCTTAGATAGTACACTTGTCCATTCAGGGCTCAGCTCTATGAGGAAGTAGAGGGTTAAGACCTAATCATTTGTATAAGGCACTGGAAGGTGTAGAGGAGGACAAGAGGCCCTGGAGACAGTTTCTTATCTCAGCTGAGCATAATTTGGGGGTGGGGTACACTAGGATCCAAGACGGCTGGCTTCTGGATTCTTCATCCCACAATGCTACAGAATAAATTTTCACATACAAGGCAGGTAGGTTTCAGAAAATAACTTTATTATAGGTGAGAGGATAAGAGAGAGGGGGCAAGCAGAACTCATGAATGACAAGAATGGGTTCCAAGAACGGACTGCCGTTGTTGGAAATACATTTGGAGTTTCAAAGAGATCTCAACAAAGATAAACTGTCCTTCTGATGAGACATGCGTGCTACTCACAAAAGCAGAAGCACAAGTAACAGGAAATTCAACTGTTTTTATGCTAGGTCAGGTGGTGAGTGTGTCCTTCTCCTGTTGGCTACAGCCCCACCTCATACTCTTTCATGATTGGCTAGTTTTAAAAGAGCCAGCACAAAAGAAATGAAGAAAACTTATGACACTGACACTTAGTTCTGAGAATTCAGCAAGAACTTTGTGAAAATAAGTTTTACAAGGTGGGGGAATTAAAACATTTGTAAATATAGTTTACAAGGTTGGAGAGAGAAAAAGATTGAAATGTCTTGTGTACTGAAAACCTTTACAGTGTTTGACAGAAAAGTCTTTAATGTTGTGCTTTACAACACTAAGCGGTCTATTTAGGGTTTGCCCTAAGGCTATAAGGTTTTGCCATGCAGGGAGGACCTACTCAGTCCAGTTGTCCCTCCAGAATGTTTTGTGATTCTTTCTACCTTGATGTCTGGACTGGACTGAAGTTTTAGGCACACTTTCATGAACTAGGGAAATACCTCATCACACACAGCTTCCAGGCTTCTGTGCTCATTTGTCCCTGTGTAAAAAGAGAATAAAGATTAAAAACAAGACATCAGAACATGAAACAGCTCCCCTAAACAGTTTTAGTGTTTCTGTTCACTGGCCAGGACAGAGCTGCTCATAGAAATGACATTTTCATGTCTAGTCAACAGAGAACTGGTTGTCAAGGATGAGAAACAGGCTGGCTCCTTTCTGAGGCTCCCACCCCACACTTCCTGACCAACTTCTTTCTTCTGTTCCCAGAAGTAGCACAAGCTACTGAGTCAGGCTCCAATCATGCAAGCTTGAATTACTAAAGACTTGCGGTGTGTGGTGGTTGTTTGCTAACGACTTGGATTGGGTGGTAGTAGTGATGATGGTGGTTGTTTGCTAAAGACTTGGGGTAGGTGGTGGTAGTGATGATGGTGGTTGTTTGGCTTATTTTATGTTTCTCAATAGTTATATTTTTGCATTAACACTAGCCATTATATAATTTTGTGAGAACATCATACATGTTAAGTTGTAGTTTTTCGTGAAATTCCGAATTAATAAAATTACTATCCTGTCTTCACAGATAATGAAAATGAGACACAAGTTGATTAAATAGCTTCTTAAAATAGTATTAGCCACTGAAAAAAGCAGCTAATTTTAGGTATACCCTTCTGTCTTAATGAAGTTTTGAAGTACTTTTTTTTCTCTTTTCAGCTAAAACTTTGTAGTATCCAGAAGCATTCTTGTCCATCATCTTACCTCCTATCCTTTTTCTTCCTTCCTTCCTTTCTCTTATTTATTAAAAATAGATCTCCCCCTCACACAAAATATTCTGATCACAATTTTCGCTCCTTGTACTTCTCTCAGTCCATCCCTCACTTGCCTCCCATCTGGATCTATTCCTTTTTCTGTCTCTCGTTAGAAAAAGAACAGGCCTTTAAGGGATAATACTAAAATAAAATGAAAATAAATATAGTAAAATAAAAACAAAACTAACAAATCAGAGTTGGACAAAATAAACATACAGAAGGAAGACCAAGCGAAGGCACAAGAATAAAAAACCCAGTTGTTCACACATTTAGGCAGCCCATAAAATAACACAGAGACCTAGTGTAGATCCACTTGGGCCCTGTGCATGCTGCGTCAGTCTCTGTGAGTTCTTATGAGCTTTGCTAAGTTGGTTTAGAGGGCCTTGTTTTCCTGGTGTCCTACACTCTCTGTGGCTCTTACACTCTTTCTGCCTCCTCTTCCGTGAGTTTCTCTGAGCCCTGAGGGGAGGGATTTGATGGAGACACCCCATTTTAGACTGCGTATTCCAAGGTTTCTCATTCTCTGCGTAATGCCTGACTGTGCATCTTCATATTTGTTCCTATCTGCTATACGAGGAAGCTTCTTTGACGATGGATGAACAAGGAACTAATCTATATGCGTAGCAGAATGTCATGAGGACTCCTTTTTTTTAAGAACAGCAATTTTTGTTTTTACTCTAGGTCCCTGGGCTATCTAGTCTCAGGTTTTTTGGTTATACAAGCACTGACAGGTACAGGTTCCATCTCGTGGAGTGATTCTAAATCTGATGTTGTTTAACAAACAAACAAACTTTGTGCCACCACTACCTAACAGGCAGAACAGCATTATAGATCAAAGGGTTTGCAGCTAGCTTTGGCATTTATGTTTTTCTTTTGGTAGCATGGAGAAAATTACTGTATCACTTACGGTTAGAGCTACTGAGTTGTTCTCTTTTTAGGCACTTGTTCTTAGCAAGGAAAGGAGACACATGGTCCAGTTTGATATCAAGTTTCACTAAACTAGACACATATAGAGGTGATGGATAAGAAAATATATGAATTTTAATGCTAAATGACATCAATTTACAAATATCCACCAGGACTTACAGCAAAAGTAGACTAGAAAGTCAACTTGATTTAGAGAGGGAGGGCAGTGGCCTTACCTCCTCACTCTATTAGATGGTGGCCAATAATGAAGGAAAGATTTGGAAAACCGAAGTCCTCATCTGTGAAATGAAGTTCCTGCAATCTGGAGCTAAGCTGCAAGAGTGAGTAGATGGGCTGGGTAGGAAGCTGAGAATGGTATTAGTGCAGCCTTTATGAGAAATATCACAGAGGTCACTCAGGACCAAACCTAGAAACAATATGCATTCCAGCAATCTTGTTCTTTGTGCATATCCAAAGTGGTTAAAATCCTTATGCAAAAGATACATCTGCCTAGAACCCTTCATTGTTAGAAGCTATTGGAAGACAAGGTCAGTAAGGAGATTGCCAACAATGTGCGGCCAGTGGCTGAAGCAGTTGAGAAACACCCAACCACTGCTCTTATTTGGGGTTCTCAAGACATCTACAAGAAAATAAGCCATCACATATTAAAAAGTTCCTGCTGCATTACTTGCTATGAAGTGTTTTAATGATTAAAAACATTTTTTGAAATTTATTGATTACCATACTTACAACCAGTAAAAGGCTTTTTAGGCTTTTGCCTGCAAATAACTTGTGTATGCTTAGGGAAGTACATCAAGGGAAACAGAACTGTTTTAGGCCAAAGTTATTGTCAGAATCTCTCAGTGCTCTATTGTGTTGTGATTACTGATATAATTTGTGTAATTTGAACAAAGAGATGACATCATTTGGTGAGTGACATCCAAGATGCTCAGTCTAAAATATCTCATTGCCCTCTTCCTCAGACCCTAAAGGGAATAAACCATTATAAACCCATTAGATAAATAAAGCACTATGGAGCACAGCAGTATCCTTATAATTTTTGGTATTACGTGACTGGAGGTGGGTTTTTAATCAGACGTTGGCTGTCTTGGTTTGTATTTGGACCATCCCACTGGTATAGTTTGAAATCTTTGAACAAACCAAGGGGTCACATGACCTGACTTTCTTGTCTAGGATTCACATTTGCTGCTTTCAACAAAATGTAAAGTGTAGGTAGGATGATAAGGCATATTCCTGGGAAGTACCAGAAAATCCTCAGCAGTTTAAAGAAATAGTGTTTTGTCCTTCTGTTTAAAACAAAACAAAACTCCAAGTATGACTTTTAAGTTTCTCTACTAAATGTCTTGAGATTTTTGCTTCAAGGTAACAGCAAAGAAGCTTGATGTGAAGATAAGCAGAGAAATGCAGGTCTTTAGGCGCCATCGCCGCGCCAGTGAAGCCTTCATTCTAGAAAGACCACCCATTAGTTCTGTCTGTCCCTTGCCACTCTGAGTAGTTAAATCTCCTTGTGTGAACTCATGCCAGGGAGTTCCGGGTGGTAAGATGCCATTTGCTTTTGATGGTGTGAGTGTTTGCATTCCTTCATGCTTAGCATCAGTTGTGAACAAAACAGTTCTGGGAAGCTGAAAGTCATCTTGAAAGAAATTGGATTATAGAGAACATACAGCGATGCTGGCTCAAAAGGCAGTCTCAAGATTGAAGTAGACATTTGTTTCCAAATACATTGATGATTTTAAAAAACTTGTCCTCTGTGCAACCAAAAGTCCATTATTGTTTCTCTTTAGCTCCACGGTATTAAACTTTTGAGACTAGTTGTGAATTGAATTGATAAGACAGAAGTAGATTATTTGGGGGTCACAGCACTCTGAAGAAAGTCCCATGCCAAAGCTTGTATGAACTAACTGTAAACTGTCCATGTTAGGAGCTGTTAGCTGATCCAGAGTATCTGCATAAGTAATAACATGTATATTTAGCTCACTTGTGTGTCTATATTGTCCAACTGCTTTCATAAGATTTAATTCACCAAGTTTTCATCAGAAGAAATGGTGAGCTAAATAGGCCTGGCCTGAAAAAGACAAACAATTACTTTTCATTGTCTGAAATTTATGTATGTATTTATGTTTGTATTTACTTATTTAATTCATAAAATGGACCTTCTCAGCCAAAAGGAGTAAAGGGTTAAACTAGGGACATGTACATAATGTGACATTCACTTATGTTCAAGTAGCAGCAATATTTAGTTTAAAAATGAATGCAGTTATCTAGCACAAACTCTATATGAGACACTGTGATAACCTTTAAGAATAAAAATTAACACTCATGACCACCAGGAACTTGTTATTTGGAATCAGGCATGGCACGCACACAAACAACAAATAGTATATTAGTCAGTTTTTCATAGCTGTAATAAAATAGCAGAGATGCTCATTTTAGTGAGGGGATTTCCATCCATGACCAGTTGGCTCCTTGGCTTTGGACCCATGGCAAAGTACTTCTTCATATATTCTGTAATAGCGGAGAGAAACGGTTTACTTTTTGGCCAGGGAAGCAAAAAGGGAGGGGGAAGAGAGGAGGAAGAGGAGGAGGAGGAGGAGGAGGAGGAGGTTGCTGAGTTACACTATCCCCTTTAAGAGCACATCTCCAGTCATCTAAGGCACACTCATTGAGCCCCATGTAGTCAAGATGCTGTGAGCTTGTGACAGCGCTAGCAGAGAACCGAGCCGTTAACACCTTGTGTTTCAGAACAGTCAAGATCTAAGCTGGAGTCAATGGTGACAGAGCTGCGGACATGAGTGCAGTGCGGTAGGAGGTCTACTCACTGCTAACTGTGACTGGTTACAATCTTATAGAGAGTGTTGCTATGGAAAAAGCCCGCATCCTCAGAAATATTGTTATGTGGCTTTCATTGTTCGTGTCAGATCTGCATGAAGCTGGGAAACACTTCACTTCAAATCTTAAATAAGTTCCTAGTTCCTTTTATCTATAAATCAATGCAAGGTCTTCTCTAATTTGGCAATTGTTTTTGAGTCACGGCAGGAGTGACACTAGAAGCACAGGTGCACACATGTACACACATCGTAACAATCAGTTTTCACGTTATGTCTTTAAAATCTAGAGTTTCAGACAAGGAGGTATGCTGGTAAAACTCCAGTTTGGCCACTGCAAACATTTGGAAATCAGTGAATTCTGTATTTAGTTTCCTAATGTGGATATGGGAGTAGAGCTTTCTCCTCAGGGTTGTTGGGGGAAGAACGTGTTTATTTCAGTTTGTAAATGTACTGGTTACTTTGTTGTCAACTTGGCACAAACTAGAGACACCTGAATAGAGGAAATCACAACCAATGAACTGCCTCCATCAGACTGGCCTATGGTCATGTCTTAATTGCTAATTGATGGAGGAGGGTCCAGGCCAATACACACAGTACCACTCTTGCACAGGTGTTCTTGGACTATATAACAAAGGTAACTGAATGTGAGCCTGGAAACAGTCTTGTCAGCGACTTTCCTCCATTGGTGCAGCAGTATTCTCTAGCTATTTTAGTAGTGAAGACTAGAAATAAGATAGTACAGCTGTTTTGTAGGACATAGAGATAGTCCTGTCTTGAATCCCATATGACAGTACTATGCTCCTACTCAAATTATTGCTTTTATATTAGAAGATCCTTTAGTGATGAGGATCATTATTCTTATTAAATGAATAATTATTTATTTTCTTAAATTGACAACTCAAAAATTACTAAGAAAAATCATGTTATTGCACATTTTTAATGCAGCTTAAAGTTTTCAAATTACTCAAAAATGAAGATGTTTGAAATATTCTATATATAATTATGACAGAAATAAACCAATTAAATTAAAATTTAAAAGTCTATATGGCTCTTTGTTTCAGATTATAATAGTTACTCCAAATAGACCATATTCTCTGTTTTAGAGTTTCCAGAGTCATTTGTGGTGCCAAACTCTGTGGCAATATAGTTTGCTCACTTCTCTGATGAATTATTGCTTCTATATTTTCACCTGGCCTTCAGTTTGAGAACTGTTAACAATCCCCAAAGTTTTAGATTCCCGGTGCTACCTTAGTTTGTCCAGCTGTTCCAACCACATATCACACAACAGGTAGATAATAAACAATAGAAACTTATTCTTCACTATCCTGGAATCTGGAAATCTGAGTTAAAGGGTCAATGCGGTTTAATTCTGGTGAAGGGTATCTTCTAGGCTGTAGAATAATGAGTTTACATGTGCTCTCTCCTCCGGCCTCTTCTTGGGAAGATGCTATCTTTATTTTCTGTTGCTCTAACAGACTACCTAAGACTGATGATAAAGAAAGGAACACTGGATGTTTTCTACAGGTTCTGGAAGCTGGGGATCCTAAGTAATGCTGTTAGCATGGGGGACAAATCTACACAAACAGATTGGTGAAGGGAGTTCACTTAAGTAAAGACACACTTTTCTGTATTTTGCATGTTGCTGCCCCTCAGCACCAAGAAGACAGTCTGGAACACACATAAGTACTGAACAATGGTGTAAATTAGAGGCAAGAGTGTGTGGCATATTACTTTCTAGAATTACTAATAATAGCTATTCTATTGAGCATATTCGGCCAAGTATCTTCCTAAATCTGGGTTTACATATATTATCTCAAAGACAACAGGTACAGCAATACTCTGTAAACAGCAGAGCAAGATGTTTAACCAGGAACTTTAACCCTTTGCAGCAGTTGAATACCTCAGTAGCCAATGGTGAAGACAGAGAAGGAGGCATAGGAAAAGACAGGAAGGAAATGATGTGGTTATGTGGCATGTGACTATCAAGTGTGGTGGTTTGAATGTGAAATTCCCCTATGGGCTCAGATATTGAAACACTGGGTCCCTAGGTGATGGTGCTGTTTGTGGAGATGAAATAGCACTGCTGGAGGAAGCACACACCTGGGTGTCAGCTTTGAGAGTTTATAGCCTCACTGTATTTCTAGTTTTCTTTCTGGTTTATGTTTGTGGATAGAGATTTGAGCTCCCAACTCCTCTATTTCATCCATGACTGTGACTTTCCCCAACCCCATTACAGACTTTCCTTCTGGAACTGTGAGGCAAGGTAAACTCTTTCTTCCATAAGTTGGTTCTATTCATGGAATTTTATT
This sequence comes from Acomys minous, assembly GCF_964271855.1. Lineage (NCBI taxonomy): Eukaryota > Metazoa > Chordata > Mammalia > Rodentia > Muridae > Acomys > Acomys minous. The sequence continues at coordinate 107,390,349 of NC_140483.1, read as the reverse complement.
GCAGAAACAAATAAGCAAACAAAAAAAGTAGTAAATACAATATTACTGCCCAAAGCAGCCACATTTTCTAGAATGAGGTTCCCATGGCTTTCTAACAATGAATGAGGATGAATTGACTGGCACTTGGTCCTATCTCTTTTGGAGTATGGATCAAAATGGACATTGCCAGCTACTTAATGGCAGACTCCTCAAAGGTCTCCAAACCAGATTACTGCAAGGTCCCTTCTCACAGCAACTCATCTACAGAGGATGGTTATTTGAAAAACAAAACAACTATGCTCAGATCTTCAAATTGACAGTTGGGTACTGTGTTGGGAGCAAAGACTCATAAGACTGAGGATGCTCTTTCTATCTGTTGATGCAGAAATCATGACAAATGGGCCCTATTCAAGAATTTGGTCCATTTTATATGGATTTCTAATAAAATTGTCAGCACACGTGGTGCTGCTTGTAGAAGGTTGCCCTGAATTATGTTTTGTGTTAATAGAAAAAGGAGCAAATTTAGAAAAATAAATTGAGTCTTCGTCTTTCATAAGATTAATTCCCATTTAAAGTTCTTAAATAGGCTTTGGTTTGGCTTAATAATATTTCACTTTTTATTCTTAGTATTTTTCTAAAATCTTGTATGATAGATAATAAAATACATGTATTATTTTAATGGGATAGGTTACTAAGCCACTATAGTATATTAACCTACTACCTATTTGATTAAATGGTATATAGTTAATTTTTTTCTGAATTTGTTGTCTATCCTAGGCTGTCCTTAAACTAGATACCCTCCTATCTCTTGCAAGTGCTGTGATTATAAGCTCTCACCACTTTGCCTAGATGGATGGAATGCTAATGAGAAAAGAGAGAAATGAATACAGTGCATACAAATTGTTACTGGAGGGTAGAAAATATTGCTAATTTTCTGATGATTTTTACAAAAATAAGAGCATTCCTTCCTTTCAGTCTATGTGTCTACCTATGTATCTAATATCTCTATTTTCTATACATCATATATGTTGGTATGTTTTTATTAGAACATATATAAATTTATGTTGTAAATATTATGTTTCTATAGTATCAAAGAGTTTATATCTTTTGGTTGATCAGAATGTGGGTAGGGAGGAATGGACTTAGTGCTGCCTTTATACCTGAAAGGTTAGAATAGGCTCATGGTAATATTTTATAGCTTCCTTTAAGAGAAATCAAACCAAGTGAGATACAAAGCTTTCCAAAATAGATATCTTTCTTTCAGGTTCTAGATCTTAAATTTCCATTTTTGGACATGATTATCACTGCAGTGGTTGAATTTTTCTCTTTCTTCTGTATCTGATCTTTCCGTTAAGCTGTGTCTAGCAGCAGCTTTTGTCATAGCGACTTGGATAAATTCAATCTTCTTGGAATTCCCTCCATGTGTAAAAAGCCACGGAACTCAGTAGGCAAAGGAAAACGTGATATGCCAGGCAGACTGCAGCTCTTCAGTTGGTGTGATTCATGATATGCCTGACCTTCATTCAAAAATCAGCCTGATATTTCATACTCTTGGTTCATTTTAGCTCACTTTAATTATCACTGAAAAGCATTTTGTTCAAGTGAATGTGTGCTTATATTTAAGCAATTTTTAGCCACTAGAAAGTTAATAGGGTGACTAAAAATGAAACTGTTTGAAAGTATTGAATATTTAAGACTAGGCCACCAGAGGTTTTCCCCCAGCCCTTCGTAGCAATGGAACTTTATTCATTGATAGTACTGATCAGAAATATACTTTCAAGGATGGCAATGGACCACTGTGATGAGAAAAATTCAAAGACCTTGATTATCATTTCTGACTCCATTTTATGGAGTTCAAGAGAAGGAGCTTGGTTGCTAAGTAGTATAGCATAGGTACTTCTCATTTTACTTGGCTGCCTGGGATTATCTAAGCCTTTGCTCAATGAGTATATTCTTTCCCACAATGCATCTGATTTTAATCATATTCATGAACACATGCATAGACATCAGATGGGAGGACATTGTTCCCATTGTTCAAAGCACATATGCATGGGCCTTTTTGGAGCGAGGGTTCTAGCATACCATTTGTAGTCTTAGGACAGGGGTGTGTGTATAGCAGAAACCAGAGTTTCAATTTGCTATTTCCTATGCTTACCTGACTCAGGGAAGCCATTAATAATACCAACTACTAAGACTATATAGCAACCAGAGAAAAGACTTCCACAATAAGCAAAAGAAACTGATACGAGCTCCAGTAAAAACTAGGATTACAATGGCCTAAAATGTGGCTATGTATGAACCAACAATGTAAAAGCAAAATTGTTATGCGCTGCAAGGCATTACTTGTTTCTTTCTCCATCCTGTCTTCTTATTAAGCTTATTTAATGGTAAGATTCAATAGTAATCTTTTTGAATTATTTTTTTACTCTTAGAAAAATAAGCACACCATTCCCCTGTTTCCCCTTCTTCAGCCCTACTCCTCCCGTATATCTCTCTACCATTTGCTGTTTCTCTCTCTCTCTCTCTCTCTCTCTCTCTCTCTCTCTCTCTCTCTCTCTCTCACACACACACACACACACAGAACCAATATATAACTATGAATTGCTCTGTTTCTTTAGTGATTCTTGTTTGTATATATATAATTTTGGGGCTGACCAATTGATACTGGAAAAGCAATTACGGAGTTCTTCCTGGAGAAGAGTATTTCTCTTATTCTCAGCATCCTTTACTTGCCTGTAGTTCTTTGATTAAGACTGGGACTCCAGGAGATATCCCCCTTCCATGTTAGCATGTATCTTAGTTATGTTTCTGTTGCTGTGATAAAATCCTATGACCAAGGGAACTTAAGAGAGAAAGCATTTAACTTGGCTAACAATTTCAGAGGACGAGAGTCCATGATGGAAGATAAAAAGCCCAAACAAACAAACAAACAAACAGAAAATAAAAAACAAACAACAAACAAACAAAAGAACCAACAACAAACCAAAAATAGCAAAACAAAAAAAGCCAAAAGAAAAAAACACCAGCCAAGATAGCACTTTTTTATCTACAGTGATGGGGGGCGGGGTGGGTGGGTAGGGAAAGAGGGAGGGAGAGAGCACACTGAGAATCCTGAGAGGCTTTTGAAATCTCAATTACAAACCCATGAAGCCCTTCCTCCTACATGGCTACACCTCCTAATCTTTCCCAAACAGTTCCATCAGCTAGAGACCAAGCATTCAAATATAAAATCCTATGAAGAGCATTCACATTCAAACTACCAACTCTAGTCTATTGTCATTGTCCTTCAGAGCTTGCTTAGGCAGCCATATTGCTGAGGTGTTAAGGTGAACGTTCACTTTCATTTCTGAAAGACAAAATTCCATAGCAGAATTTCTGGTCCCCTACCTTTTACAATCTTCTCAGCCTTTCTTCTATGATGTTTCCTGAACTGTAGGTGTGGGAGTTGTATTGTAAATGTACCAATGAAGGATGGATACCCCATGATCAGTTGCTCTCTGCATTTTACCAGTTATGATTTTCTGTAATAGTTTTGAACTTTTGCAAAGAGAACTTTCTTTGATATAGATGGAAAGATACACTTATCTGTGGATACAAAGATAAGTATTTAGAATGCAGTTAGGAATGATGCTGGTTTAATAAAGTGGCAGTGTAACTTCTCTAAGACTCCTGGCCTCCCTCAGTAGAAGATTGGATAAAGAAACTGTGGTACATTTGCACTATGGAATACTACTCAGCTATTAAAAACAAGGGATTCCTAAAAGTTATGGACAAATAGATGGAACTAGAAATGATCATAATGAATGAGTTAACCCAGAAGCAGAAAGAGTCAAATGGTATATACTCACTTATATACCCAAGGAGTATGTCCCATGAAAGTCTTCACTTACTAGGAAATTGGGATAGATGTGAGGACATCCTATTGGGTCTCTAGGCGAGATAAGTATGGGAGAATGGGGAAATAGATGGATCCTGAGGGTCCTAGAAACCTACAAGAAGAACATTATAATGGGTGGATTTGGGCCCAAAGGTCCTGCTCAAACTATGGCACCAGGCAAGGACAATACGTGCAGTAAACTTCGAACTCCTACCCAGATATAGCCAATGGACAGGACATTCTCCACAGTAGAGTGGACAGTGGGGACTGACTTTCACATGAACTCTGGTGCCCCATATTTAACCATGTCCCATTGATGGGGAGGCCTGGTGGCACTCAGGAAGGATAACAGGCTACCAAGAAGAGACTTGATACTCTATGATCATGTAGAGGGGGAGGAGGTCCTCCTCATTCACAGACATAGGGGAGGGGAATAGGGTGGAAGAGCGAGGGAGGGAGCAATGGGAGGATACAAGGGATGGGATAACAACTTAGATATAATATGAATAAATTAATTAAAAAAAAGATTCCTGACCTCACTAGCTCCAGGTAGTTGACTAGGTTTTCGGTAGGAGGCTTGACTTCCCTTCTGTTTACTAGTCCTTAAGTCCAATTGGACAGCTGATGCTTACTGCTCAGATATGTATGCCGTTGTCCCACTCTTAGGGATATATTACTACCATGGTTATTGTGGATCTCAGCTGTCGGGTGTTTCCCTCCTTTGGAAACTTGAATAACACCTTGCCGGGCTCATGGTGGTGAGTTTTCATCTGAGTTCTTGATCACAGTTCATCAGCACACTTTGAAAAATATTTTGTGAAAATGTAAAATGGAGTCATTTTCTGACAGCTTCATTCAGCAAGACAAACATAAAGAAGAAAATGAGTTGCTTTTGTGGGACAAAGTAAGGCAGAAAATGTAGTTAGAAAAGATCTAGTCATTCATAAATAATTGGGAGCTCAGAAGATCTAGGATATCATTTAGCTATTAAATAACCAAGGAATTTCATTAAATAGGCACCAGTTTCATTTAAAAGTGGGACTACATGGCCCTGTATTTATTCTTAAAGGTGTTTGTGTGGTGTGTGTGTGTGTGTGTGTGTGTGTGTGTGTGTGTGTGTGTGTGTGTATTGAACTGCCATTGAAAATATCCTGGGGTCCTAGCACTGAATTGTGTAGCACATGAGAGACATAAAATTTTCCTTAGCTCAAACATTAACACAATTTCAACATTTTAAAAAATTAGGAAGATTTTATAGTTTATACTGGACAAGAATAAATAGAGCTGTGCATGTTGGAAGGGTAATTCCATGGAAGAAAAAATATACTTATTTTTGTTATTTTGAAAAGCAGTACAGGCATTAAAGCCAAGCATACCAAGGCTTTATTCTGCTTCAGAAAGGGTAGTGGGACAAGTGAGGTGGCAGTGGAATGGAAAGGCAACTCTTCTCAAGAACGTGGGCTGCATTAAATGAACTTTTGAAACAAGCATTTATTATATAATTTTCTGAGGAAGATGTTCTCTAAAGCAATAGACAAGGTGACTTGCAAAGGTACTTTCTAAGCATATTCTTCAGTGTTTGTTTTGTTGTGTCATGTTGTGTGCCACTGTTGATAGATATTGAGAGAGAGACAGAGTGAGAGAGAGAGAGAGAGAGAGAGAGAGAGAGAGAGAGAGAGAGAGAGAGAGAGAGAGAGAGAGAGTGTCCAGAAGGGCCAGACCCATCCTACAAGCCAAGGCAGAGAGAGCTTTCTACCGCGGATGGTGGAAGGACAGAGAGAAAGTATCCAGTGCAGAATCTTGAGATGGAGTCAGGTGTGTTCTGTGATCAGCAAGTGGCTGGCAGTCCTCTGTAAAATGACCTGCAGACTTATAATCCGAAGGAGCTGGATTTGTTCAATAACTTGAATGAGTTTGAAAATGAAGTTTAGTACACCCTTTGTTTCCATGAGATCCTGGAAACTTAGCCATTGTTAGGTAGACTTGCTTTTTTAAAAAATATTTTATTTATTTACTTATTTTTATTTCTCTGTGCATACACATGCCACAGTATATGTGGGGAGGTCAAGTGTAGGTTTAGGTTTTTCAAAAAACTATTTTACTTAAGCTTCTTAAATGTGTCTACTTCTGTTCCAACCCACCCACCAGAGATAGGAAACAACAAAGATTAATAGAGCTGGGGGATGTGGACTTTCTTAGACATATTTCCTTGGGCCATTTCTACCTTGCCTTGCCAGGATACCAGAAATCCAGTCCAATAGCAAACTCCAAACAGCAACACAAATCAGTAGCGATAGCACGGACCAGCAGAAACAGCAAGGCTCCACCTAATTGGCACAGGTCAGCAGAAGTGGACAGACTCAGTAGATGTACCACAAGTAGTTCTCCGGAACATTTCTCTCTACAAAATGAAGACCAGTGAAGAAATGTAAACATTTGCACGGGATAGCAACGCAAACGCGTTGTCTCGCTGTCCATGGGGTTCTATTCGTATTCTTTCTAAACATCATGTGCCCTCTCACAAGAAAGTTTCCAGCAAAATATCACGTGCCTTCTCAAGGGTCTGCTCTCAGACAACAAAGGTAAAGAGACTATCCACAGCTGTGGAAAAACACTCCTATATCCCATACTTGGGACCAAAACAAAGAACATAAAAGAACCCAAAGCTTCCACTATAGTCAAGGGACAATTTAGAGGAATTGGCTCTTTTCTTCTACTATGTGGGTCTTGGGGATTCAGGTTCCCAGTTTTGGGTGGAAGTCCTTCTTTCTGCTTAGCCATGTTGCCACCCTGAGACATTTTAAAAAGGTACACACACATGTGTATATATGTAGAAAAGTACTTCCTTTTATGTGTGTGTGTGTGTGTGTGTGTGTGTGTGTGTGTCTGTGTGTGTGTATCTATGAAGGGCAGAACCAGGCATTTGATGTCTTTGTATTGGAGTTACAGGTAGCTCTGTGTTGATCAATGTTGGAACCTAAAACTAACCTCGGGTCCTTTGAAAGGGCAGTAAGCACTCCTAACTACTGAATCATGTCTCGGTCCATGGCCCAAGACTCCTTATATACAAGATAATATATATCTGCTGCAATAAACCACCAAGATTATAGTCATTTGTTATACAACAACAGAAAAAAACCAATAAAAGTCTTGCCTAAAATATTTGTTTCATGTCTACAACTTTAAAAATTCTGTCATGTTTTTAGTGACAATGATGTGTGTTGAAGGTTTATCATGTGGGTCAAATGTCCTTCTTTATATAGAGAGTGTGGAAGGCTGTGTGTGTGTGTGTGTGTGTGTGTGTGTGTGTGTGTGTGTGTGTGTGTGTAACCGAGGATATACAGAAATTGTCCTTTCTATGCTCTTGGGTTTACTGTAAACCTAAAACTGCTTTACAAGCCAGTAAAATGTTTTAAAAATGCTTCATTGTCAAAGCAAAAATGATTAAGCCTATTTAATACCTTATTCAGGAAATAAGGTAACTTGCGAGAATGTTACTGTATGTCAAGTGAGTGAATGGGAAGTAATGGGGAAACAGTGTTTGGACTGTCGTTAGCTGCTGAATTTATTGAAAATGTTTTAAGGTTCACATTGTTATTTATTGTTGTTTAAATATATAATGTCCTCTGGAGACTTTGTATGTTTTAACATGCTGTCCCCAGAGGGCGGTGATTTATTGCAAGGCTAAGGAACTTGGAGGAAGTAGGTAGGTCATGGGGGTGGGTCTTGAGGTTTTATAACTGCTCGTTTCCTGTCTACTCTCTACTTTATGATTTTATGGGCAATGTGACCCACTGCCCCAGTGTTCTGCTACTACAGTCTTCCTATCCATGGTGACTGTTCCCTGAGACTGTAATCCAAAAGAAGCCTTCTTCCGTTATATTGTTTCCTGCCAAGTAAGTATTTGTTATAGCAACATGAAAACTAACTACAATACTGTCCTACCCATAATATTGGTTACGAATATAGCTTTGAAATAACAAATGGATTTATATATCTATTATGTGTCATGCTAGTTCTTTGAATCAAACCTTTGAATTTCTCAGTGGAGACCTTTTAAGCTGAAGAGATAAATGGAACAGCCCATTGGACGGACAGAGTTTAGCTTAGGTGCATCATCAGCTCGGGGAAATGTCATTCAGGCCACATTTGGGATGGTTTTTTGAAGCTGAGGACAGTAGCATGAGCTTAACAGCATACCTATCTCTTCCCACTCAGGAACTCTGCATGAGTGTGGGGCTTGGTCTCCATTTGTGATTTGGAGCTTCTGTGTAAACAACGTTTTTCCTTCGTCCTGGAAGGCATCTGTACCCTCTACTTTTTCTTTTCAATTTCTTGACTAAGTTAAGTGTTCTAGTTAATCAGACAATTTTAGGAAGTACCTTTAAATATTACAGAACATCATTAGTGTGGTTTGGTAGTATGGTGTATTATTGTTAATATTGTTAATATTGTTAATATTTCTTTTATTATTAGTATATCCGGCTAGCAATCAATTAAGACATTGACACTTGTTATATTTTAAAATAGCCTTAGTTAACCTGGGCAGAGCAGATATCCATCCTCTAAACTACTCCCTATAGTGGAGCAGGCATGGGATCCCTGCCCCAATCCCATACAATCTGCATCTAATAACTTCTATCAAGCTACCTCCCATTCATAATCCCAAATACTTGCTAATGTTCTTCATCTGGGATGGATTCTCCATCCATGCCAGCCATGAGCTTCTCCTCCATCTAATCCATGGTGGCCTTGTCCTCTCTTCCCTCTCCTTGGGTCTTTCTTCTTCCCAGGATCCCTCTCTCTAAACCCCGGAACATTGGCCACACCTCTCTCTTTTGCCTTGGCCAGGTGGGATGGCTTTTTATTAATCAAAAGCTGGGTCACAGAGACAGCAAGCAGTAACGAGCATCAAAATCCATTAGATCATGCCCCAACAATGATGTGTCTTTTTGTAGAGAAATTTAGACTTATACACTAACTCATTTTCCATTCATGACACAACTATAGAACAAATATGACACACTCGATAATATTTTGAGTAGCAAAGTGGATAATTATGCCAACCCTTCCCAGAATAAATTTGTTATGTCTAGAGCTATAGCTGGTTCAACCTCTAAATCCATACACTATAATTGGTTCAAAGGTGAACATATGACATCCATCCAGTTTCATTGACTCATATAGCATATTTCAAACTAAGTTTTACTTTGTGGATCTATGTATTATGTCTTAAGCAGTGACTGCGTTCCAACTTTAAAGAACTAGGAGCATATTCTCTATTATAGGATGATCCTCTGACTGCTGAGGACTGTCACGTGACTTCAGTACTCACACACACGTTAAACCATGCTTGTGTCATGTTTTGAAGCAAGAGAAGAAACAGATTATTTGAGGAAAGAAATAGCTGCATTAGATGACATCTATTTTACAGATAAGGAAAGTAAAAAAAAAATCTTGCTTCACCATAAGAAATAAGCTTTTTCAACAGTTCAAATGAAGAAAAGAGAGGGCTGTGGAAGAGCACTCTCCAGCTCAGCATCACTTACCTCAGAATTTCAGACAAACTCTCATCTGTGTTAAACCAGTGTTAAAATTTAAATATTCCTAATTTTGAAAAAAAATATTAGATTAAGAGTCATCCATGGAATATATATGTACATATGAAACACAGCCTGTTATTAAATACTTCTAATTAAATTAACATAAAATAAATGGTAATCAATACTGGGCTTCCAGGAACTTACTTTCTTGTAAGTTACATTTGAGGTTCAGCTGCTTTGACTCGCGCATTTGCTATACAGAACCACAAGTTTAGGGAGGAAAAATAATTTTCTTTCTTTCTTTTCTGGGTTGTTAGAAGCCACTTCTTACAGAAAACAGCTTAACAAGATAAAATAAGCTTCTGAGTGTACAGGTCGAGAAAGCCAGGCTAGGAGAGGGACAGGAAAGGCTTAGTACTTGAGCGCAAATGTCATTATTTGGGCTTTGGTGGGTCCCTTCTCTGCAGACAAGATGTTTACTGATTTAACTTCTTCCTTCCCTGCTTGCCACTAAGGTGGAGATAAGGACAAAAACGGGCATTTCATTTATCAATGTAAATTTCCGTTACAGAAAGCTCATTTCTACACTGTTGTCAGATTTTTTTTTCTTTCTGTTCTTTCTGAAAATAGTTCTATGCTCGAGAAGCATATTTGGGAGGTGGAGCCTTCTGATCTCTCCTACAGTCATATCTGGGAGAATCTTCTGCAATGCTTTACCGTCACTACCAGTGGTTAAATTACATAGGTATAATAGTTCGGATGTGTTTGGCAAGACTGGTGAGCTGGGAAATTCATGCTCAAATTTATGTATTGATGGACTTTGGAGGTTGGCTTTTGGAGGACAATAATAGTTAGATGAGGTGATGGGACTGGGACCTCCCATGACTGGCTTTAGAAGAAGAGAGCATCTGGAGAGGTGGGTCATTGGTTAAAAGCATTGTTTGTTCTTCCTGAGGGCATCCATATGTTGGCTCAGAGCTGTCTGTGACTCTAGTGCCAGAAGATCATTTTCTCACCTCCATAGGCATTGCATGAACACGGTGCGCAGACTTACATGCCGGCAAATCACACATACACATAAAAAGAAATAACAAGAAAAGTTTTTTTAAGAGAAGAGGAAAGCAGAACTAACACCCTATTTCTCTGTGCGATGCCTTCCGTCCTGTTTTGACATAGCAAAATGGTACTGTCAAGATGCTGGCAGCTCCATCCTGGATTTCTTGGCCTTCAGAGCTGAGAGAAATGTCTTTTCTTTGTGATATGATATTCTCGCGATATCACGTTCTGTTACAGCAGCAGGGAATGGGCTGAGAGAAGAAACTGGCACCAAAGCACGGAATTACCCCTAATATTTTCTATCTAGACTAATTTTATGATAAACTCATAAAATTAAATTTCAGACCTTCTTTAGTTCTTTTCCTAAATTAGGACATGAATCTTTGTCTTTCAGTTGAGTTCTCAGCAGGAAGAAAAACATTTCTTGTGCCTGGGCTTGGAACAATGACTCCAGCGGTTGCCACATCTCATGGATTCACTGTAGTCAAGCAACAGCAAGGAGATGGAATGGCCTGGTTTGTGGTGGAGAGTCAACAGCAATTTTTGCTCTTATAAGTAAGCTTTTATAGTCCAGCCATATTGAGCAGAAAGGAATGTGATGGTGTTCAGTTGTATTTGAGAGCAGGGAGACCAGGGAACCCCCAAGGCCCTGGACCAGTGGCTCATGTGGATGACAACTGTCAAACAATGTCACCTTTGTCCGAAGAATATTGCTCCAGAGTTTCAATTTTTCTTTAAAGGGACCTTCATGAGAGTCAGGCCAACGTGTGACTTAGAGTCCATTTCAAGCCTCCCTGTTGCTCACAGAGTTTTTGAGCTCCTTTACATGATGAAGCATTGGGGCTGACCCATGTGAAGGGAAACACAGGCCACACCCTGAGCTCTTGGGGAGTACCGATCTACTTCTGCAGCCAGCACTTTTTTCTCAAGTGCTTGCAGGAAGTATAACACAAGAGAACGTGTGGGTAGTGTTACTTTTTTTCTCTCTAGATGACAGACAAAGAGAAGTAAAGCGATGCTACCAAGATTGTGAGATATGAGCGTTCAAAATGTGGTAAGAATTGGAATCACAGATTTGAAGGTCTCGAAAGAGGTCTGAGTTTCAGAAGGAAAACGTATGTTTGAATAACAAGTATGTATGCTAGACGAAAAAACAGAATGCAAAAATGACAACAAACAGAACAGAAATCCAGGTGATGGCCCCGACCACAATGAGAAAGGGTATATTTTCTGCTTCCTGACAGGAGGCTTTCTGGGATTTCTTTTTCATGTTGGGATTATGAAAATAGTCAACAGTAAGGATAAAGAGGAGCGGTATTGTGAGCTTTCCTTCCAACTGTTGTGAATATTGGCTAACATTTTTACATCAACATTCAAAATGAAAAGCCCGTTAAAAACAGCGAGGATCCCGGAAGGGCATTGCGCTGCGCGATTTTCCTGCCTGGATCTTTCATCTCCTGTAGTCATTTGCCCGCTTCCCTTTTCTTTCACCATCTGAATGAAGCCTTATGTGACCAGCTGGACACTGTTTATTTTTACACGTTCCATGAACTCATAAAATTACAGAATGGATTGGGGGCTTTTCTTTGAGATCCAGTGTGTGTCACTGTCAGTTCGGAATGTGTTTGCTTCAAGGGAAACAGAAAATGAGGGATCAAGGAAAGAGTGAAAATTCGAATGGACCCGAGCATTTTCTTTGTGATTTGTCTCCACACCACACACAGAAAGTTTTAAAAGTATAAAGAACCCAGAGTCAAGAGACGGTTTAGAGGGAAACTGGGCATACAACAAATCCTGGTTGCAAGAAATAGTTATAAATTTGCTAGGAGATATGCTGCTTTGAAAAAGCAAGAGACCTTGAGAAGCCTGGCTAGTCCCTTTTCCAAGCTCTGTACTTTGGTCTTTGCAGCAATGCTTTGAAAATTACTATGGACTCTGATAGAGTGGAGAACTTTAATCTGCAAGATTATGTGTGATTTCTAAGAATAATATAAAAGTAGCATAATATTTAAACAGTAATAAGGTAGGACCAGTAGTCATAAGAACTAGTTAATAAAAATGGGTCAAGTTAGCTTTAAAAGCTAATCACCTTTCCCAAGCTAATTTCTAAAAAAATAAAAAAAAATAAAAAAAAAAAAAAAGAAACAGCTTGCTTAAATGAAAGCTGGAAGTTTTATATAGTAAAAGGACAGCAGAGTTAGTGTTATCTTTAGATAAATAAATGATTAAAATATGACATAAGTTTATGATGTAAGTTTTTTTTTTTTTTTTTTTTTTTTGAGACAGGGTTTCTCTGTGTGGCCTTGGCTGTCCTGGACTCGCTTTGTAGACCAGGCTGGCCTTGAACTCACAGCGATCCACCTGCCTCTGCCTCCCAAGTGCTGGGATTAAAGGCATGCGCCACCACGCCCGGCTTGATGTAAGTTTTCTAATGTTATTTTATTAATATAGAATAGGTAAACTGAGAAATTTTCTTTTAAATATTTTATTGCAGAAAATGAACATCAGAAAGATGTACCAGTCACTGTATCTCAAACTAGGGGCACTGTGTAGGCAATACAGTAAACATATCTAAAAAATAAAAATACTCTTCTATCATGGAAGTGCTGAGAATCCATTTCACTTTTTTTTTTTTCATTTGCTGCTTCTTGACAACTCTGCCCAGCCCTCTGATTAGATTCAAATTTTAGGAATAGGGACATAACAAGTTACATTCAACAGCTCAGCAAATTCTCAGAGTGAGATGATCTTCTTTCCTCCCTGAGCCCCCAGGGAGGAAAAGATGAACGGTATGAAAATGATGGGCTGGAGAGATGGCTCAGTGGTTACGAGCACCACCTGCTCTTCTAAAGGCCCTGAGATCAATTCCCAGCAACCACATGGTGTAATGTGATGTGATTCCCTCTTCTGACCTGCAGGTGTGTATGCAGGAAGAACACTGTACACATAATAATGAGTAAATCTTTAAAACAATAAAATGCAAGACCTTAATAATACTTGAGAGACATGTTAAGGCTTCAATATCATATGTAGAGCCATGGAACTCCACAACCAACCACCCATGCAGCTACATTTTTAGTGAACAACTGATGATTTCATTGGTATTATATAAAATATTGAGACTATTACCAAATGAAGTTATAGAATTAAACTACAGTTTTAAAATAAATCTTTGTAATTTTAAGTGTGTGTGTGTGTGTGTGTGTGTGTGTATACATAAAGTTCAGGTCCCTTCAGGGCAAAGGAGGATATTCTCTCATGTATCCTGTAGCTGGTTTTCAAAGTAGCTGGGAGCATTCAAACATGGGTGCTGGGCACCGAAGTCCAGACATCTCTAAGAACAGTTCATGCTTTTAACCAAGGACCCGTCTGTCCAATCCCAAGAAACTGGTTTTAAAAGAACAATGATTTTCTGTAATGGTCTCCATCTGTGGCGAAGAAAAGTCTTCTTGATGAAGGGTGAGCTTATCTATAGGTACAAATATTTACAATGTACTTGCAGATTATGATGGTTTAGTAAAGTGGTTTTAATTTCTCCTCCAAAAGTCATGGCTTTACTAGCCCAGGGTAGTGGGAGAAATAATCTTACCCATGGAAGAGAACACTGATTGATGGCCCAACAGCAAATGGTCAACCCTGAAAACATACACACAAGTAACAGGATACAAACCAAGCCGACTGTGTTTATGTATCTAGGAATTTGCATGTACATATGTATACATATATGTATATAACAGTAATTAATAGGAAAGAAGCTATGAATTTTAAAGGGAGAGTTATATAAGAGGAATTAGAGGGAGGGAAAAAAGAAAGTGATATAAATGTATTATAATCTCCTTTTTCCAAATTTTGTGCAATGACAGAGTCCTTTGCTCCGTAGCATTTTGCAGCTGTCACAAATTACCACATGTGTACCAAACACTAAGTTGGGCACCAAGATCCACCATCTGTGTCTTCTCAAACAGCAATTCCAAGGGTGTACTTTCTAAGTCTTATTTGCAGTTGAGCAATGATGTCCAGAGACTTGGCCAATTTCTTATGATCCTTACAGTGTCAAAAGAGTGTCGAAGGTTGAAGAGAAGGCTCATTACTCACTTTCTCTGTAATGATGAATGTATGCCTTTGCCTTTGGATTATGCCTCTTAAATTAATACCAATCTGAAAGGAATGTAGGCTGTCTGAACCTGATTTGGTTTCAGAACATAATGGTGATAAGGGGTTGTATTAAGAATTAGGAGTCTTTTCATAATGAGTGAGTTAACCCAGAAGCAGAAAGAGTCAAATGGTATATACTCACTTATATCTGCATACTAGCCCAAGGGGCATGTCCCATGAAAGTCTTCACTAACCAGGAAACTGGGACAGAGGAGGGGACATCCTATTGGGACTCTAGATGAGAGAAACATGGGAGAATGGCAAAATTGAAAGATCCAGAGGATCCTAGAAACCTACAAGAAGAACATTATGATAGGCAGATTTGGGCCCGGGGTCCCGCTCAAACTATGGCACCAGCCAAGGACAATACAGGCCATAAACTTCAAACCCCTAACCAGATCTAGCCAATGGACAGGATATTCTTCACAGTTGAGTGGAGAGTGGGGTCTGACTTTCACACATACTCTGATGCCTCATATTTGAGCAAGTCTCCTGAAGGGGGAGACCTGGTGGCAATCAGAGGAAGGATAGCAGGCTACCAAGAAGAGACTTGATACCCTATGAGCATATACAGGGGGAGGAAGTCCCCCTCAGTCACAGTCATAGGGGAGGGGAGTAAGGCGAAAATGGGAGGGAGGGAGAAGTGGGAGGATACAAGGGAGGGGATAACCATTGAGATGTAATATGAACAAATTAATTAAAAAAACAAACAAACAAACAAACAAAACGAATTAGGAGTCAAATCGAGCAACTCTTGAGTAATAGAATAGGAGAGATCCTTGCCTTTAGGTGGGTATTCAGAGACAATGTGACAGAATGCTATGTGTTATAGAGGAGGATCAGCTAGCAAACATGAGCTAATGACACCCATGTCGGGAATATCATTGTTATCTGACATGAACAAGGTGTGTAGAAGCTAGACCATAGATAAAATGCTTTGCAAGTAATGAATGGGCATCCATCTGGAAGGGCTGGATATGTGAAATGTGACAGAATGCTATTGGAAGTCAGAAGCAATTTTTCTTGTTGCATGCAGCAGGAAAGGGATGGATTGAAGATGATCACAAAGCACAGAAACCAAAGGCTAGAAACGACAAGAATGAGGTTACTGTGACTTAGCAGTTATCTTCCGGCCAGATTGATGTTACTGCCATTTGGATAAGGTCCATGTGTGGAAGCCCATGGTGCTACATGGGGATAGTGGAACCTTTAAGGAAGTTGATATACTGTGAAGATGTTAAATGTTGTCTTAGGTAGCAGTGGCTTGTTTTACAATTTGCATACTGCCTATCACAAGGTGAGCAGCTTGCACCACATGCTTACACTGCACTCTGATGTACTGTTACATTACAGGCCCAGAGCAGCAAAGCTAGTCAATCCTACACTAATATCCCCAAATCATAAGCCCAAATAAAGCTTTCCTCCTTCTAAGATGACTGTCTCAAGAATTTTGTATAGTTCTAGAAAACTAACAGAATTATAAAGAGGAAGATGAATACTTGCTTTCAACAGATCTTTCTATTGAGATGAATTTACGTTACTAAAAACAGGTTGACAATAGAAACCAAAATACAAGTGTATTAATGTGTATTTGTCACATGTGTGTGGAGACACTCTTAGTAGGAGTAGCTCTTCTTTTTTAAAAATATATTTTATTAATTTATTCATATTACATCTCAATTGTTATCCCATTCCTTGTATCCTCCCATTCCTCCCTCCCTCCTATTTTCCCCTTACTCCCTTCCCCTATGACAGTGAGTGAGGGGGACCTCCTCCCCCTGTATATGCTCATAGGGTATCAAGTCTCTTCTTGGAGTAGTTCTTAAGGTGCTGACTTTGAATTTTCCCTTGTATAGCTTTGTAGACCAGCTAATGCACCTTTTCCATATATCTCTTTGTGAGCAACCCCACCCAATGAAGGTCTAAAGCTGTCTGCAGTGATTAACCTCCCATTTCCTGAGCAGAAGGTGGAGGGGTCATTTTGTCCTTGAAAACCCATTCCTGCTTTTAGGCAGACAGGAGGAACTTAAGGAGGCTTTCATTCACTTATTCCTAATTACCTTCAGTTCAACAACCCTTTATTTCTGGTGATAGCATATGCTTGCTGGTTATTTACAATGGGCTAAAGGGACAATTTTGCTAATACTCTGAAACTAACAGTACATAATTTAAAGAGTTAATGAATTATATTAGATATCTGAGGGGAAACAGAGAAAAACTTAGAGAAACCAATTTTCTAAAATCCTTGCCCAAGTAGGATGGTAGAGCTTTTCTGCATCCCCAGCACCCATTAGCTGGAGGGAGGTGGATGCGGCTTAAAGGCAAGCCTCAGTTACACAGAGAGTGTGAGGCCAGAGGGCTTGACACTAGACCCCATTTAAAAGAAAAACAAACAACAAGTAAACTAAACTACATTCAGTCTTTACTGAAGCTCCTCCAGCTGTCTTACGTTGGCTGCATTGGTAAAATAATTAAAAATAAGATTTTTTTTTCTAAATATGGATCCACAAGTCTAAAAAATATTATGGAGTATATCCCCACTTCTTGAATTCTTCGATTTCCCCTCCAAAATATATGAATTCTGCTTTTTCAGTTCTGATGAAGGAGTCCTAGGCCCTAACTTGATGACTGACTGCCCAGTGCCCCTGGGGGAAACCTCCTTCTGCCATGGAAGGTCACAGCTGCAGCAGCCAGAGCCTGTTGGACTGAGTTGCATGGTGACAGTGTGAGGGAGAATTCTGAGAAAAGTCTCCTTCGTATGCTCTCAGTAGAGATAGTTAGTCAATCTAAGATGGAAGGGTGCATGTTTGCATTATTGACTTACTGTGCACTGTCCAACAGCACCCGTTAATTCCTCGGCCTCTGTCACAAATCTGAAAATGGCTCTTGCAAAGATGAAGTGAAACAGCTCCGAGGGGGAACCTCATCCTGTGTGAACAAAGAGGACCAGGATGGATAAGGCTGTTCACACAGGGCCTTCCCAGAGTAGGAAGAAAGCAAGCCGTGTCTTTCTGGGAAATCCAGATTATGCTGTGTACACAAAAGAAATGCACAGTTTGATATCTGCAGTTTGCTTTCAGGTTTAATTGTCATAATTTGATAACAGATCCTAGGAAAATGGTTCCTGCTCGATGGATGAGGTGGTATACACCTTTAATCCCAGGAAGACTGTCTGAAAAACATTTTTTTAAAAAGTTCCCCTCACCCCTTGGGGGTTGTGTCTGCATACAAACACAACTTTAACCTGAGTTTCGAACAGTGCTCCAATTTTATCAATTCGAAGCGGAATGTCCCTTGGCTGTCTTTCACAAGAGCTAGTCCCAAATACATAGCAGCTGCCATGCTGATGTAGATGGCTTCACATAATATGGTAAGAGGCTAAGGCAAATCAGGAAGGCTCTCCAAGAAGAACAAGGATGTTGCAATGCACAAGCTGCCTATAAAGCCTTGGTACAAGCAGCACTATATGATATCTGCTTTCTTTCCTCTTAGATGCCCCTGAAAGTGGAATTCTGATAAGCACCCCTTTAAGCACCTTTAATTAAGAGTGTGTGGGATGCTTTCTGAGAGCACAAAGGAAACAATCCCACAAGTGAATTAATTAAGCCCCAAAACTTAGGGAAACAGAATAGTAGATTTAAATGCATTTGATCCCCATACCTCTTTTGGCCTATTAAAATAAAGAATTTTCCAGAATAACATACAATAAAGAGATGCTGTATGGTTTGGGAGATGACAAGTTCAGAAGGAATTTAACTTATATATTTCTATTTATAAAATGATCATAGAAATTGTTATGACAGGTAACAATATTTCAGTTTTGACAAAAATATCAATCTTGGTATAGATATAGTAGCTTTTGAATGTTCTAGCTCGAATATTGATTTTGTTGATACACACTTTAAGTGTTGAAACAGAATTATTGATGTTTATTTTGTTGTTGAGATGGGGTATTGACTTAGATGGCTCCTACAGGCAGAAGATGAGCCATTCTGAAACAAAAATGAGAAACCACAGTTCTTGCGGTTTTGCCTGTGGCTGATGACTTCTTATTGATTACTCACTGTGTGATATCCTGTACTTCCCTGGTACACTTTGTAGCAAAACTGAAATTATTTCAATTATTTACTATGGTGACTGCATCGATTATGGAGTAACAGTTCCACAACGTGTTGTATAACACACATCAAACAAAAGATTTTGTTTATCTGCTTGAGTATCTTCTACTGTCTCCACCATCTGTGGGAAGTTAGCCTCACTAATCAGAAGAAACCTTTTAGAACCAACCTTTTCTGGTGACTTTATAACAGCCAAAGAATATTGAATGTTTAGTAACATTTCATAAGAAGTGGGGGTCTCCAAAGATGCATTTTATTCAGAAAACTTAGCGCTTCCATCAGATAATGAAATACCGGAGCAGAAAATAGCACTGCTAGAAATGCTTTGTGCTTCGTTAAGCCTTCATTTTCATGACAGTCACTGGTGCCTGCCTTCCAATTAGAAATTTTCTCCATAATTTTAAATATAGCCATCTATTCTTGAAGTCTATTATGTCTAAATTATGGCTTACTCTATAAAGAAAAAATGATGACAATCAAGGAAAAGAATTAAAGCTCTAAATATGAGAGGTACTTAAAATAAAGAAAATTAAATATTTAAGATGCTTGGAAACCCTTATTTATAGACTTGTTTGATTACCTCTACCATTTTTAACTTCTGAAAGCAGAGGCATGGGGAAAACACTTTACTGCATGTAAATCCTATAGGCCTTTCTAGTTTCCATTTGCTGTGTATACTAGAAAATGGGCAGTCCAGACGATGGCAGTTACAAGTTCACACAGCAGCACGTAATGTCCTAAACACTATGCCAAATGATGAGTGACTCCAATATTCTTATGCCTGAAGGGCTTTGGCTTTTCCACTTATGTAGACATGTGTGTGCAGTATTGTATGGATGCACAATTTTAAAAGCGTTGTCAAGACTACACATACTTCACATTTCCTTAAACAAATCTTTTCCACCTGCTCAAGCAATTTATCAACTTCTTTCAGGATTCTGTTAAAATTCCAGCAAACAAAGAAATTAAATATGTTGTTTAAAAAATACCTATCATCCGAGTTTGCACCTCTTTTGTAGGGTTATGTTAAACCCAAAGTGACAGAGGCCTAGTTTATTGCCCCACAACAAAGGTAACACCTCAAGAATATGTTGAAGCTCAAGGGAAATCCTCCAACAAGACATTTACAAGTGGCAAGTGCCCACTGTCCAGGGTTGGGAGTACATCAGGACTATCTAATGCGAAGGGAGGAGAGACCCAGTTCCTGGGGTAGGTTTGAATATCCTCTAGTCTCCTAGCATATGGGAAGGTCACAGAGAGATAAAAGTCTGGAAACTTGGTATAGATATCCTAATAGTATTTATGCTGTGTATTATGAAACAAAGTTTAGGAGACTTTTTCTGAGTTTGGGAGCTATACTTTACTCTGAACATATTATAAACTCTTTTCTATTTTTCTTTTGTCTTATCTATCATCTATCTATTTCTATCTATCTGTCTACCTATCATCTATCATCTATCTATATTGTATCTATCTATCATCAACCTGCCTATCTATTTTCATCATCATTATATTTCTCAGCCATATAGCTATGTACTTTTATAAAAATGATTATTCATCTGTAATCATCCATTTAATTTTATGTGACTCAGCTATCATATTATTGAGTATCTGCATTGGGTTTTCTTGTCATTTAACACACTATCATACTTATGCTCTTATTTTTTAATCGCTCTGTGTTCTTTACTTCTCAATACTGTGATGAGTAGCTTCCTGACTTACTAAATCACCTTCTTAAGACAAATTTCTCAAGGGAGATAGTGACTCAAAAATATATAAAGTCAAGTGAATACATTTCTATCTGAGTGGTGCTAAGCTTTCATAATAAAATTACTTCACATAGCTTAATGCTATGTAATCCAACCAATAGAAACTCACAATGGCCCAGCTACAGAGCTGTGAGAAGTGAGATGTGTAACTACTGCTCTTCTAAACATTACAATGGATTTCTTTTTCGGTAATTTATAAACATCCTATTTTCTTCTTTCCTGTACCCAGTTCTCTTTTTGCAGTTAAATTTTTTTTCTTTTAAACAGTGTTTCTTTACATAGTCCAGGCTTGCTTCAAATCTACAATCTTTCTTCTTTCACCTCCCTGTTCTGTGATTATAGGTGTGCACCGATCCACCCAGCTTTAAAATTTTAATTGAGGTATAAAAACATAAAAGTTGTACATCTTTATAGTGTAATATGTGATGTGTTTGGTGCAAATGTATAGTGTGTGATTTTAATTGAAGTGAGCATATCTATTTGGACATTTATCATATTTATGGTGAAAATGCTTTAACACTTTGAAGTGCATAATACCATATTACCATTGTCTATGGCTCTATATATCCTATTTCTATGCCTACTTAAAAACTACTAAGTTATGATCTTTGAAGTGTCAAAAAAAGTATCTTTTGCTTCTCTTGTAAAATGTGAAATTATTGGAATTATTAGACCTAAACTCCTGAGGACCCGTTCTTTTTTTTTTTTTTTTTTAGTTTTATGCTTGTTGATGATGGCCGAATCACTACTATTCTTCCCTTTACATCATTCCTCTCTTCCTAGAATTATACCATATGCATTCTGAGCTTAGAATAGTAGAAGTATTTCTATTCTTCAGATGATTTCAGAGCTGGCCACTTATCTCTAGTTATGTATCTTGCTTATGAATGTGTTTTTTACTTTGCTTCTTCTTCTTTGATGGATCCAGGAAATTCCAGTCAGGACACTGGATATACACAGAGGATATAGAAATCTGAACTTGTCCATGTCTTTCAATTGGCTGGCAACTTGTGTAGAACATCTCAACTGTTTTTTGTAGGTATTGTGGGAGCTACTTGTTTGACTTCTACAGTGCAAGTGGTTCCAAGTGAAGAGGTTCTCACTGCAGACTCTCCTCACTTTCAGGCCTCACTGCTCTGCCTTAGGGAATGTTTCCTGCAATTTAGCAGTGGGATTACTATACAACCTGACCCAAGACCTTCTGAGGCCAGGTCACGGACTTCCCATTGGAGCATGCTTTCTTTCTTATGCTGGAACCTTGCAACCTGGCTATGTCTGGTATCCAGAAGAATATTCTTTGGTACTTTCTGTCCCAAACCCTCCATCCTTCTCAGTTTGATGGAACTTTGTTGGAGTGTTTTAGACTATTTTGTTAGCTTTCCATTGCTATGAAAAATATCTGAGAGAAACAAATGGAGAAGATGTTTATTTTGGTAACAGAGTCAGAAGTTTCTATCCATGATTACCTGTCCTCATCTTCTTGGGTCTCTGGGTTTGAGGGAGCTCAGCATTTCCTGGTGAGAGCATATGGCAGAGGTCTGGCCACTCCAAGCCTGCCCAGAAACAAAGAGAAGAAGAGGCAGAGGCTAGTACAATGAAACTTCTTCAGGAGCTCACCCCTGATGGCCTAACTTTCTCCCACTCCTTTCTGGAGGTCTCCTCACTCTCTCAGTAGCCCACAGGGAATTGTCTGTGCTTTTAACATATGGGCCATTTGAGATACAAAAGACAACGCTGCTTTTGTATAATTCCAAAACAGTACAGCTTTCTAAAAAGGGTTTTAGAGCATTCCCTGATTCTTCTATATGGTTTCTTATTAGCAGCAGTTTTAAAATAGTTAATGAAGTTTGTAATGGTGTGTGTTCCTGCAGAATTCTCTCCCTTGGTATCTGTGGTTCCATAGAACTCATAAAGACTTCATTCCTCTCTGGTAAAAATGATGCCTACATTAACTTAGAACACCCAGCATGTATCGTTATTGAGCTAGAACTCAAAATTAAAGTTTTAAGTATCCTGCATCCTTTGGAATGACAGAAGCTCAAGAAAAGAACTTAAGAAACGTATTGACACTTCTGACACCACAAGAAGAGAAGACTAGGAGTGTAGCATTTGATTTTCAGCTAAAGGGAAAGAGAGGGACATGAGAAGGAGAGGAAAAGGGGTTGGTTACACGTAAAAGAACGTGACTTGTAAGTGAGGCCCCCAGAGGTAGACAGAAGGATGGTCTTCCGTCACACACCTGAGTGAGGCAGCCCTGTGCTTTGTAACCACGAATGAGAGGTTTTGATTAAAGGAAACAAGGAGGAACAGAAAAATAAAAATTTGGGCAATTAATAAATTGCATTGGATCTAGAAAGTCTCACTTTTTAGCTTGCATGTTACATTCTTCACAGCTGCTGCTGGTCTTGAATCCTGTTGACCCAGTGTCTGTAAGTTAGGGTAAGTTGATAGCATCCTGAGCTCAGGTGCAGTCAGATTCTGATATTCAGAGAGGAGCTAGCATGGAAGGAAACAGCATTCAACTAGAAGGCAAGGCCTAGCTAGGGGAAGAAAACATCTATATCCTGGCAGTGCTCCCCCTCCACCAGAGAGCAGTAGTAGTGCCATGGTAGGGAAGGTGGGATGCTATGTCCCTTCAGTGTCACATCCTCACAACCAGGAACTCCACATTGTTTGACCCAGTTCTGAGTATCAGCACCATCGGAACACTTGTTAGAAGCAGGCATTCACCGGCTCTTCCCAAGATTTCCTGTGCTATCGTGGATTAAGTGGGCAGAACTTTGTAACTTGTGTCCAGAATCCTGCCCCACCCCCACCCCTTCGGCCCCAGGAGACTCCATGGATATCAGATTTGAGAACAACCAGCTCACAGTTTCAAATAAGGACTGTCACTGTGTGCATCCACCCTAAGCGTGATGGATCCTTTTATGGATATAAA
Source organism: Acomys minous (assembly GCF_964271855.1). Lineage (NCBI taxonomy): Eukaryota > Metazoa > Chordata > Mammalia > Rodentia > Muridae > Acomys > Acomys minous. Next base: position 107,366,914 of record NC_140483.1, on the reverse strand, counting down.
ATCTAGGTAAAAATGACCGTGTTTGCTGAGTCCAGTGTCAAGGCTGTCTGTGGCTTACTCTGTTGCTCTGGTTTCTCCATAGTCCTTCTAGCTCCAGAGTACCTGGCAACCCGAGGTTACCCTTTCTTATGGTTGCTTTGTGTTCAGGAAGTTGAGAATGTCCCCGGGGCCATCCTTCGCATACATAGCTATGATGTGCCCATTAGTGGTCTCCGTTCAGGCCCTGTGGGCTTGGAAAATCCAGTGTAGGGTTTTGTAAGTACGTTCACTGTCGGCCCTGGCCCATGCCTCATCATCTGAATCATATTTTGTGTTGACAGTTTTATGCTTAATCTGAGGAGAAGCAGAGGAGACCAGCAACAAAACGTCTACTCTCCCGGTTCAGTTCTCTCAGATCTGATTTTAAAATCCATGTGCCTCTGCCAAAAAAATAATCAGCAGCTCAGATAAGAGGCAACCATGGCAGCTACGTGCCTGCCATGCTGCATATCTGAGAGAACCATAAATTTGATTAGAGAGTTACAGGGAGTTTACAGGCCCATATCTCACTTACAAGAGATAGGACGCTAAGAGGGAGACTTAGGAGGAAGGAGCATGGTTGCTATCTCGACGTCATCATCAATCGCTATGCTCCAGAGGTTAATGCTCTGAGCTTCTTGTGAATTTTTGAAGCAGAAGGTAATAAGCTTTCTGGGGTAAATGGGTCTATCACTTTTGTTGCTCTGCTCGTAGGAAAGGAGCTTTGTCTAAGCAGTTGCTTATCTGCCTGTTCTATCCTGAGTGAGAGTGAGGCCATGGGCGTCCACAGATGAATGCTGGGTAGGAGATTTTTAATGCCCTAGCATAGGAAAGGGAACAGAACACTGTTGGGCTTTTTTTCCTTGGTGGTGGAGCTCCTGGGGTAAAGCCATGTCTAGGGTCTAGGAATTCTATCCAGGAGATCTGAGAGACTGTGCCAAAAAGTCTAAGTCAGTGCAAACAAGTCAGCCACAGATAGCTGGAACTGGAGCTGGTGATGAAAGGCTGCAAGATGGAGAATAAGGTTTGGAAAGTGAGAAGAGAAAAGGACATCTAAGTGGTTTCTGAAGAACTGAGACATGGTGACTGATCCCATGGCAGCAGTGAGGGCTTTGGTTTGTTTGTTGTTTTTGTTTTTGTTGGTTTGTTGTTGTAGGATAGGAGAGAGACCATCATCAAATTGCAGGATGAATCTGATACTCGGAGAGCCACAAGTTTAAGCTCCTTTTATCCATGCTGAGTGGGGAACACAAGGCCTGAGCTCTGGCTTCAGGAAACCTGTGATATCAACAGGGCACACATGTCAACACTCACAGGCCATGCTAGATGACAGGCCTCAGCGGTAGAATACAACAGTGCCCTTAAAGACTCCCAGTGGGGATTTTGTTTTGCTGTTGGTAGCCACTTTAATAAGTTCTAACAGCATCAAGACTGGGTAAGCAATAAGTTCTTAAGGTTCCTTCTACAACAAAACATAGAGACATACACTAGAGTCCCACAATGGCAAATTAACCTTTAGAAAGAGAATTAAAAGTAGCTCAGTGGTCGCAGTTATGAAAGCGGCTTTGGGAATCCAAAGCAGCCGTCTGTAGGGAGAGAAGTGGTTTCCCCATCCCTTCAAAGAAAGTGCTTCAAAATGGTACCCAAAACCAAAACCGCTTAATTAGATTCCCCTGATTTAATTGACATTCATCAGGGATGCCTTTGCTTTTTCAACGGAAGAGAGAATTTACAGGATTAAAAGTAATTGTATTAAATCGTATTTCACATCCTGATCTTTTGGGGGGTAAGATTTTATAACCCAGAAGGAGACCACCTCCCTACAGCTCCCGACATTTGTTTAATATCTCCACGTGGCCACCTATTTCTCTCTCTTTGTCTCTCTGTGCTTCTGCCTACATGTCTAAAATGTTGTTTCATGTTGTTGTGCCACAACCTAAATTCTGCTTAATCTCCACCAGATTTCTTTTAATTTTTGTTTCTCAGACAACAGCTGGATTATCAGTTCAGTTGCTCAGTGTTCCATCTGCCCACCCCCCCCCCCCCGCAAAAAAGCTGATCCCTTTCCTTTTCAAATGCCACATTGATGTGCCAGTCATCAGACATATCATTGCAACTCCAAGGAGCATCCACAAACAGCCTACCCCATCATTGCTGCCCTCAGGGAGACAGGGCTTGTGGGTGTTTTGTTGCTTTTGTGTTTTCCTGCAGCATCACAGGCAGGGCAAGCCCCAGCAAAGAATAGATCTGATCATGCCACCCTGTTCCCAAGCTTTCCAATGCTTTCTCCAGGTTTCAGGGAAGAAGATGTGCTGTTTCCTTATCGAGTATCTGAATGAAGTTGTAGCTTGTCCAGTATGATTAAACCCCAGCTCTCTGTCTCTGTCTCTCTCCCTCTGAGAACACACCCCACTATTTAAAGCATCCTCCTTTGACTGGAGTCATTGGCTTGAAGCCACTTAAATGTAGTTTCTCCATACTGGAGCACCGTTTTTTCAGGAGTCTAGAACATTCCACCACTTCATGTTTCAGTTCAAGTTCTCCATTTGAGAGCAGCCCTCAATGTACACTCCCTGGGTAGTTGTAGACTCCTCGTCCATACTCACTTCACTTTTCCTTTCTTTAATATAAATTGGATTTCTTATAAGCCCTCAGCTGTGTTTTACTTGTCCCTCACTTCTGGTTGCCTGAATCTAAGCTCCACAAGGATGGGAATGACAGTGTCTTTTCCCAGTGTCTCCAGCTCCTGTGCCACCGACTGTCCACAGAACCCTCACCCCTGACACGCTCTTCTCTTTCTGGATTATTGTTCAGGATTTCCAGATGATGCCGTGTATTTCATCAGTCTGTTGAGTGTGACGTTGTTGTTGCTGTTGCTGTTGTTGTTACAGCTTTATCACATTAGGCATGTCAGACAATCGGGCCTTTCCGTTCAGGCTAGGTCAGCCGTCCGAGCTCTTACTGAAGCTATAAGCTACTGTGGGGTTCTCATGCTCTCTTCCCCCAACCCCATCCTGATTCCCGTCTATGATTTGCTCAATACCCTGTTCAAGTGCTGCCCACTCCAGCAAAGCGTCCCCAGTGAGTGTATCCTTAAGGGCTCCTGTATGTACTAGAAGTGTTAGGTAAGCCTTCAACTAATTACTCAGTGGCAAAGACGCATCTGATGAATATCTATCTACTCTTAAGTCACATACTGTTTCCTTCCAGAACACATTCAGACAAAATAATGAATGTGTGTATAAAGTGATCATTTATCTACACAGCCCTGGTTAGTCTTCTAGTGCAATGTTAGGAACAATACTTTGTTTGTTTGAATGTCTTACTGCCCATGTCGGGGTTCAACTGGACCACCAGTGACAGAGAGTTTGTTTGCCCTTTGCTAGGTCTCAAACCCAGGACACTGTGCATGCGTGACAAGCACTCTGCCATGGAGATGCATCCCAAGACCACAGGATGGATTTAAGAAAAATATTTTTAAAAACATTTAAAAGTATAACACTTTATTGAACCTTTTGGGTTCTTAAAAAGGACAAACCGCCTTGCCTGTCTGCTCAAGCTCCCTCGTGAGGACAGTTAGTCCTGTGCTAGTATTTATTCTTTTGAATGAGAACCTAGGTGTCCCTTCTGTGGTTTTCGTGGTGAAATCGTGAAAACCAGCTAAGGTTACCAACATATTGCCCACATTATCACAACCAGTTTCCTGAATGAGCTCTGACTTCCTGATTAATCCCTTTCCCATCTGGGTAAATCCTCACTATATTTATGTAACAGGTGTTCACTAATCACACACATTTGCCAGGTCCTGTGACAGGCACAATAACTCCTGTGGACACGTCTGTCATCATCCAGTTCTTTATTAAGACTGTGTAAGTAAGCATCCCACAGAATTTAGGATACTGCTTTTCAGTATTTATAACAGCACTTCCTCCACCTCGCTGGATCTCACTGGCTCGTATAAAAGTAAAGATGATTAATTTGTTTTAAACAAATATACTTATAGCCCTTCTTAGTGCCATGTGAGCCCCATTGTGACCTTCTCTGCCTCGCCTCTTGCTTTAAGGGGAGGTAGGTAACCGCATTTGTGCAGACGCAAAGTTCAGCCTCTCACTTATCTTGGTCCTGTTACATCTTATTTCCTACTCAGGGATAACAAATGGCAGTCATGCCCTACTAGTGTATGTTCCAAATATGGGTTAAGGAAAGCCATTGCCCAAGAGTCACCCCTGAATATACGCTTTGCCTTTTCCTTCCTCAATTACATCACATTAGATTCCTCAGAACCTCATGTGGTTTAAGTAGAAGCCATGGCTACATGAGCTGACTCAATAATCCCTTATCATATGACTTTGTTTTTCTACTTCACATACCCATGCCTTTCTTCCCTTCTTCTGGACCTATCTAAGCTCCTACACATCAGCCTTTGACTCATTGTCTGTATCATAGTGGACATGGCACAGAATTATTTGACCCAAGAAGGACACGTGCAGGATGATATTTAGAATTTCTCAAGGGCATGTTGCTATAAATAAATAGTCAGTAGAGAATTCTTGCCTCTTCTCTGGATCACATACATTTTTATTTCCATTTGAAATAATCACTGAAAAATATCATAAAAATCCCCCTGGAGCCTGTAATATACCAAACTCAATTAACCTTTAGGGTTGATTTTTAGAGACAAAAATCTTTTCCCAAAATAACAAACAGACATCTATATAAACAGGTGAGACACAGAAGCAGAGAAATGGTAAAGATTTGCAGAATCTGCTAAGACTCCTAGACAGAAGGCTTTTAAAGGGGGAAGAACACAGAATGAAAAATGGGGGGGGGGGAAGGACAGGGGCATGTTGCCAGAGATAACAGCACAGTGACAGAGGACTCTCAATGACATATTTTTGAAAAAGTGAAAGGAGTTTTGAGGTTACAGACTATTAAACCCCAGGAGAACATCCAAGAAGATGGACTTGCAGGCACAAGCAGGGATTGTCCAGTTGCGGGACTCACATAGTTTGCTGAGGAAACCATAATTCGTCTTGCAGGAGACAAGAAGGCAATACAAATGGGAGTGCTTAAACCCCTTGGAGTCAAAGATTATTTTGAGAAACCAGCTAAAATTATGGTCTCTCTCTCCCTCCCTCTCTCTCTCTCTCTCTCTCTCTCTCTCTCTCTCTCTCTCCAAAGAAAGAGGTCACAAACACTTACAACTCCCTATTTTCTTCATTGTAATTTATGGTGAATTCCTAAAACCTGTCTATGGAACCACTAAAAATGTTGATGATAAGGCCGCCTCTGCTGAAAAGTACTGAATGAAGAGTATTTCAGGAGCTTGACTCCAAGTGCAGTACATAAGAAAAGAAAACAGCAATGTGTATTAGACAATGTTGGACCAAAGTCTGTGCGCGAGGGCATGCGCGCGCGCACACGTGTGTGTGTGTATGTGTGTGTGTGTGCATGTGTATATGCTTGCATGTGTGTATGTTTGTCACTCTATGGCTGAAAGAGGCGTAATCTTGTTCATATAGAGGACATGCACAGAATGAATAACAATGGCAGGAGAAAGGTGGGTAAAACTAAGCAAAGAGCAAGAGAGACAGGAAACAGTGGAAGGATTGCCTGGAAAGGAACTGTGGACACATGAACTCTAACCGAGGAGGGACAAGTGGCAATTAGGAAAACCAGAACATCTCAGAAGAAACAGGAGCATACAATTAATATCATTCCTGAAAACGTGTTAGCGGGAGAAGCATTATAAAAAAGCATAATGTAGGAGGTATTTCCAAGGAACATGGACTTAGCTTTTCTGATGCCAAGTGACAGTGAGATTCCTGTCATTGGTTTAGGGTGATGAAGCAAAAACAAACAAACAAAAAAGACACCCCAGCACTGAGGAAATCAAGGGACTTTGAGGTTATCACATATGCATGCACGTGACTACAGAACCATTCCAGATACTAGGGATACAAGAAGTGAAGGAGGGAACTGAAGACCCGAGCAAAGCCTTTATTACCAGAGAGCAGAAACGTTTATCCACACAACCCTGAGTGACCTAAGGGTGAGGGGGCAGGCAGCTTTCCTTGGAGGAAGAATAATATAGTAATAATACTGGTTTTATTTTTCACATTCAGGCAAAGCACATGATCTACCATTGAACGCCATCTCCCTCCCCAGGAGAGCTTTAGTGTAGCAATGAAGGATAGGGCTACCATGCATAGGGATTTAGTGTGACAATGGAGAGCAGAGGCATCCCACATAGGGGTTAAAAATATAAAGAAGTTTGTTTCATATGAAAGAGTGGTTTTAGAAAGCAAATAGAAAAGGCTTGGAAAAGCTGTGTGGTAAAAAGTTAAACTTTGTAAAGGCTTCATTTCCCGGACTTGCCCACACAACCCTTGTTTGTGCAGCAGCTACTAAGCTCTGACAACAGCAGTGCTGTGTGTTTTGTAGCCTGGGGAACATTGGCACATCTGTCCCCTGGGGAAAGGTGCCAAGTCACAGCAAACAGCTTCTCAGGCATCTGCAGGGCAGTGCTTGGACAAAGATGAGCCAGCTTCAAGGACACCCAGTGTTCTGGGCATTACTCATGGCCATTTGGTCCTGCAACTCAGTTACACCAAGGACCCCAAAATCAAAGACAGAACTTCCTTTGATCCTTGCAACACTTGTCTCATCACTAATGAAATTAATAAGTGCTAAGTAAATATTTGCCTCTGCTGATCCATGAGCTGTTTAAAACAAACAAACAAACAAATCAAAAACAAAACCAACAACAAAAATGGGTTTGTCGGGAAACTCTATCTACTGTTGGCATCTCTGGTTAGCCTCTGAGCCAGATATAGTATGAAGGGCTCCCTTTGCCAGCAGGGATCCCTCTTCTTTGCCTGATCTAGGGAGCCCAAACCCCCACATCCTCTACCTGAGGTGCAACTCTTTCTGTCCTGGTAGAGCCTGTTCAGCAAGCACCTGGGGATTCCTGAAGCTATCCACTCTATATTAATAAGATTTCTTGGCTTTTTAACCAATGACCTATGACTTTTCCAGGAGATCTCCTCCCACGCATAGGATAATTAAGTACTGCTTTCCCCTCTTACAGTAGGATGGTTTTGATACATGCAGATTGTCTCCCTGGTGCCTCAAGCTCCAATGACACAGACACATTCACCCTCAAGCCCCTTCCCACTGCCCAAGGATTATAAACCCCTGGTTCACAAAAATAAAGGCTTGCCTTGCTCTCTCACTCCAACAGGATCATTTGCAATTCATCATTTATCCTGGGGAAGAACTGTGGCTGGATGCCTAGGACAGCCATGGCAAAACTGCTTTGGCAGTCGCTGAAGCCCGCTCCATCAAGGCAAGCTCAGCGCTGACCACCAGCAAAGCACCTGCTGGGTCTGCATCTCACTGGGCCTGCCTTCAGGCTGGTGTTGGGTGCCTGCCATCCTCTGCTGTGCTTAGCATGGCAGCTTAGCAAAGGGCTGTAACACTTTGAGTATCATCATGGGCTTTTGGAACTCCCAAGTTTTCACTGTGGTCATATACCAGCAATCTCATTCTAAAAGATGATGGATGACAGGGTATTTTTAATTTCCTTTTCAATTTCTCAGGCAGGTTCTCACCGGGATGGTGTTGAACTGGAGATCTTCCACCTACACACACTGGGACTACAGCATCCCAGACAAGTGTTGGCACACTAGAGAGGCAGACATATAGTCTTTATGTCCCAACTAGTTCATCTTTGTGGAGATTTCTTTTTTAACATTCGAACCTACTGTTAATTACACAAGTATACTGAAACATTTGAGAATATTCTAAAAGGTTAATTTAAACATGTGTGTGTGTGTGTGTGTGTGTGTGTGTGTGTGTGTGTGTGTGTGTCCCCATGCTCAAGGCGTGCATCCACACACACAGTATACATAAGTGAGGTTGTTTTCAGTGTGCAGAAGTGGGCATAGTATCCTCTGAATCTGTAATTATGAGCATTTGTCAGCCACCCATGGTTTGTTCTCAGAGCCAGAACTTGGGTTTGCTGCAAGAACAGTAAGCACTCTCAATCATTAACCTATCTCTCTATTGCCTTGTGAGTTTTTGTTTGTTTGTTTGTTTGTTTTGTTCTTTGAGACAGGGTTTCTCTGTGTATTCTTGGCTGTCCTTGACTTACTTTGTAGACCAGACTGGCCTTGAACTCACAGAGATCTGCCTGCCTCTGCTTCCCCAGTGCTGGGATCAAAGGCATGCACCAACAAACCATATTCCTTGTGAATTTTTAATAACAATTATTAATTATATCTTGAAATATACAATGTGCCTTTACACTTTCTCTTTAATACTTTTGATAGAATGGTAATGGAACAAGAACTCAAAAGGAATATACAAATATATAGGGAGGATAGAACAAAATGTAGGTTAATGAATCTACTCCTCAATTTATTGCCTCAATTGTCACTCACAAGGTTATTTTTAATTCACTGGTATAGAGTTTCATATATAGATGCAAAATAAGTTTAATTTTAGATACAGTAGTGTAGAATTCAAATGTAATATTATTCTTCACACACATTATATATTTCTACTCTAATATGAGCTATTGTACCCATATATCTCAATTACAATACAAGGTTTATTTCTAATACTTTGAAAGTGTTATTGCAGGTTGTTTAGGATAAATAAGTTATACAAGTTAATTGTTAGTTGATCAAATAATGGTTATATCAATTACTAGTTTATTTTATCATAAGTATGCATCTTAGGTACAACAGACAAATATGTATCCATAGAAAGATAAGGTAAGATAGTTAGATAAGGTCCTCAAAAACCTCAGAGATATACAGAATACTGCATTTAAAATGTTGTTATTATTTTAAAGATTCACTGACAGTGAGACAGGTTAACTCCTGGTAACACACAACCTACCACAAAAAGGATGCTGAGCATCAAAGAACCTCCTTATGGAGATGGCTTCAAATGTGGCAAACAAGTCACTGGGCAAAATGTCCTCATTTCTACCACAGGCAGAATTCTGCCTTAAAAGGGGCAGGCTTGGATGCAGGCAGAGTTGTTGGCCAAACTATGTCAAGACAGGGTAAGAAAGTCCTCAATAGTTCCTGCCTCACAAATATGCCTATCAGATATATTGGGCCAGAAGACTGAAGATGGTGCTCCCACAATATAAAGAGTTTTGGGTGACTGTTCAGGTAGCAAACTGTCTCTGTCATCTTCTCATTTGGGAAGCTGATAACCTGCACTCCGGGTATACTCAGGTAATCAATTTTATTCCTTCTCAAGTCTCTGATGGGGTTGAAGACCAGATAATTTAGTTTTACAATGAAGCTTAGTTGTTTAGAGTTTAAGATGTTTTTAGGTCTAGATAGATGTTTTAAGTTGATAATGATAATATATGATAGATATTGATTTACATTTAGAATTTTAGATGCAGCAAGATAGGAAAGATGTTTCTTCAAGTCTGTCAAAAACAAATAGCCAAAACATTAAGAATGTAACATTTACACAGTTCCTGATTGTGTAATGGCTCTTCTTGCTATAGGTAGTTTATTGTATATATGTGTAATAATATAAATGTATATGTACAAAATAAAAAATTAATAAAATACATTCTGAAAAAACAAAAAGAACCCAATATATGATATTATGGCTTATCAAAAATATTTTTCCTAATTTGTTTACATGAATTGAAAAGAGGAAAGTAGCAGGAAAGATTTGGAAGAAAGTATAGCTCATTAATTATTTTAAAGCAGTTTTTTTTTGTTAAAATTTGTTGAAGTATAAAGTGCATACATAAGTGGGCCAAAAAGTGTTGCAAGAAAATTCTCCTTGACGAGTCCTTATTTTTATTTCACTATTTGCTTATTTTTGGGTGCTGGTTTTCACATGCCATGGCTCTCATGTGGAAGTCAAAAGACAATTTGCAAGAGTCAGTTCTCTTTTGCTATGCAGGTCTGAAGGATCAAATGTGCGTATTCAGTCTTGGCAACAAGTGCTGTTTAACCTGATGACCATCCTAGTTAACTTACAATATGTAACAATATAGCACAATACAACCTGATTTTATATATAAAAGTACAAATTGTGGCATATAGAGAAGTACACAGAAATCCATAATATAAAAAGGAAAGCATAATTTACAAATATTTATAATTTTACTAAAGATAAAGAGAATGAGTTATTGTGTGATTCTACCATGGCATAAAAAACAAAAGTATTACTGAGAATTTTAACATGGAATCCCACTGTAGTTACAAATTATACTTTTTATTTTCAATAAACCTTAATTTTATATGCCATACATTTATTAGTATTTCCCTAGGAAAGCATTTGTCACTTCCTCAACATACAAAAAACTGTGAGAGCATTGATAGAAACTTCCGGTCTCAAGACTGTTCCATAGTCTCTCCTTCAAGATTTACAGAACTGAGCTTTTTTAGGGTAGAATTCTGGGACACATTGCTAATACCCACCTTCTTCTGAGAATGCACTTTCAGAGTGTTCCATAAACCCAGGTTGAACTTAGTATTGTGAGGTGTCACTTCTCAGTGTAGACATGAGCATACGTCAGTTGTGGGATACGCACTGTAAAGGACCTAGAGAGTGTTCCTCTACCAAGGGTTCCCTAGTGTCTCTGTCAGACCTGGAGCTGCTGTACACACTAGGATCCTCCCTCCCACCACCAACAGATCTTGACCTTTAGTCCTTCTTCTCAGACCAGTTGATTTGGAAAGTGTGTGTGTGTGTGTGTGGCAAACCTCTGTGCAGTGAAAAAAAAAAAACTGTCTCATGAGTCCAGGACCCAGAAGAAGTCAACTGAACACAGAGTGTCAGGCTTGCTTTCCTTCTACTTAACCAGATTTTATTGTTCAGTAAAAACATTTTCTGTTACTATTTTTTTTCTGCTCAGGCTAAGATGTAAAGGAGTTTGGTTCTAGGCTGTAGAATCTTGATCAATGATTCTCAAATTTCCTAAAGCTGAGCCCTTTCATAAGTTCCTCATGTTGTAATGACCCCCCCCCCAAAATAAAGTTATTTTCATTGCTACTTCGTAAGTGTAATTTTGCTACTGTTATGAATTGTAGTTTATGTATCTGGCATGCAGAATATCTGACATGCAACCCCTGTGAAAGGCTTACTTGAACCCCAAAGGAGTTGTCACCCACAGGTTGAGAACCACTGATCTAGATTAATTGTATTGTATATGAAAACGCAGATAGAAGACCTTTCCTTAATGGCTGGAAAAGGCAACAACCTGAGCTTAAGATGGATCTAGTAAATGTCTATGTTTACTTTGAAAAAGTGTGTTTGATTTCAGAGTCTAGAAGTCTGATATGTACTTCATAGCTCACCATTCAGCAATGCCACAGTTTCCAATGATGCTTTTTAATTATTTAGGCTTCAAGGAGACAACCTGATGGAAAGAACCGAAGATACACTACAAATATTTCATTCTCCAGATGAGATAATCCCAGATTCATTGGGTAAGTTTTAAATTCAAATGTATTACAGAAGTTTTAGTAACTCTTAATGATTTACAAAAATAACTTCACTGAACCAGATGCCTGCAACCTTGAGTCACAGGCACATCCCTCTCACTTGGGCAGGGAAGGACAAATGAGAAAAGGAATCAGGAAGTGTGGGTTCTGAAGAGACAACTAAATGTTAGCTTCTATTAAAATCATACTACTAATTCTAACTTTTTCAATACATTTTCTCCCTTGTTGGCTCTATAGAAAGTGAAATTTCTTATGAGTTCCTTGAAAATTGGCATGTATTTTACTCCCTCTCTCACGCCACCGATCCAGTTAGTTTTCTTGGAGGAGAACAGCAATATCTTATTGGAGACATCATACAACTTATCTCTCAGTCATAAGTTAAATTGGTGTTGAGACTATAAATCTTGTTTTTCTTTCTAAGACCAACTTCATGTTCCCTTAGTGTCTCGTGTATGCCTTCCTCCTCTTTTTCTATCTGTGAAACAGCTTCTTTTCCTTTCATTGCATTGTGCTCTAGCTTGCCTTTCTGTTGCTGGGATCAAATGCCATGACCAAACACAGTGTGAGCAGGAGAGCGTTGTTGTCAGTTTCTGGGTCCATCAGAGAGGGAAGCCAAGGCAGGAACAACCTAGGGCTGGGCACTGAAGCAGAGACCATGGAGAAAAGGATGCTGCTTCCTTGCTTGTTTCCTTGGCTTACATAGCTACATGTCTTATACAACCTGGGTCCACCTGCCTCAGCATGGTATCATCTGCAGTGGGCAGGGCCCTCCTGTATCATTTCTCCATCAAAAGAACGTTCCTTAGACACACACAGAGACCAATCTAATGGAGGCAGTTCCTCACTTCAGATTCCCTATTCTTAGGTGCCCTAGTTTAGTATGTGCTGTTCTTAGAAGTCACGGACAGAGACTACCTTGTTCAGGGTTGGGTATTTCAGCCTACACTTACAAGTCATAGCCCCCTTTCAGGGAAGCCAAGGCAGAAAGCTGAAGGTAAGAACAGAAGCCTGGACGAATGCGTCTTCCTGGCTTACTTCCCATAGCTTGTTCAGCTTGCCCAGGCCCATGTATTGAGGGGTAGTACCCCAGTGGTGGGATGGATCTTCCCACATCAAACGGTACCCAAAGACATGCTCTACAGACATGTCCATAGACCAATTTGATTGCTCAGATGAGATCCTATTTTCATAGATGACTCTAGTTTGTATCAAGTAGATCCAAACTCACCAGGTATGTCTAGGTTTTGCTTCAGGTTCACAAAAACTATGACACTCAGTATCACAGCTGTTTTTAATAATAAAAATTTTAAATACTTAGCCGATACCCATTTCTATAGGATTCAGTACAAACTTCATAACTTAACATATGAGGGTAAAACTAGAGTGATTCAAAATGCTTGACAAACCAATGGTACATGTAATGCTACTGCAGTGGTACCTAAGATGCATTGCTACTATTTTAACTGTATTCTAGCAGAGCTCAGCACCTGGGATCAGGATCATTAGAGAGATTAAAGTAGGAAAATATTTTCCTTATGTCTGAGTGAGGAACATCTTAAAGTAGACACAAAGTTCATAAGCATTAGAGAGAGATGTAATGAAATAATAATGGACTATACACTCTAAAACCTAGAGCAAGAATGTTTGAATGATTTTACAACAAACAAATGAAATAATTTATGTGTATAAGATATTTTTAATTTTATACTAGTATTTTACAAATGTTTACATGGGTTGAAACAAAGCTTTCTAAGGTATTCTACTAATGTATATAATTCTATGTTACAATTTGTCATTGGATTAATTTAACTTAAATTTTAAAATGAGGGAAAAAGACAATGAAAACCAACTATAAAATTTAAGAACTATGGAGCTGAGGATTGCTTATCAGGGAAAGTGCTTGTTGTACATGTAAGAGAGCTGAGTTCAAAACCTCGCCGTACCCATAAACATACTGAACAAGGTAGCATATGTCTGTAACATGCCTGTAACACACCTGTGCTGGGGGAGTAGAGACAGGAGGATCTTAAGGATTCACTGGCCAGCTAGTTCAGCTAATCAGTGTTCTCCAAACTCAGTGTGATGCTGTATTAAATAAAAGTAAGACGGAAAACGATGGAAGAGGACACTGGCCCGTGGCCCTTATAAACATCCACACAGTGCTTATACTTACATGAATACTCCACACACACGAACAAATTGCTATATACATACAGATAGAAAATTTTAAGGAAAAAGCCACAAAATGAGAAAATATATGAGCACTATAGTTTTTCTTGCCCAATGATGGCTATTCAAATATGAAAATCACCTATAATTTTATAAGGTCTACAAATTCATTGAGAAATAATCAACAAATTAAATTCATGTGTCACAGAAGAGGAAATACAAATAGTAAAGATGCCTTGTTACATTAGCAAGCAGGAAAAAGTAAAATGGACACTATTGTGAAGTATTGTTTATAACTATCTGTTTGGTATCCATTAACAAAGCTAAAAAACCCAAGGGCTAATGAAGACAGAGAATTACTTCAAGCTGACTAAACAGTTTGAGAAAAGGTTGTATGATCCTATAATCTTGAGCATTTATATGATGGAAACCCCAGAAACTGCATATCTAGATAAATACCTTAGCAAAACCAGCTTTATATACCAGGGAGTGTGAAGAAACTCTGTTAGGATCTTCGTGGATGATCAAACCAATGAGCTGTGGAATTGTTACCCAGTGGGGACTCTTTGATCCATTTCAACTATCCACACAGGATACATAAGGTCAGCAGTGTGCTGATAAATGTTTAGCAAAAATGCTTTGTACAACTGAGGTAAGATAGCCCAGCTACTGGGCTGATTTCAATCAACTATGAATGCTGCTTTGACCAAGTAAGAGCTCCACACTGGGTCTTAGGATCATAAATGTTGACGGGACAAACAGAAGTCAAAGGATGCCATTTTCAAAAAGCTTAAAATGAGGAAATCTCTAGAGCATGTTCTCTAGGAAAACATACTTAAGTGAAGAACCTATAATACAAGAAGGAAGTGATAGGCTCAAAATAGCAGTGATCTTCAGGGTATGAGGAAGCTGAGAGATGTGATAAGGAAGGAGCCAGAGAGAGGCAAATGAAGGCTGTTGGGAATTGCTCTGGTTTTTAAGGAAGGTCACAAGCTTGGGATGTTTGATTATTGTACATCGTAAGTTAAATTTACTATATTTCTTATCCAGATAACACAATTCTATGGACTTCATTTGGAATTTTATATATACACCATAACTTCACATGTAAAAATCACCCACTAACATTTCAAAATAAAATGATAGAGGAATATAAACCAATACCAGTGACTAGAAGCACGATTTTGTCCATATGTTCAGATCTGTTACAGAGCTAAGGTCTGCATATTCTCAAGACAGTTCTTAAACCCTGACAATGAGAGCAGAGTTCTGGATGACTAGCAACGTGGAACTTTATGCTACCTATCAATCAACACTCATTTATCTTGTGTCTTCCACCCGACCATCTCCTCTTGCGTATACTGCATAGTTTCCTCTGCATAGACCACTGTTTCCTCAATAGTGACAGCTTCCTTTGGCTGCCTGTAGTATTCAGACTATGTGCCTTAAGGTCATATTAAGTGTCCCTGACGTCCAGCTTACACTGATGCTTCCTCTTTCTAAACTCATAATTGTTTCTGAATCACTCAGTATTTTTCACACTTCAAATGATTTCATGCTTTTTAAGGTTTTCATGCTCAATATAAAAGTAACACAACACAGAGACTATTTAGCAACTTGGCCCTTAGCTGTTTAAATTCAATCAAATATAGTTTAATCAATCAATTTGTTAATAGATCTGTACTCTGTAGCTATTACATATTCATATTTACTGAGAACTCAAGAGACAACTGTGCTGGAAAATTAAACAACACATCTAGTAATATGTTTCTGATTATAAAAGGATCCTCTGGAAAAAATGCATTCATTACGTTTAAGCTCCTTTCTTGAAATATTTATATCCTGCTTTTTCCACATTCAAATATTAGAATACCTAATTAGGAAATTGCAAAACAGGAGTTTCTGCTTCAGTGAATTCCTTTCCACTGAAGTTAGTCAGATCGTGAGACTCCAAAGTTAAGAATCATTAGCATCATTCAAAAATCTCTGATGTGATTTACATGTCAACCATGCGTCCATATTGAACTTGGCTCAAGATACACATTTCTATAAATAGGGCTGATCTTGTGCAGAGAAGTTCTTGTAACACAAGCAGCCATGGCAAAAATGATGACAAGAGGAAGCTAATTGAAGCTAAACATTGTGACAAGCATTCAAGATTTCCAGATCCCATCAGCAGGCTCAACCAACAGATTAAAATTGTATCCAAGAGTTTGAAGACAGATTTTAAAGAATAAAATCACTTTTATTGCTCCGTGCCTCTGTGCTATTTCACTGAAGACTCAATTTCTGCTACACCTTATGTGACTGAAAAAGCAAACAACTATAGTATCTTTCTGGAAAACATGCTACCTTATAAGACAAACTTCTCTGCAGTAAAAAGAGCGTAATTGTTGATATATCTGTATGTGCTAGTGAGCACTCGGGAAGAAATGTATTTCAAACACATTAGAAGTTTGTCCCTTCAAGCATGAGACAATAGTTTGTTATTTGTAGGATGCCTGTTTGCTCAACTAACCTTGTTAGATTGATGTTCCACCACGATTTTTTGTCTTTTTGGCTGAGTCCATTTGCCTTTGTAAATTTCAAATAAGGTAAGACACTGAAATTCTCAGCTGCTCCAGGAAGCTCATCATAGAAATGCTCTGCTAGGCACTAGGACCACTACCAGCTCCTAGATTTCAGCAGATAGGATGCCCCTAACCAAAGAATACTCAAAACAAGCCCCTAGCAGAACACAAACTAAAATGTCACTGTCACCTGGTAAGTGTTCATTTGTGTTTAAAATATTGATACTATATATGTATTCAAGTTAGTTCTATGAGACAGTAATGAAAAATAGTTTTGAGTCATGTATTTTGAAATCACATAGCCAGTACTTGACCTATAAGATTTATTGAGTAAATGAATATATAAAAATACATAAATGATGAGCTAATGAATGCATCAACACAAATGAGATCAAACAGAGAGGTGTCTATCCCAAACTGTCGCATATCCTGTGAGAGGAAATGGAGAACACATGCTGTACTTCTAACTTTAAAAAGCCAGGAAATTCCTGGAAACTTTTAAATTATATATATTATACATATATACACAAATTATTTTCATATAGAAAATAAAAACTTAATGTTAAGTAAATGTCTTACTTAAGAATCTCAACTCATAAAATAAAAAACCCATAGTAAGCTATAAACTTATATAGTATTTTCCCACAGTTTGATGGAATGTAACTTAATTTTATTTATAACTTTTTCTTGTTTCTTTTTATAGAAATTAGATTCTTTTTTTTTTACACAATATATCCTGGTTACAGTCTTATAGTTTCTCCTCCTTCTGCTTCCCCTAGTTCCTCTGCGTTTCCCTTCCCATCTGGAGCCACTTGCTTTCTGTTTCTCAGTGGGAAATAACAGGCTTTTATGGAATAATAATGAAATAAAATAATAGAATACAATAAAATAAAATTAAGTGATAAAATAAAAAAAATCATATTTGAGTCGGACAAAATTAATCAACAGAAGGAAAAGCACCTGAGAGAAGGCACAAGAACCAAAGACCCAGTTCATTTGCACACTTAGGATTCCCATTAAAAAACACTAAGCTGAAGCGCATAACACATATGCAGAGGATCTGGTGCAGACCCGCGCATGCTCTGTGCATGCTGTCTCGGTCTCTGTGAGTTTGTATGAGCTTTGTTCACGATTTAGAAGGCCTTCCTCTAAATCTTCTGGCTCTCACTTTTTTCTGCCTTCGCTGTGGGGTTCTCTGAGCTCTGAGGGGAGAAATTTGATGGCGACATCCCCACTTAGGGGTGTGTGCTCGAAGTCTATCACTCCGTGTAATGTCTGTCTGTGGGTCTCTGTATTCGTTCCCATATCTGCAGGAGAAAACTTCTTTGATGATGGCGGGACAAGGTAGTGACCTATGAGGCTATAGCATTAAGAGTCATTTTACTACTCTTATTTTTGTTTGTTTTGTGTGGATTTATGTATGGGTCTTCAATTTAAACCTATTGGTCAATGAGTCCGTTTTTGTGCCAGTTCCGTGCTGTTTTTTGTTACTATATCTTTGTAGGTGATACTCTAGTGGTTCCTTACTATTTTGGATTGTTTCAGCTATCCCAGGATTTTTGTATAAAGCTGGAAAATGTCTTTTAAAGATCTATGAAAATTTGTGTTGGAATTTTAGGGAGACTGCATGAATCTGTATGTTGCTTTTTGTAGGAGTAGCATTTTTTCTATATTAATCCTACTGACTCATGAGCATTGGAGATCTTTCCATAGTCTGATATCTTCTTCAAATTCCTTCTTCAAATAATTGATTTTTTTTCACTTGAGGCTATTGGGGAAAGGTGTTGTTTCTATGATTTCCTTCTCAGTCTTTTTGTCATTTATGTACAAGAGGGCTACTGATTTTTATAAGTCAATTCTGTATTCAGCTACTATGCTGAAAGGGTTTATCAGGTGTAGGGGTTTCCTGGTGGAATTTTTCAGGTCATTTATACATATTATAATATCATCTGCAAATAAAGGTGCTTTGACTTCTTCCTTTCTATTTTGTATGTCCTTGATCTGTTTCATTTGTCTTATTACTCTAGATAAGAATTCAAGCACTAGTATAGTATATAGGCATGATATGTATATAATATGTATATTGTATATGGAGGGAGTGGACAACCTTGTCTTGTTCCTGATTTTAGTGGAATTTCTGCTTTTCTTCAATTAAGTTTATCGAGGCTATGGGCTTGCTGCAGTCTGCCTTTATTATGTTTAGGTATATCTACTATATCTCTCATCTGTCCAGAAATTTTTATCATGAAGGAGTGTTGGGTTTTGTCAAATGCCTTTTGTACATCTAATGAGATAATCATGTAGATTTTGTCCTTCAGTTTTTAAAATTCGGTTGATTTATGAATGTTGAAACATCTCTCCTTCTCTGGGATGAAACGTGCTTGATCATAGTGGATGACCTTTTTGAATTGTTCTTGAATATGGTTTCTAAGTATTTTATTGAGAAATGTTACACCTATGTTTGTAAAGGAAGTTGATATGTAATTCTTCTTTGTTTTGTCTTTATGTGGTTTAGATATCAGGGTACTGATAATAAAATGAATTGGGCAATGTTATTTCTGTTTTCATTTTGTGGAATAATTTTAGTGGTGTTGGAATTAA
Organism: Acomys minous; assembly: GCF_964271855.1. Lineage (NCBI taxonomy): Eukaryota > Metazoa > Chordata > Mammalia > Rodentia > Muridae > Acomys > Acomys minous. The sequence continues at coordinate 107,348,061 of NC_140483.1, read as the reverse complement.
CTTTTCTTTGAATGTGTGGTAGAATTCTGCCCTATAATTATTTGTCCCTGGGCTTTTTTTTTTAATTGCGACGCTTTTAATAACTTTTTATTACACTACAAGTTATATGTCTGTTTAACTTGTTTATCTGATGTTGATTTAACTTTGGTAAATAGCATATATCAAAAAATTATCCATTTCTTTTATATTTCCCATTTTGTGGAGCACAGGTTATTAAAGTATTTCCTTACGATTCTCTAGATTTCCTTGGTGTCTTTTGTTATGTCTGCTTTTTCATCTCTTATTTTGTTGATTTAGATATTTTCACTCTGCCTTTTAGTTAATTTAGATAAGGGCTTGTCAATCTTACTGGTTTTCTAAAAGAACCACCTCTTTGTCCCATTGATTCTTTGTGTTGCTCTTTGTTTCTGTTTTTGCTTTGTTTTGTCTTTTTAAATTTCGGTTCTGAGTTCGATTATTTTTCATCCTCTATTCCTTATAGGTGTGATTTATTTTTTTGTTCTAGAGCTTTCAAGTGTGTGTGTGTGTCTTCTTTTGATATTGTTCATTTGATTAGTTATCCCCTGGGTTTCTTGAATGTAGTTAATCTCCTTAGGTAAGAGTTTTCTTCTAGCACTTTCTGATAGATGTTGTATAAATTGGACTTTGTCATGGAATAACTTTTTTCTCCATCTATGGTAATTGATAGTTTTTCTGTGTATAGTAATATGGTGTTTATGATCACTTAGAGTCTGCAGCACATCTATCTAGGAACTTCTAGCTTTCAGATTCTCTGTGAAGTCAGATATAATTGAGATATGCCAGATATTGTATGTTACTTAGTCTTTTTCCTGAGGCTTTTAATATTCTTTCCTTATTCTGAATGTTTAATGTTTTGATTATTATGTTCCAAGGGGAATTTCTTTTCAGGTTAAGTCTATTTGCTATTCTGTATCATCCTTGTTCTTCAATAGGGCATCTTTTCCTTTAGGTTAGGATGTTTTTCTTTGATTTTATTGAGTATACTTTCCATTTCTTTTACTCTGGTTTCTTTTCCTTCCTTTACTCTATTATTCTTAGACTTGGGCTTTTCATAGTTTTTTTTTTTTAGATTTTCTGGATATTTGTGCCAGGAGTTTTTTCAGTTTAACATTTTCTATGACCTATATATTCATTTCTTCTATCATGTCTTCAATGTCTGATTCTTTCTTCTATCGATTGTTTTCTGTTGGTAAAGCTTGCCCTTGAGGTTTCTGCTTTAGTTCCTAAATTTTTCATTTCCACATTTTTTTCTCACTTTGGGTTTTCCATCAATTCAGTTTATTGATTCTAATTGAAACTCTTTCAGGTCTCAAACAGTTTTGTTTTTGTTTCTCTTTTTGTTTTTTGTTTTCTATTTTTTTTCCACTGTTTGTGTTTTCAAAGATTTCTGTAAGTATTTAATCCCTTCTTTCAAGAGCTCTGTCATAAACATAAAGGCATATGTGTTTCAGTTATATTGCAATATTCAGGGTGTATTGTGGTAGGATTGCAGTGTTCTAGTGTAGACACATTATCCTGGGTATTGTTATGTTCTTATGCTAGTGTCTAGGCATCTTGGCTTGGGAAGACTGTAGTTCTAGGTATTGGTATCTACTCTTGTCTTTGATGGGTAGATGTTTTGTTCTTTGGTTTCTTTTTTTTTCTTTGGTTTTTAGGAGAGTGTGGTGTCTGTGTGTGAGAAAGTCCTTTGTTTCTTGTCAGGTGTGGCCAGTGGGGACACAGTAAGAATGTGTTCCTGTTCCTGGGTATTGGAAACTATGGAAACAGAGATGAACTGGGATGGGGAAAAGGGGTTCATAGGAGGGAGAGGATCTGCTTAGTTAGTTCCCCGGGAATGAGAGCAGAGAGTAGGTAGAGGCCACAGCAGAAGAGATGCTACAGACCTGGGGAATGAAACTACAGGATTGGACTTGGAGGAATCGATGGAGAAGTGAAGATCTTCGATTAGGCTACTTAGTTCTCTGGAGGAGGATTGTAATTTAATTTTAGAAGATGTAAATGAAGTCCAAGTTGCTTCTTGGTTTAATGAGTCTGTCCATGCTAGCTCATAAGCTCTTAGAAGTTGGTTTTAATAAATAGGTGCCAAAGTATTCTCACAGCTGAATGACTATTCTTATCTATGTTGATTTTATCAACTAAAATTTGCTACTTTTAATGGTTTTGTTCTGTTTATAAGGGTAATAGGTAAATTATCTTAATTTATGGTTTCTCCAGAGTTGGTATCACAGTGGAAGGCATTCTGTGTTCTACAATGAAATCTATGTTTATATAGAGATAAGCGTGTACCCAGGAGATTTGTAAGCTTTTCTTTTTGCATAAAACACTCTGAATTGCCAGAGATAGAGATGCCTTGAGCCAGAACCATGGGCTTGTGCCAAGTTTTTTGTTGTTTCCCTATTCCTTGACCATAAGTGGCTACAAAATCTCAACATTCTAATTTCTTTCCCAGAGCACTCATTTCATGCATTAGAAAAATCTATCTCCATTTGCATATGAGTCTAAATGGTTTTCTCTTTATGTAATCATATAGCTTTAAAAATTAAATTAAAATAGAAATACATTTTTCTCTTTGATCCTTGGGGCTCCTTCCTGGTATTCTCACTCTAACTCTTCTCATGTCTCCCTTGAAGTTGATTTTTTTATTATTATTATTACCTACGTGTGTGTACCATGCACAAATACATAAATACAAGCTGTTACATCTGCTTTTGTTGTTTGTATATATATGGTTTCAGGGCTGACCACTTTGTATCTAATAACTAATAACAGAGCTCATCTCTCGGAAGAGTTACTTTTTCCCACCTCCTAGCTGTCAGTGGTTGTCTATCATTCTTTGTCTAGGGGTGCGGCCTATGAAAATTTCCCCTTTTCACATTAACATATCTATGGGTATTACTATTGTTCCAGTTTTGTTTATGTAGCGGTTTCTAACAGACTATTTAGCAGCAGGCTTCATGTTATTCTGTCTTCTACATTCCTCCAGCCTTCTCTTCAGCCATGTTTTGTGAGACAGGCATGCAGGAGGTATGGTATGGATGTGTACTCCTATGATATGCTGATCTCTGCTTTGTGCCTAGTTTTAATTTACTGTATTGGTTTTCATTCGGTATAAAGAGAAGCTTCTCTGATGAAGGATTTCTTAATAGAAATAAATATAAGAAATCAAATTTGTTAAACACAATGGTTTGAAATACTTTCCTCTAAACCAGTTTTTAAATTTATCCCCACCTCCTTTTATTTGTTCAAGACAGGGTTTCTTTGTGTAGCCTTGGCTGTCCTGGTCTCGCTTTGTAAGTCAGGCTGGCCTCGAACTCACAGAGATCCGCCTGCCTCTGCCTCACGAGGAGAGATTTTTAAATTTCAATGTATAAAGTTAAATTTAACCAAGGAAATTGACAGTACCTTGTATAGATAATGTATAGATGTTACATATAATTACCATTACCATAGATTTATCCACTAACTGTAAATATCTCTCTGCACTGCACTTATTAACTTAACTTTGCAGCCATAAGGGTTTCCTGTCACTTTATTCATATAATTAAAATCCACCATTCACTCACTTCTCTAAGATTTAGACTTAATAGTTACAAATTCTTTTTTTTATTAATTATTCACTTTAAACCCCAGTCACAGCCCCCTCTCTTCTCTCTTCATAGCCCTACCCTACCTCTGTTTTTCTCTTATCCCTCTCCTCTGCTCCTCAGAGTAGGGGAGCCCCCCTCTCCCAGGACTGAGTGTGTCCTCTTCCCCTGTTGCTTGCTGAGATAACTGCATTAGGGAGGAGTAATTGAAAAATAGGCAACAGAATTCATGTCAGAATCAGTCCCCAAGACCCTCACTAGGGGACCCATATGAGGATGGAGCTGCCCAGTGGCTACATCTGTGTAGGGAGCCTAGGTCCAGTCCACGTGTGGTCCTTGCTTAGAGCTTCAGTCTCCACAGGGCCCATCTTGAGCCCTGGTTAGTTGGCTCTGTTGGTATTGCTTGATGTTATTTTTTTTATTGTAAGCCTATGATGAGTTAATAATTTGCACTCTTATTGTCCCATTCACAATTTGTCATCTGATTTAAAAGAGAATGCTAAATTTCAGAACTCATACTTGTATCCTCCTGTCCCCATCTAAAAGAAGACATCAAACAAACAAGAAGCATAACATATTACAAAACAGAAAAAAAGACATTAAAGATAGCAAGAAGCATAACATTACAAAACAGAAAAAAAGACACTAAAGATATACATAGCAAAATATAGTTGAATAGGCACTAAAAAAGATTTACCTTATTCTTAGATTTATTTTTACTTTTAATTAGGCATGTATGGTGTGTGTGTGTGTGTGTGTGTGTGTGTGTGTGTGTGTGTGTGTGTGTGTGCATATGCATGCAGTTGCCACAGAAATCTGAGTTTCATTCAGAATATTCTGACTATGGTTTTTCCTTTCCCTACTCCTCCCAGATCTTCTCCACTTCCTCTCTCACCCTTTCTTGCTCCTTTTCATTAAAAATTAAGCTAGAATCTAAAATGAGAAAAAAGAAAAGAAAAGAAAAAATGAAATAAAAAGTAATCAAATCTTAGTTGAATAAGACAAAAGAAACAAACAGAAAAAAAAATAGAGGGCCAAAGAAGGAGCACAGTGAACACAATAGACAGAGAAACACACATTTGCACACATAAAAATGCCATTAAGACTCAAAATCAGAAATATTAATATTTAAGTAATATACTTTTAATAATAAAAATGCCCAAATGAAACATTATGAAAGAAAAATCCCTGAAAAGATACCATTAAGTTTTATTTGGCTTCTAGGATCCTCTGGATCCTTGTACTTTGCTATTCTCCCATGATTCTCTCATCTAGACTCCCAATAGGAGGTCCTCCCCTCTGTCCAGTTTCCTGGTAAGTGAAGGCTTTCGTGGGACATGCCCCTTGGGCTAGTAGGCAGATATAAGTGAGTATATACCATTTGAGTCTTTCTGCTTCTGGGTTAACTCACTCATTATGATCATTTCTAGCTCAATCTATTTGTCCACAAATTTTGGGAATTCCTTGTTCTTAATAGCTGAATAGTATTCCATAGTGTATATGTACCACAGTTTCTTTATCCATTCTTTTATTGATGGACACTTAAGCTGTTTCCATGTTCTGGCTATTATTAATAAGGCTGCTATGAATATGGTTGAGCAAAGTTTCTTCTTGTGTGCTGGAGCATCTTCTGGGTATATTCTAAGGAGTGGAATAGCTGGGCCTTGAAGAAGCCCTATTCCCATTTTTCTGAGATAGCACCAGATAGATTTCCAAAGTGGCTGTACTAGTTTGCATAGGCAGATTTGGTCCCAGGGGTACCGCTCAAACTATGGCACCATTACAGCCAAGGACAATACAGGCTGTAAACTTCAAACCCCTACCCAGATCTAGCCAATGGACAGGACATTCTCCACAGTTGAGTGGAGAGTGGAGAGTGGGGTATGACTTTCACACATACTCTGGTGACCATGTCCCCTGGAGGGGGAGGCCTGGTGGCACTCAGAGGAAGGATAGCAGACTACCAAGAAGAGACTTGATACCCTATGATCATATAAAGGATGAGGAAGTCCCCCTCAGGCACAGTCATAGGGGAGGGGAGTAAGGGGATAATGGGAGGGAGGGAAGAATGAGAAGTTACAAGGGATGGGATAACCATTGAGATGTAACAAGAATAAATTAGTAAAAAAAAAAAATTGAAAAAAAAGAAAATGATTTCAATATAACTTAAAAACATGGCATTTAAAAAATAAAATACTTTAGTGAAAAAAATGATAACAAAATAAAAATGTAAAACAACAACAACAACAACAACAACAAAGTTTCATTTAGCCATCTACTGCTGGTTATATAGCCTACACTTAAATGTGGTTTGTATACCCATGAAGACTCTGTTAGAGAAAACTACCTTTTTTCTTTGAAGGCAGTAACTGAAGATAGTGTCTGAGGCAGGGATGCGGGCTTGCATCTACTTCTTTTCTCAGCACTGGGGCCCTGTCTCCCTTTGACCTGTACCCACTCTGTGCATGCTGCATAGTCTCCGTGAGTTCATATGGAGTACATACTCTAAAGCTCCATGGTGTCATCTCTCCAGCCTGGAGTGTTGCTTTATATGTAAAAATAAGGTTACTGGCTCTCGTACTTTTAAAATTTTAACATACACATCTGAATTAAAAATATATTCATTCGTATATTTATCTATAAGCTAAACAACTTCAAATGTCTACTTATAAACACTATCAGTTTTTAAATAAGTAGTTCAATAATATTAATATCATTCTTATCACTATAAATATATATATAATGCATAGACAATGTGTAATTTTCGTTTTTAAAAATTAAAATAGATTCTTTACCTGGGACTGAAGAAACTCTTATGGAAGAAGGTGAAGATTTTGAGAAAACGTCTAAAATAACAGAACCTGTAAGTGTGTGAATTTATTTGTTTTTGTTAATTCTGTAGCACACAGAGAAACACACGTACCCACACACACATCTACACACACTGAGTCGTGAGTCAAAGAGAGAAAGAGAGAGACAGCTCACTAAGAGAACATCTCCAAAGAACACAAGGAGTAGAAATAAGCATTCCTTTTATAAAGAACACTTAAGTGTATTCACTGTTCCCTAAACATGGCAGAGTTCTTGCAGCAGAAGGTGACCATTTACTGTGTGCACAGAAAGGATGTGTAAAGCTCTTTTGACAGTGTGGGAAACTTGACTGAGGCAGTGGTTAGTTCCCATGAGCTCAGCTGTTACTACAACATAGGCCCATCCCAAGAGCTCGTGAGCTGCCGTGTCATACTTCGATAAATTAAGCTGTATACATCCGAGCAGAAAAGTAAGTGCTTTCTGTATCTCAAAAGCTGCCATGTTCTTTGGTGCGTGCTATCACGAGGTGTGAACTCCTTGTAATTTTTCTTTTTTTTTTCTTTATTAATTTATTCTTGTTACATCTCAATGGTTATCCCATCCCTTGTATCCTCCCATTCTTCCCTCCCTCCCATTTTCCCCTTATTCCCCTCCCCTATGACTGTTCCTGAGGGGGATTACCTCCCCCTGTATATGCTCATAGGGTATCAAGTCTCTTCTTGGTAACCTGCTGTCCTTCCTCTTAGTGCCACCAGGTCTCCCCCTCCAGGAACATGATCAAAAGTTCACCATGGTGTAATGAGATCCAGTTTCCGACTTTAATGCAATTCAAAATTAAAAGAATAAATACAGGAAAACCATACATCTCTATGTGAATTCTAAATATAAAAAATTTTAAAGGAGTTTGCATTGCTTTAATGCTAGGGCTAATGCAGTCTTTTATATTTAAGCAGTGTTTATATGTTGTTCATCTAGTCTCTGTATGTTTGCTGGGGTTTCCATAAGAAGGTACCACGGAGCAAGTGGTTTAAACAATGGAAAAGTATTTCCTCCTAGCTTTGGAGGTACAAGTCTGAGATAAAGCACTGGGGCCTGGGAGATGTCTGTCTCCTTCCCATGCCCTCATATTCACCCCTTTTCATTGCTGGTGCTGTCCCGGGTCCTCCTTCTAACCAAGATGGAGTGCCAGAATCACCACGGATAATAGGTTTAATCTACCTTAGTCAATGTATTTTAGAGAACTAGATCTTTTAGAACCCAATTACAAACATATTTTGAGGTAATCATAGCACTTTATGGGTGTACAATGTAATCCATGCCACTATGGTGAAATGACACCCAGACTATACAGCAGTTCATTACAGCTGAAATCTTTTCTATTGGGTATAATAATAAAGCTAATTCCAAAAATTCTAAAGAAATTAATGCTATTTTTCTAAAAATACTACTTTCTTGCTACAGGTATCCTAGTCGTTATTAATATGTTCGTTTTTTTGTGTTTCTTCTTACATAGTTATTACTTGCCCCTGCAGCATTATATACCGCCTACTTCTTTGTTTATTTTCCTTATCTTTCCACCATAATATAAAGTCATTTTTTGTTTTCTTCTTCTCTTTTCTGCACATAGTAGGACAATAATACATGTCTGTTATGTTAAAGATATTTCTTGGAAATAATCCCTCAGCATATCAGAGCCCTAGGAACAGGAGGAGCCATCTTCATTTTATGTAGCAAAAAGGTTATTTCCCCTTAACGTCTGCATTCCCAGCCACCGCCTACCGCTTGTCCTCAGGATGAGTAGCCAGAGGTGATAAAACAGGCTCAGAGAAGCTCAGTCACCAGACCTTTTCTGGAACCGTGTATTCCTGTTAAATATTTTCTTGTGTACCTTACAACTGCTTCCTATCTACCTGTCTTAATTCTACTTCTGGAGTGACAGCTTAAGGCCAGGCTGTTTTCCTTCAAAATAATACTAGCTACTAATACTAGCTAACTAATACTAGCTAATTAGACTAACTACTCAGAGCTGTCTTAGCTTCCTTTCAGTTGCAATGCTAAAATACTCTGACCAAAACAACTCAGAAGAGGAAAGGAGTTATTTGGCTTCTGCCTGTAGACCACAGTCCACAACTGAGGGAAATAGGTCAGGAACTCATGAAGAATCTTGTTGTAAAATCTATGGAGGCCTGCTGTGTGCTGGCTCTCTGGTTCATGTTTAGTTGGCTTTCTTATTCAGCCCAAGACTGCCTGCCTAGGAAATGCTACCACTCACATCAAAAGAGTGACCCAGAGACATGCCCACAAGCCAGTCTGATGTGGGCAATCTCTCAGTTGAGATCCCTTTGTCACATGACTCTAGGCCATGTAGGTTAACAGGTTAATCTAAGACACAATCTGTCAGTATGTCCTATCTAAGGCAACTTATTCAACCAACATACAATCTATACTTTCAGCCAGTTCTTACATTATATAGTTTCATTATATACCTTGGATACTTTGATGCATTCTTGCCTGCTGAGCCTCCAGTAAACTATGAGTTACAGTATAACAAAATTCAGCATTGCAAACAATGTTGCTACACCAGAGAGGACGATGGGGTCTGTGAGACAAATATTATTTTTTGATTGTAAATTGGGAGTGCATCAGCATTTCTTTGAAAGGCTGTTTTCTCACTTACAAACTTCAGTGTACATCCATAATGACGTGATAGGAAAGCTGGATTATTGTTCAGACTGTAATAACTTGTGAGTCACAACTTTCTCAAAAGCTTATTTAATCATCTGGGATATCTAGCAAAGTTTATAGTTCTTCTTGCATGTGTAAAAGGATGCTATCAGACTATGCATAGTGCCTCGTGCCTGTAATTTTATTCCTTAAGCAACGGAGACAGAAGAAGCAAGATTTCAGGGTGCATAGCGAGTTGGAGGCCAGTCTGGGCTACATGAGATCCTATTTAATCAAAACAAAAAATATTTTAAATTAGAAATGATACTTATAGATTCCTTTTTTTTTTTTTTTAATTTTCATTTGTTCGCTTTACACCCCAACTGTCGTCCTCTCCTTCATCTTCTCCCAGTTCCACCCTCCCTCCCTTTTCCCTGCTCCTCCCTGCCCTCCTCCCTGGTCTTCAGAAAGGGGGAGCCCTCCTGCATTATCATCTGGCCCTAGCCTATCAAGTCTCATCTAGACTGCCTGCATCTTCTTCCTCTGTGGTCTGGCAAGGCTGCCCCACTGAGGGGGAAGTGATCAACGAGTGGGCACCAGAGTCCGTGTCAGAGGTAGCACCTACTCCCTATGATATGAGACTCACAAGGAGACTCTCCTGCTTTCCAACTACATCTGAGCAGGAGGACTAGGACTTCACCATGCATGGTCCTCGGTTGTTGCATTATTTTCTACAGGCTGCCCTGAGCCCAGATTTGTTGGATCTGTTGGTCTCCTTGTGGAGCTCCTGTCCCCTCTGTGTCCTTCTATCCCCCAACTCTTCCATAAGACTTCCTGAGCTCTGCCCAAAGTTTGCCTGTTGAGTCTCAGTGTCTGCTTTGACCCTCCACTGGGTGGAGTCTTTCAGAGGACCGCTATGGTAGGCTCCCATCCTGTTCCTTCTCGGCAACTGCTTCCAGTTCTCCTTGTTAGTTAGCTTCTTTAGGTCTGTGGATTGTAGTATGGTTATACTGCATCATGTGGCTGATATATCTGCCTATAAGTGAGTACATACCATGAGTGTCTTTCTGGGTCTGGGTTACCTCACTCAGGATGGTCATTTCTAGCTCCATCCACTTGCCTGCAAATTTCAAGATTTCTTTGTTTTTAATAGCTGAGTAGTATTCCATTCTGTAAATGTACCAGAGCTTCTTCATCCATTCTTTGGTTAAGGGACTTATAGGTTGTTTCCAGATTCTGCCTATTGAGAATAAAGCTGCTATGAGCATAGTTGAGCAAATGTCCTTGTTGTATGACGGAACATCTTTTGGATATATTCCCAGGAGTGCTATGGCTGAGTCTTGCAGTAACCCTATTCCCAATGTTCTGAAAAAGCACCAGATTGGTTTCCAAAGTGGTTTGCACTCCCAGCAGCAATGGAAGAGTGTTACTCTTTCTCCACATCCTAGACAGCATGTGCTGTCACTTGACTTTTTGATCTTAACCATTCTGATGGGTGTAAGGTGGAATCTCAGAGTTGTTTTGATTTGCATTTCCCTGATGACTAAGGATGTTAAGCATTTCTTTAAGTGTTTCTAGGCCACTCAATATTCCTTTGTTGAGAATTCTGTTTAGTTCTTTGCGCAATATTAAATTGGATTATTTGGTTTGTTGGTGTTTAATTTCTTGAGTTCTTTTTCTAATGGCATTATCAAATTAATTTCTGCCTACAGTGTTTAATTTACATTAAGACTTCTAATATCCCAGTGGGGAAAATAGCTTTGTTTAATCAAATGATTTGTAAGTGACTTTATATTGGCTCCTAGAATACCTTTGTCTTTTTCCCAGAATGATCAAACAATGCTTTCATAATGAAAAACTTTGTTATATGTCAATTTTATTTTCATTCATCCATTAGATTTTGAATTCTTAAAATTTCAATTGTATTTAACATCAGATAATCTATTTAAATCTCCTTTGGAAATGAGTAATAATTAAAATAATAGATAAATAAGTTAGTGTTATAAACATGGCACTTTTTAAGTAGTAGCTGTTTTTAGTACCAAGAAAGTGCAGATTTAAAAAGTAAATTATTTTAAGATAATTATATTTTTGGATATAAATTCCCTAAAGTGTGCATTTGTAATACTTTTGGACATTATTTTAAGTAAATCTAGCTCATAACATTTCCTAAGAACTAATACAGAATTGAAGCAAAAGAAAAATAACTTTTCTATGTATTTTTGTCATAAATATAAAACATTTCAAAGAAAAATTTCAGTGATGTCCTGCAAAAGTATAAATATGTCACAAATAGTACAGTTATTTCCTTGGCTGATGTGCATTAATAAGTGGACTCAGCCCGTTAGACAACTCCCCCACACCTGAATCTGTGCTTTCAATATATCTTGAGAATTTTGGTATTGGAAAGGCAATGCTTAGGTTTAGAAATTTTTATTTTTCTCTGCCCCTCAGAGGAAACCATTCTTCTGGAATGTTTCTCTTCTTTTTCTGATCTGGAAAGCTATTTAGCATACACATAATCCATGCAGATTAAAACTGGATTTGTCAGGTAAATCCCTTTATTAAAAATGAGTGAACAAAAAGAAAAAGTCTTCAAAAGGAAAATACCAAGCAGCAGGTACTGACCACTGTGGCTTAGCTTCACGGGCATAATAGCCAGATGCTTTAGATCAACGGTTGCTGAACATTTACAGAAAGATTTTTCACATTTCACAATTCCTATGGTGCTCTTAATATTCAGTTTTCTGTTTTGTTTTCATGAAATTAATTAAATGTATGGACACAGAGCAAAGATGAAAAGGTGATCAAGGAAGAGATTTGACCTTCAGTGACTTATTGTCTTCTTCCTTCATAAATACGTATTTTATTTAGTGACTCCCATAAGTCTTTAACTGGTTACTATGGCTTCTGCTGAGGATTCCTGAAATGCCCAGGAGTTACTGGAAGTTATATTTTTCCTTCCAAAGGGTATTGTTTACTGGATGAAGTATGTAAAATTGGCTAGAGTCGGAGCAGTGGTAACAGCATGGATGTGTAGGGCACCGTTATTTCATGGAGCATTTGACACAGTGACTTTAATATTCTTGGACTTCTGTCTTTCTGTGATGTAATCACTTTGAACTTGATAGCCATCATGAGGATTAAGTTGCAATTACTTTTAAGTGAGCACATTGGGCTCTCACTACATTTTAGGATACTTCCTGGCATAGGCACAAACAACTGATATTTCTCAATGGGAAGCTTTTTTGGATCTGAAATTCCTGTTAAAAACTACATGTAATATAAAACACACACACAATCTGGGTCATCCTCATTGGTTAATACCAAAGGCTAGAATTCATCCTTAGGTTAAACACATAGTAGAAAGCTAGAGTTTGAGGGACTGGATTCTAGGAAGTGGCTTTTTATGAAAGCAAGGGATCATGTGAGTTTGGGGCTATATAGATTAGGTTTGCTTAGATCTCCTACAATTGGAGAGGTCTGAGAGACCAGGGTGTCAGGACAAAAGGGAGATACTGACAATGAGAAGAGAAACCAACACACACCTTACATGTTTTGTCTGTTCTTCTGCTGAAAAGTGAGTGGTTCTACTTCATTCTCTGCTGATATTTGTAGCCCCTACTCAGTACTGAGACTGAACCTGTCTGGAAGCACAAACTTGCACACTTGCCATTTTCCAACAACCCCATGCATATGGACTTTAAAATGAACAAATTTCATAAGGTCTAAATATAGTAGATTTTGGTAGTTCAAAGGCTTGATAAAAATTTTTTTAAAGTGTGTTCACAGCATCTGTAACACAAACAATTGCCTGATCAATTCAGAGAGTTTTGACAGCAAGGACTTTGTTCCTAAATGAGCTCTTTATAATGGGAAGAATTTGATAAATTGGTTTTTGTTCATTTAAAAATTAATTTCAAATGCTGTGCAAAGGTTAGCAAAAAGTCTCTGCTGTATATCCTTTCCCTGTCTGAATGTTAATAAGCAGAGTACAACCTTCTTATATTAAATCCTGCATGCTTCGGAGAATTATAGTAAAAGAGGAATTCCTCCACACAATGAACATTGATTGCTAAGGCTAGAGGAGACCTGTAATCCGCTGTAACCATGTGATCTCTGTAACACGCATGTTGGTGACATACCTTTATGTCTCTGCCCCTGCTGTCTGGCCAAGCAGTGTGTGCTCATCTGTTTCTTCCCTCTGCCCAGATCTTTATCGCTTCTTTTGTAAGTCACACATAGCAACATAGCATCCTCATGTATCTTAAATACATACGAATAACCATTGGACTATTCACCTAGCCATGACTTTGCTGTTTCTACTCTCTCCCTTGTTTCTTACTAATGTGGCTATTTCCGACTCCCAACAAACCTACCCCACAAAAATTCTCTCTGCTTTATCATCTTTACAAGGCGATATCTTGAGAGATCCTGCAAATTCTTTTCCACACTGATGTATAGTATTATGTTAAGTAAATCAATTCACATATTTTATAGAGTATATAATTCTATGCAAATTGATGTAAAGATTGAATACGTTGGTGAAGAAGTTGTAATGTTTTTCTCTTGCATTAGATAGTTTGCATGGAAAACAGATAGACAATCCGGACTTATGGACGTTACTCTAAGCATATTTTATTTGGCTTATACTCTTGTAAAATGAAAAGCAGAAGAAGTGAATGTTCATTACCATCTCACCAGATAAAAGTTTTAAATTATGGCTGATTTTGTGTCTTGAAATGATAAGTTGACAAATTGCTGGCAGGTAATTTTAGCAATGAATTTTCATCCAAAAAAAGGATGATAAGTAACTGTTCTCTCAAGGTTTTAATCATTTTCCTTATTTTCTTTGTGGAATTTTACTTGATTTTTATGACTTCCAGTTTCAGGATGCCAAAAAAGCTGCTTAAAATGTGGTCCTACAATAGGCACGTTTATCTGACCAAGTTTTGGGACGAAGTGGGATTTTTCCTTTAGGAATAGCAGGGGCTTTTGGTTTCTAAAACTTCAAGTGTGGAAACATTGGACAAAATCTATGCAAGAATTATCTTTGAAAAATCTATGAGTTTTTTAACAAGTAATTTCTAAATGTTATATTTGCATAAGAAAATGGCCTAATACAATGAAGTATAGCATAATAAATCTTTAAGCATGGATTGGGGTTTTGTCAAGTAATTCAATCTCTCTGTCCTTCCAGAGCATCTTATTAAAAGTATGGCCTTATTTACTGAAATTAGTTAAATTTTGCACTTATCTTTTATGGCAATGCGACAAGAGAATGACCTAATGTGCTCAGGTGCAAACAGGCACAATTGATCTTCTTAGGTAAACGGTACCCAAGAAGATGTGGGACATCATTTTCTTCTTGTCCAGGGATCCTATCATGTTCCATGGATTTTTGCAAAGATGATAAGCAAAAAGGAAAATATGTTTTGACATTTTCAATGTTTTGAAGTTAGTGTTTGCTCTTTCAAATATTATCGCATTTATATGTAACTGAGCTTAGGGGGGAGGAGAGGGACTTGGGCTATGCTTGTGCTGAGCAGTGAGGCCCAGAATCTCTGATTATAATTTGTACTTGTGTAGCGGGCATTTTCCGTGAAACACATGAATACTGACTCCCTTCGTGGATGTAGAAAGAATTGTGCTCCCCGTAAATGGCTTTCTATACATTCTTGTCTTCTTTTTTCAACTACGAAAACTTTCTAGATAGTCTAAGATAGCCAGTTACAGAGCGTTTTCCTGTGGAAGTCCACACATCTGTAGATTTCATCTTCCAACCACATTCACTTAGACGAAGTCATTTTTGTTTCTTATTGTAGAAGATGGTTAGGTACATAACTAGAGTCTAAGGAGTGTGGTTATTAAAATAACATGAAAGGGGGAGGGGGGAGGGAGTGAGAGTGGGACCTGGAGACGATGAGGGAGGTGGCTACAGGAATGGAAAGTGAAACAAAGATTTTTAAAAAGGTGTTCTTTCTATATGTTGACCTAACATGATCCACATTACAAGAAATTACTTCTTATTTGTGTAGGATTTTTAAATTATTTAATATTTTTAAAACCCTACATGAATGAGTGTTTTGTTTGCACGTATGTCAGTGAACCCACTGTGTGTCCATTGGCTTCGGGGAGGGCACAAAGAGGCATCTGAAGAGGCATCAGATCTCCAGGGATTAGAGTTACAGACAGATGTGAGCTGCCATGTGGGTGGTGTAAAATGAACCCAGGTCCTCTGGAAGAGTAGCTAGTGGCCTTGATCACTGAGCCCCATTTCCTTCATTTTAAATAAATGATGATCATATTCTCACAGGATTTATAGAGCTAGTTATAAAGTTTTTTTTATTACCATAGCCACGTCTTACAGTGTGTTAATGTCTTGTTGTTCACTTTTGAAAGTGGGAGACTTAAACTTCAGTGTGAAACAAGAAGACAATATGGTCTTGAGCAAATAGTTGAACAAATGTCAGGCTTTCAGATTTTCCCAGCAGGTTGTCCAGGCTATTGATGTGATCGGGGGAGGGGGGGCATTGGGGGGGGCAGGGCATGAGCAAGAGCTGATGACATTACTGGGAACTCACCTTTCCAGCCCCACGGGTGATTATTTATGTCTTACTTCCTAGCAAACAGCTAATTCTGAGTCCCTTGATGTGTTGCGCAAATATTAATTTTCTCTGTTTGTTTTGATATGAAAAGGGCTGCAAACACTGACTTAGTTTGCTCGGGATTTTGCTCAAGGAGGAAATTCTTCAGAGAAAACGCTGTGCATATAAATTATGGATGATGTCTGAGTGCTTCATGCAGACTAAATTCTTTAAAAGGTCAAAGCCTAGGGTACTTTAAAATTCTTCATCTGTTCCTGAAAAAGTCTATTTGGCTTGTTTGCCAAGCATTAGAATCACTTACCAGGATTAAACATTCTTTTAACATATATAAATGCAAGTAAACATCTTGTAAAATTATTTTGTTATGTCTATAAGTATAAAATGAAACATTTTTGTCCAAACATTTTAGTTGGATATCTTAGTTAACCACATATCTTCGATCACTAATGAATATTTTTAAATTTAATTAATTAGTTTATTTATTTTCTCTCTGTGTCTGTGTACATCCATGCACATGAGTGGAAGAGGGCTTGTGTGGTGGTCATAGGACGAGCTGTGGGATTTGATATTTTCTTTCTAACATATCGGTTCTGTGATTGTACTCAGGTTGGTGTGTTTGGTGACAAGCACCATAATCTACTGATTCTTTATTTTTTAAATGTATTTTTTTTCTGTGTATGATGTGTGTGGTGTGTACATGTGGCACCACATGCATGTGGAGGTTGGAGACTAGCTTCATAGAGTTAGTTCTTTCCTTTCCCCTTCATGTGCTTCCTGGGAGTTTAACTCTGGTCCTGAGACTTGCATGATTATCTTGCTGACCATATTAATCAATACATTTACATATTACTTCTAAATGTGGGGGTTTTTAATACTATTTTCTGCTTCACTGCTCATGTCTTTCTTGTTTTATTTTTTTCCCCAATTGACTTGACTAACACTCATTACATTACTCTTCTTCACATTTGTTGCAAGTAATTTCAATAACCGTTAGTTAGCACTTAATGTTCTAAAGTTTAGTTATACAGAAGTCACAGTTTTCTCTTATAATTTTTCATTCCTTTTACACTTACTTTCTTTTCCAGTATTCGATGAGCATATACCTTCTAGTTATTTGCAGTTTTCTTTTGGACTCCTCAATCAAACTTAAGTTCTTTTTGTGAGGCAAAAAATTAATAACATGTCCAAATGAAATGTGGAACTTACTTTCTCTCAGTCTAAGCTTCCCACATGTCATTACCCCCCAGTAGTACCATGGATCAGAAACCCCCACCTTCAACACAGGCTTTTGGGAAACTCCTATTGTCCAGGTTATTATGGCATTCCTTTCTTACTAGTCTAAGATTTTCTTTGCATTTAAATATACTCTGGAGAATAATGGCATAAGGTTTACTGAATTTTAATTTTTTTGTGTTTGAAAATTCCACCACCCCGCTTTTTTTTTAACCAATGATCTTCTTACATGATTTATAAATGAAAGAACTGAAATTATGTGGCATGTGATGATCTGTCTTGATTTCCTCTGTTCATAAATAATAAAGCTAGATGGGAAACTCCACCCCGAGATGATGCAAATCTGGATTTTGTTAATGTATCCACTCTATCAACTTAGTGGGGAAGGTTTGTGCTTCTTGTGGCTTAGTCACTGTAGCTTTACATGTTTAACACAAAGGAGGCAGAGTTCCATTTTAATTCCATCCTGCAAAGTCAGAGTTAAGCCATCAAATAATAGCTAATTATTCATTTGTCTCTCTCTCTCTCAGCTTTGTAATATATTTTTTGTATATAATTTTTAAAAATATAAGTTTATTTCTGTTTGATGGTAGTGTGTGTGTGTGTGTGTGTGTGTGTGTGTGTGTGTGTGTGTCCGTTAGTCTCATTAAGTTGCCCAGGCTGGGCTTAAACACTTAAAATTTCTGCTACCGACTCTCAAGTGTTGAAATTCCAACTGTATACTACCATGCCAAATAAAGGTGAAATTTTTCTTCACTCTAGAGAGGTGATGAATTTTTTTTTGCCAACATAGTCGTATATTTTAATCACTTTTGGATTTAATTTGATGAATCTATTAAAAAGTATTTTGTCTGGTGGATTTTTGTTTAGTTTTGTTTTGTTTTTCATCAGTAAAGCTTAAGTAACATTCATAAGAATCTCAAGATTTAGAGGAGGGATCAAACTCTTAGCTTCCAAATATTTTGGTCAGTCCCTTGCGAAGTCTTGATCCAGAAATGACAAAAGGGTTTTGAGGAGTAAAAATGAAACTGGACAATTTATAAGCAACGTTTCCATGATGTCACAGCTCAGGAAAAAAAATACTTGTGTTTCATAAGAATTTAGGAACGGATGTCTGTATTTACTTAAATCTGAATTTCTGGAAATTCCTCATTTCCTCTTGAATTTTCACTCATGTTTTGGAAGTGTTTATTAGGAAAGTAGTTACATGTCAATAGACGCTTCTGGAAAGATTACGTTATCAGTGATGGAATCGTGAAGTATTCAGCGCATAAAGTATTGTGTGCTGAATGTTGTCGAGAAACATAGAGGTCACAAAAGGTAAGACGTGGTCCTGCAGAATCCGTCTTTCAAAAGTAAAGAGAAGAACATGTGCCAGCCTGAAGGAATCTAAAGTGGGAAGAAAGGGAGCGGACCCCAGGAGCAAGAGCTCTGAGGCGCTTCAGGAGAGTACAGGTTCCTTCCTCTGGCCTGGGGTAGACCTCCTCAGGCTCAGGCTCTGTCAACAGGGGAAAACCCAGAATCCTTTGGGTGATTCTATTGCACTTGTAATATTTGTATTTCCACTGTAGCTTTCAAATCTGAGTCTCATTCCCTCTCATGTTTTCTTCTGAAGAAGGAGTCAGCTTTCCTCAGGGCTTCCATGGCCTGGGAAGCCGGGGCCGCGCCATATCTGTGCCCTTCAGCGCTATTTAGATATCTCTTTATATCTCTTTGGAGCTTATTCCTCCACACGGCTGTCCTCCCCAGGAATTCCTACCCCAGGGAGAAGGCACACAGCCTTTCCGGAGGTCAGGTCTTCCTGCTAGAGACCCGCTACGGTAGATATTGATTGATAGGGAGACGATGAAGAGTGGCTCACTTTGCTCTGCTCAGCTTGATGGGTTGGATGGAGTGGGGAGGCTCTCCTTTTCTGAGGAGAAGGGGAGGGAAGATACAGAGAAGAGGGTGGAAGAGTGGGACTGAGAGGAGAGAGAGCGGGGGCTACAATCAGGATGTAAAGTGAATAAAAAAACAAACTTTAAATAGCTTATTTAGCACTTCTCAATCCTCTGAAAATGTTATTTTTCTTTCACACTACATACTTTATCTCTCAGGAATACAATTTTAGGATTATATCAAAAAAGAAAATACACACCTAAGAATGGTGCTTATTATATTACTTCCTTTCATTTTTTTTATTTTTGAAGTGGTATAGGACTAGAAAAAAAAAATCAATGGATATCATCTGTGAGAGTATTGGGCAGGTAACCATAGCTACTGAGAGTGCCAGTGTGCAGCAGCCGTGTCATATGCAGAGGGCAGCGCTTCACAGCATTCCCTTGGGCTCTAGCAGTCTTAATAGTGCCTCCTTTTTGATGTCCCTTGAGCCCTAGGTGGGAAGGTGTCACAGTCCTCCCCAAGACTGAGCGCAGACTCCAGCCTTTTCTCCGTACTTTGAACAGTTGGACCACGTGCGTCATCTACTCTCCCCCGCAATGAGCAGCTTCTCTGACCAAGGCTGAGAGCCGCACAATTCTATAAGCATAAATATCCAGAAACCTGATTAATAAGCGACCAGTAACCCCAATAACACCAGCAGGTTCCCCATATGAGTCTCCCTAGGCATTGATTTTGACTGTACTTATAATATTATGCATACACTCCCTTCTGTGGAGTGGACTTGAACCTACTTTTAGAGGCTGGGAGTGGTGGCCTGCTCCTTTAATGGCAGTACTGGAGTAGAAGAGGCAGGCAGATTGCAAAGTTCGAGGCCAGCCTAGTCTACAAAGGGAATCCAGGACAGCCAAGGTTACACTGAGAAACCCTGTCTAGAAAAAACAAAACAACAACAACAAACATCATCATCATCATCATCATCATCATCATCATCGAGGCCAGGAAGTATGTGCTTATACATGGACACACTGGTTTTGTCTCTGGTCCCTGTCACCCAGAGCGACTCAGGGTGGTCATCTCTGTGTTGTCCTTCTGTATAGAAACTTTGAACTTACAACAATTTAGGCTGTCCCGAAACTTAGCATTTATGTTCTTATACAGTACTATCAAAACAAAATATTTTTAGACTGGTTTTCTCTGTGTTAGCCTTGCTGTCCTGGATTTGCTTTGTAGACCAGGCGGGCCTTGAACTCACATCGATCTACCTGCCTCTGCCTCCCAAGTGCTGGGATTAAAAGTGTGCGCTACCACTCCCTGCAATTTTTTGATCCTCATGCATTTTGTCACTAGTTTTCTACTTTATTAAACACTGAAAGTTTAATGCCCTAAATAATTAAATATACTTTTATTTCCAGAGAAATTCACCTTGGAAAGTTTGAATGCCTTTTAAAAGTCTGAAAATTATGTTTCTTTTGGTTAAGTAAGAATTAAGCATATCCAAGCATATTAAACAAAAGACCATTAAATTTTGGAAGACTGATTAATGTTAGACAGAAGAGAACATAGTTATAAAGTTGAATATTAAATAATCTGCAATTGTATCTGATAATTTCAGTCCTTCCAAATTTAATTAAACCCTAGACTGCATCTTTCAATAGCTCCTCAATTTAAAAAGAAAAAAAATATAAGTTCAACATATTAAAAATCAAGATTATTTGATAGTAACCTTTAAAAGCTGTCTCCTACTTAAGGAGAGACCCTAGCTAGCACAATCGCTTTCATTTTTAAGGAATGGTAATTTTTAAATAAATTCTTTTAAATCTAGAATTGTAAAAATGCCAAATCTCCTCTCTCTCTCTCTCTCTCTCTCTCTCTGTCTCTGTCTCTCTCTCTCTCGTGTACTGTTGAGGAATTCTGCTCTTGAAGATTTATTAACAGAATGGAATTAGTTCAAAGTTTCATTCAACAATGCACAGAAAGGAAAACCAACTCTCTGACCTGGGTAAATCCTACTGGAGAACACTGGGACAAAGCACTGCATTTCTTGGACTTCACACAACTGTTCATGTACAGGGAAACTAGAAGTCTTTACTGAGGCGTCTTTTGTCTACTGGAGGTGCAAGCACAACGTGTTAATTTATCTGTGGCTATTAAGATTTTGCTCAACCATAATGTATAACTGTCAAATAAATAGCTGTGTTCTGATGTGTTTTTACAGTCAGTAAAACAGACTGCTAAACCTTGTTTGCTCACAACTCTGAGGCCACTTCTCAATAATCAATAACTCAAATTTATATGTGCATTTCAGTTTGTTAGATGCTCTCATAGTAGTTCAAGAAAGTATTGCTAAGTATTGCTGTTTTCACTTTAAAGAGCGTCACCTCAAATCTCAGAGTACTGCACATCTTCTCTAGGTTTGTTCTGAATTTTTGCAAATAGATGGCACTGTAGCTTGAAGAATAAGCGCGTGCATTGTGTTAACCTGCTTGATGTCAGTCCAGAGAGTTCAGTGGTGTGATTATCAGCATTAGGATACTTTAACCTATAATACAACAAATAGATAAAAGATTTTTGTATTGTAATGAGTCATATTTATCTCAAGATAGTCAGCATTTAACGCCGTGTCATGTGTCTGCTGGAGACACTGAAGGCAGGTTTGGTGGCTCGAACTGAAGGAGAGAAAATCATTTTGACATTCTTCTGGCTTATTGCTGTTCTTTAGACATTGCCCTTGAGTTGCTTTGTTCCAAAAGGAATAGTACTGTATACTTCAAAAGTTCCATTTAACTCCACTGACAGCACACACTCTAGTCTCTTAAGTATACCCTAGATTTCTAGAATTTTTTATAACTTCAGAAACATAGCATGATGTGAACCTGTATAGTTTCCAATACGTATTTGATTATTTTTTTCAGTATTTGGAATTGAACATAGGCTTTTGCACATTCTACCAAGTTGCCTGCTATTGAATCAGATGCCCTAAACTTTTTTTTGTTATGAGACAAGGTCTCTTAAGTTTCCCAGGTTAACTTCAAGCTCACAAGCTCCCTGCTTCAGCCTCCCTTGTAACTAGGAGTGTAGGTGTACTCTGTCATTTCTACTCTTGAGTTCTATTATTTTCAGAAAATTTTTTGATTACATAAAAAGTTTCAACTGCAATAAATGCTTAAGCATGATAAAGCACTACTGTTACTGTGGCTGTTAGTGTAAGTATGGATAATTGGGCTTAGTTTTGCTTGAGTGATATTAGGCTCTAGGTCCCAGAGCTTACAAGGCACACCAAAAGTGAGCCTCTAGAATATATGTGGAAAACAATATTTTAAAACAAGCTTGACGTGGTCTCCTGTGCAAGAATTTACTTAAGACTGTCATATTCTGCTGGGAGTGGCTGTGCACACCTTCAGCGTCAACACTCTGCATTCACAAGCAGGCAAATCTCTTGTGAGTTTGAAGGCAGACTGCTCTGCATACAGTGACTTCTAAGGCCAACCGGGACTACCCAGTGTGACCTTGCCTAAAAAACAAACAAAACCCACCAATGTCCTTTTAAATTTATTTGAGGTAAATTAAAATGTTCCATATCTTTAACTTTTTATTTGTGGCCACATCCATTTGTCCATAAAAAAAAATATTCTTCCAAACATTACTCACATGTCATTTGATGTTAGAACTCATTATATTATATGTACATATACAAAAATATACATATTGTATATACATATGTGTATTCACACATACATACAAAATACATATACATATATAAATATGAGTGTGAACACATGTACTCATTAATACTTATGATTATATTATCATTCTCATAACTATTATGAGACAGGATTCCACTTCTTTCTAAAATTTTATGCAACTTATGACTCAATTTCAACTCTTTTAAAACTTATACTTAGTAGAGTACCACTTTAATGCTTGTCTTATTGTATAACATATTCCGAGTAATTTAGAATGAACAGAAATTTACCTGACCTTTGGATCATTTGATAAGGAAATCTAAAGTTAGGGGCTGGACATCTTATGAAATTTTCTTTGCAGAAAGTAGGGTGTGTGTGTGTGTGTGTGTGTGTGTGTGTGTGTGTGTGTGAGAGAGAGAGAGAGAGAGAGAGAGAGAGAGAGAGAGAGAGAGAGAGAGAGAGAGAGAGAGAAGAGGGATAGGGAGAGAAATTGAACTTAATTTTGTTTGTAGCTTTTAAAATACAAAACTGACTCCCTTGAGGGTAAATCCACTCTTGCAATATTGGCCTTAATATTTTCATAAGAGCAGAAGCGCCAGTGTCCAGTAACCTCTCATTGGGCTTCCCAGCACTAGGAACACTATTGTGCTGGGAATTAAGTTCATGTTTGATTTTGGGGGACAAATCATAACCACAGCATCACTCACATTCCACAGTCATGGTATAACCAGTTTCCAATGGCCTTCACTCACATCTGCTTTACCAAAACCTACTTGTGTTCTTCTTCTGGACTTGAACTCCAGTGCTCATTTGCATCTGTCTCACTACCTTAGTACCATGTTTGCTCTTCTTCGCCTTCCTAAGGACTCCAGACCATATGTCATTTCCCACAGTTCCCAGAGTTGGCCTCAGTTTTACGTCACATCAATATCTCACCTGTTAACACTCCCATTGTTGCCAGTACCTTGTTTTAACTTCCCCCTGGCTTTCTATCTCACATCAACTATTCCAGACCTCATATTAGCCTCTTATTTCTCAAGACAAAACTAGTAAACAAGTACAACCAAACAAAACTTGAGTTTCTCATGCTTGAAGTACATTGATATCATGTAATCTTGTACTCAATGGTACACACAACTTCTCTCTTCTCTTGTCATCCAAACTCAAGAGCGTCTGAGTTACCCTGTCCCCAGTGTTTTCTACATAAATACTATTTTAACACTTGTTATTCTTTTGCCATTTTTGGATATTTCCATTACCAGTTTCCTCCCAGCAACATCTTCAAGCTATCTAAATAGGAAACAAAAAATGAATGATTCACACTCACCTTTAGTTACATAGCCCCCCACCTTTACTCTAGATTCACCTCACACTATGATCTTGAAAATGAGAGTCTCGGCTTTGGCTTTGTTATGACAGCATCCTCATAATTTATATTTTAGAACTTGATCATTGTTATGACAGCACTGGGAGGTAGAATCTTTCCCTTCTCTTCTTGCTCACTCTGAGTGATATCATTCACACTTACAACTACTAAGTTTAACTCATCTCCTAAAGATATCTTCTACATGTTCATAATTATATGCACAAAACCAAAATAAGCTAACCCAAACCAAGACACTATGAAAGGAGAAGACAAAGGAGGAGGAAGGAAGGAAGGAGGAGAAGAAGAAGAAGAAGAAGAAGAAGAAGAAGAAGAAGAAGAAGAAGAAGAAGAAGAAGAAGAAAAAGAAGAAGAAGAAGAAGAAGAAGAAGAAGAAGAAGAAGAAGAAGAAGAAGAAGAAGAAGAAGACAAATGAGTTTATCCACTATCGTTCTGTGCAACTTTGGTTTTTGTGAATAAAATTTCCCAGAAGGAAATAGTAACCTTAGCTGAACTGTAATGTTGATTAACTAATTAAAATTGCAGTGACTGTGGAGAAGCTGGGAATGTTACCAATCTAGGGCTTTAACACAATTAATTTTGAACTATCTTCGGCCCCCTAAATATTCATTTCTTTTTTATTCTTTTATTATTATTTACATCATTATTGTAGCCCCTTCCTTCATCTCCTCTCAGTCCCTCCCTCTTCCCCCATACCTCTTTTCTAGTTCTCAGAAAGGGGGAGCCTTCCTCCCCTACCAACTGACTTCAGCCTATCAAGTCTCATCAGTACTGCCTGCATCCTTTCCCTCTGTAGCCTTGCAGGGCTGCCCTGTCAGCAAAAAGTGATAAAAAAGCAAACAACAGAGTCCAAGTCATAGACAGACCCTGCCCCACATGGAGACTGATCTGCCTATTTGCTAAATCTGTGCAGGGCCCTAGGTCTTCTCCGTGCATGGTCCTTGCTTGATATATCAGTCTCTGCAGGTCCTCTCTGGGCCTAGATTTGTCTTTTGGTTTTCTTGTGGGGCTTCTGATAGTATACATATGCGACGCAAAAAATTATGCCAAAGAACTCCTAAAGCTGATAAATACCTACAGAAAAGTGGCTAGATAGATAATTAGCTTTTAAAAAACCCCACAAGCCCTCCTGTATACAAAAGACAAATGGGTTGAGAAAGAAATTAGGCAAACAACACCCTTCACAATAGCCACAGACCACATAAAATATCTTCATGTAACTCTAACCAAGCAAGTGAAAGATTTGTGTGACAAAAACTTCAAGTCTTTGAAAAAAGTAATGGAAGATATTAGAAGATGGAAAGATCTCCCATGTTCATGGATCTGGTAGAATTAACATAGTACAAATGGCCATTTTACCAAAAGCCATCTACAGATTCAATGCAACTTCCATCAAAATTCCAAAACAATTCTTTACAGAGCTTGAAAGAATAATTCTCAACTTCATATGGAAAAACTAAATATCCATTTCTCATAACTTCTATGTTAGACCCAATATCTTGGAACTAACAGATAAACCCTTTGAATGTATTAACCTAGCATAAGCCTGGTTTCCACCAACCATGAGGCTAAAAATGCATCAGCTAGCATCTGGAGTCAACATCAGAGGTTTCCCCAATTTGCTTTAATGTACCCGCTTAATTCTCCCACCAATGTGTCTGAAAAGTGTCTTGATTTATGATTTTCTTTGTTCTATAACAATAAAAACTTCATTAAATTGTTACTATGTTGGAATATGGGATTTTGGGTAGCTTAAATCTGATTTTCCTGGCCAGGGTCACTCAAAATTGGCTCCAGAATAAAATATTTTTTGACATTTTGAGGAGAGAGTTGTACGTTTAGCATTATCGTCTTAACAGTGCATCTATTGCTGGTATTATGTCTCAGTGAGTAAAGTTACCTGTCACACTAGCTTGGTGACCTGAGTTTGATTCCCCATAATCCTAACAAAGGTATAAAGAGAAAATCAGCTCCGCAAAGTTGTCCTCTGCCTACTGCCTGCCTAATTATACTCACCATTTACATAGGTGATAATAATGCTTAAGAAATTTAAAGTCAAATCTAAAGTCATTGTAATTTTCCTTATTTTAATTTTAGTTAAAATGTCTTGCCATATTTCACTCAAAACATTTTGAAATTTATCTCTAGGCTTCAGACTGATGCTTTACCAACTCATTCTTTTAAAACCACAGATGTTATGATACTGCCACAACACTCATGAGCCTCAACAGCCTGGCCTTAGCACCTCTCCACCTCTTTTTTTTTCCCTCTTCAACCACTGTTAACCAATTGTGATGTAGCAAGCTGGCTCTCAGAGTCCATGCATAGTTATTCTATATCTTGTCTCAATGATAATACCTTCTGCCTCACTTAGTAATAAAATTTTAATTTTTCCTTTAAGTACTACATACACATTTAATTCTTGCCCTGTTGCTGCTGCATTTGGGAGCCAACTACAGTCTCATGTGTTATGATTTTTTTTAAGGGAAATTAATATTAGTCTGTCTGATTAATATTAAATTTTAAAGTTTTAAATTTGGGTACTGGTCTTATGTATTTTACCTCAAGGCATAGCTGTATAGACAAATAATTGCACAAGTGAATGAAAATGACCCAACTATGGGTCTCTAAAAACTCTACTTTTTTTGCTATTTTTGCTATCTGATGATGCTCACTGGCAAATATAACAACTTACACACAGCAGATATAACAAATAACACAGATGGTTGTGTTGTTTCACTTTGTCATTGCTCTCTGAGCACTGGAATCAAGTACAAGCATGCTGCAGAAAAAAGGAACTCACACAGGAATGGAACCCCTCCCCCATTCAGGATAGACTTAGAAACTTTGTTCTCCAGGTATTCAAATTAATTAATCTTTCCATCAGGAATTCAACCCAAAATACTTGTTTGATCATTTGGTCCCATGCTGTAGAGAATAGAAAATCATATTGGGCACAATTTCTATCACCAAACTTTATATTTTAGTCTTAAGAATAAGAAGGACAGCAGGTTACCAAGAAGAGACTTGATACCCTATGATCATATAGAGGGGGAGGAAATCCCCCTCAGGAACAGTCATAGGGGAGGGGAGTAAGGGGAAAATGGGAGGGAGGGAAGAATGGGAGGATACAAGGGATGGGATAACCATTGAGATGTAACAAGAATAAATTAATAAAGGAAAAAAAAGATATTCCTTAATTAGAAATCTGTTAGGTTAAACTTCAATGTAGGACACTACTAGCAATTGTAAGAGGAACTGACACTGACAAAGTATCCTTCCCTTTGTGACTTGTTGTACTTGGTGTTCTCATGCACAACAAACAGTATCCAAAACAAACCAATGGTGTGTTACCTCAGTGTCATTGATGAGTAAATTATTTAAAGGTTAATTGAAATATCTTGAGGGCATAACTTATGAAGACATTGTGAAAATTTGAACTCACGTAGCCCAGTTACAAGCTCTCTATGGCTCAGCACTGTGTGCGTTTCAACATAACCAACAATACTAGTGTGTGTTTCAACATAACCAACAATACAGTCACATCCACTTAAAAATAGAAAAGAATTATTGGCAAAATGGAAGTTGACATGGTTAAGTGTTGAGGAGTGGTTGCTTTTTCTGTTTGTTTGTTTTGTTTTATATTCCCTTGGTGTGCCTTTTGGCTAGGAATAAAAAGTTTATTGCAAAAGCACAGAATCCTATACAATTGTGACAGATGGTTTGTGCTACAGCATTTCTCAGTCCTGTACATAAGGATCAGCGTGAACATACCTTGATATGGAAGAAAGAGACAGATAGATCAAGGGTCACACAATAGGTCATTTATTTGGGGAGTTACTAATAGGAGTGTGGTACTGGATTATTGCAAGACCAGGTGTATCCCTGCAATTTAGGTCAAAAAGAGAGCTATGTGTATGGGTTAGGACAAATAGGATGGCATTCTCATAGGGACACACATGTTTTATCTCATAATAATAATGAAGGTACCTCCAGGATTTTGGGGGTCTGATTGTAAAGTCCTACATATGATTTAGTGGTTTCTTTGTTGCTAGCTAGGAAAATTTTGTAAGGAAAAAAACTTGAGATTCCTCTGGACCCCTTTTTATAGTTATGGCATAAGACAGCTGTAACCACAAAAAGCTGTATCCATATGGTCATATAGTCATTTATAAAGATATAGTAGTGATAGTTTGTGGGTCTTGAATACTCAATTGAGACAAAAAAGAGATATGCTGGATTCCCTGGGTATCTGATTCATGTGTAATATTAGGCGAAACCATCTGACATGCTAATGACTTAGATGACTTGATGTAATTAAATCTCCCCCCTCCCCAGTCTCCCTCTCTTTCTCATGTATGTGTTTGTGTGTGTATGTGTGTAACACTCCTAAATACTGAGCCATCTCTCCAGCCTTGCTTTTGTTATCTTTCAACGTGATGATGAACCTATAGTCAGAGCTATTGTGGTTAACATGAAGAAAAAGATGGTCTTTACTTTGTATTTCATCTTTAAAATTGCTTTTATAATTTTACTGAGATGTAATTGATAGACTAGAATATTTACTTAGTCACTGTTTTATTGCTGTGAAGACATACAATGATCATGACAACTCTAATAAAGAAAAATATTTAATTGGGGCTGGCCTATAGTCCAAAGGTTTAGTCCACTGTGATGGGGGAAAGCATGGCACACAGGCAGATATAGTATTGGAGAGCAGCTGAGAGTTCTACATCACAGTCTGCAGGCAACAGGAAGAGAAAGACACTAGGCTTAACTTGAGCTTTTGAAAACCCCAAATGAAACTCCCTCATCCAGTGACAAACTTCATCCAACAAGGCCACATCTCCCAATCCCTCTCAAGTAGTAACCTTCCCTAATGACCAAACATTCAAACATATGAGCCTATGGGAGCCATTCCTGTTCAAACCACCACAAATATTGATCTACAGCAACTGCATAATTCAATGGTTTAGAGAGCGTTTTCAGCTGTGAAAGCAATATCATCATCTGGCTTTAGGACATTTGTATTACCTCAAGGTCTATGTTAGGTCATGGTCCATTTCTACTCTTAAACATTGACTCTACATTGCCTCTTTTCAGATATGCCCACTTTGAACTTTGATAAAAATGAAATGATAAAGCATGTGATCATTTGTGCCTCTCTTTGTTTTCATTTAACTTAATATTCATGAGGTTACATTTCCTACTGTGATCAGCAATTCCTTTTCATTAATGAACAGTAGTGCTCCGATGCCGGCTGCACCGTGATAAAAGTCATGAGCTGATTTATCCATAGGTTGTTTCAAATTCTGGGCCTTTTTTATATAATGACTCCATGAAGATTCATGTGTGTGGTTTTCTGTGGACCTAGGTTTATATCTTGTCAGATCTTCTGAGAAGTAGAACTGCTTAGTGATATGTTCTGAGTTAAGTTTTTGCTTTGCAGTTTTTAGGGTAAAAATTAAAGCTACAAACTATAATGTCATCATACAACCACCAATTTCACTCTTAAGTATGTACTAAAAAGATTATACATAAAAACTTTTATATGACTATGTGAAGCTACAATATTCGCAATACCCAAAAGGTAGACACAACCCATGACCATGAAGTAATGAATGCATGAAAGTATAGACATACAAAGTTTACTCAGGAATGAGAAATGACCTCTTCAATAATTTGCATAATTCAACTAGGAAGGTATGCTATCCCCCATTGTTAACATCTGGAAATATAAACACTAAGAAGTTAACACACTCATACTCAGAGGTGGTCACAGCAGTACTGGGAGTTGAGGGATGTTCTCTTATCCTCTGAAGAGTAGGGATTTTATGCTGTAGTTAATTGTCAGACAATTGAGTGAGTATGTGCTAGCTAGAAGGCACCACAGACAAAAGAACAATCAAACAAAGCAGTGCTATTGGAGAAGGCAGAAGAAACTGGAAATAAATTCATATTGGAGAACCATTCACATCGTGTTTCATGCCAGTGGGGTTCTGAGTCAACTGGAACAATGACCATAATTTATCCCATATTGTAACATAACAGCGCATAGCTCAGTATGTGCTTACTATAAGCAGATTTCAAATATTTTGGCTTGCCACCAGGGAGAATGAAGAGCTTGTAATTCAAATTACATGGTATTTCAAGTGGAACCATGTCTTAATATTGGAGGAAGAGATTAGAGGGGACTGCCAGGACAGCAACAAGGTTCATAGGAGGATTATTGTCTTAGATTGCTGTGAGGACCAAGAGGATGAGCTCAGGACCATGCTTGAAAACACCACGAGGGTTAAAGGACTTAATGCTTGCTGAGCCTCAATAGAGAGATGTAGGCTGTGTAAAATGGTTTAATATGGTGTCCCGGTTAAAACCTAAAAAATTCTTGCACACTAAATTGTATTAAGATGTTAGAGGCTTGGATTCCAAATAGGCTCCTCAGATAGAGGTAAATCCAAAATTAATGTGTACAAGGAATTATGAGAAAAAATAGTGAAAATGCTTTGGGGACTATAGGAACATACAAAAAGAAACAAAACAGTATACCAAAATCCAAATAAAAAACAAAAGCCGTGCCTCCATTTCCAAGTTTGACTAGATGACCTAAGAAGTTAAGTGTCATATTTGAACCATCCCATCAGGAGATTGTTCCTGAAGTTAGTAGCTACCTATAAACTGGGTTACTCTGTACAAAATGCAAGATATATATTTGAATTAAAATCTCATTACAAACAAGTTTATCAGAATTTCTTTTGTAAGTTCAAACATATACTGATGGCACGAAGTTGCGTCAGACCACAAGATAAGAGAGGTAGGGGCTTTTGTATGTTTTAATTTAACTGCAGCTTTAGCCTCGTAGGCTTATCGGATTTGAGAGGGACTCCAAAAGTACCTGCACTTTGAGCTTGGTAATAATAAATAGCCTTCCAGTGCCAAGTTTTTGCACAGCCCCTGAGATGTGCCTGGCAAGGGGATGAGGAAGAGAAAAACACAGAGACCTATAGAAAAGCTGGAACCAAGTAGACTGTGCCCTCTGATGGAGAAACCACAGCACCTGGAAGCTAAGTGTCTTTATTATATGGAGTTGAACAGAGAGGTTGGCTTTTGGCACACAGCTGAACACTTTTTGATAACTGTTTGTTATGACAGACAGACAGATAAACAAGGAGGCGGGGCTTATGGAATGCAGCTGAATCAAGGGGAGATTAGTTAATACAGATGTGAAATGAAGTCTCTGTAGGAGGCGTCAGGTCCAAGCTATGGTGGACGATTTCTGCACACCTTATCACCGTTCACACACAAACCAGAGGAAGGCTTTGCTAGACAGGGGGGCAAGGGGCGGGGGCTGGTGGTGGTGGCTTGGCCACTCCCATGTGGCTGAGGCTATGGGATCCTTTCTGTGACTGTGCCTATGTCAACAGCACACACTCACTCATTCAGGGATTCCTCGGTTCCCCATATTTCAGCCTTCTTAACATTCTACATTAAGGAAACTAAATGTCTCCATTGCACTCACTCAAGAGTTCTTCCTTTGTTCCGGTGATCAGAATCATTCTGTTGACCTTCCAGCGTCTAGACGTACGCCACACTGAATTCGACCTCCCCTTCCTCAGAACGCCATGACATGTCAGTTCTGGGAAGTGTTCTTAAATAGTCCCCTGGCAGGACTCTTCCTTGGGTGTTCCTCCTTGGGCACTCCTTCCTCTACTCTTATGATCTGATGTGGCATCTGGAGTGCTCCGCTGGCTCAGGCAGTTCCAGGCTCCTGGCCTTTGTGCTGACTTCTCCCCTCAACAGCAGTTACTGACATTACAGTGGTACCTTGAAATTAGCCCCCTGGGGATAGTAAAATGACATAAATCAGAAAAAAACCCTCTCAAATAATAGCCTTAAGATTTCCCCCATAAAACTAGTCATTAAGCTTTTACATGTATTGTTCGTGAGAAACTGAATGATGCCTTAAAGAGTGCCAAGCCACCTTTTTAGAGTCACTTCTGGAAAGCTCTGTTAGGGACACATAACTGGGATGCCACAGCTTGTATCTCAGGCCCACACATCCAAAGACTTTTTCCCCAGACTTGTACAAGTAATATATGATTAACATTTTCCAAATTCAATTAAAGTAGGAAAACTGTCTCCTGTTCTTACATAATGTATCAATGGGTTGTCAGGCTCTGAGGATCAGACATGCACCAGTTGGATTACAAAAATGTTTCTTAAGTCTAGTTGTGTATGTTAGGTTTAACTCAGAGTTTTCCATTAAACTCCACAAAACTCTCAGATTGTTTGTGTATGGTCATGTGTGTGCACATGTGTGCACATCTATGTGTGTATGTGTATCTTTAAAACAGGAAAGTGTCCATAAATTCCTATGTAGCTCATTTCATAAATAGCATGGACCTAATTTCCTCTCAATTCAGCAGAGAATGCTGAAATTTTGGAAATGGGGGTATCTGGTGAGACTCCACACTACTGTACATTATTTTGTTCTTGATGGAGTACTTAAAAGAAAACGACAATTCACTAGTTTGTGTTCACAGCACTTCAATATTGAAAACATGTTCCTTACAGAAAGGACGGTATTCTCTACAAACTGGGCACCTTTAATCACAGGGGCATGCTTGTGACTGCTGAATGTCAAACTCTGTAGGCATTGTTTATCAACTGTGATCATAAATATTAAGTTCATAATATATACCCTCCCTCCATTTCATTTCAAGGCCCTGTAGGAGAAAAGTGTGAAGTGACATGATTTTAGTCATGCATAATGCTGCCTCTCTTAATTGAGTGCAATTAATCAAACTGCATGATGAAGACTTTATATATATATATATATATATATATATATATATATATATATATATATATATATAATGATTTTTAAAGGAGCCAGAGCTACTGGAAACAACGGCTAGAGTCTCAGGGCAGTATTGAACTGGAGCTCTGTGTCTCAGAATTTGTGCTGCTCAAAGGCATTAGTAATCACTAAACTGCATCTTCCTACTTCTTCCCAGTAGAAATAAAATGAAGAGAGAGCTAAGAGCCTCTGGCAGACTTTATATGACCCCAAGAAATTTGATGGTGGGGTTTACATGTGACTCAGATAGGTCCTGTCATAGAAATGATGTTTTCAAAACATTTTCGTTCTTTGGAGAATGTGGTTTCTAACATGATAAAGAGGATTGTGATGTGTGAATAACATGTTCCATATTGTTGAAATTGACCAACAGCTTTGATCAGTCATGCATGGCCCCCACATGATGTTTCCTGGTGTATGTTCTGTTCGTGGCCAGGAATGGAGACAGTCAGCAGAGTCAAAACTTTCCTGTGGCTGGGTGAGGTCAAGTGAAGCTCAGAGGAAGCACGGAGAACGAGCCTTCCACCTCCTGTGCACAGTCTTATTTCTGTGATTGGTGGCTAGTGCTTGGCACTGTGTTCTATCAAGAATTTTTTTGCAGGCATTAACTGAAAAAAAAAACTCGTGTTAAAATTTCAGCAGCCATTTGGTTAAGAAAACTGGTCAGGAATTACAGAGATACACAGGTCACATTTTGGATGAGAGAAACCAAACTCATAAATCACACTATAAATTATTAAAACATACCCTGGACTTAAAAAAATTGTTACTTTTACACTTTTCTCAAGCTATACTAAATTGTTACCTTCTAGCAAAGTGGAGACAGAAAAGAAGCCAAAACCTGCTACTGGGGAGTGAAGTTGTCAAGTGCCTTCTTTCATAATTACTCTCTGTTAAGGCAGAGAGGAGAGCCCTTTCTGGTGTAAACAGGGCTGTTAAGAATCTGGAGAGGAATGTTAAAACAGGTGGAGGCTAGAACCTTGAGGCCAAAGAAGACTTTAAGTAAAATCAACCTATCCAATTTACCCTGGCTTTTGAATAAATCTGGTGCTGTCAAGGAACCTTGCACGCACTCTCTGCAGGCAGCACTGATTCATATCCAGCTAAGCAGAATGTTATAATTTGCACATATAATTTTTAGTAATATAAAGATGACGAAAATACTAGCGCTATTCAAAATTCCATCTTTGAAATTTCACTTTATTGAAATATCTGGGTGCTGTAAACATCAAAACCCACCAATCATGGAAAGAGTACCTACATAGAAATAGTTATATAAAATGCCTCCCTTCGCCAGGACAAACCAGGGTGAAGCTGGTTTCCCAGGTTACGTATATAAATAAGCAAGTAAATATATACATATAAACCTCACTGGCTATAAGATAAATACATTGACACATTTAAATGTTCACTTACCCTTTAGCCATTATGAATTATATTATTATATTTTATGTAATAAAGTCTTCTGTGACATATTTAAGCCTCATAGGAAAATCTTAGAACCTATAAAACGAAAACTTTTATAGCATTAACTGTGATATGTGTTCATGTTTTGGTTACTCACCCTAGTGAAGGAATAAAATCATGTCCAGTTTTCTCCTTCCTACTTGCAATAGCTATTTTACAGTGTTCGCTGTTATGGTTGCACTCAGCTTGCTCTCGGAGCTTCTTGAGCTGAACACACACACGGTCCTTAGGGCATCAAGGTCAGAGGTAAGGTGTTGAGCCGCTCTTATCTGGTAACAGATTTACTCATCAATGAGTTCACTGTTCAGTAAACTATATGGCACTGGGGCCTAGATGGAGGAAATAACACAGCCTTTGAAGGATAAGTTTGCCCCTGGCTTGTCTCCCCTTTTCTCTCTTCTTTTTTGCTCCCTCTCCATCTTCCTTCCATCATTCCCCTCTCTCGCTGTCTTCCTCTTCCATCTACCACAACGTTCACTACTTTGCTCAGCCACCAGCTGTCCACCACAATGATCTGCCTTCCCACGGATCCAGAAGCAACAGGCCAGTGACCGTAAGATGAGACCTCTGCGTCCATAAATTGGAGCAAATCTTTTGAAATTTTAGAGAGTTTCTTTTCACCTATTTTTCTAAAACAGAAAAATTCAGACAACAGAGACACCTGTAAGAGGTGTTTATAAAGATACCATGGTCACTGCATTCAAACAGAGCCCAGGCAGAGGCCTAAAAGAGCTATGAAGGAAAACTGCATTTGAGATCTGTGTAGTGTCCTGTGCAGCATTCCTTACAATGGAGGTATTGAATGTGCTAGAACTACAACAAAAGAAAGTAGCATAGTAAATAATAACACAGGTATCTGAATAAGATGTGAGCATCATTAGAGGTACTGTCTACATACTGAAAATTTGTGATCGTTGTTAGAGTGCAGTGCTCTTCACAAATATCTGTTCTCATGATAGGAATTACTATTCCAACCTTATGACTGCCAAAACAGTTGTTTGAAAGGACCAGTGACTTTTCAAGATCACCAAGGTGATAAGTGCTGCTCTAATATTTGGCTGAGAGCATGTGTTCAGGAGTGTACCACATGCTGTCACTTGTGAGGATAGCTAACCACCACAGTTGCTCAAGGTTCTTGTGTAATGACAAGAAAACACAATCCTCTAAAGCTAAAAGGTAGCCCAGGCACAATACATCTATGCCCTTAAACCATCAGTGCTGCCCACATGGAAATGATGCAACATAAGCCCCACTCTTTCTCCTATGTCCTCTGATGTCCCTTAGATTGGGTTTAGTATCTTGATATAGAATAATGCTTAAATGAAGGATAAGATGAGGAGATTTGATTGTTTTTACATTACCTGAAAGGCTATAGAAGACTGCTTGCACAAAATTGTTTCAGCCCAGAATCGATGTATTCTGGTCTGAAGAGCATAGCTCTGCTGAACTTTCTGTCCAACTGCTCATTTAGGAATGTTTTAAAAACGTCCTGTTCATTTTCTTATTAGGAACAACTGACAGTAGCCCAAACCCCCTCATTATTCATCCAGATACTTTTTTGCCAAGTACTTATTCCATTTTTCTTCTAAGTTTGATGCTTGTGAGTAGAGGACAATTTGATTTTAAAATGAAGTCAGTAAGGATTAAAAGAAATCACAAAAGCTTAAAGGAAAAGAGTGGAGGAAGAGTAAGATGACATTTGGCATCTTACGTAGGTATCTTTGTGGCCTAGTTTCTGTGCTCTCTCACATACCAGTTGGAATAACATTAAAGAATGCTCATCCAACAGTCCTGGCGTGGGGGGTGAATCAAAAACATCAAAACATTCCAGTACTCATATCAGTGAATAAATGTCCTGGTCAAACTCTTAAATAACTGAGAGGATGCTGAGTGATACAATTTTAAACAGGACCAGAGTTCATTCCCCCCCTCCCCCGATGAGAACCTGGAAGCTGAACATATAGATCTTTCTCCCTAAAGATGAAAGGGAACTTGTGTTTGGTTAAAAGCAGTTGCAGAAGGTTTAATAGATGGTTTACACAGAGGGTGATCAGACACATATCTAGCATACTCTTCACGAATGGCAACGCCCCTCCTCCAAGACATAAAAGACATCTTATCAGTATGCTCGCAACTCATGCTCAAGTGGGATCATCAGTGTGAACATAAATTTGGTTCCGTTTCAGTCCTTTCATGCAACTGAGAAAAGACAAACCTCTTGTTATTTATTTGTTCTATATTGTTTGTGCTTTTGAACTGACTTTTAAAACATAGAAAGTACTCTGGGCTTCCAACAGGAAGACATTAAGCTTCTATATCCCTCCATTGCCTAGTAGAAAGTTCTGGAGAGGGTGGGTCAGGGGGATACATGTTAAATGGTTCACCATAACAAACACAGTACGTTAAAAACAAAAATGTCACTGCCTTGAAGTGCTCTGCTGTACATGGTCAGACTTTGTCAAAAATTTAAATTTGCTGCAGACCAAACTTTGATTTGGCTCTGAGAAAAGCAGTGTACCTTGAGTAAAACATCAGCTATGCCCTAGAGACCCATGAGTAAATCCAGCACATGTGGACTTTAGTGCGGAAATATTGACACATAATTGAATCTTCAAACCCATTGCTTTCATTCATAAAGCATCTCAGCACCAACTTTACATGTCATTAGAGTAAACTGAGAAAAGTGCTAAGAAGGGCAGCTGTTTAATCTATTTACATTTAAAGATTGCCCTGAGCACTTAGATTGAAGTGGTCCAGGTAGCCATTCAGATAGTCAGTAAATAATAATAGTGAACCCACTGGGTGTCCCGTAGGTTACTAACACTGGGGACCCAATTATGACAAGGCAGAACTTTTGTCCTAGGGGGCTTGAGTAATAATATGCACTTTGTCCAGCCTAAGATCCCACTGTGACAACAATAGTAAGGAAACTTGCCAATGTATAAATCTTACACATATATTTAATTCTCTGTTATGCAAACTATAAAATTTGATCTCCCTTTCCCACTCCATGTGGACTTTTTACATGTTTTCCCATGGTCCATTGTTTTGCAGCAGCAAATTCCTGAGTTAAGTCAGACTCTGGGCAGAAGCACAGGATGATTCTTTCTGGAAACTGAACTCAAGCCACACTGCTTAGTCAGCAGTTAACTGGCCAGGACTATTAGGCCGGTGTAGCCTCTCCAGACCGAGTGATATATGGACATATTTACATTAGTTCTGAGAAATCCGGGAGTAAAGCACCATCATTAAGGGATATCTATCTGTAATGAAGCCTTTTCTAGTCTGCTAACTTCATTCCAAGTGCTGGCAGGGGCTGCTGTAAGGTTTGCTGTCTGTGTGGGAAACTGGGGGCCTTTAGAACTGTACCTCTCTCCACCCCAAGCAGAGATTGTGTAGAGCGTGATCTTAGACTTGATTCTCCTTTATTTCCTTGTAGGCTCATCACTCATCTGGTGTTCTGTGCACAACAGGTAGACTCCCTCATTCAGGGCATGGAAGAGGTCCTAGACATAGAAGTAAAAGCAATCAATCTTGCTTTTCCCCGATTTTTAAAAGCATGGCTACAACTGCAGCCTTATTGTCATCCTTGATAATTATTCTGAAAATACCTCTAACACAGAGTGCTCAAGATGTCAAAGGAAGTATATTCTGCCCCTAAAATAATAGTATTTAATTATATTTATTTAACTAAAAACCTTATTTGTATTTTTAAGTGATATTGTTTGTTTCTATGGCTGACTTACTTTTTCTTTTTATTGAAAATCAACTTTTTAGATAGTATATTCTTATCATGGTTTTCCTCCCCCAACTCCTTCCAGATCCTCCTCACCCCTCCATCCATCCAAATCCACAACTTTTCTTTCCTTCTCTCATTAGAAAACAGAGAACTAAAAATAAACAAATAAATAAGCAAACCCAAACAAAGAAACAGGGAGAAAAGCCCAAGAATGGAACCATATTCAAATGCTCAAACTCACAGACAGAAATCCCATAAAAACATAAAGTCAGAAACTATCATATATAGGCAAAAGAACTGTAAGGAAATAAATGCCCAGATAAAGTATTATGAAATAAAAATATTCCAAAAATAACATTGAGTTCATTTTCTGTTGGGTCTCTACTGCTGGGGGTGAAGCCTGTCCTTAAATGTGGTTTGTATGCCCAGTGAGACAATATTGGAGGAAACATTCCTCATTTCTTCTGGGTTGAGATGAGAACTGTGTCCAGGTCCCCATTCAGCACTGGACCTCATCTGGCTCAGACTTGGGCAGGCCCTGTGCAACCCGCTGTAGTCTCTGTGAATTCATATGTGCATAAGCCCTGCTGTGTCAAGAAGTCCTTGTTTCTTTGGTGACTTCATCCCTACTGTCTCGTAAAATATTTCTTCTTCCTTTTATGCAAACATCTCCAAATAACAGGGGAGACAAAGCCCCAATTAGAAACCTCTCCACCAATGAATTCTTCATTGCCATCAATGGGTTACAACTAATTGAGTTGTTGACTAAAAGGGCCCCATGGAAATCGAAACCCTCAAACAACCATGGCTATTAACAAGGCTTTTAGTTATTCTCCACAAACTGATGGTAAGGTCCTATTGCTGAAGACAGCACCTATGTAACTGACTGAACACTAAATTGAGCTGGTGCCCAGCTAAAGCCTTCACCTCTGCTAATAATGTCCACGCTACTGCAAGGGACTATGTGTGCCACCAGAAAAGAAAAGGTAAGCACCAAGCCAGCTACAAATCTTTCAGTTTACAATGGGACCTGGCCTGACTGGATGATACACTGGTGTAACAGCGGCAAAAATCTTGTAGGAGTAACCAACCACTATCTGATAGGGTTTAAGGGCATTCTATGAGATGGAGCCTGACACTGCTCTGGTAGGCAAGAACCTGAGACTTCATAGAACATGGACATAGGGAGAATCCAACACTAGTTCTAAAGGAACATATAAAAAAAAGTCTCTTAATGACATTGTGCTATACTCATAGATCAGTGTCTTTCCCAGCCATCATCAGAGAAGCTTCCTCGAGAAGTGGATGGGAACAATCCAGAGACACACAATGGACAATGTTCAGAGAACAAAGGACCCTAGAACACTCAGTCCTAAGTGAAATTAACTATTAAAGGAAGTAATCTTAAAATTATCTGTGACTGTACCTTAGATGAATCTATCACACACATACATGTTATATATTTAGACACCTTTATTTTTTAAAGTAGTGCATAGATATGTTACACACATGCACATTACACATGAGCTATATTCTTAATTAAGATGAGGTAAAGACACACATGTGAACATTATACACATACGAACATACATTATACACACAACA
The DNA here is from genome assembly GCF_964271855.1 of Acomys minous. Classification (NCBI taxonomy): domain Eukaryota; kingdom Metazoa; phylum Chordata; class Mammalia; order Rodentia; family Muridae; genus Acomys; species Acomys minous. The sequence goes on along the minus strand of NC_140483.1, from coordinate 107,308,521 downwards.
CTCAAAAGGGACAGTATTTTTAATTATTCTAACCAAACATTTTGCTTGTATAACCAAATTATATTTTAACTCATTATAACATGTTCCTCTTTCTTAAGGAGAGACAGAATAGTAAGCAATCAACATAAAATGCAGTTAGTAGTGACTAAATTTTCAAGTGGTGTGTTAATTTAATTCAATGGAAAGAGGGCTTAGCTTTCTCTAAGTGAAGGAGTGAATTTGGGAAAAAAAAACACTCTTGAATTTTTTTATTTTTATTTTTGCTTATCTGGTTATTCCCATTGCTTCACCTCCCTCTTTCCATTCTGAACTTAAATAAGTTGCCTGCCAAAACATGTGAACGCCCCCCTTCAGCATAAGATACACTCCAACCCACTCCTTAAAACATTGCCTTTTTCTCTCTTTGCTTGAGGAAATTAATCCTTCATTATTTGTTAAGCCAGAAGTCACTTTCTCTAGCAGAGATAACAGTCAAGATATTCCTCATGTGCCTCAGAGATCACGAATAGTCGCTTCTAGAGTGATAAGCAGACTACACGGGCCAAGAATGCTCAAAGAGGGGAGATGGAAAGTGTAGTCCATGAGGAGGTTCACTATACTACTAAGGAATTCAGTGAGTTGGCTAATTCATTCAAGTAGAAGTCTGGAGACTATGTATGGAAATGGATGTAAGAATGTGGGATAATGGTGGAAGGAGGGAAAAAAACTGGGTCAGGCCAAATTTAATGTTATGGGACCACCGACCAGAGACTCTAGATTTAATATGGAAGTTCATACAGTTAAACAAAAGTTTCAAACATTTGTTTGAATGGTTGGCTGAAGCGTTTTCAGAAGATGGGCCTATTGAAAAAGAGTTGGTGATGCCTGCTATCCCTTGGCTTGGTGTTGCTGAACAGATTATAGGGTTCAGGGAAATTGCAATGCTAGAGTGGGTGCACTGTGTAAAGCCTAACTCTCCACAATGTGGAGACCCAGTAAGCATGCTCTTTATTAATTCTATGAGGCACAAACATGTGAGAGGGTGCCGCACTTCTGAAGAGTTCTGCTTTCCCCCCTTTCCTTGTGCTAGACCCTAGGGTTGGAGATGCTGCTGCATAGGTTCCATGCAATGGATAAATCAGGATGGATGGAATACAAAGAGCTTATTGGGCCTTGAAGTATCAGGGGCTGGGTGACAGGACTGAATTGACAGAACAAGATGATTTTAGTTATCATAATGGTCCATATGGACAAAGCAATGTCTATGATGGCCTAACCCATAACGAGCAATACAGGGAAAGTGAATTTTATGGCAGCATGACTCCTATGGAACTTTGGTACTGCCTAGTCAATCATGGTGTTTTGAGATAGGAAATAGATAAAAAGCCTGCTGACTTTTTGTTTTATCAGTATAAGTGAAAAAAAGTCTCAAACAAGTGAAGACTCCATTGGATTGTGTCAAAAGAGCATCCCATCCCAGTTTAAGACATAGAACCCCTTAAATGAAGGGATGAGCAATTCCTCTGAAGAAAGACCATGATAAAATATTTAAGAGGCTTACTGTTAGCCTTTCTCCAGTCCTTCCCTGGAGGGATGTAAAGCCTTTTACAAAGGTCCCTGTATACTAGAGGAAAGGAAGTAATCAGAGTCTCTGGGGTCGATTGCATACTGACTCTGGACTGATGCTGATCCTAGGAGATTCCAAAAAACACCAAACATCATGGTGCTCCAGTCAGAGTAGGAGCTGATGGAGGTCAAATGATTAATAAGAATTTGACTGAAATCTGACTCAGTAGGTCCAGTGGGTCCCTGAACTCACCGGTGTTTATTCACCCAGGTTCAAAATGTACACTTGGGATAGACATATGTAGAAGTTGGCAGAATATTCCCATAGGTTCCCTGGCCTGTGGAGTAAGGGCTGTGATGGTTGGAAAAGCTAAGTGGAAACCTTCAGACTTGCCTCTGCCAAATAAAATATTTAATTAAAACCAGTATCACATCCCTGGAGGACATGAAGAAATTAGTGCCGCCATCAAAGGCTTGAAAGACACAGGAGCGGTGGTTCCCACCATGCCTCCCTTTGACTCTCCTTGAAGGCCAGTGAAGAAGATAAATAGAACATGGAGAATGACAGTAGAATATTGAAAACTGAATCAAATAAGTGACTCCAACTACAGCTGAGGTACTAGATGTAGTCTCCTTGCATGAGCAGATTAACACACCTCTTAGTACTTAATATGCAGCTAGTGATTATCAGATGCCTTTTCCCCAATATCTTTCTATAAGAAATGCCAGAAGCAATTTGATATCAGTTGGCAAGGTCTACATTATACCTTTACAATTTTATCTCTAGGATATTAACTCTCCAGCCCTGTGTTAAAACTTACTTCAAAGGAATCTTGATCATATATCTCTTCCACATGATACCACATTTAATACACTACATTGATGACCTTATGCTGAATGGACCAAGCAATTAAGAGGTAGCAAGAACTTTAAATTTGTTGGTAACCGGTAGGTGCATCGGAGGATGTACAATTAATCCAACCAAAATTCCAGGTCTTTAATCTCACTGAAATTCTTAAGAGTTCAGTGGTATGGGGAATGAGGAGATATTACTTCCAAGGTGAATCTTAAGTTATTGAACCTGCCCCTCCTTGTAACCAAGAAGGAAACACTATGCTTAGTGGGCCTATTTGAATTCTGGAGACAGCATATTCCTCATTTGAGTGTGTGATTGTGGCCCATATAATAAGTGGCACAGAAGATGGGAGCTTTTAGTGTGGCCTAGAACAAGAAAAGGCTCTTCAGCAGGTCTAGGCTGTTGTGTAGGCTGCTCTACCACTTAAATTGTGTGAGCCAGCCGACCTGATGGTACTGGAGGTGTCAGTGGTCCATAAGGATGCTTTTTGGAGACTTTGGCATGCCCTTATAAGTGAATAAAAAAAGAGATCTTTGAGATTTTTGAGCAAAGATCTACCACCATCTCCAGACAGCTCTTGGCCTGATATTGGACCTTATTAGAAGTTGAATGTTTGAAGACATGTCACCAAGTTACCATACAAACTGAACTGCCCATCATGAGCTAGGTGTTATTTTATTATCAAGTCATAAAGTAGGTTGTGGACAGAAGTAATCCCTTTACCCAATGGAAGTGCTCTATAAGTGATTGGAATAGAGTAGGCCCTGAAGGCACAAGCAAGTTACATGAAGAAGTTGCCCAAATGTCTATGTTTTATACTCGAGTTACAAGCATCTGCTGCCAAGCATTCAGCTATAAATTCATGAGGTGTGCTCTATGATCATTTGCCTGAGGAAGGTAAGACTAGGGCCTATTTTCTGATGGTTCTTAGTGTTATTCAGGAACCACACAGAAACGGACAATAGTGGCATTATAACTTTTAAGAAACAGCTCTGAAAAACACTAGTGAAGGGAGATCTTCACAGTGAGCACAACTTTGAGCAGGGCACATGGCCAGAATTTTCTCTGGAAGAAGAAATGACCAGATGTGCAATTGGTTGTTGATTAGTGGGCTGTAGCCAATGGATTGGCTGGAGGGTCAGGGACTTGGAAAGAGAATGATTAGAAAATGGATGAGAGAAACATCTAGGCAATATGTGGACAAATCTCTCCAAATGGGCCTATAATATGAAGATACTTGTGTCCCATGTAAATGCTCATCAAAAGGTGACTCCAGCAGAAGAGAATATCAGTAATGAAGTATACTGGACAACTCATTCTATGGACAGTTAGCTGTCTCTTTCCCTAGCCTTCCCTGTCACTGCCTGGTGGGCCCATGAACGAAGTAGACATGATGACAGAAATGGAGGTTACACGTGGACTTTACAGCATGGACATCCACTCACCAAAGATGACCTGGCTACAGGTGCTCCTGAGTCTCATATCTACTACCATCAGAGACCAGCCAGAGCCCTAGATATGGTACATTTCCCTTGGGTGACCAGACAGTGACCTGGTGGCAGATTGACTACATTGGACCACTTCCTCTATGAAAAGAACAACACTTTGTCCCTATTGTAGTAGATACTTATTCTGGTTATAGAGTTCCCTTTCCTATGCATAATCTGTCTTCAGCCCATCATTTGTGGGCTTATAGGATGTCTTTATCCACCACCATGGTATTCTATACAATATTCCTTCTCACCATGGAACCCACTTCACAGCCAGAGATGTACAAAAGTGGGTCTGTGATAATGGCATCTGCTGGACTTAGTATGTTCTCATTATCCTGAAACAGCTGGACCAATAGAAAGATATAATGGCCTTTTGAAGACACACTTACAGTACCAAATAAGTGGCAGCAGCCTGGAGGACTGGGACAGAGTTCTCCAGAAGGCAGCATATGCCTTGACTTAGCATCCAATATATGGTACCACACCAGAAATTGTACTATTTATTTCTCCCATAGTCAGGATATATGAGTCTAGGAACCAAAGGATGAAAAGGGAATAGTTCCATTCATCATCACTCTTAGTGATCCACTAGGAATTTTTTTTTTTTGCTTTCTTTTCCTGTAACTGTCATAAAAGTTTTAGTTTCAGAGCAAGGAACACTCCTGGCAAACATTCCATTGAATTGGAAGCCAGACTTGCCCCTGGCCATTTTGGGCATCTGATGCCCTTAAACCTACAGGCAAAGAAAGGAATAACAGTGTTAGGAGTAATGACTAATGACTGATCCAGATTACCAAGGGGAAACTGGATTGTTTCTCCACATGAAGATAAGACACATCATGTCTGGAGTGCAGAGAATCTGTTATGACACACGTTCCATGACTAAAGTCAATGGAAAACTACAACAACCTAATCTAGGCTGAATGACAAAGAGCACAGACCCTTCAGGAATAAAGGAATGGGTCCCTCTTCTAGGAAAAGGACCAAGACCTACTGAGGTGCTTGTTGAGGGTAGAGGAATACAGAAAGGCTAGTAGAGGAAGGTAGTTATAAGTACCATGTGAGCAATTGCAGAACCCAGGATTATAATTGACAAGCATGTTTCTGTTTTATTAAGAATGTAATTGTAGAGGATATTTGTATTTTCTTTCACTGATTTCCTTATCAAGCAATGTAAGAGCAATTAATAGAACATCAGTAGTTATCATATTAAAATTTGATATTATAAAAGAATGTCCCTTAAGGATAGAGAATGAACAAAGACAACATCATTGGAGAATGTAGCCTCTGATTTTGTGGCTAAGTGAAAAGCTCAAAAGATTCATTACTGTCATTACTGAATGGGCAAAGGACACCCAGGTAACAGTTCATATGCCTAACAAGGGAGGAGAGCTAACCATGGTGCTAGGCATGACAGATTATAATCAAAATAGTTGTCATTTATCCAGTGCCCACAACTGAGATTTGCTGACATTATCATTATTTATTTTAATGTAATGTATTTTTATTTTTATTCTCTTTATAACACAAAGTTGGGCAACTTGAATAGTTTATTTGACTTGCTTCATGTGAAAGATGAAAAAGAAAAATATCCAGACCAATAGTCTTTTTACATATTGGAGGACACTGCTTACTATTCTAATGTTTGTTCTTCCTTCTCCTTGGAAAAATGGACAAATTTATCTGTTAGTGAATTTCTGTGACATTATGTTTTAAATTCTAAGACTTTCCATTTGATGACTTGCAGATTTTTTTTCCCTGAAGTGGTGGTCCAGACATTATTTGGAGTTCCTTTGTCTGTAACAGTAATAATTTGCATTCAGGTTTATTGTGAATCTTTGTTGGGTTGGCCTCAAAGCAGTGAAACTACAAAGAAGAAAACAATAATATTACAAAAATGAAGTAAACTTGGTGTTCAAAGATGGCAAACTCCACATTCAAACTCATACTTTGACACAATGATTGAGTTTGCTTCATCTTCTAGAGAAACCATAGGCTGTGGACTAAGACCAGATGCCCCCATCAGTTTCTTAGTCTCAGGTTCTTCAGATGTACAGTGGAGATGATATCTCATCAGAATGGCTGTGGGGACTGAGTATTCCTGGACATGTCTGCTCTGCAGTGAGTGCTGGAGAAGGCTGTTTCCTTTTCCTTCATTTGGACAATGCAGCCAAATCAAATCTGCCTTAAAGCTTTTTTACCTCTTTCTCCCAAATTGACTTCAATAAGATTTTTAACTGAAGGCTGCAGAGTAGCCCTGCTCCTCAGCAGCAAGATATATATAATCTTCATATTACATATATATTCATATTACATCTTAATTGGTATCTCTCATTTCTAAATCCAGCTTTGGAATGGTGGGAACAGCTTGACCTATGTAAGCAAAACTGTTTCAGAGACGTTTAGTGTTGGAACATAGAATAAATTTTCCTTGGTGAAATGCTTCTTTCGTGGCCCACTGCCTTCAGATTTCAGGCACTAACTCTTTTCTCAGTCTTCTTGATCCTATCTGTGTATATCCTATCTGTGTCTTGACCTCCTTGAATATCTTGCCTGGAAGACTTAAAATAGCACCACAAAAAACTACTCCATTTTTCTCGACTTGAAAAAAACATCTTCACTTAGTTATGGTATTGTTCTTTGAGTAGTAATTCTTTTTTTTTTAAAGGATGCTTTTTTTCAAACATCCCTTATGCAGTCTCCCCTTTTCATTTTGTTGTGTCTTCTTCTCCCACACCACCTAACCTAAAATCACTGCTCTCTCCTTTGGCCAACTACTACCCAACCATCAATGATGCACAGTGCATGACACTTTCATAAATGATATCTGCTATTGGATTACCATTCCCAAGCTGAGGATGTAGCTCAGCCATTGGGTAAGCATAAGGACCTAAGGACTTGAGTTTAGATCCATAGTTGCATATTACGACTCGTGCCGGTAAACCCCATACTAGAGGGATAAAGGAGGGTCCTGGGAGGTTTCTGGTCATGCAGCCCACCCAATCATTGAGACTCCTATGTACTCAGTTACCTTATCTCAAGGCAATAATGTGGAGAGCTCCTCGGAGAAGGGCACTCTCATTCCACACCAACATACATGGGTGTGCTGTCTCGCATATAAGGCATGGAACACACATACATATAGCACACACAAATAATAAATAAGATATAAAATGTTTTTCAAAATTACCAATATTCCCAGGTAAGATTTTGGAAGATTCCTTGATAAGCGTGATCTGTCTGTGGGTTTCAGGAAGCACCCTGCAAGAGTAAAAAGAATACTTTCTCAGGGGAACAGGGAATCCTTAAAAATATTGAGATTGACTTTTTGTGACTTGGATTTATTGGGTTGTTTAACTTACTTGCAGTGACCTTAAGATGAATAACCTTGAAATGCTGATTTGAGTTTTAAACAGGGATAGTTTTGTCTGAATTTGATTATCAAAAAGCATCCAACATTCAAAGTGTTCATCTCAATTAATATGGAAAGAATATAAAATTAAGTGACACATGACATAAACATTATTCTTTTCCTTGGAAATGTCTTTTAGACTCCAAAACTAGCAGGGGTTTTTTTGGCCCTTCTATTTCTGTTCCCAGCTGCTTTCACAAAATGCAAACACATGCACAAACATTGTAATGAACCTCAATGTTAAGTCATGTTCAGTAAAACCTCAAAAGAGATTTACTTTGAACATGGTCCTCCAGGCAGGCATACCTTCATGAGAATAGAAGATATCCTCTTTCTCTGTGTGATGTGGTTTGGACCTTTTCAGGATCCTAAGCAAGCTTTGTTCTGCACAGCACATTAAGTTTACTGCAGGCTTGCGAGTTCACAGAAGCATTTTCCCCTAATAAAACATCCTGGGGTTCTGGTCCTCAAAGGGGCAAGAGATTTAGACCCTGAAAGAAAAACTCTGCTGCACTGAAGAGACAATGAGCTTCACTATTAGAACCGCAGATGAGGCCCTGTCTTAGGGTATGCTTCTTCAGCTTTTCATGTCTGGCATGTGTCATGGTTTTTTCTTTAATATGTTTACTCCATTGATTACTTTGTAATTCTGTGTCATGGAAATGAATTCCTACCAGGTTTGTTTCTTAAATACATGCTGCACTACTGTTTTACTAAACTCAATTTTGAATAGAATGTTCAAGATTCAACTGATAGGTTCTAGACAATGGTACTCCAGTTAGAGAAATACGATAACAAAGATGTTTTCTGTAACTTCCTCCATGTCCTTCCCCACTGTATGTCATTTCTAAGCTTTGTGCACTATCCTTGATAATGACTGCAAGCCATCCTACCTGTTCTTGAGAAAACTGTTCATTTTAAGCCTTTTCCAGAATGGCCATTGAGATGCTGGACCTAAGCCTTCTACTTGGTAGAAAGTTTTGATTTGTTTCTTTCCTTTAGTTTTATCCAGATATCTTATCTTTAGCATAATTTTGTTTATCTAAGATCTGGTGACAGTTAATAAACTTAAAATAAATGTAGGCAGTTTTAAACCTCTGTCTGTGCCTTGTATTCAAACGTATTTTCTGTTGCTTTATAGATACAAAATATGATGCTATCCTTTATCTCTTGCCTTTAGATTCTTCTTGATTTTTACAAATTTGAGTTATTCAAAATAGCTAAAGTCTTAGCTACATTTTCTACTGTTTTCTCCATTAAATCAGAGATGTATGTTTCTTGGAATAGTCCTCACTCATTCAGCACCAACTGTGAATTGAATCAGGTGCCAGGATTGAGCTGTCAGTGATAATGAGATGAGTATGTCCTTCTTTGTGGGAGATGTAGTAGTGTCCTTAGATGAACCCAGGACCATTTCTGTCCATGTGTCATGAGGAAGCCATGCTGCCAAGAATAGATATTTAATGAGAGATTTACCATGTATGTGGTAGGTACCAAGATCCCAGGGTCCTTGTACAAATGATTCTATGCCTACTTGGGAGAACTGTCCTTAATTGATTAACTCCTACAAAAGGGATTCAGACCTAAGAAGTAAAGAAGAAGTATCTGTTGGAATGTATGAAGGAACTCTGAGTCAGACAGGGAGAGGTAGCCACTGCTTTGAGGTACAATGATAATTATTGTGTAAAGGGGTGGAGATGGGTAGTGGAGCCACCATGTCTAGCTGCTCTATGTGCTCCACCAGTATGGCTCAAAAATTCAGATTCAACTATTTTAGTAATTCCAACCCTGAAACTTGTTGCCTAAGATTGCCTGGCAGTTAGGATTCATTTCATATTAACAAGTCTTGGCAATGTCACCCTTGCTTGACCTTTTGTCCTAGGCCCCATAAGTTTTGAGGTTTAGTCCTAGGAGTCAACAGTGTAGAAAAAACTACTTTAATAGAATACTATTCAGCTGTAAAACCAAAATGAAATTAGGTGATTCACAGATAAATGGGCAGGAATGTAAATCATCATACTGAGTCAGTAACCCAGAATCTAAATGACAAACCCTGTATGTATTCTCTTTTGTGTAAATGGTAGTTTTGACTCTAGACATATATGTTTAAATAGGACAGCCCACAGAAGGCAGGAAGCAAGCATGGAATTTTGGGGGAAGAAGAATAAAGCACAGATGGCATATGAAAGGGAAAGGGAAGATAATAGAACAATAATAAAAAAAATAGGAGGGTTAATTGGAGTGGTGGATGGAAGGGCAAGATAGAGGAAGAGTTATCTAATGGATGGATATTTAATACTAAAACTTTTGAAAATGACATATAGAAACCCACTATTGTATAAGGTTCTTAAAATAGATAAAAGGAGTTTAAATAGTGTCACTCTATAACAGCAGGACAATGCTTCTCCTAGACAACACAGTCCTGTTACCAAGTACGGTTTACCTCTTTTCAATTTGTTGGTCAGTGGGATCCCACAGACTCCCTAAGCATTAGTCTATTTTCATTGCTCTTAATTATGCTCCAGGACTTGATTAAGAGGACACCATTGCTGAAGATACTACACTTAAGTCACAGGGCAATGAATAATCAACTGGCACTGATTGGAAGCCTCGCCCCTAGCTGTCACATGATGAAAGGATCTGACTATGGTGTTGGGGTGCAGGGTCTTGCTCAGCTATGAACTCTAGAAGCAAAACTATTGACTGGCTTGATAAAACATACCTACTGGTACAAAAGTGGCACAAATGTTATAGAAGTATACAGTTTTTTAATTATTTTATTAGATATAAGGCCCACTCCACAAGATGAAATTAATGCCTGGGACCATTAACTTGTCTCCAAATGAATGGTTAGCCAGGTCATAGATGCTAAGGGAGAATCTAATACTACTAGTCTGCTCAATGTCTATAGCATTAAACTGATCCTGTAAGTTCTTAATTTTTATACCAATGTATTTGTACACCTCTCAACTCTCATCAGAGAAGCATTTTTTGTGTGTGTGTGTGTGATAAATGACAATGAATACACAGACCTACAACTGTCAATGGCAATGAATACACAGACCTACAACTGTCAATGTACAGAGAATAGCAGACTACAGACTACTCACCTCTAAATGAAATATCTATATCACCTCCACCAGCTAAGGGTCAGCAACCATTGTGGAAGAGGGAGTAGATCAGTTCTAAGGTCCAGAAGGTATAGATGTCCATGGTGAAACAGTATTCTCAGGACTTCACAGGGTTGCTGCACATAGGAAATCACAGTGGCTATGCCCACACATACAAGATGTAAGCAGCCAAAACCTCAGTGTGTATGATGGAAGAACTCATAAAACATCACCCTAACTAAAATGCTATTTCAATTGCTGACTGCTACAGATGGTGTTGGTAAAAATGTCTTCAATGATGCAACCCCCGAAAGCTTTCCTATTATCTCCTATCATCCAGTAGATAGTCCTTTAGTATGCATATACAGGCAGCACTGAGAAGACTCTGGGCATAAAAAAAAAAAAATAAAACAAGAGTTGGGAGGAAAATAAGATGAAGGGAGTAGGGAAGAAACTGGAGGAAGAGAAGTGTGGGATCAGAGGATTCTTCCCCAAACAAATGATAACAGAGATAGGACCTGATAAGAATGAAATATTCCTGGGTGGTATTGGGGGAAAGGCATACAATATCTGAGAGTGGGATGAGGAAGAAGAAAGGTCATAGGAAGTAGGAAGGAGATGGAAAAACAAAGACAAGACTGACAGCTGTGGCCTGCAGGCTGGTGCCTGTTACTAGAGAGTTAGGAGGTTGTTAAGTACAGAAGACTCTATGGTCAGGGACAGTCTTGCTGAGGATGTTCTTACATCTGTATCAGGCACTGACATTTCTTACTTTTCACCATTTGCTGCTTTCCTGGTCTGAAACTCCATAATTTTCTTAGTTGTCTGTTCAACTTTCCATTTACCCTTGAACTTTCTTCAAAAGACTTAGATATATTACAAAAACATTTGGGATCTTTAGTAATTTGAATAAGAATCCACTGCCACCCCGTCCTGCCACAACGCTCATGTATTTGAATGCTTAAGGGGTGATATTAGGACATGTGGCTTTGTTGAAGAAAGTATGTCACAGAAAGCTGGCTCTGGGGTTCCAAGAGCTGAAGTCAGGCCCAGTGTTACTCTCTCTGCCTGCTGCTAGATGATCCTGATGAAGAACTCTCTGATTTTTCTCTAGTATCATGTATGCCTGCTTGCCTACTCCATGCTTCCCTCAGAACTAAGCTTCTGAACTTAAAGTAGCCCCACTTAAATGATTTCCTTTATCAGAGTTGTCCTGGTCATGGTGTGTCCTGTGGCAACGGAACTTTGCTGAAGACAAGATTCTACCCTCAGTTCAAAAGCAAATGGAATAAGAACATACATACGATATAAAATGATGTCATATAAAAATGACAGGCTGAAAATGGGAACAAAATCCCTATACTGGTCATAAACAAAGAATTTGAGTCATAGCAGATGCTGGTGAGAGGAGTAAAGTGACTACACTTAATAGTCTAGGTACTGCTAAAACCATTATTTTGAAAGAAAAATAGCTTAGAAAAATTCAGAGATAATCTGTAGGCTTTGCAATTTTATGAACCCACTTTATTTGGGGTTCTTTAATGTCTATACCTTCCTTCCTACTCACCTACCCTAGACAGGAGAGAAAAGAGCTTAATGGGCACAGGAGAAGTCGACCTTTGTAGACTGAGCTCCTTGTGGAGCTTCCACTCTTCATTGTCAGGATTCCAGCTGACCTGTTAAACAGCACACCAGCAATTTAGCAAAGGTGACTGCAACCGCAGCAGCCAGAACCCAGAGCAACATCTAGAATCCATAATGTTGAAGCATACGCTGGAGTGTTTCTAGGAGGGTCGCAAAGTGGAGGGATAATGAGCCGAACAATAGGAAGGAAGTGAAACAAAAACCAAAAGGCCAAGCCTTTGGTTTTGGCCTCATATATATCTCCTCTCAGAGTCCCTACTAGGATGTTTATCAGCTAGCAAAGATCATGCCCCTGCAAGAGGCAGTTCCTGTTCTAGCAAACAAATACTAAGTGTCCTCTCACACAAGTCTGTTTCATGTCCCACACTCAGGATCAAAACAAACACATGTTTATATCCACTACAATAATCTATCAAAATTTTAAGATTTTTGTAATTGAAAAAGTTAGAGGAAGAGCAGGAAAGATGGCTCAGTAGTTAAGAGCAATGCCTGTACTTCTAGAGGACCCAGGTTCAACCCCCAGCACCCATGTGTCATCTCACAACCTTCTGTAACTCCAGTTCTTAGAGATGTAGACATGTGCAGACAGGCAACTGAGTCAGACATAGTCCCTACTCTCATTGTTAGGAGACCCTCATAATGATCAAGCTACGTATCTTTTACATATGTTTAGGAGGGTCTCGGCCCAGCCCATGCATGCTCTTCAGTTGGTGGTTCAGTCTCTGTGAGCCTCCATGAGCTCAGGTAAGTTGACTCTGTGGGTCTTCTTGTGGTAACCTTGACCCTTCTGATTCCCTCAATCCTTCAGGCCACTCTTTGACAAAATTCCCTTAGCTCAGCCTATTGTTGGCTGTGGGTCTCTAAATCTCTTTCCATCAACTTCTGGATGAAGCCTCTCAGAAGACAGTATGTCAGACCATTGTCTGAAAGCATACCATAGTATAATTAATAGTGTCAGGGGTTGGCTCTCTCCCATGGAGTTGATCTCAAGTTGGGCCAGTCATTGGTTGGCCATTTCCTCAATCTCTGCTCCATCTTTATCCATACACTTCCCGTAGACAGGACAAATTTTAGGTTAAAGGATTTATGAATGCATTGGTATCACCCTCCCTTTAATGAGAGTCCCTCCTGGTTATAGGAGGTGGCAAGGTCAGGATCAATGCTCTTAAAGGTCTCAGCTAGAGTTAACTCTACAGACTTCCAGGGGTCTCCCCTGTCTCAGAGATGCTCCCCCACTGATTTCCTTCATCCCTCCACTGTCCCCCTCCACCATCCCTCGCCCAGCTCTCCTCACATCTGATCCCCACCATCATCACTGTCCCCACCCATTATCTTACCAGCTCCCTCCCTCCATATACTACAGATGACTATTTTATTTCCTTTTCTGCATGAGATTCAAGCATCTTCCCATAAGTCCTCCTTGGCTTATTTAGGTCTGTGGTTTATAGCATGGCTATCCTGTACACTATGGCTAATATCTACTTATAAGTGAATACATACCATGTGGGTCTTTTTGGATCTAGGTTACCTTCAAAATCATCTTTTTTTTTCTAGCTTCATCCATTTGCCTTCAAATTGCACAATGTCTTTTTTTTTTTAATAGCTGAGTAGTATTTCTTTGTGTAAATGTAACACTTTTGTCTACCCATTCTTCAGTTGAGGGACATCTAGGTTGTTTCCAGTTTTTGATTATTACAAATAAAACGTAGTTAAACAAGTGTCCTTGTGGCATGGTGGAGCATCCTTTTGGTATATCCCCAAGAGTTGTCTCACTGTGTTTAAATGCTAGAACTATTACTAATTTTTGTAGAAACCTCCAGATGGATTTCCAAAGTGATTCTACAAGTTTGCACTCCCACCTAAATGGAGGAGTGTTCTCCTTACTCCACATCCTCTCTAGCATGTGCTGTCACTTGAGTTTTTTATCTTAGCTATTCTGATGGATGTAAGATGGAATCTTAGAGGAGGCATTTTGATTTGCATTCCCCTGGTGATTAAGGGCCTTAAATATTTCCTTAAGTATTTCTCAGACATTAGAGTTTCATCTTTTGAGAAGTCTCTATTTAGCTCTATACCCAATTTTTCAATCAGATTATTTGATTTGTTAATGTTTAATTTTTTGAGTTTTTTATATATTTTGAATATTAGCTCTCTGTATGATGTAGGGTTGGTGAAGATCTTTCCCCATTCATCAGGCTGCCATTTTATGCCATTGATGCTGTGCTTTGCATTACAGAAGCTGTTCAGTTTCATAAGGTTCCATTTATTAATTATTGATCTTAGAGCCTGAGCTATTGGTGCTCTGTACAGGAAGTTGTATCCTATGTCAATGAGTTCAAGGTCATTCTCTGTTTTCTCTACTAATAAATTTAGGGTATCTGGTTTGATGATGATGATATCTTTGATCCACTTGGATTTGAGTTTGGGGAAAGATGATAAATATGGATATATTTACATTCTTCTAAGTGCAGAAATTGTTAGACAGGCACCATTTGTTGAAGATACTTTTGTTTTCTTATGATATGCTTTTGGCTTCATTGTTGAAAAATCTAGTGTCCGTAGGTGAGTGGGCCTTTAATTTGATTACAATGATCGGCCTGTCTGTTTTTACACCAATACCATTATTACTACTCTGTAGCATAGCTTGAAATCCGGGATGGTGATACTTCTAGAAGTTCTCTTACTGGACAAAATTGTTTTAGCTGTCCTGAGTCTTTATTTGAGAATTGCTCTTTGCAGGTCTGTAAAGAATTGTGTTGGAATATTGATGGTAATTGCGTTGAATTTGTATATTGCTTTTGATAAGATGCCCATATTTACTATGTTATTCCTACCAATCCATGATCATGGGAGATCTCATCTTCAAATATCTTCTTTAACTTCTTTCTTCAAAGACTTGAATTTCTTGTCATAAATGCCTGTCACTTGCTTGGTTAGAGTTGGACCAAGATATTTTATATTATTTGTAGCCATTGTGAAGAATGTTGTTTCACTAGTTTCTTTTGCATGCCATTTATCAGTTGTATAAAGGAGGACTACAGACTTCTTTTTAGTTAATTTTGTATCCAGAAACTTTGCTGAAGGTGTTTATCAGCTATAGGAATTCTCTGGTAGAATTTTGGGGATCACTTATATATACTATCATTTCATCTGTGAATAGTGATACTTTGACTTCTTTCTTTCCAATTTGTAGCCCCTTGACTTCCTTAGCTGTCTTATTTCTCTAGCTAGAACTTCAAGTACTATATTGAATAGTGGGCAGCCTTCTCCCTGGTTTTAGTGGGATTGTGTTAAGTTTCTCTACATTTAATTTGATGATGGTTATTGGCTTGCCATATATTGCTTTTATTGTGTTTAGGTATCTGCCTTGTATCCTAGATCTCTCTAAGACTTTTAACATGAACGGATATTGGATTTTGTCAAAGGCTTTTTTGGCATCTAATGAGATGATCATGTGGGGTTTTTTTCTTTCAGTTTGTTTATAAGGTGTATTACATTGATAGATTTTCATATGTTGAATTATTGATGCATCCTTGGGATGAAGCCTACTTGATCATGGTGGATAATGTTTTTGATGTATTCTTGGATTTGGTTTGCAAGTATTTTATTGGATATTTTTGGGCCAATGTTTATGTTCTGAAACTCTCTTTGTTGGGTCTTTGTGTGGTTCAGGTATTGGGTGACTGTGGCCTTATAGAATCAGTTTGGCAATCTTTCATCTGTTTCTATTTTGTTGAAAAGTTTGAGAAGCTTTGGTATTAACTCTCCCTTGAAAGTCTGGTAAAATTCTGTGCTAAAACCATCTGGCCCTGGGCTTTTCTCTTTTTTCTTTTTTGATTATTTTAATGACTATTTATTTTTCCTTAGGCATTATAGGTGTATTTGAATCATTTACCTGATCTTGATTTAAAGGTGGTGAGTGGTATCTATCAAGAAAATTATCCATTCTATTTAGAATTTCAAATTTTGAGGAGTATCTGTTTTTGAAGTAAGACTTAATGATTTTTTGGAATTTGTCAGTATCTGCATTATATTCTCCTTTTCATTTCTGATTTTGTTAATTTTGACACTGTCCCTCAGCCTTTTGGTTAGTTTGGCTAAGGATTTAATTATGTTGTTGATTTTCTCAAAAAAAAAACATCTTGGTTTTATTGATTCTTTGTATTGTTCTCTTTCTTTTTAATTTACTTCTGTCAGTCTTGAGTTTGATTATTTACTACCATCTACTCTTTTGGGAGTGTGTTTGTTTCTTTTTGTTCTAGAGCTTTCAGGTGTGGTGTGAAGTTTAGTATGGGATTTCTCCAATTTATTTATGAAGTTACTTAGTGTTATGAACTTTTCTTTTAGCACTGCTTTCATTGTGTCCCATAAGTTTGTGTATGTTGTAACTTCATTTTCATTGAATTTTAGGAAGTCTTTAATTTCTTTATTTCTTCCCTGACCTAGTGGTCATAAAGTACAGAGTTGCTCTGTTTCCATGAGATTGTAGGCTTTCTGTTGTTGTTGAAATCAAGTTTTAATCCATCATGGGTTGATAAAATACAAGTTTGT
The DNA here is from genome assembly GCF_964271855.1 of Acomys minous. NCBI lineage: Eukaryota > Metazoa > Chordata > Mammalia > Rodentia > Muridae > Acomys > Acomys minous. The sequence continues at coordinate 107,291,910 of NC_140483.1, read as the reverse complement.
TTGTTTTGTTTTGTTTTAATTTTATTGTATCTGCTGAGGCTTGTGATTGACTATGTATTCTATTTTGGAGAAGTTTCTGTGAGGTTCTGAAAAAAAAACATATTCATTTGTGTTTGGATAGAATGTTCTGTAGGTTTCTTTTCGGTCTATTTGATTCATAATGTTTGTTAATTTCATTATTTCTCTGTTTAGTTTCCATTTCAGTGATCTGTCCATTGGTGAGAGAGTGGTGTTGCCGTCTTCTACTATTAATGTGTGTGCTTCAATGTGTGATTTAAGCATTAGTAATGCTTCTTTTATGAATGCGGGTACCCTTGCATTTGGGTCATAGATATTCAGAATTGAGACATCTTTATGGATTTTTTCCTTTGATGAGTATTAAGTGTCCTTCCCCATCTCTTTTGAGTAACTTTGGTTGACAGTCTATTTTATTAGATACTAGAATGGCTACTCCAGCTGGTTTCTTGGGTCCATTTGCTTGGAAAACCTTTTTCCAGCCATTTACTCTGAGGTAATGCTTATCTTTGCTGCTGAGATGAGTTTCTCATATGCAGCAGATTGAAGGGTCCTCTTTATCTATCCATTTTCCTGGCTTGTGTCTTTTTATTAGGGAATTGAGTCCATTGATGTTGAGAGACATAAATAACTAATGAATGTTAATTCCTGTTATTTTGATGTTGGTAGTGTGTGTGTGTGTGTGTGTGTGTGTGTGTGTGTGTGTGTGTGTATGTGTGTGTGTGTGTTTCTCTTTTTTTTTTTTTTTTTTTTTTTTTTTTTGCTGGTATGGAATTTTCATTTCCTCTGTTTTCTTGGATGTAGTTAATCTCCTTGGGTTAGAGTTGTTTCTAGTACTTTCTGTAGGTCTGGATTTGTAGATAAGTATTACTTAAATTTGGTTTTGTCTCAGAATATTTTGTTTTCTCTATCTATGGTGATGGAGAGTTTGGTTGGGTATAGTAGTCTAGGTGGGCATTTGTGGTCTCTTGAGGTCACAAGACATCTTTTTAAGCCCTTCTATCTTTTAGAGTCTCTGTTGAGAAGTAGGGTGTAATTTTGATAGTTCTGCCTTTTTACATTATTTTGCTCCCCCCTCCTCCACCTACACCTTCAATATTCTTTCTTTGTTCTGTAGGTTTACTGTTTTGATTATAATGTGCTGGAAGGTTTTCTTAATTGTCATTCTGCATGTTTCTTGTATGTTTATAGGCACCTATTTCTTTAGTTTGGGGAAATTTTCTTCTATGATTTTGTTTAAAGTATTTTCTGATTGGTCCGGGGAGCTGAGAATCTTCACCTTCTATTCCTGTTATTCTTAGGTTAGGTCATTTTATGGTATCCCAGAATTCCCGGATGTTTTGTGTCAGGAATTTTTTAGATTTAACTCTTTCTTTGACTGATGTGATTCTCTCTTTCAATTCTTTTATTCTGTTGATGATACTTAGGTCTATTGTTTCTCATCTCTTCCCTAGGTTTTCCATCTCCAGGATTCCCTCAGTTTGTATTTTTTTTCTTTGTTGCTTATCTTTCCATTTTCAGGTATTGAACAGTTTTACTCATTTCCTTTGTCTGTTTAATTGTATATTCCTGTATTTCTTTAAGGGGTTTCTTTGTTGACTCTTTAAAGGCCTCAGCTTTATAAGGTTGGATTTAAGTTCATCCTCTTTTGCTTTGGCTGTTTTAGAAAAAATATTCAGGGCATGCTGTAGGATAGCTGGGCTCTGGTAGTGCAATATTGTTCTGTGTTTTGTTGCTTGTGTTCTTAAGCTGGCCCTTAGCCATCTGGCCCTACTTGTTGGTGGCTGTGGTAGCTGTGCCTCAGGCAAACCTGAATATTCCTGGGATCCAGAAAGCTCTGCTGGCTCTTCTGGGTGTACCTCAGGTTTATCAGTCAGGTACAACATAGGCAGAGAGGGCTGTATGCTGAATGTTGCTCAGGATGGCAGTGATGAGGGTCGAGGTCCACATGCAGCTCATCTCTGCTGGCTCTGCTGGATATGCCCCAGGTGGACTAGGGAGAGAGGGTGTAGGCAGAGACGTCTCTATGCTGAATGTTACTTGGCCCCACACAGGTCTTTTCAGTATAGCAGGTGATGGGGGCAGGGCCCACATGTTACTTTTGTTTGTTTATTTTAAACCATATAGTATTTTATTTATGTGTTTGTACTTTAGTCTATGGAAGCGTTTGATAGAGTACCTATAGAAAACAAAATCAGAGGCTGCAACAGGGCATCTACCTCCTGAAGCCAAAGTTAATGGTGGTCATGAGCCACCTGGTGGGGTGCTGAGAACCTATCTCAGTCCTCCAAAAAAGAAATAAATGCTTTTAACCACAAAACCATTTCTCTAGAAACTAGTACTCATATTTATTATTAAAGTGATCAATATTACTAGACAGTTTTTCATTCTGGCTGGGTGCCATATGGATACAATTTTATTTAACCCTGAGAGAAATGGTTCTGTCATCATTTACAGGTGAGCAAGCTAAGATCCAGGCCCAAGAGCATATGTGAAGAAGGGGCTTAACAAATGTTTGGGTCGCCCCACATACATAAAAGCCTGATTTCTCGTCTGTCTCATATTCTGTGAGCACAGTCCAGATCCGGTTTTCCTCTGATGACCAGTTCATATCTACCCCATATTAAACAGAAGAAACAAGAGTAAGGAGTGGGTAGTGTATCACCTCTACAGAGTACCCTGCAAGTGACAGGGGAAAATAAAATACCCTCTACCATCCTTTCTGACTTGCTTCACTTGGACAATTGTTCACACTTCTATTCATTTTCCTCCAACAAGCCACAATTCTGCTAGTGATGTTTACTGGCCTCAGCTATCAATTTGTGAAAAGCTACATCATTCATTCAGATATTTTATTTGTTAGTTGATTTGCAGTTTAACACTGGAGATATTATTCTCTATGGACTACTTATAGAATAAAAGCATAATGCCCTTTCAAGGAAATGTGTTAAAGATTAAAATGAAATTAACTTTAACTTTAATAGTTCGCCTGTGTTGTTGATGAGAGTTAGGTTGTCTGCCTACAATCCCAGCACTTGTGAAGGGGAAACAGGAAAAATGCGAGTTTGAGGCTTGCCTTGGCTTTAGCTGAGACACTGTCTCAAAACAGACAAACAACTTCTGCTTTCTATGGCCCAGATTTCTTTACAAGTTAGTAAAAGTAATGTTGCTTAATGTTTTCTTATAGCTTTTTATTGTATATTAAATAATATGCAGATGTATCTGAAAATGAAATTGATCTTTTTGCTATACTAAATGCAAAAATCAAAGATAGGCATTAAAAATGGCAAAGACAAAATTAGGTTTGATGTACATGTTAAGAGAAATGTATTTCCCTAAATCCAGAGAAATGTCTGGTGATACGGTGTACCTAAAATATCAATCACAGTTTAAAATAGGAACAGTGTAGTCTGAGAACCCCAGAGACAGGAGCCCTTGGTACTTTAGGAGCTTTTGTATTTCGTGGATCAGTTTTCCTCTGTATTCCCATTTGAGTCTCAGTTCAGGAAGCAGTCATTTTAGCCATTTGGTCATTTTGCAAGGCACAGGTTAATTTAATTTTAAAAGAATACATTGTGTGTTTGGTTTGAATTATGAGGCTCACATTCATATTTTACTGACCTCGGAGAGTTTATCCAGGTACTTTACAGATTCCAAAGTGACACTTATTGATTTTTTAAAAGCATAATGGAAGAGAATTTAAAGGTTTAAAGATTTCAAAAAGTAAAAATTCAAATTGTCACCTTGTTTTTATGAGGTCATTGTTATAATTAGGTTACCCACAAGATTAAATTAGCACACTAAGAGTGTTTCTCCCTCCTCTGGATAGATTTACCACATTACAGAACCACGGTTTGGGGACGTGATCAAGGACGATGCCACCAACAAGCAGGGCTTGATAACATCTCATTCTAATGTTTTAAAGGTTTTACTTGGGTCTCTCAATCCACGTACAAAATACAACTTAATGTCAGAAATACATTGCTATTTATTTTAAAGCATATTTTGTTATATATATATATATATATATATATATATATATATATATATCACTCAAATACTTGCCTTAATTAATCAACATTGAGAGAAAACCTACAGAGGTTAATAACTTTATCTTCACCAGATAGCTGTGCCTCAGTGGCATACATCCTGTATATAGCTCCCAATCCTATGGTTGTCAAGTACGATTCCAACTTTGCAACACATAACTTTCCAAAGTAAAATATTTCTCCCCTAGTATGTACCTCTGGACTCTGTAGCTGATCTTTGTCCTCCTTAGGGATTCAGATATTTCTTTCAACACCCTTGCTGTAAATGTCTCCTGTCTCTCCCATTTTGTTCTAGTATGCCTGCTAAAAAACGTAGGAGCATTTTCTTGAGAAATAACTGGTTTCTGTATCTTCCTTTATGTTTTGTTTGTTTATGTTTCTAGCTTCAAGTTCTTTACATAGTTGGCCTTTCTTGCCTATTTTTGATGTTTTCTACTTTACCTAAAATACTTCCTTTTTTAAAAGGCCTCCTTCTTAAATTTCAACCTTTTTTCCCTTAAATTTCAACCTGAGACTTAATGTGTTCCCTTCTCCTCAGGGGGAAAAATTTCCTTCCAATAAAACAGCTGTAAAAGTGAGTCATATCTTTTTACTCTGTTCTTTCTCTGATCTAGCGTTCACTCTTGCAGGTCACCATCCCCTCAGATGTGGATTGTCTTGTTTCTAGCACACCTACCTTTGTTTTTGCAGCATGAAGGAAAGCAAAGCATGATCGTGCTTTCCCTCCTTCCTCGTGTAGCCATTTTTAAGTAAACAGGAACAATGAAATGATTTAAATGCTTCAAAATTGAACATTCTTAATAATAATCATTATTCTCATAATTATCCCTGCTCATCTCCATTATTACTGAATGAACTCTTGAACATGGCATCAAAGAGTTGGAAGAAAGATGGGAATCATTTTTATTTAAATATAGAAATTGGTTATTTGCATAGAGATTGAATAAGTTTTGCCCCCACAGAAGGCAATGTGTATGTGCTGGGAACTGAGCCTATGTCCTCTGCAAGAGCAGAAACTGCTCTTAACCACTGAGCCACTTCTCCAGGCCCTGTTTTGTTTTTCCTTAGAGGCAGCTTGATGAAGCCTGAAGTTGTTCCTTCCCAGAAGAGACTCAGCTTGCTACACCAGTAAGCCTTAAAAGTGGAGTGAATCACAGTCCCAGTGTCCTAATAGAACCACTGATCTGTGTCGTTATTTTTAGTTAGTTTGTTTTGTTTTTTAAACAATGCCAAAGTACTCAAGTATCTTCGCTACTGAATGTAGGTGTCATTTGTGGAAAAAGGTGCTGTGAGATTATGTAGATCCATAAAATGGTTGACAAATTTTCAAGACACAAATTTCACACATAATATGAAAGAATAGTGAGGCATTTACAAAGAAGCAGCATTTGTTCACAGATGCAAGTATGAACACAAACCAAGCTCAACTTCCTAAATACATGAATGACTTCACAGACCTCTGATCTCACCACAGTATCCTGGGTTTGGACAATCATTTTAGTTTTCCACTAGTCGGAACAGATATCATGGCTTATTTTCTTGGACAATAATAGCCATTGTCTGTAGGGTCTGCCAAGCTCAAAGGCTGATTTCCATTCTCCTCATCTCCTGTAAGGATGGTGCATTTACGCTGCATGATGACGCAGCTGGAAAGCAGAGCATCACCCATGTCTGCATCTCTATGACACACACTTTCCATAAGAAATTAGGACCCGGCACACTGCTAGTAGCTGTCTATCTGACAATTCAGCAAGCTTTGCGGTATCTTTAGTGCTTTTCCCTGTGATTCTCATGGTTTCCTCAGTTTGTTCTGTTGTGTCTTCGACAAAATGTCCCTTTTTTAAATGAGACCTCCTTATCTAGCTTGGATATGAGGCTAATTCATTAAGTCTTCAAGGCGATGTTTGAAAACAATTTGAAGCATGAGTCTGCCCTTTGCCCTCAGCTGATGTGCACAGTGACTACAACAGGTCTCAGCATGTCAGCTTTCTCAGTAGCTGCTTAGGAAAGAATGAAAGCCTGAATGCTTTTCCCTTTTAGCTTTTCCCGTGGCAGCCTAATGTTACGTGTGTCAAAGAACTTTTGTTCTGGATCCCAATTGTCTGTCTGTTCTCCCATGGCAAACTTTTTACAATGGGGGTAGGTTCCTGTCCAACTATTTGTCCTGACAGCTACAAACAGCTGTGACTCCCACTATGTGCCTGATACTTCACTGAAATAAATGATGATGACATTTGATGTTTTGCTTGGGGTTAGGAATGGCTTGGCCAATCCCATTGATTTCCAATCCTTCTGTGAGTGGCAAATAACTCAGGAACTTTGTAAAAAAGGCAGACTGTGCTAGCATTATTGCCAGTGGGAGGCAAGAAGAGTTAAGTAAGGTTTTCATGAACTTTTCTTTGAAGGAAATTAGCACCAGAGGTCTTAGACATATTTACTGTTGTAAATAAATATCCCCAGTGAGAGAGCCAGTCTGTATTCCATCTAAAACTTAGTAAGAGATAAATTACAAAATACTTACTGATTGGAGCAGGAGGTGCATATGATAGTTAAAATTCAAATGGAATGAGGAAAAAGTAAAATTGGGATGCTCTATACTACTGAGAATGTTTCTTCAAATGTGAAATATCTAAGAAGGTAAGATAGACTGTACTTAACAGCTCATGGCATCTGGTTGGGTCCTCTTCACTTCAGCCTCACTCTTGCCAATCTCTGAGTTCTCAGTGTATTTTCTGATACATACTTAAAACATTTTAAAATTTCAACTGTGATTATATTAGAAATACATTGTAAGTGAAACCATGTTGCAGGAAATACCATCCCTTGTTTTTGTTTTTAAAGGAATAGTTTCCATATATCTGCCCTTTCCCTCCTTCACACACCCCTTTCTTCCTCTTTTTTATGCCTTTTACCTTTTTTGTTTTTCAAGGGAAATTGCATTTGGGTATTTTTGATTCTTTTCTAAAGGGTGATTACCAAAACATTATGCTATTAGGACAGCTTGACATTAAAAGTACCATTCCAGTCTTTAATTTTAAGAAAATGTGGACTGCAATGGATATATTTGTGATATGAAAGTGCTTTATTTCCTTAGCACCCTCAGTGTGGGGGGAAGATACACCATTTAGAAGTCTCTGAAGAAGCTGCTATTATATATAAAAATTAAGATAATGATAGAATACAAGGTAACAGGCAGCAGATAGTATGTTAGACAGAATTTATTAAATGAGCAGGTGGGGAGAAGGAAAAGAGAAAGAGGTACCTGAGAGAGAGAGAGAGAGAGAGAGAGAGAGAGAGAGAGAGAGAGAAAGACAAAGACAGAGACAGAAACAGAGACACAGAGAGAGAGAGACAGGCAGAGACAGAGACAGGGAGACCAAGTAGAGAGAGAGAGAGAGAGAGAGAGAGAGAGAGAGAGAGAGAGAGAGAGAGAGAGAGAGAGAGAGAGTTGCAAGAGAGAGGAAGAATAGAAAGAGAGAGAGAGACAGACAGACAGACAGAGAGAGAGAGAGACAGAGAGAGAGAAAGAGACAGAGAGAGAGTCAAGTACAGTGTCTTTTATATGGCCTTGGGCAGGGCCATGCCCCCATGGCAGGTAAGCAGTGACATCACAGGTAGGCAGACTGAAGAAGAATACTAACATTCCTACTTTTCCTATATTTAAAAAATGAGGAACATTGGATTGTTTTTATATAAGGCAAGTTAAAGTACATAAATGTAGGTAATGGAGAAAGAGATAGAGAAAAAGCAATAGCAACAAAATGTCCAAATTATATAGTGAGAGGGAAGAAAAAGTTCTGTCCTGAAAGTTTAAGTTAGAGGGCAAGCTAGGTCAGCCATGTCCTGCAGCAGATAGGGACCAAGGAGTGCTGGGAGAAGCTGGAGCTGTTTGTTCCAGGCTTGGAGCACACCATTTCAGCCTGCTGTCAATGGATAAGGGATGAAGTAATCATTTTAACTACTTCCTGCTGACAGTATGGCTGCAATAGGGTATTTTAAAAGGCTGAAATGTTGGCCAGGTTCTGGAAGAACAGGCTTACTGTCCAGGGTCTGTGAACATTTGTAGCTGGGAAGGGCAATGCAGGTCTAGCTGGAATGATTTCTGAGGCTGGAATGAGAGGAGAGAGAGAGAGAGAGAGAGAGAGAGAGAGAGAGAGAGAGAGAGAGAGAGAGAGAGAGAGAGAGACAGAGACAGAGACAGAGACAGAGACAGAGACAGAGACAGAGACAGACAGAGACAGAGAAAAAGAGAGACAGAGAGAGAGAGACAGAGAAAGAGACAGAGAGAGAGGAAGAGTAGAAAGAAAAAAGAGAGAGCGAGCCAAGTGGAGGGTCTATCTTTTATATGGCCCTGGGCAGGGCCATGCCCCAGTGGCAGTTAAACAGTGACGTCATAGGTAGGCAGACTGAAACAGACTCCTAACAGCTGAAGCAGACATGTGGAGCTCTGTCCCACACTGGGCTCCTCTGACCCTAAAAAGCAGAGGACCTCCATCTTGTCTTTGCATCTGTTCACTTGGCCATGGGCACATTTGTAATCCTTTCTGCCAAACAATCCTTTCCCTGTATTATTTACTAGAGACATTAATTTTATTCTCTTCATTTATTGGAGGCACCAACTCAGTGGTCGGTGGATGAGGCTTGTAGCCAGATTCCAGTGTGTGAAACAAATGCAGTGTGGCTTCTCTTGCCAACCTAAAGAGCAGAGAAAGCTTCTTGGAGAATTATGCTATTTATGTGGGACTGAAAGAGCATTGTGATGGGAACGCATGAACCACACTAAACTCTGGTCTATCAAGACGAATGAGGCAATGGTACAACCTTAAAGATGAAGGAGAAAACATCACTGATGTTGGAAAGCCCTGGGGAATTTGACATCAGCTCATTGGTGGAGGCTCCGTTGCTGGACAAGTGCTCTGTTGAGACTCTTCTATGGACTGTTGTAGTTTTAAAGATATGTACCTGAATGCCAGAGGGCATCAGATCACATTCAAGATGGTTGCAAGGCATCCTGTGGCTGCTGGGAATTGAACTCAAGACCTCTGGAAAAGGAGCCTGCGCTCCTAACCACTGAGACGTCTCTCCAGCCCAGCTTTAAAGACTGTTAACTTCTAACATAAATCTGTGGACATATGTGAGGTTTTCGAAGTAGGTTGTGTGCCCAATGAGACACTTCTTCTGATCTCTTAAAAAATCCTTTGGATGGGCAGGAAGGCATGAGTCCTTCCCACATCTGCCTGCTTTAACTCTGTGGGAGGATCACAAGAGCAATTTTATGTTGGTATCATCACCTTTAACCATCCTTTACTATGGCATAGACATTCAAAAATTTGGCACAGTTGAAGAAGCTAGGGTGTTAAGAAGCCTCCTTTATTGTATATTGATACTTGATGATCAAGAAAATCCTCAGTCATCACCAAGTCTTAGCAGGAGACTACAGTAATCTAAACAGATTGGGGAAAACTATTGCTTTCTAGCTGGAAGCAATAAAATCCCTCTGGTGAGCAGCAAGAAGGTCTGAAGTCACACTTCATGTTCCGGTGTTCAGGAACCTGACATGCAGGCTTCACCCAATGATAATGTGTTTATCATCAAAAGCAATTTGCCATCTTGTCCTCCTTCTCCTGGCAACTGAGTGAAAGGGAAGATAATTAGGTGTGAATGAGCCACAGGGCAAGGTCTACAGCGTTCTAGGGCTAGTTGTTCAGCTAATGAGGGATTAAGTATTCAACTTGGGGACTCAACTTAATTCCCCCAGTTTTTAGACAACTTGCATGAATTTGATTTCCCCAAATAGCTTATACTCTAAGAGCATAGGAGTATCTTATCTTTTTGACTGCTTTATACACTGAAAAATCCCACAAGTTTAGAAGCACTAGGAGACTCTGTAGTATATTGGTGTGTGTGTGTATGTGTGTACTCATGGAAACCATGAACCATGAGTTGGGAAGAAATTGATTGATTGATCAATCAGATTGATCTGGAATGTTTACATTTTCAGAAATGCTATCCTATTGCTCCTAAGTAGATTCTTGTTTTTGTATGAGCCTGCTGTTGTTATTTTTCCCAAGTCCTACTACTCAGAACATGCAAAAAAAAAATATCCATCAAAAACCAACACTCAACAAAAGAAAACCCCAAACCAAAGAAAACTTTTTAAATGAAAGTGATTTTAATTTTTTAATGATAAATTGCTTTTAATCATAGCATGGTAGAGAGTGTCAGGCTAAGTACAGGCCCCCTACCCGCCATGAGGATGCTGCTTTGCTTAGCTCCTGGGTTCACTGTTTTCCCTCCACTCCTCCTAGATTCAATTTCTCAACATATCAAATTGACCCGAGGTTGCTTTGTCCTTAAATTGTGCTTTTTAAAAAACCCACTGTAGTCCAATGAGATAACACATATGAGGGACCTGAAAAGTCACAAAAGACACTGTGAAACCTTTGTAAGCCATATTCACATTTATTAGCTATGTTTCAAACACTATGTCTTAGAATTTTTTCAACTCATGCCATCCCAGAATTTATTTCTAAATGTCTCTGCCTATGTACTCTAAAAATATAATTTATGCAAACCAACAACTTGATTGATCGTTTAGAATATATTTAATTTGATGCTTTAAGTTTTAGTGATCTCAGCCTCATGGGTCTAGGTGTTCAATGATGTATTAGCAAAACACACAGATGATGGAGACTTGGCTAACCACCCACCAGTATGGCTAGAAAGACTCAATGCAAAGACAAAATCATTAGAAATGTATCCTCTTCTTATAGGATAGTCTTAAGTCCAGATGTGAGATCTTCCTGAAAATTCATAGCACATGGAATTAGTGACTTCATCTAATTTTAAGAACATAGTGAAAAAGTTAATAATGAAAAATTTCACAAACCTACCAAGCATTCTCTTCTAATACGTTATAAGCTTCACTGACTATTTGTTTATATCTGTATTTGTAAGATATGTCTTTTTTTGGGGGGGGGAATGCTATTCTCCTCAGAGATTCTGAAATTGTCCAAGTGACAGGCTCACAGGAATCACTTGGGAGAGCTCATTGCCCTCTACACTGCTCTTTCTTTCCCCTTCTGACTTTTTCAACCTTTGCTTGCCTCTAGGAAGAAGCCTCCAGTGGAGGGCACTCTCTGAAATCCTACATGGAAGAAGTGAGTTTTAAGAGGATCTCACAGATGTAGCATGCCATCAGTCTATCATGTAGGATGAAACACTCACTTGGGCTTTTCCCATCTGTCCTCTGGGCTGCTCATACATATCTGTTCATGGGCCATGTTTAGAAAAGGACAATAAATATTGTTATAAAAATTGCTTTTGTTCTTCATTGGTAGAGAGATTCTTTCTATCGATCAGGGTCATCCTGAAAATGGAGAAGAGAGGGCATGAACCTAGTGCTGTCATATGTTTTCATTCGCAAACATTTGTTGATATATGTATAATGAGGAACATATGTTTTATACTGGACATGAGCAAAAACAAAAGGAAGGAAAAAAGAAAGACCGAGTCTTGGCTTTTATCAGAACAGTCATAATAGAGCTGCACTCATTCATATGCAAATGCTTGTCATGGCGCAATTTGCTGCACCTATTAAAATGGAAGGCACATTCTTGGAAAATGCCTTAGATTCTTTGGTTTATTTGGGAAGGTACTGAAGAGTGTTCTGTGTCAGGGAGCTTTGCACTGACTGACAGGCATTTGGAAACCCTCAGAAACTTTTGCAGAGCCCCTCCTAAGACCTGAGGCAAACCCATGGTGCTCATTAAGAAAGCAGTGTGAATCTGCTGAGAATGAAGGCCGTTCATGCATAAGACCCACTATTGGCTTGGAATTCTACTTCTCAACAGGGTCAGATGTGCTCCTCTACTTCTTCCTAATTCAAGAGTCCATTAAAAAAAAATCACAGAACTCCTGGGCACAGTGTTGTAGTTCCTGCTCAGGATGGCACATGGATACTGAAATTCTCCCTTGCTTCCAAATATCACTAGGAGGAACTGTATGATGCACATTCCCTATTGGTTCTCCTATCTGTCCAGAGATAATTGGAGCTTTTGAAAAAGCACAGGAAAGAATAACAGAATGAAGGAAACAGCAGGGAAGATATCCAGGTTCACATGCATCCAAATAAACAGGCAAAACATGTTAGCATTTGAACATAAATACTAGGTTTGAATTTAATGAATTTGAAGCAAAGACTTACAATATATTTGAATAATTAATGTTACCCGCAGAGACTGGGGATTTTATGGCCGCCTATGCTCTTGACCCCAGCCTCACCTTGTGTTGGTGGAGTTGGGCAAGCTTGCACGGAAAGCTTGGGGATGCCTCTCCTCTGGTCTAATGCTGTGAAAGCAGATTGCTGAGGCTTGTATGGGCTGCAAACCAAGGACAGGCATGTCTGGGATGAGTTTTGTTTTGATATTTGTGTCTTCTGATTAGAAGTGCTTTGAAAGGCATTGATGCCCAAGTGTGATTAGATCAGCATCAGCTGCAGGTTTGTTGGAAACAAGAAACCTCAGAACTCTCCCAGTACCAAGGACGCGCGGTGTTCATCTTGCTAAGCTTGCTAAGGTCTCCATGGGGTGACAGATACCCCAAGCTTTGGAAAGAAGTTCTGTAGCTAGTTTTTTTCTGCAATGATTTTCAGAGATGAAATGTTGGTGTTCTGAGTAGAAAAGGAGGATCAAAGAAAAAGGGTCAGTCAAGGATGACTTAAGGCCTTGCTGGCAGCACAGACACCCAGCCTCTGTGGACTGAATGTCAAAGAGCCATACAATAGCATATTTATTGATTGGTACACAAAAGTTGTTTTCCGGGTAAAACAAGTTCCTCATACCAAAGCTCCTAATCCAATCTCTATGTTTCCTGAAGGAAACTACCATGCTCCTGCACCCTCAGTCCTTATTGTGAACTGTTTGTAGTACTCAATGTGCAAGGCAATCCAGGCATGCCAGGGGAGTCTTGTGAGCAAAGTCATGCAATGGTTGTAAAGCTCCTTCAGAAAAACAGTAATAGAAAATAGAAAACAGTGCTTCTAGAAAACAACTATTGTCTTCCAATGTTCACCTTAAATGTGGTGATTGTACAAGGTTCTTGCTAGAATTCAAGGCATGTATCATGGGAAACCCCATGCCCATTCTGCAGTCTAGAAAAAGAGGGCAACCTTATTAATACATTGGAGGTTTGTTCACTCATCTGTTCTGAGTCATTTTCTGTTTGTATGTTGGGAGTATAAATGTCTTTAGCTTATGAGATTCATTATTGACTCTCCGTGTGAGCTTTGCAAGCATGTGTGAACCAGCCAGTGTAAATGTTACCTATCATCATGGCTCATTATTACATGGAATATTCTCATTAAGTATTAGCTGTTTCATAAACCAATACATTACCATCACAGTAAGTTTGTGTGGCCTTGATTAGTGACTTAGGAATTAGCTACTAGTTTATTTTTTACATTTCACTTTTAGGAACTATATATTTAAATTCTCCATTGGGAACCTGTTTCAAATGTGAGATATAAAATAACATTTTTTTTCTCATTTGGACTCTTGTTTTACTTTTTTCTTCATGTAATAGGATCAGCAAACAAGACAAACCAACCAACGAACAAACAAAAAACCAGTTTTTGTGAATGTTAAAAGCACTGGAATAAAAACTGAGCTTGCAGACATTTGTTTTTATTTAGCACACACTAAAACTCAAATAAACGATACTGTTGATGCTTTAATATATTGAACATTTCTTATTAAACTTTAAACAACTCTTAACAGGTCAACATCTCTGTTATTTTGTTTTGTTTCTTTCTGGTGGGATTTCTGTTTTGTTTTGTTTTCTTATTTATATATTTACTTACTTCTAGTCATGAATTGAAACCACATGACATTGGGGAATTATGTTGAAGTCTAAATAGAAAAACTGAGGCAATATGATTTCCTTTAAAATTAAACCTAAAGTTATTCTATATAATGATATTCTAGGTAATAATAAGCCAAGTCTTATTCTATGTAATCTATTTTAACATGTAGTGTTTCAGTCTAGTATTTGCATTTTTCTTTTGATGGGGGAAAGGTATGAGTCAATGTCTCTTTGTGTGGCCCTGGCTGTTCTGAAACTGATTATATAGACCAGGCTGGCTTTGAACTCATAGAAATATGCCTGTCTCTGCCTCCCAAAATCTGATCTTAAATTTAAGAAATTGTATGCTTTTCACATGGGAGTTGCCTGACAACTCAAGTTAGTAATAATTTCAAAGTATAAACACTTTATCATTTGCCATCATAAAACTAGTTTTTACTCAATAAAGTGAATTTAAAACAATTAATCAAATTTAAATATTTCTATATCTTTATTGCCATTCCTTTCCTAAATAAATGAATTATTTAAAATATCACAATACCCAGAGGAATAGTGTGGAATGAGCTGCCTTAATATGCCCTAGTCACTGGTGGAGGGTACTGGTGTGGTCACAGATATCTATGAAGTGCTAGTAACCTCAACAGTCAGGAAGCTATAGGGAACTACAGATTCAAGTCCACAGTTTCTGAAACTTTAGGGAAAGCAGTCATGACTCTACCAAGTCTATGATGGCGAGATGGCAAAAACAGGAACAACACAAGCAGTGTGAACTCACTCAGGGTGACAAGTGGCAGCTTTGCCACCTCTAGCGGTGCCAGCCAGGAAACAAAAGTGAAGACTTTCCTGACTCGTGGATGTGGCTTGCCAGATGCACCATCTGTGCAGGAGTGGGGCTGATTCTACACAAAATGATGCCTCCGCATCACTCACACCCATTCAGACCTGTCTGGCTTCACCAGAGTTGCCCTCTACGTAAATGAAATTCCAGCTGTGTTTCTGATGGAAAGGGCACATTTACTTGTAGAAAACCAATAATATACATTTTGTTCTTCAGATGTACTTACTAGCTTTCAGAAAATCAAATTAACTTTTGTCGCTATCATAGTTTATTCCCTTTACAAAACTAGTGAATTGTATTATGTTTTGCAAAATAAAACCCTGTTTCACCATTGCCGTTTAACATTTTTGGCATTAGTTGCTAAATAACATTTCCTAAAAGGTTATGCTCAAAGCCTTTGTGGAAATTTAAAATGAAGTTGCATTAGGGAGATGTCTCAGTCAGTCAGCTGTTTGCTTTATAACTACAAGGATCGAAGTTCCATCCCTAAAGAGCCATGTTAAAAAGCAAAACACCTAAATGTGGTTGAGGAAGTTTATAGTTGCATGGCTGGGGACGCAGTGACAAACTTGACTCCTTGGGCCACCCTAGCCTACTTGGTGAGCTTTAAAGATAGTGGGTAACATGTGCATAATGACACCTGAGGTTGTCCTGTGTCCCTTCCCTATACATATGCAACCTCCACATGTGCACATGAACACATACACACACAGTGTGCACACACACAGCATACACATGGGGAAGAATACATGTCAAATTTATAGAACCAGTACATTAATGCAGGAACAAGTTAGACGTTATAAACCACTCAAAGGAGAATTCAATTACATAAAAGGGCAAATAAGAAATGTTAAAATGACATTATAAATTGAGGCAAAAGTGAGAAAGTGAACCCATTTCCATAGGGTGACAATCAACGCCATTTACTGTGGATGCAGTTTGCATCTACATAGACAAGGGTCATTTACAGTGTTACTATTTTCTACAAATCACAGACTGTGGAATAGCTGATGTCTAAAGGGCTTATACATCCACAGACTCAAGCGCCTCGAAGGGAGTGATGGGGAAATGACTAAATTTTCATGGACTAAAATAACATTTCATTTTTTTATCTGGGGAAGAAGTCATCAAGCCTAAGGACACCATAGTGCAGTTTCATGCATTTCCAATGCTCAATATAGAAGAGCAAACAGGGCAGATGTTTATATTTTCTGAAGTAACTTGAGTCATTTTGTACTTTTTCCTTTCTAAAAATTTACCATATTTTTCTATAATTTTGTTATTCTTTTTCCTCAGAACCTATTCATTAAAAGTTACAGCTCCCACACTTAGTTAATTCTTTCTTCTGATATTTTAATTGACTTTTATGGTTCTCAAATAATTGGGCTACAGAACTACTATTTATAAAATAGAATTAACAGTTTCAGACTAATCATATGAGATTTTTGTTAACAAGTGCTAAGAAACAGTATTAATCTTGCTAACTTAACTGTATAAATGACTTAGAGGAAATTTTACTTTAATAGAAGTACAGAATTAATTGTCACTTGAAGCAGTCTAAGAAATGTATCTGGAACAGACTGTTTTAAGTACAACATGCTTTAAGATATTACATTTATTTATTTCACGTGTGTGTGTTGGCACGTGTGGAGGACACGTGTGGATGACAACGTTCACCATGTAAGCCCCAGGGATAGAACACAGTTCATTAGGTTTGGTGGCAAATGCCTTTACCCAGTAAACATACTACAGTTTATGGACCATCGTTTCAGAAGGATTCTTTGACTTGAGAGTTCAAAGAAACTGAGGAAGTGGGTCTGAAAAAGGATACTGTGAACACTGGCTGTATGTTGTTTACTTGTTCATACCCAAGAGAAAGAAATAGTTCTTTCAGAATTAAAATGTTGCTTTTGACAAAGGAACGCTTCCCCCCCCCCTTTAAACATACTGAATTTCTGTGGTCAGATGTGACATAAATCGGTAATTTATAATTGTGAGAATCCAAAAAATAAGCTGTGCATGTGGGCCAACAATATCACTAGTTTATAAAGCTCTTGCTTTATAGAAGGATCTGTTGAATCAGGACAAGTCGCTGTTCTGCATGTGATCCTTGTCATCCGTTCTCCCCACCCCTGCTCCCTGGGTATAGGCTGTACTTATGGCAAAAAAAAAATGTTTTAGAAAAAGGATGAATGGCATTTCTTCTAGAAGCAGCTCCCCCCCCCCCCCGGGAACTTGCTCTAGGGAATATGAAAACGTTTGTGCTACGCTGAGACATAGCTTACCATACTGCAGAAAAAAATTTTGAATAAACTTAGCAAGAAGGAGCAAACACATCAGCTATTGTTTTTGAAAAATGTTCAGGGTTTTAACTTCTTGACCCTTTCACAAAGAATTATACGCAGGCTGAAGGGTGAACTTCAGACGTGCAGTTCTCCTGTCGATCAGAGGTAGGCAAGCTGGGGGGCTTCTATTTCCAGCTCTTGTCCAGGGAGAGCTTAAGTATAACATTGAAATCATCTGATAGTAATCCATGCTCTGTCTCCATGATTCTGTGTCAACAGTGTAAAGTTCGCCTTAAACTCTACTGAATCCTGTTCCGTTTCTGCTTCATTCCACTTGCAATAAAACCAAGACCAGTAGAATGATCTTTACTCAGAAGAATTAGCATAGGAAGGGAATTGGCAATATTGCTTATTATCTTGAACTATTATGGGGAAAATAACAACACTGACTTATTAGTCATATCCTTTCTTATAAAATGGATTTTAATATTTGGGACAAGAAGCTAAACAACAAAAATGCTTTTCTAAGTCAATAAACGTTGTTTTTCTTGGTTTCTTTATACTTTATATTTTAATTGAGGCGCTCTGGCCTTTTGATTTCTCCTTAGAAAACTAAAGCCATCTTTCATTTTCCTTCTTTAAACACAGGAGACTGCACACTGTGCTTTGGGAATTTTCAGGAATGTGGTTTTCCCCCTTTGATACATGAAACATTCCGATATTGTGTTTCTGCGTGCACGCATGCACACAGAACCTTAAACCCAATAAAACCAATATTTTCATACTTGCACAGCCTCTTTGGGAAGCTCTGCAAGGCCAAATCTCATTGTTGACAAGAATTGAAAAAATTAAATTAAAGCCTAAGAACAAACATCGATTTACGTGTATTCCAAGATTGAATAACGTGTGCTAAATTCAATAACCCAACTAGAATCTTTCCCAGTAAAATTTTCTGAAGAGCTGGAATTAGGCATTATCCAAGCTAAGATCTTCCCCCTTTCCATCTGTTCTGAGAGGGTGGTACAGTCTGAGTCTGAATATCCATACACTCCTGTTTTGAATATTTTGTGTGGAACTAGTTGCTGTTTTCGAAGCTGTGGTCTTTAGGGTGTACTGCTGTTGCGGTGGAAGCAGGACACTGAGGTGGACTTTCAAGGCTATTCCTCATTTGTGGCTGCAGCCTCCTCTCTTTGCTTCTTGATCTGTCACCACACGATCATTCACCGCCACAGGTTTCTACTATCACAGACCAAGTGGGTCTGTCATTTCTTTACCACCGTGATGGGCTAAAACCACAAAGCACAGTAAGCTGCTTCTCCTTAGGTTTCTTCCTTCTGTTAGGTATGTTTCCACAGCAACGGGAGAGTAACTAACAGAGAAGGGAACTGGATGGCCTTGGACCAGCCATGATTCCTCCTCTTGGGGCAAAGACATTTCACTGTGGAACCCATCTCTCATTTGATAGGAATTTACACTTCAGTCCAAATCACAGAATGTTTATATGAGTTGCTGGTACACATACAAAAAAATCAGAGTATTATGTTTTTAAATGAAAACCATTTCTAAAATTCTGTTTCTTTTGCTTCAATTATTAAAATAAATGGTTTAATTTTAGTGCAGTTTTGGTGTTACAGTATTATTGTAAAGATATAAGATAGTACCTATGTTTCTCTCACTTAGACTCCAGCTAATGTTGACATCTCACATTATTATAGAATATAGTATGGGGCATTTGTCTCAATTGCTAATTGTTGGTATATTGGTAATAAAATATACACATTGTGCAGAATGCCATGAGTTGGGTTACTGAAGGAAAATTTAGCAGAAAAAAAAATCTGCTTTGTTCCAAGATCCCACGGAAGAATACGCATTTCATGTCATGACACACTATCTTTAGTTTTATTAGTTAGAATCACAAATATACTGACATAAATACAAAAGAGTGACATAGAAATGAAATCCCATTTCCGCTCTTCACTAATGAGGGTGTACATGACCAGTGCCATCAACTGACTGCCCTTGATTGCTTGGCTCTCAGCATGTTTGCCACTTTACTCTGCTGTGAACTTAGTCCTTTTTCTGTGCTACCTTTGAAATTAAACTCACTATACACAGCTCAGAGTGAGAGTTATTTGTTACTTTAAGGGCATAGTGTGTACATAAATTTCCCAATTTCTTCATATGTGTGTTTGTCTATGATCACTCATTCACACACTCTTTTGTGGAATTGTTTATTTTTATCAATAAGGAGTCATAGTTAGTTTGTATTGTCTTTAATAACATAATGCTGATATAAGTCCATAGTAAACTTATCAACTAAAGTACAGTTCCTCTATGATGCCCATTTAGTATGCCATTTGAGTATCTCATTTACCTTTAAAACATTTACATACTTTCTTACTAATCCATTGTCCACCCTAAGATTCCCTGATTTTTTTTTTAACCAGAGCACATAAAAGCTTTCATTGTTGCATAGAGCTGGTTCGGTTTCAGCCCATGTGCATTGTCATGTATTAACTGTAATACCAGACATCACCATTTTACTGCCTTGAAATGTCCTTGTGTTTCCCTTGTTCACCCCAACTACTATATTCCTGGAAAATTATGAGCTTTGGAAAAAGCCTACACAAGAACTGAACACCCCCAAAATTTACCATCAAATCAAGGGTTTCTGTACAGTTCATTTCTCACACATGGAAGCCATCATAAGTAAAGAAGACATTTACTTCTGTATCCTATGTTTCTTAGAGTTATGAGATTTGATATTGTTAGCATTCGCCAGAGTGACATAAAGCAAAGTATCCTAAGTTGGAGCAAAAGAAGACCAAAAAGGAAGAAAATAATGCATTTCAGAGGTCAAGTAGGTGAATGAAAGATCTTGCTGATTTTTACTTTTTAGTAAAAAGTAACTTTTACTAAAATATGTAAAACTATATTCAGATTTAAGAATATTATTCCTGCATTTTAAAGATGAACTTACTCTTAGAAACTCTTTTGTTTCTAATCATCTTTCTCTCTTTTCTTATTTTATCCTACATAATTGCCTACTTTGTGACTCCTTATTTTGTGGTTTATACTCTTTATACATTCTTGCAAGGTCCAGTTGAAAAAAAGCTATCTGTACCTTTAAGGAGTCTCAGTTTAGATAGTAATTGAACCCAGGAAGAGTTTTGTCATGTAGGAGAGAGATAAGGAAGTTCCATGTAAACCATCTTGCTTGGTCACAAGTGATGGCAACCCTGAAGAGCGACCAGCTACTGGTAGCTCAAGACATAGAACTGCGAAGGGAAAGGTAGGGTTCAGAAACCAACTTGACCTGGATTTTATCCGTGGAACACCACGATAGCCATACCAAAAATGATAAGCACGGACATTATAATATCATACCAGGTCTTTCAAATCTCACCCAGAAACGACTGAGGTGGAGAACTAGAAAGCACAGGAAGGTTGGTCCTTGAAATTTCATAGGCGTTCATTACTGCAGACAAAACAAGAGATGATGGGTTGTGTGTGGTCACTGACAGAAGGGAACGAGCAGAGTACAGAAGTATAGGAGGAATTTCTTAACTGAAACATACAATTGAGGCTGTGTAAAGTCATATGTATCTGCAGTCCTGGCACACTCAGCAGAAAGAGAGAGAAGGTAGCGAGCAAATACTGAGGAGGCAATGGAGATAAACAAGTACCAATAGTCCTAATCTCCACTCTTGTAAAGAAGTTAAAGTCTTTATGCAGCAAAGGCTCCTTTCATCCTATTTTATCTTGTGCATTTTGTGATGGGATTTCCAAGAACGAAAGTTGACATTTACACAAAACATTAACCCAGAAGGATAACAGTCTAGATTTAATTATTATTGTCTGACTTTTACTGTAGAAGAATATAAAATGCCTTTAGAGCCAAGGGATTAATATGTATGACCTGAAAAATGAATTTAAGTTTTGAATACTTCTCTGCTATGGGGAAGGTCTAACGACTTGTGGAAACTGAACTTCTCAACTACATTGATGTCTGTAATATCAACCTAGACTTTAATATGAAATATTCTTTTCTCTGGCAGGATGAGTCTTTAAAGCAATTGCAGGTTGTGCATCAACCATGGCTCTTGCCAAGTGACACAGAAAGTGAAGGAGTTGAAGCAGAGCAAGACAAACGTGAGTAAAGTCCATGTTCTGTGACAGATGGCTTTTTATCCAACTCCACAAGGGCATTGGTTCAGTGTTATTCTAACTGTGGGAGAGAGGCTGATAAACTAACTTTTGAAATGTCAGTTGTTCATCTTGATATCAGCAGAAGAAGGTCCAGCTAAAATGTCCTATGTATAGGATAGTGTTAATGACAACTACGGAGTATTTGGAAATTTCAAAATATCATAGGATTGGGTAATTATTATATGAGGAATTATACTTGTCAGGTAAATTATTAATAAAATAGTCTTGAAACAAGCATTGTGAAATACAAAATAGAAAATTTCTATATCTGAAGCAATTACTAACAACCTAGAACATACATAGAAAAAACATGCACATACATATTGGATAATCTCTTGTGTACTGTGTAAAGGTTGTGTTTGTAATATTCAGATCTTGATTTCTGTACCAGCAGAGAGCTGAGAACAGGCTTGACTTTGGCACTGTAATTTTGATGAAGCACAATCTGTCTCAGTGTTTTATAAACATCCTCTCCATCACCTTCTGATTGGTTTAACAAAGAGCCAAATGCCCTATAGCGAAGCAGGGAAGGATAGGCCCGACTTCTGGGTAGAGATAGGAAGTCTGGGAAAGAATCATGCACAGGAGATTCACCAGCAAGACATGGAGGAAGAAACAGTTGCAGGGGCTGAGAGACTAAGGAAAGGTAACAAGCCACGTGGCAGAATGAAGATTGGTATAAAGGGATCATCTAAGTTGTAAGAGCTATCTGGGAACAAGACTAAGCTAAGACTGAGCTTTCATAATTAATGGAAGGTCTCTGTGTCATTATTCAGAAGCTAGCAATCGAAGCAAGTGTCACTAAACACACATTAAAGCCCACTCCTTGTCCTGGCCTATCTATACATACTTAAATAGATATGAGGTCATACGTTATTATATTGTTCAGTAATTTTCACAAAATTCTTTTGAAGCCTTTATGAAGTTTGTATTAAAAACCCAAACCATTGTTTCTTAGTATTATATGGACAGCTACATGTATGATGTGAGTTAGTTTATCTATTAAATCAAACAAAGGTGCCGGAATTTGACAAAACCGACACTCTTATAGAATGCTGTCTGGTAAGTGGATTTATGTGACTGTGATAATGACCTGAAACCTGAGTACAAGAGAAGGATGTGTAACGGTGTTTGATGAGCAATCCCAGATGCAGACTTACCTCCTTTCCCTGAAACCCATGCTTAGACCAGTCCTAAGATGAGACTACACACCCAAGCAATATAAAGGAAATAAAAGTCCTCAGAATTTTCATCAACTGTGGACATTCTATACATGCTGCAATTTTGCATGTAATCTTCTCAAACTTCTGAAAATAAATTGGAATTTTCTTCTCTTCCCATAAGATGCGAATTAGTACTTTCTTCATCTTATTAAGACACTTAACAAGCCTCCACAAATACCAGAAGTATGAGTCATTGACTGAATGGATAGTAGGAAGATTTGGTGCTTTCCAGCTTGCTTAATAAGAAAAAAATAGATTTAAAAAGTATTAATAATATTATTATAAATATTATATTTATAATTTATATTTATCATTGTATCTATGGCTATATTACAATGTTAATATTGGATACATAGTTTTACTCATGGATTTTGTTGAGTCAATCAATCATTCTAAAGAAGGCCATTTCTAAACTCTTATAATGAGATGTAGGACCAAAGGTACTTGTTCTCACTAATGCTATAGAGAAGTGACCCTTGGCAATGGTAAATTGTTTGAAATAAAATCAGGGTTAAAAATAATTAGGTGGTAATAAGAGCCATCTGGAAATGGAATGTTAGCATGCATTGTGGCTGTAATCAAAGCATAGACGTGCAAATATTTGACAAAAATGGCTTCCAATAGTTAGGTAATAGGACATGTGCAAGCTGGAGGCTCTGAACCTCTGGCACCAGATCTACTTGAACTCTCTGTGTGTAGTGGAACAGCGGGCAACACACAGCTAGATCACCTATGTCTGTTTTCTCAGTGCAAGAAAACAGATGGTATAAATCTCTATGAACAGAGCATCTTACTTGTAATTTACAGCTATATAGGCTGGGAATTTATAAATATGGAAACAAGTTTCTCTCCACAACAATAATTCCTGTTTCTAGACTCAGATTTTTATAAATAATACTTAGATAATATTGTGAAATTATTTAGTTTCTTCTGACATCAAACCATCATGGAAGACAGTTTCCAGAAAATCTCAGGATCTTTGCAGAAGTATACATTTCTAATTGCATTGTTTTTAAATAAAAATTTAGCTCAAATGCTTTTGTTTGTTTGTTTGTTTTAATGGGCACCTGGTAGAAAAGATACTTTTGAACAGCTGAAAGGAAATCTTTATATGCTTTGACTCTAAGCAAGCATAGCACTTGGTTAGGGAGATTTTTCTCTTTTACTGTCTTTTACTAGCAAATGCTATGTTTCAGAATAACCTAACTCTTGTCTACAGTGCACATGTGTGCTTGGACTTCTCAGATTATAATCCAAAGCCACTAAAGAAGTTAAGAACAAAGGTCTGTATCTACTAGAGTTCTTCAGGACCTCAAACCAGGAGCTCTGTGCATTGCAAAAGACTCTGACTTCTGCGTTTTTAATAAACCCTTGGTAAAATTTGCTCACCCTAAAAATTGGTAACTATTGCAAAGAAGAGTTCAACAAACTAGAGCTGTTGTTTTAGTATTGATTTCATACTGGTCCTTGCTTCTCAAGATCTTTTCTTTCCCTGATGCAGAAGTCAATCTTGTATGTTAAATATGAGGTAGCTGAGGAAAGACTAAAATCAGAAGGAATGGGTATAGACAGGAACACGGGGCAGATCCTCCACACTGACGTCTATGTTCTAAAGTCAAGGCTGAAATATCAGTCAGAAATATTGTCTAGTTACATCTTTCTTTCTTTAAAAAGAAATGTGTGTGAAAGTATAAAGTGATGTTTGGTGTGGCGTAGTTCCTGTGAACAGGGTTCACTTAGAATGTATGAAGCCCTAAGTTCCATCTTTAGCACCACAAAGTAACTAAGAACTAAAAGCAAACAAGGAAAGATACAAAATGTCCAACCAAATCCACAAAACAATTGATGTCCAAAATAAATAAGTACCAGCCAGGCATGTGGCTCGCAGCTGTGAGCCTGGCACCCTACAACCCGCCAGAGTAGGGTCTGAGCTTGTGAGCAGTCTGGGCTACACAGCCAGACGCTGTCTCAGAAAACAAACAAGGGTCAGAATGGTGCATAGAAGCCAGCTGTTTCATGATGCACTGAGGTGTCAGAGATGGCTTAATGTTCTAGGAAGGCAGAGGAAGTTGAGGTTGAGGTCCTATGCTCTAAAAGTTATAGAGGCATCCTGTGTCCTTGGGGGAAGGTCTGCTATACAATGCTCAAAATCTGAGGAGTTCCAACAAGTATGAACAACCTGTGATCTCCAGATGTGGAGTAATCTGTGTTGTTCTGTGGCCTTTAGCTGAAAAAAAGCAGTTATCCATAGAAGAGCAGTTGTTCAGCCCCTCAACTTAATTGAGTTTAAAGGTGAATGCCATATACTGTTAGAAACCTACATTGGGGTAGAAATTCACCTTTCTTAATGAAATTCACATGGCCCTTGCAATATTTGTAGACCATAAAGATTTGAAAATCACTCTCTGGAGATGAGCTCTCAGATAGGATTTTACAAACTCCGTGAAAAGTCACAGGAGCTCAAGACCGAGTTAGTGGGTGAAGAAAAGAGAAGTGGCCGCATCAGGATGCAAGGGAACAGGGCCATCTGGTCAACAATTTCAAGCTACTAAAGAAAGCCAGAAAAGCGTGCTAAATGGCTAACAATATTAAAAAAGGTGGATATTTAGAAGATATGAAAGAAATCATTCAGTATAGAAGGTTGGATGATTTGCACAGCAGTGTGTTCTATTTACAGCACCATGAAGTCATGGTTAACCTAGTTGTTAATGTTTTACCTTCTGTGTCCTGTAAGCAAACCACCAGTGCTGCTTTGCATTCAGGGGTCTGCATGCATTGAGTAGCAGTTAGATGCTGGCCTTATTAGGGACTCCTTATAGATGATATGATGATTTTTCTAGCTATTTCCATGATTACCTCTTGCATTTTATTTGTGACAACGTCTGTGTAGGTATGAATATCTTTTTAGAAGCTCTGGTTATCTAAATTAATGTTTAACAGAATTTGTTTATTTACCATTGCTCTGTCCCTTTTAATCTCTTTATCTCTTTGGGGAATGCCAAAATATATATGTATATATTCCTGGCATTGTTTGAAGAATTAAGTTACTCTTACTTTGTCTTTTTCTTTAATGTTTTTAGTCTTCAGAACACACACACTCAATTGAATCTTTAACCTCTGTGATTCCTTCTTACATGAATTCACCTCTGCTATTGAGACTCACTTCAATGAATATGAATTTCAACTCCAATGTAGGCTTTACACTTTTTCATATTTCATTTGAGGTTCTTCAATGATTATACCTCCCTTCCAACCCACATATCAGAGTGGAGTAATGAACACCGAAATCATAGGAAATTATGTCGAAGCCAAAAAAGCCTCAGCTTGCAAAGACCAAGCCCCCAAAAGGGGCAGTTCCTCTTCTAGTGGACAAACATCACCTGTTCTCTCAGAAGCCTGTTTTCCATCCCAGACTTGGGATCAAAACAAAAACATGCTTACATTCACTACACTTCAGAATTTCTATTTCATTGTATTTTGTAATTCACATCTCTTTAATGATAGTTTATATTTATCAAGACATCTTCTCACGCTTTTCCTTAATTTTGACACCATGTCCTTAATTACCCAAATATATCTTTAACAATGCATTATTGTTTAAAGCCTTCATCTTTTGTACCTGTTATCTACACTTCCCTGGGGACTATTATCTGCTTTATTTTGGTTTGAATTTATTTGTTTTGTAACATGTCACTTGCTTGGATTTTTACTATATTATTTTTTGAATTGACTACTTTAGCTCTATTCAGTGGCGTAGGTACCAACTAGACAGATATTAACCTGTAACACACTACTTACTTTTTTGCCATGGTGATCAAAAATCTGTAAGGAAATACCTCAAGAGAGTAAAAAGTTTATTTTATTTTACTTAGAGTTTACAGGGTTTTAGCCCTGTAAACTGGGTGCCATATGCTTGGGAAATATACATATAGAGGAAATGATATAGAGCCACAGCAAGCTATAACTCTTGGAGCAGTGTTAGAACTTAAGCATCTGTGAGAGAAAATGGCTGTTCACCGCATTGCTGACAGGATGCAGAGAACACAGTGTGATCCAGAGGATAGATAAAACCTTCAGTTGCCTATCCCTAGTGACCATCTTCTGCCAGCTCAGCTAGATCTCCAAAAGTTTCCAGGTCCTCTCAAAATAGTGCCACCAACTGAAAGGCAAGCATTTGTAACACAAACCACCACGAGGCATCATATGCCATGAAAATATTAGCCATTTACAGTTCTGATTATACAGGGTCTGCAAGTCAAGTAAAGGTGAGAGAGAGCCATATTAGGGCTTTCTAGAAAGATGTACTGCTTTGCATATGTATGCAGCTTCTTTTTAAAAATTTTTTTTGTATGCAGCTTCTTATGGAAACCACTTTCATTAAATTTACTCTTTCCTTCCTTTCTTCCTTCTGTCTTTTTCTTCTTTCTCTCTTCTTTCCTTCCTTTTTCCCCTTTCTTCCTTTTTTCCTCTTTCTCCCTCTCCCATACCTCTCCTCCTCTTCTTTTCTTAGCTGCCCTCCCCTTTTTGATTTTGTTCCAACTGTTGTAACTGCTTCAGGGAGCCAGTATTCACAATTATTATCCTTGAGATTTGGGGGAGGGGTATCGAGACAGGGTTTCTCTGGGTAGCTTTGGCTGTCCTCTAACTTTTTCTATAGACCAGGCTAGCCAATTCTGTTTATTTTTTAATAAGTGTACTAGATGCATGTGTTTTCTCATGGAACGAATTTAAGTTAGACATAGAAGACCACAAAGTGGTGTTGTCTGAGCATATTCCATAGAAGTTAAATCTTAATCACTCTCTAAAGATGTGCACTTAGGGACTCCAAACCCATTCTACCCTCTGAGCTTGCTACGATGTTCTGATCACAGTTTCTGCCATGGTAAAGCTACTTATTTTTTGTGGGTACTGCTAGGCCAGAGAGAATTGTATTGATAGAGAGCAGTGAAAACTGTGCATAACTCAGGGCTTTTGTTGATCCATCTGCTTCTCTTGACCTAATGCTTTTAGTCTCAGAAGTAGGAATGTGACCATTTCACCATGGAGTGTGGAGTCAAACAGTATCTGCCTGAGCCTTAGATTCAAAGGAAACTATTAAAAAGAAAAATAAATTTTTAGTAAAATGCAATAAAATAACTTTGGAGAGATTCTACTTATTACTATGCTTGCAACTTTTAGTCATTGATGTGGCAACCAGTTTTCAAAAAGGGCAAAGTAACTGTATACTTGTAAATGTGCAGACCAAATACAACCAGTGTGAGGGCTTAAATGGTTAAAATATTGTCCATTTTTGGGATAGAGGAAATGTTTCTGATATTCTTCTAAAATATTTGCATACTAAAGTCGCTACTTATTTGTACAGATACAAGCTTTGCTTGATTACATTGAGCATGAATCCCCTTTGAAGAGTGCCCAACTGTAATTTCAGTCTACACTTCTATAAGAATGGGTGCTCTGGCTTTTAAGAGCCGTCCATCAAATATAACCTTTGCAACATTACCTCTCTCAACCAAATAATGGGAAAGTTGAGGCTCCCCTATACTGTCTTCTCACCTCATTACTAACAGGTCAGATCCAAGATCCTCTGGCCAGTTCTGGTGCTGTAACTCCCCTACCTCAATCCCATTGCCAAGGGCTGTTTGTGACACGTTACATCAGAAGTGTGTGGGGCACAAAATGAAGTCACAGAATCTGTATCTGTGTTTAGGCATTTGACCTTGAAGAAGAACCTCCTCCTAACTTACATAAGCTATTTCTTCCTAGGTAGTTTCCCAAGATTTGGCTTTGAAGTATGTGTAAGATACGGATGTTGGAGATCCACAGAGGATTACATCACCATGTTCAAAATAAAGTACTAATGGGTGGGAATAGTACAGAAAGTGGTAGAAGAAATGTGTGTGAGGGAAGTGAATGGTCTGAGACCTACGAAGAAGAACTACTCAGTGATAAATTAGGTCAGTCAGGTGTGATAACATCAAGAAACTCAGAACTCTTGGGATTACCATAATATTAGAGTTGTGTCATCAAAGTCAGGATTAGATACTATATTATCCACGTCACAAGACTCAAAGGACATAAGACTTTGGTGCTTTGTGATAATCTCAGAATCACGTTAGTTGTCTTCATACTATGAGCATTTGTAAGTGAAAAGACTTACATGCTGGAAAGAAGCTAAGACTGTCACAACAAAAGTAATAAACAAGAATAGTAGGAAAAGTATTAAAACCAAAACGTGGTAACGATGAAGATGAGCTGTCACAGGGAAAACAGCCAAAACTTAACAGCAAAGAGGAGTAGCTGTTCTTTTAATATTATATAAATTGTAGTAACAATTTGATTCACTTTTTTTTTGCTTTAAACTTTCTATGGTCTTTAGAAAACAAGGCTTTTCCTATGTAGGTTAGATAATCTGAATCACATCAGACAATACATTTTCTATGTTTGACAAAGCAGGCATATAACTATAATAACTTTCTTTTCGAGACAGGGTTTCTCTGGGCAGCCTTGGCTGTCCTGCACTCTCTTTGTAGACCAGGCTGGCCTCTAACTAACAGAAATCCAACTGCCTCTGCCTACCAAATGTTGGGATTAGAGGTCTGCACCACCACGTGTGGCTTATAGTAAACATTTTAAGATTGATCTTTCATTAGTAAAAAAAATAATTCCTAGTAGTTACAGTCAATTGTCTGTTAAAAGCAATCAATTCCAGTATCAAATTGCAAGTGTCTACTACAAACTTAATGCTGAGGACGATTTTGGTTATGAAAAAGATTTTACAATTTATAGTGGGCAAATGCCTGTGAATGACTCATGCAATAGTCTTTTGTGGAAACCCTCCTTAGGTCTGTAGTGGGATGCTCAAATTATAAAAATTATAAAATATTAAATTAATTCCTAAGGCCCTGGAAAAATTAAAGGTAACTTTTAATAATATAAAATCTAAATTTTCCCAAATACACTTGTCTTAAGTATAGCAGAACCAATGTGTCACATTGCTCAGCAAGCTATAGGTTTACAAGTTGTAAACTACATGCTTCCCTTATTTAAAACTCTAGGTCACAAAGAGCAGCTGTTAGACTCATCAGAAAGGGTGTGTTTAAACAAGAAGACTGAAACACTATTTTGCAAATTCTTTGGGCTAGATTTGTTCATAGAGTTGAATTCCCTAAACTAAAAATAGGAGCTACATTGTCCAATATGTTTTTTAAGAAATCAAAGTTATAAATGAATAACACATGCCTTTAATCCTTTTACCAAACATGTTTGTTTGTCTTGGAATATTCTTATCTTTGCACTAGGTGTGGCCTTAAACTACAAAATAGTGACAATAAAATGAAAAGGGAACCCTTAGTTCATTCTCAAGCCTTGATGAGCATACTTTGGGACAGACTTTGATATAAGATGGAGTACATCTTCATGAATGTGAGGAATTGGCTGTTTGGGAGTAAAGTTTATCCCTGGTGCTTTGGATTTTATCCTTGCCTTTTTTTGTTATTGAAAAGACTTGAGTGTATTCACAGCAGCTGAACTGTTTCAGAATTCTCTGTGGCTCTTTTGGCTGCACTAACTGGCTACACTTTCACAAATCATACAGTCTTGGACATGTTTGTCTCAAATTAGAAACAGTTAAGATCTTCCAACATAAATCTCACAAGCTGTACAGGCCAGATTATCAGCTTGGAACAGCCCCCTCTATGGACCTTAAAAGTATACAGAGGCATACTGAGTGGCTTCCATGTGCTGGGCTTTGTGGACTGCAGATGCAGAGATGAGTCAAGAAATTGACTCTCTCTTCTCTCTACTGCTGTGCACAGATATAGATACACATCTTACCACTGGTTACACCATTTCTTGAGACAATGAGGTGGTTAAAAGACAGACCTATCACTCAGAGTGGATTGCAGGAACACTGGGTTAGAGGGGCCTTCAGGATGAACGTGTTGTTTAAATTTATAGACGGGTAGGATTTTAACCAATAAACGAATTATATTAAAAGACTCGGTTTACTCTAAATGTAAGGTAAATTTGTTAATCTAAAAAAATCCCTTTAGCAAACTACACAATGCAATAGTGCAACCTTCTCTGTTTAGATCAGGAGGGAGACCAAAGTGTGTCCTGTAGGAAAATACAAACTAACAGAGTACAAACATGTTTCTATTGTACTACACAGAAACACCTAGGGAACAACTTTTTACATTTTGTACATCGAATTTGATTCATTAAAGCACAGTTTATAATTCTTAGGTATTAAATTGTTAGTGATGATCTCGAAAAAACCTAAGAAGTTAACACCATATGCTGCTATAACATAATACTTTCATATTTGGTTGAGAGTGTTCTATTTATCAACATGAGTGGTGATTAATGAGCATTTGTGGCATTGTTTGTATTACTGAACTATATAATTCTTTGTATTTTTCTGTATGAGTATTACATTTAAGAATTCAGAGAAGATCCCTGCCCTGGGCACTAACCAAGGACAACACAAGTAGTAAACATCGAACCCCTACTCTGATCTACCAAATGGAGAGAACATTCTCCAGTTATATGGAGAGCAGGGACTGACTCTGACATGAACTCTGGTGCCCCATATTTGACCACCTCCCCTTGGTGGGGAGGCCTGATGGCACTCAAAGAAAGAATAAGCAGGCTACCAAGATGAGACTTGATAGCCTATGACCATATAGTGGGGGAGGAGGTCCCCTTTGGTCATAGACCTAGGGGAGGGGAATAGGGTGAGAACAGAAGGGAGTTAGGGAGGAATGGAAGGATACAAGTGATGGAATAACAATTGAGTTGTAATCTGAATAAATTAATTAAATAATAATTTAAAAAATCACTCACTTAACAAAAAGAATTCAGAGAAATAGCCTTACAATGTTCTTGACTTTCTAGTAGCTTAAAGTACTTTTACTTTTGTTCTTTGCTTTTGAACATAGTTGCATTATTAAAATATGCTACTATTTTTAAAAAGTTTATGTGTATATGTATCTGTGTATGTGTGCCTATGTGTATGACACAGACATATACCTATAAAGGCCAGAAAAGGGCATGAGAACCCCTAGAGCTGCAGTTAAAGGCAGCTGTGCGCCACTTGGTTCAGGTGCTGAGAGCCAAACTTAGGCTCTCTGCAAAGAGCTATGTCCACACTTGACTGCTGAGCTATCTCCCTGGTAAGTCATTTCTATGTGGAATGTCATTCAGCAGTTCGTGAAAGGTTTGCCTGGTCCCATAAGCCATATAGAAACACTCATATAATCTTCAGAGCATTGGCTGTGGCACTGACTCTAG
This sequence comes from Acomys minous, assembly GCF_964271855.1. Lineage (NCBI taxonomy): Eukaryota > Metazoa > Chordata > Mammalia > Rodentia > Muridae > Acomys > Acomys minous. The sequence continues at coordinate 107,260,139 of NC_140483.1, read as the reverse complement.
TTTCCTATGCAACTGAATTCTGACAGAAACATTCTGCACCACATATAGATTTTCCTCAGCCATATAGTCATTTAACATTATTTGTTGAAATTTCACAAAAATCAAATTCTTTCCTCACCAACTGAAAATATCTTTGGGGCTGCTATCAGATGACACTCATTCTTAACTTTTCCCTCCATCAAGGCTAGCAATTTAATACCTAAGAATTACAAACTATGCTCTAATGAATCAAATCAGGTGTACAGAATTAGAAACCATTTCAAAGTATAATAATGCTGTCACCAGTCTATATATTGAAATTAATAGCTCTTCATTATTTTTACATATATTCAAGAAAACGAATGAGACTTAACTGAGGAAATCTGTCTAAACTAACTTCCCTAATGTTTTTCAATTGAGAGACAAACTAAATTAGCACAAGCACCAAGGACCTAGCAGAGTGAATGCCTTGCTTTTCTCTATTCATGACTGAGCCTCATTACTGCAAACTTACATGACAGTAGAAGGACTGAGAGCTCCACAGATAGACAGACCATGAGGCGGAGATTTCTGGTGGAAAGCTGGGTACCAATGACAAAACATACACCCGGGAACAGATGGTTCTGACAGTCGAGGCTGGCCTTGCTCATTTTCAGCCCTTCTTCATTTAAGACCCATGGGTTAAAGGGAAGTGTTTCTTGTATGTCTAACTCTGTTTTCATATTGCTTTTATTTTATGTGTCTGCTTTAAATCATTTGAGATGTGTTGATACTGCATGGGTGATTCAGGATATGACTAGCATGAGAAAATAAGTGTTTACACTGGAGAGTACCCATAGAATTCAAGGGACCATGCATGTAGATTTCAAAAGATGGGAGATGTGATGAAGTTGAATATTTTTATTCTCATTTCAGAGGTTTCAGCTACTTTTGTAAGTGTGTTTTTGATAAGACACGTGACTGTCTTAGGATTTCTACTGTTAGCATGAACACTGTGACCAAAGAGTAAGTTGAGGGGGAAAAGGTCGATTTGCCTTACACTTCCATATCGCTGTTCATTACTGAAGGAAGCTTTGACAGGAACTCAAACAGGGCAAGATCCTGGAGGCACAGAGACCACAGAAGGGTTTCTTGTTTGCTTTCTCTCCATGGCTTGTTCAGATTGCTTTGTTATAGAATCTATTACCACCGGCCTAAGGGTGGGCACATTCACAGTGATCTGGCCCTCCCATGTCAGACACTAATTAAGGAAATACACTACAGGCCTGTCTATAGGCTGATCTTATTGAGGCATTTTATCAATTGAGGCTCTCTCCTCTCTAGTAACTCTAACTTGTGTCTAACTGATGTAAAACTAACCAACATGAATAAATTAGGAAACATCCCATAAAAAGAGGGGTTTATTTTTTGGTACTTAGAGTTTCAAAGGGTCAGAGCCATGACTATCATTGTGGGAAGCATGGCAGACATGGCACTGGAATGGCAGCTGAAGGCTATTTGACACCTTTGCCTAGTAGCACAAGGCAGAGAGAGCTAACTTGGAATGGTGTGTACTTTTGAGACCTCAAAGCCTGCCCTCAGCAACATGACTCCTCCAATCCTTTCTCAACTGGTCTGTTGACCAAGGACCACATATTCAAATATTTGAGTCTATGAGAGTCATTTCCATTCAAACCACCATAGTTTCTCTCATTGTCCTGTCCTCTTCCTATGAAACCCTTCTTCTTCTTCTTCTTCTTCTTCTTCTTCTTCTTCTTCTTCTTCTTCTTCTTCTTCTTCTCCTCTTCCTCTTCCTCCTCCTCCTCCTTCTTCTTCCAAGTCCTCAAGTTATTTTCATGGTGTGTGTGTGTGACTGACTTTAGTTAGGTTTGTTTTAATGGTCATGGTTTTTTAGGCTATTTGCTGTAGCACAGAAATTTATCCATAGCTATAACATTTATAAAAGTGGCAGCATGTCTTACAGCAAGCACTAACTGTCAAAGTGTCCTCAGGGAGGGGTGGGTCGTCATGAGCCCCTCCCATGCCATATTGAAATGTTGATGATCCCAATCTTGCTCAAGTTTTATGTGTGCAGCCACAACTGCAGTGAATTCATGACTATAACAGCCACGCTACATGCAAAAAAAGTCTATTGTAGCATAGTTCTCTGTCCTTTACCCTCACCATATTTCTGTTCCTTTTTGTATAATGTCCCCTGAGCCTTGGTGGGGGCATTGATATAAGCATTCCATTTAGGGTCATGAATTCCACTATAACTGACTCTTGGCGCTTTGACCAGGTAAGGCTGTCAATGAATCTTCTGGCATAATTAAAGTTAGCCTGGAGGGAGGAAGTTTCAAGGTCAGTTTCTATTTGATTTCTGCATAAATTGCCCAAAGTGCCATATCCTCAGCAAGATGGCTTTATCATCAAGCTCTGGTGGGCAGCTTAGCAGATCTTCCAGAACTCCTGACCAACAATGTGTAGAGAAGTATTCCATATCTGCTACTATTATTTGGTTTTTAAGAACTTATGAGCCTCCGAGAGGATATTCACCGGTAGATTTTCTTATTGGTTTCCAGACATCTTTAGTGTTGGTCATCCCTCTCTGTCATAAACTCATATACGTCTTCCACTTAACCAGTTCCAGCTCCAGAATAAGAGTTCTTCCATTCTAGTTCGATGGCACTTACCCTAGTCAAAATGGCTTCCATTAAAAAAATAATAAATGACAACACATCATATGATCATGAGAGGAATTAGCTGTCATTATTCATTTTTGGTGTGAAGGGAAACTGATGTAGCCACTATGGAAACAAGTGTGGAGGCCCTTCAAAAGCTACAGTAAAACTTCCATATCACCCAGTTCCTACCACCCCTGAGCATATACACAAATGACCCCATATCCTATTAGACACATTGTACATTCATGTTCACTGCTACTCTTTTTACCATAGCTACAAAATGGGACCAGCTCGATGTCCATCTGAAGAATGGATAATGGAACTGTGGTACAGATGTATAATATAATTGTGTACAACAGTAAATAGAGACATAATCTGTAAGAAATAGATGAAGTGGAAATTACACTAAGGTAACCTAGGCCCAGAGAGACCAATGCCGCATGTGCTCTCTCATTTGCAGATACCAGCTGCAAGTCCTCGGTGTGCTGAATTTGAGGGTGACTGTAGAGGTTGGGGCTATAGACAGGTACAATATAAGGTTTAAGGAAGAAACCTAAAAACAAAGCTTAAAACATCTATAATTTTGAACGAGTCATCAAATGTTCTGAAAGAATTCTTATTTAACAACAAATTTGAAAACTCCCCTACAGCCTAGTGTAAAATGGATCCACCTAGTGTATTTGTAGAGTATTTTTAATACTAAAGCATGCAAGTACACTGAAACCCCCCCAAAAACACCTTTTAAAAAGGTGAGAAAAGAAAGAAAACTGACATGTATTGAACCTTAGTTTTTATATGAATTGTAAGATATTTTATAATCATTCTGGAAATGTGATGTGTGTGGTGGTTTAACTGGGAATTGACATCTATTGGTTTCTATGCTTGATTAATTAGTCTCCAGTCTGAGAAACCCTTTTGGAAGGATTTGGAAGTGCAACCTTGTTGTAGAAGGTGTGTCACTGGGCGTGGTCTTTGAGGTCCCAAATGCCCACGTCATTCCATGATTCGCAGTTTTAGCACTCCTGTCTCACTCCTCTTCTATCCTCTCAATAGAAGCTGTCAGCAACTGCTCCAGTGCCATGCCTCTCTACCTGGTTGCTGTGCCCCTCCCCAGGGGTGGCCATGGACTCTGCTAACCTCAGGAAACTTAAGCCCCAGGTTCAATGTTTGCATTTCAATTTTGCCTTGATCATGGCATCTTATCACAGAAATTTAAAAAAGGATTTAGGCATCACTTACCACGTGTGAACTTGAGTTGCTGGGCTTGAAAATGAATTGCTAGTTCCTCATTGTGCACATCTATGCGAAGCTGTAATCAGTAAATGTCTCCACTTTCTATATTACATTAATGTTGTCTCATGTACTTGGCCACCTGTTGCTGATGTACTACTCCATCTTAAAAAGAGTTAGAGTGGATTAACCAGGTCATTACATCTTAATTTAATAACGAACATTACTGTAGAATGATTGTGTATAAGTATCTATTAGGTGTGTTTTGAAAATATTTTTAATTTTTTACATATACACTTATATTATTAAACACATATAAAGTAAACTACAGACAGTAAGAACCACAAAACCATCAGGAATTATATTAATGTTACATTCACAGTGATTTGGCTATATTTTTTTGGTAGCCTTGAAGAAAACATATTTCCTCTCTTGGTGAGGCTAAACTCTGCTAAGACAGGGTAAACACCTCCTCAAAAGTTCCTGCCTCACAAATATGTCTGTCAGATATATTGGTCCAGAAGGCTGAAGATGATGCTCCAACGTTATAGAGAGTTTGGGTGACTGTGCAGGCAGCAAACTGTCTCTGCCTTTTTTTTTTTTTTTTTACACTTTGGAAGCTGCTAATCTGCATTTCCTGTTTACTCGGGTAATTAATTTTATTCTTTCCCAAGTCTCTAATGGAGTTGAAGACCAGGTAGTTTAGTTTTACACTTAAGCTTACTTGTTTAGGGGTTAAGATGTTTTTAGGTCTAACTAGACATTTTCAGTTGATAGAGATGAGATGTTAGGTGTGTCTTTTTAACCCTGATGTGTGTATGTTTGGGTGGGGCAGGGTTAGAAAGGTGAAGCGTGCAGGGATTGTCTGCACTGACTGTGCAGGAGAGCAGATACTAGCAATGCTTAGGCTTTAATTTCAGAAACCACTAGAAGTATGGGGTACCACCCACATCACATGAACAGAGGTTACCTCGTGACAAACATGGCTTGTTCTACTGCACAGTGCTCTGGCATTGTATTTTGATTGACCTTAAGCTATTAAATAAACTGTATATAATCAAAAAAGCAACCAAGATAATGTGTATTATTACTTTGATTTTATAAACTAACCTTTTAAAAATATTCACTTCACAAGAATATTTGAATAACAAGGTACACTCTAGCCTAATCTAAGGCTGTGAGCTCTACTTAGGAATGTCTCTACATCTATGACAGCTATATTTGTTACTTTTCTCACTGCTGTGACAAAATACCTGATAAGAACCAACTTAAAGGAGGCAATTATTTCATCTAATGGTGTGGGAGGGTGCAGTTCATTACATAAGTGAAGGCATCATGGAATTCACTGTGCTGTGATGTGAGTATAGGGCTGGGACTCCTCGCTTTACCACAGTCCGGGAAGCAGAGACAATACAGGAAGTGGAGTGAGACCATAAAACCTCAAGAACTATGTCCAGTGATGGACTTCCTCTCATTGGTTTCTGCCTCCCCAAGGTTCTAGAACCTCTCACAACAATGTCAACCATCCCTCATAAAGGGCATCTGACATTCATATTATAATAGAAGCAAAAAAAAAAACTATACTGTGAACAAATGCGCATATACATAGCATAAAAGGAGGGGTCATTCCACAATGCACTATGTAGCATAGGGAAAACACAAGAAAATAAGGAGAGAAAGGCACAGAGACACTAATACATTTGGGCAAGAAATCTGGTTTTAATAGAAACTTCAACTTGCTTTCATTATGTTTACATTGTGTTCCAAATTATTATCTATGAGGAAAGTCATCCAGAAAATTAAGGGAGGCATATATGATAAACATAAAAATTAGATATTTGACAGAATAAAATAAATATTACTTAGTAATTACATCAGGCATGTCTTCAGTCTCATAGTCAGCTATTAAAAGTAGAACAACTGTTCAAAACATACTGCCAAATTCCTTCAAAATGACTTGTTTTGAAATGTTGACTAAATAGCTTAGAACTGTATATCATCTTTAGTATAATTAAACATTGTTCAAACCAAAGAAATGGCTTTTCTGTGTATTCTGAGACATAAATTAAATGTGACATCCTCTTTCAAACTAGGGCACAGAATATTATCCATTGTTAGTAATTAAAATGATATTTTTTAGATTGTACCATTTATAGACAACTTTTTGCCTGGACCATTGCTTTTATCTAATTAAACTAGGAAGAACTTAGTCTTCATTCTTCTATGTTACATTATAAGTACTCATTAGTTTATTAGATGCTTGTACCTTGACAATTAGCATGTCTAGTTAATAAACTTAATGAGAGATTACATGGTTACTTCTCAGTACCTTTAATATCTTCAAGTTCTAGTGTGTACTCAAGCATGGAAAGAATAAGAATTCATCTAAACTCTATAACATGGAAGATGTCTAAAAATATATCACATTCTCCACCATTTCCCACTCTCCACTTCTCCTACATTTCAGTCCCGTTTTCATGTCTTTTATATCTCTCCAAGTCAATTGAATTAAAAAACCATAAAAATGCTAAATCCCTTGCTGATACTCCAGGGATGCTTTGCTTATTGCAAATGATGAGAAATGTTAACCTACTTATGATCATATGTATGATAAGATTTGAATCCTAGTCTATTGGAAGCATAAGTCATGCTTTTGCAAGTTCACTGATGAATTATGTAAAAATGACTGAATAGTCAATGTCTTCTGCACTCTAGTTGAAGCAGATACTTAATAAATTCTTTTTATTTCACATATAACTACATCTAGTGAGTATGTGTGTTTTAATGTGTGGGCATGCACATTATATGTATGGATATGTGTGCACATATGAATCTGCATATGGAGGCCCAAGAATAACATCTTTTTCAGTCCTCTCCGCCTTTTTATTGAGGCAAGGCCTTACATTCAAATCCAGAGGTCATGGATTCAGCCAATTTTAAATGCCAGCTTGTTCCAGGAATCCCCTGTCATCATGTCACATAGAGTGGGCTAGGATGATAAAGGTGAGCCATTGCATCCATTTGGCTTTAACCTGGGTGCTGAGGATCCAAATTCTGGTGCTCATGGTTGCACAGCCAATACTTGAGCCATTGACCTCTCTTGATCGCCCTTAATGGAATCCTCTACAATGAATGCTCCATGAAGAAAAAAAGTTTTTGAGTAGTTTTGATGAATGTCAAGTTAATTCCTTTTACTGTCCCATTTATGTCTTTTTAATAGACAGTTGTGCATTTTGACCCTTCAAAGAGCAGATATAGTATAATGTTGTCCAAAATCCTTGAGCAATAAACAAAATCGTAGATCATCTATCATAACACCCAGGCCTGGTGTTCCTAGAGCTGGAAAGAATTCTTTTGTACTCTTCCCCACTTTCTTTCTCTTTAAAACATGTCTTCCTTCATAGCTTTATATTTTCTCATTTTTCCTCATTTTCTTTTTCCACTTTTTTGGAATAAGACAATCATGTCCCACCTTCCTAGCAGTCACTATTCTCCCCTTTCTTTAGAGAACAATCCAGTCTCCCTTTCTGCCTCATGACTTGTTTAGGGGAATGACATTGCTTGTAATATTGTGAGGCCCCTGTTATAAATATGGCTTGTTATTTCATGTACACTACCATATGTAAATCTCCAGCTTTAGGACAATGAAATTTTCTATATTTTGTAGCATCATAATATAGTTTACACGGCTATTCAGTTGACCTCGTCTAACTCACACTGAGCCTCAAACACTAACTGCAAACTAGATGGGGGTCTTCCCAGGATATGATCCTCTATATTTGATTAAAAAAAAACTTTAAAATTGAAAGTGATTGGGCTACAGAATGATAAACTACACAGTGTTAAGATGTAAAATGCCACTGTCATTCTGTACATATTGTAGGTGCAAGTTTGATATTAATTGTGATTAATTTTCTTGAGGAACAGGATAAGCTAACAGAAATTTTTAATTTTGGTCTAGATCTAGTGTATTACCTCTTTTTCTTTCAATTGTACAGGTTCTGCTGATCTTCTTTGTGTCCCATGCTCTTCTTGTCCTACCCTGGCCTACTCTGGTATGTTTGCTCAGGGCATTTAATACCAATGACAGGTAATTGTAGTCATTCTCTGAAATTGCTCATAGCTTAGATTGTTTAAAATACATATTGCTTATGATTGCATGAGAGAGAACATTTGTTCAAGTTGTCTTCCTTCTTTCCTTCCCTTCCACTTCTCTGTTCCCTGTTTTTGGACAAATAACTTCTAGAATCTAACTTTAGAATCTAGATAGGTACGAGCTGAAACCACACTTCCCAACTGTGCTAGACTCCATGTTGCCATTGATTATCTCCTGGAGTTTCAGAACAGCAAACACTGCGTTCTGTGAAGTGTGTGCTTTCTGGTGTGCGAAAACTGTACACCAGACATTTTAAAATATAATAAAGTTCAGAATTATCTTTTCTTGACATATCTCAGAAAGAAGCAAGTAAGTTGTGTTTCCCCTTCATATCCTCTGAGTTGCAAAATGTCAAATTAGAAAAAAACTTTGAACTATTCTACCTCTCTCTTCACCCATGGGTGCACTCTCACATGTGGCTATTCAGAGTCACTGTGGGCCCTGGAAAAGGGGGTCTCTCAGCAGCTGGAGTCTCCTGTGGTTGTTCTTGGGTTTTGTTCTGCCCTAGCTACTCATTGACATGTGAATTCCATATTAGGAAATCACTTGAAGAAAATCTTTTCAATGCATTTTATATAGCTATCATAATAGTCCATTCTTCTCCATATGTTTTAAATAAAATATGAAAAGTTATACTGCAAAACATGAGAAAGTTTTTATAGCAAACGTGGAAAGCATATAAAAGTAGAAACAATCTAGTTTCCAATAACAGAAGTTAATTTTAAATTTATACATTTACATACTAGAGAACTTTGATTCTATTAAGAAGCATCAGATATATAAATGAACATTCGGTCAAGTGGTGGTGGCACACGCCTTTAATCCCAGCACCCGGAAGACAGACACAGGTGGATCGCTGTGAGTTCGAGGCCAGCCTGGTCTACAAAGCGAGTCAAGGACAGCCAAGGCTACACATAGAAACCCTGTCTTGAAAAGCAAAACAAAAGAAAACAAGAACATTTATATATTTAGAATACATAAACACACAAATACACACATACATACACACGTACATCCTGATTTTGATGTAAAGATTTTTTTTCAGTATTTTTATAAAAAGAGATCAAGTCATAGGATGGGATGTTAAATGTAAACTAATTTTTGTTATGTAAAATATGGACACAAACATAAAAATTCATATTTATTGAATATAAATGATTAGAAAAATATCGTTAATGTTGTGTTTTGTAATATGACAATTGCTTTTGTTTTTTCTATCATATTTATGTAATGAAAAGATATTATATAAGTTATAAAACTCCTTAAAATCTTTTGTTTGAAAATGTGGTAAAAACAAATCCTATTTTTCTTGCTCTCAGCTTTGAGCCCTTCCCAGTATTCTTTGTGTTTCAGTCCATTTTCACTTGTCTTCCCCAGAATGACTTTACCATTAGATCCACAACTGTCAAGGCCATTTCATCTTTCAAATGTTCTTTGCATGGTACATAGTCATACTGCCCTTCATTCCAAGAGCTCCTAGAAACTCTGTCACTCTGCTTTTTAATATCTAATAAGTGGATTTGGAAATATGCCAGAAAATAGCACATCACAATTGTGGGTGGCACGCCAAACTGTTTTGTTTACCACTAAGGAATGTATGGAAGGGGGGAAAGGTATAGACAGAATAGATAATGAACAATCTTCTGGACAAAATCCTGATGGTTAAGCATTGTTAGAATAAGTCCATGCACCGGACAATTCTTACTGAGGGTCGAGAGAGTGGTAGTCGAGGGTGATAGTAATTAGTCAAATAGAGGAGTTACCTGGGCTTTATTAGACTAAATAATGAATTCTGGGTAAAGAAGAAAGAGGCGCCAGGCATGGTGGCACACACCTTTACTCCCAGCACTCAGGGAGGCAGAGTCAGGTGGATGTGAGTTCAAGATCAAGCTGGTTTACAAAGCAAGTCAAGGACAGCCAAGCTGCCAAGGCTACAGGAAAACCTTGTTTTGAAAAACTAAAAAAGAAAAGAAAAAAATGGATTGCTCTGCAGTCCTTTCTCCCTTTGTTCCTTCTCTCTCATTAAATAAATATTTATTGAAAATTTTGCTGAATGCAAAGCATTTCTTCAAGTCCTGTGAGCAGTGTGGAGATTGATAATTTCCTTCCAAAATGTTTCTGTCATAATTGGTGAACCAAAAAAATACTAGATATAATTATGACATGAAGCATAAAAATACAAAATAACAATCCAATCAGAATTTTATGCAGATACCAGAACTTACATACTATTAGAAACATGTGGTTAATGTAGGTAAGACCAGTGTGTGCTAAGATCATTGCCATAGGAGGACATTATACAGAGTAGAAGAAGGCACTGAAGTCCTAGTCTCTCCTTCTGATGTGCGGCTCTATCCATGCGTTGTTGAATGCATTTTCCTTTCTTTCTCTTCTACAGGTCTGTCTGTGAAACAGGCAAAGGAAGTTGCCAGTGACCCTTAAGGAGAAGATAGCTGAATGGATCCTTACATATGTATAGTCCCAATTTGATAGACTAAATGTAATCTCTAAAGAAATGTTATTTTTCTAATATCAATAATAAACAAGCATTCGTGAATGAGGGAGTGCACCTATGTATAGTCCAAGAACACTAATTCAGGCAGAGGAGTCTGTTGGTCATCAAATCTGATACCTTTTGATCTCATCAGTGTCTTGGGTTTTTGTTACTTTATATGTAGTTATTAAATTAATGTTTGATATATTAAGTATTGCCTGATTCAAATACTTAAACATTTCTGGATTTTAACTTATCTAGGGTTTCCTACTTCTATTTTTATAATAGGATCTCATCTTTTGGATTACAAAGCATTACAGTTGCCCACATATGCCAAGATACAGCATTAGTCCTGGGCAGCAGTTGACTGTTCAGTGTAAACTCTCTGAAACAGGAAGAAGTTTATCCCCCACCATTGCCCTAACATGATCATATTCACCCATACATATTAAAATATGACTGATATGTTACTTCAGTAAAACAAAACAATGAATAATGAAATGCATGCCCTCAGAGCATTTGCAAGGAAAATCACTTGATCATTTATGCAATTATTAAGGCACATTAAGATTATCCAGTTTAAATCTGATGAATGTTTACTCTTGGAATGTTCTATATATTGATTCTAAATTAATGAATTTCAGTCAATCTATTGATTGTATCTGATTTTTTTTTAAATTTTACTTGTCTTAATGCAAGGGATTTTGGTGGGCTTTAATGCATTAAGGCTAAATTAAACAATTCTTTGCACAGCTACAAAAGAAACTGTGTAGCTATTAAAGACTACACATAGCTAAGAAATAAACAATCACTTAAGACTTCTGAATTAAGTCTTGTTCATAAATATAAATAACAAAATTATAAATTATGTAATAAAATTTCTTACATTATTGTTTTCTTGTATGATAAAAATAATTTTAGTAATAGCTATTTTTACTGATATAAATAAAGGTTCATGTATTAATTGCTGTTTATGAATGTGACAGAATAACTGAGTACAATCAGCTTAAGGGAGAAAAGCACCATTTTGGTCCATGGTTCTGGAGGTTTCAGAGCATGGTCTATTGGTTACTTTGCTGCTGGCCTGGGATGAAGAAGATTGTCATGGCAGAAGAAGTATATGACATGAGATCATTCAATTCATGAAGTCCCAGAAGGATAGAGAGTGAGAGGCAGGAATAAGAGATCCTTTCAGGCACCACTTCCTCCAGCCATGCCCAGCTTTGCAGCTTTTACTGCACTGAGATAACTGAGATAGTCTACTGTGGGTTATAGAATTCAACAATACATTATACCATCAATTTAGGTCTGACAACTTGAGATTCAATTGCTTCTCAAAAACTTCACCTCTGAAAATTTTATTGGGAACCCTACAAGTCTTGGAGAGGGGACACTATTTATCCAAATTATAACAGCTGAGAAAACAGTGAGTTTTAAAGCAGAAAACATGAAGGCAAGAAACTAAGTTTACAGGATCAGGATATTTCTTATTTAAAATTCTGCATCATGAATTGAAACGTCAAAAAGATTCAACTGAGGTCTCAAAATATTTTCCTTGTTAGACATTTTTCTCTGTTTAAAACATGTCACTAATAATTGTCACTAATAATGTGTATTTCTGAGAGCGTCATTCTCTTCCAACAATGATTTGGTCAGACTTGGTCCTCTACTTGCCAATTGACATTTCCTCAAGACTATCAGCCTCGTTGTCCCACATGAATCTCTAGATTCACATACACCAGGATGTGAGAATAGATATTTCTGAAAGCACCATAGAAAATAGGCCACATCATGTACCAAGTGAAAGGTAAGGACAGATGCCAATCAAGAACCAACTTCTTCAAACAAAAGAGAGTCTAGTATGGGCTAAGTGAGAGAGTGCTTTGAAGACAGAATGGATGAATAGAAACTGGGAGAGCTGGGGGTTTGAGTAGAATCAGGGAAATAGAAATTTCAAAAAGTAGGAATGAAAAAGGATGATTATAGTTGGCCATGGTGGCACCCTCTGTAATCCCAGCACTCAGGAAAGCAAAGGCAGGTGGATCTCCACAATTAGGAGTCAAGCCCAGCCTGGTCTACAAAGCAAGGCTTCATAGAAAAATTTGAAATTTCTTGAAAAAAATTTAAAGAAGCAAAGAGAGAAAGAGTAAATAAAAAACATTATTTGGTCCAGGTTAAACTCACCTGACCTTGCTCATGGGTGTTTCCAAAGTTACATGTCTACGCTATGACAGAGACAGGCAGACAATTGCTCTGCCTTAGGTTCTACCTAGAACAGGCAATGAATTCTTTTGGAAGCTTTGAGCTTTCATAGGCAGAAACCTGGCGGGCTGGATTAGGATCTTAAGCATATGATTTTGTGCTATGACACTCTACATTAGAATTTTTCACATCTTTAAAAATACACAGAAGGGAATATGGAATCATTTGTGCTAAAACTCCATGCTTTTCAGAGGCCAGGGATGGCTTCCGCTGGTGAGAAAACTCAGAGAACCCATCTTTATGTTCTCCACCCCTCTGTCTTTCATCTCTGTGTATGCCTTTACTCACTTTCAGAGCCTAAGGCTTGTGAACAGTGAGGAAACTTCTCTTGGTGGCTTTCTTTATCTTACCTTCCAGGCATCTCTCACAGAACCCAGGCTCAATATCTGTTATCAATTTGGCCTCTTTTGAGTTTTTAACACAGCTCCTGAATTCCTGAAATAGAACTACTTGAAAAGAGGAATGAGAAACAACAATAACAACAACAACAAACACAATCTGAGGCAATCTTAGTGTTAGAAAATCTAGGGAAGAGAACAGGAATGACAGACACAAGCAATGTCAAAAGAATATAAGAGATGGAAGAGAGACTCTCAAGTGCAGAATATACTATTGAAGTTATTGATACATCAGTCAAAGAAAATGTTAAACTGAAAAGTTCCTCACACAAACAGCCAAGCAATCTGGGACACTATAAAAACACCAAACCTAAGAGTAATATGACTAGAAGAAGAAGAAGACTCTGAGCTCCATGGCCTAGAAAACAGTTTCAACAAAATCATAGAAGAAAACTTCCCCAATCTAAAGAAAGAAATGCCCATCAACACACAAGAATGTTACAGAACTCTAAATAGATTGGAACACAAAAGAAAATCCTCCTCCTACATAATATCAAAACATTAAATGTATAGAACAAAAAGAAAGAATATTAAAAGTTGCAAGAGAAAAATGCCAAGTCACATATAAAAGCAAACCTATCAGGATCACACCAGACTTGGCAACAGAGAGTGAAAGCCAGAAGAGCCTGGACAGATGTCATGCAGACACAAAGACACTACAGATGGCAACCCAGACTACTATACCCAACAAAACTTTCAATCACCATAGATGGAAAAAAAGAATATATTCCATGACAAAACCAAGTTTAATCAGTACCTAGCCACAAATCCAGATCTACAGAAGATACTACAAGGAAAACTCGAACTCAAAGAGGCTAACTAAACTCCCAGAAAGGCATAGAAAGTAAATAACCCATATCTGAAAAACCAAAAGAAAGGAAAGGATCTCTCTCTCTCTCTCTCGATCTCTCTCTCTCTCTCTCTCTCTCTCTCTCTCTCTCTCTCTCTCTCACACACACACACACACACACACACACACACACACACACACACACACACACTCCACCAACATCAACATAAAAACAAAAATAAACAAACAAAAAACCAGGAACTAACAACCACTGGTCATTAATATCTCTCAACATCAATGGCCTCAACTCCCCAATAATAAGATACAGGCTGACAGAATGGATGCCACAATAGGACCCATCATTCTGTTGCATACAAGAGACACACCTCAACAAAAAAGATAGATATTACCTCAGTGTAAAGGGTTGGAAAAAGGTATTCCAAGAAAATGGACCCAAGAAGAAAGCTGGAGTAGCCATCCTATCATCTAATAAAATAGACTTTCAACAAAAACTAATCAAAAGAGAAGTGGAAGGACTCTTAATACTCTTCAAAAGGAAATATAGACATCTCAATCCTGAACATCTATGCTCCAAATTTAGAAGCACCCAAATTCATCAAAGAAACACTACTAAAGCTTAAGTCATATATCAGTCCCTACACTTTAATAATGGGAGACTTCAACACCCCACTCTCCCTAATAGATAGATCATTGAGACAGAAGACAAATGAAGTAGTAATGAAACTAATAAACATCGTGAATGAAACGAACCTAACATATATCTACAGAACATTCCACCCAAACACAAAGGAATATATCTACTTCTCAGCACCTCATAGAACATTCTCCAAAATTGACCATATTCTTGGCCACAAAGCAAACCTTAACAGAAGCAAGAAGATCAAAATAACCCCTTGCATTTTATCAGACCACCAAGGGTTAAAACTGGAGCTCAACAACAAGAGAAAGCTTAAAAACTTATAGAAACTGAACAACTATCTACCCAATGACTGCTGTGTCAGGGATGAAATAAAAAAAGAAATAAAAGACTTCACAGAATTAAATGAAAATGAAAGAAAATTTACCAAAATGTATGGAACACAGTAAAAGACGTGCTGAGCAGAAAGTTCATAGCAATAAGTTCCTTCATAAAGAAATTGGAGAGATCCCATACTAGCAACTTAATAGCACTCCTGAAAGCTCTAGAACAAAAAGAAACAGATACATCTAAGAGGAGTAGATAGCTATAAATCATCAAACTCAGGGCTACAATCAATAAATTAGAAACAAAGACAACAATTCAAATAATCAATAAGACCAAGAACTGGTTCTTTGAGAAAATCAGCAAAATAGAAAAACTTTTAGCCAAACTAACTGAAAGGCCAAAAGTAAGTACTCAAATCAACAAAATCAGAAATAAAAAGGGAGACATAACAATGGATATTGAGGAAGTCCAAAGAATCATCAGGTCCTACTTAAAAAGCCTATATGCCAAAAAAAAAAAAAATATATTGAAACTCTAAATGAAAGGGACAATTTTCTTGATAGCTACCAATTACCAAAATTGAATGAAGATCAGGTAAACAAACTAAATAATCCTATATCTCCTAAGGAAATAAAAGTTGTCTCCAAAAGTCTCTCCCCCTAAAAAAAAGCCCAGGATGAGATGGAATCAGTGCATAAATCTACCAGATCTTCAAAGACGAACTAATACTAATTCTCTAGACTATTGCACAAAATAGAAACCAAAGGAATACTACCAAACTCATTCCATGAGACCACAGTCACCTTAATATCTAAGCCACACAATGATCCAACAAGGAGAATTTCAAACCAATTTCCCTTATGAACAATATAAAAATACTCAATAAAATACTTGCAAACTGAATCCAAGAACACGTCAAAGATATCATTCAACATGAACAAGTAGGATTCATCACAAGCATGCAGAGGTGGTTCAATACATAGAAATTTATCAGTATAATCTATCTTATAAACAAACTGAAAGAAAATAAGCAACATGATCATCTCAGATGCTGAAACACTATTTGACAAAATCCAACACTCATTAATTGTAAAAGTCTTGGAGAGATTGGGGAATCAAGGCATATAACTAAGCATAGTAAAGGCAATATACAACAAACCTATATCCAACATGAAATTAAATGAAGAGAAACTCAAATCAATTCCATTGAAATCTGGGACAAGACAAGCTGCCCACTCTTTCTATATCTTCTCAATATAGTACTTGAAGTTCTAGGTGGAACAATAAGACAACTAAAAGAGATCAAAAGGATACAAATTGGAAATAAAGATCATTATTTGTAGATGATATAATAGTATACATAAGTGACCCCACAAATTCTACCAAGGAACACCTATAGTGGATAAACACCTTCAGCAACGTGGTTGGATTCAAAATCAATTTTTTAAAATTGGTAGCTTTCCCTTATACAAAAAGACAAATAAGCTGGGAAAAATTAGGAAACAACATCCTTCAAAATAGCCACAAAATATATAAAGTATTGGTGTAACTCTAACCAAGTAAGTGAAAGACCTGTGTGAAAAAAATTTCAAGTCTCTGAAGAAAGAAATTGAAGATGATATCAGAAGATGGAAAGATCTCCCATGATCATGTATTAGTAGGATTAATATTGTAAAAATGGCTATCTTACCAAAAGCAATCTACAGATTCAATACAATTCCCATCAAAATCCCAATGCAGTTCTTTTTTAAAATTTTTTATTTTTTTCTTTTAATTTTATTAATTTATTCAGACGACAACTCAATTGTTATCCCATCACTTGTATTCTCCCATTCCTCTCTCCCACCCTATTCCCCTCCCCTAGGTCTAAGATTGAGGGGGAGCTCCTCCCTCACTATATGGTCATAGGTTATCAAGTCTCATCTTGGTAGCCTGATTTTTCTTTCTTTGGGTGCCATCAGGCCTCCTCACCAAGGAGAGGTAGTCAAATATGGAGCACCCTAGTTCATGTCCAATCAGTCCCTGCTCTCCACTTAACTGTGGAGAATGTCCTGTCCATTGGGAAGATCAGAGTTGGGGTTTGATGTTTACTACTTGTATTGTCCTTGGATAGTACAATAGTTTGAGCAGAGTGCCATGGGCCCCAATCCACCTATCATGATGTTCTTCTTGTAGGTTTCTAGGATGACCTGGGTCCTTCTATTTCCGCATCGCCTATATTTCTCTTACCTAGAGCCTCAGTAGGATTTCCTCACATCTATTCCAATCTCCTGGTAAGTGAAGACTTTTGTGGGACAAAGAATGGCTGAGAAACACTTAAAGAAATGCTCAACATCTTTAGTCATCAGAGAAATGCAAATCAAAACGACTCTGAGATTCCGTCTTACACCCATGAGAATGACTAAGATGAAAAATTCAAGTGACACCACATGCTGGTGAGGATATGGAGAAAGAAGAGCACTCCTTCATTGCTGGTGGCAATGCAAACTTGTACAACCACTTTGGAAATCTATCTGGTGCTTTCTCAGAAAACTGGGAATATGACTTCCTCAATACCCAGCTATTCCACTCCTTGGAATATACCCAGAAAATGTTCCACCACACAACAAAGACATATGCTCAAACCCTGTTCTTAGAAGCCTTATTCATAATGGTCAGAACCTGGACACAGCCTAAATGTCCCTCAGTTGAAGAGTGGATAAAGAAACTGTGGTACATTTGCACTATGTAATACTACTCAGCTATTAAAAACAAGGAAATCCCAAAAATTGCCAACAAATGGATGGGACTAGAAATGATCATAACAAGTGAGTTAACCCAGAATCAGAAAGACTCATGGTGGTATATACCCAATGCAATTCTTTACAGATCTTTGATGAACAATTCGTACCTTCATTTGGAAAATCAAAAAATCCCAAATAGCTAAGACAATCCTATACAATAAAAGATCTTCTGCAAGCATCCTCATCCTTGATAGCAAGTTGTACTATAGAGCAACAGTAAAAAAAAAAAAAAAAAAGACAGGGTACTGGTAGGCAAAGAGACAGATGGATCAATGGAATAGAATTGAAGACACAGAAATAAACCCACATACCTACGGATTTTTGACAAAGAAGCCATAACCACACAAGGAAAAAAGGTAGCATCTTCAATAAGTAGTGCTGTTCTAACTGGATGTCTACTTGTAAAAAGAATGCAAATAGACCCATATTTATCACCTTGCACAAAACTAAAGTCCAAGACCTAAACATAAAACCAGACACACTAAATCTGTTAGAAGGAAAAGTGGGGAAAAGGCTTGAGCTCATTGGGACAGGAGATAGCTTCCTGAACAGAACACAATAGCTCAGGCTCTAAGATCAACAATTAATAAATGTGACCTCATAAAACTGAAAAGCTTCTGTAAGGCAAAGGTCACTGTCAACAAAACCAAGCAACAGGCTACAGACTGGGAAAACATCTTCACTAACCCCACATCTGACCAAGGGCTAATATCAAAAATATAAAAAGAACTCAAGAAATTAAACACTACTAAACCAAATAATACATTAAAAATGAGGTACATAACTGATCAGAGAATTCTCAACAGAGAAATATCTAGTGGCTGAGAAACACTTAAAGAAATGATCAATGACATGGGAGCAGGTGAGCCGGCCCTGCCCTGCGGACATGGGAGCAAGAGAGTGGGCTCTGTCTTGAGGAAAAAGGAGTAGATGCGCTGGCCCTGCCCTGAGACACAGGAACAGGAGAGCTGGCCCTGCCATGATGATAT
This sequence comes from Acomys minous, assembly GCF_964271855.1. Classification (NCBI taxonomy): domain Eukaryota; kingdom Metazoa; phylum Chordata; class Mammalia; order Rodentia; family Muridae; genus Acomys; species Acomys minous. The sequence continues at coordinate 107,241,410 of NC_140483.1, read as the reverse complement.
GTGAGAAAGAGAGCAAGCCCTGCCTTGAGGGCAAGGGAGTGGCTCTGATCCAGGGCTCTGAGTGAACCTCACTCCAACATCTACCCCATGTATGACCTGCTAGATAGAATACATGAAGGGACCAGATCTGCAGATTCAAAGATTAAGAATCTCCTTGACACATGGCAACAATAGGATATCCGACAACAGTCCCAGTCAGGATCCAGTAACAATAGTGTAGGCCTCCAACCAGACTCATGGCTCTTAGCAATGAACATTTGAAAGTAAACATAGGTTAACAAAAGGCTATACTATGTGATACACTACAGCTTCTGTGACAAGATTTTTTGTTTGTCTGTTTTATTTTACTGGGGGGAGGAGAGGGATTTTGGTGCATTAATGTGTAAATCATAGACATTCAATAAACGTTAAAAAAAAAAAAAGAAGTGCTCAATGTCCCTAGTAATCAGGGGACTGCAAATCAAAACTCTGAGATACCATCTTACACCTATCAGAATGGCTAAGACCAAAATCTCAAGTGACAGCACATGCTGGTAAGGATATAAGGAAAGGGAAATACTCCCCCATTGCTGATGTGAGTACAAACTTGTAAAAAAAAAAAAAAAAAAAAAAACTTTGGAAATCAATCTGCTGCTTTCTCAGAAAACTGAGAATAGTGATACCTCAAAATGCAGCCATACCCCTCCTGGGAATATACCAAAAGATACTCAGCCATACAACAAAGACATTTGCTCATAGCAGCTTTATTCATAATAGTTAGAATCTGGAAATAACCTACATGTTTCTCAACTGAAGAATGGATAAAGAAACTGTGGTACATTTACACAATGAAATACTACTCAGCTACTAAAAACAAGGAAATCTTGAAATTTTCTGGCAAATGGATGGAACTAGAAAAGATCATCCTGAGTGAGATAACCCCGACCCAGAAAGACACACATGGTACATACTCACTTATGAGCAGGTATTAATTACATAATACAGGATAACCACACTACAATACACAGACCTAAAGAAACTAACAAGGAGGACCCTAAGGAGAATACTTAATTCTCATTCAAAAGAGCAAATAGAATAGACCCCGGAAGCAGTTGAAGAGAAAGAACAGGAAGGGAGCCTACCATAGAGGTCCTCTGAGGGACTGCACCCAGCAGGAGATCCAAGCAGATGCTGGGACACACAGCCAAATTCCATCATGGAGCACAGGGAGTCTTATGAAGGAGTTGAGGAATACAGGGACCTGGAGGGGGTTAGGAGCTCCACCAGGAGACCAATGGAGCCAACAAATCCAGGCAGAGGAGGAGGGTGCTGAAGAGACTGATGCGCCAACGAAGGACCACGCACCGTGTGGACATAGACCCTCTAGTCAGATGTAGAGGATAAGCAGGAAATCTTCTTGTGGATCTCATAATATGGGGCATAGGGACTACTTCTGACATGGACTCTGCCCCCTCCCACACATTGGTCCCTTCCCCCTAGCAGGGCAGCCTTGCCAGGCCACAGAGGAAAGGGATCCAGGTAGTCCAGATGAGACTTGATAGGCTCAAGTCAGATGTTAGGCAAGGAAGGCTCCCCCTTTCTGAGGACTAGGGGAGGGAGGAAGAGAGTACAAGGGAGGGAGAGTGGGACCAGGAAGTGATTAGGGAAGGTCCTATAATAGGGATGTAGACTGAACAAATTACAAATTAAAAATTAGAAGAAAAAAACCAATACCATCCAAGCAAGGTAGTGCACACCTTTAATCCCAGCACTCGGGAGGCTAGGGCAGGCAGATCTCTGAGTTAGAGCCAGCTGCAGTACACCCAGGGCTACACAGGAATCCTGTATCAAAACAAAGCAAAACAAAACAACAACAACAACAACAACAAAAAATAACAACAGCAAGAAGACAAAAATAATTAAAAAAAAAAAAAAAGAAAGAAAACTCAACATGAAACTAGCTTCTTGAGAGGCTTCTGAAGATTCCCCACTTAAATGTGTTGTTACTGTATAACAATAGCTTTAGGCCTTTGGTCCTCATGGCCTCTGCATGTCCCAGAAAGCATTGTTGTAGCCTCTGACCTTCCAGACATGAAGTCCAGACCCTTCATTCTTGCCACTCTTGAGGGCATCATAGTTTAGAGAGGGAGAAATTTATAATGATTCATTGTAAGCAAAATGCATTAACCTGTAATGATTTGTAGCCAGAGTTTCATGAGAAGCATTGAAGAGCAGCTACTAACACATTGGGGACCTGGACCTAACAGGGGTTAGAGGCCAATGAAAGGATGACTTCTGGTGGGTTGTGGGTTAAGCAAGATACCCTTGAAGCAATACAGCTCTGCTGTTTTTCTGAAGATGAGAAGGAGATAAGAGGTCAATGATGGCAAGTCTAAAGAGGTGTGGTGACAAATGAAGGAATCTTGTGTGAGAGATGAGTGAGCAGAGAGCAAAACAAAGTGTGCTGTGAATGGAAGACGGAACACACAGATTGAGATAATGAAGGGCCTATATTTGACCATGTCCCCTGGATGGAGAGGCCTTGTGGAACTCAGAGGAAGGATAGCAGGCTACCAAGAAGAGACTTGATACCCTATGAGCATATACAGGGGAAGGAGGTCTTCCTCAGTCACAGTCATAGGGGAGGGGACTAAGAGGAAAATAGAAGGGAGGGAGGAATGGGAGGATACAAGAGATGGGATAACAATTGAGATGTAATACGAATAAACTAACAAAATATATTTTAAAAATTTAAAAAGAGATAATGAAGGGCTTGGTTGGGTGGAGAGATGGAAGGAAGCTGGCCAAGAAGCTGGCCATCTTCTTCAGGTGGTCACAGGAGTCACACAGTCTTCAACTCTGAATGTTCATCCAAGTCAAGGAATCTCAAGTCTCTTATATGAGATTAGTATTCAGATGGATTGAAGTGACCACTCTGTGTTTAGAAGCTTTGCACTTGAGTAGCACTAGATGACTGCCATTACTAAAGAGCAAATAAAGATTGTCATCAGGGAAGAAGAGACTGGTATTTTCAGAGTTGGTTCGGTCACCTCAGAAGCCATAAATGTAATAGTAGAAGATAGAAGTGGGCAAGGTCAGCATGGGAAGGAATTAGAAGGCACTTGCAGAAGTTAAGATAAGATCATAAAGTTCTATTTGGTTTATTAATACCAAAATATGGCCAAAAAAGTCTAAATGCATTTGGAATATCCAACTAATGGCATCACAAGAGAAAACTAAAGATATATGAATAGCTTTTGTATATTTAATGCATGTAGCCTGTACGGCAAAGGTGAGTTGATAGGGTAATTGCCAAGTGCCTCTGGGGACTTTAGCTTGGGGTCTGGGAGTTTAGTTAGGTCAATAGTAGGAAAAGCAGAAGAAACATCCATTGTGCATATGTGGAGAGAGTTACCTAGGGGACTTTTGATCTAAGTTGCCCAGCAGAGCTGAAGGAAGATGGTTTTTGTTTATGTGCATACGTGAGCTTTTTCAGATCGATGAAATGGAGCCACATGCCTGAGCAGAAAGACCCTGTGGCATGAATGATGTTTTTCTAAGCATCCAGGTTTAAGAATCAGGTAAAAGAAGGAGACCTAATGAAGTAGTAGGAAGTCTGATAGAAAGAAGTTAAACAAAGAGTCTCACAAATACCATGAAAATGGACAATTGTGACTTGTATGCTGTTTTTGTAGTAGTTTTTCTTACATTCAAGTGTGACTTGGCACTTTTGTAACTTCGTCACTCCTAGAAAACACTTCCTTAAGTAATAGCTTTCCTTTTTGCTAGACACCTAGGAGAATATTTACTTTGGTAGAGTTTCCAGGGAGGATGCACACAAGGACGGTGACTGTTGTCACCAGAGAGCCCGCAGGAAACAGAACAAAGTCTGATGTTTGCTCTGTCCTTTTTTCTTTAGAAAAGGTAATAACTCCTTTCCAGAAGGCTTAGTTTCACTCTGCTTTGCCTCTCCCTTGCTACTTGAACACATCCATTTGTTTACAATCATGTTAGAATCTGAGGACACACATAGTCCTTCCATTCATTAGCTAGGTGGCTGTGGTGGGTATAACTCTGGCAAATAGGGCCATTATAACATATGTTAATTACAGGAGACCATACCTGAGGAGCATGTAATTTACACCACACATAATGAATCGTGGGCTTTGATCTCTTTGCAATCTAAAGCACAAAGAGAGTTCACTATTTGAGGTACAGGAAAGTTGAGGAGAATTTCAGATAGCAATGAAAGAGAAAGCAAAGGGTATTTTAAGAGGCTAGCATGTGTCGAGACCTAGAGACCAGGACAAGCATGAACAGTCAACCAACTGAAGAGCACAGTAGAGCGTAGCTGTAACAGGGCTGCAAGGCATTGCCAAGTGAAGAGGAGGAGAAGCTACTAGCAGCCAGATCACAAGGGCAGGTGCAAGATACACCCAGTCCAGAGGGGAAGGAAAACAAGGACAAGTTTTGAGCACATGAACAACATAATTTGTCTTTTAGGAATACAGTTTTGGGGCATAGTGAGGAAACTGATCATAAAGGGTAACGACTGGGTGCAGTAGGAATGGCCAGGGTGCTTACAGCCTCAAAAGTGGAGACCAAACTGCCCAAAGAAGGGAGGAATCTAGACAGCTAATTGATTAAAGATGAGAGAGAAAGGGTCATAGATATTGTTCAAATTTCTGGCCAGGACACCTGGTGGTGAAATATCTCTAAACGATGTGCAGATGTTCAGCTCAGCTCAGGATAGAGCCAAGATTTTAAATGTCATCCTTGTGCAGATGATCAAACAGAGCATAACAGAAGTCGAGGCAGCAGATGACGTCACCTGATGGGAGTCTGTGTGGAGGATAGTGGACAGGCATCCTAGGAAAACACTGGGATTTAGGAGATTAAAAAAGTGATTTCAAAGGTAAACATTTTATGGATACTTCACAGAGTGGGTGGTCCACACACTGCATCTAGGAAGCAGAAGGGCAAACGCCTTGAACCTCTACATCTCTGGTTCCCGTAAGCACAGCTGGATTTCAAGGGAAGACAAGTGTGGCCTCATTTGCGGAGCAACCTTTAGTAGTCTAGTTTAATTAGGCTATAGAAATTTCCTGTGGGTGGATGGAATAAAAACAGCTCTATTGGAATAGAGGAAGGCATGCAAGAAGCTTAGCATTTCCCTCATTTACTTCCTAAAAATGAGCTAAATTTCAGCCCATGAATGCTCACATCTACTTTGAGAGCACTAATTTATTTATTTTTTAGCAATGAAGGGACAATCAACTTCTTTAGAGGTTTAAAAAATTTGTCTGGCTGGCTTATCTCTGTGTAGTTTTTATATATTTGTTTACTTACTTATCTTTATCTTTGTGCATACATGCGGGTGTGTGTGTGTGTGTGTGTGTGTGTGTGTGTGTGTGTGTGTACTCACATTTAGGCATGTGTGAGTGTGTGGGCACATATACACAATAGCATGCATGTGGAGGTCAGAGGGCAGCATTGAATATCTGTCCTCACCTTGCATACTTGCATATTGTTTGAAACAGTGTCTGTTGTTCACTGATTTATACGCCAGGCTTGCTGACTAGCATTCTTCTCGGACTTCCACTGTCTCCACCTCCTATCTCCCTACAGGAACCCTGAATACACACTACTATTTCCAGCTCCACAAGCGTTCTGGGTATCCAAGCTCTGTTGTTCACTTTTGCATGTAAGCCTTTTACAGACTGGGTTCTAGCCTCTCTCTATAGTTTTAATTTGTTATATTTTTACACATCTTCTCTGTTTTCAAACTAATCAAACATAAATTTCCAGTATACAGAGAGCCACTGCGACTAGGTATGGACCTCGGAGAAGCCCTCTTTCTGATCCCAACTTCCAGTACCTGTTGGTTTTCAACTTGTGTTTTTTTTTTTCTGTTCTGCATCCTTCATGTGGTGCTTCTTGTCTTTAAGGTTTACAGACACCTCCCCCCCCCCTTCTCCTCTGGAAAATCAACATGTGAGCATCTGAAAAACAGTGGGGGCTGGGCATAAACACTTTATGATTTGCATGAAGAGCATTAAGTCCTCTCTATGGGAGGAATTGAATCACTAATTTAATAAGATAGAAACCACATAGAAATTTTTTAGATGTTGCTTAGTACATGCAAACAGGAGTATGCAGTCTCTTAGATGAAATGGCGAGCACGATTTCCATATGATTTACCTCCATATAACTTACAGTGGAGGTTTAGAGAGAGTTTACGACCAATTGAGAAGGTTGTAGATCTGGCACACACCTTATCAACTTTGTATGAAGGCCTTTATGAACAATGGTTATTTGATGAGTGACTGACCCAAGGCATGTATTACTATGTGAATTCTCAGTGAAAAGGGCATAACAGTGGTTGTAGAAACTTCATGTTAGACCTTGAAATTCTTAAGAAAAATAACATTGAGCTTGCACCACATACTTTTCTTATAGCACGATCAAGATCCTGCGTTAGTGGTTTCTGCTGGGCTTTGAAAGTTTGTATTTCCATGAGGGAAAGAGTTATATATCTACCTTAAAAAATAGAAAAGACATGGTATTGGTAATGTTTATACACCCACTCTCTGTGTGCATGGTAAAATACTGTTTTATGGATCTGTGATGATTACTATTTTTTCCTTATTCTCTGCTTCCTGGACTCTTGGAAGGTTTCCCAGCACTCTGTGTAGTTACGTAGATTGCATGACTAGTCCTGGCCAATGAGTCACCAGAGGATATGACATATATTACTTCCAAGCCAAGGCACTTGAAAGAGGTCTTGGGCACACATGCTTCTTCCTAATGGATGTTACAAGGTGAGATAGCAGCATATAAAGCTGACTAGCTCATAGCTGGGTGGAGTAGTGCTCTTTTGCTATGGACAAGCAATGTGAACATAAAATGAGCCTTCATTCGGTGTGCTCTTGGCATTTCTATATTTGTTTTATCATGTTCCAAGACTAGAACTATACCCCTCAGGAAGCTCTCAGAAAAAAAAATTCTGCATCGGTAACCTGCCAATGACATTGAGATTTAAGCTTGTACCATATTAGGAGGAACTTTATTATGTTAAACAGATCTCTTGAAGGGAAAAGATAGAAATAGCGTGTCATAGTTCCCAGACTACAACTGTTGTTTCCATTGGGTTTTAACTCTTGCTGCATTCCTCAAAGGCTGAATAAGCATATACTTACACTATGTCTCAACACAATAATATTATTATGGTAAAGAAGCCCAGCAAGATGTTACACTGAGATCTGAGTCCATTATTACTGTGCCTCTATAAAACTTGGAAGAGTTCAGTCCACCTCTGCTCTTGCCATTAGGGCAGACAGAGGCTCACAACCAGTGCATCTTAGTCCAGCTCTCATCAGCTTTTCTGGAAGGCTTATTCAGCTACAACACAATAATATCTATATTTAAATAAAGTTAGATAAGGCAGTTTTTAATTTCTGACATAGTGAGAGATGTGGTCACTGAGCCTCAAAAAAAAAAATCAACCATTAAATGAATTTATAAAAGATGGCTACTACACATTTGTCTGGAATTGCATGACCAGGATCCAGGTACAAGGTGATCGGGTTATGATGAGGCTTGCTTCCTCACTTGTGAATGACTACATTCTTATTACATCCTGTTGCAGAGAGAACATCAGTGTCCCAGACTGTGATTTCATCTAAACAAAAGGCTCACTTCTAAGTATCATTGCACTGGGAGTTAGGGCTTAAGTATATGCACTCTAGGAGACACAAATGTTCATTGGGTAACAGATACAGTAAGTTCTAACTAGAAGGTAGTGACTATCACTCTGACAGTAGTAACACTATTACTCATCTTAAGAAAGAAGTGTTGTGGTGGTTTGAAAGAAAATGGCACAAAAGGCTCATAGGGAGTGGCACTATTGGGTGATGTGGTCTTGTTGGAGTAGGTGTGGCCTTGTTGGAGGAAGTGTATCACTGAGAGGTTGGGCTTTGGGGTTTCAGGACCCCAGGCCAGACCCAGTGATTCTCTCTCTTTCTGCTGCCTGCCAATCCAGATGGAGAGCTATCAGCTACCTCTCCTGCAGCATGTCTGCCTGAGTGCCTCTGTGCTTTCCACCATGATGATAATGGACTAAAGCTCTGAGCTATAAGCTAGCCCCAAATAAATTCTCTCTGTTGTAAGAGTTGGAGGGGTAATGTTGTCTCTTCCTGCAAAGGAAACCCTAAGACAACTGTTGAACTACGAATGTTAGCTCTAGGCACTTATCTCCAGCCCTTTCTGAAGCCACAGTAATTGCATTGAATCAGTAGCATACTTATAGAAGAAACTTGATGTGTTAATTTTACTGTTTTTTTTTTCCCACATGGCTGTGACTTCTCAATACTCCACAGTGATTAACTACAAAAAACCCTATTTGTAGCATACAGGCCCAACTCAATATGCATCAGCTTAACCTTGTTGTTTTCTAACCTAAGTGCTTCACCAAATTATCTAGAAAATCTACCTCATCATTAGTAAGGATTCCAGAAAAGGCCAAGGGCTAGGGATATAGCCCCAGAGCCATGATTCCGAACATCTAGGGTGAAGCCAGCCATGAATGCACGTGAGCCTCTTTGGGTGACCTTCTGTATACACTGAGGCTCAGAAGCACAACTTAAAATATGACGTGATGTGGCACATGAAGTGGATTTGTAAACAACATTTTCTTTGTAATAAATAGGCAAGCACACAATTTTCCTTGCAAAATGGACTTATAGTTACAAACCTTCAAGTAACTTTTTAGAAAATGACTTTTTTTTTTCTCAGTAAGTTGTGTCTGGGTGTCTCCCATTTTAGCTTCTCTCCACAGATTCTGTGTCCATTTTATCATCTAATATTTACAACAGCCCTAAGAAGTAGTCTTTTGACCACTTCACTCTGTGTTAGGATTCCTGCTGCTGTGATGAAACACCATGATCAAAAGCAAGCTGAAGAGGAAATGGTTTATTTGGGTTATATTTTCATATTACTGTTCATTATTGAAGTAAGTCAGAACAGGAACCCAAACAGGCCAGAAACCTTGAGGCAGGAGTTTACACAGAGATAATGGAGGGATGCTGCCTCCTGGCTTGCTCTCCATGGCTTGTTCAGCCTGCTTTCTAATAGAACCCGGGACCACAAGCCCACAGATAGCACCACACACAATAGAGACCACCCTCACCTATCCATCACTAATTTTAAAAATGACTCCCAGGTCTGCCTGCAGCCCAGTTTTATGGTGGTATTTTTCTTAATTGAGGTTCCTTTCTCTCAGAAGACTTTGGCTTATGTCAAGTTGTCATAAAACTGTCCATCACACTCCCCTTACAGAGGAGAAAGATGTGAGTTAACTCATCTGGGTGATGGTGCAGCTTGTAAGCAAGCCTGTAAAAGAGGAGACCAGGGAGTTTAAGACTTCCCCAGATGGAGCTGACTTCAGAAGACCTTGATGAATCTTAGTCATGAGAAGACCATGGTCTCCTAAGAGTTCATATCAGCAACATCAGAGAGTAATCTATGCTGCTAATTTTGCTGGCTACATCTCTCGTTCATGGCCCCAGCTCTTAAGTGACACTCTCAGCCATTTGGCTCTGAGAAACTTCATCAATGATTGCCTCTGACTTGATTTTGTATTTATAGGGTCAGTTCTTATGCAGAATGGCATCTCAGAACATCAGTAAATGTGCATATCCTGAACCAGTAGCCTAGAGGACGATTTCTTAAGCTTACATCTTTTTTTTGCTGGAGCAATCGAGAAGAAAGATCACCATGTCTTCCCATCTGGAAAATCTTGCTATGAGGTTCTGTTGGGCATTGGGCTGTGGGCATTAAAGCAAAGGGTCAGATTTGAAAGTGTGTCAATAACTAGACAGTGTTGTTGCTAGAGAGAGCGTGTGTGGTACTAATGAAGCACGGAAAAAAATGGATGAATCATGATGTTAAGGACGCTTTTCTAATGACAGTAAACTAACAAGTCTACTTAGGCACCAAGGCAGGGCCTCTCTGATTGTAAACTCCTTTTTCGCCAGGAGCTTTTTGTTTTATAAGGTATTTTAATGGAGGTTTAATTGTATGTTCGGTCATAATAAAGATAAGTCAACACACTTACTGTCATTCAAATGCTGAATGTGCACCAAATTTTTTGTTTACCCACAGGAAATCATTCTGCTTTTATTGTCTTCTTTTGAGAAAAATAGAGTTTAGTCTCAATTCCCTATGTAACTGCCCAAGTCAAGAGCAGTAGAGCCAACAATCCCAGTTGCCTGGTGCGTGAAGCCAAGAATGTAACTGTTGAATATTAATCCGTCTTCCTCAGTGTTTGTTAGTGTATGTGCTCAGCTGTCCAGCAAAGCAAGGTGTGGCCCTCATTTTTTACTCCCGCTGTGAGATTTTGATATATTTCTTTTCCATTGGCTTTGCAGAGTTAGAGCAGGAAAGAACTCAGAGTAAGTATTTGTGACTGTTTTATGGTTGTTGAGGTGATTTCGTCGTCCTGCTCCTTTCCTTTGATTCAGATGTTTCAAGAGACTTTGAATCTAGGAACAACTGAAGGCAGGCCAATGGTACACACTGTTCAAAAGCTGACTGCTTCAAAGGTTAAGCTGGCACCTCCCTGGAGGCCATCAGGCCCAACTTCTCGCTGTGTGATGAAAGTGAAGGCGTTCCCAAGGGTAGCAACAGCCAGGCAGCTTTGAGTTTTGATGGGGTCAAAGAAAACTCTGCAGAACTTGGAACAGCTCCCATCTCAATACCTCATTCCTTGACAATCTTGGCTGCCTCCGTCCAGTCACACCTCGTATTATTTTCTTGAGTACTGTAATAGAGTGCTCATAATATTTTGTTTCCATACTAGGAAGGACCTTTGACTGGGAAGACCTAGGCATGATTTCCTGCACCAGCACCAAAGCCACCAGCTATAAGCCAAGCACCTTCAGTGATGAGAATTTCCTCTTAAGCATTGCCTTTTCACATTGCATTTCAACAGAAGAGTTCATCTTCTGTAAGCAAATGGCGTGCCACCCACATTCTGATCACAGACACTTAGTAAACACAGCAGCATTGCTTTCATGACAGGTTGAAGGTCTTTACCTGTCTAGTCGACCAGTGCCAAACTCAGGTTCAGGGTCTCTAGGCAGGCTTTCTCATATGGAGTGACACTAAGACACAATAATAATTCTGAGGCACCAGCTTGGCATCTCTGTGTTGAAATCTTGCTGAGCGGAATGTGAAATGAAGGGAAGAAACCTGGTAATCTGGGGTTGGTTTGAGTGCCACTCTAGCAAGTGCCATGAAAATCAAACCAGATCCTAGAGGAGATTTGAGGTCATTAGTTAAGTCTCCTTCTTGTTTTCTTTTTCATGTTCTTTGTTTTGTTTGCTTGATCCTTTCACTGTATAGTCTCAGAGACTTGGATGGAGATCAATACCATGGAAGAAAGAGAACCTCACTTGTGGTATTACTGACTGAGTCAAACCCAAGACACACAGGAAATCTACACAACAGTCCAATTTTATGAGGTTTCCAGCAAAATATACAGACCAAAGAGGTGAGCTGTGATGTGTGGGACTCTCCATGACGGCCTTTTGCAAAGTTTACATTTATCATGTCATTTGTCTGTCAGTGGCATTGACTTTTTGTGTTAACATCTATCTCCAAACCAGTAACCGAATATACTTTCCCAAATCCAAAAGATATGTTACTACAGAGAGCTCAGTAATATAATAACCCCATTCTCTGGTACATATCAGAGTTAAATCATGGTCTACAGTTGAGACTGTGCATTTGTCATATACCCCTAGGGTGGTCTATAATGTTAAATCAAAGTCAGATTTTGTGATGTGTTGGCAAGTGACAAACTAGTATTTCAGCATAAAATGCTCTGCCTTGTGGTGCATACTTATGCTTAGTTACAACTCATCTTTGGATAATTCTAAGCTGCCTGCATCTCATCACTTACCATAGAGCAAGGAAGTGATGTGCTTAAAAATAGGTGCAGATAAGACCAGTGAGCTGGTCCCAGCATTTCCCTTGCTTGCCTTATATTTAATTTTGTGTGGATAATACTCAGAGAAAGACATATCCTGTTCACTTTAAGAGATTAAGTGGGATGCAAACTAGGAATGGAAGGGAGGGATCATGATTCTAGACAACTTTCACTTTACTTACTTGTAGAATCAGATACAAATACTATTGGTTCTGGTTTAATACTTGCAACTCCTGGGAAACTAAAGGGTAATCAAGGTATAAGGTTCTTTCCTTCCTTCCTTGGGGGACTATTTCAAACCTAGTTAAAAGGTTCTAAGTTAGGGCAGTGCAAGATGAATATGTGAAATTAAAAATAAGCCTAACTTCTAGTGTGTTCCTGTGTTTCAAAGTCCAGAGGATTTGTAACTCTTAAATTGCAAGATAACTTATGTCACAGTGGGCTCTGGCATAACAGGCTTAGGATTACATCTTCATGTTACTTATCATTAGTGCAATTAAACTTTATTAACATCTGGACTGAACATTCAGTTGCTGAATCCAGCATGGCTCTAGTAATGAACCTGACTGGGGCACCCAAGGAAAGAAGAAAAGACAAACACACAGAGGCTCACACAGGCATGCAGAAATAGCTGGGGTAGGATAAACTTGCCTCTCTAATGGAGAAATATCAGCACCCCTGAAAGATCAGAATGGTTATTATATAGAACTGAATGGAGAGGTGCATACTGCTGAATGAGGGGGCGGGGGGGTTAAGACATACTAATAGGCAAGGAGGAAGGGTTGATGGTATTCAGCTGCATCAGGGAGACAGATTTAGTTACTCTCTGCAGAGCAGATTCTGTATTCTTTTGGCCATAAGTAAACAGGAGAGAAAGCTATGGTGGACATTTTCTGTATACACTTTGAATAGCCACACATGGACAGGAAGAGAAGCCTTGCTGTTTCTCTGTGTTAGGGGAAGGCATTGCCATTTTCCCTATGGTCTAAGGTTATGGTCATTGACATGGCTGGTTCATGTCAACAATACCAATACATAGTCACTCAGAATTTGCTCACTTAGGGCTTCCTCCACTGCCCACATTCATTCCTATTAAGCACAAGCCTCCGTGTTTCTCCTTACTATCTGAGTTTACTTATAGTAGAATAAAGAATTTTACAACCTATTTCTCATTCATAGTGCTTATTGCTTATCCCCATGTGTGAAGCAATATCCCTTATGCTATGCATACTAATCCTTCAACCAGTGAATGTAGAACTTATTTTCATTTTAGAAGTTTAACTGAACAGAAAATTTAATTGTCAAACTTCACACTAATACTTAGAATTGGCCTAGGTTCAAGAGTCAGCGTTCTCAAAATTCAAGACCTTTGCTATCCTCAAAGCACCTTTATTATCCTGGACAGCACACTTATTTATTTGGCGTGATCCTTTAGGCCAAGTTACCTGCCTGGAAAAAAGATGTTATTACGTGAGATGGATCTGACAGCTTCTTCCTGAAAGATCAAATCCAAGGAGTGGGTCTTTGGTTTTAGTCATGAAGACTGAGAGCTTGTGGAGTATATATGACTCTGTATGAGAACAATAAGTGCTAACATTATTTCAAGTGGTGACCCAAGGCACAGAAAGGCTAGGTGTCCCAATTTTCTGCTTGATTTATTTATTTATTTATTTATTTATTTATTTATTTATTCCTTAATACTGATTAGAGAACCATCTATCTGAAGTAGGAGGAAGAATTTAACTTTGTGGCTATATTTTCTCAGAGACAAGAAAACATGTTCTGATGTTCTGTTAGAAATAACATGGGGAAGGCCGGGCTTGGTGGCGCACGCCTTTAATCCCAGCACTCGGGAGGCAGAGGCAGGCGGATCGCTGTGAGTTCGAGGCCAGCCTGGTCTACAAAGCGAGTCTAGGACAGCCAAGGCTACACAAAGAAACCTTGTCTCAAAAAACCAAAAAAAAAAAAAAAAAAAAAAAAACCAAAAAAAAAAAAAAAAAAAAAAAAGAAATAACATGGGAAGAAAGACATCTGGAGAAGGAATCAAGTTTGAAGATGAGGCTAACAGAAATAGGAAGTAATAAGGGTGGGGTCATCTGATCATTTGATTCTTTATTATCAAAGAGAAATTGAGAGCAAATCCTCCCCTCCTGTGAGAAGATAGCTGTGTGCAAATGAAAAGAGACTTGCCAGAATCAAGGCCTTGCTGTGTGGGTTTTCCAACCCACAGAACTGTGGAGAAATGTGTTGCCTGATTAGAAGAACCGAACCGGTTTGTGGTACTTAGTGATGACTGTTCTAGCCAACTGAGACAAAGACAGTTATGTATATAGAAGAGGAGAGGTCCCTGAAGAGACAGCTCATTGGTTAAGAACCCTGGCTGTTCTATCAGCAGACCTGTGTTTGGTGACTCACAATTATCTATAGCCCCAAGTCCAGGGGGTCTGATGCCTCCCGTCTGGCCTCTGTTGGCACCAGCCAAGTGTGTGGTGCATAGGCATATATGGAAACAAAACAGTCTACACATAAAATAATTTATAAAATAAAATTAAAGAGAGGAATTGATGTGTTGCAATCTTAGAAGGATGTTCTTCAGGGACTGAAGATACTGTTCAGAGACTAAGTATCTGGCAAGCACATAAGAGGCCCTGGTTTGATTTCCCTCTCCCCACACCCCACCCCCATGCACACAAAAGAGCTCTGAAATAGAACAACACCAACAAAAATCCTCCTAGTTATTATGAACAGTAAATAAATAACCTTGGAGTTAAATGTTTGAAAAAAACTATTCTAAATGTCAGACATGAAATCAGAATTCAATGGGAAATTACTTTGATTGTTCCTATAATCTCTCTGACAGCTTATATGAATACCACTTTACATTTCTAAACATGGAATAATACAAACAGCAGGCAACCAACACTCTAGCTATGTTTCTGTAAAAGAGAGAAAGGTACACTTTTTTTTTACATTTTTTATTAATTTATTCATATTACATCTAGATTGTTAGCCCTTCCCCTGTTTCCTCTCATTCCTCCCTCCCTCCCACTTCCTCCTTCTCCCCTCCCCTATGTCTGTGATTGAGAGAGACCTCCTCCCCCTATATATGCTCTTAGAATATCGAGTCTCTTCTTGGTAACTTGCTATCCTTCCTCTGAGTGCTGCCAGGCCTCCCCATCCAGGGGACGTGGTCAGAAATGGGCACCAGAGTTCATGTGAGAGTCAGATCTTCCTCTCCACTCTACGGTGGAGAATATCATGTTCGTCGGCTAGGTCTTGGTAGGGGTTCGAAGTTTACTGCCTATATTCTCCTTGGCTGGTGCCTTAGTTTGAGGAGGACCCCAGGACCCAGATCTGCCTGTCATAAAGTTCTTCTTGTGGGCTTCCAATACCCTGTGGATCCTACTATTTCCCCATTCTCCCATGCTACTCTCACCTAAAGTCTCAATAGGATGTCCTCTCTTCTGACCCACTTTCTTGGTAAGTAAAGTTTTTCATGGTATGTATCCCTTGGACTAGTCTTTTGATATAAGTGAGTATATACCGTTTGTACGTTAAAGAGCGAAATGGTGAGTGAGAAGGTCTCTGCCCCACTTTTCTTCATTCAGTGAGAGATAGAGTCCAGTTCAGTTTGCAAGTGAAGCCGGCTCTGCTGGCATCAAAGATCAGTGCTTCTGCCCAGGAACACAGCAAACGGAGCTGTTACTTCAGATGTCTCTCTTAGTGATTTTTTCATGTTCTACTGCATGCCACTCAGGGTCTATCTGCATTTTTCAAAGTTGTATTTATCAATTGACTAAAACCTAGCAAATGTCAATCTTGGTCCGGGGGAATGAAATAGGAATATAAAACAAAGACTTTCAGCTTATATGAGCTACGTTCAGAAAAAGAAAAGAATAACGTCAGAAAACAAGCATAATCAAAGGTAGGAGCAACATACAAGTGGAGTCATGCATCGTAATAAAGTGTACATATTACATGCTCTGTGCCATGTAAGCTTCACATACACCTAAAATGAGCTTGTCTGTCTCTCTAAGACTTATAGCTTAGGGAATGAATTAGAACCACTTAGGGGGAGTTAGGAATTTCAAGGAGAGAATAGACTTTAAATATGTTGGTGAGTTAGCCTTAACGAAAAGATAACTAAAGTAAGCGTTGGATCCGCCTCATAATTTAGGTGGCTATGAACCCTCTTAGAACAGGTTTTAAATACACAGAAGGAAGACAAACATGTAATGGTAAAAGCCCAGAGTACATAACAACAATTATAGACCAGTGTGAGAGAGACCGTCAGACAGACCTAGCTGACAGCTACATGATTAATTGAGTCACTTCCCTCCACATTTCTGAAGGTGGTTGAGGTTTCTGACTTTGATGAATGAGATGTGTTAATTAGAAGTACTTGTAATGATGGTAATTTAACCGTGGAATCTACAAGCCATGCTGAACCAACCCCGAAGAACAGCAAATATATATGAAAACTTTTATTTGCAGGGAAGTGGAAAATAAGCATCTCCCTACACCACAGTCTATGGAGAGTATCTGCCAAAATACTCTGATTTAGATGAATTGAGGAAGGTTGCTTAGAGCCAAAATAAACGAGCGTCTCCGCCTCCTGAGTGAAGTACAAAGTTCTCACAAATAAGAGGGCATCCTAAGGGAGTGTGAGTGGGCTGGAGTAATGAACATCCCTGTGGCCTGTGGCATTCTGTTAATCTGAGCTCCTCAACGGGAAACAGAAAAGATTCGTTCCTGATCCACTCTGTGGACAGAGGGAGAGCTTAGCTCAAACTCTAAGGATAGGTCTTGATGACCCCTTCACCTTAGGAGAAATGTGTTTGCAAGCATGGGACTAAAATCCTACAATGGTCAAGCATTTGCGATAAGACATCTCATTTAAACGCAGCACAATCCCAGGTTACGTTTCCCATTTATCTATGTTATTACTGGACAAATGGTAGAAGCAGAATTCTATCTTAGTTCAAACTGAGTAATGAGGCATTTACTTCTGGTGAACATGGTTCTGTGTGGAGCAGATTTAGGTTTCTGCCAAAAGAGAAACGAGCGAATGCTCTGCCATGAGGATTTCCAACTGCCAGGCATAGAAAGAACAGTCAGTGAAGTTCAGAAAACAAAGTGAAACTGGTGACTGTCCTGGTTTATGTCTCAATTTCAGACAGCATCACAGGGGCCTCTGGCAGGGCGCTCATTATCCTGGACTGAAGAGGCGTAACGGGAAGTCTGGAGAGTCAGAAGTTTCCAGTGGAAGGAACAGAGGCAGACTCCAGAGAGACGCAGTGCTTGTCTCAAATCACCACCTGAGCATCGTTATCTGCACATGCGCACAAAGAAACTACAAAGGCCAAAAGCAGAAAGGCCCAAGGACTGGAGGAATAGTACTGGGAGTTCCGTGTGGCTGGTTATTTCCTGTTCCCACCAGAGTTTCAATCTTATGACTGACTAGGTTGGTATTAGGAAAAAGTGAATGTATGATTGAGTACTGCTGTAGTCTTCTTTGGTAATGTTTATAGCCAAGACTTCAGGGGATTGAACTATTTATTACTAACTTAGCTGTGCCTCAGAGCACGTCTTAATATGGTAAAGGTTAGGGAGACAGCTCGGTGGTGAAGCACTTTCCCAGCATGCATGGGGTTCTGGATTCATTCTCCAATGTTAAAAAATAATCTAGTTCTCAAAGTGGTTGAAATGAAAGAAGGGGGAAATATAGGAATGTACAGGGAAGATAGAAGAAAAAGTGGATTAGTGAATCTACTCCTCAACTTAATGCCTCAGTTGTCACTCACAAGATATTCTTAATTCACTGATACAGAATTTTGTATATAGATGCAAAATAAGTTCTAGATACAGTGGTATAGTTTTCAAATGTAAGATTATTCATATATATATATATATATACATATATACATATATATTTCTACCCTGATATGAGTTATTGTACCCATATAACTCAATTATAATACAAAGTTTACTTCCAATGCTTTGAAAGTGCTATCAAGCTGTTTAGGAGAAATAAGTTATACAAATTAAATGTTAGTAGATTAAATCATAGTCATGTCAATTGCTAGTGGACTTTTATCACAAGAATATACATCTTAGGTACAGCAGATAGATATGACTCTATAGAAAGACAAGGTCTTCAAAAACCCCAGAGACATGCAGAATATAGCATTTAAAAATGTTTTTTTATTATTGCCAATGAGACAGGTTAACTCCTGACAACACCCAGCCTACCTCAAAGAAGATGATGATCATCAAAGAACCTTCTTATGAAGGTGTCTTCAAATATGGCAAACCAGCCACTGGGCAAAAGGTTCTCATTTCTACCACAGACAGAATTCTGCCCTAAAAAAAGGCAAGCTTGGATGTAGGCAGAGCCGACAGCCAAACTCTGCCAAGACAAGGTAAGCAAGTCCTCAGTAGTTTCTGCCTCACAAATATGTCTGTCAGATATATTGGGCCAGAAGTCTGAAGAAGATGCTTCAATGTTATAGAGAGTTTCAAGTGACTATTCAGGTAGAAAACTGTCTCTGTCATCTTTTCATTTGGGAAGCTACTCACCTGCACTCCTGGCATACTCAGAATTTCAAGTTTACTCCTTCTCAAGTCTCTGAGGGAATTGAAGACCAGGTAACATAGTTTTACAATGAAGCTTAATTGTTTAGGAGTTAAGATGTTTTTAGGTCTAGATAGGTGTTCTAAGTTGATGATGACATTATGTGATGGAGATTGATTTACATTCAGAAATTTAGATGCACCAAGATAGGAAAAATGTCTTCGTCAAGGCTGTCAAATACAAATAGGCAAAACACTAAGAATGTAATATTTATATAATTCCTCATTGTGTCATGGTTCTTCTTGCCATAGGTAATCTATTTTATATATGTGTAATAATATAAATGTATATGTACAAAAATAAAATAATTTTAAAAATTTAAAAAGGGGGTTTATAAAAAATAATCTAGTTCTCAGTAGGTAAAAGTTACAATTTTTTTAATCCAATCCTCTAAATAACAATTGAAAGCCAATATAGTTTCAACAAAACAGAAACATTGATGTAAATAAAATGTAAATTTTAACAATAAAAACTGATGTAAGAAACACAGAATTACTAGACTAGGACATGAAAACATTCATTACTGCCTCATACACCCCAGAACATGGAGGGAAGCTGGGAAATTTTCTAATTATAGTAGTTTAGGGAGATATACAAACTGACCAAAATCAACGTTTTACATGAAGACAATGGCAACTCCTGAAATGAAAAATATAGATTAAATAGTAGAGCCAGAGATGGGAATCACAGATGAGTAAATGTGAAGACTCCAATCAGAATAATTCAGAACTGTAGTAGAAAACATGAGGAAAGATTAATACAGAGAAAGGAAAAATAATTGAAATAAAACCCTTAAAGTGTGAAGTGAGCTAGCAATTAAATACATGTGAAGTTTGATTCCCCAAAGGAGAAAGAGAAAGAAAATAGTAAAAAGCAAACAATTTAAAGCGTATGAAGGAAAATTTACAAGCTGCTTGAAAACTGTAAATCTATAGACCTAGGGTGGGCAGTGAGCTTCAGCAACAAGGAAGCTTGAAGGAAACCGTACCTTGGTATTTTATAACACCGAGTTGAGAAGCAGCACAAAAGGAAAAATCTTAAATAAGAGCTTTGGCCTAAGACATGTATTAAAAGAGTTACTAATGCTGTACAAAAAAAAAAGCATGTTGGGGGCTGTGCGGAAAGTTCCATCCCATGGGGCAAAGTGAGTGTCCCCTCTTACATGTTTCCAGATGAACGGGTGATCTCACAGCGATGTGGGAGATGAGTCGTCCTCACAGTCGGCGCTCACAGTCAGCCTGACTGTAGTTCCCATATGGGAAGGAAAGGAGTCTTAGGCACAGTCCTTTAGTTAATAATTCTCCTAATAAATCTCTTACTCAAAAGGGCCATGTGCTTAGCGTGTGTGAGAGCCTGCCTTTAATCTCCAGAATCAAAAACAATGAGGTTCTTATCATAATCCTAGGAAAAAATAGATATAGGAGATGTAGAGACTCTCTGTCTTTCTGTACATCTAAATTTGTTCTTTAAGTTTATAAAAAGGGGAAAAAAATTACAAAGATTAAGAAAAGGGGTAACTAGAGTACTAAAGTTTGTATACTATATGTAAGTGTTATGAGGCCATTTAAATATATGCTGTAGTAAATTCAAGTGTATATTATAAACACAAAAGAACACAAAGACAATACACATTTACAACTAATAAACTAGAAAATATAAAATGGAGTCATGAAAAACAGCAATTCAGAAGGCAGTACAGATAAATAACACTGAAGAAAATAACACATGGGCAACAGGTCACAGATGGCAAGGTAGTAGATACAAAACAAATTTTATTAAAGTAATGTTAGATGTGACTGTTTAGCAACTGATTTAAAGCTTTCAGATTGAAGATTAGGCAAATGGAAAACTCCACATAGATTGTTTACCAGAGAGAATTGTAAGCAGACATATAACTAGTTAAAACTAAAAGCTAGAAGAACACATCATGTTGACACTGCTCTAATCCAATGTTGGCCTGTTATGTGAAACATCAGAGAAAACCTGTAATGGAAAGAAACTTCATAATGAGGCTGCGTCCCGGGGAAGATGTGGTGATACACAGTTGTGTGATATTAAGACCAGAGATCCACATACCTGCTAAGCACAAAATGGGGACTTTATAATCAGTACTTCTTTCTGTATTTTTCACTTCGTGCATTTCCTTCTTTCTCTGGGTTCAGATTTTCATAATGTGTTTAAAGAGCCTCATGTGTCCTAAAGTCTCTTGTCCAATAGCTTTCTGTCTTCTCTCCTTGTTCAGGTTAATTTTTATTTTGTCTTCTAATTCTATGATTTTATTTTTCTCAATTCCTTCCATTTTTCCTTTCAGTCCAACCATGGAACACTGTATTTTGTTTATTATATTTTTTTTCAATTCTACAATCTCTATTTTATCCATCACAAAGGTATCTGCAAAGAGTTACAACTTCTGGCTTCAAGCTTCCACACGAAGATGATCAGTTCCATGACAGAAGCCTTAAAGCCGTGTGGTACACCAGCAGTAACCTCTTCCCTGAGAACATAGCCCTCCACTGCGCTGATGTCCCCTGTACCCTCAGAGTGGGACCTATCAAAAAGCAGATCATGTTTTATTACATCGTCTAGGTGATTTGATGCAAGTGAATGTTGAAGTCAATTCTGGGAAACTGACATCTAATATTTTTTCTGTATCTTTTATGAACGTACCCATACACACATGTAAACACACAGATACATGTGTGCGGGCATGAGCACACACATGGGTACACACACACACACACACACACACACACAAACACACACACACACACACACACTATGGTTTCTGATTGGCTGTGAGTAATGTCTTAGTCAGGTTTCTACTACTGCAAGAGAAGAGCTAAGACCTTGTTTTGGCTCACGGTTTCAGGGGTTTCTATCTCCAGCTACTTGGTCCTCTTGCTTTAGGTCTACAATGGCATAGTGCACAACCATAGGAGGAGCCAGAGTCCCAATATCTCCTTCAAGCGCACTCCCAATGGCCTGACTTTCTTTCCTAGCTGCTGTTTCCTAAAGATTGTATTGCTTCCCATGATTGCCACAGGCCTAAGACCAAGCCTTCAGCTAATGGGCCTGTAGGGCACATTCAAGATGAAGCTGTAATAATTAAGACCCACTGGGCTGTAAAGCAGGAGAGGGCCTGCTGAGCTATCTAGAGGATAGTCTGAGAATGTTTATTATGGGGCCACACTGTGGCCTTATTCATGTGCACTGAAGTCTGACCAGCACGGATCCTTTCATTTCTTGCTCACAATACTGTCATAGGCCCTGCTACAGAAGTTGTTAACAGTACTGGAAGTTAGAAAAAAAAAATCCATGTTCTCATCCTAGCTGCTCCTGATGCAGGTTTTGTGTGACAAGTGTGACCATAGAGGGAGAGCATGGAACATGAGTGTCAATCTCTATCACCCCTGGCTTGCTCTGAGAATGAAAGCATGCTGTTCACAAGTTGCAGTAATGTAGAATGTGCCAAGCGTGACATTTCAGTTTACAGAGCAGACTCCTTTATCTATATCTCTTGCTACCCACCCCGACCCACACACCCTCTCCTCAGACTTGGGAAAAGGAAGCAAGGAGAAGCAGACTACTGCCCTTTTCAAACAGTCTTCTGTGGTTAAGCTACCCTTCATTGGGTTTTAAATGCACAGATACCCCTGCGCCTGCAAATTCTATGTGTGTGGTTTCAATCAGTGCCCATCAGAACTGCTTGAAACAGAAATAGAAACTGCTTATACTATCAGAGTTAGACCTTCCCTTCTTGTTAGTGTCTAAACAATACTGTATGTGCCTCTGTCTCCATTTACATGTACTGGCAAGAATAAATACTTTGGAGAAATTTAAACTATGCAGGAGGATATATGCTTATTGTATGCAAATTGAACATCATTTTATATAAGAGATATAAGGGACCTAAGTCCCTTTAATTGTAGAACTCCAGAGTCATGGATAGAGTCTTGCCACTAGTCCTCCTGGTGGCAAATGGAAGGGTATATTTTTTTTTTCAAAAAAAGATACTTATACCAAATCTACTTCATGAACATGTTTTTATATCTATATTGTAGATGAAAATAATGGAAGTAGAGTTACTAAAGAAAATCCAACAGCTTCTCTTTTTAAAATAACTTAGATGTAATTCTCTGCCTCCCATAAATTTCATAATCCTAGAAAGGATCAATGCCCTTAGTCATCAAGAAAATGCAAAACAAAATGAATCTGAGATTCCCTCTTATACTTGTCAGCGTGGCTATGATCAGAAACTCAACCAGTGGCACATGCTGGTGAGGATGTGAAGCAAGCAAAAAACTCCTCCGTTGGCGGTGGCGGTACAAACTTGTACAACCATTTTGGAAATCAATTTGGTAGTTTTCCAGGAAACTGGAAATGGTTCTGCCTCAAGACCCAGCTGTGCCACTCTTAGTCATGTACACAAAAGATGCTACACCATACCTCAAGGACACTTGCTCAAGATGTTCATAGCAGCTTTATTCATAATAGTCAGAAACTGGAAACAAACCAGATGTCCCTCAACCAAAGAATGAATAAAGAAACTGTGTACATTTACACATGGAATAATACTAAGTTATTAAAAAACAATGACAACATTAAATTTGCAGGCAAATGGATGGAACTAGAAAAGATAATCCTGAGTGAGGTAATCCAGGCCCAGAAAAACACATAGTATGTACTCATATATAATTGGATATTAGCCATAAAATATAGGATAACCATACTACAGTCTACAGATCCAAAGAAACTAAATAACAAGGAGGGCCCAAGGGAAGATGCTTGAGTCTCACACCAAAGAGGTTTGATTGAGGGAGGAAACTGGGTGAAAGAGGAGGTAGGGAGGGGAACAGGAGGGATCATCTATGTGGAGGAGACAGAACTGTGGAAGAGATCTAAAATTGGGGTCAGGCAAGGCAGGAAGGCAGCTCTGGGATGAGCCAGAAACCTAGGACAAGGGAAACTCCAAGGAATCTATGAGGATGGCCCTGGCTAAGACTCCGAGCAACAGGGGATCTAGAAACTGAAATGGCCACCTCCTGTAACCAGGAAAGACATGGGGACACCAACCCACCCACAAAACTTTTGACCCAAAATTTGTCCTGCCTACAAGATGTGCAGAGGTAAAGATGGAACAGAAATTGAGGAAATGGCCTACCAATGATTGACTTAACTCTCCAGTAAGAGAGAGCCAAGCCATGACACTATTAACCATATTCTGTTAAGCTTGCAAACAGGATCCTAGCATAACTGTCCTCTGAGAGGCTTCACCTAGGAACTGATAGGAACAGATGCAGACACCCATAGCCAAACATTAGGCAGAAGTCTGATAATCTTGTGGAAGAGGGGGACAAAGAAGTGAAGGAGCCAGAGAGATATAGGACACCACAATTATACCTACAGAATCAAGTTACCTGGGCCCACTGAGGCTCACAGAAACTGGATCACCAACCAAAGAGCATTCATGGGACTGAGATATGCCCCTACATATATGTAACAGATGTGCAGCGTGGTCTTCATGTGGATCCCTTAACAACTGGATCAAGGACTATCTGTGAATCTGCTGCCTGCCTTTGGATCCCTTTCCCCTAACTGGATTGCCTTGCCTAGCCTCAATCAGAAAAGATGTTACTAGTCCTACTGTGTCTTGATATGTGAAGGCAAGTCGATATCCACGGGAGGTCTCTCCCTTTCTGAGGAAAAGGGGAGAGGGGAATGCAGGGGTTGGGGGGGAGATTAGGAGGAGAGGAGGGAGGAGAAGCTGCTATAGGGATGCAAAGTAAACAAATTAATGAAAAAAAATCACAATCCAAACAATCAATATAAAGACAATTCATGTTGGAAAGGTCTGAAGAAAATGATTCCTAGACTTGGTATCCACATTTAATGTATTGAGAATACGTTATAGATTTTCAATACTTTTTGGCTTTTCTTTGCCTTGCTAAGAGTCCATTGTTAGTTCTGGCAGTAAATATTCCCCAGTGTTGTGTCTGTGTGCACACACATAGGCACTGGTGACAAAACTAAGAAAAAATTTTTGAGGGAAGGGACCTTGTACTCACCTTTGCATCTGAGTTATACTTATGAAACTTTATTATGTTTTCTGCAGTGAGAAAAAATATTTCCTAAGAAAACGAAAGCTTGGAAGGCAGTCCATCTTCATGTGTAGCCTCAGAAACGATTGCCTTCTCTGACTATCCAATCACAGCTGCTCTATGCGTCAGCTGGAATCGATGCTCAGGCCACACTAAAATAATTAACTGAACACAATGTCTGAGGCCTCAAACCAGCTGAACCTTCAATTCCCTTTATTACCCTAGTTTTATTGCTTCTAGAACAACTGTGTCTACGTGCCCCCCCCCTCCCCCATGACTGGGAGTGCTTTCACATAATTCAGCTCTCTTTCTTCCCAGAACTTCCAGTGCTGAAAACTAAAAATGATCTTGTCTGGGACATGTGAAAATATATGGCTCATGAGAAATCAACCAAGCTGGGAATATCCACTCAGGCCATAACTTTAAATCCACTGTGGGCTAAGAAAAGCAAAGCTCCTTGGGAGAGTGAACTCTTCCTATGCAACAGAGTCAATTTTCCCCAAGTTTCTGACTGTTATCCCAGAGAACCCACTCTGTTCTTGTGCATTATGTGTCATGGGGAATGTGTGACACTGCAGTTCAGTGCATCTCTGGGTCCTTAGGGTATTCTTATTTCTCTGACTATTTCTTGGCTTTTCCAAGAAGTCAGATGCATACAATATCCAGAGCAGAATTCCTTGGGAAATCTCCCCATGACCAGACTTGTGGGAAAGTTCAGGGCCAGATGGTATTAAAGAAATGATACTTCTCCTCACATCTCTTTAAACAAGGCCAGATGCCTAGAAGCCCCATGGAATAAGATCGTGTCTGGTCCTCTAAAAGCTCATTAGGAATTCAGGTGTGTGTGTGTGTGTGTGTCTGTGTGTGTGTGTGTGTGTGTGTGTGTGTGTGTGTGTGTGTGTGCGCGTGTGGCCATCAGTAAGCAAAATCCTTTGAAACAGGACATCATCTCTTAGGATTTATCCACTGCCATCCAATGAAACCTTGTACAATCAGCCTTATGTATCGGTGGCTTTTATATGCTCAGATTTAGCCAACAGCAGCACATTGATAATTTTCAAGAAAGAAAAATTGCATGTGTACTGTCCTATTTTTATTGTTGTCATCATTCCCTAAGTAGTCCATTATAACTATCAACTTGAGGTTTACATTGTATTGGGTATTAAGTAACCCACAAGTGTTTTTTCTTTTAGCATTCCCGAGGAAGTGCTTAGGCCAAATGTAAATACAAATGATATGTCATTGTGTGTAAAAGACGGTGTACACTCACGGAGTCGAACATGCAAGAGAGTTCTACAGATGCTGAGGCCCAGGGCCAGACACGACTTCCTTGCTTCAAACAGGAGGCACCAGCAGGGGATATTGGCCATGTATAAGTCAGTACATTTGTGTACTTCTTAACAAATGACTACAAATTCAAAGATTCCCACAGTATTTTCAAGTTTGATCATTTGTTACAGTGGCTGAAAGACCTGAGACAAATTCTACGTGTATCAATTGTAGCTTGACTATAAATGATATAAAGCAAAACACAGGGCCTCATATACCTTTAACTCTAGTACTTAGGAGATAAGGCAGCAAGATGCTGAGGGTTCGAAGCTAACCTAGCCTGCAATGTGAAACCATATCTCAGAACCAAAGGGAATAAATCAGGAATCAGGGCCAACCAAAAGGGATGACACATGGTGTAAGGCTGGCAGAGTTCTAAATGCAGGGCTTCTCTGCCATCTACATGTGGAATTGGTATGTATCATGTTCCTGGTGCATAAAGGTTTCATTAGCCAGCAAACTCTACTGAGATAATTATCAGAGCTTGGGGTTTTCCTATGTAGGCATGCTGAATAATTGGCCATGTGACTGAGTTCACTCTCTGAATCATTGTTGGCATTTCCAGTGGGTGTATTTTTTTTAACTTTTTATTAATTTATTCTTGTTACATCTCAATGGTTATCTCATCCCTTGTATCCTCCCATTCTTCCCTCCCTCCCATTTTCCCCTTATTCCCCTCCCATATGACTGTTCCTGAGGGGGATTTCCTCCCCCTGTATATGCTCATAGTATATCAAGTCTCTTCTTGGTAACCTGCTATCCTTCCTCTGAGTGCCACCAGATCTCCCCCTCCAGGGGACATGGTGTCTTTTGTCCTGAGTCAATCTCCTGGCTTAATATAAACTCAGACATGATCCTAGAGACTGTGAATGAATGACCAAGACTCTCCTATCATTGGGAAATTCCAAAACAAATGTTAATCAAATTCTCAATTACATCATAGAATACTTTGACTTTCTCCTTATCTTGTAGAATGGTAATTCATTTTCATATATGAACATTTCTTGTACCATCTGTTAGGATGGTATACCACAGTTAAGATTTCTGTTGCTGTGATAAAGCACCATGACCAAAAAGCAAGTTAGGGAGGAAAGCATTTCTTCACTTTACACTTCTACATTGATGTTCATCACCAAAGGAAGTCAGGACAGGCATTTAAGAGGGCCGGAACTTGGAGGCAGGAACCGAAGCAGAGGCTATAGAGGGTGCTACTTACTGGCTTGTTTCCCATGGCTTGTTCAGTCTGCTTTGTTATAGAACCCAGGACCACCAGTCGAGGCATGGCACCAACCACAACGGGCTGCTCCCCCATTGATCACTAATTGAGAAAATGCCTTACAGCTGGCTCTCATTCATGGAGGTGTTTCCTCAACTGTGGCTCCTTCCTCTCTGATGAGTCTAGCTTGTGTCAAATTGACACCCAAACAAGTCAGTAATAATTTGTAAAAGATTTATTACAGCATAGTTACCTGTTTTATTACAACAGTGTCCTAAATAAATTATTTTTATGTGTGTCTGTTTTTTGTGTGTTTTTATATTTTATTCTGATTTGTTTATTTTCTTTTATAATTTGCCTGCTTTCAAAAGAGAGAGATAGAAAGAAGACATAGGTTTGGTTATGCACACACAGGTCATGTGGAGCTAAGAGAACAACCATGGGTGTTATTCCTCAGATGCCACCTACCTTCATTTGAGACGGGGTCTCCCACTGGCCAGGAACGCCCTTAGCAGTTGAAGCTGGAAGGTCAGCAAGCCCAGGGTTGCTGGAAGACTTCCAACTCTGTGATCACAACTAGGAGCTAACCACATCCAGCATTTACAAGAAGTGATTACCAGTGGGAGGTGTGTGTATGTGTGTGTGTGTGTGTGTGTGTGTGTGTGTGTGTGTGTCTTGCTGTTTATGTGAGTCTTTCTGTGTAGTGTGTGAGTAGGTAAACAACCCACCGCATGCATATGGGACTCAGAAAAACGTCACAGATTGTTTGTCTCCTTTCTCCTTATTTGGCTTTGGGGGATCATACTTAGGTCATGAAGCTTGCACAGCAACTGTCTTTATCCACTGAGCCATGTCAATAGCACATGCCTGGATTGTTCAATGCAGCTTTGGGGGACTGAACTCAGATCTTCCTACTTTCAAAGCAGGCACATTCATATTCTAATACTATTTGAATTTTTAAATTTCGAACTATAATATCACTCGTCTCCAGACTCTTTGCTTTTAAAAAATACATTTTTATATCAAAAAGGCATTTTGTTTACTTCTGACAGTCATCCAGCTCTAACTATAAAATGAGCTACCACTTGGCTTCTGTAGACACAGAAGACTTATCAGTGGGGAAATTCAGCACAGTGTTTATAAGAGTGAGTTTTGAATCATACATATTTTGATTAAAAAAGAAAGACTGAGATTATTTTCTAGATGTTTCACCTTGTGTAAGTAACACAATTTCTCCGAGGCCTGGTTCTCTATTTTATGACATAGATATAGCGCCTTCATGAATACTTTAGAAATCAAACAGCATGCAGTATTGACCAACTAATCTGGTCTATACTAAAATGGGAACAGATGACAGCAACTTTTTACAGACATATGAGGCATAACAGGATGAGTTCTGAAGAGCACACCATTATGAGATTTCATCCTTGTCTGAGTATGAGAGAATAGCAGCATACACCTTGATGGTATAGCTCAATTATTTCTTTCTTTCTGCATGCAGTTGAGAGACATGGCGACTAGAAAAACTATGTGGTTAGTGCATAGACAACATGGTATACTGTGTCTCCGACACGTGTTTTTACAGGCAGGAGCACACTCTAAATGATTATACAGTGTAACCCACTTTGCTAATGAACAAGTGAATACAAAAATCGAGTAAAATGGTCATTATCATTATTGAGTATAATGTGTTGCTCAGCTGTATGCATGCTTTGCTCTCCTGACCAGAAGCTCAGCTTCCACAGTGTCACTGCCATCAAGTAATCAATGTAGAATGAACATTCTTATGGCATCGAATGGTAGGACGCCCCTCACTACATTTAATTCAAAGATATTTTCCTCTCTGAAGAGCTAACTATGGTTCCACCAAGCTTGAATTTTCCTTTCTTTTAACTTGCAAAGTACTTTCAGTCCTCATGGTGTTTTCCTGACACTGTTTTCAAGCTGTTGCCCTTATGTTCCTTCCAGCTTTAGCTCCTATGGTCTGAAGTATCAGACCTGTGCAGTACGCACAGGTTTTCCTATGGTTCTCAGTAGTTTTCACACTTATTACACAGTCACTGAGATGTATAAAATCAAACCTGTATAACATTTCCTGTGACATAATATTAACATGGGTGTTAAAACTAAGAAACAATTCTATTAATATCATTTTCTAGTGTTAAATTGTTTTCCTTTTTTGAAAAAAAAAGTTTATCTAAGATTTATTTTTTTCTATAAAACTTTTGTTATGTATACATATCCACAAATAAGAGATAGTTTGCATAAACTGTCTGGGTACTTGCTTTTATTTTTTGTTTTTACAATTGTGATGCAAATGCAGCATGCCCACATATAGATGAAGAACCTACTTGGAGAAGCAGATATTCCCCGTTACTGCATGAGTGATAAAGGCAGATCTCATGAGCACATATAACTAACCCTAAAATCTGTCCCACTCACAGCACTTACTGTAGCAGCTCTTGGAGAAATTCCTACAGGCGTCTGTACAACATGTGTAACGGAAACAGCCTTTGGGCTAAGGTCTCAGTTAAACTTTTCCAAACAAACCAGTCAGGAGAGTGAGTGACACAGTAAAAACAGCAATGGGGCACAGCGTCCCAGGGCTCACAGTGATGTTGTGTGGACATGGAGTGATTAAATACCTGAAGCCTATAAGAAAGGCCGAATTCACTAAAGGAACAGAGGACTAATGTCTGGGGCAAAGCATTGGCAGAGGTCCAAGTCGCATTTAGCCTAACACAATGGCCGTATTGATTGAGAACCATCTCTGCCTTGGAAGCAATGAGTGCAGTTTTAACATACACAGAGGAGCCTGTCTTAGGAGGGTGAGATGGTAGGTAAACATTATCAGTATTGATGGCATTTCAAGCAAGGTGGCTAAGCCCTGGAAACTGGTCTAGCACTGGGTCTATCTCTCTAATTATAAGCACACAGGCAATAGTGAATATTCTGCTATGTCTCATCTAGTTCATAATAAAGTAAAGAGGAAATGTGATAAGGCATGGATGAAGGAATAATGTAATCATAAATTAAATATTGGGTTACGATTGACATATTTACAGGCAGTAGAAGGCAATCCTTGCCTATTAACTCTGTGTAAGTTAAGGAGCAATGTAAGCCTGTTCATATATGACTTTTAAGCAACTCACTCTGACTTATCAATGTCCACTCAGCAGACACTGAGACTGGCCCTGACAGCACAAATAAAGCTTGGATCAAACGGAGGTGGCCTTATATTTTTCTTGAGGTTGGAGGGTAACAGGAGATGTAAAGAGGGTCTCAGGCAGAAGACAAACTCATTAGAAAGTGTCTCTTCTACCTACGGTAAAATGCACAGCAGTTCAGGCTGTGGCTTGTGGCTCCTTCTCAAGCTGCCCAGAGAACGTGTTTGAGAATGCATACTTTAATCATTCTAGTGAATGCATAGGAGTTTGCTTCCCAGGCATTTTGCAGGTGAGGCAAGGCAAAACCATTTGAGTCACTGCATACATAGCACCTCTTTCCTGCAATACTTTCATTACCACGTGCATAATTATTTGCGCATATCAATGTTTAACAAAATTAAATGACAATATTCTACGAGAACTTCTGAGTTAGTCTGCTCCTTGTCTTTCAGTTTAGTCTTTTCTATCTTGTAAACACCTGAATTCTCTCTGACTTTCATCTTACAGTCCCAAGTTAACAGACAATAAATAAAAGTGTCCTTTAAAATGTGTTTGTTTTTAGAGAAACAAAAATATTATTGGATTTCAAGGTTTAAGAGTATAACATATAGAATGTTTTACTATTGAATTAGGAGAACCCGCTACCATATCTCTTGAAGATTATATTTAAAACAAAAACAATGAGAAACTCATACACAAATTAGGTATAATTAAAATAATTTTAAGTTTAAATAAAATAGGTGAAATTGATTTCTTACA
This sequence comes from Acomys minous, assembly GCF_964271855.1. Taxonomy (NCBI): domain Eukaryota; kingdom Metazoa; phylum Chordata; class Mammalia; order Rodentia; family Muridae; genus Acomys; species Acomys minous. The sequence continues at coordinate 107,210,239 of NC_140483.1, read as the reverse complement.
TACAGCTAAGTCAAAATATAATATAAAGCATTTTATATCACACAGCTAAATATTATAAGAAGCAATAAAATGACATCATGAGTTAGTATTGGTAAGAAAGAATTACTGTTATGTCCTCACAGTGTTGACACAGATGACGTGGCTTACATATATAGAAGAATAAATATATTATATGAAACCGTAATTATACAAGTGGCTGCTACATTTCCTAAAAGCAGAAAGAAAAAAATTCCAAATTATAACTTGGGCACCATGAACATAACAAAGCCTAGGAAAGGGGCACATCTAAAACAAAATTATCAAGAACAATGAAAATTAAAGGGAAATAGCATTTGAGGAAATGAAGAGGAAAGGAATGACCACTACATCAGACAAATGAGATGTAGAGTGAATATAAAGAACTGTGAGAAGAGAGGCTTTCCAAAGCAGTGAGACCAGTGGCCGTCCAGCTCTTACTAAGACTTAAGCATGAACAACCTACAATCAAAATTCATAAATTGTGCATGTGTGAAAATACACTCACACACACATACTTTCACACCTGCATGTATACACATATAAACACAGCACTGCACACTCTCACACATGCACAAACACACAGGCACACACATGCAAACACACCACAGCACACCTCACACACCACAGTGCACACTCATGCACATAATACACACATGTGCACACACAGGTAAACACACAACAGCACACACACATATCACAGTGCACACGCACAAACACACACACGTGCAACACAGCACACATGACATAACAATATTGCTCAAAATGTTAGCATTATTCAAATAGCTCTCAAATATCAGACTTGTGAAATGACTCTCAAGTGTATATAAGTACACAAAAGAGTATCACAAAGATTTTAAAATATATACTCTCTGTATTTTGACTTCTTTTTTCTGGTCTTACTTGTGTACATCTTTCCTAAATAATTTCTTCCTTTTGTCTGTTTTTCTTTCTTTCTTTTGTTATTCCCCCAGAACAAGGGCACCCAAAGGCTTTGGGCTCTCTGCTAGCCAAGTACTCAGTCTTACAGCTACATCCCAGCCCTCAGTACTTAGCCTTTCTTTCTGCCCCCTTTGCTCTGCTAGTAGAGCTTATTTTGCCCAGCACCTCCCAGTCTTTTCTATAATTTTGGCAGTGAGTTTTTCCACTTCTGTCACTTGGGTTTTCTTTAAAATCTTAAGTGAGTTTTGAACTATTTCTATTCCTCTTCCAATATACAAGCATTTTATCACATAGGACAGTTCCCCATCTGTGGCTGCACACATGGCTCTGGCCAAATTCAATATTTCAGAAACACAAAAATGTGGTAACATGGGAAAGAGACCTGTAGGGCATGAAAGGGGAGAATTTGATTGATTGGGCAGAGAGAGAGAGAGAGAGAGAGAGAGAGAGAGAGAGAGAGAGAGAGAGAGAGAGAGAGAGAGAAGAGGGTGGGAACATAATCAGAATAGATAAATTATATATGTGTGTATGATATTATCAAGGCAAAATTTTAATTAATAAAAAAAAAGAAGCCACCTAAGAGGCTCATCATAAAGATATTCAAAATGTCTCTGCCACATAAGCATCACACCTTATAAAATGTGCAATGGCATTCCCCCTTATTATTGCAAGGATTATGTCACCTAGGTTCTCATCCACATATATAGCCTCATTTATGAAAAGAGAAATGAAGCTTTCAGAAGTGTTTGCCCTAGGTCACTGTCAAAGTAAGCAGCAACACTAAAGCTCATAGTCCAAGCTTCTAACTTTAAGCTGAAACTCAGCTTTTTAACTTCAAAGAAAAAAGCAAATGCTGAGTTTAGTTTCATCCTATGCACTCTACATGTGTAGCCTGTGTGCTGCACCAGCGCTTCCCACGGCTCCTTTTCCAGCCAAGGGCTAGAGAAATGCATGAATGAGAGAAAATGGTGAAGAATTCTCTCCATAATGTGTTATCTGTTGCCACAGCCATGAGCCTGGAGACTACTACTTTCCTCAGAGGAGCAGTAGTGTACACTAGCATTAACCCCATTAGAATTCTATGTAGAACTCAAATGGGAATGTGGAGTAACTACTTTATAAACTCTGAGAACTGAAATCTGTCATGAACTGTCTGGACTTGGTGGAGCAAGGCAACACATTTATTACTTTGTATTTTCCATGCAGAGATCTTAGAAGATCTCATTACTTCTAGTCAAACACTCCCTGGAAATCACCTTATTTCTCATGTTGCTCTCTCTTCTCCTTCCCAGATTCAAGCATTTGTTTTCCTCACTGGTTACAAATCATGATCTCTAATTTTTTAGTCTACTGGAAAGCTAAATGTTGCATTACTCTGTGTGAGGCCTGAAATCTCTCATTGCCAGTAATGAATGAGTTGTTTTTAGTAGCTGGCAGTTAAAAATCCAAGGAGGACATTTTTTTTCATGATAGGATTCTTTGGGGTAATGGCAATTTTAAAGTGTCAGTTTTTAATACTTTGGGCATCACCTGAGAAACTCTATCTCCATTGCAGGAAAATACAGCACTTTTAGGAGGTGGGAAGCCTCTGAGAGGACCCTGTCATTTCCCTCTGGGTATTCAAGCCCATGCTTAATACCCCCTTTTACCCTTGAGTGAGGACTGAACATGGAGGCTCACATCTACTACGCACACTACAGCATTGATGATGCTCTACAGCTTCTGAGATTAGACCACAAAATGACTGACATTTTCACTTGGATTTGTAGGTTCTTGATGAAGAGAGCAGTGGTAAGAAATGGAGGGCTATTTCTGAACAGGAGCCAAAAATAAATTGAAATCCTAACTCTCACAACCTCTAAATCCCAGAATCTGGCAAACAGCTTCATAAGAAGTCTAGGAGTTGATCTTGACCCTGTAGCTCGCCATCTACCGCAGATCTAGCCAAAGGTCATCTGCAGCTGGTGAGGGAAACATACACAGACGAACCAGCTAAGCATGCCTGGATCTCTGTGAGATCATGAAGTGCAATACATGAATACTGACACTGCAATTGTTCCTAGGTTGTTTGATGTTTGTCCTTTGGGATTTTACCTTACTGTATGGTCCAGGGTGGCTGTAAACTGCTAATCTTCTTGTCTCAGCCTCTCAAGTACTGCTATTATTATAGGTACATGAAACTATGCCTAAAGGAAGGGGGACATCTCAGATGCTGTAATAGAAGTTAATCTAACGAATGATAGAAAACATATGGAAATGTGATAGGTTAGGTTCAGCAGGAGTATGGGAGTGTTAGCCATGTGCTCAAATCGGGTTAGAAATAGCCCTTCTGGGGCACGGCTGAGATTGGAATTTAAACTACAGCATGTCACTAGTGATGTGAGGAGGAACTTTTGAAATGCTTTTATCTTTGGGCCAGAATTGAGGGTGAAAAATTAGGTCATTGCCCAGGGAAGGAAGATACATTAGGAGAAAAGAATGGGTTGTATGTTCATAATAAAATTAATAACATTTAGAAACTATTACTATCTAACAAAATGGTGGTAATGAGACTGGGAAACCTCTAAGGCTCCTCCTCCTCCTCCTCCTCCTCCTCCTCTTCCTCCTCCTCCTCCTCATTCATCTATGGATGGATCTGATCTGCTTTGAGAGTGATCAGAAACAAGAACGAAAAGTTGCTTTATGTCAAATATTTAAATGACCTCTCAGCATTTCCCAATGGAAATTTATTACATTCAGGAATTCTGAAGCTTCTGCAGATACACGGATCAAGAATCAAGACATGTTACTCAAATAGACAGACTTTTAGGTGCACAAAATCAAAGGATAAATTATTTTTCTCAGCACTGTGGCAAAATATTAAACAAAACAACTTGAGAGAGGATTTATTTGACTCATTGTTTCAGAGGGTTTTGGCCCCCTGCATGTTCACATGCACTTGGGCATTAGGGCAGTGGAGAATGTTGTAGAGAAGAATTGTAATTTAAGATAGGAAGGAAGCAAAGAGAGATGGAAAGATGCCAAAGTCCAGGGGAAATTTTGAAGGATGTGCACTGATGAACTATTTCTGGCTGAGTCCCACCTCCTGAATTGTCCACACTTCTTAAAATGACGCCAACATCTGAGATGAAGCAGTAAATATATAAACCTTTGAGAGCCACTTCACATTCAATATATATACATGTGTATATATATGGGGGTGTTATATATGCATTACATATATTTATATATAAATACATATTTATAATATTCAGGAAGTAATTATTTTGAATGTGATAGTAAAACCATACAGAGAGAGAGAATAAAAGCATTGTAAGCTGATCAAAGAATGAAATAAAAATTTTAATAAAGGTCCTCTGTGTGGGCGGATAAAACTGTTTCAGCAGCCATAGATTATTACATGAAAATCACTTTCCCAAGGGTGGGCTACCTCCCTACATATTGATGACCATGTAGGCCCCACACAACACTGGCAATTATTACTACCTCTGGTTGCCCACCAGAGCTAGTGAGTAATGCCTTATTAGTGAAGAAGCCACATGTTGGTTGAAAGACAGAGAAAATTGAGCTAAAACCAGGCTGGATGCTTCCTCCCAATTGGCCAACTGTGCTGCTTAATTTTGTCAACTTAACAGGGGATACAGTCAACCCCAATTGAGAAAATGCTTCCATAAAACTTGGTTGTAGGCAGGCTTGTAGAGCATTTTCTTGATTACTGATTAATGTGGGAGGGCCCAGTCCACTTTTGGGTGCTCCTATCCTTGGCTGGTGGTCCTGGGGTCTATAAAAACACAGGCTAAGCAAGCCAGTAAGTTATACCCTCCATGTCCTCAGCATCAGCTCCTGCCTTCAGGTTCCTGCCATGTTTGAGTTCTTGTCCTGCCCTTCAAAAGGAACAGTAAAATAGAAGTATAAACCAATTTCTATCCAATAAACTCTCTTGTACACAGGTTTCTTTGGTCATGGTGTTTCATCAAAGCAATAGTAACCCATTTTAAGACAGCTCGGTAGTATCCAGGATGCACTGAGGAGAAGCAAATTAAGACCATGAGAGCAAACACACACACACACACACACACACACACACACACACACACACACACACACACACACACATCAATCCAAACCCATTAAACCCATTAGAGTCCCTACAGTTTAAAACTCTAAAAGCATACTGTATAAGGGTAAATAAGGGTGAAGACTAATTTTTGGAAGAGATGTGTTGTCATGGTTTTTCATTTTCCAGCTGCAATTTGTATATTTGAAGTCAGTTTCTTGATTTGGGTTGAGGTCTTCTCATCCCTCTATCCCCCTTCTTTATCCTCCCCTTTTCCTTTTCTTTCTTCCTTCTTTCATCTCTCCCTAATTACCACCCTCTTTCTCTGTGTGCCACCTTTCCTTCTTTCTTTTATGATCAAGTCACCTTCTTTCTTTCCATGGTGGTATTTGCAATATTCGGGAGGATCAGAGGCTGTGGTGTCATTTTCTCTCTGGGGGGCTTTCAGTCTGTAGTCTTTATTCCTAGTCTTTCTTGGGAAAGTTTTTGTCAGCAGTAATTATCACTCACCAGGGACCCACACATATATGCCAGGAGTGTGGACTTGCTAGCACTTTCCTGAGGTGTAAGCACATAGGCCTGTACCAGCGTGCTCTGTGCTAGTTCAACCCTGTCTTACTCCTCACTTCTGTGGCTTCCATTGTGTGTACTTGTCCCACCACCCATTTAGGGGACCTACTGTGGGTCAGATATGGCAACTTCCTGTCATCTGTTGTGTGGGTTTTTTTATCCAACACCTCTCTACTCAGAAATAACAACCCATGAGACTCAAAATATACTTACAAATACTTACACCATACAGCTAGGCTCATCTCTAGGCTTATAACCTAGAGTAACCCATTTATTCTAATCTACATTCTGCCACATGGTTGGTTACCTATGTTCAGGTACCATGCGTCTGTCCTCCTCATATCTTTCTGGGTGAATCTTGGGTACCTGGCTATCTCCCAGAACCCTTTCTGCCTACCATATGTTCTATTCTATTTCACCTTTTCCTATAGGCCATAGGTCTTTTAGTTGACAGGCAATGCATCCATACAATACACAAGATATTCTCTCTACAACTCGCTTTCTCCATTTTGTAATGTATGTCTTCATGAATCTGAGGTCACTACTCTAGATTAGTTATAGTCTACTCCGGAAAAAGTTACATCAGACCCAGTGTCTTACTGATGAGAATGTAAAATTAATAAGCCATTTAGAAAATCTTTATAGCAGGCTTTCCAACAACAAAACCTATTCCGAGCCGATGAACCATTCATCCATTTTCTTATCATTTAACCCAGAAAAATAAGTCATATCTACATGAGCTCTTATTTATTATGATAAGTTCTTACAAATGACTCTACTGAACATAAGCAGGTATCTATGTAAATAAAATACTGTATTTCCATGTAATTTAATATTATTCATCAAAACCAAATATGCAACTATAAATATATGAAAAAGTAGAGATAATAATTCAAGAATAAATAAATACCAACTGCATAGTCTCACTATAAAACACTGAAAATTCAAACTAAATTATAGTCACAAAAAGAAAACCAGGGTATATACCCAAAATCACAGGTGGGAAAGGGGTGGGCAACAAAGGGCCATAGAGGTTTTTAGGAGGATATTTTGTTATTTATATATAATATATTATATATTTAATTGTGATATTTGCATATATCAAAAATTATGACATCATCGATTTTAAATAAATATAATTTATATTATATAAATTATACATTAATGAATTAGATTACTTTAAAATGATGTAGCGATTAAGGAAGGATGAAACTTGGCTGCAATTTCTTCCTTCCCATTGGAGATGAGGTAGTAGATGGTTGAACTGAAAGAGGGCAGAGCTTGCTTAGGCAGCTGCAGTGGATTTGGTTTGGAGCTTCATGAACTCTTCTTCAGGTTTAGAGCAGAAGCGTTCCTTTAGCTTTCAAATATCTTACTGTGTGATTGTTTTCACATAAAACCAAAGTAAACTGTGCTAATTTATTTGACTTCTGCTCACTGTCTTATTGCTACATAAGAATATTATGAACCTTCCAGGATGATCCAGATTGTCACTATGGGCTTGTACATGTTTTTTGTTATTGTTATTGTTATTGTTATTGGTGTGTGTGTGTGTGTGTGTGTGTGTGTGTGTGTGTGTGTGTGTGTGTTTGAGCATGTAGGGATCACACTGTGGATATTTTAATGCCATTTTATTCCTTCTTACCTTTCTTTCTCTCTCCTTCTCTCCTCTTTCTCCAAATATCCCCCATCTTACTTTCTCACTTTACCTTCCATCTAAGGGATCTTCTGATTTCATGAAAATTCTTCCTGTTTTGAAACATAGCTCTATGTGAATGATAATTAGCTAGCCCTAGCCAATTTCATAATCACAGATTTAGGAGAAAAAGAGCCATATGGACAGGTGATGTTTTCCGGTGCTTCTAATTCATGCTCACTTCATAAAGCAACTGCTGGAGCACTGGCTCCTCACTGGGGGATCTTGAAAGAGTAGAGTTGAATTAGTTAGGTAATGGGAAATCTTTCTAGGAATAACAGCATGACTGTGCATGTGAATAGGCAGCCCTTATAGCTTACAGGAGTTTCAGTGTAAGCTAAGGAGGCCTGGGAATCCCTGCGGTACAGCACAGTGCTAAGTATTGCTTCTGCAGCCTGGGACTGAGTTAGATGGCACTTCTCATGATGAAATATGCAATTCTTGAACAAACTTTTGTGATAGGAATAATACGCAGAAACATGAGCTAAGGAAACTATACGAGCCCACAGAGCGCCGCACAGGTGCTGAAGCTCACTGAGAGCAAACAGTGCTCTGAACACTGAGCAAAGGCTGCAGAATGATTCTCCCAGGTGAGGAACACATGCAAGGCATCTGAATACAAGAAGTTTGGGGACCAGGAAGATAGCTTACTCAACCTATCCCTCTGTAGACAAAGGATTATGCTCAGACTGACAATGTGCAAAATCATTAAGTCACATATACAATATTTTCAGTGGTCAACTGTGCTGGCCAAACTGATGGGCCTCTGCAATTCAAGAAAAGAATATTTAGAATTCCTTCCCTATAAAGAAATAATATGAAGTAGAGCTATAAAAAAATGTGGCACTTAATAAACAGTCCCTAGAGACATTATTATAGACTATCATTACAGAATATTATGTCTTAACTTGTGATATACCTGAAAATAGATAATTTCAGAATTTTTAAAATGCTCTTACAATTATATTATCTTTTTGTTGTATTTTCAAAGATTCTACATTTAAATGTTTTTAATTTAATTATTTTACAGCCTTATCCCAGCCCCTTCCCTCCTCTCCTCCCAGCTCTACTCTCCTCCACCCCTCCCCCACTCCTCCCTCTCCTTCTCAGAGAAGAGTAGGCCTCCAAGGAGTACCAACCCACCTCAACACCTCAAGTCTCAGTAAGGCTAAGCACATCCTCTCCTACTGAGGCCTGACAAGGCATTCCAACTGGGAGAAATGGATGCAGAGGCAGGCAACAGAGTCAGAGACAGCCCCTACTCCCGTTGCTAGGGGAACCATATGTTGACCAAGCTTCACATCTGCTACATATGTGTAGAGGGTCTATGTCCAGTCCTTGCTTGCTCTTCGGTTGCTGGTTCAGTCTCTGTGAGCCTCCATGGGCCCATGTTAGTTTACTCGGTAGCTTTTTTATTTGTGGGGTCCTTGACTGCTCCGGTTTCCTCTATCCTTCTTCCCACTTTTACACAAAATTCCCAGAGCTCAAATTTCTTCTTGCCTACAAGAAGTGTAGGGATTAAGATGAAGCAGAGACTGAGGAATGGCAAATCAGTGACTGACCCAACTTGAGACCCACCCCATCCCTCCCCATTGGGAAAGAGCCAATCCATCAATATTAATGATACTATGCTTGCAGGCAGGGGCCTAGCATAACTGTCTTCTGAGATACTTTATCCAACAGTGATGGAAACAGATGCGGAGACCCATAGCCAAGTCATTGGTGGAGCTCAGAGACTTTTGTAGATTTTGAAAGTGTAACAAGCTTCTTCTTCTGTAGAAATGCAGCATTATCAGTAGCCATTTTTAGGTGAGAACTCTCTAGAAGGTGGCCTTTCCTATGCAGAGCTCTGCCTTTGTCCTCTGTTCCTTCTTTCCAAAATCCATGCTGCTAAACTTATTAAAGAAGAAACTCATCTGTCCTTTCTAGAGTTTTTGAAAACGACCCACTATGTTTGCACATATCCTCATGGCCTTCATGCATCAAGATTCTGCATCATAAGCTATTTTCTGGCACATGAAGAGGACGCTCTACTGTTGTCCTCTTTTTAAAAAGCCCTCTGTTGAAGCTCATAGCAATTAGAAATATTCTATCCTCTGCTTTCTTCTTCTTTCTCATCTGTCAACGTCTTTCCTTCCATTCAAACGCTTTGGTCACAATGTGTAATCATAGTTGCTGCCTATCCACAATGTTCCATTCTGTGCAGTTCTCTTTATCATGTCATCAGCTCCTCCACTGCTGCAGCTGATCCACAGTGACTTCAGCCAAGGCTCCTTTTATTCAAACCACTCTCTGGCCTAACCTCTGAAGACATAAAGAATTCCATCTGAAACCTTCTTATTCCTGCTGCTGGTTTTAGTCTTTCTCTTCTTTCTCTTCTAGCTTGGTACCCAGAGCCCATCTTCCCACAAGACCTACTAACACTCTAATACCCTTGAGCATCTTTCCTTTGTTAAATCAAATCTAATATAAATGGGAGAAAACTTTAGAATTTCAGTTTATTGTGTATGAGAGAAACCACTTGGGGGGGGACAAGATTATAAAATATTACTAAGCATGCTATTGATGCAAAAGATAGGCAATACAATGCTTTAGAATATTCTTTGGTTAACTAAAGATTTTGAATTCTATGGATCAGGACAAAAACCTTACTGGAACTAAATATATGAATGCTCTGGTCAAGTGGTATTCCTTTAGAGTGGGCTACATCATTGGTCTGCTGGGATTCAGCTGTGATGCAAACCACATGTGGATCTTGTCTGCATGAAGCATGTAAAATCTAATAGCAGAGTTTTGTAAAAAAAAAAAAAAAACAACAACAATAAACTTGCAAATAATTGAGGAGAAAATTCAAATGACTGTGAGAAAATTAAAGTGTAGGGACAATCTTCTCAGAAGGTAGGTAGGAAGAATAACATCTGTGCTCAGAACTGAAGGCCTAGAGTTGTAAAGATTATTGAAGAAAACTAGAATTTGTCATGAGCATCGAATGCATTACTGTGAAAAATCACATACATCTTCCACTTTGAGTTTGACAGAAGAGTGAAAATATCATTTATGCATGAGATACAGTATGCTTAAAATTATAAAATAATTAAAACTAAAATAAGACAATTCTTCCGTTGAGAGACATCTAGGTTGTTTCTAGATTCTGGCTATTATGAAAAAAGCTGTTATGAACATAGTTGAACAAGTGTCCTTGCTATATGGTGGAGCATCTTTTGGTTATATACCCAGCTAGGTGTTGAGGTAGGACTATTCCTAATTTTCTGAGAAAGCACCAGATTGATTTCCAAAGTTATTGTACAAGTTTTGCATTCCCACCAACAATGGAGGAGGGTTCTCCACATCCTCTCCAGCATGTACTGTCACTAGAGTTTTTGATCTTAGCCATTCTGACAGGTGCAAGATGGAATTTCAGAGTAGCTTTGATTTGATTTCCCTTATAACTAAGGATATTGAACATTTATTTAAGAGCTTCTTGAACATTCGAGATTCCTCTGTTGAGAATTTAATGCTTAGTTCTGTGACACATTTGTTTCAAATTTTTCATTTAATTAATTTATTCTGATTACATCTCAATTGTTGTCCCTGTATCCTCCTGTTCCTCCCTCCCTCACGCTTTCATCCTATTCCCCTCCCCTATGTCTGTGACTGATAGGGACCTCCTCCCCCATTATATGGTCACAGCCTATTTGCAGATGATATGATAGTCTACATAAGTGACCCTCAAAATTCCACCAGAGAACTCCTACAGCTGATAAACACCTTCAGCAAATTGGCTGGATACAAAATTAACTCCAAAAAGTCTGTAGCCTTCCTATACACAAATGACAAGCTTGCAGAGGAAGAAATTAGGAAAACGACACCCTTCACATTAGCCACAAGCAATATAAAGTACTTAGGAGTTACTCTAACTAAGCAAGTGAAGGACTTGTTTGAAAAAAATTTCAAAACTCTAAAGAAAGAGATTGAAGATGACATGAGAAGATGGAATGATCTTCCTTGCTCATGGATCAGGAGAATTAACATAATAAAAATGGCCATCCTACCAAAAGCAATCTACAGATTCAATGCAATCCCTATCAAAATACCTACACAATTTTTTAAAGACATTGAAAGTTCAATTCTGAACTTCATATGGAAAAACAAAAAACCCAGAATACTAAAACAATCTTGTACAATAAAAGGTGCTCCGGAGGAGTCTCCATACCTGATCTCAAACTGTACTATAAAGCAATAGTAATTAAAACAGCATGTGCTGTCACTTGAGTTTTTGATCTTAGCCATTCTGAGGGGTATAAGATGGATTCTCAGAGTTGTTTTGATTTGCATTTCTCTGATGACTAAAGAAGTTGATCATTTCTTTAAGTGTTTCCCAGCCATTCGATATTCCTCTGTTGAGAATTCTCTGTTTAGTTCTGAGCCCCATTTCTTTCTTTCTTTCTTTCTTTCTTTCTTTCTTTCTTTCTTTCTTTCTTTTTTTTTGCTACTGTTTTTTTTTATTAATTTATTCTTGTTACATCTCAATGGTTATCCCATCCCTTGTATCCTCCCATTCTTCCCTCCCTCCCATTTTCCCCTTACTCCCCTCCCCTATGACTGTGCCTGAGGGGGACTTCCTCATCCTTTATATGATCATAGGGTATCAAGTCTCTTCTTGGTAGCCTGCTATCCTTCCTCTAAGTGCCACCAGGCCTCCCCCTCCAGAGGACATGGTCAAATATGAGGCACCAGAGGACATGTGAAAGTCATACTCCACTCTCCACTCAACTGTGAAGAATGTCTGGTCCATTGGCTAGATCTGGGTAGGGGTTTGAAGTTTACTGCATGTATTGTCCTTGGCTGGTGCCATAGTTTGAGCGGGACCTCTGGGCCCAAATCTGCCTATCATAATGTTCTTCTTGTAGGTTTCTAGGACCCTCTGGATCCTTCTACTTTGCTATTCTCCCATGCTTCTCTCATCTAGAGTCCCTATAGGATGTCCTCCCCTCTGTCCTAGTTTCCTGGTAAGTGAAGACTTTCATGGGACATGCCCCTTGGGCTAGTATGCAGATATAAGTGAGTACATACCATTTGAGTCTTTCTGCTTCTGGGTTAACTCACTCATTATGATTATGTCTAGCTCAATGCATTTGTCCACAAATTTCTGGAATTCCTTGTTTTTAATAGCTGAGTAGTATTCCATAGTGTATATGTACCACAGTTTCTGTATCCATTCTTCTACTGAGGGACACTTAGGCTGTTTCCATGTTCTGGCTATTATGAACAAGGCTGCTATGAACATGGTTGAGCAAATGTTCTTGTTGTGTGCTGGAGCATCTTCTGGGCATATTCCAAAGAGTGGAATAGCTGGGTCTTGAGGAAGCTCTATTCCCAGTTTTCTGAGATAGCACCAAATAGATTGCCAAAGTCTGAGCCCCATTTCTTAATTGGGTTATTGGGAATGGTGGTGTTTAATTTCTTGAGTTCTTTATATATTTTGGATATTTGACCTTTGTCAGATGTAGAGTTGGTGAAGATCTTTTCCTAGTCTGTGGGCTGTTGCTTTGTTCTTTTGACAGTGTTTCCTGTCTTACAGAAGCTTCTCAGCCTCATGAGGTCCCATTCATTGATTGTTGATGTTAAGGCCTGCGCTGTTGGTGTTCTGTTCAGCAAGTTGTTTCCTGTCTGTGCCCCATTTTTTAATTGGGTTAATTTTTTGTTGTTAGTGCTGTTAGTGTTTTGAGTTCTTTATATATTTTGGATATTAACCCTTTGTTGAATCTAGAATCAGTGAAGATCTTTTCCCAATCTGTAGGCTGCCCTTTCATTCTATTGTCAGTGTCTTTGCCCTACAGAAGCTTTTCAGCTTCAAAAGCTCCTTTTTATTAATTGTTGATCTTAAAGCCTGAGGTGTTCCTGAACCAAGAAGCTGTCTCCTGGGCCAATGAGTTCAAGGCTCTTCCTCACTTCCTATTCTAATAGAGTTAGTGTATCTGGATAAAGAAACTGTGGTATATTTACCCAATGGAATACTACTCAGCTATTAAAAACAAAGAACTCTTGAAACTTGAAGCAAATGATGGAACTAGAAACAATCATCCATAGTCAGAGAACCCAGACCCAGAAAGATACACATGGTATGTATTCACTTATAAACAGATTTGAACCATATATCACAGGATAAACATACTACTATACACAGACCCAAAAAAGATAAGTAATAACAAGGATCCAAGAGAGGATGCTTAAATATCACCCAGAAGAGGAAATACAATAGACAGAGGTAGTTGATGAAGAGAGGGAACAAGGTCGGAGAGGTAGTACAGAGAGATATGATAGTGGAGATCCGACCTGAAGACAGTGGGGACAGGAAGAGAGACAGCATATAGAGAAAAAACCTCTGGGGTGGGGCATCTCTGTGACAAGCTGGAGACCTAAGTCAAGTTAGGCTTCTGGGAGGATATGAGGGGAACTCTAGAAGACACTCCCAGTAGTATAGGTCATAGACACTGAAAAGGACACCCTCTTACTAAACAAGATTCCAAGTAGAGGGAGAGAAATACCAACCCATCCACAAAAACTTCAACCCAAAATTTATCCCACCTACAAGATGCAGGGGTAAAGATACAGTAGCTAGAGCAGAGACTGAAGGAATATTCAACCAATGCTCAGCCCAAGCCAAGATCTACTTCATTGAAGAGAGTCAACCCCTGACACAATTAGTGATAGTCTGCTTTGCTTGCAGATAGAAGCCTAGCAGAGCTGTCCTCTGAGAGGCTCCATCAAGCCGTGCTTCCAAACAGATGCTGAGACTCACCACCAAATATTGGGCAAAGCATGGAGATTCTAGTAGAAAAATGGAAGGAAGGATAGAAGGACCTGAAGGTGACAGGCGCTCCACAAGAAGATGAACAGAGCTAAATAACCAGAACCCAGAGGGGCTTGCAGAGACTGAAGAACAAGCAAGGACCATGCCTGGCCTGTACCTAGGCCCCCTATACAGATGTAGCCAATGGGCAGCTCAGGCTTCATGTAGGTCCTCTAGTAAACGGAGAGGGGCCTCTCCCTGACATGGATTGGGTTTCCAGCTTTTAATCACTTCCCCGTGGTGGGACTGCTTTGCCAGGCCACAGGGGAAGAGGACATACTCAGTCTTGATATAAGGTGATGAGGTTGGGTGGATGGGGAGGTGGGGTTCCCCTATTCTCAGGAATAGGGAGGGGGCAAGGGAAAGAGGGGTGGGCTGGGAGGAGATGAGGGATAGTGCTACATCCAGGATGTAAAGTAAATAAATAAACTTTTAAAAATTAAGCAATTGTCCTCTGTTTATTCAATGCATGGAAAACAAAATACTTTCTTCTCTAAAAAGCCAGCTGAGTGGACAGGAGTCTTCTGTACTGGCAAGCACTGAATGTACACACTAGAACCTAAGGTACCCTTACCCTTAGGTTAAGGCCATCCCATTTTCTCAGGGGCTGAGGCAGTTTTAACTTTGGGGTGAATTCTTGGAATCTGAGATAAGAGCTGGCTGTTCGCATCTAGTAGACTCAGTTCAAGTATCAGCAAAAAAAGGCAGCATCCCCAGATCTCATCTTAAAATAACAGCCAGGAGGTAAACTCAGTTTCCAGAAGTGGCTGTCGGGGGATGCTGCAAGTGCCCCCATGAAAGTAAGTCATAATAGACTCTGTTCTCCAATTCTTAGCTAGTCCAGTAGCCTTTCTTCTCTATGCCCTAAGGATACAGATACTATACAGGTGGGCCTTATCTAATTACATGATTCAGTGGTTTTCTTCTTGCCAACATCAGGGAAAAGCAGGAGCAATATAAAGTCTAAGGGCAATGTGCTTGGGGGAGGTAAGATGGAAGGGCCATTTGGCAAGGACCTGAGAATGACTTATAGAACTTGAGGATGACACCAGGCTGACAGCTAGAAACACAGGAGAATTCTACCGTCCATCAGTGAGCTTAGAGGAAAACCCTTTCCTGGGCCTCCAACTAAGAATGCAATTTATCTCTGTATCTTGATGTGACCAACACAATAAATCAATTATCTTTTTCAAGTTTCTGCAAGATTAGCTGGGAAAGATAATCCAGGCACAGCTTCACGCATTCCGCATGCTAGCGAGGGTTCTCCTCATCTCTGCCGAGATTTTATTTCTGTAAAGGTGGCAGAACTGGTAAGTACTCAATTTTATTAGAAACTGCACCTTTATCCATGGTTCAGAAATGTAATATAAGCTGATATAGTTTATTCCTTTATTTGGAGAAAATGTTCATACTGATATTAATTGTATTTTCATACAGTTGGTCTTCCATCCATAGTTATGCATTCTACTCCTAAAATTTCAACAAAGCATGGAATGAAAATGTAGTTAGCCCTTCCACGGTTCCACTTGTGTTATTCATGGGGGTTTTTTTTGTCATGTTTTTATTCATGTCATTTTCTTCCAATTTAATTAATAACCATTTGCATGGCATTTACATTGTGTTAGAGGTTGCATGCATAGTCATGTTTGGTTTTTCTAGTGCTTGTGATTTTTTAAAAAAATTGACAAAAAGCAACTTAAGGTAGGAAGGAAGGAAATGCAGGCTCATTTTGGCACTCTGTTCAAGTTATAATCTACCACAGTTGGGAAGCCAAGGCAATAACACCTTGAGGCAGCCATTCACATTCATCTATAGTAAAGTAGAGAGCAAAGGATGAGTGGGTGCTAGCCCTTGGATCACTTTCTGCATCTTACATAACCTAGGACCAGTTCTACCCACAATTAAGATGGTTTTTCCCACCTCCACTTAGATAACAAAGGCAATCCCTCATAGACATCTCAGAGAAAAACCTTAGTATAAAGCAACCCTCACAGGTGTGCCCAGAGGGCTCATCTCCTAGATGATTCCAGACCCTGCAAGATGGCAGATACCAGTAATATTCACAAGTCTACACTTAATGAAAAGTATGAGGGAAAACACTTGTAGGTTGTAGAATGCAAATACCATATGCTTTGCTGTGAAGAACTTGAGTATGATGGATTGTTGTAGCTGTGGGCGATTCTAGAATCCTAGTTCAAAACTTAGAGAAAAGTAAAAGTCAGGAAACAGCAGGAGATTAGTAGTTGTAAGGCAGAATATCAATCAGGTCAATGCTGAGGACTTAGTGTTTCATAAATGCATGCTAAGTGAACAGTGGAGGGGGTGAGGAACATACTGATGAAATGTCTGGAAGAAATCCTGAAACCCAAACTGGAAGACTCAGGAAAGGGTTTATTTCTACATTGTGCTTTGACAAACACCCTTCTGGGTGAAATGCTCAGATTTAGCACCAATGAAGCAAGTGCATAAGTGTCAGAAGCCTAATAGTAAGACAAGGGATCCATGATAGGTGAGTGGGGGTGAGGTACACACAGCTCTGTCACAGAGAAGAACCAGAACACCTGCATTAATTAGTAAGGGTTCTCTAGAGGAACAGACATGAGCAACATGTGTATGCATGTGCTTTTGTCTAGCTTGTGTTACATTAACAGCAACAGCTTCCTAGCACCTGAGACCTAAGAACCAGATAGTTGCTCAATCCACGAGGCTCAGTGCCTTGGCACTCTAGTGCTGAAAGCCTGGAGAGTTATGATAGAGTTTCTGGTTGTTAGTCAATGCTAGAAACTTGGGAATGTTGGCTTTGATATAAGCAAAGGAGCCACCACTACTATAACCACCACCACTACCACCACCACCAGCAGCAGCATGTGCCAGGAAAGGGAAAGACAAAATAGGTTAAGAGGGATGGTTAGGGAAGGAAAAAGTAAACAGTCTGCCTTCTGACACACCCTCTATATCTGGGATGCTACAAGAAGATGACACCCACACTTGAGATGGGTCTTTCCATATCAGTTAAGACAATTAAGATGGTTCTTCTGTTGACACTTCCTACACAGGAGATTCTCCTTTGTGTCAAGTTGTCATTAAAACAAACTGTCATGGCAACTAAGAAAACATTAGGTTTCAAAAGGAGTGGTTGAAGCTGAATTCTGGAAGTTGGTTAAGGCTTTCAGGATCCTTGAACAGTGTAGTGTCAACAAGGAAGCCTATGGATGGCAAAAGAACTCATCAAATTGCAGCTTCATCTCAGCTCTTTAGCTAGAGCAAGAGAAGAGGGCTCCTAACTCCTAGAAAATGTTAAATAGGAAAATGACAGCAACCTCAATAATAACAGCAGACATGGAATCCTAAGATTCTCTAACCCTAAAGAGGAATACCACAGGCATCAAAGGTTTCCAATCCAGTTTGCTAGCCAGGATGTTCTTAGTATGGCTGACTATGCCCCAAAGAAGTAACTGCACTGGACCTCCTTTTAAGCCCAAATCAATTGATACAGCAATAATTCAAAGGAAAAGTGTTGGCTTAGGACCCCAAAGACCAAATTCTCAGCTCAAAGGACAGGGCATAAGAGACAAAGACAGTGATAGAGGACAAGGGAGAAGGGGGAGAGAACAAGGAAAGAGGGCAGAGATATTTGTCCTAGAGGAACAAATGACTGTCTCTGAATAGAGAAGAAACAACAACATGGCTCATAAAATGGTTGTTTATAAAGGTAAAAGGGGAAAGCCTATGTTAGGATAAGATACTTAACTAGGTGAGCCAAAGGGGAACTTTATTACTGGACTTCAATACTTTGATAACTGGACCTTGGTAGTGAGCCCGAGGATGAGTTAGCGGCCAAATAAGGAACGAACCATGGGGGCTTGCTTTAGAAATGTAGTCTAATAGAGTTTTAGCAAGGCAGAGGGAATTAGGATAAGAGCAAGGCCTGCCAGAGCCATATTTGTGAGCTGGCTAGAGTCTCTTCAGTAATCATCCATGTAGCCCTGCATTAGGAGCTGAAAACTATTCTTTAATGTCACCAAAATCTTTGAATGTGTAGTGATGCACGGGTTAGAGAATTATAACTCTCAGAAACCTGTGACTTCAACACCAAGAGCTGCCATAGCCACAGGCTTTAACCACTCACACTTGCCATGCATGTCTCAGGTAGATGCCCTCTTCACCACATGGCCTTAGACTCAACTTTAATACTCAGGACCAGAGGAAGGCCTTCTTCAAGTCCCACAATGCCATGCTCCAGCTCCATTAGTGCTTGTTTGACAGGACCTAAGATGTTTTCCATCCATGCTGTCTTAGTTAGGGTTTCTTTGCTGTGACGAGACATCACAGCAAGGCAAGGGGAACTCTTATAAGTGGAAAAACATTAAATTTGGGCTGGCTTACAAGTTCAGACGTTTAGGTCATTATCATCATGGTAACAAGAATGACATCATGGAGGAAGACATGGTGCTGGAGAAACTGAGAGTAAGAAGTAAGAGAATTAAGTTAGAAAATACAAAGAAATGAGACCAGCAACTCAAGATGTAAATGGAAAACCCATTTTTTTTCCATCATAGATAGAAAAATAATAGATAAGTACCAAACAAGTTTTAGAGCAAAATGCTTTAATCAACTAAATAAAATGAAAATACAATTGTTTATTAGTCAGGGTGCTCTAAAGGAATAGGACTGATAGAACGACTGTATATATTAGTGTGGGTTACAGGCTGTGGTATGAGTAGAACATCAATGGTGTACCCTGACAGAAAGGCCAGGATTCAACCGTTGCCCCGTCGATGAGAAGCTATGTGTCACCAGTCCCAGTGTGGTGTTAGAGTCCCAAGGAAGTTCTAAAGATCTGCCTGTCTTCAGTCTACTGGGGTTCTGAAGAAGTAGGTTCTAACACCGGTGAGGAGGTGCTTCGGGAACAAGATAGATGAACTTGCCTATAAGATTGAGGGCAATCAGAGAAAAAGCAAAAGCTTCCTTCTATGTCCTTTTATGTAGTCTTGCACTAGATAGTGTGGTCCAGGTTTCAGATGGGTCTTTTCACCTCAGATAATCCAATCAAGGAAAGACCTCACAAGAATGCTTAGGAAATCAGGTATCAGTTGGTTTTAGACGTAGTCAAATTGATAACCAAGATTAGTCATCATATATCTATCGCTTGTCAACTTGATATACAATCATACCTCCTTATGCCATGTTTAATGTACAAATGAAAATAACAACCTGGTCATAATTATGCCTAACATGATATAACCATCTCATGTACAACTACAAACATATAATATATTTTAGAATAGGTGGATATGTCCCTTCAGGGACATTCTTTTAGTGTCTCATAACTCAATTATGGCAAACACTGATATTATCTCAATTAATGTTGAATTACATGATAAAGATATAGAGGAAAGAAAACATTGCTTAATGAATGTATGTATACACAGACACTATGTCAGTTACAGTCTATAATTCACTTGCATAGAACAAATAGGAGAAACCTACAAGAAGATCATTAAAGCTGGTAGATCTGGACCCAGGAGAGTCTACTCAAACTACTGTACCAACCAAGGACAATGCATGCAGTAAACCTAGAACCCCTATCGAGATCTAGCCAATGGATACCACATTCTCCACAGTTATGTGGAGGCAGGGACTGACTCTGGCATGAACTCTGGTGCCCTCTATTTGACCACTTCCCCTTGGTGGGGAGGCCCGGTGGTACTCAGAGGAAGCGTAAGCAGGCTATCAGGATGTGACCTGATAGGCTATGATCATATAGTGAAGGAGGAGATCCCCTTCTGTCACAGATCTAGGGGAGAGGAATAGGGCAAAAGATGGAAGGAGAGAGGAACAGGAAGATACAAATAAAGGGCATAACAACTGAGATGTAATCTGAATAAATTGTTTAAACATACATACATACATAAGTTAATATGAAACACAGAAAGACACATACTGCAAGTGTTCTAATCTATTTGCAGAAACTAAAATGCTGATCTGAGAGAACAGAGTGGAACAGCATTGTAAAGAATGAGAAAGGCTGTGGAGACAGAGAATGGAGAGACATTAAATCAGGGGCACCAAGGTACAGTAAGAGGAGGGAATCTTGTAGGTTCCTAGGAACCTCTCGATCTTTCTATTTCCTCATTCTCTCTTACCTCTCTCACCTGGAGTCTCAGTAGGAAGCCCCAGTCTCTATCCCAATCTCCTGGTAAGTGAAGACTTTCAGGGGACATCCCTCTTGAGCTAGTGTCCAATTATAAGTGAAGATATACCGTGTATATCTTTCTGAGTCTGAGTTAACTCACTCAGGATGATCGTTTCTAGTTCCATCCATTTGCCTGCAAATTTCAAGATTTCCTTGTTTTCTTTATAATTAATTTATTATTTTTTTCCTTTATTAATTTATTCTTGTTACATCTCAATGGTTATCCCATCCCTTGTATCCTCCCATTCTTCCCTCCCTCCTCTTTTCCCCTTATTCCCCTCCCCCTATGACTGTTCCTGAAGGGGATTTCCTCCCCCTGTATATGCTCATAGGGTATCAAGTCTCTTCTTGGTAACCTGCTGTCCTTCCTCTTAGTGCCACCAGGTCTCCCCCTCCAGGGGACATGGTCAAAGGTGAGGCACCAGAGTATGTGAGAAAGTCATATCCCACTCTCCACTCTACTGTGGAGAGTGTTCTGTCCATTGTCTAGATCTGGGTAGGGGTTTAAGGTTTACTGCCTGTATTGTCCTTGGCTGGTGCCTTAGTTTGAGTGGGAACCCTGGGCCAAAATCTGCCTATCATAATGTTCTACTTGTAGGTTTCTAGGACCCTCTGGATCCTTCTACTTTGCCATTCTCCCATGCTTCTCTGTTTTTAATAGCTGAGTAAGATTGCATTGTAGAAACGTACCACAGTTTCTTTTTTTTAATTTATTTATTTATAATTCATTCATATTTCGTCTCAATTGTTATCCCATCCCTTCTATGCTCCCATTCCTCCCTCCCTTCCACATTCATCCTAATCCCCTCCCCTATGACTGTGACTGAGGGGGACCTCCTCCCCATGTATATGATCATAAGGTATAAAGTATCTTCTTGGTAGCCTGCTATCCTTCCCCTGAGAGCCACCGGGCCTCCCCATCAAAGGGATGTGGTCAAATATGGGGCACAAGAATTCATGGTACACAGTTTCTTTATCCATTCTTTGACTGAGGAACATCTAGGTTGTTTCCAGGTTATGGCTATTACAAATAAGGCTGTTGTGAACATGATTGAGCATATGTCCCTGTTGTGTGGTAGACCATCTTTTGGGTATATTACAAGGAATGAAATAGCTGGGATTTGAGGTAGTCCTATTTCCAGTTTTCTTAGAAAGTGCCAGATTGATTTCCAAAGTGGCTGTACAAGTTTGCACTTTCTCCACATCCTTGCGAGCATGTGTTATCACTTGAGTTTTTGATCTTAGCCATTCTGATGGGTATAAGATGGAATCTCAGAGTTGTTTTGATTTGCATTTCTCTGATGACTAAGGACGTTGAGTATTAAAGCTGATGGATCTTGACCCAGGCAGGTCAGTTCAAATTACTGTACCAACCAAAGACAATGCATGCAGTAAACTTAGAACCCCTATCCAGATCTAGCAAATGGGTAGCATATTCTCCACAGTTGTGTGGAGAACAGGGACTGACTCAGACATGAACTCTGGTGCCCCCTATCTGACCATTTCCCCTTGGTGGGGAGATCTGTTGAGACTCAAAGAGTAAGTAGGCTACTATGAAGAGACCTGATAGGCTGTACTCCTATAAGTGGGGAAGGAGGTTCCCTTCTGTCACAGACTTAGGGGAGGGGAATAAGATGTAAGAGGGAGGGGGAAACAGGAAGATACAAGTAAGGAGATAACAACTGAGATGTAATCTAAATAAATTACTTAAATAAAACTTTTAAAAAGGATAGAGAAGGGAATGTGGATTCAGGTTTCCTGGTTAAAACGATTTATGTTGTATTTCAAAATGAGTCCAAATTCACAACATATATGTATACACAATTAATGTTTGTAGCATTGGAATTACTGATGATCTTGCTTTGTTTTTTTTTTTTTTAAGATTCAACTTTATTGATTAAAGTACAATATTTATTTGCATAATGACTTTGCCATAGCTGCATAGAAGAGACTTCCATATGTTTAACACAGATGTTTTGTCAGTTCCCTACTATACTTAGATGCCCTGATTTCCTGTATAATTAAAAAAAATGTAACTACTATAATTCAATCTTTATCTTATGATATAATATAGTATGTATACAGATGTATACATATGTGTGTCTACTTATGTGAACAAACACACATTCCCTTGGAAGCATATAGATCAGAATTTGTAGTCATAAGCATCTATGGCATATTAGGAGGATGAAAATTCAGATAGTCTATTTTATAATTTGCTGGTGATGACAAATTTATAACCTATTTCAGCTCATTTCCTATTTAGCATATTTCAGTCTCAGATAATCAATGTAAAAACAAATCAACATTTTTATTTCCTTTTCTATTTAAAAACTAGCTGCTTTCATTATTAAATTAATGAAGACTCATAATTCCAATATATTGCTGCTGGTTTTCAGTCAAGTAAAGTGCATTATTTATGGCTTGGCTTGGGTTTTTATTTTTTATGTTTTCCTTTTATTGAAAATAAATTTATTTTCCACATAATACATCTTGATTATGGTTGCTGGTTTCCCCTCCCTTGGCTCCTCCTAGTTCTTCACCATTTCCCCTCACATGCAGAGCCACTCCCTATCTGTTCATTAGGAAACAAATAGAATTCTAAGGTATAAAAATAAAATAAAATATAAGATAAAACAAAAACTAATGCACTGAAATTGGACAAAACAAACAAATGGAAGGAAATGAGCCCAAGAGAAGGCACAAGAAACTGAGACCCACTCATTTGCACACTCAGGAATCCCATAAATACACTAAGCTAGTAGCCATAATATGTATGCAAAGGACCTGGTACAGACCGGTGCTGACTCTGTGTATGCCACCTCAGTCTTTGTGAGTTCATATGTGCTTCGCTTATGCTGATTTAGAGGGCTTTGCTTTTGTTTTTGTTTTTGTTTTTTGGTGTCCTCCATCCCCTCTGCCTCTTACACTCTTTCTGCCTCTTCTTCCATGGGGTCCTGTGAGTTCTGATGGGAAGACTTGATGGAGACAGCCCATTTACAGCTGAGTGTTCTGGTCTCTCTCTCTCTCTCTCTCTCTCTCTCTCTCTCTCTCTCTCTCTCTCTCTCTCTCTCTCCCTGCATAAAATCTGGCTGTGGTCTTTGTATATGTTCCCATCTGCTGTAGGAGGAAGCTGCTCTGATGATGACTGAGTAAGGCAATGCTCTATGAGTATAGCAGGATGGTATAAGAAGTCATTTTATTGCTTTTTTAAGACAGTAGTATTTGGTTTTACCCTAGGTTCCTGAGCTGTCTAGTTTCAGATTCTTGGTCGTGCAAGCAGTGTTGTATGGGTTTTATCTTCTGGAGTGGGCCCTAAGTACAATCAAATATTGGTTGATTACTCCCACATGTTTTGTGCCACCATTACACTAGCATATGTTGCAGACAGGACAGTATTGTAGATCAAAGGGTTTGTGGCTGGATTGGTGTTTATATTTATCTTTCTGCAACATGCAGAGTATCTTCCTGTACCAAAGACAGTGGTGCATAGGAGTGAAGACTCTATTTAGATACCAGCTCAACTTCTACGTGTTCAATTAGTTGTGTAGATGTTGTCTTCAGCAATGGAGCCTTGCTGGAAGTTTGTGGAGAGCAATCTACAGTCTTGGTAACAACATAGGTTGTTTGAGGCTTCCCATAGGACCGTTTTGGCAAACAACTCAAATAGATGTAACTCAATCCTAGTACTAGAAGCTTTATTTGATGACAAGTAATGTCCAGTTGAGACGTTGCCGCTCCCATTATTTGGTGATTTTATTTAGATGGCTTTCATACACGTACATGCTTTAAGAAGCTTCTGTGTATTAGATTTTTATACTACCCTCAAATGGCCCTCAATTTTAGTTGTCTCTTCTCATATTCCCTCCATCAATCCCATCCCTTCTTCTCCTACTCAAATGATCCACCTAGTTCAGCACCTCTTTCCATCAACAATCATTTCTTATATTTCCCTTTCCTAATGAGATGTATATGTTTCCTCTAGTCCCGTGCTCTATACCTAACCTATGTAGTTCTACAGAGTATAGGCTGGTTATCAGTAACTTAACAGCTAAGATCCATGTACCATATTTGTCTTTCAGGGTGTAGAGACCTCATTCAGTTTGATGTTTTTTTCTGATTCCATCCATTTATCTGTAAGTTTCATGATTTCATGTTTTTAATGGCTGAGTAATTCACCACTGTATAAATGTACCACATTTTCTTTATCTGTCATTCTATTGAGGGATATCTATATTGTTTCCAATTTCTGGCTATTGTGAATAGAACATCAGTGAAGGTGGTTGAGTAAGTGTCTTTGTGGTAAGATGAAGCATATTTTGGGCATATGTTCAAGAGTTGTATAGCTGGATCTTGAGGTGGATCAATTCATAATTTCCTGAGGAAATGCCACACTGATTTATATATTTTTATAATAAGTTTTTTCTTTTTTAATATTTTCTTAATTTATTCATATTATATCTTAATGGTTATCCCATCCCTTGTATCCTCCCATTCCTCCCTTCCTCCCATTTCCCCCTTACTCCCCTCCCCTATGACTGTGACTAAGGGGGACCTCCTCCCCCTGTATATGCTCATAGGGTATCAAGTCTCTTCTTGGTAGCCTGCTATCTTTCCTCTGAGTGCCACCAGGCCTCCCCATCCAGGGAACATGGTCAAATATGGGGCACCAGAGTTCATGTGAAAGTCAGATCCCACTCTCTACTCAACTGTGGAGAATGTCCTGTCCATTGGCTAGCTCTGGGTAGGGGGTCACACTGATTTATATTGTAAGTGTTGAAGTAAACATTCTCACCAGCAAAGGGGGAGTGTACACTTTACTCCATATCCTCACTAGGACAAGCTGTTACTTGTTTTATTGATTGTAGGCACTATTATTATATAAATCCTACCAATTTATGAACATGGGAGACCTATGTCTTGATATCTTATATATTTTCTTCTTCAATGTCCTAAAGTATTTATCATACAAGTCTTTTACTTGTTTGGTTAGAGTTAACACAAGATATTTATATATTTTTTTATGGTTGTTGTGAAAGTGTTGTTTTCTTTCTCAGTCCATTTTTCATTTGTATACAGGAGGGATATTTACTTTTGTGAGTTAGCTTTATATTCAGGCATTTTGCTAAAAGTGTTTAGCAGCTGTGACAATTTCCTGGTGGAATTTCTAAGGTCCCTTGTGTATATTATTGTATCATCTGCAAATAAGGATACTTTGAATTCTTCCCTTCCAAGTTGTATCCCCTTGACCGCTTTCAAGTTGTCATATTGGTCTATGTAATATTTCAAATATTGAATAATTATGAACAGAAAGGACAATCTTGCTTTCTTTCTTGATTTTAGTGGAATTGCTTAGAGTTTCTCTCCAATTATGTTGATGTTGGTTATAGGATTGCTGTAAACCATCTTCATTTTGTTTAAGTATGTCCCTTGTATCCTGAATTCTCTAGGGCTTTTATCATGAACAGGTGTTAGATTTTGTTAAAGGCCTTTTATAAATCTTATGAAATGATCATGTGGATTTGGCATCCAGTTTGTTTATATGGTGGATCACATTTATTGGCTCATACATGCTAAGCCATCCCTGCATCTCTGAAATGAAACCTACTTGATCAGTATGGGTGATATCTTTTAATATATTCTTGGGTTCAATTTGCAAGAATCATATTGAGTTTTTGCATTTATTTCATAATGAAAATGGGTCTGTAATTCTTTTTTGTTGTTGTTGTTGGGTCTTTATGTGATTTAGATGTGAGGGTAACTGTGGCCTCAAAATAAATTGGGCAATGATCCTTTTGTTTATATTTTCTGGAATAATTTGGGGAGTATTGGCATTAACTTTCCTGTGAGCCTTTTAATGATTGTTTCTATTTCATTATGGGCCATTATGTTTAAATTACTCATCTGATCTTGGTTTAACTTTGCTAAATGGTATTTATTGAGACATAATTATCCATTATTTTAGGTGTTTTTTTTTTTTCAGTTTGGTGGAGTATAGGTTCTTAAACTGTTCTTCTGAGTCTCTGGATTTATTGAGTTTCTGCTATTATGCCCCCTTTTTATTTCTAATATTGATAGTTTATATAATCTCTCTGTGCCTTTTAATTAGTTTGAATAAAGCTAGTCTATCTTGTTGATTTTTTCTCAAAGAAACAAAGTATATGTGTTTCATTTTTTATTAGTTTTCTGGTTTTTATTTTGTTTATTTCAGCCCTGAGCTTGATTATTTCTTGTCATTTATTCTTTCTTGGTGTGATTTCCTCTTTTTGTTCTAGAGTTTTAGGTGTGCTGTTAAGTTCCTGGTGTGAGATCACTTCAGTATTTCGGTTTTTGTTTTTGTTGTTGTTGTTGTTTTAAGTACAGGTACTTAGTGCTATGAACTTTTTCTTGAGAAATGCCTTCTTTGGGTTCTACAAGTTTGGTGTGGAACTTTTAAATTTTCGTTGAATTCTAAAAATTCTTTAATTTTTTTCTTATTTCTGTCTTTACCTATTTTTATTGAATAGAGAGTTGTTCCATGAGTTTGTAAGCATTTGCAGTTGCTCTTGTTGATTTCTAGGTGCTCTGGCAGAATGCAGGGTATTATTTCAACTTTCTTTTACCTTTTGAGACTTGCTTTGTATCCAAGTATATGGTGAGTTTTAGGGAAATTTTCATAAGCATATTCTTTGATGTTTTGGTGAAATGTTCTGTAAATATCTGTTATGTCCATTAAGTTTAGAATATCAGTTGTCTCCATCACTTCTCTGTTTTGTTATTGTCTGGATGACCTGTCTATAGAAGAAAGTGGGGTATTGAAGTCTCCCACTATCAGTGTGTAAAGGCCAATGTGTGATTTAGTCTGAAGTAGTTTTCTTTTACAAATTTGATTCCCTTCTGTTTGGTATATAGATGTTAAAATTTGAAATGCCCTCTTAGTGGATTTATCTTTTGATCAGCATTTACTGTTCTTTCCTATCTCCTCTGATCAGTTTTTGTTGGAAGTCTGTTTTGTCAGACATTAATATGGCTATACCAGCTTGTTCTTAATGTACATTAGCTGGGAATATGTTTTCTGAAGTGATGTCTGTACTTGATGTTAAGATGTGTCTTTTGGCGCAGCTGAAAGATGAATCCTGATTATCCATACATTCTCTTAGTCTGTGTCTTTGGAGGAAGAAATAGAGTCCATTATTGATGTTGAGGGATATCAATGAGTGATGTGGTGTTTTTGTCAATCCTCTTATTTAGTTGTGGGGTGTGTATGTGTGTGTGTGTGTTTGTGTGTGTGTGTGTTGTCTTTTTAGATCTGGGATTATTTATTACTTGTGTTCTCTTGGGTGTGGTTAACCTGCTTAGGTTGATGTTTCATTCTAGTGCCTTCCATAGGGCTGAGATTGCCGATAGATACTGCTTAAATTTGGTCTTAACATGGAATATTTTATTTTCTCCATCTATTGTAATCACTGGATTTAGTAATAAATGAGTGCATTAGCTGTTTCATTGAATATCATCTAAGAGTTGCTGTTTCATCCTCAGAGAAAATCTTTTTTCCACACCCTTCCTCCCCAGCACTTCCCACTGGACTGGAATCCTGTAAAATCTCCAACCTGCCCCACCCCCAACCCCTCACCCCTGCAGATTGGTTTCAGGCTCTGCTTCATCCTCCTTGGCTTGGTAGCCTATGGTGTCCAGGCACCCCAGGGAGAAATGAAATGTGGAACCACATTTTTTTCATTCATTTCATTAAGGGATTAATTCATCTTCTCTGAAAGAACCTCTATCATATCCATAAAGGCTGTTTTGAGGACTTTTTCTTGTGTTTGGCTATGTCGTACTATTCAGTGCCTGCTATGGTATTGTCACTGGGCTCTAGTGGAGGCACGTTGTCATGACTGTTATTTACTGTGTTTCTTTTGTGATGTTAGGCATCTGGATTTGGGAAGATTGTAATTCTTGATGCTGGTATCTGGTCTTGTCTTTGTTGGGTGGATGTTTTGTTCCTTGGTTTCTTTACTTTCTCTATTTCTTAGGAGAGTGTGGTGGCTGTGTGTTGCCTGTTAGGAAATTCTTCTGGGATCCTGATAGGTATGGCCACTGAGGGTTCCAAGTAAAATGTATTCCTAGCTATTGAGAACAGACACTTGGGATTGGGAATGGATTAGGATGAGGGTGTGAGGAGAATTCACATGAGGGAGAAAAGCAGGGTTTTCTGCAGGATCTTCTTGATGTCCTGGGAATGGAGAAGAGACCAAGGAAAGTCCACAGACCATGGCAGGAGGTCGGCTACAGAGCTGGGAATAAGATTAAGCCATTAGACTTGCAGGAATGGAGGGAGAGGTGAAGATCTGCAGATAGGCTACTTACTTTCCTGGTCAGGGTGGCTTGTGGGTTCCTAGGGAGTGCCTGCTGGGCTTTTGGGGCTGGTACAAAGCAATGAGTTTGAGGAAGGAAAGTTTACAGGGGAAAATCTATGTGATAGACTGGAGATGGAGCAGGGATGGAGGGGAGGCAGCAGCAGGTGGTCTGCTTCAGACCTGCATATGATACTGAGGGATTGTATTTGGAGGAACAGGTGAAGATCTGCAGGTACTTTATCTGCCTCCCTGGCTGAAATGCTTTAACAGTTACATTGTAAACCAATATTGAATTATTTTGTTATGAAGGTATACGAATATATTATGTCTTAATAAAGCAGAAGTGTAATAAAGTCATGAATATGATAAGCTAAGTGAAAATTAACAGACAAATGGCCTTATGACTCAACATATATGATAAGATGAGCAGCTGAACTTTTTGCTATTAAAAGACACAAAAAAACAGTTTAAACACTTTGAAGATATGTAGATCTCTTCAGAGGAAGGCTCTTTCAAAGTTGCAATGTTTCAAATAACTGGACTCAATCCAGGGAACCTTTTAAGCTAATCTTTCAGCTCATGAAAAGATTTTTTTTTTGCAGTAAACATATGTTCAGAAAGCATCCATCTGATGATTGGCAAGCAGGTGAAGTGCTTCAATATATACTTTTATCTCCAGGGGAATAAAGATGTAGTTCAAAGTCTGGGGAATTTCATTAAAATCCAAAGAATACACACAATGTCTTGACTCTAAAATGTTCTGCTACATAACAACTGCTCCTGATATTTTATGTGCTGAGAGAGAACAGCACATAATGCTCTTGCCATTTGTTTTGCTTCTGTGACAGGGGACATAAACACGGTTAATTCTCCCATTACAGACCCTGCTGTGCAGGGACCAGAAGAGACTCACCATGAACAGCCATTTCTGTTTGTAATAGGATAGCAAATGCCATGTGCCAAATCTGAACTCTTTCCTATGCAATCCTGCTTCTAGTCAAAGGGGAGAAGGTTGTATGTCTCCTTTCATATGAAAACTGCACACCTTCATTTATTAAACAATGTATTTTGGCAACTCAAACAGGAAAATAACTTTGGATATGAAATTGATCATGTCTTTCCCTACTCTTCAAGATTATGATTGACGCTTTGTTTTTGCTAGTATACAACTCATTGATTATACTAGGGAGTGTAGATAAAAGAATAACAATCACTGACTAATAAAATGTGTTCTAGCTTGATCAGAAAACTTTGCTGGGAAGCTTACAGTAGACAAATCAAATTGAAAACCTTGCAAATGTGGATAATCACACTGAGCACACCACATCTGACAACCCCACATCCAAACATCTGACACTGCCTTAGCACCGATATGACTCCACCTTGCAAATTCTACACCATGAACATTTGTCATACATAATGAAATGAAAATACTGTTCAAAATTCCCTAAGTGCCATGTGTATTAGTTGTACAAGAAATATGAATCAATTTAATAAAGATATTAAATTATAGATATTAAACTCCTAGATGTTTTATTGTGTACATGCAAAGATCATAGCATCTGACAAAACTTGAAATCTGCCCATCTGCTATATGTGAACAGAAGATGTAGGTTCTCAGCATGCATTGTCCTTGACTGGTGCATCTGTTTGTGCAGGCTCTCATGAGGCCAGACCAGCAGGCCGTGATGGTCTCCTTGTGGAGCTCTTGATCCCTCCATGTCTTTCCATCCCCCCACTCTTCCATACAGTTCTCAGCACTGTGGCCGGAGTCCAGCTGTGAACCCCAGTGTTTGTCCTAATACTCCACTGGGTGGAGTCTCTCAGAGGACATCTATGTACCATGCATATCTTTATCAGTCTGGGTTACCTCATTCAGGGTGATCTTTTCTAGTTCCATTCATTTGCCTGCAAATTTCAAAGTTTTTTTTTTCTTTTTAGTAGCTGAGTAGTATTCCATAATGTAAATGTACCATAGTCTCTTTATCCATTCTTTGACTGAGGGACATCTAGGTTGTTTCCAGACTCTGGCTATTACAAATAAGGATGCTATAAACATGGTTGAGCATATGTCCTTGTTGTGTGGTAGAGTATCTTTTGAGTATATTCCAAAGAGTGGAATAGCTAGGTCTTGAGATAGCCCTATTTCCAGTTTTCTTAGAAAGTGCCAGATTGCTTTCCAAAGTAGTTGTAGCCAATAGCCAGCTCATTCTCTAGGTCAGGGGTGGGGGTAGTGATCGGGGAGACTGCCTCTGACATGCTGTCTGGTGCCCCAATTTGATCACTTCCCCTTGACGGGGGCCTTGTTCACACACGGAGGAAGAGGATGCAGGCTATCAGGATAAGATCTGATAGGCTATGTTCAGATGGTTTGGGAGGAGCTCTCCTCACCCCCTTTAGAGGTCTAAGGGAGGGGAATAGGGCAGAAGAGGGAGGGAGTGTGGTAACAGGAAAATACAAGCAAGGGGAAATCATCAGAATGGAATGTGAATAAAGGATAATAAATAAAAATAAATTAAAAACTTTGAAATCTGAGACATTCAGTCTCAAGCTGTTGAGGGAGGGATGCTTTGCCTGTAGCAGTTGTGTAACTGCTTGTTGTAACAGTGTCTTACAAGTGATCATTCTATGTATATAACTTGATCTAAATTCAGTCTTTTGTGATTGGTTTTCAAGCAGTTAACCCTCTTTTAGGAACCATTTACTTCGGAAAGCAAAGTGTACTACATTAGCAAAGTCTATGGTTTCCATCCTTGATGGAATTTCTTGTTCATCATTCTGAATGACTTTTAAGCAGCACTGTATGGTTGACCTCTCCATTGTTATCATCAGATAAGTCATCTTCTTAGGTTCTGTGGTTCAGTTTTGATCACTGAAAAGGCCAGTCATGGTGCAAGGGTAATGTTTCAGAGAGTGTAAAAGCATGGAAAAGAAAACGATATGAGCACATGAAAATCTAATCACACATGAAATTATGTGCAGTGTGCTTTCAGTATTTGTGTTGTGGTTTTATTATCTGTGATGGCAATGTGCCCTTTCTTGAAAATTCTTATGCCTACTTCTTAGAGTACAGCACAAAGCCATCCAGCACCTCTCAGTTTCTTTTCTGCATCATAATTTGAAATAACAGCCTGAAATACAATGAAATAATTTAAAGTGAAATTTGTCCTGGTAGATAATGGCATTTTCTGTTGACTTCTTTAATAAGCAAGGTTGTTTTCAGGTCCAAAATAAGTGCAGGTCACCTATGTGGAAGACCACTTTTGAATTTCTTTACAGAAGACTTGTCTTCGATAAAATTTTTAAGGATTTTGGAGGTTTCCATTGCCATAGCCGTAGAATGGAAATGAAAAGGATGAGAGAAGTTTGCAACTGTCTGTAGACTGTGATATGTAGACCTCTACTGCTTTCTGGGGTTGGGAGACTACAGTATCCAAACCCCATAATCCATAGTATGACTAACAGACAGCCATTTGACTGTTCAAAACTCAGAGCTCTAAACTCTTGATTTGCTTCATAATTAGTAATGTTTTCCATTAAGCTGTTATGATCTATGATGACCATGTATTCATTTCTCCCATTTTGACATTTCTAAATATTTACCCCATATCTCTTAAACAATGTTCAAGTCTACTTTTTAGCAGACTTTGAATCTAAATAACATCCTAGTTAACTCTTAATCATCTTTCTAATAAAAAACATACTACAGTAAAAATGGCTGACAGCAAACCTGAAGAACATTGTTCAAAGTTCACGTAGATTTGGAATAGAAACTGCCTCTTTAGTGGTTCTGTTTCTACTTAGTCTATTATACATCAACATGGGGGATGGGGCATTTGCTCTCTCTCTGTGCAACACATTCTGTTCTTTGTATTTGCTTTGAAGTGATGGAAATATAAACTAGCTTCTCACTGGACTGCTTTTGCTCAGTTGTGACATTACTGTAAGATTTGCCAAACGAGGACCAAAATAAGGTTGGTAATCAAAGGATAGTTGAGAATGCTTGTCTGCTTCCCAGCTATCTAGGTTAAATTCCAGGAAGTCTGTGGAACTACATCTGCATTGAGACATTTTCCACCCTGAATAGTCCTTAACTCCCAGCCAGACCATATCCCAGACCAGAAGGAGAAGCCCAGTTACCTAGTCTGTCCAAGTGGCTAGGTTTGGGCCAGGTCCCAGACTGTAGGATTGCCTTGAGGAGCCCCTAATTTATTTTGCGAGTTGGAATCCAACTGAATGACAGCACAGCTCTTACCTATGCCTCCCACTGTCCTCTGATAGTGGAAGAACTCTATCTTGTGTCTTTTGAGGCTTGAAGAAGAGTCCCCGAAGGCCCATGCAATAAAGGTACTGATATGTTTCCCACCTTGTGGTGCTATTAGAACTCCTTAAAACGTTAAAGCATAAAGCTTAGCGGTAGGTCTTCCAGTCATGTGGACTTCTTCTCCAGGACTACATTAGGACCCCAGACACCACCTTTGCCTTGCTGTTGCTTCCTAGACATAAGATGAATGGTATTATGCTGTGCAGCTGTCCCACTGTACTGCCACAAGCCTAATGGCAATGGAACCAACCAGTCATGGAACATCTCGAAACTGTGAGCTAAAATACTCTCACTCTTTTTCTCTTTATAAGATGGTTATCTCATGGATTTGTAAGTAGTGGAGATGCTGTCACATGCATAGGGGATCAGATGTATTTATGAGAGGACTCACCAGTATTCCATCATTTAGAATACTGCGTAGACATTTAGCACCAATTATATCCTTGGACTAAATAATATAATCAGCATTGCTGGACACACACTTAAGGTTTCATTACCTCCACACTATCACCGATAAGGAGCAAAGTAGTAGATATTTAGATTACAGTCAATTAGACTGTTTTATTTTTTAAATTGCCTTTTAATTGCGAACTTGAGTTTCATTTTAAAACGTGAAATGAATTTTGGCTTGGGAGCAGAACAAGTTTCCCAATGATTTCTGGAGTGGCCTTAAATGTATTACTCTTTCATATTATGTATTTATAGAAATTTGCATTCACAGAATTGATATTTATAAAATAAAAATATCAATCAACTCGGAAAATGTTCAAGATTTTCCTATTTCCTGCAGTATCAAAATTTATATTATTTGATTCTTGATATAAAAATAGATAGCCCATCCATCCTCTTACAATTTAAATTTACTTGTGTGTGTGTGTGTGTGTGTGTGTGTGTGTGTATACATGGGGGACAATATTCCCACTAACAAACAGGGCTTGCCTTTTGCATACACTGGCAGGCAAATAAGGCCCTGGTATCTGCTTGTCTTCCTCTATATTCAGTGACATGCACTCAGTTTTAACATTGGGTATTGGATATCTGAGCTCAACTACCCATACTTTGGCAAAAACAGCTTCACTCAGCAACCCACCTCTCAAGTCTCTGCTTCATATTTAATAAAGATAAAGTGTATGCAAAAGAACTTTAAAAAAATAATTACTTTATGATCAGCCAAGTTTATTTAATACTAGTTTTAATACTTATATGGCAACACATAAAAATTTATTTGGTGAGGCCAGGCATAGTGACTCACACTCAGGAGGCAGAAGGCAGGCCAATGTCTATGAGTTCCAATCCTACCTGGTCTACATACTGAGTTCCAGGCCAGCCAAGGTTATACAGACAAACTTTGTCTCAAAAAAACCGCCACCAACAACAAAACAAAAGCAACTTTTTGGGGGGTGAAGAGTCCCCAGGAAGAAAAAGTTGAGAAGCCAGGTCATAATGGCTCCTCTATGAAGCCTAACAACACGTGTCTAAACTCGACAGTTCTTTGATTCATTGCAAGAAGGGGCAGAAAAATCCATCCTTGTTTCAATATTCTTTTAGGATTTTCTCTACTTGTTGTTTAAATAAAATATAAACCAGTCAAACTTTAGCTGAGAGCACCAAACAAGGGAAAAATATTAACAGAGCTTTCTGGGACTGGAAGCATAGAATGTGCTGGAAGCATCTGCATCACGTGAACACTGTGAAATGCCACACAGATGTATATCCCACCTCTAGAGCAAAGGTGGGGCTTAGTCACTGAGCCTGCCTCAGGGAAAGGTTCTCATTCAAACTTCTTATACACTCCGGTTCTGGGCAACCTCTCCTTTTCATTTTTTGACATTGATTTATTTATTTCAGAATATTCAAAAGTTAAGCTTCTTATGTCTATATAATCTGGAAAAATCATGGTCCTTGATTCAATTGTTCCATTTGATTTGTGGACTAAAAATAAAGAAGAGCATAAGGACTGTATTACCTCTCTCTCTCTCTCTCTCTCTCTCTCTCTCTCTCTCTCTCTCTCTCTCTCTCTCTCCCTCTCTCTCGTCTACCACCCCTTTTCTCTTTGTTCTCTTTGCTCTCCTCTCTCTTTCCCCTCTCTCTTGCTTTTTCTTTCTCTCTTTCCTCTCTCCTCTCTCTCCCTTCTTTCTTTCTCTTCTCTCCCCCTACACACACACACACACGGAAAGTCTTCAAATGTGGTGGGATTAGGCTGCTGTAAGTTTGCCCTCATGCCTGCTTCTCACCCCTGTTTGTCTAATTCCTGCTTTGCTGTGTGCACAGCCAGCCAAGCCAGATGTTGCCAATTAGCCCACAGTACTTTCATATAAGTGAACACTATGCAGATGTTACCTGTTCATTTTAAAATAAACAAAAATTGCAGAGCCATGGAAGTAAATAAATTCCAGTGACACATTAACAAATCTTTGAAAATGATCATTTAAATATGAAAACATGAAAGAGAACAACGTGACTAAAGTAAGTATTGCGACAAAAATTTTAAGTTGACAAAAGGGACAAATTGAAAGTATATTAACCATAAACTAAGGATTAGCTAATACATATTTATGGGTACTAGTATTCTGAGAGAAAAATATGTTTAGATGTGAAAATAATAGTCCCCTGGGATGTGCATGAATACTGCAGGTAAAACACACCAATGATCTCAGACCTCTAATGCAATGCTCTAAGATAGCAATGAAGAATACAAGGATTAAAGTAAATTGAGTTCTAGTCAGGAAAACATCCTTTATAGGTGACCCTTTTGGGTCTCCTTAGTTTGAAAGTACAGAATACAGATAACAGACAAGCACTCCCAGCACTGGAAACCCTTTCAAGCCTAAACTCTCTGTCGTCTGGACCTGCATCCTGAGTTTAGACCACTTAAGGTTCCAGACGTAACAGGGCTCTTGCCTGTGTTGAGTCACACCTTTCTCTTCTTTTCAAACTGACTTCTGAGCTCAGTATTTGCCAGTGTATTGTCTTGTTTCTCAGTGATGGAAAATTGAGATCAAGCAAGTTAGGTAGTAGAAAAAGACAAAAAAATATCTGAAAAATAATAAAATGGTAATATGGAAGTTTTTCACTAAGCACCAAGCTACTCACCAGACACCAAGTAACTCACCGCAGTACAACATAACTGGGCCTCTTCTGATCAGAAAAGACTTTCCTTTCCAACAGAAAAAACTTAAGTGTATATGTGGACATTTCTTGCAGCATTAGTTATAATTACTTATATCTGGAAGCAATTGTGTTATTTATCAACATATGGTCTCTTCATATGATGCAATATTATTTAGTAGCAAGAAAAGAATTAATTAATGAATATGTGAGAAGCATATATGAGTCTCAAAAGGAGTCCTAAAACACACAACAAGCATCTACATGTACAAAAATCTAAGCTCATAGAGACAGAAATCAGATCAGCAGCTAGCCAAGGCTGGTGGGGAAAGCAAGATTGTCTGAAAAAGGCCCAAGAGAAGTCTTGGGGTGATATTAATGTTCTCAACTGTGGCAATGGTTGTATACCTGTATAAATGCAAGAAGAACTACTAACTGTTACACTCAAAGCTTTAAAATAATAGATTATAGACTAATAAAGACAAATGTAGCTCATATATATTCTGAAATAATAATCACCACAATCACCATCCTCATCAGTGACCAGCAAGGTTTCTCAATGACAAAATGACTCATTGCTAAATCTAATGGCCTAAGTTTGATCCCTGGGAAGGAGAGAAACAACTCCCACAACTTGTGTCCCCCCCAAACACACACACACACACACACACACACACACACACACACACACACACACACAATAAAAAGTAACAAAAATGAAGTAAGCAAGCATTGATAACCATCAGGGTATGCTTAAGGACAAGAGTAAATAATTGATTTCCTTCTTTTTAGTTTGTTAAGCATTTAAATGATGATGATTCAAATTTTACCTTTTATTCTCACAAGATAACTAGACAACTAGCATAGAATATCTGCTTCTGGATTATACACTTCTCATATTCTTGACTCTCCATAAGTGTTGAGATTATTACACTAACTTTTGTAAAGTAAACCATTTGTAAAATGAGCTCTGTATGTCTTAGAATGCACCATTTCACATAGCATATGCTTTTCAAATCCACATAGCCAGACCCAAAATAGTTCTCAGTGTGTAGAGGTCAGCTCAATTTTGTTTCATCTGTTTTTAGAGGCACAAAAATATGTGCCAATTGAATTAATACCTGATTATTTCCACTCATTATATGGGAATGCCTTTTTTCTAAAAATAAAATATCTCAATGAAAGAAAATTCTTTAACTCACTCAAGTTTGTTTTGCCTGTATTAAAACCAACTAATAACATGTTGCATTTTGTGCATGGTGGCAACACGTGCAGTAAACTTTGAATCCCTACTCAGATCTAGCCAATGGACAGGACATTCTCCACAGTTGAGTGGAGAGTGTGGACTGACTTTCACATGAATTCTGGTGTCCCATATTTGATCACGTCCCCTGGATGAAGAGGACTTGATATCCTATGAGCATATACAGGGGGAGGAGGTCCTCCTCAGTCAGAGTCATAGGGGAGGGAAGTAAGGAGAAAATGGGAGGGAGGGAGGGATGGGAAGATACAAGGGATGGCATAACAATTTAGATGTAATATGAATAAATTAAGAAAATATATTTTAAAAGATAACATGTTGCTAATTAGGGTCTTTTGAGTACCTACACTATAATAGGCATAAGCTATTATTAGTATTATCATCACTTTTTTGTAATTTTTCAGGTGTTCATACCTACATATAAGGTATTTTTGTTAAATCCACTCAATTCTCTCTCCTATTCCTCCCACAACTTTCCCCTCTCAATTTCATATGATCTTTAAAACAAACAAAAAAACAAACAAAAAAAACACTGAGCTTGCTTAATGCTGTCTGTATCTTGTGTTCAAGTACAGGGCCTCCTACGGGAGCATGGGTAGCTGCTCGGGGACCGCAGGCTTGTGTAAATCAGGCATCAGTTGTCTGCTCCTCAGACACAGGTAGGTCGTCCTTTAAGAGGCCCACCCCAGCCCATGCTGAGACTCTGCCCATTGTGATCTGCAAGTTTTGTGCACTAGGCACTGTGAGTTCATA
Organism: Acomys minous; assembly: GCF_964271855.1. NCBI lineage: Eukaryota > Metazoa > Chordata > Mammalia > Rodentia > Muridae > Acomys > Acomys minous. The sequence goes on along the minus strand of NC_140483.1, from coordinate 107,172,128 downwards.
GCCTTGCCCCATCTACAAATACTCCTCTGTGGAAGTCTATGCCTTCTGATCCTTAAGATATTCCCCCGTTTTCCCTCATGATCCCTGATCCACAAGGAGGGAGAGGATATGTTGTAGATGTCCGACTGGGAGCTGAGCACTCCACTGTCTCTAATTCTGTGCACGTTGCCTAGTTGTGGGTCTCTATTTTGTTCACCATCTACAGCAATAAGAAGCTTCTTGGATGATGGTGAGAGCTGTGCTGTTCTATGGGGATAAAAAATAAGAACTTTGTTACATCCATTAGTGTTATGTTCTCCTTTAAGGGGCACGATCTGGCCAGCCATGAGTGTTTGGCCCAGTTAAAAGTACTAGACATGAATTCTGTCATGTGGGGTAAGCTTTAAATCCTAAGTGATTGACTTCTGAGTTTAAGCTTGTTTCAGAGGCCAACGTTGTCATCATATCCTCTCTGATGGCAAGTGAGTCTCAATAGATGACTCCACAAAAACTAAGTGTGCGGATCCCTGTCCTAAGCCTGGCTTCTTCAACAATCCTTACAGTAAAGCAAACCATGTATACGATTAAGGAGGTTGTCTATTTCCTTCTCAGTGTCCCACAAAAGAAATTGTTTTCACCTGCTAGAACCAATATTTGAAGGGTGAAGTAATAATTGCCTGACCATACACTCTTCATGCATCTTCAGTGATAACAACAAAGGACCAAATAGGTAAATCCTAGTTTTAATTTATTTTAAAAGTTTAAGTTTTCTTATGAATGAATGTTTTGCCTACAAGTATGTGAGAATACCTGCATGCAATGCTCTGAGAGGCCACAGGGGGGTATTAGAGAGGTTGCTAGCCACCATGTGGTGTGGGTTTGAACTCTGGATCTCTGAATGGGCAGCGAGTGCTCTTCTCCACTTAGCAATCTCTCCAGACCCCAAACTCCAGTTTTAGAAAGAATACATTAAAATCTATAGACATATCTCAGAGAATGATTTACAATTTAGTTGTAATCTGAATAAATTCATCATTTTCCATTAATGAATGTGATCCAAGAAGAAATTAAACAATGAGCATTAGATTCTGTAAACGTATTCCACTTCTTCAAGCTGAATAAAATTCTAAGACAAATGTAATAAATAGATATAAAGCAAGGTTAGTGGAGGCGAAAGTTCCAAGAAGATTTATTTATAAAACTTTGCACAAATAAATCTGATGGGATACAGGATGAAAATTGCAACACATACAAAAAACAATTTACTATTGTGAAGCACACATTGCAGATGTTACCAAAAACAGTTATAAAATAAAGGCCTAAATGTTTGACTGAAAAGTGGAAAAATGGTTCAATTTTGTCAAATACTTGATGACTTCAACTCAATTTATAAATTTTTTCAAAATGGAAATGACTGAACTGCAGTTTTATTGGGTTAGAAAACATGAAACAAGAGTCCCTTACAAAGAGCTGGCACTGGAGTCACATGAGTTTTTGATCTTAGCCATTCTGACAGGTGTAAGATGGAATCTCAGAGTTGTGTTGATATGCATTTCCCTGATGGCTAAAGATGTTGAACATTTCTTTAAATACTTTTCAACCTTTAGAGATTACTCCTGAGAATTCTCTGTTTAGCTCTATACCTCATTTTTAATAGAAACATTCTTATACAGATAACCAAGGAGTGTTAACTTGGCATTAAAGGCCAGGTTTTGCTTGCCTGCATAGATATTGAAGGCTTTCTGGTGGTTTTTGCCTGAGGGGAAAAAAACCCTTCCCCATAGCCCTCTTTCACACATGCCTGAGATTTGGCCTTAAGGCTGTAGTGTTGATTGCAGCTAATCAATAAATCTTTTCATTATAATCAGGTTGAATCTACAGCCTTTTCTTGGGGAATCACAAAGTCCATAACAACACACACACACACACACACACACACACACATACACACACTTTATAAAAGAGGTTTTCTTGACTCTTTATGGATTTTTCAAACTTCTTTACTGTCAATTATCCCTCCCCCGTCCCCTGTCTGTCCTCCCCCTTCTCACATTTTCTCCTTTTATTACCTATGTTCTAATATCACTTATCCCTTAAGATCTGTGCCATTTTTAGTATCAGTCCCTTTTCAGTTTCCTGGAGTTTGTGCCTTCACCCAAGCTGAAGATACAGATCTGAAAGACATTCTTCTAATAAATAATTCATATGTTATTTAACATATAACATCACATAACGTAATAAATAACCTGATATGTAATAAACATTGCTATGGTGGTTTGAACAAAAATGACCCTCATAGACTCATAGGAAATGGCATTGTTGGAGGTGTGGCCATGTTGGCGAAAGGGTGTCCCTGTGGGGTTTCAGAAGCTCAAGCCAGGCCCAGTGGAACTCTTTCTTCTTGCTGTCTGCCAATCCAGATATAGAAATCACAGCTTTTTTTCAAGAACCATGCTTGCTTGAGTGCCACCATGACAACACCTCTGAACCTATAGGCTTGCCCCATTTAAATATATTTCTCATAGGAGTTGCTATGGGCACAGTGTCTCTTCACAGCAATAGAAACCTTAACTAAGGTAATTGTCATCCATGCAAACTCTGAAAGGTTTTTAGAAAAGTGGAAAACCTAATATTCTTTTTCAGAAATTAGAAGGCCACACGGTGAAAGAAAGCTGGTGAGATGGTCTCCAAGTCACTGACTAACAGAGAGGTCTGCAGCCATGCTCAGTATTCCTCTGCAGTGCTTTATTACCTGCTGTCAGCTGACAGTGAAAGACTTTGGCAAGTGTACTCAACATTAGACTTCAACGGTCTTAAATCTAAGGGAAGCTGGTAATTGCTTTGCAAATGCTGAAGATAGAAGTGCCATTTTAAGATTCCCGGTTTTATTCTTTTACGTTGATTATATATGTTGCCCAGAGGTAGACTTTTAAAGAATTATGAGAGTTGAATTTTGTAATTTTGCCAGGAGCATATTCATGCACATAAATTGAAGGAATTGAGTTGATAGGAATTCACAAGGTATTTTAAGAGAGAATAAAAAGAAGGAATGCAGTGTCTGTTTTCTTCAGGGCATACTGCTTCATCTAGTGAATACCTTTAAAATATGTTTTATACCTACCTTGCTCATCTTCCTGAAAGATAAAATCTAGATGATTCCTTAAACTCATGAATTCACAAAGGATGCTCTGTCTTCCTCAGTGTTGCCCAGACAGATGTTATAAATAAAAGAGAGAAAGAGGAAGCAGGAATGGGCATTTGAATTGAAATTACAGCATTTTACATAGGTGTTTCATCAATTACAACGAATTAGGTTACAGTATAGCAAAAAAATAAATAAATTTATGAATTGACACAATAGAATGTTTTATATACAATTACCCAGGCAATATGAGTCAACAGGGCCTTCTCCTCTTATTGGTTAGCCAGTGATCTAAGAAGACAAAGGCTTTGTCATGATGACTCTTCTTTCACAGAGATGATGAATTTTCTATCAACTTGACATGAGCTAAAGTCATCTGATAAATGGGAATCCCAATTGAGAAAAGCCTCTATAAGATTTAGAAGTAAGGCAGTTTCTTAATTATTGAATGATGAGCCCTTTTTGGGTTGGGTCATCCCTGAGCTGGTGGACCTGTGTTTTGTAAGAAAGTGGGCTAAGCAAGCCATGAAAATAGCACCATGGCCTCTGCATCATCTCCTGCCTCCAGGTTCCTGCCCCATTGAGTTCCTGTCCTGTAGTGATGGAGTGTTACCTGGAACTGTAAGCAGAATAAACCCTTTCAATGTGTTTCATCACTGCAATAGAAACTCTCACAGAGACAGCCATGTTTAACTCTGAAGTATCTGGGGATGAATGATTCTACTTTGTACCCAAATGCCAAAGCCAAAAAAAAAAGTGCTTACAAGTCAGAATCCTGGGCAGTTCTGACAGTGTTGCACTTCACAGTTGAGTAGGATGTAGAGAGCTAGCTGATCAAATTATCAGTCAATCAGCTTTACTCTAGGGATTTTAATGCCAAGTGAGGTGTTTATTATAAATGTTACATTCTCACACTCTTTACCTAATATTTTCAAAAGCTTCCAAGAAATAGGTACAAGATGTAAATGTGAGTAAGCATAAGAAAACCACAGAACACTTTGTCTTCTACAGATAACCCTGATAGAATACAGATCACTCTCCCTGTTTATGGTGTAGTAAATTGTGTCCAGGTCTTTGTCCTTAAAACAAATTAAGATTTGTGAAATGTATTATTTATTAACTATTATACCTTTAACCCTATTAGGAACCACTGAGCACTCATAGGGACTGTGCCTCTGCAGCCACACTCACATCCCGCTTTAAGAAAAGATGTAACGGATGCCACGTGGTGACAGAATGTCTATTTTAACAACACCTAAGGGTGCAATGATTTTCTCTGAAATCTCAGTAGTATGAATGTGATTTTGCGCAATATCTATGCATAAGAGGTGGACTGCAATCCATGGGCTGAATGCAAAGAAAGACTGGTGATACTTCTCAGCAGCTGAAGGAATTTGCTGCAAATACCTGTGAACTGATTTCATTCAATTCACGGAGTCCACATACAGGCGGAAGCACAGGACTGATTCCTCAAAACTGTTCGGTGACTGCCCTGAACACCAGGGATACACAGACAGACAGACAGACAGACAGGCAGGCAGACAGTTATAATAAATATTTTAAAACAACAAATTGTCTTTCAACAAAAATGTGAATGCATGAATAGAAAGTATCTCACTTTCTGAAATATTTTCTTGACTGGACAAAATATAGCACTTGAATCTGAATTATCTATGACAGAAAAAAAAAAAACATTAGGTACCCTATCAAGAGCCTGCCAACAAAGTAAAATGCAAAGAATGCCTTTCCTGACTAATGATTAGTGTATTAGTTAAGGCTCTCTAGAGGAACAGAATGCATATGTGTAGAAACATATATATGCATATATGAACATAATTTGTTACATGCCTTATGTTGAAATAATAACAGTTTTCTCCCATCTGAGAGTCTGAGAACACTGCAGTTACAAAGCGAGGGTACCTATGAATCATAACAAGGATTAGCATGGCACAGAGGCCCTACAGGTGCAGTAGTGGCATGCAAACCTTAGTAGTAACCAACTGCTCTCTAGTTGGATCTAAGAGCAATCAACAAAAAGGAAACTATGTCTGATACTGGACACCTACCTAACTACCCAGGGCTAATGAGGTCTTAGATGTGAACCTGCAACTGCCACTTTACTGAACCAGCATAATTACTAACTATGTTCTGAATATTTGTCCTCATGCCCAGAGATAAGCGTGCTTTTAACCCTCACTGAGAAAACTTTTCTGTGCAGCAGATGGAGACCATTACTAAAAATCACAACCAAACAAAATGAAGAGTTGTGGAGCTCAGTCCTGGCAGATACATCTACAAAATATTGTTTGTTTCAAAATATAACATTTAATTTAACTTCTCACATATTATTAATATACAAAAGCTATCAGAATACCAAAAATGTATTAGCTTCTCATCCTTTGGCCCTATTAGGTGGGGAAACCTATATAAACTTCATTTAAGATAATGAATATCTACATTATGTTATTTCATGGCATTTGAGGTTGTGATGATCAATTTTAATTGTGGATTTGACCAGTGTTGGAATCACCTAGAATACCCAACTGTGGACATGTCCATAAGGGGATCTGAAGAAAGGCTTAACTGAAAAGGGAAGACACACAATGAATATAACGTGACCCACCCCGTAGGCTAGGGTCATGGGTTAATTGAAAATTTAGGAGCGAATAGGCAGAATATGAGCATTCATCTTCCCTTTGATTATAGATACCTTATTGCTATCATTAAGTATGAGATGCCATGCAATATATATGATATGGAGAGGTTTATTTTAGAAGTGTGGGGAGAAAGGGGAGAGGAGTTAGGACCTGAGTGGGCTATGAGTGTAGAAGGACATCAGGGGAGAGAGGAAAAAAAGTGAAAGCGGAGCCCCTTAGGGAGAGTGTAAGAGAGAAATACAAGAGTAAGAGACAAAGTAAGAGAACAACCGGTGAGGAGTTTGTCTGTTTATTTCCTGAGGCCACGCCTGGTGGTGGGCAGGTGATGATGTAAGAGGTTGCTAAGCAATCTAGAGGCAGCCGCTTGTATAACAACAATTGTGAACAGTTGCCTCATGCCTAGCCCACCATCATGGAATAGGTCTTCAAATTGTGAGCCCAAATAAACCCTTCCTTTAGTTACTTTAGTCGGGTATTTTACCAAAGCAATAAAAAGTAATGAATATAATATACACACAGGATTATAAATTGCACAAACCAGACAACACTTGATTAGTCAACTATTTAACCCCAAGGAAAACCTTTCTAGAAAATTTACTATACTATCCTTTTACCTGGCTTGGAAATAAAAATTAAACATATTTTATGTCGGATCCGAGAGCCGTAGTTACATTGTGTGGAGTTAACGGTAAAGGAGGCCCATGTAGAAGTCTCAGCCAGAGAGCAACCAATCAATTCCTCCCTTGAGAAACTGCTGGGTGCTGTGCAGGAAGAACCACACACAGCTCTAAAACTCACGGGATGCAGCCCACCTGTTAGTACAACCACGATGAGTGTGCCTCAGGAGGCAGAGCCCCAAGGACTACATATACTGAGGACGTTATGCTGTTGTGGAGCTTTGTTCTGCTTGTTGCCTTCACAGTCACCATATTCCTCAAAATCTGTAAGTTGTATGAAAACGCTAAGGGGCTTCCAGCCCCTCGCTGGGCAATATCATTAGCACTCAAAGTAATGTACTTGATCCTTTTCAAGCATTGCTGCTGGAGCAGATTAATGACCCACCCACCATTCTCAGAAAGAAGGTAGCGATATCGATTGTTAGCAATGACCACCAACCTTAGAAAGAATGTGGAGAAGTTGATTGTTAAGAAGGTTAGGATAAGATGCTTTTGTTAGTGGCTCTGAAGCATAGGGAACAAGTTGGAGTTCAGAAAGGCTTAATAATTGAGCTTGGGACTTTGAGGTTAGGAACAAAAACAATAGTAGCCTGATTATCTGGCTGATGTGACTCTCTTGCTAAAGCTGGGCTTGTAATCAAGGTGATGAATAATTTCCTATACCCATTTTCAACCCTAGCTTCTTGATTTGAATAAAAAAATTGTTAATAAGTAGATGTGCATCTTGAGGATTTAAAAATAGAAAAACTGATTTTTTAAAAATAAAAGTTTAGACTTCTGATTCTTTTAAGATCTATATAAAATTACTTTTAAAGATAAATAATAAAAATAATTGATCCTTTCTTTGTAACTGACAATTGGAGCCTGCCAGTAAGAAGGACTGGCTGGGAAAATTATTTTGCTTGCTTACATTTTGTTAATTCATAACAAGTTGCTTAGCTACGAATATATGTGGATCCTTGGAGATAATTGGTTCTCTTCACCTGTAATACGTGAAATGTTCTTCATGCAAAGGTATTGAGGAACATACTGTTTTTTAAATAATCATTCAGTAAAAGAAAAATAAAATGTATTCATATTCTAATTTTTATACTAGAGAGATTTTGATGGAATATATAAGCTGTGGAAGAAAAAATAAAGTTATTGGAGATTGTTGGGGCCCTGCTCCACCCACCAAATGTGTGTATGTATGTATGTATGTTTGTATGTATGTATGTTTGTATGTATGTATGTATTAGGCATATGCATGAAGTTGTTAGAGCTTGGTCTTTTGAGTTTGCTTCATGTGTGCCTGCTTTACATCACTGCCAAACCACAACCCCTCTTTGGCTCACTGAATACCCTGTCAGAACTGGTCTTCAACAGAAAATCTTATTATAGAGCCAGAACAACAATGAAAAATATGTGTATAAATTCTGAATTAGGGGCTAGAGATGGGTTCTCAGTCAAAAGCAATTGCTGTTTTTCTAGAGGACCCAAGCATTGATCCAGCAGCTGACGAGCACCTGTAACTCCAGCTGCAGGGACTAATGCTTTCTCCTGGCCATGCTCATGTGGTATGCTCAGATACAAACCCATGAACATTAGTAAGAATAAAATTAATCATTGCATTATATCCGAGTCATCCTCTTTCTCACATGGCTGTATCCTAAAGCTCATAAAAGTCTTAAATTACAAGCATCATAAAAACAGTTCTATTCTATTGGTATTCAGCCATATCAGTGTTTCCAAGGATGGTGCTCTCAAGCTGGAAAGGGTAAATCAATTAAAAGAGACATACTGAGGAAAGGACAGAAATATGTGGGGTAAGGTAGTAATGATAGAGATTTCAAAATTAGTTTCAGGAAGAGCTTCTCTTGGGGCCTGCCTATTCTAGGAGCACCATGCCACCCCCTCTTTGAAGATCCGGAGGAGTCAACTCAACAGGGATTGCCACTAGACTACCTCTTCAGAAATCTCACTCAATTTCCTGTCAAGTACATATACATATAAAATCTTGACAGCAAATTAATTTCTTCCTATTTTTGCCTTATCTAGCTTTTGTTTGTTTTCTCTATTTTCCCATTTTCTAAACACACCATTTACTTCTATTTGACCAGGGTTTTGTGAGATTCCATGACTTTTTTCTTTGTCCTTTCTGCTTCTGCATTGAAACCTATCATTTGTACAGAATTCTATTGCTTTTATGATAAGAACCTCTGGTCTTGCCTTCATCCCTAATACTTCCTCCTACATTCAATTATATAAGTATTTTCTATTTCCTTCAAATGTACACAATCTTTATTCATTGGGACTAGACTTCTACCTGCTTTTGGTAAGAGTTTTCCAAGGCACCACAAAAAAAGTTCCATATTTGGCATCTTGCCGTGACAACAATACAGAGTTGTCCGCAAATAATAACAAAGACTTCATAGTATTTCTGTCCAATCAGGTATGAGGCACATGAATTCCCAAAACAAATTTTAGATTAACCAAAACTCAAAATAGCTTATGTTTTAAATCATGTAATTTCAAATATGTATACATGCATGAGTGAGGACCTTATTACATGTTACAAGTGATACAGATCAGCAAGCAATGTCCTGGGTGGATCTTGGTCACTAGTGTAGGATTAGTGCCATAGTAATGCTTTTCCAATTTTAACACACTGCTTATAATTATTTTTTTCTAGAATAAGAGCCCAGCAAATTGGCCTACTTTTAAGTAGAAAGCATTAAGTGAATTCAGGAGTGTGTTATTATTGTTTGTTTTTACCACACTGCCAATTTTCTCTCCTTAGTATATGCACATATATCTAGAAAGGAGTATGTTCTACTATTGTTATTTCTGGGCATACTATATTCTGTGTGGTAATGTTCTCCATTTGGAGGGAGCTTAGTTTCCTTAGTAGTAAAATTTGAATTTATTCTATGTTAACATGTCATCATGCACTGTGACCATAATTCACTTTTAATTCCCACGGCAGTCTCTGGCATTTATATAACTCATATGTGAGCTATATACACAATACCTTTAAAACAACTTACTATCATCTGACAACTTGCATTTTGTGTGTGTGCTACTATGTGTGCTTCTGTGAATTCTGGTAAACACATGTGTCAGATGTCAATATCGAATATCTTCCTCTACTACCCTTCGCTGAAACCAGAGATCCTCTCAGCTATGCTGGCTTTCCAAGGAGCTCCAGAAACTCAGGTCTCTGCCTCCCGCACAGGCATCAAAGATGCCAACAACTGCATTCAGTTTCTGCAGGAATTCTGGAGACCTGAACGCAGGTCCTCCCTGATCAGCAAGAACTTTCCCAACTAAGTCATTTTCCCATTTCTGGCAATAACATGCCTTTTAGTGATGTTATGGGTGTCCACTCTGGATGTTCTTGATTTAGCTCTTGAACAAGTTTAAGGAAGTGGGAACTTGGCATAAGGTTTCCTGAAAGACTGCTATAGGGCCTAGGGTGTTATTAAAAAGAGATCTCTAATAGCCTCTATGTAAGCTAAAGCACCCAGTCTCTAAGAAGTCACTGTGGCCCCAAGAGCTCTTTCAGAAACCTTATATGTGAGGCAGACAGTGGCTTCTGTGAGGCATCTTAGGAGAGCCTTAAACGGGCCAGTGATGGCTGCAGAGTCAAGATCCCAGCCGCGTGGCAGTGATTGCTCTAGACTGCTCTTAGAGCAAGAATCCATCTTCTATTTTCTCCTCCACCTCTGTCCCACTTCCATAAGACTAATTCTAGATGAGTTGTAAATCTACTTCAAATCACATTTTCCTAAGAAATATTAGCCACATTAATTTATCATCTAGTTATTCATACATAGTTTCAGGATATCATTTCATGCAGCTTTCTAATAGCATGAAAAGATAAAACTCTATTCAAAATATTTAAACAAGCACAATAAATAGAATTATTTGTATCTTCTGATGTTAGTTAAAATATATTTTATCATGTCTCTCATATCGTTTTCTGCTCATCTCTGTTGACCAAAGAAAGTAAGCTTTATTTACCTTAATTACATAAGAAACATTCTTTTAAAATACAACTGGAGACAAAACCATGAAGTCAGAGGGTTTTTTTTTTTACTGTTTATGTATATCAACTTCATTAGGTAATAATTTATAAATATGAGAGCCATAAAGTTGTGAAATAAACATAAAGCATATATATGTATGTATGTATGCATGTATATATGTATGTATGTATATACATATCTATATATCATATTGAAATGAATAAATACAGTCCAGAGAGATGTCCCAATGGATAAAATACTTGCCACATAACCTTCATCATCTGAGTTCAATCTCTGGAACCTACATAAATGTGGGAGGAGAGACTTTGATCCACAAAGTTGTCCTTTGCTCTCCACACATGTTTCATGACTGTACTCATATACCATACACACAGAATAATAAATTTAAAATAAGAACTTTGTCATGTCTTTCTAGTAATAGTTCAGTAGTAGAGCACTTGCTAAGCATGCATGAAGCCATGAGTTTAATCTCAGTACTGACAAAAAATAAATTAAACTATAAAATAGTCATTACTTTAGCTATTGTATAATGGTGAGAGAATTTAAGATCTACTAAACATACCATCAAGGCTGGCAGATCTGGACCCAGGGAGGTCTGCACAAGCTAATGTACCAACCAAGGACAATGCATGCAGGGAACTTGGACCCCCCCTACCCTGTTCAGATCTAGCCAATGGGCAGCTTATCTTCCATAGTTACGGGGAGAGCAGGGATTGCCTCTGACATGAACTCTGGTACCCTCAATTTGATCATTTCCCTTTGGTGGAGAGTCCCAGGAGCATACAAAGGAAGGGGAAGCAGGCTACCAGGGTGAGACCTGACAGGCTGTGGTCATATGTGGAGGAGATCCCCTTCTGTCAGAGGTCTAGGGGAGGGGACTAGGGCAAAAGAGGGAGAAAGGGCGGGAACAGGAAGAGACAAGTGAAGAGATAACGATCAGGATGTAATCTAAATTAATTATAATTTTAAAAATCTACTAAACATTACTAAAAGTACAACTTTTTTTTACTATGTAACTTAAGCTTCATTAATAACTTGCCTGCATTTCCAGTCAAGGAGCAATCACATCACTGGGATTGAGTGTCCTTTCAGGGTAGTTTTACTGGGGAAGGGAGATCCTCTCAGCATGTGGGTGCTACCTTTCCGTTGACTGGGATCTCAGCTTGAGTGGGGAAAAAAGAGGAGCTACTGTCCTGAGCACTCATCTGCCCATCTCCTGGGCAAGAACACAATGTAACCAGCTACCTCGGCTCCGGCTGCCATAGCTAGAGCCCTGCCATCACATGGCCTCCCTGAGATCATGGACAGCACCCTCAAACCATGGCCCAAAAGAACACCTTCCTTCTTTACTCTGATTATATCAGATATTATAGCATAGTCAGAAGAGAAATAACTGATACACAGTGCAATTAATTTCATTCTATACAAAGGTGGCTTAAAAATGTAAGAAATAAACATACGTAGGACTCGCTATCTCTGATTTTTTTTCATTGAGTTTGTTGCAAGAAAAACCACCTTAAATGCTAACAAAAAAATAGATCCACTTTAAGATGGTCTATCTAAATTTTGCTTCTTTTCAAAGATAAAAGAGACTTAAGAATTACCAATTTTTATCTAGCATACTGTCTTTTTCCAGCACTGAACATCTTATTGTTATTTACTGTTTAGTAAGGGCTGACAAACCTTATCTGATCAAAATGAAGCCCCAATCAGAATCAGTACTAGGCACGTGGGAACTAGTGTGCCCCTCCCTCACTAATGCCCCCATTCACGAGCCCTGGAGCCATGCTGGTTGAACAAGGTTTTTCATACTCCTGTAAAGGGTGCAGGTTAACAGCTTCTTCAGGACAGCAGCAGGCAAAGTGTCATCCCCTACCTCTGAGTAGGCTAGTGGCTGGAATCCAGAATCTCTAGGTCACATTTACTCAGAGCAGCAGCATCTAAAGTGAAGAGTTCAGCTTGCTGGCTGGGAATAAATCAAACTTTAGCAAGCTGACTTGAACACGTCTTTGTGGATCTGAACCAGATGACCCTAAAAATTCACACATGGGCTAATGCAAGCAAAAGAGTTTCAGTTTTGTGTTTGGAAATAGGAATCTGAGAAGAGAGGAATTTTGGGGTCAACTGGTAGAAGTATTTTGGGGTTCCATAAGTCCCCGATGCTGACATCTATACAATGCCTTTCGGGCGGGCCTTACAGGGGCTCAAGAAGCATGTGACATTTGACATGGTGGTGATAACAAACACAGCAAGGTAAATAAATAGTCTGCCAATTTTTTTTTTGAACTTGAAATAATTAAGTGGGAAGAATTTCAAGCTAAAAGTTGAACTCTGCACTTTCAGCCACTGGGTGTGGGTGCTAAAATGACATTCAAAGCTGTTTGTTAGAAGAGTTTGTTTTTACTTCAATGAATTAAAGATTTTTGCAGTGTATTAATTTGGGTAGGGGTTAGTAGAAGTTTGATAGAAATGCACACATTTTCCTGCAAGTGTAGATGAACAGAGTGTGGACTTGTGTGCACTGATGCAGCTGAAGATGTTTATCAACAGGTGGAGGGTGGTACAAGGGTCCACTGGTTCTGAGATTCGGAGGTCGTTAGAATTTCTAAAAGTCACAGCACAGAGGGTTCTATTCATCTGCCATAGAGAACATGGCAAACTGAGAGATTGACGCAGGTGAGGTCAGTGTCATGAGGACCTTCTTGTGATCCTCTTCCTCATCTTCTACAGAACTCAATCACAGACTCTGCTAGAACTTGAAAGAGAAAAATGGCCATTCTTATTCCTGCAAGCATTCTGTCCTATGCGCGCGTGCGCACACACACACACACACACACACACACACACACACACACACACACACGTAGATAAGAAGCTTTTATATGCTTTTTTAAAATGGACATTTACTATCTAAGCAGGCTGCTCTGAAATTTCATCAGCCTCATCCTCCTGAGTGATGGAATTATATTCATATCATTGTGTCCAGTTAAAAAACAGACTTTCTTTGGTATGTGACCTATGAAGGTGAAGAAAATATGGCATCCCTGAAAACCAACGAGAAAAGAATAAACACCATGAAAGAAAGAAGACACCAGGCACCAGGGAACAAGACTAGTTGTCCCTTGACTTGAACAGCTGTAGTTTGTGCCTTGGAATATGTAAAAGCGATAGTTGGAAAAAGTCAGCAGGAAAGCCATGCATTGTAAGTGCGCTATACTTTTATGTTTAGTGAAGTATTCATATATTATAAATTCTCATAATGTAATAAGCCCTACAGAATTCCTGGAAACTTTGTGTCCAGCTGTCTGGAAAACAATTATCTCATCTCTTCTACTGAGAGTGACAGAGAGGGTGAGACTTGATGGAAGGAGGTCCCAGTCTGCAAAGAACTACCATGCTGTCTAGTGAGAAATGTCCATTTGCGCGAGTGTCGTGTCTGCAGGGGGAAAAAAAAACCACCTTCCCCTCTTCTGACTTTATGACTTCTCCCAGAGCCACAAGTCTGAGATCGTTGGGCAACCACACTGAAGGAGCAATGTTTTATAAGGTGTGCGAGTTGTGGAAACAGAGCATGCGGTCTGTAAGCTGCACCGAATTCACTCGCACAAATGATTAAGATGAATGAAAAATGCTTCGATTTGTGGTAGAAATTATGTTTTCACAGAGAAGGACTCTGACTGTTCCCAGACCCTTCTCTTCAATCTGAAAATTGGTTCCTATAAATAGCTGAAATCTGAGAGAAGAGAGTCCATTTCAGAGTGTTTGGGTATCTGTTCCACTTATCTTTATGTTTCCCTATAATCTTTCAGTGTCTAGACAAGTTCTCTTCAGTAAATTAGACTAGGAGTTGACTTCTACTTGAGAAACATATGAAATGATGGGAACTGGATGGGAAATGTGTTCCTAATTAAAATTTCATTCATGAAATTCTATACAACATGTTCATAACATAAATAGCTGCTTGTTTTAATTTTCTCCAGTTAAACTAAATTAAAATGAGTCCCAGTAAAACTGAGGCTGTAAAATATTTGTCATGTATTTTATGTGGATAGTGGATGCAGTAAAACAGGACCAGGATGTCGCACACAGGGCTGACTCCAAGCATTTCCTCGGCTGCATCTGCTTCCCAGATATGTGTAAATGGCTTGAGTTGATGCAGTCCCTGTCTATTGGATAAGGAAGTGCTTTGATGCTCACGGTTGACTTTCTTAATCCAAGTTACCCTTCCTTGACTTTGTTTATATGTGGGTAACATAACTACCTTTCCTCTTTTTTCTTTAGTTTGCTTTCTAGATTGTCATAACATCTGAGATACATTCAGTTTTTATAATCAGAATTTTTTCAGATGTAATATGACCTTTTAAATTTTAAATTGACTTACACAAAACTATATTTACCTCTAAAAAGAAATTTTCATTATTTTGAGGCAGGTTCTTTTTTTGGCACAGATCCATAGATGTACAGAAATGGGAATGTATACATACACACACACACACACACACACACACAAGATGCTGGCTATATGAGATAGGTTATATTTACCTTTAAGCTTATATGTCACCATTAACTATCATCTCCCAAAAGTCATTTACATCTGAGAGTAGAGATCATTCCTAAATATGAATGCATCTGAAATCCCCAAAGGATTAGCAATAATGTAGGCTTTATTACTCTTTAGTAACGAACCTTTAGTGAGATCCACTTCAATTAGACTATGATAATAGCTAATTACCCCTCTTGCAGATGAGCTCACCCTTGCCTGTCACACATGTGTGCGATCACTGAGATGACTGACTGAAACAGTGCTGCCTACGTAGGAGGAAGATATTCAGAGTGCATCGACAGAGATGGGTCCATTATTTTGTAGAATAATGAAATGAATGTTTCCTAGGCATTTCTTCTAGTTGTCAACTTTAAAAATAATGTTTCAATAACCATAGCTAGAGTGAATTTACAATGTTTACATGGTCCTGAGGCTCTCTTGCAGCTATAGGGTGCTTTTACAGTCGAGGAGGAATTCTTGTATGACTCAGAGATAAGATAGCCCATGCTCCCAGGTGTATCATGGGTCATTAATTGTTCTGTAAACAGTGGAGTAGGGATATTTGATTCAATCCTGGAGCAAATAATACTCCATGTGTACTGTGATCCCCAATGGCGCCATCGTCACCTACCTTGATAAAAACACACATTCCTTGGGCCCAGACCCAGACTATTATAGCCAAGTCTTTGAGACTGAAACCCTTCCATGTGAGATTTAGGAAATCACCAGGTAGTTCTGACATGATATATGTTTATTTTTGAGACATATCATATGGCAGTCCCACTATCCGTCACAAGGCAGTGAAGTGCCAGCCAATGTGTGATCTGGGTACAAAAATGATAAGAGAATATTGCCCCGATGCAGAATCGCAGCTTTACCTTTTTCAGGTAGCCTGGGTGCCCTTTCTTCACATAATAATTTCATTCAGGTTAGAACCTAGCAATGAGAAGTCCAAGTCTGTTTTGATTTTTGACTGTAGCCTCTTATCTCTCTGAATTCTGTATTACAGATATTTTTTGCCTTGTACCAGTTCCTTCTGAATCCTTGAAAACAAAATTGTACATAGAATCCCTTTATAGTTTCCCCTTATCTGATTACTACAAATGAACCATATCTGGTTATACATTGTAAATATATCTAGGCAATATGTAACTGAGTACACCCGAGTATAGGGTATATTCCAAGTAGGAAAGAAACACCTTATCTAGAGAGATGTTAGCAAATACATGTCAATTAGCCATAAAAAAAAACTATCCCTAGTTTGCTGCATTACTGATTTTTGTGGTGTAAATACTCTCATTGATTTCAAATTGTCAAATCCAGCGCAAGCATAATTTGTGCTGGGAAAGGCCGTCCATAATTGGCTCTTCTCAGGCTATTTGAGCTGAATTTGGTGTAGTCCAGGCTTCATTTCAGTTCCTGGCATAAAATAAGTGCTCTGAAAATAAGTATTCAATCAGTGAATGAAAGTAGGTAGACCAAGGAAAGCTGTTTCCATTTGAGCCGAAGCAGCCGGAGTCTTGTTAGTGTGGATGCGTGGAACCATTTATGGAAGTTGCACATTTTTGGTTTACATTCTTGTCCAGCTTTGAGAAATAAACAGTTGACATGGAACTGTGTAAACACTGGTCACATAATGAAAAACAGCCACGATCTTGTAAATAGGTAAAATTTAGCTATTCCAACTCATCCCCAAATAATTTGGCACATATAAATTAATAGGGGACCAGGATACAATTTCAAAGGAGAAATAACCCATATGTCAACACGTTTCACTGTTAGAACTTGTTGTTGAACTGGGATAATTAAATCAGAGAGTGTGGCATTTGTAGACAGGACACTATTTTCCCCTTTGTGGTTCTTTCTAAGGACACAAAATTGTTATAAAACTCACTGTTTAATAAAGCCCCAGTCTATTCATTTAGCATCACTAATTGCCTATAGACAAAGTGCTTACTTTACTTTTCATTAATAAACACTAAAAAAAAAATTAAGTCTTCCTTTTTAAAATGTTCCCCTAATTATAATGGTGGTTTTTATTTTAAAATATGTTGATAATAAATTCCTGTTTCCTGCAAGTTTTATACCCATACTTGGGAAAAGTTAGACTTCATTTTTCCCCCCTCTCAGAGTAAAACTGATTTTTTGAGGGAATTTTAAAACATGTCTTTTGACTACAAAGCTTTTGTTAACTTCTCTGCAATCAGATAATAGAAATCTGCATCATTCTTTCTTTCCCTTCTGGGCTCTTCACTTTGTAAATGCTCCCTGTAGGTGTTCATGTTCACTGGTATTTTCTTTCAACAATTCCTGTAAGTTATCCTTTCTTTGTGGGTAAGTAAGAGTTTGCAAAACTTTACACCCTTATTCTTCCATTAAATACCGACAAGGGACGGTGGCGTGATGCATGCTAATCGGCCAGACCTCCCTGTGGGAATCTGTGCTGGAAGACTGGTTCACATTGAAGGCAGACAGTGCTGTTGACACTGGCTGTCAAAAAGGCTTCAGGTCTTTGAAAGGAAATCTTAATCTTCTTTATTCATGTGTGAACAGGTCCAGGCCCCCATCCCGGGACTCATATGCATTGGCTGTTTAAACTGCAGGTTGCTAGGCTTTGGTGAAGAGTCTGTTTGCCTGTGTCTAGTTCCCTGCAAATGGATGAGGACTGAAAATTAAAATCTGTCTGACACAGACCACAGCTTTTCTGTCTCTGTTTGAAGAGACATGGCAACCTAGGAAGGAAAGAAAAGGAATTTTATTGAGCGCAAAACCCACTCAATGTTTAAATGTTGGATGCAGTAACTGAATGGTGATTTGGGGGCAATGGTGGATTGTTTATAGACAGGGGGATGGCTGTCAATCAAGTCACAAAAGCAAAATTTGTGTCAGAGGAAGAAAAGTGCCTTTCTAGTGACTGGACTTCTGCTTCCTGTTAACATGCTCAACTCCACAAATAAAAGGATTTTTTTTTCTAGGAGTTTGGGAGTACAGAATTTCAGAATGACAGAGATGCCATACTTGTGTGGGTGGCACAGTTTCAACTTGAGTTACACCCAAAACACATTCTATATGATTCCTCTGTTGCACCCGGAAATCATTCCCTCTTGTTTCTCCATTTTCCACCAACAGCAAACAAAAGATACAAAAGATTACTAAATTATTAAATCATCAATGGAAAAACATCAAAGGTATATGAGACAAAAGTGAGTGTAACATGTTTAAATGTCAGTACAAAACACCATGCTTTTATTTTGAGAACCACTTTTTTCAAGGAATCTGAAATGTCCTTGGTTTATTCTTTTACATCCTTCATGAAGAGTTTCCATCACTGATAGTGTTACACACACACACACACACACACACACACACACATTAATCTAGTGAACAATTACTTGAGTTCCTTCATTTAGCATAAAAGATGAACTTGAGGTTTGAAATGTCTTTGCACAGCTCTCCCGGCATTTCAGAAGATCCTTTACTTCTCTGGCATTTCTTAGACTTTTGTCTGTAGCCAGCTGCTTTCGGAATGTGAAGATGGCAGAGCGTACTCACCCTGGGGACATGCTCACTGCTAGGACTGTGCTTGGAAGCCACTGCATTTTCTCTCTATAGATTTAAAGCCAGCTTCCTTCTAGTTCACACCCAGAGCTGTCAAAGACTATTTAGGGATGTGAGTTCTGTCCATTACCGGGGCCGGGGGGGTGGAAGAAGAAGAAGAAGAAGAAGAAGAAGAAGAAGAAGAAGAAGAAGAAGAAGAAGAAGAAGAAGAAGAAGAAGAAGAAGAAGAAGAAGAAAAGTTCATCAAAGCTTTCCAGTCAGTTTTTGTTTTGAGAAATGTTAATTAATCATAGATAGCATTCACAACCATTCTGAATAATTTAGGACATAGTCACAGGACTCCTTTGGGACTGAGAGAATAACAGATCTAGATAAGAGTGAGATTCATTACCATGACCAAAGCAAATGTATCATTACTTCTTTTTGTCTGCAGCTCATTGGGTATCAGAAACTTAGAGCTGCTGGGGCTGGACCCCTCCTTCATAATGAACAGACTATGAAACCAAGGACTGGAACTGAAGAATGGGAATCACCAGACAGAGGAGTGAGACTGGACACATAGCCCTGACCCTTGGATGTGTAGCATCCGAAACTGCCCAGAAAACCATTAGTAACGGCAATCTTAACTTGATTCTAACAGCCTTTTTCTTAGAGTTTCTATTGCTTTGAGAAAATACCATGACCAAAAAGCAAGTTGCACATCGCATTTTATCATCAAAGGAAGTCAGGACAGGGATTCAAACAGGGCAGGAGCCTGGAGGTAGAAGCAGAAGCAGAGGCCATGGAGAGGTGCTACTTTCTGGCTTGTTCTCTTATGGCTTTGCTCAGACTGCTTTCTTAAAGAACCCAGGACCACCAATCCAGGGATGGAATCACCCACAATGGGCCGGGCCCTTCTCCATTGATCACTAATTAAGAAAATACCTCACAACCAGATCTTATGGAGGCATTTTTCCCAGATGAGGCTCTCTCTTTTTGCTAACTCCAGTTTGAGTCAAGTTGGTGTAAACCTAGCCAGTACAAAGCCCCACATCCTCTAAGATGACTCATATATAGCAACGTGCTTTCAGATAAAGACCAAGGACTTACCAGTGCTCCCTCTTCTAGGGGTCAGTCCAAATGAGGAAAGATGCATGTTCCGGAGACGTTATACATAAGAAGAAAGAAAAAAAGACCACCTAAAATGTTGGTCAGCACAGTGGTGCCCTCGGCCACTGTCCACCCTCAGCTCTTGAGAGCGCTCCACTTCTCTCAGTGATAAATTCTATGCATTTTCTTCTATGCTGTGCTTTGTGAGTCTCAGCTCAATTCTTTCGACAGTTCATAAGGACCAGGGAGACAATGAGGTCAAAGCAAGACACCAGGAACTTTGACAAAATTCCCATCCTTTTACAACATGCTAGGTAAATTTTCTGCCTTGTGGGCACAGCAGATGGGCAAAAGAAGAAGTCTGATCACTGCAGAAACATGACAGGAGGAAGGTAGCCATGGGACTAGGGTGAGGAAGCAGGGGAGGTAGGACACAGTGGGAATATTTTGGTTACTTTGAGCACCTATTCAAATCATTGAAAATTCAAATTATGTTTGTCCAGCTTTCATTAATGGTCAAATAATGGTGGGAAAGCTGGAGTCACAGAAGTATGATGCATCACAGCCACCATTTGAAGATTGATAGTAATCAATACCCTGGTCCTTTCTGCTTCCTACCCACTACCTTGGATCTTCAGTGACCTCATTTCATATTGTTGTGAAGCACAGATCATAGCATTTTCCTCTGTTCCCTGCTTTCAGCAAGAGCCTTCCTAAGTTCTCTGGAGGGAATTTCCAAGTCTCCATATCTGATACTCCATAACATCTGGGAAAATTCCACAAACCACCCATGATGTTTGATAACCTCTTGCCTTCAGCAAAAAAAAAAAAAAAAGAATATGTTAATTTAATTTTTGAAGAGTCACCCTTGCCCTATGCACTGACCCTCCCCATGTTGAGCCCTTTGGTTATCAGTACCCACTTGACCTTGATGTGTTCATAACTGAGCCTGTGTTTCTCAGGGATCTCTTTACCCTGACCGCACTATTTCTTGAATGAAAGCTACTTTTACTATTGCACTGCTCGTTGGCTGTTTTCCTTTAGTACCCACACTGTTACTATCTCTGGAAACTTTTCCACTTCAAGAAACAGGAGCGACCTCTGGTTTTACCAGGAGAGTCATTGTTCTGTGCCATAGCCTCTAACATGAAGGTAGGTTTCTATATAATGTATCAATGCTCAAGAGAACTGTTGATAGTATCATAGACATCGCCAGAAATGAGTTATAAACAACCAATAAGTCCTTTACATTTTTCATAGCTGCTTTTCACTCCCAGGTTTAAAAAAAAAGTTAATTGCCCATGCACACTGATTTCCTCAGGAGTTATGAACACCGCCGTTTCCAGGTCTTCATGGCTGGCATTCCAGATTATTAACTTTGGCTACTTTAAGGTTCCTAACTGACCTTGTGCTTCAAGGAGGGAGAAAAATGAATGTAAATGATGTTAATACTGCAATAAGGATGTGGGCTCCCTGGGAATTAGAAGGAAATCCTTTGAATTCCAGAAAACAGAAAGGTTCTTGAGGTATAGATTTCTCTGTAGGGTGCCAGGAGAAGAGTTGGTGCTGTGCTGTTTAACCGTGTTGCAGCTATTCAATTTCCTTGTTCCAGCTCCATCCCGCATTCTTTTGGTGTCTCAGCTGCTGCCGTCCATTGACCCCTTGAAATCATGATTTATTCTGTCATTACAGAAGACTGGTGAAATCTTGCTGCCTTCAGCAGGAAAACCATTCTTGTCTGTTTTCTAACAGCCGCTTTTCTGACATTCCTGGCCTTGTCTCATCTTTCTCCACTCTCAAGGAAGTTGAGAGTTTTTGAGTAATATGATAACCTAATTTCCTGGGTTTTACTAAAACTTAGCCAATAGTTATCAAACAACCTTTAGAAAATTAGCTGAACGTTTGTAATTGCCTACAGCATGTTTATTGAGTCTGTTCCATATTATGCAAGCTTCTTTCGCCATCTTAGAAGTTCCGCAGGCCATGAGTCCTTCATTGAGGACCACTGCCTTAGAGCACAAAGCTGTTCAGGTGGCGGACTCTGGCTGCTGTTCCTTTAAGCCAGAAGTGGTTCCTCAGACTACTGAGGAACTGGTCATTACCACAGTACTTATCACCTAGACTGCCCAGAACCCACCAGGGTGCCAGTGTTGTTCCAAAAGCGGCCAGGTAAGCTTAACCTGTGGTAGTTCTTGAGAGCTATAAATTTGAATTAGAAAAAAAAATGTATTCCCATTGTCTACATTCTACCCCGCATCCACAAAGCAAACATGTCTCTTTCAGGACAGAGTTTTCTTTCAGTGGTATGTGATTATCTTCCCTAACAACAGGGTAGTCAATTCTGCATCCTAAACTATCTGTGTTCAGACCACTCCTCTGTGTCAAAGCTGCTCTTTTATTTTCTTCTGCTCTTCTTTGTCCTCTTCCTCATGTTCATCCCTTTCCTCCTCTTCAGTTGGTTGGTTGGTTTGGTTTGGTTTTTGAGATTAGTCTCATTGTATAGCTAAGGCTGTCT
Source organism: Acomys minous (assembly GCF_964271855.1). Taxonomy (NCBI): domain Eukaryota; kingdom Metazoa; phylum Chordata; class Mammalia; order Rodentia; family Muridae; genus Acomys; species Acomys minous. The sequence goes on along the minus strand of NC_140483.1, from coordinate 107,149,940 downwards.
TCAAACTCCCAATTTTCTCCCAAGTCCAGAGATTAAACATGTGCAAGACCATGCTTGGCTTGCATTTTAAAAGTCAATATTTGAAGAATTAAACTGCCATGCTGGTTATCAAAATAAGGGATAGAAAGAAAACAGCTTGTCATGAAGCCATACTGTACTTTTCTGCTACCTTATTTTCATTAAAAAACACTTTTAAAGTTGTAAACCGTTGTATCAATGAAAGCACCTGAGACTCACACCTCTGGCTCATTTATATTGCTGGTGCTGTGAAGACAACATAACGGGATCACAGAGAGACAGATCAGCATCATTTTTGTCTCCTAGAAAGTAAATGAGACATAAGGGAAGCCATCAGCTCAGTAGTTAGCTGCAGGCATTCTATACAGACCAAGAAGTAGTATTTTAATAAAAGTAAAAACGAGCATCAGAGAAGCTTCTTGGAATCAAGTGGCCTTGCAGACACTCTTGTGCATTAGTAATTGTGATTAATTAAGCAGGAATGCCAAGGGAGCTTTCACACACAGAAATGACCTTCCTTGAAAGGTTAAGTGAGTGGAAACCTTATTTTATGTAATAAAGCATCCTCCTGAACATATCTTAACTTGAGAGTAAAGGCCAATTGAAGACAGCATCTGTGCTGTTTATTTGTCCAAGTGTGCGTTTATAAGACACATTTAAAGAATCTCAAAGAGGAAAGACAAAAGGCTACTAATCCCATAGAAGTCTTTTCTGTACAGTCCTAGGCTAAACATGATTAATAAAGTATATACACTCATGGTAGCTTATAAGTGGACTGATCATAACTTTGTAGACAGCTGAAGTGAACTGTTCAAATATACTTGTTGGTCAAAACTTCAAGTCAAGACTCATAGTGCATCAAACTTGGATACTCCTAGGATGAAAAACAGAATAAGCAATCCATTGAGTTAAGAAAAACACACAGAAAGGAAACCAGGGTTCCCTGAAAGGCCATCTCAAGGCACATAAATTTGATAGAGAGATTTGGCTGCTGGTTCTGATGACATTAACAAAAAGAAAATAAATCTAGGTGATGAGATGCCTAGGGATGTACTGTCTAGGAAAATGGCCACAGGACACTGTGCTTTAAAAGCAGCTCTTGGATGCCCTCTCTCCACCCCATCTACTGTTCACATTCATATCTTTTGTGTTAGAATAAACCTTGGGTTCTATTTAAAGGTAATTGGGTTTATATCAAAGTCAGGCCAAGCTTGACTTAGGAGGCACCTGCTTAGCTTCAAAAGAGGGTTTTCTGGGTGGGCCACAGCTCACCAATGCACAGAAATATCAGCCTCCGAGTATTTCACAACGTTTTAAGAAATGCTATACATTACCAGGTGCTTTCTTGGCAACCAGAGACCTAAAGGTTGAATGAACTAATCTCTCTGATCCATGAGCCTTTTCAGGCAGCTTAAGCTGCAGTAGCAACCTGTGCCTTCCTGACAGAGGCTAATTGTTCTTCCTTTGTGAACCCAGTGTGCCTTGCTACCTGATATGGGGATATTATTTGCAAACTATCTGCTTTATGCCTCTAACCAAATAGAGAAAAACTGCTTATTTATGAACATTAGAAGAGTTTAATGGCTTCTGCCATTCTACTCCAATTTAAAGAATGAGGAAGGGTTGGGCGAATTGTTCTGTAAAGGAGTCAACGTGACGAGGTTTCCCTGGATCTCCTTTCAGGCTGCTGTGTTGCTGAACGAAATTCTTTGAGACTTTTTTAAAAAAAATACTGTGTTCAATTCTTGCAGCGACAGACAAGGAATTGATGAGAAGGAAATCTTTTTTAACCTAGTAACCACAAACTAGAAAAAAATTAATCATAAGGAAAAATATGAACTTCTTGTTGTTCTGAAATTTAACAACGATGTTGGAATGATTCTGTTTCAGGCCTTTACGCCGTTTGCTACAGTTGTCATTAGATAAGTACCCAGTAACCTTATAGATCAGGAAGGCAAAGTACAATGCAGAGGTTTAACTTGTTCGAGGTGATATGCCACTGCAGGTCGTACATGATTCCACTACTACATTCTAGAGTCCAAACTTTTCAAAATTATACCCTAAAGACTGAAGAAGTGGCTCAATGGCGGAGAGTTAGCCTAGCGTGCGATGTCTTCTAACCCTAACCCCAACCATCCAGAAGCAAATAATAAAAATGATGCTCAAATGTTTATAGTACCAATGACATAGCTAATATAGAGGGCTCTTGAAGTATAGGCATTAATCTATTAGTAAAATGGGAAAGAGAAATGCTCCCCCGCCCCCAACTGGTGATAAGAACAAAATAAGATGAACCAAATTTCTGGTTTATTAAAAACATATCATTCTAGAAGAAATAATACAATCTTCACTGATGGGGTTGGAGTGAGATTTTCATGAAGGGGCTTATTGTTGGCAAGATCAATTCATTTCAAGATGCATGAATCAATATAGAGACTTAGCTCTGCAAAGGTGAATGGAAGCAAGGAACTGAAGTCCAGTGAGAGCATAACTTGAAGTCAGGACATAAAGTTCTAGAGAAAGGAATTGAGTGAACTGAACTCTTTTTAGGGATGTCCAAGACAAAAGGCCATTATGCCCAGTTCCATCAGGCACTTTTGATCCTCATGGGTCCCCAGGCAGAGGCTTCCTGCAGAAGACAGCAATTACATCAGTTGACTTCTACCTCAAAGAACAAATTGTGCTGTTATGTTCTCCTCATGATATGGAATGTTCAGGGTCTTTGACATATGATCTGTCAGCACAAACTACAGCAAACCTGTGACCCCTGCTTCACCTTCTCACTTTGACATACTGTGATAGCTCTTTTCTCACCCTAATTGTCACTGGCATTTCAGAGAGCTTAATGTCTATCACAAGGGGTTGGAAATTTGTATTTTCTTAAGCCAAGGATTTGTCCTGCTATCCATTAACACCTAAGTGTTTCGAATCAATCATTTTCTCTCAATGACTTGTGGTTTTCTTTTAGGCTTCCTGAAGAATCCCACCTGAACTGGAAAAAGCCAGTCATGTATTCACATGCATGGGTTTTCTGAACTCTCATTTTCATTTTTAATATAAGAAACAAAACATAGGAGTAGAAGGCTGGTAAATTCGGATACTTGACCATTCTGACCAGCATCCTAACCAGGAAGCTACTTCCACATAAGAGATGTGTTACCACTGGCCTCTAGGAAGCCTATGAAGGCAGCAGTATAAGCTGGAGCAGATTTGATGTCCTGCCAGATCCACCAGAGTTCATTCTCCCTGGCTTTGTAGATACTTCCAAGTGTAATTGCTAATGTCTAGTGGTGAATATCTATTTTCCTTTTGATTTGCGATATACCGAGATTTATGTTTTTATTACACATTAAGAAAATCGACCTCAGTGCATTCAGTATCGTGTTCTAAGTGGGTCATAAAAAGAAAAACTTTTATCATTAATCTGTGAAAATGGCTGGTATTGGGAAAGGGTAGGCAGGGACGGAAGGGAGTCAACTGTGTGGGGAATAATGCTAACACAGGGTAAACAAGTACAAAAAATGTCACAGAAGAAAATCAATCAATAAGAAACTATGTCCCTCTACTGTGTCCACAGAATTAAGTTTTGTCTTTATAGTATGTGTATTATTAACTCTGTAGACCACTGAGGCAATGAAAAGTTTAATACATGCAAGTCAGAGCGGCCATCCTCTTCAATCATAGGTAGTCTTATACACATACATGCATGAATACATACATACATGCAAACTTACATAGATATATGTACATACATACATATATACATACCTGCAAACTTACCTAGATATATGTGTTTGTGTGTATGCTGTATGACATTTTTTTGTTTCCTTTTTTTTTTTTGTTTTTTTTTTTAGTTATCTATCCCCATTGCTTTACTCTCCCATTACTACCATAGCAAAGTATCACAGAATGAGTGGTAGAAAATAAAATGAACAGATTGTCTAATGACTAGACATATGGTTCTGAGTTTGACAGAAAATACTGTTCTTGCAGAGGAAAAAGTGAGTCTGATCCCAGAACCAAAATTGGGCATCCAGGACTCCTGTTGAGAAAAGGTCCATGTTCTTGAAAGCAATCTACAGACATGATGCAGTCATCATCAAAATTCTAATAACAAACTCTAGTGTGGTGGCACACGCATCTAATCCCAGCACTCAGGGAGACAGAGGTTGGTAGATCTCTGAGTTCAAGTACAGGGTAAGTTCAGGACAGCCAGTACTACACAGAGAAACCCTGTCTCAAAAAAAAAAAAAAAAAGATCCCAATGACATTCTTCAAAGAAAAGAATAGGACAAACTCCTAAATATTGACAGAAAAGAAAAGTACTAGAGATGTTGAGTAGCAAAGTTATCCTAAGCATTCCTCAATTCAGCTCTAGTTTTATCAATTTCTTTTTGAAGAACAAAAAGCCCTCGTGAAATTATTATTGTTGTGCTTAAACTTGAGGAAACAATGTTCTGTAATTCAAAGTAATTTGGAAATTAAGAAGAGATAGGTTAATCCCCTATGGGAATCCACAGAGGAATGGATAGTATGCAAAATCCACATGATCACATGATATGCTTGATGTATTTGCAAAGAACCTTAGAAGTATCTAAGATGTAAAGACAATAGTTGACCAGGGTACTTGGGGAGGTCAGGAAAGCTCCCTGGGATTAGACTCAACTGGGTCTGAGAAAGGTACAAGTTAATTATGTCCTCTTTAGCTTCAAGAGATGTTTCAGATTCTTTGAAAAATATATTTGGCTCCTTGTTCATATATATATCTGGAAACCACACTACCCAGTGGTAGATGTTTGTGGTGGGCTTTATTTTTCACACAAGAAAATATCTTTGAGGAAAAGGCTTCTTTACTGTGTGCCAGTATTTGTCAGGGACACTAGTTCAAGGATGCTTTGAGCCACTCTGTAGGCTTGTAAGTTGTATCTCTGGAATTGCTGACTTCTCCAGTGTTCTTTGAGAGCTTAATAATTTTCTAACATTTTGAACTAAATTTTCAATTCTCCAAGAGTTTGTTTATGAGCTGATAAGAAGAGTCTATCTATATGATTAATGGGAAAAGTAAGTTGAATAAGCACATGCCTAATAATATAATCATGAAAAAGAAAGCTGTAATATAAGCTGATTGATGAGGAGGTGGGTTCTGGCTCTGCCTATTATGAGCCATGAGACCTTTAATAATATTATCTCTCATAGTTGTGGTGAAAATTAAATTGAGTAACAGGGAGTGATGTATTGAACATTGTATTCAAAGCTAAGCTTCTATATTATTTGCTGTCAGTGTCTATATGAACAAAAGGAGGTTAAAACAATGTATGCCATAGGAGAATAGGGATGTCTTGATGTAATCCACTCTTACATGATGACATAGTCTTGATGAGAGACCTTTCATAACTATTCAATACTGTTGTAAAAATGAATATAGCCATAGACACTTTGCAAATACAATGCCTATATTAGCATGTCTATATATCACAAACTTTATGCATGCCACAATTTCAATTTCATATGATTTTTGTTATGACATTTTCTGTTTTACTTTTCAGTGGTTTAAAATACAAAGTCTTCCATATCCTAGCTTGCCAAGTCATTACGCCATTATTGAAGAACTCCGGGATCTGTGGACAGTAGATTTATCTGTTGTTGATAATGGGTAGTTGCTGTTGAGGTTATCATACTCCTGAAGTATTTGACATGTTCCAGATCCTACAACAGCTACACAGTGTCATTTACCCTTCTCAGAAACAAGACAGGATAGGCATTTCTTGATGACAGTTAATTAAATTAAATTATACTGGCTGAGTAAATACTTCCACGTCATGGTTCAGATGAGCCTGTGGATCATGTGGTGAATGCTTGCTCTGCAACTGGTGGAGACAGTTTGTGATATAGTGACTATTTAGGAAGCAGTGCCTATTTTGAGGAAGTAGGTCAGTTGTGGAGTGTCTCTGAAACTTAGACCTGTTCTTTAGTGCCATCGTCTCTGTCATCTTCCTGTTCTCCGGAGGGTGAACACACTTCTTGCAGAGACATCCGGAGGGTGCCACTGTGACTACAAGCAACTTCATTATGGGACTGGAAACAAAGGAGGCAAGGAGAGAGGGCTGAAATCTCTGAAACCACGGTGCAAAAACTGGCATCCTTTCCTTGGAATTTGTGTAAAGACGATGAAGAACTAGTGTCCATCACCTTCTTATATTCTGGGAAGCTCTCTGTTGGGTAGAAGAGGTGGCCATACAAATGGACATTTACTCAGAGGGTGTGCACCGTGGAGGTGATAGCTATGTTACCCAAATGAAATGCCAACCCATATAATAACCTTAGAGCTTGTAGTAACCTCCGTGAAGGAAATCAGAAAATGAATAAAACCCGCTCACTCCTATACACTCTTTGAAGGGAACATTTAAGGAAACATCTGAAGTGACATCAGAACAGAGATCGAGACTAGGGTGAATCAGCATTGTAGAGATTACGAGCGAGCACATGGAGGCACTGCATATGTAGGCAAACAGCAGTGTGAGGAGGATGCTAAACAGGGAGAGAGTGGGAGAAGTGGAGCTTGGAAACTATGCAGTGTGATTTACATGGTCCAGTAACACACACCAATGTATTTGCTTTTTTATTACAAATACAGTGGGAAGCTCTCAAACTGCTTTTAGTGGATACTAACTGCTGAATCATTTATACAGGTCATACTCAGAAACCAGGACCCCAATAAGGATGCAACTGCAGCAGTCTTTGGGGGAAATAATGGTGGTTTGAACAAGGTTAGCAGCAGAAGTAGCAGATGAGTAAAATGACTCTAAAAATAGACCTTGAGCATAACATATAGGCATAAATAGGCAGGATTTACTGACAGTGAATTTTGGAGAATGAATATGAGAAAGGAATGACCTGCAGATTTCTGCTTCATAAATTTAAATGGACTGTGGCTAAATTTATTGACCGTTTGAGTATAGATTAATAGTTAGATAAAAGTTATGTGCTCATTTACCTATTGAAATAGATTATTATATTATTCTGAAATTTAAAAGTTTTGCTCTTAAAATATAGTTATCTTAGAAGATAAAAATAATCTTAGATGAGGTTTGTGGACAATAAGGCAATTATAAGACATAGAAATTGAGATTACTTGTTGAGTTATTGCAAATTTAGTAAAAGAGTGATGTAACACATTGATTCATATTTTAAATATCATTAAGATATGTTGGCAATCCAACCTGTAAGCAAAATAAATTTCAAGTATTTGTCAATTACAATTTTGTTAAAAATAAAATTAAAATATTGAAAATTAAGAAATTTAAAAATTCACAATAATGGTTGTGTAATTTATGTAAAACTATATATTTTCTGTTTCACATTTAAGCTTTCAAGCAGCATTTATCCCTACATACTTAACCAGCATTTTTAAAAAAGTGTTTTAAGACTGCAAATTTCTATAGGAAATGCTTTTGTTTTTAGCTTTTCATAATAATCTTAAGAATTGTAGAGCCCCCGGGGCCAAATTCCTGTAGCAAATAGGATTAAGATCATTTAATTTCTTTACTTTATACATATTTGCAAAAGGTAAACCCCAGCCAGCTGACATTTACTGAAGGTCCATCAACACCCATCCACTCCCAGATGTGCAGGTAAGTATTTTGTTCCTCTGTGTCACGTTTACACAATTCCTGTATACCTCAGAGACCCATGATAGCTGGAGAGCACATTTACTGAGCAATAAATTTCAAACATAAGCCAACAAATGAGCTGAGAAACAGTGCCCATGTGTACTGTGGAACATCAAGCCAGAGAAAGACAAGAGACTCACATGAAGGCATCTTAAGATTGCTTTTATCCACATTTTATTATATACTTACCTAGAAACACATTGTTTTATTAAAATATGTCTTTGCTATCAAACAGAAATTTACTATGAATTTTGCCAAATCATACTTTTATTTTCATTTTTTAAACTTTAGTACTTAAAAACTTGCAAACACATTAAAACATCAAACACACACACTCACAAAAAAAAGAAAGAAAGAAAGAGAGAGAGAGAGAGAGAGAGAGAGAGAGAGAGAGAGAGAGAGAAAGAAAAAAGAAAATAGGAGGATTCCAAATGGCAGCATCGATCTCCCACTGCATCTGATTAGCAGGAAATCCAGTACTGCACAGTGACCTAAAGGCCAAACTGAGAACTACAAAACACCAGTGCTGCTGATTCTTAGGGGAGAAAGATGCAAATTCTGTGCCGCTCGGGTGAGTCAGACCCCTGGCTACCTAGCTAACCCACAGAAAAAGCCGTTCGAGACTGTCCACATTAGCAGCTATCTTGGGAAGGACTGTGGGAAATCCCTGCAACTTAGGGCCCTCACTGCTGGCTACTGCTTGCCGGATCCCAGGCAGAAAAACTGTGGTATATACTTGCAGCTCTCTCTCTCTCTCTCTCTCTCTCTCTCTCTCTCTCTCTCTCTCTCTCTCTCTCTCTCTCTCACACACACACACACACACACACACACACACACACACACACCTCTGATGCTTGCCAGATCTGGGATAGGGAGCAAACAGGCAGAGCCCTTACCCAGGACACAATTCACATTAGTTGCCTCCCAAGAAGAGCGTGCGGGGCAACCAAGTACTTTTGAGCCCTGAGCTATCTCAACCCCACAGCTGCTTGCTGGCCTAGACTGGCTGGGCCACAGAGCAAATAAATATGTCCCTATGATCCAAGTGGCCTGGGGAACTTCTGAGCAGCTTGGGGACTCGATCTCATACAGCACCTCCAACTGCTTACTAGCTGGGAACATACATTGTGGCCATCAGAAATGAATCCAAGCTCCAGCCACAGTCTGCATTAGCCGCTGTCCTACAAGCAACTTCAGGCCTTGGTGTGTATATGTACACCTGCCTGAAGCATACCACTCAGCTATAGCTAAGACACAAGGCAAGCCCACTGAGCTGAGACCTACTTGGGCCACATTGCTCATTAGCTGCAATCCTGCTAGCAGCTTCTGTCCCTGATCTCACCCAGCCCACCTATAGCCTATTGGCGAGATCCACCTAGGTCACAGAGCAGAGACTTGTGCAGGCCACACCCCACATTAGCTGTTGTCTCATGAGAAGCTTGGAGCTCTAATCTCCCTTGGTTGGCTTTGCCCAAATGGAGCACAGAGAACCATCTGTAACACAACCATAGAGTCCTGCCATCTCGAAAAGGACTGTAGGGTTCCTGAGATACTTTGGGCTTAGAAATATATCAGCTCACTCCTCCCCTAAACCAACTGGAATACAGTCAGGGAACCCAGCTGAGCTGAGCTGGGTGCAGGCTCTAACACCCACTGTCCAACATTCTAAGGAGGCTTCTGAGGGGCCCTAGCGAACAACCTTTGGCTTGGAGTTCTCTTTACTTGTTCCCAATCTGCCAGGGAAACCAGGGACACAGATAGTGACCTCATTGGTTGGAATCCCTAGGCCTGCTAACACCAGGGACAACCAGATGACTAGAGGACAGGACAAGAAGACTAGCAACAAAACTGAGAGCCTTATAATCACACAGGAAACCAGTGACCCTAACACAGCAAGGCCTGGAGATATGAACACCCACAAAATGCAAGGAGAAAACTTTAAATCTGAGGTGATGAAAATGATAGAAGCTTTGGAAGAGGAAAATAAATCACTCAAAGAAATAAGGAAAATACACTCAATCAGATGAAGGAATTGAGTAAATCCTATAAAGAACTACAGGAAACCATATCTGAAGACATCAAAGAGATGAAGGAATTGAATATATCCTATAAAGAATTACAGGAAAATACATCAAAACTGATGAAGAAATTGAATAAATCCTATAAAGAACTACAGGAAAATACAACCAAAGAGATGAAGGAATTGTATAAATCCTATGAAGAATTACAGGAAAATTAATTAAATGAGATAAAGAAATGAATAAGGGTATTCAAGACCTAAAGAGGGAATTAGAAGCAAAAGAACAAAACAAAACAAAACAAAAATAAAACAAACAACAACAACAACAAAAACCCACAATCTGAGGTAATCTTAGAGTTGGAAAACATAGGAAAAAGAATAGGAATTACTGATACAAGCCACACCAACCGAATACAAGGGATGGAAGAGAGAATCTCAAGTGTAGAAGATACGATCAAAATTATTGATATATCAGTCAAAGAAAATGTTAAAATTAAAAAGTTCCTGACACGAAACACCCAAGAAATCTGGGACATTATAAAAACACCAAATCTAGGAATGATAGGAATAGAAGAAGACTCTAAGCTCCAATGCCCAGAAAATATTTTTTAAAAAATCATAGAAGAAAACTTGCCCAACCTAAAGAAAGAAATGCCCGTTAACATACAAGAAGCCTACAGAACTCCAAATAGATTCGACCAGAAAAGAAAATCCTCCTGGCACATAATAATCAAAACATTAAATGTACAAAGCAAAGAAAGAATATTAAAAGCTACAAGAGGAAAAGATCAAGTCACAAATAAAGGCAAACCCATCAGAACTACACCTGACTTCTCAACAGAGACTATAAAAGCCAGAAGGGCCTGGATGGAAGTCATGAAAACATTAAGAGACCATAGATACCAACACAGACTACGATACCCAGCAAAATTTTCAATCACCATAGATGGAGAAAACAAGATATTCCATGACAAAACCAAAATTAATCAGTATCTAACCAAAAACCCAGCCCTAGAAAAGGTACTAGAAGGAAAACTCCAACCCAAGAATGCTAACTACACCCAGGAAAACACAGGAAATAAATAATTCCACATGCACAAATCCAAAACACAGAAACACACATTCTACCACCAACATCAAAACAAAAGGAATTAATAAACACTGGTCACTAATGTTTCTTAACATCAATGGTCCCAACTCCCCAGTAAAAAAGACACAGACTGACAGAATTCATTAAAAAAAAAAAAAAAGGATCTATCATTCTGCTGCAGACAAGAACCACACCTCAGCAATAAAGATAAACATTACCTCAGAGTAAAGGGTTAGAAAACTGTACTCAAAGCAAATGGTCCTAAGAAACAAGTTTCACCCCAGGCATGCAGGGGTGGTTCAATATACAGAAATCTGTCAATGTAATTCATCATATCAACAAACTGAAAGAAAAAAGCCACATGATCATCTCCTTAAATGCTGAAAAAGCATTCAACAAAATTCAACACCCATTCATTTTAAAAGTACTGAGGACAGCAGAGATGCAAGGCATATACCTCAACATAATAAAGGCAATATACAGCAAGCCTATAGCCAACATAAAACGTAATGGAGAGAAACATAAATCAATTCTACTGAAATCAGGGACAAGATAAGGCTGTCTGCTCTCTCTGTATCTCTTCAATATGGTACTAGAAGTCCTATCTAGAACAATAAGACAACTAAAGGAGATCAAGGGTATACAAATCAGAAAAAGAAGAAATCAAACTATCATTATTTGCAGATGATATAGTATCTTACAAAGGTGACCCCAAAAATTCTGTCAAGGAACTCCTACAGCTGATAAACACCTTTAGCAAAGTGGCTGGATACAAAATCAACTCAAGAATATCAGTAGCCATCCTGTGTACAAGTGACAAACAGGCTGAGAAACAAGTTAGGGAAAAACACTCTTTACAATAGCCACAAATAATATAAAGTATCTCAGTGTGACTTTAACCAAGAAAGTGAAAGATTTGTATGAAAAACCTTCAAATCTCTGCAGAAAGAACGTGAAGGAGATTTCAGAAAATTGAAAGATCTCCTATGCTCATGGATTGGGAGAATCAACATAGTAAAAATGGCCATCTTAACAAAAGCAATCTACAGATTTAATGCAATTCCTATCAAAATAGCCACACAATTCTTTACTGACCTTGAAAGAAGGTCACAGAAAACACAGAAAACACAGAATGGCTAAAATGATCCTGTATAATAAAAGATCTTCTGGAGGAATCTGCATCTCATATTTCAAGGTGTACTATAGAGCAACAGTAATAAAAACAGCATGGTACTGGCATAGAAATAGGCAGGTTGATCACTGGAACCAAATAAAAGACCCAGAAATAAGCTCCCATACCTATGGACACTTGTTTTTTTTACAAAGAAGCCAAATCTATACAAGGGGGGAAAAAAAGATAACATCTTCAACAAATGATGTGGCTCAACTGGATAGCTACATGTAGAAAAATGAAAATAGATCCATATCTACCACTCTGCACAAAACTGAAGTCCAAATGGATTAAAGACCTCAATATAAAACCAGACACATTAAATCTGTTAGAAGAAAAAGTTGGGAAGAACCTTGAGATCATCAACACAAGAGACAACCTTCCTGAATAGAACCCTAAGAGCCCAGGCCCTATGATCAACCATCAATAAATGAAACCATATGAAACCGAAAAGCTTCTGTAGCAGGTTTAGGTACATCTATTATTGAGACTACTCTAAGTAGCCCAGTTAGGGGGAAGGGATCCAAAGGCAGGCAACAGAGTCACAGACAACCCCTGCTCCAGTTGTTAGGGGGACCCAGATAAAAATCAAGATGCCAATCTGTTACATATGTGTAGAGGGACTAGGTCCAAGCCATGCATGGTGGTTCAGTCTCTACGAGCCTCTATGAGCCCAGGTTAGTTGATTCTGTAGGTTTTCTTGTGGTATCCTTGACCTCTCTGGCTCCTTCAATCCTTCCTTTCTTTCTTCCACAGGATTCCCCAAGCTCCGCCAAATGTTTACCTGTGGGTCTCTGCATCTATCCCCATCAGCTGCTGGGTGAAGCCTCTCAGAGGACAGTTATGCTAGGCTTCTAACTGCAAGTGTAGCAGAATGTAATTTATGGTGTCAGTGTTGACTTTCTCTCATGGTCTGAATCTCAACTTGGGACAGTCACTAGTGACCATTCCCTAAATTTCTGCTTCATCTTTATGGGCAGGACAAATTTTGGTTCAAAGCCTTTGTAACTGGGTTAGTGTTCCCATCTCTGTATTGAAAGTCTTGTCTGGTAACAGGAGGTGGCCATTTCAGGTTCCATATCCTCTGTTGTTAGGAATGTTAGCTAGGGTCACCTTCATAGATACCTAGGGAGTTTCCCTTGTCCTAGGTGTGTCTTCTCCCAGAGATGTCTCCCCCACCCCAACACTCACAGATTTCCATTCTCCCTCTGTCCTCTTCACATTTAATCCCTCCTGTTCCACTCCCCACCTCCTCTCCTACACAGTTTCCTCTCTCCATCCACCTCTAATATCTATTTTATTTCCCTTTCTGTGTGAGATTCAAGTACTTTCCCTTGGACATTCCTTGTTACTTAGCTTCTTTAAGTCAGTGGATTATTATGGTTATTCTGTACCTTATGGCTAATAATCACTTATTTAGTAATTATGTACTATGTGTGTGTTCCTGGATCTGGGTTACCTTGTTCAGGATGATCATTTCATCCATTTGCCTGCAAATTTCATTATGTCCTTGTTTTTAATAGCTGAGTAGTATTCCATTGTGGAAATATACCACAGTTTCTTTTTCAAATATTTTATTTAATTTTAATTTATGTGCATTTGATGTGAGGGTGGCAGACCTTGGAGTCACAGACAGTTGTGAGTTGCTGTGTGGGTGCTGGAAATTAAACCCAGGTCCTATGGAAGGTCAGGTAGTGCTCTTAAACACTAAGCCATCTCTCCAGCCCGATATCACAGTTTCTCTATGTTTTTTGGTTGAGGTATATCTAGGTTGTTTCTAGATTCTGAATATTACAAATGAAGCTGCTATGAACATATTTGAGCAAATGTCCTTGTTGTATAATGGATAATTTTTTGGGTTAATGTCCAGGAGTGGGTATAGTTGGGTCTTAAGGTACAAATGTTTCTACTTACCTGAGAAACTGCCAAATTGATTTCCAGAGTGGTTGCACAAATTTGTACTCTTACCAGCAATGGGGGAGTGTTCCCTTTTCTCCACATCCTCTCCAGAATGTGCTGTCACTTAAGTATTTTATCTTAGCCATTCTGACAGTTGTAGTTTGAAATCTCAGAGTTGTTTTGATTTGCATTTATTTTTTCCAGATTTTAAAATTATATTTCTTTTTTACATATACATTTATATTATTACACATAAATAAAATAAACTATATTCAGCAAAATGAATCACAAAACACTCAGGAACTATACAAATGTTACATTCATAGTGTTTTAGCTATTTGTATTTGGCAATCTTGAGGAAAATATCTTTCCTATCTTGGCGAGTCTAAAATTCTGAATGTAAATCAATCCCTGATGATTAATGATGTTGAAGATTTCTTTAAGTGTTTCATGGCCATTTGAGATTCCTCTGTTGAGAAATCTCTGTTTAGCTCTGTACCTTACTTTTTAATTGGGTTATTTTGTTTGTTGATAATTACTTTCTTGAGTTCATCATATATTTTGCATATCAGACCTCTGTGGAATTTAAGGTTAGTGAAGATCTTTTCCCATTTTGTAGGCTGTTGTTTTGTCTTATTGATGGTGTCCTTTGCCTTACAGAAGGTTGTCAGTTTTGTAAGGTATAAATTATTGATTTTTTTATCTTAGTCCTTGAGTTATTGGTGTTCTGTTCAGGAAGTTCTTTCCTGTATGAATGCCTTCATGACTGTTTCCCACTTTCTGTTCTATTAAATTTAATGTATCTACTTTTATGTAAGTCCTTTGATCCACTTGAACTTGAGTTTGTACAGGGTGATAAATATGGATCTATGTGCATTCTTCTACATGCAAATATACCATCACAATTTGTTGAAGATATTTTCTTTTTTCCATTTTTATAGTTTGGTTTTTTAATATATAAATCAAGTATACTTGGTGTGTGGGTTTATTTCTGGGTCTTCAATTGTATTCCATTTATCAATATGTCTGTTTTTATGACAATACCATGGAGTTATCATCATCATCATCATCATCATCATCATCATCATCATCATCATCATCATCATTTTTCAGTAGTACAGCCTGAAATAAGGAATAGTGACACTTCCAGAAGTTCTTTTATTGTACAGGACTGTTTTAGACATCTGGGGACTTTTCTTTTTCCATATGAAGTTGATGGTTGCTTTTTCAAGTTCTGTAATGTATTGTGTTGGAATTTTGTTGGGAATCATATGGAATCTGTAGATGGCTTTTGGTAAGATGGCCATTTTTCCTATATTAATCTCACTGATCCATGAGCATGTGAGATCTTTCCATCTTCTGATACCTTCTTTCTTCAGAGACATGAAGCTCTTGGCACACAGATCTGTCACTTTCTTGGTTAGAGTTAAACCAAGATATTTTATTTTATTTGTGACTATTGTGAAAAGTGTTGTTTTCTGGATTTCTTCTCAGCCAATTTATCTTTTGAATAAAGGAGGGATACTGATTTTCTTTTATTGATTAATTTTGTATCTTGCAACTTTGCTGAAGAAGAAGGGATTCTTTTGTAGAATTTTGGAGGCCACTTATGTATATTATCATATCATCTGTGAATAACAATACTTTGTCTTCTTCCTTTCTAATTTGTACCCCCCTTGATCTCCTTTAGTTGCTTTATTTGTCTAGCTAATAATTCAAGTACTATATTGAAAAGACAGAGAGAATAGACAGCTTTTTCTTGTTTCTGATTTTGGTGAAATTACTTTAAGTTTCTCTCCACTTAATTTGAGGTTGACTGTTGGCTTGCTGTGCATTGTCTTTATTGTGTTTAGGTATGTTCCTCACATTCCTGATCTCTCCAAAACTCTTGACATGAAGGAGTATTGAATTCCATCAAAGGCTTTTTCAGTATTCAATGAGATGTTTGTGTTTTTCTCTTCTTTCAGTTTGTTTTTATGGTAGATTACTCTGGTGAATTTTCATACATTGAGCCATCTCTATATCCCTGGGATGAAGCCTACTTGATCATGGTGGATGATATGTTTGAGGTGTTCTTAGATTCAGTTTGCTTTTATTTTATTGAGCATTTTTCTATCAATTTTCATAATGGAAATTGGTCTGAAATTCTCTTTCTTTGTTGAGTCTTTGTATGATTTAGGTATCAAGGTGATTTTAGCCTCATAGAATGAGTTCAGTGTTGTTCTGTTTCTATATTGTGGAATAGTTTGAATAGTATTGGTATTAGCTCTTCTTTGAAAGTCCAGTTCAATTCTGAGCTAAAACCATCTATCCCTAGCCCTCAACCTTTGTTTGTTGGTTGGTTTGTATGAGACATTTAATGACTGATTCTATTTCCTTCGGGATCATAGGATTATTTAAACTGTTTACCTGATCTTGATTTAACATTGGTAAGTGGAACCTAACAAGAAAGCATGAATTTCAATTACATTCCTCAATTTTGTGGAGTACAAGCTTTTGAAGTAAGACTTAATGATCCTTTTGATTTCCTTGGTGTTTGTTGTTATTTCATCCTTTTAGTTTCTCCTTGTGTTAATTTGGATATTGTCTCTCTGCACATTAATTAGTTTACCTAAGAGTTTGTCTATCTTGTTGATTTTCTCAAAGAACCAGCTTTAGTTTGTTGGGTTTTTTTTTTTTTTTGTATTGTTCCCTTTGTTTCTAAGTGATTGATTTTAGCTCTGAGTTTATATTCTACCATTTACTTCTCTTTGGTGCTTTTGCTTCTTTCTGTTCTAGAGCTTTCATGCATGCTGTGAAGTTGCTAGTATGAGATCTCTTCAATTTCTTTATGAACTTTCCTCTTAGCTCTGCATTCATTGTATCTCATAAATTTGGTTATGTTGTGCCTTCATTTTCATTGATTTCTAGAAAGTCTTTAATTTCTTTCTTTATTTTATCCCTAACACTGTGGTCATGGAGTAGAGTGTTGTTCATTTTCTGTGGGTTTGTAGGCTTTCTGTTAGATCGGCTGTTGTTGAGTTCCAGCTTTTATCTACGGTGGTCTGATAAGATACAAGGGGTTATTTCAACCTTCTTGTACCTGTTGAGTCTTGCTTTATGACCAAGTACATGGTCAATTTTGGAGAAGGTTCCATATGTTTCTAAGAAAAAGGTATATTCTTTTGTGTTTGGGTGAAATGTTCTGTAGATATCTCTTAGGACTATTTGATTCACAATGTATGTAAGTTTCACTATTTCTCTGTTTAGTTTCTGCCTTGACTTGTCCATTGGTGGGAGTGGAGTGTTGAATTCTCCCACTATTAATGTGTGGAGTTCAATGTGTGATTTAAGGTTTATTAATATGGCTTTTAAAAGTGTGATTGTCCTTGCATTTGGAGCATAGATGTTCAGAAATAAAACATCACCTTAGTAAATTTTTTCATTTTATGAGTATGAAGTGTCTTCTCCCATATCTTTTGAATAATTTTAATTGAATGTATGTTTTTATTAGATATTAGATTGTCTACTCTAGTGTGCTTTTTGGGTCCATTTACTTGGAAACCTTTATACAGCCCTTTACCCTAAGTTAATGTCTTTGTTGCTGAGATGTGTTTCATGTATGCAGTATAATGATGGATCCTGCTTTTGCATCCATTCTGCTAGCCTGAGTCTTTTAGTGTCCTTGACCCCTCTAGCTTCCTAAATCCTTCTTCCCATTCTTCCACAAGACTCGACATCTTGGCCTATTGGTTTGCTTTGGGTCTCTACATCTGTTTCCATCAGCTGCTGGATGGAGTCTCTCAGGAGACAGTTATGCTAGGCTCCTGTCTGCAAGCATAGCTGAGTGTCATTAATAATGTCAGCTCAGTGGTTAAGAGCACTGTCTGCTCTTCCAAAGGACCCGGGTTCAATTCCCAGCACCCACATGGCAGCTCACAACTGTCTGTAACTCCAAGATCTGATACCCTCACACCAATGCACATAAGTTAAAATTAAATAAAAATATTTAAAAAAATAGTGTCAGGGGTTAACTCTTTCTTGAGCGGTAGTTCTTAAGCTGATCCAGTTAGTGGTTTGCCATTCCCTCAATCTCTGCTTCATATTTATTCCTACATTTCTTGTAAGCAGGAAAAAGATAGGTTAGAAGGTTTTATGGGTGGTTCTCTGTCCCTGTGTCTTTTCATTGAGGGAATTTAGCCCATTGATATTGAGAGATTAATGACCAATGATTGTTAATTCCTGTTATTTTGATGTTATTTTAGTTGGTTTATGTGTGTGTGTGTGTGTGTGTGTGTGTGTGTGTGTGTGTGTGTGTTTCCCTTTTTCTGGTTTTGGTTTCCTGGTGTGCTGGTATTTATTTCCCATGGGGTTTGGGGGATGTAGTTAATCTCCTTGCTTTGGAGTTTTCCTTCGTGTATCTTCAGTAGGGCTAGATTTGTGCATAGATATTGTATGAATTTGGTTTTGTCTTGTAATATCTTGCTTTGCTTAGTATAGTAATCTGGGCTATATCTGTCGTTTCTTTGAGTCTATTAGACATCTACCCAGGCACTTCCAGCTTTTAAGTTTTTGTTGAGAAGCCAGGTGTAATTCTGATAGGTCTGCCTTTATATGTTGCTTGGCCTTTTTCCCCTAACAGCTTTTAATATTCTTTCTATGTTCTGTATATTTAGTGTTTTGATTATTATGAGGAAAGAGAATTTTCTTTTCTTGTCCAAACTATTTAGTGATAAGTATGCTTCTTGTATGCTTATAAGCCTCTCTCTGTCTGTCTCTATGTTTCTGTCTTTGTCTCTGTCTCTCTCTTCTTTAGTTTGGAGAAATTTCTTCTATGATTTTTTGAAAATATTTTCTGGGCCTTGGAACTGGGAAAAGTCTTCTCCTTCTGGTCCTATTATTCCTAGATTTGGTCTTTTCATAGTGTACCAGATTTCCTGGATATTTTGTGTCAAGATCTTTTTAGGTTTAATATTTTCTTTGAATGATGTATCAATTTATTCTCTTGTATCTTCTAAGCCTGATTACTCCTTCCTCATCTTGTGTTCTGTTGCCAATGCTTGTAGTTCCTGTTCTCTTCCCTAGGTTTTCCATTTTCAAGATACCCTTAGTTTGTGTTTTCTTCACCTCTTTCATTTCCATTTTGAGGTGTGGAAAAGTTTTGTTCAATTCCTTCACCTGTTTAATTGTATTTTCTTGTATTTCTTTAAGAGATTTATTCATTTCCTCTTTAAAGGCCTCTACCATCTTTATAAGATTGGATTTAAGGTCATCTTGTTCTTCGGCTGTTTTAGGATATTCAGGGCTTGCTAAAATAGAACAGCCAGCCTCTGTCGGTGCCATATTACCTTGGCTCTTATTGATTGTGTTCTTAGCCTGGTCTTTAGCCATCTGGTTATCCCTGGTGTTTTCTGGATGCTCCTGATGCCATCAGGATCCCTTGGGAAGGCAGGAAGAGCCTTGTGCCTAAAAAAGGCACTCAGAATGAGCATGGTTCTCACCTCTGCTGGCTGTGCCCCAGGTAGACCTGAATGTTCCTGGGACCTCCACAGGCCTTCTCAGGAGGGCAGGCAGAGCTGTGGACAAATGATGGAGCCTGGGGGAATAGCATGCTGTTCACCTTTGCTGGCTAGGCCCCAGGTGATGATTTATTTAATTTTTGAAATTAGATGTATCCTTTGAATGTGTGTGTGTGTGTATGTGTGTTGCCTGCATGTATATGTGTCAAGTGTGTGCTCAGTGCCTGCAGATGTCATAGGAGAGCATGGGATCCCGTGTACCTGAAGTAAAAAATTGTTTTGAATCAATATGTGTGTGCTGGGGATCTGCTGGCTCCTCTGCTAGAACAAGTGGCTCCTAATCCTTGAGTCATCTCCAAATTCCATCACGTTCTGATATGCCTTGCTCGTTTTTGTTCATGTTGTACTTCATTCACATTCACATTACACTATGTATATATATATATATATATATATATATATATATATATATATATATACACACACACACTACATTATATACACACACACACACTTGAAAGCAGGAGAGTCTGGCCCAGCCCCATCTGGGAGCTGACCTCGTTAGAATAGCACTCCCTTTCCTTTTTTTATCTGTTTTAGTACTTCTAACACTTTGCTTCTCTTTGTTCAAACTGGTAAGTCAACAGTAGATTTTGCTAATTGTATTAGTTTTACATTTTTTGTGTGTGAAGGGTCCAGTGTACATAATTAAATTTCATATAATTCTAAATTTCTGACAGAATTTTATGAATCTCAGCCAGTTAGCGGTGTACGTCAATCTATTACAAGATACAGAGCTCTGTGCCGTAGTTCCTGAGTTCATAGAGTAACTCTTGATAAATCTTATTTCCCTATGAGAAATAAATAACTCTTCCTTTAGTCTCAGGCAACTTCAGAGGATTAGATTTTTTTTTTTTTTTTGGCTAGCACTGAGCTCTCCAATAAAACGGGTTTTTCTGAAGCACTTAGCAACAGTAATTTGCAAGAGTAATCCCAAGACCTATAGATGCTTGTCATCTGCAGAAAATGATAGCACTGTCAGCAAGTTTGTAGTTATTTTTTTTCAAAAGCTCTTGATTTTGTTAAAAACCTTCTTTATTCTATTTTAGTGTAGTTTTGCATCACAGCTTTGAATCTTTGGTCTTCCTAAGAGAGACCCAGTGAGGCAGATAGATAAGAGAATTTTGCAACACCGAGACATAATTATTGTTTGGAAAACCCACTTTTTACTTTGTTAGCATCTGCGAATACCTTTCTCAAACTAGAAGTACATTTTCCTTAAAAGTGGCAAAGTATCAAGAAATAAAGTAACTTTTGCAGACCCTTGATTAAGAATTGATGGTGAGTCTCCAGGTGATTTCCACAGAGACAGTTTTTATTTTGACATCTTCTCTATGCCTAAGCTAAAAAAATAATGAAGGGGAAAGAAATGTATGTTTGATATAGTTGAGAAGATGGGTGTACCAAAACATGATAGAATGCTTTTCTAAAAACCACATTTTGATCAGCTTATGGTACTAATATTATCTTAACTTAGTCCCTATAAATTTCAAATAACTTGATAAGGCCACCTTGGCACATCTCAGAAATGCTTTCTGACTCTCACAGCCATAATCATATATATCTTTTGCTCACTCATAGTCAATAGTCATCATACCCACCTGGTTTCAGTGCTCAAGTTTATGGTGATATTTTAAATAATTCAACAGTTTTATCAATGAAATATAAAATAAGCACAATCCTATCTGTTATAGAAAATCACACAGAAAGGGCAAAAGAATATAATACATAATCCATACGGAGACTATGAACTACAGAGCACATATAAATAAAAGTTATTAAATTAGATGGAAATATTAAAAATGCATTCAGTTTGTAGCCTTGGTTCATACATATTTTAATCTTGAGGTAAGCTGTATAACACACAATGATCATGTCCATGTGGAACAAAGGCTTTTCCTCCATTTATAATATTTTGTGATTTCTCAAAGGAGAATCTGAACAAAGCATGTTTGAATTAAATGCATGCGTGGACATAACATTGATATATTTTTCCATTAAACTTCTAGGCTTTTGTAATGAGATCATGAGCTGAATGTGATAAGTCATATGTTTTCTATTCAATTAGTTCCATATTAAAACTGAATTCTAGTAGAAATCCTTGTAATAGTCTTCTATTTGGGGTCAGGAGTATGTGGGATGAAGGGTTTTTTGTTTGTTTGTTTGTTTGTTTTTGTTTTTATTTTTTTAGGTTTCAATCACTTGTACATATGTTTTTCAAAAATGTTAAAAGACAATTTTAATTTACTTTAATCTCTAGCAAACAATAGCTCCGGTCTATACCCATAATGATATTATCCTTTAAAAATGCATTCTGACTTCCTTTTATGAAATGTCCAAATTAGAGAGACTCAATTAATAGTTCTGTTTGTATAAAGCCAATCTGCAGAGTGGCCTTGGGATCACTGATACGAGTGATCCTGTAATTTCTATAGTAATGTAGGCCCTTCTTGACTTCCTACTCAATGGCCATTGTAGTGTTTCATTGCATAGCAATTCATTTACAGTTAGAGAGTGAATTCTTTCCACCTAGAATTTTTGAGTGGAAAGGTTAATTCGCAAATGACATCAAGTCTTTTTTTGGGAATTCCTACTCACTAGATGGAATTATCACATGCCTACTTAGAATACAAGGGACACTGGGAAATGCAAATTTGCCCCTGGATTTATGCTGCATCTACGGAGAAGGCTATAGTACAGAAGGAGAAGTGGAAAAACCAGACTGAGCAGACAATAAAAAGTGTGACAGTAAACAAGAGTTGGAGCAAATAACATGAATGTTTCCTCCATCCAACACGATGGATTTCAAAAACAAAAAAACAAAAAGCTGCCCCCAAATGGAACAGTCTTTTATCCATAGATTTTCATCTAAATTATCTGTTGCCAGGTTAATGTTATGCTTTGCTGGTTACGTTTACCAGTATAATGAGTGGTTTTTAAATACTTTGTAATGCCATGTTTGAAATAAAAGCATTTTGGCAACAACTAGTATTCGGCCACATTTATTTAAAATATAGATTAGCATTTTTGGCAGGTTGTTTCACAGTATGTGACATAGTCAGTGGAATTTCTCTCAACTATTACCTTCGCACACAGCATTCCAAATGGTTTCTAAGAAGAAATGAAACCATTCAGTGGTTCCATGTACTGCCATAATGAGGTGTTCCAAACCTGTGTCATGAAAAGGGAACACTTAGAATTAATCCCTTTAAAATGAGTTGTGCATGTACGTGTATTTGCATTAAACATAATTAGCTAACCACAGCCTGTAGCTTACGTCTGTATGGTATGTGTTTTTGTAATAGAGTAGATGACATAATGTAGATTTTGGCCAGTAATCATATTCTCTTTCCATAAACATCTGAGATGATAAAGACAACATTCACATGAATAGCTCTCAGTAGGTAAAAAAATCATTAGAACCCACACTTGCCAATGCAATTTTAATACCATTTCGTTGCTCAAATATTTTGAAAGGCAGATATATGGCTGGATTATAAGGTTCAGTATTTCATTTTAACAGGAAAATGACTCTTAAATATCAAGGGCAAAGGACCAAGAATCATTCCAGTTGGAAAGACAAGGCATGTGGGAGAAGTTGATGTAGAGTTGGGGCTATGCACCCCAGGTAAGCCTTGCTGAGAGGACCACCATGATGCCACACAGCATGGCCTCCTTGTGACTACTTGTTAGCACACTAAAACAAGGAGCTTCAGGAAAAGGTGTGTCCCCTTTTAATGGCTCTTCCAAAAATGTCATCAAAAGGCACAGAGTTCCTTCTGCACTCCCTTGTACATGACAACATGGAAAGCCCTGTCATATCCCCAGCACGGGAGAGCTTCTAGTTTTAGTCAATCAAATGGTGATATATTGCCGCTGCTGGTTACTGATCTTTTCATTATGTCCTAGGATCACCAACTGCCATTAATGCCATTTCCAGGTACTTTCCCAGAAAAGAGCCTTCTCACTCCCCCACCCCCAAGGACTTTTTAAGTACTCCCTCATGCTAAACACCTGTGGATAGTTGATGGGAAAAGAAATTTACAGTAAGAAATAATCATGAGCTTCGGCAATTCCCTTCTGTCAGAAAGACACCAAGGTCTCACCGTGAACCACGGGTTTGTGAGGAAGTGGAATATTGTAAGCATTTTTGTTTGTGTGGCCTATTGGCATGAGTTTGTGCTTATATTAATAAGAAGATGTTATGTTTGACTATATTATAGATTTGTTGGGAATGTCACTGAAACCATCACCTGAAACATAGTGTGACTTCATGTCGGTGTACACATTTCAATCTCAAATAACCTGAAGATGACCCAGGCAACACACAGAATCGTTAGTTTCTATTTAAGAGGCATGAGAACCCTGGGATATACAAAAGGATTATGACAAGATATACAGTACACAACACCCTAACTGTAAAACGTGTTACCATAAGAGGGTTCTAGAATTGGAGAGCAGGAAGGACACTGATGCTCTACATTCGAGGACCTTCTTTCATTGCTGATCCTGTCATTGTTTGGTGTGTTTAAATGGCTTGCCTTGATGATATATATAGTTTATCTTACACTCATGATAAGAATCATTTCTCTTAGCTGGGCCTAGTGGCCAAAAACTCAGGAGGCAGAGGCAGGCTGATCACTGTGAGTTCACAGCCAGCCTGGTCTACAATGAGAGTCCAGGACAGCCAAGGCTACACAGAGAGACCCTGTCTCGAAAACAAAAACAAAAACAAAAAACCCAAAACAAACACACAAACAAAAAAACCAAGAATCATTTCTCTTAATTCTCTCTAGCACTCTTCCCCTACACCCAGTTGCTGTTCCAGTGCCATTTTGGGATAAAGGACCAGAAACGACAATTGCAATACCCTCTCAAAAATGCTTCTTTGACAAAAAATGATTTCTTCATTTCTGGTGATCTATATAATGTTATGTTGGTTTTTTAAAATGAAGATCATTTTACAATACTTTAAAATCCTAAATGTCTACAATGATCTTCTCAATGTACCTAATTCCATATCATCTGAGTCTTTTTCTCTCTCTCTCTCTCTTTGAAATGAGGTTTCTCTGAATATCTCCAGACTGGCTTTGTACTCAGAGATCCACTTTCCTCTGCCACCTGAGTGCTGGGTTACAGGTATGTGCCACCATTCCCAACTCCTTCTCCATTTTGTAAGTAGAAGTTTCTGAGAATTAATCTTTTATCAGTAGGAAAGAAATGTAGCGACACAAATTTGTGTGCATGTACAATTAGTAAATTTAAAAATTCTTGCTTTTGTGTTTGGTGGATATAGATGAATATACCCAATGTGAAAGTCTGAAGACTGAAATTATATAAAGTCCAAATCTTTTCAAGGACTAGTATCTTTCAAGTGGGAAACTTCAGAAATGATCTCATGTGACAGTTTGTTGGCACACAAGAAATAGTGTGTAATATAGAACTATTATATAAGATTTTTTAAAAAAAGAAAAACACAGACACATTCAAGTATTGAATACATGTAGAATGTGACTTTAGGTTGAACTTGAGCATGATCATTATGATATTTCATGATCAAAATATATGCAAATGTTCCAGAGTCTTAAAAAATTCAAAGTACCCACTTCTGTTCTGAATCATTAGTGGTAGACAGTCAGCCCACATAGCCAGTCTAGTATTTATCACCAAATTATTACTCACTGTGTCCAGACTCAAATATTAGTCTTTAATACACACACACACACACACACACACACACACACACACGGGGGGGGGGTGAGAGAGAGAGAGAGAGAGAGAGAGAGAGAGAGAGAGAGAGAGAGAGAGAGAGAGAGAGATTTAAAATTGTCTCTTGTGTTAAAGGACTGGTTTTCTTAGCAGACCATGTTACTTAACTGACCTTTACTTGATTTTCTGGAAGTGGCTTTTAATTATTAAACCGTTGGTGATAAATATTGACTAAGGAATACCTAATAATTTTATCCTAACATATATCAAATATAACAAATCTTCTTTTTTTTTCCCTCTAAATACTTTTAGATAAAAGTGAAACTTCTGGGTTGGAATAGTCACTTTTCAACTAATGTGACAAAATTACCTTGCTGAAACAACTGAAGAGATGGCTGATTTTTATCTTGACTCATGGCTTCAGAGACTTTGGGCCCAAGTCCTCAGCTCCATTGGTTCTGAGTCCATGCAAGGCAGACTCGGAGGATGTGAAGATGGAGGCTGTTTGTTTCATGAAAGAAGGAAAGAAAGAGCATGGAGCACTGAGGACCAGATAAGCTTCACAGTATGTCCCCAATGATGCATTTCCTCAAGTTAGGCCCTGAATTCTAAAGGTTCCAAGACTTCTCAAATAGCACCCTAGCTTGGAAGCAAGTCTTCAATGAAATTTGGAGGCCTAAATCATAACATTAGCCTCCAATTTTGTTTTAGAAATATATAGCCTCCTCTGTGCTTTTTCTAATTCCCCAAAAATCTTCATTGTAAGAGTGTCCATTGCAAGTAAGCTGCTATACCACAACGCAGTCTCACTGACAGCACAGCGAACCTTGCCAAGCTGAGGACAAAAGATTCCCAATGGCATCTACCTGCTTCTCTGAGGCTTAGATACCTGATAATCACAAGAAGCGGTCATATCCTTTGTAGTTCCCTCATGGCCTCTCCCAGTTGCTCTTCCTACCTAAGCCACAACATGGCTGAACATGTGGCTTCCGGGAATGAAAATGTCCTCCATTAGCTCCTTCCAAACTTCAGATTTGTCTGCAGTTGCAGACCCTGAAATAACTGCATTCAGGGGTGAACGGGAGCACTCTGGCCACCTCCCCCAGCAGCCTCATGTAAAAGTCCAATAGCTACCCGTTATTCTGTATTGCATGGAGTTTAAGACGCCAAACGTAGAGGAAAGAAAGGAGAAGAAAAGTGGGCCAGAGATTTTCTCAGTCCGTAAAATGCTTATGATTCCACACAAGGGGATCCAAACTCAGTCTCCAACATCCTCATAAAAACTTATCCTATGCTTGTGGTTCCAGCAATGGGGTCTGGGGAGCTAATATGGAGACAGGACGATCCTTGGGACTTGCTTGTCAGCTGGCATGGAAACTCCCAAGTCTCAGTGAGACACCCCAGGTTGTTTTCTTGACTCTGTATGTATGTATGCACATATGAAAACATAAACATTCAGGCACATTTACACTTACCCCAAAACAGGTTATTTTTTAAAAGAATGCTTATCTATATTCATGTCTGACTATTAATCCATGCACAATGCCAGCAAACAGATTAAAGGTGCTTCCTTGACACTGAAGACATAGTTACATATGTCTTTGCCTCTTAGCAGTAACCAGGAGAACAATGACATTCCAGAATAGTAAGTGCCGAAATATATAGTGAATGGCACTCAGGAGGCGCAGGAGAGATGAGCACAGCTCTATAGCAGGTAGAATTTGCTTAAAGAAGAAGACAAAAATTAAAACGCAGGTCTTGCCCATAATGCATGCATGCAAAATGTGGGACATATACAGAGACATGGATGTGATCCAAATGAAAGGAGGGGAAATGATCCTGAATGGATAAAGTCCTTTGTAGAGAACTAAAGAAGAGTTACCTTAACCAATCCATGCATGAGGAAAAGTAAATGTTAATCCGTGCACATTAAAAAAAATGGGAGCATTCTGCTGAAAGTAGCATGCTTTCAGATCTTGCCCTGGTTCCCTTCTCTGAATGTGTCTATATCCTTCAACTATCAATAAGGTAAATGGACAAAATGCATTCTGAAGTCCTCTCTGCCTCTAGTAGCATTGTAGCTGTAGTCACAGAAGGCTAGACTAACAGCCAGTTGCACTTGAAGTAACAGTCAAAAGAAAAAAAATAAGTAATGCCTCACCTTTATAATCCAGAAAGGAAGGAAACAGCCCTGATGGGCAGGCCCCCTTAGGAAGCATAGTGGGTGGGGGCATTACAGATGTTGGGAATTTAGAGATAATTAGTGTTGAATGTGTTCAAGTATGATGTTTCAGGATAATACCCTAGCAAAAACGAGTGAGGTTCATTTGCTCTGAATTTAGTAGTAATAATGGTCTAGCATTCTTTCCCAGAAAGGAAAGAGAAGGCATCTGTAAAGAAAATGAAAGTAAGTTGGACAAACTGCACAATCTTTCTCCACTGGCACATGTTTGCACGCCAGCTGTTTGTAATAAGGCTGGCCTCAAAGTTGATTCATTATTTTATTCAACTGGCTTTCCTTTTGAAAATACTTACATCAAATAGTGTGAAAATGAATCCAGATGTAGCTGCTTCTTCAACAGTATAATGTATGAGCAAATGGAAGATAGATCATTTGATTATAAAAATAACTCAGAATTCTCTTCATGTTTGGAACTATCTGAGAGAGCGTCACATCAAAAGTCAAAATGTAACGCAAGAGACAATTCTGTTCTTTATGATAGTGGGTTCACACATTGGCAATGTCACTAGCTATTGGAGCTTCATGGATCAATGTATGGTCAGTTAGCTTAACAGCCCATGGAGGATGTGTGTCATTGTCACAAGCTTTCATTAGGATGCTACAATAGGTCTTTGTATGCTGAGGTAAAGGGATTATGAGACTTTACAGTAGTTGAAGAGAGCATTTATTTAATTATAGCTATTTCACTATAATTTTAGAGGAAATACTACACAATTACATAAACACTGAATATAATAGCTTAATTTGCATAGTATGTGGTTAAACCCATACTCTAAAATAAACCAGAATCATAATTATATATACTTGTGATGTTAACACCTCGCATTTTCACTGAACATAACCATCTATCATTTTATTTGTAAATATTTTAATATAATACTTCTTATCCATTAATATATAGTGCACTTGAGACAATAATTATTTATATTTCTCTACCCTTTTTAAAATATCTACATAATTTAATGTGGTTAATGCCTTGGAAGAACACTATTGGCAATGCTTGTTAAATCTTTATTGTTAAATTGGGTTTGAAGTTCAATGCGAAATGTGCTGCTTACTGTACGGAATCTCTGAGGCTCTGGTCCAGGAATCTGTCATTGTCCTTGAATTGAGAAAGATATACTTACAATGCTTATCCACTGGCTGCACACTGACATGGTTGGTTGGTTCAGCACCCATTGCTAATATATTTCATACGTGACTCTCTAGAACTCACTTTCATAACTGCAAGATCACAGAATTAATTACATTTTTGTAACTTCTATGATATACAATGGATCTTCAAGAACAAAGGGAACATTTTATCACCTTAAAAATAAGGGTTCCTGGAAGTAGCTGTATTTTGTTGTAAATTTTGTATTTTTTAGAGTTCAGTATGTTAATGGATACACAATCTAGAGGAGGGTATACTGTGATCAAATCAGAAGAAGCACTTCCCTCATCCTAAACAGTAGTGCATATTATGCAAATGGACCTTTCCCACTGCTGTAGCTATTTGAAATGTTTAGTGATTATTGTAACCAAGGTTACGAGGAAAGCAACTCCTCCCTCACCATGTGTTTCTGCTGCTTTGCCACCATCTTCCCATGTTCCTCTAGTCTACTTTTCCCAAGCTCTAATGAACTACTCCACTCTACCTGCCCAAGACACTAACTTCTGAATTTTCACAAATGATAAAAAGCAAGTAATGTTTGTCTCTTATGTCCATCTTTTAGTACCTTTCATTTTCTTAAATCTGGAATTTTTGATACATAAACCTTTATTCTTCATGTTGTATGGCCAAGGAAGTCATAAGTGGACTGGTAAGAGCTCTCCTGTCTGAGAATTTACAAACTCCAAGCAGAGATGGGATACTCACAACATCAAGTAGGTTTTTAAAAAGAGATCCATGTCAAAGAAATAAACCAATTCAGATAAAGATGAACATGCAAAACTGTTAAACACTAGATAGGGATTCTTAAGTCTTTTTCACTTTCTCGCTAATGTTTACACTAAGCAAAGGCTACCTATCTTGCTTTCTTCCTTCTTCACCAGGGATCAGGGAACGGTGAAAATCTTTTTGACATCTGGCCCTTCTCCACACCTCCATGTGCTTTACTCCAGCTCTACCTGACTCCTGGTCATCAGGGATGACTTTCCCATCTCCTGGACCAAGGCAAATGCCTCCATCTGTCCTGTGCATGCATAGCGCTCTTGTAGTAATGCCTTTATGAGACTCTGTAGCTGCTAAAGTCTTACCTTCTGAGTTTGATACTATGAGGGTAAGCCATCGCTATGTAGACCTATTTGTATTGTGAAGTCATAAGATCACAGAGACTATGCCAGAAGTGCTTAGTATGAGCCAAAGTCAAACTTTTTTTACAACTTGAAAACTTTTTAAAGTCGAAAGTTAAATAATACAAAGTGGCATCTGTACTACTATCACACTATTGAGTAGGAAGGACAGAAGGACAGAGACACTTGCCTAGCTAACACAACTGTTAGATAGAGAAATCAAGGATCCAGCCTTGCCAGTGCATCTTTGCATGCTGAACCCTGGAGTCTACAGGATTAACCAGCCTTACACATATTGCTCCTGCAAATCAGATGCATCTTCCCTGGAGTTCTCCAAATCCTTCCTTTCTTTGATTTAGTTATTTGGTGTTACTTCCTTTCAAAATCCCATTGCAGTAGCTTTCTCTGTGATTAGACATTAAGATGTCAATAAGCCTGAAAATCTAAGTTGTTTATAAGGATTTATACACCAATGCATGCGTTCTCACCCCTTAACCCTTCTCTTTTTCCTCTTCCTTCGTGACTCACTCTTCTCGCACAGAGTAAGAAGTGGGATTGTGTCCACACTCACAGACCAACTTGCAGAGAGATGTTTGAAAGATTAGAGGTTGGTAATTATGCTTTTCTGTGACTCCTTGAAATTATGTTGGTTAAACAATGCAACTGTATCCTAAATCCAAACTGTTATTACTGATGAACTAAATATCATGGCTTATCATCATTCTTAGTGGGTCTCTCATGTGATGCTAAGGAGAATTACGCAGCTGTCCCACGGTGATATTTGATATTCCACTGACCCACGAAGAGGATTGGCAGAAGCCCGAGAAGAAATCGATTCACAAAGAAACCCCCCATTTCATAGGTCCTTTCTTGGTCATGAGGCAAAGACTTTTTCAACCTAAACAAAGACATGTGTAATAAATATAATCAGCAAAAAAAGAGTCAGAAAATCTGTGCTTCAATTCTGACTGTGCTCATCATCTGGCCATTGGTAAGTTAATTGTCACTTTAGGCTCCAGGATCTCTCAGCATGATTGGCACTGACTCATGGATGACATCCTACAATGTGGCATAGGCCAGTGGCCATGCCCATGTGGGCATCAGGCCCTACTTTTTGAAAAGATTTGTTTATTCTTTTATAAAATTAAACAATATTTTTAAGTACACAGTCTTTTCAATGGCTAGCAAAACAACAAAGAAACGTGCCATACGTTAAATGTCAAAACTTGAGTCACTTCACTTAAAAAATGCAAGAATTAATTTCTGTTCTTCATATTAATGAAGCAACTAATTAGTGGACGTGTTTGCTTTTCAATTTATTGAACAACATTCAGTCTTTCATAAAATAGGGAAGAGTGGTTGGCATACTATCTAGCCTGGAGGAATATATAACCTTTTGAATAAATATGACATATGTTCTAACTTTTCCTCCCTTTAAGTGAGACTAGTAATGGATAGAAACCATCTATCCTACAATGGTCCTCATCACTTATGTTCATTTTACAGGAATTTTTTCCAACATTCAAAATGAGATTATAGAACTAGGGGAATAGCTCAATAGTAGGGCACTTCCCTGGTACATGCAAGGTCCTGAGTTCAACTCCCAGCACCATCAAAAAACAAAATCAAGATGAGATTATAAAATTAAATTTTATTTAATGAATTGTCCAACATTATCTCTGCCTATTACACAAATATTCCCTTGTTTATTATTTAGTTCTTTTGGTATTTGCTAGAAAGGTTTGTAGCCCTCTGACTAGGGTTTGTAAAAAATTCTTGCCCTCCCCCCAAAAAAATGTTTACAGAGGTTACTGATATTTTGTGAATGTTGTCCATATTAAAAAATAACTTATTTTATTCATAAGAAAATGGTCTCCTAGATTGGTGTGCATGTTGATAGTCATAGCTACAAAATTTTATATTTTGTTGTAACAAAATGTTTTCTTTTTTTTTAAAGATATATTTATTTATTTTTATTACATATACAGTGTTCTGCCTGCATGTGTGCCTGCCTGCCAGAAGAGGGCACCAGATTTCATTATAGATAGTTATAAGCCGCCATGTGGTTGCTGGGAATTGAACTCAGGTCCGCCGGAAGAATAGCCAGTGCTTTAAACCTCTGAGCCACCTCTCTAGCCCCACAAAATGTTTTCTATGTGAGATTAAAATTGCATTCCAGGACAGCTAAAGAGATTGCTCGGTGAGTGGTTAAGAGTTCTGCACACTCTTCAAGAGGACCTACCTAAGATTGATTCCTATCACCCACGTGGAGGCTCACAATGATCTGAAACTCTAATTCCGGGATATCTGATAACTATTTCTGGGCTCGCTAGGCACTGTTTGCATGTGATGAACAGGCACATATTCAGGCAAGCACCAATACACATAAAATAAATAAAAACAAAATAAGATTTAAAAAAAAAAAAAACCAGTATATTTCAAAACACATTCTAATGCAAGAAATTTTGGTTGTGTGAGATTATCTTGCTCTTTATATAAAGCAGAAATTCTTTGTAGCTGCTGCTTTGAACAAACTGAAGTCAATTTCCTTTTCTTTGAGACTGAGGAATGCATAGTGATTTGTTCCCAACATATACAATAAGGCAAAAAGAACCAACATGCCAAGATGTGGTATGGCCAATAAAGGAACTGATAATTTGGTGGAGCATGGGCAACTGCTCCTCTAGCATTCTTCTACAATACCAAAATGTCCAGCCCCAGTTAGTGATTTTCCTCAAACGCTTTAGCATTTCTGTGATTATACAGCCAAGGCAAGAAGGAACAGTGGTTGTACTATCAAAGGAAGGTCTTCTCGAGGTTTTGTGCCTCTCCTTCTTCCCTTGAGAAGGAAAGTAACTAGTCCTAATACCATACACCTGGTTATCTGCAATCTGTATGGTGAGCTCTTTTCAGAACAGGTCACCACAGCTGCTACGCTCAGTGATGACAATGGTCAGATCAAGCCCAGAGGAAAGTTCTGCATTCCAATTACTTCAAGTACTTACCACTATCTATTCCTTGGCCTTGAAGTATCCATCTATTTAAAAAAAAATGACAAAATGAAATAAAATACTGTATATGTAAAATACAAACAGGTTAACAGTATATGCATATGTGAAAATATTAAGTGAAGATAAGAACTATGAAAAACACTAAGTGAAATTTTCTAATAGAAATTAAGAATATAATAAGTATCAGAGGTTCGAGATCTTGAGTGGGAGTGAAAAATGGGAACAGGTTGGGTACTAGGTAGTAAGCTACAGCTGTAGTGGAAAATAACTTCTGGTCTTCTCTTGCACAGTAGAGTGACAGCAGATAATAATAATACAGTATGAGTTTCAAAAAGCCTAAAAGAAAGTATTTTGGTTATTTGCACCACAGAAAAGTTTTATGTTTGAATGGATTAGTATTGATCATTTATATACTTTATAGAAGCATTATAACTAACATTTGGAGTGTTGGCTGCATAACTAATGATGATCCAAAAAGAGTTAGCATAGTTCATTCCAACCCAACAACTCTATTATGGACTAGAAAACAGAAGGAGACCAAGTCTCCCTCAAATCACACCCAGAGGCAATGGCAGCCATCACACTAGACATTCTATGTGCAAAATCATTAATTTAACTGTGACTACATTTTCCCTTGTTCTGAGAATGTGTGTGTTCTTGTAATATCTAAGTTTTGGGTTATAGTGTACAGTAGGGTGATTATAATAAATAATAATTGAGATAAACAAGAAAGCACATCTGGAAAATAATTCTAGTTCTTCCCAGAATAACTTTATCACCATCTTATGCTCTATCGTTCCAGAGGAAAACCATTGCGTGGGGGAGTAATTTACATACAAGAAATTCTAACAGCAACGCTAGAAGTGGCTATATTATCCCCTCACATTCATTCATGTCCGCCCAGCACAGCTTGTCTGCTCTTCTAATTGGGCCCAAAAATAGTTAGGAGGAAATAATAGGAGTTTTATTTATCTCATAAAAGTATAATTGTCTTCCATCTGCCCTGGGAGAGAACGCTCTTCGTTGAGGTGTGCTCCCTCGGTGTTTCATGCATATGTTTTCATGCTGTTGTGATCTCTTGGTTTACTGCCAGGTTTAATACTTTTTTATTTATTGTGCTGTCATCATAACTGTGCTTCATAAATTTAACATTCAAATATAATGCCGATACTAGAAGTTGGCCACTAAACATTCCAAATTTTAATGGATCTGAACTAAAATGCTACACTCCCCTTTGCCCCTCACTGTGAGACCAAAATGCTCTAATAGGCATTTTAGTTTCAGGACTATGAAGTATCCTGTTCTTACACTAAAAATATCAGAAATTACTTTGTGCAATGCTTACAGCAAGATGACTGATAATTTCAGACATAGGGAGTTTTATTCTATTTTTTATTCTAACTTTTATTTTATTTTTCCTAAAAGTACTTTTATCTTCTTTACTACATTTATCTTTAGACAGTTAAATGGCATGATTATCTAGAAGAG
Source organism: Acomys minous (assembly GCF_964271855.1). Taxonomy (NCBI): domain Eukaryota; kingdom Metazoa; phylum Chordata; class Mammalia; order Rodentia; family Muridae; genus Acomys; species Acomys minous. Next base: position 107,115,790 of record NC_140483.1, on the reverse strand, counting down.
TGAAATAAAAGAATAATTTATATAGATTATTGAATTTATTAGGCTAAGCACATCCACTTTGGAATAATAAATCCTTATTGGGCTATTAAGGACTGAACTATGTCATATTTGCTTTTTTACTTTTACCTGATGTGCTTGATGTTACGCTGAAATTTTCAGAACTTCATAAACTCTCTTACCTTGTAATAGCTAAAGCATTAGGCTGCAAAACTTTCACCTCTCTCAAAATGTCTCAAGCATGTCAGAAACTTAAGATTCTATGGCTTTGCTCTTTTGGGAATCAGGAAACCATCATAATTCAAATTATTCTCAGTTCCAAACTAACCATTGGAAAGCATGATACTTTTTACATAAATTGGATACCTGGTTCTCCAGCAACCATGGAATCTATTTTTTTCCTCCTATATAGTCCACTGTTAAAAAAGACAAACATTGGTGACAGAAAGGCCTAAGATGAAGAGCCTTTATTCTGTGATCTTGGAAAGGCTGTTTTGTTGTTGTCTTTTATTTTCAAATGAAATAATTTTAAAATATTTTAATTTTTACTTATTATTTAAAACAATTTTTAAATTTAAATATATTTTGATTATATTCTTACCTCCATTAATTTCATCCAGATCCTCTCTCTTTCTATATGCACCCACCTTTAAGGTCCTTCTTAGAAGGACAACCCAAAATCCCAACGCAACAAAATGCTTAAAACCTAAACATCATGAAATCGAAAATAAGAAGAGAAAGGGAAAAATGAAAGCACATGGAGACCATTATTTGTTGTTCAACTTCTCCTAAATATGAGATCTACCCTGGGGTGGTTGAAACACCCACTGTCATTGCAGTGGAGAAAACTGATTTTTACTCTCTGGGCAGGTATAAATGACAGTACCATAGTGGCTAGGTTTACATTCATTCATTCATTTTTAAAATTCTATAATAAAAGAAAAACACTATTACATTGGTGTCACAAGACAGACCAGCAGGAGGAAAAGAGCCCAATAGCAATAGGAAGGCACAAGAGTCAGAGACCCACTTGTTCTTTTTTTTTTTTTTTTAGTTTTTTTCCTTTATTAATTTATTCTTGTTACATCTCAATGGTTATCCCATCTCTTGTATCCTCCCATTCTTCCCTCCTTCCTCTTTTCCCCTTATTCCCCTCCCCTATGACTGTTTCTGAGGGGGATTACCTCCCCCTGTATATGTTCATAGGGTATCAAGTCTCTTCTTGGTAACCTGCTGTCCTTCCTCTGAGTGCCACCAGGTCTCCCCCTCCAGGGGACATGGTCAAAGGTGAGGCACCAGAGTATGTGAGAAAGTAATATCCCACTCTCCACTCAACTATGGAGAATGTTCTGTCCATTGTCTAGATCTGGGTAGGGGTTTAAGGTTTACCGCCTGTATTGTCCTTGGCTGGTGCCTTAGTTTGAGCTGGACCCCTGGGCCCAAATCTGCCTATCATAATGTTCTACTTGTAGATTTCTAGGACGCTCTGGATCCTTCTATTTTGCCATTCTCTCATGCTTCTCTCATCTAGAGTCCCACTAGAATGTCCTCCCCTCTGTCTCAGTTTCCTAGTAAGTGAAGGCTTTCATGGGACATGCCCCTTGGGTTAATATGCAGATATAAGTGAGTGTATACAATTTGAGTCTTTCTGCTTCTGGGTTAACTCACTCATTGTGATCATTTCTAGCTCAATCCATTTATCCACAAATTTCAGGAATTCCTTGTTTTTAATAGCTGAGTAGTATTCCATAGTGTATATGTACCACTTGTTCATAGTATCAGGACTCCTGTAGAAACAATAAGCTGGAAGACGGGTGTGCACCAGGTCCTCTGTGCTTGTATTATGTTTTTCATTTTATTCTTTGATGATATCTGAGCAAGTCACTGATCTAGGAGTATAACAGAAAATCACTGGGAGTCATTTGTCACTACATTACTTTTAGGCCAGTATTATTTGGTTTTTCCCTAGGTCCTTCGGCAATCTAGTTCAGGTTCTTGGTCATCTGAGCAGTGATGCATATCTGCTTCATCTCATAGAGAGTGGGCCTTAAATCAGATCAGTTACTGCTTGGATTGTGTCAAGCTTTGTGTCAAGATTTATACTACCATATATTTCATATAGCACACCATTGTCTATAAAGGGTTTATGGTTGTTTGGTGTTTATGATTCTGTTTTGATAGCTTGTAGAGTACCTTCCTATAACACAGGGTCTATGTAGGCACCAGCTCAATCTGTTCAACGTCAGTGAGATGTGTAAGTGGTTATCTACAACAACAGGAACTTTCAGTCATTTTGTAGAGAGCAACCTATAGTCTTGTTTACCAACCTATGTTTGGGGGAAGTTGCATGGGGCCTCTTTGGCCAACACCTCAACTAGATATAACTCTACCCAGTACCAGAAGTTTCATTTGATGATAAGAGATGGCCAGCTGGGTATTTGTGTCCTCCACTTGAACATTTTATTTAGATTGACATCATGTATTTATAGGTTTTAGGAGGTTTCTACAGTATAGTTTTCCATACTACCCCTTAAATGTCCCTCAATTTTAGTTCTCTCTCCCCATATTCTCTCTCAGTATAACTTCTTTCCTTACCATTCTCACTTAATCTTCCCATTCCAGGCATTTCCCCATCCATCCATAAATATCTGTTCTATTTCCCTTCCCTAGTTATATCTATCTGTCCCTCTAGACCCTTAACCTACACCTTCCACCTGTTATTCTGTGGATTGTACCTTTACTATCATTGACTTAACAGCTAATATCTACATAAAAGTGAATATGTACCAGATTTATACTTCTGTGTGTTGGATACTTCACCCAGGATAAATTTTTTTTTATATTTCCATCCATTTGTTCACACATTTCATGATACCATTTTCCTTAACAGGTGACTAATACTCCATTTTGTAAAATTACAACTTTTTTATCCTTTCATCCATTGAGGGCATCTATATTGTTTCAATTTCTGGTTGCTATTAGCAGAGCAGCAATGAACAGGGTTGCACAACTGTACAGTGGTATGAAGAAGCATCCTTTGGGTATATTCCCAAGAGTAGTATAGGTAGATATTGAGGTAGATCGATTTCCATCTTCCTATGGAGCCACCACACTAATTTCCCTAGTAGCTACACAAGTTTTCACTACTACCAGCAATGGATGTGTGTTCCACTTGTTTTGTTGATCTTAGCCATTCTGATAGGTGTAAGATGAAATCTCAAAGTAGTTTTGATTTGCATTTTCCTGATGGCTAAGGATGTTGAACCTATTTTAGTGTTTCTCAGCCATCTGAATTTTTTTTGTTAAGAATTCCCTGCACCTTGTTTTTTAATTGGGCTATTGATTTCCTAGATACCTAGTTTCTTCAATGCTTTATGTATTTGGGATATTATTCCTCTGTAAAGTGTGTAGTTGATATATAATTCTTTTCCTTGGTAACCTGCTGTCCTTCCTCTGAGTGCCACCAGTTCTCCCCCTTCAGGGGACATGGTCAAAGGTGAGGCACCAGAGTATGTGAGAAAGTCATATCCCAATCTCCACTCTACTGTGGAGAGTGTTCTGTCTATTGGCTAGATCTGGGTAGAGGTTTAAGGTTTACCGCCTGTATTGTCCTTGGCTGGTGCCTTAGTTTGAGTGGGACCCTTGTGCCCAAATCTGCCTATCATAATGTTCTACTTGTAGGCTTCTAGGACCCTCTGGATCCTTCTACTTTGCCATTCTCCCATGATTCTCTCATCTAGAGTCCCAGTTGAATGTCCTCCCCTCTGTCTCAGTTTCCTGGTAAGTGAAGGCTTTCGTGGGACATGCCCCTTGGGCTAATATGCAGATATAAGTGAGTATATACCATTTGAGTCTTTTTGCTTCTGGGTTAACTCACTCATTATGATCATTTCTAGCTCAATCCATTTATCCCCAAATTTCGGGAATTCCTTGGTGGCACTCAGAGGAAGGACAGCAGGTTACCAAGAAGAGACTTGATACCCTATGAACATATACAGGGGGAGGTAATCCCCCTCAGGAGTAGTCATAGGGGAGGGGAATAAGGGGAAAGTGGGAGGGAGGGAAGAATGGGAGGATACAAGGGATGGGATAACTATTGAGATGTAACAAGAATAAATTAATAAAGGAGAAAAAATTAAAAAAATAATTCTTTTCCTTATCTATAGGCTTTCAAATTCTCAAATGTAGGTGTCCTTTGCCATGCAGAAGCTTCTCAGTTTCATGAGGTTGCTGTGGTTGTTTGAATAAAATGGGACCATATGAAACTGAAAATCTTCTGTAAGGCATTGTCAAGAATAAAATGGCAGCCTACATATTGAGAAAAGATCTTCACCAACCCTACATCTGACAAAGGGCTATTATCCAAGATATATGAACAACTCAAGAAATTAAAGACGAACAACCAAATAATCCAATTTAAAAATGTTGTACCGAGCTAAACAGAATTCTCGGCGTAGGGATATTGAATGTTTGATACACACTTAAATAAATGTTCAACATCCTTAGTCATCAGGGAAATGCAAATCAAAACCACTCTGAGATTCTACCTTACAGTCATCACAATGGCTAAGATCAAGAACACAAGTGACAGCATATGCTGGCAAGAATGTTGAGAAAGGGGAACACTCCTCCATTGCTTGTGGGAGTGCAAACTTGTACAACCTCTTTGGAAATTAATCTCTCGCTTTCTCAGGAAATTGGGAATAGCTCTACCTCAAGACCCAGCTATACCTCTCTTAGACATATACCCAAAATATGATCCACCATACCACAAGGACACCTTTCAACTATGTTCATAGCCACTTTATTTGTAATAGCCAGAAACTGGAAACAACTCAGATGCCTCTCAATCAAAGAATGAATAAAGAAACTGTGGTAAATTTACACAATGGAGTACTACTAAGTCATTAAAAACAAGGAAATCATGCAATTTGCAGGCAAATGGATAGAATTAGAAAAGATCATCCTGAGTATGGTAACCCAGACGCAGAAAGACATATATGGTGTATACTTACTTATAAGTGTATTTAAGCCATATAGTGTAAAGGATAACCATACTACAATTCAGAGACCCAAAGAAGATAAGTAACAAGGAAGAACCAAGGGAGGTTGCTTAAATTACACTCAGAAGTAGAAATAGAATAGACAGCCAAAGTGGTTAAAAGGAGGAAGCAGGATAAGGGAGGGAGCATGGAGTGAAATGAGGGTCAGTATCAGACCTGGGAAGAGTGGGGGTAGGAGGACAGATGGTTTGCAGAGAGAAGAGAAACCTTGGGTGGAGGCTTCTCTGTGACAAGCTAGAAACCTGTGGCAGCATAGGATCCTGAGAAGATAAGAGGTTGACACTAGCTGAGTCATGGAGATGAAGAGGCCACCCTGTAAATAGGCACTACTCCTAGTGGAAAGAGGAACACCAGCCCACTCACAAAAATTATCAACCTCAAGCTTATCCTGCCTTCAAGACGTACAGTGACAAAAGTAAAGCTGAGATAGATGAAATGTCCGAGCAATGCCTGACCCAATCTGAGAACCACCCCATGGGGGACAGCCAGCCCCTGTCATTATTAACAGCACTCTGCTATGCTTGCAGATGGGAGCCTAGCATAGCTGTTCTCTGAGTGGCTCCACCCAGCAGCTGATGGAAACAGATGCAGAAACCCACAGCCAAACATTGGGTGGAGTGAAGAGTCTTGTGTGGAGGGAAGGATAGAAAGACTCAGAGACCAACAGAGCCAACTAACCAGCAGAGCCCAGGGGTGCCTGTGAAGACAGAAGCTGAAGCCAAAGTCCATGAATGGACTGGACCTAGTCACCCTAACACAGATGTAAGCAATGAGCAACTTGGCCTTCTTTTGGGTGTCCTAGTAAGGGGAATGGGGATTAAAGCTGACATGGGCTCTGTTGCCTGCTTTTCAGCTACCTCACCTGGCCACAAGGGAAAGGATGTGCTTATTCATGATGTGACTTGATATTCTGGGGTGTGTGTGTGTGGGCTCCCCTTCTCTAAGGAGGAAGGGAAGGGCGATAGTGGAAACAGGAGGGAAGGTGAGACTGGAAAGGGCCTATATAAAGTGAATAATTAATCAATGAAAAAAATGTCCTCAAGGCTTGTATATTTGAATGCTGAGGGAGTGGTATTAGGAAGTGTGGCCTTGTGGGAATAGGTATATCCATGTTGGAGTAGGTGTGACCTTATTGGAGGAAGTGTGTCACTATGAGGGGGTGGGTTCTGGGATTCCAGAAAGTCAAACCAGGCCCAGCAGCTCACTCTCCTCTTGCTGCCTGACGATCCAGACGTAGAACTCTCAGATACCTCTCCAGCACCGTACTTGCCTCTATGCTAATGCTAAGTCCAGCTAAATGTTTTCTTTTTTAGTAGTTGTCCTGGCTATGCGGCCATAGTCTCTCTTCACAGTAATGTAAACCCTGGCTAAGACATGCCCCCCCCTTACTAATTGTTGATATTAGTGTCTGTGCTGTGTTCTGTTCAGAAAGTCTTCTTCTGTACCAATAAATTCAAGACTATTCTTCTTTTTCCTTCTAACAGAATCAGTGTATTGGGTTTTATGTTGAAGTGCTTGATCCATTTGGAGTTGAGCTTTGTGCAAGGTGATAAGTATGGATCTATTTGGATTCTTCTACATGGAACCACCAGTTTGACTAGTACCATTTGTTGGAGATGCTGGGTTTTTATTCAGTATGTATTTCTGGCTTCTTTATAAAAAAAAAGTGTCAATAAATGTGTGGACTTATGTCTAGGATTTCAACTCGATCCATTGATCAATGTGTATGCTTTTGTACACAACTTGAAATGAGGATGGTGATATCTTTAGCAGTTCTTTTATTATTCAAAATTGTTATAGTCATTATTTTTTATTTGTTTCCATATGCACATGAAAGGTGTCTCTTTAAAAGATTTATGAAGAACTATGCAGAAATTTTGATGGGGATTGCATTAAATCTGTAGGTAGCTTTGTGGGCTGGGGGAGGCCCTGGAAGAGACAGGAGCTCCACAAGAAGACCAACAGAGCCAACTAACCAGGGCCCAGAGGGGCTTGCTGAGTCTGAGGCACCACCCAAGAACTATGCATGGACTGAAACTTCGCCTCCTACACCAATGTAGCCAATGGGTAACTCAGGCTTCATGAGGGAGTTCTAGTAATGGGAACAGAGGCTGTCTATGACATGGACTTTGTTCCCAACGTTTTGATTACTTCTTCCTAGCAGGACTACCTGCCAGGCCACAGGGGAAGAAGGCACACTCAGTTCTGATGCAATTTGATGAGCTGGGGTGGATAGTAAAGGGCCTCCCATTTTCTGAGGAACAGGTGAGTGGGGAGAGGGAGGGAAGGTTTGACTGGGGGGAGAGGAGGGAACTATGACCAGGATGTACAGTTAATAGATAAAGAAAAAAAAAAAAAGAATAGACTTACTACTGCTCAGGATTGCGCTGTGAAGCTTGTTAAAATAATATAATGGAGTTTCAATTATTTGTATGATAGATGGATTAAGAGAAAAGCTGAGAAACAAACACAGTCTCGTAAAAATAACTTGAACAGAGCACTGCTTCCAGAAGTCAGTAGTATTTTAAGATAATTCTGTGGAACTTTGTATGTAAGTTAATTCAGTAGCGCAGATGAAGCAAAAAGACCACAAATCATCAACACTGACACAAGAAGAAACAGAAAATTTTAACATAATAAATATTAAAATCCAATCAGAAATAAAAAAGCCATTTAATGAAACCTCCAGTTCTTTGATCTCACTATTCAATTCTACCAAACATTTAAGGGACCTTAGCCAACTTTTTCCAAACTACTATAATAAATAAGTAAATATTAATGCTCTTGACACATTCTATGAAGCATTACCTCACCTTTAAAGTTGCAGGACAATTGTGATAAAAGTTGATGGTAGAGGGAGGGTCATTTCATTAGTCATATAGCACATTGGTGAGGAGCATAGGCTCTTGTAAATAAAACTCCCAACCTTGTTCCTGTAAGCAACCTTAATGAAACCCATTCTTCCTCTCAGCCCTCCACACACGCAGATACACACAATGATGTGAAAACGAAGATGTAGTCTGTATAAGACAGGATGGGCGTTAATGAACACAGGACAGTAAAAAGGCAAGGTAACAGGAAGTGAATGTGACTGAAATACATAAACCATAAAAATCTCATAAGCAAGCCCATTATTATGTTGTTAATATATGGCAACAGAAATGCTAAGTTTAAAGAAACCTACACACTATATACCTTTTTAAGTACCAGTACATGTAAAATTACAATAAATAGAATACAACAGTGTACCAAAAATATTATACATTATTTTCAGGTGACATTTGTCCCAGAAGGTGATCGCAGCTGCTTTAAATCAATGTGGTATGGAGTCAGAATTGAGGTGTGGTCAAGATAAAAATATCCTGTAAAGCTGGAATAGAAAGGGCATTTGGCAGGGGGTCAAACATGGGGCATCAGAGTTCATGTCAGAGTCAGTCCCCACTCTCCACATAACTGTGGAGAATATTTGGCCACCTCCCCTTGGTGGGGAGGCCTGATGACACTCAAAGAAAGAATAAGTCGGCTACCAAGATGAGATTTGATTGTCTATGACCATATAGTGGGGGAGGAGGCCCCCATCGGTCTTATACCTAGGGTAGGGGAATAGGGTGAAAGAGGGAGGGAGGGACGGGACGGGAGGATACAAGTGATGGGATAACAATTTAGTTGTAATCTGAATAAATTAATAAAGTTAAAATGAAAAAACATAAAATAAAATAAAAGAACATAGAACCAGAAAAAAAAAGGACATTTGTCAGCATGATAACAGGCTTCTATGAATCACCATAACTAATATCACATTTGCTTTAGATTCAGCTGTGTGACTCTAAGTGTCCCAAAACCCAGGTTCTGAGACACAAGGCTATATTCGGAGATATGGTTTTTATTGAGGTACTTAGGTATAAATTAAGTAATAAAGGGATCTTTTTCTAATAAGGCTATTATCTTTCTTTTAGAAAGAAAAAAAACATTGTATGTATTTTCATTTGTGTGTCTATCACGGCATGCCTGTGAAGGTCAGAGAACAGCTTGCAGTCATCAGTGCTCTCCCTCCACCATGTAGCTTCCAAGAATTGGACTCAACAACTTTATTTATTGATCTATCTCTTCAACCATTTTCTCTTTACGAGAGGAACACAAGGATACTCAGAGAAAGAAAGTGAGAATGTGGTCACTTACAAGTAAGTGCTAGATGTCTCAGGAGAATTTAAACCTGCTAATGTCTATTTCTAGCCTAACAGCTGTGATAAAATAAGTGTCTGTTACTGGGGCTAGGAGACAGCTCGGTGGGTAAAAGCACTGACTACACAAGTGTGAGGACCAGAGTTTGAATCCCCAGGACCCACATAATTTTGGACACAGCAGCATGTGTGTCTGCATTCCCAGCCCTCATGACAAGTGATGGGAGACGTGGGGAGAAACAGAATAACGTACTGCAGTGAGGTTTCCCTCTAAGATAAAGAATGAGGCATGCATCCATTCTTTTAGCCCTGCTATTTAAGTTTGTAATAAAAGTTTTAGTTTGAACATGTAATCAAAAAGGGAGGAGAAGATGAGTCAATATGAATATGAAAGAATTTGCTTAAAGATACCATAAGCTCATACACAGAAAATGCCAAGGAACTGCTTTGGAACTTATAACAAGGAAAATATTTAAGTGCTGTAAGTTCAGTTTAATGGGCCACTGTAGAAGGTGCTGAGGAGGCAATAATGCTGGGAGCAACGTGGACTGTTGAGGCCCACCTCAAGAGGTTTCAAAGGGGAGTAATATTAGTAGCTGGACTAGAAACCATGCTTGTGATTGTGTGCCTGCTCCCCATCACTGCCATGGCAAGCTCATCTATTCTCTCCTTAAGGCAGTCCTTCACTGCTATCTTAGCCAACTTTTTCAGGATGGTGAATTAGACTGTAGACAGACAGCTCTCTAGGCCACAAGCACCAGATTGTGAATACTGAACCCCTAGTCTCATGGACTGAACAGGGTCCTTGGCCTTTCCGTAGGAAGAGAGTCAATGTTGATAATTATTGCTATGTATATATGACACTATAATGACATATATATTTATATTAGCAGTGCTCTTTAGAGAACCAGAACCATGCTTAACGCAACACCTGTGGGCTCATATTTTTGAAAGCTAGGTTACTAGGTGGTTGTGATGTTTTGGAAGGTTCTAGAACATTCAGGGGATGTAGTTTTGTTGAAAGAAGTGGGTCATTGGGTATAGAACTTGAAGTTTGATAGTTTACCCCCACTACTTATCTTTTCTGCTTCCTGACTGTGAACTTGATGTAATCAGTAATAACCTGTCATGACTCCATTCCCTTGAATAATAAGCAAAAAGAAACATATTTTTCATAAGCTACATTCTAGCATGTGTTTGGACGCTACAGCAAGAAAGTGACTGTAGAGACTAGAGATGAAGCTAGCGCTACAATTATATATTTATATATAGTAAATAGTATACTGTAAACTGTGTATATGTTTAAAAATTTGATATAATGCATTATGTCTGATGGGTTTGGTCAAATTTAAAGTATTTGGGAGGTGGAGTTTGGGAGTTCTTAGAGGAATTAAGTTCAGTTTCCATCGCCCTTGTTAGATGGCCCACAACTGCTTGCAACTTCAGTACCAGAGGCATCTAACACCTGTGGACTCCTCAGTCACCTGTGTTCATGAGGACATATCCATACATGCTCACATGTATGTTTATATGATTATAAAAACAAACTTAAATTACCATTAACTTTTTTAAAAAAACTTAAAATTAAATTTTAAAATAATTCTGTGTCAAGAAAGTAAAAAAAAAATATCTACAGTGAAAGCAGTTGTAAATCACATATTTAATGCAGCTCCACTGTGTAGAATATTTAAAGAACAGAATATTTTACATCAGCAAGAACATGGTGGTCCAAGACAGCCCAATTAGTAAAATTTTCTAAACAACCCTGCTGACCTGAATCCAAGTCACCAGAAACCATAATGAAAGGAGACAAAAAACTTAAAAGTTGTCCTCTGACCTCCTGGGCAAACCAAAGAAATACAAATGGCCAACAATCACATGCTAAGCACAATTAGTTATCAGAGAGTTGGGAATCCAAAGCACAATGGAATAATAGTTCAACTCATTGCCACATTTATGAAGAAAACAATAAGAAAAAGAAAAGTCAGCACTTGTGAGGATATGAAGACAGAAGCTACCCACACACAGCCACACAGCTGCCATCATATAGAATGGTGAGCCAAGGTAGAAGAAAGTCATGTGGTTTTTCTTTTTTTTTCTTTTTTTTCTTCTTTATTAATTTATTCTTGTTACATCTCAATGGTTATCCCATCCCTTGTATCCTCCCATTCTTCCCTCCTTCCCAATTTCCCCTTATTCCCCTCCCCTATGACTGTTCCTGAGGGGGATTACCTCCCCCTCTATATGATCATAGGGTATCAAGTCTCTTCTTGGTAACCTGCTGTCCTTCCTCTGAGTGCCACCAGGTCTCCCCCTCCAGGGGACATGGTCAAAGGTGAGGCACCAGAGTATGTGAGAAAGTAATATCCCACTCTCCACTCTACTGTGGAGAGTGTTCTGTCCATTGTCTAGATCTGGGTAGGGGTTTAAGGTTTACCGTTTGTATTGTCCTTGGCTGGTGCCTTAGTTTAAACGGGACCCCTGGGCCCAAATCTGCCTATCATAATGTTCTACTTGTAGGCTTCTAGGACCCTCTGGATCCTTCTACTTTGCCTTTCTTCCATGATTCTCTCATCTAGAGTCCCACTAGAATGTCCTCCCCTCTGTCTCAGTTTCCTGGTAAGTGAAGGCTTTCGTGGGACATGCCCCTTGGGCTAATATGCAGATATAAGTGAGTATATACCATTTGAGTCTTTCTGCTTCTGGATTAACTCACTCATTTCAAAAGTTAAAAAAAATGTTGACACTTGTTTCAGCAATTCTCCTGAAATTACACTCTACAGATTGAAAACAGGTATTCAAACAAAAACTTCTATAAAAAATGAACAGCAGCACCATTCAGAATCAGCAAAAATCAAAACAAGCCATGTCTCCATCAATAGAATAAAAGCAAATGGGATATATACCTGCAAGGAAATATTATCAGTCACAGAAAGTAAGGGTGTATATGTGTAGTGTACTTTAACACTCATGAGTCTCAAAAACAAATAGCTAGATGAAATAAACCAGACATTAAGTGTCAAGTGTTTATGATTCTGTTATATCAAATACCCAGATGGTCATTCACAGAGACAGGAAATAGATTGCTGCTGACTGACAGAGAGAAGGTGCCATGGAGGTCATAAGAGGGTGTTGGATTTCCTGAACTGGAATGACAGACTATGTGGGTGCTGAGAGCAGACCCTTGGTTCTCTGCAAGAGCAGCAAGTTTTCTTAACCACTGAGCCATCTCTCTAGCATCTAGTTATTTTAATAAAAGGTTTATATAGCCCAGCCTGACCTTGAACACCTGATCTTCCTACCTCTACCTCCCCAGTGATGGGATTATTGGACACCTGGTTTTATGTGGTGCTGAAGACTGAAGCCAGGGTTTTGGATATGCCATGAATGCACTCTACAAGCAGCTCACTTAGAAGACTTGAGGTTGGAGTCCATTCTTCCCTTTCCATGGGATCTGGGGATCAAGCACAGTTACATAGATGTGCACAGCCAGTCCTGTCACTCTGCACCTCCACACAGGCTTACATCACCCTAGCTTCCGTTCTTACAAGAAAGCAACTCAGAACACTGTAGCATATATATTACATCTCAATGGTTATCCCATCCCTTGTATCCTCCCATTCCTCCCTCACTCCTGCTTTCCCCCCACTCCCTTCCCCTATGACTGTGACTGAGGGGGACCTCCTCCCCCTGTATATGCTCATAGGGTATCAAGAATTATTTGTTCTATTGCCTTTTTCTTTTTCTTTTTCTTTTTTCTTTTCTTTTCTTTCTTTCTTTCTTTCTTTCTTTTTTTTTTTTTGAGACGAAGCAGCACCATGAAGTCCCTGGAATCTGTGATCCTCTTGCCATGGCTTCAGGAGAGCTGAGGTGATAGGTGTGTAACCCCTTGCCCAGCTTTGGTGGCATTTTCTATAATCCAGAACCCTTCTGGATTCTGGAAGCTCTGTATATCTGAAGACAATTGTAAATCACCACAGCCATGGCAAGATCATTTTAACACTACCTGAAAAGTTCTGGGCTCTGAGTGGAACAGGGATTTCCTGAACTACCTTGAGATTTCAACTTCCCTTCCCTTAGAAATCACCACTGTCCCATTTTTTGTTTCATTTTGTTTCTGGTTGTATTTTCCTAATTTTGAATTACTAACAATACACAAACACGTGCGCATGCACACACACACACACACACACACACATCCATGTACACAATGTGTGCACACATCTTGTCTTCAGCATTCTGGTTTCTTTAGGTATCTCCAATATTAAAGGAGAAACTTGGTGACAACCAGCTTTCCAGAGTCACCTCACTGGCACCCACCTGACAGATTCTGGATCCTCTCCACAGTCTTCCCAGACTGAACTGGATACCACTGCCCTCTCAGAGCCAAACATATTCAAGGAATTTCTGTGACTTTGAACTCTGTTCCTAAGTATCTTTTTTTTTTTTTTTTTTTTTTTGTGAGACTAAATACATTCGTTAATATTACTTAAAGCCCATCTGGCTCCAGATAAATGGCTGACACTCTTACGTGTTTCAGGTCTTGGGCTTCTACCAATCTATGCTGAGGATGGTGAAACCTTATCCTTGCCATCTCCCTTTAGCAGGAATTTAAGTAGCTTTAATGTATTAACACAGTGAGCCACTCCAATCCACTACATAGCGTCTGTATCCAAATGTTATGTGTAAGGGTGGGAGAAAGGCTGCAGAGAGAATAGCCATTGGTTTTGACATCTTTAAGGTATTAGCAGAGAGGGTATCCTGAAAGTAACTTTTTTTGGTTGAGATATGGAGGACCAATATTTTGCCGAGTAAAGCAGCAGAAGGCTTAGGCATGCCTGAGTCACTGAGCAGTATGAAGCTCCAACAGAGGCCTTAAATTGAGAAATAAGATGCAACGCAAGAAAAATGCACAAAATAAAATTACCTAATAGGTCCCATTACCTTTCCATTTCCTTTTTGTAAGGGATTTTGCACACTAAATCCATTAAGTTTTCAACTCCTCAGACTTGTAAGCATCCTCAGGCATTTGTGTCTGTAGTGAGAGCTGGCATTTATGAGATAACAGAAGAGTTTTACACGTACTGTCTTCATCTTTGCTGATAGAGCAGAAGTGATACAATCACCCTCACTTCATAGACAAAAGACCGTGAGGGAATTTTCACATGACCTGCCCTAAACTGAAGCCAAACACAGATCTCCAATTCGTGTTCCCAGTACACATCTTCCAAAAGACATGTTGTACTGGACTCTCTGAAATATCTATCTTTATTGGTAATATCTATTTTTCAATTTCAGGAACACTCAAAAAACCTTTTTAACTTTAAGTGGTAATTTATTTTTATTAATTGATGCTTTGAAAGTGTGACTAGTCATTCAGACACTCTCAGTGGGTAAAGCACTTGCCATTTAATGAGCAAGTCCAATGGCCCGGGTTTGACTCCGAGACCAAATATAAAAGTGGAAAGAGAAAACTGACCCTACGAAGTTGTCCTCTAACCTCTACACAATTTAAATGCATGTGCCCTTATCATTTTATATATGCATACATAAAGAAGGTAAGTAACAAGTGAATAAATAAAAGCACTTTGTGTAATATGTTGAGAGATTAGAAGCAAAATGAGAAAGACAGTGAATGATTCTAACAAATGATAATTGTTGCACAAATGGCTAAAGTACTGTTCACAGCCTCTCCTAAGTGTCCTCAATCATAAGGTTTTCCTAGTGCACCTCAAAGAATGTAAAGAATACCACCAGTCACAGACATGTAGAAAGCATACCTGTTCTGTGGGTGAAGTCTGTGCCACTCAGTGAGATAGCAAAAGTGAAGATGCCTTAAGAGCAGAGAGACAGTGTCATGAACCCACATAGCACACTTTAGAATGGAATATACTTCAGCATAAGTAGCCCTACATTATGTGTAAGAAAGGCTACAGCAAGACTGGAAACCTCAGGAAAGTCCTGCTATTGAGTTTTAAATTAATTCAATGTGCAAAGAAAAACCATGATAAGTTTGGGGTTGTTTTAGAAGCTGAAAGAATTCATTGAGTATACAATCCTCCACATCATCATCATCATCATCATCATCATCATCATCATTATTTTGTTTATCCCAAAGTGAGCTCAAAGCAATCATTTATTTTCACAACTTTTAAAATCAAAACAATGATTTTTAAGACTTTTAAAAAATGTGTTTGTATGCATATATATTTGTGTGATTTGTGGCACATGTGTGTGGGTTTCTGAGGAGGCCAGTAAGGGTGCTGGATTTCCTTAGGCTAGAATTCCAGGGAATTGTGAGCCACATGAGAGGGGTGCTATAAACTGAGGTGGAGTCCACTGGAAGAGGAAGAATGGTTCTTACTGGCTGAGCCATCTTTACAAATCCGAAGAGTAATAACATTTATAGCCAAAGAAAATGGTGGATGTGTTTCACCATGGTGACTAAATCACTTACATAAATGAAATGTATGCATAATTTATGGCTGTGTATAATAAATATTCCATGTTCGAATTACATATTTTTATAAATCCATAAGTATCTAAATCTTCCCTTACTGACTTAAGGTAACATTGATTGCTGAATGTTTTATACTATCTCATTATGTAGTATATATTTATTTTATTACATTTTTGTTCACTATTTCTTTACCAACTGTAGTAGTTAATATTGTTGGTTAGCTTGACCTGACATTGACCCACCTGGAGGTCTAACCTCTGGCCATGTCATTGAGGTGTGTCTAAATTATATCAATTGAGGTGGGAGGACTCACCCTAAATGCAATCAACACCATGCCTCAGGCTGGGATCCTACCATGGACAAGAAGGAGAAAGAAAGCAGAGCACCACCATCCATCTCCTCCTGCTTCCTGACTGCAACATGCCCTCAGTTCCTGCCGCTTTCCCTGCTCTAATAGACTGTGCCTCCAAACCAGTGAGCCAAGAGAAGTTCCATCTGTAAGTAGCTTTTGTCAAGCACATTGTCATAGGAGCAAAAACTGTAACTAATACAAAAATGGGTCATAAGAAATGAGGCCTTCTCTGTGATCACCCTGAGCACATAATTCATAAGTCTTGGCCACTGGTTTATGAGATGAAAGTGGAAGAGTTTGGGACTTTAACTTAAAGAGCCCTTAAATATTATAATTGGAGTTAAATGTCCCATTCTGGAGGGAATTGGGGCGATCAGAATGACAAAAGAAAGAGGAACAATGGAAACCCAGCTTATAAGGGCTCAGAGAGGGACTAGAACTCTTTTGTGTATTGGGCTAGAAGTAATTCTTGGTACATTCTGGTGAAGATTCTGTCTTTCTATCCATGACATGAGATCTTGAATGAAATGTATTTCCAAAATATTAGGTTAAGTTATTTGGTGGAGAAATTTGCAAGACATCCCGGCCTTCTAGCAGTAGCATGGATACTGTTTGCTGCTCTTGTTAATTGGAAGAGGGGAAAGATGTAAAACACTAAATAAAAAGGGATGAATGGATCATGAGGACTTGCAGGAGAGTTTTAGAAGGCTGTTGAGGTCAGGCAATCCGTGCCAGCATTCGAATGTCAAGAAGGTCTCGAGAGGCCATTACATGAGTTTATCGCAGTGCAGTCTAAGTAGAAATAGACCCTGGGCACCCAATCCAGGGTGTTTAAGAAGCCAGACCCACAAGACATGGGATAAACATGACCTGAGAGAGAAAATGGTACTACAGGTAAAAGACCTGGAGCGATGGGTCTACTCAAGGCATGTAGAGTCCAGATAGCTGACAACTGCATCACGAACCTGACATGGGGGTATTCCTTGATATTTTCTGTATGAGATCAGTCTTTCTTTGTTCATATTTTTCTTTGCTATCCTCCATTCCTCTCTTTTAGAATGAAAATGCTCACTCTGTGTCATTGTATGTCGAAGTATGTAATTTGTTTTTGTTTTTGTTTTTGTTTTAGATATTTGTTTTGGGGGTTTGTGTGTATGCATCTGTCACATCACATGTGCAGAGGTCTGACGACATCTGAGAAGGACTTAGATGTCTCCTTCTACAGTAAGAGTTTGGGGTATCAAACTCAGATCATCAGACTTTAAAGAGTTTTGGAATTGTTAAAGACTATCAGAACTTTAACTTTTTATTATGTATTTTTATAGTTTCCATACACTATATTTTATCATAGTCTTTCTTCTCTTATAGCTCCTCCCCGGTCCTCACCTCCTCCTTACCTAGCCACCTTCATGTTCTTTTTCTCACATAATAAAAACAAACTGCCAAAGTCAAACCAACAAGCAAACAAACAAAATGAGGAAAGAGAACACACACACAGTCACATGGACAGACATACACAAATGCGTGTGTGCATACACACACACTCACGCTCACAAAACCTTCACAGTCAATTTTGTGTTGGACACCTACTCATGAGCAGGAGGCCTGCCCTAGAGGCAGAGAGGTTGACAGAGCCAGAGATGGGAGACATCCCCATGGAAACAGTGTTTTAAATTCTTACTTACCAGGAGATTGGGATAGATGTGAAGACATCCTATTGGGACCCTAGCTGATAGATGTATGGGAGAATGGAAAAATAGAAGGACCCAGGGGATCCTAGAAACCTACAAAAAGAACATCATGACAGGCAGATCTGGACCCAGGGAGGTCTGCTCAAACTACTGCACCAACTAAGGACAATTACATGCAGTAAGCATTGAACCCCTACTCAGATCTAGCCAATGGAGAGGACATTATCCATAGTTATGTGGAGAATGGGGACTGACTTTGACATGAACTCTGGTGCCCCATATTTGACCACTTCCCCTTGGTAGGGAGGCCTGGTGGCACTCGAAGAAAGAATAAGCAGACTAACAAGAGGAGACTTGATAGATATCCTATGACCATATAGTGGGAGAAGAGGTCCTCCTCTGTCACAGACCTAGGGAAGGGGAATAGAGTGAAAGCGGGAGGGAGGGAGAAACAGGTGGATACAAGTGAGGGGAAAACAATTGAGATGTAATCTGAATAAATTAATTAAATAATAAAAATTAAAGAAATAAGAAGGCTGGTACGTATGTGAACTCAAAGACAATAACAGCAAGCACAAGACCTGCACAAATTTAGGTCACACAAAATCACAGCACAGAGAAGCAGAAGTGTGCACAAAGTGCCACCCATAACCTATAAGGCTGATAGGATTTTTGAGTTCAATGTCATGCATTTTTGCATTGTGAAATGGCCATGATTCTGTAGGGACAAAGCGTAGAAAGTTATGGCTTCAAAGTGATATGCTTGAGTGGCAAGTTGACAAAGGCTGGGCTTAACGCAGGATAGTTGATATGTATTGTCAATTTGACAGGGTCTAGACTCACGTGGGGGAAGCAAAGCTTTGGATGTTCTTGTGACAAAGCTTCTAGAGGGTGTTAATTGAAAGGGGAAGGCCACCCTATGTGAGGGCAGCACCATTCCATGGACAAGCCTTGCACTGAAGAAGAAGGAATGGACAAGCTGGGCACAAACAAAAACCTGTTTCTGGACAGTGGATGGTAAAGGAAGCATGTTCAGCTTTACATGGTGAGTGGAGAGAAGACAAGAGATAAGCTTCATCGAGCTGGTGAGAGTAGACTCAAGTGTTGCGATCCAGTCACATGCTTACAGACAAGGAGTTTGATGCTCTTGTCAAGATGAGCAAATTCCCCAAGAATTAATTAAATGTTTCTTAGATTAGCTAACTGGTACTGATTACCAACTTGACAGAATCTAGAATTACCTAGGAGATAGGCCTCTGGCTACTCCTGCAAGTGATTATCGTGATTACGTTAATTGAGATGAAAAGGCCCATGGTGGCAACTTTCCTTATCACTAGCTGGGATCCCAGAGTGTATAAATGGAGAAAGGAAACTGAACAGCTATGTGCACCCATTCGCCCTGCTCTGCTTCCTGATTCTGGGACTTTTTTGTTTAATCCAGAACTATCACAACCAGAATTGTGTTGTGTGTTTTCTTCTTTCTTTCTTTCTTTCTTTCTTTCTTTCTTTCTTTCTTTCTATTTTTTTCTTGCCACTGCCTCCCAGGTGCTGGGATTAGAGGTGTGCACCAACACATGCAGGCCTCAGATTTATACCCTTGCAAAGTCCTGAACTGAAGCTACCAGGAAGAATTTTTTGCTTGCCCTTTTGGCCTGTTCACTGTCCTCCCCCCAGTGAGATTTTGCATTTATAATCTTGTGGTTTGTATTTTTAAATCACTTTTAATGAAAGGAAAAAGAAAAAAAGTCAAATCTGACTCTGAGGTTGAGGCCCCAAGACCCCAGGCAGGAGTGTTACTTGCATGAGCCGAGAAGTGAAGGGTAGATTTCAAGCAGGGTGGCTGCTTCTACATTAACCATGTGATAGGAAAGCATAAGACTTAAGATGATGTTTGTTTCTAAGACCCAAAATGACTGCTAACTCCTAGAACCTAGCCCAATTGTAAAATCAATAGCACTGTCTGCTGGGAAGAAAAATTGTTAATATGATATTTAGTTAATGTCTCCATCCACATGTATATTTTAACCTTTCCCACAAGGAACTGAGAAGAATTACTGCGGTGCCAGCTCCAAAGTGAAACCTTAAACGTAGGCAGGACTAGAGCTCAGTTTTAGAAATCCAAGAGGATTAAGATGGACTAAGTGCCTCATTTCTTCTAGACTGCTTTCTGATGTCTTCTTGGCTTAGAGCCAGGGAATGGTGGTTTTAAAAAGTGCACAGTGTGTTTATTTTAGGATCTATATGGATGTACGGGACTATCTAGGTCAGTTATTTCTGAACCAAGGAATACTTGAATTTTAGTTTTCCTCAGTTTGGTAAAAGATATGACACTGAGAATTTTCCTAAGTTCCTAAATCCCATCCTGAAACTAACTTCATTCTTATGAACACTAAACATTTATAAAGGAGAAGACCAAACCCTATAGCACAAAAGTAAATAGATGAAAGTAGCCTGACAATTAAGTGGCAGAATGAAGAGTCTCAACCTGTCAGTGTGATGCAGATTATGATGGCAAGTCACCATCATCTCACTCCACATCTTTGTAGCAACTCTTTTAATCAGGCTCAAGCTATACAACTTGACAGATGAGCCCATGCTCTATATCTTGTGTGAGGACATTCAATCAAATGCATTCAACACCATGGTAAATCCTTGTGTATTCTGCAAAGCATATTTTAGGAGTATTCTCTATGTGGACCAACTCTGTCTGCCTCACCCCATCCCCTTTTTCTGTGTGTCCATCCCACCCTACCCCCTTTCCAATAGTTATGGAGACCTCATCCTGGGACAGGGAGATGGCTCGGCATCACCTCACATCCTTCAATGCTTTGGGCATAGATTCCTATTGTTCTAGAAGTATAAAACTCTGGACTAGCTAATTTTCAGGGTTCTTTAGCAAGTGGGGCCTGTACAGCACAAACTTAATCTACTAAGGCAGCTTTCTTGAACCTTGAAGAGCAGCTTCCTGTGAAGCTTGCAAATCTTTTTGCCTAATGTCACTTTTTAGAAAGTCATATACTCATTTCATGTAACTTATATGAATAGAAATTTCCCCTCACCAGTCTCAGACAGTTGATAAGAAAGTGCAATGAACTTAATTCGTGATCCTGACCGACATTATAAAATACAAGGAACCGTCATGACTACCAAGTCGCTCTGAAACCTTTGCTTGTTTGTTTGTTTGTTTGTTTGTTTGTTTATGATAGCAGGGATCAAACACAAGGCCCAGGACATTCTAGACAAACAGTCTACCACAGAGCCACACAGCCAGCCACATGAGCTACTATAACATTGTCAAAAGTATTGGTTCCTGACCTACATAATTACTTACATCATATAACTTAAGCATTGGACTAACAAGTGGACTGTGTGGGCAAAGAAAAATAAGTAACATTTTTACATTAAATGTTAGATTTTTAACAGATGATGAAAAGTCATTTTAAGACAATGTCTTTGAAACTTACACTGTAAATACACTCTTTAGTCATGAAGCTAAAGATGGTTGAGTACAGTGTAAAACTTTACAATCAATATGCATGTATCTTTACATCATGGCTCTGCTTTACAGGAGCCAGTGCTGCAGTCTGCACATGACGCAGCTTTGGCTTCCACAGCAAAGGCTATACCCATTCCAGAGGATAGTCGTGAAGAAAGAGTATGTGTTTCCTGATCAGAACATTTGAGCAGGTGTGTTCTAGTGTTCTTTAAATACACAATAGAAATGTTGTGCTGTGTATCAGTTTAATATAACTTGAAATGAATATCAATACTATTTTTGGGTACACTGTATAGTAAAGTTTATGGTATATGGAAAGACAGTCTATAATATATGGAGGTGGGGGAAATTCTCTATTAGACATGGATTTATATTGAACTTTTCATACCCAAGAAAGGAAAGCGACTTGGGTATCTCTTGTGTGAAGAGTTCACCCAACCCTCTACCCACCTGAAGTATGTGAGACACGGGTTATTAACAAGTTGAGGTTATTGGTACAAAACTGAAGGTATCTATAAGCTGAGATGATGTCTTTGTGAAGTGACTTGTTACAAGTAGGAAAGTCCCCTTCTAACTCATGAACACTCCTGCTACAGCCTTAGGGAAAGACCAGCTTTAAAATGTCTTGGGGTGCTAAAAATATAAACAGTGAGAAAAGAAAAGTGATCATGGTTGAATGAGGATTGGTCTTCACTTCTCAAGTTCCATAATAAAATGCCTTGTGGATGGGCAGACAGATATTGAATACATCCATAAGAATAACACTGGCCCCAGGATACGGCCCAGCTGAATAGCTCTGTTGCATGGTCATAGAAACAGAGCAGTCCTTGCTTTTCTTTGATGTTCATCCTGTTTCCTGTCCTTACAACCTGCTGGCTATCGGTTTAAAACATAGGCACAGCTGGGCACAGTGGCACATGCCTATAATCCCAGCACTCAAGGAGGTAGAGGCAGATATGTCTCTGTGAGTTCGAGGCCAGCCTGGTCTACAAAACAAGTCCAAGACAGCCAAGGCTACACAGAAAAGCCCTGTCTCAAAAAATAAAATAAATATATAAATAGCAATTATGTCTTAGGATCTGATTTTCATAAATCTCTAGGAGATATTGAAAAGGGTAGGAATGCAAGCATAAGAAATAGGGCTTGCATGACGTAAGCCTAGGCAGTTGACTGTACAGTAACTGTTTATTTTAGGACGAGTGACATCATCAATGTCTGCAGACTTTCTGGTTCTGTGGTGGGGGACTCTGCAATCCTGGACAGGAGCTGGGCTTCTTGTGGCTTCCTTTTCCTTCTCAGTTTTCCTATTTGAGCCATGTGGCTGGAATATCCTCACCCCATCACACATGGTTCCGAAAGAGGAAAACTGAGTTGAGAGGAAAGTGAGTGTGGTTTTAACATCTGCTCGGAAAGTGGAATACATCACTCAACCAGGAAAGACACTAACTTGTCTGGCAGCTCCATAGCACAAGCAGCTGATGAGCTGACAGCTCTTTTTCTATCACTTTTTGAAGTGTGACTTTTATGTTTAAGGGTGATTAGCTCCATAAAAAGCTCCTGCCCTTCAGATTGTCCTTTAGCACAAGTGCTAAGATCATTAAGGCCATGAAGAGCACTGAGCAGTGGGGGACAGAGACTGATGGAGTGGCAAGCTCTTAAACAGCCTCTCACATGCTTTCGACCCTCCTATTTGGAGCCTTCCCAGCTGGAAATGAAACCAAAGTATCTCACTGATGTCTAATTTGTTTGCTTTAAAACTAAAATTTCAATTTTTTTTTGAGGCACCCTCTGGAAATTTTGTGTATTAACCAATTATTACTCTTAGTTGAATATTCTACATTCTGTATTTTTCTCTTCGTTTTGGAGAGTCTGTGGCTGTCAATCCAAAGTATGGAGGCTGTCTAAAGGAGAGATTATGGAGAAATAAAGACACATATTAAAGAGAGTTTTGGGTCTCAAAGGGAGATTCTGAAAAAACTGCGTGCGTGTGTGTGTGTGTGTGTGTGTGTGTGTGTGTGTGTGTGTGTGTATGTAGAAAGCATTATCTCTTGACTCAAACCTCAGATTTTGTTCATTCATTAATGTACTTGTTCACAGTTTCTGGACACTGCATGAAGCTTTCTACCAAGACAGAGAAGCCCACAAGAAGAGAGGTGATCCACCCAAATGGCTACATAATGGTGTATGCCCTGCAACTTTATGTAGTAGATCTGTTTTAAAAGAGATAAGAAGAAATCAAAAGTGGAAATAGAAAAAAAAGTGCCTGTTCGTGGATTTCAATATACTTAAATATTTCAAAACTAATGTAATATTAGATGTGTAAGTCATAAAATCTCATTGATCACAACTGATGTGAAAAGTAATTTTGTGTTTTTTTTTAACTGAAAAAAAAAACGTGTTTTTAATGCAATGTACTATGATCATGTTATTCTCTTTACCAGTTTCTTGGTGTCTTCCATCCCCACTGACTCTTAATCTTTTGACCTCTTGGAGGAAAAGATTTTAAGGAGGCTGTCTGAAGTAGGGCTTAGGGGGAAATAAAGACACATATTAAAGAGAGATTTGGCTCTCATATGGAGCTTCTAAATCACAAAAACAGTGACACAGATCTGTAGGGAAGAAAGCAGTATGCAGTACAGAGGGGAGAAGAAATGGGGTGTGGTAATGGAGTCAGTATGAACAGTGTGAGGGAGAGAGGCGACAGGGAATAGAGGTTACCAGAGCAAGTGTGAGCCCAGTGCGATGATACTCATGCACGCAATGCCATTGTGTGAGGGAGAGAAGTGACAAGGAACGGGGGTGATGGAGTCTGCATAAACAGTGTAAGGAGAAAGGGAGGGGGCAAGGAGTGTGGGGAAGACTGAGTCAGAATATATGCAGTGGGCAGGAGAGAGGAGAGAAGGAATGGGTAGGAAAGTCAATGTGAGCCCAGTGCGATGATACACATAAGTGAAATGTCACTGTGTGTCCTATTCTTCTGTGTGCAGCCTTTCAACTATTGTTCATTAAGAGTGTACATTCTTTGCCCCTCATTTGCTGTGAGCATGCCTTGCCATTTTCATTAAATTGTTAATTTAGGAAAAAGAACTAGCACTTGTTGTATAGTTGGATATGGTATATGTCCAATAGGCATTTACTGAATTAAAAAATTATTCAGTGAGTGTGCCTATGATATAAGGGCACTGGTTAGGAATAGAAGAATCAACATATATGAAATGGTCCTAGGATACATTAAGAAGAGAAAAATGATAAACATCATAGGCCAAATGATTTCTTTTCATTATGGCCTTTTTAAACGTATATGCAAATGCTAGATTTACAAGGGTCCACACAATTAGTTAATAAGATTACAGAAGGAGAAAATATTACTTGAGAAAAACTATAGAGAGTCACTATAATTTCACAGAATATAATAACTACTGAGTTCAATCATTAGTTGATCATTATCTTTAGTGTATAATTTTCATAGATTTTATGTCCTGTTAAGTGGTGGGTAGGGACTTTTGAGGGCTTCTTTGGAAAGAGGTCCATCAGAATTCCTGAACTTTGATTCCTTTGGTACAAGTCTAAACACAGGCTGGAATAAGGCATTCACCAAAAGACTGAGTTTTTCTTTTGTTTTGATAGCATGCTTCTGGAATCCATCTTCCTCTTTTGCACCATTCATAATTATAAATGAGATTCCATTTACAGGAATGTTGTAATACTAAAGGGCTTAAAGTGACAGGCATGCAATATTGAAAAGCCCTTTTGTCGTTACCTGGACTGCCTGTCAGAGGTGGGAGGTATGTCTAGAATGTTCACCTGTGTGGCCCAGACACACTGACTCTGTTGTGATGTTTCCATAGAAAACAAAGAATGACCAAAATTCATTCATCCATAGCCAGAATGAAGGTTGCAGGATGAGTGTCAGGTGTCAACTTTCTGAGGGGTAATTCTTAAACCCATCATCATATTTGAGCAAAGCACAAATAAATGAGCATAAAAGCCTTGGACAAAATCCAGTAGTTTTTTTTTTCTTAGCCGCTTCATGGCTGTCACTCTTGGGTTTATTCCTCTCTAATTAAGGCGTTTTTACTACTAGTCTAACAAGCTATAAGCCCACTAGTGACAGTAAGTTGATGCATGCTTTGTTGAAAATCGGTCCAGGAAACATTATTTCATAAGAAACAGCAAAATATGGTAGAAGTTAAAATTAAGGATTTTGAGAAAGAAACACCCATTCTGAGGCAAGACAGAGCTAAAACGCACTTCACGCCAGTACAAGCTCATCCTCCAGGAATGCTATTGGTACTAATAGTTGAAATCTTAGGTTACATTGGGTCATAAAATAGTCAAACAAGAACAGTCCAAGCTGTAGAGATCAATGGGAACACATCCTTCTTTGGGGTCTGGGAATAGCTCAGCTCACAGGTCAATCCCATGACTTATGTCGCACTCAGAATAGTAGTTGCATGGATGGTTACAGAGTATTTATATGGTAATAAAATATTGTTGTCTTCATAGTCCAAGTTTCCAAACAGAGTACGGAATCACACTGAAAAAGGCTCCCCTTGACAAACATGCCAAAGAAATCGTCACAGACTCTCAACTGAAGATGTCAAAAAGAATGCTTTTTGGAGGGAAAAAAGAGGCAATTATTTTTAAAACTTACCAAATAGGGCAAAACAAGTTATTGCAGAATTTTGAAAGGCATTTTTTGTGTCACCCACTCTGTCACATTAAAAATAAAATCTGTCCCACAGTGTGGTGGTGCACTAAGGGAGGAAAGCCACGCATGCCCGTTTAGCACTGCTTCCTGTGCACCCATCCATTTTCCTCGAGTTGAAAAGGGAAAACAAACTTTTACTGCATTTATTTGCATTTAACCTCAAACAATGAACTTTAGAGGAGCAAGAGTTATCCACATAGGCTTCCTTCATCTTGGTTCAACCTGCTTAATCAAAGTGGATTTTCAATTGATAATTGATCTTCCTTTTAAGCTAAACTTTTATTCTCCAAACTTTTTGCATTATTTATCAATAAATAAACAGATATCAGTTCACAATTTTTTGTTGTTCTATCCTCTAAAGTGTTGACCTGTTATAATAGTTTATTTCATGAGGTTTCTTTGCATTTGTCTGTAGTGGGATGTCTGAAACAGAACTAACTGAAGATGGCCATTTAGGTCCAATAATTTATGAAATTTGTACCTTGGACAGAAGACATCAGCATAAACTGATCAGGTTTCCTTAAACTTGATAAATAAGAGAAGTTTTAAATTATTTATAATTTAAACAAATTTATTGGGAACATTGTCTATTTACATATATTTGAGTATCTTTTCTGCAAAAAAACAAACATAAGGATCTTTTTAGGTGTTTGGCTATACTGTACATATTCCCCACATAATTTGTGGGGAATTTTTTTGTTCTACTGTACCCTGGATCAGAGTTTTATAAATTTTGTGATAGTGGTTACGTGAATTTTAAAAGCTTGTTTCTGACATTTTTGTGACCTTTTAAGTTTCAGTTCCATGGTACTTTGTTTGCTTCTGTGCCTCATATAACTTCTTTCCGATGTAGAGAAAGGTAATATTTTTAAATGGGTTTCTTATGATGCTATAGTGAAGTTGCTGGACTCTGTTGTAGTCTCATTACACCTGTGTGTTCAACAGGGACAGTTAGGAGCAACATTAGGCAACAAACATCTACAGAGAGATGACACTCACTGGAGCTAATGAGGCACATCTTCAATAGAGGAAGATATACGATTCTGAAATTTTACTGCCCACACTTACTACACAAACATCATCATCTTTCAATGGAATTATTTGAAATGCTGTGATAAAATACGTATCACACACTTGTATAAGACAAAATGAAAGTTTTGAGTCTTTACACAGTTCGCTTTGTGAAAACAAGTTCATACATAACTGCTTTATCTCTATGAACATTTTCACTTTATAGATTTTTTTAAAATTAAAGTATGCTTCTAACTGCTTGACCACTTTCTACTTTCTTTTTCATTTCATATCAACAATTTACATCTAGACTAGCATAGTAGTCATTACCCTACAGTCTGATGAAATATCACAAGATAAGACGCAGAGAAGCCAGACCAAGAAACACCAACATAAGCACAAGCTCCCAATGCACAAAACTTTATTTACAATTCCAGTTTTATTTCCTTTGGGAAGAGTCCTAGGAAATGAGTTACGAATTAACATAAGAAATTCATTGTAAGTATCAGCAAATGCCCTGTGGGAAAGATCATTTCATAGTTTTTATAAAAGATCACCAAGAATTATCACAGAGTAGTTATTGCCTTATTAATAATTTCCAATTTGGTTTCTAATCCGATTTTTGTTATAATTTTTGTTACTTTTAAAAATGAATTTCTGCTGCCATCTCAATCCATGAATTTTCTCTTCTCACATTGCATCTTTTTTAAACACATTGTAGTTGCTTTTACATTAAAGCACGGCCTTATATATAAACAATATTGGCCTTGAGGAGCTCTTGTTTTAAATGGTTTTTCTACTTCTATTGTTTCTGATTTCTAGAATTTCTGTTTAGCTTTAGTTGTCTTTCATATTTTATATAAATTGTTTTAATCATTTAATAAAGTTTGACGAGTCTGCACGTGTCTCACGTCTTGTTAGCTCTCTTCTCTTTGCCTCCCTCTACGAATCTTTAGTAATCCCTGTCTTCCAGGACAAATGATTTCTTTATAAGGAGTATATGCTTTAGAATTTATTTTCTATTTTTAAACAGTGTTATGTGCTTATGTCAATACTTCTTGCTTTTTAATATCATTTGTTATCTTGGACTATCTCCAGTGAATATATATATGTGTGTATGTGTGTGTGTGTGTGTGTGTGTGTGTGTGTGTGTGTGTACAATGTGTAAAAATTACACACATTCCATTTATTCATGTTAATTTTCTGTCCATACCAACCCAACAGCAATGTTGCACAGGTCAATATTTAGGGTCTATGCTGCCACAGGTGTGTGACAGTGTGCATAGCTAGGCCATAAGTAGGTAGAATCTATGATTCTTTTTTATCTTTCCTAAACATTGTTGCTTCTTCTGTAGTTAGTTATTTGTTGCTTTTTGCTTATTTCCTACCTCTCTATTAGATCTAATTCACCAGGTAGTATACAAAGTCCCTCCGTGTATGTGAAAAAAAAAATCACAGAAGTCCATTATTTTAATATGCTAAGAGGCTCCTAGAACCTCTACTCAGCTTCAGTCTGAGTATTTACAGCCTACTAAGTCCAGTTAATGCCACCCATGAGTATATGGAGAAACCCTCCAAAGCGTGGGAAAGGCAGCACTGGCCACATCCTCCAAAAAAAGACTTAGGTGTGGTACGTAGCAGTTAAACAGGACAGGTAGAGGAGGGAAGTAGGGAGTGGAAATGATCATATTTTCTTGTAGACATACATAAAACTCTCAAAAATCAAGAAAGCATTTTTTAAGAAAGATGATGAAGCCCAGAATTGATTAATGATGTGAAGGAAACTCCTCAAATTCTTTTCCGTAGCCCATAAAATGCATGCAAGATTGCTTTTCAGAATTTTGAGGGCACCACATGATTTTCTTTTAGCCACAGCTGTTACTACTGAGACTCTATCATTCTTTCAATGCTTTTGTTCTCTGAATCTAAACTCTTTCCATAAAAAAGCTTCAGAGGTTCCTTTTAGTCCACAGTGCCCTTGGAATTTAATTAAGTCATACCCTAGTGTCTCTATATTTATCCACATACTGAGTCCTCACTGGACTTATCTTCCAGATTATTTTTTATTGATATAATTTTTGCTTATTTATTTTTTACTTCCTTTTCCTATTTGGTCTTTCCTTTTCTTAATTCTGATTTCTTAGATTACAAAAGATGCTTACTTTTAATTTTTTTCTTCTTACATTTTGGACATAAATTCTAATCATCGTCTATCTCCTATTGTGTTACATTTTTATTGTCATATTTTTTATTATTTGTTTAATATCTATCTAATTATATTTTAATTATGTATATGTGTGCATGGGTATGTGCATGTGAGTGCAGATGCATATGGGAGTCAATAAGAGGGCGTCAAGTCCTCCGGAGCTGGAGTTACAGGCTAGGGTAAACAGCTCTACATGGGTGCTGGGAGCCAACTCGGTTCCTCTGCGAGAGCTGAAAACACTCTTAACTGCAGAGCCATCTCACTAGTCTTTCTCTTTTTAATTAGAAGCATTTTCTTTCTGTAAGTACAATGATATTTCTTATAGACCATATTTCTTTTCACCTCTGAAGTTTTTCTAATTTTTGTGTTTAGAATCTTTCAGTCTGTGTGTTCTTGTACTTACTGAGTCATCTTTGAGTGGCTCTATTCTCACCCCATGTTCATATTTGCTCATTTCTCTACATGCTTTGTTCTCTCTGGCTGTCCATTAAGGTGCTAGGAGACAATAGAGCAACGGCAGGAACCTTTCTGCACATAACAGTCCCTACTGTAGGTTTCTTTGGAGGGTAACAGCAGAGATTCTGTTGTTGTTGCTGATGGTAGTAATGAACCCATGATATAACTACTTCTAGATTTCCCTTTTGGTTGTGCACTGTTCCACAGTGGGAGCATGGGGTGGTGGAATGCACTCTACCACTATTCGTTGACCTGACCTAAGCAAGGGGAAAGGCAGGTTTCTGTTTTGTTTTATTTTTTTAATACATAACATGTTCACTTTCTTGATTTGCCTGCTTTTATCATGATTGTACCTATAGTTGAAATGACTCTAACTAGGAGATTTGTAGGAAGGATGTAGCTTAGGCTGGAATCAACCCTGAAATCCCCCTGCCTGAGTCATTCTAACACAAAGCTTACTAGGTTACAAATATTACAAGTATTATAGTATTACCATCGTGTGTACTAAATGTTTCTTGTATCCACCCTGCTGGTTTTAGCACCAAGCTAACTCTCATTTCCAGAGTTCTCTGATACTCTAGGAGCCTTGGTAGGATGCAGAATTAAACACAGTGTGTCTGTCTCAGGTTCCTCATCTGCTGTCAAACCTCTGTTTTGTCTGTTATCCATAATCTGTTTGCTTGATAGTATACAAATTGTATTCCTATCATATTACTTTTCTGCTTTTCCTTATGGATATAGTTTCACTATGAATCTGTATGATTTTATCCAATATTGGAAGGAAATGGAGGAAACTGTTTCAATTGTAGACTCTGGTTTTCAACACTGGTGTTTACCTACAAAATTTTTATGTTCATAAAGTGACATTTATTAGTATCTTCATTAGGAAGTCTACCTTTTGTTTTTATGCTCAGACATATTTTTCTAAATCAATTCCATTACACGTTACATTTTACTATTGCATTTATTCTCAATTTTTGGACCCTCCACAAATGATTCTTTAAATATTTGTTCAACACCCTATGATTTATTAAATAATTCATTTTTTACTAGTTGCTAATGATTCATTTATTACCATCCAATTCTTACAAACTCTGTGATTTATTCATGAATACCTGAGTGAGAACAAGCATCTTTCTTTGGGCACTCCTTGTTACTTGACATCTTTGAGTCTATGGATTGCAGTATAGTTATCCAGTGCTTTATGGCTAATGTCCACCTTCAAGTGAGTATATACCATGTATAACTTTCTGAATCTGGATTATCTCATTCAGGATGATATTTTGTAGTTACATCCATTTTCCTGAAAATGTCATGATGTCGTTGGTTTTAATAGTTGAGTAGTATTCTATTTTGTAAATGTACCATATTTTCTTCATCCATTCTTTGATGGAAGGGCATCTAGATTGTTTCCAAATTCTGGCTACTACTAATAAAGCTGCTATGAACATGGGTGAACAAGAGTCCATGTGCTATGGTGGAGCATCTTTTGCGTATATACCAAGGAGTGGTATAACTGGGTCTTGAGGTAGATCTAGTCCCAGTTTTCTGAGAAACCTCCAGATTGATATCCAAGGTGGCTGTACACATTTGCACTCCAACCAGCAATGGAGGAGTGTTTCTCTTGCTCCACATCATTGTCAGCATATACTGTCACTTGTGGTTTCTGTCTTAGCCATTCTGATAGGTGTAAGATGAGATCTCAGAGTCATTTTGATGTGCATTCCCCTTATGATTAAGCATTTCTTTAAGTGCTTCTCATCCATTTGTGATTCCTCTCTTGAGAATTCTGTTTAGCTCTATACACCATTTTTCAATTGGGTGATTTGATTTGTTAGTGTGTAATTTCTTCATTCCCTTATGTATATTGGATATTAGCCTTCTATCATATGTAGGGTTGGTGAAGATCCTTTCCCAGTCTGTAGACTACCGTTTTGCTCTATTGCTCTATTTGCTCTTTTGCCTTATAGACATTTTGTGTTTCATGAGGTCCCATTTATTTATTGTTGATCTTAGTGCCTAAGCCGTTGGTGTTCTATTCAGAAAATTGTCTCCTGTACCAATGGTTACAAATCTATTCCCCACCTTCTCTTCTAATAGACTTTGAGTATCTGGTTTTATGTTGAGGTATTTGATCCACTTGGATGTGAGATTTGTGCCAGGGTGATAAATACGGATCTATTTGCATTCTTATATATGCAGACATCCACTTAGACCAGCAAGATTTTTTTGAAGATGCTTTTTCCCCATTATATGCTGTTGCTGTTTTTGTCAAATATCAAGTGTCTATAGGTATGTGAGTCTATTTCTGGCTCTTCAATTTGATTCCATTGATCTACCTGTCTGTTTTTATGCCAGAGCTATGTGGAGTTTATTACGATTCCTATATAGTACAACTTGAAATCAAGGATAGTGATACTTCCCAAAGTTCTCTTATTGTACAGGATTGATTCAGCTATACTGGGTCTTTTATTTTTTTCCATATGAAGTTGATGGTTTCTCTTTCCAGGTTTGGAAAGTACTGTGCTGGAATTTTGATAGGAATTACATTAAATCTGTAGATTGCTTTTGGTAAAAAAAAAAAAAAAAAAAGCCATTTGTACTATGTTAATCCCATCTGAACGAAGAACATGGTAGATCTTTCCATCTTCTGATATCTTCTTCCATTTCTTTCTTCAGAGACTTGAAGTTTTTGTCATACAGGCCTTTCACTTGCTTGGTTAAAGTTACACCAGGATATTTTATATTATTTGTGGCTATTAAGAATAGTATTGTTTCCTTAATTTCTTTTGCAGACAATTTATCAATTGTATATAGGAGGGATATTGATATTTTTTAGTTAATTTTGAATCCAACCTCTTTGCTGAAGGGGTTTATCAAATGTAATTGTTCTCTAGTATAATTTTTTGGGTCACTCATGTCTACTACCATATCATCTGTGAATAGGATAGTTTGACTTCTTCCTTCCCAATTCGTATCCCGTTGATCTCACTTAGTTGTCTTATTGCTCTAACTAGAAATGCAAGTACTACATTGAAAAGATACAAAGAGTGGAAAGCTTTGTCTTATCCCTAATTTTAATGGACTTTCTTTAAATTTCTCTTCATTTAACTTGATGTTGGCTACCAGCTTGCTGTATATTTCCTTTCTTGGTCTTAGGTATGCTCCTTATATCTGTGACTGCACAAAGACTTTTAACATGAAAGGTTGTTGGACTTTGTCAAAGGCTTTTATAACATCTAATAAAAAGATCATGTGCATTTTTTAACTTTGTTTATATGATAGACTATGTTGATGAAAGTTTGTATATTAAATCATCCTTGCATCCCTGGAATGAAGCCTATTTTATCAAGGTGGATGTTGTTTTTTAATCTGTTTCTGGGTTAGGTTTGTGAGTATTTTATTGAGTATATTTGCATAAGGGAGATTGGTCTGAAATTCCCTTTCTTTGTTAAGTCTGTGTGGTTTACATATCAGGATGACTTTGCCTCATAGAACAAGTCTGACAGTAATCCTTTTGCTTCTATTTTGTGGAATAGTTTGAATAGTATTGGTACTAACTTTTCTTTGAGAGTCTGGTAGACTTGTGCGCTAAAACCATCCTGCCTGGAACACTTTTTTTTTTCTTTTGGTTGGAAAAGATTTACTGACTGCTTCTATTTCCTTAAGAATTATAGGTCTATTTAAATTGTTTACCCAATCTTAATGTAAATTTGGTAAGTGGTATCTATCAAGAAAATTGTCCATCTCATTTAGATTTTCCAGTTTTTTGGTATGCAGGCTTTTGTAGTAAGACCTAATGATTCTTTGGATTTCCTTAGTGTCTGTTGTTATGTCACCATTTTCATTTCTCTCTCTCTCTTTCCCTCTCTCTCTCTCTCTCTCTCTCTCTCTCTCTCTCTCTCATTCAATTCAGATACTGTCTTTTTGTCTTTTAGTTAGTTTAGTGAAGGGTTTGTCTATCTTGCTGGCTTTCTCAAAGAACTAGTTCTTCATTTTGTTGAGTCTTTGAATTGTTCTCTTTGTTTCTAATATATTGATTTCAGTCCTGAGTTTGATTATTTCCTGCCAACTACTGCTCTTATGGTGTTTGTTTCTTTTTGTTTTGGAGCATTCAGGTATGCTTTTAAATTACTAGTATGAGATTCTTCTAAATTTTTTATGAAGGTGCTTAGTTCTTTGAAATTTCCTCTTAGTGCTGTTTTCATTGTGTCCCATAAGTTTGGGTATGTTGTGCATTCATTTTCATTGAATTCTAGAAAGTGTTTAATGTCTTTCTTTATTTCTTCCCTGATCCAGTTGTCATTGAGTAGAGAGATGCTCAGGTTCCATGAGTTTGAAGGCTTTCTGTTGTTGCTAACATCCAGCTATGTTCCATGTTTGTCTGATCAGACACAAGGGATTATTTCGGTTATTTCTTGTATCAGTTGACACTTGCTTTGTGACAATTTTGTGGTTACTTTTGGAGAAGGTCCCTTGAGGTGCTAATAAGAAAGTAAATTCTTTTTTATCTAGGTGAAATAATATGTAGATATCTGTTAGGTCCATTTGATTGATTCATCTGATAGTTTCATTGCTTCTCTATTTAGTTTCTGTCTCTATGATCTGTCCAGTGGTGAGAGGGGGTTAGTGAAGTCTCCTACTATTAGCATGTGAGATTCAGTATGATTCAATATGAAACTTAAGGTTTAGTAATGTTTCTTTTATGAATGTTGGTGCCCTTGTATTTGGGGTATAGATATTCAGAATTGAGAAGTCCTATTATTGGATTTTTTCTTTGATGGGTATGATGTGTCCTTCCCCTTCTCTTTTGATTAATTTTGGATAAAAGTCTATATTATTAGATAATAGAATCAGTACTCCAGCTTGCTTCTTGGACCCTTTTGCTTGGAAAACTATATTTTTAGCCTTTTACTCTGGCATAATGTCCATCTTTGTTACTGAGGTGTGTTTCTTCTATGCAGCAAAATGATGGATCCTGGTTTTGCACCCATTCTCTTAGCCTATGTCTCTTTATTAAAGAATTGAGACCATTGATGTTGAGAGATATTAATGACCAATGATCATTAATTCTTGTTATTTTGATATTGGTGATGGTTCTCTCTCTCTCTCCCTCTCTCTCTCTCTCTCCCTCTCTCTCTTTCTCTCTCTCTTTCTCTCTCTCTCTCTCTCTCTCTCTCTCTCTCTCTCTCTCTCTCTGTGCATGTGTGTGTGTGTGTGTTTTTTCTTTTTTCTGATATGGAAATATTTATTTCTTGTGTTTTCTTGGGTATAGTTGACCTCCTTGTCCCCTTCCTAGTATTTTTCTGTAGGGCTAGGTCGGTGGGTAGATATTGTTGAAATTAGGTGTTGTCTTGAACTATCTTTTTTCTCCCTCTATTGTGATTGAAAGTTTGCCTGGATATGTAGTCTGTGTTGGCAGCTGTAGTCTCTTGGAGGCTACAAAGCAGCTGTCCAGGTACTTCCAGTTTTTAGAGTCTCTGTTGAAACACTGGGTGTAATACCAGTAGATCTGTCTTTGTATGTTATTCGTCCTTTATCCCTTACAGTTTTTAATATTCTTTCTTTGTTCTGTAGATTTAGTGTTTTCATTACTATGTGGCAGAGGGATTTTTTTTCTGATGAAATTTAGTTGGTGTTCTATAAGAATCTTGTATGTTTATAGGTATGCCTTTCCTTAGGTTGGAGAAATTTTCTTTTATGATTTTGCTGAAAACATTTTATGGTCCTTGGAGCTGGGATTCTTCACAGTCTTCTATTCATATTATTCTTATATTAGAACTTTTCATATTATTCCAGATTTCCAGTATGTTTTCTGTCAAGATTATTTTAGATTTAACATTTTCTTTGACTGATGTATCAATTTCTTTTATCATATCTTCTACTCCTGAGATTCTTTCTTCCATCTCTTGTATTATGTTGATGACGTTTGTATCTGTTGTTTCTCTTTCTTGGATTTTCCATTTCCAGAATCCTCTCATTTTTCCATTTCTTTATTGCTTCTACTTCCATCTTCAGGTCTTGAACAATATTACTCATTTCCGTCACCTTTTTAATTGTATCTTCCTGTATTTCTTTTAGGGATTTATTCATTTACTTTTTTAAAGGCCTCAACCTGTTTTTCCTGTATTTCTAATTAAGGGATTTATTCATTTCCTCTTTAAAGGACTCTATCATCTTTATAGGATTGGTTTTAAGGTTTTCTTGTGGTTTGATGTTTTAGGATATCCAGGGCTTACTGCAGTAGGATAGCTGTGCTCTGAAAGTGCCATATTGCCCTGGCTCTTGTTGATAGATTCTTATGCTGGCCTTTAGCCATCTGATTGTTCTTGTATATTCCTGGTGCAGCAGTTCTTGTGAAGGCTGATAGTGTCCAGACAGTTGAACTTGGGGGAGGAGGGACACATAGCACACAGCTCAGGAAAGCTGGGCATGCCCCAGGGAACTAGATGGACAGAGGAATGGGGGAAGTTCTAACCTAATATTCCTACTGCAGTACATAAGTCTTGTGAAGCCTGGTGGAGGGGTGGCTGGACAATGAAGGTAGAAGAGGTGGGGGGACCACAGCACTTAGCTTACAGTAGCTGAGCATATCCTGATGAGAGGGGAGCAGGCAGAAGATTGGGGCGAGGGTTTTCACATTGATGTTCCTGGTGTAGCAGGCTGGTGAAGGTGGTGGCTGAGCGATGGAGCTCTTTCTGTTTTTCCTTCCTTCTTTCTTCCTTTCTTTACTGCTTTCCTTTATCCACTTACTTTTTAACATTTCAGAAAAACATTATTACAAATACACACACTAACCAAATCCAAAGACTTTCTTTGACTGTCCTCTACTTTTTTTTTTTCCGCTTGAAAGAAGTAAAAACAAACAAACCTTCTGAGGATATTTTATGAGAAGGCAGTAAGATTATCCGGTGTCAAATGTGCTTAAATTTTGTTTTAAAACACAAAGAGAGACCATTTACTTTACAATCTAGCTAACCTAGAAGTGGCTGAATTTAAAATGTGCAGCTTTTTTTATTTGAACTCATTTCCAGATATTCTGGAAGAATGGTGAGCTTGATATAATCAACAGAAACTTGCTACTTAATTCTCTTAAAATTTATTTAACCTTCAATTGTTAAATTTCCATTAGTCATTCAGCGCACTAGTTTTAATTCCACCTGCAGCTGTTGTTTAATTTCTTTCTCTTCTATCATTAGTCAAATATTTTTCTACCCTGTAGCAGGAGATGCCTGTGGTGCTGCCATTTGCATTAAAAGCTGCAGGAAGATCAAGGGCTTAGGATAAAAATAAATAGGGCAGTTACACTGACTAGATCATGCCCTCCCAAATTCATACGTTGAAAACTGAGCCCCTGGTTGTACTATGCTTTCTGATAGGTCCTTTAAGGAAGTAATTAAGATGAAATGACAAAAATGGGTCTTTACCCAATCTGACTTTTTTTTTCCTCAAGAAAAGTGAAAGACATCCATGATGGCCATGTACACAGAAGAGTGCCCATTAGAACATCCTTCTTATCCCTTTTATCCCTCCAACCCTCCCGCACTCTCTCTCAAATCCATGGCCTCTTTGATTATTACTGTTGCATGTATTCACATTTATATAAAATATAAATACAACTTAATGAATCTGTTTGTGTTTCTCATGTCTATCATTTTAGGGATGACCACTTGGTATTGGATAACCAAATAAGGGACTCATTCCTGGAAAAGACGAATTCTCCTTTTCTCAGCAGTCATTAATTTCTTATAGTTCTTCATCTAGGGAGTGGGACCTCATGAGACATCCATCACCTATGTTGGTATGTCAACAGGTGTTAGAATTATTCCTTTCATATTGTTAGTTAAGATTTCATAGGTGTAGGCTTCTCTGTCACATCCAAAAAACAAAATTTGTTGCAAATATTTTGGTCCTCTGGCTCTTACAATATTCCACTGCCTCTTCCAACATGTTTCCTGAGCCTATGTGTGGGTATTGTGTTGTAGATGTATCAGTTGAGGCTGGGCACCACACAGTCAGTTTTCTCTTTATTTTAACATTTATTCCTTAACATTTTCATTGTCTGCAGCACAAAGAAACTTACTTAATGAGTGGTTTATACCTATACTTATCTATGCATATAAGGAAAGGTATTTAGAATATGGTTAGGAATTATACAGGTTTAGGAAAGAGGCCACAGAAGGCTTTCCTCTAATAGCCATGAGTTCATTGGCAATGTGGAGTTGTCTAGTTTTGCAGTGTCAAGCATGAATTCCCTTCTATTTGGGATGCCCTAAGTCCAATAACATATCTGTTGGTCACCTTTAAGTTATAAAGTTATAAATGCCACTACTCACATTTTGTCATGCTGATCACTGTTGTGGATTGTAGGTGGCAGAGAAAGGTGTAACTATTGATTGGTTATTTTTTTCTCAGAGAAGAGGTTTTCCAGATCAGATTCATCTTGATTTCTTTGAGTCCTGTACCTAAAGTGTCTTCTGGAATTGGAACATAACTTCAGATTCCAGGAATCAATGAAGGGTAGCAGCAGTAGCCTATATTGCCTGGAGTGGAGATGGAGATCTTAGACTAACCTGAGCAATGGCTTAAAAGAAAAATTTTCATGCCTGATACAGTAGTTTTGGTGAGTCTACAGCTTGGAGAAAGCTGTGATATAACTTCATTCAAACTACATATACATATGCACATGTCTTCACATGTATGTATTATACAAAATTTATATAAATATAAAATGTTATAATTCCCTATGGCTTTTTCAAACACTCTTGGTATTATTTATCCCTCTACTCTACATCTGTATTGTTCTCTCTTCCTCTCTTAGCAGTTACCATTGTGGTTGTGGTAAGATAACTATTAAGATCTTTCTGTAGTTTTGATCTGCACTTCTCTGATAGTAAGGATGAACTTTTTAAAAAATGTTTATTAGTCTTTGTATTTCATCTTTTGAGAACTGTCTGGTAATTTCATCAGTCTACCCATTAATTAGGTTGCTTAATTTTTTCTTGGTGTAGTCGACATAGATATCCTATTTCGTGCGAAGAAGGCATGCCAAATTCTTCTATTTCAGAAATCCTGTGCTTAGGCTGTATGCTGTGACCTTCCAGTTACTGACATTTGGCTCAATAGGTCTTGTGTTCCAGGCTATCATTGGACTATTTACCTTTGAAAGAAGTAGGGAAGTCCCAACTTGTAACCACCTAGAGGATCTAGGAAGTTCTTACAGGGAACTACTCAGAGAACTAGGAAGTTCTACAGAGAGCCATTCAGGCTATTGTATTCTTGCCTGGGGGCTAGGATGAGTGAGATTAGAGTAGATTCTATTGACCTTGCTCTATGTATAGTCTTCCTAGTCGGGCATTAAAGTGCATCTTGATCAGAAATTTCCTGACTTGATTCGTTATTTTTCACGTGTCTGTATCCTACTTTCAATTCCCACTCCCTCATTCAGGTGAACCTTGATTCGACTTTTCCAGTGGGCCAGGACACTATTTCAGATGTGTAGCAGGCAAAGCTTTCCTCTCACCCTGTGACTGACTCTTCACTCTGTTATTTCTTTTGCTGTGCAGACGCTTTTTAATTTCATTTGTTCATTGTCTCTATCATTTGCAGAGCACTTGGAGTCACATTCAGACAACTGTTTCCCATGCCTAGATACCCTTAAGTGTAAAACTTCTATTTATTTTACCACTTCACTTCCAACAAGTTATAGAACAGGCACAGGAGTGAAAGACCTTATATGCCGTCACCAGCCATGCTTCTAGACATGGTGAGCCCTTAGCTCTGCATCCAGCATGGAAAATAGAGATTTCTTTGACAGGCTGCCTGTCATCTAGGACATTTCCATACCGAACATTGTACATTTGGTCATAGCCTTGAATAAGTCACTCCCATTGTTCATCTCAGATTATCACTCAAAGAAACGCTACCAGCTATCAGCTTGCTATCAGAAATTGATTAAACCAAGTTACAGAGGAAAAATGTCTGAAAAATAAAATGATAAAAATCCAATTACAATAATACGTTATAATACTTGATGATTTGCCATGTAGTATTCTTTTATTACTTCATCTTGTCAAGATATCGATTAGAAAGGAAAATAATAATAAATATTTATATAAAAATCAGTGTATGATAGGAAATGTGAAAAATGCTTCCAATAAAGGCTTTCACTACTTGATACTAACTTTTCTACCAAATAACAATTTAGAAGCTTGTCATTACTTTTAAAAAGCTGTGTATCATTTGATTAGGAACCTTTAAGTCAATAGATTCAAATTAATTACATTTTTTAGTATGGTATTTTATTCTTTCAAATAATTTCTATTGTAAAATCCTACAAGCAATATAATAAATTGAAAGACAATGATGTTATGTGGCAGATTCTCCCAAGACTGAACATTCCGTCTCATAGGAAGCTCCTTCAGCAGGAAAGTAAGCAATTCAAAAGAGTTTCAGGAAGTCCATGAAACTGACCAGATTCACTAGGTACCTCCCTGCCAGATTAAGCAATAAAAGCTGAGAGGAAGGACATAATGAACCTGAGCTGCAAAAAAGACTTTGAGACCAGATCATCTGCTTGGAAGAATAAAAACCAGCAAAGCTGACTGCAAGAGGTTTAAATCAACTAAGTCACCATGAAAGGACAGTTGCCAACTTGTTGAGCTGCCCATAGGCTCACGTTTCTCAGCACTGACACCTTTGCTGGAGTGGCTTTGTGATGCAGCTGTCTTTGAATCATTTCTGCTTCTCTATGTAATCTTTCACCCATATTTCTTTAACTAACCCAATAGACTCATGATTCACCCACCTGGACTTAGTTATTACTTGTACTGTCTGTCTTGGGCTCCTTATCTGGGGTTAGTAGACAAATGTGTTGCATCTCTCCAGAAAAAGCTTTGTCACACAACACATGACAATTTTTAATAGGTCTTGTTTTGTTGTTGTTGTTGTTGTTGTTGTTTTCTATTTTTTGTCATAAGGCTTTATTTCTCAGTTCCTCAAATTTTTTAAAATATTTTATTAATTTATTCATATTACATCTCAATTGTTATCCCATCCCTTGTATCCTCCCATTCCTCCCTCCCTCCCTCCCATTTTCCCTTACTCCCCTCCCCTATGACTGTTCCTGAGAGAGAACCCCTTTCCCTGTATATGATCATAAGGTCTCAAGTCTCTTCTTGGTAGCCTGCTATCCTTCCTCTGAGTGCTGCCAGGCCTCCCCATCCAGGGGACATGGTCAAATATGGGGCACCAGAGTACGTGTGAAAGTCAGTCCCCACTCTCCACTCAACTGTGGAGAATGTCCTGCCCATTGGCTAGATCTGGGTAGGGGCTCAAAGTTTACTGCATGTATTGTCCTTGGCTGGTGCTATACTTTGAGTAAGTCTCCTAGGCCAAGATCTGCCCATCATAATTAAAAATTGTTTGTTTGCAACTACTATGATGTAGTTCAAACTGGCTCAGAAGACTAGCTCAGGCTGACCTCAAATGGACTGTTTTCTTGCGTCAATATTCCCAGTGCTGTGATTATAGGTATGTGTCATCATGTCATCTGAAAGGTCTTAAAATAATTAAATATGCGGCACCAGAGTATGTGTGAAAGTCATGCCGCATAGCATATTTGACCATGTCCCCTGGAGGGGGAGACCTGGTGGCACTCAGAGGAAGGATAGCAGGTTACCAAGAAGAGACTTGATACCCTATGAGCATATAAAGGAGGAGGAAGTCCCCCTCAGGAACAGTCATAGGGGAGGGGAATAAGGGGAAAATGGGAGGGAGGGAAGAATGGGAGGATACAAGGGATGGGATAACCATTGAGATGTAACAAGAATAAATTAATAAAAAAATTTTAAAAAATAATTAACTATGACCTCTCAGAATAAATATTGCCAGTTAGGTATATGTTCTTGGGGAGGGGAGTGAAAGACATGGTAATAGAGCCAGGCAGAAGTCACTGGCCATACTTCTGTGATTGGCTTTTAATTTTCAGCTCATATTTTTGCCTAACTCCAGTACAGTCATCATAAGACCATTCGGAACCTTTAACCTGAGTGGAAAGGTTGACCTTCTCACAGTGACTGTGCTGGTACCAGGGGATAGAAGGTGTGACTGACAACTGGCCAACATGGTGCTTCCAACGCTTTATACAGTCTACATTTTAACTTGACTCAACTCTAGGGGGTACTTTTAAACAAGCAAATCAGTTGGTTTTGCCTTCTCCTTAGATGTAATGGCACTTGCCCCTGTCCTTTCTCCTTTGGAGACCACTATGGCTCTCTGTTTTTGCTGTCATAGCCAGTTCTACTTATCACTCTACTTGGACTAAAACTTTCTCCACTGGGAAATGAGTTTTCACGAGACTGTCTGAAAGCCAGTGCTTAATTGTGTGACATTTTAAAACATGTCTTGTTTCCTGACAGTGAATTCTTAACTTCTTATGGTCTCCATAGTGCCTAGCACTTCATCTCCACAGAGAGTTCTTAGACTACTAAGTGCGTGCCATGGGATGTCTCCGGGCATCAGCTAAGTAACACATGGTGAAAAGAAATGAAAGAGCTAAACTTCCCCCAGTAGAGCCAGAACTTTAGTTTCTAGACAGGGTGGGCAAGATCCTCCAAGTTTCCACTGATGAGTTTACTCATTTTTGTTTACGTAGCACAAATGTTATTAATTATAATTTTCTAAGGGATAGAACAAGTGATACCACAAGCAGCTCTTTTGAATTATAATTCATGAAGTTGGGATTGACTTGGTTTTTATAACATTTGAACAATCTCAGCCAAAGGAAAGCATATAAAATCCATTTCTATACATGTTTAATCTATTTTCAGCCAAAAAAATATCGTTACTTAAAATAACAGTGTGTCATACTTAATGACCAATGCAAACTGAATACACCTGTGCATGAGACCTATAAAAAGTGCAACCCTAACTAACATTTAAGCATGTGCTAAACTTGCCTGTATTTTTTTCAGAATTAATGGAAATGCAAACTTCATATGGAGCCAGATCTCTGGGTATGAGACTGCCAAGAAAAATAGATCTTTGAAGGGAAAAGCAGGTGGGAAACAAATGTCCTTCTTAAAACCATTCAAGCATAACCTACCTAATGAAAGTACTAGTAAAAATTAATTGTTCTAGCCCACGATTACATTTTTGTAGCAACGATATGGCATCTTTTGGTAAAATTACATCTCTTATCTTCCTGTAGTCTGTCTGCATTTTAGTATACTTGCTAGTACCTACCTGGCAATATTTATTTATAAGTGTTAAGATATTAGTGGCTTCAATAACAATATTATTTTACTCCCCAGGCTGGGTAGGA
Organism: Acomys minous; assembly: GCF_964271855.1. NCBI lineage: Eukaryota > Metazoa > Chordata > Mammalia > Rodentia > Muridae > Acomys > Acomys minous. The sequence continues at coordinate 107,072,842 of NC_140483.1, read as the reverse complement.
GTTGCTAAGGAAGGACATCAAGAGTAGGGTGCTCCAAGCAGAGAGTAATGTCTCTGCTACAATAGAGATGCTTTTCATGATTTGACTTGGCTTATTGGCTTCCCTGAGCCATCTCATTCTCTCTCCATCACATAATCAGTCATTCTGAATTATATCAGCCTCATCTGTCATACAAGTTGTTCTGCGGTGTGCTTGAAAACCACATTTAACCCTTGAAAACAAATCCAAGAAGCATTTCATTGGGACTCTCCTTCTCCAGCCTGTCCCTCTATATGCGACCTTCTTCTTGTGTCTCCAAAGACTTCAGGCAGCCATTTGTTCCATGTGGCTCTGCCTCAGAAGCCCGTTAGCATGGCATTTCACTTTTCAGTGTCTGCAGGTCCCTAAAGCATAAAACAGTGTCTGGCATAGTGGAAAATCAAAAAATGTGTATTGAATAAATAGAAGTATTTATTTATGGAAAAAAATCCATGCCAAATATGTAAAGGAACAGAATCCTTCCCTATATTTAAAGGAGTTTTTAAAGACTTAAAAATAAAAATATTCTGCTAAATACTTCTTTCATACTAGTTTAGGAAAAATAATTTTAGTTATTAATAATTTGGCTTCATGATGTCTCCTAGCCACAATTTACCCCCCAAAAATCTTTATGTATATTTTCATATTAAAAAAGGAATGGTGTGGTTCCTTAAGTCAAGTGGCCCACTGCTTGTTCTTTGTCCTGTATTAGTCTAAGCTGAAGACAGAGCCAATTATACTAAGTGAAAATCACGTGACTTTTTATTGATTCAAAAACTGGCAACAGCTTGAAAGGCTTGGGGTGATATTCCTATCATAACAGATTATTTTGGATTATATGACATCAAATTGTCAGCAATTATTCAGCTTCACGATTTTCAGCATCCTAACTATAAGCCATGTTCCTCTACTTCATAATATTCTTAGAGAATAATGTCTCTTTTTAAGCAAGCAAATTTTAAAAGATAAGAACTGTATGTTTTCTATAAGACAAACTTCAAATGATAGTTATCAAACTCCGAATAATTTTGTAAAATGCCTCATAATGTGTGTGACTATTATGAATAATGAGTCAGCATTAATTTTTCCTAGCTTGCCTGTCATCTGTGCATGCTCTCACATGCATGATGCACATCACAGTACCCACATACTTACAAAAGCGCACACAGTCAGCTTAAAACAGTATGTAAATGATATTTTAGGTGCTAGTCACAAACCGCATGGTTTAGGTTTCTGTTTTCATATCATCCTCCTGTCTGTATTGTTTAATATCTCCAACACAAGATGACTTTCCGTGAACCTGAGTCATTCACTGTGCAACATTTTACCCTCCTTGTAACGTGCTTTGGGATGGGGAAAGGTCTGTTATGTTACAGAAGGTATAACCATGAGTATTGTGTTAGTATCTCCAGATTTGCTGTGTATTTTTTCTTTGCAAAACTAGTCATATGGTTACTGTCAGCTAGAATGAGGCAGTTAGCTTACAAACAGGAAGATTTATTCTAGCTCACTATTTTGAGGTTATTTCCCAAAATTTCACAACCCTTTGTTGGGCTTTTCATGTGAGCATCATGTCATTACAGAAGTGCACAACAGGGGAATCTATTCCTGCCACGGAATAGGGAACAGCAGGGGAGAAGACATTTCACCAACTCCATTCTAGGGCATGTCTGCAATAACCTAAGCATCTCCGTGATCTCCACTAGGTAAAAGTATAAGCAATTCCCAGTAGCACCACTCTGAGGATCAAACACTAAACAAATGGCTCCCTATGTGAAATCTCCAAAACCTACCACAGAGAACAAAACTCAGGCATTCCTTTATGTTCAAGCACATTTGCAAAGTTGTCTTCAATTTTGCTTAACTTTATTACATTTCTATTTCTTTCAAATTTTGTCACAAGTATATTTTGATCATATTCACTCTTCTTTGAGTCCTCCCAGATCCTTGCTACCTTCTCCCTACACATTCACCTTCATGGTGTGTGTGTGTGTGTGTGTGTGTGTGTGTGTGTGTGTGTGTGTGTGTGTACATGCATGCAAGAGAAAGAGAGACAGAGACAGTTTTTTAAAGCCAAACAAAGCATTTAAAAACAAAAATAAAACCACCAAACCATAAGAAACACACACACACACACACACACACACACACAAAGTAAAGTCCACTTTGAATAGATAAAGCTGCTTCTGAGTATGAGGCCTGCCCTGGAGAGTCACTGATCACCCCACACACTTGGAATCATAAACAGCCATTTGTGCTATGCAGCTCCTTCTTCTTCCATTGGAGGCCTTTTGTTCCTCTTAGTCTTAAATACACTGGCAACCAAAAGTCAGATTGTCTTTTAGAAGATCACATTGTGCACTTTAGAGTTGTGTCTTTTATTTTCCTGAGATTATAATTACATCATTTCTTCCTTTGCTCCATGCAAAACCCTCCATGTGTCCGTCCTTGCTCTCTTTCAAGTTTCTGGCCTCTTTTTTTAAAAATTAATCAATGTTATATGTTTATTTTCTTAAATACATAAATACGACCTTTCTGGCTGTGTCACGTTACTTGTATTATGTTATCAGGACTAACCATTTAGTATTGGATAACCAGTTGGTATTCTTTTTCCTGGTATGATATTTTCTACTCACATTTGTTACTAAAAATAAAGCCATTGGTGTAAGTGTAAAATTAGTCAGGTTGTGAAGATTAATGTGGTCAACAGTGGTGACATTTCATGCTTTCATATCCTTTGGCTTATAAAGATTGCCCCCTCCTTTAGCGGTCTCTCATGGACATCTATATCTTAAGCAAGCTTCAGTCTTCTATATATGATGTGTAATATTTCATTATTTAAGAAATTAAGCTGGAATCTTGATTATTTTAAATTTTCAAACAGAGTCCAATAAATCTGTAACCACATTTACAGGCCATAGAATTAAGAAAGCAAACAAACACTTCACGGGTCTCCTCCTCTTAACTCATAAATCTCAACATAGAGGTGAAAGTATCATCTCACTTGGCTCTTAAAGTACATGCTCTTATTGTAGCAGATCCCATTGTGTGTTGCAAAAGCTGGGCCTCAAGATGTGGGATTATGTGGCCATAAATTAAAATTATTTGACATGTGTCAATAAAATAACATTGCCAAGTACTAAAACACTTTGGCTTTCTGTCAAGTCTGAGGTCAAGGTCTGTGAGAATGACATAGTCGCTTTCCTTGCCTGCTTATTGCTGTGGCCCGGAGGCTGTAGCAACCAGATGTCTGGCACTCTGCACTTAAAGGGCTCACAGTTTTAGCAGATAAAGGCCCAATTTTCTTTCTTTAATTCAACGTTATACTGTTTCCATTGAATTATATGCTCCTTTTTTATTAATGTGATTTTCTCTTTTTCCATACTCTGTCATTACCAGCTAAAAAATAACAAAAAAAAATCATAGCTTATTGTATATTTGAATTACTCTTTACCAGATGGTCAGAAGAATAAATCTATTTAATTTTTCCTCATACTGCTTGGATTGTGTGCTATAAATCTTAGATGTTATTTGAAAATGTTTCCATGCAGCCTCGGCATCCCAGGAATCTCTCATCTTACACTTCTCATATATACCTAAGGTGTGGGCCTCATATATGCTGAGAGAGAGAGGCATGCATGAACAACTGGAGGGACCTATACTATGAATCATTTAAAGCCACGATGTCCTTCCTTAAAAGCAGCTCAGTGCTGTGACTGAAAATCAGCAAACAACCAAAAACATAGTTTGTTGAAAGGCTGATTCTCCATGGGTCTGTGTGCAGTCAGCCTCCCATCATAGCTAAAGAAAATCAAGTCTTGTAAACTTCCACCTATGTTTTGTGGGCAGATGAGGCTTTCGCCTGCTGTCTGAGGGAGCGTTTCAGCTCAATCAGTTAGCTCCCTTACTACATTTCAAAATTAAATTTCACTGTGGTTGTTGCATCCAAACATCTGGATTTTATCTAGAGCATTCAAGGACAACAAGGGCCCTGCTACATCACCATAATCCCTATTTTATGGGAGAAATGCCCTTCACAAAACATAGAAAGGGTGGAAACACTGTGAAAAAGGCACTTTATACCAGAACAGTCCTAAATAAATTCAGTCAGAAGAAAGACGCCATGAAATCCCTCGCTCCTCCAAAATATAACTGATTTCAAGTCTTGGCACAGAGACACAAGATAACCTCAGCATCCTGTTCAGCCATGCGTAAAGAACTCTATTTGAGACTTGAGAATCGATCCCCACTGGTCAAAGAGCAAATAACCTGTGCATCTGTAATGAGATGCTCAGTATCATAGAACAGTGTAGGTACATTACAATCCATGAGAGCATCTCTTAGTTGTGTGCGCACACGTGCACGCCTCACTGCCTTCAAAGGCCATATTTGGAGGATACTAAGTGGAGCATTTCAGTAGTGTGAACAGTGTAACAGAAGGAAATAAACATTTCTCTTGACTTTTATCTATGAATAACTCAAAGTAGTGTAAGAGCTGCTTGCTATAAAAAGAGGCATTTCTAAATAGAGCCATCTTTTCTGTGAATGAATAAAGAATAAATATATTGTTGCCCACCTTGCATCACTTGTAAGCTAGTATACTCAAGAAATGATGTTTCTGTGTGAACTAACACCACCCAAGGTGGCATAATCAACCATCATCTAAGACATCCTATCACTAGGACCTTGTTGTATTAAAACATTAATTCTGAATCTGACAAAGCTTTACATGGTCTGTTTGTTCATGGGAAACATATAGAGCAGCACATCTTAGGGAGTAGGGGGAGGGGCTACTAGAACAAAAAGCTAAGAATGGTCCTTGACCAGCCCACAGTAAGATCAGAGTTCATGGTAGAATCTAAATTAACTATATCTCTAACCACATGCTCTAACTTGCATCTGCTCAGGAGACAAAAGCTGTGTCATCTGGGACAATCCCTCTTCTCACACAGACCAGCACGGCCAGCAGCCAACACTATTTTTCATAATACCTTGATTCTTTAAAATGACACAAATGTTATTTATTATCATAAATATATAAACATTAAAATATGTAATATATTACATATAAATTATAATGTATGACTTGAAATATAAATACCGGAGGAATTAATAATGTATCAATGCATGCCTGGTATAGATGAGGTCCTTTGTTTGATCTTTAGCACTTAGAAAACAACTTAAAACCTGAACAAAGGTGAAACCCTCCCATTGAACAATAAAACCTTGAAGTTAAAAAACAAGTGACAACAAAATGCAAAATAAAATCAAAATGAAGTGCTCCACTTAGTATCCTCCAAATATGGCCGTTGAAGACAGTGAGGCATGCACATATGTGCACACACCTAAGAGATGCTCTCGTGGATTGTAATGTACCTACACTGTTCTGCGATACTGAGCATCTCATTACGGATGCACAGATTATTTGCTCTTTGATCAGTGGGGACCACTTCAACCCGATTCTCAAGTCTCAAAATGCAAAATAATGTTAACAAGCTACTCTACTATGTGGGATGATGCGTTGCCACTGCATGTACTGTTTGGAGATAGACTTTGGAATATTGTGGATAATGATGAAAGGCTTAAGTTTGCTTCAAGTCTCTGAAGCAATGGAAAAAGTGGGTAGGGTATAAAATAACAGAGTAGACTTTCTAGGGTCTTTAATTGAGTGATGCACGCATGCAGTTTTGGCATTTTATTCTCTCTGATTTTATGTATATTGGCATTTTCCAAAAGAAAAGTTTAAAAATTAAAACTAAAGGAAATTAAAAATCAATAAAGCACTGTTGCTTCCTTAAAATCAAAGTGGTTGTAGAAAATGAAAATGAAGATTAAGAACAGACTACACTGAGAAATTTTTAAATAAGTAGGAATCATTAATAAAAACATGGCATATATGTTCAGAGTAAGTTAACCATTTTCTTTGCCAGAAAATTGTTTTTTCTAACATTGAAACGTAGATGTTGTATAAGGATATAGATAGATGATAGATAGATAGACAGACAGATAGATATAGATATAGATGTATACATACACAAACACACACAAACACACACACACACATACACACACAAACACACACACACACTCACAATGTTCTTGTAACCCACTGAGATGAGTTATCTCTCCAAGAGGTACACAGCCTTAACTCTATAACTGCAATTGTGAAGAAATTTTGAAATGGGGCCTTCACCAACTCAGCTAAGTCTGGCGAGCGTCATTGCAAGAACATGGGCATCTGAACAAAGACACTAGGAAAAATCCATATTATGACAGAGGCAAAAGCAGGGGTCCCACCAAGGAACTCTTAAAACATGACTGGCAATTACAGTTTAGCAAAGTGGCACAGAATTCCCCTCATCACTCCTCTGAAAAGGAGAGAGTGATGATTTCAGGCATCATCCTGCAGGACTAGAAGAGACAATGACTACTGTTTTAGGCCACCTGGGTGGTAGTGCACCGTTACAGCAGAAACTAGGTACTAATACCCTCACTGAGCTTCTTAGGACCCACGCCTCTTTATCTGTGCTGGGAATACCCAGACAGGAAAAGATCTCTGTTTAACAGTTAAATTAAATGTTGGATTTAGTAAAAAATCATATAATTAGAACTTCTGTTTTCATTTTTAAGAACAGAGAATAGTAACAACTATCATGAAGCAGGAGAAAAATCCAACACATTTGATCAAACAAATGAGCACCTTGCCTTTGTAACAAACCAGGCAATGGAATAATACCAAGAAAACTGGCTGTTGGAAGAAACCTTGATCATGTTAGACTTTTTTAACGTGTGGGATAGTTTGTGGGTCTCACTCAAACCAATGTTTCCCAATCTTGTGCTCCTTCCTGGAGCTTCCAGATAGCCCACTTCTGTAAAATTTTGTGAGGAAGTTTGCTTCCTTGCACAAGCAAACTCATGACATTATGGGGCAGGCTTTTTTGTTTCAAGCTTTTTACCATAATAGCAAAGTAAAAAAGAGGAGAAAGTGGGAAAAGGATTTTTAAACTTAAGTAAAGGAGCAAATTAGGGTCTTTTTCTGCTAATGCTAGTTTATTTTTTCAGCGACATCAAATATTTGAGGTCCCTTCTCTGAAGAGTCACGAGTTCATTTTTTCAAAGATTGTATTTGTGTTTATGTTTGTGTGTGACATGCTGTGTGTGTGTGTGTGTGTGTGTGTGTGTGTGTGTGTGTGTGTGTGTGTGTGTCTATATATGGGTATGTACACATGAATTCAGGTATTCATGGAAGCCAAATGATGGCATCAGATCACCTGGATCTGGAATCGGAGGTGGTTGTGAGCCACCCAACACGGGTGCTGGAATCCAAAGTTGGGACCTCTGCAAAAGCAGTAGAAACACCTAACTGCTGACCCATCTTTCCAAGTCATAAGTTCTTCACTCTTGGCAAGTCTCAAAGTTCCAACACTGGTGACAAAGCCATTGTTCTACTCTATTACATCCTCTGAGTGGCAGGTATGGTACTTTCTTGCAACCTGCCAGCATCTGCTGACATGCTCCACATGGTCTTCAGAGATGGACCAGCTATATAAACAAAGAAACGTCTTTTTTAAAAAATATATAACTGTTCATCTTAATATGCACCTCTGGTATTAGAGTTGTTTAACTCCTATCTAGGTGTTAGATATTCTAAAACACTATCAGGATCTAGGTAGGGAACTTTTGGAGACAGAGAGATGAACATTAACAGAAATATGTGTCAAAATATCTTGAGTTTGCAATGGACTGCCTTAAATAAATATTAAAAGTTTGAACTGAAACCAAATGGTTAAGATGTGCTTCATGTGCATAAATTAAGTTACATATTTTTCCAAACAGATTAGGTAACGTGAGAGGATTTATAGGGAAAGAAACTGAGTGAGCAAGAAAGATCATAGGTAGAAAAAAGAGGTGGAATAGAGTGAAAGAAAGCAAAAGTCAATTCGGGAGAAGACAAAAATGGAGGAAAAAGGAACAGAACACTAACTGGGGAAGGTGTGAGGTAAATGCTGCTTGGTTTCTTTTGTCCTGTAGAAAGATCTGATCTTTGAATGTTAATTAGTGACTCATCAGTCATTGCTTAAACCTCAAGCTCTCAGACCCGAGCACACACATTGCAACCACATGGACATTTAAGAAAGTAATGGTGTCTGGAAATCACCCTAGAGATTGTCTTTCATTTTATCTGGGTACAGCCTGTGATGCTGTGGGTGTTGTGTTGTGTTTTGTTTTAAAGTTCCCCAGATGAAATGCAGCCAACTTTGAAGTCACTTCTATGAGGCTTCTGTGAATGACAAAAACGAGGGCATGTTTCCCTCCAAATAAGATATGAGGATCCTCTTGAAGCTGTCGCCTCACCCGTGAACAGGATCTGTGGTCAGCAAAGCAAGGCTGCATCACTTTGACATGGTACTTCTATCAACTGCGGTTTTGATCCTGTTTCAAGGAGTCTATTCTGCAGCTTTGGAGGTCCTGACCAAGGACATATGTTTAGAGATGACTTGATGCAGTACAAAGGCATGAAATCATTGACCTTAGTGTTCAAGCTTAGTTCACTAGAATTCAAAATGGGAAAAATAAGCTTTCCAAAACCAAGATCCACACACATAAACCCCTGAGATGTCTTGTCTCAGTTTGTTCCAGTTTGAAACTGGGGAGAAAGTGTTAGGAGTACTCGATTCTGTGAGGGTGATGAAAGATCATGTCTTCCTGCCTTTATCCTTAGCTTCAATGTCTTCTGGGAATCCTAAGCATCTCTTGGTTTGTAGATAAATGACTGCATCTTTTCATGTCTCCTTCCAGCATTGAATATGTGTGTATCCAAATTGCCCACTTTTAAATGGAAACCAGTAATATCCAACTGGGCCCACTGCAATCACTTTACTATATGACTACATCTGGAAACAAACAAATGGACAAAAGCACACCCTGTATCCAAATAAGGTCATGGTCTGGTGTAATTGGTTAGGGCATCAGCATGAAGTCAACTACATACTGCAATCAAGACCTAGACACCAGCTATCTCTTTGTCTTTAAACAATACACTGTTTTTGTTAACTTTTCCTCATTCCTATTCTCCCAAAGACTGCAACTGAAATTGTGTTCATTGTCATTCTGGCAGCCAGATGTATCTAAGATGCTTTTCAATTACTTCTCTAAAATGGATATTAAAAATGCTATGAACTAAGATGGAGATGGTAGACTGGGTTCTCTTAGAACAAAGGCTGTGTCGTTTTGTACTCTATCATTTCTAGCTAGAAAAAAAAAGTTAAATTGAAAACCCATCACTTTGGATCTAGCATCAGACTATAGACATCACATATATGATAAAACAGACATCAACTATTTCATCATCTAATCAGCAGGGAGGAACATCTGAGTGTGGTATGCTGAAATGTTAATAAGCCATTAAAGTTGAAGGAAACGTAAGCCATAAAGTGTGTTTTCTGATCCATTGGACTGAGGAGCGAGGAAGAGCCGAGGGGGACATAATGGATAAAAGTGAGTCATTTTCGTGGCCGTCTTGGGCCGAGCTGCAATCATTTACTCAAGCGAATAAGGATGTTAAAGCAAGACATCCTGAAATTGAAGAAATAAACATGTACGTGTGGGTAGTGAATTTTAGGCAGTCAGAGTGCTGCCTTTCCTCTGACATGCAAAAACACCATAGTTTATACGCACATATTTTCCATCTTGTAAGAAATGAACCCAGAATTTCAGGGACGACGTTCTGGCGGAGAGCCTCATTAGGGACGCGGAAAGCAAACAGAAGAAGGTTAGTTGGAAGTTCAGCTGTGTTGTAGTGATGTAGTAATGTTGTCTTTAGAACAAATTAGCTCACTGGGACTTGGTGACACAGTGGAGAATTAAACCTTTCTCTACAAAAAGAACATAGGCAGAGAAGGTCTTCCCCCCCCCCCCCTTCCTACCTCGAAAACTTACACAAAGATCAAGCTTGGAAAATGTTTGCACTGCAGAAAATGATTTTAAAAATGGAATCTCAATGTTGTTGGCAGCTCCGTTTTTTAAAGGGGCTATTTATTCTCGACTCCACAGCATATGGTTTATGGCCATGTAGACGGTGCATTGGAGCCTCCTCAACTTGGGCACCTTGGGGAGTGTTTGTTTTTATATTTTTTTAAGGTGGTTGGACTGAAATCCATCATGAATCATCTAAGAGAGATTTAGGAGTACATGAAGATAAACGTCTCCCCAGTGAGGCGAAGCCGCGCAGCTGGAAGGGGATCCTACATAAATAACCGACCTGAAAAGGCCATGCTTCGGTGCTGTCAATGAAGTACAAGAGCGTGGGGTTTTCATTCCGCAAGTGGCGAGCCCAACAGTTGTCTATTACAAAAGAGAATGCTGCCATTTCTTGAGCAGAGCTCTGGAAGCCCTCGGTGTAGAAATTTAATCTTCACATTCATTAACTCATTCACACACTGCTCAGGAAATAATTACGGAGTAGCAGTCATTAGAACCACAATTCTCCAAGGCACTCGAAATAGAAAAATGAATAAGGCCTGCGTCTTGCCCTAAGATGTTTTCTTTGTTCATCATGAACTTGTTTCTTTTTCCAAGTGTATAGCTTCTATGCGTGTCAGATGCCCCAAGGTGAGCTGATGCAGTAACATGCAAAACTAGTATAAAGAATTATTCCTAATGGCTACACAAGCAAAATATTTCTCTTTGATATTTTTGTATTATGTTTATTTATTTATTTATTTATTTATTTATTGGTTTTTTGAGACAAGGTCACTCTGTGTTAGCCTTGGCTGTCCTGGAGTCACTTTGTAGGCCAGGCTGACCTTGAACTCACAGCGATCCACCTGCCTCTGCCTCCCGAGTGCTGGGATTACAGGCATGTGCCACCACGCCTGGCTTATGTTTTAATTTTTACAATTACTTTTTCTTCATTGCTGCCCTAGATATTCTGAACCATTTGGTAATCCTTAAAATACAGTTTTAATTCTTGATCGAAGAATGTATTAATAAAGTGAAGGTGCTCAGTTCATTTTTGAACCAAATAGTCTTTAAACCATTTGTTCTGCTTTAATTATTAAAAAAAAAGAAATAGTGAAAATTATCCTATCTAGTGCAGCAGAAAGAAAATAAAGCCACTTAACATTACAATGAAAAATTGTGAAGATGCTATAACGTGCACTGTTACTAGAACAAAGACAAGACAGGAAGGGAAGACTCCGGGCTCAGCCGTCCCACTGATTTAGTTTCTCCATGAGCACCAAATAAGATCTTTCATATAATCCTAGGAGCATTCACAGTCTCAGCTCAGCTGTTTGACAGTGCTTTCTTCTGCCCCATCACACCAACCGGTGCCGACAGACAGGGAGAGCACACATCACTTAAGGGCCAGGCAACACTACCGTGTTTGTGGCTTCAGACATCTTTAGAGACTAGAAAGAGAAGACAGAGCACTAGTAGATGAGGGATTCCATCCTACACTAAAGGCCCAGTTCTTTCATACAGCTGTTTAATCCCCCCTGCTTCTTACACCATGCTATCAATTCTGCTATGCATTCTAAAACACTGCATAGTAGGCCTCTTGGTTTGGCAGGTTCTCATTCAACAGATGTTTATAGTAAATCCTTCCCCATGGATCCAAATAAATACCCAGAAGCTGACTGACTTATGTATTAAATTGCAGAGAGAGCCATTACTTATACAAACTGTACAGAAAATAATATTCTAAAATAAAGTTTCTGTCTTTGGCAACTATCTCCATATTAATTTTATTCTGATGGCCCTGGACATTAGACATATTGTGTCATGCATATTTTAATTATGCTCCAATGTACTTATTATTTTAAATTATAATGTCCTATTCAGTGAGGGAAAATGACAGAATATTGAGTATGTTTTCAAATTTTGTATATTTCTAATGAATCAGAGTAAACTTCACTTACATATAAACTATAAAACAAATTACTTATTAACTTTTTATAAATAGAAAATGTGTAAATGGTTAAGGCTTCTATTGTTTAAGGCTAGTAGCTATGAAAACCATAAAAGTTCTTTCTCATAATGGTTGGGCCTAAGCTAGTCTGATGATGGCTCAGTCATTAAGAGAGAGCACTTACTTCTCTTGCAAAGGACTTGGATTACATTCTCTGAATCCACTTTAAGGGGCTCACAACTTTCTGTACCTGAAGATGTAGGGGTTTGACACTTTTAGTTTCCACAGCCACTTCTACGTATGTACACACACCCCATACACACATCCCAACACCTTCACACACCCACACACCCCTACACACCCACATCCACCCCAGGCATGCACCACATACACACATTGACACACACACACTGCATACTCCACCCCACACACACAAACACACCTCCACACCCACACATGTACATACTCACACCCACCCACACACCTCCTTGTTCACACTCCCTACATGGCCTGCAATATACACAAAGGCACAACATATATACCTAGTTAAAAGTAAATTATAAAATTGAGGTCATACCTCTTAGAAGAGCATGTTGGGTTTGAAGCAAAGAAGAAAGAGTGATTTGACTAATAAGCAACTGGTTTATAAATTTATCATAGAAAACCAAGAAACCAGTCTCTTTGCAGCCTATAAAAAAATCCCAAATAAAATTCATAATAACCCAGGGAACAGTGATGTTTAAGGTATAGCTTATTGTCTTCTACTAATCCCACTAAAATGGATATCAAACTTTTGTAGATATTTAGAGATATTGGTTTTTATGTCTATCAGGTCTAGTGGCCTAACCTTTATATCTTAGAAATGCTTGCCCAAGTTTGGCTACATTTTTCAACTAGAAAAGCAAATGTCCAATTTCCAAAGCTTCATTCTTAGTCTCATATTATTGCAGTTTGTTACAAAAATGCCAGTGATTTTTCCATTTTTAATTATCTTATTTGAAAAGTTGATATATGGCTAATTTCTCTCTTTCTTTCTCCCTTTCTTCTTTGTAATAGGGCCTCACTGTGTAGCCCTCCCTGGTTTAGAACTTGCTAGATAGGTAAGAATGATTTACTCACCAAGATCTACCTGTCTCTGCCACCTGAGTGTTTGGCATAAAAACATGTTCTAATGCTGACGGTGACCCTAGATGTCAATGAGTTGAAATGAACCACAAAACTTAGGCAGATGAAAGTGCAGGTAAGGGCAGGTCTGGATACAAGAGTGCAGAACCTCTCGTCACACATGTAAGACCAACCTTGCATTCGAGAGCACATTCTCCCCACACAGAAGGGCCATGCTGAGTTCACAACCCAAGCAGAGGATGATGCTAAGTGGTAGAAGAGAGAATGAAATTATCAAGGTCAATGTCAAAAAATGCTAAACTGTTGAGATGCAGCAGAGAATTACAAACCAACAACCCTTGTTTTGTGACATTTAGCCACTGAGTGTTTCACTGGTTGTGCACGTTTTCACGTTCTGTGTGTAAGTGCATGCATGAGCTTGTTATCACTTACCTTTGAACTATTGTGCACTTAGCAGAGTATTTGTCACAGAGGAGAGACAGATAAATAACAGCCTGCCTTGCTTTCAGCGTCCCTCCTCTCACTGAATGCAGGCCGGCAAGCAGTTGGCTCTTACCACCGTTGCTTCACAGAGGAAAGAATGAAAGACAAGAAAAGCTCCACACCATCCTCGTGTTCATATGGCTCTCACCAGGTGTGCTGAGAACCCATCTCGGCCTTCTCATTCTTCCACTTAAGAGAATCTGTTTGCACCCAGTACGGAGGAAAACTAGACTCAGTGTTTTCCAATCTAATTTATAACACTGATCACTTCTGGCACCAGATGCATGAAGGTCTTCCCATGTCCCGGGGAAGCAGTTCTAGAGAAGCTGGGGTCCCCAGTTATAATTCTACCCTGATACTACCTAGCTTTGACTCTGTCTAATGTCCTTGGGCAGCACACAGAACTTGCTCTACTTGCTGGCTTATTACAAAGGATACTTAAAAAGATGTAGATAAAGACACACATATGACGAAGCACAGGAAATGGGAACTGGACCAGCCACACCCTAAGCACACCACCTTCCAGGGACCTCAGCTATCTGGAAGCTATCCCAACCACCAAATTTAATGTGGATACCAATAACATGTGAGTACACTCTTTCTTAAGAACAACATATCCGAACTCACGGAACTCCTGTATTCATGCACTTACATATGGACCATGAAAGTATGTAGCACTAGTTTAAAAACTCAGTGGTTGAATGTAAATATTCAAGTAAGACTTGCTGTTTTGTGACCCGCTGCTTCAGGAGCTGAGCAGCTAACTGCAGTCTGCAGTATTCCAGACTGCAATGATTTGGATAATGTTCACATTAAATTTAAACATTCTAACCGTATTTTAGGTAATAACTTACAAAATCATTTCCTGTTATACCAGCCATTAACATAAATGGTAACATTTTGGTTTTTGGTATAAAATTCACAATCCTGTAAGTATTCATACTTATAGACACATACATATATACATACATACATACATACATACATACAGTACATACATACTGACAGACACACCTATGAGAAAGTACTTAGACACTTTCATTTGTTAGCAGAACAATAACATGAGGATTGAAAGATCTCGTCACCTTATTTGAATGCATCTAACTGTGACATCTAGATGAAGGCTGAAGAAATAAAGTCACTTGCAAAGGACACCCTGCAGAAAGAAGCACGTGTAAAAATGTCATTCTCAGTGAGTTTTCGCTGGTCTCAAATTTAGACATGTCTCATAGTGATTTATGAGTTAAATAAGCCTTTAATTTTTGTAAACAGCAGAATTCATTTTCATGGGTGGGAAGTATTTGCCCTGACAGACATCAGCTACCACCTTGGGTGAGCTGACCATCAGAAAATGAGAGCAGTAGACCAAGTTTGCCAGCCGCTCTTCCCTGTCAATGGGCCACCAAGTTAAAGGGCTTGGATTCCACAGAAATGCTTCATATTTGCAGAACACTCTGTCGCTGTCAGGCACCATGGTTCTACAGGGCCGCTCCCAGTGTCAGGCTTATTTTATGGATAAGGAAATGGGGAAATTAGGGGAAAGAAGTAAAAGTCTTGGCAGAGGGCTCAGTGAGTCCGCATTCCCAGAACCCATGAAAGAAGCCAAGCCTGCACACACCTATCAGTGATTTAACTCTAGCAATGTGGAAGACAGGAGAGTGAAGACAGGAGGATTGCTGCCGGCAGACTTAAGCCCAGGTTCAAAGAAAGACTCCTTCTCAAATGAATAAGGATGGGAGTGGTAGAGCGGGAAGCCTCTGGCCTCTGTCCACAGGCATGTGCCTCTGTGCCTCAATGCAAAGAAGTGTGCATACATCCATGCATCACACACCTGTATACACACAGTCACAGTAATACCCCCCACACAAAACACACACACACACACACACACACACACACACACACACACAGCCTGAATTGATCCCAGGGCAAGCAGCTCCCAGGAAAACTCACATCTTGCTGTGTCTCTCAGTGGTGTGTGTGTGTGTGTGTGTCTAAGTGCTTTGCCATTACTGTTGTTTGTTTAAATTCTTGTGTTTGCATTAGAGCGCTACCTTCCCTTGGTCTCCCATAGTAAAACCTTACTAAAGAATGGGCTTGAAGGGACTCACACTAAGCCACTAGGCACTTGCAGTATCAAGCCAAAGGCAGTTTCTTTTTCCTTCCTGTAGTTCTTTGAAAACATGATGCTTTTGAACTGAACTACTTCCTATGCCAGAGCTAAGTCAAGAGGAAGGGACTAATGGTTTAAAGAAACATTTCTAGAGGAAAAAAATGGATGAATAAAATAGCCAGTTTTTACATCCGAGCTTCAAGCTAATGGGTGACTAATTCACTTTTCCCAGCTGCCTGCTTTGGCCTGCAGAGTAGAAGGACTCATTCTTCTTACTAAGTTGTATCTGGTACTTGCAAATAATAAATAGAGGGAGGAATCGAGATAAAGAAGAAGGAGGAAGGGGAAAGGGAAGGAGAGACAGTTTATGGATGAACAATAACTTATGTGGCCATTGTATGAGCTAACTTACCAGAACTGAAAATATTGGCTGGACCTAATTTCTCCTAACAAATCCAAATAATCCCATGAACTCCAGCGCTGGGTGGCGGAGGAAGCTATCAGCTATTGTCCATTGTAAAGACATTGACAAAATTAATGCACATGGTATTCCCTGGCTTCTTACCATCTCCTGATGGAAAAGGCAAGCACTGGTGCTGGTGTGTACCCAGAATAAATCACTCGCTCTGCCTCACCATCCGTGCGTGCACGTCCTCCCTTCTGCTTTACTTATCAAACCCTACTTAGCATTCCTGATGCTGCTGCCTTCACTTCCTTTGCTGTCCACAATGAGGAGAGGACAATTCAGTCTGAGGAACCATGCTTACTTCTCCCGTGTATTTGATCTCTTTCTGGCTTGAATTTTTAATCCAATACAATAATTGTATATATTGATGAAAAGCAGAGATAGTCCAAAATGTAAATGGTTGATTCAGTCCAATTATCTTTTGCCTTAAGCATTCATTGGCATACAAAAATATCACTTATTTGGGAGTGTTGATTTTGTATCCCACACTTTACTTTCAAAATGTTTTTTTTTATCAGTTTTAAGTGGAATTCTTAGGTTTTTGTTTTTGTTTTGTTTTGTTTTGTTTTTAACATAAGAGTCTGTTTTCGGTAAATATTGACATTTCCACTCCCTGGCCACAATTTTCCAGCTTTGGATTTTTATTCTATCAAATTAGTACCAATGATTTTTATTTGGATTTATAAAGTTCCCTGTCCTCATTTTCAGGTACAACCCCACACTAGTCCCCAGAGCAGCACAGGCCAGGAGTCCTGCAACAGCATTCTTTTCTCCTGATTGGTCTGAACACCCTCAGCTGTCCTTGTCATCTACCCCAGAATGCTGCTCAATTCTTCACCAAGGTAGATGTCTTATAGACACACCAGTGCATAAGTCCCCATCAACCTCAGCAGGGCACACAGTGATTTCCGTGTATTTGGAAAGAATGAAAAGAAAATTAAACATATCACCTATGTAGTCATCATTCATTAAGTGACAGATACACTTATTATTACATCAGATCAACTGCAACTTTCCAAAGAGAGAAAAGGGAGTCAGTAATTATTAATTGGTAGTTTTTCAAAACTCTGTTATTGACATACTGATCTAAATTAACATTTTTAAAATGTCAATGAAGCCGTAGAGTAAGCATTATTATTCCACCACTATGTATAAAGGGAAGAAAAAAAGAGTAGATTTAGCTTGACTTGTTTGTATAATGTCCATGTGGAAAAAAGCAGGTTACCTTTTGTGAAATAACTGGTTGTTTAGTTTCTGTGTTTATCATCATTTGTAGCTAACAGGGCAATAAAAAGGAGAGGAAATTTGAGAATCCCTAACTTAATGAGTTTCTATAAGTGAGCCTGAAAACCATGCATAACTTCAGTTTCAATACTCAGGCTTCCTCCAGCATTCTTTCCAGAACCCTCTTTCCCAAGTGCTATATGAAGTACCTCACGCATAGGATCATGGGCACAGCCTGTTTGTACAGGGGAGAGAGAGACCAGTCTTCTCTTTTCTCCTTCCTAGTCAGCTGTCCTCCAGGGAGCAAGAGTGATGATGGATCTAAGTGAGTGAACAGTAGAGGTAGGATTGCCTTTTTTGGCAAAGAAAGTTGAGGAAGAAATATATCAGGACCTCTTGTTACATGGAGTAGAGTGTTATAAATTCCAGTGGAGAAAAACCTGTCAGAAAACAAGCAGTATAACAAAATGGAAGCAACTACAAGGAGCCAATTCTACACTTTAGAGAAAAGGAAGATAATTTAGTAAGGATAATGCATGGTTTATTAACTATTTGCAGAATGTAAGATATTAAATTATAAATTTACCTCCATTACACACCCAAATAAATTCCACATGGATTATAAAAACAAATGCAAACATTAAGCCAAAGCCAATGAATCAAAAAGAAATATACATCACAAATATTCATAAAAATTTATGTAATTACAGACTGCTCATGCAATATGTTGGTTGAAAACAAGGAAACAATTCATACAGGATAACTGTCAGAAAGATTTTCCCACAGAGAGTTTTAAATTTAATGCGGCCTCAAAAATACTGTAAATAAAATTAATAATCAAAATATTGTAGAAATTGTTTATCTTGGTCAAAAGTCCAGAAAATCTTAGTGCTTTATCAAAAAGTACATATTCAAAATTTGTGTGTGTGTGTATGTGTGTGTGTGTGTGTGTGTGTGAGAGAGAGAGAGAGAGAGAGAGAGAGAGAGAGAGAGAGAGAGAATAAAAATAGAGATTTTAGTATTTTTTCTTAAGATTTATTTATTATTATGTATACAGTGTTCTGCCTGCATGCATAACCGCAAGCTGGAAGAGGGAATCACATCACATGACAGATGGTTGTGAACCACCATGTGGTTGCTGGGAATTGAACTCAGGACCTTTGGAAGAGCAAGTGGCCCTCTTAACCACTGAGCCATCTCTCCAGCCCCCCAAAATAGATATTTTTAATAGCAGGTCTGAGATAATTTATGCATGGGGAAGGTGAAGTAAAGATATACTTTTCTCTATTCTATCAGTTAAATTGATATAAAAAATTCATATATGTGTGCATTTAATTTCCCCTGTACGAAAAACAAAGCAAGCGAACATACTATAGAAAAGAGGAGACTATCAAGCAGGTGTGAAGGCAGCCCACACAGACTCTCTGGTCTCAGCAAAAACACATATTAGTGATATTCCTGGCTTTTCTTTGGCCATCAAAGTGCCAGACTTCAAGCTAAAAGGCCAGTAACCTAGGAACAACAGGTGTCTAAAATGTCCCAATAAAATATTGCAGCCTTGGCAAAGAACCAGGAAAGAGGTAGCCAATTACGACAGGAAATGTAGACAATTACTGTTCCCACTCCAGGCCCCTTTCCACCCGTGCTAGCAAAGTCTAAATACGAAGTCTAGACTTTCGCCCTCATAAAGTATTGAATAGATGTCCCAAATGCCCCTGTAAGGGTGATGTCAGTGGATACCAAGTTAAAGAGCCAAGACTCGCATTTCCTTCAGTGGCACAAAGTCCTTGCTGCTGCAGAAACTGAAACTACACAGGAATCACAGATGCCATGCCACCTGGAAGAAGCCCAGCACTCCTCCCTTTTCCCAGTTGGATGGTGTCAGAGAATCCTATTAACACTGAGGATAGTCACCACCATTCACTAGCACCGAGGCGACCTCCAGCACGGTCTCAGTACTGGGAACCGGGAGCTCAAACGTGCATTCCCAACAGTCGTGAGAAACCCTTTGTATACAAGTACATAAGGTGACAGAGAGTGGCAAAGGCAGAAGAGCTAACGTCTACAATCCCAAGTGCCACTCCAGTGTGTGGCCCCAGGAGCTCACACGGCTGCAGGAGTGCAAAGTGGTAGAGCTACTTTGAGAGATACCTTAGCCGTGTCTTGTGAAGCTAAGCATAATTCCACAGCACAACCTCTAAGTTTTACTCCTTTAACCAAATGAATTGAAACGTCCTGTCTGTGGGAAAGCCTACAAAGAATCACTTGGTGCTGGGTTCTGCTTACAAATGCTGAAAACTGGGAGCTAGTGACCTTTGTCATTCATCAGATAAATAAGCTGTAGTGCGTTTGTATTGTGCAGCAGGAACAAATAAATTATAAATCGATGAGAAAACCCTGAAGAGGTAGAAATGTATGTTGCTAAGTGAAAGAGAACACTACATCCTTCATGTGGTCCTTTGAATGGGAAAGACTCCGCCCCCAGGAAGTTCAAGAGGTGGAACATTGGTACCCAGTTAATGCTACTCTTTGGAGAGGTGGTACAGCCTGGCTGGAGGAAACAGGTCACTGAAGACAGGACTTGAGAGTTCACAGTATTGCCCCACTTTAATTCACCCCCTCGGTTTGCCTGCTTGCAGTTTAAGATGTGATCTCTCAGCTTCCTGCTCCAGCCACATACTGCCATACCTCCCCCACCATTATTGACTCTGCCTATTGAAGCATAAGTAGCAATATACACTTTTCCCCTCAAGTTGGTTTTGGTTATGTTTTATCCCAGCAATAGAAACGTATTAATACCCTTAAGACTCTGGAAGAGTCTTCAAAAGGCAAAACCAGAGATAGTAAACTGATCTATGGGGACCAGTAATTGGTAGTAAAGACAAGGAAGAATGAACAGGCAGAGCACTGGAGGTGGGGCCTTAAGTATAGTGAAGCGGTGCTGTGTGTGGTACTCTAATGCTGAATATATAACATTATTTCAAAAGCTGTAAAACCATACCTCACAAAAATGGCGCAACATAAAAGAAAAACTATGAATAATGACTGGCTCATTAACCGCAACAAAACATTATGTTGTTATGTATGAGACGTTTATAAAGAACAATGCGGGAGGAGAAACATATGTGAGTTTTCTGTACAATCTACACATTGTTTCTAATTTAAATTTGTTCTCGAATCATTGTACTAATTTGATAAAGGTTCTAGAGTTTTAACAACCGCAGTACTGAATAATGACTAAAAACTTTCAGCAATGTAATGAAGAATTTTCTCAACTTGATGGAAAGCAGCCACTAAAATCCTAGGCTTGCAGGAAATGTTAAAATGTTAACACTTTTCTCCTAAGGTAAAAATTAGAATGATCATATCAGTGCTCACTCACCCTCTTATTGGACGTAACTCTCAAAGCACCAACTACTGTAATAAGTGGACAGAAGTTAAGAAACAAACATCATAATGTACAAGATAAAACCATCCCAAACTGCATAGAAAACAAATGTCTACATAGAAAGCTTGGCTGATTAGACAAAAGTCTTCTCCAGATAATAACATGAACTCAGTAAGGTCACAGACACAAAACACTCACTTATGCCAACACCATCTTTAGCTTTATATATATCACAGTCAGCACATGAACAGCAAGACTTAAAATACAACTTAAAGTGGTTCAAAAACAAGTGAAATGTTTAGGTGGAAACCTACCAACAATAATAGAAATTTTATATTAAAACTATGTAGTGTATTATTTTTCTTTCACTGCTTAGCAATGTAGCCTAAACTGACTTAAAACCACACACGTCCATTAGAATTGACTATTAACTTACTTATGTACTTTGTGTGTGTGCACGTGCATGCAGGTGTGCTCGTGGAAACCAGAAGACAACTTGTGGAAGTCTGTTCCTTCTAACATGTGAATTCCAGGAATTGAACTCACGTCCTCAGGCTTGGCAGCAGGCACCTTTGCCTGTTGAGCCATCATGCTGACCCAGTCCATTAGCATTTCTGAGGTCAGATGTCTGAATTGTGTTTCATGAGTATAAAATCAAATACAATCCTATCAACATCCTCTCATAGCTTTCTTCAGGAGACTGTCTCTTTGTCTCTCCCGGCCAGTAACAACCACTTCTGTTCTTTGGTACGTTGTAGCCACAAATGTAACTAGTCTAACTAGGCTCCATGATCTCATCTTATTATAGAAACCTGTGCCCCTTTTGCAGAAGACCTTTAAAATTGTATGTGGCCTGGAAAAAATTGTCCAAGATAGTCTTCCCCTATGAACATACAAGCACTATTAGATTTGCAGAGTCCTTTTTAATAAAGTAAGTAAAATACTAATATATCCCAGAAATTAGGAGACAGTATTTTGACTGCCAGGGCTAATAAAGAAATAGCTTTAAGTAAATGGAGAGATATACCACACTCATAGATTGGAATGCGTAATAAAGATATCAATTCTTACAAAATTGATATATATGCTTATAATCCCTATCAAGATCCCAGGAATATTTTTGGTAGATTTAGACAAGATTATTCATGTAAGTGGAAAGACAAATAAGAGTAGATCAAATTCTTGGGAAGGTATATTGCCCCTACCCAATTTCTAGATCCATGACTTAGCAATATCCACTCAACTCTGCTGCCATTACCGTCTTCTTTCCTACCTCCTGCTCATGCCTGGACTGTGCCGGCTATAGCAGTAGATGTTTGTACCAAACGGTGCAATGTTGTTCAGCATCTTTTGCCAGACACTGCATTCTGCATATGTTACACAGACTGGTACATTCACCTATGCTATTATGATTAACCAATAGTTTAAAATTTTTTTTTTGCTTTTATTTTGTGTGCATTGATGTTTTGCATATACATATGTCTATGTGAGGGTGTAAGATCTTGGAGTCACAGACAGTTGTGAACTGCGATGTAAGTGCTGGGATTTGAACCTGGGTCCTCTGTAAGAGCAGTCATTGTCTTTAACCACTGAGTCATCTCTCCAGCCCCTATTGCAGCAATTTTAAACCCTCAGTTTACTGACTGTTTCCCCAGAGAACTTCAGGTGTCTGTTTTGGGTTGTTTCTTTTGTTGTTGTTTTGAGACAGGGTCTAGACCCCAATTTTCAACCATTTTACCTCAGTCCTTCCAATGCTGGCATTACAGGCATATAACACCACACTCAGACTTCCATGTTTGCTCTTAAATAAGGTACTTAGAGATATTGTGTGCCGCGGGACTTTTATCACAAGTTTGGAACTCAGGCTACTGTGAAATCAGGTATTTTAATCTTTGTCCGTAGCTTCAAACCATCCTCTCTGTCCTCCATTAGGGCCATCTCCAAATATTAAAACTGGCAATCTTTGAAGTTTACAAAGAACTTCATTTTTTATCTATATGACATCTTTATCATATCTAAATATAGCTATTCTACATTTAGCCATTAAACCAACATTTTTCCTTTCTCTCTTGAATATTTTTAATTAAAATAGTGTATAATGGTAAACCACAACATATTAATATGTGACTTTTCATGGTAACAAGTAACTCATAGACATTTAAATTTTCATAAAATTTTGTTATTTAATACATAATTTCTATAATAATCATTTACTCATTTTATATGAAAATAATATTTCTTCAAATGTATAAAAGTAAAAAATCAAGCAAAGCAGACAGACAAATGAGCATTTAAGTGCTTACACCTCTTTGCCCTTGGCTGCAGATGTGATATAACTGGCACCTTTACATTCCTGTTGCTTTGACTTCTCTGTCATAGACTGTAATATGGGATGCCAGACTGAAATAAAACTGCTCTCTCTGTTTATTTCCTCCAGATATTTCATCACAACAGCAAGAACAAATTAATTAAATTACATAACTTCATTCAAGAGAATAAATTTATATAGTGATTTTACAAATAGAAACATGGCTATCCTTGACTAAAATCTCACTTTTTATACAAAAAATACTCACTTTTATATCAAATCATACAAATAAGCACGTGTTTATAAATTTTTGTAACATAGTTAGAAACTGCAAAACAGTATGACTATAGAGATTCCCTCTGTCATTGGGAACAATTTACATTTTTGGCATAAACTGGTAAGCAGGAGGAAAAACAGTAGACAGGAAAGTGAAGTAGAGAAAGACTTATCTTTTGAAGTAAAAGGTCAACATTTTTTTAAAAAGCTCACAGGGAAGTCTAAAGAAAATGAATAGAAATAAAACATTGCTACTTGAGTCCAGCCACAAGAGATGTCCCTGGCTCCGAGGCTTACATGTTGATAATTTAAGCATCATGTTATGCAGAGGTAACAGACCATGAGGGCACTAACCTAAACACTGGGCTGGTCACTAGGAGCATGCTTTAGGAAGCTACATCTCATCCCCATAACTTCTTACTCACAGTAACAGAAAACTAATTATATCAATGGTTTAGAAGAAAATATAGCAAACAGAAAATTAGTAGGAACAATAGCTTAAAGGAACTTAGACAATAGATGGAGCAGAGAAATGCCACAGTTAATTAGAAAAAGAAATCAAAGTCAACATTATAAACAGCTCATTTGCCTGCTCATAGATTGACTGTTTCATTTCCTTGGTATGTAACTTAAATTATTTGTAATGTCTGGATAGTAGCCCATTATCTAACTGGCAAATATTTTCTCCCATTCTGTGGGCTGTCTATTTGTTCTTCTGATTATTTCCTTTGCTGAACAGAAGTCTTTTGTCTTTGTTTCATCTGCTAGTTCTTGGGACTAATTCTTCTGTTATTGGTGATCAACTCAAAAAGTTCTTTCCAAATAGGACCTCATGAAACTGAAAAACTTCTGTAAGGCAAAGGTCACTAGGACAAAACAGCAGCCTACAAAGTGGGAAAAGATTTTCACCAACTCCACATCTAAGTGGAGTTTAAATCCAAAATATATAAAGAACTCAAGAAATGAGTTAACAACAAACCAAATAATACAATTTGAAATAGTACTAGCTCAAGACCCAGGAATACCACTTCTGAGCATATGCTCAAAAGATGCTCCACCGTACCACAGGACATTTGCTTGATATGTTCATAGTGGCTTTATTCATTATAGCCCGAATCTGGAAACAACCTAGATGTCCCTCAACAGAAGAATGGATAAAGAAACTATGGTACATTTACAGACTGGAATACAACTCCAACCATTAAAAACAAGGAAATCATAAAATTTGCAGGCAAATCGATGGTACTAGAAAGGATTATCCTGAGCAAGGTAACCCAGACCCAGTAAAGACACATATGGTGTGTACTCACTTATAAGTATATATCAGCCATAAAGTACAATAACCATCACACTAAAAATCACAGAGCCAAAGAAGCTAAATAAGAGTGAGGGCCCAAGGAAGGCCTTCCTTGAATCTCACTCAGATGGGGAAATATAGTAGACAGTGGAAGATGACGTAGAGAGGGAACTGGATAGGAAAGAGTGAGGGGAGGGAAAAGAAGGATGGGAGATCAGATGTAAGGAGAGTGAATAGAGAAGGTTTGAGGTCCTGGAGAGAAAAGGGACACTGACGGCAAGGACATCACTGAGACAAGCTGGAGACCTGGTCCTAGGTAGGCTACAGGGGGAACTTCGGCTGTCTTCATCTGAGCCTCCTAGCAATGGGGGACATGGAGACTGAAGAAGTCACCTTCAAGCCACGCAGGACCTATATTAGTGGGAGGGGAACACCAATCCATCTACAAAACCTTCAACCCAAAATTTATTCTGCCTACAATATGTGCAGAGATGAAGATAGAGTAGAGACTGAGGGAATGACCAACCAAATGCCTGGCCTAACCTGAGATTCACCCCATGGGAGAGAGCCAACCCATGACACCATTAACAGTACTCCACCATGTTTACAGACAGGACCCTAACGTTACCATTCTCTGAGAGGTCCTACCAAGCAGTTTATTGAATCAGATGCTGAGGCTGACAGCCAAGCATTAGCCAGAGCCTGGAGAGTCCTGTAGAAGAGTGGGAAGAAGGATAGAAGGATCTGGAAGGGACAAGAATGCTGCAAGAAGACAAACAGAGCCACCTAAGCTAGACCTGTGGGGGTTTACAGAGGTGGAAGCACCAACCAAAGAGCATGTATGGATTGGACCTAGGTCACCTACACATATGTAGCCAATGGGCAGTTTGATCTTCATGTGGGTGCTCTAGTGAGTTGGGCAAGTGCTCTATCCTGTCGCCTTCTTTGTATCACTTCACCCTAATTGGGTTTCCTTGCCTGGCCTCAATGGATAAGGAGGAGCACAGTCATGACTTGACTTGACATGCTGGGGTGGACTGGTGGGAGAAGCCTTCCCTTATCTGAGTGAAAGGGAGTGAGGAGGAAAAGGTGGGGGGAGAGAGGTACTGGAAGGAGAGAAGGGAAGGAGGGAGGCATAAAGTAAATATGTAAATTAAAAATAATCTTTTTAAATGGAGTACAGATTTAAATAGAATTCTCAATAGAGGAAACTCAAATGGCTGAGAAACGCTTAAAGAAGTGTTCAATATCCTTAGTCATCGGGGAAACGTAAATCAAAATGACTCCATCTAACACCTGTAGGAATGGCTAAGACCAAAAACTCTAGTGACAGTGGGCTCTGGTCGCGGTGTTCGAAAGATAAGGACCACAATGCTTTGTGAGGAGGAGGATAGTGTTCCAGAGCTACACAGAAATCTTCACCCCTGAGAGTGGCCTGATTGGGAGGAAACGCTTAGCGCAATGTATTAGAAATACCCAATCTGAGATCATTCAAGATGGCGTCAATCACAAACTGTGTCTGATCTGTGGAACAGCAGAGACTGCACAGCCAACCAAAGGACCATACTGAGAGCTCCAAACACAGTGTTGGTGTTTCTCAGAAAGAAGGAAATCCTGCCACATGGATTGTCCATGCCCTCCTGCTGCAGGACTATGAGGCCCCGCTCAGGCTGCCTTTTGGATTGCAGCCCAGTGCAGTGCGCGCCAAGGAGATGGTTCGAGGAAGTGGTACTGTTCGAATCGAGGACTGCCCCACCCACACCACAGACTTCATAGACCTCCTCTCACAGGCCGGGACCATGTTCAGTGCCGTGAGCTGGATCATGCAGAGGTGGATACCAAGGGCTGCGGTGAGGCGGAGACTCATGGCAGATGGAGCATGCAATGGAACCAGAGACTCAGGAGGCAGAATCAACAGAGCCACAAGTTCCCTGGGACAAGAAGCTGAGCTGGGCCAACGTCAATGGTTTTTGCGAGCTACTCAACAAAGACTTTGAGAGACCTTTACTTGCCACCTGCTAGATGGCCCACAAGATCTCATGGCAGTAGGAGGCCATCCAGGCCTTGACAGCCAGCAACAATCTGGTGAACTGAACAGGAGAGTTGACCCTGAGGACATGGAAGTAGAAGACCTGACCCTGGGGACACAAGAACAGGTGATCTGGCCCTGAGGACACGGAAGCCTTAGAGCTGGCCCTGCCCTAAGGACATGGAAGTGGGAGAACTGGCCCCACCCCAGGACATGGGAGGCAGAGAGCCAGCCCTGACCTGAGGACACAGGAGCAGGAGACCCAGTCCCACCTTGAGGACACAGGAGCAGATGAGCTGGCCCTGCCCTGAAGACATGGGAGCAGGTGAGCCAGCCCTGTCATGATAACATGGGATCGGTAGAGCAGGTCCTGCTCTGAGGACACAGGAGTAGGAGAATGGGTCCTGCCCTGAGGACACAGGAGTAGGAGAATGGGTCCTGTCCTGAGGACATGGGAATGGGTGAGCTGGTACTGCCATGATGACATCGGAGCAAGAGAGTGGGCCCTGCGCTGAGGACAAGGAAGTGACTCTGACCAGGGCTCTTAACCCCAACATCAACCCCTAGAATACATTAAGGGGCCAGATCCGCATATTCAAAGATTAAGAATCTCCTTGACACACAGTAACAATGGGATATCCAGCAGAAGTCCCAGTGAGGATCCAGTAATGATAGTGTAGGCCTCCAGCCAGACCCATGACTCTTAGCAATCAACATTTAAAAGTAAACATAGATGGACAAAAGGCTACACTGTGTGATACACTACAGCTTCTATGACAAGATTTTTTGTTTCTCTGTTTTATTTTACTGGGGGGAGGACAGGGATTTTGGTGCATGACATGTAAATCATAGACATTCAATAAAAGTTAAAAAAAAAAACAAACTCAAGTGACAGCACCTGCTGGCAAGGATGTGGAGCAAGAGGAACACTCCTCCATTGCTGATGGGAGTGCAAACTTATACAACCACTTTGAAAATCAGTACATCAGTTTCTCAAAAAATTGGGAATCGACATACTTCAAGACCCAGCTATATCACTTGGGTATATATCCAAAGGAGGCCTTCTCACATGACAAGGATAGTTGTTAACTATGTTCACAGTGGCTTTATTCATAACAATCTAGATGTCCCTCAACCAAAGAATGAATAAAGAAAATGTGGTACATTTACACAGTGGATTATTATCTCAGATATTAAAAACAATGGCATCATGAAAATTTCAGGCAAATGGATGGAACTAGGGAAAAATCATTCGGAGTGAGGAAACTCAACCCAGAAAGACACACAAGGTATGTACTCACTTATAAGTGGGCATTAGCTGTAACATAAAGGATAACCATGCTATACTTCAGACTCAGAGAGGTAAGGAACATGAAGAGCTCAAGCATAAATCTCCCCTGTGCAAGGGAAATAGAACAAATTTCTCAGGTGGGTTGGGGGCAGGTAAGGATGGGCACAGGAGGGAATCAGGTGTGGTAGGGAAGAAGGAAAGAAGAGAGTCTGTGTAGATACAACTAAGATTGGAGGGCACTGGGTGGCATTGGGTAGGGGTGATGGAGAAACCTATTGCAGGAGAAACTCCAAGGATTCTACACAAGTGGCTCTAGTGAGGACTCCTAGTAATGGAGGAGACAGAGCCTGGCTTCCTAGTAATGGAAGATTCAGAGCATGAACAGGCCATCCTCTGTAACCAGACAAGGCTTCCAGTGCTGGGACCGCGACACAACATAACCACAAAACCTTCAACTTATAATCTGTCCTGCCTACAAGATGTGCTGGTGGCAGTGGAGGTGCAGAACATCTAGGAGTGGCCCATCAACTACTGGTCTAATTGGAGACCTATGCCTTGAAAGGAAGCCCATGCTCAACACTGCTTGGATGACCAGGAACCAGAGACTGGATAGTCTAGAGACCTGGGATAGAAAACGCTCAAGAAAAATGAGTTCTAATGATATTCTGCTATATTTATAGATCAGTTCCTGGCCCAGTGAACATCAGAAAGGCTCTCTCCAGCAGATGTAGAGACCTACAGTCAAATATTAGGCAAGAGAGAGCCCAAATTGGAGATCTTAATCAAGTCTTTCCCCTTGGAGCTGGAGGAGCTCTGCAGCAGAAGGGAAGGAAGAACTGTAGGACCCTGAGTTGAGGACACAGAGACTGAAGTAGAAATCACAGAGCCTGCATTGAGCTGTTCTAGGTTCCTTGTTTAGATGTTCTGGTTGTTAGCTTGATGTTCTTGTGAGTACGGGTGTCTCTGACTGTTTCGCCTGCTCTTTGAACCTTTTTCCTTCTACTGGTTGCCCTGCTAGTAGAGTGTTTGTGCCTAATCTTATTGTAACTTATTATGTCGTGATCTGTTGATATGCCTGGAAGCCTATGCTTTTACATAGAGAAGTAGAGGAGTGGATCTGGAGGAGAGGGGAAAGTGGGAGGGAATGAAGGCTGCTGCCTGGGTGCATTGAAATTGGAAAAAAAAAAAAAAAAAAAAAAGGTCTTCTCTGCTCCAGTATTTTAAACTGTATTTCCCATGCTGTCTTTTAGAGGGTTCAGATTTCATATTTTAGGTAACATTTTGAATTGCTTTGTATACAAGGTGAATGATGAATTTCATTTCACTCTTCTGCATGCACCATGTGTTGAATGGGGTATCTATTTAAAAATTGTATATCTTTGCTTTTGTTGTCAAAAATTTAAGAGGACATGGCATTGTCACATGGGGATGGGGTCTTCTACTCTATTCCAGTGGTCTACAAGTTTATTTTTAGGCCAGTATCAGGCTACCTTTATCACTGTATTTCTATAGTATAATATGAGGTCAGAGATTGTAATATTTCCAATAGTATTTTTACTCCTTAGAATGCTTTGACTATCCATGGCCTTCGTGGTTCCACATGAATTCTTGTTCTTTATCAACCTCAGAAATGGGATATTGAATTTTAATAGCCATAACATTAAATATTTAAATTAATTTGGATAGAGTGACCATTTTCACAATATTAATTCTGTCAAACCAAGAGCATGCAATATTTTCCACTTGCTGTGATTTCCTTTTCAACATCTTTGAGTTTTCATTACAAATGGCTTTTACCTCTTTGATTAGTTGTGTACCTAAATATTTATCTTTTAAGCTATTTTGAAAGAAATACTTTTTCATAATTTCTTTTTTGGAGAGTATGTTGTTAATATAAATGACTTTTTAAAATTAATTAATTTAATTTAATTTAATAAATTACTGTAAATTTAGTGAGGGTTATTAGGTCCAAGAGTGTTCTAGTAAACTCAGTAGACTCATTTAAGTAAAGATTCATGTTCCCTGCAAATAAGGGTAGTTTGCCTTCTATCTGTCTGACTTTTAGCCCATTTATGTTTTTTTCTTGTTTAACTGCTTATAGTTAAGATTTGAAGCATTACCTCAAGTCAGAGAAGAGAGAGTGGACATTCTTTTTTCATTCCTGATTTTTAGATGAAATACTCTCAGTTTGTTTCTATTTATTTTAATGTTGCCAATAAGTTCATTGGAGATAGCTTTGATCATTTGGAGGTATGTTTCATCTATTCATAAATTTTTCATACAAGCATGTTCAACTTTGTTAAATACCTTTTGTCATCAATTGAAATAACTATGTGATTTCTGTCCTTAAGTTTATTTACAAGGTTTACTCTATCAATTGATTTAAGTATGTTCAACCAACTTTGTCATTCTCAAATGAAGCCCACTTGGTTGTGAAGTGTAATGTTCACACTGTGTTTCTGAATCCAGTTTACAAGTATTTCCTGAAACGTTTTGTATTTGTGTTCAAAGAAATTGGTCTGTAGTTTTCTTTTTCTGCAGTGCCTTTACCTGTTTTTTAGATTATCAAGAATAAACTTGGTAATGTTCCTTCACATTCTTGCTTATAGAACACATTAAAAAGAATTGGCATGAAGTTTCCTGGAAATTCGAATAGAATTCTGCAGTGAATTCATCTGGTCATGGGCTTTACTTTAAGTGGAGACTTACACTAATGGGTTCGATTTCCTTGCATGTAATGGCTTTTGATAGATGATATGCATTTTGAAATTTTTCTATTTCTTATGCTACCCAGCACTTCAGAGTATAGGTTTTCATAGCAATTTCTAATGTTCTATATTTCATTGAAGTCAGTTGTAAGGATACTGTTTTATCTCTAATTTTGTTAATTTTCAACTTTGCCCTTTTTATATCAGATTGCCTAAAAAACACAAATAGCTAATAACTATTTTTAAAAGTTTAATATCCTTAACTACCAGAGAAATGCACCCAGTTAGAATGGCTTTCTCTCGTCCGCAAATCTGAAAATTAGTTTTGGAGAGGATGTGAAGAGGAGAGGGGTCCTTATTCACTTTTGGTAGGAGTTCATATTAGTATTGCCATTGTGAACATCCATTTGGACACTTCTCAAAAAAATTAAAAATGGTACTACCATATGGTCAACCTATTTCCTTCAATACTCTACCATGATGATATGTATACCCACATGTTCATTGCTGCTCTATTCACTATAGCAAATGACTGGAATCAGCCTAGATGTCCATCAAGAGATGAATGGACAATATCACATACACACACACACACACACACACACACACACACACTACAAAATAGCTTTAAAGAAAAATGTTATCACAAATTTTGCAAGAGGATTGATTGATTTATAACTT
Source organism: Acomys minous (assembly GCF_964271855.1). Taxonomy (NCBI): domain Eukaryota; kingdom Metazoa; phylum Chordata; class Mammalia; order Rodentia; family Muridae; genus Acomys; species Acomys minous. The sequence goes on along the minus strand of NC_140483.1, from coordinate 107,041,524 downwards.
TTGGAACCTAATAAATAGTATACGTATTTGTATAAACAAATGTACATGTGAATACAAGTAGAAAAGAAAGCAAGGAAGGACAGAATGTACACAGTGGTTATGATTTATGAAAGAGGATATAACGCTAATTGTTTTTATAGCCTCGCTTTCATGGATATTTGGGGTTTAGTGATAGATACCTAAATAAAAATACAGTCAATAGTGAAGGTATAACCATCTAAAATGAAACTCTGCAGCTTCAAAATGCCTGTCTAGCTGGACACAAGTTCACTTAAATGTATAGGCTTTGGATCTGGATAATAGTAGGTATGTGATGCTTTTATTATAATAAGTTTAATTTTTTTCTCCTTTATTAATTTATTCTTGTTACATCTCAATGGTTATCCCATCCCTTGTATCCTCCCATTCTTCCCTCCCTCCCATTTTCCCCTTATTCCCCTCCCCTATGACTGTTCCTGAGGGGGACCTCCTCCTCCTGTATATGTTCATAGGGTATCAAGTCTCTTCTTGGTAACCTGCCCAAGGACAATACAGGTGGTAAACCTTAAACCCCTACCCAGATCTAGCCAATGGACAGAACACTCTCCACAGAAGAGTGGAGAGTGGGATATTACTTTCTCACATACTCTGGTGCCTCACCTTTGACCATGTCCCCTGGAGGGGGAGACCTGGTGGCATTCAGAGGAAGGACAGCAGGTTACCAATAAGTTTAATTTTTAAAATGAGCAAGCTAAGTTGACTCTGAAATAATTTGTTTCTGGATTCCATTGAGTTCTGGCAAGATGAACACAAATAACCAGTAGTGGATATAATTATAGAGATAACAGGAGAACAAATATTAAATATAAAGCATGATGCTTTCCAAATTTAACAAAACAAAACAAAACAAACGTTCAGCAGATACAGCATGCACTCCCTTTGCAGAGAACCAGAGTTCAGTTCCCAACACCTATGCAACGCAGGTCACAATCTCCTGTAGTTCCAGATGCAAGGCACCTCTGGCACCCTTTGCTGAGCTCTATGTGCACTGTACTCATGAGAGCACACACACTTACATAGGCATACATATATACACATAATTTAAAAATAAGAGTAAATCTAAATTTTTAAATGAAATAAAAGACAGACATATTGTTAGATAAAATAGGTAAAGTCTGCAGTGTTCCAGTGAAAATAATAAACAGATTTATTTTAGAATTAGGTGCTAGTACAAGAAGAACATTATGATAGGCAGATTTGGGCCCAGGGGTCCCGCTCAAACTATGGCACCAGCCAAGAATAATACAGGCTATAAACTTCAAACCCCTACCCAGATCTAGGCAAGGACATTCTCCACAGTTGAGTGGAGAGTGGGGACTGACTTTCACACGTACTCTGGTGCCTCATATTTGACCATGTCCCCTGGATGGGGAGACCTGGTGGCACTAAGAGGAAGGACAGCAGGTTACCAAGAAGGGACTTGATACCCTATGAGCATATACAGGGGGAGGAAATCCCCCTCAGTCACAGTCATAGGGGAGGGGAGTAAGGGGAAAATGGGAGGGAGGGAAGAATGGGAGGATACAAGGGATGGGGATTGAGATGTAACAAGAATAAATTAATAATTAAAAAAAAAGAATTAGGTGCTAGATGGAAAGGCTATGATATTTGGAGATATAAAGGACAATATTTTCTTATTCAACAGTAATGAATAGAAAGTTTTTACTCTTGTGAAAACAATCCGAACCCCCATGTGTGTACATGTATGTGCATGTACATGTGTGTGAGTGTGTATGTGAGCATGTGTATGTGTGTACATATGTGTACATGAGTGTGTGGGTGTATGGGTGTGTGTGCTGTTTACAGGCTGTGGTGTATGAACATGAGTATACAAGTAGATATGTGTATAAATGCAAAACGCAGAGCAAGATGGCAGATGTCTTCCTCTGCTGCTCTGTACTGTGCTATCTGGAGACAGGATCTTTCACTGACCTGGAAGCCTGCCTTGTTGGATACGCTGGAAGGCCAGTGAGCTCTTACACTCCGCCCATCACCACCACCCAATGCTGCAATTACAGGCATACACAGCAATGCTTCGTATTGTGAGTGTGTGTGTGTGTGTGTGTGTGTGTGTGTGTGTGTGTGTGTGTGATGGAGATTCATACACAGGTCCTCATGCTTATAAAACATGTGCTCTCTCTCACCACAGAGCCATCCCTTTTGCCCCACATTGAGAAATTTGAGATCAGAGACACTAAGTCACTTAGAAGAAAAAGTGGGGCAGAGTCTGGAACATATTGGCACAGGAGAGAACTTCCTGAACAGAACACCAACAGCCCAGGCATTAATGTCAACAATTAATAAATGGGACCTCATGAAGCTGAGAAGCTTCTGTAAGGCAGGAGACACTGTAAAGAGAACAAAGCGACAGCCTACAGACTGGGAAAAGATCTTCACCAACCCTACATCTGACAAAGGTCTAATATCCAAAATATATAAAGAACTCAAGAAATTAAACACCACCAAACCAAAGAACCCAATTGAGAAATGGGGCATGGAACTAAACAGAGAATTCTCAACAGAGGAATATCAAATGGCTGAGAAACACTTAAAGAAATGCTCAACCTCCTTAATCATCAGGGAAATGCAAATCAAAACAACTCTGAGATTCCATCTTACACCCATCAGAATGGCTAAGATCAAAAATTCAAGTGGCACCACATGCTGGTGAGGATGTGGGGAGAGAGGAACACTCCTTCATTGCTGGTGGGAATGCTAACTAGTACAGCCACTTTGGAAATCTATCTGGTGCTATCTCAGAAAAATGGGAATAGGGCTTCCTCAAGACCCAGCTATTCCACTCCTTGGAATATACCCAGAAGATGCTGCAGCACACAACAAGAACATTTGCTCAACCATGTTCATAGCAGCCTTATTCATAATAGCCAGAACATGGAAACAGCCTAAGTGTCCATCAGTAGAAGAATGGATAAAGAAACTGTGCTACATATACACTATGGAATACTATTCAGCTATTAAAAACAAAGAATTCCCGAAATTTGTGGATAAATGGATTGAGCTAGAAATGATCATAATGAGTGAGTTAACCCAGAAGCAAAAAGACTCAAATGGTATATACTCACTTATATCTGCATATTAGCCCAAAGGCTAATGTCCCATGAAAGCCTTCACTTACCGGGAAACTGGGACAAAGGGGAGGACATCCTATTGGGACTCTAGATGGGAGAAGCATGGGAGAATGGCAAAGTAGAAGGATCCAGAGGGTCCTAGAAACCTACAAGTAGAACATTATGATAGGCAGATTTGGGCCCAGGCGTCCCACTCAAACTAAGGCACCAGCCAAGGACAATACAGACCATAAACTTTAAACTCCTACCCAGATCTAGCCAATGGTCAGAACATTCTCCACAGTAGAGTGGAGAGTGGGATATTACTTTCTCACATACTCTGGTGCCTCATCTTTGACCATGTCCCCTGGAGGGGGAGACCTGGTGGCACTCAGAGGAAGGACAGCAGGTTACCAAGAAGAGACTTGATACCCTATGAACATATACAGGGGGAGGTAATACCACTCAGGCACAGTCATAGGGAGGGGAGTAAGGGAAAATGGGAAGGAGGGAAGAATGGGAGGATACAAGGGATGGGATAACCATTGAGATGTAACAAGAATAAATTAATTAAAAATAATAATAAAATAAAAAATTTAAAAAAATTTTAAGAAGAAAATTTAGGGAAATACTATCATTACTAGACATTTACAGCTATTAATAAATTATTTAATGTTATTATAATACACATGGTATAAAATAGACTTTGGGATAAATAATTAAAATTTCTCTTTAAACCTAGCACTAGAAAAACATGTCATTTAAAGTAATCATAACAAGGAATAATGCTTTAAAGACTCTCATCAGAAACCTTTTTCATGTGTGAATTTTAATACAAAATAAATTCAATTTTGTAAAGTTGAAATTCTATGAAAAGTATAAGTTCTTATGACTGAGTAGTTTTATTTGTAAGCACAGCAGTGACATAATGTTGGAAGATTCTGTTGCCACACCTATTTCAATGGGATTTGTTTCAGAACCAGTTTAAGATCTTGGCCTCTGCAGTGTACTTAGTTTGACTTTTAACAACTTCTATATCCACTATCATATTCTTCTTTCTACTTGCTACATGAAAATGTTATTGTGCATTTCATTTATTTTGGAAGAGTAAAATATAGAGTCATGAAATGTTGGCCAAACAGTACAAAGCTCATCAAGGCTGTTATACACTAGAACAAAGCTCATCATGACAGTCTAAGACCAACCCACAAAGCATAAAAATCACCTTTATTCAAAGAATGAGAAAATACAAGGCTTCAATCCTAAAGATTCTTCATTAACATGAAGACTATCTTACACAAACAATTATCACAACATTCAAGACACCAAACTCTAATCTTTAAAATACACATAAACTTTCTTATTTAACTTTATTTTGAAAACAATCTGTGGTTAATACTTTTTAAGGTTGTAGTTTCTGTATTTTAGAAATGAAATCTATCATCTAGCTACTTAACTAGGTATCATATATATAATATATAATATATATATTCTATCTATACTACGTATCTACCTATATAGAGAATTTTATAAACTTTAATTTATATATAATTTAATTATATAAAAGGAGAATTTTTTCAGAAAACAAACTATTTAAAATTTGTTTCAAAAAGTTTTTTACTTAAAAAAAATCAAGTAACTGAAACTAATATTCTCTCTGAAATTGATTTAACAATTTAAACAGTACAAAAGGAATATGAAAAAACTTAATAATCAAAATTTATTTATCTATCATCTACCTATTTATCATCTACATATATACTTATATTAAATTTTATTAATTATATTCAGTATGGTATATCAATATGCAAAATGTATAGATATATTAAAATATATTCTTTGAGAAAAACAGGCAGTACCATAAGTACACTGATGTATGAGAGCAGAATTCTTTATAGAAAATCATTTCAGGAAGATTTATTCATTTATTTACTTACTTATTTAGGTAGTCAAAACAATATGAGTGATAAAAACAAAATTATTATATTTTAGATATGTAATATAATTATAGAGAGCTTTGGGTGACTATTCAGGTCGCAAACTCTCTCTGTCATCTTCTCTTTTGAAAAGTTACTAATCTGTGCTCTCAGCATACTCAGGTAATCAAGTTTATTCCTTCTGAAGTCTCTGATGGAGTTGAAGACAAGGTAGCTTAGGAGGGGGGTAAAAAAGAGAGAGGGTGGGACCAGAAGGAGAGAATGCATAAGGCTACAATCTGGATGTAAAGTCAATAAGTAAATTAATTAATTAATTAAAAAAAAGAATAATGGATGGAGAACCCAAGTGAAGACAGAACATGACCTAAGGATTAACATTTAGAACTACACTTTCTCAATAGTTAGCCAGCAGCTAGACTGTAAACACTGTTTCTATGTTTCACTATATTTCACTACTTAAACAGAGCTTACAAAAAAAAATCTCTATGGTATTATTTGTTTTTAGATTCTTGAATTTTGTTAGGTAATATATTTAGTATCTTAACCACTGGCTTTTCTGTGCTGGTAAAAAAAAAAAAAAGATAATTTTTTTCAAGAAAAAATTATTTTCAAGAATAAATTTATATTGAGTGAAAAACCATTAAGTCATAAAAGACCATAAAGATTTTACCGTTGGTGGCCAGTGTTGTAAGAGACTTAAGAAAGAAGGGGAAAGGTTGATCCACTCATAGCTTTACCTTTCATATTCCCACAAAGTCCAGAAAGCATAATCATTTTTCATAATTTACACTCAGCATGTGTGTCTGGTAGGCAATGCTTTTCTTCTTAATGGTCTGAAGAATGCAGCCTCTGCTCAGGCCTCCTCTCTCAGATGCTGACAGGCTCCCTGCTGGGTAACTGTCTGTAATCCCAGCTGGCAGTCTTCACAATGCCAGAGCATCTCACCTGGGAAGTAAGTCTGAGTCTACACCAGAGGAGTACCACATTCTGTGCCCTACACGCTTCCCTGCTTCTTGACGGGGAACCAGAAATCCTGGCTGCAGCCAAGATTTATAGTAATAAACCTCTCTCACCATCCAGGGCCATAAGAAGACGCTCCCTCTTCTGCCATATGGCTCTGATTCTCTTAGGAGACAGCAAGCATGATGTCTGCCTCTGGGGCTGCTCGACTTGTACTGTCCTCCAACCCCTAGCCGTGCACTTGCCTCTCTGTCTAGCCATGGCATTCAAGACTCTGCTAATAAACTCCTCAGTCCCAATTAACCCATCTCTGTCCTCCTGAACTGCCCACACCACTAAAACCTAACAGCGGTGTCTGAAAAGCTTGAGTAATGATGCTCTTATTTTGTCTGGGTTTAGAAGCCACCACCTGTCTCCTCTTCCCTCTTCTATTCTCTCTTCCTCTTCCTCCTCCTCTTTCTCTCTACCCCCTTCTTCCTGATCCTCCTTCTGTCTCCCCCTCTCTTCCTCTTCCCTTTTCACTCTTTCTCTCCTCTTCCTCCTCCTTCTTCCTCCTCTCTTCTCCTCCCTCCTCTCTCTTTCTCCCTACTCCCTCCAGCATGTTGCTTATACTTCCTTTAGTTCAGAACTTTGAATGACAGTTACAGAAAAAAAAAATCAAGCAATAACAACAAACACCATAAAAATGCTCCTGGTATTATAGTCATCTAAGCTCGGAATGCACACCCTGGCCAACTGTGACTCCTGTTAAATGAGTGACAGCATCAGACCAAGTTGCAGATGTGCATGCAGTCCGTCTTCTTTCCCTGCCTTAGACACAAGGCTTGTTAAATTGCTGGAAATGCTTCTTCATCCCAGCAGTGTGCTGGGAGCCTATCTCTGAGCAGAGGACCTTTGTAGCGAGTAGGGTTTTATCAGTAGGGGAATTATCAGTCGTGGGTCTTTCTTTTAAGCATGTTTAACAACTCCCCATTAGGAAAATAGTAGGATTCAGTAAAGATGATCTGTGTCTTATACAGTCTCACCATGTGCCCATGAGGAGAGAGAAGTAAGGCTATAAAAGATACTGTTAATGGTCTTCCTTGATGAATTGGAAGGGCCTGCTCTCTAGTCAAGATAAGGCCATAAAGTATGTTGAGTGCATTGCTATCAGTGCCAAGGAATTCAGAGACAAGAAAGACTACTATGATGATCCGGTTAAGCTTTAAATAGAAGCTAAATCACTAGCTGATGGGGGGAAAAAAGTGTCAGGAATGAGTTGAACAGCTAGAAGAAACCATTGTCCAGGTAATGAAAACCAATGATCCAAGGGAAGAAATGTGGGAGGTGAACCTTGTGCTCAAAACACCTCTTCAGGTGTACAGAGAAAAGAGATTCCATGAATTGTATTGTTATTCTTCTTATTCTAATATCAGAGCCAATAAAGTTGGCACTACTTTAAACTATTTGAATTTGGAGGCTTTCCCAAAATACCCACCTCCCAAAGTTTTACCATATAGGAGAACTTCAATGAATCCTAAACATTCACTACCTTTGCTTACAAATTACAAGACATTTTGGATACCACCTTGCCTGTGTTTTCTGCATTGTCATTGATAAGATAGAACAGAAAGAAACAAAATAAGCGATTTTGGCTGAAATGGGATGCATAAAAGGAGTAACATTGGGACTAGAAGGATGGCCCAATCAGTAGAATGTCTATCCCACAAGCAAGTGGACCCAAGTTTGGCTCTCCAAAACCCATGCGCTTGTGTAATCCTGGTGGCCCTGATGAGGCAGAGACAGGCAGATCCCTAGAGCCAGTTGACCAAGTACTGTAGGCAATCAATGAGCTCCAGAAGAATTTAATCTGACAATGTAGCCTCTGGTCTCCCAAACATACACACACACACACACACACACACACACACACACACACACACACACACACGTATTTCCACATTCTGACTTCATTTGTTTACAGAATGAAGACCTTGCCTTTCCTTATAGCCTCAATTCCTATAAATCAACCCACCCGAGCAATCATCTGTATTCTTGTCAGGTAAAGAACTAATTAGCTATAAAATGGGGCACTGATATTTTAAATACAGAACGATACTGCCTATTCTATTTATGGGTGTTTCCCCCAGTTTAAGGGGGGCAGCTTCTTACTGAGCCCAAACCGGTGTTAGTTTACATACAAGCTACACACTGAGTGCTGACATCAGAGGGTAACTGTTGAACGCAGACTCCATGTTGCCGCTTGTAAGAACACTGTAATAAAAAGCAAGAACACAGATCATATTCTCATTAAGAAAACCTCCTCCTCTTTGTAATTTCTGTGAAACATTGTTTTGAGTAACCTTTTAAATCCCAACTGGGGAAAAAACAAACCAGACTTTGGCTGACATTTCCAGCGAAATCCAGTCCTTCGTCACCACAGCAGTGCCTGTAATGCCTGTGTCCTCTGGGGCACAAACTGGGGGAGTTCTTGATGTCTGTTTCACATCAGCTAATGCTGGTAGGTAATGCCCTATTCCTGCCACTACTTTCTTAAGAAGGTAAAATGTGCTGTAAATCCCCTCAAAATTAAAAATAAGGACCAATTATCCCACCCCCAACATTAGTTAATTTGATCCAAATGACTTCTTGTAGAATAGTTAAAGGTCTTAAACCCACACCTTCCTCTACCCAATTACTGGAAATCTTTTCCTTTATTTATTTCTTTTTCTCTCTGGGCTTCCTGATGACAGCCCCAGACAGGAATGTGAATCCGTCAGTACAGACAAAGAAATGAATCAGACCGTATCTGTGAATAGCATCACCACTCAATATGAGGCCGAGGAAAACAAGTCAAGAAAGAGAGAATTTTGACCAAATCAAACAAGATTACTTATTGTCAACAACCAACAAGAACTGTAGTCAGAAATACCAGGTGACTGCAGTTGCCTTCTGAGATATCAATTCACTGCAGTGCCAGTCAATGCAAGGATCACGCTACCTATTCGATTTCAGCAATTGTTGGGCTAGTTCTGACCAGAAGATCGTCAATCCAGTCTGCAAAACCAAAGGACGGTGGTAAGCAATACCCGCGCAAATCTGAGGTACAGTAAGCTGCCCTTGAAGAATCCCAGGGACACAATCAGGAAAAGCATTTGTGGGTGGCCAGGGGAGAGGGTAAAAGAAAAAAAAAAGCGACCTTTCCAAACAAATGCAATACATTTTAAGTCCATCTCAAAGGGTTAGCAAAGCTCAGTAATGATCTTGCCAATATTAGACAAGAATGTTTTGATGGGAAAGGTGGTTGCTTATTGCCTTTACAGAATGGATGCACAAAACCAGAGCCATGTGCATTCTTGTCTTCACTTAAAGGGACCTTTCTGGACCTTGGTACCTTTGTTGATCCTTCCCTACACAGTCCCTTGCCTTTAGCTCCCCTGCTTGTGCTAACCTTCAGTCTATTCCATCTTTCCATGAGCTCACCTTTCTGTTCACACACATACACACACACACACACACACACACACACACACACACACACACACGAGATCATGCAGTGCTGGTCTATCCAAGTCCAGCTTCTTACCCTGAGCACAATGACCTCCACTTCTGCCCATGTTGATGTAAATGACACAGTTTCATTATTATAACCTTTGTGGCTAAATAGTTTCCACTGTGTGTTTGTATCATGCATTTTCTGTTCATTCACCATGTGAATATACTCAGCTATAAGATACTCAGTATGTCAAAAAAAACTAGAAAAAAAAAAGGATTTTGATGGATGTTTAAAACCATGAAATGATGTTTGAGGAAGCAGATATATTTAATGTGATTTAAATATTACACAAGGGAGGCAGGGGCAAGAGAATGGCGAATGTGAGGCCAAACTGGGCTACATTAAAAAAACAAAGCACACGATATATTGAAACAATACATGGTGTCTGTCGTTGCTTCAGTGGTCAGTTTGACAGAAATACAGAATCACCTGGGAAGAGAGACCCTCATCTGAAGAATTACCCCAATCACAGTAGCCTGTTGCCAGGTCTGTGAGGTATTTTCTCATTTTCTGCTTGATGTAGGAGGGCTTAGGTTACTCTGGGTGGTGCTGGGTCTAGGCAGATGGCCTGGGCTACATAATCAAGCTAACTGAATAAACCAAGAGAAAGTAACTTCCCTTCATGGTTTCTGCCCCAGGTTCCTGCCTTCCCTCCCTGTCCTGCCTTCCCTCAGTGATGAGCTTTTACATAGAGTACAAGATGAAATTAGCTCTTTTCTCCTCCTCCTGGTTGGTTTTGGGGATACAGGGTTTATTAGTGCAATAAAACGGGAAGTAGAACAGAACACCATCAATAAGCACAGTTTTTATAGCTTGTAAATAAATTTGAATTAAGCGGAAAGGCAAACCTTGTTTAGGTAGTTATCACACACAGCTGTCTATAGTGGTAATGTGAAAGGTAAGTGTTTGGAGTGAAATGCATTTGTTTTTGGATTTGAGCTTTGATCTTTCCCAACTTTTGATATATGGAAAAACTGAAGTAGCTGGGTGTGAGGTCACACACTTGTAATCCCAGCCCTTTGGGAGGCAGAGGCAGGCAGATTTCTGTGAGTTCTAGGCCAGACTGGTCTATAAAGTGAGTTCAAGCTGACTCCAGAAAACCTTGTCTTGAAAAACCGAAGAAAAAGAAAAAGGAGGAGGAGGAGGAGGAGGAAAGGAAGGAAGGAAAAAAGAATTATCAACGTAGCAATGAAGAAATGGCTCAGCAGTCAAGAGTGAGTACTTTTCCAAAGGCCTGAGTTCAGTTGTTAGCACTCACACTGGGGTGTTAAAGTTATTTTTATAAAATAGTGTTTGTCTCTCTTAGCTTCTCTCTTATCCCAGCGACCACACAAATAATTGACACCCTTTTATAACACAAGGCTTTACTACACAATCTGAGCAGTTTACATCTGTTCCTACCCCTCGATGCTATCCGGTCTTACCCTGAGCAGACAACACAGCGATACTTGCGCTTTGCAGCTTTCCTGGACACCACATCCTTCTTCCTCATATTCCTTGAAATTCTTCCCCTGGCTGAATTCTCTGGCTCCTCCTCCAGCTCCTCCTCCCCTGCCTGGCAGAAGGCCAGCTCTTTTTTCTCTCTTGCTCATTGATTGGCTATAAGCTGCTTTATTGACATAACAGAGGGACAATTAGGGAGCAGAGTTTACACAACATTTAGACAGGACAAGAATTTAAACTACACCATAATGTTATGCCTACACTAGGGCATACAATTCTCCGGAAGTCCAGCTACACACACACACACACACACACACACACACACACACACACACACACCATATACTCATGCAGAAACATACACATAAGTAAAAATAAATATTTTTTTAAATCCTAAGTGGTGAACATTATTTTCCTCAGCCAGTGACAGGGAAATAAGACTATAAAGTCTTAAAAATAACTATGATGAAATAAGGGTGAAGCTAAGATTAAAACATAGGTGCATCAATTTGAGGAATCCAAGTCACTTCCTGACCTGCCAGTGTCTGGCTCCTAGCCCTAATTTGCTGATGGCCAAAGAGAGGGACAGAGGACTTCCAAAGAGAAACAACTTCTAAACATGAAGAATGACAGAGTAGCCTTCACTAAAGAGACATGATATGCTGAAGAAGAAAACAAGTATTTACTATAGATGAGAGTGAATCAAGTCAACTCAGTCCCTTGGAGCTAGAGTTACAGACCATTATATTCCCCAGTGTGAGTGTTAAGAACTGAACTTGGGTCTTTGGGAGAGCACTCAATCTTGACTCTTGAGCCATTTCTCTATGCTCACTTTGAAAATGCTTGAAGGGACTAAATGAATCAATATATCTGCACTGGTCTGACTTCTTTTTGAATCACACTGAAATTGAGGCTCTAGGGCCAATGGTTAGAAAGATAAAGAGGTAAGTAAAGACTTTCATGGGACAAAGGGGAGGACATCCTATTGGGACTCTAGATGAGAGAAGCATGGGAGAATGGCGAAGTAAAAGGATCCAGAGGGTCCTAGAAACCTACAAGAAGAACATTATGATAGGCCGATTTGGGCCCAGGGGTCCTGCTCAAACTATGGCACCAGCCAAGGACAATACAGGCCGTGAACTTCAAACCCCTACCCAGATCTAGCCAATGGACAAGACATTCTCCACAGTTGAGTGGAGAGTGGGGTCTGACTTTCACACGAACTCTGGTGCCTCATATTTGACCATGTCTCCTGGATGGGGAGGCCTGGTGGCACTCAGAGGAAGAACATCAGGCTACCAAGAAGAAACTTGATACCCTATGAGCATATACAGGGGGAGGTGGTCCCCCTCGGTCACAGTCATAGGGGAGGAGAGTAATGGGAAAATGGGAGGGAGGGAGGAATGGGAGGATACAAGGGATAGGATAACAATTGGGATGTAATATGAATAAATTAATAAAAAATGAAATAAAATAAAATAAAAAAGAAAGATAAAGAGAGAGAAAAGACATGGGTAGACAGAGACTTCAAACAAAACTCAAATGCCAAATGATTATGAAGCAATAGGAATTAGAAATAGTTAGAAGAGTGACAAAAAGGTTGTGATTTTCACAATGCTAGAAAGTCTGAAGTCACTGTGGGGATTAGAACAGAGTAATTTCTATATTAATTTTAAATAAGTTTGTATTTATAAGAACAACAATAAAGGGGCTGGAGAGATGGCTCAGTGGTTAAGAGCGCCGTCTGCTCTTCCAGAGGTCCTGAGTTCAATTCCCAGCAACCACATGGTGGCTCACAACCATCTATAATGTAATCTGATACCCTCTTCTGTAGATAAAGCATTCATATGCAATAAAATAAATAAATAAATAAATCTTAAAAAAGAAAAAGAACAACAATAAAACAACAACAACAAAGACCCACCAAGGGTGTGAAGCAGAATTGATTGGTCCAGGAAAGACTTGTGGGTGACATTTCAGCATCATAGAATTATGAGCTTGACAATTTTTTCTGTCCAACAAGGTTAGAAAAGATGGAAACTCAAATTCAGAAACAAATCTTCCTCCACTCCAAACAGTTACATTTCACTTTCCTCATCACTGTAGACAGTTGTGTGTGATAACTGCAAATCACTTTCATCCATTGTATTGAAAGGCACTGACTTGTCTAAGATCAGAATTATGTGCCAGGGTATCAAGGGAACATGATGAGGTGTGAGTGGTACTGTCAAGAAAGAATAGGATCAAAGAGATGAAGATGACAAGAGAGCACCAATGAAGGCAGAAACAGCAGAAAGAGTGAGCATTCTGAGAAACGTGTGGTTCTGAGGTCATAGAAAAGATGTTGAGATAGGTCAAGGTTGACAGAGTAGAAAAATAGCTGTCCAGGAGTTAACATTCACTTGATGCATTTGGACTTCTCTTGAGAAATAGGACTTGGTAAGGAAGACGCAAGCCTCTCAGAAGCAGCAGGAAGAGAATCAATCACGTGTGCTGTCAATCAAAGTGACTGAAGTCTGTACCTACCAATCAAAGTATTTCAACCTACTGTTCCAATGTGTATGAATGTGAGAATTTTTACAAAGATCCCTGCACTACTTACTCTTCTGCAGATGTAATAAAACACCTGACTAAGGAAACTTAGAGAAGGAAGAGTTTATTTGGGCAGTAGTTCTCAGGGAATGAAATCCATGGCAGCAGAGCAGAAGCTGAGGCCTCACATCTCAAGCAGCAAAGAGGAGGCCATAATTCTCCAACAAGTGCACCCCTCCAAAACTGCCCATACAGTACTACCAACTGGGGAGATACTTACTCAAATGCCTACCACTATGGGGGTGTCTCATTCAAACTACCTAAATTCCAGAGTGTGGTATATAGGTAAACACAAGTAGCAAGTGAGTTGGGTCTTAAAGATCTGAGTTTGGGAATTGTATTTATAAAACCTGAAGTGTGTTAACGAATACAAGTAGATTAAGTGCTCTATGAGGTACAAACTCAGAGAGTAATGAGGCACATTTGGCAATAAGTGCATTTCTCCTCCCAAAAAAGTGCTTTTGAGATGAGTACTTTCAAACTGAAGTACGAATCTTAGCAATGTTTCATTTAGAAGTCATATGATTTTCATCTTTAGATTCACCAAGAGTGGGGAAGCTGGGAGTGTAGACAAATCCTCTTCCACAGTAATTTTCTTCTACAGAGATAGAGGTGGCACCTGATTCTGATGTGGAATAACTTTCTATCCACTGACAAAAACTGTTCCTTAAAACACAAGTGTGGAAAAATGTAAAAAAGTGTACAATATGAGACATGTTTGCCCAACAGACCGTACAGCTTAGAATCTGACTTGATCTCCTAACAACTGTATGTTATGCAGTATATAATGTGTAGCATGTGTGGATTGCAAAAGAAATGTTATTTCTTACAATGTGTGATCTGAGCAATGTATTCTTAAATTATCTCTGATTTCTATGAATATTTTATTAAATTTCAGAAAACTGTAAGACATAAGCAAGCAAACAAACTAATATATGGTTTTAAAACACACTAAAGTTTACCATCCAACTGCAGACATGCCAGCAAAGGCAACTGTGGATTTTAGAAATCTCCTTGCATTCCATTAACTTCCTGTAAAAAGAACGTAACTTGCTATGTCCTCTGTGCCATGTGTACAGCACTGCCAAAAAGGGTGTGGTTTGCTACCTGTAATGGTAACTTAGGCCTGTAAAAGTATTTGATCACTTGTCAGTTGTGTTACAGAGTGTAAAAGGATGGCTATCCTTAATGCTCTCAGCAAAAAGTAGATAAAACTGGTACACTATACCGTTTTCCAAAACCAAGGACAGGAATAATGTTCTTCTGCAATTGAGACAGGAAATTCAGGAAATGGCTGGGATAAAACATAAATGTATACATTGTATTTCAGGATTGTTTGTTGATTTCTGATGAGAATAGGAAGAACCTAAAATAAGAAGAAATGACTGCATAACTATCGCTCAGTATTGCCTATAAAGATTTAAATTCACACAGGAAAAAATATGGACATTTTGGGAGGAAATGGATATCTTTAGACTGTAGTGGACAATTATCATCAGCAAAGGACACCCAAAATGAACAGGGTGTTCTTGATTTCTTTCTAAAACTCCAACTCAGTTTTACAAGGTCAAATCAACCCTATAATTTAAAATCCGTTTTCCCTGGGAAAGAGAAATATGATCTAAGATGTCATTCAGTGTGGTTTCTAATGTTCCAAGGCAGTGAAGAGGTGGGAAGGTCAAAAGACTCACCTCACAACAGCTGGTCAGCAAAAACAAGACTCAGAAAGAAATCAAGCATTTCCTGAGACCCAAAGTCTCGTTCTATGCAAGTCTACACACCTTCTGCTCCTCTGTTAAGTCCTAAGTGTTCTGCTTCTGAGTGAGAAGCTTTTGCTGAGAGGCTCCGCGGCTTTAAGGCCTCTTATGGACAACATTGCAGAACCCGTTTCATTCTGGTTGGACAAGAAAGAATGAAGCCACATGGAAACTGTTTCTGACTTTTGACTCAACTCAATTTTACCACCTCATGGAAGAAATAGAAAATGTCTACAGGTGGTCCAGTGTAGTATTAACACACACACACACACACACACACACACACACACACACACACGATACACGTAGCTTTGAACTTTTTCAAATCTACTTTAGTTGGGGTTCTTTAACGTTTATACCTCCCTTACAACCCACCTACCTTAGATAGGAGAGAAAAGAGGTTAATGGGAACAGCAAAAATAGACCTTTTTCGACGCAGTTCCTCAGAGCGATTCCATTGGTGTAGTCAGCGGGATTCCAGCAGACCCTCATTAAACAGCAAACCAGCAATTCAGCAAAGGTGACTGTAACTGCCAAAGCCAGAACTTGGAGCAGCAGCCAGAACTCGAGGTCACTGGAATGGTTCTCTCAAAGGGAGCAATGAACAGTGATGAATATATATATACTCTTAGAGTCCATACTAGGATGTTTATCAGTTGTCAAAGAACATGCCCCTGTAAGAGGCTGTTCCTCTTCTAATAGACAAACATTGTTTGTTCTCTCACAAGTCTGTTTTCAGTGGAAAAAACACTGCACACCCTCACACAAGTCTGTTTCACATCCCACAGTCAGAATCCAAACAAAAACAAGTTTACATCCACTACACACACACATACACACACACACACACACACACACATACACACACACACACATGATATCCTACTGCATCAGGGCAATGAGAAATCATTTAGTTATATTTTTCTAATTTGTATTTGTCTAGATATTCCAACTACTAAGTACCACTGTCCTGGGTAGTTTTTTGCCAACTAAGCTAAAATGATCTGAGAAGAAGGAACTCCAGTTGAGAAAATGGCTCCATGAACTGACCCGTAGGCAAGTCCGTGAGTCATTTTCTTCATTAATGATTCATGTAGGAGGGACAGTCCACTGGGGGCAGTGCCAAGCCTTGACAGGAGATTCTGAGCTGTATAAGAAGGCTGACATGGGTGTGGTGATGCACACCTTTAATCCCAGCACAAGGGAGGCAGAGGCAGAGGCAGGCAGATCTCTGTGAGTTCGAGGCCAGACAGAACTACATAGAGACCCTGTCTAAAAATGAGAAAGAGGAGAAGAAAGAAGACTGAACAAGCCATGAGGAGCAAGGCAATACACAGCAGTCCTTCACGGCCTCTGATTGAGTGGCTGCCTCCAGCCCTGTCCTGCCTGAGCTCCTACCTTCTGTGCACCTGTAAGCAAATGAACCCTTTCCTTCCCAAGTTGCTTTTGGTTCTGATGTTTTCATCACAGCCATAGAAAGCAAACTAGAATGACTTCAACTATGAACTAGTCTTACTTCTTTAGATAATACCATTTATGTTGAAAAATACACTTTCAAATAACTCTGACTTCTGATAACATTCAATTATCGCACTACATATTGCTGTGATCATCTTCTTTGGTCTGGCCCTCAATTAGGCCGCTTACTAACAAGTTGTTCATCTTACACCTATATGGAAATTTGGCTCTGCCATTAATTAGCAATGTAGTCTCCAGCCAGACATGTAGCATAGCTCTGCCCATTAGTCTCCATCTGGAAAACAATTATAAACAGAAATAGTTCTTATGCACCTTTCACTTACCACGATTGGGCACTCCTATAGTAAATGACCACCAAGTGCCAATTCTTCTTGAACCCTGAATGTCCCATGTGGAACTGCAGATCTACGGCTTAGTTGACTTGCTTTTATTTTAAGGTTCAATTTTACTGGACTTGAAGTCTTCAAAAAACTCTGTCTTTCAAGCCTTTCTCTGCAAATGTCTTCCAGTGTTCTGGGTGCAGATTTAAACTTAAGCTAAATAACTTCTGACAACTTCTCAGGTTTGTTCTTGAGCCCATCTATAATTTAAAATGCCCTAACTGAAGTGCTTCTCTTTTTTTGTTTTCATCTCATTTATTTATTTTATTTTGAGATAGTCTCATGGAGACAAACTTGCTAATGAGACAAGGTTGCTTTTGGACTTCTAACCCTCCCAATTCTATTTCCCAAGTGATAGGATTAGACATATATACCACTAGGCCCTTTGTGCATGTGAGGCAAGTACTTTACCCACTGAGGTTCCTCTTTTGCCTCTTCCTATTTCATGTTTTTATAAACATTTCAGAGTATTTTTTCATTCTCATCAGTTCATTCAGAAAACTATGTCACATATTTGTAACTCTACATTTTGGACTTAGTAGACGTGCTCCATTTTGTCAGGCAAAATAAGGCACAAGGGATAGCTGTGTGTCACACATGAAAGCCCTGGAGGGTGGGAAGAACTCTGTGAACCAGGGCTTTTGTTTCTTAATCTAAGTCTGCTGGCTAACAGAATTTCTAAGTGGAGAAACATGAAAAGACCAAAGAGAGGGAGTGTCTGTTAGTCTCCAAAAGGGATCATTTTCTAGTGGCTTTGTCCCAGGAAAACTGTTTCCCATAGCCCTATCTTCTCCACCCCCAAAATCCAGTTGAAAACTGTATGTATGTATGGTCAGCATAGACTATGATCAGTCAGAGGAGGCAATTTGGAAAAAAAATGTGATTTGGGGTTTGTGGTGAATGTGGCCATGAGACCATACTGATTAGTGGTGCCAGGGAGTTCAAAGTTGTGTACTCAGAGGGAGAAAAGGACATGAACAATATTATCATTTATCTTATAACTCTCAACCCAACATGGTGTCTAAAGATGAGGTGTCTCAAACTCTCTCTTCAGGGTGCACATAGATGGAAAGATTTTTAATGAAGATCTGGGAGAATGGATGGAGTATACTACACAATAATAGCATGTTACATGAAAAAAAACAGAAACCATAATAATATAAGAAAATGCCTGTAAAGAAAAATAGAGTTAGTTATGACTTGTGCTCTCTTACACATTTAGATAGGAATGAATCAGTGGAAAACTCCCAATGAGACAGGAGTTTGAGGCATTTCGAAATATTAACTAGCCATTCTGTAAGAGATGGAGCTTTCCCCAGAAGCCTGGGTCTTGTGGATCACAGCTTAGTAGATGTTAACTCTCTGTTAGAGTCTGTGAGTTTTCAAGACTTAAATTCCCGGGCTTTAGGATTTGAGTTCCAGGTGTAAAAAAAAAAAAAAAGATGGTGAATCTCACCTGCTGAGAGGCCTGATTTTACCATTTTATCTGGGAGCTGGCTGCTACTGTGGCTTCTTATGAGTGGTGAGATGGAGGGCAATTATGTGCAGTTATAAATGTGATCAAAAGCTAGGAAACAGTAAGAGTTTGGATTTGATGACCTTTGTTTATATTTAAGTCTGACATACTTGACTTTGCAAAGACAGAAGAAGAGAATTGAACTCTTGTTCTGAGCATTCTACACAGAGAGCTGGAGTCCCCATTGGTGAACGCAAATGGAGTCATGTTAGTGAATATTGGGGGAGGGTGAATCTGAGGAAGTCATGGGAATAATCCCTGTGCTGCATGGAGCACTTATGTGCAGCCAGGGCTCTCAACACACAGTGTGCACCAGCTCACTAAGCACCAACAAATACTGCCTGCAACACATTAGCTGAGATGTGAGACCATCACACGCATGACTTTCAGTGTTTTTCCTGTACATACAAAGTAGTCTACTCCAGCAGTAGTTTAGTTTATTTCTTCCTACCCTTATGGCTTAAAGTATCGAAAACAAACATTTCAAATATTTTCCTACTATCACTCCCCAGAATGTGAGTACCACATTGGCATATCCTTGGATTATATTGCATTGGAATGTTAGATTTTTAAATATCCTGCTTGATGAACTGGGGACATGATTTGATGTTGACTTCCTGAGCAAGGATGATAACCGAAGTTCAAATGTTGAGCATTCATATGAGTAGCTGACACTGACGTGGGCATGTGTGGTTATAGCCCCATCATTGCGGAGGGTTCAGGGGTAGAGACAGGATGATCACTAGGGTAGCCTGGGCTAGCCTAGCTCCAACTTCAGTGAAAGATGTTGCCTCAAGAAAATAAGGTGGAGAATCACAGCACAGGGCTCTCGACGCCCTCCTCTGGACACTGCACCTGGGCAGATGCATGGGCCATAACACACCTGTGCAGGCATCACAAGATACCTCCAGCCCACACCTATAAACTTCCACACAAGAGATGCTGTTGGAGTTGGCATGGCTCCAAATTGCTAACTTGCCTTCATAAAAAAAAAAAAAAAAAACATTCAGCAAATTTTGTATGAGGAAAATTTCCCAACAGTTTCTGAAATATCCCTGAGCATACTTTTACCATTATATATTTATGAAAAACAATATTCTCAGTGTTGATGATTATAAAGTCAAAGTCTCACTAATCTCTGACAATTAATAAAATGCTGTCTGTTCTACATTATCAAATATTCATTTTTAGAGTTAGTCCTTTATATAAAACCAAGCACATCCATCCTATTACGATGCAAACTTTCTTTAACCTTTAATAAATGACAAAATTTCATGGACACTGTAGAGTTATTTTCAAATGAATTTGTTGTTTAGAAATAGGTATTGGATTGTATGCCTCTTTCATAAACTTAAATACCCAGAAATGCAACAAAACTCCCCTAGCCAAAAAAAAAAAAAAAAAGGAGTTGTGAGTAGGAAAGCTGAAGAAGCAATGTGCACAGAAGCTACTCAATCAGATCACACAGGGTCAGTGGTTGAAAGTGACATTGTGTGAGCCTGAGGTGGATGATGCGCAACCATGTAGGTGATAGCCTGTCATTGTATGAAAAGCAATTTTGAGCCCATTTTCCTTTTCAGTACTATGGAAGATCCTAGCAGAAAACATCTAGAGAGTGGAAAGACTCATCTTTTACTTTAAGGGCTGGTATTGAATAAAGAGATTAAGTTACAAATTGACAGAAGTCCCATAAGATCCAGTACATGTTCAGCTTGGCTAAGATAGAATCAAAGAATCTAAATGTTTGATGAATTAAATGTTAAAGGCATATTAGTATTCTACTTGAATAGACATTTCATGAGGCTGAGAAATTCAGTGCTGTGCAAACTTTAGAGCATATCAAACTGATAAAAAAAAAAGTACCACATAAATGAGTATAAAACTATTCATGACATTCAAGATTCATAAATACCAATTTAAAACATAGATCATTAAAAGAAATAAGAAAAATAAAAACATATGGTTGGTTATGTTTATTTAGCAGTAATAATTAAATATTTTAGATTTTTTGAGACCTAAGTAAAAATGTAAAGCATACATTTATGTAAACATTTCTTGGGTGCTTGTTTCATGCCAGATACTGTGCTAAATATTTAATTGAATGAGTAAATTCCTGTTCTGAAGCAATCTGGTAAAGATGCAAAATTCAGAGAGAAGAAATAAAGCTACAAACCAGGCAGGGTGACATACATCTACAATCTCAATAATCAGGTGGGTGAAGCAAGAAAGTTACAAGTTCAAATCCAGCTGGGATACAAAGTGACAGCTTGCCTCAAACCAAACCAAACCAAAACCAGAAACATTCCACTTAACCCCAGTGATGGCATGCACTCAGCTCCTTGGAAGGTTTCAGGACTCAGCCAAAGCAAACTGAAAGGAAGATGACAAGCTCCCTGGAAATGTAATCAGGATGACCCCCAAATCAACTGGAAATCAGTAAAGAGACAAGAAAGGAAAAAGTCTACTCAAGGACAAAACACACTCATCTCTGATAGAACACTTGTGTCTTAGCTTTTTGTTTCTTTGCTTTGCACTACAACTGCTTCTTTCTGCACAGACAAGCTGGTCCCAGACTTGCAGCCCATCTACCACTGGTGCCCTATCCCTAACTGATGACATTTCAGGTGCAGAGTACTATACCTAGCACCTATGGGGAACTGCGGCTATGCTGGCACTGACCGTTACTTGTTTTTGTCTGCAGTTGAAACATTACTTGTTTTTATCTGCAGTTGAAACATTGTGCTCCACTGGTTGCCTTCATTTTCCTTGTTTTAAGTCTCACTATTTGGCCCTTTTTGCCAGCTCTTGGGGACTTGGCACAGTGTTGTTTGATTGCCAGTTCCTCCCCTATACAAGCAGTTCCGTTACTCCCAATAAACAGCATTCTCTTTGCACGAATGACCCATTTCAATCCACAGACCCTCACCATAGCCTAGAGAAGCAGCACAAGCGCTGCAAGCACCTTCAGTTTTAGTTTTATGTGCAAAAACTGAATGTGAAGTTAGAGTATCCATTTAAAAACCACTAAGGTTTACACATATATACACATATGTGAAATAATTAGAGCAAGCTGTCCTTTTACAGTACAGCAATGGATTGAGCAACGTGTATAGGGTTGCTGTCTTTACAGAAAAAAGAAAATGGCTTCCTGTCTCCTGTGCCAATGTCTTTACATTTCTCCAACTTCTGCCTTCAGTCAGCAACCAGAGAGTGTCTCTAGCAACCACCACCTGTTTCCTTTGTGTTGTTCCTAGTACCCTCCCTGTGCTATTCCTCCTGGCTCTCCTCTGGTCTTCTTTCCTAGCCCATGACATCACTTGTTTGGATCTGCTGCTGTTGGGGAGGATTTTCAGGATTCACGGTTCTTTACCAACAGCCAGAATTGTCTCTTAGGCCTGTGAACATAAAACTGAAGGGAGGCACTCAATGATCCAGAAGCACTAGTGAGTTAATACACATGCAGAAGGCATGAGTTGAATCCGAAATGCTCAACACTAAAAATATGCTGGATTTGGAATTTTTTTCAGAGATGGAAATATTTGGATATCCCTAATGAGATACCTTGGAGATGAAACCCAGGCCTAAACACAAACTTACTTATATCCCACAGATACCTTCCTTATATACACAGCTTGAAGCTATGTTTCAGACATTATTTTTACTAATATTGTATATGAACAGTTTCCTGGTGTGGAATTTTCCATCTTGACACTATATCAAAATTTTTAAATTTTTGAAATATTTTGCATTTCATATTTTCTTATTAAGGCTGCTTCTGGTTTGTCATGTAGTAGAAGAAACAGCCTTTTTATTATGAATATAGTCTTCACCCAACACAAACTATCTACTCCACTCCATTCCACTGTTGCAGACTCCAGATATACTGTTCTGGCCACCTCCCCCAACTTTGAGTGTGTGAGTTGCTGTCAAGATCTGACACATCAATTCAGGCAATCCTCCTGAAAGCCCCTGGTTATTTTAGGTTGATGAACATTCAGATCAATCCCAATACCCATTTCTTCTGTACAGAGAAATTATTCACTATATCAATGTAACAGGTTTTGAATGAGTGAATTTATTAAACGTATGGCAGGTGAACATGAAGAAAGACTATAAGCATATAGATTGTAAAATATGATCACCTAGATGTTACAGTATCCAAGAGAGATGGCTGGAGTAGCCCAATTGAGAAAGTAACCAAAAGTAACATCAGCAAATCCAGCACTTAAGGCATCGTAGAGAAATTGGGGAAGCCTATTGAAGGCAGCAGTCCATCCTTGGGTGAGCTTCCAACTTCTCCTTCCCACTGCAAGTGTTTTTATGCCAACGGATAAGCAGAAATGTCCTCTGTTGGAAACAGCGTACTGTCTAGCAGACCTCAAGGGTGCAGTATTTCTAATATCCTTGGCTGTTTGCGCTTCTCCTTTCTCCCTGTCACAGAGGCAGGGAAGCCAGCCTCCCCGGGAAAAGGACTCAGTGGGTATGTTAAACATGCTTGACTCTTGGGCGTTATTGTTAAGTGACAGGTTGGATTTCTCTTAAGGTTCCCTATTTTGATTCAAAGATTTCTCTAACCTCTGCCCTATGGATTTCTATTTAGCATCTAATTCCCCAGTCTCTTCTTTTTCCAAGTCTTTCTCATCCCAATCTCTCCCAAAGAGGATATACAAAACTGAAATCATCAATGAACAAATTATTTTGTAAGCTAAGAGAAACAAACACCAATGGAATCCAGAAGCACCGGGTCACTGTGTCTTCCATCTTTACCAATATAGAAAATAATCTTCTTTAATCTCAAAACCTCTCCCTAAGGATTTTACTTTCTTAGACCCAACTTCTTTTCCAGCAGACCTTTACAGTTCAGATGTTTAAGGATTCTCAGTCTGTCTCTGGCTCCTGCTTCCAGAGAAAGGTTTTTTTTTTCCCCTGCCTCCCACACTGGATCTTGACAGGTCCCCTATTCTGGGAAGTTATTTGGTCTACAAGTATTTACTCCTCTGGCCTACATGAGTCAGGCCAGCAAGGGCCCTTTCTCAGAGATTTAGTTTCCTGCCTTGGTTAGGAAAGTCTAGCTTTGAGAAGTTTGCTTGTGTTAAAGCGATATTTTATTTTTCTTAAGCAGGAGCTTCCTAAAATAACTCTTTCTGTTTTGACTCTCAGAGTTAATTTCAGTTTTTGTTTTTCTGCAGGGGGCCTTGTAGGGGCGGTCTAATCATGAAGCTGTGAGCTCCTGTTTGAGAAATTGTTTTTTCTTTCAGGATATAGCATTAAGAAATTTCTTACAGGTTGGGTTTAGACTCTGTGCAAGTTCTGGCTAGATTATTGTAAATTCTGCCCCATGCTGATATGCCAAAATGTTATGGATAGTTTTATAAAAGTGTATTTGGGTCATCATGGTGGAAACTAAATGTAAAAACAATGAAACTAATGGACCTAACTGATATGTACAGAACTTTTCATCCAAACACGAAAGAATTCACCTTTTTTTCAATACCTCATGGAACCTTCTCCAAAGCTGACCATGTTGTTGGTCATAAAGCAAACCTCAACAGATACAAGAAGAACAAAATAATCTCTTGCATCTTATTAGACCACCATGGGTTAAAGCTGGAACTCAGTAACAACAGAAATAACAGAAAGCCTACCAACTCATGGAAAACAAACAACACGCTTACTCACTGATATCTGAGTAAGGAAGGAAATTTAAAAAAAAGAAATTTAAAAATTCCTAGAATTCAATGAAACTGACGGCACAACATACACAAAATTATGTGACACAATGAAGGCAGTGCTAAGATAAAAAGTTCATAGCACTCAGTGCCTTTATAAAGAAATTGGAGAGATTCCATACTAGTAACTTAACAACACACTGGAAAGCTCTAGAACAGAAAGAAGCATACTCACCAAAGAGGAGTAGATGGCTGGAAATCATCAAACTCTGGGTTGAAATCAATAAATTAGAAACAAAAAGAACAAGTTCAAGGATCAACAAAACCAAGCGTTGGGTCTTTGAGAAAATCAACAAGATAGACAAACCCTTAGCCAAACTAACTAAAAAGCAAAGGGAGAGCGTGCAAATCAACAAAATCAGAAATGAAAAGGGAGAGATGACAACAAACATTGAGGAAATCCAAAGAATCATTAGTGTGTACTTCAAAAGCTCATATGCCACAAAATTTGAAAACCTAAATGAAATGGATAATTTTCTTGATAACCACCAACTACCAGAATTGAATCAAGATCAGGTACACAAACTAAATAGTCCTATATCTCCTAAGGAAATTGAGGCAGTCATCAAAAGTCTGCCAACCAAAAGAAGACCAGGGCCTGATGGATTCAATTCAGAATTCTACCAGACCTTAAAAGAAGAGCTAATACCAATTCTCTTTAAACTATTACACAAAATAGAAACAGAAGGAACATTATCAAACTCATTCTACGAGGCCACTCACCTTGAAACCTAAATCACAGAAAGACTGTACAAAGAAAGAGAATTTCAGATCAATTTCTCTTCTGAACATTGACACAAAAATACTCAATAAATATTGACAAACTGAATACAAGAACATATCAAAAATATCATTCACCATGACCAAGTAGGCTTCATCCTAGGCATGCAGAGGTGGTTCAATGTACAGAAATCCATCAATGTAATTCCTCATATAAACAACCTGAAAGAAAAACAAGCACATGATAATTTCCTTAGATGTCAAAAGAGCATTTGACAAAATCCAACACTCATTCATGTTAAAAGGCCTTGAGAGAGCAGGAATACAAGGCACATAACTCAACATAATTAAGGCAATATACAGCAAGACTAAAGCTAACATCAAACTAAACAGAGAGAAACTTAAATCAAGTCTACTGAAATCAAAGACGCAACAAGGCCCTTCACTCTCTCCATATCTCTTCAATATAGTATTTGAAGTCCTAGCTAGAGCAATAAGACAACTAAAGAAGATCAAGGGGATACAAATAGGAAAAGAAGAAATCAAACTATCACTATTTGCAGATGACAGGATAGCATTCTTAGATGACCCTAAAAATTCTACCAAGGAACTCATACAGCTGATAAACACCTTCAGCAAAGTGGCTGCATACAAAATCAACTAAAAAAAAAACCAGTAGCCCTGCTGTATACAAATGGCAAATGGGTTGAGAAAGAAAATTGGGAAACTACATCCTTTGCAATAGCCACAAATAATATAAAGTATCTTGATGTAGCTTTAATCAAGCAAGTGAAATACTTATGTGAAAAAAATTTTAAGTCTCTAAAGAAAGAAATTGAAGAAAATATCAGAAGATGGAAAGATCTCCCATGTTCATGGATTGGGAGAATCAACATAGTAAAAATGGCCATATGACCAAAGGCAATTTACAGATTCAATACAATTCCCATCAAAATACCAAGGCAATTCTTTACAGACCTTGAAAGGTCAATTCTCAAATTCATATGGAAAAAAACCAGAATAGCTAAAATGATCCTGTACAATAAAAGATCTTCTAGAGAAATCTTCATCCTGGATCTCAAGCTGTATTACAGAGCAATGGTAATAAAAACAGCACAGTACTAACATGGAAACAGACTGGTTTTACAATGGAATCGATTAGAAGAACCAGTCATGAACCCACACGTCTATGGGTATTTGATTTTTGACAAAGAAGCCAAATCCATACAATGGAAAAAATATAGCATCTTCAACAAATGATGCTACATGTAGAAAAATGCAAATAGACCTATATTTATCACTGTGCACAAAGCTAAAGTCAAAGTGGATTAAAGACCTCAACTAAAAACTAGACAGTCTAAATCATTTAGAAGAGGAAGATTATGATGGGCAGATCTGGATCCAAGGGTCCTGATCAAACTATGGCACGAGCCAAGGACAATACATCCAGTAAACTTTGAACCCCTACCCAGATCTAGCCAATGGACAAGACATTCTCCACAGCTGAGTGGAGAGTGGGGTCTGACTTTCACACGAACTCTAGTGCCCCATATTTGACCATGTCCCCTGGATGGGAATGCCTGGTGGCACTCAGAGGAAGGATAGCAGGCTAGCACAGAAGAGACTTGATATCCTATGAGCATACACAAGGGAAGGAGGTCCCCCTCAGTCACAGTCACAGGGGAGGGGAGTAAGGGAAAAATGGGAGGGAGGGAGAAATGGGAGGATACAAGGGATGAGATAATAATTGAGATGTAATATGAATAAATTAATAAAATATATTTTTAAAAAAGAATTAAAAAAAAAAAAGAAAAAGTGGAGAAGAGCCTTGAACTCATTGGCACAGGAGACAGCTTCCTGAACAGAATATCAGCAGCTCAGGCTCTAAGATCAACAATTAATAAATGGGACCTCATGAAACTGAAAAGCTTCTGTAAGGCAAAGGAAATAGTCAACACAACAAAATCACAGCCTACAACTGGGAGATCTTCACCAACCCTACATCCAACAAGGGGCTAATATCCAAAATACACAAAGAACTCAAGAAATTAAATACCACTAAGCCAAATATCCCAATTTAAAAATGGAGTGCACAACTAAACAGAATTCTCTACAGAAGAATATCAAATAGCTGAGAAGCTAAGTATTTCTTTAAGTGTTTCTCAGCCAATTGAAATGGCTCAATATCCCTAGTCATCAGGGAAATACAAATATAAATGACTCTGAAATTCCATAGTATACCTATCTAAATGGCTAAGATAAAAAATTCAAGTTACAGCACATGCTGGTAAGGAAGCAGAGAACAGGGAACACTCCTCCACTGCTGGTGGGAGAGAAAACTTGTACAACTACTTTGGGAATCAGTATGGCACTATCTCAGAAAAATGGGAATAATTTTACCTCAAGACCCTGCCATACCACTCCTGGGCATATACCCTAAAGATGCCCCACCAGTCAACAAGGACATATGCTCAACTACGTTCATAGTGGCTTTATTTGTAATAGACAGAATCTGGAAACAACCTAAGACTGGAGAAATAAACTATGGTACATTTGCGCAGTGGAATACTTCTCAGCTATTAAAAACAAGTGAATCTTAAAATTTGCCGGCAGATGGATGGAACTAGAGATAATCATCCTGAGTGAAGTAATACAGACCCAGAAAAACATGCATGGTATATACTCACTCATAAGCAGATGTTAGCTACTTAATACAAGATAACCACAATTTAATACAGAGACTGATGTGCCAAGCAAGACCATATATGACATGGACCTGGACCTTCTGCTCAGAGGTAGTAGATAGGCAGCACAGTCTCCTACAATATAGGGAGTAGGGGCTACTTCTGACATGGACTCTGGCCTCCCAACATTGGTCACTTCCTCCCTGGCCAGGTGGCTCTGCCAGGACACAGAAGAAGAGGACACAGGTAGTACAGATGAGACTTGATAGGCCGATCCCCATTCTGAAGATTAGGGGAGTGAGGGAGAGTACATGAGAGAGGGAGTGTGGGATCTGGAAGTGATGAGGGGGGCTAGAATCAAAATGCAAAGAATTCGAACTGCAGAACAATCAGGTAACTTATGTTACCCACTACATGGGAATAGCTCCAAGACCAGCTGAGACATGAATATATATGCATAGACAAGGTTTCTTGTTGGTCACAGAATCTCTGTGACTTATCATTAGATGCCATTCTTTGCATGGCATGAATGAAGACCTGCAAATGTCTTTCTTCTGCTCATATAAAGAGCAGAGAATCAGCCTTAATTCTTCTGTGCATCCTGCACACCTCATACGTTTATAATTTTAGGACTATATAATGCTTGTGAAAAAATGTTTTCAGAACAAAAAAACTAGACACTTGATACTGGATCAGACCTGACAGGATTCATTCCTCTCAGCTTGCTGGACACTAACATCCTGCATCCTTCGTGGTCCAGCCCCAGGCACTTCTGTTGCTGTTAAACATCAAAACAGGACAGCTCCCAGGACAGCTTTGAAGAAAGCTTCTGATCCCAATTGGTCCAGCATTTCAGACTGTCCCACACAGGACTGCTATTAAGCCTGAAATTTTTAATGTTTAGAAGATGGACCACAAATGCTATTCCTGGCTCCTCTAACCATTTTCCCAATTTTATTTGCGTCCCTACAAAGGTATTATCTGCCCCAAATCAGTCAGAACAAATCTTAAGAGAAGGATACCCCATTTCTCCTAAGGGGGTTGGATAGGTTTTTGTTTGCTCTCTTGAACTACAGATACTTATTTTTAATGGGAGTCTGTTATAAATTACTATTGGTCTTATTCAGAGAGAAAATGAGGTTGGACTCAGGGATGATTTTCTTTTCCTTCTTTCATAGGTATGGAAAGCAGGGATGAAAAGAAAGAAGGGTGTATTTTTAGTTGTGAGCATAGCCTTTAATGGCTGAGTCAGCTTCTTCAACAAATGGTGCTGGTCTAACTGGTCTAACCTGTAGAAAAATAAAAATAGATCCATATCTATCACTCTGCACAAAACTGAAGTCCAAGTAGATTAAAGACATCAACATAAAACCAGACACACTAAATCTGTTAGAAGAAAAAGTTGAGAAGATTTTTGAGCTCAAAGGCACAGGAGACAACTTCCTGAACAGAACACTAAGAGCTCAGACCCTAAAAATCAACCATCAATAAATGGGACCTTATGAAACTGAAACGCTTCTATAAAGCAAAGGACACTGTCAATGGAACAAAACGACAGCCTATGGACTGGGAAAAGATCTTCACCAACCTAACATCAGACAAAGGGTCATTATCCAAAATATATAAAGAACTGAAGAAATTAAACACCACCAAACCAAATAATTCAATTAAAAATGGGATACAGAACTAAACAGAGAATTCTTTATAAAGGAATATCGAATGGCCAAGAAACACTTACTGAAATGCTCAACATTTCTAGTTATCAGGGAAATGCAACTCAAAACAACTCTGAGATTTCATCTTAAATCTATCTGGAGGGCTAGGATATAAAAACTCAGGTGATAGCACATGCTGGCAAGGATGTGGAGGAAGCAGAACACTCCTGCATTGCTGGTGGGAGTGCAAACTTGTACAACCACTTTGGAAACCAATCTGGTGCTTTCTCAGGAAAGAGACAAAGTGCAAGTATTGCTGTTTGCTGGGATGTTTGCTGGCTGTAAGACAAAATAGCATAGGGAATTAAGAACAGACTTAAACTACTCAGATTGAGTAGTTTCTCAAGAGAGAAACTAAGAGAAACAAACACAGTTATATAAAAATAACTTCAACACTCTCCCTTTGTGTTCACTCTCTTACCGTGTTTTCTCCCTTTGACCACTTCTCCTGTCTCTTCTATTTCCACTTCTGAGAGAGAAGTAAGCATCTTCCCTTGAGTCTCTTTAGTTATTTATCTTCTTTTTGTCTGTGAATTGTAATGTTTATCCTGTGCTATAAGGCTAAAATCTGCTCATAAGTGAGTAGATAGCAGAAGTGTCTTTCTGGGTTTGTGTTACCTCACTCAGGATGATTTTTCTAATTCCGTCCATTTGCCTGAAGATTCCATGATTTCTTTGGGTTATTGTTTTTAGCCACCAAGTAAAGACAACCCATGTCTAAAACAAAAAATTTAAAAATGAAGTCAGAACAATTTCAATTTTTTCTCCTTAACTCTCTTATAGTCACTCTTCTTAATGTTCAGTGGCAGAAATCAAAGCATTTGGACATAGACCAAAGAATGATTTTATACTCTGTGGTAAGTGAAATCAACTTTTCATTTATTTAAACAATTTTATGATCTTCCACCTCTTCTGAATGTTTATTTCAAGCTAAAGCCATGTGATAATCCCTCTTTTCCCTGGATAATCTCAAAGTCAGCTACCAACAGAATATATACTAAAGAAAAATTTTAATAATTTCATTTTTCATGTATGAATTTATATTACTTGTCTCAAGGTGATCCTTAAATCCTTTCCTGGCATCAGTTTCAGCTACTTGGTATGTAAGAATGGTAAGAATTGAGACACTAATTAAATTGCACTTCTATTTCATGTTTGATATTATAGGATCTTAGATGTGTAAGGCAGTTTCTCAAAAGCTTTTAAATTCTAATTCAGGCTTACTGCACTTTCTTCACAGTTTTTAATAGTAAAATAAGAAATATCAAATGCTTCCCTTCAGCAGCATTTCATGTTCTTAAAGTAAAAAATAAAATGCAAGAGGCAGTGCCTACATCAAGTTTCTGTTTTGACTTGTTATTCTATATTTGTCTAGTGAACACAGATACCGACTATTTTTTTAATAAACCTTTAAAACTATAATTTGTAGTTGGAGAGATGGCTCAGGTAAGCCTGGTGGATGAGCTGTTTAATTGGGCCAGGCAAAACTGACTACAAAGCTACAGGTCTTGATCTAGGCTTTAGGTGCAATCATGATACCAAGCAGAGAGTTGGTGGGAGGGAAAAGGTACATCTTACCAGTCAAATGTGGCAGGTTCAAAGGCAACTGATCCAGAGCCTCCATAAAACAGACTACATGGTGGGACATAAAGCAAATCCTAACAAATACAGAAAAGTTGAAATAATACCATATATCCTATCTAACCACTATGCAATAAAATTTAAAACCCAAAACAAAACTCTAGTAAGTGTATAAACTCACAGAGATTAAATAAACCATTACTAAATGATTAATGAGTCAAAGAAGAAATCAAAGTGTCCTAGAACTAAAGCAAAATAAAAACACAATGCAACAAACCCTCTGGGACA
Source organism: Acomys minous (assembly GCF_964271855.1). Classification (NCBI taxonomy): domain Eukaryota; kingdom Metazoa; phylum Chordata; class Mammalia; order Rodentia; family Muridae; genus Acomys; species Acomys minous. Next base: position 107,010,101 of record NC_140483.1, on the reverse strand, counting down.
TATGAAAATCAGTTCTAAGGGAGAAGTTTATATACCTTCATCTAAAAATTAGAATGAATGCAAACAAATTACTTAATGATGCAACTCAAAAATTTGGAAGAATAAGAATAATTCAAACTCAAATCCAGAAGAACCAAGGAAATAATAAGAATCAAAGTAAAAATTAATGAAAGGAAAACAAAACTATACAATTAATCCAAGAGCTGATAGTTAGCCTTGGCCCATCTACACCACAAAATAGAATGATAGCCCAATGAACAGACTTTTAGATAAATGGGAAAACATTACAATGGACCTCAGAAATACAGAAGTTCATAAAAGAATATTTAACAAAACACTGTACTTCATTAAGTTGGAAAATCTAAAAGAAATGGATGATTTTCTTGACTCATCCCAAGTACCAAAGTTAAATCAAGTAGACATCAACAGCCTAAATAAAACAGACCCAGAAAAAGGAGACTGGAAAACTTTCTAATATTAACCTCTCTCACCATCCTCATGCACATTCTCACACACAAACAAAACAAGAACAACAGAACCCTACACCCAGTATCCCTGAGCTCTGACACAGAAATTCTCAATAAAATATTAGCAAGTTGAAAACAGGTGCATATCAAGATCATCCACCATGATCAAGTTGGCTTTATGCTGGAAATTTGACATACATATTTAATAAATGTAATAAATTTTATAAATGGACTTAAATACAAACATGTGAGTATCTCTATAGATGCAGAAAGAGCTTCTGACAAAATCCAACATGATTTTATCATAAAAGTGATAGAACCCAATGGACAGGACATTCTCCACAGTCATGTGGAGAGCAGGGACATGAACTCTGGTGCTCCATATTTAACCACCTCCCCTTGGTGGGGAGGCCTGATGGCACTCAAAGAAAGAATAAGCAGGCTACCAAGATGACACTTGATAGCCGATGACCATATAGTGGGGGAGGAGGTCTCCCTTGGTCATAGACCTAGAGAAGAGGAATAGGGTGAAAGCAGGAGGGAGGGAGGAATGGGAGGATACAAGTGATGGAATAACAATTGAGTTGTAATCTGACTAAGTTAATAAAATTCAAATAAAAAATTTTTAAAGCCCTAGAAAGAGTAGGAGTGGAAGAAACATACATCAACATAACAAAAGCTATACATGACAAACCCAAAGCCAATATTATCATTTATGCAGAAAACCTTGAAGCACTCACTTTAAAATTAGAAACAAGCTGAGATTGTCCACTATCCCCATTTCATTTCAATATAGTACATGAAGCACTAGCCAGAGCAATACAGTGAAAGAAGAGAGCAAAAAGGATAAAGATAGGGTGAACAGAAATCAAATTATCTCTCTCTGTGGATAATATGATATTCCTAAATACTATCAAGAATTTTAGCAAAGTGATGTGGTACAAATTCAACCTATAAAATCCAATTGCCTTTCCAAAGTGGTCATAGATATGCTCCTGTTAACAATGCATCAAAGACAATAAATTATCTTGACATAACCCTACCCAAGAAGGCAAAAGACCTCTACAATAAAAACTTTTAGTCTCGTGCCTGGTGTGGTGGCACACGCCTTTAATCCCAGCACTCAGGAGGCAGAAGCAGGTGGATTGTTGTGAGTTTGAGGCCAGCCTGGTATACAAAGCGAGTCCAGGAAAGCAAATGCTACACAGAGAAATACTGTCTTGAAAAACCTCCCAAAAAACTAAAATTCAGAAAAACAAAAAGCAAAACCAAAAAACACAAACCAAAAAAAAAAAAAAAACAAAAAAAAAAACCTTCAAATCTCTGAAGAAAGAGATTGAAAAAAAAGACCAAACCACTAGATAATGGAAAGATATCTCATGTTAATACACATTGGGGAAAAAGACCATCATTGAAAAGCAATTTCCATACTTAATATAATCACAGTCAAAATACCCACAACATTCTTTACAAAGATAGAAAAAATAAAACTCTAAAATTCATGTGGCACCAGAAAAGACCCACGATAGCCAAAGCAATCCTAAATTTTAAAAAAATTGCTATTAGCGGGACTGCCATCCTAGACTTCAAGATATATTATAGAGCTCTAGTAATAAAATCAATGAAGTAGTGGAATAAAATCAGAAATGTAGATCAATGAAATACAATAGAAGACTTAACCATGAGAACTCGCTGATCCCATCTGATATTGGACAAAGAGGCAAAAATATACACTGGAAAAAAGAGAATAATTAACAAATACTGTTGCAAAAACTGCATATCCACATATAGAAGGATGAAATTGGATCTGTAGCCATCACTCCTCGAAAGTTAGATACAAGTGGATCATAGCTTCAGTTTAAAGCGTGAAATGATAAAACTGCTATATGAAAGCATCAGCTTGGCACAGCCATAACTAATGAGAACAGTGAAAGACATAAAGCCAGCGCAGCTCTTTGGCAAAGCTCCAGCAAAGCTGAGCCGAGTGATGTAATTGCTGTGGTACAATACCCCAGTTTTTGACCTTGATCTCTATATGTCACGTGCTTGCATGGCTTTTACTATTTGTACAACTTGGGGATACTAAATTGATGGGAATTTTCTTTTTTTTTTTTCTTTCATAATAGGTTTTTTAAATTTTTTCCCTCCTTTATTAATTTATTCTTGTTACATCTCAATGGTTATCCCATCCCTTGTATCCTCCCATTCTTCCCTCCCTCCCAATTTCCCCTTATTCCCCTCCCCTATGAATGTTCCTGAGGGGGATTTCCTCCCCCTCTATATGATCATAGGGTATCAAGTCTCTTCTTGGTAACCTGCTGTCCTTCCTCTGAGTGCCACCAGGTCTTCCCCTCCAGGGGACATGGTCAAAGGTGAGGCACCAGAGTATGTGAGAAAGTCATATCCCACTCTCCACTCTACTGTGGAGAGTGTTCTGTCCATTGGCTAGATCTGGGTAGGGGTTTAAGGTTTACTGCCTGTATTGTCCTTATGATTCATTTACACCCTTTCCCTGGAGCACTGCTTCTAAACTTCCCCAGGAATGCCCTGGCCTTACTCCTCCTCCCATTTTTAGGAAGATATTCTTATCTGGCCCTACCGGAAGGTCTTCCTTAAGCCCTGGGGGTTATGACTTAAGTGGTTATGCCAGAGACCTCCTTGTGTGGATCTGACTCAAAGATACTCTTGGTACATCTGCCCCTGGATGTCCCTTACTCAGGAACAAGATAATCAAAACAAAGTAAAGTAATATTGAAAAGGTAAACAATATTCAGTAGGCTAGAGAAATTAACAACAGATCAAATTAAAAGTCTCTTCCTTATACTGATGGACAAGGAATGGTATGCATAAATGGTAAAATAATAAAATATTAAGACTTCCCTTTCTTCTTAAAGGTTATCTCAGATGGGTCCCTGTGGTGTCATATGACCAAGGAACAAAAAAATACCAAGATTAGACATATAAATAAATTCTACAAATATATAAAATATAAATGTTGCATTGTGCCATAAATTGAATAATAACTGCAGTAGCTTTTGCCTGAAGTTTCTCTTGGGCCTAGTGACAATTAGTACCCTGACTATTGGAAGTTGATAATACACTGCTTGGGCCATGACAATCTGCTCAGGCTGGCTTGGAGCTTTTATTTCTGTCTCGTGGCTTTGAAACTGCAACAGCTACCAGCCTGAGAACAGGGTGTCATGCTTTGGTAAAATATACCCTTGAGACTTCGATATTGTTAAAAGTTGGGTTATGGGGATGATGAGGAAAAATGATTGTTAAAGATAATTAAGTTCTGTTCTGGTTAATCAATGATGACTAAACTTATGACCAAGTAGAAGTTAAAACATGTGTCCAGGGACAAAAATTATATGCTCCATGTTTTGGAACAACATGCATCTATCCCTGCCTACTGAGTTCTGTATAAATAGAGAATCACTATGACTGCCAGTCAGTCAGTATGTAAAACTCCACCCTTGCCTGACTCATTTCTCCTTCTCCGCTCTTCCATCCACCTTTCTTCAGGCCCTGACCTCACCCTGGGATGGACCCCAGCATCAGCAGTGCTCTACAAGGTCTCGGTGTAGAAAAGGACTTTCTGACTAGGACTCTGTTTGCCCAGGGATTAATGCAATCAACTGGCAACTGGACTTCATAAAATTTAAAAGGTTCTGAACAGTTAAGGGGAAAAAATCAAGTGAAGAAGAAACCCACAGAATGAGAAAGATTTTTTTTCTAGCTATCCTCCTGACAGAGGATTAATGTACAGAATACAAAAAGAACACACACACACACACAAAAGACCATCAAGGAAACAAATTACCCAATTAACATACTGAGTTAAGATCTAAACAGAGTTCTCAATTTGAAAAAAAAATGGCTAAGAAGTACTCAAAACCTGTTCTTCTCTTATCAGTTAGGAAAATGTAATTAAAACAACTTTGAGACTTCATTTTTCCTCAGTCAGAACGGCTAGGGTCAAGAACAACAAAACCTGACAATAAATGCTGGCAAGGTTATAAGGGGGGGAAGAACCTTTATTCACTGTGGGTAGGAATGCAAATTGTACAGTCATGTGGGAAATCAGTATGGAGAATTCCTGAGAAACTAAAAATAAATCTATCATAAGATCCAGCTGTACCACTTGTTCACATACACAGAAGTGGCTAAGCATTCTACTCCACAGATACAGAGTCATGTTAATTTGTTCAGTCATGTTCATTTGGTTGGAAAGGAAAATAATCTAAAATATCCTTCAACATATAAATGGATAAGAATATGGTATTATACCCAATGCAGGTCTATTCAGCTTCAAAGAAAACTATAATCATGTAATTCGCTGGTAAACAGAGTGACCTAATAAAGATTCTATTTAGCACTGAGTAAAGGAACCCAGACCCAGAAATTATAAAGGGACCATAGACACTGTGGTGTTTGTGTGCACGTGTGTGTGTGTGTGTGTGTGTGTGTGTGTGTGTGTGTGAGAGAGAGAGAGAGAGAGAGAGAGAGAGAGAGAGAGAGAGAGAGAGAGAGAGAGAGAGAGAGAGGGAATTAGAGAAAGTTAAATCACTTTGGTTGACAACTGCCACCCAAGAGAACCACAGGTTAGCAAAAGTCCCAATACCAGGTATAAGAAACCTCCTTTTGAATGGTTGGTTAGTACTCCAAATTGGCACTCCAAATGAATCTGAAAACAATATAGGCTATGGATGTAGCCCTTGGTTGCGTCTCAGAGCTTCAAGGATGCTGAAGAAACCATACACTTAGGGCACAGGGCACACACAATTTGAGTTAAGAGACAGTACTATTTTCTTTTCTTTTTAAATATATTTTATTAATTTATTCATATTACGTCTCAATGGTTATCCCATCCCTTGTATCCTCCCATTTTCCCCTTAATCCTCTCCCCTATGACTGTGACTGAGGAGGACCTCCTCCCCCTATATATGCTCATAGGGTATCAAGTCTTTTCTTGGTAGCCTGATATCCTTCCTCTGAGTACCACCAGGCCTCTCCATCCAGAGGACGTGGTCAAATATGGGCCATCAGAGTTCATATAAAAGTCATACCCCACTCTCAACTCAACTGTGGAGAATATCCTGTCCATTGGTTAGATCTGGGTAGGGGTTTGAAGTTTACTGCACATATTGTCCTTGGCTGGTGCCATAGTTTGAGCAGGACCCCTGAGCCCAGATCTAGGTCTTTTCTTGCTTACCTTCTCTTACTTAAGCAGAAGCAGATAAACCCAGTCCCTTGACTGCCTCACCACAATTACATTTCTAATAATTTGTATGAGGAAAATGAGAATGCAAGTAACAATTTTTAAGCTATGTTTATCATAACATTATTAAGGCACAGACATGTTAATTTTAAAACCTAGCAAAAATAAAAAAACAAAAATTAATAAAACCTAGCAAAGATTAATAGTTACTAGTGTTATGTATGATTTTCAAATAAGATATATTAGAATGTAATTGAAAATATAAAATAATATAATAATTTCACCTGTCTGTCAGCCTATCTGGCACACTGTGTTTATAAATATGAAGCATAGCACACCATGCCGAAGTCAAAACACTAAATTCTGATGTAGTATGAGTAGCCAGTAACTGGCCTGTGGAGGAGTCTGCACTTTCCGTGTCTTCTGTAATGTGCTTCTCTTGCGTAGAGAATCTGATGGTGGGAACATTCACTTATGCAATCTGTGAATATGTGTTAACCAAACACTACCAATAGGCTTCCACTATGTAAGTGGTTGCTCGTGTGCAATAAAACAGGCTAGTCCCTTGTAGTGGATGTAAATATGTTATTGTTTTGATCCCAAGGGTGGGATGGGAAACAGACTTGTGAGAGAACAGGTGATTTTTTTATCCACTAGAAGAGGAACTATGGACTCTGAGAGGGTAAACATATATATATATATATGCCCAAAACAAGAGGCTGGGCCTTTTGGTCTTGCTACTGTTTGCTATTGTTTGACTGTTCATCTGTTCATTGCTCCACTTTGAGATGCTCCTAGATAGAAACACTCCAGAGAATGCTTCAAGGTTCCGGGTTCTGGCTGCTGGTCCGGGTTCCGGCTATTGTGGTTGCAGTCACCTTTGCTGAATTGCTGGTTTGCTGTGTAATGGGTCTGCTGAAATCCTGACAATTCCTGGAGGAATCACTCCCAGGAACTAAGGTTAAGGAGGTCTACTTCTCCTGTTCCCATTAACCTCTTTTCTCCCCTATCTTGGGTAGGTGGGTTGGAAGGGAGGTATCAGCATTAAAGAACCCCAAATAAAGTAGGTTTGAAAAAATTGAAGCCTACGTTCCCTGACGTCATATCCAGAGTTGTTTATCTCTGTGCCCCTTAGTTGGCCCATAGGCATTGCTGTCTTGGTGGGGGAGATGCCCTGGTAACCGTAGCAAGCACTGCAGGAAGCAATGGAGATTGAATAGGAAACATGATTTCTGACATTTGCTGAGAAATTGATCAGCAATGGTTTGAATAATCTACATATTCTATGTTAAAGAATCCTTTTGTCAAAATAAAATAATACAATATTGTAAGCAGGTACAGCACAAGCTATGCACGAGAACACAGGGCTTGGCAGGAGTCAGAGGTTGTAGACGTTGGAACATGGTATGGGAAATCTTGGAGCATAAGAACTGTTAGAGATCTGGCTACAGTGTTAGAATGCTTGCCAGAACAGGGATAGAATCCAAGAAGCAATTTGTGAAAAACAAGGCAGATTGATTTCATAGATAACATCTGCATATTCATAGTATTCGTGTGAGTCAGAGGCATCCTAAAAGTTATTAGCAAATATGTGTATTTTTCCCTCTAAAAAAATTTACAATGTGTGGAGGTGGGAATCTTGCAATGGAAGGAAACACTGATGGTAGGGAGCTTAAATTAGTGGCTCTCAACCTACAAGTAGGGATCCCTCTGAGGGTTGAATGGCCCTTTGACAAGGTCCATTGGAAATATCATATTTACGTTACAATTCTTAACAGTAGCGAAATTACAGTTATGAGGTAGCAATGAAATAATTTCTTGGCTGGGGCGTCACACAGTATGAGAAGCTGTATTAAAGGGCCACAGCATTAGGGAAGTCTAGAACTCCTGGGGGTTACTACACCATGTGGGATTGTGTTGGAGAGCCACAGTGTTAGGGAGAGTGAGATCCACTGACTTACATTAAGCTAAGCAGAGATTTTATCCTCCATTTTTAGATGAAACATTTCCAGGACTTCTATAAAACACAGACATTATCCCTGGTTTTGGTGGAACTTCTTTAAGGTTCTCTTCATTTAGTTTGATGTTGGCTATAGGCTTGCTTTATGTTGCCTTTATTATGTTTAGGTATGTGACTTATCTCCCTGATCTCTCCAAGACTTTTAACACAGATGGGTGTTGTATTTTGCCAAAGGCTTTCTCAGCATCTAATGAGATTATTATGTTGTTTTTTCCCCTTAAGATCATTTATATGGTAGATTATATTGATGGATTTTCATATATTGAACCATCCCTGCATCCCTACGATGAAGCTTACTTGATCATGGTGGATATTTTTTATGTGTTATTTGATTTGGTTCACAAGTATTTTATTGAGTATTTTTGCATCCATTTTTATAAGGAAGATTGGTCTGAAATTATTTTCTTTTGTTGAGTTTTTGTGTGCTTTAAGTATCAGTGTGACTGTGGCCTGAGAATGAATTTGACAATCTCCCTTCTGTTTCTATTTTGTGGGATAGTTTGAATAGTATTGATTGGTATTAGCTCTTCTTTGAAAGTCTGATAGAACTGTGCACTTAAACTATCTGGACCAGGGCTTTTTTTGGTTAGAAGACTTTTAATGACTGCTAGGCCACTTATACATCTGTAATAGATGTGCAGCTTAGTCTTCATATGAGTCCCTTAACAATTGGATCAGGGGCTGTCTCTGACTCTGTTGCCTGTCTATAGATTGCTTTACAACAGCTAAGCTGCCTTGTATGGCCTCAGTGGAGGAAGAAGAGCTTAGTCCTACCATGACTTGATGTGCCGGGGGGTGGGGGTGGGGCGGTTGGTATCCTTCTCTGAGGAGAAGAGGGGGGGTATGTGAGAGTGAGACTGGGGAAAGAGGAGAAAGGAGACTGTGATTAGCCTGGAAAGTGATTAAATAGATGCATTAATGAAGAAAAATGAGAAACTATTTCCTTGGCTCCATAAACATAAGCAGCATTAATTTGCCCTCCATTCAGAAGCAAGGAAGACCAATTTGTTTTTTTTTTTTTAACCAACCAGAATTTCCCTTAGTTTATCAAGCATCCTTTCTGTCCCGCAATTTTTACTAAACCAAATCACAACATAAACTCTTTGCCTCCAACTTGATCCCTCTACATTTTCCTGCATTAGAAAAAAAGGGAAGAATACTGGCTTGCTGGCAGCCCACATGATACAACATCACAGAAGTCATGTTTACAGTTATTATTTTACTGCCCCAAAGTCATCATAAATTGACTACATAGCAGGCAAAAACTGCTGGGACAGTTTTTGTCATGGAAGCATTCTGTCACCAAATGAAGCTTCCTGCACTGGGATTAGATTACATCTAACTGACTTGTTGGTCACGGGAGTCCCATGGGAACTTCCAAACAACCCCAGCTGTGGCTAAGATGGTAGGGTACTCTCCACATACTCACAGAAAGGCCCCATTGCTGAAGACAACACCTACACAGACACCTCACTGAACATAGAGAAGTTGAGGTGGTGCCTACATAGAGCTTTCACCCCTATGTTCTAGAATCTTTGAGACAGGAAAGTATTCTGCATGCTACCAAAAGAGAAGCATAAACACCAAGCCAGCCCCAAATCCTTTGATCTGCAATGGTGTCCTGCCTGCAAGATATGCTGCAGTAGGTCTCATCCTTGCTAATGTTGCAACCCTTTAATACAGTTCCTCATGTTGTCATGACACCCAACCATAGAATTATTTTTGTTGCTATCTTGTAATTTTGCCACTGTTATGCATTGTGATGTAAATATTTTTGGAGAGAGAGGTTTGCCAAAGTGGTCATGACAGGTTAAGAACTGCTAGGACAATGGTGACACAAAGCTTGTGGGAATAACTAACCAATAACTGATTTGACTTAAGGCCCAGTCGATGAGAAGCAAGCCATATCCAACACTGCTTGGGTGACCAAGAACCAGAGTTTAGATAGCTCAGAAGCCTATGGAAAAAGCAAATAGTACTGTTCTAAGGAGGGAAGAAGAAAATAGCAATAAAAATGACATTCTGCTATACTTGTAGACCACTGCCTTGCTCAGTAGATAGGAACAAATGCAGAGAACCATAGCCAGAAATTATGCACAGTGAGAGACCTTAGAACACTCAGCCTTAAATAGGATGTCTCTGTCGAACCCCTTCTCTCAGAGATCAAGGAACCCAACAGAGGTGAAGGCAAAAACAGTGTAAGAGGCAAAGGAGAGGGAAGATAACAGGAAAGCAAGTCCCTCTAAATCAACATGAGCAAAGCTCATATGAGCTCACAGAGTCTGAAGCAGCATGCATAGGGTCTGTACATATCTTTACCAGGTTCCCTGGGTATATCTTACGGCTTCCAATTAGTGTTTTTATTGGATTCCAAAGGATGCAAATGAGTGGGTCTCTGATTCTTCTTTCTTCTCTTGGGCAATTTCCCTTGTCCTGGTTTGTCTTATTCAACTTCAATGTGATAGTTTTTGCTTTACCTCATTATGTTTTATTTTGTTTTATTTCTTATTATTCCTTGCAAACCTGTTCTTTTCCAGTAAGACACAGGAAAGGAGTAGACAGGAATGGAATGGGAGGTTGGTAGGAACTAGGAGGAGTAGGGGAAGGAAAAACTAATGTGGATATATTGTGTGAGAAGAGAATCTATTTTCAATATAAGGAGGAAATGGTTGTGCGAACAAAATTAGAAGTAAGCCCTGGAAGTCTCAAATTTCTAGGCTTTTAAATTCAGGATATTTAGATTATTTTTACCTACCATAGGTAATATATGTATACAGTTGCACTTAATATAAATACATGTATAATTGCATTTTTGCTTACTATTTTCTGGTTATTTCCTATCTTTCTTCTTATGCCCCATTTTCATTATTCTGTTTCCCCTTTCCTACTCTTCTGTACTATTCTGCTTACTAAATATATTGACTTCTGGTTACTTCTGTTGATGTAATTTTTCAGAGATTACCCAAGGAATCACAATATATATTTAGCGTTTTACCACCTACTTAGTGGAATTTACCACTTCAAACATAGTACAAAGAAGTTACAAGCAACCAAACAAAACATTGTGGTTGATTACACACTGTGTTTGTGTACACTGACAGCCCTAAGACTTGATATGATGTTTGCCTTAGGCTAGGATTAGCACTTAAAAGAATCTAAGAAAAATTAGGTACTAATATTTGAAGCAGTATTTCCTATTTCTCTTGTTCTTTATTCTTAAATTTTCATCCTTTTTTGTTGTCAGTTTCTGGACTTTGAATGTCTTTATTTCTTCCTAAGGGATATTTTTATTTGACATAAAAAGTGAGGTTGACAGATTTTTTTTCAGTTCTTCTGTCTCTCTGGTTTCTAGTGAGATAAATGAAGTCATTCTAATTATTGCTTCCTGTGTTATATACTGTTCTTCTTACTCCACTTTCAAGTTTTCTCTTCAGTTTTCAGAATTTGACTACAGACCATCTCTGAATGGATTTCTTTGCACTTAATATGTTCAGATTTATGGTTTTCTTGAAGCAATATATTTGCACATCTTTCACCAAGTTTCCAGTCATGTATTTCTACACCATATCCCTTTTATGATATGATGGCCATCCTCGTTGTTGGTCCCGTTCATTTATTTTTTCCTATGCTTGCTCAGATTGTGTGCGTTGCTGTGGATCTGTCTGAAGCTGCATGCCTCTTCCATGGTCACTACTCTGCTGTTTGGTTTTCTGCAGTGGAATCTATTCTCATTAATTTTATTGTTCAATAGCAGATTTTCCTTTAGTTCTTTTTTTATTGCTCATTCCTTAGCTAACAGCGTCTGCTCTCCATTCATTGTGTTTACTCTTACTTAAGATAACTTGGCTCTCATCACTACTCAACAGACCCTATCATATTTTCCTACCATTTGAGACACTTCAAGTGTCAGTACTTTTTCCTTAAGTACTTAAATATTTTCCTAGCTCTTTGGATATCAAGTTACTTTGAGTTATCAATTGATGGTTTTGACAAATAGAGTTTGAGACTCTATGTGCTGCGAAAATCCTCTAGAGAACATTGACTTGCAGTATGTATGGCTAAGGTCATACTCTATCAAGTCACCTTATATAGACAGCTGTTTCTGTGTCTGTTTCAAGTCTTGTTAGTGCATTTGGCACTGATCCCCACATGTGCTCCTGGGGCTATGCCTTTGTAATGATGAATTGAACCAACTCTCCTCAACCCCTGCTCAGTTTGAAGAGCGACCTGGGACTTGGTGTACATATTTAGGGGTCTCTTTTTCAACTTTTCCCATTTCTGTGATTTTTTCCCACACACATATTAACTTCCATGGGACCTCTCATCTGGTGCTCTACTGGAGTCTTGACTTCAGTCCAATATTGTGTTCTTCCAAATAGGGTTTGCCTTGGGAGTGGACCCAGTAGAGTTGGGAAGAGAGAAATAAAGAAATCTTTTTTCATTCGTTGGAGCATAGGGAGTTGATGATTAGAGCAAAAATTTAGAATTTGCATTTGAAGTTCTAGAGGACTGCATGGTTAGTAAGTGCAAGGGGCCAGGACAGGAGGTGGTTTGAGGGTTTTTTGTTTGGTTGGTTTTTTATTTTTCCAAATCTCCATCTTACAGAGTTTCCTCTTCTTGACCTATGGCTGAAGAAAAAAATAGTGAATTTCTTTTAGTTTTTTCTATATCTGTGCCTCCTATGAAGTTCTGGAATTTAAGCTCTCCTAAATTCTCAGTCAAGAGGTGTGGGGAAAATACATAGAACAGAAAGATCTTTGTTGTTGTTTTGGTTTTTAGTTTTTACTTGATTTTAAATTCATTTCTTGTTATTTTCCCCCAAGATGATTAGAAATTGATTCAGCAAATTCTGCTGAGGGTTTTCAGTTATAACCAGTAGCAGACACATGATCCATTTGAGCCAGAACTTGGACCTCACCTGAAAGGTGCCCATGCCCCACATTGGGAGCCAAGGCAACAATAACTTTTCATTATAATTTCAATAAAAATTAGGGCAGAGCCTCTATAGTTTTGTTTCTATTGTGTCTACTGCAATGCCACCAAGGTGCAACTTGGTAACTGCATTTTCAGAGTCAGGCATTGATTTTGTAACCAGCGGAGTCTTCTCTATAAAACACCCCTTCTTTCATTTTTGTATGGCCATGCATACATATGATTGTCAGTCATCAGTGTTCTTTACAGGAAATGAAGAAGTAGCAAGCTAGAAGATAATAAGTAATTTTAAATAAAGGAGAAAAATATTACGTGTTTTCAACACTATATTCATTCAAAGTACTAGCATACCACCTGAAAATACATGAATAAATTTTAGCGACAAAGTTTCAAAGAGAAAATTAGAACATTTGGACCTGATAGACAACAGTGAAAAATCACATCCATCCTAATATGTTCCTGATACTGTTGCAAACAGCACATCTCTTCTGTATATGTCTAGTCTGAATGTGTGAGTAAGGATTCAGCAATGCTGGACTTTCAGCTTGTTACCCTCACAAGAAGATCTCAGATTTAGGCAAAGGAAAAGCCCACACTTTGGCATGGAGCAGAAAAGAATCAGTGAATACCACAGTACAGACAGCAAACAAGGGAGGAAAGTACCTTCATTAACATCTGAAAGAATTAGGAAGACCTCAGAAGAACAAAGGAATGGCAGCATGTGAGATTCAGAGATTAGAAATCAGGCTTCAGGGTGGCTTCTTTGAGAGACAAGGGAATTTGGATCCACACAGCGTTGCATCCAGGGACAGTCTTCTGCTTTAAAGGATAGGAGCTTCCTGGATATCTGTGGAGAGAAGGAATGATGGCTGCTCAAGCTAGTTCAGGAACATTCTTAATCCTGAAAGGAACAGTGATGTGCAATCCTCTAAACTCTTAACTCTATGCAGTGTTTTGAAATATAAATGCAGGAAGGGGTTGCCAAGGCGGCCCCGTGCCAAGGTGTGCCTACTGCAAACTTACTCCATGCAACAGATCTGATATAAAGGAGACTTAATGGGGGAAGGGAGAAGAGTGAGGACCAGGAGAAGGGGTAGAGGCAGCTAGGGAGCCATGAGGGCAGAGAGGGAGAAAAAGAGATTACCAAAGGGGAAGGAGGGAGGGAGGGGGATGAGGGGAGAAGGAGAGAGGAAAAGAGAGAGGAAGAGAGGGAGAGAGCCAGAAAAGAGAGCACTAGCTTGCATGGAGGTCAGTTCCTTCTATCCAACAGCGGCATACACCTGGGACATCTGGCAGCAGCAGGTGATGGATGACCTAACCAATTGCTAGGTCCCTGCTGGAAGGCCAACAGAATCGCCTGCATGCTAACATGGAATACAATGCTGTCTTCTGATTTAAAGGGATAAATAGCCAAAATACTATGAATGTAACAGTTATATCATTCCTGACTGCTTCATGGTTCTTCTTGCTGTGTGTAGTTCATTGTATATATATGTAATAATAAAAATGTATAGGTAAAAAAATAATTAATTAATTAGAATATAAATGATGTGTGCCCCTCCCCCTGCAACTTACACCCTGCAGAGTGAGTTAGGGATGGAGTGGCCAATGAGGCTGAGAAGGATGAGAAGGAGACTGTAAAGTGCTCCCAGGTCCCATGACTGATCCTGGAAGATGGCTGCCGATGTATAGGACAGGCAGGGCCTCTGGCTTTCTTGTGCCTCTTAACCTTCATCAGAATATTTATGAACAATGAAACTATCGTAGTAGGCTAAGTATCCATTTGACTTTTATCTTGCTTCTAATATGTTGCTTCTTGTCTTAAATGTAAAACTCTTTAATGTTAGCCAGGAGAGGAAAGCTGGAGGACTCTGACAAAAAAAAAATGGTTATATCAGTAATGCTGATTTCTGAATGATATGTGTATGACATATGACCAAACATAGATGATAGATAATATAAGGTAGCACTCAATTGACCCTCTAGAAGAGTTTCTTCCATTTTGGGATAATGGTTATCAGTGTGAAGAATTTGAGATCCTACTAAATTTCTAAAAAATGAAGGCTCTCAGAGAGGAATCAGTCATCACAGACTAAAGCAGAGTGTATAAAAACACAGTTGTATAGTGTGACTGCGCTATAAATTTCCACCACAGGACACAGAACAACAAACAGCTAGCTGTCTTATAACTAGCCAAAATAGGCTTTTTTTTTTTTTTCAGCATGATGGTATGCACTGTCTACTGGAGGGAAGATGAAGGCCTTGGGTCTGCCCCAGCTACATACTTTACAAGGCCCAGCAACTGTTTATTTTAAATGCTTTGTGGTAAATTGCACAGGAAAAGAAGGACAGAGACAGACACACACAGAGAGAATAAACATCCTTACCTACATTTTCATCACTGTTTCTTCATTTCAGATATTGTTCATATTGAAGATCCTTGCCTATTATCAAAAAATAAATAAACCAAAGTCTTGTATCTAGAATTTTAATAAACACTTTAGGCTTTCATGCTTTCATTACCTTCAGAAAGAAAAGAGATATACCAGAGCAATACTTCTGGAAGCTTCTTTCTCCTCCCCTCCCCAGTCTGTGACTTGGCTGGACAGAAACACCAGTCTTTCAGTTAGCCACAGCAACCATCCCTGGGCAGTCCAAAGAGTCCGTTACCTGTGAGTTCAAGTGGCTATAACAGCCTTTGCTGTGTTGCCACTCTTAGCTTACAGAAATATGTCAGAATGTATGGTCTTTTTAACATCTTTCACCATGGAAGAAATGTTGGCGGGGGAATCTAATACACTCCAATGTTTAACCATTGGTAGGAAAATCCATAGACATTTTGAAAGGTTTTTCTTTCCATCAAAACTGGCAACACTTGATATTAACATAAGTCAAAAACAAGTAACTTTCCAGAATACTTAGAATCCCTGGAAGCTTCTTTATTTTGCCCCAGCAAAGGAGATTTCTAACACATACTCCCAGCTTGTGCCCCTAGACCAAACTGTGAAATCTGAGCTCACTAGTTCCTGGTTCCTGTGACTCATCTCAATCTTTTAAATTGAAAACAATAATTTCCTGACTCCTTCTCTTTCATTCTTATGTGGTTTTCTCTGACTACGCAATAGAACAAGAGGGCTGTCTTGGCTCTGAATCTACACCCAGAAGATAATGACGACTGGCTCTTAGGAGCTTAACCTCTGCTTTTTGCCCACCACTGTGCTGGTCATTTTCCGATTTGCAGTCTATGTTGTTGGAAAATGTACTGGAGACCATCTAGTGTCTTAGGCTGATGCTTGCCTGTAAACACTTTCTATTAAGAGCCTAGAAACATAGGTAGCCAGACCATAGGTATTATAAGGAAATATAACTATTTTTCTCCACATAAAACTAGCTCCACCCTATAGCAGTTCGAGTTGGAGAATGGTTCCAGATCTTAGAGACTGGCGCAACAAAATACATAATCTCTGGTTTTGTTTTATAGGCAAATGCGCTTCATTCAATTGCTTGGTGGTAATGCCTGAGCAGAGCGGGTGAGAACAGAGAATGAAGTATGAAGGTTAAAATGTGTCAGAACAGTTATTGATTTATTTTTGTCTCTACTTTCTTTCATCAAAATTTCAGGCTTAGGAGCATTCCTTATATATTTAACTCCAGTAACAGGTATAAAATTAGTTAACACACAGTTTAAAGCCTCTTTATATATGGAAGAAAAAAATTAACTTAATTATTTTGCCCTCAGAGCTATTAAAATGATGAATGCCTTGTGTATTTATAAACCAGGGTCTCATTTAAAGGTGTTGTCATAGCCAAAATCAAAGATAGCGACTTTTTAAAACTTAAGTTATGGAATGATTATATTTATTCATGGTGATGCTTTTCCAGATAATAGCTTTTTATGAGAAAATAAGTGTCTGACTTCCTTGTTCTTAAGTTGTGGAAACAAGATTTTGTCAACTATTTACTGACTTGAACTCCGTATCCTTCATCACTGCAATCCTTTTCTTTCTTTCTTTCTTTCTTTCTTTTTTTTTTGTGTGTGTTTTGTTTTTGTTTTTTGAGACAGGGTTTCTCTGTATAATAGCCCTGGCTCTCCTGGAACTCTCTTTGTAGCTCAAACTGGCCTCAAACTCACAGAGATCCTCCTGCCTCTGCCTCCCCTGTGCTGGGATTAAAGGTGTGTACCACCGCGGACCGCATACTTTTCTTATTTGATAGAACTTCCTATCTTCACACAGACTTTACATTGTGGTTCTAAAAGAGACAGTGTCAGTGATTTATAAGTGGTTTTGCCCTCAAATGGTGTAGTGCTGTACAGGAAGTCAAGAAGGAAGTAAACATGTTAAGACATTACATAAATAATTAAGATATAATGTTAAAAGAATCAATAACTGGAAATGATGCACGCAATAAATTTATAAAAAGATAATAAGCAAAAGATTGCCAATATTTGGCACAAGTGTGTTATAGGAGAAAAATACTTTATGTAGAGTTATGGACCTCAGGGTGATGAAGCACACCTGCAACCCAGCACTGGAAAGGCAGAGGCTATAAGATCATTGCAGTTCAAAGTAACTGGTCTATGTATTAAGGTCATTCAGGGCTACAAATAAGTAAATAAACATTTTAACTTAATTATGAAATTGAAAAAGAAGCTCATGTTCCACCTGATGGGAGATAATTTTTAAAAATAATTTTTAAAACAACTTCGTAAAGAACCTCAATGACAAAGTTGGGTGTATACCACATGACTATACTTTACAGATAATTATAAAAGTATATGTAAAGTTCCTTCAAAGAATTCCAACAAAATGTGTCTTGGACATATCTCTTTCCATAGTTTTACTAGTTTTGATAAACAAATATTACAAGAGAGCAAGGATTTTTGAAAAACTCTGAGAACAGATACATATTTCATACCAGAAGTATAATTAGAGTGGCTGGTGAAAACATGCACAGTCCAAGCCTAAAGGGCCCTGAGACACATGCAGTGCAAAAGCCTGGCAATGGTTTGTTTCGACATATGGAATATCCCTGTATTGACATGTTTGTACCTGACAGGAAAGAATGGAGTCAGTAGGTAAGCTAGGACAGCACTGTGGAAGGATTTGAATGCTGCTTATGTGGTACCACTCCTAGGAGATTCCTGTATGAAATCATAGTGTTTAAATAGGTGAGTCCTTGATATTCTGATTGCTCCTGGGTATCTTGGGTAAGAAGTCTTAAAACACTTCTATACTAGCTCAGATGGAGACTGATGAGTTAAGAGTAACTAGAAAAAACTATGAGCTATGGTCTCTCGTTGTTTGCATCTTGACCCCTGGTAGGCATCTATATGGTCCAGTGGATAACCATGTACCCAGAAGTATAGGGAAGTACCAATTGCAGTTGATGGGTTTTGAAACATAGAGTTGTGTAAGTAGGGAAGGGACGGCAGGTTGGATTTGGGAGAAATTAGGGGGTAAATATGATCAAAATGCATTGTTTGAAATTTGCAAAGAACTAATAAACATCTTAAAACAAAAGACAGACAGACAGACAGACAGAGACGGGGAGAGAGAGACAGAGACAGAGACAGAGACAGAGAGAGACAGAGAGAGAGCAAGCCTGGTCTGTAGGAATAGAAAAAATAGGATACTTGCAAGATGGCATGTTATCATGATGGAATAACACATCAGATGATGTTGAAAACACTGCCTCCCTCACTTGCTACTCTTAAATGTAAGAATGGCCTTTTCTTCTTGACATCTTCATGTGCTGATTAGCCTCAAACAATGGACCAGATGGGATCCTGCAAGTAGTTCATGTCATTACATGGAATTCACTTGTGTTTTCTCTTGTTCTTCTCTTGCAGAGAGAAGTACAGTTGTGTGCACAACAGAAACCCGTGCAAGAGTAAGGCTGACTGAAACGAGACATCCCATCCTGTGTGACGCATTCCACCAAGCCAAAGCCTAATAGTGAACATGCAGTGTGCCAAGCAGGGAACCAGAGCACAGTGTCTCCTGGAACGTCTGTACCAGTTGACCAGTGGACACAGTAGACCTGAGTCTCTCTGGGGCCATTTAGCTCATGGGGTGAATAAGCCTGTATATGTGATCTGATATTTTTATGTTGCTGATTTAATTGACTGTCTTTTCAAATCAAGTTTCAAAACCCCTACATTTCTTTATGTCTGTTGTTCTTGCTGAAGTCTAAATAAAGGAAACTTAATCTAATCAAACTGAAGACAAAAAATAAACACTAAAGAGGCAAAGTAAGCAGCCTGTGTTATTGGAATTCCAAGGGTTCTTTCAGTTTGGCCAGAACTGCCTCTACTCAGGAATCTCTGGTGAAATCCCTGGTAAGTACACAAACAAAGAGCCAAGTACTATCAAATCACTGGCAGTATCTGAAAATGTCCCTCTTACTAAAGAAGAAAGGACCCATCGGTGTTAGCGAGCAAAAATCAAAGAGTGAGGAAATTGACTGTGGCATGCAATTGCTTTCCTTCATTGTGCCAAGAAAGCCAGGCCAAGCTTCCTTTACACTTTGCCAAAGGGGTTTCTGTTGAAGTGCAGAGAGTGTTCAATGAAGTGCATTGCCTGTTTAACAGAACTCTTGATCAATAGGGGGACAGCAAGAGGTAAGAAATAACTGACTGACAAACATGCTCAAAAGGGAAATAAGGAACCAGGGATTGGCCAGAAATCAAGTTTCCTGCAATCATTTGCAAGTAAAAGTTCTAGGAAAAGGCCACCTGCCCAGAGATGGGCAACCACTCATGTGTACAAGGCACATGTCCACACTGAACAGATTAGGAAATTATATGACTGGGAGATTTTAGAACCCACATTTCAGCTCCGTACTTAGTCAAGCCATGAATTTTCTATCCTGATTTATTTATCATCTATCTGTCTGTCTGTCTATCTATCTATCTATCTATCTATCTATCTATCTATCTATCATTTATTTCTGTGTGGGGATGGTTTGTGAGGTTTTTCCAATTGTTTGAAATTAAGCTATAGTGACATCATTCCTCTTTTCCCTTTCTTCTGTCAACCCCTCTCTCCACCGCCACCGCTGCCTCTGGTCAAATTCATGACCTCTTTTTCTTTGGTATCGTTACATACATATGTGTATGAAAGATGGAAGAGCTAGTGGATCAGGAAGTCTGCTGTGAGGTTGTGGTGATAGAAATGACAGTGACTCTTCATGCGTGATGCTTTAACAGTATTGTTGTCTCCACAAGACCTGAACAACTACAACACCTAGAGACTTGTCCACAGGAAAGGGGAAATTCCACAGGGCTCCCCCCACCAAAGAAAGAACCATGTGAAACTAATGCATGCTGAGACTTCGATGGAACCTCTTCCTCAGGGAAGCACCCCCTAGTGTGTTATCCTCTACCAATTGCAAGTCCTGTGATGTTTAAGCAAGAAGTTGGGTGGGAAAAAATTTATAATTTTTTTGTTAATAATGAGAAGTAACTGGAGTCTTTGGGAGTTATTAAAGATTTTGTAACAGAATGTTTTGGAACCAGTTATTGCATTGAAAGGAGGGGGAGGAGAATAGAAAAGAGTAGGAGGGAGAAGGAGGTGGGAGGGGTGGGGAATGAAGAGGGAAGGGAGGGAAGGGAGGGAAAGGAATATAAAGTGGAAGGAAAGAAAAACTCCTTACCATCACTACCTTAGACATGTCAATAATTTATAACATCTAAAACCATCCATTGTGGCCTTGTGTGCATAGGGAACTAGGAGGGTAAAACAAGTTGCTCAAAGTCCCCCAGATAAGCAAACTCAGGGTGGGATTTTTCACTAAGATTCTGATTTGCCTGCTATTTGGCACTCCCTATTTCATGCTCCACACTAGGAGCTGAGAGAAAAACCTCTATGAGTTGGCCTAATGACCTGACTCTCATCCCAACTGTGACAGTTAGAGGAATGGTTTTAAAAGTACTTAGTCATAGTATGTTTCACAACTAAACATATGATCCAAGGGATTCATCCATCTTGCCCAGTTCCATCATGGCTTAGCTATGTGTGTGCTAAAGGCACTTACCTCACCTAGATGAGATTCACTTTCTTCACAGGTGAAGTAGAGACAATAGAATTGGTGCTGAAGCTTTGTATGTGGCAGTAATTAGTGTAACCTCTCACCACTGTCACCAGCTTATGACCAAGTTTAGTATAGGATGGTGACTTTAAACTTAGACTTGACATCCTTAACAGGTAACCACCAAGATACCGGTGGGTGAAAGCCACAAAGCTCACTTGTCATTTGGTGAAATGTTAGTCGTGGGCCAGCTAATCTCTGAAAAGGCCAACTCATTGTCCTGGATTGGGGAAAGCATTGTTTCAATGTGACACATCCTCTCCTGGTCACTTCAGTGAGAGACAAAAAGAGAACTGCTCATAACTTTCACCTGACAGTGAACACAGTGCTTCCACTCAAAACAAACTTAGGAACTTTTGTGGGCCTGCCAAAGTTGCCTGTGATTCCCGTGACTACAGAATCACGACGGTGATTATTTCAGTTCTCCCATAAATTCACAAAAAGGGATGCCAACCTAAATCCTCCTTAGCAAATGTCTGTTAAAATCATGATGAATGAATGTTTTACGATAGCCGACACAAATACCTAATTACATTCATTTCCAAATTTCCCTAGCAAGAGGTTGGAACTGAAACACCAAGAGTGAAAACTGTGAAGAAGAGATTCCCCCCGAAGACCCCATTTCTTATGAACTCTGCATGGAGACATCCTAGTTGAAGCCTGTTGCTAGGTTCTCTCCCTCTCACCTCCAGTTATGGTGTGGAATTGAGATATCTCCCACAGTTTCATGTAAGGAAGGCTTGCTTCCGCCATTGGGAGGTAGTGCAAAGTTTAGGAGTCCAAGTCTCGTGGCAGGAAGTAAGGGCGCAGGAGGTGTGCTCTTAAATATCCTGGGACCAGCCCTTTCTCCTCTCTCTCTACTTCCTAGCCTCCATGAGGGAACAGCTCTCCTGGTGGATGCCCATCAAGATGTGCTTTCTTACTGAAAGCAAAGGGTCAAGCCTGGGCTAAAACTTCCAACACACCGAGAAAAGATTTCTGTCTCTTACCAGTTGTTTGCCTCAAGGATAGGATACCATACCAGAAAGCGTCCTAGCACATCTTGGCTCTTTCCTCCCTCTCTTCATGTATACATGAAATGCATACATCTGTGCTCATTTGCACATATACATCCATGAAGGGAAATTAAATTATGAAAATTAATATATTCATAAAGTATTGTAATATGCAAGGAATCCCAGGTACAGAAAGGCAAAAACAAACAAACAAACAAACAAACAAACAAACAAAAAAACTCATGTTCTTTCTCATGTGCAGATCCTACCTTTTCATGTGTGTAGGTACTTTAATAAAAGGAGGTTAGAATCTGTAGACCAGTAAAGTAGATAGGAAGCAATGAGAAGGGAACATAGGATATGAGCAGAGGATAGATGGCATGAAAGTGGAGATGAGGCTACTAGGAAGAGGACAACATGGAGAAGATGATGAGACGAGGGAGATAAAACAACTGAGCATATACAGGGGGAGGTAATCCCCCTCAGGAACTGTCATGGGGAGGGGAATAAGGGGAAAATGGGAGGGAGGGAAGAATGGGAGGAGACAAGGGATGGGATAACCATTGAGATGTAACAAGAACAAATTAATAAAATAATATATATCTTGGGAAAAAAACAACTGAAACAACTTTCGTTTGAAAATGCCATGATGAAACATAATTATTTGCATTCAAACAAAATTTAAATTCAAAAATCATTTCTTGTTAATTGACACACAAATCAAAGATTCTTCTACAGTCATTCACTGACCCACCAGTCCATCATGCACTCAGATTTACGCCATGGGTCATTTCCATAGCTAAGATCTTTTTCAGACCTGATGAGCTAAGGCAACTTCGATCACGGTTCTCCCGCTGCATCCACGGCACTCTATAAATATCCTCGTGCACTCATGTGGAAAACATTCAAATAGCTTGTGTGGTTATCATGCTCCAGTCTTATACTTCCATTACCCAAGGAATCCTGATTTCTATTAGTAGAAAATAATATTTAGAAGTCCAGATCTGCTTCTCAGTGTGTTTGTAACTGTCATTGCTTTCTTTGCTCCCTCAGAAGCCAGCCAAGAACTGCACACAGCCATATGCTCATGACTTCCACCTCCATTTATCTACATATTAGCCCTCACGAACAGCAGCAAGACGTTCAAGTGAAACATGTCTCAAGTAATCTAATTTGCATAGCTTTAATTTCATCTTCAGCACCCCAGTTCATCTGAGGGACTGTGTGCCAGATCTGTACTCTTGAAGACATTTTTTAATTGTGAAATAATTTACAAACTATAATAAGGATTTGATAAAACAAAATATTTATTTGTGGATACATTTTTATTTATAGTAAAAATACATTTATTGAATGAAAACAGGCTGAAAAGGGCAGAAAACAGTCAGACTTTAGCTAGGCTTCAAGTACCTTTAAAGTAAGAAGTTAATCATTTCCGTATAGGAATTTTGGGTAGATTGCTCCAGGATCATACATGAGAAAATCTGTCTAAAAATGAAACATGGAAAATTTTTATTAGTATTGAATTTATGTCATGAGTTTTGTGTGTGTGTTATATGAATATGGAAGAGAGACAACAAAAGTCTACAATCAAAGTTTTTTAAATTATTATTCAAAAAAATGTTGGTGCCTGCAGAGATGGCTCAGTGGTTAGGAACATTGGCATCTCTTCCATAAAGATCCAGGTTCAACTCTCTGCAGCCCCATGGCAGCTCACAACTGTCTGTAACTCCAGTTCCAGGGGATCCGACCCTCTCACACAGACATACATTCAGGGAAAGCATCAATGCACATAAAAATAAATGAATCATTTTTTAAAAGAACTGTGAAATAGCTGCATTCTTTTCCGATTCTCTCATGAAAAATTATGGAGGAGACTCTAAATATAGCAAAATAATCAGACATAGAAAGACACAGAAACAGATTTCCAGGGGCCGTGGGACTTGAGGACCCCACTTGAGGAGAATCACCTGCTTTCCTTTTGCTGCCTTTACATCACTGACCGGCCACTAACTAAGCCTACAATCTAGACTGTCAACAGACAAAAGCTGTTGCAGACGGTAGCTACCACTGGGCAGTGTCAGTGTTTCTAAGCAGGGACCTGAGCTGCCCCATCCAACGTCAACAAAGTAAGAAGAGATGGTGTATTCAGAGCCTGGAGACATTACTGGAGTCCCCAGGCCCAGTAGCAATTCTGAAAGGACTTCCCATGGTAAGCTACTCTTGTCAATGGAGAGATGAGGTTCCACTCACATCTGTTCCTGATGATGCAGAGCACGGTAGCAGGAAGCAGGCCTAGTTAGCACTTTCCTCATCTTACACACTAGTATCATCAGGGCTCAGTGGGGATCTGACCTGACCAGTTCTTTCATCACAGGAAAGAGATCATGTATATCCCATAACTCCGGCTACACTACAAGAATCCGCAGCAAGATTTTTGACCATTACTCACCCTTCCTTTACTTTGGCATGATACCTAAAAAACAAAAACTAAAGGTTATTTTGGCTCATGGACCTGAGGCTTCAGTCCATAGTTACTCTGGTGTGTAGCTTCCAGTCGGCGGTGACAGTGATGTAGCTCACCATGATGGGGCAGTATATAGAAGAGGATGTTGCTGACTTCATGGGCAAGAAACAAAAGAGGAAACCATATATGCTCTTCCAGGACATATCCCAGGTGACTTGCTTTCTCTGTATCATCCCTCCTTCCTTGTTTCTACTATCTCTCACAATTACTCCATCAAGGACACTAATCACTGAGACTTGAAGGGGGGATTTCAGATTCAAAGTGAATAAAAATTTAAAAAACTAATCTCACCTTGAGCCAGAAGAGGCCATCAGTAGACATTCACTCAGATGAATCAGCTGTTAGAGTTAAGGCTTTCCAGAGCAATAAAAATAAAATACTTCATTAAACAATGAATCATTTGCACATGTCTTTCTGTGTGTGTGTGTGTGTGTGTGTGTGTGTGTGTGTATGTGTGTTGCATAATGAAGAAGGGACCCAATGCCTTACATTATACAGCAAGTGTTCTATCATTCATTCAGCTGCATTCTCATCCCACAATGATGCATGGCCCTGACACAGAACTTTGAAACCAAAATAAAGGGAGTAGGATGAGGAAAAGGTTCGGCAGTTAAGAGTGCTCACTGTTGTTGCAGGGGATTGGAATGCAATTCCCAGCACCCAGGTGGCAAGCACTGCCTCTACGCTCTTCTGATCTTTGCAGGTGCCCATGCAGATGCACATGACTCCTCTGCCCCCCCTCACACACACACACACAGAGAATAAACAAATCTTTCTATAAGTGCTAAATTTTTAAACAAAATATTGATCAGGAAAGAAGTGAGAATAACACAAGAGCCAATGGAAATGATAGAACTGAAGAAAATATAATTAACTTAAAAACTTAGTGGGTAGGATTATGAGTTTGGTCATAGAATAAATATAACATAAGATAGGAGCAAGGGACGTGACAACTGACCTATTTAATTTATGTACTTCTCAGAAGAGAAAAGACACAGAAGAAAAGTAGGAACATTATGTCAAGAACTTATGCAGCTATATAACAAAGGATATAGCACATGGCAACACACTTCCAAAAAGACAAGAATGAACATAATTTCAAAGAAATAATGACTGAAAACTGTGGATCTGTTGAGAGACACCAACATACACATTCAAGAAGCTGACCTATCAGCCAAAAGCACACACCTAGAGAAACTCACACCAGCATACAGCAAAGGTAAATTTGGAGAGATAAAGATGAGTCTGCAAGTTTAGAAGCCACTAGACAGAAAAGATGTATTATGTACAGAGGAAGGGTTGGATTCACAGCAGGTGTCTCACTTGAAACCACAGAACAACAAGGAAATGGTCTGCTGTTTTTCTTCTTCTTCTTCTTCTTCTTCTTCTTCTTCTTCTTCTTCTTCTTCTTCTTCTTCTTCTTCTTCTTCTTCTTCCTTGTTTGGTTGGTTGGTTGGTTGGTTGGTTGGTTGGTTGGTTTTTCAAGACAGGGTTTCTCTGTGTAGCCTTGGCTGTCCTGGATTCACTTTGTAGACCAGGCTGGTCTCTAACTCACTTCTAACTCTGCCTGCCTCTGCCTCCTGAGTGCTGGGATTAAAGGACTGTGCCACCATTCCCAGCAGTCTGGTGTTTTTCAAGACCTAAAAGAAAGCTCTGTCCCTGATGATTTCCTCATCAGAAGCCAATAGCCTTCCAGAATGAAGAGGAAGTTAAGATGTTTTATGGGCATAGAAAACTAAAGTTCTCACTGATATACCTACCCCCCAAATGCCTAATGTTAGTTCTGTATCAGATGGGAGGTGTTCATTGTTGATGGCCACTGCTTCATTTGGCCTTGTAAGCTGTTCCACTGGCCAAACAGAACACTCTATATTCATTTCTTGATTAACAGTGGTGCTTCTGGGAAATCTTTGTTGGGATGCTAGGTCAGGAGCAGTGTTGTCTGCTTTGAAGAGTGGCTAATAACTGAAAGGATAAAATTTATGTGGAAAACATGTTGTCCTCTTGCAAGCTTGTGCCAGATATGTGGCCCTGCTAGGGGTCTACTGCTCCCAAAAGAAAGGCCAGTGACAATGGAACTGCATCTCTGCATTTGATCCTTCCAAGTCACTGTGGTACCAAGCAAGAAGAAAGTGTCTATAACTTCCTCCAAAGTGAAGGAGTTGTACTTCAAAACATACCCTTGAGAGTCTTCTAGAAGGAGCACCAGATATGTGAGACCCTTTGCAACTCAGCTTGAGACAATTCTGGCAACAAAAGAAGAGTTGGATTCATCAGTTCTGCTCAAACCAAGAAAAAGAGGTCAGTGATGAGGGTAGAGAAATAATAATTTGTGCAAGTGTGATTTAAGGGGGAAAAAGTAACTTTTCCATTATTCCTCTGTCTGAACATTTAAAGTCTGGAACACATCAAAAGCAGTTAAAAATAAAGTGGATTGTTTTCATGGTCTGTTATCCCAATGCAGTTTTCATTTTATTTAAAAGAGCAAGCTATCTTTGGGTGACATTAGACTTCG
Organism: Acomys minous; assembly: GCF_964271855.1. Taxonomy (NCBI): domain Eukaryota; kingdom Metazoa; phylum Chordata; class Mammalia; order Rodentia; family Muridae; genus Acomys; species Acomys minous. The sequence continues at coordinate 106,983,333 of NC_140483.1, read as the reverse complement.
CGTTGTGAATTGCATTTTTTTCATTGTGATGTCAGGGTTTAGCCATTTAGCAAGAGGAAGGAGAGCTATTGAGCAGAATGTACCTTAATAGGAAGAAAGGCCAGCACTGAGTAAACAGACTTTCCATTCCCGTTCCCGCCATCTCTATTTTTCATTTAATATTACCCCACGCGACAGCTGTGACAGTCAAGAACAGGGTCTGATTCTTCCTGGCAGTAAGATTTCCTTTCAGCAAGAGATGTTTAGCCTAAGATGCATTAATAAATACAAATAAATTTAGGTGGGATCCGCTTGGCTGATCCTCAAAGAGAACACGAACAGAAACAGAGGACACCAACAATAAACTATTCAACAGAGAGGTTTTGAAACTGGCAAACTTGCAAGAATAGAATGTATGATGGTTTGGATGCAAGGCATGTTTTATAGACCACTCATTCAAAAAATACCCCACAAGCAGACGTTATTCAGACACTGGTAGCACAGCAGAGAACTAAGACAGATAGTGTGGCAGGGGCACACTGGGTAGAGAACAGATATTTGTAAACAGTCTTGGTTAGTTTCAAAGAAGGGGGCAGGATAAGGCTTGTCATGCTCAGGTAGGTGATGTTAGGCTTGATTAACTCTGCACTGCAAGGAGCCGACACTCAGTATGTCTTTCCTAGTTTAAGAAGTCCTATAATTACCTGTGGGTAGATGGCTGCATCCGTTTCTCAAGCGTCAGCCTTGAGGTAGGCCTGGAGTTGCTTATTCTTGAAGTGACTTGATGATATGACCTGCTCCACAAAGTGATTCATGGTGGGGAAACTCTCAGTGCCCGTCCTGAGATTCTGCAGCTCATTAGTGCTTGTGGGATTGTATTGCAATCAGCCTATAAAGGGAAAGGAATACATTTAAAATCAGCATTGAAAAAAAAATGAAATAAAACGCAAACCCTGGAAATGCAATGCCTTCAATAGGGAGACTTCTCAGAAGGGCCAGTGCTCTCACTTGAGTTTTGAATGAGACGTGCCTTCCTCTGTCTGCTTTGCTCTTTTTTTCCCCTTCTGTCTTTTGCCAGTTCCAATATTACAGTCCTAAACAAGCTAACTGACAAGAGTTCCAACTTGTCCAAATAGGGAAATAGTGGGATGCTTAAAGAATTTGATTAGTGTAGTTTATTTTCCATATCAAGTAATTTAGCTGAAGCTCAGGAGACGTCACAGGCACGAACTCCTGGTGTTTCAGAGGAAGTGCATGCGCTGAACCACCAAATCTCAAGAGCTTGTCATAACCTCAGAAGTAACTCTATCCTTATAGTTAATCAGTGGCATAGTTAAGAATTCAAGAGAAAATTGCCTATTTGCCAGCAATGTCTGTAGACGTTCAAGTTCAAATAAACAAGAAAAGCAAATGACCCAGAGACGTAGCCTTCAAGAGCTTCCTGGGAATTCGTAATAGCCTTTCCTTTAAACAGTCCTGGATTTAGACTAACCACAGCGTCCTGGAATCTGAGGAAATGGGGAAATGGTTCTTTTAACTGCTCTCCCCGTTGACTTTATCTCTGTGGAGCTGATGAGCTAGAAGGAAATGATACCATAGGGTTATGATATGAGAAGGGATGTGGTATGACATGTGACTGATATCACACCTCAAGCTGTTTTCTCTGACTGATGTGACCTGACATGTTTTCAGGCAGTGACCTTGGCTCTCCATGGAGTTTGTTTGGCAAGCGGTCCATCTACTTGCGTCCTCTTTTAACTCTGCACTCATGGACAGCGGAGAACCAAGCACTTCTCCTGTGTCCTCTTCTGTTCTCCATAAGACCCTGAGGAACCAAGGGACTGAAACTGCGTCATGTAAAGTAAACCAATGTACAGAGAAAACACACTCTGTTTTCTTTTCATAATGGGAGAGTGAGCCAAATCAAAACCACCCCCGTTATCCAAATTGGTTAAATGTGATCCAGCCGTGACATCTGGTCATTTTCACACTTGCAAATGAAAACTGCATTGTTCATACATCAGTATCATGACTGGATCTGTAGCTCCGAGATTGTAGGAGAAAATTATGGGCTCACTGGGTTACCTATGAAGTTAGAATAATGTGTTCTGTGGAATTAGTAATAATTATAAAAAAATTTTTTTTTGCTGAATGAAATACTAAATGGAGAAGTCTTATCCACAGAAATGAATTCAATCTAGCTATGCCAGAGTAAAAGCAAATTGTCTGGAACTCAGTATCTTATTTACACAACATGTCATTTTTTGTTTGTACTCATCGGGAATGGAGGAGGAAGTGACAGGGCCTGTGGCGCCCAGAAGAGAGAGTCAAAGCCCCAGAGGCTGTAGTGCCAGGAAGATGTACGCCATCCAACCTGAGTGCTAAAGACTGGGCCTAGGTCCCCAGCAAGAGCTGAGGCATCTCTCCAGACCCACAGATTCCATGTTAAACAGCTGTGTGTTTTCATTTATGCTTGGATTTATATGCATTTATCTCTTTAACGTCCATAAACATAGATACAGTTATTTAACTTATTCCTGATATGTGCTTATCCCTTTTAAAATCACTAATGAGAAAAAGTAAGTGAGATTATATGGCTTCAGCCACTACAATGTCTGCACTTTATATTACAAATGGACTATAAATGGATTCTTGTCCTCCTCCTTCTCCTTCTCCATCTTCTTTGTGTGTGTGTGTGTGTGTGTGTGTGTGTGTGTTGCACGCATGCAGGTATTTGTGCATGTTTACTTGGGTGTGAGCATACATATATGGTTACGGTGCACATGCTTATGTAGGCACCTGGGGAGGCCCAAGGTTGCTGTGAGAGATTCCAGTGGACCACCCTTCCACCTTCTTCTTTGAGGCAGGAGCTTTCAGTCAAACACACAGCTCACTAATATGACTAGCCTTGCTAGCCTGCTTACTCTGGGGATCCCCTGCTTCTGTTTTTAAGTCTGGGGGGGTAGATAGATCACTGTGCACACCTCACATTTGTGTGCTCTCTGGGGGACCTGATCTTCTCCATTCCTCTTGCTTCCACAGCAAACAATTTAACCTCTCAGCCACCACCCAAGCCTATGGCCTCATGAGTGAATATAAAACTTCAGAAGAAACTTAACCCTCTTCGAACAACCATGGCTTTTCTCAGCAATGATAGTGTAAATGCTTATCCATATGCTAGTATGGACATTAGTGCAAAAAATTCAAAAGAGGTGTAATTATGCTCTGATCTTGTTGTTTTTACTAATGGAATACTAAGGAAATCTGTTAAGTAAAAGATTTAACAAAAGATTTCAGAGAATGGTAGTTACAGTAAGTCAAGATGGCTTTTAAATGTGAAGAACTCATCCTGGTAAAAGACTAGGAAAACAAAACAGAAATGTTTTAAGTGTGCTCCACTTTGCCAACTGTGAACAACACATACAGTTCTATGTTAGAGAATGAAAAGAGGCCCAGACGGTTCTTAAACAGTATTAAATGATGGAAAATAGAGAGTTAGTGAAACCTAGTTTATAATACTTTATCTCTGACTAGATAGAGCTTTTATACATATCTTCTACATGTGTCAGTGTGACAGTAATCAGGTCACAAAAGTCCTGAGAGCATTTTTGTCACCCACCCTTCCCCATGCACACACACACAAAGGTCCACAAATACACACCCATTGTGTCATAAATCAGGTTAAGTTCAAAGTACACAGTGCAGCATCCAGTTGTGGGGAGCTCCCCGGGAAGCAGTGTTTTGAGAAATCCCTCTTACACATTCGCAACCGCTACACCTGAGCTGTAATAGTCAATGCCTTGGCTTTGCAGCAGTATCACTTGTGATGGGAAATTCTTGCCTGGAAGGAGCCTCTACTCCATAACTTTCTCTGATTCAAGGTTTCACTCTATCTGCTGCATTTAATGTGTAGGCTCTTCTCTATTTTTAAGTAACAGTTTCTGTGGAGTTGGTACCCATCACCATGGATGGCCTAGGTGATGTGCTTGGAAAACTAGACAGCTTAGTTGAAAACTCAACAGTTTTTTTTTTAACTTGGTAGGTATTGAGAAGTCCTTTACAAGCAAATAAATAAAAATATAACAAGTCTCTTCTTCTGTCCAAAGATCTTCTCTGTGTCAAAGGAGAACACATACCCAAGACTAAAATCCCTCTCTAGGGCCTTAGAGACTGACTTAGGATACACAGGACAAGAGCTACACTACATAGTGTCCCAGGGTTTGAAATCAAGAGCTGGAAGGTAAAAACATCATCATTCATCTTTAGGTAGTAAAATCTTGTCCAATGCTGGTAAACACAGTCTCCCCAGAGTAAGAAAAGAACAGCAAAGTCCCTCTTTGAATAGAGTATGGAGCCAAGTAAAGGCAGGAAGAAAAAAGAAGACTGACTTTGTTTGAGGCCCAAGGTCTGCTTGGCCACCACCCTCTTTGGAGCTAACAGAATCCATTTTTTTCCTGGTTTGCTTTATGGAAACAAGAGTTGTACATCAGTTACAGTATAGAGATGGTTGCAAAAAAGAGCCATTAACTGGGTCCACTATTGAAAATAACTATCTGTAGAAGGAATTCTTACTATAGTATCAAACATTAAAGTCCTTTAAAAAATCTCCTTTGGAATGTTAAAAAGAGATAAAACGAAAACCTCAGAATGGTTATTTATTTATTGGGGAACAAGAAACCTCTAATTGGGCATTAAAATGAGAATGTGGAACCAAAATGAGCAAATTATTCCTTCTACTTTATTTCTGCCACTTGGACGGAGAGCATGGACCTGAACCAACAGGCACACACTTCCCAAGTCTTGGAAACGTGGGCCAAGGAAAAGTTACAGAGCAGGGTCCTCTGGGTAAGAACAACAGACGTGCGCCTACACATTAAATTGAAAACTACACTTAGCTGGTCTGTCCTAGTTTCAGTTTCTCTCTAATTCATTCAGACTTGGATATATAAACAGGCCAGTCAGTGTTTAGCTGAAAACTGATTTTGGTCACCACCTTTACCAAGTATACAGAGACAAGCCCAATTCTTTGTAGAGCTTTTCCTGCCTTCATCCTCTTGGCTGACAATGCCGTGAAGTCCGTGAGCTGGCCTGAAAACCCTAATATGTCACAATGTATAGTCTACTCACTACAAATGCAAATGAGACCTTGATGAGCAGGCAGGAACTTTCAGTGTCATCAGGAAGAACCCTGTGGAGGATCATGGGAACCATGACCAGAAGGCACCTGGTCTTCTGGAATGCTGGGAAGGTCCAAGATGGCCTGAGTCAGCTGTGTCTTCTACAGGAGTACTGCAGTGCCCTTCCTCACTTTTCAGTTTCTTGCCCTTTTCCTGTCTCCATTTAAAACTCGGGACCCTCGGAGCATTACACGAGGCCTCGATACCAAGAACTGGAATCAGAAAGCATTGACTTCTAGTGCAAAAGCAGGTAAGGAAAGCCGCAGCATGAAAAGAGAGTTTTACAGAAACTGGAACTAGATGAAACAATATGTAAAGCAAGATGACCAGAAGAGAACTTGTCTGTTTTATATTTCTGGGTAGCATTTACATTTTTTTGTTCCAAAACCACTTTTTAAACATTAATAATTCTGAAGGTATCACATAAGTCCAGGCATGATGCCAGCTTTTCGGGGAATGGAACTCTGAAGCTCCACACTGCGGGTTTTTAATCATTTCAATTCCAACATTAACTTTCCACAGACTGTTCACATTAGTGACTGGTAATTAATGTTAGCTGATCGGGGAAAGGCAGGTTTACAGATGATCATGTTGTTTTCAAGTATGAGCCCTTAAAATTTTAATGATGGAAACAAAAGGCATCTAAAATGTGAAGCTTCTGGAAGAACAACTTGTTCTTGCCTGTCTTAGATCTTGGCTTCCTGTCTGGCCTTCTGTTTAAAAGCCATGTTCTGAAGACATTGTTGGACATAGTTTTGCCCAAGGAGATACCTGCAGATTACCCGTGGGCATGAGGTGATTATCAGCACAAGCTCTCACACAAGACTTGCCCTTTGACCTCTTGGTGATTGGATTCTCGCCAATACCAGCCCACACTTGGTGTGGTGGTGGTCGAATCCAGACACCAGAGTGCTGCTGCAGAGGCCATCAGTACGGCAATTCAGGCCAGCCCCTTTGAATCTGCAGCAGTGCCTGACCAGAACCAACCCTGATTCCTCAGGGTTCACAAACCCATTTCCTGTTGACAGTAACAAGCAAGGGCTACAGCAGAAAACGGTAATGTTTGCGTTTCCCCCAAAGCAATAAACATTCAGAAGCTAGAAAAACTGAACTAGAGATTAAGAGGGCAGTCTAACTTCTAGGAGCGTCAGCATTTGTGTTTTGGTTGTTTTAAAGCTAGAAAGACGAGGCTGTGGAGATGACTCAGACTATAAAGGGCTTGGTCCAATCCTCAGAGCTAGGGAGGTCATCATGGCTACCTGCATTAGATGTATTGGTGATTTCTGAGCTCAAGGGGAGACCCTGCCTCAATGGATAAAGTGAGGAGGGATCAAGAAAGATGCCTCTGACATCAACCGGGGCCTCTATATACACACATACCTATACGCACATGTAAAGCAACCAACATGTGACCACACAGACATACACATATTACATACACATACTCACACAAAATGAAAATTCATAGGCCAGAAAATTACATTAGACATATTAAGTGACTACTCTTTCGTTGTTGTTGTCATTGTACTGTTTATTCCAGTAAATGCTGGAAGATTATGTTCCAGACTTTTAAGACAAAAAAAAAGTTAAGTCAAGCCTGCAAGATAAAGCTTTCTCAAGTATCTGCAATGCCAGTATTAAAATAAAGAATTAAGCTAGATTGATACATCTAAGTTTTTATATACAGCGATGCGCACAAACATGAATAAAGATAAAATACTGATACAACTAACACACCCCAAAATCACATAGGCAATTGTTTCATAAACTTACAATACAGTAGTTACAATGACACTCCAAACAGAAAAGCAAAGTAAAAAAAAAATCTCAATTTTTTTTTTTTGCCTCTTTATCCAGGAGTTTACGAAAACATTCTTAATTTGCTGCGTACAATGACCTCAGGATTGCAATGCTACAAAGAGGAGCCTGGATTTAAAAGTGACTCCTGCTTCTGCTCATTCTTAACATGACTCACACACGTCAAGTTCACTTTGTTGTCAAAGAAAGGGTAAAATGTCAGTCATGCCTTGTTACACAAATTCCCAGAAAAACGGTGCATGAGCAAACTGCTTTTGCGACATCATTTGAGGAAAGAATGGGAAGGAAGTGGTTAGAACAGAACTGGGCATGCCAAACATGGAGGGAGTATCGCAGAAGGATGATGAGAAAGAAATAAAAGTAAACAAAGCAAGTGAAAAAATCGGAGCAAACCCTGACACTTGTCCATGAAAGACTCAAGAAAGACTATAAGCAAGATGAAGGGGTGTTTCTGTGTAGAAGGAAAGAGCACCTGGCATCTGATCAGCTCTCCCTAAAACAGAAAATCTTCCACCAACACCACCACTAAGTTGCTTTCTGCTAAACCCTGTATTTAAGTAAAGCATCCTGCAGACTGGCTGGCTTTATATGAGTTCATTGCACTCATCCTTGCCCAGTCAAGACTGCCCAGAACAGTCGCCGGTACAGATCACACTCTTCCCACTGCCTCTCACATCATCTCTTGACAGGGATGCAGAGTTGGAAGGAAGGCCTGTGCAAATGTATATTGTTGATATACACATGGTGATGTCAAGAACCCCAGAGCCTCAGACCCGTGGAGGAACAGCAAAGCCGTCCCCGTAAAGGTGAGACTCAGAGAGAAATGACAAAATCTTTCCACATGGACTCAGTGTGAGCACTGACATTGCGTTCAGAAAGTGTGTTCATAGCATAGCATTTTGTCCTCAGGTGTCTGTAGCCTGAAGAATGCTCCAGCACAGAGAGCGACCCTACTGAGATTAGCTGAACCTGCCTACTTGGTCCAGATGTGCTCCATATACCCTGCCTGTTCATTTATCGGTATTAACAAGGCCAGACTTCTTGTTCAGCTGTGTGCAATAACACCGCCTCTCTGTTCAATTGTATATAATAAACACTCTGAGCTTCCGGAGGACTGTGGTTTTTCCAGCAATGAGCCCAAACCACCTGATCACCACTTTCTGGCTGAGTTTTTGTGATGTTTTTTTGTTCCTTCACTGGCCCAGTCAGCTCCATCGCTGGAGGCCTGCACAGCCATGGTCCTACGTTTCTTGGAACACACATTTCATTGCTCAAGCCCGGGCAAGGCTTGAGTAGACAGTTACAGCAGAGGAACCATGTCCACTGTCTTTTATTACAGGATTGCATGGCCTGCTTGGCAGAGAGCTATATGACCAAATTATGACATATACATAGTTTCTCTTTGTAGACAAATTGCTGGAAATGTAATTTGTTGGGTAATCTTTCATCAAGATTAAGCTGAAACACTCTTAGTGCTAGTGCCAACTGCAGTTTCCGGCTGACACTGCTTGGCAATTAATAATAATACCATGAGGCGTTTTTGTTTGCTTGCTTAATAAGATTAAGATGATTTTTTCAAAGGTTTTCTAGAAGGCTTGCTTGAAGTAAAAAAGCTTCAAATACTTCAAATGAGCTGACCCTAATACAGTTTCTAACAAGAACAGAAATAATGGTTTTATGACTCTTTGAACTTTCACTTAGTGTCTTTATTGTTGAGATTTGAATATTGAGTGTGGCCACTAAAGTTCAGACTGGCTAAAGTATTTTCATAGTATTAGTAAATAAGTGTTTAGCAACTCATTGTCAATTAACTTGTAAGTATATTCTTACAGGAATTAAAAGATTATTATCCCCTATAATATTCTTTCTTCTAACCACCATAAAAATACAATTATAAATTATTTCTTCAGTAGAAAATAGGACACATGGAAGGGCATTTCTGAAGATTATGTTTCCTTGGAGGTTTTTAAAATATCTGAGGAAGTTTAACTTTGAATTTAAAACATCTTAAATTACCAAAGGGTGTCTCATCCCATGCATGGATAGTATTCTGCAAGATTTTAAAGTTCTTTCCAGAAAGTTCATTTAAACAGTAATAGTGATTCTGCCTTAACAAGTGTCTTCAGTATTAGCAGTTGAGGATTTTTGCTCATCTTCCCAGCTCTATTGTTGACCCAACATGCAACCCTCAGCAAGTTAGTTTATCCTTTCTTCTCTTCGCTCGTAAAAGTGATGTGCCTTGAAAGTATCATGAAAACAAACATTGGTTTAAGTGCTAAATAAACGCAGAGTTACCTTGGCAGCGCCTCACAGCATACTCTCATAAGCGGTTCTGTGTAAATCGCTGCCAGTCACAGGAGAATACCTAGTGTATTGTTTCTGGCAGTGTCCACGTTTGCAATCATTCTCTCCTTTCTCCCGAGCCTTATCTAGATAACTTACGACATTGGCTCTTCAGTGAGGAGACAGCCTTCGTCACCACGCCAACCAAAACAAGAATCTCAGCTGAGCACGGCTGTCTTTTTCTTTAATGGACTCTTTAGTTTATCATGCCATCTGATACATACTGTGCGTGTTAAACACAAGTGTCCATTCAGTGGATCATCACACATTGCATCTCCAGAGCAGTCATGTTGATGCCCTTGGCTGCCACAAAGTAGCAGCATGCCCACTAGCTTCTCCACCAGGGAATGTGACATCAACCTTCAGAACAAAAGCACAACGCCAACTCAGCATTCCGGTCCTCAGACAAAATGCTGGAAGATGAACTTAATGTTAACACTGTGCAAACAACAATGTACTTTACTAAAAAAAAAAAAAAAGTCCAGTGTCTATCTGAAATTTAAATTGAGCATTCCTGAACCTGTTGATTCTACCCATAGTAGATTTGACTCTTGCAATGAGATGAACTTTTTAATTGAAATGTGTCTATCCATAATGGTTTATTTGGTTATCTATTCTTCCTGAATTATGAACCTCTCTAGTTAGGAGAAATAGATATTCTTTAACTTGATCACATTTTATCATACAGAACTAGGCCCCCCTTTTTTTTTCCCTTATGAAAAATAAGGATGCTAGAAGCCATATTTGTGGTATTTTTTGAAGTTTTGTCTTTTGATTGTTTTACTTTTGTTTTGTTTGCAATAAGGTTTTACAATGTAGCTAAAGCAGGCCTGAAAGTGGCTATGTGTAGTCTATCCTGGCTTCAAACTCAGATGTGCGGGCCTCTCGCTCCCAAGTGCCAAATTAAAGGCCTGCACCATCATGTCCGTCTTTGGGTTTTTTATTTTGTTTTGTTTTTTTTGCTCTGTTTTGTTTTTAATTGACTATTTTAGTTAGTATACAAAACAATATGTTTCATGGAATATATTTATACACATGTATCATTGTGCCTTCCACTCTTCCCTAACCTTCCTCCCAATTTACATTATTCCCGTTTCTTTCCCCCAAACAGTCCCCTTCCGCTTTCCTGCCATGTAGTCTATACTAAAGATGCATTCTGCACATAAGAGAAAACAAATAATATTTGTATTTCTGAGTATGGCCTGTTCTGCTTAGTGTTCTGATCTTCAATTTCATGTATTTTCCTGAAGAAGGCATCAGTTTACTCTTCTTTCCAGCTAAGTAAGATTTCACTATGTACATGTCGCTTTTTCTTTATCCAACAATTACTGATGGGCATCTAGACTACGTCCGTATGGCTGACTGTGAGTAGTGCTGTAATAATTACGGATGTGCAAGATCTGTGGTGTGCCAGATTAAAGTCCTTTTACATATTGCCAGCAATGGTATGGCTGGACCACATGCCGCAGGTACTTTTAGTTTTGAAGAAACCGTCATACCAGCTACCACACCAGCTCCACCCTCCAGGTTATATTCCTACCGGCAGAAGATAAACTACACCTTCATTTGTAGTTTTTTATGAGATGATAACCATGATAAGGTGAGATGAACCCTAATGAGATTTTAGTTCGTACGTTCCCGATAGTGATGCTTAATATTTTTCCATATATTTATTGGCCATTTTTACTTCTTTTGAAAACAGTACGTACTTTAAATATTTCCCCACTTTAGTGTAATACTGACTGTAGGTTCCTCATACATAACATCTGCTATACTGCAATAACTTCCTTCTCTTCCTTGTGTCAGCAGAATTTTTACCAGAAAGAGATGCAGAATTTTGTCAAAGACATTTTCTGCATCTTTTAAAGTGATGGTGCGATTTCCACTCTTAAGTATGTTTGTATACTATATTACATACCCTTCTTTTTATGTCTTGAATCACCTTTGCATGTCTGGAATGAAGCCAGATTGGTCATAATATATGATCTTCTTAATGTGTTTTTGGATTCAGTTTGCAATTATTTTATTGAGAATTTTTATGCCTATGATTATGAGAGAAACTGAGTCTATTATTTTCTTTTCATTGTGTTCTGTTCTGGTTTGGGCATTAGGGTAATACTGGCTTAATAGATTGAGTTTTGTAGTATTCTTGTCTGTGTTATGAAACAGTCTTAGAAACACTGATGCTGGAATTTAGCAGTGAGAGCCAGTCATGGCCTTTTATTTGTAAGAGACTTTACTAATGATTCCCTCCCTTTTCTTGTTGTGATTGTTGTTGTTGTTGTTGTTGTTGTTGTTCTGCATAAATTGTTTATAATCTCTTGATTTAATTTTTGTAAGATATATATGCTCAGGAATTTTTTTCCATTTCTGCTGTTCTTTCCAGGTTTAAAAAAAAAATGGTTTCAACAGTCCTTTGAATTTCATTGGTATCTGTTATAATGCCCCCTGTTTTACCACTTACTTTATTATGTTGGCATTTCTCTTTCTCTAGTGAATTTTGCTGAGAGTCTGTATTGTTCTCTACTGTCTGTATGGTTCAGTCTTTTCTTGATCATCATCTTTCCTCTCCACACCCTGCTTTTGAGTTTGGCTTGTTCTCACTTTCCTAAGACCTGGAAATATCTCATTATTTGATTGATATCTTTTTGATTTTTTTAATGTAATCACTCATGGTTATAAAGTTTCCTGTAGAAATGTCTTAGGTGTGTTCCAAAGTTCTGGGAAGTGGTTCTGTCACATTTGTTTAATTCGAGGACAATCTTCATTTCCTCTATAGCTTCAATGAACCATTGACCATTCAAAAATTACGTCTTAGTCTTCAAGTAGATATACAGTGCATCTTATTTTTTTGCTATTGATTTCTAGTTTTATTCCACTTTGACTTGGAAAGACACAAAAGCTTATTTTCACTGTGTATATTTGTTCTGATTTGTGCTGTGGCTAAAATGTTATTTATTTTACAGAAAGTTCCATGGGATACTGAAAATAGAGTATTCCACAGCTTTAATATGCTGTTATCATCTGTTAAGCTCATTTGATCTACCATACTAATTAACTCCCATAATTCTTGACTAGTATTTTTTCAGGAGGCTGTATCCATATTAACAGGAGTGAAGTGACAAAAATACCCCTTATTTTTGTGTCAGGATATATGCCTTATTTTATATACATAATAAAACCAGGAGCTCCAGCATTTAGCCGTATATAGTTACAATTTTTCTATCTTTTTAATAGGATTTTTATTAAGATATAGTATCCTTTTTTATCTCTTACAACTAGTTTTGCTTTTTCAGAGGAAATCAGGGGTCCTTTTTTGTATCCTTAGTCTTTCTTTTTATTAAACTTATTTAAAGGGAGACTCCAAAGGAAGTTTAAGGACAAGTTTACTAGAACTGGTGACAAATGGAGTCAGGCAAGCTTTGTTGTTGGCAGCTCCACCAGGAGGAAGATGGAGAAGAGCAGGTAAGAATCCTGTTCTGCTTATCAGCTGCCATGTGGCAAAAGGACAATATGGAATCGGTGGGGGCAGTAACTTCAGAGAAAATGTAAGAAATCCCAGAGACTTGGTTTTTCTAGACTTGTTTGTTTGTTTATAGTTCCTTCTACAATGTGGATTTATTGATAGTTGTATTTTGTGATTTGGTCACGTCTCAAATTTTCTGCACGTTATTCTCATGCTTGCTTTTTTCTTTATTGATATTTAAAAGTAATATTTCCTCAACCTTGCCCTCCATAGTCTGATAGTCTGATAGTCTGAAAGACCTGATAGTCCTTCTTCTGCTTATTTTGGCCTAGGAGAGATAATTTCCCTATATTTTTAGTTGGTTCATTGAATTTTCATTCCAACAATTGATGCTTTCTCTAATTTCGTTTTCCTTGTTGTATTTTCTATCCACTTTGCTAGATTTTTTTAAAATCAATTTTTCTGGCTTTATCTTCCATGTTGTTAGCTTTCTCCTCCAGGCCCTAAACTGATTTCATTACTTCATTCATCTCCTTATTTGTATTCTGGTAAACTCATTAATGAGTTTTACAAATAAAATTCTATTGCCTTAATCTGTTATGCTACCCACTTCAGCATCTTTGAAGGCAGTTAGCTGAACAGTTATGCTGTTTGGATATTTAGCTTTTAAAATTGTGGGTCCTGACCCACATGCAGTTATCTCACTGCATATGGGGGTGATCAAAACTTGCTAATAGTAAAAGCCTACACTCTGAGTGAAAATAGTTTCTCCCTCGGAGAAGCTAACAGTGGACAATACTTCCACAGATAGGGATGGGATTTCACGCTCACCTCAGACCTCCGTGCTGGCGTTTTGTCTAGCCTGGGCTTGCACCGATGCTGTGCACACTGCAACACTGTTATGAGTTCATATGTGAAGCGACCTAATGGTCAGAACAACCTTGCTATGGGTCATATGTTTTTAAAAATAAATACATTAATTTGCTTCAAAAACTAATAATTACACTATAAGAGACTGATACATGTTTGCTTTCATAGTTTTCTATTTTAGCTTACTGGGAATTTTTCTCCTTTATTTTTAACTAAATCTTGCCAAGTATATATATGTACATATGATAGATACATAGATGATTGATAGACAATAGGTAGATGATATTTAGGTATTTAGACAGATGATTGAGAAATAAAAAGATATATATGGAGAGAGATGATAGAAAATAGATAAATGGTATATAATAGAGAGAGGGGGTGATTGATAAGTAAATGATAGATAAATAGAGAGATAGTAGATAGATAGTGGTTTATAGATATATATAATACATGTTATATGGAAAATAGATGATATAAAGTATATTGCAGATAGGTAAGTAGATGCATAGGAGTTAAAAATAGGTGATAGATAAGTAATAGATTTACAACTAGATGCATAGATATTCAATGAGTACTCATGGAGTGACTTCCAAATTACAAATTACAGCATTTCCTCCCACAGATGAAATTAGATCACTGGGAGGTGATGGCTTTGCTTTTCCTATTGGGATCATATACATGTAGGATGCACCCACCCAGAAATAAACAAATGCTTCGTTATTCTAAACATGTGAATTGTACTAAACTGATTCCAATCATCTTTATTCAAGTTGGCATAGCCATATAGACTGAAAGATTAATAGTTAGGTATATTTTCTTTAAATTGGTTTCTGTGACATTAAAAAAAACCTGTATAGACTATGAGAAAATAATTGTTCTCGGAGCTGAGTGGAAACATCGTTTGCTGACACACGACCACTATTTTCACAGCCTTATTGTATGAGTCAAAGTACATCTGCACCTCTGTGAGTTAGTTCCCTCCTGGTGTCCTTATAAGAGGGAATGCAGTGATACACGGAGATACAAGATGAGAACGGAATGAGGAGAACAAAGATGCTGGTGCGATACAAGAATAAGACAGTTTGCCAGCAACCGCCAGGGACAGGTAGGAAGGAGCTTGTCAAGGAGCCTTTAGACAGGCATGCAGTGCTCGTTTGGTTGCTTCTGCCCTCCAATACTGAACGAAACGAGCCAGTAGGTGCTACCTTGTTATCGTAGCCCGAGAGAAGCCATGTGACATTAGCATCATTCGTAGATGAAGAAAAATCATTCAGCAAAAGAGCTGAGATTTATGGAAGAGAGCCTTACGCACGTTTAGAGAAAACGTATCTCACGGTCAGACAGAACATTTGCTTTAGGAAAAATAAATGAGAGTGGATGGGGTCAAAAGTAAAATGCAAAATAAATATATAAATATAAGCAAAGGTTATTGGTACAGGTCTTGCATCTATATTGAAGAATCATGCTCACGTTTGGGAAGGTGCTTCAAACAAAACCCAGAATGCTTCAGAAATTTAAAAAAAAAAAAACATGCAGCTGTAAAGTCTCAGTGTTTTGAACAGAGCAGTGAGTAATTGCTGTCTTTTGTTTATTTTAGATAAAAGATCTGCAGCCAAAGAGCTCTTCTCCATGACATTTTCTCAGAATATGGCCTTCAAGATTTATATCATTTCATCTCTCAAGGTAATTATTTGTTAAGAATATTATAAAGTCTATTTAACTCATTTCCTGTCTCCCTGTGCAATGAAAGAGCTGTCTGAGGGGATTTCCGCGTGCACTTTGGAGTGTGTGTTCTGTATTTTCGTATTTTCCCAGGAAGGAGCAGAGACAAGACAGCAACTCAATACATCATGCGTAGTCTCATGACTCCAGCCTTGCTCTCGGTGATCATTAGAAATAAATGAAAATGTCTGCTCAACTTGCTCAGGCTGGTGCTTATTAAACAATAGCCCCTGCCTGCCCTCTGTTGTTTTTGTAATTCAGTCATGAATCAAGGGTTCTCCAGCTCTCACTAATAACCTTTACAAACTCATTTCCCTCTTCCCTTTTAAATTCTTCTTCCATTAAAAGCGAAATTTTCAGCTTATGTAATCATAATGTAAGGATGGAGACATCAAATTGTGTGTATGTGTGTGCATTCATGTATGTTTGGTGACCATGTGTGTGAGCCATGTACACATGGACTGTGTACGTGTCAAAACCCAACGTTGACATCAGGTGCTTTCCTCAATCTTGCCTCACTTTACACATTGATATGGGGACTCTCTGAATCCAGAGCTTGCTATCCCAGCTAGCCTGGTAACAGTTCTCTCTGTGGAGTCCCTCCTGTGCACTGTGACTACAGGCTGCCACAGCCACCAGACTTTTACATGGGTTCTGGGATCTGAACTCCAGGCTCCGTGCTTATACAGGAAGCATGCTACCTGTTGAATTGTGCTCCTTGTCCCCTCAAAATTGTATTTTTAAAAAAGTGCTGTGTGTGTGTCTGTGTGTGTGTATATATGTGTGTGTCTCTGTGTGTGTGTGTGTGTGTGTGTGTGTGTGTGTGTGTGTAGGTTCACACATATGCCACAGCCTGTGTGCAGATGTCAGAGTACAACACTTGCTCATACAATACTCGCTTGGGAGTCAATTCTTTCTTTCCACTTTGGGGGTCCTAGGAATCAAAGTCAGGTGGTTAGACTTGACAATAAGTACCTTTACCTCCTGAGCCCTTCCTCCTGTTGTCAAATTGACCAAACATAGGGTAATTGAAAGAAGGAACCTCAGTTGACAAAATTCTTCTACCAAACTGACTTGTAGGCAAGCTTGTGGTGGATTTTTTGGATGATTAATATTAGAGAGCCTATCTT
Source organism: Acomys minous (assembly GCF_964271855.1). NCBI lineage: Eukaryota > Metazoa > Chordata > Mammalia > Rodentia > Muridae > Acomys > Acomys minous. The sequence goes on along the minus strand of NC_140483.1, from coordinate 106,966,828 downwards.
GCTGTGGGCCACGTCATCCCTGGGATGGTGATCCTGGGTGCTCTAATAAAGTACTCAGTATTCCTCAACAGCCTCTGCATCAGCTTCTGCTTTTGGCTCGTCATGACTTCCCTCAGTGATGGACTGTGTTATGGACATGTAAGTTGAAATAAAGTGTCCCCCCCCACCAACCAAGTTGCTTTTGGTCATGATGTTTTATGACAGCAGTAGAAATTCTGACTAAGACACCATCTTCCTGCCCCAAGTTGCTCTTAAAGATGAGCAACTTTCAAATCGTCTAGACACTGCCATCAGGACCATCAGCTACAACTTACAGAGTTATTACGCATACCTGAGTAAGATCCCCCAAACCTCAGAGTCACACTCTTACATTTCCTTATTCAGTTACTGTAGGTTTTTGTAAAATCACACATTATAAAAAGAGGGTACAAAAAAGCAGGAATCTTTTTTTGGCAGAGCAGTGACAACAAAAATCCATGGAGTTCTGGAAAAGGTATATATTTTGCTGATGTTGGGGGAACTGCTGTAAACTGTCAACCAGTGTGATGCTGTGGATTTTGGTGCTCAGGTCTTCCATGTCTAGGATGATTCTCCAATTAATAGGTCTATCAGTCTCTGTGGGGAGGTCAGAGACCTCGTGTATGGTATGGACTTGGCTATTTTTTTCTTCATATATTTTTGTGGCTTTCTTATTTACACATATATGTTTGAGTTCACCATGCCTTACTGGTATATTGATCTTTTTATAATAACGTAATGTCCTTCTGCCTCCAGTAATTTTCTTTTCTCCGAAGTCTATGGTTTTTGATGTTAGTGTTGTCATTCCTGTTTTATTTTCATGTGTACATTAAAAATCTTTTTCCATCCTTATACATTGAATCTAATTATGATATCAGATTTTGAATGATTTTCCACAAATAGCATTGTTTGGGCATCATCATATTTATTTGTGGGAGTTTTGGCATCTTAGTTTATTCTGTTAACTATACCGTCCAAAAGCCAATTATTCTGTTGTTGGTATGTACGGCTCTGCATTTCATCCTATTACTTCATCTCTTCTCATTCCCACAGCATTAGCTGTGTTTTGTCTCTGTGCAACACTACTCTACTGCTATCAGTACTTTATTATTGCTGTTTAAGTATCGTTATCTTTTCAGCAAATATCATTGTCGCGATGATCACAATATGCTAGATTGTTTTGCTCACAAGATTTATTAAGCGTGTGAGAGAAAGGACAGGCTGTGTATACTTGTGTCTCTCCACGTTCATCTCCTTTTTCCTGCCTGAGATGCCAAGATTTTTTTTTCTTACATCTTTGTCTTTCTATTCGAAGACGTTTCTTTAGCCAGCCTGCAAGAGTGGATGTGCCTGCACACTGCTCCTCCATCTGGGCATCTTTCTATATCTTGAGCTCTTGCAGTCCAGCCTCATTGAAAAATGATTCACGGACGAAAGTTCTTTCCATTCTGTACTTTTGACCTTTGTGGTTTCAGATGAAAAGTCCAGTGTTGTGAGTATTTTGGCTTATATGTAAACATGTTTCTGTTTTAATCCCAGGTGTGGTATATGGGGGCTGCTCCAGTTTTTCCACAGCTGCTAACTGCCTCCTGAGAGGACACGTGATCTTTGTCAGCTGTGAACTACCTAGTTGAGGGGCGTGGTCTTTGCCCAGAGAGAAACTGCAGGCTCTGAGGAAGCTTCTCCCCCTGCTGCTCCTGGTTGCTATTGATGCAGTTTGACAAGAAGTGGGAGACATCCTGAAACAGAGATTGACTTGCCCCAAGGAACCCGATGACCCTGAACAGCAGGAAGTAGCTAAGAAAAACTACACCCCTTCACCCATTAACCTTCTTTCTCTCCTGCCTGGTTTTGGGGTGTTGGAAGGAATTTGGGTGGAAAAAGGAGAAAGAGATATAAGGAACTCAAAATAAAAATACATTTCTAAAGTATGCAAATAGTCCAGTAGCATATGCTTTGACTTATCTTTTGTGGATTATTCTCCATCTGCTCCAATAGTGCAGTATTTAATGGTGTATTTCTGTGTACATCTCTTGGAATTGCATTGTTGGAGTCACTTAGCTTCTTAAATCTGCATATATGTCTCTCATAATGCTTGAAAACACCTTTAACTAACACGAATATGATCAACTTTATGTCTTCAAATTCACTTCCTGTTTCTAATGGTCTACACAGCATCACAGTGGCATGCCTACCAGTATTTCCCTAGTTTAGCAAGAGAAGTCAAATTATTTGTAGAGATTATAACGGTTACTAATTTCCTCAAGTCTAATGTCCAATCATCATTAACATGCATCATCCACCTTCCAAGTCCATCCACACTTCAGCTATGGAACCACTTCCACTGCAAACAACCTGAGCTAAACCACGACTGGCTGCTGCTACACTTTCTCCTTTTCTGCAATGGTGCCCTCTCCATTGATTTACACACACACACACACACACACACACACACACACACACGCATGCATGCACACACACACGTGTGTATGTACACAAAACATATCTGTTTCCTATGTTCAGAACCACCTAATGCGCAATAAGTTCCCGTCTCACTCAAAGAAATAAAAGTTAACACCCTTACTCAAAGGCATATCTGCCCCACATGGAACTTACAGGTATTATGTTTCTGGTTTTACATTTGCCTCTTCTCTTCCCCACTCATCATGCCCTATCCACATATCTCTGGCATGAGCAATCTTTGTTCATGCATTTTCATTTGTGGCTCTTTTTCCATGAGGTATCTATGATTCTTCCATATGTCTCCTAGCAATACATGTTTTCTGCAGAATGTGCACACATGCTTCTACAACATTTCCTTGCCTCTTACTCCATTGTGATTTTATGAGTGTGTATTCCCTGATACATTATATGCATAACCCCAGATATATATTTGTCTATTACTTTTAAACACTCTCAGTAGTACTACAAAAGCATGAATTCAATCTTCTTGGGTAATTTGTTATATTGTTCATCCCTAGGAAAGTGGCAAGTACATATATGTAACTCAAAACATATTTGTTAAGTGCACAGTTATGTCTAAAAAAATAAGTGCAATGCTGCACTATTGTATGACTAATGCAGTTGAGAAGGAGGGAAAATCATAGACTGGTCAGTAGGTCCCATTATTTTCCTCCATTGCTGCATAGAGGATATTTTTTCATACGTATTCTGGATTCTTCACTTTGTCATCATTTTTCTCTTGTTTGGACACCAATGGGCATCCACACTTCTTCCAGAACTTTCATTACTAGTCGCAAAGAGTCTTGATGGATCAATTTGCTGAAAGTCATAAATAATTTGTGTCCACCACAAAGTTTCTTTCCTTTCAATACCACACACTCATTTCTGCTTACATTTATTTATACCACTGAATGCACTTACTCATTTATATAAAAATATTGAGAATCTATTACATGCCGGTGATGCTCTGTGAATGTCTCTGTTGGCTGAGTGTTCTGCACCTCCCTGGCCATGTGTTCCCTCTACGGGGTCAATGTTTCCCTGAAACATCATTACTCTCCACATACTCTATTGACAGGAGCCACTTTTAGCAGGGGAAAAATCATTTCCTGTCTACAGTATATGATGAAAATAGATGACCTATTTTCAGAAGCATTAGCAGACTGGCACTTCCTATGAACACTATTAAGGAGCCTCTAGAAGCACCAAGTAATGCATGTCATTGTTTTTCTTTTCTATTTCTCATATCTAAGAAGACTCTAACTAAAATACCACTAGTTCTGTTTAAGATCAAGACTAAGATTGTTAAATAGACAAAAACTTGGGAGTGATGGTTTTAGAAATAATAAAGATTAACTAGTAGGAGAGAAAGTGCTCGTGTAAACATGGAGGTGGGAAAGAAGAAAAATTAAAATCAGGTGCCTGTGTTTTAATTGATTTTTACACTTAATTATTTATTTAATCACTTCACAGCCAGGTCCTAGGCCCCTCCCTCCTCTCCTCCCAGTCCCACCTTCACGCTACCTTCCCCGTATTTCCTTCTCTCCTTCTGCCAGGAGAAGGGAAGGTCTCCAAGAGGTACCAACCCAACCCACCCAGGCTTGCCTCTGTATAATAGCTGTGGGTCATCACTCAGTCCTGGCTGAGGTCACATTGGTTAGTGATTACAGACATAGCCTTTATCTCGCCCAATGGCAGTGGTTTTCTGCTATTTTCAAATGCAGTTGTACTGGTAAAGCAAGTTCTGGATGGAGAAGTCTCTTGTTGAGATATGTGTTGCTTTAAATGAGAATGGCCACATTTAAATTCATATGTTGAATACTTGATCCCCAGTTTGCGGACTGTTTGAAAGATTAGGGGGTGTGGCCTTGCTGGAGGAAATGTGTCAGTGGGATGGGTTACAAAACCCCAGGGCCAGAGTCAATTACACTCTGTCTCTCTGTCTCTCTGTGTCTCTGTGTCTCTGTCTCTCTGTGTCTCTGTGTCTCTGTCTCTCTGTGTCTCTGTCTCTCTCTCTCTGTGTCTCTGTCTCTGTCTCTGTCTCTGTCTCTCTCTCTCTCTCTCTCTCTCTGTCTCTCTCTCTCTCTCTCTATCTATCTATCTATCTCTCTCTCTCTGTCTGAAATTTGCAAATCAGATATGACCTCCCGGCTCCTTCTCCAGCACCATGCCTGTCTGCTGCCGTACTCCACACCATGATGGTCATGGACTCTGAAACTGTAGGCAAGCCCCACATTAAATTTTGTTTTGTTTTGTTTTGTTTTTTTATAATTTTGCCTTGTTCATGGTGTTTCATCACAGCAACAGAACAGTCACGAAATGAAGGAGTAAACAAGGTCTATATCAACTTGTCACTGTCAATCAACTCCACTAATTAGTTGGCCAGTTGTTGATGAAAGTATTGCAATGACCTTAACTTACCATGTGTGTGAAAGTAGGATAATACCATGCAGAGGCAACAGCCTGCTCCATCATGCTTCCATGGAGCAAACAGGCTTGAAAATCAGACTTCCTTTTATAGTGAAAAACACAGTTAGGTGAGGTTCCAGTTAATTGTAGATTCCAGAACAGAAAGTAATGAGATTTGGAATATTCCCTACACAAAAACTGAGAGATCTTTGTACATTGTGTACAACAACCACATACCTATATGCAATCATTATATATCAGCTAAAAATAATGACTAATTAGAAGTGTGACATAGATTACACAGGTTTAAAATTAAAGTGCCATCATGTCTATATGCCTTCCTGTAATGGAGCCAAACCATATTTATCACTGTCCTCAGAGTGCTTTGACATCTAAGTAAGAAAGTAATTTCTGTAGAGCATTTGTCCATGGGTACTCCAGAGCTGACAGTATGATTTTTTTTCTTAAATAAAACAAAAAAATGTATGTATCCACAGGATTACAAAGGGTTTGATAGCCTTGCCAACTCCTGAGTTGTCTTTTGGCAGGCAGTGTCCCATCTGCACCAGTTCAAAGGATGTTCATTGTCTAAAATTGATTGTTCTGCATTTGTTGGCCAAGTCACAAATTTTCCTGTTATTTTTTTACTCTGTAAACTACTTGTTTCTAATTCTCACTGCTAACTGCACAGTGGGGAACCAGGATGGCCATGTGTGCTTGCCCCGTTGTCATCTCTTCCACTAGTAAACCCTTCTCAACTGACCATAGCATCTAGGGATATGTGAAAATAGAGCCAAAAGGTGTGGTATGTAGTGACAGGCAGCCTTCTAATGCAATCTCAATTCCATCTGAAACATCATTAATTAACACAGCCTTTAATATCAGATTTCCACTGGCTACTTGGTCTCCTGGGGCCCCAGTAGAATCACTAAGCACCAGTGACAGTATTCTGGCTCCCTGTAGCATACTGAGCCAAACTTTCCAAACTATTCCCGTAAGCCAAGTGCAAAGCTTTCTCCCCATTATGAGGTATGGTCAGAGCAACAGCCCCACTTTAGACTGCCAACCACACATGTTGATGGTTTTCTATCACCATATTGAATACTGAGATTGGTTCCAGAGAGAAAAACCTTCTCATTTTGATGTTTCCCCTTCATAATCAGATCCTGTTTGATGCCCTGGTCCTCTGTGAGGCAATTCTTCATGGCAGGAGTACATAGTGCTGAACAGAGGAAAACCACTCAATTAATTATTGGCCAAGAGGCATAAGAGATAAAGAGGATGGGGAATATGACCACTAACCACTAAATCATCTTCAACACATGCCTTCAATGGCCTGTAGACCTTGTACTAGGGCCTAGCTCGTATTGGTTCCACCAACTCCCAGCTGCTACATGCTGAGACCTAACCTTTCACACATAAGCCTTTGTGGGCCATTCATATAAATTTCTGAATGTTATATATGACTACAGAGATAAGTGAGATGAAGAATTCATACAGCACGACTTGAGCAAACAAGTGCAGCTGCAGAAGCAGGGTAGGTGACAGAGCTAGGGTACCCAGGTATATGGAGTCTCACAGCATTCTATAGAACTTACAGGGAGTGGGGAGTTCTGGAGCTGACTGATGGTAGCATCAGAAGTGCAGAGTCCCACAACACACAGCAGTGGTTGTGGAGGTAGGACAGAGATGGAGTTAGTTGAGGGTATGGTCTCAGGCTCATGGAGCCCAACAGCATGTAGAGCAGGATGCAGAAGCAGAGAGAGGAATGGAGCTGACCTAAGGTAGGGTGTCGTATCACATGACAGCAAGGATGGGGACTTGGTGGAGTTGTGATGGCCTTTGCATGGTTGACCGTTACTGCAGCCTGTAGCTGTCCCCGCAAGGAAAGTTAGAGGTTAAGGTGAAAGCCTGTGGCCTTATGTGTCAGCACCACTAAAGAAAACGACCCCTCAACGTTACTACAACTTATTCCTTCCTGGACAGCGAAATGTTGCCACTGAGACAGAAGAGGATTTGTATTTTAAAAAGGAGTACTGACTCAACCAAAAAGCTCTCTCCAGGTGCACAAGTTCCAGCAAATAAACAACAAGAACAATAACTACACAGACCGATAGACGTCCTTTCCAAAAATTACCAATTCAACAATAATGGTACCGATGAGAATGACTTAAACATTACGGAAAAAGAATTCAGAAGAGTGTTTATAAATATTTTCAAACAGCTCAGGGGAAAGATGAAAGTACTCCAAGATGACAAAAGAGAGTTTAAGAAAATAAGGAAGTAAATACAGGTAGAACAGCAGGGACTTGCATTTTAAAAACCCAAACTGAACTAATACTACCAGTGAAAAGCCCATTAAGTTGAATAAAAAGCTCAGTAGAAAGCCTCAGCAGGATGGATTGTGCAGGAACGATCATGGCTGGTGAAGGTGGTAAGAGAGAAGACATGATATTTTCTAAGTATGATTAAAGAATTAGCAAAATGTTAATATAAAAACCTAAAAGCAGAACATGAGCAAGCTTTGAGATACCTGAAATTCCAAACCTATAAATTGTGAGCATAAAGGAATAATATTATGAGAAAAGTATAGAAACATATTCAATAAAATCATACATAATAAATTTTGAAAAATTCAGAGAAAGAAATGCCTATCAAAGAATAAAGGCTTACAGAACATCATATATAAGGAACCCAAGGGTGCTGGAGAGATAACTCAGCAGTTAAGGTCACTGTTCACCCTGAGGATCCAGGATTGATTCCCAACACTTAGATGACAACTCAGAGCCCTTGGTTAGTTCCAGTCTCAGGGGATCTGACACTCTATTCTCTTCCACAGGTACTGTATACATGTGATGCACAGAAATAAACATAGGCAAAACACCTATACACATAAAAAATAAATAAATTTTTATTCTAGGATAAAGGATGAGAGAAGAAACTCTCCATGATGTATAGGATAGGTAAAACACTAAGTACATCACAGAATACTGTAAACTTAAAATAATAAAACTGCCTACATATAAAGACATGCTATGAGAATAACTAATTATTTGCTTGAAACATTTAAAGCTTAAGAAGATATACTACAAGTTCAAGAACTCCACAATGGCAAGCCTGGAGTATTATAATAGTCACACTATTATAATTGAAGGACTAGTTAATAAATCACTATGATAAAAAACAGACTAAAGCAATCTATGTATAGTTAGCTCTACAAAGAATTCTGGAAGGAGTACATTGTAGAAAAGAGATTAAAGCAAACAATCACGGAGCCAGAAAGGAAAAAAAATAAGCAATAACAGGTCAAGTAATCTAAAGGTATCTCATAAAATACCACAGGGATTGTAAAGATGGCTCAGTGGTTAAACGCATTCACTACGCTTGCACAGTATCTGAGTTTGGTTCCAAACATCCACAGTGAGTGGCTCACAGCCACATGTAGCTCTAGTTCTAAAGAATCAGTCACTCTCTCTTGGTTCTGGAACATGAAGGATGAAGGATGTCAGTGTCCAGCATGCTCAGAGGAATGAATCCTGTCAAGTCTGACCCAGCATCAGTGTCACGTTCTTTAGTTCTGAAAACATACAATTTCTCACAGGCACTATACAGTCCTAAAACTATAAATGTATACAGTGTGCATGATGCATTAAGCCTGGTTCTCTGCTCTTTGTATGCACAGAAAAAAAGACATCTGTAAATCTTTATTCATACCATCTGAAGAATGGCATCTATTAATAATTCACAGGAATTTGGTAGCCAACAAGAAGTATTGTTTATGCATCAACATTCATGTCTCAGCCAGTCTCAGAGTTGTTCCCATGTAGTGAGATTAGCAATATAAGTTACCTGTTTCTGCCTCATCAGAACAGGACAGGTCTAAAGATAGTTTGCAAGAAAGCTTTCAATCCCAATTGGTCCTGCATTTCAGACTGTACTACACAGGACTCTACTTAAGCCTGGAATTTTGCAACATTTAGAAACTGGACCACAAACACTATTTCTAGTTTGTTTCACCATTTTTCTCAATTTTATTTGGGCCCCTGCAAAGATATTATTCATCCCAAATCATCCAGGAAAAAATCTTAAGAGAATGATGCCCCGTTTCTCTTAAGGGCGGTTTTAGGATGCTTTCTTGGGTGATAGATTTTTATTTTCATTGGGAGTTGGTTATAAGTTATTATTGGTCTTATTTAGAGAGAAAACACAATTGGACGCAGGGATGTCTCTCCTTTTATCTTTCGTTCTTAGGTTTGGAGATAGGTGTTGGAAAGAAAGAAAGAGGAATATAGAAATATGTAGGGATAATAGGACAAAAAGTAGATGAATGAATCTACTCCACCACTTACTGCCTTAATTGTTACTCACAAGGTTATTTTTAGTTCACTGATATAGAATTTTACATATAGATGCAAATAAAGTTTAATTTTAGATACATTGGTATAGAATTCAACCTTAGGATTATTCTTTCCACACATTTTATATATTTCTACTCTAATATGCAGTATTGTGCCCATACAACTCAATTATAATACAAGGTTTACCTCCAATACTTTGAAAGTGCTTTTGCAGGTTGTTTAGGGTAAGTAAGTTACACAAGTTAATTGTTAGTTGATCAAATCATGGTCATATCAATTACTTGTCTATTTTTCTCACAAGAATATACATCTTAGGTGTAACAGATAGATATGATTCAATAGAAAGATAAGGTAAAATAGATACGGTCTTCAAAAACCTGAGAGACACACAGAATATGACATCTAAAGATGTTTTTATTATTTCAAAGATATATTTACAATGAGACAGGTTAATTCCTGGCAACACCCAGCCTACCTCAAAAAAGATAATGAGCATCAAAGAACCTCTTTATGGAGATGGCTTCAAATGCAGCAAACCAGACACTGGGCAAAATGTCCTTGTTTCTGCCACAGAAAAAAATTCTGTCTAAAAATGGGCAAGCTTGCATGCAAGCAGAGTTGACAGCCAAATTCTGCCAAGACAGGGTAAGCAAATCCTCAATAGTTCCTGCCTTACAAATATGTCTGTCAGATATATTGGGTCAGAAGGCTGAAGATGACACTCCAACGTTAGAGAGAATTTTGGGTGACTGTTCAGGCAGCAAACCATCTCTGTCATCTTTTCATTTGGAAAGCTGCTAACCTGCACTCCCTGTATACTCAAGTAATTGATTTTATTCCTTCTCAAGTCTCTGATGGGGTTGAAGACAAGACAGTTTAGTTTTACAATTAATCTTAGTTATTTAGGGGGTTAAGATGTTTTTAGATCTAGATAGATGTTTTAAGTTGATAATGATGAGATATGATAGATATTGATTTCCATTCAGAATTTTAGACTCACCAAGATAGGAAAGATGATTTCTTCAAGGCTCTCAAACACAAATAGCCAAACACTATGATTGTAACATATATATAATTTCTGATTATATTTCTGGTAGTTTATTGTAGCTATGTCTAATAATATAAATGTATATGTAAAAAATATTTAATAGAAAATTTTAAATTTTAAAAACCACTCTTTCTTTTACTCCATAGACATCTGCACTCAGTTTCACAAATCCCCATAAGCACACACACACGTACACACACACACACACACACACACACACACACACACAAATGAAATATGTAAAGATAAAAAGCAACAAAATGATAGTTAATACACATAGTTAAATAATAACTCTGAACATTAACATTTTTATTTTCTAATAAGAAAGATATAGACTAGTAGAATAGATTAGGACAGAATAGAAAACAAAACTCACTATTTTACTGTCTTCAGTAAGCACACCTCATCATCAAAGGTAGATGACATCCCAGAGTGAACAGATGTGACAGTGTCTTGCAAGCAAATGGAACTAAGGAACAAAAAGGCATCACTATTCTAATATTTGACATAATAAGTGCAAACAAAAATTACTCACAAACACTAAAAGTTACTGTATAACCATTAAGGGATCAATCTATGAAGAGGATATTATAATTCCAAACATACACACAACAAATGCAGGTGTACTCCATTTCATTTAAAAAAAAACATACTAGATGTAAATCCCCAGATTAATCCCAACAGAGTGAAAGTGGGTCACTTGAGGACTAATAAATCACTAATAAATCACATGGCAAATAGAGAGAGAGTTAAATTGTATTATAAATCAAATGGCCCTAACAAATCTACAGATTATTCTAGTGGCTATATATTCTTCTCAGTAACCTATGGAACTTCCTCCAAAAAGGCTTACATATTAGTATACAAAGAATGTATCAACAAAGAAAGAAATACTGCAGGGAAATCTTATATTTTATCTGATCACAACAAGATAAAGCTAGATACCAAGAACAAGAGATATTAAAGAAAGCACACAAGCTCAGAGACAGAAGACAGCATACTATTTAATGATGAAAGGGTCACCGGATAAATCAAGATGGATTTCAAAATAATTTACTTAAAATAAAAATACAAGGTGCCCAAACCGATGAGATACAATAAAGGCAATCCTCACAGGAAAATGTACAGTAATAAGTTCTTAAATCAAAAAATCAGAGGGGATTCAAATAAGTACTTAAATTATACACCTTAGAGTGCATTTGAATTTTTTTTTAATGAGAGTAAAACAAATTTGAAATAAGTAGATGGTAAGAAATAAGATCTGAGCAGAAGTCATTGAAATAAAAACAAAAATTAGAGAGAAAAACTCAGTAAAACTAAGAGTTGTCCCTTAGTTTATCTGAAAAAAAAAAACAATATTCTCAAAACTTTGGCAAAATTACTCTAGGAAAAGAGATAAGAACAAAATTGAGAAAAATCAGTGATTAAAAGGTAGGGATTACTGAAGTGGAAGTTAATGGTTTCTTTGAAGACTCAAGTGTGTCATGTGGTGTTTTTGCTGAAAGCTGTCTTGTGAGAAGTCATGTGATGTTTTTCTGGAAGAGAGAGCATGTGATGTTTTGCTCAGAGCAGACATGTGAAAGGGCTGTGATGGTGGGGATGAGTATAAAAAGGACCGTACAGCAGGACCAGGCTTTTGGCATCTCTACACCATGGAACACTTCACTGGTCTTTGTTGGTCTTTGCTAGTTTTTGCTGGTCTTTTCTTTGCAGAGAGAAATGTTCCAGAGAACTTGTGGTACTCTGGCTGATTCTGTCCACTTCCATGGAACCGAGCCACTTTGGCAGAGCCTTGCGGTTTCTGCGAGATTGTGCCACCTCTACGGATTCATGTGCTGTTTGGTGTTGGCTATTGTACTGAACTGCTGGTATCCTGGCAATGCAGAGTGGAACTGGCCCAAGGAACTACATCTAAACAGCTCCACAACTCCTTTATCCTATTAACATTCTTTCTTTCCTTCCTCTGGTTGGTGGGTTAGAAGTGAAGTTGAAATGTTTAAAAACCCTATTTAGATCTAGCCAATGGACAGCACATTCCCCACTGTTTGGAGAGTGGGAACTGACTATGACATGAACTGTGGCGTCCCCTATTTGATGACTTCTCCTTGGTAGGGAGGCCTGGTGATACTCAGAGGAAGGAGAAGCAGGCAGTCTGGATGAGACCTGATAGGCTGTAATCATATGATGGGGGAGGAGGTCCCCTCATGTCACAGGTCTAGCGGAAGGAAATAGGGTGAAAGAGGAAGGGAGGGGGAATGGGAAGATACAAGTAAGGGGATAACAATCGGGATGTAATCTGAATAAATTATTCTTTTGGAAAAAGAAAAGAAAAGTCTAAGTCTACAGATTATAATACATAGTAATGAAATTTAGAAAATTATTAAAAGATGCCATAACTCTCTATATTCTAGTAATTGCAAAATCTAAATGGGATTGATGAATCTCTAGATGCATACTCAGAGCATACCAAAACCAAACAAAAATTAAATAGATAATTTAAAGAAATCTATAATCAGTAATCAGATTGACCTAGTAATATAAAAATTTCTGCAACTAGCTGGCCCAGGCCCTTGCAGTGTAAAGTACACTTGGGAGAGTGGGCCCACATCTTACTAGACAGCACAGTGGAGCTGGCTCTAGAGGTCTAAGTGAGAGTAAGCCAGCCCAGAGAGCAAGAGAGCTCAAGAGCTGACCCTGCCTACTGCCTAAAAGTGCTGGAGAGCTCTCCCTAGTGGTACAGAAAAGGGAGAACCAGCAGCTACCACCCAGGCCCAGATCCAGAGCTTTGAATGGACCCACCCTGAAATCTATATCATCTGTGAACTGTTGGAGTACATGAAAGGGCAAGTCCTGCTGATCCACAGCTGCAGAATCTCCACGACACAGGGCAATAACAGGGTAACCAGGAGGAGTCCAAATGAGGATCCCCTATTGATGGTATGACAGAAACTAGAGATCTTGAGCTAGACCAATGACTCATTGAAATGAACACTTGAAAGTGAGGATATGTGGACAGAGGAAATACTGTGGGATACACTACAGCTTCCACCAGGAAATGTTTCCTAAGCTTTGTTTTTATTTAGTGTGTGTGTGTGTGTGTGTGTGTGTGTGTGTGTGTGTGTGTTATTTTCTTTTGATGGGGGAGGTTGAAATGGAGAAGAGCAGATACAAGAGGATGCAAAGATGAGTGGGACCAGGGTGCATGATACAAAATTCACAAAGAATCAATGAAAAGTTAAATACTTGAAAACCAAATTCAAAATCATACCAAAAATACTATTCACTACAATCTATTTAGTTTTATTCCAGTGATGCAAGAATTGTTCAACATTTATAAATCCATAAATTACTTTAAAAAGAAATCATATTATCATCTTAGTACATGCAAAAAATGCCTTTAATAAAATTCAAGACTCTTTCATAATACAAGTCATGGAAAGTGTAAAGATGGATGGAGCTTACCTCAACATAATGAAGGCTACATACAACAAACCTATAGTCAATATCATGCTAAATGGAGAAAATCTAAGTATTTCTACTAAGATCAGGAGTAGGACAAAAGTGTTCTCTGTCTTCACTCCTACCCAATATAAGAAGGACTTGGTGTCTTAGGCAGAGCAAGAGAAGGAAACAAAAGAATACAAGTAGAGAAGTGCTTACAGTACTGAAAATTGGAACATCAGAGATGGCAAATCCAGTGAGTACCTTGGCCGTTGACTCCAAACACCAGAGTTGTTCCCCAGATGTTTCCCAGATGGAAGGGGACATTTCTGGGAGCTGGGGACACACAATTCCCTGTGGCTGTCTCCCAGGACTAGGAGGTCCCCAAGGGCCCAAGATTCCAGCCCCCTGGGCTTTCTGTCTACTCAAACATAGATCCCCAGTTCCAGAGATGCTCCACTCCAGCAATCAGATCTGATTCCCAAGGGCAGTGCCTGGATCCAAGGGACAGCACCTCAACCTCCAAACCTGAATTCTACTGATTTCCTAGTGGAGACAGGCTAGAAAACAGGGTCATACAGGATCCTGATCTAAAAATGATGGAAGCCAGCCAAATCTGAGCACCCCTGGGAGCTCAGTGTCTGCTTGGCCAGCAACCTGCAGCATGCTAGATGCAAAACAACAGTGCTGTTTTGTTACTCCAGACTTCTCCCATCGTCCTGAAGATGACTCTGGACTCCAGAGACTTGCAGATCCAGTCTTCAGGTCAGCTCTTTCCCAGACAGGAGAAGACATCCTGTTTTCTGGGGACGCAAAGTTACAGATCCGCCTCCCATCAGCTGTCTCCCAGGTCTAGGAATTCTGCATGGTCCTAGGCTCCCAGTCCCCTGTGCTTTTGGACTACTCCAGAGCAAGTCCTCTGTTCCAGGGGTGATCTGTTCCTGCAGTCAAACCATAGATTCCTCCAGCTTAGTGAGGATCTGTTTTCAGGAGACCAGCAGGACTCTACTGGATCACAAAGGCTCAAGAAACACAGCAGGCTCCAGGAACTAACAGCTAACATCACAGACAACCAGATGGTTAAAGGCCAGTGAAAGAACACAATCCACAAAAACCAGAGCAACATGGATCCACCAGAAGCCTGCCCCTAAGACACTGGATATTGGAATGCCACTGAAACACAGGAAAATGACCTTAAAGCTATGCTTATTAAGTCATTTGAGACATTTAAACAGGAAACAAATAAATCTCTCAAAAAAAGGAAAATACGACCAAACAGGTGAATGAAAAGAATGCAACAGTTTAAGCCCCACCCCTGAAAAGGAAATAGAATCAAAATAGAAAAACTGAAAAAAACCCTAGAGATTGAAAACATAGAGAAAGAACAGGAACCACAGAGGTAAGCATCACCAACAGAATACAAGAGATGGAGGAGATAATCTAAGACATAGAAGATATATCTTTGAAAGAAAATATTAAATAAAAATTCCTGATTCAAAACATCCAAGAAATCAAGGACACCATGAATAGACAAAACTTAAGAATAATAGGAATAGACAAAAAAATAAGATTCCAGGCTCCAAGGACCAGAAAATATTTTTAGGAAAATCATAGAAGTTCTCCAACCTAAGGAAAGAGATGCCTTAAACATATAAGAGGCTTATAGAACATCAAATAGACTTTACCAGAAAAGAAATGTTTCCCACCACATAATAAACAAAACACTAAATTACAAAACAAAGATAAAATTTTAAAAAGCAGCAAGGAAAAAAACCCAAGTAACATATAAAGTCAGACCTATCAGAAACACACCTGATTTCTCAACAGAGACCATCATGAAAGACAGAAAGACCTGGACAGATGTCATGCAGACTTTAAGAGAAAACTGGTGTCAGGCCAAGCTACTATATGCAGCAAAACTTTTAATCACCATATGGAGATAACAAGATATTCTATGACAAACCAAATTTAAACAATATATATGTACCAACCCAGTCCTACAGAAGATACTAGAAGGAAAACTCCAACCCAAACAGGTCAACTACACCCAAGAAGGCATAGTATATAAATAACTTCACAATATCAAAAGCAAAAGAAGTCAAGCACACAAACAGACTAACACCAACATCACAATAAAAGGAAGTAACAAACATTGCACACTAATTTCTGTCAACATCAATGGATTCAACTGCCCAATAAAAAGACCCAGGCTAACAGAATGGTGGCATAAACAGGATCCAACATACTTCTGCACACATAAAACACACCTCATAAACAAAGACAGACATTAACTTGTAGTAAAGGGCTGGAAAATTTTTTTCCAAGCAAATGGACTCAAGAATCAAGCTGGAATAGTCATCAGTGTCTAATAAAATAGACTTGTAAGCAAAATTAATCAAAAAGGATAAGGAAGGACACTTCATCTTCATCAAAGGAAAATATCCACCAAGAAGACATAAAAATCCTAATCATCTATACCCCAAATAGAAGGGAACCCACATAAAAGAAAACTATTAAAGCTTAAATCATGCCAAGCTGTCTTCTAAATATCTGTTTATACCCCCAAATTTTACTATCAGCATTAACTGGAAGAAGCCCTCCCTTTTAGTCAACAGAGGTGAATGCAGAGACTCACGGAAGATCAAGGTGCTGAGAACAAGATGTTTAGGAATTCGGTCCTGAACAATAAATGTGTACCACCCTGCCTATGTTTATGGGAATGTTGTTGAAGAATGTTGAAGAAGGGACAGATAGAAAGTAAAAGCTAGAAGGCAGGAAGGATGGCTGTGGAATACCACTGCAGTCTTGAGCTCTGTAGCTGCAGGTGGCTCAGCCCAAGATTTGCTCTGTCAGTCATCAGTAATATTTGGGAAGGGACTCATGTAGCTGTCTGTACTTCCATCCTATACAGTTAGCTATTGAAAGAACCTTGGTGTCAGGGAATAAATTGTCTTCGGTTGTGTGACAACTGTGAGTCCACCAAGTTCCGATGGATAATTCCAAACGCAAGTTAACACAGACACCCTTAGAGTCACTGGATCACAAAACAGAAACATGAATGTGGGAAAGAGATCAGTATGGATGAGGGAAGCTAACAGAAGTAAAGGTGACAGTAATTAGAGTACATTTTATACATGGGTAAAAATGTCAAAGAACAAACTTAATTAGTAAAAGTAATAAAATATATTTGGTTATTTATTAAATTACTTACTTATTTGTTGGGTTTTTTTTTTGAGGCAGGGTTTCTCTGTGTAGCCTTGGCTATCCTGGAACTCACTCTGAAGATCAGGCTAGCACTAAACCCACAGCTAACTGCCTGCCTCTGCCTTCCTAAGTGCTGGGATTAAAGGTGTATACCACCATGCCTGGCTCATAAAATTTTATTTCTAAAAGTTAAATTTTTATACAATTTATTCCCATTATTTCTAAGCTATTTACCAGTCTTCTTTTTAAAAAAAACTAATGTTTAATCTATATTACTAGTAGCAAATTTTTATACTTATATTTATGTATGCTATCAGGTAAAAGAACTGTAAAATTTACATCTAAACTTTTTTAGCATACTAAAAGTTATTCAGAGTTTCCTTTTTTATGCTGGTTTTAATGTTTATCAGACTCTATCCTTGGTCAGTTCTTACCAAAAAGTTTGGCAGGGGGAACTCTGTTTCCTCCCTTATTAATACTAATGTGGATTCAATGTGGAAACATATGGTTAGATTTCACAGAGGGCTTTCCTTCTTGTCCGTTTCTCCTCTAGCTAAAGAGGGAATTAGCCTTCTGAGAAAACTAAAATAAAATTTAAAACATAAAAAAAACTACCTCCATGATTTTTAACTTATATTTTTTCAACTAGATTCCAGTTATTACAACTTCTGCCCAGTATTCTTTTGCAGAAAAACTGACAGACTGCTGAGAGGGCCCCTGCTATGGTTGTAATCCAGAGTCCTGCTTTGACCTAGGCTGGTCCCTACTGTCTGCAACTCCTCCTCCAGCTCCTCCCTCATCGCCTCCTTAACTTTCTTTCAACCTTCATAGAACAGATTTAGTAGTGGAAATAGAGTGTCCTAGAAATGCTCTCCCTACTTCCTGTTCTATATCTGTTCTATTAGAAGTATAATTTCCAAGCATACATCAGCAACACCTACCTTTCTGACTCCCATATTTCTCATGCCTAGTAGCTCTGAATGATGGTAAGAATGGCAAGTGGCTCTTTCAACTGACTCACCTATTTGACTCATTTTTAACTCACCTGAGGAGCAAGGAGTGAGGAGTTGGAAGAGGTGGAGAGAAAGACAAACAGGTATCAAACCTGAGAGTGGCTCCACGGGCCTTGCCCACACTGCAGCTCTCCCAAGGAATAAGAAGCGGGAGAGAGGAGGAAAAACAAGGAGGGTAGTGGCTCAGGCAAAGAACAGGAGAGAGGCAGAGAGGTACCTAAGCAGCCCTACTAGAACACCACTGAGCTGCTGAACTCAGCCAGTTGCCCAACTGAGCCCTGCTCCCAGTAGCGCTGCTCTGGAGCCCCAAGACTCACGCCTCTGACAAGGACTGGGGATTGTCTGATCTGCAAGGAAGAGAACATGGAAACTACCAGGGCCCAGGGACCAGAGCAGGTGCTAAAGATCACTTGGAGACCAGGGACCAGGTTGGGTGCCACAGACTGCAAGAACTGGAGAACAATATGGAAGGACACCAGAAGCTACCACTCAACATTAGAGATAGCAAGATGACTAAAGGACAGCTTAAGAACACAACCACCAAAAAACCAAAATAACTCAACATCTTTAGATCCCACCTATTCCAACTATAACAACCCTGGGAACTCAAACACAAGCAAAATAGAAGAAAAAGACCTCAGTTCCTTAGTAAAGATGATAATGGAAGAAACCAATGAAAATCAGTAATCAAATGCAGGAAGACACAGTCAAACAGGTGGAAGACATAAAAGAGGCACTCGAAATTTTTCAGGAAAATACAAACAACCATATGAATGAAATTAATAAAACAGTTCAAAATTTGAAGATAAAAATGCAACAGCGATAAAGGCATGGACAGAAGAAAATCGGGAACAAGAGACCTTAGAGAAGAAAGCAAGAAACATAGAGGTGAGCCTATCTAACAGAATTCAAGAAATGGAGGAAGGAATCTCAGAACTAGAAAACACAATCGTAGAACTCAAAGCACCCATCAAAGAAAATGCTAAATCTGAACAATATCTGACACAAAACATCCAAGAAATCAACAACACCATGAAAAGACGATACCTGAAAATAATAGCATCTAGGAAAGAGAAGACACCCAACTCCAAGGCCCAGAAAATATCTTCAACAAAATAATAGAAGAAAATTTCCCCAATTTAAAGAGGCCTACAGAACACCAAATAGAAGAGACCAGAAAGGAAAATCTTCCCACCACATAATAATAAAAACACAAAATATACAGAACAAAGAAAAATATTAAAAGTGGCAAGAGAAAAAGACAAAGTAACATACAATGGCAAAGCTATCAGAATTAAACCTGACTTCTCAGCAGAAACCATAAAAGCCAGAAGTCCTGCAAACCCTAAGAGACCACAGATGCCAGGCCAGACTATTCTACCCAGTGAAACTATCAATAATCATTGATGGAGAAAACAAAATATTCCATGACAAAACAAATTCAAATACTTCCTATCCACAAATCTGACTTTACAGAAGTTGCTAGAAGGAAAGTTCCACCCCAAAGTAACAAGCCACAACCAAAACTACACAGGAAATAGATAACTACACCATCACAAAAACACAACCAAACAATCTCTCTACTGTAATCATCTTCAAAAAGTAAGGGACTTAACAGTCACAGGCCATTAATATCACTTAACATCAATGATCTCAATTCTCCAATAAAAAGGCACAGAAACTGAATGAATGCATAAACAATATTCAACATTCTTCTGAATTCAAGAAACACATTGCACCCACAAGGGCAGACATTACCTCAGGGTAAAAGGATGGAAAAAATATTTCAAGCAAATGGTCATAAGCTGGCATAGCCATTCTAATATCTAATATCTAATAAAATCGAAAAGGATGAGGGAGGACAGTTCATACTCATCAAGGGTAAAATCAACAAAGGTGACATCACAATTCTGAGCCTCTATGCTCCTAATACAAGGGCAACCACATATGTAAAATAACTATTAACAAAGCTTAAACCATTCATTGATCCCCACACATTAATAGTGGGAGACTTCAACACCTCACTTTCACTTAAGGATAGGTCATTGAAACAGAAACTGAGCTGAGAAATAACATCATTAACCAACATCATAAATCAAATAAATCTAACAGATATTTACAGAACTTTTCAGCCAAACACAAAGGAATATACCTTCTTCTCAGCAGCCCATGGAACGTTCTCCAAAATTGATCACATAGTAGGTCACAAAGCAAGCCTCAACACATACAAGAAGACTGAAACAATACCTTGTATCCTATCAGATCACTATGGTCTAAGGCTAGACTTCAACAACAACAGAAATAACAAAAAACCTATGCACACATGGAAACTAAACAACTCTCTACTTAATGACACCCAGGTCAGGGAAGAAATAAGGAAAGAAATTGAAGACTTCCTGAAATTCAATGAATATGAAGAACTAGCATACTCAAATTTGTGGGACACATTGAAGGCAGAATTAACATAGTAAAAATGGCCATCTTACCAAAAGCATTTTACAGATTCAATGCAATCCTTATCAAAATGCCTACACAATTTTTTAAACACAATGAAAGATCAATTCTCAACTTCACATGGAAAAACAAAAAACCCAGAATAGCTAAAACAATCCTAGGCAATAAAAGACCCTCTGGAGGAATCTCCATACCTGATCTCAAGCTGTACTATAGGGCAACAATAATTAAAACAGTATGGTACTGGCACAGCAATAGGCTGGTTGATCAATGGTATTGAATCAAAGACCCTGAAATGAATCCACATACATATGGTCACCTGATTTTTGACAAAGAAGCCAAATTTACTCAATGGAAATAGGATAGCATTTTCAACAAATGGTGCTGGTCCACCTGGAGGTCTACATGTAGAAAAATGCAATTAGACCCATCGTTGTCGCCATGAACAAAACTCTTCAAGTCCAAGCAGATTAAAGACCTCAACGTCTTTAGTCATCAGAGAAATGCAAATCAAAATTACTCTGAGATTCCATCTTACACCCATCAGAATGGCTAAGATCAAAAATTCAAGTGACACCACATGCTGGCGAGGATGTAGAGAGAGAGGAACACTCCTTCATTGCTGGTGGGAATGCAAACTAGTACATCCACTTTGAAAATCTATCTGGCACTATCTCAGAAAACTGGGACTAGGGCTTCCTCAAGACCCAGCTATTCCACTCCTTGGAATATACACAGAAGATGTTCCAGCACACAACAAGAACATATGCTCAGCCATGTTCATAACGTTCATAATAGCCAGAACATGGAAACAGCCTAAGTGTCCCTCAATAGAAGAATGGATAAAGAAGCTGTGGTACATTTACACTATGGAATACTACTCAGATATTAAAAACAAGGAATTCCTAAAATTTCTGGACAAATAGATTGAACTGGAAACGAACATACTGAGTAAGTTTACCCAGAAGCAGAAAGAATCAAATAGTACATACTCACTTGTAATTGGAGAATAGCTCAAAGGGCGTGTGCCATGAAAGTCTTCATTTACCAGGAAAGTGGGATAGATGTGACGAAATCTTATTGGGACTCTAGGTGAGAGAAGTATGGGAGAATGGGGAAATAGAAGGATCCAGAGGGTCCTAGAAACCTACAAGAAGAACATTATGAGGGGCAGATCTGGGCTCAGGGGTTCTGCTCAAACTATGGCAGCAGCCAAGGACAATTTGTGCAGTAAATATTGAACTCCTTCCAAGATCTAGCCAATGGACAGGACATTCTCTACAGTTGAGTGAAGAGTGGGGTCTGACTTTCACACAAACTCTGGTGCCCCATATTCAACCCTGTCCCTTGATGGGGAGGCCTGGTGGCACTCAGAGGAAGGATAGCAGGCTACCAAGAAGAGATTTGATGCCCTATGGGAATATACAGGGGGAGGAGGTCCCCCTCAGTCACAGTCATAGGGGACGGGAATAGAATGAAAGCAGGAGGGAGGGAAGAATGGGATGATACAAGGGATGGTATAACAATTGAGATGTAATATGAATGAATTAATAAAAGAAAGAAAGAAAAGAAAAAGAAAGAAAAACATTCTCAGTAAAATATTATCCAGGTCCTCATTAAAAGAATAGTCACAAATCTCAACGTGATTACTATGGTATCACCAGGGCCACCTTCTTTACTCCCTAACTGGTGAATATTTTGAATATTGTTATTTAACATAAAAGGCAGGCTCAAGAGCACTGTGAATTAGTCTAGTCTTTGCTTTATCGGTGAAATATCTCACTAACTACATTTGACTTGGCCTCCCCTATGTATCAAGCCACAATTTTCATTCAGAAAACATGAACAAATCGGGAAGCTTTTCCATGCCATGTTGCTTCTGCTGAAGCCTGCCGAAATGAGAAATGGCCCAAGAATGATGTTATGGTGAGGCAGGCTGGAGAAGGAGCAAAACAGTTTGCATCTCTGCTCTAGAGGCACCATTTGTTAGTCATCCCGACTCATGGTCACTCGTTTTAGCATTCATTTTCCACGCTCATATTCCAGTTGGCCATGTGTTTCCACTTGAAAGTGGCATGTTAGCACTTTAGATTCTCGCTGCCTGTTTGCTCTTCAATTTTAATAACTGTGTATTTCACCCACTATATCATTTTTGGAAGAATTTGAAAGAAACTATAGGCATGCTGTAATCACTACCACTGGTTTTAGCAGACTGATTAAATATAAGGGACTCTGACTCATATTTTTATGTGATCCATGGTTTTTGGTCCTACTTTAGGAAAACACATCTTCCTGGCCCCATTGAGACCTCTCTCCTCAGCACATTATGGTTATGATTAATTATCTCTCCCCCTACACTTCTAAGGCAATATCTTTCTTTGTAGCCCAAGCTGGCCTGGAACACTCTTTGTAGCATAGGATAGCCTCAGCCCTGTGCTCCTATCTCAACTCCCTCCTATCTAGTGCTGAGATTGCATGTAGAAATTATTGACAATTCTACTTTGAAAGTATCTTGTTCTCTGTATAGAGAGAATCTGCATAGAGAAATGGCACAGAGCTTTATTTGTCCCCAGTGACATTAAAGATGTTAATTGTTGTGGTTTGAGTAAGAATAACCCCCACACATGTATAGGCTCATATATTTGCATGCTTAATTACCAGGGAGTGGTGCTATTTGAAAGGATCAGGAGATGCCTTGAGGTCACAAAAGCCTATGCCAGCCCAGTGTTGAGCTCTTTGCCTACAGAACAGGCTGAAGCTCTCAATTACTTCTCCAAAACCATGGCTGCCTGCACACTGCCATGCTCCCTGCCATGATGATAATGGACTACATCTCAGAAACTGTAAGCAAAATCCCAAGTAAATTTCTTTTCATAAGAGTTCCTCTGGTGTCTCTTCACATCAGTAGAACACAGACTGACGCATTGGTCCTGTTTGAGTTATATTTGCTTTCGTGTTTGTTGCTGTTGTTGTTGAAGTGAAAATGGGAACCTTGAACTCAACTCTCTCAGCATCTTTCTCGCTGGTCCAACTAAATCAGCTCCAGAACTCAGCCTATTAGGACAAACACTGATTTGGCCATATTTCCCTCCACTTTAACTGCAAAGAATATTGTTTTGAGCCAATGTCTCTCTGAGTCTATCCTCAGACTCAGGATTATCAGGTCTAATTCTCTCCAGCCACAGTCGTAAGTCACGGTGGATGACAACCAAGCACTCCATATTACATCCTATGCTAAAGCGTACATGAAACTCACTTAGAAGTGGAAATTCTGTTCCTGTTTCTGTTTTGGGTTTGGGTTTACATTTTTTTTCCTGTGTGCTCCTCTCCATTGCTTCTAGGAGTTGTTGCTTGAAAAGGCCAGTGAAATGCAAGCAGCCATATTAATGGCAGCCAGTGATAATGACAGAAAATAATGGACAGTTTTCTACATAGGCGCTCAAAACTTAAAAGGAAATGGATAAAAAGCCAAGTTGGAGACAGCGTAGGTCACAAATTGCCTTCAGCACGACTTGGCCCATCCTGTTAGTGAGAGTCCACGCAAATGCTGTGAGTGAGGGAGAAAAGCCTCTACCAGAGGTAGGTCTTTGAAACATGCGGAATGATCTCTCAGATACGAGGGGCAGCATGGCACATGTAAGCAAGGGAAAACAGGCACCCACCCAGCCCTCATGGCATTGTAGACTCTCCTTAGTACATTTATAAGATGGATTCAATGTAATGTCCCCATAAAATGTATATATAGGAAGTAGTTTTTCCAAGAACACACAGTAAGACAGCAGACAGAGAGTCTAAGAATTGGAGCAGATGTCAGCGGCTTGCTTGATCAGTAATGTGGTTTAAATTAATTTATTCAGTTTCTAATTCTTTTATAAAAAGAAAAACAATGCTTCCGGTTTATTTTTAGAAACATCTCCCCAGAAGTCTTGGAAATGTCTCTTATCCATCTTATATTATACCACAAGAAAAGTCAGAACTTAATTAGAATATTATAGCATCCATTTAACACAGAGGGAAGGAAAATAATCAAATTGAGATTACTCTTGAATCAGACCAAATGCCTACACCATGGGGACTAAACACATTTACTAATCTCTGAGAGCAGGAAATGGGATGCACTACAGCACTCCATCTATCTTTCCCCATCAGAAGACAGTTGTCAGTAGTAAGTTTCCAGAAAAGTCAGGGTGAATTTAAGCCGCATGCCTACCAGTCAAATTGCTAACTGCTCTTAGCTGAGAGTAGCTTAAGTCTAGTTGCCAACACTTGCACACCACTGTCTTTGAGGAAGCCAGGTGCTGCTGTGATGGCTAATATTGATCCAACAGGATCTAAACCCATCTAGGAGACACCCCTCCAGGCACATCTGTAGCATATGCAGGTACACACACACCCACACATACACACACACACACACACATGCACCCACACACACACACATGTGCACACACACACCCAATAGAATTTAATACAAAATATTTTAAAATTACTTGTTTAGGGTCATGGCCCATTCTCTCTGAACACGTGGAAAGATTGAAGTAGGCATGGTAAATCTGAGGTCAGCCATGGCCACATGAGGAGATACTGTCTCAAATAGCAACAATAATAAAAACTTAAGCAAATTGAAAATGTTTAGAAAGAGGAGATTTGGTTTTGAGGTTGTCTTGCTCCAGTCCACACCTGCTTTGCCCCATTGCTGTGGCTTGTAATAAGGAGATCTCTGTGGAACAGAGGTGAGATGGGACTGAGATGCTCACCCCCAAATGCCTGGAGAAGGGAAGCAGTCAGAGACAAGCTGATCTTCAGAGTCATGCTGCCAGGGATCTCCAGACTCTAATCAGGCCCTGCATCCCCATAATTCCATTGAATTGTAGGTTCATCAGTAGATTCCGAGGCAAAGTTTTCGTGGACCACTCATCTCTCACCTATCAGATCATCTAGCTGGTGACAAAACCTTTCACATGGTGAGGACATTTGCACCCAGACCAGAGCTAAGTGGATTCAGAAGTTGTTCATGAGAAAAAAAATTTAAATACCAAGCATATTCAAAGGCATAAGGCAAGGCATTTGCAACCTCAAGTGTAGAAAAGCATCTATATGACCAACCAAATAGCAATCGTGTGACCACTTATTTACATTTGCATTACAGTAAGTTATGGTTTTAGAATCAACATGTTTTCACAATGTATGACCCATGATTGATACTTCAGAAACCAGTTGAAATTTTTTGCTTATTTGTTTACCATTTTGCTTTGTGAGGCTGTTTCACATATACAAAACAAATAAAACAGCAATCTACCTGAATTCATTCCAAGTAACAAGCCGGATGTGTTAGATGAAAATTAGACTCATCGGACAACTGTGATGACTTGTAATATCTTTCAAATCTGTGGCCTTCTAAGACTGCTGGAATTTAACATTATTATGTGCTAACAAACATTTAGTCACATTTCGTATTCATTATTTGGAATGTTCCTCTCTCAAAGGTTGTCATAATATGGTAGCTAAATATAATAAGCATCTGTTTACTGAGTTAGGAATAAATAATGTTGAACATCTGTTTAACAGATGCATGATTCTTTTTAAGCGCCGAAAGATTATTTTCTTATGGTAGCTCTAGGAAAGACAAAGGAAGCTGTAAGATCCATGTTTCATTCACCAGAATAGACATGGCACGGGACTACTTCACATCATGTGATAGGAAGGTCGTCAGGAGCAAACCGCGTTTTCTGATATATCGATAAGATTGATGCATGGCAATCTCCTGAGTTTTATTCTAGATCCCAAGAGAGGACTGCTCCTGATGACTGGTTAGACTAGCACAATACTCCTGATTAGTGCGCTGTGAAGCCAAAAACCCCAAGTGATCTTTCACCTCGTTTCTGATAATCTGAAATCATTTGACTTCCAGTAGCATGCAGACCAGTTTCTATGGCCTTCCCTACATGTTTAATGAAACACAAGTACTTTCTCTTTGTTAGCTTCACAGCACATTTCCCCACTGGCAATAGCTTCATGGCCATGGCTTACAGTGAGGAATCAAATATTACCTTAGAAACGAATGCTAGGAAATATAAGGTAAATATATCCATGTGTAATTTAAATTTAATTTTGATGTAATATGCCAGTTTCTCCTCCAAGATTTAAATCATATTCTAAGGCTTTCAAGAGGGCTCAATGGGTAGTGGTGCTTGCTACAGAGTGCAATAGCCTGAGTTTGATCCCTAGAGCCCATGTAGTAGAAGCAGAAAAGAAATGCCAACCAGTTGCCCTCTGACTACCACTTTTTCACACAAGCACACACACATGTATATACACATGAAGGCACACACTAAAGAAACATAAGAAAAAATACAAAATGGTACATTTAAATTTAAGTAACACACACAACATGCACTAAATAAATGTAAGAAACATTTTAAACTAATAAATTTAAACCTAAAACAAAGTTCTAAGAATATGCCTAAATATTTCTACAAAACCACTGTGACCATTTTAAAATTGTTTAATAGTTCACCAAGGATTGATATAATTCTCATTTAAAAATCTCCCTTTATGCATACTCTAACTGAGCTTCCTTAAAAATCAACTCTGATACAGGACCTGGTACACAAAAGATTAGTAGACAGGGCTCTTCAGAAACTTCTGGGAGGAAATGGGGAGGCAGCGCAGGCAGTAGGGGAAACTTAAATAAGAATATGGCTACAACAGAAGACTCAGACTCAGACAATTAGTCTCACAGAACCGTGGGCTTGAGCAGATCCCGGAGAACTCCCCTGTCACTGACTGTATGAAGACCCTTGGTGAGACTGAGGGCAGGAACTCTGACAAGGCAACTCTGTATGAATACTGACAATCCCCACACAGCCATAGCCATGAGCCTGCAGCAGCGATACAATGACCCTGAACCAGGAGTAGACATGTGTTAACCTGTGTACAGTTTGGGTTAAAATTCTGTTCTGCCCACTGAACTATTCAAGTAGGATTTGGGAGTAACAAAATAATGACTGCTGTCGCGTATTAACTTTTTCATCAGGAAAGCACATTTTTCTACCTATAAAATAACCTTTTGTTTTTGTGCCTACTATCTTTATGTATCAAATTCAGCTTCCCAGGAATAGGATTTGGAGCAGCAGACACATGCCCATCTATCTACCTTCAGACATGCTCCCTGCACTCTGTCTGGTCTCCCGTTCTCTCTGGAAATGTGGCTTCCCAGCTACAGACAAAAGTTTCCAGCCTCCTTGTGAGCATGTGTGGTCATATGAACATGTTCTCAGAATTTGAATATGAACAGAACGCATGGGGGACAGTTTCCCAGTCTTGAAAAATAGGTCTTTCCATTTTCCTCTTGTCTTTAGAATAAAAACTACCATAGAACAGGCCTAAAAGTCTTACAGACATTAATGAAGCCACTTCCGCTCCCATGGTCCTGGGAGCGTGTCTGTTCTCTATTGGAATCTCTATCTTTACTTCCCAAATGAGGTCAGTTTCTTGCCTAATTCAAATGAAGAGATTAGCTTAAGGAGACACAGAAAAAATTGCAAACAACAATCTCTATGTTTCACAGAAGACTCGGAAATAGAGGAGCTCTCGCTGTGTAATCATCTGTCGCAACCAGGCTATCTTGCCCTTTCTCCATGTAGAACTTCCAGCATTTTCTCCTCTGTCCCCAGGACATTCCCATAGCAAGGTCCCTTCTGCTTCCACCCCATTTTCTTAGCACTCACTTTCTCATCTTCCAATAAATTCCATGAGCTTTCCAATATCTGATTGCAATTAATGTGTCTTTCAGATAGCTTAGAGATTGGTCAAGTATGTCGCCAAGGTGTAGGCACAACACCTATGGTCCGATGAGTCATGTGATCACTTTTGGGTTTTGGTTTGGTTTGGGTTGGGTTGGGTTTGGGTGGTTGGTTGGTTGGTTGGTTGGTTTGGTTTGGTTTTTTGTTTGTTTGTTTGTTTGTTTGTTTTGGTTTTTGTGGTTCTGGGGATGGTAGCCTGAGCGTCTCATATGATAAGCAAATCTGTACCACATCTACATCCTCAGCCCTGGAGATCCATTTTCTTCTAAAGTAGCTAATGATGTAGAGACAATCTGAGGATAGCAGAGTATATTAAACACACAAATGCACAAAATAACTTTTTTTTTAATGAAGAGAAGCGTCTTTCAATGCTCACTTGTTGACTCTGTACCAATGGCA
This sequence comes from Acomys minous, assembly GCF_964271855.1. Taxonomy (NCBI): domain Eukaryota; kingdom Metazoa; phylum Chordata; class Mammalia; order Rodentia; family Muridae; genus Acomys; species Acomys minous. The sequence continues at coordinate 106,938,216 of NC_140483.1, read as the reverse complement.
GAGGTACCAGCACCTTTGAAAGACGCCAAGTTAACTCTCAGAGCCCAAAGATTTCTCCTTGTGGGAGACATGAAGGAAAACCCCACTGCTTTCCCACTGACTCTCAGCAATCTCTCTGCCATTTCTGGGTGATTGCCAGGAGGCAGCTAAATTCTAGCTAGGCCTAAAACAGTACTTAGAGAGCAAATGTTTGGGAAAACCTCCCCAGTGTGTTTCAGTGCTATTCTTTGACATTTTCATAGCCTACATGCAGTCTTCTTACAGACTGTCGAAGCTAAGGCACTAAATCTTCTTTCTTAAAACTAAACATAATTTGGTCATAAAATGTTCTGCTCTTTAAAATAAGCATGGTGGCCATTTAGAGACACCCTTTATCTTACAGAGACTCGGTGCTATAAAGCTGTGGTAATGTACCTTAGCAGGTGATAGGCACAGTCCCTTTAAATGCTGTAGATGAGTGGCATGGGGTCTGAGAAAAGCATTAATAGCTGCCCTCCGGAGTCTCAAGGTAAGCAACTAAGATCGTATAGTTCAGTCAAGATTATCTTTTTCTTTTTTATCCCCCTTTCTAAAGCCATCCACAGTCTCTTTCATTTTCCAGAAGGACTCTTCAGAAAGCAAATGTTTGTGATAGCATAAGCATTTTGCATTTTTCAGAATCGTCCTATAGAGACACCTGAGACTATAGTGCTGACTACAGCAGTGTGGACAACATAAGTATAAATGGCAGTGTGAAAGGAAATAAAAGCAACTGTGAGAAGGAGCAAAGCAGTAACCATATTTAGTGACTTGTAGACAAGAAATACTTAAGCAAGTTGCTAGAGCACATAGAAGTTTAAGTTTATCAGAGGTACAAAAAGTATCAAAGAAGAAACAAAAACAGAGGTGGAAAAAGAGAGTACCCAGCAAATAAGTGAAATCCTCCTCCCTGTGAGTTACCGATGCATCAGTAGCACACACTGCCTGAAGAGGGGGAATGTAAGTCAGCTTCCACTTCCCAATCCATATGGCTGGGTGACAGATATGGGGATCTGCTGAGACCCCCTCCTAGTGCTGCCTATGCTAGGTGCTTTGCTCTTCCATGCCTACACTGACACAGTGCAGACTATTGTCCTGCCATTTGGTTCTTCTGAATGTTGTACTTAGTTCTTGTTCTTTGCCTTCTTTGCCTGCTGTGTCTCCAACACAAATACACTAGGAAGAAATGGATCCAGGTCTGAGAGTGGGCCCGCAGGGCTGCTGCAGTCTGGTGGGCTTTGTTTTGCTTTGTTTCCTGTTTGCCTGTCTCTTTGCCACCACCTGCCCATTCCTATGGTGACGACTTGAGAAGAACAGAGGCACAGATGGTCCTTTCACCAGCCTCTTCATTGTAAATGCCTAGGACAGCTCTGGCTCTCCCCTCTGAGAGGGTGGCGACTCAGTATCTCCCATCACTATGTCTAAAAGCTGTCCTCGCTGCAGAGAAAATTGTACTTTAGAAATCTCTTCTTTCTTTTCTTTTCTCTTGACTCTTCTTGCTTTTCTCATTTTTCAGAAGAAGCATGATAATGTGTATACATGGACATATAAAAGTATTGTCCATATCCCGTTTTATATAGCAAATGCAATATATATTCCTTAACAATGCTGCATACCTTGGCATCTTCAGCTCTGTAACAGCACAGGGAGAGAGAGGCCTTTAGAGTGTTGGTAACTCACCAGTTTTTGACTCCTATTGAATGTTTACAGTTGCCAGAATGCTAATTCTGGGAACTAAGCTAGCAAATCTTGAAGTTAAAGGTTTTTTTCCCTCAAATGAAACATTATTTACCATGTAATGAATACATTCTTCTACTAATAAAGCCATATTGTATTTGTTAAAGATTATTATGTTTCAACAAGTGCAGAAACATTGTAAAAATATAATTAAGAAAGATAAGATTGCGGACCTATGATAAAGTGAGCTCAGGGTAGAAAAATGTAAGCTGATATATCTGGCAAGAGAGGCTGTGGATATACACATACTGCATAATGGAAGAACCCGGCAAGACATCCATAACATGGCCTTTATACGTAATCATTTCACTCAACGTGCTGAGTGGTTCTCATGTCAGTCTCCAATAAGATATGTTGAAATCAAAATACAGTCCATAGCTCTGGAAACCGTAGTCAAAGTATTCCTTTTTTCCAATAATGTGTTATTGCTGACGTTGTAATGGAACTGGGCCAACAGTGATCCGAATGATTTCTGGGATGGTTTAACGTTAACCATCTGACTTCGCTCTCTGTGATATGTCATATCACATAGGTGCTTCACCAATGCTTTGCAACACCCACCATATCTACTAGAAGTGTCACTGTTGGGGCTGTTGGGATAGCTCCACTAGGTAAAGCCATCTGCCACACCAGGCATAGTGACCTTAGTTTGACCTCTGGTATATGGATAATGGAAGAAGAAAACTGACTCTCTCAAGCTGTGCTGTGATTTTCACACATACACAGTGCCATGCCCCCACCCACCCAGCCCCAATAAATAAATTAAATCAAATTAAAGGAAATGTTACCTTTGTTTTGACCTCCGGAACACCCACCAGCATTAAATTACAATGAAATTCATGAGCATATTTCACTGTGGCTCTATGGGCTTTTGGAATCAGACAGCATCACCTTAAATTAGAAGAAATGCAGCAACAGTGGGCAAGTGAATCACTAAAGGAAAACTTGGGAGAAAAAGAAGCAAGTGTTGTATTTATTCCCTTGCAAGCAAACCCCTCAGGAACAGTCATAGGGGAGGGGAATAAGGGGAAAATGGGATGGGGGAAGAATGGGAGGATACAAGGGATGAGATAACCATTGAGATGTAACAAGAATAAATTAATAAAAAAATTTTTTTTAAACCTGAATAATAAACCTGTCTGAGAGAAGAGCAAAAATTAAGGAGAGCCTGACCCTTGAGAGGAGACCTTGGTCCAACGTGATGGGAGACAGTGGGACTTACTGTAAAACACCATCTAAGCTGTCACTGAAGGCTCATATGTCAACCCTATCTGCAACCTAGACCTAGCATCTTCATCCAGAAACAACAAACCCCCCATGACAACACAGAAAAACTGCACCACCACTGGGGGCTGGCAGTCTTGGAATCATTTTCCCACCACAGGTTCTGTAAACTTTTTTGAGGAAGTAATGGTATATATATATTTACTTTATTTTAACGGTATATTGTGATAGATCCTCATGAATGGGTACATACATATTCAAACTCATCACGTTTTGTGAATTGATATCTTCAGTATTTTTAATTTTGAATTTATATATTCACTTTATATATATCAAATCCCCCGACCTCTTCTCCTCTCTGTCTCACCCTCCCACCCTCTTCCCCCATCCCTTCTCCCCTTCTCAGAAAAGGGGAGTCCCTCAACCCCTACCCCCACCATCAACTCCCCCCCAGCATATCAAGTCGCATCAGAGCTGAGTTCATCTTCATCCACCGAGGCCAGGCAAGGCAGCTCCGTTAAGTGGAAGTGATTGCAAAGCATGCAACAGTGACCATGTCATAGACAACACCTGCTCAAGGAAGAGGGTGGAATAGAAGGACCAGGAGGGCACAAGAAACAAGAATGCCACAAGAAGACCAAGAGAGTCAACTAACCTGTTGTTGTTGTCTGTAAGACCCATGGGCGCTTACAGAGACTAGACCTAAGCCCTGACACATATGTAACCAATGGGCAGTTTGATCTTTACATAGATTCGGAAATCCTAACTAACTGATCCAATCTCCCAAAATTTCCTCTAACTCACAAAGATCACATTGTGGAGAATAAATAAATAAATTTCACAGTAAAGCTACCCACTCTCAAGCTCACTGTCTCTTCTTTTCTTTTAACATCTAACTGACCTGTGTAAGTGGTAAACCTGTGGCTTGGCTAGTGACCCCTTTCCCTCTTGATGACAATTACACTCTGAGATATCCACATACTCCTCTGGATCCTAAATAAATATTTTCATTGTAGCAGGCACAGTTTAAATGTGTTTAGCCAGATACCCCAGTGTGGGGTGGGAAGCAAAACATACGTTACAGCAATTATAAAATTTCTGTGATTATTTATGTTGTGGGATTACAAAGACTTGTTCAAATATGATGCAAATTGCCCAGTACACACAGGCTTCCGACAGACAGGGTTGATGTGGCAATTCAATATTCCTAGGAGGGAAATGAGGAAATAAATGGACAGTCTTTCATTCTCACAAGTCACTCCTGATGGCAGAAGACAGAATGCATTTAAAGTCATCAAGGCCGTTAAAACCTCCTTTATCCTTAGTGTCTAACAAAGGTCCAAGAAAACAAGTGTTTTCCGAAGGTTCCTGGGGTAGCCTTGGGTCTCCTCTACACTTCTATTCCTCTTTCACAAAAATAATCAGCATGTTCACTCCCAGGCTGTCTGATGCATCATCCACACCATCAACTACTTGTCCTAATCACAGAACCCTTTGTCCTCTATGAGCATACATCCGCTCAGCAAGCCCACAACCACAGTTGGCTTCTGGATGCCTGCCTCTTCCTTGGTCCAGAGCGACCACCAGTAGGATTCTCACAAGGAAGTTTGATGCTGGCTGCATTCAGGAAGCCACTGCTAAAACGCTCCCAAATGGGATGAATCAGATGTGGGATGGTTTCGCATGAGAATGTGCTCTTCTTGGAATAAATAATGTTACCATGTATATTTTTAATTCAATAAGCACCCACTGAGCGTTTAAGGTGGGCCTCCTCAGATAATAATGAAACATGCGGGCCTCTCCAACTTGTGGCCAAAGTGAGGGACTGTAACTATGGAGGCTTCCATAGTACCCCCTGCATGACCTCAGGATGTCAGTTTCATTCATGGCTCTCATTTTACTTCTTGGTTGTTGTTGCTTTGGTTGGTTGGTTAGTTGGTTGATTGGTTTGTTGGTTAGTTGATTGGTTGGTTGGTTGATTGGTTGGTTGGTTGGTTGGTTGCTTGCTTGCTTGCTTGCTTGCTTGCTTTTGTGAGACAGGGCTTCTCTGTATAATTCTGGCTATCCTGCCCCTCTGTATACCATGCTGGCCTTGAACTCACAGAGATCTATCTGCCTCTGCTTCCTATATGCTAGGATTAAAGGCTTGGCTCTCTACACTGTTTTACCTCTGTCAGAAAATCTTGGGAGAACCAGGCTGTGCCCAAGAGCTTTGAAGTCCTCTCTGCCTTGGCTGTTCATGTCTGTGGGGGTCTCTTCTTTCTCTGGGCATAAGATTATGAGACTACCCCATTAAGAAATCCTCCAAGGACTTTCCCACACCTTTGTGAAAGTGTTCTCCTTCTTTGTTGTAGCCTCCAAAACTGACAAGAATGGTCTAGCCTTTACCTCTAGGATCTCCATTTGGCTCCACCTGTATCCTCCATCAATCCATGCTTCTTCCCTTAGCTCACAAGTGACACCAGGCACTTAGGCTTCTCCACTCAGAGTTTCCTCAAAGAGTTCTTTCATCTGTGTAACATCCTCCAGTTGCCACCCAGTTACACAGCCTAAAGTAGCCATGCTCCCTGGTGGTCTAGCCACTATTCAGGCCCATTGTACAAATTCACTCAAAATCAAATGATATAAAGTTACAGTTTAGCAAGATGAATGCATTCCAGAAATCTAACATACCACACTTTGCCAGGAAATCACAATACTGTGCTGCATACCAGAAAAATCTGCCAAAAGGATAGGTCTCCTACTTAGTAGTCTTACTATAATAAAATCCAACTGACATAAATAAATTAGCTGCCCAGTTCTGTTCATTTTGTCACCCTATTCTATTCTGCTCATCACACCCATTAGTATTTAAGGCAATGCTTTCTAAGAGAAACACAAAGCAAACTTCATCTATCTGTTCACTGTTGCCAGCACCAAGAATATTTTAAAGTTTGCAACATATCTCATGGTTTTTACTGCTGTAATAAAAAAAAAAAGCAACTTAGGGAGGAAAGGGTTTGCTTCACCTCACAGCCTGTCAATCACCATCCAGGGAAGTCATGGCTAGAGCTCAAGTTGGACAGAAAGCTCACGGCTTGATTAGCCTGCTTTCTTACAGCACCCAGGACTACAGGGCAGGAGTGGCACCACCCACAGTGATCTGGGCCCTACATCATCACCCAAGCAAATGCCCTGCAGGCTTCCCTACAGGCTACTCTTAGAGGCAGTTTTTCAGTTGAGGGTCTCTCTTCCCAAATGACTCTGGTTTGTGTCAAATTGACATAAAAGTGATCAGCATCAGCGCAAAGTCACCATAACAAAGCCAAAGGAAGTGCCACAATGTTTTCATTAATATTCCCTTTAAGTTAACCCAAAATACCCAAACTACTGTCAATTCAGCATAGGAATAGGAATAGCAGAAGGTATTAGGGAACCATTGTCATTCTGTTCTTGTGACGTCTTTGAAACTTAGGGTGCAACATGCCAACAGCTCAGGCTCACTGCAGACACTAAAGATTCAGGCAAAAATGATTTAACTGTATTCAGAATTCATACCATTTACAATTTCAATAGAAAGCCTGAAGAGCCAGGGTGCTTCAAATGAAGAAGAGGTTTTTTCCCAATAACCGAGCTGGGCACCATCTTAACTAAAATGAAATACAATTGAAGCCAGGTGTCGTGATTCATGTCCGGCAGCCTAGCACTTCAGAGGCTGAGGCAGGACAACTGTTGTAAGTCAAAGCCAACCTGGTTAGAACAAGGACCTTGTATAAAAAGGCACAAATTGATCTGATCGTCATTATCGATAATAGTAAATATTAGTTTTCCTGGATTACACTGGGCACCACATTGAACAACACAATTCTAATGTTTCAATGTGTATTTGTTGGTTTTCTACTAGCTTGCATGCCCCCTTTCATTTAAGTCGAAGGCCCAGATGTGCGTTCACTACTTTTTTCCTGTATCACCAACACAGCAAGCAAGAATTGTTTATCAGATGACCAATGGAACCTCCACACCAGACTTTCGTGCCTCTCAAACAGGTCAACACTGCAACTTGAATCACAGACCTCACAGGGATCTGCCTGGCTTCTCTCCAGCTGTGTTCCTTGGCGGCTGTAGAATCTCTTGTACCTTTCTTCCCCTCTCAGCTCCTCAGGGAGCAGCTGTGCCTGGTGTAGTACTGAAGCCAACAGGAGCCACCATTTCTGCAGTGCTTCCGAGAAGCCTTGTTGGTGATTTGCTCAAAATCTGCACCTCTGCAGCTCAAGGCTGCCCCTCTTCTAAGCAAGGCTATTCTCTGTATTTGTCTCACGGCTCTGAGTGTTCAACTCTGGCTACTGTCACTCTTCCTTGCTGCCCGTGTCAGTTCTAGAAATCACTCCTGATCATCCTTGTAGGCCACTGCCCACTCATGATCTTGGTCTTCATGCCCAGCCCTCCATGCTGCAAACTGGCAAAGGTGAACAGTACCTGTCTCCTAGTTGTGTTCGGGCATCATAACTTGGCAAACATCTCTTAAAGATTTGTGCATACAGCACTATGCAACTCCCTGCAGGGCAGCTGGTTTGGCAGCAGTTGTTATAACAGCCACAGATGGTGTGGAGTTCTCTCTCTCTCTCCCAGGTACTGCTCCCAGTGGCCTTTGCCAAAACATCTCACCTAGCTGTATGCTTTCTCTGTGTGAATTTACTTCTCAAAGCCCCACAGATGTCCCTTGTTTTTCCATTTCTACCTTCCCACATTTGTATATCTCTGAGTATGAATGGCTGACATTGTCTGAATCATTTTTATGGGAGGAGAAGGTTGGCAGTTGTGTCAAAGTCAGAAGGTCACTGCTTGTATATTCATCATTTTGAAGAATTCACAACAACTTCCTGACATACAGTGAGCACTTGATAAATATTTGTGGGCTGGAGAATGAATGACTTAAACAAATGATATTTTTAGGTCCCATGTAAATCAACTAGATGAGTGACCATCATCTGTCACCTCTTAGGCTCACTCTTCCCCCCCCCCCCATACATGTAGCATGAGGATTATAAAAACAAGCACTGTGAAGGTCTTGCATTTGATCCCATTCCAGTAGGCAGAGGTGCTAGGACACACACAGGCAACTGCAGTGTACAAGGGGCCTAAGGGAGCCGTGTTCATGGGAAATGCAGTGTTGCAGACAGGCCAGAGACAGAGAGTGTAGAAACTAGGTCCAGACCCTGTCTCCAGGGCTTTTTCTCGGTAACTACGGGTAAGGCTCCATCCTCCTCTCTCTGTAAAGATGAACTTGATTTTGGAGGTGCCTCCCCGCCCCCACCGGCTCTCCTGAGTCAAAAGCAAGATCGCTAAAACCCTCAAATGCAGCTCTGAAACTTGTGTTTTCACAGGTGTTGCCTTTAAATATCTCACCAGAAAGGAAAGACTTTTTTGTGTGTGGTTTCTAGGGACTTCCTTCATTTGTCAGTTAGGATGGCTCTGAAAAAGAGGCCATGTGTCTGGCTCAAAAATGCTTTCTCCTGCAGTCTTATCATTTTATTACATAACAAAAACTCATCTCTGTGACTGTAAGAATGTGAACATTTAAAATAAGCAACTCGCAGTCATGTGTCAACCTTTCACCCTAACAGCAAAAAAAGAGTCGTTTCCACAGAAAAAGGTATGTGCTCTTGGGGTAACCAAGAGAGATATTTGTTCACTAGATGAAATAGCTATGCTAATTAGCTTTGAACAGAAATGAAAACCACAGACACAATAAAACACCTATCTGTCCTGATAGAGACTGGGAGAGCTAAGTGGCTAGGGACCCCCCCTTAAAGATGTCCGTCAGAGCTGACCTAGCAACCCAACTCACCTTGCTTCACTTCCTTTCCAAGCAGCTGTTTTGTGTTGCTCTGTTCAGATGTTAAATTATGTTCCTTTTCATAGTGTGTTGAAATATAACTTCAAGCACATTTGAAAGTAGAGTTGTGGATATAGTGAGTTAGGGTGACATCGCACGGGATGAGTGTGGCCCCTGCTGCTGCTGGATTGGTACCCTTAGAGACTGAAGACAGACAGAAACTGTGTGATGACAGGTCTGAAGGAGTCTGTGAGCAAAGATGACAGAGACTGCCCGAACACTACCATAGCCAGAATATGCACGACAAATTTTCCTGTGGGTTAAAGACCGAGTGCGGCCTCGTGCATGGCACCTGGCCCTCGGACCCTCCAGATGTGTGAGATAACAACATTTCTATTGTTTTAAGCCACTGCTGTGGTTTGACTCTGAAATGTCTTCCTCCTATCCCTGGCTTTCAATGCTTTCTTTCCTGTCACTATGTCTGCTTTTAGAAGGCTACCGCGACTTTAGGAGGTGGGATCTGGCTGCTGGGAGTAGGTCACTAGAAGCAGCCTTTGTAGACTGCCTACCATAGGTCCAGGCTATGTTCTCTGCCCTAAGCCATGACACATGTTCCCCCACCATGGACCAGGTCTCTGTCTCACTATAGTGGACTGTGAATCTCTGAAACCATGCAGCCAAATAAACTTCTCACCCCTTTAGTTAGTTGTGTCATATATTGAGTCACAGCAATGAAGAAGAAACTAATATAATCACCTGGTTGTGAAACTCGGTCAAGACAGTTCTTGGAAACTAATATCTTCACACCCACACCCCTTCAACTTCTGAACATCGATTATAATGAGCTGAGAGATGTCAGTGAAAATATGAAAGCCCTCCAATTGTGAAGAACACTCATAGACACTTCCCAGCCTGCACTGGTGCCATCTTTGTGGTCCAGGAAATGCACTGTCCTTGCTGCAGGTTAGGCCCTCCCTCCTCCTGTACACTGACCCTCTTTCTCACTTAATCACAATTGGCACTTTGCCCTCGCAACTGGCTAGATCCCTTTGCTCCTGTAACATCAAAATGTTCCTCCCAACTGCAATCATTTTATCAGGAAACACACAATTGCCAAACTTGGAGGTGGGGAGAAGGAAGAGGAGGAGAGGAAGGAGGAAAAGAAGAAGGAAGGGGCAAGGGAGGAGTAGGAGGAGAGGAAGATGGTGAAAGAAAGTCAGTGAGAGGAAGGTTCACAGGAAAGGCTCTGTGATCACCCCAGTACCTGATGAGTCCTTAAGATTTTTTTTGTCATCCACCACAAAGAAAAGTACAAATAAATCACCTCATCATACCAAGCTTTAGTATATTTTAAGAAGTGAAAGGAAATTTGTTTTAGTGACCATGAGCTCACATGGTGGTTGGCAAACGCCTTTAACAAAGCCCAGCACTCCAGAGGCAGAGGCAGGTGGTTCTCTGCTAATTCAAGGCCAGCCTGGTCTCAATGGCAAGATCTAAGTTAGCCAGGACTACTGTCTTAAAAACAAAACAAAATCTTATAACCATGAGTTACACTAGGGGGGAATAGCCTAAGCATGCTTAATCCCTTGAAGCCCAGACACAATAGCTACATTGAGTTCAAATTGAAATTTGCATCCCTAATTAATATCTCCTGGTGTGGTTAGGAGACAGGGGATTCTGTGGCCTGGCAGCGTTTTTGCAGAGTTCTTGTTTGTCCAAGATTCCATATGTAGTAATAAGAATTGGAACCAGTAAAAGATCTTTTTTTTTTTTTAAGTACATAGTATTCAGCATTCAAGTTAGCAGTGATTTCTCTCATTTCTTAGCCTAATATACACAGATCTATCCCTCATGCCTGGGGCTTCCCAAGCCACATTGCCCTGGGTAATGTGAGTATACCTTCTCATTGGGAAACAATCACATGGCCCTCTTGTTTCAAGCCCACTTCACGTTGATGCCTAGCCCACTGATTGAAGTTTGTCCTCTATGAGGTTTGAAAAACAATGTCAGGCTTATAGGAGGATCCAGACTGAAGTGTCAGGGCAGCTATTTGCAGCATTTTCATTCTGGAAACAGAGATGCTAACCTTAATATATAGCTATGTTGACAATATTTGAAACTACATCTATGAAGTCTCCTTTGTGATACACATTCCATAAAGGACAATTATTTGCCTTTTCACGTTTCAGCCGCACAAGAGGAGACAAGAGCATCTCTGTTCTGCCTGTCATAGACATGCATCTCTTTCTGGAGCAACTGAAGTATATAGACAATTTTCAGTGTTCAAGCTCATAGCTGTACACAGCACCTGACCTATTATTTCAGAGAGCCCACCACCATTTTATAGGTGATAATGATATAAAATCTATTGCCTGGTTAAATTCCAAACTATTGTTCTCTTCACTCTGACATTCTCATAGTTGGACAGCTTTGCCGAGTCATCAGTGACGTAAGTCTTGGATGTACCGAAGGTACATAATATAATGCTTGGCCATCCAAGTGTATTGTGAAGTTACCCAGTCAAGCTACTTATCAACCACTCCCTTTAAACATTTCAATGATGTGGTCCAGTTTTAGCTGTGCAGTGACCATGTTCTGCATCACCTCTCTTCAATGTGTATATCTTATAAATGCGGTGATCTCTGTTCCCTCCCTTTCTCCTTGCGGTACTGAGGACTAAACCCACAGCCTCAAACATTTACACATGCTCTGCCACAGAGCACATCTACTGCTTCTACTTTGCAGATTTATTACTCATATTGTCTAGAATGGCAATGAGGTCGGAGGCTGTCTACTCTCTCATGGGCATACCTAAATAATGCTTAATTGCACAAAGATACCTATGTATCTAGCTCCTGTCCTATTCAAAAAGGAAAATCACACTACCTGTCAGACCACTATAAAAATAGTCTTTTATCTGAGAAAAAAAAATCTACCCCTTCCATGAAACTTAGCACCATGTTGTTGGAAATAGGTCACTGCTGGCACACCATTGCTTATGATGGCACGTCATAGTTCTGTGCAGAACTGCAATGGTAACTCCACAAACCAACTGGATCTGGCGGCACGAGAATGATTGCCTGGAGAGTCCACACAATTACATGGAAAACATATCAGAACTCAAGAAGCAGACTAAGAAGACTCAGGCATCAAAATCTGATGGCAGCGACTCTATGATGATGTGTTCTATTGCAGGTTAACCGAGAGCTCCCTTTGAGGACAGTACACGTGAAAACAGTCTACCCCAAAAGAAGCAAGTGGTTTTTTCCTCATGAGTCTTTGCAGCTCTCATCCTAACAGGCAGTCATGCTCAGTCTCCACAGGTGCATGCACTCACATAGAACACCACAAAGAAGTTAGCAGCTGTCAGACTCTGTTGTTTTCTCCATTTCCCTTCAGCTGCTGTGCAAATCACCTGCCAACCACAACTGTGAAAGAAATGCACCTCAGTTACGCACATTTTAGATTAGACACTAATGCAAATTATTCATGCAATTGTGAAAGATGCTTGCTTTATTAGTAAAAGAAGATAAGAATTGAAAACAACTCTTTTTGTCTTTATAGTGATTTCTGCATTAGATTATCACACCAAACTGGAAACTAGACATTTGAATACATCACAACTTTAACCCAAGCTTGACAGTTTACATGTTTGCTTGCTATCAATTTTAACATGATCAAGATCCTTGGGGATGAGTTCTCATCTTGTTTTTCTTGTTTTTGGTTTTTAGTGTGTGTGTGTGTGGGTGTGTGACAGGGTATTTTTGTGTATCCTTGACTGTCCTGGGACTTGCTTTGTAGACCATGCTGGCCTCGAACTCACATCAATCCACTTGCCTCTGTCTCCCAAGTGCTGGGATTATAGGTATGCACCACCACACCTGGCATGAGTTCTCAGCTTGTAAGAATCATGCCATTGATCACCAATCTCTGCATGCATAAACTCCTGTTTTATGTAGAGACCAGGTGTAATATTACTATAAATTCAAATGAGAAATCAGACTCTCAAAATTCCCATTATACTAGTGATATTCCATAACACACATAAAGGCAGGATGTAACCCAAAGTATTTGTTAAGAAAATCTTCTTTAGACTCAAATGGTATATACTCACTTATATCTGCATATTAGCCCAAGGGGCATGTCCCACGAAAGCCTTCACTTACCAGGAAACTGAGACAGAGGGGAGGACATTCTAGTGGGACTCTAGATGAGAGAAGCATGGGAGAATGGCAAAGTAGAAGGATCCAGAGGGTCCTAGAAACCTACAAGTAGAACATTATGATAGGCAGATTTGGGCCCAGGGGTCCCACTCAAACTAAGGCACCAGCCAAGGACAATACAGGCGGTAAACCTTAAACCCCTACCCAGATCTAGACAATGGACAGAACACTCTCCACAGTAGAGTGGAGAGTGGGATATTACTTTCTCACATACTCTGGTGCCTCACCTTTGACCATGTCCCCTGGAGGGGGAGACCTGGTGGCACTCAGAGGAAGGACAGCAGGTTACCAAGAAGAGACTTGATACCCTATGAGCATATACAGGGGGAGGTAATCCCCCTCAGGAACAGTCATAGGGGAGGGGAATAAGGGGAAAATGAGAGGGAGGGAAGAATGGGAGGATACAAGGGACGGGATAACCATTGAGATGTAACAAGAATAAATTAATAAAGGAGAAAAAAAGATTTACAAAAAAAAGAAGAAAATCTTCTTTTCTGTAATATAAAGAATTTTTAAATACTTCTCGCATGAAAATCTGCAAACAGTTAAATTGCACTTGATGCTGGGGATCTAGACTACTCAAAACTCATCGTTGCAGCAGGGCTAGAGCATGGGCTGTGCACACCATCGCTTGGTTCTCCCTGAAAGTATCAGAAGTACTTCTGCTCTACCTCAAGAATTCAGACTTAGCAACTCAGTACTACTTTTTAAAGAAGCGTCTTATGGAGTCTGGAGAGATGCTCATCAGCTGAAAGCTCTGACTGCTCTTTCAGAAGAACTAACTTCTATTCTCAGCACCCACAAGGAGGCTCACAACTGTTTATAATTCCAGTCCCAGGGAATTCAACAGCCTCTTCTGGCTTCTGTGGACAATGCACGCATGTGGTACACAGACATACACGCAGACAAAATGCCCAAACACATAAAATAAAATAAAGATTTTAAAAATAATTGTTTTTAACTACATATCTTGTCACTTTTTGTCTTAATTTTAGCTCCTTCTTAAATTGCGAAGTGTAGTTACTTGATGCAATGAGTCATATGCATAATTTTAATAATTTTCAGTGCCTCCATGAGGGTAACATCTGGCTGTTTACATCCAAAGGCAGAATGCGGTATTCATAAGTAGTTATAAATAATATGTATTCCAGATCACACAAATTCTCTGTCTGTGAAGTTCTCATTCTGCCACCTACAATGAATATATAAACTTAAAGTATTAGTTAAATAGTCTTTGGCCATAGAAAGAGTGCATGCTACTACTCCATGCAGTAGCACTGGCTTCAAGTTAATTAACACTTGGCATTGCAATTGTGCTAGAATTCCTGAGTTTATTAATGGGTATGGTTTTGTCCAGAATCTACTATCTTCATGACCAAAACTACTCCCTGGGGATAAAAATAAGAACTTACCATGCTGAACAGTCACAAAATTATTGTTTAGTGGTTCAAAACAATTACTTCATTTTCTAAACTTAATGGCCTCATCTGAGAGGGGTGTACTCCCCTGACAAGCAGTCTCCTGAGCTGCAACAAAAGCGATCCCACCGAGTTCTCCACCAACCTCTTCTCACACTGAAACCCTGGGAGAAACATCCCACTGTGCAGGTGTGTTCAGCAAAATGAGAAATTGGCGGATATTTGCATATTTTCAAGGAATTTGAAATAATAATATTCTGACTCGATATTTCTATCTGCTGAATTCCTCCTTCATTTCTTGACTTTAAAGGCCTCATGAGAACCCTCCCACATCACAGCACTCGAGCCATCTGCCCATGGTTATTCTGCTCTACCACATAAAGGAGGCTTGCACCCATTCTGAGGTTATTATGTTGGGTAATCTTCCTCCCCCCCCCCCTCTCTCTCTCTCTCTCTCTGTAGTGTGTGTGTGTGTGTGTGTGTGTGTGTGTGTGTTCCTGTATGCATTTGTGTGCTTATGCACACTAGTGGTTTCCTCTCTTCAACAGTGCACCCTGCTCTTTCCTTCATTTTTTTTTTCTTTTTAATAAAAACAAACACTTCAAGAATCTAGAGTAACATATACACACAGTGGACAAACCTTGGTCAGGGGTTCATTTTGGAGCCTCCTCCGAGATTACAGACTTGCCTCAGCTTCCCTGTCTGCAAAATGGAGAAAGTAAGTTAGATTTATTGGCATATGCTTGTAATCTCAGTGTACAGGAGGCTGAAGGAGGAGAGCCAGAGGCCCAGAGCCTCATATGAATGAGACATTGTTTACCAAAAGAAAAGTTTACTATAATAATATCAGCTTCACAAGCTATTAAAGACACTAAACACATTTCCTTTAAAGCCTCTACATTGGGATACGTATTGAGCATGATTTTTATTTTTCAAAATACCAGAGTGTTGAACCCAAACTGTCCTGTACGCTAGACAGCAACTCCACCACGGAACTGCATGCACAGGCCTCTTTTAGCTTTTAAGACAAATTCCTACTAAGTTGCTCAGGCTAGCCTGAAGAACATTCTATAGACAAATGAGTCCACTCGTTTTTGGGTCGTGTTTTATTTGTTGTTGTTCTAGTTTTGGTTTTGGTTTTGTTTGTTTTTGTTTTTTGCTTTTGGTTTGGTTTGGTTTTGTCTTTTCAAGGGTTTCTCTGTGTATCCTTGGCTGTCCTGGACTCATTTTGTAGACCAGGTTAGCCTGAAACTCACGGAGATCTGCCTGCCTCTGCCTCTCTGAGTGCTGAGATGACAGGTGTGCATCGCCGCACCCAGCTTGCCTTTAGCTTTTGATCCTCCTGCCTCAGCTTTCTAAGTATCTGTGATTAAAAGCCTGCACCACCCAACAGGGTAATGTTTTTATTCTTCTCGTAGAGTTTCTTTAGGTGGCAATGTTCTCAACGAGCACATATATTCCATCTTCAATGCTCAGAATTCAAACTTTCTTTCTTAAGAAGTTAAAACATACGAACAGCAGGTGAGGTGACAAGGATAGAGGGAAGAATAAATAAAGTTTATCACAAATGTGGTGAGTGCTGTATGGCAGACATTAGGATTGATTTTTTGTTGCTGATGTTTATGATTTTTAAAAGCTACTAGGATAACATTCAATCATCTGATCACTTTAAGTGATGTTTGCATTTATTGCCATTAGGTTTTTTAATCCATGAACACAATGTGGCTTTTCATTCACCTGTAATTATTCCACTCATACAAATGTTTTGTATTTGTTACTGTACAAACATTTCATCACTTGGAAAAACTTTATTCCTAAGAGTTTTTTAATTATCTTAAATACAAATATCAATTCTATCAAAAATAATCTTAAATAGATTTATTTTTTTTCTTCCTGAATCAGTTATCGTTAGTATGTTGAAATTCAACCAATGTGTTTGTACGTTGGCATTGTATCCTACTACAAAAGTGAGTATTTTTATTAATTTAATGTCTTTAAATATGTAACATATAGAGTTTTCTAAAATTGTATTATTTAGTCAGAGGGATAATTTTCTTTCTATCTTTCTTTCAAGATTGAATTTTTTCTTTCTTTTATTAAACTAGATTAATGTTTCTCACATAATTATCCTGATTATGGTTTCTCCTTCCTCTACATCTCCTAGCTCTTCCTGTTTCTCCACTGTCTTTCCATCTCTTATTTAAAAACAAACTTCTAAAGCTTAAAATAAAATAAAGCAAAACCTATCTCATCAGAGTTGGACAAGGCAAACATAAGGAAAAGAACTGAAGAGAAGTCACAAGAATCAGACCCACTCTTATCCATTCAGGAATCCCATAAGAACAATAAACTGGAAGGCATAGGATAGATACAGAGGACCTGGTGCAGACCCATACAGGCTCTGTGCATGCTGCCTCAGTCTCTGTGAGTTCTTATGAGCTTTGATTATGTATGTTGATTTAGAGGGCCTTGGTTTTTGTTTGTTTGTTTATTTTTTGTTTTGTTTTGTTTTAGGTTTGGTTTGGTTTTGATTTTGTTTGTTTCTGTGTATCTCATCCCCTATGGCTCTTACACTCTTTCCATCTCCTCTTCTATGGAGTTTCCTTTGTCCTGAGAGGAGGAATTTAATAGATAAGTCCTATTTGGGGTTAAGTATTCCAAGGTCTCTCACTCTCTGCATAATGTCTGGCTATGGCTCTTTGTATTTGTTCCCATCTGTGAAAGAAGGAAGCTTCTTTGACGGTGGCTGAGCAAGGCACTGATCTATGAGTAGAGCAGGATGTCATTAGGAGTTATTTTATTACTACTTCTTTTTCTTTCTTTTCTTTGCAACAATATTATTTGGTTATATCTTAGGTCTAGGTTTCTGGGCTATTGAGTGTCTGATTCTTGGTCCCCCAATCAATGTTGGGTACATATTCCATCTCATAGAATGTGCCTTAAGTCAATAAGTTATTGGTTGGTTACTTTAGAAGTTTATGTCAACATTGTGCTAGCATGTGTTTCAGGTAGGACACCATTGTATATCAAAGCATGTATGGCTGGCTTGGTGTTTATGGTTCTCTTTTGGTAGCATGCAGAGTAATATGCTGTACCAAATGCACTAGAATGTAGTGGTGAGGCTTTATAAAAGGATCAAGATAGACTTCTTCATGTTCAGTGAGTTGTGTAGCTGTTGCCTTCTGCAATGGGGCCTGGTTGCCAGTGTGTGGAAAGCACTCTATAGTCTTGACAACAGCTTGGATTGTTTGGGGATTTTCATGCAAGTCCTTTGGCCAACAACTCAATTAGATGTAACTCAATCACAATGCAAGAAGCTTCATTTGGCAATGAGAGATGTCAATTTGGAGTTTTGTCTACACTGTTATTTGGAAACTTTGACTAGATCACCTTAATATATATTATTAGGAAGCTTCTACTATATTATCCAAACTATTCTTAGTTTTTCAAATGGCCCTTAGTTTTAGCTGTCTCTCCCTGCAATCTCTCCCTCTTCCCCTCTCCCTTCCCTTTCACAATTTGATTCTCTTGTTTCAGCATAGCTGAAATAGCACTATCTATTTGAATTTCCTTTCCTAATGAGATCTGTCTTTACCGCCTAGTGTCTTACTCTATACTTAATCTCTCTGGGTCTATGGATTATATCATGGTTATCATTGAATTAAG
This sequence comes from Acomys minous, assembly GCF_964271855.1. NCBI lineage: Eukaryota > Metazoa > Chordata > Mammalia > Rodentia > Muridae > Acomys > Acomys minous. The sequence continues at coordinate 106,920,115 of NC_140483.1, read as the reverse complement.
AGTTAATATGTAGGCAGTCAGTCTCTGGGCATGCTGAGGCATGTCCACGAAGGTCTTGGGCCAATTTTACGTGAAAGGCCCCCTTCTGCGCATGCATGAGGCCAGGCAGGCCTTGTTCCTGCTCAAGGCAGGTCTCATTCCTCATGCATATCCACCTTATGTTTTTAGTTTTGAGACTGGGTGGGGGAGGATTCCAAGATGGCAGTGCCTATCACACACTATATCTGATCTACTGCATGAAGACCAGGGATTGCCTGGGAGCCACAGACTGCAAGAACTGGAGAACACTAGATGAGTGGGATCCCATGGAGTGCAGACCACAGGCAGACTGGCCCCAGGTCAACAAATGGCCCACAGAGTATGGAAGCTCACCCCCAGACTCTGGACTGGAACCCACCTGCAAACTACAGCCTAGCTCTATAACCTGAACTCGGTATGTGGGACAATGAAACACCAGAGCTCCTGGCCTGGGTAAATCTCAGGGAAATGAGTTGATCTGTCCTCAGACCCCCCAACCTGTCCCATGCCAGTCCACAGAAAGTGACAGGGGCCACAGGTAAGCCCAGGCAGCTGTGAACACGTTATCCAGCCATAGCTCACAGTCTAAACAGGAACAAACAAGAACCTAGCTACCAGAAAAAGCGGACCATGCCTGTACCGTTGGGCAAATAGAAAAATAGAACCCAGCCTGGCCAGACTCCAGAGCCCAGCAGAGTCTCCCACACTCCTGGAAAAAGCTAGACAGTCCTGAGGGGTCAGGACAGAAAACTAAACAGCAGCCACAACTCACCAGGATGGAACCACCAAAGTTGCCTATCTAAACAGGTCTGGGAAAGAACCTAACTACCAGTCACAGCAGTCTGTGCCTGCACAACTGAGCAGAAAATCCATCCTAGCAAGGCTCCATAGGCCAGCAGGGTCTCCTAGGATCTTGGGAGAGGCTGGACAGCCCTGAGGGGTCAGGAAAGAAAATGAATCAGCAGCCCCAACTCAGCAGAATGGAACCACCTCAGTAGCACAAACTAAATGGGATCAGGTTGAAGCCTACCTCTGCTGACCCAGTTGGGAGCCTAAGGTGCAGAACAAAGTTTCCTGGAGCAGAAACCAGATAACCTGCCTGTTCCAGGGAAGACTTCCATGTTTCCCACAGGCAAAGGCATTTGTCCTATAATCACTCACCAACTCTCCACTTTCAATGACCAGTGAAGGACACCAGAAGCTACCTCCCAACATCAGAGACAACAAGATGACTAAAGGTAAGCATAAGAATGCAAACAAAAAAACCAAACAATTCAGCTTCTCCAGATCCCAACTATCCCAAAGAAAGCAGCTCTGAGAACTCAAAAACAATCTAAACACAAGAAAATGACCTCAAATCTTTAGCAATGAAGATGATAATGGATGAAACGAATAAAATATGTAAACAAATGCAGGAAGATGCAGGCAAACAGGTTAAAAATATAAAAGAAGTTTATAGAGAGACAGTGGAAGAAATTTAGGAAAATACAATTAGATGAACGAAATCAATAAAACAGTTCAAGATCTGAAGATGAAAATGGAAACAATGATAAAGGCACAGACAGGGAAAAAAAACAGGAATGAGAGACATTAGAGAAGAAAGCAAGCAACACAGAGATGAGTTTCTCTAACAGAATCCAAGAAATGGAGGAACAAATCTCAGGACTAGAAGATACAATTATACAACTCAAAGCAACGATCAAAGAAAATGCTAAATCTGGAATATTCCTAACACGAAACATTCATGAAATCAAACACCATGAAAAGAAAAAACTGAGAATAATAGGCATTGAAGAAAGAGAAGATGCCCAACTCCAAGGCCCAGAAAATATCTTCAACAAAATCATAGAAGAAAATTTCTCTAATTTAAAGGAGATGCATATAAATACACAAGAGGCCTACAGAACACCAAATAGAATAGACCAGAATAGAAAACCTTCCCACCACATAATAATCAAAACACAAAATACACACACACATATTAAAACATATAATAGCAAATCTATCAGAATTATACCCGACTTCTCAAGAGAGACCATAGAAGCCAGAAGAGCCTGGACAGAGGTCCTGCAAACCCTAAGAGATCACAGATGCCCAGTCAGACTACTATACCCAGCAAAGCTATCAATAACCATTGATGGAGAAAACAAGATATTCCCTGAGAAAAACAAATTCAAATAGTACCTATGCATAAATCCAGCCTTACAGAAGTTACTAGAAGGAAACCTCCACTGCAAAGTGACAAGTTACAAGCAAAATTACATGGAAAATAGATAACTACACCATTGTAAAACTATAACCACACAAGCACTCTACTGCAACCAACAACAAAATTAAGGGACTTAACAGTTACTGGTCATTAATCTCCCTCAACATCAATGGTCTCAATTCTCTAATAAAAAGGCACAGACTAACAGACTGTATGCATAAACAAGACCCAACATTCTTCTACATTCAAGAAACACATCTCAGCCATAAAGAAAAATGTTACCTCAGGGTAAAAGGCTAGAAAAAGTTATTCCAAGCAAACAGATGCAAGAAGAAAGCTGGTGTAGCCATTTTAATATCTAATAAGATAGAATTCCAATGCAAATTAATCAAAAGAGATGAAGATGGTCACTTCATCCTCATCAAAGGTAAAGCCAACCAAGAGGACATCACAATTCTATACATCTATGCTCCCAATAAAAGAACAACCACATTTGTAAAAGAACTATTAAATAAGCTTAAAACAGACATCAATACCCACACATTAATAGTGGGAGACTTCAATATCACACTTTCACCAAACTATAGGTCAGTGAAAGAAAGTAAGCTGAGAAATAATGGCACTAACCAACACCATGAATCATATGAATCTAACAGATATCTACAGAACTTTTCATGCAAACACAAAGGATTATACCTTCTTCTCAGAAGATTATACCTTATCCAAAATTTATCATATAGTAGGTCACAAAGAAAGCCTCAAGAGATTCAAAAAGATTGAAATAATACCTTGTTTCCTATCAGATCACCATGGACTAAAGCTGGATTTCAACAACAGAAATAACAAAAAGCCTACACATACATGGAAACTAAACAACTGCCTATTTAATGACAACTAGGTCAGAGAAGAAATAAAGAAAGAAATTAAGGAATTCCTGAAATTCAGCAAAAATGAAAGAATACCCAAATTTGTGGGACACACTGAAAGCAGTGCTAAGAGGAAAATTCATACCACTAAGTGACTTTATGAAGATATAGGAAACATCCCACATAAGCAAATTAATGATACATCTGGAAGCCCTAGGAAAAAATGAAACAGAAACACCCAAGAGGAGTAGATGTCTTGAAATAATCAAACTCAGGGCTGAAATCAATAATTCAGAAACAAAGAGAATAATTCAAAGAATCAACAAAACCAGGAGCTGGTTCTTTGAGAAAATCAACCAGATAGACAAACTCTTAGACAAACTAACTATAAGGCAGAGAGACATTATCCAAATCAACAAAATCAGAAATGAAAAGGAAGACATAGCAACAGACACTGAAGAAATACAAAGAAACTTCAAAGGCATATATACCACAAAATTTTAAAAATCTAAGGAAAAGGGACAATTTTCCTGATTAATTCCACTTGACAAAATTGATTCAAGAACAGATAAACCAGCTAAATAGCCCCATTACCCCTACAGAAATAGAAGCAGTCATGGATAGCAGACATTGGCCTTCTAACCAAAAAATGCCCAGGGCCAGATGGTTTCAGCACAGAATTCTACCAGACCTTCAAAGAAGAGCTAATACTGACACTCGTCAAGCTACTACAAAACATAGAAATGGATAGAACATTACCAAATTCATTGTGAGGCCACAGTCACATTGATACCTAAACCTCACAAAGACCCAACAAGGAAAGAGAATTTCAAACCAATTTCTCTTATGAACATTGATGCAAAAATACTCAATAAAATATTCACAAACTGAATACAAGAACACATCAAAGATTTTACTCACCATGACCAGGTAAGCTTCATTCCAGGCATGCAGGGATGGTTTAATATATAGAAATACATCAATGTAATCCACCATATAAACAAACTGAAAGAAAAAAAAAACACATGATCATCTCCTTAGATGCAGGAAAAGCATTTGATAAAATCCAACACCCATTCATGTTTAAAGTTTTGGAGAGAATAGAGATACAAGTCACATGCCTCAGCATAATAAAGGCTATATACAGCAAGCCAATAGCCAACATCAAATTAAATGGTGAAATACTCAAGGAAATTCCTCTAAAATAGGGAACAAGGCAAGGCTGCCCACTCTCTCTATATCTCTTCAATATATTACTTGAAGTTCTAGCCAGAGCAATAAGACAACAAAAGGAGATCAAGGGGATACAAATTGGAAAGGTAGAAGTCAAATTATCCCTATTTGCAGATGATATGATAGTGTATGACTTATTTGATTAATTTTGTATCCAGCCAGTTTTCTGAAGGTGTTTATCAAAAAAGTCATGATCCTTCCTATATAGAAAGGATAATCATGCAGAGGAAGAAATTAGGGAAATTATACCCTTCATGATAGCCACAAGCAATATAAAAGATCTAGGAGTAACACTAACCAAGCAAGTAAAGGACTTGTTTGAAAAAACTTCAAATCTCTGAAAAAAAAGATTGAAAATTACATCAGAAGATGAATAATCTTCCTGTCCAATTTGCATCTCCTTGATCTCCTCCAATTGCATTATTTCTATAGCTAAGACTTCAAGTACTATATTGAATAGGTGTGGAGATAGTGGACATCCTTGTCTTGTTCCTAGTTTTAATAGACTTGCCTTGAATTTCTCTCCATTTAAGTTAATGTTGACTATAGGCTGGCTGTAAATTGCCTTTATTATGTTAATGTACATCTTTACACCGTTATCTCTCCTGAATTTTTATCATGAAAAGGCTTTGAATTTTGTCAAAGGCCTTTTCTGCATCTAATGAGAGATTGTGTGGTTTGGTCTTTCAGCTTGTTTATATGGTAAACTATGTTTATTGATTCAAATATATTGAACCATCTCTGAATCTCTGGGATAAAATCTACTTAATCATAATAAATGAGCTTTTGAATGTGTTCTTGGATGTAGTTTGCAAGTGTTTTATTGAATATTTTTATATCTCTGTTCATAAGGAAACTTGGACTCTAGTTCTCTTTCTTTAATCTTTATGTGGTTTGCGTATCAAAGTAACTGTGGCTTCATAAAGCAAATTAGCTGGTGTTATTTCTGTTTTGTTTTGTATAATAATTTGAGGAGTATTGGCATTACTGGTAGAATTATGCATTAAACATTGGGACAGAAGACAACTTCTTGAACAGAATACTAAGAGCAGGCACTAAGAATAAAAATCAATAATTCAGACCTCACAAAACTGAAAAGCCTCTGCAAGGCAAAAGGCACCATCGAAAGAACAAAATGGTAGCCTAAGGAATGGGAAAAGATTTTCATCAACTTCACATCTGATACAGGGATAGTATCAAATATATATACAAAGAACTCAAGAAACTAAACAGCAACAAACAAAATAATCCAATTTTAAAATGGACACAGATCTAAACAGAGAATTCTCAACAATGGTATCTCAAATGGCTGAGGAAAACTTAGTGAAACATTCAACATCCTTATCCACAAAGGAAATGGAAATCAAAACTACTTTTAGATTCCATCTTATGCCGAAGAATGGCTAAGATCAATAACACGAGTGTTAGCTCATGTTGGTGAGGATATGGTGCAAGAGGACCATGCCTTCATTGCCCATGGGAGTGCAAACTTGTACAGGTACTATGGAAATCAATATTGAAGTTCTTCAGAAAATTACGAATCAATCTACCTCAAGACTCAGCTATATACTACTCTTGAACATATACCGAAAGGAAAGCCCCATCCCACCACAGGACACTTGCTCAACTATGTTCATAGCTGCACTATTCGTAATAGCCAGAAGCTGGAAACAACCTAGCTGTCCTTCAGCTGAAGAATGGCTAAAGAAAATGTGGTACATTTACACAATGAAATATTACTCAGCTGCTAAAAACAATGACTTCATGAAATTTGAAGGCAGATAGATGGAACTAGAAAAAAATCATCTTGGATGGGGTGACTCAGACCCAGAAAGATAAACATGGTGTGTACTTAATTACAAGTAGACATTAGCCATTAAGTAAAGGATAATCATGCTACAACCTACAGACTCAGAGAGGCTAAGGAACAAGGACATCTCAAGAGGGGAACTCATGGATCTCCCTGGGAAGAGGAAACAGAAAAGATTTTCTGTGTAGACTGAAGGATAGTAGGGATGGGAACAGGTGGATTTGAGCAGGGTTTGGAGATGGAGGGAGAGAGTACTGGAGGAGATGACTGTAATTGGGGGGAGCAATGAAAGAATCCAGTGCAATGGCAACTCTCTAGAATCTACCACAGTAACATTAGGTAAAGTCTCCTAGTAAAGGGGGAACCAGCCATCTTCTATAATCTAGCAAGGCTCTCAGCAGTAGTACTGGGACATCAACACATCCACAAAACTTTCAACATAAAATTACTCCTGCCTGCTAGATGTGCCGGGGTAATGATGTTACAGAACTTATGGGAGTGGCCAAGCAATGGCTGCCTCAACTCAAGGACCACACCATGAGAGGGAGCTCACGCACAGCACCGCATGGATCTCCAAGAGCCAGAGGCTGGTCAGCCCAGAAATCTAAGATAGAACCAAACATGATTGGCATGGAGAAAAAGAAAAAATTAAATGAAATTATTTCTTTTTTTAAAGTTTTTTTAATTTTATTTTATATACAGTGTTTCACCTACATACCAGGAGAGGTCACCAGATCTCCATATAGATGGTTGTGAGCCACCATGTGGTTGCTGAGAATTAAACTTAGAACCTTTGGAAGAGCAGCCAGTGCTCTTCACCTTTGAGCCATCTCTCCAGCCCCATGAAATGATTTCTTAATGATATTCTGCTATCCTTATAGATTGGTACCTAGTCCAATTGTCATCAGAAAGGCAATGTCCAGTAACTGATAGAAGTAGATGCAGAGACCCACAGCCAAACACTAGGCAAAACCAGAGGAACCCGAAATAAAAGGGGAGGAAGGATTCTAGGAGCCAGAGGAGTCGAGGACACAAGAACATGAACCAGAGAATAAACTGAGCAGGGCTCACAGGGATTCACAGAGACTGAAGTGAGAATCATGGTCCCTGTATGGTCTGAGCTGGGTCTGCTGAATAAATGTTATCATTGCATAGCTTGGTGTTCTTGTGGGACTACCCAATAGTGAGAGTGGGGATATCTGTGCCCTTTCTGCCTGTGCTTGGGACTCTTTTCCTCCCACTCGGTCACTTCTTGCAGTACTGATATGAGTGTTTGTACCTAGTCTTATCATAATTTGTTATGTCATGTTTGGTTGATATCTCAGGGAGATTTGCTCTTTTTTTTCAGGGGGGGGGGCAGAGAGAAGAAGTTGATCTAGGGGAGAAGGAAGGTGAGGTTGGGACTGGGAAGAGTGGAGGTAGAGAAAAGTGCTGTCAGGATGTAATATTTGCAAACAGCAAAAATTAAAAGAAAAAATGTGTTAAATCCATCAGGCTCTCAGCTTTTTTTGACTGGGAGACTTTTAATAACTGCTTCTATTTAACTTGGGGTTATAGGTCTGTTTAAATTGTTTATTTGATCTTGATTTGACTTTGGTAAATAGTATGTATTTAAAAAAATTGTCCACTTCTTTTGGATTTTAGAGTTTCCTGTTTGGTGCAATGCATGGCTTTAAAGTATATCCTTATGATCCTCTGGATTTCCTCAGTGTCTGTTGTTATGTCCCCCTTTCATTTCGGATTTTGTTTGTTTTGATATTCTTTCTCTGCATTTTGGTTACTTTAGATATGAGTTTGTCTATTTTATTGGTTTTCTCAAAGAACAAACCCTTTGTTTCATTGATTCTTTGGATTTTGTTGCTGTTTCTACTTCATTGATTGAGTTTAATTTCTTGCAGGTCTACTTTTCTGCGGTGTGATTTCTTCTTTTTGTTCTAGGGCTTTCAGGTGTGTGTGTGTGTGTGTGTGTGTGTGTGTGCACTTTGTGCTATGAACTTGCCTCTTAGCACCACTTACATTTTGGCCCATAAGTTTGGTTACATTGTATATTTAGCTGTTAAAAACATTTTCATTTAATTCTATCGTCTTTAATATCTTTCTTAAGTTTTGTCTCAGCCCATCTTTCATTCAGTAGTGAGTTGTTCAGATTCCATGAGTTTGTAAGCTTTCTGTTCTTTCTATTGTTGAAAGTCAGCTTTAATCAGTGGTGGTCTGCATGGATGCAGGGTATTATTTCAAATTTTTTGTGTATTTTGGGAAAAAAATTCCAAGAGGTGATAAAAAGAAGGCATATATCTTTTGTGTTTGTGTCAAATGTTCTGCAGACATCTCTTTGATCCATTTGGTTTATAACATCTGTTTGCTCCAACATTTCTTTGTTTACTTTTTGTCTGAATGACCTGTCCATTGGTGAAAGTGGGATATTGAAATATCCCACTATCAGTGTGTGAGCGTCAATACGTGATTTAAGCTGTGGTGGTATTTATTTTACAAGTTTGGGTTTCCTTTGTTTGGGGGCATAGATGCAAAGAACTGAAACGTTCTAGTGCTTTCTCATAAAAATGGGAATAGGGCTTCCTCAAGAATCAGCTATTCCACTCTTTGTAATATACCCAGAAAATGCTCCACCACACAACAGGGACATATGCTCAACCATGTTCATAGAGGCCTTATTCATAATAGCCAGAACATGGAAACAGCCTACATCTCCCTCAGTAGAAGAATGGATAAAGAAACTGGGGTACATTTATACTATGGAATACTACTCAGCTATTAAAAACAAGAAATTCCTGAAATTTGTGGACAAATGGATTGAACTAGAAATGATCATAATGAATGAGTTCACCCAGAAGCAGAAAGAGTCAAATGGTATATACTCACTTATATCTGGACACTAGCCCAAGGGGCATGTCCCATGAAAGTCTTCACTTACCGGAAAAGTGGGTCAGAGGGGAGGACATTCTATTGGGACTTTAGGTAAGAGAAGCATGGGAGAACAGGAAAATAGAAGGATCCAGAGGGTCCTAGAAACCTACAAGAAGAACATTATGAAGGGCAGATCTGGGCCCAGGGGAAAGGTGAAAATCTGTAGTTAGCCTACTTGCTTCTCTGGTGAGAGTGTCCTATGGGTTCTCAGGATTGCTCACTGGAGTTGGGGGCTGGGATAAAGCATTGAGTGGGGGCTTCGATTAAGGGGAAAGATCTGTAAGCTCTGCTAGAGATGGGGGAATGGGATGACTGCAGCAGACGTTCTGCTGCAGAGCTGGGAATGAGCCTGGGTAATTGAATTTGGAGGAGCAGAGGGAAAGGTAATGCTCAGCAGTCAGCCTACCAGTTTCATTGGTCCTGATGGGGTACATTTCCTTTTTATCCAAAGTGCTCAGGATAAGACTTGATTGTGTAAAAAAAAAAAAAAGTGCCATCTACTTCTAGAAAGGCAATTTTTAATCATTAAAAGTATTTAAGCTTGTCAATTTTTGTACAAATTGAGATACTTATAACATTTCTGTTTTCTTTCATGTGTGTTCATGTAATGCAATTAATTAGTTAATTTTAGTATATTTGGCCATCCCTATATTGTAGAAATAAGGCAGTAGTATACAGGTTTTTTCATGCACTGTTAAATTCAGATTGTTACTATTTTGGTGAAATTGTCTAGCTTAATTTTTATAAGGGAAAATTTCCTTTTTATATTATGTTTGTCTGTATTTTGTATCAGAGCATCATAGGAGGTTTGGACATGATCACTGCCCTTAAGTTTTCTGAAGTACTTTTTACATTTAGTTAGTTAGTGTGTGTGTGTGTGTGTGTGTGTGTGTGTGTGTGTGTGTGTGTGTGTGATGTGTGTATATTCTCTGGGTGTACCTGTGTCAAGGTACATGTTTATGACAGTATAAGTGCATGCAAAGATCAAGGTGACTTGTAGGAGTCACCTGTTTCTTCCCAACATGCGGGTTCCATATCTGGCTCAGCAGCAGCATCTTTATCGACTTAGGCACTTCTATGGGCCTTTAAATATTTTTAAATATACCTTTTTTTTTTCAGACAAGACCTCATGTAGCCCAAGCTGTCTTCAAACATGTTATGTAGCCAAATATAGACTTCATGCCTTGGCCTGCTTGTTTCTATTTCCTGAGTGATGGAAAGGTACGCTCCAACACACATCATCTAAAGTATTTTAAGTAATTTTGTTGTTACTTATTTTCTTAACTTCATAGATTCTCTAATAGAATTATGTGGCCTCACTTCTTTCTTTGTAAAGCACCTTATTTCTGTGCCATTGGTAGTGATGGCCCATTGCTCATCTGTTTGGGTTTTTTTTTTTTCCTAAAAAGAGTTTATCAAAAGGTTGACTCAATTGTGCTGACTTTTTCTTTCTTGTATTTTTCTATTATATAATACATTTACCTCTGCTTTAAACTGTGTTATTTAATTTTTTTCTGCTAACTTTGAGTTTGGCTTGTTTTCTCTAGTTACTTGGGGTGTAATGCCAGGTTGCTGGTTTGAGACAGTTCTCCTTTAAATGTAAACATTAATAATTAGTTACTGATTTCTCCTAGGACACCCTGTTTGCTGTGTCCCTTCAGTTTCACTATGGTATGCTTTTAGTTCCTTTGACTCCAATTATCTTTTATGTCTTAATTGGTTTATTATTTGACCCATCAGTTAAGTGTATGCTGATTTGTTATATTTTTGCAGATTTTTTCAATAGGCCTTGATTTCTACTTTCATTCCATCATAATTAAAAGGCTGTACTCCTTTAGAGACATTGTCAGAACATTTTATTTGTGTTTTGATATGCTGGGTGTGTCATGGTCACCTATGTCTCTGTGTGCCCTGTATGCCTGCTTTCATGAGTTACCTGCTCACTAGATTTTCTGACTTTATATCTTCTCAGACTCTGTGAATGGGATCTTACGTGACCTAATTGTGTAAATAACTCACCTGGTGTGTGTCTTCTGGGGCATCTGTAGTCTCTGGATCTTCAAGATGTCTGCCTACAGATTCCATGTAGTTCCAACATGCAGGAAGAGACCCATTTCTTGTTTTAGTAGTTTCCATATTGACCCATTCTTCCAGATTCTATGGGACAGATAAGACAGAAATCTGTCCTTTGGAAAACATATTGAAATACCAGAATGTTAGCTATACACCTACTACTTTGCTTCCTTCCCAGGGAAGAAGCCAACGAATGGTAAATTTCCTGCTGGTTGTACCAGAACATGGCAGAGAGAAGGGTGTGTGCCAAAGGGGCAAAGTGCTGCTCTCACTGGAGGTCCTCCTCAGTTACGGACTCCTGGATAGTGCAGGTATTCAGCTAGCCACTGCTTTCCGTGCAGGTTTCTGGTACAAATAGCACTGTTAACTCCATATCTCTGTTAAGAACTGTGCCCTGGAGTTTCTTGGCCTCCTGCCTCCTGGCTGGTAGCTTGGTCCTTATACTGATTTTACCCTCCTTTGAGAACTCTGTGCACTGTAAAAGCTCAGAGGTTGGTCCAGGCCTTCTTCCACACATCTCTCCAATACCATTAGTGACCATGTACTGCTGGGCTATGGGCAAGTGTCCTTAGACCCCCTAGTTCCTATCTGTCCTTTTCTCTTTCATAGCATTTTCAAATGAGGTTAGAATATATCTCTATCTCATCCCTCATTGAGGAAAACTTCTCTTTCCAATGGACAGGGGCCACTACAGAAATCTACAACCAATTAAAATGTAGAGTTGTGGAGCCTAGTCCCAGTTGATACATCTACAAAACAACTGCTGTGCCTAAGACTCAGGAATACTGAAAAGAGGGGGCAGAAAAATTGTAAGAGACAGAGGGTCAGGGAGTTTGTTGTAAGACTGTGCCTCCTAGTAAATCTCAGAAGCATGACCCATACAGTCCCACCATCATGAGTCCTTAAACAGGAGCTAAACAAGGAGAACACCAATTGACATGCCATGGTGGATGGGTGAAAGCCCATGGGGCCTCAAGTATACACAGAGAATTACAGACAACTAAGGATTGTTGACAGTAGAAGAAATAGGCTTCCCCAAAGAAGAGCACACCAAATTGGTCAGCCATAAAAAACTTGCATACATATATTAAGGAATATATATGTATATACTTATACACATATTAATGAACAATTAATATGTGGAGAAAAAGGCCAAGAAAGGGAGTGTGGAAGGTCTTATGGAGGTATTTGAAGAGAGGAAAGGAATGGAGAAATGTTGTAATTATGTTACAACCTCAAAAATAAAAGAAATAATAAAATCAACAACAAATATGGAGCCACTCCTGACTTCTCAAATGTAAAATCTGGACTGCATCACAATTGATGTATTTTTTTTTTATCATCATCCCATCAAATCTACATTCTTTGAACCTTGGTGCAACCAGTTCCATTTCAGGAAACATTGTCTGGCTTTGTGGTTACCAGGGCAACTCCCAAATTGTGGCTGCAGTTGTTAGCAATTGCCTAGACCAACAGTAACAAGGTCAGTTCTCTTCATAAGAGCTCATTTCAGAAGTTTTGTCTCCAAACTCAATAATTTATTGAGTGAAATGATCAAATACAAAACCAAATGATTGCATCCTATGTGGCCTACTGTTTTTAACAATAATCACCCAGTTAGGAAAGAATCTAGTCTAGCAGTATCACCAAGCATGGGGGTGCTTTCCTTAGACCCCCCCCCCCCAGAAATAATTGATGTTGTTCTTATGACCCCATGTTCATTCTGAGGAGTTGTTATAAAAGAGGAAGTCTGGCACCACCCTCCTTTTGTCTCTCAGATCATAGTGTGAACTCTCACTTTCATGTGCACTTTGGACTTGATGCTCTCCACCGTCTCTGCTTCGGGTACACAGTCATCTGAGACTGTCCCCGAGAAAGTCTCTCTTGTTGGTTTAAGAACTAACTCTGACATGAACTCTGGTGCTGCATATTTGACGTCCTCCCCTTGGTGGGGAGGCCTGATGGCACTCAAAGAAAGAATAAGCAGGCTACCAAGATGAGACTTGATAGCCTATGACCATATAGTAGGGGAGGAGGTCCCCCTCGGTCATAGACCTAGGGGAAGGGAATAGGGTGAAAGCGGGAGGGAGGGAGGAATGGGAGGATACAAGTGATGGGATAACAACTGAGTTGTAATCTAAATAAATTAATTTAATAAAATTTTTAAAAGAAGTTGCTGTGTTTTAGACCACTGTGTTCTAGCAAAATGCTCAAAGCTGGGTAACTTAAGGATGAGAGAGCAAAAGGAAAATGAGAAGAGTAATGGTGAGAGAGTGGGGTAAGAGAAGATGGTGGGGAGAGGGAAGAGATAAAGGAGAGAGACAGAGAGAGAGAGAGAGAGAGAGAGAGAGAGAGAGAGAGAGAGAATGACTCATATAAGCCATATCAGGGAAGAACAGATTTAAATTTTCAAATTTTATATTAAAAGATCTGCCCCATCTTTTGCCTGTATTGAATGGACCAAACTTCGTAGTGCTATTTCTTTTTTTTTTAATTTTTATTAATTTATTCATATTACATCTCAATTGTTAGCCCATCCCCTGTATCCTCCCATTCCTCCCTCCCTCCCTCTTCCTCCCTCCCCTACTCCCTTCCCCTATGTCTATGACTGAGGGGGACTTCCTCCCCCTGTATATGCTCATAGGATATTGAGTCTCTTCTTGGTGACCTATTATCCTTCCTCTGAGTGCCACCAGGCCTCCCCATCCAAGGGACATGGTCCAATATAGGGCACCAGAGTTTGTGTGAAAGTCAGATCTCCTTCTCCACTTAACAGTGGAGAATGTCCTGTCCGTCAGCTAGACTGGGTAAGGGTTCGAAGTTTACTGCCTATATATTCCCTGGCTGGTGCCACAGTTTGAGGAGGACCCCAGGGCCCAGACCCACCTGTAGTTTTCCAGGACCCTCTGGATCCTTTTATTTCCTCATTCTCCCAGGCTTCTCACACCTAAAGTCTCAATAGGATGTCCTCCCTCTGACCCACTTTCCTGGTAGGTACAGTTTTTCATGGGGACGTACCCCTTGGACTAGTGTCTCAATATAAGTGAGTATATACCATTTGACTCTTTTTGCTTCTGGGTGAACTCACTTATTATGATAATTTCTAGTTCAATCCATTTGTCCACAAATTTTGGAAATTCCTTGTTTTTAATAGCTGAGTAGTATTCCATAGTGTAAATGTACCACAGTGTCTTTATCAATTTTTCTACTGAGGGACATGTAGGCTGTTTCCATGTTCTGGCTATTATGAATAAGGCAGCTATGAACGTGGTTGAGCATATGTCCCTGTTGTGTGGTAGTTCAACTTCTGGGTATATTCCAAGGTGTGGAATAGCTGGAAAGCGCCAGATAGATTTCCAAAGTGGTTGTACTAGTTTGCATTCCTACCAGCAATGAAGGAGTGTTCCTCTATCTCCACATCTTCGCTAGCATGTGGTGTCAGTTGAGTTATTGATCTTAGCCATTCTGATGGGTGTAAGATGGAATCTCAGTGTCGTTTTGATTTGCATTTCTCTGATGACTCAGGAGGTCGAGCATTTCTTTAAGTGTGTCTCAGCCATTTGATATTCCTCTGTTGAGAATTCTCTGTTTAGTTCTGAGTCCCATTTCTCAATTGGGTTATTTGGTTTGGTGGTGTTTAATTTCTTGAGTTCTTTATATATTTTGGATATTAGACCTTTGTCAGATGAAGGGCTGGTGAAGATCTTTTCCCAGCCTGTAGGCTGGCGCTTTGTTCTCTTGACAGTGTCTCCTGCCTTACAGAAGCTTCTCAGCTTAGAGAACTCCTGAATGCCCTCCTTCACGTGTCCTCACACTGCATCTTATCTTTTCTCCCAGGGCTTCTTTTGTGTAACAGTTGACCAATAGCAGACAAAGTTTGAAGTTGACTGATTCCTCATTTACACATTTCAGCAACAAAATATAGATTGAAATGATCTCTTTGCTTTTTAAAATAGATGACTTGCAGAAATCAATAAATGTTAATTTACTGACAAAAGATACCCGGATACAGTGAATTGAACCATATTTGCTGTTTTATAGTGACATCTTCAGAAAAAATTTAATATAAGATTAAAAGACTATAGAACACAGCAATGTTGGCTTGCTCTAGAAAACTATCAATAACTAGTAATAGCATCATTTAGATGAAGTATTTACTGATATACTATTGTAATGTATGAAGGATTAAATAGCTCCACTATTTAAAATTATTTCCATTGACTTGTTAAATTTATATCCATTAAATTGATACTTCTTGAGAATTTACTATGTATGAAGGTAGGATTTAGGTTGCAAAGATGTGTAGACTATTATTTAAAAGAATCCAACAATTTAATTAAAAAATAGATGTATATGTATGTATGTATGTTAGACTTTGTAGCACTAGCTGAAAACATAGAACATGAAACATGTCCTGGGAGTAGTCAAAGAGGAGCTACCGTCAAGTCTGTCCCTGAAATGCAGATTAGAGTTTCAGAAGGAATTTATCTTTGGACCAAAAGGCAGCAAATGATAGCTTGCCTAGCAGCAAACATGCTGGACATCCAGTCTAAAATATGAGCAGCAGTGTTACCATGTCTGGTCTTTGGAGAGACTCATTTGGTAACCTGGGAGAGCTGGGTTCTAAAATATGAAACAGCAGAATTAAATTGACCAGTAATTTTAAAAAAAAAGAAAAGAAAAAAAGCAAGACCAGTGAAGCTTTCAACAGGTAAAGGTACTTGCTGCCAAGCCTGCCAAGCACATGGACCCACGTGGTATGAGACAAGAACTCCCACAGGTGTCCTTTGACCTCCACACATGGCATGCTATGCACACTCCCACACATGTGTATGTGTTCACATGAAAGTAATAAATAATGTTTTTTTAAATCAGTGCCCAGCATAAGACAGTGGCTGGGATTTAGCTGGATTCTGGACATAAAGGAAACACCAATAAGCCATCTGTGTACTTTTACCACATTACTGATGAATTAGGGTCATCACTACTTGTATGACACTTTCCTTCCTGAGAGGCCTAATAAGATAATGACAGAACCACTCCAGAAATGCCAGGGGAAAAAATGAGTCACTTATCATTAAAATCCTATGAAAAATCTGTGAGGCCAAAGGGTTTGACCTCATGGCTGGGCATCCCAATATACCATTTAGTCATCTCAGAGAGCAATGGGGCATTGGAGCATGCCCAGTTATGTTCTTATGTTTGCAGGCCATCACGTTTTGAGCATAGCTTAGAAGACATTCCAAATAGTATTGCATCTGCCAAAAAAAAGGGGGGGGCTTTATCAATTCCCTGTGCTCCAAGAACAGCCAGGACCCTGGATTCCATCTGGATCTCTGTGCACAAACTTCCAAAATGTCAGCCTACTTTTGTAAAACATGTATTCTCCATGGTATACAACACGGAATTCTTAACTGAAGCCTGTCATGCATAGTTTTCAAATGCATGTCTTCAAACTACGTAGCTCGTGGGACCTTTTCAGACTGTAACAGGCCTCAGATTAGGAACGGAGCTCTAGCAGTACTGCAGAGCCCCTGCCTCACCCCTAGGGACACCACTGCCCTGACTTCTAACACTGTATGTCTGTTCAACCCATTGTTTCACTATTAACTAACTTTTTTTTTGCTTGGTTGCTCTTTGAGACAAAGTCTCGCTATGTGGCCCTGGCTACCCTGCAACTTCTCTATGTAGCCCAGGTTGGCTTTGAAGTCACAAGATCCACTAACTTGGATTAAAGGCAAGGGGCCATCACATTGGGCTCTCAGATTTCTTCTATAGTTTCTGACATTCACTCCTTTTGCTGCGTGTGCTTTGTTTATGATTTGCTTTCATTATCACTTTGTATCTCATTGTGCAACAGTATTTTAATTTTATTATGCACTGATATATAACAGAAGCCTATAAGCTATGGCTTACTGGCCAAGTGATTGTTTTAAGTTCATTATTAGACTATGATCATATCCATTCAAGTTCAAAAGATACAGCAAAAATAATATAACCCAGAAAGCTAAAATTTATTATCTGGCTCTTCCTTAAAAGTCCATTAACCTCTATTTGTGTTATTCTACTGTGTAGATGTGTTTATAGGTAGAACTGCTGACTTTTTTTCTCTTCCTCTTTTTTTCCTGAACACATACTCAATTGACTGACTACGGATGAAAAATAGACCATGTAACAAAGCAAACCCACACAGGACAACATGCCTACAATCCTACTGCTGCGAGGCAGACGTAGGAAGATCCTAATGAGAAAGCGTTCAACCCAGTGAGAAAAGCTTCCTCATAGCAAAGTGGACACACTGACCTAGCAAGACATTTGATGTTGATTAGTGACCTCTACATATACACATGTAGGCATTTAAACACAAGTATATACAGAGAAGTGCAATGAACTACACTTTTTACAGTTTGCACCTTATAACTACCAACACTTTATATGTGGTGTTTGTGAAACGCATAAGGCATACGTCACTATCAGCTTCAAATCCCTTCATTCTTGTATGCTTGCTTTCTTCTGACATCCATAAGCTGTTTATGCATTCTGTTTTAAGCATTCATTGAAGGCCATACATTGGTTGATGTGTTTGCTTTAACATGGGTTCATCAGTAATAATTACTCAGCTTCATTTAGCATCTTCAAGGAAATCTAAATCTCCAAGAAGTCATTCTATCCTTGGGTTACACACACACACACACACACACACACACACACACACACACACACACACACTGCTGGTCTTTGCTACTTTTCTAGAGAGCATGAATTCAGGCCCCAGGACCTGAGTCGGGCAGTTCACAACCACCTGTGATGGCTGTGATGTACAACCACTGTAGATCCAGGCGTTAGACACCCTCTTTTGGCCTCCTATGATGCTTCACTCATGGTGCACATATCCTCTGAGACACAAATATATACACACAATTCAAGTGTGATCCTAAAATAATAAATAATCATTGAAGAAATAGAAATGAGAGCTTTTTTCAACATTTCAAAGTCCGCCCCCCCCCCCCCCGGGAAATTTAAAGAATCTTAAGTTATCTTGCACACAGGAGCAAAGTTTGAAAATAATTTAGCGAAGAAGTGGACTCATTTGAACCAAATCTCATGGACAGTTTTCCATTACAAATTCACACACATCTTCTTATAATTTACTATATTTTCTTTGTTTTCTCATTAAGGCCACCATTGTGTTTTGGTTTTTTGCTGTTATTGTTATTTTGTTTTGTTTTGTTTTGTTTTGTTTTGTTGTTTTCCTTAACATATCACAAGAATTCTAGTAGTATTTGGAGTTTTTTTTTTCTTCCAAAGACAGAGTTGAAATTGATCTCACAATGACATTATTAGGCTTATCAGCACTGTACTCAGCAAACAGCAGTCAAAATATTTTATCATGTATGAATAAGTGTGTGTTGAAAGAATGACTGTTTTAAACATCAAGCATAAAGTTAGAAAATGCACAGGCATACTTTCTGAGGCACAGTGATTTTTGCCACATAGTAACTTTTATTTTTGCCTTTGTCTTTCCTCTCTGGAAAAACAAAGAAATAAACAATGTGAGCTGGTGGGAGTGCCACAGGGCAGGAGTGGGGCCAGGGAAGGGCTCAGAGAATGGCTTTTTGTGAGTCAGCCTTTCTCGTTTTGTTTTCTTACAGACTGGTTTGATGATTACTTCCGTCTTTGTGCCTTATCTGTGGGGGAAAAAAACCTTCTGGAAAATAGAAGGGTAGTTTGACCTCTCATTTATCTCTGTCTGCCCAGAGTCCACTGCCACCAAACTGATGAAAAGTCAGGAGAAGGGTCCATCAGCACAGCCTGCTGACTCAAAGCACGCATTCTGACGCCTTTTGTTCGGGGAGTAGAGACTTCCCTTCTGTTAAGTGAACAAATTATTTTCTTTCTGTCCAGTTAAGGCTGTAGAATGATTAGGGCCCCCAGAAGAATAAATTAGGCTCCAATGCCTGTGGTAATGGAGAAGATGGAGAGCGAAAAGCGGTGAGAATCTAAGACGTTCTTCCCAGCGTCGTCGTATGCATGAGAGTCAACTGCCATGACAGTGCTGAGAAGCAGGGCTCAGTTGATAAGCCTCTGTGAAGGTGCATGCAAATTAGGGAAACTCAATAAGATTCAGAGACAGCATCGGTCTTTGAGCAAGCATTTTCAAAACTTCCCATTGTCTTCCTGAAGCCCGCTTTGCTTTTCTCCCAAGGGATTTTACATCTTTTTGGGGGGGTATGGGGGGGGGCGTGAGGAGCGCAGTATTTTTCTTTCTTAAACTACAAACCATTGAGGACCTCAGAATTCAGACATAAGTAAATGTATAGAAGTATTTGCCTTCTTAAAATATGTTCACAGGAACAAGGCAAGATTCTTAGCAGTGAAGATCCTGCTGAACCTGCCTAGAGAAGAACTTGGTGGTTCGTGGTAGCTTCTCTGGACAGTGTAGGGAGTCCAGAACAGTGGGGTAAGAGCTGGAAATAGCAGTGCATTCTAAAAGGATAACAAAGAGCCCTGATGATTGAAATGAGGGAAAAAGTACAGCAATATAATAGACTAGACTTTGGCAAGGGAGTCCAAACAAAGATACAATTTCCATTTAGATCATATATAATTAAATTTCAATTAAAATCGAATCACATGCATTTTATATAACATCATATAGGTCATGTTTCCATAGCAATTGTCAACAGTAGCTGCTTCTGAATGGCGAGATCATAGTTCATTTTATTTGTTTTTCATTTGTATAACATATTTAACATGACTGGCACAAATTCCTTTGTAGACAACTATTACGGGAGCAAGTCACCGCACAGTTCTCAGCGTGTAAAACTGGGAAAGGAATGTGTCGTTGAACTGCTTGGGAAAATGTATTCTACCAAGACTGGGGAAGGCAGAATAGGAAAGGAACTAATTTAGAGATGATAATGAGCCAGAGAAGAGAGGTATTGGGGATGTACTTAGAAATCTGTTAACAGCAGAGAAGTTGGACGATACGTTGGCAGAGCCATCTGAGAGGTTCTCAAGGTAACTCTGCTGTGGATCCCTGAGAGCCACACAAAGCTTTTAGTCCACTGTCATGAGTACCTGTGAGGTCAGTGACATGCTCAGGGTCACATCGTTCAGCACCTCTCTGGCCAGGGAAATCTACTCATCCAATACCTGTTTCAAAGCAAAGTCACTGAAAAAAAAAAAAAAGCACACCCAGACCTTTCTCTGTTGATCCTCCCACCCTTATATATCTTATTCTCTGACTCTATATTTTCACCCTGTGTCTTCAATTCTGAGCTAACTGCACAGACTTTGGTGTGCCCAACTCAATTGTACTCTTAAATAAGGACATACCTGCACCAACTCCTACATGCACTCATAGCCATAAACAAACATTGCTCACTCTCCTTCACTAATCTGGAGCATACTTTGTGTAATGTTGGATAAACAATTCTAGCATGTGAAACACTTATGGTTGTGATTTGTCTGTGACTGTAAAATATGAAGATTCTTCTCCCTTCTCCACTTTGCATCTTGTTAATGAGATGCATAGATAATGACACAATCATTATTAGAAGTGGTTGAATAATAAATACTTTAGCAGATAGCATGTAAAAAGAAAAGTAAAATAGGATATAGTAAGTAAAAGTCATGCAAATACTTTTATCATATTTTCTCTAAATTGTTCATAGCTAAAATGCCTCTTACCTACCTATTTTCTGAACAGTATTAATAATAATAATAATAATAATAATAATAATAATAATAATAATAAACAATAATAGAATATCTTATTATTCTATTTCTAACACAAATTTGTTTATACTTTCAGCTTCTCAAGGCTATATTTTTAAAACTTTAATTGTAATATTTGTTTAAGATGGTGATTTTATTAGCTAAGTTTAAGACTGACAAAAAAAACTCTTCTTTAGGGAGATGGCACAGTGGATAAAGTGCTTGACATGCAGGCATAGGGACGTGGGTTCAGGTCCTCAAAGGCAATATAAAGCTGGATGTGGGAATGAATGCCAGGACAATTACAGTGGGACTGGAGGCAGAAACAGGAGAGCACAGCTGAAAGCCTATGGGCTGGCTAGCTGATGAACACAGCACTCAACAGCAGACTCGGTCATTCTGTCTTTAGCATGGCAGAAGGTGAGGGCTGACACCTGAGCTTGTCTGTGATTTCCACATGCACGGCATGGAATGTACATGTCTGCACTCACACATGGAGGCTCACAGAAATACACACACACACACACACACACACACACACACACACACACACACACACACACATCTCACAAACACCAAGATTATCAACAGCAATAAAGCAGTTGCTAAAGAAAGTCAAATTTTTATAATCAGTCAATATAAAAAATAAATGATTTTTGCCACTAGGAATTAATTGAATTAGTTGGGGTGTTTTATCTTGTAGTTAGTAGAAATGAGCCTTATTAACACCTCACAATTTATTCCACCATTTCAATATTGTTAGTTTTGGGTGGTTTTTTATTAAAAATTTTTTTCCTTTATTAATTTATTCTTGTTACATCTCAATGGTTATCCCATCCCTTGTATCCTCCCATTCTTCCCTCCCTCCCTTTTCCCCTTATTCCCCTCCCCTATGACTGTTCCTGAGGGGGATTACCTCCCCCTGTATATGCTCATAGGGTATCAACATTATGAAAGGCAGATTTGGGCCCAGGGGTCCTGCTCAAACTAAGGCACCAGCCAAGGATAATACAGGCGGTAAACTTTAAACCCCTACCCAGATCTAGCCAATGGTCAGAACATTCTCCACAGTTGAGTGGAGAGTGGGATATGACTTTCTCATGTACTCTGGTGCCTCATATTTGACCATGTCCCCTGGAGGGGGAGACCTGGTGGCACTCAGAGGAAGGACAGCAGGCTACCAAGAAGAGACTTATTAAAAAAAATTTTAAGTCTTTGAGAATTTTATACATTCTTACAGTAAATTCCACCACGTTCACCTCCCACTCCTCCCGAACTCAACCCTTCTCCCAACCTTGTGTCCCCTTATAAAACAAAACAAACTGATAATTCTTCTCTGTGCTATTCATACCCTTACAGGCATAGGTCATCCACTGGAACAGGACAGACCTACCAGAGCCATATCCTGAAAGCAAACCCACGTTCCCTCTTCCAACAGCTACCAACTGTCAGCAGGTCTCTAGCAAGGAGTAGACACCCCCGAGCTCCTCCCTCCACACTGCTGGCTTGACCTTGTGTAGGTCTCACACAGACCTGCCATCCCCGAGTTTCCTAAGCACAGGTAGTTCAGTCATATCTAGAAGACACTGCTTCCCTTTGGTCCTCCCCAACATCTGCTCTTCAAATAGTTCTGTCTCTTCTGCTGAGATGGTTCCTGCGCCCTGGAGGGAGAGGATGAGACACCAAGATTTACATGTATAGATGTAAATACATGTATATGTACACATATATACATATATATTTCATAGTTCATATGTACATTACTTCCAAATTTAAGACACACTTTCTAAACTCCTCTGATGATTTTGGAGTATGCATTTTTGTTTTACATCTTACAGTTAAAGAAAACAAATTCAGTTTATTTTCATTTCCAAATAGGGATAAAAAACAAACTGCAGAAGCAGCTTCTGACTTCAAAACATAGCTCTATGAGTTCATGTTTCCAAAAGCCAGTTTTTTTCTTAAATGACCACTGTAGAAGAACAAAAATTCTAACATAAAAACATTGTACTATGCCTGTCCCCAGAGCAATCAGTTGAGTCACTGCTCTAAAAAAGAGAACTCCAGAATCCTCATAAAAGTCCAGTGTTGACTCACCAGATGTTTATGACTGGGCCAATCCTGTGTGTGTGTTTCTTTCAGAAAAGGAAATCTTTTTGTGCACATTCTTATCCGTATCTACTAGACTGAAATTAGACCATTTCCATTTCATTATCTTCAATTTTTGGGGCAGAGTGAGGAGCTTTTAAAAATCATGACAATTTTATACTCATTTTGAATTACAAGGTTGCATTGCAAAACTAGGTTTTTAACCTGTTTATTTCCAAAGCACAGTCCTGGGTATTTTATCTGTTCTTCATATACAAATCAGGCATGAAGTCAAGTTCCATAGCAGTATTTGTAAAATTCATCTACTGGACCTCTGTCTTCATCTTCATTGCAACTGTATCTTCCTACCTTGAAACCAACTAACTGAACTCCAAGGAAACCGGGGGATGACAGCACATACATGGACTCAACACAGGTGAAGATTCTTCTCAGGAGCTTCTTAGTGACACAGGACAGTGTCTGTTTTATTTTTTTTAATTTATATACACATACATATATATATAAAGAAACTATTTAAAGTAACAGAAATATGTTTACAGTTCTACATCTAGCCATGATAAGGAAAGTCTTCACTCTCCCCCAACTGCTCAACTTTATTCTCAGTGTTATTATGACTGAGAAAATCCATCACTCAGCTTGAGTGCTGATGGGATCCTTCCTGCTCTTCCATGCAGTATAATAATGACTAGGTCATGTGGTCCCTGGACTTGAGGAAAATGATTGCTACCTGGGGGAGAGGAAGATAATCCTGCTTGGCTTCATCTCTGTTTCTATGGTAAGAGGAATGAATGAAAAGCAACTTAGGGGAGATTGGATACATTTTAGCTCTCAGTCTCAGACTACCCATCACTGTGGGGAAGTCACGGCAGCTGGTCACAGGAAGCAGAGGAAGACGATAACTGCTCAGCGCATTTATCGACTCTAATACACACTAGGCCCCTAATCCAGAGTAGCACCACCCACTTTCAGTGTAGGTCACCTCACCTTGGGAAGGCAATCAAGACAGTCCCCCACAGACATGCCTACAAGGCCAATCTGATAGAGAAAGCCCCCTTCTTGAGACTCTCTCCTCACAGATGATCTACATTGTGTTAAACTAACAGTTAAAACTGACTGTCATAAATACCCATTAAACTCATCAGACAACTTAACAGGGAACTAAGTGTAATTTCTGATAAATACTGCAGTCAGCCGAAAGAGAACATTCCATGGACTTTGTATGTTTCTACTTATGTTCTAACAGGATCAAACGAGCTGTCTACATTTATTTTGACTACTTAATATGATAGTATGCCTTATGACCCTGAGAAAATGTTGTGTTGTGCGAATCAGTTTATTTTTCTAAGTGTTTATTGAGTCCCCAGTAGGTGTAGTCACTGGCTATTTTGAATAAACTAAGCAGGGCTGACCTTCGCACACAGAGAAATCACACAACCTCTCACCAGGAGAGTGGGGTCCCTCAGAGAAGAGACTGAGCCAAAGGCAGAGCTGTGGGACTCATCCTGAGCAGGAAGACCTTCTGGGAAAGAAAAAAAAAGTCAGGGGCAGAGACGGGAACACGAGGGACATGTTTCCAGAATGGCAAAAAGAAGGGGCACTGGCCTATCAAAAAGGGCATTAATTTTCTAGATGTAGTTAACCACCGAACCATTAGCCCTCCTCAGCAAAACTGACCAAAAGCAGAATGCCTTGGGCAAAAATAAGGATGACTGCACACAATGGAAAATGGGCGGCAGGCCGTGGCGAGGCTCGCTGAGGAAGGCCAGCCAGGAAAGTGATGAGCTTCTAATGAAAGGCCGATAGGAAGGAGAAATTGGAGAACAGGAAGTCAAACAAGAATGCTAGGGTGAGCCCTCAAGCCAGGTGCTTACTTGAGGGAGTTTATTGATGCAGACTGAATTGAAGGATTTCCTTGGTTTAAGGGAAAACTACGTTTTGCTAAGGTTAACATAGGGCTTGGGTTGGCCAAAATTTTGATTCCTCCCTCTGTTTTGAAATAGTGTGTGCCATTTCTTTAATAGAAGGACTTTTAAAAAAAAATCATAGTATCTTTTCCAAGCATTTCTGACAATGATGCACATGGATAATTTATTTAACTCATTCTGCAAATCACTCACGTATTTACTTATGCTGTCACTCAGTGAGCCAGTCAGTGTTTGCTAATTACCTACTGTTGGGAAAACACATCATTAAGAGCTGTGTGGATACGGCACCATTGGGGAGCCAGGCACTGCCTTCACTCAACACATGATCACAGCACATCCAAGATGGACATTTGCTTTTAGCGGAAAATCACTGTATCTCTACAGAATCTCCTATGAGGCTGGATAGTATTCTAGACTCCTCAAGGAAACATTCGGTCCAAGTGAAAACTCCAGGACCATCATGACACTCATAACACATATTAAGTTACTGCCCCAGGGTAGATGTAAGATGAGCCGAAATCAACTAAAGACTTGGTGGTGAGCTGGGTTTGTGTGCTGGGGCTTGGCACAAAGGTCTAATTTGATGAAAGGGAAGCAGGCAGATCACGAGTTATCTGATGATGACAAAAGTTGGAAAATAAACTTGTTTATGCATTTGGCAGCCTGGACTGTGCAATTGTGCTGTCAGGTCCTGTTCGTACAGGAAGGGCTTGTGTTTAGGAACACCAAAAAAAAAAAAAGAAGTTTTTCTAAAAATCAAAACCCCTGATGAGGCAGCTTCGATTCGCTCTTCTCACTATTTTCTACAATTAAAAACACAGAAATATGAGAAATTCTCTTGTTTTCCTGGTTGTATGGCCTGTGCCTCTTTTCCCTCTCCCGCCTTTCTTTGCCATCTTTCTAGACTGAAGCATTGTGCTTCTGAACATTGTCTTCAATTGCAGAATGACCCTGACTTTCCCTCAATATAGTATTTTTTCCTGCTCACTTGCTGCTTCTGAGACCTGTACCCTTTCCAGAGTGAGCCAATAAGCACAGAAACACTACAGGATTCATTTTAAGAAGACCATTTTATTAATTACAATTTTCATTTAAGCTACAATATTCCATCCATGTTGTCAATGTGGCTCATTTAACATGACATATCTACCATCTTATTATTTCAATTTTGTTGTCAGTTAATATATCCATGCACCATACGTCTGTTCAAATAGACTTTGGTTATGTTAAAGTCTAGGTATAAAATAGACATGGTCATAAACAGAGGTGGAGTGTATCATATTTTCTAAGGCCTCAGGGGTTTTGGTTAGATGCTTGTAGGTGAGTTAAAGGTTGGCTGCCAATTTAATACCAGCATACTTAGGTTGTGCCCCATACAGGTGGGTGGACATATGGGCTTGATCTTTCCCAGCCATTTCCCTTAATGTTTTGGAGCAGAGCCCCACCACAGTTCTCACCTTGGTTCCCTTGTGAAGTGAGTTATATTAACCTTGATATTTCTCTCAAATAGTTCAATGTGGGAATTTTGTGACTCCATGAAGTTGCTGCAATTCTACAATTCAGAATAAGAGCTATTGTCATACTAAATGGGCTTTACACTAGCAAGAAAGTACTTTACGCATACCAAATTGATTTGGCCTTTTAAAAAAACCTCTCCCTTTGAAATAATCGTACATTTGCAAAAGACTAGTAAAGATGATCCGGAAAGATTTCAACTACCCTTCAGCCATGTTCCTGGGACGTTATCACCTTGTTCAATCAAAGAATTCTCAAAGCAAGAAGTGAACATGGTGCATTCCTAATAAATGAACTAGAGAATTGACTCATATTTCATCAATTTTTCCCACTCATGTTCTTTTTCTGTCCCAAGATCGGATCTGCGATCTTCTTTGACATTGGGGTCGCTTTGCCTTCGTCCCAAAACTAGTTCTTTTGGCTGACGGGAAAGGGTTCTTACGGAAGGTTCAGGTTCCGAATTGATTTCACTGTTGCCATGGAAAGTCTCAGCTTGCTCTTTTCCCATGAAGAAAGCTATTATTTCTATGTTCAGCTTGCTCTTGCTGCTCATTTTTAATCTCACCCAACATTCTTGAGATTTTGGAAGGTAACATGGTTGTACAAAACGAAATCTCTGATTTTCTTTTTTGCTCCTTTAAAAGAAAATGCCCTTACCTGAGAACCTCTACTCAAGATAATCGAAGGAAGTTTCTGGAAAGAACAGATTTTTATATTCTAACCCTGTGCCAGGAAAGAGTCTTAGGATGTTTGGTGGGTGTGTAACGAGCTGACGTGGGACCTGGGAAAGTAGTCTTATCAGGAGGAAACACCCATCTACACACCATCCTATGATTTTCGTTCTTGTAATATCAGGAAAAATGTGTTAAGGCCTTTGACTCATTACTGGGCACAGACCAGAGGACTTTTTTCCACCTTAAACTTTAGGAAGATTATCATCTCAGGAGCCTTGTGTGCAAAGTCAGGACTTGGACACATACTAGCACGTCACCAAGGGCTGCCAAAACACACACTTGACACTAAGTGATTGGCTCCTATTAGCAGTTAGTGCTTTGAGGCCAACAACAATTGTAAGGCACACCTTGGCCTCCTGCGTGCCAGCTTTTTGGGATAAGCCCTGAGCAGATGTCTGCACTGTGATATTCAGCCTAGCTAGTAATTGGTAACTGCCGAAAGCCTCCTCTTGCGGAGGGAAAGGTTGTGAGGCACGTCTTTCTGTCTCTCCTACTGTTTAAGCAATGCAGACTGTCAAATTATACGTGGCAGATGGATTACAGTTTGTCCTTTTAGTGACAGGAAAAGCTGTTTCAACATCCTGGCAGAGACATCGTCGACACCAAGATAAAAGTCTGCTGCTTCTCAGTTCTCTTGAAGAAAACTCCCTTGGTCTGGTGTAACAAGTGACTCTGAAAGCTTTTTAGCTACAATGTGCTCTTAATGAAATGACTGGTTTTCATTAATACACTCTCCCCGAAGTGCAATAGGCATCCTATAATTACATGTTCGGCTCGGCTACCCTGGATTGTCTTGGTGGCGGCGTATAGGAAATTACAAGATGCGTAGAATGTGCCTTGTGAGTCATCCTGGCATTGTTGGGGGGGGGGGAACGTTCTGTTGATTTAAAATAAGGGAAGGACAAATGCAGCATTCCTCTCTTTGTGAGAACTATTAAAGAAACTTAGGCGCAATTCTCTTAATTTTCCCGGGCCTGGTTTTTTTTTTTTTTCCCCTTTCATTTCTGTGCCCTCGTGTCTTTCCTGCTCTTTTCCCCTTGTCTTTTGTCTTTTTTCTACCTTTGTTCTTTCTGAAGATAGCTTTGATTCCTGCCTCATCCGTCATTCTTCAAGGAGTCTTTGACCCGGCCCCACTTCGGCTAGATAAGCTTCAAAGGACCGTCATTGAACTCTACGATCTGTCGAATGAACAAATGAAAAAAAAATCATAAAAAAAAAAATTATGTCCTACAATGTTGAATGAAGCTCTTTCCATGCTTTCAGCCTCTATCCGATTTTTTTTCCTTTAATCAATTCTGATTTGGAAATAAAAAAGCATCTCCAGAGTGAGAAAGACAACTCAGAATCCATCTATCTTCTGCTTTACAGCCCAGCATTTAACCTCTTACTGTTCTCCACTTGAGAGGCAGAGGCAGGTGGATCGGTGTGAGTTCGAGGCCAGCCTGGCAGTGGTGGCGAGTCCAGGATAGTCAAGGCTACACAGAGAAACCCTGTCTCCTGTCTCTGTATATAATTCTCTTATATATATAGCTTATTTCTTAAACTTACCATGAAATTCAAAAAGTTAAAAATATAAATCAATTTTTTTTAACTCCTTGATCTTAGTCATAGTCACTTGTAAGAGGAGAGGGAATTAGGGATTCCAAAACTTGTTGACATTCAAAAGAATCCATTCAGAAACCAAGAATTTCAGGATGGAGAGATGGTGCTATGGATAAAGTGATTCTACTCAAGCATGAGGCCCTGACCCTGAATTCAGACTATCAGTGTTCTTGAAGACAGCTGAGTATAGAGTATATACCTCTCATCACAAAACATCCAGAAGGATCCCTGGAGCTTGCTGGCCAGGCAGCCTAGCAAAGTGGGAAAGTTACAGAAATCTTGAGGGGCATCGATTCAAAACATAATGTAAAATGTAATAAGGAAAAACACTCAACCTCAACTTCTGTCTTACATACATGTACACCACTGCACACACATGTATACAGGCATGCAATGTAGAATTTCTTTTGTGGATCACAACCATGGATGGCATGGCATGATAACTTTAAGGGTACCACAGTGGCACACATAACCAATAGCTCCCTAATTGGTCTCACAGTCCACTTAACAAGAAGAAAAGCAAGCATGTCACTAGAAACCCAGCCAGCTACCCAGGGCTAGTGAAGTCATGAATGTTGGATAAGAACCTACAACTGCCACTTTACTAAACCAGTATAATGCCTACCTACACTCTACATATGGTCCTTATACCCACAGATAAGTGTAGTTCTCGCCCCTCATCAAGGAAACTTCTCTAAACGACAGATGGAGACCATTACAGAAGAGCACAACCAATCAAAATGCAGTGACCAAGAAATTGCATGTTGCGGGTCCCAGCCGATGATACATCTGCCATGTCCTTCCTGTGCCTGAGACTCAAGGATGATTTGGGAAGAGGTGGGCGGAAGGATTATAAGCATCAACAAAACAGAAAGCTGGCATTGAGATTGTCTCCAAGAAATGGCAGAGGCTACACCCATGAAGTTTCATCAACATGGGCACCTAAACAAGACCTGAATAGCAATGACACCAGTGAACATGCTAACAATTAAGGAGGAAATCTTACGAGGCTTCAGCCCTAGACAATGAACGAATGGCAACCAAGGAATGCTGAGAGTGTGAGCAATGGTCTTCCCCAGGGAAGATCCCACAGCTTCTTACCCAATACCAAGTGTCCAGCCCTGAGATCATATGCATACAGGCAGCAGTATATATGCAGAGTAGGTTTTATTTTTTGTCTTTAGGAATACACACACATATACACACACATACACACACGCACACACACACACACACACACACACACACACACAGAAAAAATAATATATATGGGAATATATGTCAGCAACCATATCAACAATTAAGGAAAATGGGGCCATGACTGAAAGAGAGACAAAGGGAGATGTATTGAAAGAGTTGGAGGTATGAAAGGGAAGTGAAAAATTATGTTATTACATTCTAATTTCAAAAATTAAAAAACATATAAGAATTTGCTGAATACCTAATTGCACATGGATTCATCATGTATGTTAGCAATCATTTGTGTATGAATATAATGGTATAAATTAATGATTCAAAATATTGTTAAATTTATCATTGTTTTACTGACTTTCACCAAAATCGACTAAAACTGAAACTGTGACAAAAATTTTCTGATTGCTTTTCATTAAAAATATTGCAAGATATGATAGATATTAATTTACAGTCAGAATTTTAGATGCACCAAGATAGGAAAGATATTTTCTTCAAGGCTGCCAAATACAGATAGCCAAAACACTAAGAATGTAACATTTATATAATTCCTGTTTGGTGGTTCTTCTTGCTGTAGGTAGTTTATTGTATATATGCATAATAATGTAAATGTATATGTAAAAAAAAACAAAAAAATATTTAATAAAAATTTTGTTAATTCCCCAACCATCAACATATAGGCAAACACAAGTTACTTTCCTAATAACTTTAGTCTAGTTGCTGCAAGTTGGTGAACTTTCTTCTTACGGCTAGAATAGCTATCCTCTTTGTATGTTTCCAAAACAACAAATCCTTGGTAGACGGGTCCAAAAATTTGTTGAATATATAACATACTATAAAGGACTCACTCTTAAATTGGGGGTTAAATAGGTACACAAAGGAAAGAGATGCCTGCTCCTCTTCCTGGGAGAGAAAGTGCTAGGCACCAGGGTCTTTTCCCCTGTTTCCTCCACTGCCATCATACTTTGGAATTTCTTCCTGACTTCCCTTTCTAATCAGTACTCGGGCAATTGAGGCCAATGAGCTTGAATCTTAGTGGCATTTGTTACCAAATGGAGTACCATTGCCTCACAGTTTTCCAAAGACCCACTGGCCAGGAGCATTCCAGAAATAACAGTGACACTATATGAATTACAAAGTTAGTTTACGAAGAAGAATTCTCCTACATATGCAAAAGGAAAATATCAAGGCTTTTTTTTTTTGTTTTTGTTTTTGTTTTATTTTGGTTTTTCAAGACAGGGTTTCTCTGAATAACCCTGGCATTCCTGGAACATGCTCTGTAGATCAGGCTGGCCTCGAAGCTCTGCCTGACTCTGCTCCCGGGTGCTGGGATTAAAGGCTTGTGCCAGCACTGCCCTGTTCATCGAGTACGTAAATCACACAATATCACTGGCTCAAGCCACCTGTTAATGCGAGTTACTGTGCTCTTGTGCTTGCATATGCTAATTGACTTGCTTTGAACACCAGAGCACTTGCCTTCCCAAGAATGGTTTTGTACATGTCACAAAGCGTAGATATTAGCTATTAAGAGATTTCTGTTCCTCCATTTAAGAATTCAAATGTCTTAGGAGCAATGAATGCACAAAACATTTCTGTTGCTGACATTCTAATTAGCTCATTAATTATCTTTTAATTATCCATGGTCCATAATCTATAATTGTTGACAATTGAATTTGCAGGCATTGATGTTAATTACGTATTCTGTAATCGCTCTCAATCACGGTCTAGAGCATTCCAGTACAAATTAGCTGGTTCAACGAGCCAGTGCATTCCAGCCAATTCACCCCATGATGGTGGAGACTGATGCTTACACACTCACAGTAATTACCCCAATGGGGAATAGAGAAAGCAGTCTCCAGATAAACTTAACATTATGTTTTTGTTTTTGTTTTTTGCAGCTCTCCAATTATTATAATTCTACACTCAAATTGTCCCATCAAAGATTTTTGACTTTAGGTATTTAACACTTAATAAACAAAACAAGAAAAACATTTAGACTATAATGCAGCTCCTACTTTATGTAGAACGTCAGCCAACCAGAAGATAATTGAGGCCTACACTGCCCAATACCTAGAGGACCAAGCCTGCCCTGCCCACTTCCCCATGCATGGTGATTGACAAGGACAAGGAAATTTTTCAAAAAGAAAATCTATGAAAGTGGCTGTCTGTTACAACTACCTGGGTGTTATTTCTAAGCCAGCAATTAAGTACAATTGAACAAAGGATGTCTTTATTTGCTTGAAAAATTAAATTGTATTTGGAGGACTTTTAATCACTCAGTTCTTGAAATTTGTGCTAATCATAAGAATGAAGGCAAAAACATCTGTATGGACTTATCAAAATTAGCTGTACTGGGTTACTGTCTTAATAAGGATGTGTAGACTGTATTAGTTAACCTACATCTATATCCCATTTTAAAATCCATTCACCTCCCCCTGTATATGGTCATAGAGTATCAAGTCTCTTCTTGGTAACCTGCTGTCCTTCCTCTGAGTGCCACCAGGTCTCCCCCTCCAGGGGACATGGTCAAATGTGAGGCACCAGAGTACATGAGAAAGTCATATCCCACTCTCCACTCTACTGTGGAGAATGTTCTGACCATTGGCTAGATCTGGGTAGGAGTTTAAAGTATACAGCCTGTATTGTCCTTGGCTGGTGCCTTAGTTTGAGCAGGACCCCTGTGCCCAAATCTGCCTATCATAATGTTCTACTTGTAGGTTTCTAGGACCCTCTGGATCCTTCTACTTTGCTATTCTCCCATGCTTCTCTCATCTGGAGCCCATTAGGATGTCCTCCCCTCTGTCCCAGTTTCCTGATAAGTGAAGGCTTTCGTGGGACATGCCCCTTGGGCTAATATGCAGATATAAGTGAGTATATACCATTTGAGTCTTTCTGCTTCTGGGTTAACTCACTCATTATGATGATTTCTAGTTCAATCCATTTATCCACAAATTTCGGGAATTCCTTGTTTTTAATAGCTGAGTAGTATTCCATAGTGTATATGTACCACAGTTTCTTGATCCATTCTTCTACTGATGGACACTTAGGCTGTTTCCATGTTCTGGCTATTATGAATAAGGCTGCTATGAGCATATACAGGGGGAGGTAATCCCCCTCAGGAACAGTCATAGAGGAGGGGAATAAGGGGAAAATGGGAGGGAGGGAAGAATGGGAGGATACAAGGGATGGGATAACCATTGAGATGTAACAAGAATAAATTAATAAAATAAATAAATAAATAAAATAAAATAAAGTTGTAAAATAAAATAAAATCCGTTCACTTCAGAATTTTTTTTATTTCATGTTGAAGCCTAGATTACATTGCCAAGTGATGTTTATAGTGCTCTGAGATATAAAAAGGAAAATACATATTTGGACTGATCCATCATATTTCTACTTAAGACATGTAAATGTTTTACTTCTTTATTAATGTTTTTATTTCTTATGAATTTGAAGCCATTGAGATTGTTCAGAGGTGCCAATTAAAAGAAAAATCCTCCTGGAAGTAGGGGTACATTTAGCTATCCATAAACTACTTAGTGAAAAGGTCACATAGCAAATGACATCTGATGAGGGTTCTATAGCCCATCAGCAAGCAGGGCATGCTGGGACTGCTCTCATCACCACTGCCTCTGCAGAAGGAGTTCTGTGGAGTAACAGATTTAGAGCTGTGCCTTTTCACACTTATAGTAAACCTTATACTCTTCTGGTGGTACAATTCTATATCTAGAATATTCACACCAATTTGAAAAATGCATTCATAAATAAAACGAGGAGAATCCTTGAGTGACCCGAGCATAGGGGTACAGCCGAAAGAATATCGGGGGTGGAGAGATGGCTCAGTATTTAAGAAGGTTTAACTGTTCTCCACAGGGCCCAAGCTGGGTTCCCAGCATCCACATCAAACATCTCATAATCACAGTTTCAGGTATTCTGGTGCCTTCTCCTGGACTCCCCATGTCTCACACCTGTGTGGCACCCACACACACGCACACACATACAGAATCATACACACACATACATACATACATACCTATATAAACACAAACATATACATACATATACACATACATAAACAAACACATACAGATGCGTACATACATCTGCAAATACACACACAAACAAACACATATATACATATACACACAAACAGGCACATATACACGTACCAACATACACATATACATACATACAAATAATTTTTTAAACCTTTGGCAAAGAGAGAGACAAGCCCATGTTGCAAGTTGCTGATAATAACAACTCAAAAAATGAACCAAAGAGAAATTATTTATATAGCATTAAAGTGGCTAATATGTTTGAAACACTGAATTTCCTTTTACCACTTCTTTATTAAACTAGACATTGTCTCCTTCCTTTGAGTACAATGAAAGAGTTCTAAAGGCTAAAGAGCTTTTCCAACACTGATAACCTTCTTTTCTCAGAATTTTCCCTATTTTGTATGAACAATTATACTCTGAAGTCCTCTATTTCTCCCTTCTCAGTATTTTAGAGCTCAGCTGGAGCCATGTGTTAGCCACATTGCCATCACCGTACCAACTCCCTGAGGTAATTAACTTATGAACAGGAAAGGCTCACTTTGATTTATAGTTTTGAAAGTTTTAGTCCTCGATCAGTAACTTCATCGCTTTGGACCAGTGTCTAGACAACGCATCATGATGAGAGCATGTTGAAGAGAGGACCTCTACCCTTGGGCAGGAAGGAAGAGACAGGGAAGCATAGTGTCCCAAAATCTCCATCAGGACAGTACTCTGGTGACTGGAGAATTCTCACTAGGTCCTACCATTCAAACTCTCAACACTCCCTCATCAGTACCAGTCAGGGGACCAAACCTTCTACATGTGGGACTTTTAGGAATATTCCAGACCCCAAATACATGCAGGTTAAATAGTAAATGGGATATTCCAAATGTTCCTGCCTACCTCAGTGGGCCCTATTCTTAGAGGTCAAGCGCTATGAAGTCAGAGTTTAGAACAAATACTATCATCAGAGCAGAAGCCCCTCATGTCCAGCATGGAGAGTGTCAGATGAGGTGACTTGGAACCTTCCAGGTTGTCATCTTCCCAGCGGTCAGTGTGTGGCAAGTGTTGGAGTTTTGGCTTAACCCCAAAGCCATACACATCCTGAAGGGCCCCTAAGTAGCATCACAACAGTTATTCACTCAGGATGTCCCCTCTTCTTGTAAAACACAAAGCACTTTCGTCATTTTTAGGAGTGTATTTCCTGTTCTTGATTGTAGCTATTTGGTTGCACTAACTGAATGTCCCGCATTAATACATGTTTTCCTTAAATGAGGTAGCTCTCGTGGAGGCGAGGTTTAACTGTCAATCACTCAGACCTTTGAGGAAGAGTTAGGGGTCAAGTCTCCTGAGTGCTTACGTTTATTTTGTCATAACAGAAGTTATGCTTGTGACTATAAGGCATTTTCCTTCATTATATTAGCTTTAAATGAAGTTCTACTAGCTAAATTGCCTGGTGACCTGCCAGTCTTCTATACTGAAAATGAAAATTTGGGGGTGGGTGGGTGGATTAGGATAGTCAGAAGGCAATCTGTGTGCTTGCATTTCTCCCAGTGTGTGTGTGTGTGTGTGTGTGTGTGTGTGTGTGTGTGTGTGTGTGTGTGTTAATTTTACATCAGAGTACATCTAAAACTGATAAGGGAGACCAATGTGTCTACCTCATTCAACCACCCAAAACAAAGCCAACAACCCACTGTGGCCACTCAATGACAGGTTTTTGCTAAAGAACCACTGGGTAGGTCTGGGTTTCTCTTTTTATGTCTGCTCCATCGTTCGCCATGCAGCTTCCACTTTTTTTCCTCTCCCCTGTCACCACAGGGCAGATTAAATAATCACATGGTGCACTGGAGCATCATAGGCTTCTAAAATACATGTAACCGAGCCCTTCATACAGTTATCAGCCCAATCTTCTCCCGAGACATGTGTGGCTTAAGTAAAATGCGACTAAACGCCAAGTCTCTTTGCACTTGAATCCTCTGCCCCTGGAGAAACGTAGTCCACCAAGGAAATTACATAATTCCTTGGTATAGCATGAGAGAAAGTGCTTTAAAGTTTAGAACATGTCACTGAAATTATCTGATGATCCTTAGGAGAACGTGTGTAATTGAAGCGTTCTCAGGTTGGTCGGGCGTGATCTAGTGGCCGTTTGTAAACACAGATAAATTAACCTCAGTCGTTTTGTGAAGTGTGAAATGTACCTCCCTTATTAAAAACTGCACAGATGATCTTGGTCCTCGTGCCTTCTTGAATTTATCAGCCTAGTTCTGGGTCATTTTAGGGAGAGTGCAATAGTGATGCAAATTTCCACTAGAATGCTGGCTAACAGAGATGTTGTTTGCATCCTAAACGGGATGCTCAAAGATCTGATGGTCTAAAGAAAATCCAGCATCAGAGCGCCTACTCAGACTCTGTCAGGATTCCTCATCTCAGAATCTCTGAAGCCGAACACTGAATTACTCAGATACGGTTTGATGTAATTTTATTCCCACACCAACAGTGTCTCTTTTGTATGCCAGCTTCATGTGTGAAATAGAAACCTTCCCTGTGTCCTGTAACCTTGTGCTGGAGACTCTTCAATGAAAGGACTTCTTTTCTTTTCTTTTTTTTTCTTTTTTTTTTCTTTCTTATTTTTCTTCACCTAAAAGGACTTTCATAAGACTGATTAAAAGCACCCAGTATATTAGAAAGAACCATAAAACAGAAGGATGCTTTGGCCAGAGAGCTGTTTCTGAACTGATGGGTGAAAATTGCCCATTCGCCACCTGTTAGAAAATGTTAGTGTCCCTATTCAATTATGTGCCTAATTTACTGTGTAATTGGAAGTGTAGCAGTTGCAAAGGCAGGCAAAGCTTTCTGAAGACTCGGCTCTTTATAGTGAACATATTAATTACACTGAAGTAGAGGAGAACACAAAGCCTTGGGAACAATGAGGACCATTTTCAAAGTGACTGCTCACCAGGAAACGCACTAGTCACTTAGAGCAATGAAAGAACTGTGTAGCCTAAACAAGTGTGAAATACTCTAGGGCTGTCATGTTACTGATGTCACAGATTATCCACAGATGTTTCCTATTTAGGTCCAGTGAACCCTGGCCCATCTCACTATTAAAAAGGAAAAGGAAACCGTAACACCATGTATCAATTAGTTTTAAAAATCTTCATATTTGTATTATTAATATTTTAATATTAATTTTCTTATTGAGCCCATTTGGATACAACTGAATTACTATATGCAATGGGTACATGGCAACTTTTTGGCTCTTCATTGTTCTTCTGAGTCCAGACACTCAGCAAGATGGCCCTTGGATAATTTCCAAGTAAATTTTTCAGCTAATATAGTCTGTTTCCCTAGCTTTGTCACCCTCACAAGTGGGACCTCTCACATAACTACTCGAACAGTGTTGTCCATGCCAAGAAGAGGTTGATATAAAACTATAAGTCACATTTAGTACAAAAACAGCAAACATCCACTCACTGATACACTGAAAAAAAATTAATGGTATAAGAAAGAAATTAAGATGTTCAGTGGGTAAAGGCACTTACCAAAAAAGAATGAAGACCCGAGCTCAAATCCCAAGATCCAATTCATGGAAGGAAAGAACCAACCTTTGCCTTTGGCCTCCGGCCTCCACACATGGCATTCAACATACATACTCACACAAACAGAAAATAAATCAAATGTAAAATGGGTAAAGAGGAGGAGAAGATGGAAGAGGAGGATTGAAGGAGGAAAAGAAGGAAGTGGAAGTGGCAGTGACAGCAAAGAGGGCTCTCTACTGATTACTATGTGGCCAAGTAAAAGAGTTGTGGGAGAGAGCTACGTATAAGTCAGACAATCAAAATGAGAAGTATATTCTGAATTGTGCCTACTGGCAGGAATTTCTGATTTTTTTTAATTCTAAAATCAGCACTGAATTGTGCAGAGATAGAAACCCATGGGTTTTTCTGCAAATCCAAGACACTCAGGTCCTTTCCCACCTTGTTGTTTCACTGTACACACCCAACCACACATACAGATTATAGGACTCCAAAAATGCTAAAGTTATGATGAAGAGGGAATGGGGAAAAAATGCCATTGACAGAAAGCAGCAATGGGAACAAGAAAAACTTGTTTAAGAATCCCAAATTCCAATTCTCCTGACTACCCTAAATTTGTTTTAAAAACAAAAACAAAACAAACAAACAAACAAAAGCAAAATACTTAAGTTTATAATGATCATGCAATTTCTTGTCCCTTCCCTGTCCCAGCAGTTTCCTTTTTATTTTTTATTATATTTTATTTTTATTTTCTTGGTTTTTTTTCAAGACAGGGCTTCTCTGTATAGCCTTGGCTGTCCTGGGCTCACTTTGTAAACCAGGCTGACCTCGAACTCACAGCAATCC
This sequence comes from Acomys minous, assembly GCF_964271855.1. Taxonomy (NCBI): domain Eukaryota; kingdom Metazoa; phylum Chordata; class Mammalia; order Rodentia; family Muridae; genus Acomys; species Acomys minous. The sequence continues at coordinate 106,881,766 of NC_140483.1, read as the reverse complement.
ACCTGTCTCTGCCTCCTGAGTGCTGGGATTAAAGGCATGCACCACCCAGCAGTTTCCTCTTCAGATGATTGCCTGTGTTGAGAGTTGAGTTCCGTGCCCTGTTCTGTGTGAAGTTAGCTTCCCTCCAGGTGTTCCAGTCCTCTTCTCTGGCCAGAACTTTCAGTCATCACCAAAGAAACTGAAACCCCTGACACTCTGAAGCCAGAGAGTGAGAAAGCTCAGTGCCCTGTCATGCACATATTTGATATACTTATCTTGCTTCTATTAAGTTTCTATGCTTCAGTTATTTTTGACATCCTTGTGTTCTTTTAACATACACGGAATGCTAAAAGTTCTTCAGGAAAATGAGTTAGACAAATGCATGCTTGAAGGCTGGCAGGGAGCCAGAGAACAGCACTGAAAGACAAAAGATGAATTCATGAGGACCTCCTAATTTCCCTCAACTTTGCATGGAGATACAGATAAGCCATGGCTATCCTGCAGTATCAGTAGCTTTACATCCTAGGTGTAGAGGCTCAACTTTGAAGAGGGGAGGTATCTCAAAGTTGGAAAACTGAGATATTTTGTGTATGATGCCTCTCTTCTCTAATGGAACAATTACATGTTAAGAAGAGAGCAAGAGCAACATAGACACAGACAGACAAAGCAGAGACAGACAGAGAGGCAGAATGATTATGTCCTCAAATGAGCACCTGAAAGGTAGTTGGACAGCTACATACTGACGCAAAAGTCTAAATAACCCTGAAAAAGAAGCACCCATCCAACAATGTCCAAAGCTGGGGAACGAGATATGGAAAGTGGAGGAAGTATTTTACCTGTGCTACTCCATCTAGATAGAGTAATTATGTCAGGTAAGAGGTTGAATTATTTAAAAAAAAAAAAAAGAATCACAAAAAAAATACTGCATTAGCTAGTTAGAGACATGAGTGACAGATGTTAAATATCATAGACGAGAGGTAGATAGATAATTAGATAGATAGATAGATAGATAGATAGATAGACAGATAGACAGACTGACAGAAAGATGAACAGATGATAAATAGAGGATACCCATTGTCTTTCTCTCTGATTTTTAGCTATTGCTTCCTGTTTCTTACTTCTAAGTAGATCTTCAGAAGCAACCCTGTTAACCGCACATCCAGAACATTCAGTGATTCTCCATTTCCTTGTAGATAAAACCAGGACCACCATGATTGGTCTTAAAGGTCCTCTGTGCTCTGCTGTCACTGTGTATCCCCTAAGCTTGCTTCCCCCTTCCCTCCAACAAACCAAACTTTCTCACTAATTCCCCAATAAGTTCTGCATCTGAAGATCCACGTGACTTTGCTCAGCCATTTGTGCATGCTAAACCCTGCTCTGAGAGTTTCTTGAGATTCTGGAAGTTTTCTTTTCTTGTTTTCTCTAATTTGTGTGTGTGTGTGTGTGTGTGTTTGTGTATGTGTGTGTGTGTGTGTGTGTGTGTGTTTCTTACAACAACTTTCTCTCTCTCTCTCCTCTCTCTCTCTCCTTATTCCAAAGCAAGAATAGAATCTATCACTCCTGGAATCCTCTACACCTAACACAATAAGCTATACATAGAACAAATTATGAGCTTAGGAAACTAACCAAAATAACCTAGCATCTCAAATTAGATGGCCTTCTAGTGAGCCCTGCCATCAGCCAAGACACTTCCCATATCACCAGCAATGAACTGCAGTTTCTTTGTTAGTAACCTTTAAGAAATTTGGGGAGACAATGTACAAGTTCAAATTAAATTAAATATGATAATGTCACCTAAGAGTCTTAAGCGAATGAGCACACAGCCTGACTTGATCAATTTTCTCAAGACACAGGGCTCTGCAAAGGCCAATTTTACAACAGATTTTTATTGTTGCTTCCTTTGTAGGAAGATCTAGGAAATAAGATCTGTACAAAACACCACAGTAGAAGTGATTAGTGACTTGTAACATGGCAAAGACATTCTATTTCCCCCAACACATGTATCAATCTTCTGTGCATCTGTGTGCATTCAATAATGACAGTGCGTCAAGAGGATTCCCTATAGAAGGCAGCTAATCCAAACAATGAAAATAAAAGTTAATGGGCAAATTATAGAGATGTGGTCATTCAGTTATTAAGCTTAGCTTTGTTTTTCCTAAAGGTATAGAAATAACTTTGCACTTGAAGAATATGTGCCAGGATGATGCTTTCTAGAATCATCAGTCTTCTACTGTGCCAGCCAAGAAACAGAGGGCTTTATCTACATCACTTTCCTTTTAGATGATCCACTGATGCTCTTTCTAACTAGATTTGTCTCTTATTACATTATTTATTTTATTTGCATACAGGGTGTATGAGTGTACTACAGCAGCTGTCGCTGTGCCTGTGAAAACCAGACACAGCCTTGGTCATATTTCTCTGACATGATTCTTCACTCTCTACCTCTTTATGCCAACCTGTCAGCTGCTTCCAACTCAGTATCAAGAAAAATGCATCTGCTTTGTGGGCACTGGTCCGGTGCCAAGTTCTTCATTAGGGATCTGAGGCAAGCAAGTTCTGCTCTGTTCCACCTCAGTGAAAACCATCAGGGTCTTCTTCCAAAGGTATGCCATTCCACAGACAGGGGGAGATGCTTGAGATGATGATTAGCCTCCCTCAGCCAGAACAGCAGGACAAATATGGATCACACCCACCACAAAGATAAGGTCTGTTTGGAATGGTTGGAACTGGAGCCAATATATGGTCCTCAGAACTATTCTGTATTTTTGGCTAAACGCAAATGTCTAGCAACATTTTGATTCATGAGACATTTGGAAAGTGCAATCTGTTTGACGAACTGTTGAAAATTAAGATTGGGAAAGGCCATCAGAACAAGCAGTTATCCACATATGAATTGGAAATGAACAATCTCCTTACTCAATTCATTTGCCTCCCAGTTCGCACAGAGTTGCTCAACGAGATAGAGAAAGAAGCATTTTTAATTTCTCTTGGAAAAGGCACTCACAGTAATTTCAAAATATTAATTATCACCTTAACAGTCTTTCTGAGAGTTTTTTATATCACTCCACTAAAACCAATTCCTGAGGAATTACATGGAGGCCAAGGAAGAAGAACCAGTGTTGCTCCTTCACTGGAGTCAGAATGTCTGCGTGAGGGCCTCTACCACCTGCTGGTTATCCTATGATGCTGTGTTGTTCAAGATGAAGTTTCACATACCTAGTTATCTTCGATGAGTTTTAATCAATGGTGACTGAAAATAGTCAACTTCTCCTTAGGGCCTTAAACTGAGAAAACCATGGAAGAGCCACTCTTTACAAAGTGAAATAAAAGCTATGCCCCTTACTACTAATGAGATTAATACTGAAGGTGCCAATGAGCATCATCTATTCCTGTTGCTCCACTGTCTGCTCATTTGGAAGTGACAGTACAGAGCAGTGGATGCTGGGATACGCTCTTCATTCTCCCAGTTACCCTTTGAAATTGCCAATCACTTCCTTGCAGTTGTTTCCTCGCCTGAAATAGGGGGATTGAATAGCACCTCTCTTGTAGGACTTTCATATTTATCAGCATCTGGCAAATGTTTCTGATGAATCTGAACTATTCCAAGAGGCAAGTGTACTTGAATGATCGGAACAGGTAAACTTATCTCTGCTCTTTGAAACACACACTTCAGTGTTTTCCAGAAATACGTGAAACACCTCATATTAGATATTAATGTGCTTTCAGCACAAAGAGGAAGTTCAGTAAACTGCATCTACCATTACCCTTCATCAGTACACTCCTCTTTTCAACACTTATTTTTTGTTTGTTTGTTTGTTTGTTTGTTTGTTGACACATGCCCAGCACACGTGTGAAAGTCAGAGGAAAACTTGTGCAAATCAGTCCCCCCCCCTTCCACCATGTGGGCCCCAGGGACCAAATGAATTGTCAAGCTTGGCAGCAAAAAGTTTTAGTGATAGAGCCATCCTGTGCACCCTTCCCTGACACTGTCACTTTTCTCTTTAATTGCCTGTGTTACAGTGCCTGCTAGTGAAATAGAGTGAAAGACATAATAAAAATCGTCTGAACTTTTGGATCTGTCTCCTCTACTATTTGATTTTATATACCTCAACTTCAGTTTTAAATTTATGGATTGCACTTTTAGTTCATGGAAACTGTCACTGATGGTCAAATAAATGTTTTTTAAAAAACAGTTGTTGTTGTTGTTGTTGTTGTTGTTGTTGTTGTTGTTGTTTAAAATGCCATTCTACTCTTTGCTGGAATACCAAGCCCAAAATTAAACAGTTCTGAACTAATAAGTTTCTTAAGAGTTTGAGACTACTTTTGATTGACTACTAAAAATTCATATCTTTGAAAGTTGTCATTTTTAAAGAAGCTTCTACCCTCTTCTCAGAACTGATAGAGATAGGGACAGACACCCAGGAGAGAGGATTCATCAAAGCATAAAACTGCTTCTCAGACACAGAGTGGACTCTGTAGAAGACTGAAAGAATAATCCATTATATTAAATGACATTCCTGTGTTTAAAATTACTGTTTTTGAAAGATGTTTTGTGCCTTTCATAAGCCTTTGTTTTTTGTGTTTTGTTTTTTTCTTTTTCTTTTCATCCAAACAAGTTCCCGTAACTTACTGGTACAGGAACATGATATTGCTTGTTGGCTCCATAGACAAGAAATCAGAAGTGCTTACCTGTTTCATCTTTATAACAAAGGAGTTGTTCTTAGGCACTTGGAGATTATTCCAGAAGTCTCCAAGCAGATTGTCACATACCTCTCACATCAGATTTTGGAATCTTAAGACTTGGTACTGCTCATTAGGTGATTAGCTTTCCCTCAATAGGCTATTTCCAGAGAATGAAATGTATTTTTAAAATTAACTAGATTTTGGAAAATGAATGTGATGAGTCATTTATGATTGCTTTGAGAGACATTTTTCCTTATTGTTCACATCAGAAAGAATGAGCAATTATGTCCACAGGCACAGAAAGCTAAATGTTGAAATATTCATGTACTTGTGAGTTCCTAAGGACTTGAAAGGGGGAGTAGTCTACCTACCTAAGATCAATTGTATTCTCTTAATTTTGCAAGTACAGAATGTAAAACTAGAGGCTTGAAAGATGGGTCACAGGTTAAGAGCACTTGTTGCTGTTGCCAAGGACCTGGGTTATGTTCCCTGCACCCACATGACAGCTCATGACCATATGTAACTCCAGTTACAAGGTCTCAAATGGCTTCTTCCAACATTCATGGGCAGGTAGTGCATATACATACATACACACATACATACATACATATATACATACATACATATTCATATATACACAAAACACTCATATACATATATGGATTTTTTTCATTTTTTGAGAGAAATGATTCTATATGTTAAAAATTACCTTTATGGTTATATGTTGTACATAAAATATTTAAATACTTTTAAATTATTGTTTGCAATTGAAGTGATGAGGATTTTGCACACCACTTCTTTTCATAAAAGAACATAAATACTAAGCTGAAGTCAAAGATAGTAGAAAATCTTTAGTACCATTGCTGACGTCTTCTGAAACTTTAGGCCAAGCTATTGAAAATGCTGCTAAATATTTTACTTTTTTAATGTGCTCCTCTGAACAATGAAGAAAATTTTATTGCAGTTGAGGAAGAGAATCATTTCCAGGCAAATATAAAATAGTTTAGGTAGGACTTTGGGAAAAAGAAAAGTTTAACTTCTTCAATATGTAGGCTATGATATGTAACTAACTCAAGGTTTGACAAAATTTTCCTCAACTATCTTAGTTTTCTTTTCCTTTCTAACTCTCTCAGGCCCACTTTTCAGTTGTTTAACCAGCTAGAAAAACATCCCAGTAAAACATGGCTATACATTTCTTCTAAGGTCACTTGTTAAGTACTGTGTCCAAATTATTTTTGCTTCCAACCACTTTGATCATTTCCCACTAATTCTAGAAACCCTGAAGTATACTTTAATTCCCCTACTGCATCATGTCAAGGGCTGCATCTTGGGAGTTCACGACTGGGCTCCGTTCTCAGGATACTCCCTTTCTGTCTCTTCCTCCCTCGCCCTGCAAAGGCACCTCACAAGATAGGGAAGCACGTCAGCCCTCTCCCCAGCACACTCCCAGCACAGAAGCTATGTCTGGAATGTCTTCTCCCAGGGCCTTGATGGAGCCCTTCCCTGCTGTCATCTATGGAGCTAATCAGATCACACCTCTTCTCAACCTCCCTTCGAATACCTAAGGAGGTGGGAGAACCCTGCCTTAGCCCCTGGCTTTAGAAGTTAGAAAAGTTTGCCTATAATACAGGAGTGTTTACTGGGCCAGTTTTTGTTGTTGTTGTCAATTCTATAATGAGCTTTGTAGCTCATCAGCTCAAAGACATTCTTTCAGGCACAGCATTCTATAATCAATTGCCAGTTCCACTGTGACAGAGTTGTGACTTTGACTGTGTCTCCTGGCAGAATTGCTTTTCTTCTTGAACCTGTATCCCCCAGATTCACAGTTTTCGGGACAAGCAGCATTGGCTGTGCCAGAATCTCACAGTGCGAGGCAGTGGTCAATGAGTTTGGATCAGAGTGACCTCTACGTTCACAACCTGCAACCTGTGAATATTGTGTAACATTGTAAAAAAAAGACTTGATAGATTTAATAAAAAGACTTCAAGAATAACTATTATACACCCAAAGATAAGACAATTATTCTGGATTAATTGGGATCCTTAAAACCCCAATTTATTTCTCCAATTTAAATGGGGTTTGGTTCGATGCTTCTTAGGTGGGGAAGGTGGGAGTGTGAGAAGGAATCTAGAACACCACTAGAAGAAAAGATCAGGCCCAGGGAACGGCAGCAATACAGTAGAGATTTTCTTCCTAAAGCTGAAAAGTTCAATGTGCCAAGACCTAAATTCAGCTCTGAGTCTATATGAGCTTGGATACTGAATCACCCCCTAGAGTCTCCAGAAAGATGTACAGGACTTGCAGAACCTTCATTTTAGCTTTGCAAGATTTGGTTATAACAAGATGAGACGGCCAGACGTCTATAGAACAGTAACATTAGTAAATGAACAAGAATCACTTTCAGCCACTACTTCATTATTCATTTGCTTATTTTAACATTTTATTACATCAGCAATAGGAAAGGTATACACATGGTGATTTCTACTGTAAGCCTTTGGTTTCCCACCTTATGTAGTCTACATGTTGTAAACAACAGCAACAACAAAGTAATCACATGACAGTTGATTTAAGGTATAAAACGTTCTGGAAGATGGCTCCTCATCCTCACAGAATATTATCATCAAGTTAGTACCTCACTATGCCAGGAGCAGACCACTTTACAAGTCCCCTCATGTGGCAGCTCCTATCCAGCATGAGACAGCACAGTTGACTTTACATCCCCGCATTGCCTCACTAAGAATAATTGTCAACATGTTCTAAAGTTGAAGGGGCCCAGTGCAATGACATTGTAACTCTGTGGCTGATTGGTTTCCTTGGGAGATGGTATAACCCTGAGGGTTAATTGATTTGTGTGTCTAGAGCCAGAACATTAGAAGCTTTGTAGCTATCTCAGCCATGAAGAGCGGAAGTCCATGCTGATGGCCCTGGGTATAGCACCTATCCTTAACAACATGTCTCTGGTGCAGATGAAATGATCTTAGGATGGGGAGCCATCTTCCAGACTTCAGATGTATCAATTTCATTTCCCTTGGATAATTCTGTTCTTCTATGACATTTGTTTGTATTCTCCATCCACAACGCCGTCACCTTTTATAATGTACCCACTCATCTCCCTTTGTCAGTTGAATATGGGCCACAGCTTTTAATCCCAGCACACAGGAGGCAGAGGCAGGTAGATCTGTGTGAGCTCATGGCCAACCTGGTCTATGTAGTAAGTTCCAGGACAGCCAAAGCTATGTAGAGAAACCATGTCTCAAAAAAATAAAAACAAAGCAAACAACAACAAAATACCCAAAAGCCCACGTTTCTAGTTTCATTTCTAGTTGCTGTAATAAAATGCCCTAGCAAAACCAACCTAGAAGGAAAAGGGTCAATTTAACTCACAGTTCCAGGTTATGGTCCTCGATTGTGAGGAAGTCAAGGCAGCAGGTATTGAAGCAGTTAGGCACATGACATCCACACTCAAGAGCTGAGCGCAATGAATGGATGATAACGTTCAACTCTCGCTTTCTCTACTCTTATATAATCCAGAATCTCCTGCCTGGGGAATAGTGCCAACCAGAGTAGGTGAGTATCCCCACCTCAAATAAGTAATAAAGATAATCCCCTAGAGACATGCCCAGAAACCAACCTGATCTCTCATCAACACTCCCTTTACTATAAATAAAATTGATGATAGATAGACAGACAGGTAGATAGATGATAGATAGACGGATAGAGATTGCTAAGTTAGACACTGAGCATGAGAAATATCCAGAAGTTTGGCACACCATGAGGGAGTCTAGGGATTCAAATCCTCCTATAATGTCTAGATCCGTGGTTAAAAATCAGAAATGATCATCATCTTAATTAAATTTTCCTTTCAAAGTATATATATGAAGAAATAGTATCAGAAAATCTAATTTAACTTCCCCTCTCAAAAGATAGGCTAAATGAAATTGGCAATTTAAAAGAAATTGATGCATAGATATTGATATTATTTCCTAAGATATAGATAGGTTTAAGCCAACACGGAAGGGATATGGCAGTTCCCCACTATCTTGGTTCAGTACAAGAAAGAAGACATCAATGAAAAGAGGGAGGGTTTGTCAGCAGAATCTAGACTGGATCCTTCACAAAGGAAGGGCCACACGTGTGAGAGAAAGGTTTTGGCCAATGCAGAACAAGAGCTCAGGGAAAGGGGGTCAGAAATAGTGACCCTACTACACTTCCTACTGCTCTTTTACCATCATCCATCCACAGGGAAAAGACCAAGCAAAAACTAAGGACCGGACAGCCAGTCTTTTCAGCCTTCTAGCATGAATTTCCATGAAGATGGAAAAGGATGGGGAAAGGTGAAACTGGATGGGCAAAATAAAGATCTCCGACACATGTGCTGAAAGAAGTCTGCTCTCAGGTATTTTCAAGTAGCTTTCAGACCATTGTCTCCTTTCGTAGCCAAATAAGCAGCTGATTTTTGTGTTACCAGTTTAGTCATTCAAGCAATATTATTTTTGTGTCTACCAGTTGCGTGACCCATCTCTGGCTATTGGTGAAACAGAATTGATTCAAATAGACAAATGTCTTCTTCAACCCATTTCAAAGGTTTCTGAGGATCATCATGGACGTTCCTTCCATTCCTCCAACACTGCCAATATTTGTTTCCAGGATGCCAACATATATGGCTGGCATCATGTCTCCAGGTCTCATTGCTCTGTATTAGCTACTGCCATCAGTTACTATACTGTTGTCACACTGTCACTGTGCCCAAGTGAAGCCCAACTCAACATTAAAATGAACACAGAACTCACCACCACCCTTTTTCTCTTTTCTAGAAGAGTCTCACACCAAGCCCTTAGAAACCAATTGTGTAAACCTCCTGTGATGTTTTAAAGAATAGACCCTTATGTGTATGATGTTTGGCTTTCATGGTCAACTTGACTACATTTGGAACCACCTACCAGATGCGTTTGGGGACAGGTCTTTGAGGATATTTCTGCACAGGGTTAACTGAGGAGGCAGGACCCAACTCAGACTGAATGAAAAGGAGAAAGCAATCTGAGCAGCAGTTTATCTCCCTTCCTTCCTCCCTCTTACCTCTCTCTACCCCCTCCATACACAACACACACACACACACACACACACACACACACACACACACACACACACACACACACACCACACACCAGAATCCATCCTGTATATGGGTACAGTGTGACCAGCTGCATCACATTCCTGCCGTCACAGCTAGAGCCACTCTTGCTTCCACACTTTTGGCCTCAGACTGTGAGCCAAAATAAACGCATCCTTTGTTCAAGTGGCTTTGGTCGGGTAGTTTGTCACAGCAACAAGAATAACCAGCATCTTCGCAGTGAGTTGGCAGCATAACATTGGCCCTAGTAATAAGCATAACACTCCATCTGAAACAACCCCTCATCCTCTGGCTGAATCCCTGACTGGGGCCAGCCCTTCTTCCCTTGAGGTAGATTTTGACCAAGTCTTCAAATATCCTTTTTCTCTTCTCTATAGAAAATCTAAGATTAATTCAACTGATTCATCGAGAAGGAATAAGAAATGGCCATCCAGTCTGCCTTGGGCTTCATTGGGCAACGAGTAACATATAAGAACTCAGTGATTTAAACTTTTACCTACAGAAAATGAAAAACTGTTAACTGCAGACAGGCAGACAGGTGGACAGACAGACACAGACAGAGCTCTTCCTGAAGGTTTACAGTCATACTCTACCACTTAGTAATGTAAGTAATAAGCAATTGCCATTGTCACCTGGGAATTTGTGGCACTCTATATACTAAGACATAAAATGAACAGTCAACAATCTCAAATTGCTAATGCCATCCTCATTCCAGGAGAAAAATTTTAAATCATCAATTTTAATGATGGCTACAGGACTTAAGATCACTGCGGGAATTCTGTCCAAGACGCTCTTGGGCTTAAGGATTAAGTTATGGAGAAAACCATAACTGATGATTCCCTTTTAGTAAGTGCTAAAATGTCTTGTAAGCCTGGGCCCTTTTTATGTTTTCAAAAGCATTTTTATATAAACTTCACTCTAGAAACAGATAAGCCAAAGACTCTAATTACATTCCATTGCATAGGCTTTTGATTTTAACCCAGAAGATAACAGTATGTCAGGTCCTTCAAAGTGTGACCGTATCATTTTCTCTTCACTTTAAAATGAACATTTTCATGTTTAACAAATGTCCAGGCTTTCTTGTCCACTCAATTCTTGGCTTATCATTGTTTAATTCTAACTATCCTCTTAGGTACTTTCGCCTTCAAGACTATCAGGAAGCAGCCTGTACATACTGTATCTAGTTTGCTGGACTTGAGGTCCTGTATGAGACACCGTGACAATTAGTCTAAATTTACAAGGTAGAAGATTGAATGTGTTTCCATAAAGGTTTGACTGAGTCTGGATGAGCCACCTTAAATGGACACAGAACCATCCCTTGGGCTAAGACACTGGACAAAAAAAAAAGTGAACTGGGATGGTAGATAGACACTCTGTGGTTTGAATAGGGAACATGTACCCCTTTATTCCACACTTCAAACAGGGTGGGTGCCAGGATGAGCTTTCATAGAAGGTTCCAGGCCAACCTAGGCTACATGAGATCCTGTTTCAGAAAGAAAAAATAAAATGGAACCATACTTCTGGTTACTGAAGTTAATGATTCTGAAGTGGGACTTTGTTACTCCTGGCTCCTTCTCTTTTAGGACAGACATGACAGTGTGTGTGGCCTCAGAGTAGAGTTTTAATTTTTTCTATAAAGCTGGTCAACATAAAACCTTCCAGGAGCACCCTGAGAGCAGAGACCATCAGGGTTATTCTCTTGCCCTGACTACTAACATGCTTAGTAAATATTTCAAGTCCTTCTTCTGGCCTTCTAGAGTACCTGCACCCATGTGTGCATACTCACCCAACAGATGCGTAAATAAAAACTTTCTTCACGTGATGGTGCTTCTGATGGAAGGGCTAACCCTCAGCTCTAGTCTCAGCTTCCCAAATGGCACTCTGACAGTTGCTTTTTAAAAATAAAGGATCTCGAGGGCCCTGCCTTCATCCGTGGATTAACAGCCTGAGTCGTTCAGATTTGGGATAGATTATTGGGAAGCACTGAAAGCATAGAGGTGGTTCTTGAGAGAGAGAAGGAGGTCATTAAGCTGTAGTTTTGACAAGTCATGCCTGTTTCTCTTCAAACCTGCTTCCTGGATGCGAGGAGGTTAAGTGGGCCTTGATGATATGTTCTGACTATATGTTGCTGCTGTCATTAAGTCGGCCATCATCAGGCAACCTTCTGAAATTAGGAACCAAAGTAAGTACTTTCTTCAGTTAAGCTGTTGATATCTCACTAGCATAACCGAACTTTGACTGAGAGACGGTGAACCAAACTATGTAGTTCCAAAAAGCATAGATCCCTTACTTTCTTTCTTATTTATGTATTTATTTATGTGTTTATTTATTTAACATTTCGTGTGTGTGTGTGTGTGTGTGTGTGTGTGTGTGTGTGTGTGTGTGTGTGTGAAATATGAACCTTGAATTCTGTTCTTCTGTCTCTTCCATTCTCGTGGGTTTTGGAAACAGGATACCTCACAGGCTAGTTTGTGGCTTGTTGATTTGGTTAGGCTAGCCTGAGACCTTCTAATTTGGTTAGGCTAGCCTGCAGCCTGCTGATTTGGTTAGGCTAGCCTGTAGCCTGCTGATTTGGTTAGGCTAGCCTGCAGCCTGCTGATTTGGTTAGGCTAGCCTGCAGCCTGCTGATTTGGTTAAGCTAGCCTGCAGCCTGCTGATTTGGTTAGGCTAGCCTGCAGCTTGCTGATTTGGTTAGGCTAGCTAGCTGATGAACTCCAGGACTCTGTCCCCTTTTCTTCTGCAGCTGACAAGGTCATCATCAAACACATTTTTTACATGGATTCCAGGGTGCAGACACAGGTGCTGTGCTCATGTGTGAGCACTTAGCAGCTCAGCTATCTCCTGATCCAGGGAACAGACACAAGTAGGTGCTGTGCTCATGTGTGAGCACTTACTGGCTCAGCCATCCCCTGATCCAGGATCAAACACAGGGGCCATGCTTGTGTGTGAACACTTTAAGATCTGAACTATCTCTCAGACCCATCACAGGAGCCTTCTAGCACAGGCTGGCTCTGTCTTCACCAGCTTGTTTGTATCTTGCCTGTGCTCCAACCCTGAAAGACAGTGGGCACTCTTACATTAGACTTGTGGATTCAACCTAACAGATATCTCACCCTTAATAATATTGGCTTATAAAATTCAGATGAGCATTTTATGATCCTCTGGTTTTTAGAGACTTTTTATTTCTCTCAATAAAACTGATCTAACACTAACGTGTAAGTGCACCAATTTTATCTTTTGCAATCTTGGTAATTCCAAGTGTCATTAGCAAAGCTCGTGTGATGAGATTCTTTCCCTAGTAAGACGGCAGCAAAACACATCAATGTTCTTTCATTTCATTTGTTTTTTTTATTGCTGAGATAACAGCTCATACAACTTCCAAAGGACTTAATCTCTAAACATTGCATGCTTTCGGGTTGAAATGAGAAGTTAATGAAAAAATAATTGATATTCCCTTTTTTTTTATTTTGCAGGGACAAGAAAGTTCACGTGGGCAGTGTCATGCATCAGAATGTCCATGTGCAGATCAAAGTGCGTGTCACAGGAACGTCATCAAGTGCGTTGAACGACAGCATCAAACAAGGTTAAAACCAAGTGGGATTCATCAGAAAGCTAAGCATAAAACCATCCCCAAATTCTGCTTCCATTCTGGGCTTTCCTCCCCCCCCCCCCCCATTTTTAGAAATTTCATTTTCTCCCTTGCCAATGGCTCATAGTAACAGCTTTGTCTGGCCTCTGAATTCTTCCTTGTCATTTAAAGCCAGATGGAGTCTTGAGGGGTCCTGGCTTCATGTCCAACTTTGAACTTCCCCAGACTGCTGCTCATTTCTTGTTCGGTAGAATAACCGAAGATCAGATAAAAGTGATTAACCCCTCCCAACTGATGGCCAAGCAGCCTGCAGCCTTAGCCCTCCAGGCTTTATGGGCCTTTCGGCTCCCCTGCCAGTGAGCCACACACAGGACCCCTTTGTTGAACTCAGTACATGCTCTCTAGGGCACTAGAAGAGCTAAGCAACATTAAAATCTAAATGTACTTGCACTTTACCCTTTGCACCGCCTGTGCCCTGGTTGGGATGCACGGAGCACTCTTCCCCGCTTTCCTTCTTGGCACTTCGAGAAGCAACAGTTATTGGATCTATTAAAGATCAGGGCTATTAAAGCAAGGTGTTATGTGCATGGGCTGCAATTTAATATATCTGTAGTTTACTCGATTAACTCATTAACTGCCTCTTTCCCTCAAGTTGTTCGTGCTGGCTTAAAAATACAAGCTCCAGAAAATAAAGGTGTAGGAAGGGAGGGAGAGAAGGGAAAAAAAAAAGAGAGAGAGAGAAAAGAGAGAGATTTCTATAGTACATTTATAGTCTGTATACAAAAATATATAAATATAAATTACATACCATAAAAGTGCAAATGACAAACAATGCCTACCAATCTTCAGCAAGTGGTAGCAGGCCAAAGCTGAGAAGGATACATGAAGTATGGGAAATTAGTCATGAATTTAGGACAGTATAATATGATATGGTTTCCAATTATCTAATAGTAATACTGAATATATTTAATATAAACAGAGTATAAGAAAACAAAATCAGAGAGAAAATGTACAAACGTGTTCTCATAAGTTTGGGGATTGGGTATTAGAATTAGAAGTCGAGTATTTGTCTCTATGATGTAGATTTTGATACTTGCTAAGAGTGGTGGTTGGTTTGTTTTGTTGTTGCTGTTGTTTTATCATGATTCTTAAGAAAACCTATATAGGCACTGGGAAAATTGCAGATGCTTGAAGCTGTCAGATCTTCCAGCCAGCACACCTCGCACACTCTTATTTGATTTTCTTAATGGCCCTCTTTTTTGCAGTGGAAAAAAAAAGCTTTGTAAAGATAAGGGTCCATTAGAGTCCATTCACACCACGAAGGCAAATGGCTTAGAGGAAATCCACGGAGCAGAACAAAAATGATCAACTTCTTTCTATTCAGCCTTCAGCTTTCTTTTGTTTTGTTTTTGTCGCCATTGTTCTGTTTTGTTTTTCTTGTTGTTCCTAGGACTATAAAACCAGGTAGGGTGCATGTCAAAGCACCTTAATGCCATTTATATTTTCCTTATGGGGATACCTGACCACAGATAAGCCTTGAAAATGACAGCCGTTTAGTTAGACCTTGCATTAGGCCAAGTGACAGCAACTGCACACAGACAGTTTCCAGCTGTGAAAACACTTAAGTTCAGTTTATAGCTCTAGTGTGGGAGCCAGGCTTTGAAAGTCTCCCTGGCTCCTAGGCTCAGAGCTTAGCTATATGAAGATGCAGGATGATGCATTCGCTGTACTTTTTTTTTTTCTCCATTGCTTTCCAGAACAATGTCTGGAGTCTTTGTAAGTTCACTGTAGTTGTATGGACTGTTGTCACAGGGATTTGCATTTTATAAAAACGGCAAGGTTCAGTCGCATAAAGAGAATGCCAGAGTTAACATCTGACTCTTGCCTTTCACTTCTACATCCTTACTTACATGAAAGTTTGATTTTGACCTCTAAAGAGAGGTCTATAACAATGATTGGCTTGGATTGGGGACACAGCTCAGTGCTGAAAGGAAGCCCCTGGCACGCAGATGGCTTCAACCTTCCAAACCACAAACACTAAACAAACAAACAAACAAAGCCTCTAAAATCTATGAGGATTTGACACCTAGCCTTAAGGAAATAAATTTTAATAAAGACGAATGAAAATTATAACTCCTGGTGTCAGAAGAGAACCACCAAGTTCCTGTGAATTTTGCCATTTTTGACTAAAAAAGAGTTTGTCCAACTTTACTATAATGCTGTATTTTCAGTGCTTTGTATGGTTACTCCTGGATTCCTACTGTTGAATCTGTTCTTCTTTATGATGTACAGATATTATTAAACATTCATAACACCGCTTATAGTTGTTCATATATAATTATCATTGTGCAGGCTCATTCTCCACGTAGGTCTTATTGATTCCTCAATATGATGTTGCTTCTAATATGCCTGTCAAACCACATCCCAGGACAAAATAAACGAAAGATAAGATCCCTCCAAACTTAGCCAGGTGTCCACATTTTAAGTCATTTTCCAATGTCACCTCTTCTGTTTGTAAGATATCTCCAAAACACTAAGACAAACCCAATATATATGACAGTACTATTAAGGCGAGCATCAGACAGTGCCAGACCTCAGAGCCACCTGTTCTATTTACCAGCTATGGAACATTGGGCAGATGACTTCATTTTTCCCGTCTTATTTCAATCTCTGCCACTACCTGTACAACAAGATGCTTAAGAGAACAAAACTCCATGCTTAGCACATGCCTAGCACACTCTAATCAAGCATCCCATTCAGACCTCATTCAGGGAAGTGGTAGCACTGGAAGTCTTGGTTCAGTGCATGACTGCAGGTGTCTATCTGAACCCTTCTCTTCCCATTCATGATGGAGAAGCAGGATCTTGACACAGCCTTCTAATGTAAATAAGAGCAGGGTTTGAGACCTGAAAACCTGCTCTTAGCCGCTGGACAGCAGGCAGCCCAGAGTTGTGGTCTCTGAGGGAAAGGAAACCAATAAGGTAAATCTTACAACTGCTCTAGATTTTTACAAAAAGGTACCATGTAGCACCAGGCAGCCAGCAAGGCAGAAAGGCAAGCAGGAGTTGGAAGTTAAGCACCAGAGTGCCTAGGACTCATCTGCTAGATAGCTACAAAGGAAAGAGCCAAAGACACGACTAAATAATTACACAACATGTTTACTTGGTTCTGATTGATTGCTAATATATTCATGCTTAAAAATCATCTTCCCTGAGGGCAGATTTTACCAATACCCAGCAATTCTAAGATCATACAAGAACAAAGAGGGTAGTCTGTGGTAACATCTTAGTTTCATTCCCTGTTGAAGGGATAAAGGCAACTTTTAGCTTACAATTCCAGACAAGAACTTGGGGCAGCTATCTACCTCACATCCGCAGTCAACAGCAGAGAACAAGGAATCAATGCATGATACCCAATACAGGATCCCCTGACCAGGGAATTGTACTACCCATAGTGGGCAGGTCTTCCTACCTCAATTAATCTAATCATAATAATCCTCACAGTCAAGCTCACAAGTTGATGTAGACAACCTCACATTGAGGGTCCCTTCCCCAGTAATTCTAAATTGTAGAGAGAGTCTCTTGTGTCCTGTATGGAAACATCACCTGTTAAAAAACAAACAAACAAACCTGATGACCAATTAGCTGAGGAAGGAAATAGGACGTGGGTGTTCCGGCAGAGAAGGAGCTGAACTCTGGGATCGAATCAGAGGAAGAACTCACCCAGGACTCTGAAGAAGATGGACACATGAAACTGAGGAGAAGTAACCAGCCATGGGGCACACATAGAATAAAATAAGTGGGTAAAATAAGTTTTGAGCAATCAAGGATGAAACAAAGCTTATGGCCTAGGCAGTTAGTCATAAATAATAAAGTCTCAGAGTCATTATTTTGGCAACTGGGTCATGGCTACAACATCCAGCAGTTACACTAAATTGTGTCACATGGATGGTGAAAATGAACCATCAGAGAAGCTACCAAAAATATCCAAGCCACATTACCAAGACACAATTAAACTCAAGAGAACATCGCTTCTATACTGACTCTCATTCCGTGAATGTGTTCAATTAGTATTGGCGAATTAAATGAAAAATAGTAAGAATCTGAAGAAGCAAGAAAATGTAATCCGTATGTACATGTAAAATAAAATAATAGAAATAAACACAGAAATTCTATAAATTATGGGGCTAGCAAACACAGAATACAAAAAAATGCAATTATAAATATGACCAAAGATTTAAGAAAGGAAACAAGAATGACAACAGAATCTAATAGAAATGAAAAGTGAAATATCTGTATAAAAACTTTATTGAAAAGAATTTCTAGAAATTCAGGCACTTCAAATGAAAAGGTGGGGCTGAAGAAATGGCTCCATGGTTAAAAAGGGTGCTTATTGCTCTTGCAGAGGACCAGAGTTCAGTTCCCAGAAGGAAACTCAGAACCACATCCAACTTTAGCTCCAGGAAATAAAATACTTTCTTCTGGCTACTATGGGCACCTTTACACACAACATAAACATTAGCACACATAAACATACACGCACACACACACACACACACACACACACACACACACACACACACACATTAAAAATAAACAACCACAAAAAAGAAAATTGAATTTGTAAATAACTAAGCAATTTGATTTAGAAAAAAAAAGAGCAAAAATATTTTTTAAGTTAGGGACTTTTGATATACTATAAAGCAATATGTATTTGTGCAACCAAAGTTTCATCAGAGAAAAAAATCATGGCAGAAATTTTTGAAGATATATTAGCTAAAATTTAATGATTTGAATAAGCTAATAGACATACAATTTAGATAAGCTCAAGAAACTTCAAGTTGCATGAGCCAAGTGAAAAAAATAAGAACATATTAAATTATGCCATGACCAAATTAAAACCATTCATAAAGAGAAACTCTTATATGCAACAATGCAAGAATTAGGATTCTTAAAACACATTACCTAAGAAAGGCAAAGAAGGTGGGAATAACAAATAGCAAGCACAGTGTTAAAAAGCCAATCTTACTAGTGATGACTTCGCATGGTTTTAACCACAGTAAAGACAACTTTCAAGCTGGACAAAGGGTAAACCCAGAATGTTCTATTTGCTGTGCTGTGGAATGAACTTGAACATGTCTCCAGGACTCCATGTGATAAAGGCTTGCCCAGCAGTGGGCACAGCAGGGGGCTAATGGACATTTTAAGAGGTAGAACTTAATAGAGGTAACAGGACCATGAATGAACCTGTAGCCCTTTTCATGGGGCCCCAGGCGGAGAGAAGGAAATTACAAAAAGGAAAAGGAAAAGAAAAGGGAAAAGGTGCTCCCCTGCCCACTTTCTGGCTCTCTGTCTTACCATGGAGTTTTTCTCACACTCCTGTTGGATTTCGTCCACTCTTTGACCCTTTCCAGAGACAAAACAGATAAAGCTACATGATTGTACACTGCCCATCTCTGAAACCATAAATTAAACAAACCACCTGTCATCCAAGATGACCCCGACTCGATTACTTTGTTACTGAAATAAAAAATAAACTAAATATAATCTGTTAGAAATTCGCCGTTGTTTCTATGTGAATGTGTGCAAAGCTGGGAATAAAACAGAAGGCCGATGCTCACCTCTGCTAAGCAAGCGTTGTCTCATTAAATTATATCCCAAGTCCATCAAAAACACATTGAGCTATAAAAACAAGAGTCCACTAAATGGAAAATTTCAAAATACATATCATGAGGCTAATAATATAGTTCAATGTCAATATCTTCTGTTACATAGGGAACCCACAGGACCATGAGTTAAAAGCTTGATCACCAGTTAATGGTGTTGTTTGGAGCTAGTAACTCCTTGAAGAAATAGAGCACAGTGAAGGATCTTAGGTCAATAAAAATATGCACTTGAAAGGGATATTGGGATCCTTACTGTCTCCTATACTTCCTGGCGTCAGGGAGTTGTCAGCGGCTTGGCCATGTGCTCTTACCACAGTGCACTGTGTCACCACAGACTGAGAGCCAAATGAACTAGAACTGCTGAAGCAGTAAGCCAAAATAAACCTCTCTTCCCTGCGGTTGTTTGTCTCAGGGATACTGTCATAGTGACAGGAAGGAAAATGATGGGTGTGGAGCCCAGTGAACTTCAGAACAAGGAAATGTTTCAAAGACAAGGATGAATGCTTCATAACTCATCAAGAGGGCAAAACAGGGGCTCAAGAGATGGCTCAGAGGTTAAGGGGGATACACTATTCTGACAGAGGACCAAGGTTTGGCTCTCAGGACCCATACTAAACAGCTTACTCTTCCTGCTTTCACAGGCATCTGCACATACATGCTGCACAAACAGAAGAGCAAGCATGCACATACATATATTTTTAAAACTTTTTAACAAAAAGAAAACCATTCAAAATGTTTATACACCTAATAACAGATCTTCAATTTTTTAGTAAAAGCTGAGAGGCTAGCGCAAATCCAGTCAATTACAGAAAATCAGTATGTCTCTAGAAAATTCACCAACCTTAACAAAATAGTTCATAGAACACTATTAAAATAATAATACACAATTGATATAAAGGGTTGGACAAATAGCTCAGCCATTTAAGTCTAAGCACACAACCATGATGTCAGAATTGATATAGAGCATTCACTGTGTTAAAAATATGCTTTTGGTACTGTTTTTGATGGACTTGGGATCCATCAAAGTTGGAGGCACTTTCTTGAGGGACAATTTCTTCTCAAATTACTTTAGCTTTTGTCGAAATGACAAAACACTAACCAGCACAATGATCCATATTTTTATTCAAAATTACAATTAAAACTTAAGAGAATAATCAATATAGACTCTTTAGTTACGTTTAGATAATTTTGATAAGTCTTATTTCAAAGAATAATTTTTTGTTTTGTCATTTAAAATGTTTAGGTTCATTTATTTTATTTTACAATTGTTTTGTGCTTCATGTATGTGTGTGTGTATATGTGTGTGTGTGTGTGTGTGTGTGTGTGTGTGTGTGTGTGTGTGTATACATATCATGCACATGCTTGTTGCTTGCAGACATCAAAACAGGATGTCATAACCACTGAACTGGAGTTATGAATGGTTGGGAGTTGCCATGTGGATGCTGGGAACCAAGCCCAAGTCCTCTGCAAGAGTAACAGAGCTCTTAACCACAGAAACACATCTTCAGCAGACTGGTTTGTCATTTTAATGCTATCTGCCCACTGATAATTTCTCTCTCTTATCACTTACTTTACTTAACTTCCTAGGTTCTTGAAGCTGAAGCATAGACCAAGCTGCTGAACTTTCTCTCATGTTAACACCTCTTTGTGGCCCTTGTATTTACTAATTGTCTTAGTCATTGTTTCATTGCTATGAAGAGACACCATGACCAAGGCAACTCTCAGGAAAGAAACCATGTAGCTGGGGGCTGGCTTACCGGTTCAGAGATTTAATCCATTTTCCTTTTAGCAAGGAGCTTGGCAGCAGGCAGGCAGGCACTGGAGCAGTAGCTGAGAGCTACATCCTGATCTGTAGGCAGTGGCAGAAAAACACTGGACTTAGCATTAGGTTTTAAAACCAGAGTTCACTTAGAGTGACACAATTCCTCTAACAAAGCCACACTTCTTAATCCTTGCAATCCTTTCAAATAGTGCCACTCCCTAATGTGTAAGCTTTCAAATATATGAGCCTATGGGGGCCGTTTTTATTCAAACCACCACACTACTGGATTGCAGTAGCCAGGACTGTATAATATTGCCATGAGGCTCAAAGGAACAGAATAAAAAGACCTATGGATATGTGCTTAATTGATTTGTGCCAAGAAAAAAAATAGCTTTATTTTTAAAAATATATTGTAACAAAAACAATGTTCATGTGGAAAAAATTAATTTCCTCTTATTTTATACCTTAACATAGAGACTAACCAATAGTTAGTTACATACCAAACATAAAAGATGCAACTATCTATCCTGTCAGGGAAAATTCAGAATAACACTTTGTGAGCTTAGGGTAAAATGCAAAACAAACAAAAACACCAGAGAGTATAGAAGGAAAACAATAAAGCCGACTTCAGAAAGCAATGGACTGAAATATTTAAAGTATATCTAACTGAAATGTAGCTTGCATCAAGGATATGTAAAAAACCAAACAACCAAATAAAAGAAAAGGTCCAAAGATTTGAGTAAACACTCAGAAAGGGAATATAAGAGTAGCCAATACACGCATGAGGAAACATGAAGTAACTCCATGAGGAGACACTGCTACACACCCACTTGAGCTGCTAATGGGAAAGGGACTGGTGCTAATAAATGCTGGTGATAATGTGGCACAAATGGCAATCTTAAATGTTTAGCAACTTTAAATGGTAAAATTCTTCTCAAAAATAGCTTGGCAGTCTATTAAAAAGTTAATTTTCTTTTACCATATTTTCCAACCTTTCTATTCTTACGTGTTTATACTGAGAAAACAAAAACACATGTGCACAAAATCTTGTACACCAGCATTCATAGAACCTTTCCGTGCAATAGCCTCATGGTGATGGTCTGTAAGGTAGCTCCCACTGTCTCAGTCTCCTAATCTTTAGGATAGGCCCCAATATAATTTTTGGGGGGAGGTTGTGGATGGATCAGTAAGTTGTTTCTAACCAATGGAATATAGGAAAGAGATGCAACTCCCCTCCTGTGGCTGTGTTACGTTGCATGACTCCATCTTCTCATCAGGCTGGCTGCTGAAAATGTTGCTCTCTACTTCTGGCACCTTAACAACCAACCAGTACTCACCCTACATCCTCCAGGAAATGAATTCTGGCAACAAGCTGAATAACTCTGCAGGAAGATCTTTCCTCAGGAAGAGATACCAGCATTGGCTGACACCTGGGTAGTAATGTTACAGACAACGGAGCTAAACTATGCCAGCTGAGACAGCAAATGTATATTATTTTAGGCTAAATTTGGGACAATCTAACACACAGATATATAAAACTAATGCAAGCTCAGGACCTGGAAGTACCTAAATACCAATAAATGCATGGATATGTGTCAGGCTTCTAGTGAATAAAATAAGGATTTAATGATATTCATAACAACAGAAGAACCGTAGGAATAGCTGAGCAACAGAAACTAAGATGCCGTTTGGGTTCGTTTCTATGGGGTTCTTCACATAACAGAGTCTGGGGCTGGGAATGTAGCGCTGATACTGAGGTGTGCATAAAATATGCATAAGGCCCCAGGTTCAGTCCCTAGCACCACATAAAACTGAGTGTAGTGATTCACGTCTTTAATCCCAGCACTTGAGAGGCTAAGTCATGAAGATCATAAGTTCAAGGTTTTCTCCAGCTACACAGAGGGCTGGAAGCTAACAAGTTTCATGAGCCACTGTCTCAGAAAGAGGAAGAGGGAGCACAAAACAGCTAAGTAAAGTGATTTTTAAGATGTATGTATCTTATGATATATTATGTGTATTTGAATCCATAAGAAAGAAAATGTCAAAACATTTAATAAAGAAAAATTTAAAGCAATAGTATTTTAAAGGGTGATATTGCTATGATTTCAGCCAAAAACAGTAGATAGATAGATAGATAGATAGATAGACAGCTAGGTAGGCAGGCAGATAGATAGATAGATAGATAGATAGATAGATAGATAGATAGATACGATAGATAAATGACAGATGCCTTAATTCAAGTTACATAAATGAAAATGGTTGAACTATGACTACAGAGGACCTGGCATTTGAATGTGAGTAAAAAATGGGAAAGTGTTGTCTTAGTCAGCTGCTGCTGCCATAACAAAGGGCCTTAGACAGGCAACTCGTGATTTTCTTTAAAACCCAGATGTTTATTTCTTACAATTCTCAAGGCTGTAAAGTCCAAGATCAAGGTGTCTGAAGCCCAGTGCTGGTGAAGGCAGCTCCCTCCTTTCCTATGGCATTTTTTGTTTCCTTGTCATGTGAAGGAAGGAATGGGTGCAGCATCCTCACTGGGTGGAAGGGCAGCAGAAAAAATGCTCCATTTAAGTCACTTAGTGAGGGCATCAAGCCAGTCCTGTGGGTGAGAAGCACTCCTGGTCTGTCGCCTCCCTAAAGGCTCCCATCTTAGTCCCACCTCATTGGGTTTCCACCCCAACTTGTGAACCTTGAGGTACATGTTCATTGAACCCAAGTGTCACGTGTATCAACCAAACTTCGAGCCTAGATATCAGGCAGTTGGTAATATGATTAAATGAAAATAAGAAAGAAAGGAGGGGAGGGGAGGAAGGAAGGACGGAAGAAGGAAGAAAGGAAGGAAGGAAGGAAGAAAACAAAGGTGTTTTAGCTAAAGAGAATCCTATAGTGGTTTCCTTAAACTGAACTGATGTTAGCCATAAAGTCCAGGATAACCATGCTACAATCCACAGACCCAAAGATGCTAAGTAAGGAAGGCCCAAGGGAAAATGCTTGAACCTCACTAGAATGGGAAATAAAACAGACATCTAAAATAGATGGGGGGGAGAACTGGGTGGGAGGTGGGTATGGAAGGGGAACAGGGGTACAGAGGTACAGATCAGCTGTGGGGAGGGCAAGGAGAGAACCAAGATAGAGAGCAAAAACTGGTTGGGGAGGCTTCCAGGAGTCTATGGAGGTGAACCTAGTGGAGACTCCTAGCAGAGGGGGTGGGAGGGATGGTATACGGAGCCTGAGGTCACTGCCTCCTGTAGCTAAGTGGGCCTTCCAGTGGACACCAACCCACCCATAAAATGTTCAACCCAAAAGGGATAGGAATAAAGATAAAACAGAGATTGAGGAAATGACAAACCAATGACTTGAGACCCACCCCACTGGGAAAGACACAATGCCTGACACTATCAACAATAGTCTGCTATGCTTGCAGACAGGGACCTAGCATAACTGCCTTCTGAGAGGCTTCATGCAGGAGCTGATGGAAACAGATGTAGAGACCTACAGCCAAACAATAGGCAGAGCTTAGAGAGTCCTGTGGAAGAGTGGGAAAAAAGGACTGAGGGAGTAGGAGGGGTCAAGGGCACCACAAGATGACATACAAAGTAAACTAACCTGAGCCCATGGAGGCTCACAGAGACTGAACCACCAACTAAAAAGCATGCCTGGGCTGGGCCTAAGCCCCCTACACATATGTAGTAGATGTGCAACTTGGTCATCATGTGGGTCCCCTAATGATGGGAGTAGGGGTTGTCTCTGACTCTGTTGCCTCCCTCTGGAACCCTTTGCCCTAGCTGGGCTGCCTTGTCTGGTCTCAGTGGAAAGGATGCACTTAGTCCAGCTGCTTATTGAGGTGGCAAGGCAGTGGGTACGTACCCCTTGGGGGCCTCCTCTTTTCAGAGAAGGAAAAGAGGGAATGGGGGAGGGAATGGGAGGGTTGGTCTGGGAGGAGAGGAGGTAAGGGGGTGGAATCAGGCTATAAAGTGATTAAATAAATTAATGCAAAAAGATAAGTTGAAGAAAATATTTCCTGTAAGTATGTGAAATGCTTTGATTTCATTTCCCGTTGTATTTTATTGTTGGTTATGAATAGATGATATTGCTCACTCAAGATGTTTGTTCATACTTATTAATCCATAGTTGAACCTTGTATCAGTATAGGGCGAAGCAAACTTTCTGGAACTATCATGGATATTTTGAATAAAGATAAAATATAAGTATAAATAAAGCTGGCTTATTTTCATACTGATCTACAAGTAAAACTTTGGAACTACCTCAGTCAACTCCTATTTAATTATCTTCTGAAATAGGATTATACTTCCTCCCTTCTGACTGCCCAGATGTCTGTTCTCAACATTTGTGAGACCTGCAGGTTTTCCTAATGAATGGATGCTGGAAGAAGGGCCAAGACTCAAAATGGAGCCACTACAGGGAACACATTTAATGAAACACTTAGCTGGGTGAATCTAAAATCCCGTGAGGTAATATTTCAAGTAACGACCTTTCAATGCGTGCATTGTTTTAAAATTTATCATTATGCAGTACGCTGACAACATAGCAGGTTTTACTTTACCCCCCTCCTTCTCCTGACTGAAACACCACCCAACTTGCAATCAGAAAGAGAGCGCGTCATATGCATAAATACAGAAAAGAGGATTGTCATTCAAAACAGCTAAATAATCCAGTGTCGGATCCGAAAGAGAACGAGCCTGAGATGGACTTTGGCTGTGTCCTCCTGCTACTCATAGTTTGCCAAAGATGTCTAAAGGATCACTGCTCCATTCTAGCACCTCGCATCGGCACAATCATGACTGCACAGTCTTCACAAAACACTCACTGAAACTTACCAGAAGCTTCATCATGGCAGAGCCTTCCAACGGAATGGCCTTTTTTCCCCCCTAAGGCTACAGGACTGGCTACTTGTATATTCTCTACTCCTGGGCTCCCTTTTCCATACCAAGACACCATTCTTTCATTTTGATAGCAGTTTAAGATGTTTTTCACGTGAGGATAGAAAGCCTGCGTACTGTTGTCGTTCCCCGTGACTCATCTCGCTCCACCTCCTCTTCTAGTGAGCCTAAGACTTCGACTTCCGTCCTATTGTCTTCTGCTCCACTATAGTTCAAATTCTATCACAAAGAGAAGCA
This sequence comes from Acomys minous, assembly GCF_964271855.1. Lineage (NCBI taxonomy): Eukaryota > Metazoa > Chordata > Mammalia > Rodentia > Muridae > Acomys > Acomys minous. The sequence continues at coordinate 106,855,819 of NC_140483.1, read as the reverse complement.
TGGGAGAATAGCAAAGTAGAAGGATCCAGAGGGTCCTAGAAGCCTACAAGTAGAACATTATGATAGGCAGATTTGGGCACAGGGGTCCCGCTCAAACTAAGGCACCAGCCAAGGACAATACAGGCTGTAAACTTTAAACCCCTACCCAGATCTAGCGAATGGAAAGGACATTCTCCACAGTAGAGTGGAGGGTGGGGTATGACTTTCACACGAACTCTGGTGCCTCATATTTGACCATGTCCCCTGGATGAGGAGACTTGGTGGCACTCAGAGGAAGGACAGCAGGCTACCAAGAAGAGACTTGATACCCTATGAGCATATACAGGGGGAGGAAGTCCCTCTCAGTCACAGTCATAGGGGAGGGGAATAAGGGGAAAATGGGAGGGAGGGAAGAATGGGAGGATACAAGGGATGGGATAACCATTGAGATGTAACAAGAATAAATTAATAAAAAATTTAAAAAAGAACCTCAGGAGTGAACGCTATGGCTGATTCAACTCCCTGGTCACAAAAGTCTTTGCTCTCCTTTTAGTCAATGAACTTCATTTTTTAAACCGTTTTTTGCAAGCCATCCCCTCGGCTGAGATTTTTAGTCCAAAGTTCGAGTTCTCTGGCTATAAGTTTCATTTCTTCCACCTTCTCTTTCCTTCACTCTCAGTACAAGAGCATTCCCGAGACATACAGGAAAGGATTAATACCTCGTAACTCAATAACTAAAGGTCAAACCACTAAGAGAAAATGAGAAACGTATTTGAACAGGCGATTTGGAGAGAACGACCTCAAAAGACCTTCAGTTACTTGACTGTTTCTTTTTCTTTAAATCCCTCATCCTCACCCCGTAATTTAAATCCTTTTCATCCTCTCACTTGGATCCTTAAACTCTTCCCCTCTGTCTACTCTGAGTCACTGCATCTTGGAGTAATCCATGTGTCATTTTCTCCAGGTCACCACCTCCTATGGATGACTGCTGGGTACAATTATAAAACCTTGTGACTTGGTGTCCATCCTACAAACATAAGGCTTTTAACTTCAGGTTGGGCCTGGAGCCCCAGAGAAACCAGCCAAACCTTTTATCACAGTGCTAATGATATTGATGTGAAGTCAACATGTTATATTTTATGTTACTACACAGAAAAAAAAGATTTTTCACTATCAGTATTTTAGATCCATTCAACTCAACCAAAAAATGCAAATACTTACCTAGAGATCCATGTACACTCATGTTTTCTGACTCTGAAAAATTGTTTTTAATTTTTTTCTGTACCTTGTGTATATATATACATATATGTATATATATAAAGTACCACTTTCCATCTTATATAAATATATCTTTGTGTAACTAAGTTTGTACACAAAATGTTCTCTATAGCCCTGAAATTCTCTTGCTCTCTCACATAGTCTCTCTTCTCCTGTCCTCGTCTCTGTCCCTGTTATTTCTGTTTTTCTCCCTCCTTCCCTCGTGTTTTAAATTTCTCCATCATGGCCAAGTTTACCTCTGAAGCTTAGCACAATGTGCAATCTGTATTAATGTAGTTGTTCTCCCAAACTCTCAGGAATACCTGACCTGTTTTGCTAGCCTGGTCAGTGGAAACTGGCGCTGCATTGGCTTGCCTTCCCTGATTCCAGGCGTGGTTGCTTTAAGTGTGAAGCATGTAGGTACTTTTCTCCTGTGAAAAATCAGTTATATCATTTGCCCACTTTTCTTTCAGAATAGTCCCTTTCCTATTGGCCAGTGGTAAATATTTCATGGAAATATATTCTTTGAGTATTTCAAATATTAATTTTTCCTATTTTTCTTTCTTGCTACTAGCATACTCTTAGCTTTGTTTAGGGGTTCTGTTAGTTGTATGAAATTTAAGATATTTAATTCTGACAGACAATTCTATCAATCATTTTTATTAGGGATGCTTTTTTAATTAAAATGCATTATTATTGAAAATAGATTCTTCTCTCATACATTATGTCCAGGCCAGTTTCCTCTCCCTTCACTCCTCCAAACACCTTCCTGCTTCCCCAGGACCACACACACACACACACACACACACACACACACACACACACACACACACCCTCTATTTCTTCTTCAGAAAAGAGCAGGCCTCTGAGAGAGTACAGGCCCTCTGAGCGCACATGTTGTGGCTGTTGGCTTGGTGTTCTTGTGCGACCCCTACAGTGGTAGCAGGTATATCTCTGACTCTTGCCTGCTCTTGGGACTCTTTTTCTCCTGTTGGTTGCTTTGTCCAGCGTCAATATGAGGGCCTTTGCCCTGTCTTAGAGGTCTGTTTCTTAAGGAAAGAAAACTCTGACCTAAGAAGCCAAAACTTGCAGTGGTCTCCTAATTTTCACAATTTGGGTATACAATTCAGGGAAGGCTTTGCCTCAGCTGCAACTTATTTCTCCAACTGTATATGATAGGTAATTTTGCACTATTTTTACCTAATTGTCTCAACATTATGTCTTGGACACTTTACTTAGTCCTGAGTGAGTACACCCTATTTTAGTTCCTCTATACCAAGGAATATTGGCAAATTCGCTGTGCTAGCCCATCAATTTGTTGTTTAGCCATGGTGTTCTGGCTTTGCAGTTCTGGGTGTCAAAGCAGGGGCTTTGTGCTTGCCGAGCAACTGCTCTTCCACTGAGCTATACTCAAGATGGCACTGTTTGGCGTATTACATCTTTACTACACGTTTTGAAGTTATATTTCTAAATTATCTTTAATAATTCTTCCCATTTTTTATTTCTTTACTGTGTTTCTTTAAGATCTCTTGTTGGTTTTAGTTGCACTGCCTTGAAATTATGGGTTCTTCTGAAGCATATTGAAATGTTTATATATTGTATCTTTCTTTCCAATAATAAAGTCTCTTCACTTACTCTAATGCTCCTTTCTTCTCCCAGTATAATGCTGTTCTTCATATATACTATTTTTAAGGTGTTTTATAGATTTGCTCAATTGTGGATATATTTTCTAGTTACTCCAGGTTTATTGAACTCTATTTCAACGACTGGGAATTGTTTGGTAGAACACTTATTTAGCATAGGAGAAGCCTTGATTCAATCCCTAGCTCCACATAAACCAAACAGACAAAAATACCACTAACGAAAACAATAATATAATAATAACAACAACCATACACACACACACACACACACACACACACACACACACACACACACACACACATTTCTAGATATCCTTGTCACACCTCTAGAGGACTCTCTTTTCTAGAAGACCCCACCATGCATAGGCCCTTCCTTGGCACAATTGCTCCTCTGGGTGTGGAGGATGGATGCTCCACACTGAACTCCTGAGTTGTGCTGGGTACATGAGCTCACCACACACACACACACACACACACACACACACACACACACACACACACACACCCATTAGCAATATCAGAACTGCCAACTTATCGTGGAACTCCCTAGCTTGGAATCTTTCAGTGGCAGTCCATCACAGTTATGCCAGACAGACATGTTTCTGGAGCACACAGAGCATCCACCATCCTAGCTGTTGCTTTTCCATCACTACTTTTAACTGTGCTCCTAGTTCTTGGGTTCCCTGTAGGGTCCTGGGTCACACTGAGCATTGATCTCATCCCTGATGGCGCCCTGCTCATTCAGACTTCTGTGGTTTAGTGCATATTGCTTTCTTCAATGTTACATGCTCTTAGCAGCTTAGCCCATCTCCCTATTCTTTCATCTGGAACCTACCCCCTCCTCCAAGACACTTTCTCGAATATGCCAGGAACCTTCCTGAGTCCTCCCCACCTCTCCTATACCAGTGAACCAGTCTGCATTGTCACTGCAGCAGCCATCTGAGACTCAGCTACACCCATGTGCCTAGTGCATGCTACATTACACCCTGACATCTAGCATAGAGTCTAAAAAGAAAAAAACACAATTAAATGTGTTTTGAGTTTACTCACTCTTTTTAAAGCACATTACCGTTTCCCAAACATGTACATATGAAATTGTTGTGACCAGAGCTTTTTCTATGAGTTACTAAAAAGTGGATCTTTTTAATATTCATGATATATATTTATTGTACATGGAAATTTTCACACAATTCTGCATTGTACATTAAACATACCCTCTACTAACCCTACACTCACATCTTATATGTAACTTCCATGCAGTTAAAACTTCTTAATTTAGGACATGATCTTCAAGATAACATCTCTTAATTAGAACTAAACTCTCCCCAAGGAAATTATAAGCTCTTAGAGTAAGAAACAGCATTTCTAGTTTGCTCATGTCTCTAAGAAATAAAAATAAAGAAAATACTAAAAGGGATAATGGTTTCACTACTCATAGTTTGGCTTGTACAAGTAATAGTAAATTATGGAAAACATGATATACCCCTGTAGCAAATGAACACATGATAATATGTGCACAGGTCCCAATATTAACATAATATTATAATATATTAACATAATATGTCATATTAACATATATGCATATATAGCAACATGACACAAATGGTTTCTAAGACGTTATTATGATGGGTAGATAGTCACTTTGAAGTGTGCAGCATGGAAGTCCATCTTATGCCAAGAAAATTCTAGTCCTTGTCTAGAGCAGGTGACCAGTAGGTTCTCACTGTCTCTGGAAACCAAGGTCTAAGTAGTTCAGATGAGCGTTTCCATTTGAATCTCATTATCATTGTGTTACGTAGCTAGACCTCCTAAGTAGTTCCTTTACAAAAGAAAGAGCAACTGTTCTCAGAGTATAATAATTTGTTGCAAAATAGACAGCTGAGAATCCAGTCGCTAACTATTGTGAATTAAATATGTGGGTATAATATTGACATGATGTGGCTTCATCAAGTCTCAAAAACATTTCTTACTACCCTGGTGGACTAGTGAAAGGCTCTCTTTCTTTCTGCTTTGTTTGTTTGTTTGTGTTTGTTTAATGAATGAACACTTAATAATAGAATCTCAACCCTAAAAAGAGGAAAACAATTCTTGTATAAATGACTGAAAATACAAATAATAATAGTCTACTCATTTCCTCAGACTAGAACTTACTCGGTGCCTACACAGGCTACACTACATATCATATCTAGCATGATGAGGACTGTCATATGATGTCATTCTCAGGAGCTCTTGAGTTTATGATCATTGAAATGACAAGTGTATTTCAAAGGCAATGTTCTAGACCATTTTAGACTTTTTCCAATTGCATGAATTAAGATTATGTACTGAACTTTGAAAACGGATTTCAGTTCTGTTTTTGCTGGTAACTTGTGTATCTCAGGACATGTTAGTGATCTTCCAAAATTCTCGATGCTTTTTCTTAGCTAAAAGATGAGGAAAATAAACACCATATTAGTGAGATTCTACTTCATCTGGCTTAAGTTAGACTCCACTGAGCTGCTATAGACACATGAAGGATGCCCTAGACAATCACTGAATGTTACATCCTGGGTGATTTGAATGAGAATGACCCCACAGGCTCATCTATTTGGATGTTTAGTTGCCAGTGGGTGAGCTGCTTAGGAAGAATTAGCAGATGTGACCCCTGTTGGGGGAAGTATGTCACTGGAAGAGGACATTGAGGTTTCAAAAGCCTATGCCAGACCTAGCCTCTATCTCTCCCTGCCTACAACTTGTAGATCAGATGTCACCTCTCAGCTACTGCTCCAGCACTATACCTTCCTGCCTGCTTCCCACCAGGATGATCATGGAGGCACCCTCTGAATCTGTAAACAAGCCCCCAATTAAATGTTTTCTTTTCTGAGTGGCACCTCTTCACAGCAATAGAACAGTAACTCAGGCAAGCAAGACCTTTGACCTTTTTTTTTTTTTTGACAGCGTTGACTTCCTTAGTAAGAAATGAAAACAGAGCATGCTTAAAAATCTTCCTAGCCTGCTATCCTTCCTCTGAGTGGAAGGATACAAGGGATGGGATAACCATTGAGATGTAACAAGAATAAATTAATAAAAAAAAGTCAGTGCTAGTAATGAAACAATAAAACAACCTATTTAAGATTGTTATGAACAAATTAAATAATTTAAACTATAAAAAAAAAATCTTCCTAGCATCTCTAGTACATTACAGACCAAAATTTTAAATACATTTATGTCCTGGACATATTTTCAAATATGGTATGTAGTGAGTATCTAGGAAGTACATATGAAACAAACTTTATCTGTTGTCACTATTCCTTAAGTATCCACATCAAAAAATATCCTTTTCCAGAATGCCCGAAGCTAAAGGGGCTTCGACCATTTTACAAATATTAACCTTGAAATGGTAAACCAACACACACACAGAGGCACACACACATACACACACGTGTGTTTATAAAAGATATGTGTTAAATAATATGTATATATAAATATATAATAGTTTTGAGTGTAAAGAGTTCAGTCGCTTAAAGGAAATTGTGTGTGTTTGGGTAGGTACACGTGAAATTACATGGGTGTGCACAGTTCATGTGTGAAAATATGTGTGAGGCTAAAGGTCAATGTCAGGTGTCACTCCTGAGGAGCCGGTCCCTTTGTTTTGAGGCAAGGTCCCTCCCTGGCCTGGGGCTGTTTAAGTGCCCTAGTCTGGCTGGCCAGGAGGGTCCTGGAATTCTTGTGTTGGCCCCTCCCCAGTGCTGGAACTACAGCCATGCACTATCATGCTTAGCTTTTTCCTCTGGATTCTGGAAATCCAACTCACAATTGCACTCAAAGCACTTTGCTGGTTGAGCCATCCTCCTAGACCCTGAAATAAACCTTTAAACAGCCCTTTATTGCAATCATAGTCAAATGTTTGCATTAACTTTAGAAAGGCATGTATTTACTCCTGGCTTATTCTAGGCACTTTATGTGTGCTAAGTCTGTGTTTTCCTAACTATTTTGTGGGTTACACTGCTCAACTCAAGGGTGATGAGTCATAAATTACACTGTGTGACCATTCATAGACTTTCCAGTGCATGATCTGTTGGACAGTCTTCAGGTTTATAAAATGGCCAAGCTAATCTCTGAATCGCAGGCCAACCTATTCTATATAACACTAGTTCTAGGCCACCCAGGGCTATCCATAGTGAGGCCTTGCCCCCAAAAAACCAAATGACAGTGGTGCTGGCCAGTCAGGACAGCAGTAAAGCAGCAGACAAAGGCATCTGCTGTCATGCCCGTTGCCTGAGTTCCATTTCTAAGATCCACATCGTGGAAGAAGAGAACGGATTCCTGCACACTGTCCTCTGTTCTCCATGCAATTGTGTGTGTGCACGCACACACATACACACACACACACATAAACACACATGGGCACACACAAGCACACTCACATGTACACAAATAATGAATGTAATTTTGAACTTAAAAAAAAAATCTAAGCTCAGATTTCCTGGCCATTGTACCAAGAAAACGAAAAGATTTCTCTTATTCATTCCTTTGTTAAGATGTAGTTCTCCTCCATTAAATGTATTACTCCCACTTTAATAATACAAATCATAACACGATATAGAAATATATATTTTCCTTATATCTATTAAAAATGCCAGAGTTCGAGTAAGTCAAAATGAATAATATTCCAGGAATAATGAGTCCTCTTAAACAAGGAGAAGCGACTGATCGCTTTTTTTCCCCTAAGGGCTTTGGCATAGTCTAGGGGATCACAGAGAGGCATGAGACCAATACAGGTTGCAACTTTGGCTATGAAAGGAAGAATTGACTAAAAGTCTCAACCTCCACATGAGTATTGGCAAGGAAGACTGAAACTGGAAGGAGTCAAATGCTTAAGACAACCCCTATCTATAAATGTTAAACTGTGAGTGGTCCTGAATAAGCAGCAGCATCGAAAGAGAGGAACAATAAATTAGAGTCAAATATTGAGAGAGAGAGAGAGAGAGAGAGACAACAGGGGAAAGATTTTCTAAGACGATTTAATATCTATTTCAGGTTCTTGGGTTTTATACATGATGTCTAGTACACAACAAAAATGTGAAGAAGAAAACATGATCCAAACCCAGTAAAAAAAAATTAGCCAGCAAAAGAATATTTAGTGCTTGCTTTAATGTTTCAATTAGCAGAGTAGGACTTTGAAATTGTTGCCATGACTGTGAAAATAGCCTAGAAGAAGAAATGATTAAGTGAAGAATTTAAATATAGAAAAGGGAAACTCCTTTTTAAATGTTTAATGTTTAAAATTATGATATATAAAATAACAAATCCAATGGATACTCTATGACCTAATGTTTGTATGGACCCACAAAAAAGAAACGATGAAAAGGTGGCACCATTTGAAGACATAAAGGTGAAAATTTCCCCAAGCTGTGCAGAGTTATCAGCTTGCAGGTGCAGCATACTCAGTAAGTCTCCTAATGTTTAAATACAAATATACTAGCACAGCCATCTCAAAATCAGACTGCTGAAGGCCAAGACAAAGGCAAAAACCTATGAAGATTGTGGAAGAAAGGGATTATCTGTTTTTCCAATATAATTTTGTTTTCCAGTATATTCCAGTACTTTACCATGCATTATGTTTAGGGAAACAAAATTAGCCATGATGATAAAAATTAGGAGGGAAGGGAAGTAATAAAAATCAAGGACATTGAAAACAAATTTGACATTAAAAATTCATTTGCCTAGAATTATATGCCCAATAAAAGTATGTTTCATAAATGCAAGAACAAAGGCTTTTCTGACAGAAAAAAATGGATTTGTTATCAACAGAACAAAAAATAATTCATGACAAGCAAGATGGTTGACTTAAATTCAGTCAGAGTCATCACAATAGTAAATGTAATTTATTACTAATTCAAATGTTAAATGTAAATGAAATAATGGTTTTTGAAGAATTTAATCTTTAAAAAAGATACAAATGTATGATATTTATAAAACATAGTTTAAATATGAGGACTGACAGGATTGAAATTAAATATATATGTATACAATCTACCAAATTAATTATAAGAAACTCAGAGGGCAGGTAAGATGACAGAAGGCACTAGTCAGCAAGTCTGATACCCTAAGCTTTGACCCTATAATCCAAATAAGTATAAGGGAAAATGATCTTCTAAAGTTGTCCTCTGACCTCCATGCATGTTTCTGGTGTCTGTGCCCCCACACACGTACAATCCACACACAAAAATAATGAAATAAATGTAAAGCACACATTTTTAATTAAAGATACATGAATTAGACAAAGCCAACTTTAATAAAGGAATTGTCAAAGAGATATTGAGATAGTCCACAATAAAAAAGAAATTAACTAACACAAAAAAAGACAAAAACTATTAAAGTAACATGCTTCTAAATAATTCATGACAATAAGTAACTGACATTGGAAAAACAAATTATTTTTAACTGAATAATAGTGAAAAAACTAAAAGGTTAAGAAATACAACCAAAGCTGGCCACTGGTGGCACACCCCTTTAATCCCAGCACTTAGGAGCAGAGGCACCACTGCCCACATTTGGTTGTATTTCTTTAACTTTTAGTTTCTTTACTGCTTTTCGCTCCCCAAGCATATGACCACACCAATAATATCTCATCCATATAGCCTGCTTCTCCTTCCTCTGTGTGCCCACTGGACCTCCCCAACAAGGGGAAGTAATCAAATCGGGGCACCAGAGTTCATGTCAGAGACACTTCCAGCTCTCCGCACAACCATGGAGAATGAACTGTCCATTGGCTTTATCTGAACAGGGGGTCTAGGTTCACTGCATGCACTGTCCTTGGTTGGTGCAGCAGTTTGTGCAGGTACCCTTGGGTCCAGATCCATCTAAAAGTATCTTTTATATGTTTGATACAATTGTCATCTTGGAAGCTTATTGCTAAGTAAGTTCACCCTTTCTAGTTCTTTCTGAACTCTGGCTGGCTAGTTCAACTCAGCTGTTCTGGCTCAAACTCCTCTCCAAGCTGACTGATTCAAACTGGCTTCTCTTTGCTTCTAACTTAACTGCTCTGCTCTGCTTGGCCTCAAACTAAATTTGGCAGTTTGTTCCAATCTTCTGGCTCCTTCTCACTCTCTGGCTCTTACTGTCTTCCCCTGTGTCTAGCTTGTTCTCTTTTCAACCTGTCTTGGTACAACTCTCCAGGTAAAACTCCCCCACACTCCCTCTCTCTTAGGTCACCTCTTTTTCCTGTGCTGTTTTCTTAAGTAGCATCTCTTTTCTGTGATATTCTCATGAGAGTTGGACATATCCTGTCTCTGACTCATTCTTTCAAATCTTTCTCTGGTTCGTCACTAGGTTGCCCCTCAATTAGACATCATTTTCAAAACTGGCTGTTTCCTTCTACAAAGTAACTTTACTTTCATTGTTAGGGATTAAAGGTGTGTAATAAGAATGTGTCTGTATTTCAGACAGAGGAATTAAAAGTGTGTCAGTATTCCAGAAAGATCACACAGACTTAGAAGATCTTTGGATGTGATCCCTTGCTAAAGCAGCTGTGTTGCTGGATTCTTAAAATTCTGCAAATATTAAGGATGACACCTGGCATTGACCTCTGGCCTCTATACACACACACACACACACAGAGGCACACAGGCACACAGACACACACACACACACACACACACACACACACACACACACACACATACACAGAGGCAAAGATTGATTTCTTCTTCATCCTGAAGCTAAGATGAGGAGTGATGGCTCAGGTGTTAAGAGCAACCAACATAGCTCACACATAGCTGTGACTACATCTCCAGGAGATCCACTGCTTTCTTCCATAAGCACTGTGTACACACAGTGCACATCCATTTGTGCAAGTAGGACATCTGCACACAGAAGATAAAATTAACTTTTTAAATGTAAAAAATTGAACTCATCCCCTAAGCTTTCCATAAAGAAAACTTTAGGCCCTTATGATAGAAATAAGACAAAATACCCAGGGGTTAAAAAAGGAAAGAACAACTTTAAAGTATAACCCTTACGGATTTTTTTTATTAAAATAAGTATCTCTTTCTGTTCACTCCCAGACCCGCAGCACAAGAATTAGCAATGCGTTCTTCTTTGTTACGTGTTTACTCCCTTTTCTGACCATGCCTATACTTTCTTATATTCTGCCTAATAGACTCTTACTAAATATATTTGTGTTCAAGTTATTTCATTTACTGTGTACCAACACTGTGTCCAATATTATATACACTGTACCACTAGTTGCTCATAAACTGGTGAGGTGATACATGCTCCTCCTGACTCTACCAATAAAGACACAGACTGTGACTTCACGCTAGAGGGTCAGCCCTGTGTGATCCAGAGCCTGCCCCTCATCTGGTAAGCCATTCCACCATCAACAGTCAGGAGTAATCCAGTCCGTCAGAGCTGCCATGTTCTTTCTCTGTTTGGAAGTGTTTTAATTATTAACTGAACTGGGAAAAAATTAGGATTTCAGAGGGAGTGTTTGCCCAGCTGTTCATACTCACAGTCTGTCATGCTTTAAATTGTGGGACTTGTCAGAGAGTCAGTGAGCTCCACTTACTTATCCCTGTGAATTCTCAGGGATTACTGGGTGTGGATGGCCGAACCCCATGTGTTTTTATGCAAAATTGAGTTAATTTAAAACAGACAAGAATGAGAAATCCTGCCTCCTAAAATAGGGTGGCTTTCCTCAGGAAGATGGCAAATGGCCTCCTGTGAACCTCCCCTCCCCCTACCACTTGTTTGGATTTAGTATTTTACTATCATCATCTCTCCCACCTTCTAGTTGACCCTGTAAGGAAATTTATAACACAGTATTCAACTGAAAACCCCTGCAGGACAAAACTTGGGTCTTGTTCAAAATCACATATGCCTTATGCCAAGAACACATTAGATAATAAATATCAGTCATATAAACAAATAGACATTTTAGTTATGGGCTAGGGGTGCAGCTCAGCTATAAAGTACAGAGCCCTTGTTCTATTTTCAGAAACACACACACTTGCAAATTAAAAAATTTAGAGTATTATAATTCTGTCATTTTTGCTTGGCTAATATGTTGTAGTTGTTGTTTTTCTTGTTGTTCTTGTTGATGATTGGTTGATTTAAGGCTGGGTCCTTCTATTGTGGCCTCAAACTCTCTATTCTCCCAACTGCTAGGATTCACTATACCTCACCTAGAAATATCTTTTTGATTTCTATAGTATTTTAGGCCCTCAAGGGAAAACAAAGCCTATATTGAAATAACACTGCCCAATGGAAATACAAGGCAAGAGATAAATGTGATGCTTAAGTAATTTCAAATTTTCCAGTATCTAAATCCAGATTTTTTTAAAGCCAGTTTTACTAATGTCTTTTAATTTAACCACTACACCCAAGATACTATTATTTCAGAATGTAGAGAGGAAGTAGCTGAGGAGTTCTCTGTTCTTCCAGACCAGCCATATTTCACTTGTTTAGCAGTCTCATATAACTGCTGATATGGAGATGAACAGCCCACTCACTGCTTATGGAGAAGGCAACTGGATCCAGAGAACGAGATGTCATTGGCCTGATGAAGAGAAGCAGAAGTGGGTAAAGGCACACATTGTGAGCCACGTGGACAGGCAAATATAGCAAGGGACTTTTCTCGTCTCCTGTTTGAGTCATTAACCTTCCAGTGGATAGCATGACTCAGAGATCATCGCCCAAGAAATTGGATGGGAGTGCTTCTGAAAAATGGATTCCAAGTAAAAGGAAAGGTCACTCTGTGAATGAAGCACAGTGAACATTATAAGCACCTTTATGCATCAATTAGTAATTTCTAGGGAAAGTGGGGAGGGGAAGAGAGAGTGAGAGAAAGTTCTTAACTGTTTGGTAGAGCAATACCAAGAACGTATCTGTATCCATTCCAATGCATGAAGATAAAAATCAAGCAAAACCCCAAGTTCCTTGCTCATGCTTGCATCACTGAACTCTGAAATATAGATTTCTGAACTCTGAAATATAGATTATAGATGGATTGTAGACGGTTGGGAATTTAACTCAGGCATGCCATGAAAAACCGTGACAAAATAAAAGCACTTACCTCTTTGAAAACCCACTAACCTCCAATCAAGAGGTAGCTCTCCATTGACTCTAGTACCTCAGTGACTATTTCCTAGCCCAGTTCTGGGTTTATGAATCCACACCATGAAATCAAAATCACCACGCATAATTCCAGTTTAGGCAAATGAGCCACAGTTAAAGATAGGAGGGTTTACCTTCTGTGAAAAGAATGCAGCCCTTCAGTGTCACCATGCCTAATTGCCCTGGTCATAGAGGACAGCTCGTGAGACTCATCACAGCAAAGCTGGCCTGTGGCTTCCAGCAGGCCCAGACCGAGCACCTTCTTACCCAGCAAAGTCTACATGCAAGTCTCCAATGATCATTTGAGGGCGTCATTCCCTCATGACCCTCTATGTCTATAGAGACAACATCTTAGCGATAATCTTTACTCAGGCCAGTGCTAATCAAACAGGTCAACGTTTGTTATAAGCTATCCTTGTAAAACAACTGCCACGGAATAATAAAGTCTCTGCTGAAATGAGGCATACACAGCAGTAAGACAGACAACGCCTTGGTGAGCCGGCGGGACTGTGGGATAAAGACACACCATGTCTGGGAGTTGTAAGTATTGACTTGTGAATATGATTGAAAGCTTAGTGTTTCCAGTGAGGTTTTTTTTTTTTCAGGCATTTCAAAGCCACCCGGGGATTATAAAATGTAGCTCTGACTTAAAAGCCAGCACCAAGACATATTTATTAATTTTCTTGGAGCAAGTTAATCTGCACCCTTCTGTGCTCAAATTTCTTGAACTGCTTAAAAACGAGGTGAGTCTCTGCACCAGTTAAAAGGCTGGTCTTGGGGCAACGGGACTATTTTCATGTGGTTTCTCTTACTCTACTTTCCACTGCCATAAAGGTCAGATTGTGACTGCTGGTGACAACCTCCCCTCGTGGCACGTGTTCAATAAATGTCAGGAAGCGAACAAAGAGAGCAGATACAGGGACACTCTTGCCTTTAATAAACTGAAAGGGTAGTGCTGAGCTGAAAGTTAAATATATTCAGAATAAACGGGCCTTAGAGCCCATTTTTCTGGTTGAGAGATGGCGAGCAAATGAATCTGAAACCTAAAATAGAAGTGTTTTATTCTCATGGGTTCTGACATTTCAGTGGTAAGCTTAAAGTTATAAAAACTGCTACGAAATCCTAACTGCTAGCTAACACCATATGGAAAAAGACACTCGCCTGTGATATGTCTTCTACTGAGTGCATGCTCTTGTGTGCGCGCGCGAGCACATGTGTATGGGTGTGTGTGTGTGTGTGTGTGTGTGTGTGTGTGTGTGTGTGTGTGTGTGTGTGCGGCGCGCAAGCCCGTGCATGAAGAAAGCCATTGAACTTGACTTATTGCTCGGACTTGAAATAAGCACAGAGGCAGGCTGACTGTAGCAAGCAACAGACAAGCCCTGGGCTTCATGGTAGCTTTGCCTATGTAAGCAGATGACATTTGCTTGCTACTAAGTGACGGTGGTGAGTTCCACAAAATGTTTTTTCATACTTCTCTGAGCCAGGCATCACGATTGACATCTGCCAAGTTGCTTCAAATTTAAGAACTGGAGGCTTCATTTGGACCATAATTAACTGGACCCAGATTTAAACTAAATGTTCTTAGCCCCAGTGAAGTGAAGCCCTGCCTCACTAAGTATGAAATAGTTAGAAACTAAACATATTTTCTCTTTCCTTTCTTTTAGTAAAACAATAAATGAGGATTAAAATCCTTGAAACCCCTACATGCAGCTATAAGGTGAGAAAGCTAGGAGGGTGAGGTACCCATCTCAGAACACAGCAGGAGGCGAGGGCACACAGGTGCGGGGGAGGGGGGGCAGGTTTTCCCTCTCCAGAAGAATGCATCTTATTCCTGCATAGGGATAGTGTCAGGTTTTAACACTGACCTCCCTCGTCCTATCACAACCTTGGCTGCATTCTAAGGCACCATCCTTTTTCATCTGATAAAAATCATCTCGGATGCCTAAGAGGCTTTCAGACATGCTAGAAAATGGCTTCCTATTTCTCTGTGAATTGTCACTGCAACATTTGTTGCTTAAGAAATAGGTCTGGAGAAGTGGTTCTCCACCTGTGGGCCACACCCCCCCTTAGGGGTCTTTATCAGCTCTCCTGCACGTCAAATCTTTACATTATGATTCACAACAATAGCAAAATAATATTTTTTATGGTTGGGGGGAGGAGTCACCACAACATCAGGCACTGTATTAAAGGGTCACAGCATTAGGAAAGTTGAGAACCACAGCCCTGGAGGGCCCAGGGAATGCCAGCTTTGACCACATGTTGGAGTCATCTGAGGAGATTATTAAATTGCAGTGTCTAAGCCTTCGATCTGTGCCGTATAATCTTATCATATACACCTGAAACTCTCAACATGACTCAAATCGGCAACGTGGGCTGATACACTGAGTTAAACCAAGTTTTTTAGGCTGATTAATACGTTGGAAGTAAAAGGTAAGTTTGTGTTCGTGGGAAACTTCACTTCAAGGGTTACCCACAAACCTCCCTTGGTACCCCGGAAGACTAGGGCCAACATCCGTAATACAAACACATGAGCATCATGCATCAGCCAACAGCTGGCTCTGGGGAAATGAGAGTAACTTGTCCCCTCACGTATTTATCAGCTCATATGACCTTGAACAACTTCTTGACTTGTGTAGGGAGCCACACTGTACTGCCCAAAGCTGTATTCATAATGCATTAGGTCACCAGGAAATGCTTCCTGCGCAAGGCCTCCCATCTATGCACTTTGCTCTTTCCCGCACGAATGATCTGTTTATCACCCTGTATATAGTGCCAGGGGGATTCTGTGATATTGCTATGTGTTCCTAACTTAAAAGTTTATTATCCAGGAGTGGCATATAGCTACCATGGGACGATGCCGGGAATGGAAAAAATCTGTGGTGCTTTTATGTAACGAGTATAAAACTTTCCATATGATAGAAATTCAAATTCAAGCAGCCAAATCACTAGCGGCTGAAAACAATAAATCTAATTAACTCGATTTTCCTTAAAAAGAAGCAAACTATACCACTTCTGGTGGTAATATGGATTTGATATATTTGCTTTAAATATATATGATGCCTAGATTTTTTTTCTAATTATCAGCGTAGCTGTTTCTCATGGAAATTAGCAAAGAATGGAATAGTAGCATTATACAATGTAGCAAAATAAAAGTTGGAGAGATGGAATGCGGCTCTTACAGAGGACCCAAGTTCAGCTCGCAGCAACCACATCTGGTAGCTCCCAAGGCTCACAACTGCATGTATCTCCAGCTCCGGGGATCTGCTATCTCTGGCCTCCACGGGCCCTTGCAGTCATGTGCACAGATAGACACATACACATGATGAAGAATAATATAACAAGTAGTTTTACTACATGCTATGAATATGTGCAATCATCATTATCAACTGAACGTCAATAAAATTGAAAAAATAAAAATAAATAGATTAACTATATTTTTTTTTCTGGAGGCTTCGCTCAGTGGTAGAGTACTTGTGCGACATTCTTCTATCCACAATTCAAAGGAAAAATGCAAGACAATTAGAAAAAGGCCGTTGTTCCTATGTAGGGTCTACATGAAGACAAAGACAAAATGCTACTGAAAGACGTAAGAGACTGAAGAGCAATGTAGAAGAAAATATAACTATTGAAAAGGTATATATAACAAAGTAATTTTTAAAAGATTTTATTTATTTATTATTACATATACAGTGTTCTGCCTGCATGTACACCTGCAGGCTAGAAGAAGGCAGCAGATCACAATACAGATGGTTGGTTGTAAGCCACCATGTGGTTGCTGAGAATTGAACTCAGGACCTCCAGAAGAGCAGTCAGTACTCTTAACCGCTGAGCCATCTCTCTAGCACCAACAAACTAAAATTTTAAGCACACAAAATTCTAATCAAGATTCTACTCTTGTATTTTTGGATGTATGGATTTTTTTTTTTCTGGAGAAAGCCAGCAAAGTATTAACACTAATGAGAAACTGTTAGTTTGGAGAAATTAAGTATGAGTCTTTACTTAACACAGTATGGTACTGACATAAGAAAAAAGTGTGTAATTTGGTAACCAAAGCAAAAGCCCAGAAAATTTTCATTATAATCAATTTTTAATTATAATGATTTATAATTTAAAGAAAAAAAATCAAAAAGAAAGAAAATAATTGTATGTGTACACATATGTGTTCCTGCTCATATGAATGCATGTGTGTGTGTGTCTCTGTGTGTGTGTGTGTGTCTGTATGCATAGGGCATCTTGAGGTCAGCCTCTGGTACTGCTTTTAGCCATCACCTGCTTTTGAGACAGGATCTCTCATTGGTGCGAAGCTCACACACCGGTCTGGGTTGGCTGGCCAGCACTCTCAGTGATCCTTCCATCTCTGTCTACCAGCACAGGGACTACCAGCATGGCCACCTCACATGGCTTTTTATGCAGCTATTGAGAAAGGACTCAGGCCCTCCTGTTTGTGTGACCAGGATCTTATCCCCTGGCTATCCTCCCAGTTAGGAATGTGAATGCTTAGTAACTGGCTGGAGAAAGCAGCTATTATTTTTTAAATCAGCTTAGATGTTTGTTTTGTACTCCATAAAGAAAAAAAAATGAAATAAAATTTAAAACTGCTGAAGGAAAATGCAGATTAGTACCTACCTTTCTCCTCGATAGGCATCTAATGGAGGCATAAAAATGAGCTTTAGCAGGAGAAAAGTGATGGTCTGTGCATTTTAAATATGTACATATCAAAAATTCAATCTAAAAAGAATGCCCAGGGCTGGAGAAATGTCTCAGTGGTTAAGAGGACTTACTGTTCTTTCAGAGGGCCCAGGTTCAATTCCCAGCACCCGTATGGCGACTCACAACTGTCTGTTAAGTCCATGATCTGACACTCTCACATAAACAGACATGCAAGCAAAAACACCAATGTGCATAAAATAAAAGTAAAGTCTTTAAAAATATAAAATAAAAAGCATCCCAAGAGGGAAACAAAGGAAATATTTGCCATAATACAGTGTTTTTCTTTACCTTTCTTTCTTTCTTGGAGGGTGGTATTGAGACAAGGTTTCTCTGGCTGTCTTGTACCTCACTGTGTGGAACAGGTTGGCCTCAAACTCACAGAAATCTGCCTCCTGAGTGCTGGGTCTAAAGGCACGACCATCACCACCTGACAACATTTCTTGGTGTGATTAACTGATACAGTCGTTATAAAATATAATGCTGCAAGACAGTACCTTTGGCGGGCCCATGCTAAGGTGTGCCCCTGAGAAATTACAGTCCTGACGTAAAAGGCAGTTCACTGGGAGACGGGGAGAGAAGTGAGGACCTGGGGAACGGAACGGGTAGAGGTAGACAAGTGAGCATGTAGACAGGCAGACAGACAGGCGCAGAGCTATGAGGGCAGAGAAAAGGGGGGCAGAGAGGGAGGTGGGTGCAAGGACGGGGGCGGGGCGTAAGGGAGAGCGCTGGGATGGCCAGTGGGTCCTTTTATCCAGCAGCTGGCGGCAGCGGGTGATGACTTAAGCAATTGCAAGGTTCCTGAGGGCAGGCCAGCTCAATCGCCTGTATGCTAACAATAGTTACTGTATCCAACACCCAGTTCCAATGCAGCATATGATGGATTACATATGTGAAACTGGGTTCAACCTCCAGGTGGCCAACAGCTACAGAAGAATTCAGTCCCATCTGCAGATTTCCACCACCATCAAACCGCCATGCTGGAAGGAGCCGCTTTGGACGTACTAAAGAATGGAGGTTTTCTAAGTCATCGTAGTCAGTGACAATGGGAGCTTACTGCGGTTTGTGCTCACATGAACTGCTGAATGCATGACTTACCTGGAAAACAACTGAGCCGTCGGGAGCCAATCTGAAAGTAACACCGGTAAGTTCATACACCACGATGTTAGCCAACCAGCTTCTATAAAACAAGCCTGAGACACGGTCCCAATGTCTAGAGACAGGATAAGAACATGCAACCAAACAGTATAAGGATTCAGTTAATAAAGATTATATGTTTTAAATATAATGATTTACAAGTATGAGGATGTAAAGTGAAGAAGCAGAATACAATAAAACACAGCACATGCAAACCATAGGCAAACGTTTGTAATGTGTTTTACATCCTATCATGTGCTTACGGGCATAAAATACCGTGGAAAGGAAATACACTTGAAAGCAAACTTCCTAAGAGTTAGAACTGGAGTTATTATTGGCCTCTAAATACTCTTTATGTATTTTTGTTTTGGTAGTGTACAAGTTTCTACCATAGGTCGCAATTCAATTCACTAGGGGATATAATCTTTAAAAAGACATTCTTAAACCAGCTACCGTTTTGTTGTTGTTGTTGTTGTTGTTGTTGTTGTTTTCAAAAACACTCTCATTGTGACTCCCCTTCCCAGCGCTGGGATTACAGCATGCACATCCCCATCCTCCCGGACTCCCACCAGCTAAGTACATGTTTGCAAGGCTTTTCTCTTGGCGGCACCCTAGGTAAGAAGCCAACCGGAAATGACTAAGCAGACGTTTCATCACATTGATTCAGGAACAAAGCAGTGCGGGCCTCCCTGTGTCCATCCTCAGGCTCTGGGCAGGAAGTTTAGGCGGAGCTTCGCCTCGCTAAGCACTCCTGAGGAAGGCGTGGTCATGCCTACGCAAAATTGTTCCACTCTAGTCTCCACTGCTAGATGGTCTGACAAGATGCGAATCCCCTCCTGAGAGACAAGCTGCCCATCTGGCTGGCCCGGGATTCAGCCTCTTTCTCCCTCCTACCCACCACCCGAGCAAGACACTCCTAAGGAAATTTCTATTTCTTGTTTGAATAATCAGATTGCCAAAAGAAGTGCCTCCTTGTCTCTTTGGAGCACCTGCGTTTCTATCCGGCTGTTACACTTCCCAGCTCTTCACTTTAACATCTCAATCTTGAGGTGAAACACAAGTCGGAACCAAGGTAAGAACACAGTCACTTAGTGTCAGGTAACCATTTTGCTGCTGTGTAAACACCATGAGCAGGAGCAACTCGGCAAGGAAAGGGTTTACTTGGCTTACACCTTCAGTTAACAGTCTGAGGGAAGGCGGGGTGCACAACCTCAAGGCAGAAGCCTCAAACAGAAACCACAGAGAAATGCCATTGACTGGCTTGCTTTCTAGTACCAATCAATTGGAGACTCCCAGCCCTTATGTTTAAAAACTGGCTATGACAGCAGGAACCTGTACAATCACAGCACTGGGATGCAGAGACCAGCAGATCTTGGTGGCTCTCTGGCCAGCTGGTGCTTGAGGTTTAGTGAGGGACTGGTCCCAAAAAGAGGCACAGGAAAAGAGAGGAGAAAGACACCCAGTGTCTACTCCTGGACTCCACACATGCGCAACTGCCCACCCAAGTGTGTACCTACACATAGATTAAGTCTGTTACTTAATCTATTTGTGAAGGGGGTTTTCAGTTGGCTCTAAATTCTGTACTCTAGGCTTCTCGTCTTTAGCGCGATTGACCTCTGGGACCAAATAAAATTTTTTGAGCTGTTGCCAAAAGAAAATAAGGAGGTCCAAACCTCTCTTAGCATCCATCCACAGATGTCATGAGTATCCCCTCGTCACGCCAAATGTCTCTAGATGTTACCTAGATGTCCCTGGGGTATGTGGAAAATTACCTGTGCTTGAATGTTATTTTAATAGCTACAGAGTGGCAGGATATAAAAGAAAAGAGTTTAGGGTTGGATTCACCAGCAATGTTAATAATGCAATAAGACATTCAAGAAAAATAGCATGGTATCAGGCAGTCCTAGAAGATGATGAGTGTGACGGGCTTGTCCCATTGGTGAAATAATGGCCAGGTGATTCTGTAAAGTGATGGAAATGGCCTCTGATTCACTTAAATGCTGTGTTTGCTTTTTTTTTTTTTTCAGTGATGGGCCGAAGCAATCAGGGACCTTCTCTTAAATCCCTTAGGTAGAAGGCTGAGCAAACAGTATATACCAAAAAGGCTCAGAGATGTGGAGAACCTCCAAGTTTGCTGTGTCATGTTCTGTAGCACCAATGGGAACAAAGGAGTTACCTCTGAAACCTCACACTCACATGTGCTTGGCAGAGCACAGAGTGAGACTCTCCTGAGAGATGCTCTGTTGCCCAGCAGAAATGATCATGTGGAATTGTGAGGGACAGAAGATCTTTTAAGCCATCTGAAAATTCTCTTTTCTATAAAGATATTTCCCAAAAGAACATAGCATTTGCTAACTTTTTGATAATTCTAATTCTGTGTGACCCTTCTGTGCACTTTAAAATGTCATTTAACATTTATTCATGGAACCAATGTATCATTTTATAAAGTTGTGATCGAATGTTTCAGACCTCATAGACTGATCATGAATCAGGTGGTTAAACTGCAACAGTCTCCACAGTGATTGTACAACAACCGATGAGAAGTGAACCCCAAGGGACGATGCTCTGATGGACGCCATTTCCTTTTTAATAGAACCACCAAAATCTTCATAAATTCTCTCTCCTGGTTCTTCCAGAATATAGATGAAGGAACTTACAATCCGTAATGAAAAGAACAACCGAAAAAACCCCAAGACAATTAATATAGAAAATAAATGTCCAACTCAACACAAAACAAAGAAATCCAAGGGTCTTAGTCAGTGCTCTACTTCTGTGAAGAGGCACCATGACCATAGCAACCTTTATGAAAAGAAAGCATTTAATTCAGACTGGCTTACAGTTTCAGAGCTTTAGTATATTATACTCATGGCGGGTAGGTGGGTGGCACATAGGCAGACATGTTAGCTGAGAGGTCTACATCTGGATGTGAAGGCAGCAAGGAGAAAAAGCCACTGTGCCTACCTTGAGCCCTTGAAACCTCAACCCCCCCCCACACACACACACACTCCCACCA
This sequence comes from Acomys minous, assembly GCF_964271855.1. Lineage (NCBI taxonomy): Eukaryota > Metazoa > Chordata > Mammalia > Rodentia > Muridae > Acomys > Acomys minous. The sequence continues at coordinate 106,833,985 of NC_140483.1, read as the reverse complement.
CCAACCCCTGCACGATGCACTTCCTCCATCAAGGCCACACCTCCTAATCCTTTCAAATAGTGCCAGTCCCTGGTGACCAAGCACTCAAATCTATAAGCTTGGGGGGGGGGCATTCTTCTTTTTTCTTTCTTTCTTTTTTCTTTTTTTTTTTTTTTCGTTGTTTTTTTTTTGCAAAAGGGTTTCTCTGTCCTAGACTCGCTTTGTAGACTAGGATGGCCTTAATATTATAGAGATTTACCTGCCTCTGGGTCCCAGAGAACTGGGATTATAGGGGTACACCACGGCTAGAAGAGCATTCTTATATTTTTGGTTGTGAGCCTAGCCTTCAATGGCTGAGCCATCTCTCCAAGCCCAGAAGGACAATCTTATTCAAACCACCACAGCAAATTCACATTAAAATGGGATAATATTCATTTTGCATAAGAAAATACTTTTCCCTATAACTATGTGGGGTGTTTACAAGACTGCACAGAAGTAAACATCTGACATCGGGAGGCAACCATCAAAGGCACAGGCTTAGGAGAACTTAGCAAAAGATCTCAGAAAGACTAACACCTTTTAATTTGTAAACTTGCCCTTTAGAAGTCATTCTTGGACCAAATGTGGAAAGAAAGGATTTGAGATGAAAAATATGGCTGTATTAATTAATGATAATGTAAAATATGAAATAACTTCAAGGCCTAGCAAGAAGCTGATTACCTTATTCAACATGTAAATAAATTGTGCTGGGAAATGTTTTTAGAACAGACAAATAGAGTGAGCAGCACTGCAGGCCTACAGCATGATATCTGAGGAGGATGACAAGCACTCTGCAAATAATTACACAGGTACTTACCCAAAGATCTTATCACATGATAAAACATGATATCCTGCAGATTTGAAAAAGTGAAGACACAATTCACATGGAAAATAAGCAGCAAAGACATCTTTGACCTGATTTTAATCAAGGCTCAGTGAACACAGAGACATCAAAGAGCAAAGGATAAGAAAAACCTTGGAGGTTGCAGAGGTGGGTCCTCGGGATCTGAACCCGGGTCTTCAGGCTTGCCTGCCAAGTACTTTACTACCCGAGCCATCTCCCCAGTCCCTAGTCCTTATCACACTGTCCTCTTCCCTTGCTAGTCCTCAGGAAATGTTAGCTGAATAAATTGAATGTGTTAGTTTCCTACAAGGTCCTAGTTGCAAGTTCCTCTTTTCTTGCTCTCCTTTGGTCACTTCCTCTGTCCCCACAACTAGCCATTTCAAATTCCAGAGACTCCGGTTCCTATGTCATAATGCTGACAGATATAAGGAACGTGAAATCGTAGGATTCATCCCAATCTACACTGTGCCGGTCAATCTTCTGTGGGAGACAGGGAGATGGAATGAGAGCGGCCATTGTACTGTCACCGGAGGGTTTCAAATGATGACCCCCATAGCCGCCAAGCTGCCACAGTTAACTAGCGTGACTCTCTTTCTGAAAATGTCCCCTAAGTCTTCTGCCTCCCGCGCGTCTTAAGCTTAAAATAGTTTATTGAGGCACTTGAGGCACGCGGCTGCATTGACGGGCAGCGAGGGAGCTTTCTCGGGCCTGATCTGTAGACCCTTCTTGCTCAGCTCTCCCCATATTTAGCAGTCTGGAGGTCGTTTGGTTTGTGCCAGGCTCCTGGCAATCCCTCTGTTTTTCCATGTGCACTGACAAATTTTACAGGGTACGAGCTGCATAATTGCACGCTGCTTTTATGAGCTCAGCCTCAGCACGGCCAGGGCCAGGTGCTTTCCCCAGCTAACTTTCACTGCCGGCTTTAGACGTAGTTTTGATTTCTTCCCTAAGGCTTTGGAGGCGGGCATGGTTCCTTGAGGTGCACTTAATTGCCCCATTATTGATCATTTTCCTTGGAATATTTAACATCCTTTGCTTGAGTCTGTGCGTTTGAACCATTCTCTCAGGTATTTTCTGTTTGCCCCTTTGCCTTCAGACACAGAATTGGAATTGGAGAGGACCTGAAAATCCACGCGTCTAGGAGGAAAGCCATCCACTCTAAGAAGCTCTTGCTGAGCTCCCTCTGACGCCATAGACGCCGCAACCTGAAGAGAACATTAGGAGGGACTCGGGAAGGTCTCTGCGTTGCACTTCCGTGACGGGGCATTTTCTGATTGGTACGGATGAGCATATGGGTTTGACAAATGAGGAGGAAAAAAGGATTTTGTTTCAAATAATTACTCCTCCTGAGGACAAAATTATTAAAGAACATCTTGACCACTTTTGAGCTAATGATTTCTTACATCCTTCTTGTTGACCTTGAAAGAAAACACTTTTATGCGTTTCACAAGTCAGGACTCAACGGACAGCGGAAGACTAGATCTTGGAGGAGACGTGTGAGCCATCAGAACGCCTGGAGGCAGATGATGGGGCTGCTTCCCTCTTTGATCATTTTAACAAATGGTTTGGGTGGGAAGCTTTATGGTGAAACTTACAGTAAAGATGGAACGACTCTGGGAGAAAACAGACTTGTGCGCATGTCCAGATTCACTGGGTCAGGATGAAGCCTGGATGCTGCAGGTGATCGACGCTGATGGCTCCTAGTCCATCCATTCGGCAGCAAGACATTCGGAACAGTTGTTCTAAAGGCAGAATGCACAAACACAGTTGGTTAGGGAGCCAAAAAAAAAAGAAAAGAAAAGAAAAGAAAAGAAAATGGAAAGCTGTGCCCCACAGAATTTAATTTAGAATTACTTATAATGGAAATGGGCAGGAATATGTTTTTAATCTTCTTGTTTGAGTCTAATGTATAATCAAGACTATGAATCACAGTTTTCTTACATCAGAAAAAAGCAACTCGGAGAGCCTTGAGAGAGGCAAAAATGATCTAAGGAAGTTTCCGAATGGCAAAGTGCAAAATGATATATTTAGGGAAATACATTGCCCATCGTGTGGACACTGTGATAATGATGGCTTGAGAAAGCATGTGTACTTTAAAGCTGCAATGTGTGGATGCTATTTACATGGGAAACAGAGGTAAAAGGCCAAATATTTTGCTGAATGTATATAAAGCCAAAGAGTGTCTATGCGGATCCTAGCACTGTGATAGATAAGTGGTTTGCAGTGAATGAGAAATGGATTGTAAAAATGACATTATTATAAGGAGGAGACCTGATAGGACGCTATTGAAGTTGTGTAAAAGGAAATGAGTCATGACACTTTCTGACGTAGGAAAGCTGGACTAATATGTTTAATTTTGTTTGTTATAATGTAAGCCTTAGACAACTGTACAAAAGAAAAAAGAATTAATGGAACAAAAGATTTCATGTCAAGATAAACTGAAAGAAATGAAGTCATTTGAGAGGATGTAACTAATAATGCAATAAATATAATGCAAAATTGTTGACTCAAACTCATACAATCAAAAGCTATGAGCCTTCCACTTCCTTTGTGTAAAAATAAATAAATTGCAACTTATGGTTGTGTAGTTTGCTATTCTTGCAGGGGGTGGGGGGAGGTTGTCTTTGACTCTCTTGCCTGTTCTTAGAACCCTTTTATTCCTAGTGTGTTTCTTTGTCCAGCCTTGATATGAGGGTTTGTGGCTACTTTTATTGTATCCTGTTAGACCATGTTCTGTTAATATCCCTGGGAAGCCTGCTCTTTTGTTTGAAGGGAAAAGAGGTGAATTGAAACTGGGGGAGGGGAGGTGAGAGGAGGGAGTGGGAGGAGTGGGAAGAGGGGAAACTGTGGTCGGGATGTAACGTATGAGAGAAGAATAAAGGGGAAAAATGATTTACCAAATAAAGTTAGGAAACTCCAAATCAAAAAAGAAAATAACGGTTATTTTGTTAAGCAAATAAGATGAAGTATTGCTTTAACGAATTATGTAACAAGTACATATTGTCCAAGACATAGTGTAGGCTGAAGACCCTCATTCAGAAGAGCTAAAGGTTGGCCTGTTTTCTGATCTGGTCTGGTTTGGTTTGGTTTCATATAATGCAGTCATGAGAGACAGATCAGAGAGGACAACATTTCTGAGACCTCGCTAAACTTTCTCTCCTCCCTCAGGTTACTGCGATGGATATTACACTTTTACCAGGACTTAGTGTAATGTGTCATGTAGTCTGAGGAAACATCTCAGACCACCTTCTGCTTAAGCTAAGGTAAGCCATTTCTCTTCCATTCCCCAAACACCCGGAGTTTCTGTTATAGCGTCTACACTGTGCCATTATTGCTTGTTCATTTCTCTTCCTCTTGTGCTAGGTTCTACATATCTTTTGAGGGCAGAAACTACGTTTTGGTCACTTTTAAATCCTAACATTCAACATGACACTTAAAACACAGGAGGCTCAATGAAGATTTACAAACTTTGCCCAGGATTTTAATAAATAGGCTCTGAGTGTTTAGTTGGAGGCAGGCACTGTGGGAGCTAACTGTGCTACAGTGAATAAAGAAGTCAGGCAACATCCCATCGCAGGGGGGAGAAGACAAAAAGAGGCAATAAAGAGCTCAGTAAACAAGGAAGGACACTGGGCAGAGAATAAAAGACCATTTACATGCTAGAGGGTGGTTGGGTGACGGCATTAAACTGAGTGATAATTCTCTTTTAAAAACTGAATGATAAGGAAAAGCCACAGATATGAAGATCCCAAGGAGCTTGTATCAGTAGACAAAAAGGCGTTTGGGGTTCAGTGAATAAAAGTTACTAGCCTAGAGAATGGTGCACGAAGGAAACGACAGGCAGTGAGGGCAAATCCATGGCTGGCGGGAAATCAGTCTCTGTGGGCTTCTGTAGACTGCAGCTAAGAAGTCTGAGTTTTACTGTAAATGCTACAGAACACTGTTCATTGGATGGCTTGGCTCTGGGGAAGAAGGTTATCGATTTGCACTTTTGAGAGGTACCACTAGTTATTAACTTCGCCTGGGATTCTAATAAATAGTTTCTGTGAGTCGACTTGGAGGCAGGCACAGATAGGTAACTGTGCTACGATGAACAAGGAGGTCAGACAGCATCCCATCATAGTGGGGAGAAGGCAAAAGGAGAAAGAAACAGCTCAGTAAATGAGGAAGAAGCTCTTGAGTAGCAAGGAGTGCTGAGCAGAGAATCCAAACAGGATGTGAAGGTTGGAAAGGATGTAAAATCAGGTGCTAAAAGGTGATGATGGGGTGACTGCATTAAACTGGGAAAAGAACTGAAGAAAAAGACAATTCAAAGATGCCTGCTGTGTGCAGAAGAGAAGATTGTGCCATTTTCTGATATAAGTGAACTGGAGGAGTAAACTGTGAGAAAAACAGAAACCAAGAGCCATGATTTGATTGCTTAAAGCATCTCATAATATTATGCTTGAGGTACAGATTTGCTAACAAAGAACAACGCCAACAAGAGAGTTGCATACACTAGTCTGGTAACTTAGGGATGAGGTCGAAAGTATGTGACAGAAACTAATTCACAGTACTGGAAGTCATGGCTCAGTACGAAAGAAAGCCACAGAGACGGTATGTGTTGATGAAATCAAGGCAATGGGAGTAGGGAAAGTATATAGAGAGGTGAAAGGGGAAATATGAGAGGAGGAGAGAGGGCACAGGAAATAAGAGGAAGAAAAGACAGGAGAGGAGCAGACAGGAGAGACCTTGATGCTGAGTTTTTCAGGTACAACATTAGTGATATGACCTATGACAACAAGAAGTAACAGGGACAGGAGAGGTAGCACTTACCGATTTTCCAGAGCACCATATCTGCTTAGAACTGTACCACCACGAGGGGTCTAATGCCCTCTTCAGACATCTATGAACACACACACATGAACACACACACACACACACACACACACACACACACACACACACACACCACACCACATACACACACACACACGACATACTCAAAAATAATTTTTTTTCAATAAATTAGAATTGTCTATGAGAGACAATTCTGAGAAAATGAGAATACGACCCACAGTCTAGAAGCTGGGCGCACTTGCAATAAAGCACTACTTTACAAAACATATGGAGAACTCTGAAAAATCAGCACTAAGAAGACAAGCACCCCAATTAGAAACTGGGTCAGAGGCTTTAACAGACACACTGGAAAAATTCAGATGACAAAGCATACGAAAAGAAACTCTGCAGCATATGTCACCAGGGGAACGAATTAAAATGGCGAAGTGATGCCACAAATATACTTACTAGAAAGGGCAGCATCCAATACACTGAATGAAGTCACCCTGAGAGTGATGGCGAGGCAGAGGCTCTTGTTCAGTGCAATGCACAAAGAGCATGGCCACTTACTACAGCACAGCTTTACCATGTAGCTCGGCCATCTGATTCCTTAATATTTACTCACCTTAGAAACTCATGAAATTTGTAGGCAAATGGACAGAACTGGAAAATATGACCCTGAGTGAGGTAACCCAGACCCAGAAAGATGCACGTGGTATATACTCACTTATAAGCGGATATTAGCCGTATATTACGGGATAATCATACTACAATTCACAGACCCAAAGAAGCTAAGCAACAAGGAGGGCTCGAGGGAGGATGCATGAAGCTCACTGAGAAGGGGAAATACAATAGACAGAGGAAGTGCGTGAAGAGGAGGAACAGGGTAGGAGAGAGAGGGCTCAGGGAAATGAGGGTGTGGATCTGATACGGCGAGAGGCAGGGGCAGGAGGACAGAGGGCTTGCAGACAGAAGAAAAACCATGACCTGGGGAATCTCTGAGACAGACTGGAGACCTATGACAGAAAAGGCTCCCGGGGGGGATATGAGGTGACTCTAGCTAAGCTCCCTACTAATGGCAGGCATGGAGATTAAAGATGCCACCCTCTAACCCAACAGGACTCCTAGTAGACAGAGGAACACCAACCCACCTACAAAAACCTCAGCCCAGAATTTATCCTGTCTAAAAGATGTGCCTGGATAAAGAAAAAGAAGAGGTTGAGGGAAATGTCCAGCTAGTCCCTGGCCACGCCATGCAAGAGAGACAACCCTGACACCATGAATGACACTCTGCTATGCTTACAGATGGGAGCCTGGCATAGCTGTCCTCTGAGCGGTTCTACACAACAACGGATGGAAACAGATGCTGAGCCTCACAGCCAAACATGAGGCAGAGGACAGAGATCCTTGTGGAAGAGTGGGAGGAAGGATAGAAGGACCCAGAGAGAACAGGAGTGCCATAAGAAGAGCAACAGAGCCAACTAACCTGGGCCCAGAGCAGGAGGGGGCACGCTTGCAGAGACTGAAGCACCAACCAACGACTGGACCTGGGCCCCCTACACATATATACCTGATGGGCAGCTTTGTCTTCATGTGGGTCCTCTACTAAGAAGAGCAGAGGCTGTCTGACAAGGACTTTCTTGCATGCTTTTCAATCACTTCTCCCTGGCCAGGCTACCTTGCCAGGCCATCATGGTAGAGGATGCACTCATTCCTGATGTGACTTGATGAGCTGGGATGGGTAGGTGTGGGGGTGGGTGGCTCCCCTTTTCTGAGGGGAAGGGATGGTGGGTATGGGGAATAGGAAGAAAGGGTGGTACCTGGAGGAGAGGGTGACTGGGATGTAAAGTGAGTACATAATGTATCAATAAATAAATAATTTTTTTTTTTAAAAGAAAAGAAACATGTCCCCACTAAAAGCCTCCACAGCTCAAGGTCCTGTCTGGAGTTCCTGCCTTGGCTTCCCTTCATTACAGATGACAGCCTGTAAGTAAACGACCCTTCCTTCGCCAAGTTGCTTTTGTCATAGTGCTTCTCACAGCCGACTGCAAACTAGAGCAACTTGCTGTAATATAACGGGCAGTTCTTGACTGTCTCAGCTAAGCCAGACCTTTGTTATTATTATGCTCTTGTTTGCAAATTTTGAATCTTGAATTGACATGTAAGACCTAAAAACCCATATTTTATACTCAGTTCTTTCCTGTGTGCCTCCAGGGTGTAAACTTACTTGATTTTTGAATGAAAAAAAAAAAAGCTTTTCTTACCTAAATTACTTTCATTTTCTCACACACCTCCAAATTGTAATTATTTACTATTTTAACTCATGAAAATGATGTTTTGAGTACTCTCTCTCTCTCTCTCTCTCTCTCTCTCTCTCTCTCTCTCTCTGTGTGTGTGTGTGTGTGTGTGTGTGTGTGTGCGTATGTAGTGGGGGGCAATGTTTATGTGTGCACATATATGTGGAGGGTGTTTGTGTGTGTGCACGTGAAGTCCAAAAGAGGGTGTCAGGCCTCCTCCATCACTGCTTTGGGGGCAGGACCTCTTGCTGAAGCTACAGTTAGGATGGCAGCCAGCAAGCCCAGACACACTCTTGTCCACGTCTCCCTCACCAGAGGCTACAGACATGCGCAGGACCATAACTGGCTTATCATGTATGTAATGGGATTCAAGCTCTCATCTTCCAAAGTGAAGAATATGAGAGACCTTGGAACTACTCAGTCTTAAGTGGGCTAGCATCATCAAATCCCTTCCCTCAGTGCTCAGGGACTTTGTAGACTAGGAGGCAGGATGATTGTAAGAGCCAGAGGGGATGGACAGTACCAAGGAAACAGTGTCTTCCAGACACAACAGGACTGACACACATGAACTCACAGAGACAGTGGCAGCGTGCACAGAGCCCACACAGGGCCAAGCCCCATCTCTAACCCAGAAGCTGTCTGCAGTTAACAACTACTCGCAAAGGAAAATCTGTTTCTCCAGTGGCGTTTCACTAGGCACACAAACCACACTTACAGGCAGGCTCCATGCCCAGAAGTAAGGACCAACACAAACAAACTCAATGCTATTTTTTTTTTTTTTTTTTTTGGTCTCATATTTTTTTCCTTTGGGCTTTTTTTTTTAACCTTGTTGGTCTTTTGCTTGTATATTATGATTTCGGATTTTGTGTTTTTATGGTATGTGGGTGTATGTGTATGTATATTGTTTATTGTTTCCTTTTTTATTTTTTGTTTTTCAAGGCAGGGTTTCTCTGTGTGGCCTTGGCTGTCCTGGACTCACTTTATAGAACACACTGTCCTCGAACTCACAAAGACCCACCTGCCACTGCCTCCCCTAGTGCTTAGATTACAGACATGTACCACCCATATCCAGCTCTGTATTGTTTTTTATGCTCTCTGTTTCTTTTTGCTTCTGTTTTTGCTTGATTAAAAGTTTTTAGGGTTTTTTTTTTATTTTTATCTTTGTTTGTCTTTTTATTTTCCTGTCTGTTTTCTTAAGAGAGAGAAAAACAAAAAGTGTAGGTTGGAAGGACAGGAAGGTGCTGGGGACCTGGGAAGAGATCAGGGAATGGAAGCTGTAATTGGAATATATTATATAAAAATGACTTTATTTTCCATTTTTAAAATGTAGAACTAAAAAGCTCTGGTCCTCATGCTCGCTCAGCAAGGGCCCTTCACTCCCAAGTGAGCTCTCCATGTCCTGGTCTACACTGCTGATTCCTGATCTGTAGATATAGACATTTAAAAGTCATGGGAGATCTTCATTTTTATGAATTTGACCCACTTATGGCCATACATTAATATGTATGAAAAACTCTATGATCTTTCACAAAAGTATCTTTCAATACTTTTTAGGAAATAATTTCAAGTGGCACACATTGTCAGCTAGTGGTGCATTTGATTTCATTATATACGCCTGGCATTTCCTCTTATCTTTCATTTAGCATGAATTTAGGCTGAAAGATTTTACTGAAATATTCATACAGATAACTATATAGTTAAAAAAAATAGAAAAGTGTCAGAGAGATATGGGCCTTTACAAATCACACTTGTTTAAAGAACGATTTAAAAGATAAAAGTAAAATACCCAAAGTAAAGGGAAATTTGTCCATGTAAATCTAAGACGTTTGTCCAAATCTTTCTTACTGAGAACATTTGACTTCAGAACCCTCATGTAAACCTGCTCCCTGAGAATGGATGGGGGTGGGTCGTGTAAGGAGAGGGAGCCACGCCTGAGTGTGCTGTGGCAGTTACGGAAAGTCTCTGGGTGCCTCTTCACATAGCACCTGAAAAATTTATGCATCCCGAAGAAATGGAAAACTTTATGATTACTTTAATTCTAGTGGTGTTTGAAAATTTAATGGAAAAGGCACTGTATAAAAATGGTCTTCTTTTTGGAGTTTGGCAAAACAACCCCGTAAGAGAGGTATTGGATTTGTTTTCCTTGGCAGAGAACTGCTGTCTCGACTTCTTTCATCTGAAATGCTTCACCATCTTTAAAGTGGGAGCCTCAGAGATAATGGCTGACTTGTTCATTCTCCAAGGGACCCAAAGGAAGCTGGAACTATCCCTGCAGAGATGTTTAGCAGGAAACTCTGGAGGGTCAGGGGACGGGACATGTATTCTGGAGTATTGTATACAGCACAGGAGGAGAAGAGGGAATCCGCACTTAGAATTCATATTGACATCTAAAAATAGCCCCATATAAAGAGCCAACAGGCATTAATTAATGCCAACCTGTTGTTAAAACTATGATTTCACAGCTAACCACAGCACACCCTGATGGGAAGCAGTTGATATTTTACAGTCTTACTACAAAATAAACTGAGCCAGGAGTCAAGAGAATCATGTGGGAAATTAAACAAGCAATAGCTTCATTGGGAATCTTGCCATTTGACAGTCTCATTTTGTCCGCCCAATCTATCTGGACCTATTGATATTTTGGCATTTGATTTTCAATTGCATTTTGCATGACGGAGGGACAGGATGGCAGATTGCAAAGAAACCAGGTATTAGCATACTATATAGAGACTTTATGATTCAGAGAGGAGAATATGAAAACACTCTGGAAAAGCGACATCCCTGAGCATCACCTTTTCCTCTGTAGTAAGTAGACAGCACCTCCTCAGCGAAGCGCTGCCCAAGGGCAAAGCAGGAGCTAGGAGAATTAGTAAGCAAAAACCACTGTGGTAACTGTGTGCTTGAGACACTTTCTCGGCTTCTTGGAAGCACTACCCACTTTAAATTGGAACTGATAATTGTGCGTGTGTGGGAAACAAAAGACCATGTTTCAGCTACTTTTCTAACAACTACCCGAAAAGCTTGGGAACTGGCAGAAGCAAGAACATTGTTTGAGATAATAGGAATTACATGAAAAGCTATCCCCTTCCTCCTGACTCCCAGGCTTTGGCAGACTGGGAGTCTGATCTGGGCAAGCATACAAGCTAGCACCTGCACTTTTGCATTCTGATCCAGTCACCTTCCACCACCAGCCACCACAGCAGCTGGAAAGAAGTGTGGAGGGTCGTGGTGTAGGCCCATGAGTACCTCTTGGACATTATATTTCCTTTGGATGGGACATAAAACAATAACATTTAGCATTCTACTCTTTGGAGACATTGGGATGCTTTTACAGGTGAAGAGTTTAAATTATCTTCTGCCTCATTCTGATCTCTTGTTGGATAAACTAGTCTGGTTTAAATATGGAAAAAGACAGTCTGAAGACTGCCTTATTGTTCATCATCCCTCCTAACTACACTGTCCTGTGAATGTGATTTCATTTCTTGTGGACGTGCTGCTGTGTTGTCTTAGACTTCATTCAAATGTGCTCTGGTCTTTAGTGGGGATTGAGGGGCTAGGTACACTTGATTATCCCACACCTTCAGGATGCCTTATAGCACAGAGGAGTAGTAGAAAAGGAGGCAGCAGAGTGGGCTGGAGTAAGAGCACACATCTTAGGGGACTACTATAAGTATTAACTCATGACATGTACCAATTCTGCCATCCCTGTTACCTCTAAGATTGCGTATAACCAAGCCTACGTAAGTGGCAGGGTTGCAGCCCTGAACACAGCTGGCTCCAATACTTACAAGACTGCAGCATGCTCTTACATGTTAGGATGCTTGGCTTACATGATGCAATTTTACATAGCTATGATGAGGTAGGAGAAATGGAAAAATGACAACTCCAGCTCATGTCCTTCCATGACGGTGAAACCAAGCTCCTGTGAGTATTCATTTTTTGAAAGAACATAATTTCAACATAGAAGAATTTCATGACTGTAAATTCTGACCTATGGAACTAGACAGCTTTAGATTTAGTCAGGAATAGCACAATTTTCCATTCCACTATTAGAAGAAGAAAATATTTTCTCAACATATATCAGAAGTGTTCCTCAATAAATTTTTATGCTCTTACCTCAAAAGCCTCTCTGTAAACAACGCAAATGCAAAGCAGAATTAGAGATTCCACTGGCTTTTGTCCCAGACAAAGTCCTCTCAGCAAATGAGATTTTTATATTTCTAAACATCTGCATTTAATTCACATCTTCTCCCAAGTAGGAAATGTGAGGCAGGGACAAGTTACCCACTCTTCATCAGCAGATTAGGGGCAGTGACTTCATGGGTGTGTGTCTTAAAAAACCATGCAGTGGAAGGAAAATTGTAAATCACCCTCACTGGGTGAGTCCTGGATGTCTCATACTACCCAGTAAGCTGTCCCAGTATCTGCTTAAACTCTTTCAATTTGATAATAAACAATCGCCATCTTGACCATTTCCTTTTGCAGACCCACAAACTCCTCCGGGATAGCTGAGTAGCCCCCTTCCTTTGATGGCCTGGCCCAGAGGCTGCGTTCGCACCCCATAAATCCTGTAATTGTAGAGGATACTCTGGCAGTGTGTGGGTTTTCTGCTAAATCGTAGTGGGGAGACGATCAGGAGGAAAGGGGAAAATGAAGCATTCTGAGGCATTAGAGGATTCACAGTGGGCGCCAACGGCACCAGCAAAGCCCCAACCAGGCCTTCACTGCTGGCAAGCAGACCCAGCGCACTGCTGCCTCTCTTGTGTGAGAAGAGGGTGAGAAGAGTTAGATCTGGGTCTTTCTTCCTCTACATATTTCTGGTGTCAAGGAGTGTGTGATGAATGGCAAAGGAGGAGCTGGACCGAGGATATCAACTAAGTTATGCCCTTTTCTCTAGATATTTTTAAATGTATTTATCACATGGAGAGGGGAAAGACAAAGCAGACAGAGTGGCTAGCCAGGAATACACAGTTGTGTATGGGGGTGTGTGTGTGTAGGGGTGTGTGTGTGTGTGTGTGTGTGTGTGTGTGTGTGTGTGTGTGTGTGAACAGTGAGGAAGAAAACACTCTATAGAATCCTGCCATTTGGGGCCTCTTGTTTTCAAGACCTGAAACACTGAGGGTTGACCCCAAATCCCTGCAGAGTCATCAACGTCACTACTGAGCTGCCCCTTAAAGGTTAAATGCTTAAGTTTTGCAGTCACCTGTGAATTCTCTCTGTCTCTTGTTCTTTCTTGGTGCTGGGATGTCACCTTCTTTATGAATTACATTTCCACATATCAACAAGATGTCAGCATGCCTGGGAAGGCTGGGTGTATTGAGCTGGGCTTGGCTGACTAAGGAGGAGAGGTTGACAATACATTGGAAAGCCAAATTATAATTCATTTAATAGAATCTACGCTAGTCCCTGGATAAGAAACCTTAACTGCTGTATTTATAAATGCCTTGAGAACAGAGAGTCATAAAAAGACACATGAAGCATTTCCCTTAATGGTATAAAATTCAAGTGTTCTCTAGCATGTTGAAACCAGAATAAAGCTACCATAATTAACAGATTAAGACTTAGCGACAGACTTCTCACATCAGAAATTAAAGGGAAAATTGTGGGTCTCTTAAGTTTCTAAAGCTTCTCAAAAAGCAATGGCGGGAAAGTCACTGCACAACACTACTGAATTATATGGGATACATAATTGCAAACTCTCTGAGACTGGGAATCTTATAAAATACAAGCGTCATGTTTCTAAAAATGATCAGCAATCCATAATAAATGTGTTGGAAACAACCAATAATAAGTATCAACAGATTGAGACTTCCCTGGGGCATTTTCTGAGGCCAACTCCTCCACCTGTGTTCTCCCTCCCGGTGGAAGGGCATTAGAGGATTCGAAATGGAAGCCAACAGCTCCAGACTGCCTCCTGTTGTGAATATGCCAGTGAATTCCAATTTCACTGTCCCACTTGGAGTCCTTTCCTGGGTTCCAAACAGGTGTTCTGCACGGCCCGCCTGACCTCAGGTATCTACTAGGGCAAGCTTCTCAAAATGAGGTCCAAAATCCTATCTTTGATCTCAACCTCACTACACACCAAAAAGAAATGAGTAAAAATGAGAGTCTTGCCTCTTGACGCTCCCCAGTCTATATAAATATCATCACTTTCTCCCCAGTTACCCAGACCCAAACCATGTCAGAATTACGCTACATTGCTCCTTTTGCAAATGCAACCCTTCAGTAATGACCATTGCTTCCACCTCTAAATTTAAGCCAGATGTTGCCCTGCTACCTCAATGGTCCATTCTCTCCTTAGCTCCACAGTTCTGCCTCTGCTCTAGGGGTGGATTTAAGGAAACAGATAGAAATGGTGCTCCTTACTGATAAGAAGCCAGAGGAATGTGCATGAACAAAGGACACAGAAGTTAGATAGTCAATAATAGGTTCTAGGGAATGAGAAGGAGCCTGACATCGAGCAGTGGAGAAAGTTGCAGAGTGTGGGTGGCCACTGGGATGGCTGAAATTCAGAGCCAAATAATTTAATGGGTCATTATCAGGCATTTTGTCTCAGTGATAGAAACTGACTAACACAAGCCTCCGCCTACTTAGACAGAACTGGGCCACCTCCAAGAGTGGAATGCAAGGTAGCACCATGGAATCTGTAGACAACTCTTTACCAAATGTCACTTACAACAAGCAAAGAAGCAAGCGTTCAAAAATCAGACCATGTGCTTGCAGACAGTCAAGACCTCATATATACTGGGATCACACTAGGTTATATGATGTTGATTGATTGTTATATCTTACAATAACACTACAGGATAAGCACCAATACTATTGTACTCAGCAAACACAGGGAACTGACCCAGGGATCATTGACTACCTGTCTTAGCTTTCGCTGGTTGCTGAAACACAACACCATAGCCTAGAGTGGAAGTGGATCCAGATCTGGAGACCAGAAGAGCAGAACCTTAGTGCTGAGGGGCCTCTGAGCCTAGAGAACTCCTGTTTGTTGCTTTACCTTTTGGCAGAAAGTTGCCCCACTCCAATTTCTGCCTCTGCCTTCAAACAGTCTTTGCTCTGACCGTGTCTTTGCCTCTTCTCCTAATGGCGGTTCTCACTGAAGTGAGGACCAGGCTGATCTCAAGGTGAACCATTTGACTTGATATCTAGAAAGATGGAATATTAGAATATGGAAACAGTTGAGGGACAGGTGAAAGAACTACCATTCATTTACCACAATGGCTGTCAAGGATCAGAGCTGGAATTCAAGGCCAAGCCATGTGACTTTAGGATCCTGTTCTCCAACCCACAGCCAGATGCCAAAAGATAAAAGTAGGGAAAAGAGAAAGGTAAATGGAGAACTTTCCTGATTAGACACCATCAGGGAGAATGGCTGAGCCCTTCACATGACTCCGCCAGTATCCCAGTAATGACCCATGTGTGGTTTCGTAGTAGCCCGTGGTTAGCATAAGATGGTATTCCTAAAACCTGCTATTATAGGGTGACATTCAGGTGCATATCTTCAGAAAACTAAAACCTCATAATGAGTCACATTTCCCATTCCCTGGGAAACCAGGGAAAGAACTTTATGATCAAAATCCACACTGTTTCCCAGGCAGGGAGAGCCAAAAAATGATTCTGCCAACCCAGGGGCAAACAGAGCCAGACTCATGGATGGGGGTGGGTCTTAAGTTCCCTGAGAACTCGTTAGTAAGCCCTGGCCTGGCAGTGGACAGCCCCCACTAGTCTAGAAACACTCTGCTCTGTGGCTCTGAATAGATATCTCAGTCCTAAAAGTTAAAATTTCTCTGGGTGTGGTGGGGCATGCCTGTAATCCCAGCACTCAGGGGGCAGTGGCAGGCAGATCTCTGAATTCAAGGCCAGCCTGCTCTACAGAGTGAGTTCCCAGACAGCCAGGGCCACACAGAGAAGCCCTGTCTCAAAACACAAAACAAAAGAAAACAAAACAATTCTATCTGTACTATCAAATGTTTAGAACAAATAACCGAGATTTTATTATTGACTTTAGAATTTTTACTCAGAAAGACCTTAGGAGTCCTTTTGTCTGGCTGATTTTGGGTCAGTGTTTTGGGGGGGGTTCCCTTTGGTTAGTTGGTGGGGTTTGGGTTTTGTTGTTGTTGTTGTTGTTGTTTGTTTGTTTGTTTGTTTTTGTTTTTGTTTTGGGGGGTTGTTTGTTTTGTTTGTTTGTTTTTGAGGCGAGGGGATAGGACCTTGGGAAGGCCACCCCATCAGAAAAGCTTATAATGCCTTGACAACTGCACTAACAAATAAGATCTTGAAGAAAACCCACTTTGTTTGACTATTTCTCTTTCCATTGAGTTATATGCTATCCCACTTCACTTTAGCAATAGACCTCAAAAACACATAGTCTTCAGCAGTTTGCAGATAGATTTGGGTTAGGCTGGTCTCTCTCTCTGGGCTGCAAGTTCATCAGAGAAAAAAATTCCCCTTTCCTTAACTGTCTTAATATCTGCTGGGAAACTTCAATGGGAATTCATCTCCTAACATTACAAAATAATTAGTAATGGCGAAATTCAAACCAAGAAGGCATTTTCAGAGGTAGAGGCCCACAATTCTGGGAAGTCTGACTACGTCATTGATAATTCAGTTGTTAAATTGCTCCAGTATTTGCCTGAAAAGTCCCAGACTCCTAGGACTTATTTTGAAATAGAATCTCACTGTGAAGCCTTGGCCGGCCTGGAACTTGGTGTGTAGAGTAGGCTGGCCACAACCTCACACAGATCCAGCTGCTTCTGCCTCCTGGGTGCTGAGATTAAAGGCGTGATCCACAACACTCGACCTAGGAACTACTTAGACTATTTTAGCGGTTCAAATAGTTTCCGCTTTGCCCAGAATTACTTGTAGGACAGACACAACTTGAATAGATTACTATGCTTAAGTATAAAGTTCTCCTATCTGAAACCACAAATAATGATGTCACTGAAGCCTGGTGCCAGTTTTGGGAAACGTTTTGTTTCCCTTGCCAACAACCATTGGAAAGAGATACTCAAAAGAACGGGTCAAAAGTTACACTGTCTCTGCCATACTGTAAATAGTCACAGAAAGTCAACAACAACCGTCATGAGAATTAAAAGTACTATTTAATGTGCAGATAACATAGTGAGACAAAAAAAAATCCCCTTTGCCCATTTCCTCTGGTGCATTCAGAACTTCAACACTCAGTCTGAGAGAAACAAGGAGAGGAAAGGTGAGCAAGAGCCAGGATACACCTTCAAGGCTAGAAATGACCTCCGAAAAACTCCTTCCTTCTTCAGTGAGGACCTTCTCCTGCGAGGTCCAGCAACGTCCAAATGCCCCCCAGAACGAAACTCACTCCCTAAAAATGCTTCATTTCCCAGGAACCAATCCCTTTCTCCGCCCATAGGCAACATCCATCATTTCAACACCTTCTTATTTTCAATCTTTTCTTTTGCTGAGTGCCTCACCCAGATCATCCTGTGAACTTCCTTCCTCTCAAATTAACTTCCAGTAAATCTTTCACCAGTCCCCACAGCACTTCCTCTCACAAAGAAAAGAGGTGGAGCTTTAACTTCAGTTGCTTTCTAGTTTTGTTTAGCTATACTATTCTACTTACATCTGGAAGAAAAAAAAAATCCTGTCACCATACTCTACAGATTGGAAACATAACAAAAATACTACAGACTGGCCCTATATTCCTGTACAGAATATATGCTCCCTGCAGCGACATTTAGCTCTTTATACATAAAGCAGCATCACAAGACAAGAGATTATGTGCGAACTTACAGTTTCTACCTTTGCAGCATAACTAGCTTTTAAAAGCTAACATCTTTTGGAGAGCGACTGCATGGGTCCACAGAAAGCAAACCTGTGCCCAGGAAGTTTGATAAGGGACATAAGAGACGTTGTGAGGAAGCCATAAGGGTTGGTGTGGTTATGTAGAGAGGGGTCAGGAAGATAGGAGGAGGCAGCCAAGTCCGGGGCTTCAGTAAGAGCATCATGGGATGGCCACACTGCTCGTATTATTTCTGCCAAATGACCATAATTCCTTCCACCTCTAATTTATTTTATGCATAAATTAGAGACGTTATGGTCTATGCCTCTGTTTGTGTGCATGTCTGTGTATGCGTGTGCATGCGTGCGTGTGTGTGTGTGCATGTGTGTGTGTTTTCATGTGTGGGGGGAAGGGAGTTATTTGTGAACACATGTACACAAACATAAGGATCTACGGGTCTATTCAAGTGCTGTCCTAGTCCCTCCCCGCCTTATTTTTGTTTTTGTTTGTTTGGGGGGGGGGCTTGTCTTGTTGTTGTTGGGTGTTTTGTTTTATTTTGTTTTGTTTTGTTTTGTTTTTGCTTTTTTGGTTTTTGGAGACAAGGTTTCTTTGTGTAGTTCTGGCTGTCCTGGACTCGCTTGGTAGACCAAGCTGGCCTCAAACTCACAGCAATCCACCTGCCTCTGCCTCCCGAGTGCTGGGATTAAAGGCGTGCAACACTGGCAAAATAGAGTCTTTCACTGAAACTGGAGCTCATCAAGTCGCTGGACTAAGTGGCCACCATGCTCCTGGATTCCTCCTGTCTCTATCCTCCATACACACACCCTTTCCAGCTCAAAGGGTTTCAGGGGATGTCTGCATTACGAGTGTATGCATGTGTGCCATGTGTGGATAAGAGCTCAAGGGGGTCAGAACAGGAGTCAGAGCAAGAGAACCAGAGTTACAGACAGTTGTGAGCCACCATGTGGGTGTGGGGAATCAAACCTCTACAAGGGCAGCAAGTGCTCTTACCTATCGAGCCACTTCTCCTGTCTCTACTCCCCAACAGACAGAACCTTGATGCTTTGGAGACAGTGTCTCTGTTTCATCAGGCTAGCCTTGAACTGATGATTCCCATGCCTTCCAGGTTACAGGCATGAACCAGCATGCCTGGTTTTGTATAGACTTACTGGACACTTTCACTGAACATTCTCCAAGCACACGCATCTCAATGCATTCCCAACTGACCTCCTCTCTTCATCAAAATCCATTTCCTCCAACATCTTCCCAAACACCGTGAGTGGATTTGCCATCTGCTCAATGGTCATTTGTGTTCGGGGACCCTTAGGAACAACCTCGGTTGCAAAGATGCCCAAGAAGGATACAGAGAGCTCAGGGAGGAAGCTGTACGACTTGCTCATTGCTTCAGTTACTACAGAGAGCACCAACATCCGTCCCTCACTGCTTCCTGACTCTGGGTGCAGTGTGATCACACTCCGGCTGTCCTGCCTTCCCTGCCATGGGGTGGAGGGTGGGGCAGTACCTTCAAACTGTAATAGAAAGCAACTTCACACTTCTTTAAGTTCTTGCCTGCCAGGTGTTTGGTTCCAGAAAGGAGATAAGTAACTGAGGCAGAGAGCATGCTCCGAAACATGAAGATGAGCTTGGCGCATCTGAGGTCAGGAAGAATACAAAGAACCACCCCCAGTTGTGAGGTCGAACTGTTAACTAAACCAATCCAGATAGAGCTACAAAAAAAAAGTACATTTTTTACAAGCTCCCAAAAGATAAAAGCATTTATATTGTTGTTCCAGGGCTCTCCAGTTGTTGCAATGTGTATTAGTGACGTTAGCAATTTTACCAATAGTAATAAACTTTTATCATCGAGAGCCGAAAAATTGTATAGATCTGTTTAGTGGAGGTGTAAATTTTTTTTATTTGACGTATAGCCTCTTAACAAAAACAAAGATTCTGTTTCAGCTTTATTGGCTGTCTGGCAGAACAGCCGTCTAAGAGTTGGAACAAAGAAAAGGAGTTGCTTTTTTGTTTTTTTGTTTTTTTAACATACAGATTAGTATTAATTACCACATAATGAGCTGAAAATTTCTGCCAAGAAACTGTGGTTCCTGGATCCTTTAATGTACATTTTCTTCCTACTGGGTGAAATAAACGTTTGAAAACATGAAGGATTTGCACTCGGGGAATGTCTCAAAGCTGTTCGTGTAAATGAGTCAGTAGAACAGCACATTTTTCCATCAACAGCCCTTGTTCCCCTTCTGGTCCTGACTTTTCCTGCCGTGTGTTGAGAATGGTGGTGGTGTGGGTGAGAAAGACACCCCCAAGTGCAGCATCTGCACTTGACATCCCTAGGCTGGCATTGCCTAACGCATAGCCAGACCTCTCCATTTCCTTTTCACTTTCCAAACTGAGAGAAACCACACAAGAATGCTAACCCTCCCCTCCAAAATGGACTGGGTCTGGAACAGGCACCTAGATATGGGAGAGAAACCCAGGACATGATACCACCAAGAACAGAGCCTGGGCCAGACTGGGTGGGCTTGTCCCATGTAAGGTGTTCTGAGGCCCTTTGCCACCAGTGGCACCTGTGAGATTGTTTCTGAGGAAGGAGTGTCTAAGTATGCCACATAGAAATAACCCCTGACCATTATGCACACCGGACCAATGTCCCCAGCCGGCATTTTACTTTGAGAACAGGCTCTGACAAATGGCCCAGGTTTCCAATCACTGACCAGACCACCAAACCCACTCCTCCTTGCACAGGATCCTCCCTTGGACCTGCAGAAAGCCCAGCACAGGGACACTCAGGAAGCATGCCTATAGACATGGCGGCATGGCACTGCAGACCCATGCTCTACCTGCCCAGTCTTTCTTCCTTCTGTCCACTCAAGGACTGTCATCGCCAGCTCTGGCTCTTCCCTCGTCACTTCCTCATGGACTTTTCTCTAATAAGTTCCATTTATGTTTAACCCTGTCTTGATGTCTGTTTCTCTGACAGTTCAATCTTTGGCACCATTTGGTAGTATACCATGATACCATCATATCCATTGGGGTTATGTCACCTTGAATGTATCAAAACAAAACAAAATAAACTATCTCTATGATCCTTGAATCCCATTGTTCCTGCAAATCTTTCCATTCTGGTATAAGGGAGCCATTTGTCTCTTTATTTGAGCACCATGCCATTAGCTTTGGGGTACAAAATGGCTGTGAGAGCTTCAGCCATCCCATCTGCATAAAGCAGCAGGAAAACGTAAAAGTAGAGGACCATAATGTTTCCCATAGTAATCAAGGGTTTTTCAAGAGCCTTCCAGAAAGACATATCCAACTTCCCCTCTTGTTCTAAAAACTAGAACATAAACCCATAGGCTCACAAGTTAAAGGAAAATATAAAGCTGACACTTTAGCTATAGCCCTGGCATCCAGAATACCATGGTTGCTCTCTTCCTATAGCGTGCAAGCACAGACATTGGCTGCTCTCTTCCTACAGTGTGCAAGCATTGAGCTCCTCCCAGCATTGTTTTCCTTCTCTATTCCTCATAGATATGAAGAAACTGGATGGTGTCCATTTTGAGAAAAAAGGGGGACCCATAAATGTGGCCCCAGTGATGTACATGACCCTAAGGTCCTTCCCTGATTTGTTAAAGGCTTTGTCTCAGGGTTTGAGTAGAAAAAGGTCTTTAATTATCATAAGAGGACAAAAAGCATCAGTCATATGTGTCTTCAGACCTGTGATGCCATGATTAGAGGCAGAAGTACTTAGACACTAGCAGCAATCACAGCCAAACCCCAACAGTGGAATAAGACCAGACAAGCTTTTTAAATGTTCTGTTTAAATAGATGGCTCTTTTGGTTCTTTTGGCTCTTCTCTCTCTCTCTCTCTCTCTCTCTCTCTCTCTCTCTCTCTCTCTCTCTCTCTCTCTCCTAATAATTATTTAGGCATGCACAAACATATCAATGAAAAGAGAGGGTTCCTTCTTCTTAGACTTCTTAGATCCATCATTTTTTTAAAAAATGGACTGAAAATTAAACAATATGCTATTACAGAGTCACCCAGTTAAGAAGTTTAAACCACTTTTTTTGCCCAAAGAGAATCTTGCTCCTATGTATGTGGTCTGTGAAAACATCTTCCCTTCCCAGAATTCAGGTACCCAGTTTGGCTAGAGATGTTTAACTGTATCCACCTAGCAGGTTGTTATAAAAAAAAAAACTGAGGGTGAGTGGTCACACAGAAGAAGCAATAAGCCAAGCAGTGGTCAGTGGAGGGGGTGATTGCAGTCCTGATGATAATCACAGGGCAGGTGACAATAGCCGGGACAATGGTGATGATGGTAGATGAAGGGAGTGGGGAAGGTGGTGTGTTTGTGGGCTAGTGTCCTGTGTTTTGCAGTGTCAGAAGGGTCATGTTTGTTTTGAGGGTTTGAGGACATCCAATTGTTTTACTTTTTCCAGCTTCTAAAAGTTGTCTGCATCCTTTATCCTTTGCTCATGAAATTTTTCTTCCATTTTCAAAGCCAGCAGTGGCATGCCATGGCTCTTAATGTCTCCTACTTCTCTTCAATCTCATAGCTCTAGTTTACTGTTATGCCCTTAAAAGCCCATGTATTTATACTGAGCGCATTCAGAAGCCTCCATACTGAGGTGCACGTTCTTAACTCGCATCAGTAAAGTATGTTTTGCCATGTAAGATAACATAACCACCAGTTCCCAGGATCAAAGGTGTAGACATTTTTAATGGCCGTTATTTTGCCTACACCGAAGGAAATGAAACTATTTGTCACAATGGAAATAACTTAAACAATAGATTCTAAAGGATCTGGCCTTCCTTGATGCTCCATGGGAAATAAAAGTTGTATTACTTCCTTATTTTGCTTAATACTTTTATCAAAGTACCTAAAAAGTACAAAAGTACAAAAAAAGATTTATTTAGTTCTTAACTTAAAAAAACCAGAGAATGGTCTAGGCATATGTTTAGCTCTGCTGAAGGCCTCTAGAGAGTTACAGATGTGGGGAGGGAAGGAAGGAGGGAGGGATGGAGGGAATAAGGGAGAGAAAGGGGGGGAGAGACAGAATATGAAGAAAATCAGAAGTAAAGCAAAGTTAGGAGAATAAGTTCACGTTATAACGGTCCATCCACATGGTACCCGTTTTTGTCCCACTCAAGCTGTCCCAAGAGACCCCATTATTTCATTCGTAAGGGTGAATCCTATCACTTAATCACCTTCCACAAGACGTTACCCCTTTTCCTATTTATTTAGTCGTGGTGTTACATATGCACATGATGAAATTTCATCTTCCACCTTCATTATCACTCTGTCTCACCCTTTCTCCTTCTCTTGCTCAAACATTTACTTCCCAAGAAGCCCTTCCTACTCTCTTCTCCTTTTTGTGTGAGACCCCTTGAGATGCATCAGTGAGCCTGAATAAACACTAGTGGATAGCACCTTACTGAAGCATGACTCCTTACCGGTGACCATTCTACCAAGGAAAATATATATGTTGGCATATAAGCTGCCTGCCTCTACGTTGCTTAGCAACCTGTGATGTCATCACCTGTCTCTGCCAGATCTGTCAGACTATAAAGGGGCCAACCTGCCACCTTGTCTCTCTCTTACTTTACCTCTTACTCTCGTGCTTCTCTCTTGCACTTTCTTTAAGTGTGCCCCCTTTTCTTTCCCTCTCGCTGTCTGTCTCTCTACCCTCACGGCCCACTTAGGCCCTGACTCCTCCTCCTTTC
This sequence comes from Acomys minous, assembly GCF_964271855.1. Classification (NCBI taxonomy): domain Eukaryota; kingdom Metazoa; phylum Chordata; class Mammalia; order Rodentia; family Muridae; genus Acomys; species Acomys minous. Next base: position 106,810,511 of record NC_140483.1, on the reverse strand, counting down.
CCTTTTCTCAAACAAATATCTCCATATCAAGTCTGTTGCATGCCATTCTATTTACTTTTAAATCCTAACAATATTTCCCAAGGTTCCACCTGTCAAATTTTCTGCCACAACACAACCACACTGGGGACCCACCCTCCACCACATGAAACCTTGATGACACACATGTTCAAGCTATAGCATGATAGAATCAGCTTCTTGTAATCAAAACTACACTACACTTAGTTTAACACTCACTTTAACCTAGAGTCAGGCACAAAACGTTACTGGATGTCTATTCTTCTCATCTATAAGACAAGAAAGCTAGTTAATGATATAAAGAGCTCCTTCCAGCTCTGATGTTCCAACTGCTAGAATATACTTGGTAGCCATGAAAAACCCCTGAATCCTCCCACAGGTTAGAATGATTTTGATTTATGAAAACAAAGATAAATTTGAGGCTGTAGCTTTTTGCTGTGATCTATGTGAAAACTATGAGCATAGAATTCAAGTTTACTTCCTAATGGATCATGGATAAGAGTGCCATTGAGAGCTAGTGATGGGGCTCGGTTAGTAAAGTGCTTGCCGGGGGCACACATGAAGCTGTAGCTCCAACCTCCTGCCCTATATATGCTGAGCATGGTTTGTACTTGTAATTCCACCACTGGGGAAGTAGAGGCAGGAGGGGCCAGTAGCTGGGTGGATGGCTAGTTAGAAGTCAATCCAAGCTACAGGATACATTGTCTTTTTTTTTTTAAATCCCCATTGAAAAATAAGACAAGCATATGTGGTCAGATTCTCATCCTCGAATTCTCCTGTTGTGAACAGTCTCCTGGCAGAAGAGAAAAGTCACTGTAAGCTGCACTGAGAAGAGGACGTATCTGTGTGTACAAACCTGTACTTCTAGCCACAGACAACATGGACAGCGACAAAGTACACATGCTCTCCTGATCAAGCAACTCCCATATGTAAACATGAAAACAGGTTTTTTAAAGGTTTCACCCCACTCTTCTTTTGTTTTTGTTTTTTTTTTAATTCCTCTAGATGTTTCTAAAGTTTGGGGGCAGGTGTTCCCAGCAGAACATGCAAGACAGATTTAGCATGGGACAACCCCAATTTTTCAATATATCAAATAGGTTTCCAAAGAGAGTTTTCAGTAATAATTTAACAATAGTCACCCTCTGACTCAGAAGGATTTCTTCCCACTTCTGGGCTCCAGATGTTCACAGACTTCTGACCAGCATAAAATTAGAGAGAAAGGTGGCTCATTCACAGGCTTTCCTTAGAGAACGTCCTTGCTTAATGTTCCCCCAGAGCTCATTGGTCATCTTTGCGACGCTCAGTACCAAGCTAGACTGGGGACTGACAGCTTTGTGAAAAGCACACAGATTTTCATTTTAGTGAATCGCAAAGTTAGAAGGAAATACAAGTCAAACACCTTTAGTTTAAAAAAAAAATGGATTCGTGTAGTTTTGCTGCACCTGGCAGCCGCTACCATAAGATACCATAAGTGGAGAAAGGTCAAAGAAGCGACCTCAAGTAAAGTAGCTTTTTATTTTTCCAGGTGTACAAAGACTTGTGGTTTTTTTTCACAAAAATTAACAGAATGTACACAAAGGAGAAGGGGGAGGCATGCATGAGAATAAAAAAGAGAGATTATTCTGTGAAATAACAATGTACCTATTTCTTTACATTTTTCACATTTCACAGAAATTTGCCATGGTATACATAATCTGCTAACACTGAAATTTAGAGATAAGGGCAATATAGAAAATTATTTTTCCAAGTGCACAAAGTTGTGTTGTTGCAGAGGAGAGGTTTTATACTAAAACCTTGGGCTATGCAAGAGGTATTTATTTCTTTGATTCATTCATTTGTTCATTCATTCATTCGGTCAGTTGGTCAGTCAGTCAGTCATTTTATCAGTGCTGGAGCTCACACAGGCCTTAGCATATGTTCAATAGGCATCCTACAGCTCGGCTACATTATCAAGCCTTTAAAAGAAAAATTCAAAAGTGTTGGTCCTTTGGCCCAAAAGCTAATGAAGAGTAGATGACTGCTGGGCCATGTAGTGACAGAGAGACAAGTACTTCAGATACAACAGTTTTATCCTTATCTATGGAGGATTGGCTCTGAGAACATAGCTGAATATATCGACTTATAGTGAAAGAAACACCAGTGAGAGCTCTCTGTTGTTGTTAGCAGAGGAACAAATTTAAAGTTTCTAATGAAAGATAGGGGGTGTGTCTCAGTCGGCAGATGCTTGCCTACCAAGCATGAGGAAGTGGATTCAGGCTCTGGAAACACCGAGCTAGGCATGGTAACACATACCTGTAATGCCAGTCTTGAAGACCTGGAGATAAAAGGATCAGAGTCACGGGCATCTTCAGTTGCCCAATGAGTTTGAGAGCAGCCTGGGTTACATGAGATCCTGCCTCAAAAAGTAAAGAAATAATGACATAAGATAAAACTCCTTAACGATGAAAGAAAAGTAGATTCTCCTATTGATTAACATTAATATTTATACTTAGGCATTCTTCTTAGTTGGATATTAATTAAAAAGACAGGTCATGTACTACTTTTGCTTATTTGGTTTTATTTCTTGTAAAGAAAACTGCCAGCTTCTCCTGTGTTTAAGTGGATACAAAAAACTGCTTTAATTTTTTCTTCCTTAACACTTTTAATTAATTAATTGTGTGTGTGTGTGTGTGTGTGTGTGTGTGTGTGTGTGTGTGTGTATCTATATATACGAGAGATGCATGTCTCATAGGACAGCTTGCAGAAGGCTGTTCTTTCTTTCTACCATGTGTGTCGAAGGATGTAACTCAAATCATCAGGCTTGGTGTCAAACGCTGTTATCCAGTGAGCTAACACAAAGACCGTCCCATCTAAGGACTTTGGGTTTACAAAATTGATAATGGACTATAGGGTGAATAAGTGAGTAGATCTTAACGGATCCAGAGTATTCTGGATGCTACAGTCAGTGATTTCATATAACTAGGCCACCTGGTTGATTTTCACAGTCTTAACCAAGGATTGTTGGCAACCTTAGTTAGAAACCAGGATCCCAAAAAGATCTGCATAGGGAGCTCGGTGCTCAAGCTGAAGTCTGACAGAGAAGACCTCATTCACACAGAGTGCAATGAACAGTAACATTTCTGAGACAACAGGCAACAGGCACGTGGGAAGCTGTACATGAAGGCATGGTTTTTTTTTTAAAGCCTCTCTGTTAGGAGCTCAAGATTAAATGCCAATGCAGTCTAAGCATGTATCTTAGCTTCGGACTGACATGTGGGTGTGAGGATGTGTAAGAAACACTACTCTGTGACGTCACCCCTGATTTACTTCCTGTGTCTCTGTCTACTAAGGTATTTGTACAGTGTTCCATAGTGCCTTACATTTTATTTTAAAAATGACATATAAAGTAATAGGTTTTCTTATAGAATTTCTTATAGAGTTTCAGTTGATACTAATGCGACCTATTCTTTGCCTAATCATCCTGACCCTCACCTCATCCTTTCTCTTTCCAGTATTTTCCTTTCGACATTGATGTCACATGTGTTGAACTGTCCTCCTTTAGCTCCCTTGAATCCTCCCACACACCTTACACGGGACCTTTTTCTAGTTTCCTGATCTCTATTTGCACTTATTCTCATGTATGTATGTATATAAAAATACATACATATACATATGTATGAAACTAGAAGTCTCTTATAACAGAGAACATGCATCATTCATCTTTTTAAATCTTAGTTATCTCCGTTAATATATTTTCTAGTTATATCCATTTCACAACTTTTTTTTTCTTTACAGCTGAATACAGTTCAATTATGTATAAGTAGCACAGTCTCATTCCCCAGTCCTCTGTTGATGGCCATCTAGACTTAATCCATTTCCTAGATATTGGGAATAGAGCAGCAATAAATATTGGTGTGCACGTATCACTGAGATAGGATATACAGTCCTTTGGGTATATGCCCAGGAGTGGAGTAGCTGGGAAAAGGTACTTCTCCAGATCCTGAAATGATTGCTTACATTCTCCATTGCGACTTTTTTTTTTAATCCACTGGCCTTCCGCCTTCACTCTACAACTGTTTTGGTTTTCATTCCAGTTGAATTGGCTTCACCTGATGCCTTCTCCCTCCCAGCTCTAGCATAAAATCAGCAAAGTAGTGGACAGTGGGATGAACTCATGACATCTTCACTCTTCACATGAGGTCCAGTCTAGGCAAGACCCTGTGCTCCCTTTCCAGAGCTGCCAGAGATGGGCCATGCAAAAATAGCCATCCCAAGTCACTACTGCCCCACCTTATGACAGCCATGGCAGGCAGAGAGGCGGGAAAGAGTCCTGTGAGGTGCCACCTAAGGAGCTTGAGTGGAAGTCGGTGGCACGTAGTCCATGGTGCGGTGCAGTCCTCCCTCTCGCTCCCTTGTCACTAGCCCAAATCAGTTACAACAAAACGACTGAAACTCTAGACAGAAGCATGACCAAAGAGGCATCAGAAAGAATTTCCTGAATATTGCTAAAGAGTTCCTTGCTCTCTCCTGCAGCTGGAAACCGTGGGACAAATGGATGCCCTGTTGTACTGCTTAGCATCTCTACGCATGGGAAGCTACCCTGCTGCTCGTGAAATAGCAACAGCTTCTCATTCAACTAAATAAAAATAAGATAAATCTCCAATGTGAAGCCAAGGAAAGACTTCAAATCCAATTTGTAAACACAATGCATAATTTTAGCCAGGCTCTTTATCAACAAAGTACTCACAAAACCATTCGTAACTCAATGAACTCACCAAGGCTAACGATGCAATATGTAAAACACTTTTAGTCAACTCCATTGAGTTCACTCTGAGAAACAGATAAGTACCTGATTTTTGATAGTCAGCATATGTCCATGTATTTTACGATAGTGTTTTCATAAAGCCCGAGTATGAATTACAAACCTATTCACCTTGGAGGGACATGGGTGACTCGTTGAAAATGCCATACAAGTTGACAGGGTTCTGGACAGAGCACACTCTCGTGTGAAGAGCAAGATGGAAAGAATTCTATATCGGAAGATCTGCTTTGTGTTGAGTAGTTACAGGAATTCCTTTTCTGCTTATACATCAGTTGCTTAATTACCATGCTCTGTTCCTGGCAACCCAAGGCAGTCTGTCTTTTGTAGACTATCTATAGCAAAATTTATATGGTGCACTTTTTCATTTTTCACGTATCTTATCAACCTAATTGGACAAAGTCTTTCTGACAATCCTGGATTGTTTAGGCTGTCCCTGCCTGTTATTGATATTGTTCTTTTTCGTAATAGAGCTATTCCCCCGCAAGGCTAAAATCCATCTTTCTAAAAACCTAATGACTGAAGTCTGTTTTAACGACACACATATACTCACGTGCACACACTCTCTCACACACACAGGCCTTCTTTAGATATTTTTACCCAGAAATATTTCATTTTCCTAACTGTGTCAATGCATATAACATAATGTGCTCTTAACCATGAAAAAGAAGAAACAGACTCAAAACATTCTATCGATTTAGACTAAGAAATGGAGCTCACATTTCCCAATGTGCTTGCCAACACTTCACTTTATTTACTTATAGAATGAACCAACTAAGGAAAAATGTGGACTCTCCTGTGAAAAGAAAGAAATTATCTAAAATTGTTTCTCATTTGAAGTATTCCAGAAAATGACAGTTTGTAAAAGAACAGTGGAATGAGGTCAGCACCACCCTTGGACCAGGTCAAGAGGATCAAGAGTCTTGCACAGCTCTTGGGCAGCAGCCTACGCACAGATGAACGTACGACAAAGCAGAGTGGGCACTGCCAGGACTCAGAATCCAATACACAGTACAGCTCCAGCCAGCAGGGAGCTGACGGCTGAGAGCACACATTTTGAAGCTTGCTCTGATTCTCCCATTGCAGTCAACTCCATGTTGTGCTGCTAGATTCAGCGTTAAAAAAGTCACCACCATTAGAGTTGGCTACAGCCCAGCTCACACTGTGACTGACATGGTTAGTCATATTCCCATCTCTTGCCCAATGTCTACTAAAGGAAAGGAGACTGTGGCCACGTGCCATGCTAACTAGATACCTGACAGTTCAGAAACAGATCTTTCTTTGGAGTCTGAGGAAGATTTAATGAGTAAAACGTTTTAGGTAAAGAAAGAACAAACTGGTTTGTCAAATCCTTTCTCTCTCTCAGCCTTGGTGCAATAAATTTTTCTTTTTCTTTTTTACTGACATCACCCTGATCTGTCCAGTAGCCATCATATTTTATAGCAAGTTAGCACGGTAATTAATGCCACAAAAGTCTCCTTGTACCAGAAGGAAGATGTACAGAAGAATCACATTAGAACAGTGATGTAACTGGTTTTGTGGAAAGTGTTTAAAATTAAAATATTATCATCATAGTGAAGACAAAGGGATCCTAAAGGCAATAAAAGTTTCTTTTTAAAGAAATAAAGTCTTGCATAAGAAACTTTTATAACTTGAGAAGAAATAACTAGTGAATTTTCAAGAAGAAAAGACAATTTTGTGCTTTAAATTCATAATGCTTGAGGAATTGTATGTTTTCATCTGAACCTTCATAAACATCTCCCTAGCCTGTCAGCTGAACATTTATACAAATTCAAGCATAAGCTCAATTATCTTGGCAGCTCACAGTTTCAATCATATTAGTAGCACAATTTGGTATATTGATTTTATTTTATTCAATTTAACCCTATTTTTCAAAATTGAATGTTAAAACACATGAGTCGACTAAAGTTTGGCTCATAACTTTAAATCCCTGGAGGTGCTATTTTATTGCTTATTGGTAGTTATAACATTGCTTTTCAATGCCACATCCCATATCATATTTGCTATGCAAGATGGGAAGTCACTCTTCTGTAGGAAAAAAAATATGTGATTATAGATACAGATCTGATTATTTAAGACGAGCCTTATTTTCCTGCTTTGGAGTGATTAAAGCATGGTTGCTGACTATAAATACCACCCTTTAGGTTTTTCCCCAAAAATATCTGTAGTTAAAAACAGATTGAGGACTTTGTAGGCAGTCGGCAGTGTTTATGCTTCCATGAGAGCCCCTGATGCTCAGCCCATCTCTCTGAAAGAAATAAAAAGGATCCCCAGGCTGGATTTTCTTACTGGAGCATGTTCGAATTATAACTGTCCTACATCACTCATTTGACTAAATATCTTCCATCTAAAGTATCTGATCTGAAGTTTTAAAATAAGCCTCGTGGATCTATGTACACCATTTTGAGTCTGGGTGGCCAGTCTTCTCGGGTAGTAGCAGCAATCAGCACGTGCTGGACCTAAATTCTTGTTGAATTCTTCTCTCCGCTGTCCGTCTCCATCGGCAATCATGGAGCTCATCTTCAGAGACCAAAGTTGAAACCGAATTCGATTTTGAATCATGGAAGACAGGAAATACGCTCTATGCCTTCACCTCAGAGTCTAACATCTGCTACATTTCATGCACCAGACAATGTCAACACTTGAAAGATGTATCTGGTCTGCTGTATTTGAACCACATGAAGCTGAACCAGAGAGCTCCACAAGGCCGTGTAAGTGCTTAGGATAGGGATGGGAGCTGATCTGAAGCAGGCAGTCTAGAAAGTCTTGTTTTTTTTTTAAAAAAAAAAAACATGTAATTCTACATCTCAAATTGAGTTGAAATTTTTCTCACTTTGGCCTTCTGATATGAAGCTATATACTATAGCAACAAAGTAGAACCTACTAAAATTTAATATACAAGTGTCAGCAAAGAAATGGATGCATCTGTAACAGACAATGTTTTCCACTCACCTTTCTCTGCTCTCAAATGCCACCCATTTGTTTCCCTCCAAGACACAGAGTCTTCCCATCCCTTTGTGAATCCTTTGGGAAAAGATCATTCTGTTTGGGAATACTGGGACAATAGAATCAGAGACTGGTAATAAACTAAACCCCAAGGCAAAGACAGTATATTTTCCTGTATCTTATCAGAACTTATTCTGTGTGCATACAGTTGGTGTTTGTAAATAGGCTATCTGCCAGAACTTTAATATTTTGTAACAATGAACTTTTTAAAATTCTAATTCACATGCATTGGTGTTTTTCCTTCCTGTATTTCTGTATGAGAATGTAGAATTCACTAGAACTAGAGTTACTGTCAGCTGTGATCTGCCATGTGGGTGCTAGGAATTGAACCTGGGTCCTCTGGAAGAGCAGCCAGTGCTCTTAACCACAGAGCCCTCTCTCCAACCCCATCAATGAACCTCTGAAGAACAGATACTATGCTTCGGATATCATAGAATCTCAAACCAAGGCGAATCTCTTGCAGTCTATATTTTTATTGGCATACTGCTGTCATATAGCTTATGGTCTTTTTTTCTAGAGTAAGACAGTGAAGTCAAGGCTGTTACTTGCAATCCTCACTCATCCCTCTACACTATTTTGCACAGACATGCAGGCTGAGCAAGGAGTTGAAAAATGCAAGAGACAAGATGAGTAGAAAATGATCATAAGTGAGGAAATGGGGAGGATCTGTGGCTTGGAGGAGAAAAGTGGGTGACATGCAGAGCAGAGAAAGGCAGAGTGGAAAACAGTCTGTTAAATATGCAGGTTACAAACGCATGCATCTCTTTGTTAAAACTTGTATGTTAAGTCTTATTAGGTCCTACTTCATCACTAGGTGGTGGAATTGTTTTAGAAGGATTGAGAGAGCCTTGTTGGAGATGTGTCCCTGGGGCAGGCTTTGAGCTGTCAGAAGATTCATGTCAATCCCAGTGTCTATCTCTCCTACTTGTGACTGTAGGTTAAGCTGTGAGCTCTCAGCATTTTTTTCTTTCTGTCATCATGGACTCTAACCCTCTAAAACCACAAGCCAAATTAAATGTTTTCTTTTATAGATTGCTTTGGTCATGGTGTTTTATTACAGCAATAAAAAAGTAACTGAGACAGAGTCTATCTACATTAGTTGTCGCTAATGCTGTCGAACAAGAATTTAAGGAAAAGTCATTAGAAACATCCTAGACGTGTACTACAACATAGTGGGTGATAAATGGAGCTGTTTTCTGATGGGCAAACAGTAACAGCCATCTGTGAGGACAGCTTACTTATCAGTCTCTCTCTCTCTCTCTCTCTCTCTCTCTCTCTCTCTCTCTCTCTCTCTCTCTCTCTCTCCCTCTCCCTCTCCCTCTCTCCCTCTCTCTCCCTCCCTCCCTCCCTCCCTCCCTCCCTCTCCCTCTTTCTGTTATAGCATAGTTTTTAGGATATTGCTTCAATCCTCACAATACAGAAGACATTTAAAATATTCCTCTCCTAGCATGACCAGGAAGAGAATGAGCTCAGGCTGGTAGTTCTCCACTTCTTTGCTTGTTTCATAGCAGCAAATAGTCTGTAAGAGAGCCAATTGTTCTTGCTTAGGGTAAAATTGAGAAGAAGCTGGACTAGTTGGGGAATCTCTACACATTCTAGTGTGGATGTCACTCAACATCTCAGGGACCCAAATAGAACAAAAAAGGAAAAAGATAAAGAAAGGAGAAAAACTTCTATATCTGAGACATCTGTCCTCTCAGATCTTCCAATACTGGAGCTCCTGGATTTTAGGAATTCTATATGGACCATCTTCCTTGGTGTTTCAGCTGACCAGTGTCATAGTGTAGGACTTACCACCACTCATTAGTGTTTGCATATTACAATAATAACCTTTTATCTCCACAGATTTTTTTCTATTTATATTTTTCATTATCTGAGGGAGCCAGTAGAGCAACAACCACCTCATCTTCACCAAGTCAGCCTTGAACAGAAAATACAGAAGGGAGGTGTGGTCTCACATTCCAACTTATACAGAACGTTCTTGGCCTCATATATTTACGAATAGTGTCCCCTTGACTGGAAAAAAAAGTTTGAAATCTATAAATTGTTCCCTTATGACAATCCAAAGCAGATCATTTTCCACCTTCACTATTGGCAGGAATAAGAAGAGTATTCCTAATTCCCACAATCCCCTTGAAGGAGTGTCCCCACTGACCTCTACCAGCCTTCTTGTCACAGAGAAGCCTATTTCTATTGTGTATTCTATGTCTACAGAAGCTTCAGTAACCACAGCCATGAGGAGGAGGCATCACTGAGATATAAAACAACATATGTGGTAAAAGTTACCTATCTATGACTTTGGCATACATCCATTTTCACAACATTGGTCTCTGGAGAATGTAACTGGAGTTTGATACTTTGTTGGTTTCTTACTCTGTTCCAACATTCTCTACCCTTATTCCACCCTTTGAATCCCTCAACACTAAGGAGGAAAAGAAGAAAAAAACGGTGGGGTCGTTTTCATTAGACTACTTCCTACTGATTAGGGGCATCGAAGTCCTTGAGGCAAGTGTAAGCTTCACCTTCAGGATACTTAGTTTCTTCTTTTTGTCTCTTTGTGCATGACCACTTGACAAACCACAGCAACAGCAAAGAGCAACCAGAAACAACAGCAGCAGCAGCAGCAGCAGCCACAACAGCAGCCCCTCTTGGGGATCTAATATTGATATACCCTCTCAAGAGTCCCCAGAATTCCAAATGTCATACACTTACAGAAACTATCAGCAAGTTCAAAATACATAAAAATAATTTTGTGTTGGTCAAATGCATCATTTTTTAAATTGTGCCCCATGGTCAGGTGAGTTTAGTAAACATTCCATATGACCTCCATAGGCACAAAGCACACATTAAAATACAAAAATATCTTTACCAGTATTTTCATGAAGAAACAGCTTTCAAAGAACAGCTATTAATAAGCACAGGACTCTGAGCTTCTGTGGAATAACATTTGGGATCGTTTCTTCTGTAGTGAGAAACTTTGGTTTCATTAAAAACACAGAAATATTTTGTTTTAATCCCAGGTGTGGGTTATGAGGCTGCATTTAACCAACACAGAATTATATTTATGTGTTTTGCACATTTTAAGATTTAAGATAAAATTTTAATTTCCCAAACAAATACTGGCTTAGTAATGAATGGGAAATGACACACCATTTGGCCAAGTAGTAGACTGTTTTGAACTGAAGTACAAAAAAAATCAATCTTAAGGCATCATACCAGGAAGAGAATTAATCAGTAGTTACCACAAGAAGAATTAATTACCAGACTTTGTATTCAAATAGATGTTCCTCACAATTACTATGCTAACCTTAGGTAACAGTAATTTATCTGGAAGGATTAAGGTATAAATTCTTTATATTTGCAAATGAGGTCAGCACTAAAAAACAATGTGATTCACTGGTCCTGTTGCCTTGCTTTGGAAGGACCTAGCTCCTCATTGTCATTACTTGGTGTTACACCCAGTAATTCTGGGATACATTATGCCTTTGTATCATTTTAACATTTCCAAAAACTTACAATTATGTCTTCCACAAAAGCATAAACTACTAATATCCTAATAATTTTTAGGACAAGTAAGATACTAATTCTTTGTGTCTGTTTGTTTGCTTGCATGTATTTTAAGGATAATCCCTTCTGGTCATAGTTGAAGATGACATAAATCTCTAACATCTATACATTTATATTCTTTGATATCATTAATTACTCAAGACCTGGGTGTTAATGGCTTGTCCCAAGCTTGGATCTACTGGAATATGGTAGAAACACTCTGAGGTGCCATAAAAGAGATAGTGAGACCTCAGTCCCTTCATCTTAGCTTCTTGGATGACAAGTGGTGAGCAGCTTCCTCCACCAAGCACATTGCTGAGAAGTGCTTCCTTCCCACAGGCCCCAAAAGAGCACCATTGCCAACCATAGACTAAACCCTCCAAAACTGGGCCAAAATAAGCATTCCCTATTAATTAGTCAGTGTAGCTCAAATATCTGTTACATTAACGGAATGCTGACTATTTTTTTTCTTTCTTGTTAAGTACATTCTTATTTGGGGAATTTAAAAATTGCTTCTATTTCACAAACATTTGTGATATTGCAATGTCACTCATCTGAGGGTCTTTGCCACTGTTAAGTTTGTAATACTTTGATATTCATGTTGTGCTGTGGGACTGACTTTGCTTACATTTCAGGAAAGCTGCCTTGTTTTAAACATCACCAGTTCAAAGCTAGGGAAGCTTTCTTAATATAGATATGTCTTCAGTACTTGAGGATTCCCTCCCCCAACTCCCAGGAATAGTTCAATGACTCTCATCCCAAATGAAGCAGAAGTCTTCGTAGTCTTCGTATTTGTACTTTGAGTGTATGTCCCTGTTTTGTATAATGTACCATTTCTATTTTCATCAGTTATTAAGTTTAGCTGACTGAGCCTCGATCTTCTAATTACCACCGTACATTATTTATAGGATAAGCCTAGATATAAATAGATACATAAATAAACAGAACTGGCAAATATTCTTTAATTTTTTCTGTTAAAACTTTTTCCAACCAATTGTACAACTCTTCTTCTTTCTATTCAAAATACATGACAGCATCTTTTTGGAATTTTTTTTTAGAAATCCATAAAAATATAATTAAAAAAATAAGAGTGAAACATTCCTCTTGGCCTGGTCCAGATATTTTACCAGAAAATGTGTGTAAATACCTATATGTTTGCACACTCACTTATGGAATCAGCACATGTTCAATTTCACCTGAAAATACTGTTTTCTGATCTAGCTTCTTGGGTTTTATCGTTTTCTTATCCACTTTCTACTTATTTGAAGACATCAATGTCTGTGAACAAAACTAGAGCTGCACTATTTGCATGTGTTAACTGTAGCAGCCCTTTTCTGCTGCTGTGATAAAATACCATGACTCAAAGTATCTTGGGGAAGAAAGGGTTTATTGTAGCTTAGGCTCCAGGGAACTAGAGTCTGTAATGGAGGGGAAGATATAGAAACAGGACCCAGGAACAGGAAGTCGAGGATCACATTTTCATCCACAAACAGGAAGCAGAAGCAAAAAGGAAGCGAGGTGAGACTGTGAACAGTCAAAGCCTTCCCCCATGATGCATTTCCTCCAGCCAGAATGCATCTCCTGAAGCTTCTATAAACTCCCTGAACAACACTGCCAGTTAGGAACCAAGTGTTCGACGACATGAGCCTACAGGGGAATAGGCCTTGTTAAAACAACCACACATGTATTCTTACCATTCTCATAACAAGTTTATGGGGTAGACAACAAAATTTTATTTTGTTTTATTTTTATTTTATAGATAAGGAAAATGAAGGTATAGCTTTCTTAAAATCACCTGCCTTCAAAGTTATGGGACCAGGATTTGAGCCCCTTGTTACACAACACACAAGCAGAACTGTAACCCCTAATGAGTATTATTTTCACAATGACTCAAACATCAGTAAGACACATTTTACATAATTTTTTAAAGGACCTAAGTTTAATTTTTAATAATTCAAAGGGGAGGATTCTTGTCTGCTACAGAATAATAAAACCAGTTAATATCTATAAACTCTGAGAGAAACATTTGTTTTCATTAGAGACCCTTTTACCAAACATGGCAAGTTCTCTTACCCATAAAATATAATAATTGCATTGAAAGTTTACCCTTCCATAAAAGATTGTGATTAAAATGACTCACAAAACTTTATTAATACACTGTTAAATTGGTTGCTAAGATTTCTTTAACTCTACAGAGAACTATTTAATTTTGTCAGGCCAAACGTGAATGTTGGGAGGGGCGGGGCTTGGGCGTCTCCCCTAGGTGAGGATATTAGCCTAATTGTGGTAGCCTTGGGGTTTGGCAATAGAAGCTTTAAGACTGTGCCCCTGTGGTAGGTCCTTCAGCTTCATTCAGCAATAGAGGAAACTAAAAAGATTCAAGACTGTGATACAGAAGACTCATGCAAATAGATGCATACCAGGAAAGTAAACCTCATCTGCATAAAGCAAAATCTTCTCTAACTAAACCATACTATAGGACATGCCTGTAATCCCAGCAACTGGGGGCTGAGACAGGAAGACTGGGAGTTCCAGGGCCGTCTGAGCTACATAGTAAGACCCTGTCTCCAAAAGAAAGACTGACCAGGCATGGTGGTGCACACCTTTAACCTCAGCACTCTGGAGGCAGATGTAGGTACATTTCTATGGTTTCGCCACCATCCCTATTTACATAGCACATTCTAGGCCAACCAAGACTATATAGTGAGACCCTGGGATACAAAAAGGATGTAAAGAAGGAAGACAAAAGCCAGGTATAGTTGCCCATACCTTTAGTCCCGGGACTCAGTAGGCAGAGTCAGGTGGATCTCTGTGAGTTCAAGGCCAACCTGGTCTACAATGAGAGTCCAGGACAGCAAGGACTCTGTGTAACAGAGAAAGCCTGTCTCAAAAGAAAGAAGAAAGAAAGAAAGAAAGAAAGAAAGAAAGAAAGAAAGAAAGAAAGAAAGAAAAAACTCAAATCATCTAAAGTACTACTATGTCAGAGTCTTTCGTATCTCTGGCCTCCCTGTCTTCCACCTCTCTGTAGACAGTGCTCTTCATGCAGAAAACATGGGCTCCTCATTTATTTTTGCATTTACAATATGTTAGCTACCAGGTATACAGGCTCACATCAGAAATCTCAACATTTGAGAGGCAGAAGCAAATCTGAGAAGTTTGAGGTTAACATGGCCTATGAAGTAAGTTTCAGGCTAGCCTGAACTAGAATGAGTCCTATCTCAAAACAGTGACTACAGCAAACTCAGGTCTGTCAATTTGAGACTTGGGCATGCTTAGACTTACAAAGGAAATAGAAATAAAAGTCATTAGATTATGAGAGTTCCATAGATTTTCATTCATTGTCGCAGCATTACCATGATGTAGCTACATTCACTGATGTCTTGGTCAATGTTCCTGGAGTGGTACTAGAATTTTAAGAAGGTGTGAAGGTGAGAATCACAGCATTAGACGATGTTAACCATTTCCTTACTGAAACACTGCCTTGCTATCTAACAGCAGGTGCTGTGCCCACTCTGAAGGAACAGTATAACCAACTCCTAGGATTATAAGCAAACATTTTGGCAGTCTTCCTCGGTCCTCTCTCTTTTTCTTCTGCTTCCCCTGCTGTACATCTTTCTCCATTTTCTTCCTGAGCTGAGGACCGAACCCAGGGCCTTGCACTTGCTAGGCAAGGACTCCACCACTGAGCTAAATCCCCAACCCCTCTCCTTTTCCTTGAGACAAGGGTCTCACTCACTAAGTTGTGCAGGCTGGCCTTGGACTCACTCTGTAGCATAGGCTAGCTTTGAACTCACAGTCCTCCAACGTCAGCCATCTGCTTCCACATCACTCAGCTTCATTCAAGTCCGGTGACATACGTCCTCCCACAAGGCCACATCTGCCAAGCATCTCCAGATAGCATCACCAACTGGAGAGGAAGCATTCAAATGCCTGAGCCTATGAGAAACATTTCTCATTCAAACCACCACACTAAAAGTATTTGTACAGATTAAATGAATTCAATGAAAACAATTTATGCACATCAGGCTGAGGAAGGCAGATCAGAGGGGCAGCACTTGCCTCCCATGTTCACGGCCTCGGCTTCCATGCTTAACAATGAAAAACAAACTCACAGTACCCCTGAAAGCTTCTGTAAGTCTTAGCCACCACCGTACTTGAATGAGTATCCCGTATTTGTCAAAACCTTAGAAGTATGGTCACATCCTTCAATTGTGCAGGCTGGCTTTTCAAGAAGACGCATCCCTGAATAGATGCTGTGTTCATATGTATGTATATAATGTTTCTACTGGATCCCAGGGGTATTGCAGATGACTGTGCAACTCCTGTAAAGGTTATGGGAGGCTAAAAAAAGGACAGGCATTCCTTTCTGTCAGGTAGGCATCACTGTGCACGTGGGATCCTTCACTTTTATTTACACAGTAGATTCATGAAGGCAGTGGAGCAGGAGACCAAACACTGACATCAACTTAATACTGATTTCTGGTCCCAACTGTGACACATAGTCACCGAGCTGCAAAGCCTCTCACCAGTGAAACAGAAATAATAATAACTATTCTATTTCACAGTTTTTCTAAAGATTCAAATAACTTAAACATGAAAAAATATTATAAACTGTAAAGTGGTACAAAAATAAAAGATGGTTAAGGTCATTTAAAAATTTTTAGGTTTATTTGTTTTATCTTTATGAATATTTTTTCTACACGTATGTATGTATGTGCACCATGTGTATGACTGGTGCCCTCAGAAGCAAGAAGAAGGCGGTGGGGCCCCTGGAACTGAATTTACAAGTAGTTATGAGCCATCATATGGGTGCTGAGAAGCAAACTCAGTCCTCTGCAAGAATAACAAGTGTTCTTCACTGCTGAGACATCTGCCCAAGCCCTAGCAAGTATTTTATAAAGTCTATACAAAGAAGAATGCCAATTCTAATTGTTGAACAACTGGTTGACACCACTGAATGCAGATATGAAGCCACATCTGTTCTTTTCTTGGATGGCTACACTGATCAATAGATGACAACTCACAGTAGAACAAAATAGGAACAAAGGACACATATAATCCAGTATTTCAAAACTTTGATTTGTACAATATCACAACTGAGACAGCTAAATTCTTCTACATACATGTAACTCAAAAGGAACCATTTCACTGCAGCATTAAAAAGTTAGATACACAATATATATGCATATGTATGTATGTATGTGTGTATATGTATATATGTGTGTATGTATATATGTATGTGTATGCATATATATGAGTTATGGTTGGTTGACTTTTAATGGTGTCAGTGCCATTTGCTGGAAGCCAGTAGAAGCTGCCTGAACCTAAGTATACCTCATTAGTTTTAAGAAACCCAACCTTTCACAATCTTTCATTATAATGACTGGAATTCTTGTTTCCTACTGTTGCAGGTTGAGCTGTGTTCTCTCTCAATTCATATGTTGAAGAACTAACTCCCAATGTGACCTTTTGCAAATAAGTTCTTAGGAGTTGATTTAAGGTGACGTGAGATCATAAAGGTGGAGCCCTGGTTCAATAGGATTAGTGTCCTTCTGAGAAGAGTCATCAGAGAGGTTGTTCTCTCCTTCTCTTCACAAATGTTCAGAGTTCAGGCCTTCGGAAAGAAGACACCAACCCAACCATAACCTTGGTCCTGACTGTAGCTTTGCAGCAATCTGAACTGTGAGAAAAGATCATTTCTATTGTTTAAGGCACCAGTCTATAGGACCTCGTTATGGCAACCTGACAGAGTAGTGAACAGAGCACCATTCTCAGTGACCAGGAGACTCTGCTGTAGTATTCTTTATATGTATCACCACCATTCCAGCATATGAGGACCTCTGGTGTAGAACAGTTAGACATGAGACAACATAACAACCAATAGCAGTCACTGATGCAGAACCCAGGACAAATGTGTTTACCCAAAGGAAAAAGGAGGCGACACAAGTAGGCAGGCACCAAACCCAAGCAGCAGGAATCGAACTAGAGTTTGGCAATCACTGAATGTGGAATGAGAGAGCCTAAGCTACAGCAGCAGTGGCAATGCAGACTTCCTGAAGAGGCTGTTTTTTTTTTGTTGTTTTTTGTTTTTTTTGTTGTTTTTTTTTTGGTAGTCTCCTCTGGGCCCTGCCTGTGCGGGAACAGCACAAGGAGAGAGGCTAACTGCAGGTTCAAGACTAAGTCGGGAAGAGACTACCACTGATGAGTTTGGGAAAGGTTCCTGCTGCTGGACCCTGGCATCTCAGGATGGGAAAAGAAGGACCTAAGACCCAGGGTGGATACCTTCCCATAGGTAGTACACTGTCCTGATAGTAGAGGAGTGTGCTGTGGCTGCGAGCACAGCTTTCAGATTGTTTCTGCAAAGTCTCAGGTGACTTTTATGTTCTGGTGGGCCAGGGATCATGATGCTTACACTGCTCTCATTTTTGCGACCTTTTCTGCCATGTGCTCCTGGGCGACAACTAATGATGCTGAGGAATATTCTGAGATATGTTTACTCACACCTGTTGTGACAGAAAAAGCACTATGGGGCAGCATCTGTTCACTGACCAAGAGGGGCCATATGACCTTTGTCTGTGGAGTTCTTCAAACGCAGGCTACAGTTGTTCTACAGGTCAGGTGTACTCCTGGGGTGGTGGTTGTGAATAAGGCTTGCCAGTTTCCTCTCTTACTCCCCAAACTATATGCATAATTTTCCCCCAGAAAAGGTTTGTAGAACACCTATTCCCTTTATTTTCCCCCCAGTCCTACAGGAGATGAATTAAAATAAAATATAATATAAAATACATATACTAGTAGTGTTTGTGTTGACCATTCAAGCCCCTAGAAAGGAGCCTTTCTCCACTCATATTTCAAGAAATGTCAGATGAGCATTAAAGACATCAGGTGACCTTTGAAGACTGTAGAAAATTGCCTCAATTTGCTGCTTCCGGCTGTATACAGAATCAAGGCAGGAGACGTCAGACAGAGACACTCTTCCATGGAATGGCTGTTTCTGAAAAGAAAATAAGAACAGCTCACTCTCTGTAAGATGCATAACTACCTATGGAATGTGTGGGAGTAAGTGATAGGGCCTCACTATGAGAAGTTAGACACAGAGCCCTTGTGAAAAGGAACCTTCTCTAATCTAGGTCATATGAGCTGTGTATTGCTGCAGTAAGAAACCGCCGTATATGGCTTAGTTGAGGATATCATTGCTGTGATGAAACACCATGACCAAAAGCAAGTTGGGGAGGAAAGAGTTTATTTGGCTCACATCTCTGTATTGTACTCCATCATGGAAGGAAGTCAGGATAAAAATTCAAACATGAGGCAGAACCTGGAGACCAGGGATGATGCAGAGGTCATGGAAGGGTGCTTCTTACTGGCTTGATCAGTCCTACTTCTTACAGGATCCAGGACCAGCAGCTCAGGGATAGCCTCCCCCAGAATGAGCTGGGCCTTCCACTGTCCATCACTAATTAAGACAATGCCTTATAGCTGAATCTTAGGGAAGCTCCCTCCTCTCTGATGACTCTATCTTGTGTCAGGTTGACATAAAACTAGGCAGCACAATAGATGTAGAGACTTGGAACAATAAAGCCTTCTCGTGTAACAGCTAAGAACAAGCTGTGATTAGGGCTGCCTTCCTTAGTGAAGGATCTGAGGAGAGTGCACTTCTTTGGTTTTTTTTTTTTTTTTTTTTTTTTTTTTTAGCTTTGAGAGCCCATTCTGACCCCTTGGCCTGTGGGCCCTTTCTCCATCTTCAAGATCAGAACAAAGAGTGGGCGGGGTGTTTTCCCATTGCATTACCCTAATTCTCTCTCTGCCTCTGTCTCTTTTTCTCTAAATGAAAAATATGAGGCCTGGGCTGCTCTTAGGTATGACTGAGGAGAAGGTTTATTGTAGATATGAGGAGAGCACAACCAGAGGTGTCTGGAAGGGTCCTGACTTAACTGGGCCATCAGACTGAACCCGGACACAAAAGGAGAATTACAGGGGCTGAGGGGCGGAGCAGAAAGGAGCCAGGAGACCAAGAGAGCGAAATGGCTGGTTATATGGGAGTCAGAAAAGCTGGGCAAAGGGAAGCAAAGCTCAGGGGCTGGAGAGGCTTGAGGTAGGGGACAGGGCACACCAGATAGGATGAGGTTGTAATGCAAACTCAAGGTGCTGCCAGCATCTGCTTTGAGATGTTCCATGGGAACCTCCAGCAGCCACTTGTCTCCAGTTTCTTTGAGGCCTAACCCTTTCAGACTTCCTGGCTCCTCCTTCAGAAGGAGTTAGAAGAGCAGGTAGGGCATTCAACCACAAGCAGAGGTCCAGGAAAGATGAGGAAGATTCAGCTTGAGCAGAAAAGCTACAAAGTGCAAGTATCCCCTGGGATGTACTTAGGAGGACACCAGATTAGTTTAGAGGGTTAAGAATAGAGTGATAACTTCTCAGTTACTGTGTTGGGAAGTTTATTATTAAACCAATATAAGAGTTTCAATTATTTGTGCAATAGCTGGGTTAAGAGAGAAAGTGAGAAACAAACACAGTTTTATAAAAAAGAACTTTAACAAAACTGTTTGCTAAATGAAACTTTTTGAGTCCAGCATGATGATGCACACCTATAATCATAGCACTTGAGAGGCAAAGGCAGGAGGATTGTGAATTTAGGACTAGCTGAGCTACACAGAGAAACAAGAGACACTGGGGACATAAGTCTGTGGATACAGTGTTTGGCACACAGGCATAAGGACCAGATTTCAATCCCCAGAACCAACACAAGGAAGCAGAGCATAGTAGCTTATGTTTGTAAAGACAGCAATGGAACAACAACCAGCAAATACCCTGGGATTTGCTGAGCAATCAGGCTAGCCCCACTAACAAGCATAAGGGCAAGAAGAGAACCTGTCTCAAAAAACAAGGTGGATAGCTGAGAAATAATACCTGAAGTTGAAAACACACACACACACACACACACACACACACACACACACACACACACACACACTATTGTTTCTTCGATTGACTCAAAATATTCAAATATTTGTTATGGCAGTAGAAAACTAAGGCATTACTTCAAGCTTTGCACCAGAGCCAGGAACTTGACATCGATAGGAAGTTTCCCTTAGCTCTTTAAAAGTCCAGGGGAAAAAAAGGATAGTTTCCCACTCACAAGTGTCTGATAAAACCTTCAAGGCTGACTCTTTCTTATGTGTTAACAGCATTTTGACTCAGGTGTTATAGCACCTAGCTGTAAAGCTGTATGCTCAGAAGGTAAATGCAAGAAAAGTGTTTGAACTCAAGGCTAGCCTAGGACTCACAGCAAGTTTGAGAACAGCCTGGATTACACTGTAAGCCCCTGTCTTTAAAAGCAAAACAAAAAAAAAGTGTCTGCAATTAAACATTCTGTCTTACATACTTAAACCCTCATGGCTTCCCCTACTTTTAAAATACAATTTGATAGCAAATAAAATTTTATGATAATATTTATTTGAAAGGCATAATCATTGTCCTCTAGTTTTTTCAAAAATATTTACCAATTTAAAAATATTGAGTTGCTTTAAAAACTATGATCTGAATAAAAATTATATTCACACATGTTATATAGTTTATGTATATATCATAATCAAAAGTAGAAACTTGTAAATTGTCTTTCAGTTGACTCTCAGTTCAGTGAATTATTTAAGATATTTTTGGTTGTTGTGATAAATAATATGTTCAGTTATAGATCTCAGAAATGTTATACTTTTTTGTTCTCATTTGTCCTTGTTTTTATTTCCAGTGTTGAGTGCACCTCTTAGTCCTTTAAAATTTTCTCCATTAAATTAAATGTACACACTTGGTTGTACACTTCTCTACATAGCAGTTCAATTTTAGAATCTACATATCAAATATACTTCTTCATTTTATTTGCTGGCCGACCAGGCTAGCCCAACTAACAAGCCCAAGGCCAAGGAGAGAACCAGTCTCAAAAAACAAGGTGGATATAGCTCAGAAATAATACCTGAGGTTGAACTCACTCTCTCTTTCTCTCTCTCTCTCTTGTTTCTTTGATTGACTCAAAATATTCAAATATTTGTTATGGCAATGGAAAACTAAGGCATTGGAAAGATCTCCCTTGTTTGTGGATAGAGAGAATTAACATAGTAAAAATAGCCATCCTACCAAAAGCAGATTCAATGTTATCGCTATCAAAATACCTACACAATTTTTTAAAGACATTGAAAAATCATTTCTCAACTTCATATGGAAAAACAAAAAACCCAGAATTGCTAAAACAATCCTGTACAATAAAAGATTCTCCGGAGGAATCTCCATTCCTGATCTCAAGCTGTACTATAGAGCAACAGTAATTAAAACAGCATGGTACTGGCACAGCAATAGGCTGGTAGATCAATGGAATTGTATGAATCCACACACATATGGTCACTTGATTTTTGACAAAGCAGCCAAATCTATTCAATGGAAAAAGGATAGCATCTTGAAAAAATGGTGCTGGTCTAACTGGATGTCTACATGTAGAAAAATGCAATTAGATCCTCCTCAAAACTTCTCCATCCTCAAAACTCAAGTCCAAGTCGATTAAAGACCTCAACATAAAACCAGAGACACTAAATCTGTGAGAAGAAAAAGTTGGCTAAGAGCCTGAAATATATTGGCACAGAAGACAACTTCCTGAACAGAACACCAACAGTCCAGGCCTTAACGTCAACAATCAATAAATGGGACCTCATGAGGCTGAGAAGCTTCTGTAAGACAGAAAACACTGTCAACAGAAAAAGCCACAGCCCACAGACTGGGAAAAGATCTTCACCAACCCTACATCTGACAAAGGTCTAATATCCAAAATATATAAAGAACTCAAGAAATTAAACACCACCAAACCAAATAACCCAATTGAGAAATGGGGCTCAGAATTAAATAGAGAATTCTCAACAGAGAATGGCTGAGAAACACTTAAAGAAATGCTCAACATCTTTAGTTACCAGAGAAATGCAAATCAAAACAATTCTGAGATTCCATCTTACACCCATCAGAATGGCTAAGATCAAAAATTCAAGTTACACCACATGCTGGTGAGGATGTGGGGAGAGAGGAACACTCCTTCATTGCTGGTGGGAATGCAAACTAGTACAACCACTTTGGAAATCTCTCTGGTGCTTTCTCAGAAAACTGGGAATAGGGCTTCCTCAAGACCCAGCTATTCCACTCCTTGAAATATACCCAGAAAATGCTCCACCACACAACAAGGATATATGCTCAATCATGTTCATAGAGGCCTTATTCATAATAGCCAGAACCTGGAAACAGCCTAAATGTCACTCAGTAGAAGAATGGATAAAGAAACTGTGGTACATTTACACTATGGAATACTACTCAGCTATTAAAAACAAGGAAATCCCAAAATCTATGGACAAATGGATTGAACTAAAAATGATCATAATGAGTGAGTTAACCCAGAAACAGAAAGACTCACATGATATATACTCACTTATAATTGGATACTAGCCCAAGAGGCATGTCCTATGAAAGTGTTCACTTACCAGGAAATGAGCATAGATGTGAGGACATCCCATTGGAACTCTAAGTGAGAAAAGTAGGGGAGAATGGGGAAACTGAAGGATCCAGAGATCCTAGAAACCTACAAAAAGAACATCATGACACTCGGATCTGGGCCCAGGGGTTCTGCTCTAACTACTACACCAACCAAGGACAGTACATGGACTAACGCCGAACCCTTACTCATATCTAGCCAATGGAAAGGACATTCTCCACAGTTGAGTGGAGAGTGGGGACTGACTTGGACATGAACTCTCGAGGCCCATAAAGGATAAGCAGGTTACCAAGATAAGACTTGATAGGCTGTGACCATATAGTAGGGGAGGAGGTCCCCCTCAGTCACAGACATAGGGGAGGGGAATAGGGTGAAATTGGGAGGGAGGGAGGAACAGGAGGGTACAAGAGATGGGATAAAAACTGAGATGTAATCTGAATAAATTAATTTTAAAAAATAAAATAAAGGCACATATATCTAGTGCGCCCAGATTCACGAACTGCACTGAAAACTCTAAACACCTTTTAAAATCAACTCACTTTAATGCTGTAAAAAAAGATTGGGCCAATAAATAAGAAGTCGAATCTGAAAAAGAAAAAAGAAAACACGAAAAAAGAAAACTAAGACATTACTATGCAAAATAGCATTCTATGCAAAAGAACTGTCCAAGAAGAGTCATATGGGTATTGAACAAGTCAAAAGGAGGCAAAGGGTTTTCTAGGCTAATGGTATGAAAACTCAACTGAGGAGTGAGCTCTAGAGGGCTAAGGGAAGCTCTGTTACAGGGCAGACCCTGAGAACAACTCCTCTGAAGAAGGAACCAAGGAGTAAGAGGTATCAGAGGAAAGGACATTTCCAGAGAAAAGAGAAAAATGAAGGGAAGGAAAAGGGTGGTGCTGGTGCTGTGCTGGTGCTGATGCTGGTGGTGACAATGATGATTAGAGGAAGAGGAGAGGGCAGTTGGTGATGATGGTGGTGGTGATGATGGTGGTGGTGATGATGGTGGGGGTGATCGGCGGAGAAGAAAGAAGAGGAGGCAGAAGGACCATCATATTACTTTCAAGGAAAATTGAGCCAGAGAAGAAAAAAAAATAACCCTAAGATAAAAACAGGGAAAAGGCTGGAGAAGACAGGAGCCAGGTCAACATGGCATCCATACACTTTATCATACAAATATTTCTTTGGATCAATGTTTGCAGTTACCCAGGATAACTAGCCTCAGCCCAAATGAATTAGGCAGCTGGGATGACCCAAGGTGCCAGAGTCAGTAGTCTGAAAATGTGAGTGTCGGTTGGCAAGGCCCTAGCGCTTTCTATGTAAAGGTGATGTGACCTGGTTTGTAGTTTTCAAAGTCACCTTTGCTGCTGAGGGAAGGGTGGAAAGGAGAGCAGTAAGAGTAAAAACAGAAGACAAGATTTGCAGCACCTTCCGGTCATCACGGAACTGGCTTGGACAAAATATGATAGTAGCAATGTAAAGAAAAGAGAGCAGTTGCAGGGTGGTGAGGACAAGGGGAAGGACAAAAGGGCCAGACCTTGATTTCTACCTTAAGAACCTGGCTGGAGAACAAGGAAGCAAGATTTGGCACTGAATACCCTGTCCTTGATATTCCTTCAAGACACACAGGCACAGTTACCTATCACCAGTGATATATCAGTTCCGGCTCAGGGAGGACTCTACAGTGCGCAGATAAACAACTTTCAGGTTCTGCTCAATGTCCTGGAATTGCCAAAGATCATACAGAGGGAAAAAATGAGCAAACAAAAAGAAACAGGAGAACTAGAGGAGAGAAAAGAGAAGAAGTGATTGAGAACCAGATGCCCAGCCTTCTCAAAGACTGAGAGCCATCACTAATAGATAAAGACATCCGAGCAAAGAGAGCGTGTTTCCTTTCTCTCTTCATGGCTTGTTATCTTTAGCATGAGGCACTGGGTGGAGGTGCCTGCTGAAATAAACAATGCAGCGGAGAGGACACAGTTTATGAAGTTATAAGAGAGACAAGTAGTTTGCTTAGAAAGGCCACCAGGAACATATCCAGAGAAATGAAGTACAATTCTCTTTCCATCTCAACTACATCTCCAAAAGTTTCATCACAAAAAAAGCAGTGCCAGACACTTTCTTTTGACCTCCTCTTCTATTAATGTCCAAACATTCATTCATAAAATTGCATTCCTTGGCATGATGCTCATTGCTTTTAAGGGAGATTTTCTTTCATGATTTATTTTGTACAGTATAGACTTAACCTCAAATTAAAATAGTCGGTTAGCCACAATTTTGAATACTTACTAAAGGATGCATTTACATTCGTTACACCATTTAAGGATTACATTTTTTTCCTGAAAACCAACAAATGCATAATAATTTGTTCTTACCAAAACAGTGGACATGGCATAGAAAACCAACATAGGGGTTTCCATTCTGTTTCTAGATTCACCCACATTCCCACTGTGCTCTCAACCTTCAGCATAGACAAGGGGATTCCCTTTCCTCGTTACTGTAGTTTGAGTGTACTTTGTTGGGCGGAGGGGGTAGGGACTCTCACGTGTTGGAACCTTCTTTCCCTGTGCAGTGATTTTAAGAGATAGTTTGAACCAGTGGGCAGACGTCAGGCCCCTAGGCGGTCCTTAGAAGAGATCCATGCAGTTCTCATGGGACTAGTCTCTCTGGGTTCCTACCATGACATGTCAGGACCCCCTCCTGCACATGCCCCTACCAGTGGCGCCGGAAGCCATGAGATTCTCACCAGAAAATAAACCTCTACACCAGCGTCATGTTACATCAGAATTTCAGAAAATGAACTAACACACAGTGTGTTGTCGTTTGCAGTATGCAACTGGCTGGTACAGAGAAATAATGTGGTAAATGTGTAGGCATTGAACTTTTTCAAAGTTACTTTATTTGGGGTTATTTAATGCTTATACCTCCCTTCCAAGCCACTTATCCTAGATGGGAGAGAAAAGAGGTTAATGGGATAGAAGAAGTAGACCTTTATAGTCTCAGTTCCTTGGAGCAATTCCACTGGCATAGTTGGCAGGATTCCAGCAAAACAGCAATTCAGCAAAGGTGACTGCAACCACAACAGGAGCCTGGAGCAGCAGCCGGAACCCAGAGCAGCAGCCAGAGCCTTGAAGCATTCACTGGAACTGTTCTTTTCAAGAGCATCTCAAAGGGGAGCAATGACCAGCCAAACAACATGAAATGATGCCAAGACCAAAAGGCCCTGCCTCTTATTTTGGGCTTAAACACAGACACACACACACACACACACACACTCTCTCTCTCTCTCTCTCTCTCTCTCTCTCTCTCTCTCTCTCTCTCTCTCTCTCTCTCTCTCTCTCTCTCTCTCTCTCTCAGAGTCTGTATTAAGATGTTTATCAGTTGGCAAAGACCACAAGAGGTGGTTCATCTTCTAGTGGACAAACATGACCTGTTCTCTCACAATTCTGTTTCCAGAAGAAAACGCTGCACACCTTCACATAAGTCTGTTTCACTTGGTATCCCACACTTGGAATCAAAACAAAAACATATTTACATTCACTACATAAGTGTTTTAATTTGATACACTAACACGACAAAGCACCCTAGATTAAGTAGCTGAAATAAGCGACGTTTATTTCCTCAAGAGTTCTGGAGGCTGCACATCTAAGATGAAGGTATTGGCAGGAATGATTTCTTCGGAAGCTGATCTTTTGGTCTTGTAAGTAGCTGCCTTAACTCTGTCTTCAGCAATTACCTTCTGTGTGCCAGTCTCTACATTTTCTCTTCATGTAAGGACAACAACCATCAATCAGATCCTGAACTGCTTCATGTAGCTCAGCTATTTCTTTTTCTAGTTTTTTGTTTGGTTGGCTGGTTGTCTAGAGTAGGTAGCCCTACCTGTCCTGGACTCACTTTGTAGACCAGGCTGGCCACAAACTCAAACATTCACGTGTCTCTGTTTGAGAGATTGCCTCCCAAATTCTGGGATGAAAGGCGTGTATCACTTCTATTAATATTTTCTCCATATCCCAAAGTACTGGGGGTTCAGGACATCAGCATATGGCATTAGGAAAGCATAATCCAATCTATAATAGTTTAAAAAATGGATACAGTTAGTGTTGCCCAGTTGGTCATGCTTTCTAGAGCGACTTCTTGTAGCTTCCATCTTGTCTGTATACTCAGCTGTAAACACAACACACTCCTACTTTCTTTGAGTCTCACTAACACTCACACAACGTGTTCCACTGGAGTTCTGTGCTCATGGAGTATCAACCAAGACCATATGAAGGTAGGTACACAGTGTACCAATTGCGTGATTCCCCTCTGATCATACTAAGGTTCTGTGGGTAGCAGGCTTACATAGAAAACAGCCAACTCAGGCACATATGCTGAACACTGTGTTAGCAGATCATTAAGGCAAATGTGAATTCTTCTGAGAGCTAGGCCATGGGTATAAGTTGGAAGCATGTTATGGGATTCACTTAGCCCAAGTGCAAATGTTACATGCATGTGAATGAGCAATAGGCACTCATGTCACACATATATCTTTACATGACATTTATGCACCATTGGCCTCTCAGGCTTCACTTAGAAAACATAAACCCAAATGTAAAAGTATTAAGAGTTGCAAGATAATGAGAAAATGTGAGACTAATTGCTCCTAGGCACAAGACTCTGTGGTTTCCCCAAGGGAGCTGTTTTGAGACATACATGACCTCTCACAGGAACTATTGGCCATATAGATATGAAGCCTTCTCTAGCAATGATCCCCTCCGAGGTGGCCCAAAGTCATGGCATCATGGGAAATCTCTTCTCACCTTCAGAATTCCACACCACGTCAACAAAAATATCAGACACATCTGATACAAGAATCTAAGCTACACCCCATCTACAGAATGTTTAGACCAAAACGTTCAACTTACAATTCATGTCAAGAGCCACTCCTACTGTATCTTCTACATAAAATACTCCATTTCAGATAATAAATACACCTTACTGGCCAAAAAAAAAATATTTGATAAAATGAAAGAGTATGTTGCCTGGCACAAAATGCTAAGTCATATTACAAGGTAATAAAATGGTCTGAATCTTTGGAAATATTCATTTTATATCTCATCTTTATTTCATTAGCAAAAAGAAAAAAATACTCGTACGGTCAGCTTCCAAGTGGGACACCTGGGCGCCCTAACCTTTTCCTGTCTGGTCCTGCTGTTCTGTTTCAGCAATTTCAAAGTGCATGTCAGCCACTAATGGCTCTTTGACCCAGCCCCATCTGTGCTGTGGTTAGCCTAGTGCCTCAGCATGTCTAGCAGTCTCTTATTTGACAGTCCTGCTTCCCAGTGTTATTACATCTCGGCACCAATTTTTATGCTTCCCAGAGATTTCAGTGGGAGTGGCAGGAAGGACAGTCGGCTAACTGCCTTCAGGGCCAATAAACCCACCTGCTTTGCTGCAAGCTGATGAGGAAAGAGTCACCAGCTTTCCAAGGCCAAATAAAACACATGTCACAGAACTTCTCTATGTGCATAGGCACACACACACACACACACACACACACACACACACACACAGATTCACATGCACTTGCATGCTTACACATATACACACACACATACACACACATTCACATGCACTTGCATGCTTACACACACACACACACACACACACACACACACACACACAATATTATTAGTGGGAAAGGAGGGAAATGACTCAATAATAGAACTGCGATTTCACACCATTCATTGACCTTCCACTCTAAGTCATGGTGGGCTCTGCTCTCTCTCTCTCTCTCTCTCTCTCTCTCTCTCTCTCTCTCTCTCTCTCTCTCTCTCTCTCTCTCTCTCTCTCTCCCTCTCTCTCTCTCATATGGTAAGAGATATAATGAACACTTAAAAGCAAAACTTACTAAGAGATGGGAGTGTTATTAAGTATAAAAATGGTGGGGGGGTTAGAGAATTTGGTGGAACAAGTGGGATGCAGTTAGGTAAGTGATTTGCCATGGCACCTGCTAGTGGTGTGACATTTGAGAAGACACCTGCGGGAAGCTAGGAAGCAATCATACAGATATCCGAGGAGCTGGGATTAAAGGCGGAAGCCTCACATGTTTGACAAAGAACAAGAAAGCTAGTCTTTCCAGAGAACCCTGGAAGGACATGATGTTAAGATTTCCTTTAGTAACAAGATGTGATCTCTTCTTTCTAACTACTGTGTGATGGATAATTCCACATTATTCACTGAGGCAAAGCGGTATGTAGGGACCAGCTATTGCAGTTATCTTGGAGACAGGTAGTAGAAGCTCCCATCAAGGATGTAAATCATAGAAATGGTAAGTGATGGTCAGGGATGAGATGTAATCTGACGGATTTTCTAGTAAAGCAGATTTAGGATGTGGCTGAAACAATCATGTCCACGGTGATCCCAAGTATTTTAGCACGAGCAATTAGGAGAATGGAGTTGCCAGTTGTACATGGGCATAAACAGAGAGGTGCTTTCTGATAATCCACCTATGTGGGGGACTGCATGAAGTAAGATGACAAGTCTAAGCTAGACCAATGCAGTGAGACCATGAGTTAAAATACAAAATTAAGAATGCTGAGCATGTATCTTGGCAGTGGAATGTTTGAGGTCATAGATTCATTTCCTAGCAATGACCAAACAAAATTACCAGCTGTAATCCCACAATTAATCAACAAATAAATACAGTATACTACAAGTAAATATTTGAAATTACAAAGAACTGCACTTTGTTCTACCTTATAAAACACTGGAGCATTGAACACATTGTTTGTCTTAACTACCAAATAATAAATCACCTCACAACTAACAGTTCTGGTTCTAGTGTAAGAACACCACACTCAAAATCTCTGCACGATCCCTGTGAAGTCCCTAAGAATAGATGCAAGGCCCTCTTGACGCTACTGTTGTGTCAGGAAATTTCACTGGAAAAGTCCTGAGTATTACATTCCTGGATTTTGTATTTTGGTTTTCGTTTTTCTGTTTTGCTTGGACACATGGTCTTGTGTAGCTCAGGTTGGATTTAAACTCCTAATCTTCCTTCCTCTACCTCCCCAGTTCTGGGATTACGGGGATACACCATTATGCTCACTTCTGAGTGCTGTTGAGGATTGAACTCAGGAATTAATGCACATTAGGCAAGGTCTCTACCAACTGAGCTACACCCCCTGCCTCAAGCTCCTTTTGAAAAGACCAGTTATCAGGCATGAGTTTGTTTGGATTTTCCTTAAGTTCATGGTTTCCTAATTCCTTCTCTCCTCACCCTGCCTTGGCCCTTTGCAGTACCTGTTTCCGGCACTGTCTACTCAAGTGCTTCAGAGCTGTAAATAAAACTGAGTATGTGACTCATCATCCAACCTGTGCTAGTTATAAACAGGAAAGCGAGTAAATAATGATAGCACAAAAGACCTGCACAGGACTGGCTCCAACAGCCTAGGCATGGAGCATGCTGGTAACAAACACAAAGCAAGTGCAAAGCTATAGCCTGCTCAAGAAAGTTGAAGGGCATGACTAAACCAGAGCTGACCCAAGCTGGGGCTTTCTCTTATTTGATGGTGAGGCATGAGAGCAGGAGATTTCAGGCAGAGGCTGTAAAAATCCTATGGTTCTAGGAAAGAATAGTGCGGGCCCATGAGCATTGTGGAGAACAGAATTACAATATCCGGGTCAAGGAAGCAAACATTTGGGACATGGCTGTTATAAAGCAGTTCTCAGAGTCAGAGCCCTCACAAGTGTCCTTCAGTGCGAGGAGAATCCCTCCTGTGGCTTGAGACAACTAACTTGTCTGTTCCTTGCTGAATTCTTGGGAGGGAGAGGATTCTTAGTGCTCTAGGCCCTTAGTATTGTAGTCTCTATGTATAACGCCCCAAAGGCTCAGACTTTTGAACAACTGGTCCCCAGCTGATGGCAATGATGAAGAGCATCTGAACTTAAGGAGGCAGAGGAAGGAATCCTTCAGGGCTGGCCTGGGCTGCTTCTTGTCTGCTCCCTGCTTCCTGACTGTGGGTGCAGTGAAGGCAGTTGCCTCCCACCCCTGCCCTGTGCCTTCCCACCATGCTGGGGGCAAATAAACCCCTGTTCCTCTCAGCTGCCCCTCGTCAGGTAGTGACTCACTAAGGCTAGTGAAGCCCCAGCAAGGACTGATGCCTGAAAGCAAGGCTCAGCCCTACAGAATTTTGCAGGAAAGACCATAAAAAGACATGAATTTTGGAAAATAATAAAATGCATCAAAGGCTGCCATCAGGCCACTTAAAATTTATATTATGATGTATTTTCAAAGCGCCTATAATCCCAGCACTCGGGAGGCAAAGGCAGGTGGATCGCTGTGAGTTCAAGGCCAGCCTGGTCTACAAAGCGGGTCCAGGACAGCCAAGGCTACACAGAGAAACCCTGTCTCGGAAAACAAAAACAAAAACAAAAACAACAACAAAAAAAAGACACACACACACATACATACACACAAATAAACATCTGTGCACTTGCCAATAATTTGACCAAATCCTAATATTCTGCACTATTTGCTTTAAATCTTTTGGTTTTCAGAAATAAGGCATTACAGAAGTACTTTCTATTCCTAGTCCATCTCATAACCCTTCCTTCCGCCCAATTGAAAATTGTGTTTCTTCTTTCAGCATTTAGTTTTCCCTTGTTTTGTCTAAATACAAATGGTTGTACACTGCTTTTCCTGGGAGGATCGTGAACAAAGATCTACTGACCCCCAGATAGGGAACTGACCACAAAACCAAAGTCTGGATAGCATCCAAGTCCAGCTTAGTGAACCAATGAGTTTTACTGGGTTTCTTACAGGAATATGGTTGAAGGGTTACTTACAGGAGAAGAAATGACTCAAGAGAGAATCACTAAGGGCCCACCCCAGCATGGATGACAGCTCATAAAACACGGAAACTAGTAGGTTATCTCTGCCGATGAAATAAGCCAATTCAAAACAGATTAAAAGTTTTTTTAAATGCTGGTTTACTTGGGAATGGGGCTTGGAGTGAGTTCACCAGCCTCAGGGGATGAGACCAGAAGAAGCTATACCCAGACTATGGAGGAGAGAGTTTATGGATTGTAGCCAAAGAAAAATGACGTGTCTGCCACATGTTGGACTTGTGCCCAGATATAGTCATCTGGGCAAAGGGACTTAGGTGAGCAGCATCTTCAGGTGACTGGGGTTGGTACAGCTGTGAGGAATGCCAGGAGTGTCGGGAATGCAGAGCTGGGTCTTGGAGGCTTTCGGAGTGGGCTGGGGTTGGAGATAGAGAAGGGAATTTTACTGGCTTATGTTGAGATGGGGCAACTTGGAAACTACAGCCAAAGAGAAATGTGGAGTACGCTGTAAACCTGCAGGCAGATCAGTTAATAGGTGGGAAAGTGTCCTTTCCAGGTAGCTCAGCCTGTCTGAGGGTCTTCTAGGAAGCTGGGCTTCCCTGAGAGTGACTCCCAGCTGACTTCACTGCTCTTATACTCTTGGGAGAGAGAGGCGCCTAGAGTATCTTGTCAATTTCAGGGACTTCCTTAAGCTCTTCTGTGCCGTTTCCTGTCTTAATGGAGCTCCCTTGTAGGATGGAGTGTTTCACCTCTCCCTAGAACATCTTATTTGTTTCTACCTCCTTGTAAATATTCTGTATTAAAACAGCCTGTTGTTTCACTTCTCCCATGAGCCTAAGATCTTAAAAAGTTTCTCTGCAAGATGGAAGGTTTTCTTCACCTTGGAGGAAACTCCTGCATAACACTGATATGTACATTCAAATACACTATGGTTTATAAGGTTTTCAAATTCTATTTAAATAATGTCATAATAAGTTTAGCACTCTGAATGGTTTCGTCTTACTACATTATATTTCTATTTTAGACCTGCTTTTTGACACTTGTAACTCAAATTCATTATTTCCATAGCTGAGACTTCATTATATGAATATAGCACTATGTATATATTATAGTAGATGTACATGCACAGATATGTAGATAAGTGGTAGAAGTAGGTAGAAGATAGATTCATTGATGAATTGACTGGTTGATTGAAGACATGAATAGATTGAAAATGTTATTTGACTGAGTATTTAAATTGCTTCCAAATATTTGCTATTATAAATTGTATCAGCAATACGTGATAATTTAATTGTTCTACATGCTTTCCAACTTCGGGATTTTCACTCTCATATCTATATTAGTGAGATCCTATCTCAGAAAACCAGATAGAAAGAAAAGCAGCACGCAGTTGGTGGTTCCGCCTCTGGCCCAACAGGGCAGAGACTGAAATCAATTTTGCACGCCGTGGGACTCTCTGTGGGTTCTGAGAATCTCTGGTTTACATTCACCCACTTTCTCCAACGGTTTTGATATATTCCAGATCAAACTGGGTTTTTTTTTTTCATTATATGCTTTACTAAAATCCCCCCACTCCCTGGAATGCCTTCTCATTTTAATTCTGATGCCCTGTTGTCTCTCAAGGTTTGAAAATATGTATATTTAGCACGAGGATCAGAATAGGTTCCCTCCTAGGGCCTATGCTCCCGCTCCCCCCCCCCCAGCCACAGGTTCTTAAGCAAATTTACAGGCCAAGGATGAGGCCCCCTACTGTGAAGCAGACATTAAGTCCAATCACAAAGCAGCTAGTTTCCTGAAAACATTTATGCTGTAATTGCACCAATGAGAATTTCTTGCCAGGTCAGTTGTTACCTTAGCTCCCAGAGTTCACAACTGGGTAAGACTAGAAAAGCTGGGCAGTAGGGATGGAGCTGCTGGGTCAGAACCAGCTTGATTTCTCCATGTCCGAAGACCAAAGTCCGTCTCCAGAAATAGGATGCTGGGCAGCAGCAGTAACCTGTGTTAATTTGGGTTCTCTGAGAGCACCAAACACCCCACACCTGACACTGGCATTCCAGTTTGCATTTCTATGAGAAGCATCTATTCTCTTTGTTTCTATGTTGGTCTTTAATTCACCTGGCATTTATAGTTGGGACGGGGAGGATGTAGGAGTCTCGCTTTAGGACCCCTATCACTCTCTTAGTTTAGCTTTATGAGAAGGGTCACTATTTGGTGGGACAAAATCTCTGGTGTTTTCCTTGGACATCTCTAAAACTGTCTCCACTGTTTTAATTCTTTCTGTTGTTGTTCCACGTTAGTCTCACGGTCACAGGCTCAAATCTCAGGAGAAAGCTGCACAGGAACTTTGACTTAACACTTCATGGGATTTGTAGATGGATTTAGAAGACATTTTTAGCTTTACATTAAGGTTCTCCATCTGTGCATTTGTATCTTTTTTTCCTCCTAATCAAGGTTTCCTTGATGTGGCATATTCTGCTATCAGATGTCTCAACAAATGGCTTTCTCCCATTACTATGAATTTGTTAAGCTTCACAGTAGGCATTTAGGGAATATCTGCTACCATTTCCCCTTAATCTGATATTTGTTAATCAAAGTAAAATAGAAGCTAATTCAGAAATTAGCTAACTGCAGACCATGGGTCGTGTCTGACCCACTTCTTATTTTTATAAGGCAAGTACACACTAAAGGGTAGCCCTACTTGTTTGTTTACATATCTGTATCCACCTTAAATAGTCTCAGCAAAGCAAAGTGGTTGTAATGGGCATTGGCTATAGATAGTCACCAAAGCCTACCTGGCCTGCCAAGGAAAAAGTTGGCCAACTGCTGCCTCAGACAGTATTTTCTGCCAGATATTAGATTGGTTGGTTCTATTCCTCTTTGCCAGACACTTCCTGTTCCATTCTTTTTCTCAACTGAAACCATCCACAGGGCCCAGAGTTGGCTAACTGCTTGTGGAAAGACTGTTAGGTTCTTCATAAAGGAAAAGCTGTGAAAGAGAAGCGTATAATCACCACCTCTCCCACTCTTTTCCTCCCTCAGCTACAAGGCTTGATGCCTCAAGTTCATAGAGCTATCTTGCAACTGCAGAATAACTGTTGTGGAAGAAGGATTAGAGAGCAAGCAGTTAGCTGATGTGACAAGCAAGGCAGGTACACAATTTAATTGTTCAATCAGAAAAATGTTGGGCCTGTACTCAAAACGTAAGGGAAAGATTTTGTCGACAGTAGTAAGATATAAAGTTTTTTCATTTTTTTTTCTGTGTATTTTTTTCTTCATGTGTGATAGTATTTTATTTTTTATTTCAGGTCTTCAGAAAAGAAAAATTACATATCAAATTATTAGCATGAATTGTATCAGTTTTCCCTCTGTTGTGCAATGCCAGCTTGTTTGATTGACTTTGTTTGATTTGTTGTCTGGCCTTTGCAATACTAGAGACTGAACCAGAGCCTTGGCATGGAAGGCAAGCATTCTATTACTGAGCTATGTCTCCTACCCCAATGCCAGGTTGTTGGGCTTCTAATTTTTTTACATGTGCTTTTTTTCTAACATTTATTTAGTCTGTTTTGTGTGTGTATGGATAGAACCACACACATGTGCAAGTCAGAAGACGATTTGCAAAAATAAGTTCTCTCCTTCCACCAAGTGGGATCCTCAAATTAAAATTAAAATGGGCTTGGCAGCAAATGGCTTTCCCAGCTGAGCCATCTCACTGGCAGTCCTAACATGGTAAAAGAGGATTTGATGACTATGCAGAATCAAAGTTGCTTCAGTCATAGGTCACAGCTCATGCACCCTTACCTATTTCATTCTTACCAAATTGTGGGAACACTGCACCACACTGACAAGATTTCAAGTTTTCATTTGTACACATCCTACCTTTTACCTTGAAATCACTGACAAATGGGAAATGACTGAAAAGAAATGGTCCATACGGGTTACCCTGGAGCTTCGTTTCCTCTGTGTCATCGGGTTTTAATGTGGGGCTGTGAGTGGGAGTAGGTGTGTGTGCTCTTGTGTGCACATGAAAAGGTCAGAAGAAAATTCAGGCATTCCTCAGTAAGACCATCCACCTGCCTGGAGACAGTCTCTCTAAAATTAGGCAGATTAAATGACCATCAAGCTCCAGGAATTCTGTATCCATCTCCCTAGTGCAGGGATTACAAGACCCACCAGCATATTCACCATGTTTACATAAGCTCTGGGGAGGGGGTCAAACACAGATCTCCTCACTTGCAAGACAAGAGCTTTTTACTGATTGCGCAGTTTCTGAAGCCCACCATGTCAACATTTTTAGTGTCACTGAAATAAAAGATGGGGCATGACAAGTTTCCTTGGTTGTTTATCTTTCCTAGAATGGCATTGCTTTCTTTCTGCATTCAAAACAAGTTCTGGTCCAGATGGAAAGTATAGCTTCCCTTGGATAATGCCTCCAGCCTTGAGAGATATAACATCACATGTACCCCGTGTTGAGAGTCTCACTAGCTCCATGCCTCCCAGGGCCAATAGACTTCAGTGCTCATGGGACATCACAAAGAATATGCAAAGGGAGTGGCAGGGGATGATGGATAACCACACTACACATATTGCCTCTGCTCACATATGTTCTCTTATCCCTTCAAACTACACTTACCAAATCAAAGTTCAAACACAAAATGATCAAGTGTGACAGCAGAGCAAGAAAGCAAGGGGTCCTCCTGGGTGTGGGTCCTGGGTGAGTTTACAGATCACGTATCCATGGAGCCAACCTTGGCCTCAGAGAGGGAAAAAGTACAATGTGTGTGTTAGTGTGGACATGGCTGAACTACCCAAACTTTCTGCAGACATCCCAGACAAATAGCAGATGTCTTTGGGATTTAAATGTTTTATTCTCCCTAACAGCTGAAACCCACACTCTACATCTCTGATTGTATGTGTTCCTGGGTACATTACAATATGTGTCACTATGACAAGACACAACCTTTCAGCTTGCATTCTTTCTATTTCTGTTACACCACATGAATACAAAAAAAAGCTTTGTATAGTGATATTTTGTTTTGACTCTACTAAACTCTCTAAGTGGTCTTTCTGGGTCTCTTGGATTCTCTTGGAGTTTATTGACTTTTAAATTTTTAAATATAAAGTTTATAAATATCACAAATTTGGTACTATCCTAAGATATTGAGTGTTGTTTCTTTTCTAATACAGGCGACATTTTTCTGGTATTACCACACCGCCATGTACCTCCAGTTATGGGTATGAATGAACACTTGATTCCTGTTCCTGTCAAAGGGAACTCTGTTCACACCAGTACAGGACTTGCTACAGAATTTTTTTTCAATTATTTTTATCAACTAAAAGAAAATCTCTCATGGGATGGTGAAATGACTTAGCAGGTAAGGAGCTCGCTGCTAAGACTGATGACCGAAGTAAAATCCCCAACACCCACAAAGAGGAAAGGCACAGACTTTTACAGGCTGTCTTCTGACCTCCACATCTGTACTGTGGTGTGTGCACGCACACTCAGACACACACATGCATGCACACATATACATGCATACACATACATAAATATACTCACACACACAAACTTACACATAAATACACAATTAAATACTAGCCACAATTTAAAGAAAGAAAAAAATCATAGATATTTTGGTGTTTCTGAAGGTTTTCATAGTGAAAGAAATCAGCATTTTATCAGATAAATTTTGTGCATCTGTTGAAATGGTCAAATAGTTGGTGTCATTTACTGTCTGTTTATGGAATTACATAGAAGTTGTAAATGTTAAGCATCTTCATTTTCTGAGCTAAACCCATAATGATTATAATACATTATGGTATATATACATACATAGAAAAATACACATATGTGAATCTAATTTGAACAACTATTCTTTAAACATATTTAGATCATAGTATTCATTTCCTGTGATATTTCTATCCTGTTTTTATTTTATTATTTTATGCGTGTGGACATTTTGACTTCATGTATGTCTATGCACCAGGTTCGTACAGTGCCAGCAGAGGCCAGAAGAAGGCATTGGATGCCCTGGAATGGGATTTTATAAATACTTGTGGGCCTCCCTGTGGGTGCTGAGAATCAAACTCGGGTTCTCCAGAAGATCAGTAGTGCTCTAAACTGTGGAGCCATCTCTCCAGCCTTTCCTAGCTTATCGAATAAGATGAGAAGAATTTTTCTTTGCTTCTTTATCTTTCTTTAACATTTTATTGAATTTATGTGTGCTGGTGTGAGGGTGTCAGATCTTGGAGTTACAGACAGTTGTGAGCTGCCGTGTGGGTGCCAGGAATTGAATTCATGTCCTTTAGAAGAGCAGTACTCTTAACCACTGAGCCATCTCTCCAGCCCCTGCTTATTTATCTTATTCAAGGTTCTGATTACTTAAATAATATTTCCTTAGAGCATGCTATAAAATACAGGAATTATCTGTCATAAATATATGACAGATTTTTATATATACACATATATTCTGTGTGCGCGCGTGTGCGTGCATGAGCACATGTGCAGGGATATATGTGGCTGCTCACGTATGTATCTGTACCTCCTTGTGGAGCCCTAAGTTTCACTTCAAATGTCTCCCTCAATCTCTCTCCATCTTTTTAAAGATAAGATCTCTCACTGAACTTAAACCATCATAGTTGGTGAAGTTAGGGCCCTCTGAGCCTCAGGGTCTCTCCATTCCACCTCCCTGGTGCTGGCGTTAAAGCGTGTGCCACCATACCCAGCTTTTTAAACATGGGTGTTGGTGATTGAATTCAGATCATGTTTATGCAGCAAGCTCCTTGCCAGCTGAGCCACTTTCCCCAGCCTGTTACTCACAATATCATGCGTTTACTAGTTTGGTTTTTCTTAGTTCAGTATCAACAAACTATATTCTTCCCAGAAATTTTTCACTGCATTTCCATTTTTTAATTATTGCATATCTGATGTTTCACTTCATTACAGTAATTTTGTTATTTATTCATCTTTGTATATTTTTAATTAATAAATAAGAGTTAGAGGTCAAGGCAGAATTGCCCTGAATTCAAGGCTAGTCTCAGATCCACGATAAATAGCAATCCAGCCAGGATTACAGATGAGACTTCGTCTGCAAAAGAAAAACAAATAAGGAAATTACATACAGTTATGATATAGAAAGTGAATGTGATGTTTTATATATAAATCTAGTTAGATTCACAGATGCATCTAGTTAGACAGGCAGACAGACAGACAAAGTTTTCAAATGTGTGAAATAAATTTTCTATCTTATAAAAATTTAATTCTTCTACTCCTAAGCACATACATTTGAATTTTCCCAGATTACAATTGTCCTCAGCACATAAGCACATCCGCATTCCCTGCCTCTCACCACGATGGACACTCAAATGTTTGATGAG
This sequence comes from Acomys minous, assembly GCF_964271855.1. Classification (NCBI taxonomy): domain Eukaryota; kingdom Metazoa; phylum Chordata; class Mammalia; order Rodentia; family Muridae; genus Acomys; species Acomys minous. Next base: position 106,771,404 of record NC_140483.1, on the reverse strand, counting down.
CAAGCAAATGAATGAAAGAAAACTCCAGGGCATTTTCCTAGCTCTCCCCTGCATAAGCTGTTTGGGTACACGCTTCAAAGTCTATCATTTACTACCTTTTATTTCTATTGACAATCAAAATCATCTGGTTTGAAAAGAGGACCCAGCAAGAAATTGTGTCTTTTAAAGAATAGTTCAAATCGCTGTAGATGGTTGTTTTGTTGCTTTTTATTTTATCATTTCGGTGACTTAATATCTCCAAAGCAAATCTTGCTGCAATGTGTTCAGAAAGGCTTTTTTTTTTCTTTCTTTCCTGAAATCTGAACCTTTCTAACCACGTAACAGTTGCTAAGCGATTTGGAATGGAGATTAGCATAGATCAGGGCAGCACAAGTGAGCCTTTGTGCACAATCAACAGTCTACTTTTCATTTAGAAAATTAATATCCACGTCTGTGATGCTCACTAAGACTGTTTTGAAAATAAGCTAGATCTAATCCTCTCCTCTTTAATTTCTTGGAGACTGGCACCAGTTGATCTGATTATGTAATGTCAAAATTGCAAGTTTTACCAGCTGAGAACACAGCCTGGCAGTGTCCTCAAGCTATAGAAGCAGTTGGCAATTAATAAGGCACCCGTGTCTCTTGCTCTTTTGTAACATTTGCTCATTTGCTTGTGTGCAGAGAACTCTTCGTATGGGGTCAGAGGACAATTTTCAGATGTCCCAGGATGCAATTTGGGTTGCTGGTTTGGCAGCAAGGACCTTGTCTACCTTCTGAACCATCTCGCCCACCCAAGCTTCTACTTCTGGAAGGAGGTTTCCAGGTCAGGTAGAACAGGAAATCTTCATGTAGAAATGAATTAAGTTTTGTTACCTGAGACTTTGGAAAGTCACACCAACTGGTTTGTTTTCTTATAGATCACTCTCCCATTTCGTTTCACAACAACTTACACTTCACACCAAGCCTGTTCACTTAAAACCAGCATTGAGTGACCCAGGAAAGCAATCTCAGGACTCTCATTTTCACTGGATGCAATACTATTGGATGGTGTCTCAGGCTCAGATCTAACAAGGAAGTTCTCGATGGCCTCAGCTCCGTGGCTAGGAGTGGACCAACGTGGACAGCCCCAGTCTCCTTCCTGAGATCACCTTCCTAGGGCTCCGTGAATTCCTCTGACTGTGCTGATCCTCTGAATCCCCGGGCTCACCAGGAATTGCCACCTTAGCAACAAGCTTTTCTCTCTCTAGAAATATTGCTTCAGGTTTCCTCTATCATAACACTAAGGACACATCCTGTGAGCCATGGAACTCCAGTGGCCGCCATGCAACGCTCTTCCCTTCGAAGATGAAAACTAAGAACACACAGGAAAGGGAAAAAAGGAAAAAAATATTATTTAAAAGTGAGTTGTTAAAGATACAGTAGCTAGTATTTCACATGGTTAGACATCTCTGGAGTAAGGATAGATATTAAAATACCACACCTGGGCACGTGAGATGCTGCAACCGATAATGGGTCCTCCAGCCAGGTTCCAGCCACTTCTTGACAGCTTGACACAAACCTAAGCATAACTGGGAAATAGGACTCTAAAGTGAGGAGTTGTCTCCATCCGAGTGGCCTATGGGCATGTCTGTAGGGCATTTTATGGATTGCTACTAAAGTTGGTGAGCCTAGACCACTGTGGGTGGTGGCAAGCTTGGGCAGGTAGGGACTGGCTTGTCTATGACAGCTGAGTAAGCCAGAGGGAGCAAGCAGTAAGCAGTATTCCTTCTTGATTTCTGATTCTAGCCCTTGCCTTGCACTCTTGTTTTAGCTTCCCTCCTTGATGGATTGTGAAGCGTGTGATGAGGTATACCCTTCTATCTCTAGGTTGGGTTTTGCTCAGAGTCTTATCACGGCAACAGAGAAGAGAAGTGAACTGGAACATGCAACAAGCCTGGCGACCTGCGTTTGATCCCCAGAACCCGTTAAACGACTTCCACATATGTGCCCCAACTTAGACACATGCACACACCATGCACAAACAGGCCTGCACAGGATGACTAGTTAATAATTTTAAAAATACCTATATTTTCAAACTTTGGGATTAAAAAGCTCAGCAGGTTTCATGGAGTGTAGGCTCTATAAATGGCATTGGTTCAGTTCTTGAGAAGAATATAAAAGTCTTGTCCCTGATGAATTCATCATCTGTTAAAACGGTACGGGCTATTCTATAACTGTATTTTAAAATATACTTTGGGACTTGTAATATAGTTCAGAAGTAGGGCACCTTGCACAAGGCCCTAAATTTGATTCTCACTCATGATAAATAAATAATAACAATGAATTTGAATTATTTGGAGTCTACCACACACTTATAACAAAAAAAGTATATATACTTATATACAATTCACAGATCCTAGATTTCAAGCCTCCATCTTGAGGGAGAAAAGGAAATTAAACTGCTCCTAAAATACACCACAAGCAAACAAGGTTATAGTAGCATCAGTGACCTGCTAGGAGCCAATGGACAATAGACAGAGCCACTCAAATGAAACTGCATTGACAGGGCTGGTTACATAACTTGCGGGGCCACTGCAAAATGCAGTATGGAGCCACTTGTGCAAACACAGAAGTAAATAACACTAAAGCATGGTCCTTTCTCTTTTTTTCCACAGTGGTGTGGAGTTGCTGTTGTTGCTGCTGTTGCTTCTGCTGTTGTTGTTTTTGTTTGTTGTTGTTGTTGTTGTTGTTTTGAGACAGAGCTTTGCTATGCAGTCCTGGCTAGCCTAGAACTCACTAGGTAGACCAGGCTGGCCTTGAACCCACCAGGATCCTCTGCTTCCCAAGCACTTGGATTAAAGGTGTACAGCACAGTGGTAACAGAATAGTAATGGAATGTTTACTTATTCTTTAATAATGTTCTAATTCCAGGATATCATTAAAAGAAAATGTAAACTCTAACATAATTGCCATGATTAATATGCTTACATTGTACAATGCCCCCCAAATCAAATAGAACATTAACTCATGATCAGTCTCACTAAAAATTACCCAATTTGCATTTGTAATTTGTTCAGAGCAATGAAAATACTGTACAAAATGAAGTTAGGCATCTTGGGGCCAGGATGATGGCTCAGTACAGAAGCACTCGGCAGGGAAAGCTGAATTCAAGGCCATGAAAGGGTGAAGGGAGACACTGACTGCATAAAATTACCCTATGATTTTTGAAACATCACTATTTGCCTTTTCTTCTATGTAGCATGTACACACACAGACACACACACATGAATAATAAAGTTTTTTTAACTTTTTGAAAATGAATTGCCCTGAAAATTTGATGTCAACTTCTCAGTCTATGGCTAGCTAAGGATGTGAAAGAGAAAGACCATCCTTCCCTTGCTCCTCCATATAGATGAATGAGATAGGGTCTAACAGGGTTCCCTGGTCATCCAGAGCTGTTAAATCACCATTGGCTTCTGTCTTTCTCTGAATCAACTTCTGTTCCAAGTGGGAAGTGCAGCCTGTGTTCTCGGTCCTGGGTGTGCACTCCTGGTGTGAGTTTTACCGAACTCCCAGGGGTTACAGGTCTGCAAGTGCAGAAGACACCATAAAGGCCAGATGCCAACAGTGAGGCCAGGAAGAGTGGGTGAGGACGTCAGCCTCCACTCTGAGAAGGACTATCAGGTCTGTGTTTTAAATGCCTCATTTCTAACGATAACGTGAAAATAAAGTGAAAGTAGCTTTCCAGCAAGGTCTTGTGAGCTCGGGGCCCTTCTGAAAAATGGGCCACAAACTCTTCCATGTATCCTGGACTCACCTAAGGAGCTTGCAACAATGCTTTTTAGGATGTAAACGGTGGAGCTGTGCGGAGGAACGGAAATCACGCCATGCAGCAGACCTACTTAAGTTTATTAGAGGAATACAGAGACAGTCTCTGGAGACACACAGGGTGTGGTGAAGACACACACACAGAGAGAGATGGAGAGAGAGAGAGAGACAGAGATAGAGACAGAGACAGAGACACAGAGAGAGAGAGACAGACAGACAGACAGACAGAGACAGAGAGATAGAGATAGAGACAGAGCAGAGACAGAGACAGAGACAGAGACAGAGACAGAGACAGAGACAGAGACAGACAGAGAACTAACAACACTGATGACTAAGAGTCACCTCCAGGGCCTGTAACATAACTGTGGAAGTAACTTTAGAACTATTCACAAAATTCTGTGTGCAAACTTCAAACATTCTATCGTTATTTGTTGATAGAATGAAAGAACTCGGCAACAATCTAAGGAAGAGACACTGGGAACAAAAGTTCCTAGTTTCCTACACCATCATTTGAAGAGGTTTTATTCCCCCCCACACACACACACACACTGGAATCCTCAGCATGTTGGGAATGAGCCTTTAAACAAGTTTTATTATAACGAAAAATGGTCCTTGCTAAGTTTCTTACCAAACATCTAACTACAGCAGAGTTGTTTGAGAGGAAAAGGGGGAGAAGGAAGCATAAAGGGAAGGGAAGGAAACTAAAACACCAGAATTAAAAATAAAAAATATTAAATCAAGTCTTGTATAGTGAAGTGATGAGTGAATTACCAAATAGCAATTCCCAGAACAGCAGAAGGCTAGGACTGCACAGTTTGTGGTATTTCTACAAACTATAAGTGGACCGATCACCTACTCGCCTCTGTCCTTATGCATATAGACGAAGAGGAGTCTGAGTAAATAGCAACTAAAATGACAACTGTGGCTAACTCTGGGATATGAAATTTATTATAACTCTGAATGTTTTTCCTATTTCTATTTAATTTAACCATATTAGCCAAGAACAAAGAAAAATATGACTAGGAATACAGCTGGGTAAATTAGAAATTTTCAAATTTTTTTTTTAAAGATTTTGAACTCACACATTTGTTAGGCACAAATGTATGTACTTGCTTTCTCCACCAGAGCAATAGGAATGAAGAGCATTTGTTTCTTTTTTTTTTTAAGACATAAATAAAAGTAGCATGCATCGGCCACAGGTTAAGTGTGAGTTCCAGTCAGTACTGTTATCTCAACTCTAGAATATTATGGGATATGTGAAATGTTATAAAATATAATTCAAATAATATGAATTTTCTGATTCCATTTTCTAAATCAAGAGTCAGAGCACTGTGGCAAAGGAACGGTCAGAGAACTTATGATTTACTTTGCAGAAAAAGCAGGAAGTGCCTGTTCCAGGGTATTTAACGGGAACAATTTCAATCAAGGTCTTGCTATTGTTCCCAGAGATGTCCTTATTCTTTCAGAAAAAGATAAATGGTGGCAATGGTCCCTATTAGGATGGAGAATAATAAAAAGGAAAGTACTTCCTCACTAATTCCTATCTCCATAGAAACCGCTCAGCTCCCCAAGCCTCTTGTCCTTAGCATCAGTCAACAGCATTTTCTGATGTTAGGCAGTTGGAGCCAGGCGCCTGCCTTCTCTCGTAACTGTGTGATACCTTGAAGGATGAGTTGAAAGAACAAAAAAAGACTTGTGCCAAAATTTTCAAGACCCCACTGCATCAAATTTAAATCCTTCCTGTATTTTCAGTCTCGTATTTCTAAGAAACTCCGTTTAACGTGAGTTTCAAAGGGCCCGTGCGAGACGCAGCAGCTGCTACCAGAGGGCCCTTGGTCCTGTGCACTCTTCCGTGTCCCTTTCTGTTATTTACACTCAAATATGAATTTCAAATAAGAATTTCTTCTTTTCCCTGCTTTTTTTTTTTAATATATGCCTGTTCTGAGACTGGCTGCAGGAATACTTACCTGCTGAGTGAAAAAGAGCCTTTCCTGTAGATATGATGCATACGGATTACGCACTCCCCTCTCCCTTTGTCCCTGTTCGGATTGCAGACTGGGGGATATTATGGTAAATAGTCCACGTCTGTTTGAAATCAATTTAACTCAGTAGCTAATTGGATTTAATAATTACACTACAAGCTAAAAATGCATTGAGAACCGCTGACCTGAAAAAGAAGTATCAAGCTAAAAATCTAGAGTTTGTTGAATTGATAGAACCTTATAGCCTGGATTTTAAATATAATATAAATGAGACTCTAATCCTAGGAGAGAGAGAGAGAGAGAGAGAGAGAGAGAGAGAGAGAGAGAGAGAGAGAGAGAGAGAGAGAAGGAGGGAGGGAGGGAGAGAATATCCACATGAATGAAATTAAGAAATTTTTATTTCTTGACTATTCTAAATTACAGTTTAAAGAACTGTATTGGGGAAGTAGTTTTCCCATCTTGCTCACTTCCTGTTTTACAGATAATGAGGTTGATGTGTAGCTGTCGGATTTAGAAAGTGCAGGCATGGTGCCTTCAGACAAAGGAGAAACAAACAAGAGGGCTGGGCTAGACAAAGCAAATGAGCATGGTTGGGACAGTGGCCACCATGACAGCACATGTTTCTTCATCTCAATGGGACAACACAGCTCAGCTCTGATCAAAAATGGTCTGGTTAAAAAAAAAAATCCAGTCAACCAACTGTCTTTTTTCCCCCTCTGCTTTTCAGGGAGAATTAGAAGTCTGCATATGGGGGTGCAATTGTCCGGTATGCTAAATACTGTACAGAATCTTTTGACACTTGTTCCTTGCTGTCGGTTTCTCATCTCTACAGAAATGGATTCCACTAGGGTCATACAAACAGAACAACCCAGCATTAGAGGTTGACTACAATCGCTTGTGTCTCTAGACACCATGGCAGCCTCTAACCTGGATTCCCGTTGCTTCATTACAGCAATATCACACCTGTGGTCTCACATTAGCCTGGAGCACGTCTTCACAGTGACTTTCCATCCTTCTGTTACAAAACCCTTGGCAGTTAAAGTGCCCCAGTAAGAGAGAAGCTAATGGCTTACTGAGCACACAGGAGCCTTCTTACCCGTTGATCAGCCTCTACAGCTGATCAACAAAACAAGCCAGCTCCAGTGTGTGTGTGTGTGTGTGTGTGTGTGTGTGTGTGTGTGTGTGTGTGTTCATTATGCCTGTCATTAAGGAAAGGTAAAAACAGCAAGTGCGCATCAGCAATGTTGGTACTGCGCTTCCTGGGAAATGCTTAGGCGCCACCTCTGAGTAGGTTTAACAGCTAAAGCACCAGTGGCGTTCTCACTGACAGAAAGCCATTTCCTACTGCTGTGTGTGACCATTTATTTGCTACTGGCGGTCTCCAGGCAACATTTCTCCCCTCTCTCCCTGCTTCCTGAGTGACAAGAAACCCTGAGGCAACAGAGTGCAGTTGAGAGGTCCCTGAAAAGGCTGCCGGGATAACATTATTTTCAGGAGGCATGAAATTCCACACTTGACTTCCTCACATTCCTTGAAATCCTACCCCTTAGAAATGCATCCTGGTTCACTTGCTGACCCCTTTTCAGGTGGGAAAACCCCTGCGAGGACAGCACCCTAGGGTGGATTTGTTTAGCAGTTGGTTTTATTGGAGAGCTGATGAAAACTGCTTGAGTCTCCCGAAAAGAATGCAGAGGAAAGGGATCCCAGAGAGCTGGGTCATCTTGGGTCACAGGCTAGTTGAGACTTAGAAAGTTGAAGAACCGAACTGCAGAAATGCTTCGAGCTGCTGGTTGTGACAGACAAGATAAGAAAGAGAGCTGGCAGTGATGTCCCCGGACTTTACTTGCGGCTATCTTGTGGGAGAACCAAAGTTAGGACCAAACATTGTTGCCCATTATGTCGGAGAAGTTTCCATGTCCCACAATTTGTCACTTTTTTCATCTTCCTATTCCTCCCCCTCCCATCAATCACCTATTCATCACGAGCTGGTAACTACGTTTTAGTCATTTACGTTGAAATTCCATGACAGCTAACTGAAGTTGGTTTTCAGATCATTAAAAAGATCAGTTATGGTTTTTCCATTAAGATTCAAACCAAGAAAAAAAATCCTTAAATTGATTTCTCAGGCGTGCTTAATTCGTTTTTTAATTAGTTAATGATTTTTCCTCAGAAACATCTCTATATTACTGACACACAGCAGGAGAAAGAAAAAGCTCTCCACTTTGTTGTTTTAATACCAGTAAGTATGGAAACCACAATTCATAAAAAGTGGTTGGTTGGATTCTTTATTTGAGAGGGTCCCTTAGCTTGTCCTGTACCAAACCATTACAGCAGCACGGTCCAGGAAGCTGTGGCCTTTCCTGTTTCGTTTCTTTTCCTTTCTCTGGATTTTGCTGACATAATTACATACTTGTCTGTTACAGTGAAAATTAATCTGGAAGGCTGGATTTGCAAGTATGACCACCAGAGTTCAGGTCCTCAACACTCACGTGCACAGGAAGAAGCCAGGTCTGGTGGCCCTCAACCGTCATCTTAGGGCTGGCAAGCAAAGACAGGAGGATTCCTAAAGTTCACTAGTTGAATCTGTGAGATCCAAGCTCACAGAGAGAGCCTGTCCCAAAACATGAAGTAGAGAGCAGTAAAGAAAGATCCTACCATGGACCTATAGCCTCCACACACACACTCATCTGTGCACATATGAGCACCTGCACGCTCACACCCACACCCACCCCACACACATATGTAAAAATAATTACTTACATGTTTCCCTCTTTCTTTTTAAAAAGAATTTATTACAGTGCTGGGAGTATGGTTCAGTAATAGAACAGATGCTTCACATGCACAAGACCCTGGGCTCAATCAGCACCAGGGTAATAAAATAAATAAAATGAACTAAAAGTAATTTATTAAATACCAAGGACATGCTGAGCACTGTGCTTTACTAGCATCTTGGGATGCAAAGATAGCTAAAACTCTATTCTTCTTAAAAGAATATATAAATATATAATATCATAAACATCTCAAGGTTTTTTGTTCATTCTGGAATAAAAGAATCAACAATTTGTTCTACTGGAAAGGAGCAGAAAGTGACAAGTTTACTTACCACCAGATATCCATGTCAGACACAGAGAATCCACAAGAGTCAGAGGAAATCACATGTGAATGGGGTAAAGCAAGGCTGGGCTGTACCACAAACAGGTCACCAGGATCTATCTAGAACCCAAAGTGGGGAGGGTGGTGGCTCACGGGACTGTACTGGAAATCCACTGGCAATACAAAATGTTGAGATGGTAGTCTGAACCTAAGAAAGGCTGGAGTTCACCGCTTGTGATGCTCACACTAATGGATTTGCAATTGCTGAGGAAAATTAAGTGTCTTTGGCAAATGGTCACACCAAAACTGTATTCTAGAATATTCTTTCTAAGGCTGGGGCGTGACAGTGAGAGGAGACAGGCTGTGGGTGATCTGTCCCATTCATGTATTTTATATTTTGGGTTGTGAGCGTACCCTTTAATGGCTGAGCCATCCATCTAGTCCAACATTCCTGTATTTTATTTTACTAAAGAACTCTGAGGAAGGCAAGATTTGCCTTCTCACTAGAGATACAAGGCCAGGTGGAGAAAGGTAACTTCTTTACCTAACAGTAAGCATCAAGTAATAGACTGAGAAACCAAAGCAGATCCTCCAATCAGTGTGCACTCCTCCCTGGACTCTTCTTCAAAGGCAGCAATAGCATACAGGGACACTCAGCAGCTGGCCCTGCCACTGCATCTGGTGCCCTGCATTCAGTAACTCTGCAGCCGTCAATCAAATTTGGAATGTGTAAATCTTACAAATAGGCAACTGAGGCCTGAAAAGAGCAAGCAATTGTACATAAACAAATTCTTTAATCCTAAACCTGAGCCCCGAAGCCAGCTCCATGTGATTTTGAAGGCCTATTTTTTTAGCTTACTATGCCAAAATTCTTTCCAACATTTATGAGGCAAAAAACAGGAAGAGATAAAAACAAAAAAACATCAGCACACCGTGGGTCCGCCCCAGGAAAGGGGCTCACGCATGCTGCTAAAGGCTGAGTGGGTGCTCGTGTCACAGAGCAAATCAGTGGCACAGTTTCACCTAGAGAGAAAGCAGGTCGCCCAGCAGCATTCTTCACATGACCACTCTTGGCAACAATCTACTTGGAACCCTACTTAGACAGATGAAGTTGTCAAACTCCGGTGCAGAAACATTCCAGAAGGTCTCAAGATAGGTTGCAATGCCTTGCCTCTGGATTCAGTCTTCTCAAAGGTCACCTCTTTTCCTATACACAACCAGGGCAGTGGGGTGGCTTGTGCAAAGCGGACTCTCTAAAGGACCTAATAATCAGACCGAAAAAAAAGTCTACCAGTAGCCACTGAAAGCTACATGAGATGAGAACAGTGTGTCTGTGAGGGGAAAACAGAAAATCTGAATCAGTGTTGAATTGTTCACATAAAATGAGCTGGGGAAAATAGGCCATAAGAACATTTAGCAAAAGTGGCTCCCATTTCATAACTTCCTTCAAACCTTACCTAAAGCACAATTCTCCTGAAGGGGGAAAAAAAACAAAGTCTAGAAAAATGTGATTGCACAAGGAAAAGGAAGGTATATAATGAGGAGACATTTGTCTTGCAGGAATTTAACTACAAGATAATTAAATTCAATGGGGTGTGTAATTACCGAAACTTAAAAAAACCGAAACCAACCTCCCTGGAAATGTCCCCTCTGCTACCTTGGGGATGAGCTAGACCCTGGCTTTTCTCTCACTGGTGTTTTCCGTATTAATCTCAGCAAGATTTCCAACAAAAGAAGTGTGTTGTAGCCTTGAGCTGGTTCTCCGTCTTCGGGAATTCCCACGCTGGGAAGCATCTAGCCCATAGCTGGATGGAATGGCCTGGTCCCTTGCTGTGCCTGGAAACAGAGCACTATAGCCCTTTCACCGTATCCCACACAGAGCCGAGACTGGGAGTGCCTGCTGACCAAAGGCTTTTCTAAAGGAAGATGCTGAACTGATGAGAATCAGCTTTTTAAGAAACTATGACATCAAGATAAATCTCTTCAAAGTGCTGGGATGGACAGAGGATGCTTTGGAGAAAGCGTTATTTAGTGATCATTTTTTTTTTATTAACAATTAGAAGCTTCCTAAAACTATAAAACACTAGAGGAAGGATGCTTTTTCAGATTATGGTTGGATTTTTTTTTCTATTCTCTAAATTTTGTGATCCACGTACATTTATATTTAAAATGTAATCTGGTGTGCTTGGTCCCTCACAATGATACCAGTGTTTTCGGGAAGAGAGTCAATATATTATATCAATAATTCTCATGAACCCAGTTGCTTATCCATGGGCTTATTGCTTAATAATTAGTGACGTTGCTTGTTTTCTGGCTAAATTTTCAATTGTAAAATGTGGCATTAAGTAAGGTCTTCTTAGGGAGATTTTTGTTAGAAATTATTTTTTTGTTTTTTCATTATGTGTAGATGTGAACTGTGAATGTTCCTAACCATTCTGCAGCCCAGGAGCTGACTTTGTGATGTGACAGAGCAGAGAGACTCAGAGACATGCCCATGACAAGTCACTTCCCTTCCTGTTTCAGAGTGGTCCAAACAGCGAGAGCTATAAATTACACAGCACTAGTGGCAACGGCGGCCAACGTTCAGATATTGTATCTCTTGCTGTGATCACAAGTTTTGCCCTTGACCAGGTGAAGAGACCGATGACAGTACAGGAGGCACGGGAACAGTTCCTGCATCTGCTTTCCTGATGAGCAGCCTTCAGGGATGCTCCTGGCTGCCCTGCTCAAGCTGTCACACTCCTCCCATACTGCCATTCACCAAGAGTCATGGGGCTTCTGGGACACTTAGGCTAAACCCAGGCTGTGAATTCAGGAAAGCTGAGAAACCTCTACTTTCCTCCCTCCTTAAGATGAGGAGACAGGACTGAGCACTGTGAATCAAATGGCTACATGCCTGAGGTGCTTGGAGAGTCCTTAAGATAATGGTGGTGGTGGTGGTGGTGGTGATGGGGGTGGTGGTGATGGTGGTGATGGGGGTGATAGTGATTATGGATGATCAAGATTATCCCTAGGTTTGCAATATGCTTTAATGTTACAGAGGCATTGAAGGTCCACTAAAGAAAACTATTTCCTTCACTTCAAAACAATAGACATCGGAAGTAGATGAAGAAAGAGAACTGGGCAGGAGAGGATGTGAGGATCAAGTGTTGGGAAAGCAAGGATGGGAAGTGAGAGGACTGGGAGAGAGAAGAGAAACCAATGGGGTGGGGGCATCTCTGAGACAAGCAGGAGACCCGTCACAGGGTAGGCTCCAGGGATAACGGAGTGACTCCAGCTGAGACTCCTAGCAAGGCTGGCATGCAGGGGTAGGAGAGAGATACGGAAACTGAAGAGGCCACATCCTAGCCTGTCAGGACTTCCAGTGAGGACAGCAACCCATCCACAAAACCTTCCACCTAAAATTTACCCTGCCCACAAGATGTATAGGAGTAATGATGGAGCAGAGGTTGAGGGAATGGCCAAACACTGACTGGTCCAGCCTGAGACCCACCCCATGGGAGAGATCCAGCTCTGGACACTATTAATGATACTCTGCCTGTGCTTACAGAGCCTAGAATAACTGTCCTCTGAGAGGCTCCACCCAGCAATGGGTTGAAACAGATGATGAGACCCACAGCCAACCGTCAGGTGGATCTCAGGGAGTAGGGGAAGGATAGAGGGAAGCAGAGGGGACAAGAATTCCTGATGAATACCATCTGAGTCAACTAGACTAGGCCCACGGAGGCTCACAGAGACGGAAGCACCAACCAGGAGGCATGCATGAACTGGACCTAGACCCCCTTCACATATGTAGCTGATGGGCAGCTTGGGCTTCATGTGGGTTCCCGAGCAAGTGGAGAGGCGACTATTGCTGACAAGGACTCTGTTGCCTGCTTATGGTTCACTTTCCCTAATTGGGCTGCCTTGTCTGGCCTCAATGGAAGAGAATGATGTGACTTGATGTGCCAGAGTGGATGGTTTTGGTGGGGGACTTCCCATTTTTGAGGAGAAGGGGAGAGAGAAAGGGGGAAAGAGAGGAAGAATGGGACTGGGAAGAGAAGAGGGAGGGGGCTGAATCCGGGTGTAAAGTGAATAAATAAATAATTTTTAAAAAAATAAGAATGAAATCTCTGGTCTGGATAGAGACCTAACATTCCATTTGAGCAGGTCAAGTACTTGGCTAAGGGGCTAAGTCACCTTGAGTCTGGCTAAAGAGGCAGATGGAATAATTCTCCTTTTTACGGGATACTACACTTTCTGTCCACAAATTCCCATGGCCTCCCACGCTTGCTAACAGACCTTCTTCAGCCATGCAGCCTTGAACTCTGCCTGCCTCTCTGAATGACTCCGAAAAGTGGGACTTTCCCTTTCTCTTTTCGTTTTCCCAGAGTGCTTTTCCTAACACTCCAGGCGTCTCTCTTTCTGTAAAGCTCCTCTGCACCTCATGTCTGAGCTCCATTCCAGCGTAACTCAGAGCGGCGGCTCCTCCTCCTCCAGGAAGCTACCAAGATTTATAGTTTGTTTGCCATGGGGGTTTTTCTTTTCTTTTCTTTCTTTTAAACTCTAATGAAATTGTTTGCCAGTTTGTCTTTGAGTCTGTCCTTAGATTATTTTATTAACAACACTGAGAACCTCTAGAAGGAATCCCACTTTTCCCCCCAATTCTAAGACTAGGAATAAGAGCTTTCTGGAGTAGTTTCTCCCATGGGTGGATATTAAGGCCAATGGACACTTAACGTGTCTGTGAATATGCTACTGTAATTAATGCTCAAATGGTCTTTCTCCAGGAATCCCAAGGGGCTTACAGATTAATTCAGTTCCAGAGTGGGGATCTCACTGTGATCCTCTTTAGGAAAAAAAGGTGGATGCTTCAGGTTTAGAGTAAGAGAAATAGGTCTGGATGAAGCTTTTCCTCCCGCTGCACCCACTTCAAGTGAGGACTTTTTGCTTCGATGCAAAAAGGTCTTGAAAAAGACAAAAAAAAAAAAAAAAACAGTTCTGCATTCTGTTGGTGTACAAGCATGCACTTAACGGCCAGGGCCACAGGACACACCAGAGCAAAGTTTGATCTTTGAGGAAGAGGTTGATTTCACTCTACAGAGGACCTTAATTTTGTGTATAGCATATGTCGCCTGGTGGAGAAGAGGAAAGAGAGGGGCACTAACAAAGTCTTCACACACTGTAGCCAGGTGTGGCAGCTTTCCCTGAGTCTCAGCATGTGGCATCTGGAAGACCACTAGTTCAAATCCACTCAGTGTTATACAGCAAGGACTTGTTTCAACAGAAAGGAAGGACAGCAGCTGAACCTTGATCCCTGAAGAGGGAAGATAAACTCGGAGTTTTCCAAAGTCCTAGTTTCGAAAGCCAAAACTGCATGGACAAGTCACTTTCCAGTCACTTCTAGTGACGTGCCCTTGAGTCACTAAGCTCAGATTCTACCTCCTCCATGAAAACCTGATGACCACTCTGTCTTTCAAACTGTCACCACAACTATCACTCTGACAACTAATAATGCTACTGTCACAGAATCTTTATCACCAAAATGCATTATAAACTCATGTGTTTGTTCACATTTGTGACAAATCACACCAAGTACACAATTGTTCTAACATTTTTATGTGTTTCATATAGTATACTACCTTGAAGATTGTCTCAAAAAGGGGTGTGCGTGTACATGTGTGTGTGTGTGTGTGTACATGTGTGTGTGTGTGTGTGTGTGTGTGTGTGTGTGTGTGTGTATACCTGCATGCAGAGGATTCAGCCCAGGCTCTCATGAATACCACAGAGCCACTCCTATATAAGAAATCAACTGAGAACAATGAAGGATGTTGATTACAGAGATATCTAAATTTCATAGTACCACATTTTTCAGACCATAAGATGCAGTTCCCCCCAAAAGTGGGGAGATTAGGGTGCACCTTATAGTCCAATTGCTGTTTTTCTTGTTTTACTGCTCTAAAAACTGGGTGCATCTTATGGTCAGGTGCGTCTTATAGTCCAAAAAATATGGTATGTTAAAATAATCAACTCAAACCAAACAAAGCAGAAGGTTGTAAAGGTAATTGGTATTCGCAAAAACAAAGAAGTACATACCAGATCAGCTCAGGTGTGGGTCAGAGTGCAGTGCAGATGGAGACCCACAGACACAAGGACAAGTGATGTTTTCGATAAAAATGTCAAGAGAAATCTTTTTTTCATTTGGTTGGCACTTCTCTGCCTCCTCAACACCCAATCAAGGGAATTAAGTGGGGAAAAGGTCATTTCAATGTATACAAGACTAATTAGATAGGTACAATTTTAAAACAGCATAATGTCACACAAGATACATTTAAAATGGCTTATTTAAATCTAAAATTACATTAATCAATTGCCCCTAATGATAATGGAGGGTGCTTGTCAGGTCACAGAGGAAGAGGATGCAGGCAGTGGAGACATGACAGGCTGCGGTCAGATGGTAGGGGAGGAGGGCTCCCCTTTCTGAGGACTAGGGAAGGGGGAGGGGAGAAGAAGGGGGGTGCGTCTGGGAGGAGATGAGGGAGGGACTACAATCCAGATATAAAGTGAATAAATTTTAAAAATAAATTTTAAAAAAGGAACAAGCACAAACCACAATAAAAAATCTAAAACTAAAATCTTCTAGAATAAAACAAGAAAATAGTTATGGACTCGGCCAGGTGAAGATTGCCTTAGAGAATAGAAAGTATGATTAGCCTGGGCATGGTATGTACACCTATAACCCTAACACTCAGGAAGCTGAGAGAAGAGGACCAAGAGCAGGCTGAGATCGATAGTAAGAACTGCTTTTAGGAAAGGGACCATGAATTCAAACCATAAAAGAAAAAAAAATACAAATAGAACCTGATAAAATCTTAAGGCTTCTGTTATCCATGGGTAGCAGTGCAGGCTTAGAATCCCAGCATTCAGGCTATAAAGGAGGAGGACTAGGAGGTCAAGGTCAGTTTGACCTACATAGCTCTAACCTAGCCTGAATTACACAGAGCTTGTCTCACTAAGTAAATGGAGGCATAAACAGACAGACAGACAGATGATAGATAAGTAGCTAGATGAGAGAGAGAGAGAGAGAGAGAGAGAGAGAGAGAGAGAGAGATGATAGATAGACAGACAGACAGACAGACAGACAGATAGATGATAGACAGATAAATGATAGATAATGACTAGATAGATAGATAGATAGATAGATAGATGATAGACAGACAGACAGATAGATAGATAGATGATAGACAGATAAATGATAGATAATGATTAGATAGATAGATAGATGATAGACAGATATGATATATAGATAGATGATAGATGATAGACAGACAGACAGATAGATAGATGATAGACAGATAAATGATAATGAATAGATAGATAGATAGATAGATAGATAGATAGATAGATAGATGATAGGTAGATAGATAGATCTATATCAGTAAATAAAGAGATAATAAGCACATTGTTAATAAATTGTCTGCAAACCTACAGATTGAGAAATTCCAATGCACTAAAGTAACAGAGGACTAGTATCTGTAAGCTACAGAGAGCTATTAAAAGTGTAGGAAAGACAGAGAACCCAACAATAAAAATAAGTAAGGAATAAAAGCAACAGGCTGGAAGGATGTTATCTTCGAGAAAGATAACGTCACTAAGCGTCAGGAAACTGCAAATTGAATTAACCACGACGCCACCTAACACCTGTGGGGATGGTTAGAGTGTTTAAAACCTTCACCAAGAGCTGGAGCGAACTGGGAAAACTATCTCAGGGACATGAGAAATTGTATGATCACGTTTTAAAAGTTCAAGGTTTGTTTTTTTTTTAATTTGATTTTGTGTCTGAGCCTTTTGCCTGCACGTATGTATGTGTATCACCACGTACATGCCTGATGGCCTTGGGAGCCAGAAGAAGGTGTCACATCCTTTGGAACCGTAGCTATTGAAAGTTATAAGCCGTTGTGTGGGTACTGGGGACTGCATCTGGGTCTCCTGGAAGAGCAGGAGGTGCTCTTAACCATTAAGCTACCTCTCCAGCACTAGTTTTGAGATCCCTCAGGCAATTAAATACACCCTTTGTATATGATCCAGCAGTCTCTTTAATAGGTGTTCATCAAAAAGAAATGAGAGCGTATGTCCAAATATAGATCTCCACACAAGTGCTTAACGTAGAGTTAGAGCTAGGTGTTTGCATTTGTCTAGCCTAGGTCTGACTCTGGGTTCAACCCCAGCACTACCAAAAATAAACAAATAAGTGGAGCTTTATTCTGAACCATCTGAAAGCTCTTCAGCAAGGGAAAGAATAAAGAAACAGTCAGCATGATGTAAGACTACCCACCATAAAATTCTGACACTTGCAACAAGGACAAATGGCCAAGCCTGATGCTAAATGGAAGAAGACAGTCATGAGGGCTTCATACTATGTGATCCCACTTTCATGTGACACCCTGGAAGGGAAATACTAAAGACATGAGTCAGAGCAGCATTTGTTAGGAATAGAGGGAGACAGAAGGACTGCCCACAAAGCAGCCAACAACAAACACTCAGAGCCGTAGAACAGTCTGTGTGTTGGGTGTGCTGCTGGCTGCTAAGCTGTGAAAACCCATCAATCCACATTTCCAAAGAACATTATACCACATGTAAATTATATCTTACTTTAAACATGAGAGAACTAGTATCCCAAAGGAAGATGGAGGGGGCTGAGATGGGCTTACGCTAAGCTAACTCAGTGACAGTGTTACAGAGATCACAAGAGTTGTTTGTGACAGTCATTCCTTGGCCTAGTTCACTGATGATGCTAGGCTAACAACAGCCCTATGCTGTTCCCCACCAGCAAGATAGTGTGAGTGGCTAAAAACATCACTTCCCATAGATCATGATATGGTTGCCAAACTCCAAAAGCATGTCAGTACTAACCAAAGGGCATTGGGTCAGTACCCAAATTTTTGGTGCAAATGTTACATTATTATTATTATTATTATTATTATTATTATTATTATTATTATTATTATTATTATTATTATCATCACCATCATCATCATCATCAATTACTACTACTGCTGCTACTAGTAGTGTGTGTGTGTGTGTGTGTGTGTGTGTGTGTGTGTGTGTGTGTGTGTATGTGTTTGCATGCACATGCATGCTACAGACCACGTGGCAGTCAGAGAAAAATGTTCAGCAATTAGTCCTGTCATTTTATCTTGTTAATCTCTGCTTGTTTCTGCCATGTTGTGGACTCTAGGCCAGCTGGCCTGTAAGCTTCTGGGCAATTTCCTGTCTCCACCTCCTACAGATGTGCGCCATCACATCCAACTCTTCATGTGGGTTCTGGAAATGAAACTCAGGCTGCCAGACTCACATGGTAAGTATGTTTACCCTTGAAGCCATCCCAAGCCCTACAGTTCCATCATTACAAAGATATATGCGGCCTACACACAGTTTTAATTGTGTCAAGTTCTATTTCTGTTATGAGATGAAATTATCACTACTTGGGTTTCCAATAAGACTGCCTCCTTGTCACTGTGATTGTCAATAATCATCTGCAACTCTTGTTAATATTGTGAAGTGACAGCAGTGTTGCCATCAATCCAGTTGCAGACTGGCCAATCAGGCCACATAGTAATCAGAATACCAAGTGTTTTTTATGTATTAAAAGCACTTATGGACCAGGTATGTTGGCTTACACTTGTGGTCTCAACTCTTTAAAGTTGATATGGATGGCTCAAGAGCTCAAGGCCAATCTTGGCTGTAGGATATACAGCAGTTTTTATAACACCCAACTATAAGAAACCCGTGTGTGTGTGTGTGTGTGTGTGTGTGTGTGTGTGTGTGTGTGTTGACTTTTCCTAGAGAGACTACTCCAATTCTTAGATAAAGAGGGCAATGAGAGATGAAAGAAAGAAAGAAAGAAAGAATTCTTTTTAATTCCAACTCAGTGAACAAATAGAAGATGGGCAAGAGGTTACTAACAAAAGTGTTGGATGGTTTCTCAACAGGAGAAATAGTGACTTGGGAAGTTGTAGCAACAAAAGTCTCATTTCAGCATGAGGGACAATTCACAAAAGCTGCTTCACTGGAGCCCCTGATGCTACCTAGATGCTATGTACTGGCAGCCACAGTGCCTCATCTTCCTCAGCTACTGTTTAGAGCTTATCCACCTGATAAGGCCCTGTGAGACTTGGGAGATTCACAACCCTCTTGAGCCTTTCACGTTCCTCCACAAACAAATGTTCTTTTCTGGAAGAAACAATTTCACCACCAAACCTTGAAAGTGAAAAGCATGGAACTGGGGCAATCACTCAGTAAACTGCTTTAGTACAAGATTGAGAACCTAAATTCAATCCCCAGCTCTCATGCAAAGAGCAGAGCTCAGCAGCACAATATTGTAACCCCAGTGGTGGTGATGTAAGGGCAGGGAGGTGCCTGGAACTGGCTGGCCAGTCAGCCTTGCCTTAAAGAGCCCCAGGTCCCAGACAGAGATCTTGTGCCAATAAAAACAAGTGCCCAGCTCCTGAGAAATGGCACCTTAAGTTGATCTCTGGCTTCTATATAGAGCTGTGTGAGTATTCACACACACACACACACACACACACATACACACACACACACACACACACACACACACACAAACACACACACATAGACACACACCACATGCACAGTGCAAAACTACTAGATAGTTGACGTAAAGTATTTTCTTCTGTTTTAATGCTTTGAGTATTTTGACACTAGAAGAAATCACTACATATTGAGAATCAGACCATGAGAAAGAACCAGATTGTCTAAGAACAGCAATAACAAAGACATGTTGGGAAACAAGAGTACTCATCCCCATAAAAAATTTAAAGATAGAATAAATGATATTGTGAATAAAGCCAAAAATAGATGATCTGAGGGGGGAACCAGGTAGACTCATAAAGCAGCAGAATAGCATTTCAAAAACATGCTGGTCCACAACGTCAAACAGCCAGATGCTGTTGGAGCACACCTTTAATCCTAGCACTCAGAAGGCAAGGGCAAGCAGATGTCTGTGAGTTCGAGGCCATCTTGCACTACATAGTGAGTCCAGAACATCCAGGGCTCTGTTACACAGAGAAACCTTGTCTGGAAAACAAACAAAAACTAAAATTTAAAAATCCACCATGAAGTCATGACTAAAACTTGTGCATGACATGTGCCAATGCCACAATCAGGGTAATACTTACTCCATCTAAATTTTGTTGAAATTTATAGCTAAAGACAGTATTGCTTTAGAAAATGAGCATTCTTGCAATAAACATTTCCAAAAGAGGAAGGAAAAGGACTGAACTGCCGCTGGAGGAAATATAATGATGAGCGGCTGACTTCAGATGTTAACACTTGAGGAAGCTCCTGAACTTGGGCAAGGTGTGAGCAAATAGCAAGAGGTTGCAGGTAACACAGGGAGAAGAAAAACTGATTTGAATAAACGCCTTGCAGGAGATAGCAGAGGGGTTG
This sequence comes from Acomys minous, assembly GCF_964271855.1. Taxonomy (NCBI): domain Eukaryota; kingdom Metazoa; phylum Chordata; class Mammalia; order Rodentia; family Muridae; genus Acomys; species Acomys minous. The sequence goes on along the minus strand of NC_140483.1, from coordinate 106,751,092 downwards.
GACCTGAGTCAAAAATCAGATGTTGCTTATTTTCATGTATATTCTTCGCCTGTAGGCTTTGAACTTTTTCAAAGCTACTTTATTTGGGGTTCTTTAACACTTACGCCTCTCTTTCAACCTACCTACCCGAGATCGGAGGAGAAAAGAGGCTAATAGGAACAGGAGAAGTAAACCTTTTTAGATTCAGTTCCTTGGAGTGATTCCACTGATGTACTTGGCAGGATTCCAGCAGATCTGTTAAACAGGAAAACAGCAACTCAACAAAAGTGACAGCATTCAGCTGCTGGAGCCCGAAACAGCAGCCAGAACCCAGAGCATTAGCCAGAACCTGGAGCCTTGAACTGTTCACTGGAGGGCTTCTCTCTAGGAGCATCTTGAAGTGGCGTGATGAACAGCCAACACCAAAGAGCTCCGCCCCTTGTTCGGAGCCTATATATCTCCTCTCAGAGTCCATACTAGGGTGTTTATCAGTTGGCAAAGACCATGCCCCTGCATGAGGCAGTTCCTTTTCCAGTGGACAAACATCGCCTGTTCTCACAAGTCTGTTTTCAGTGGAAAACACCACACATCCTCACACAAGTCTGTTTCACATCGCACACTTGGGATCAAAACAAAAACATCTATACAACCACTGCACTCACCCCATTAGACTGGAAACTCCTTCATATCAGTTTCTTCACACAAGCTATATTTTTAGAGTGACTCTGAATTTAGCCATGACAGTCAATTGGAGGAGTCTTTGTTACCTGGCCAACATTTATCACCTTTGAGTTCAGAGTTAGTAAATTTGAAGAGAATCCAGACAGAAATTTTTTTTTACCACCTTCCATTGTGATAGACACAAATTGTATTGGGTCTGACTTTACATCCCTTAACAGTAAGCATTAAGAGATGTCAAACAGGTAGTTGCTAGAAATGTGTCTTACCTTCTGGGGAAGATCTTAAGTGGGCCATGCATGTGGAGGGCTTTTTATTTGGTACAGAAATCTCCATGCCTGCTTGCATTTCCACCTGCCTGTACAAAAGCAAGAATGTTGTCTAATAATTGGAGCAGTGCAGCACACTGTCCAAATGGACAACTGCCAGTGTTTATGAGACCAGTCCCTGGCCAGGAATGGTAACCTGGTTTATATGTAGACATGGTTTTGTTTTAATCCCAGGTGTGGGATGTGAGGGCTGCTCCAGTTTGTCCACAGCTGATAATTGCCTCCTCAGGGGACACATGATGTTTTTCAGTTGTGAACTTACCTCTTGTGGGGGTGTGGTCTTTGTCAGTGGGAATAAAAGCCAGACTCAGAGAGAGAAACTGGGGGCTCTGAGAAAGAAGAAAGCTACTCTTGCTACTCCCTGCTGCTCCTGGTTGCTGTTGATGCAGTTCAATGAAAAGTGGGAGATGTCCTGAAATGAGAATTGGACTTGACCCAAGGAACCCGAAGACCCTTAACAGCAGGAAGTAGCTAAGAAAAACTATGGCCCCCTTTGTCCCCACCAACATTCTTCCTCCCCTGCCTTGTGTTGGGGTGTTGGAAGGGATTGGGGTGGAGAAAGGAGAAAGAGATTTAAGGAAGCCAAAGTTAAAAATAGATTTTTAAAAGTACACCAACAGTAACCCATGTCTTTAATCCCACTACTCAGGACAAGAGACAGGCACAGCATGTCCCAGACCAGACCAGGTTGCATAGTGAGACTCTCTGTAGAAGCATAAAAATTAATCGCTAAACTGGGAATATAAGTCTGTCAGCCTTACAGAATCATGACTCAGAATAGCAAAAGTGGTAAGCTGAGCCCAGCCAAAAGATAGCTTTTCTTGCCACTGTACTTGATGTCCAGCTTTTTATGTGACTTGATCTTATCCAAATTTGATCCTTGTTCCCTTTTGAATGGGACTCTCCCAGAGCAAACAGGTCGTTCCTTTAAACTTTCCCCACAGCTGTTGTCTACTCAGGAAAACAAACGTTTTGAATGGTCAGAAACAACAAAAAGAAGCCTTTGACATGTAAATATACACCAAGCGGGAACGTTTTTTCTGTCAGCCCTTCCTTTTCCAAGATCAGTATCTACCAGCTGCAGCACCAAGGACTCCTGCCATACACACAGTAGTTTGTAGGGAGATGAAAGTGTCCTTGGAGGTCAACTGAAAACCATCCTTTACTATGTCATATGAAGCTTCAGTGATCAGTTTTCTTTCATTTAAAATATTTACTGAGAAACTAAAACTATCCTAGCTAAACTTAAGGACAAGGCAAAAAAAGTCTATCCACTATGATTATTTTTCAATATCATATTAGAAGCCATAGTTAACAGAATAATACAAAAAATGAAATAATACAGATTAAATAAATACAGATTAGAAAAGGGAAAAACATTTCCTTTTCCCACAGAAGATATGACTGTCTATGGAGAAAATATGAAAGAATCATCACAATCCTTCTGGAACTAATAAATAATTATAAGAAGTAACAATAACGCTAACACACAAGGTTAATATATGAAAATTTTGCTTTGCAACTCACCATAAATGCAGACGCAGATCTTGCTATTTAAAGCACAAGAGCACCCAAATGAAATCATTTTTTAAACTTACTTTATTTTATGTGTATAAATACTTTACCTGTAAGCATGAATTTTCATCTTGTGTTTGCCTGGTGTAGAGCAGAGAGTGTCAAGTCCCTTGGAACCATTGTAACTGGTATTTGTGTGACACCTTGTAGATGCTGAGAACTGATCCCAGGTCCTCTGTAAGAGCAGTAAGTGCTCTTAACTGCTGAACTATTTCAACATCCCAAAATTAGATAGATGAGAGATAGGTAGATAGATAGATAGGCAGGCAGGCATGCATATGGATATATGATAAAATCTAAATTCTACTAAAAGAATTAAGCTAAATAGATTAACAGATGGTTCATTTTCATGGATAGGTAGGCTCAATATTATAAAAATTCCTTCCATCTTCAACTACATATCAGATATAATCCCTGTCAAAATCCCATCAAGTTATTTTGTATATACTAGTATCCTAATTAGAACATGTATGGAGAGACAAGAAAAACAAAATAGCCAATTTGATGTTGAAGAAGAAGAAGATTGGGAGAACTGATAGCGCCTGACTTCCAGAGCTATTGTAAGGCTAAAAAGAAAATGTGGAATTTAAGAAAAGAAACACAAATAGATCAAGGAGCCTAACAGAACATCAGATATAGAGCCACCAACATGCAGCCAACTGAATTTTGACAAAAGAACCAAGACTAGGCAATGAAGAAAAGCTATCTATTCAACAAATAGTGCAGGCACGCTAGTTGTTCATCCATGTACCAAAATGAATGAACAAATAAAAATTATCTATACAAAAATCTCAAACCCTGCTCAAAAATCACCTCAAATGTTTCACAAACCAAAGTGTTGAATTGAAAACTGAAAGGCTCGTATAGAGAAAAATCTAGATCCTATTGGGTGTGATAAGAGTAGTTATTAACTTATAATAGTAGGTAGCAAACCTAGGGTTGTGGACATGCTAACAAGGGCTCTACAGTAAGTTCTATCCTCCACCCTTTCCCTGCTTTTTATTGTGAGACATAGTCTCACCAAGTTGGCCCAGGTTGACCTTGAATTCACCTTGTTCCCAGTCTGGCCTTGAATTTAGGGTCGCTTACTCAGCTTTTATAGTAGCAGAGATGACAGACCTGCCATCAGTGCTGGCTTGTGGTGACTTTTGAAATACAATACCAATGGCATGGTCCATGAAAGAAAGATTGATAACTCTGAGTTCGATAAAAATAAAAATGTCTGTTCTGTGAGGAATGCTGCTAAGAGAGCAAGGAGATAAGAAAGACTGGTAGAAAATGTTGGCAAGGCTGATGAAAGACTATTATCTAAAATATACAGAGTATTCTGAAGCCTCTGTCTAAAGCCACAGAAGGACAGCACCAAGGGTAAAGGCAAATATAAACCATAGGTTTTGAGTGACAGTGATATTTCAATATAGCGTCATCAGCTTTCCAGAATCCACGCTGTGGTGAGGGATTCTCATAATGAGGAAACTGTACATGCAAGGTCAAGGGACACATGGGAAATCTCTGCATTTTCACTGCTCAGCAGCACTGTTCCTGGGGAGACATGAACAAATGTCTATTTACCCCAGATTGGGAGCCGACGACAGAGCGAAGTAAGGCTATCACTAAAGCCAAACAAGGGAAACCAATTATATTTATAACCATTCCTTACAAAAAAATGGATACAGGTTCGCTTACAGGAGCAGAAATGACTCAAAGACAGCTGCATCATCAAACGCCTGCCCCTGCATGGGTGACACTGGGAGCCTGGAGCATACTGCATGGCCTACAGGCCACTCAACAGGCTGCAGAGTGTCCTTGCCAGGCTGCTCAGTTGCAGCCTCTCCCCTGCAGCTCGGCTTGGCAGATCAGAGTCTCTCTTGGGCAGCTTGGCTAGTCTGAGAGTGTCTCTCAGCAGTTCTTAATGCTCATACAAGCTGCCTTATATTGGCCAAGATTTTAATTAGAGGTAGTGAAAGTGCTTACCTGATAGATTTGAACAGAAAGAAAACAAATTCTTAAAAATAGACAGTGTCCTGAGCAATAATTGTGGGTACTGTGGCCCCTACACGGGGTGGTGGATGGAGAAGGAGGTTTCCATACTGCTCTACAGAGTGAGTGCCTGTGTCCCCTGGCACACCTTATGACACAAAATAGAGGATCCTAGCAAACTAGTAGAAACTCAAAATGGGTCAGGAACAGGGCCACGGCTGCTTTCCTGTCTTCAAGGAAGTCCCTCACATGATGCCAGGCCTGGCACCTCCCCACAGCAACAGTGGCACGGTTGGCTATTCCAGAGCCTGTGTCAATTCCGCATTGGTCCAAAGGCTGTATAAAAATGCTTACTGCAATAAAAGAGCTCACACATCTCAATGTTGGTCTCTCGAGTCTGTTTCCCAGGTTCGTGGCTCCACCTCCCTCACCCCCTCCTGGGTCCCGGTTCCCACAAATAATGAGGTCTCATAGAAAAACAACTGAAGAAGAAAGACATAAAGAAGGAAGAAGTAGAGAGATAAGAGGAGTGCATACCTATTGTCCATGCTCCACACTTAGACACAGCCAGTGTTAAAGGCCCTGAGACAAGAGCAAGGGATCTTTAAACACCAAGCCACATCTAACCAGGCTTCATTGCCCTGTTCTAGGATACTGTCTTCTACTCTCAGGCCGGATAAATGGTCCATGCTCAATATTTACCTTATTTGGCCTATAAGCAACATTTGTTTAAGATGGTCACATTCTTTCTTTCCCCCCACCCCCAGGCTTATTTTTATTTTTAATTGTGTGTACATATCTGCATGAGGAAGCTGACTAGTTTTATGTCAACTCAACACAGGCTAGAGTCATTTCGGAAGGAGAAACCTCAGTTGAGAAACTGAACCCACCAGATTTGCCTGTAGGCAAGCCTGGGGTATATATTCTTTTCTTAGCTGATGATTAATGTGGGTGGGTCCAGCCCATTGAGGGTAGAGCCACCCTTAAGCTGGTGGTCCTGGGTGATGTAAGAAAGCAGGCTGAGCAAGCCAGGAGGAATAAGTCAGCAAGCAGTGTACCTGCATTGTCTTTGCTTCAGTTCCTATCTCAAGGTCCGTGTCCTGAGTACCTGGGGGAACTCCCTCTGATGATGCACTATGATGTAGGCATAGAAGTAAAACAAACCCTTTCCTCCATGAGCAAGTGGCTTTTGGGTCATGATGTTTTACCACAGCACTAGAAACTCTAAAGATGTGGCTTGGGAGGGAGGATGAACACATGTGAGTGTCAGGTTCCCTACGAGTCCAGGAGAGGGAACTGGATTGCCAGGAACTGGAGAAGCAGGCAGCTGTGAGCCACCTGATTTGGTGCTGGAAACTGAACTCAAATCCTTTGTGAGAGCCAGCTCTCCAGGCCTGGTCACTCTTTCTTTCTTTTTCTACTTGCCTTCAAGAACACTATCATTTCTTGGCTTTCTTCTTGTGTCACTACGCTTGCGTCAGTTTCCCTTTCTTGGTCCTGGTCTCTGAATATTGTAGTCGGCAGGGCTTATTCTTCATGTTCTTCAGTCTCTCCTGTGGCCTTCATACTCATTTGTTCAGTGACCTTACTTGAATTCTTATCCTTAAATAGATTTCCTTATCAAAAACTTTCACAGTTACTGTTTGAGTTCAGCCCTCTCTCTAAAACTCTAGAACTGTTTAACAGATTTCCTGCTTGTGATTTTCAACACGGGTCTTGTCTTAGGGTTTCTATTGCTGTGAAGAGACACTGTGACCATGGCAACTCTTATAAAGAAAAACATTTACTTGGGACTGGCTTACAGTTCAGAGGTTTAGTCCATTGTCATCATGGCAGGAAGGATGGCAGCCTGCAGGCAGACAAGGTATGGAGAAGGAGGTGAAGTTCCACATCTGGATCGCCAAGCAGCAGGATGAGAAAATAACACTGAGATTGGCATGACCATCTGAAAGTATGACAATACTTTCTCCAACAAAGCCATGCCTACTCCAGCAAGGCCACACCTCCTAATAGTGCCATTCCCTATGAGCCTATTGGGGGCATTTTTATTCAAACCACCACGACTCTCAAGGACACATCTATAACTCACTATCTTCAAGACTAAACTCCTGAGGTGTTCCCTAGACCTTCATGAAGAACCTTCCCCATTACAGGCCATAACATGTTTATCCCTCCAGTAGCTCTGATCAAAATCCACGAGCTCTCCTAGATTCTCCCCCTTCTCTCACACTCTATACCAATCTACTAGTAAATCCTGTTGGCTCTGTCTGCTCTATAGAAATTTGTCACTCTCTCTCTCTCTCTCTCTCTCTCTCTCTCTCTCTCTCTCCCTCTCTCTCTCCTCTCTCCTCTCTCTTTCTTTCTTTCTTTCTAAGATGCTTTGCCAACGGAGAACAATCACTTTTAATCTTATTGTATAGGATGCAATCATATATTTACACCCAGCTTCATAAAAGACTGAGAAATATGGACCAGTCAGATGGCTCATTAGATCAAAGTACAGGTTGCCAACCTTAACGACCTGAGTTAGATCCCTGGGGACAACAGAGTAGAGAAAGAGAGCCAATTTACTGACTCCCATAAGTTAGCACAGGCACTTATAGTTCCACATGCACCATGGTATGTATACACACACACACACACAGAGAGAGAGAGAGAGAGAGAGAGAGAGAGAGAGAGAGAGAGAGAGAGAGAGAGAGAATGAATGAATGAATGAGTGAGTGAGTGAGTGACTGAATAAAATGTGATTGTTAAAGTTTAGAGAAAGACTGAGAATATGAGGCACACAAGTCATGTTTTCTTCACTTTGAAACAGGTCAGATACTGGCTCAGCCAATGAGAGATTCAAGTGGGCTACAAATCTCTGTGGATTGATACATAGAATTTTTTTTTCTAGAACACTGTTATTAGAATCCATTTTTTTGGATGTCAGGTGTAACCTTAAACTAAGATTCTTGTGTACCCATGAAGAACTAAGAGACTTCCTTCCTTCCTAAGCCAGCCAAGCTTCCTACCTGTTTCAGTCAGGAGACAGGTTTCAGAGAGCAAAATTAACTGTCCCTAGTTCATTGAAACCTTATTGAAAGATCGATTAATTATTATTAAATGACATCAAGAATATTTGGTAGAGAAAAAAAACAAAAGAGAGAGAGAGAAAGAGACAGAGAGAGACAGAGAGAGAGACAGAGAGAGAGACAGAGAGAGAGAGAGAGAGAGAGAGAGAGAGAGAGACAGGAGTGAAAGGAGGAGGGAGGAAGGAAGAAGGAAGGAGACACACCTTCCTTTTTTGTGGTGTTGGTGGTCAAACTTGGGCATTGCACATGTCACTGGGTAAGGGCTCCATCACTGAGCTACATGTCCAGCCCTGAGTTCTGAGGCTTCCTTCCTCAGTTGTGGTGAAAGGAGTGGCAGCGGGGCTAAGCTGCACGCATTCCTCACCAACCGGCACACAGCGGAGCCAGCACCAATGTAAGACCGGCAGCAAGCAGCAGGTTAGGGAAGATGCATTTGACTCGCCCTCCAGCGTCTTGTCCTGAGCTTCAAAGAGAAGACATGTCACCCGTCACCAGCACCAGGAGTGACAGTCACTGGGATGAAATGCCATTTTTTCAACAGTGGCAAGCAACACAATTCCAGCCCAACATTTCTCCAGGATGGCTGAGAGAAGAGTGAATGTGTGTTCTGTACCTTCAGCATCTAAGTCTGAAAAGGCGACAGTGACAGTGCTTCAGGCTATTTGGGTTGCTTGCTCTTCAGTCTCATGCTGCATTGCAGAAAGACCACACGGAGAGGCCAGGAGGTATTTCCAGTGGCCAGGACCCGAGTGAGGTCCAACAGCCATTTTTTTTTTTTAGGATGTGAGGGCAAATGATTCAGACTCTACTCTGAGTCATGTGGCCTTGAAAGGCCATCCCCACTGTAGCTTATACAAATTCCCAATTCTCACAACCCAGTAAACATAATAAAATTACTGTTGTAGGGACGTCTGTAACACAGCAATGGCTAGTAGAATAACCAACCACTCACCTTTATTTTTTTAAGGCGTATTAAGTTCCAACTATATGAGAGACGTGGCTATTTTAGCATCTACTCTATTGCTTTTTCCCACTGAAGCCCACAACCGTCTCCTCCTGACCTTCACAGGACTTGCAGCCGCCTCTCGCTCTTCTCACTCCCTTTTTTGGCTAGCCTCAGAAAGCCTTTCTCTTGGCCCAGTCCTCCCTGCATTATGTGTTGTTTGTCGGCAGCAGAATAGCTGTGTGGTTGCTAAGGCTGAGTCCACCCTTCAGGGCCGCTGGGCTTCTCCACCTATTGTTCTGAGTTAGTGCCTAAGCCAAGGCTCCCACTGCCATTTGGTCCAGATGGTGAAAGTCTCCTCCGAGGAGCTCGTTTGCACAGCTTGCTCTCTCTCTCTCCTTGGTAGTTCCGTCACACAGCCCTTCTTCACTATGAGACAGAGGCGGCTACAACTTTATTATATGGCTCTTCTGGGAGATCAGCGCAGAGCACCAAGGGTACTCGATGCACAGTCTTCTTCCTGACCCTGATCCTTCCTCTTCATCACCATCTTGACTTCCCGCTGGATATTCTGGTACATTCTTGTTTCTAGTCTGAGGAATGTCCTAAGTTGGAAATCCACTTCCAGAGCCAAAATGATCATCATATTCTGTGGCTAGTGTTCAAACTGGGTGATGTTTTGCTGGGAGGTTCTTCAGACACGTTTTCAGAAGACTACACATTTAACAATAATTTCGCTATTTCATCTTCAGCGCTGCAACGATCCTACAAATAATGTTGTTTGGTCTTGAGGGAGTTGGTAGGTGTTGTGTTTGCTGCTGCTGCCGCCGCTGCCATTTGTCACTGTTTGGAATGTTCCGTGTACTGTTTGAATGAATTTAAAACCAAGCTTCAGCTCTGGCTTTGTAGAAGTCAGGGTGTACGTGAACTCATAGGCTCATTAACTTTTAAGGCTGAATAATGTCTTTTAAGCTTTGTGTCTACTGCTTCTCTAAGATATGTAGAAACCATCCTTGGGACGGCAATGTGGCTGAGAAAGGAAAAGCGTTCATTGGCACACCTGCATGTAGAAATTTGTGCAACACAAATAATGCACAGAGAGAATTAATCCCCACAATCTGTGCTTTGACTTCTAAACATGCACTGTGGCATGTGCATGCCTTCCCACAGGGGTGGGCATGGGCAAACATGTACACAGACACACAAATGAAATACTGATTTAAAATTAAAAAAAAAAAGAAACTACCAAATATAACTCACTTAAAAGCACTACTGAATTCATCCATATTAGCAAGATTTATTTATTTTATTTTGTAGATTTAGTTATTTGATGTGTATTAATGGTTTTTTAACCTGCATGTATACCTGTCCACCATGTGTGTGCCTGATTCCAATAGAGGCCAAAAGAAGGCATTGGATGCCCTGGAGCCGGTGCTATATATGACTGTGAACCACCATTGTGGTGGTGGAAACTGAGCAAAGATCCTTTGCAAGGACAAGTGCTCTTAGCAATTATCTCTATAGATCCAAAATTTTACTATTAAACCAAATGACTTATTCACTGAATCTTACAACAGTATTTTGATATTCTTTTCACATAAAATATTAGTTTAAAAAAACCAGCCATGTCATGTTGGCATACGCCTGTGGAAACAAAGATAGAAGGATCCCAAGTTCCAGATCAGCCTTGGCTACGGTACAAGACCATGTCAAAAGAAAAGCACAGAACAAAGTGTTGTGTTGGGACCTCAGCTTCAGATAGCTTGTGCTTTTCTGCACATGAAAAATAATTCAGATAATTAACCTTTTTCTCGCTTCTTTCTTAAGATTTATTTTTACTTTTATTTACATGCGTGTATGTGTCTGCATATATAGCATGTGTGTGCATGTGGCTACAACAGCCAGAAGAGGGCGTCCAATCTCCTGGAGCTGGAGTCCAGGTGCTTGTGAGCCTAACATGAGTGCTGCAAAGCACTCCAAACAGCCTAGCCATCTCTCCAGCCCCTCTGGCTTAGTTTTTAGACCGAAGGGCACTTACTTCTGGAAAACCTATAAGCATGGACATCTTTTAAAAAGCTTGATTGGACTGTATCATAATCTTAGTTCATAGGAGGTAGTGGGAAAGGTAAGCAATGAGAATCACATAAAAGTTAGTGGTTCACTGACATTATAATAAAAACCATATGCATGGGAAAATTTACAGCCATTATGCTCCCAGAGGGTATAGCTTCCAATTAAAACCTCATAATAAACTTTCCCAAATAATGGACATAAGTCCAAGATACAGTTTAATTTTCTTGTTTCAGAAAACAAAATTGAGGAATGTGTGCCAGGCAGTACCTTGTGACACCACTGCCTCTCCGTATCAGATGGCATCACAGATAAACCCCCTCCACAAAGCACACATAAATGATGATGGGAGGCTTTTTAAAATGGTATTTACTCAGCTGGAGATGTAGCTCAATGGTAGTGGGCTTGCCTGATGTGTGAAAGGCCCTGTGTTTGATCCCCAACAATACCCATGTGTGTGCACATGCACACATATACACACACAAGTGGGGGTGGGGTGGTGCCCTAAATAGAATTAATATTCAGTACATCTAAATATCATTATTAATTAAGGTATTAGATTTAGATAACTAGACTCTCCTGAAAATGAGTATGTACAGAAAGCAAGGAACATCAAGTTTAAAAAAAAAAAAAAGGTACCCGAGAAGCTGAGGAGTCGCTCAGTGTCTGCCTGGCATTTAGCTTAAGAACCTGCCTGAGTTCTGGTCCCAAGACCCCCGCCCTGTGGGGGAAAAGAAAGGCATGCGGGTCCCTGGAGCTCACTATTCAAATCGGTGAGTTCAATTAGTGACGCTGTCGCTAAAACTAAGGTGGAGAGCCACTAAGGAAGACACGCACGTGCCTACCCGAGTGTGTGTACACATGCACGTACATGAACGCACACACACCTATGCCACATAACACACACCAAATATTTCTTAATCATGCCTGTGATGTACTAGAAACAGCTCAGGGCATGTACTGCTGGGTCGGCCCAGGATGCTGACCTCATATGTTGGGGGAACTGTGACCTAGTCTTTAGATTCTGACCTCTGACACAGCCCAGTCTGTGTGCCTCACGGGCAATTCCTTAGGCAATCTAAACAGTGTTAACAAGTTCCAAGGAGGGCACGTGTTCCCCCCAAAGGAAAGTAGATGACATAGTAAGGCGAATTCAAAAAGGGCCAGTGATTCCAGCTTAAGCAAAATTTCAAAAGCCATTCCATGAGCGATGCAGAAAACATTCCCTTTCCCTTAGAATCAGACATTGAGGCCAACAATGCAGCCCTAAAATAGCACGCTCATCCCCTTCTTTGCTAAGGATGCCCTCCTCCCTCAGCTGAGGAGAGGACAGCATCGATAAAGAGAAAGCACACACGCACTAAGCCTGTTAACTTCAATGGGGCTTGTGCTGCCCTGCGGAATCCTCTTTGAACTCCTCAGCCTGTCTTCTGAAAGTCACGGCTAATCAGAAAGCACAAATCCCTATTAAATATGATAACTCTAATGGCTATATCACTCACCTCTTAACTTCAGTTCAATTCATCAGCCGAGAGCACACCCTGACAATTAATAGAAATTATAAATGGGGCTTTTATTGAAGCAACATTACATTTAACCAAAGGTAATACAGGTGATTAACTTCCAGCACTCGCTCGACCAGCAAACATATGCCCCTGCCTCCTGGCCAACGCAAACACGGTTTTATTGGATGCACCTGAATTTGAGCCCCTTTTTAGTATTCCCTTTTAACAGTTTAATAAAAAACAGTTATAACCTAAGCCGCTTGTGTGTATGTATGTTTAAAACTCACAAAATGCCATCAGGCAAACTGATCAGTTTATAGAAAAACCAGAAGCAAGGTACTATAATGTGACCAAAAAGAATTAAATTAACTTGGTCCTTTATTGTAAATTAGTCTCACAATCTACTGAGAACATCTAAAAGCAGGCCTATCGAGGCTCTCTGGAGGGCCTTCACTCAGGCCTCGCCTTTCTGTTCAAGAGCTGGTTACAAGGGCTCTGGGATTAAAACTAAAGGGGGATGACTAGACGCGAGCATTCTTCCCAAACATCTGCATCCATTGTGATGGGGACCTGCTCTTAGGGCCCAGACACAGCTCGTTGTAGCCTGGCCTCTGAGTCCTGCCTCTCAGCTGCCACTGCGCTGAAGTGCCAGGTGCAGAGCCTCCTCAAGAGGACACCACCGAGAAGTGTGGCAGTCACCAGGATTGCTAACTTGTCGTTGTACCTCCCTGTTTCCTCATTGTAGCCAACGGTGCTTCCTCGTTATTTTTCTCTTCATTTGCTGATGGTGCTAACCTGTGGACAGTAGCCGGTTATTTATATATTTCTCTCTGGCAAAGCTTTATTTCTAAATTAAGTAGGATACAGTTTGTTTGATTGTCCTTCTTTGCCACAAATATGAACAAAAAAATAATCACCCATCTGAATATTTTACAGTGGAAAGGTGAAAAGTGGATTCAAAATCCTAGATGCTGCCCCCTGAGCAGTGCATGTGCCCTACTTGGTACCTTTCTTTCTCAACTGTGTGTTGTGTGACTGAGTTCTGAATTTCTTTTCTGATGCTCTCCTTGAATTCACTGACACAAACTTAGGAGTTGTGTGTTATTTCTCTGCATCTCCCGAAGCATACCACTACGCTTGCAATCACAAACGTGGCACACAGTTTATATATGACACAATGAAAAAACTCTTTCACAGGAGTTCTTGATATGACAAGACACTGATTAAGATCAGGACAGGCCTTGGATTCCCGTATTAGAGATGAAGTCCAAAGTGTTTCAGTACAGTGGTTTTCATTGATATGCAACCGTTACCAAAGGCTGTATGGGTGCCAGAGCCATGGATGGAGATTCTGAAAGATGCAGGGATGGCTCTGGGATGCTGGCCTGAGTGACTGTCTCCCAACATTCAGTGTGGTGAAGGACAAAAAGAAGTTAAAAATAGATGCTTAAGCAAGAATAAGCGAACCAACTGTAAACCGGGCACAACGTTCTGCTTCAACTGAGTACAAATCCTCTCAGTTAGCATCTCAGAATTCACCACTTTGCCAAGTTTTCATTAGTATAGGAAAACGCCAGGTCCTGCGTATGATCGCATCTACACCAGTAACATCTTAAAAAGAGATTGAGCATTTCTGGAAATGTTGAAGCCAAGGGAAAAACTATTTCCATCTCTTTGTTCTCCTTCTCCAAGGGAAAGAAATTTTTAAAAGAAAGAAGAAAGAAATCTAGTGGGAATATTAAAATCATGCAAATAGCCAAGCCTATTTTCTAAATCTAAGATAACTTTGTTCCTTTATAAATATTAATTATTCTATGGAGAAATTGGCTTGCTCATAACATTATCATGTATATATTATATTGCAAAATAAGTCCTGTTTAAACAAACTTTATGGGTTGCTTGTAAAGTTTCTCTTTTAAAAAAATAAATAAGAAACTGATGTTATAGAATTTTCTGGATTCCTTGTTTCTTTTTGAAATGTTTCTAAGCTAGGAGAAGCCAACTAAAGCCTAGAAGAATCAATATTTTTTAAAGTCTCCTGTTGTGTTGTCTCTTGGATTCAGAAAACACTTTTTACTCGGAAATAATGTTGAGGGAAGAAATCGGGAAAGACGAAAAACCCACTGACTACCATCCATGCTTATGAGACGCTACCTAACTCTCTGCTGTGGGCTGTACTCCCTTTCTCCTCTGCACTGCGGAACTTTTCCTCTTCGTCAGAAGTTGGTCTCACTGACTTTCTGAAGGGAAAGTAAATAAAGAAGAATCCTGTGGTCACTGAATAGCCAACATCAGCTGTTAGATCACGATCTATTGCTGCCAGCCTTGACAGGGGGAACCACCCCGGAGCTCCAGTTTTTAGGCCCTTTCTCAGCTAAAGCTGCCTTTGGGGATGTTTCATATAGTGCCAGTTTGTTAGGGATCATGCTTTATGGTTTGAGTGTTTAAGAGATGAAACTTCTGATTTTGAATCAAATATTTACGTTATACTAGCTAATTTGCATGTACAAGTTATGGTTTATGTATCTACAGTTTTCACACACTTGTAAAACTGACTTAATTTTTTTTTCAATTTTGCCCAAAGCAGTTTTCTTTTTCCCTTTTTAAAATTAGAGCCAGCCAAGGACAATACATGCAGTAAACTTCGAACCCATACCCAGATCTAGCCAATGGACAGGACATTCTTCACAGTTGAGTGGAGAATGGGGTCTGACTTTCACACGAACTCTGGTGCTCCATATTTGACCATGTCCCCTGGATGGGGAGGCCTGGTGGCACTCAGAGGAAGGACAGCAGGCTACCAAGAAGAGACTTAATACGCTATGAGCATACACAGGGGGAGGAGGACCCCTCAGTCACAGTCATAGGGGGAAGGGAATAAGGGGAAAATGGGAGGGAGGGAGGAATGGGAGGATACAAGAAATGGGATAATAGTTGAGATGTGATATGAATAAATTAATAAAATATATATATTTTAAAAATTAGAGCAAGTGCATTTTTCAAACACAATTATTTGTTACCAGGACAAAAATGAAAATTTTCCAATTTCTTTCAACATCCTTTTAATTTTTCTTTACTTAAATTATTCCTTTAAGTAAAGAAAGATTTGGTCATATGCCTATGAACGCAGGCACCTCGGCAGGGAGAGGTGTCAGATTCCCTGGAGTCACAGGTGACTGGGAGCTCTAGTAACCAAACTTTGCTCTGCTTCAAGAACAGTACATTCTCCTGTCCATTGTGCCATCTCTTCAGCCCTCCCCCTCTCCCATCTCTGCACCTGTTGTTTGCTTGTTTACTTGCTTGCTTGTTCATGGAACCATCTCATTTTGTAGCCCTGGCTGACCTCAAACTCACAGAGACCAAGCTATCTTCACCTCCAACATGCTGGCACTGAAGATGTGTACGACCATACCTGCCTTAACATTTCATCTTAGCCTTCTCCCCCCATCATTTTAACAAACAAGATAATGTTTTCAATTCTTATATTCTATAAGAATAATTGCCTGCTATATTTCTGTGCCCTAAATTCCTATTTCACAGTTTCACTGTGCCCTAAATCCCTCACACAGTAATGTGAGGGTCACATGCAGAGAAACATATATTAGCTAATGGATATCTAAATCTCTACCGTTCTGCGAACATTCATAGAATGCTGTATTTAATTGTTGGCAACCATGAACTATTTAATGAAAGCAGTTTCCTGCTCACACTGTACTAGTCTGTTTGGGGTGTTGAAACAAAATCCCTTTGTCAGTAGAGACATAAATAAAGACATTTATTTAATTCTCATTTCTGCAGGTTCCTGAATGGGTTAAGGGTCCCTCTGGCTAGGTCACAACATGACATTGCTGGAGTGATGAAGCACACGAGGTGCCCTTGCCCTTTAGTAACCTGCCATATCAGTTGTTTTCTCTTGCACGATCAGAGGCAACTCACAGGAGAAAGAGTTTGTTTTGGCTAATGACGCCAAGAGATGACCCATAAAGGTGGGGAAGGCATTGCAGCAGGAAGCCAGAGTAGGAAGCTGGCTGCTGAGATTTCTGTCTGCTTGCAGGAAGCAGAGAGAGCAAACAGGAAGTGGGGAGAGCTATAAACTCATTCACAACCAGAAGCACGGCTATTAAAGATCACTCTGCCGGCCATACAGAACACTCCCCAAAACCAAAAACAAAACAAAAAGCTCCAGCGCCAATAGTTATCTCAGCATCACCCTAGGACACCCATGTTCCTGGTACTCAGCTATGTAACTAGAAAAACTATCTATAGCTCAGCACATGGTAACTTAGAGTCTTAACATCCTCCACTCACACTAAGCAATTTTGGCTCCTTTTGCTACCCACACCCCCAGTAACTGGAAAATTGCCCAAGTTTGTTCTTGAAAGTATGTCATCCATCATTGTGAGACATGACTCTTGCTGCTTCTTGTCATCCAAAGGATGAGAGGGCTGGAGAGTTCTCAGCCGTTTATAGAGAGCTTTTGAAGGGAAATCTATTTCCTCTTTTGTGCTGTGGATGAGTTAACTGGTTAAGAATGTCTAGGATGTGGCAAGGACACCCAGTGTTTTTGACAAAATCCCAGGCACATGGGAGTTATAGATATTCAGTTCTAGGCATCAAGTACAAAAACAAACACTGGGCTGCAGACTTGAGTTTGCTGGCCTTCAGAGAGACAGTGTAAACTGGCAATTCTGTATAACTGCTCCAAACCTCTTCCTTCTGTATGGCTTGCAACTTTCTTAGTCATAATGACATGTCACCATGTGTTTTGACTCTAACTTCTCAAAGCCACATGCAAAATTAAACCATAGGACTTTCTCATTCCACCCTAGAAGAAACCATGATACAGCTCACTTGTGTAAACAACAACAACAACAACAACAACAACAACAACGACAACAACAACAGCCAGCGTATTCTGCTCAGGTTGTATACTAACTCAATGTCCCTACTTCTACATTTTTCTCTGGCAATGCAATGAACTCTGCAGAGCCCCATGACTTGCCCAGCCATTCCCTTTCTGGGCCGACAAGGAGCTGTGCAGAAGGCAGCCATACTGTAAGCCAGCAGCACCAATACATACTCACAGTTGATTGGCCCAGAAGGAGACACCTGGCAACAAAGCAGCCAATCAGTTTCCTTCCATGGGCATTTTTTAATTGAACCCAACATAGAGGATTGTTCTCTCTCTAGTAGTAGATGCCACAGAGTGGTAAATTCCAGGACTTGTTGATTTTCAGTGAGCTCAGTCCCTGATCCATGGAAGATTATCAGAGAATAAAACTAAGTTGGTTTAAAAAAAAAGGTGAGGGAGACCTGGTGGCACTCAGAGGAGGGATATCAGGCTACCAAGAAGAGACTTGATACCCTATGAGCATATACAGAGGGAAGAAGTCCCCGTCAGTCACAGTCATAGGGGAGGGGAGTAAGGGGAAAATGGGAGGGAGGGAGGAATGGGAGGATACAAGGGATGGGATAACCATTGAGATGTAATATGAATAAATCAATAAAATTTAAATAAATAAATAAATAAAGTGAAAAAATGGTAAAAAGGCTTGAAAGACAACAAAACAGTAAGAGACTCAGTCAGTACTGAGGTCTCTAGTACCTGTGTTCCTAAAACAAGGTGTGTCTTCCTCCACCTAGAGATTTTGCCCTCTGGTAAATGCCCTTTTCTCCACAACTACTTCAGAGCAGCTTGTCACTCACCACTATACATACTCAGTCATATGTTTGGACCAGTTTCTAAATGTATGATTTTAAAATTTGAAAACTGTGGTCAAAATAGAATCTCAGTGTTCTCCAGAGTGGTGAGCATCCTCATCTGCACATTAACGGAAGAAAAAGTTAGGAACAGATTCCAGAATTTCCCAGGACTCTAGTTTCTCTGTATCCCTGCCTTCAAATTTCTGTCCCTCATAACAATGATCAGCAATTCAATCATCAGCGGTGTTTTCTGTTTTCCCAGCATTCCTAGGCACATAAGAGGAGACTAGACCAAGTCCAGAGTGTGTCCCCTCATGGGAGCATTACTGATGTGACGAAGGTCAGGTTGGTGTTAAATTCAAAGACTAAACTAAAAGCAGAGATTATCAGTTCACAGTTCAGGCTTGTAAATTTGTTTAAACCACCTCTTCTACCAAAAATATTCTTCTTTCTTTATCACAGCCCCAAAATAGATTTTGATGGATTTCTGACCTAATGAAAAGCTGCAAGAATCAGACAATAAAACTCAATCTAGCCTTCATACCAACTCAGCAATTTTTTTGTTTTGTTTTTGTTTTGTTTTGGTTGGTTTTGGTTTTTGGTTTTTTGTTTGTTTTTGAGACAGGGTTTTTCTGTGTAGCCTCCGCTGTGCTGGTCTCACTTTGTAGACCAGACTGGCCTCAAAATCACAGACATCTGTGTGTGTGTTACCATGCCCAACCCTGCCTCCGCAATTTTAAGCATTGTAGTATATTCTGAGAAATGAACACAAAAGTTCTAGACAGAGAGATAACTGATAGACACTTCAGAAATCATGACCCTTTACACCTAACTGCTTCCACCTATCTGTGTGAAGACTCAAAATGGAGCCCTTCAACTTGCTGTTCTGTCTTGGCCTCCACAGTGTCAAGGGTCTGGAAGAGTTGTCTCAGGCTGTCCTACAAGTACAGTTTGTCTGATCTCTTCCTGCTGATTAGATTCAGCTCAAGCATTTGCAGCAGCACTGCCTTGGTGGGCTTGTGTGGTACTGCTATGCAAAGTCAGAAGCATCTATTTCAAGGTACTACAGAGCTTCTGCGTCTGATTCCCTTGGTTAACGCAGCTTCTGCAAGCTCTCCCGCTCAAAGGATCACTTACTTTTTTTGTAATGAGTAAGTAGGTCTGGGCTCAATTGCTTATCATTGTTTAAATCAACTGATACATTTGTGGCTGTAATCAGCAATATTTTCATTCCGGTCCACACTTATGAGCTAAAATTTTCCCAAAGAGTTCTGTATCCTTTTCTTTTTCCCTCAGCTTTTATTGAGGGAATATCATCACCAATGGAGAGATTCTTTAAGCGACTGACCACTGGTACTCATTTTGATGCTTGAATTGCTACAGCTTGAGTCAGTGGAAATGCTCCTGAAAGCTTACTCTTTTCCCTGCAGCATATCCACACTTTTCTTTTAGCTCCTTCTTAATAGCACAAGATGTGCTATGCTCACCTTACAATCCTTTGGAACCTGGAATCAGTGTTTGTTTTGTTCTTGGAGCCTTGGAGAGGGGCGCCTCCACCAGGAAGGGCCTCAGAGACTAAGATATCTTTCCTGAAGGTGCGCAACTCTTCTTGGCCATTCTTGTTTTAAGCCCTTTCCACAGAGTAGACTTTAAAATAAATGTTGAATGAAAATTCAGTGTATACTTCCTATAAATTCTAGCAGGATTTTTCTTCATTCCACTTGCACATTTGTATGCCCTTTTGTCCTAGTTCACGTCTGTTGTGCAACAGTTTCCTCGGAAACTGACATATTTCACCCTGCAGGGAAGCTCTTTAAACAGAAGAGAAAACAACTAAAAATAGCTTCAGGAAGTTCCCGAAACTGACCAGAACCACTAGGCCCTGCCAGAGCAAGCAATAAAAGCTTAAGAGTGCCTTTCAGACAAGTCTATCTGCAGACTCTTGAGACCAGACCAGCTACCTAAAAGAAGCAGAAACCAGCTAAGCTGCCTGTGAGAGGTTTAGACCCACTGAGTCACTTGGAAAGGACACTTTCCAGCATGTTCACCCGCCTGTAGGCTGCACAGTGTACTCCAAGTTCCCAGTAGTTGTGAGCTGGGAACCATTCTGCAGTGGGCCTTGATGTAGCAACTGTCTTTGACTCATTTCTGCTTCTGTATGTAACTCTTCACTCATATTCCTGTAAATAGCCACAGTAAAACATACTGACTCACCAAGCCGGACTTTGGTGGCATCTGAAAAACCTCTAGCCACCCTGAGTATGGCAAAGACGGTTTTGGCAGGCCTTGCCCTTCTCCCATTCCCTCTGCCTTGAAAAAAAACAAAACAAAAAAACAAAAAAACATTAGGTTACAATCCTAAAGCTAGTCACCAAGGTCCTTATTTGGCCACTTCCTCCTCCTGAAGCTGACCAATAAGGTCCAGCTATCAAAAGTATTGAAGTCCAGTAATCAAAAGGCCCCTTTGGCTCACCTAATTAACATGCCCAACTAAAATTAAACACCTCACCTTAACACTAGGTTTCCCCTTTTACCTTTCTAAACTGCCATTTTCCTATGTCTGTGCCAAGTCTGTCTCCTCTCTACCCAGAGGCAGTCCTTGTCCATCTGGAGCAGACATCCCTGCCCCCTCTCCCTCTTTTCCTTCCCCTTCTCCCTCATCATCTATCTCCTGTCTCTCTCCTCGTCCTCCTCTTATTCCCTACCCTCTGTCCCTCTGTGGCAATTAAAACTCCTTTGTGCTGAGAACTTGGTCTTGGGATGCCCGATCCAATACTGATTTCCTACAGTACGTATACTTTGGTGTGTTATGGGTTTCCTATATAGAGTGAGTAGACACGTGTGTTTCATCTCCCCAGTATGTCCTATTGCTGTAATAAAAAAAAATCAAATTTCAGGAAAAGTGGCACACATTTTTAATCCCAGCGTGTGGGAGGAAGAGTTCAAGGCCAACCTTGTCTATATAGTGAGTTCTAGGACAGCCAGAGTACATAATGGGACTCTTATCTTTAAAAAAAAAGAAAAGAAAAAAGAAAAAGAAAAACAGACTATCAAAAGCAATCAAGGGGAGGAAAGGGTTTATTTGGCTTATACTTCCATCATCACCGAGAGATGTCAGGGCAGGAAGTCAAGGCAGGACAACAGAAGCAGGAGTTAATTGATGTGAAGGTTACAGAGGAACACTGCTTACTGGCTTGCTCCCCATAGTTTGCTCAGCTGCTCAGCTCACTTTTGGACCATGTGCCCAAGGGTGGCATCATCTATCTCAACTGTTAAACAAGAAAATGTCCAAAGCCTTAACCTACTTTTCACTTCTTCCCCTACCATTTTCCCAGCTGGCAAGACAGACTCATGGGGCATACTGTGTATCCTCCTTCAAGATTGTAACTGAAGATATAATTAGTCTCAATTATATATCCTAACTTTCCCCCTTCTTTGTTTTTATCTGTGTGAGGCAGGCACACACATGTCCGGTAGAGCGCATCCTCGGGTGTATAAGTCCTTCCCATGTTTCTTGATTTGAAGCAGGGTCTTCTGCTGCTTTATCAATGACTATCCCAGGATAGCACACAGGATGCTCCGCCTCTGCCTTCCATCTCACCAGGGGACCATTGAGGTTGAGGAGGGCACCGCGACGCCACTGTGATGCAGATTCTGGGCATTCCAATTCATGGGTCCTCAGGCTTTTCTCACTGAACTATCTCCCCAGTCCCTTATTCTTGAATCCTTAATCTGTAACCCATCATTCTTCTAGAAGCGGAAGCATTTAAGGAGATATTTAAGGAGACTGTATGATTTTTGAGAATGTGCCATATCCATGATGGGGGTGGGGGTGGGGGCGGGGGTCATGTCTTATGCCTGAAATTTTGAGACTCATTATCTTCTTACTAAATTTACTCTAGGTGTCTTATAAATTTCATGATGTTGCTGAATAAAATTTTATAGCATTGCTTTTCGGGTTAAAGCAGATTTCAGCATACTTATTTTGAAAAGGGGCTGCTTTGTTAAAGCATCTCATAGTTCAGAAGTTTTTAACTGTGTCCTCTTACTTCTTCCTGAAAGGTGACTCCAATAAGTGCTATGAACATGTAGAAGCTCCTCTACTTACAAATAGCTCCACTTCCAAACAGTCAGCCTGGATCCCCAAGACTGGTTCAAACTGACAATGCACAAACAATGCTTCAACATCTGGTAAGAACTAATGCGTGGAGGCTGAGATAACTGAAGTCAGTCAACACACAGAAAGCCACATGAGCAGGTGTTTACCCCTGCAGAAACAAAAGCAGGGGCAAAGTCTAGTGAAAAAAATAATAAAATCTCAAAATGAATGGCAGGTAAAATTAGCTGAAGTTAATTATTTAGTAGCAACTGCCATGTTCTCTAACGAACCTAACATTAATAAACTTGTGGATTTCAGAATAGCCAGCTGAAAGTAGGCTGATACTTTCAGACAGATACATGAGCACATTCTTGACATTTACATTAAAGAAATGTAGACGTGAGTCTAGAGATGATTCTCGGTGGCAGAGTGTCTCAGTAGGCAGCCCTGCACTCATGTTTCCATACACATATGCATATGTTGTGCACACGTGTGAATATACGCACATTAAGATATACTAAAGTATGTATATATTTAAGATCCACCATATAATATCCATATGCTAATGTAATCCGTATTTGGCGTATCTCACAGGAATATTTAATTCTGCTGTAGAAAGCCAGCAAAATCAGTGAGATGAATGAAACTCACAAGGATGGTTAAGACCACATAGTAATTAAGAAAGCAACTTCTAAATGCTGAGAACACTTGCGAGATGTACTAATTGTACATAATGAGTAGGCAAGCAGCTCCAGAGATCCAGGCACAATAACACAAGAATTCTTAAACACAGAGCAATTTAGTAACTTCTAAGACATGTTGAATATAATAAAATAAAGGGAAACTGTGCTGGAACAAATAAGAACAGTGGTGAGATAGAAAGAAATGCAAGGAGCAAAGATTAATCCCAGATCATGTTACCCGAAATTCAAAGCCGCGTCTTGGCCGTCCTTTACCACCTTAGCATCATCCACGGTGTTCTTATTCTTGCCTAGCTTATGTTGGCTCAAGAAATTCCAAGAAAGTCTCATTCCATCCTCCAAGCTAGTTGGCGAGGTCCAACATCCAGCAGGCATGTTAGATGCATCTCTTGGCTTCAGCAAGTGGCTGTGTTGACACTGGATAAATTACCATCTGATGGGATTATTTTAATAGTCATATCATCAATTGAAATGAATTATGAGTAAGAAAAGAGGAAGAAATTAGGCCACTTGGTCCTTCTGCCCTGCTTGCAGCCTATCCCAGGTGAGTCAGGCTGACCTGTATCTCATGGCATCTTATCATCTGCTTGTACATAGTTTAATAAACCACATGATTTGGCTGTTTTAACTTGGATTGTGAAATTGTTTCATGACAAAGAGTATCAACTCTCTGTCTAAATCAATCTCTGTGAATAGTACCCATACAATCCAAACTTGATACCTCCCTCGCTACTTTTGATCCGTTTTAATCTTAACCAAAAACTTCTGAGAAGTATACCACTATTTCAGCATAATAATGATCTCTCTCTAAGCCTAAAACTGATATGGGTCCCACGTCTACATCAGGACACTACCCACATCACTTTCCATCTTCTTACTTCGAATCTCTCAAAATGAAGTCTCTGCATTTGGATGGAGTGGCGATATTCACTGAGATAGCAGCAGGAGGAGAGGACAGAGATGGCTCAGCAGTTACAAGAAATTGCTGCTCTTGCAGAGGACTCAGGCCTGGCTCTGAGGACCCAGGTGATGGGTCTGACATGCTCTTCTGGTCTCTTTAAGCACTGGCATGTACATTGTAAATATACTTAAACATTGACTGTCTTACTTAAGGTTTCTGTTGCTGTCATGAAACACCACAAGCAAAATCAACATGAAGAGAAAAGAGTGTATTTGGCTTACACACACACACACACACACACACACACACACACACACACACACACAAAATACAGTTCATCATCAAAGGAAGTCTGGGAAGGAACTCAGAGGAGGACCAAGAGACAGGGACTGAGGCAGAAGCCATGGAGGAACACCTTTTATTGGCTCAGTCCACATCTCTTGCTCAATCTGATTTCTTTTTTTTTCCCTCCCTCCCATTTTCCCCTTATTCCCCTCCCCTATGACTGTGACTGAGGGGGATTTCCTCCCCCTGTATATGCTCATAGGGTATCAAGTCTCTTCTTGGTAACCTACTGTCCTTCCTCTGAGTGCCACCAGGTCTCCCCCCTCCAGGGGACATGGTCAAATATGGGGCACCAGAGTTCATGTGAAAGTCAGTCCCCACTCTCCATTCAACTGTGGAGAATGTCCTGTCCATTGGCTAGATCTGGGTAGCACCCAGGACCACCAGGCCATGGCTGGCACCGACCACCCATGGCACTTGATCCTCACACATTAATGATTGATTGAGAAGCACCACAGGTTCGCCTATAGGCTGTCAGCTTCACTAGATCTCGAATTAACCCAAGTGATTGGGTATACCTGCGGTGGAGTTTTTTTTTTTTTTAATTAAATCATTTGAAGTGGGAAGACCCACTTTTAATCCGGCTCTGTGATGTGTGTCAACCTTTAATCTGTGCCACACCTTCTGCTAGCAGCCTATATAAAGAACACAGAAGAAGACAGCTTGCTCTCTTTACCTGCTTGCTTTCATTGCCAGGTTCATTCCTTCCCTGGCATTAATGCGTACTTCTTTTGGATTCCAGCATAAACTGAAGACCGGTTGAGACACTCAGCCTATTGGAATGAACACTTACTGGAGTCCTGGGCCTCCTGTTGGTAGACAGCCATTGTTGGACTAGCTGGACCACAGCCTACAAACTATTCTAAAACATCCCCCCCCTCTCTCCTTAGCCCCTCCCACCTCTCTGTGTGTGTAATGAATTTATTCTCTTAGTTCTGTTCCTCCTGAGAGCCATGACTAAAACAGAGGACATTTCCTCCATTCAGGTTCCATCTTCCCAAATGACTTTAGCTTGCGTCAAGTTGACATGAAATTACCCAGCGCATACACAAAACACTCATACATAAGAAGGAAAGCTAAATAGGTGTCTTTTTAAAGGAGTGTGTGGAAGATAGGGAGGTAGAAATTGGGGTAGGAAGGGAAAGTTTAGAGCCAGACCATATATTCAACTGTAATATGTTGGTTTTGAGATGATTTTGAGGTGAAGAGTGAATTTAGCAGTTAGTTACGCAGATAATTCTCTGTCTCACTCATTCTGACACTTCAGTCCCCCAAATATGTTCCTAATCCTATCCCATGTGCACCCCAGATTCCATACTTTAAACTTCAAAAACATACAAATGAATGTTCCTTAAACCAGGCTTCTGGATATGGCACTTTGCAGTTAAGAGCATTTGCTCTTGTTTAAGGGGACCTGAGCTCAGTTCTCAGTGCTCGTATCAGGCAGCTCACAACCATCTGCAGCCAAATATTGGGTTTTCGTTCATTGGTAATTGTAGAACACTGGGATTTGGTTAAGCCAATTGGCCAATGCAAGGTGTTTACCGTGTGTGGGGTGTGTGTGGGGTGTGTGTGTGTGTGTGTGTGTGTGTGTGTGTGTGTGTGTGTGTGTGTGTGTTT